>NC_052069.1:59297666-61975166 GCF_015852505.1 Tachyglossus aculeatus | reverse complement strand
GAACTCCTAGAGTCATAGGATGGCTAGGATATTTCCTCTGATGAAAGGCAAATCACTCACTCATTCTTTATTTATTCATTATTTATTTATTTATTTGTTTGTTTGTTTGTTTGTTTGTTTGTTTATTTATTTATTTTACTTGTACATATCTATTCTATTTATTTTATTCTGTTAGTATGTTTGGTTTTGTTCTCTGTCTCCCCCTTTTAGACTGTGAGCCCACTGTTGGGTAGGGGCTGTCTCTATATGTTGCCAACCTGTACTTCCCAAGCGCTTAGTACAGTGCTCTGCACACAGTAAGCGCTCAATAAATACGATTGATGATGATGATGATGATTCTTTCAAATGTATTAAGTGCTTACTGTGTGCAGAGCACTCTACTAAGCACTTGGGAAAATACACTGCAACAATACACACAGTGACATTCCCTGCCCACAACAAGCTCACAGTCTAGAGTCGGGGAGACAGACATCAATCCAAATAAATGTAATTACAGATATATGCATAAGTGCTTTGGGGCTGAAGCATATGCATACCTGTATATATGTATATATGTTTGTACGTATTTATTTCTCTATTTATTTATTTTACTTGTACATATCAATTCTATTTATTTTATTCTGTTAGTATGTTTGGTTTTGTTCTCTGTCTCCCCCTTTTAGACTGTGAGCCCACTGTTGGGTAGGGACTGTCTCTATGTGTTGCCAATTTGTACATCCCAAGCGCTTAGTACAGTGCTCTGCACACAGTCAGCGCTCAATAAATACGATTGATGATGTTGATGATGATGATGATTCTTTCAAACGTATTTATTAAGGGCTTACTGTGTGCAGAGCACTCTACTAAGCACTTGGGAAAATACACTGCAACAATACACACACTGACATTCCCTGCCCACAACAAGCTCGCAGTCTAGAGTCGGGGAGACAGACATCAATCCAAATAAATGTAATTACAGACATATGCATAAGTGCTTTGGGGCTGAAGCATATGCATACCTGTATATATGTATATATGTTTGTACATATTCATTACCCTATTTATTTATTTATTTTACTTGTACATATCTATTCTATTTATTTTATTCTGTTAGTATGTTTGGTTTTGTTCTCCGTCTTCCCCTTTCAGACTGTGAGCCCACTGTTGGGGAGGGACTGTCTCTATATGTTGCCAATTTGTACTTCCCAAACGCTTAGTACAGTGCTCTGCACATAGTAAGCGCTCAATAAATACGATTGATGATCAATCCAAATAAATGTAATTACAGATATATGCATAAGTGCTTTGGGGCTGAAGCATATGCATACCTGTATATATGTATATATGTTTGTACATATTTATTACTCTATTTATTTATTTTACTTGTACATATCTATTCTATTTTTATTCTGTTAGTATGTTTGGTTTTGTTCTCTGTCTCCTCCTTTTAGACTGTGAGCCCACTATTGGGTAGGGACTGTCTCTATATGTTGCCAATTCGTACTTCCCAAGCGCTTAGTACAGTGCTCTGCACATAGTCAGTGCTCAATAAATACGATTGATGATGATGATGATGATGATTCTTTCAAACGTATTAAGTGCTTACTGTGTGCAGAGCACTCTACTAAGCACTTGGGAAAATACACTGCAACAATACACACAGTGACATTCCCTGCCCACAACAAGCTCACAGTCTAGAGTCGGGGAGACAGACATCAATCCAAATAAATGTAATTACAGATATATGCATAAGTGCTTTGGGGCTGAAGCATATGCATACCTGTATATATGTATATATGTTTGTACATATTTATTACTCTATTCATTTATTTTACTTGTACATATCTATTCTATTTATTTTATTCTGTTAGTATGTTTGGTTTTGTTCTCTGTCTCCCCCTTTTAGACTGTGAGCCCACTGTTGGGTAGGGACTGTCTCTATATGTTGCCAATTTGTACTTCCCAAGTGCTTAGTACAGTGCTCTGCACATAGTAAGCGCTCAATAAATACGATTGATGATGATGATGATGATTCTTTCAAACGTATTAAGTGCTTACTGTGTGCAGAGCACTCTGCTAAGCACTTGGGAAAATACACTGCAACAATACACAGTGACAGTCCCTGCCCACAACAAGCTCACAGTCTAGAGTCGGGGAGACAGACATCAATCCAAATAAATGTAATTACAGATATATGCATAAGTGCTTTGGGGCTGAAGCATATGCATACCTGTATATATGTATATATGTTTGTACATATTTATTACTCTATTTATTTTACTTATACATGTCTATTCTATTTATTTTATTCTGTTAGTATGTTTGGTTTTGTTCTCTGTCTCCCCCTTTTAGACTGTGAGCCCACTGTTGGGTAGGGACTGTCTCTATATGTTGTCAATTTGTACTTCCCAATCGCTTAGTACAGTGCTCTGCACATAGTAAGCGCTCAATAAATACGATTGATGATCAATCCAAATAAATGTAATTACAGATATATGCATAAGTGCTTTGGGGCTGTAGCATATGCACACCTGTATATATGTATATATGTTTGTACATATTTATTACTCTATTTATTTTACTTGTACATATCTATTCTATTTATTTTATTCTGTTAGTATGTTTGGTTTTGTTCTCTATCTCCCCCTTTTAGACTGTGAGCCCACTGTTGGGTAGGGACTGTCTCTATATGTTGCCAACTCGTACTTCCCAAGCGCTTAGTACAGTGCTCTGCACATAGTAAGCGCTCAATAAATACGATTGATGATGATGATGATGATGATGATTCTTTCAAATGTATTTATTAAGTGCTTACTGTGTGCAGAACACTCTACTAAGCACTTGGGAAAATACACTGCAACAATACACAGTGACATTCCCTGCCCACAACAAGCTCACAGTCTAGAGTCGGGGAGACAGACATCAATCCAAATAAATGTAATTACAGATATATGCGTAAGTGCTTTGGGGCTGAAGCATATGCATACCTGTATATATGTTTGTACATATTTATTACTCTATTTATTTTACTTGTACATATCTATTCTGTTTTGTTAGTATGTTTGGTTTTGTTCTCTGTCTCCCCCTTTTAGACTGTGAGCCCACTGTTGGGTAAGGACCGTCTCTATATGTTGCCAATTTGTACTTCCCAAGTGCTTAGTACAGTGCTCTGCACATAGTAAGCGCTCAATAAATACGATTGATGATGATGATGAAGGAAGGGGAGGGGAAAGGGAATAAGTCAGGGTGACCCAGAAGGGCGTCGGAGATGAGGAGAAGTGGGGCTTAGTCTGGGAAGGCCTCTTGGAGGAGATGTACACAGTGAGCGCTCAATAAATACGATTGAATGAATGAATGTGCCTTCAATAAGAGGGGGGAGAGTGATTATCTGTTGGATTTGAGGAGGGAGGGTGTCCCGGGCCAGAGGCAGAAAGTTGGCCAGGAGTCAGCGGCCTGCCACTGCTAACTTGGCAAATCAAAGCTTCGTTGGCACTAACGCTCTGGGCATATCACTCCCCTCCTCAAAAATCTCCAGTGGCTACCAATCAACCTACGCATCAGGCAGAAACTCCTCACCCTGGGCTTCAAGGCTGTCCATCCATCCCCTGGCCCCCTCCTACCTCACCTCCCTTCTCTCCTTCTACTGCCCAGCCCACACCCTCCGCTCCTCTGCCACTAATCTCCTCACCGTTAGGCCTCATTCTCGCCTGTCCCGCCGTCGACCCCCGGCCCACATCCTCCCCCGGGCCCGGAATGCCCTCCCTCTGCCCATCCGCCAAGCTAGCTCTCTTCCTCCCTTCAAGGCCCTGCTGAGAGCTCACCTCCTCCAGGAGGCCTTCCCAGACTGAGCCCCTTCCTTCCTCTCCCCCTCGTCCCCCCTCCATCCCCCCCATCTTACCTCCTTCCCTTCCCCACAGCACCTGTATATATGTACATATGTTTGTACGCATTTATTACTCTTTATTTATTTATTTATTTATTTTACTTGTACCTATCTATTCTATTTATTTTATTTTGTTAGTATGTTTGGTTTTGTTCTCTGTTTCCCCCTTTTAGACTGTGAGCCCACTGTTGGGTAGGGACCGTCTCTATAGGTTGCCAACTTGTACTTCCCAAGCGCTTAGTACAGTGCTCTGCACATAGTAAGCGCTCAATAAATACGATTGATGGTTGATGATGATGATGACTAACCACCGAGTGGGAAAATGCGGTCAGGAAAAACAATCAGACGTGTAGTTAGAGAGTCGGGGCAAGCGAAGTGTGGAAGAGGCAGACTGGAAGAAAAGAAGATAAGAAAGTGAGATGTCGGAATAGTGAGTAGAAGAAGACAAAGCTGAAACTGATTCCTTCCCGTTTTCTCACCACTCCACCTTCTTTTTTCCAATTCATTCAATCGCATTTATTTAGCACTTACTGTGTGCAGTGCACTGTACTAAGCGCAATGGTACTTGTTAAGCACTTTATCATCATCAATCGTATTTATTGAGCGCTTACCGTGTGCGGAGCACCGGACTAAGCGCTTGGGAAGTACAAGTTGGCAACATAGAGAGGCGGTCCCTACCCAACAGTGGGCTCACTTTATGTATCGGGTAGCGTTATAAGCACCAAGGAAGATACAAGTTTATCAGGTTGGACACAGTCCCTCTACCACATGGGGTAGCATGTGGTAGAGAAGCCACGTGGCTCAGTGGAAAAGAGCCCGGGCTTTGGAGTCAGAGGTCATGGGTTCAAATCCTGGCTCCGCCAATTGTCAGCTGTGTGACTTTGGGCAAGTCACCTCACTTCTCCGGGCCTCAGTTACCTCATCTGTAAAGTGGGGATGAAGACTGTGAGCCCCCCGTGGGACAACCTGATCACCTTGTAACTTCCCCAGCGCTTAGAACAGTGCTTTGCACATAGTAAGCGCTTAATAAATGCCATTATTATTATTATTATTATTGTTATAGGCATCACTTCCAATATCAGAAGTAGCGTGGCTCAGCGGGAAGCGCCCGGGCTTGGGAGTCAGAGGTCGCGGGTTCTAATCCCTGCTCCGCCACTTGTCAGCTGTGTGACTTTGGACAAGTCACCTCACTTCTCTCTGCGCCTCAGTTCCCTCATCTGGAAAATGGGGATTGACTGCGAGCCCCCTGTGGGACAACCTGATCATCCTGTAACCTCCCCAGTGCTTAGAACGGTGCTTTGCACATAGGAAGAGCTTAATAAATGCCATTATTATTATTATTACGGGTTCTAATCCCGGCTCCGCCACTTGTCAGCTGGGTGACTTTGGACAAGTCACTTAACTTCTCTGGGCCTCAGTTACCTCATCTGTAAAATGGGGATTAAGACTGTGAGCCCCCCGTGGGACAACCTGATCACCTTGTAACCTTCCCAGCACTTAGAACAGTGCTTTGCATGTAGTAAGTGCTTAATAAATGACATCATTATTCCATTTTTTAAGCGTTTAGTACAGTGCTCTGCACACAGTAAGCGCTCAATAAATACGATTGATGATGATGATGGGGCTCACAGTCTAAATTGGAGGGAGGAGGATTCAAATCTCATTTTCCAGATGAAATAACTGAGGCACAGAGAGGTTGAGTGACCCGACTAGGGTCACACAGCAACAGTTGGGAGATCTGGGAGTAGAACCCGGGTCCTCTGACACCCAAGCCCGTGCTCTTACTACAAGGCCACGCTGCTTCCAATTCCCCATTCCCACGCACTCTGTCTGTCTTCTTCTACTCCAAAGTTATGTTCATCATCATCAATCGTATTTATTGAGCGCTTACTATGTGCAGAGCACTGTACTAAGCGCTTAGCACTGTACTAAGCGCTTACTCTTTCTCATCTTCACACCTCCATTCTCTGGATGAGATTGGCCTCCATTTACCGTTAAAGTTGGGGGGAATATCGTTGGATGTAAAGAAGCAGCGTGGCTCAGTGGAAAGGGCCCGGGCTTTGGAGTAAGAGGTCATGGGTTCGAATCCCGACTCCACCATATGACTGCTGTGTGACCTTGGGCAAGTCACTTAACTTCTCTGAGCCTCAGTTCCCTCATCTGTAAAAATGGGGATTAAGATTGTGAGCCCCGCATGGGGCAACTTGATCACCTTCTATCCCCCCAGCGCTTAGAACAGTGCTCTGCACATAGTAAGCGCTTAACAAATGCCATCATCATCATTATTATTATTATTATTATTATTTGCATCTGACGAAAACCTCGTATCAGAGACTCTGAATCTAATTAAAACTAACATCTCAGCTTGTTCCCAGCGGAAAAGAATTGGTTTCCCCAAAACGTGTTCAAAAAAGCCCCGAGACCAGTGTGAACCTATAGTCTCTGGAAGGTGAGTGATATTTAGGTATTATTACAGAAAATTGGGATTGTACTGTGTGTTTGTAGATTAATTGGTCCCCACAGCACCTGTATATAGAGATATATGTATATGGATATATATAGATATACATCTATATCTATATACAGATATATAGATAGATATAGATATACATCTATATCTATATATAGATAGATGTAGATATACATCTATATCTATATATAGATATATAGATAGAGATCTATATAGATATCTATCTATATATCTATATAGTTATATATAGATCTATATCTATATATAGATATATAGATATATATGTTTGTACATATTTATTACTCTATTTATCTTACTTGTACATATCTATTCTATTTATTTTATTTTGTTAGTATGAGCCCACTGTTGGGTAGGGACCGTCTCTATATGTTGCCAACTTGTACTTCCCAAGCGCTTAGTACAGTGCTCTGCACACAGTAAGCACTCAATAAATACGATTGATGATGATGATGACGTTTGGTTTTGTTGCCTGTCTCCTCCTTCTAGACTGTGAGCCCACTGTTGGGTAGGGACTGTCTCTATATGTTGCCAACTTGTACTTCCCAAGCGCTTAGTCCAGTGCTCTGCACACAGTAAGCGCTCAATAAATACGATTGATTGATTGAATGATTGATTATACAAAATCTGTAATAGAGGGAAACTGAGGCACATGAAAAACAGCATGGCCTAGTAGAAAGAGCACAGGAGTCAGAAGGATGTAGGTTCTAATCCTCGCTCCGCCACTTGTCGGCTGCACGACCTCAGTCAAGCCACTTCACTTCTCTGCGCCTCAGTTACCTCATCTGTGAAACGGGGATTAAAGCCATGAGCCTCATGTGGGACAGGGACTGTGTCCCCCCTAATTTTTTTTTAATGGCATTTATTAAGCGCTTACTATATGCAAAGCACTGTTCTAAGCACTGAGCACTGTTCTAAGCGCTGATTAGCTTGTATTAGCGTGTCTCAGTGGAAAGAGCACGGGCTTTGGAGTCAGGGGTCATGTGTTCTAATCCTGTCTCCGCCACATGTCTGCTGTGTGACCTTGGACAAGTCACTTTTTTTTTAATGGCATTTATTAAGCGCTTACTATGTGCAAAGCACTGTTCTAAGCACTGGAGAGGTTACAAGACGATCAGGTTGTCCCACGCGGGGGCTCACAGTCTTCATCCTCATTTTACAGATGAGGTAACTGAGGCCCAGAGAAGTTAAGTGACTTGCCCAAAGTCACACAGCTAATTGGCGGAGCCGGGATTGACTGACGACCTCAGTCAAGTCAAGTCACTTAACTTCTCTGAGCCTCAGTTCCCTCATCTGCAAAATGGGGATTAAGACTGGGAGCCCCACGTGGGACAACCCGATCACCTCGTATCCCTCCAGCGCTTAGAACAGTGCTTCACACATAGTAAGCGCTTAACAAAGACCGTCATTCATTCATTCATTCAATAGTATTTATTGAGCGCTTACTGTGTGCAGAGCACTGTACTAAGCGCTTGGAAAGTACAATTTGGCAACATTATTATTATTATCATCCACCCCAGTGCCAACTTGTACTTCCCAAGCGCTTAATACAGTGCTCTGCACACAGTAAGCGCTCAATAAATATGATTGATTGATTGACTGATTGATTGGAACATAGTAAGCACTTCACAAATGCCATTAAACAAAGTGAGAAAGTCAGAGGGACTAGTAACAGGATTCAATTTAGCAACCAAATCCAGAGCTGAGTATTTCCAGACTAAGCAGCGTGGCTCAATGGAAAGAGCCCGGGCTTTGGAGTCAGAGGTCATGGGTTCAAATCCCAGCTCCGTCAGCTGTGTGACTTTGGGCAAGTCACTTCACTTCTCTGGGCCTCAGTTACCTCACCTGTAAAATGGGGATGAAGACTGTGAGCCCCCCCGTGGGACAACCTAATCACCTTGTAACCTCCCCAGCGCTTAGAACAGTGCTTTGCAAATAGTAAGCGCTTAATAAATGCCATTATTATTATTATTATTATCTAAGGCTTGGGTAGGGAAGGGATGGGGAGGGGAGTAAATAGTAGCAGGAGCGGACGATGAAACAATAGGTCGCTGGTGGCAGAAGCAGCGACGCGAGCAGCCGACGTGAGCCGTTTTCTTCCCCTTGGTTTTCGCCGTCTATGAGCCTCAGAAAGCACAAATTTGTCCGCCCTGATACTATGGATTTGGCCGGTAGCGTGGCTTAGTATTCGTCAGAGAAGTTATATCTTTAACCAGATCTTGGATTATTATCGCTATTATTATTATGATTTCCAGCCCATAAGGTCTGCATGGATGCAATTAGCAATGATTTCGGAACTCAACATCTCATCTTCAGGTGTCTGGAGAATGAGAATTTCATTCCAGAGAAGAAGTACGCCCTGGAGAAGCAGCCTGGCCTAGTGGCCTGGGGGTGATCTGAGTTCTAATCTTGGCTCCATCGCTTGTCTCTGACCCTTGGACAAGTTAATAATAATACTCTAATGTTACTCTATTTATTTGTTTATTTTACTTGTACCTATCTATTCTATTTATTTTATTTTGTTAGTATGTTTGGTTTTGTTCTCTGTCTCCCCCTTTTAGACTGTGAGCCCGCCGTTGGGTAGGGACTGTCTCTAGATGTTGCCAACTTGGACTTCCCAAGCGCTTAGTACAGTGCTCTGCACACAGAAGGCGCTCAATAAATACGATTGATGATGATGATGATGATGATAATAATGATGGCATTTGTTAAGCGCTTACTATGAGCAAAGCACTGTTCTAAGCGCTGGGGGGATACAATGTGATCAAGTTGTCCCACGTGGGGCTCACCGTCTTCATCCCCATTTTTACAGATGAGGGGACTGAGGCTCAGAGAAGTGAAGTGACTTGCCCAAGGTCGCACAGCAGACTTGTGGTGGAGTCGGGATTCGAACCCATGACGTCTGACTCCAAAGCCCGGGCTCTTTCCACTGAGCCACGCTGCTTAACTTCTCTGTGCCTCAGTTACTGCAACTGTAAAATGAGGCTGTAAGCCCCGTGTGGGACATGGATTGGGTCCAGTCCGATTAGCTTAATAATAATAATAATAATAATAATAATAATAATAATAATGGCATTTATTAAGCACTTACTATGTGCACAGCACTGTTCTAAGCGCTGGTATCTACTCCATAATAATAATAATAATAATAATAATGGCATTTATTAAGCGCTTACTATGTGCACAGCACTGTTCTAAGCGCTGGTATCTACTCCAGCACTTAGTACAGTGCCTGACACATAGTAAGCGCTTAACAAATACAATAAAAAAACTATATCCCAAATTTCACATCAATACAATCATTGAAGACCAAGGGGGTGGAAAATGATGTTGCTTAGCGCTGGGCTTTTAGACTGTGAGCCCACTGTTGGGTAGGGACTGTCTCTATGTGTTGCCAATTTGTACTTCCCAAGCGCTTAGTACAGTGCTCTGCACATAGTAAGCACTCAATAAATACGATTGATGATGATGATGATGGGCAGATAATTTTGCTAAAAATGCATATAATTAAGCAGGTTCAACTTCAGAGTGGTACTACTCTCCTCAATAAGAAATACAGGTTTAAAGGAAACCAATTGTTTTCTACCAGCCTACTTCTCTACATAAATCCCGCGTCTCTACTTTGAAAAAATTAAATCTGGGGTGAATGCAGTAGGTGGAAACAAGTCCTTTGAGACAAAGAAAAAAAAAGATGGGAATTCCCACAGAGCTACTCTTTCAGCCCCTTTTCTGAAATTTTGGTTTTCTGAAGCTTATTAAATTTCAGTAAATTTGTCACTCCAATAGCATATATCTTGTTTCGACTACAGGACACAATAACATTCTGAGCCAGAATTACTCTATTTATAGAACTAGCACGTATTGCTTAAAGTGGGATTTTTTTTTTTTTTCGCCCAGAAATCTTATTTTTCTCTCCAGGCCCCATGTATTGCTTTCCAGATCAAATTTAAGGCCTCCCAAGACCCTTTCTACAGAGGGCTGTGACCCCGTTTCATTCTCACCCCACTATTCATCTCGAATGTCTTCAGGAAGCAGTTTCCAATGCAGGAGAAGGAGCGCAACGAAGCGTAATTCAGAGGTGAGCTTTAAATAAAACATAAATGTCTGACCGGGTTTATCAGAGAAGCAGCTTGGCTCCTTGGAAAGAGCCCGGGCTTTGGAGTCAGAGGTCGTGGGTTCAAATCCTGGCTCCGCCAATTGTCAGCTGTGTGACTTCACTTCTCTGGGCCTCAGTTCCCTTATCTGTAAAATGGGGATGAAGACTGTGAGCCCCAAGTGGGCCAACCTCATCACCTTGTGTCCTCCCCAGCGCTTAGAACAGTGCTTTGCACATAGTAAGTGCTTAACAATTGCCATTATTATTATTATCTTTTTTAGAGATATGTGATGGATTTTGATGTATATTAGTGGTGATATCTTGTCTTTGTCCAGATTTGCCTTCTCCCCCAACGGCCTTTCTCCTTCGTGCCCTCCCATCCCGCCCCCGAGACCTCCTCTCTTTCCCGTCCCTTCTTTCCTCACCCCCAAACTGTCGGACTCCATAGAAGGTCATGGGTTCTAATCCCGGCCCTGCCACTTGTCTGCTGTGTGACCTTAGGCAAGTCACTTCACTTCTCTGGGCCTCAGTTATGTGGAAAACGGGGATTGTGACTGGGAGCCCCACGTGGGACAGGGACCGCGTCCAACCCAATTTGCTCGTGCTTAATACAGTGTGAGTGCTTAGTGGCACATGGTGAGCGCTTAACAAATACCATGATTATTATTATTATTATCATCTCGGGGGAGATGGGTTCAAGTGCGCACGCCAGCAAAAGGCTACGTTTCCTGACAGCCCCTTCCGCCTTCATTACTAGGGTCCCTGCATCCTTCCTCCGAGATGTCCAGGGCCAGACACACGTTGGCAGACACACGGGGAGAAGGTGGCCCTGACACCTCAAGCGCTTAGTACAGTGCTCTGCACATAGCAAGCGCTCAATAAATACGATTGATGATGATGATGACACGAGGCGCCTACACGTCCCCATATAAACAACACGTGCTAAAGGGCCACGTCCTCCTCACTGTAATGCTGAACCCGACAGCAATCCAACAAATTTAAATACTCAGACACCGCCGCAGTCATTCTTAAAGGGAATGCTAAATAGAAACATTACAGAGGAGATAATAATAATAATAACAATGGCATTTATTAAGCGCTTACTATGCGCAAAGCACTATTCTAAGCACTGGGGGGGATACAAGGTAATCAGGTTGCCCCACATGGGGCTCACGGTCTTAATCCCCATTAAGGAGGGACAGAGAAGGCCCAAAGTCACACAGCTGACAATTGGCAGTGCCGGGATTTGAACCCATGACCTCTGACTCCAAAGCCCAAACTCTTTCCGCTGAGCCACGCCACTTCCCAGATCTGCCTGGGGATCTGTTAGAATAGTTAATAGAAGGAAGCCCCTTCCTTCCTCTCCCCCTCATCCCCCTCTCCATCCCCCCCATCTTACCTCCTTCCCTTCCCCACAGCACCTGTATATATGTTTGTACATATTTATTACTCTATTTATTTATTTTACTTGTCCATATCTATTCTATTTATTTTATTTTGTTAGTATGTTGGGTTTTGTTGTCCGTCTCCCCCTTTTAGACTGTGAGCCCACTGTTGGGTAGGGACCGTCTCCATATGTTGCCAACTTGGACTTCCCAAGCGCTTAGTACAGTGCTCTGCACACAGTAAGTGCTCCATAAATACGATTGATGATGATGAATAGTTCCGGGAGGCCATGTGTTTCCAAATATGTCGGCCTTTGAGGCCATCTAAAGGGTATTTTCAACTGCACTGATATGATTTAATGATATGATTTAATGGTTGTACATATTTATTACTCTGTTTATTTATTTATTTATTTATTTTACTTGTACATTTCTATCCTACTTATTTTATTTTGTTGGTATGTTTGGTTCTGTTCTCTGTCTCCCCCTTTTAGACTGTGAGCCCACTATCGGGTAGGGACTGTCTCTATGTGATGCCAATTTGTACTTCCCAAGCGCTTAGTACAGTGCTCTGCACATAGTAAGCGCTCAATAAATACGATTGATTGATTGATTGATTGATTGATTTAATGCGTGGGCCTTTGAGGCCATCTAAAGGGTATTTTCAACTGCGCTGATAGGATTTTCAATTAGCAGTGGCGTAGGCAACAGTCTTTTTGTGACTTCAGTCCCCACAGGCTCCTTTCTCTCCCATATTCCAAAGCTCTTTCTTCACACGTCTGGCTCATTTTCCCCTTTAATGGCCATCTTTCCATCTTTCTCTCTGTGCCTCACTCGGAGTTTTCGATTCCCACTCCGCGGAGCGACAACCCAGCCCACCCTCTCCAGTGCACCCTCAGTTCGTGCCGATCTGTCATGGCTCTGCCATCATCTCCAGCTTAACAATATATCATCATCATCAATCGTATTTATTGAGCGCTTACTGTGTGCAGAGCACTGTACTACTACTACTAATAATGGCATTTATTAAGCGCTTACTATGTGCAAAGCACCGTTCTAAGCGCTGAGGAGGTTACCAGGTGATCAGGTTGTCCCACGGGGGGCTCACAGTCTTCATCCCCATTTTCCAGATGAGGTAACTGAGGCCCAGAGAAGTGAAGTGACTTGCCCAAAGTCACCCAGCTGACAAGTGGCGGAGCCGGGACTTGAACTCGTGACCTCTAGACTCCAAAGCCCGGGCTCTTTTCCACTGAGCCCCGCTGCTTCTCAGCGTAGATGTAGGTTAAGCAGGTTGGACAGTCCCTGTCCCACGTGGGACTCACAGTCTTTATCCCCATTTTACAGATGAGGTCGCTGAGGCCCAGAAGGGACTGGCCCAAGGTCACATGGCAGGCATGCGGCAGAGCCGGGATTAGAACCCAGATCCTTGCTCCACACTGCTTCTCAATGACCTGCTCAGGAAGGACTCGGGAAGAATGGGCGTTTTCCCGGCTCTCCCAAGTACGCCCAACACAGACCCACGTTGACCTCAGAAGTTCTTAAATAATAATGATGGTATTTGTTAAGCGCTTCCTGTGCGCCATGCACTGTTCTAAGTGCTGGGGGGATACAACGTGATCAGGTTGTCCCATGTGGGGCTCAGAGTCTTAATTCCCATTTTACAGATGAGGGAACCGAGGCCCAGAGAAGTGAAGTGACTTGTCCAAAGTCACACGGTGGCGGAGCCGGGACCTCTTGATTCCCAAGCCCGTGCTCTTTCCACTGAGCCACGCTTAAAATGGGATGCGTTTACGTACATGGACGTGTGACATTACACGACAGCTACGCCCAGGCCATCCCGCATCCGAACACAACTGCTTCCGTTCTCTCCGAAACAGACTTGCGAGGCCAGAAATAGGAACGGCCGCCCCGTTCGGTTTCCATCCTCGGAGACCACAGGCCCCCAGAATGAGCTTGATAGGAAAAATTCCCAAATTTCCACCCCCGAGTCAATCCCGAGTCTTCCTGGTTGGGAGGAAGGTTGGGAATTTCCTTAGCGCTTAAATCCCAGATATCCCATTCTAGCCTGATTTCCTAGGAAACCAACCCTCGACACGTGAACTGAAAGCACTGAATCGGAGAAATCCCATCCTCCCCGCGCTCCAAATAGAAACACCGAACAGATGTGTCACGCCGAAGACAACGGGAAATGTGGTTTTTTTTCCGCTTCCAGATTCTAAACTCCGCTTTGGACCGTGCCCTGCAGGCTGCAGTCGGCTTAAAAGAGACGACAGAACGGATGATTCGAGAAGTGGCAGGGGACCTGGATAAAGTTCGGAATCAGAAAAGTCACGAACAGTTTTAGCCACTGAACTGTCTGATCTGAGGTCAGTATGTTGTCATGGTAGGTAATTGAAATAGATAAAAGATATGGCAAGAAGTTCTGCAAAAATGTATCAAACTGTAGCTGTAAAGTTCAACCAATTGCTCTGACTGCCAATCACACTATTGCTTGTTGGCCGCTGTTAGATGATATGATAATAATAATAATGATGGCATTTGTTAAGCGCTTCCTATGTGCAAAGCCCTGTACTAAGCGCTGGGGAGGCTATCAGGTGATCAGGTTGTCCCACGTCGGGCTCACAATCTTAATCCCCATTTTACAGATGAGGTAACTGAGGCTCAGAGAAGTTAAGTTGAGAGGCAGCGTGGCTCAGTGGAAAGAGCATGGGCTTTGGAGTCAGAGGTCACGGGTTCGAATCCTGGCTCCACCACGTCTGCTGTGTGACCTTGGGCAAGTCACTTAACTTCTCTGAGCCTCAGTTCCCTCATCTGGGGATTAAGACTGTGAGCCCCCCCGTGGGACAACCTGATCACCTTGTTTCCCCCTCAGCGCTTAGAACAGTGCTCTGCACATAGTAAGCGCTTAACAAATACCATTATTATTATTATTATTAAGTGACTTGCCCAAGGTCACACAGCAGACAGGTGGCAGAGCCGGGATTCGAACCCACGACCTCTGACTCCAAAGCCCGGGTTCCTTCCACTGAGCCACGCTGCTTCTCTATGGTATATATACCATATATGATGGTATATGTTAAGCGCTTACTATATGCTAGGCACTGTACTAAGCGCTGGGGGCCGGGCGGGGGGAGCGGGATATGAGCAAATCAGATTGGACACAGTCCCTGTCCCACATCGGTCTCAAAGTCTTAATCCCCTTTTTCCAGATGAGGTAACTGAGGCACAGGGAAGGTAAGTGACTTTCCCAGGGTCACACAGCAGACAGGTGGTGGGGTCAGAATTAGAACCCGTGACCTTCTGACTCCAGGCCCGTGCTCTAGCTCCTAGTCCATGCTGTTTCTCTAGGAGGTAGACCAGTGAAGCAGTTCCCTCAGTCTCTCAGCCAACGGGGCAGAGGTGATTGAAAATTAGAAAGCGTCCACCTTCCCTCTACCAAAATTTTTTTTTTTTGGTATTTGTAAAGCGCTTACTATGTGCCACGCACTGTTCTAAGCGCTGGGGTAGATACGGCGTAATCGGGTTGTCCCACGTGGGGCTCACAGTCTTATTCCCCATTTTACAGATGAGGGAACTGAGTCACAGACAAGTTAAGTGACTTGTCCAAAGTCACACAGCTGACAAGTGGCGGAGCCGGGATTAGAACCCGTAATAATAATAATAATGGCATTTATTAAGCGCTTCCTACGTGCAAAGCACTGTTCTAAGCGCTGGGGTAGATACGGTGTAATCGGGTTGTCCCCCGTGGGGCTCACAGTCTTATTCCCCATTTTACAGATGAGGGAACTGAGTCACAGACAAGTTAAGTGACTTGCCCAAAGTCACACAGCTAAGTGGCGGAGCCGGGATTAGAACTCGTAATAATAATAATAATGGCATTTATTAAGCGCTTCCTATGTGCAAAGCACTGTTCTAAGCGCTGGGGAGGTTACAAGACGATCAGGTTGTCCCACGGGGGGCTCGCAGTCAATCCCCATTTTCCAGATGAGGGAACTGAGGCGCAGAGAAGTGAGGTGACTTGCCCAAAGTCACACAGCTGACAATTGGCGGAGCCGGGATTAGAACCCGCGACCGCTGTCTCCCAAGCCCGGGCGCTTTCCGCTGAGCCACGCTGCTTCTGATATTGGAAGTGATGCCTATAATAATAATAATAATAATGATGGCATTTATTAAGCGCTTACTATGTGCCAAGCACTGTTCTAAGCACTGGGGAAGTTACAAGGTGATCAGGTTGTCCCACGGGGGGCTCACAGTCTTCATCCCCACTTTACAGATGAGGTAACCGAGGCACGGAGAAGTGAAGTGACTTGCCCAAAGTCACCCAGCTGACAATTGGGGGAGCCGGGATTTGAACCCATGACCTCGGACTCCAAAGCCCGGCCTCTTTTCCACTGAGTCACGCTGCCTATGTTAACGGGGACGTGGGAGCGGGGGCACAGAGGCCCTAGAGCCGGTGGGGAGGGCTAGGGTCCCCTCAGAGAAAGGTTTGGGTAGTCGTCTTCCAAATATTATTATTTTATGGACATACTGCTATTACATCATCATCATCATCATCAATCGTATTTATTGAGCGCTTACTGTGTGTAGAGCACTGTACTAAGCGCTTGGGAAGTACAAATTGGCAACATAGAGAGACACTGTTGGCCCAGCAGAACGCCCACTGCATTGGGTAGGGACCGTCTCTGTATGTTGCCAACTTGTCCTTCCCAAGCGCTTAGTACAGTGCTCTGCACACAGTAAGCGCTCAATAAATACGATTGATTGATTGATTCATTGCATCAGAGAAGCAGCGTGACCCAGCGGAGAGAGCACGGGTTTTGGGGTCAGAGGTCATGGGTTCAAATCCCGCCTCCGCCAACTGTCAGCTGGGTGACTTTGGGCAAGTCACTTCACTTCTCTGGGCCTCAGTGACCTCATCTGTCAAATGGGGATTAAGACTGTGAGCCCCCCCCGTGGGACAACCTGATCACCTTGTAACCTTCCCAGCGCTTAGAACAGGGCTTTGCACATAGTAAGCGCTTAAGAAATGCCACTGTCATTCAGCACTTAGAACAGTGCTTTGCACATAGTAAGCGCTTAAGAAATGCCACTGTTATTCAGCGCTTAGAACAATGCTTTGCACATAGTAAGCGCTTAAGAAATGCCACTATTATTCAGCGCTTAGAACAGTGCTTTGCACATAGTAGCAGCATGGCTCAGTGGAAAGAGCCCGGGCTTTGGAGTCAGAGGTCATGGGTTCGAATCCCGGCTCCACCACAAGTCTGCTGTGTGACCTTGGGCAAGCCACTTCACTTCTCTGACCCTCAGTTACCCCCTCTGTAAAAATGGGGATGAAGACTGTGAGCCCCACGTGGGACAACTCGATCACACTGTATCCCCCCCCAGCGCTTAGAACAGTGCTTTGCACATAGTAAGCGCTTAACAAATGCCATCATTATTATTATTATTATAGTAAGTGCTTAAGAAATGCCACTATTATTCAGCGCTTAGAACAGTGCTTTGCACATCCCCCATCTTACCTCCTTCCCTTCCCCACAGCACCTGTATATATGTATATATGTTTGTACATATTTATTCCTCTATTTATTTATTTTACTTGTACATATCTATTCTATTTATTTTATTAATATGTTTGGCTTTGTTCTCTGTCTCCCCCTTCTAGACTGTGAGCCCACTGTTGGGTAGGGACTGTCTCTATATGTTGCCAACTTGGACTTCCCAAGCGTTTAGTACAGTGCTCTGCACACAATAAGTGCTCAATAAATACGACTGATTGATTGATTGATTGATAGTAGATGCTTAATAAATGCTATTATTATTATTATTGTTATTATCATCAAACACCTCTGAGGTGTCACCCCAGGGAGAGGGCAATTTTCTTCCCAAACCTCACCATGACTTAAACTTCCTTCCTCTTCCCAGTCCTTGACATAGTGGTTAGAACACAGGCCTGGGAATCGGAAGGTCTTGGACTCTATTCCCGGCTCCTCCGCTTGTCTGCATGTCACTTCACTTCTCCGGGCCTCAGTTACCTCACCTGTAAAATGGGGATTGAGACTGTGCGTCCTACGTGGAACAGGGACTGTGTCCAACCCGATGTGCTGGTAGCCACCTCAGTGTTTAATCCAGCGCCTTGCACCAAGTAAGTGCTTAAAAAGAAATACCGTTATTATTACGCAGCACTGGGAGAAAGGAAAGATCGGCTTCTTGAGAGAGGATAATATTTTCGAACTTCTTATTACCAGAATAATCCAAAAATAGACGGAAGTAGAATTACAAGACAGAAATACGCTAGGTTCTGTGATTTCTGAGGATATTTACCAAAACTCTGCTGCTTTGAAATAATCTATTTACCCGCAACGGCTCTGCTGAGTAATTTTGACGGACCAAGTGTCTGTCTAGTGTTCGTCACACATGCTGCTAATCATCATCATCATCATCATCATCATCAATCGTATTTATTGAGCGCTTACTATGTGCAGAGCACTGTACTAAGCGCTTGGGAAGTACAAATTGGCAACATCTAGAGACAGTCCCTACCCAACAGTGGGCTCACAGTCTAAAAGGGGGAGACAGAGAACAAAACCAAACATACTAACAAAATAAAATAAAATAAAAGAATATGCTAATGCTAATAATAATAATAAATAATAATGCGAATAATGCTAACAATAATAATAATAATGGTATTTGTTAAACACTTACTACGTGCAAAGCACTGTTCTAAGTGCTGGGGGGGATACAAGGTGATTAGGTTGTCCCACGTGGGGCTCACAGTCTCCATCCCCATTTTCCAGATGAGGTCACTGAGGCCCAGAGAAGTTAAGTGACTTGCTCGAAGTCACACAGCAGACAAGGGGCAGCGCCGGGATTCAAACCCAGGACCTCAGACTCCCAAGTCTCCGGCTGCTGAAGGAGGGGCAGATTGCTGCCCATCCCGCCCCAGGGGACCTAACTGCAGCACAATTAATGGGCTCAGCCATCCCTGCGCTCGCTCAGGTAGGAATTATTTTATTATACCTATGGCCTGCTGAACACAGACCACACTTTGCGAGAAGCAATGTGGCCTAGTGGAAAGAGCACAGGCTTGAGAGTCAGAGGACCTGGGTTCTAATCCTGGCTCTGCCACTTACCTGCTGTGTGATTCTGGGTCATAACCTCTCTGTTCTTCACTTCCCTCCATCTCCCAAATGGGGATTCAGTGCCTGTTCCCCCTCCTATTTAGACCAAGTCTGACGTGGGACCTGATTATAATAAATAATAATAATAATGATGGCATTTATTAAGTGCTTACTATGTGCAAATGTTGGCAATGTTGCAATCTTGTACTTCCCAAGCGCTTAGTCCAGTGCTCTGCACACAGTCAGCGCTCAATAAATACGATTGATTGATTGCAAATTGTTATAATTTTGCATTGTTGCAAAATTATATAATGCAAAATTGCATTATAGCAATTGTTATAATCAATCAATCAATCAATCGTATTTACTGAGCGCTTCCTGTGTGCAGAGCACTGTACTAAGCGCTTGGGAAGTCCAAGTTGGCAACATCTAGAGACGGGCCCTACCCAACAGTGGGCTCACAGTCTAGTGTTCTAAGTACTGGGGTGGTTACAGGGTGATCAGGTTGTCCCACGGGGGGCTCACTGTCTTAATCCCCATTTTACAGATGAGGTAACTGAGGTAAAGAGAAGTTTAAGTGACTTGCCCATAGTCACACTGCTGACAACTGGCGGAGCTGGGATTTGAACCCATGACCTCTGACTCCAAAGCCCGGGCTCTTTCCACTGGGCCGCGCCGCTGCTGATTCATTCATTCATTCAATCGTATTTATTGAGCGCTTACTGTGTGCAGAGCACTGGACTAAGCACTTGGGAAGTACAAGTTGGCAACATCTAGAGACGGTCCCTACCCAACAGTGGGCTCACAGTCTAGAAGGGGGAGACAGAGAACAAAACAAAACATATTAACAAAATAAAATTATATATATATATATCATCAATCGTATTTATTGAGCGCTTACTATGTGCAGAGCACTGTACTAAGCGCTTGGGAAGTACAAATTGGCAACCTATAGGGACAGTCCCTACCCAACAGTGGGCTCACAGTCTAAAAATATATATATATATATAATATATATAATATATAGTATATATATACATACAGGGAACAAGATAACCTGAAGTATGGCGGCAGTGAACAGTCCGCCCTGGAGAAACCTTTCACAGAGGGAGTACAATTAGGCCAAATAATAAAATCATATACTTTATAGTAATTAAATACGGTCCTTGATGGGAAATCTCATCTGTTAAGAAGCACACTGGGAAAAAGAAATCTGCTGACCTGCCCCTCCTACAGAAGCACATGATGGATCATCATCATCAATCGTATTTATTGAGCGCTTACTATGTGCAGAGCACTGTACTAAGCGCTTGGGAAGTACAAATTGGCAACATATAGAGACAGTCATCATTATCATCATCATCAATCGTATTTATTGAGCGCTTACTATGTGCAGAGCACTGTACTAAGCGCTTGGGAAGTACAAATTGGCAACATCTAGAGACAGTCCCTACCCAACAGTGGGCTCACAGTCTAAAAGGGGGAGACAGAGAACAAAACCAAACATACGAACAAAATAAAATAAATAGAATAGATATGTACAAGTAAAATAAATAAATAGAGTAATAAATATGTACAAACATATATCCATATATACAGGTGCTGTGGGGAAGGGAAGGAGGTAAGATGGGGGGGATGGAGAGGGGGACGAGGGGGAGAGGAAGGAGCAATCAGAATGGGGCTCAAGCCCCTTTCAATCAGTGGCACTAACAGTGCAGAGCACTCTTCTGAAACCAAAAATAAAAAGGTTGGTATTTCTTAAGCAGTTACTATGTGTCAAGCCCTGTTCAAAGTGCTGGGGTAGATACAAGCTAATCAGGTCGGACACTGATTATATCTACTCCAGAGCTTGGCACATAGTAAGCACTTAACCAGTACCATTATTATTGTATTATCAAGGTGTTAAGAAAAAAAAAAAGTTAAGAGATCTACATCTCCAGCCCTGATCTCTCTCCCTCTCCGCCGTCTTGCATTTCCCCCTGCCTTAGAGTCGTGTCTACTTGGACGTCTTGCCGTCGCCTCAAACTTAACCTGTCCAAATCGGAACTCCGTATCTTCATTCATTCATCCAATCGTATTTCTTGAGCGCTTACTGTGTGCAGAGCACTGTACTAAGCGCTTGGGAAGTCCAATTTGGCAGCCAAATCTTCCCTCCCAAATAAGTCCAAATCGGAACTCCGTATCTTCATTCATTCATTCAATCGTATTTATTGAGCGCTTACTGTGTGCAGAGCACTGTACTAAGCGCTTGGGAAGTCCAATTTGGCAGCAAAATCTTCCCTCCCAAACCCTGTCCTCCCCGTCTTTCCCATCACTGTAGACAGCACCACCATCCCTCCTGTCTCACAAGCCTGTAACCTTGGCATTATCCTGGACTCCTCTCTCCCTCTCAACCCACCTATTCAATCTATCACTAAATCCTGTCTGTTTAACCGTCACCTAAAATCCACCTTTTCCTCTCCATCCAAACTGCTACCACATTAATCCACGCACCTGTTTATCCTCTCCCACCTTGATTACTGTAGTCATCCAATCGTATTTATTGAGCTCTGTGTGCCGAGTACTGTACTAATCAATCAATCGTATTTATTGAGCGCTTACTGTGTGCAGAGCACTGTACTAAGCACTTGGGAAGTACAGGTTGGCAACATATAGAGACAGTCCCTACCCAACAGTGGGCTCACAGTCCAAAAGACTGTACTAAGCCCTTGAGGGAGTACAACAATAAACAGACACATTCCCTGCCCACAAGGAGCTTCAGTCTAGAGGATGGTGAGGAGAGACATTAATATAAAAAAAATATGGATACGTATATAAGTGCTGTAGGGGTGGAAGGGGGGATTCATTCTTCAATCGTATTTATTGAGCGCTTACTGTGTGCAGAGCACTGTAGTAAGTGCTTGGAAAGTACAATTTGGCAACAAATAGAGGCAATCCCTACCCAACAGCGGGCTCACGGTCTACAAGGGGGAGACAGACAACATGAACAAAGGATGCTAGGGCAACGCAGAAGACAGTGGGAGAAGAGGAAAGGGGGGCTTAGTCAGGGAAGGCCTCCTGGAGGAGATGTGCCTTCAATAAGGCTTTGAAGGAGGAAGTTCCAGACCAGAGGAAGGACGTGGGCAAGGGATTGGCAGCAAGATAGATGAGATTGAAGCACAGTTAGTATTAGAGGAGCGAAGTGTGCAGGTTGGGTTGTAGTAGGAGAGTAGGAGCGGGACAAGGTGATTGACTGCTTTAGAGCCAGTGGTGAGGGGTTTCTGTTTGATACGGAGGTGGATGGGCAACCACTGGAGTTTTTTGAGGGGGAACACGACCTGAATGTTTTTAAAGAAAAATGATCCAGGCAGCAGAGTGAAATATGGACTGGAGGGGGGAGAGACAGGAGGATGATGCGGTAGCAGTTTGGATGGAAGGGAATAGGCAGATTTTTAGCCTAGTTGTGAAGGTGGGAGCGACAGGTCTTAGTGATGGATTGAATATGAGTTGAATGAGAGAGAGGAGTCAAGGATAACGCCCGCATAACGGACTTGGGAGACCGGAAGGATGGTGGTGCCGTCTGCAGTGATGGGAAAGTCAAGGGGAGGAAAGTGTTTGGGTGGGACGTTAAGGATCTCTGTTTTGGACGTTAAGCTTGAGGTGACGGGAGGACACGCTTACTCTGTGCCAGGCACTGTATTTAAGCACTGGGGTAAATACAAAATAATCTGATTGGATACAGTCTGGGTCTCACAAGGGGCCCACAACTTTAAGTCCCATTTTAACAGAGGAGGTAACCGAGGCAGAGAAGTAACTTGCCCAAGGTCGCACAGGGGACAAGCGGCCGAGCCAGGTTTAAAACCCGGGTCCTCTGACTCACAGGCCTGTGGTTTTTCCAATAGGCCAGGCTGCTTCTCATTAGTTAATAAATTTGACAAGGAAGTTGTTGTTGGCCTTGGGGAATGTAGTCCCAGTGGAGTAAAGGGGGTGGGAGCCAGACTGTAATGAATTAAAAAGGGAACTGGAGATAGCAGGTGCATACAACCTGTTGGAGGGAGAAGACATGGCAAGGAGCAGAGAGTCAGGGGTCTTGGCTGGAGGTTATAATGAAATCCAGAATGGGATTTAAAAAAAAAAAATGAGACTTGGGCACGTTTGCAACAGATTGGAAGGAGCCACCAGAGTGAAACGTCAATTTTTTTTTTGCCGTAGAGGATATGAAGTGTGAGATTCCCAGAGATGCATGGACTCCATGGTGGTTGGAGGTTCGAAAAAGTGGTCTGCAGCCCCTCGTCCTCCAGGAACATAAATGACATTGGCAGAGCTTTCTCCCAACTCTTTACCGCAGGCAGCAGCTACTGCGGTCTGTGGGCTGGAGGGAAGAGTCAATCCAAAAGCAAAATTCTCCAAATCATCCGCTAATAGGATTTTGTTACAAAGGGATAGTGCTTGTATCAGCTTAAGAAAATGGTCCTTTTGTGGCCCAGGAGTCTTGAAATAATTGGTGAAAAGACTCAATACCCTTTAAAAGTCTTTGTTTTATTTGAGTATTTCATGATCACCAAAAAAACCCTACATGATCAAGTACAGAATTTAGTATGTTCCAGACAAAGGTTTTTAAGTAAACAGTAATTTCATAAAGTACATTTAGGGAATCAAACCGTAATTATTACCACTGCTAAAAATTTTAATTGAAAGAGAAAATTGCACTTTCAGGAAATAATAATCTGATCATACATATACATTTACAGTTTTCCCCCTTACCTTTACATTTGCCTCTAAGGTCCTTTAAATCGCTTTTCAGAAGGAAACTTTCAGCATTCAATAATTCCAAAAATGTTCCATGAGCCATTAGCATATATATACATGTGGTTGTGAAAAAATCCTATCTTTGATTCTTTATTCAAATAGGTGAAGTTTAGAAAACATTTTCGCATCAGATAATGTAAAATTTGAATCTTGCTTCTGGTCTCCAAAGCAGCAGTAATTAAATTATTTAAAAAAAAAAAAAAAAGCCAAATCCAACTGTGTGCATGGTCATCGTATTAGAGACATACTGGAAATGTTATTTCACAAAAATATATACATTTAAATTATGAACTATTTCCTTGATTCACTTTCCTGAACCGGAAGGACACTAGAATCTTCAAACAAGTTGCTGTTCGTCCTTAACATGGCAGATTTTATCCTTGGGTTTGCTCAGCATCTTTAAATCATCCAACAGCCTTTTGGGTGTCAGAATATGAGTAGAACCTGATGAAATATAATCATATCGATTAAGGGGCTGCCAGATCAATCCTCTTTTCCTTGACTTCCAAAATTCCTTCTGCGGATCTTGACTTCATCAAATCTACCGGAGGATACGAGTTTTCCCCATGACGTTTTACGCTCACGACTTGGTGATTTTACAGATTTTACTTGACGGCACTGCTCTGGTCTCCTCCTGTGACAGCCGCTTCTTCTAGTGCAATAAATGGAACCTAGTCCTGCACAGCTTGGATATCTTACCATATTGTGTCACCTCATCATCATCATCAATCGTATTTATTGAGCGCTTACTATGTGCAGAGCACTGTACTAAGCGCTTGGGAAGTACAAATTGGCAACACATAGAGACAGTCCCTACCCAGCAGCGGGCTCACAGTCTAAAAGGGGTGATAAAAAAAGTCATGGATAAAAGTCATGGATAAAAAGTCTTCGATGTATGTTGCCATGTATCCTTGTGACACCTGAAGGACCCAACATGCTAAAGAACACGTGACCAAGACCATGACTGTAGTCAGTTAAAGATTCGCCTAAGATCCATTTTGCAGAGGTGAGATCAGGCCTCACCCACCAATTTGGCTCGAGGGTGAGAGCCACATACAGTGATTTTAATCAACAGTTACTTTTAACCAACAATCTATCATTCGTTCAATCGTATTTAATCATTAATCATTAAGTTTAACAGTAGTACCACCAGTCAAATTGCAGCACTGAAACAATTCAAAAGATTTCCCAAGCATTACACCGATGGTTTGCCTGGGAACCGTCTTCGGTGTCCGAAAAGATTGTTTCTTGCTGACAATGAAAGGGTCTCACTGCACCATCACTAGAATAAAGGCACAGTGCTGGAAATCTTGAAGATTTAATCATATAATTACTTATGACTTATTACTTATTATTCTACTTATTTTACTTGTACATATCTATTCTATTTTACTTTGTTAGTATGTTTGGTTTTGTTCTCTGTCTCCCCCTTTTAGACTGTGAGCCCACTGTTGGGTAGGGACTGTCTCTATATGTTGCCAACTTGTACTTCCCAAGCGCTTAGTACAGTGCTCTGCACACAGTAAGCGCTCAATAAATACGATTGATTGATTATGAGAGAAGCAGTGTGGCTCAGTGGAAAGAGCACGGGCTTTGGAGTCAGAGGTCACGGGTTCAAATCCTGCTCCACCACTTGTCAGCTGTGTGACCTTGGGCAAGTCACTTCACTTCGCTAGGCCTCAGTTACCTCATCTGTAAAATGGGGATGAAGACTGTGAGCCCCCTGTGGGACAACCTGATCACCTTGTAACTTCCCTAGCGCTTAGAACAGTGCCTTTCACATAGTAAGCGCTTAATAAATGCTATTATTATTATTATTATTATGAACAGATCTAAAATGAAAACTTGTACTTCCCAAGCGCTTAGTACAGTGCTCTGCACACAGTAAGCGCTCAATAAATACGACTGAATGGATGAATGAAAAAAAGCCCTCGGTGGGGAAAAAGCACTGTATGACTTAAAACAGGTCTAGCAGCCAGCATTTTAATTAAGCAGAGAATCACATCAAGACATTCCAGACTGTAATTGAAAATTCTTACCAATAATAACTTCACAAGATTTGTGTGCCTGAGAAACTTCATAAGCACAGCGCATCTCTGAGTATGTAATTCCTCCAATTACAAAGACAATTAGCTTTGACCCATTCTTTCGGTCATCTAAATAACTTGTCCTGGGTTTCTGGCGGGCGCTAAAGAAAAAAAAAATATACAATTTGCTGATCAATCAATCAAGGGTATTTGCTGAGTGGATACTGTGTGCAGAACACTGAATTAAGCACTCTGATGATTTCATGCCATATCACTCGCGTTGGAAGAAAGTCTAATAATGCTCAGCCTTTCCACAAATTAAGATTTTTTGGGGGGGAGAAATTACTCCAATTTGGGAAAGGAGACGATTCAGGCAGAAAATACAAATCCCACCTCTGCCACTATTTTCCAGTTTGGGCAAACACCACTATGCCCGTGTCTCAGATCCTTAATCTGTGACATCAGCACTGCAAAAGTCCCTAATAATCGCATCAAGATGTCATATGGATTGATGGACCAGGAACAAAATGAGCTCTGAGTTTGGGGGAAGAAGAGGGTCAGAGATTCAAGTGTACTAAAGTCTAATTAAGCTCACCCTTTCCACAAATTAAGATTTTCTCGGGGGAGAAATTACTCCAACTTGGGGAAGAAGAAGATTCGGGCAGAAAATGCAAATCCCACCTCTGCCGCTATTTTCCAGCTTGGACAAACACCACTATGCCCGTGTCTCAGATCCTTAATCTGTGACATCGGCATGGCAAAAGTCCCTAATAATCGCATCAAGATCATCATCATCATCAATCGTATTTATTGAGCGCTTACTGTGTGCAGAGCGCTGTACTAAGTGCTTGGGAAGGACAAATTGGCAACATATACAGTCCCTACCCAACAGTGGGCTCACAGTCTAAAAGGTGTCAAGATGTCATATAGATTGATGGACCAGGAACAAAATGAGCTCTGAGTTTGGGAGAAGAAGAGGGTCAGAGATTCGAGTGTACTAAAGACAAGTCATTGTATTTTTTAAAACTTGATAGGTTTTTGAAGCTTTTCCCAGTGGGTGTCAGTTTGGCAACCCTGTATTTTTGTTTGGCTTTCCATATCTATCCGTTGCCTACCCCTCTGCCACGCTACTGTTGGATTGTGAGTCTGTTGCGGGGCAAGGGACTATGTCTATAGTTCATTTGTGTATTTTTTTCCTAGAAATATCACAACCGCTATTAGGCAGTTCTGATGCGTGTCAAGTATTCCAGGCGTGCCCGGCAACCTAATGGTAGGTGCCGCACGGAACATTTGGACTGCATGCTTGACATGCCTAAGGCGGAAAAGAGGCTTCGTGCCGGTTACAAGAAGTAGCAGACTCATTCAAAACACTGATTTTTCCCAATCAATTGTATTTATTGAGCGCTTACTGTGTGCAGAGCACTGTACTAAGCGCTTGGGAAGGACAAGTCGGCAACACATAGAGACAGTCCCTACCCAACAGCGGGCTCACGTCTAGACAACTAGGAAGTTCTGAAGAGCAACTTTTACAAACAGGACTTATTTTCCAGCGTGGCTCCGTGGGAAAGAGCCCGGGCTTTGGAGTCAGAGGTCATGGGTTCAAATCTCACCCCGCCAATTGTCAGCTGTGTGACTTTGGGCAAGACACTCCACTTCTCTGGGCCTCAGTTACCTCATCTGTAAAAATGGGGATTAATAATAATAATAATGTTGGTATTTGTTAAGCGCTTACTATGTGCCAAGCACTGTTCTAAGCGCTGGATTAAGCCCTCTGTGGGGCAACCTGATCACCTTGTAACCTCCCCAGTGCTTAGAACAGTGCTTGGCACATAGTAAGCGCTTAATCAATGCCATCATTAAGTCACTTCTCTTTGTTTCAGTTCCCTTATCTGTAAAATGGGGATGAAGACTCTGAGCCCCACGTGAGACAACTTGATTACCTTGCATCCCCCCAGGGCTTAGAACAGTGCTTTGCACGTGCGTTTAATACCATCATTATTATTATTATTTGACTTGTAGTGACGTTTTACAAAGTTGTTGGATAAACCATACTTTTTCTTTCAGTGATTTTTGTATTACTGCTGCAGTTTGACATTTCTAAAGTTTCCTTTATGGCCAAGGGCAGGAAATGGTCCACAGCCCATTTACAGGTCTGGCGAATTTGGTGCAGCGGAAGGCCGGGGGCGGTTCTGACGGCCAAAGTTGCTCTCCTGCAGCAATGCACACGCCTCCTCGCTTACAGGGCCACAGCTGCGATGGAAGACAGAGCGGACTGGAAGAAGGTGAAGAGGGGCCCCGATGGTGGAAACGGTGGTGGTGATGGGTCCGGGGCAGTTGTCCCTTTGACCCACTGGCTAGCATGCTCCCAAAAAAGGAAAAAAATGCTCCCCCTCAAAGCATGCTTCCAAAAAAAAAAAATAGAGAAGCAGCGTGGCCTAGTAGATACAGCACAAGCCTAGGGGTCAGAAGGACCTGGGTTCTAATCCCAGCTCCGCCACTTGTCTCCTGTGGGACCATAGGCAAGTTACTTCTCTGTGCCTCAGTTACCTCATCTGTAAAATGGGGATTAAGACTGTGAGCTCCATTTGGGACAGGGACTATGTCCAACCAGATTATATCTACCCATTGCTTAGTATAGTGCCTGGCACATAATAAGTGCTTAATTAATAATAAAAATAAATAAATAAAAATAAATAATCAATAAATAAATATAAATAAATAAAAATACAAATAAATAAAAATATAAATAAATATAAATAAACATAAATAAATAAATATAAATATAAATAAATAAATAAATGTAAGCAAACATAAATAAATAAATAAATGAATGAATGAATGAATGAATGAATGAATAACAAAAAGCCAGTGCTCTGCAACAGGTTCCCAGTCTCTGGATTTCTTCTTCTTCTCCTCCTCCGCCTTGTCCTTCTAATAGGCTGCACTGCAATTTGGGATTTTCATTCACTGACATTTAGCAAAATGGATAAGCTACCTGACGGCTCCTGAGCCATTCCACACCATAGGACACTGAGAGCAGTAAGGCCATTCCTTTGAATCTAATCTGTTGTCGATGGCATCCTGAGAAAGAAAAAAACGGTTAATTTTGAAAAGGTTACTATGGGTTCTAAGACTTTCTCAGAAAATTTCAAATATCCACTCTTACCACTGACACTGCATGAATGGATTTATACATTTCTATTGCAATTATATGAATGCTAACTTTAGCTGCCCTTTCTCAAAAATCAGTGTGATTCTTCCTCCCTTAGTCTGTGAATCCTATGTGTCCACCCTGCTTAACTTGTATCTACCCCAACACTTACGACTGTGCTTGGCACATAGTAAGTGCTTAACAAATACCATAATTATTATTCACGGTGGCCGCGTAGAATTTGGAAGTAGGCCGAAACAAATGAAACCAGCATGAATAGTTTTATTTTTAAAAGTTACATCACTTTGGACTAATGCTGGTTTAACTCCTTAAGGAAAGAGTTTTATTTTCCAAACCCCGAGAAAATGTATCTCTACCATTCATCTCATTATTCATGATCTGATTCCGTGAGCTGTCTGGCAGACCTTTGGAAAGCGCAACATATAAAGCAATCTTTCAATTACTAGAATGCCAATGTCACACTCATACTCATTCTGATGACAGGAAAATGGCATGGTTCTAAGAGAATACATTTAACTAATGATTATTATGGTTATTATTATTATGGCATTTATTAAGTGCTCACATGTGTCAAGTGCTGGCGGAAATAAAGTTCCTGACCTGACAGGGGACTCACAGTCTAAGTAGGTATTCCTTACTTACTATTAAAGAGTTATGTTGCTGTTTTGGTAAAAATGGAAGCATCTGCTGCTGTTTTGGTAAAAATGGAAGCATCTGAAGGAGGCTCAATAAAAGAAATGAGTAAAGTCTGGGATGAAGAAGAGTTTATGCTAAATTGGAAAGGTTCAATGTATTTATTTTTTATTTTTTAATGGTTTTTATTAAGTGCTTACTACATGCCGGGTACTGTACTAAGCACCGGGGTAGATAAAAGCTAATTCATTCAATCAGTCAATCGTATTTATCAAGCACTTAGTGCGCAGAGCACTGTACTAAGTGCTTACTCAGGTTGGACAGTCCACACACAGCTTTAATCCCCATTTTACAGATGAGGTAACTGAGGCACAGAGAAGTTAAGTGACTTGCCCAGGGTCACGCAGCAGACAAGTGGCGGAGCTTGGGTTAGAACCCAGGACCTTTGATTCCCAGGCTGTGCTCTTTCCATACTGCTTCGCGTAACGCTTCTCATTCTTTTCATACGGAGAATTAAAGAGCCTCTGGGATTTGCCTACTCTTGTGAGATGCAGTGTTGCCTAATGAAAAGAACACAGGCCCAGGAGGCCGAGGATCTGGGTTCTAATTACCGGCTATGTAATCTTGAGCAAGTTACTTTATTTTACTTCTCTATACCTTAGTTTCCTTTCCCTCTTATTTGACTGTGGGACTGGGACTGTGTCTGACCTGATAATCTTGTATCTGCCCCAGTGCTTGGCACAAACACAGTAAGCACTTAAGTACAACAGTAATAATAATTATTATGTTAGGGTTCAGGAGTGACAATTCTCAACCTACTAAGACAGTAGTTCAAACGACTCCTTAGCTGTACAGCTGCTTCAGGAATGGGGACAAAATATTACACCACACGGACACCGGTGCTTGTGACATATAAATGGTGAAAACACTGAGAAAAATCAGACAATACAGAGTAGGTGGAACAGTAGGGAGATTTTGAGAATTTGAGAAGGAACTCTAGATTGATGGCCAAGGAAAATTTTCTTTATTAATTCATTTTGCAAACTGCCATATAGGATTATTTCTTTGAGAAGAAATAAACTTCTTGTTGAATGGCTAAAATTTGTACAAGCAGGCTATATTATCAACAAAAGACCTAGCAGGTGACAAATAAACCAAACTTTAAGCTTCGGTTATAGGACTGGAAACACCAAACGTCCACGTCAGAGACTACAGTCTTCTGACTTTGATTTGGCAAATTCAAATTTTGTTCCTTTAAGGACTGAAGGGTGTCTACAGTCATAAAACCCTTACTGCTGTAAAAACTTATTATGAATTTGTTTTTCAAGTTAGTTATATTACATTAAAAATCTTGGTTTAACATATTCTTATATTTAAATTCTTATATCTTATATTTAAATATATTGCATATATTTAACATATTTGGAGTATAAGAGGTTATGGGTTCAAATCCTGGCTCTGCCACTTATCAGCTGGGTGACTTTGGGCAAGTCACCTCACTTCTCTGGGCCTCAGTTCCCTCATCTGTAAAATGGGGATGAAGACTTTGAGCCCCACATGGGACAACCTGATCACCTTGTATCCTTCCCCAGCGCTTAGAACGGTGCTTTGCACATAGTAAGCGCTTAACAAACGCCATCATTATTATTATTATTATTATTATATTCTGTTCAGGATTATTTCCTCTTAAAAAAAAACAAGACTCTTACGAAGACTGGAAACTAAATGTCGTCACTGAGAAGTTGTGAGCCTAATGCAAAGAAAATGGAGCCAGGAGTCAGGTTCCAATCCCAAATCCTCTACTTGCCTGCCATGTGACCTTGGGCAAGTCACCTAACTTCTCTGTGCCTCAGTTTCCTCACCTGTAAAACTGGATTTACATACCCATTCTTCCTCTCCCATAGACTGTGAGCTCCATATGGGACAAAGACTATCTGCCCTGATTAACTTATACGCACCCCAGCACTTAGTACAGTCCTTGGCACCTAGGAAATGCTTAACAATTACCACAATTATTGTTATTATTATTACTAACACATAATTATCGAATAATTATAGTAGTAATAAGGGGTAGTTGCAAACTACACAGAACTTCATTTGCAGCTGCTATTTTTTTCATCTGGCGACATTAACGAGGGTTCTTACTTCCATGATATCCTTGATAATGGGTGTCCATCGAGACAGCTGAAATGTTTCTTCTGCGGAGCGGTCTTTTCTCAACAGTTTCCCCTGCTGAGACTTACATAAATAGAAATAAAATTCAAAAACTCTATTTTCATTTTGTTAATACGTTTTGGTTTGTTGTCTGTCTCCCCCTTCTAGACTGTGAGCCCGCAGTTGGGTAGGGACCGTCTCTATGTTGTCAACTTGTACTTCCCAAGCGCTTAGTACAGTGCTCTGCACACAGTAAGCGCTCAATAAATACGACTGAATGAATGAATGAATTAAATAGCATTCATTTTTCAGCTGTCTGAAAGTACAAATAACATTGTAAATTAGCTATACAAATCTGCTGTGAATTTAAAATCTTAAGCAGGGGGAATGTCTACCTATGGAAAAAAAGAGGTGGTAGTAAAATGCATTTTGTATCAAAATGTAGTTTACAGTTAAAACTTATAAGGGCATATAAAATACTTCATTATTTATTCACGTATGGTGTGCTTCTTGAAATTAAAACCTTCTTAACTGAAAAACAAACCAGAAACCAAAACCCACTAAGAATTTTTGTGCTATAAAATTTCTGGGAATCAAAGATCAATGTATTATTTACTCTACTGGTTTCAGTGTACAAATCCTCAAATAGGCTACGAATTGTTTTGCCTGATATAATCTGATTTCCACCCCCTGACTCGTAGTTAGAAAATTAGAATCAAGCCAAGGCACCTTAAGATTGCTGGGTATATCAATATGCTGCTATGGAATCAACTGTTAATTTACCCATTTGTATATGCCAGAAAGGCGTAAATGCTGCTAAAGAAACACTTGCCATGCAGATGGTCTCGGTAAATAATAAAAATAAAGCTAAAATAATCCTTGAATTCTGAAATTTAATCAGTCTTTACTCAGAAAAATAATTAGAATTACATGTTTTCAATGCAAAAAATCAATACTCTACTCGCAAAAGAGAAGCAGACATGAGGTAAAGCAACAGTAAAACAATATTGTAAAAGCCATCCGCAGGGAAATGACACAGAAGTACTTAGGGGAAGAGAGGAATAGGAAGGGACAGGTTTCTTTCAGAAGGCCACCATTTCGGGTCTTTACAGCCCTGATTATAAACGTGGGATGAATGAGGTTGGAAATCCACTTCAGAAGGCTGTGGGGTTGAGCACCCCTGTTTTACCCATGATCTCCAAGGTTATAGATAAAAATTACATTTTTGGGAAATAGGCCCAAATGCTTTGGATGGCAGAAAGGAAACGTATTTCAAAGCACAAACAGCGGAGGACATATTTATAGGTTGCAGTATTTCTTACTTGGGGAACAATAGGCACCCCCAGATAACTCCAGTTACGGATCATGTCTTCATCATTTTCTAGCTTGACATTCTGGACCAATTTATCCAAATTTTCTTGGGTTGTTCCTTGCATGAAAGAAAACAAATGCATATCTTCTTATGTAAATGCCACTCTGCCTAGTAACATCTGTGAACTAAACGAGTTTCCAAACAATTACCAAAGAGGAGCTCAATTCTCCCAAATTTTGAAGAGGTGCAAATGTGGGTTTGGGGAGGTAAAAGTTCAATATTTCATAAATGGGAACATTTGCTTTGCTCCATACAATACCACAAAGCTGAATTTAACACGCTCTTGGAAATGGGAGAATCATTCACTGAAATGTTTAATTGAAAACGAGACATCTCTCGAACACTTTAATAGCTCCCTTTTGAATATTCATCTCTCATTTCATTAGGGACTGAGTCTGGTTTAAATTTTTCCTTCAGTAATATGAAAAAGAAATGAGTGGATTCCTTAAATCTATGAAATCCTGAGGCATTTTGCACAAATCAGTTTTTCAAGTATAGAACTGAGCCACTCATTGATGATCTCCAGATAGCATTCCCTGTTTAATGGTCGTTCCAGGCCCCACCTCCAACTTTTTTAGCCATTTCGAATCCCTTTCTCACATTCCTTCTCTCTTTCTCCATCTCTACACTGATCCCTGGCGACTTCAATACCCACACGGATGTTCCTGGTGACGCTTCCGCTGCCTGCTTTCTATCACTCTGCAACTCCACTGACCTCCTGCTCCACCCCAGCTCGCCCACTCACCAATTTGGACACACAGGCGAACTCATTATCTCCAGCCACTGCACAATCTTTACGCTCACCAACTCTGAAATCCCTCTATCTGACCACAACCTCCTCACCTGCCTTCTTTTCCACACACCTCCTCCCCACAAATCTGTGCTAGTCCTCCACAGAGACTTCTGATCTTTTGAACCCGTCCGGTTTTCTCAAGCCATCACACCCCCTTTAGCCTCTATACTCAAATTACCTTCCCTTGATGGCCAAACGGACGGTCTCAACGGCACCCTCTCTACTGAACTCAACTCTCTCGCTCCCCTTTCCCTCTGTCTATCTCTTGCCATTAGCCCACAGCCCTTGATCACCTGCAGAGTCCGCCTCCTTTGCTCTTGGGCACGAGCTGCAGAGCGCTGCTGGCGGAAATCTAGCCATCAGGCTGACCTCGTCCACTTCAAGTTTATCCTTATGTGCTTTAACTCTGCCCGCTCCTCTGCCCCGCAAAATTCTCTCTCCATCCTTGACACCCATGCCCACTGCCCTCACCAGCTGTTCCAGACGTTTAACTTCCTCTTCAAACCTCCTGTACCCCTGACCTCCCCCATCTCTTGCTCCCCGTGACCGGGCCACCTACTTTACAGAGAAAATTGAAACCATCAGGTGTGAGCTCCCTAAATTCCCCCCTGCCCCTCCCCAGTCCCTCCCTACTCCTGCCCCATCTTCAGCTCTCCCATCTTTCCCAGCAGTATCTCAAGAAGAGATCTCCTGCCTTCTCTCAAAATCCACCCCCTCCACCTGGGCATCAAATCCCATTCCTCTGCACCTTACCAATACACTTGGCCCCTCCCTTTCTCCCTCCCTCCCTTCCACTGTTTGCTCTCCAATGGCTTCTTTTCCCACTGCTTTCAAACATGCCCACGCCTCCCTGTCCTAAAAGAAAAAAAAAAACCTTCCTTGATCCCAAAGCTCCCTCCAATTATCACCCCATCTCCCTTCTACCATTTCTCTTCCAACTCCCTGAGCGAGTTGTCTATACCTGCTGTATCAAGTTCATCCCTTCCGATTCTCTCCCTGCCCCTCCCCAATCTGGCTCCATCCCCTTCACTCCACAGAAACAGCCCTCTCGAAGGTCACCGATGATCATCTTCTTGCCAAATCCAATGGCCTCTACTCCAACCTAATCCTCCTCAAATTGTCACCTTCCTTTGGCATTGTCGACCACGCCCTTCTCCTGGAAACATCACCCGACCTCGGCTTCGCTAACACTGTCCTCTCCTAGTTCTCCCCCTAGCTGGTTGCTCATTCTCAGTCTCTTTTGCGGGCTCCTCCTCTGCCTCCCACCCCCTAACTGTGGGGGTCCCTCAAGGTTCAGTTCTATGTCCCCTTCTATTCTCCATCTACACCCACTCCCGTGGAGAATTCATTTGCTCCTATGGCTTCAACTACCACCTCTCTGCAGATGATTCCCAAATCTACATCTTCAGCCCTGATCTCTCTCCTTCTCTGCAGTCTTGCACTTCCTCATTCATTCATTCAATTGTATTTATTGAGCACTTACTGTGTGCTGAGCACTGTACTAAGCGCTTGGGAGAGTACCATAAACAGACACATTCCTGTCCACAATGAGCCTGCAGTCTAGAGGCGGGGAAACAGACATCAATACAAATAAATAAAATGACAGATATGTACATAAGTGCTGTGGGGCTGGGATGGGGGAAGAACCAAGGAAGCAAGTCGGGGCGATGCAGAAGGGAGTGGGAGAAGGGGAAAGGAGGGGTTTAGTCTGAGAAGGCCTCATGGACCTGCCTTCAAGACATCTCTACTCAGACGTCCCGCCATCTCCTCAACCATAACATGTTTAAAACAGAACTCCTTATCTTTCCACCCAAACACTGTCCTTCCCCTGACTTTCTCATCACTGTAGATGGCACCACCATCCTTCCTGTCTCAGAAGCCCATTACCTTGGCGTTACCCTTGACTCCTCTCTCTCCTTTAACCCACAGATTCAATCCATCACTAAATCCTGTTGATTTGACCTTCACAACATCGCTAAATCCACCCTTTCCTCTCCATCCAAACTGCTACCACGTTAATTCAAGCACTTACCCTATCCCAACTTCATTAGTATATTGTCTCTCTCCACTCCAGTCCACACGTCACTCTGCTGACCAGATCATTCTTCTACAAAAACATTCACGCTACGTCTCCTCACTCCTCAAGAAATTTCAGCGTTTGCCCATCCACACCAGCTCATCTAACAGAAACTCCTCACTCCTGACTTGAAAGCACACAATCACCTTGCCCCTCTCCTACTACAACCCAACCCGCACAGTTCGCTCTTCTAATGGCACACTTCTCACTGTACCTCAATCTCACCTATCTCACCGCTGTCCAGCCCAAGTCTTGACTCTGGCCTGGAACGCCCTCCCTCTTCATATTCAACCAAACAATTATTTTCTCCTCCTCCAAAGCCTTACTGAAGGCACATCTCCTCCAAAAGGCCTTCCCTGACTAAGCCCTCCTTTCCTCTTCTTCCACTCCCTTCTGCACTGCCTTGATTTGCTCCCTTTATTCATCCCCCCTCCCAGCCCACGGCATTTCTGTACATATTTATCATTTTACTTATTTACACTAATGTTGGACTCCCCTTTTAGACTCACTGTGGGCAGGGAATGTGTCTTAAATTGTACTCTCCCAAGTGCTTAGTACTCTCCCAAGTGCACACAGTAAGCACCCAACACGACTGACTGAATGACCAACACAACATATAACAGGTTATGAATCATATTTGAGATTACAATGCTATGCTACAGTTAAAAAAGCACATACCATTACTACTGAAGATATAAAGCAGGATAGCTCTTATTTTATCGTAATTGTCGAGATTTTTGTTGAACAGGACGGGTAGGAGCACTCGCATAGAATCTTTCACCTTCTGTCCCTCAGCATCACTTCCAAGGGCTAGGTCCTAGATTGGAATTAAATAGGGGTTGAGAAATAAAAATGTTATTCAAGCCTGTATTTTAAGTACATACATGGTCTTTCAACACTGCTAAAGTGAAGCTAGTGGCACCGTTCGATGAGCCCCTTCTTTAATGCTCTCTTTAAATTAGAAGCAAGGTGATTAAGTGCCTTAGAGTCATAGGACTTGGGCTCTAATACCACCTGCCCGTTGGGTGGTCAATCACTTAACTTATCTGTTCCTCGATTTCCTAGCCGTAAAATGAGGAGACAATACTCGTTCTCCCTTCCCTCAGACTGGGAGCTCTGTGTGGGACAGGGACTATGTCCGACCTGATTGCCTTGTATCTTGTCTAGTCTACCCCAGAGCTTAGTACAGTGCTTGATACATAATCAATCACATTTTACCAATCAATTGTATTTTTTGAGTGCTTACTGTGTGCAGAGCACTACTACGTGCTTAGGAGAGTACTATATAAGAGTTGATAGACACATTCACATTAAGTACTTAAATACCACTAGTATTATTACTGAATTCAGGATAGCTTGGCTCCAAATTATATCCCCAATTTCTTGACTGGCAGTCTGTACAGTGCTATGGGTTTCCCTGTCCCAGACCATCACAGCACCCGGGTAAGAGACTTAAAGAGGCCTGGATGAGGATGGGTGATGGAAAAATCCAAAGCCTTTATGGTAGAGAAGAAAAGGAATTTATTATAATCCATTGCCACCACAATCCATTCTGGGACACACAAACACACCCCCGAGGGCCACATTGAAGCAGAACATCCTCATTTATATCCTGGATGTGAAGAACGAATCTTAAAGACAGCAAACAGGCAGGGAAAAAAACAATACACTAAGTTCTCCTGTAACAAAGGGTTACATTTGTGATGAACCCCATGCCGAAGAAAACTCAGTGTAGTAAGTGCACAACTACTTCTTCCAACAGGCCACTGAGTTCTATCCGGCTAAATCAATCAAACAATCAATGGTATCTGAGCGCTTACTATGTGCAGGGCACAATACTAAGCTCTTGGGAGAGTACAAGCACTCCTCCCCACAGCACCTGTATATATGTTTGCACATATTTATTACTCTATTTATTTTACTTGTACATATCTATTCTATTTATTTTATTTTGTTAGTATGTTTGGTTTTGTTCTCTGTCTCCCCCTTCTAGACTGTGAGTCCACTGTTGGGTAGGGACCGTCTCTATATGTTGCCAACTTGTACTTGCCAAGCGCTTAGTACAGTGCTTTGCACACAGTAAGCGCTCAATAAATACGATTGATTGATTGATTGATACAATACGACAGAGTTAGCAGGCACGTTCCCCGCCCACAGCGACTACACGGAGAAGCAGCGTGGCTCGGTGGACAGAGCATGGGCTTGGGAGTCAGGTCATGGGTTCAAATCTCGTCTCCGCCAATTGTCGGCTGTGTGACTTTGGGCAAGTCACAACTTCTCCATGCCTCAGTTCCCTCCTCTGTAAAATGGGGATTAAGACCGTGAGCCCCACGTGGGACAACCTGATCACCTTGTATCCCCCCAGAGCTTAGAACAGTGCTTTGCACATAGTGACCACTTAACAAATACCATCATAATTATTATTATTATTGTTTACAGTCTAGAGAACGGGTTTACAGTCAAGAAATGAGCTTACTGTCTAGAGTGTTGGAAGAACAATCCTAAACATTCTACCAAAACAGTCAATGCTAAAGGTGCTTGGCACGTAGTAGGAACTTAATACCATTAATAAAATCAATCAATGGTATTTATTGAGCACTTACTGTGTGCAGAGCACTAAGCACTTGGAGAGTATAACAGAGTTGGTAAGCACTTAGTAAAAGCAGATTACAAAAGGAATGAGTTTATAAACCAAAGCAAATGAGAGACTACACAAAACAGTACACTAATTCAAAATGAGACATTCTACACAAGACTACACTAATTCAATAAACATGCTTCTAATAGAGTCCTAAAAGGTGTTAAATTATGGTTCTAAAATCCATGAGGAAAGTAGAGGTTTTTCATGGAGAAAGCTCCGCTACAAGTTTGTTTGCAGAATTCAATACTATGCTCAAATAACTCGAGATATTTCACCCAACCTTTTTTTTTTTTAATGGCATTTAACTGCTTACTCTACGCCAGACACCATACTGAGCACTGCGGCAGAAGAAAATGTATCTCACATTCTTAATTCCCATTTTACAGAGGAGGTAACTGAGGGACAGAGAAGTCAAGTATCCCGCCCAAGATCACGCAGTGGTAGAGTCGGGCTTATACTTCAACTGCCATCTCAAAGATGTGAAGAGCCAACTGGTTATGCACCCATTTTCAAATAATAAAATACTTTATTAGAATACTTTATACCTTCATCACATATTAGCACATGCCCGATTTCCTTGAAAAGTATTTGAAATAATAAAGTATTATAATTATAATAAAGTATTATAATACTTTATTATTTCAAATACTTTTCAAGTACTTTACTCGAAAAGTATTTGAAGTAATAAAGTACTATAATTATAATAAAGTATTATAATTATAATAAAGTATTATAATACTTTATTATCTCAAATACTTTTCAAGTAAATCAGGCGTATGCTACTATGTGATGAAGGTGAAGCCTATCTGAAGTACGAGTGGATTGTTTTCTTCATCTACGATTGCACTTACCTGTTCTGTCTTGCAGAGCTTTTCAATTTCAGGCTTGAACTTACTCATGCAGTCTTCTGCTAAATTCAGATGGACAACTTGCTGTAAAACAGAATTGAGGACGCTTTAGTTTTTGTGTGGTTAATTGGAAAATGTTTACATGAAATTCAGTTATTCTCATTTGAAAAAAGCCAGTCTCCTTACTGGTTTCCCTCCTCAGGCCTTGCCTCTTTTCAATCTAGCCTACATGTGACCCTCTTGAAACTCCATTAAAAACTCATCACCTTCTTCCTCAAAAACTTCCGAGGTTTAACCATCTTCTCGCACCTTGCACCTAAACCTCCCAACACTGGCCACATTAACTACACATTCTCTCTTCCTAGTTTCATTCAATTCATTCAGTCATATTGACTGAGCTCTTAATGTGTGCAGAGCACTGTACTAAGCGCTTGGGAAGTACAAGTTGGCAACATATAGAGACGGTCCCTACCCAACAACGGGCTCACAGTCTAGAAGGGGGAGACGGACAACTAAACATGTAGACAGGTGCCAAAATTGATCTCACCAAGTAAATCTTCTAACTATAACTCACTCAAAAGTCACCCGACTCCGGATTCACTGCTCAGTTCACCTGCATGGAACGCTCTCCCCTTAAATATGCCAAGCCAGGCTCGGAACCAAACTTCAAAACTTCCCTAAAAAGCTGCATTTTCCATGTGACACGTCTTGACTAAACGCCAGGTTCCTGGTTATGCCACTCCATCAGCCATGTAAGCCCTTAGGTATAAAACTGCTTATTATTCATTTACTTTTGTAGTTTGTATCCATGTGCTGGTCTTTCACCTATTGTAGGTTTGGAAATTTGAGTCTGCTGTCGAGAGGCAGCAGGAATTATGTGTTTTATCTCAACTGTGTGTTCCCAAGCACTCGATCCAATGTTACAGAGAGCAGCTAGGCACTCAATAAATGCTGCTGCTGACGATAAAATGAAAATTAAGCCAATTTAATTATAATAATAATAATGGCATTTATTAAGCGCTTACTATGTGCAGAGCACTGTTCTAAGCACTGGGGAATTTACAAGGTGATCAGGTTGTCCCACGTGGGGCTCAAAGTCTTCATCCCCATTTTACAGATGAGGGAACTGAGGCCCAGAGAAGTTAAGTGACTTCTTGATAATTAGTCACTATAGACTACCTTGCTGGGAATAATTTCAGATTCTAGAATAAAACATATTACTAGATAAAAGATAAAGCCACCCATTATGCAATGGTATCAATGGTATCTATTGGATGCAAAGCACTGTAGTAATCAGTACTTGGGAATGTAAAGCAGAGGCAAGACATAGTTTCCTTGCCCTCAAGGAGTTTCTAACATGAGAAATCTAGACAGAAAAAAGATTATGTGCGATTAGTGGAAGGAGGAAAAAATCAGGATATAGCAGGAAGTAATACAACCATACCAGAATAGCTTAATAACAAAAAGTACAAATATATAAATACACACATGTGCTGAGGCTAAGAATACAATACATATGTGCTAAGAGTGAATTCTTTGCTAACGTGGCTGGGGTACTGTGAATTAATCGGGGGAAAGTTTCCTGAAGCAGGTGGGTAAAGCAAATCTTTTCTCGGCTTGCTGAAGCTCTCACTTTGTTGAAAATGAAATGATATTTTATTTTCTGAGCTGTCATGGAGTTTCCAAATTAAAAGTCACTTTCCTGTATGTTTCTCTGGCACTGAAGGCAAATAATCACTGGTTTGGAGAGTGTGCCCTATCTCCTATTTATAATCCCTGGGGTAGCAGGATTTTTAAGGGTCAAAGTCAGGACACTTGAGCACTTCTGTCCTCTAGCATTTCTTTGGTTCCCAGCATTAATGAGTCCCTAGTATTTGAAAGTGCTTACTATGTGCTAAGCACCCTACTACACAGTCCCTGACGCGGAGTCGACCCCCGGCCCATGTTTGTACAGATTTATTACTCTATTTATTTTACTTGTACATATTTACTATTCTATTTATTTTGTTAATGATGTGCATAGAGCTATAATTCTATCTGTTCTGACGATTCTGACACCTGTCTACATGTTTTGTTTTGTTGTCTGTCTCCCCTTTCTAGACTGTGAGCCCGCTGTTGGATAGGGACCGTCTCTAGATGTTGCCGACTTGTACTACAAGCGCTTAATATAGTGCTCTGCAAACAGTAAGCGCTCAATAAATACGATTGAATGAATGAATGAATGAATGAATGACCCAATGGGATCCCAGTTTAAGTTTAAGAGCAGGGCATCTGAGAAGGCTGGGGTACCAAGATTGGAGAGATTAAAGCCCTGAGCACTTATTGCAAACAACACTGACTCCACATGCCACAGCAATCATTATATGCACACGATATGGGCGGGATTGCTGATCAAGCATTACATCAATATTGGTGAAATGACCGTGTTACCGAATCTTATTATTTGTGGCTTTAGCTTGCCATTTGAGGTTGAAAACGGCTCGGGGCATTTGTGGGTGAGACTCCTTTTCTTGTATCTGTGGTATTGCCAAAAGCCTATCTGTCTGTATGCTTAGGTCAAAAAACACATTTCAATTCAGGTCAGGTGAACTGAAAAATGTTGCTTTTAGTACGCTTCTCTGACGTGTCATCGGTTACCGTCAACAATAATCTTAGCAGACAATTGGTTTGATCTACTACAGCAAATCCACCATTTCTAAGCTCTTTCCTCTACAAAATTGGACACTATCACCTATGCTTCACTGCGTACACACCTTTACATTATATCATTTAAATTATTTACATTAATGTCTGCCCCCTGCCCCCCAAGGCTGTAAACTCATTGTGGGCAGTGTACGTGTCACTAACTCTGTTGTATTGTACGCAGAGCACTCTGCACTGAATAAACACTCAAATACCACTGACTGATTTAACATAGATTCTATCTGGATGTCAATGACCTCTCAAATAATACTGCCAGCATCTCTTCCCAATGTGAATAAACTATAAACAAGCAAAAAACCAAAACAGATTAGATTTTTTAAAAACTATTTTACTTACTAGGATGGCACTTTATGGAAACATGAATCCTCAACCTAATTTAGTTTCCAGGGGACTCTCAGCCTATGTCCTGCACGATAATCTACACTATATCCCATTAGTAACAACAGAAAATGATGTTGGGTCCCTGAAGGCAGATTCTGTGTCTTTTCTATAGCACAGCAAGCATCCTGAGTCACTTAACTTCTCTGTGCCTCAGTTACCTCATCTGTAAAACGGGGATTAAGACCGTGAGCCCCACGTGGGATAACCTGATCACCTTGTTTCCTTCCCTGCGCTTAGAACAGTGCTTTGCACATAGTAAGTGCTTAACAAAAGCCATTATTATTATGGTTAAAATGCAGACTGTGCCCTATCTACTTGCTTCGCTATCACTCTCCCACACTTCTATATTTTTCACTAAGTAGGGAGTATTTTAAAACATATATTGGAAATTTACATGATTAGGTTACTTTATTTCAACAGTTCTATTAGCCCATACTAAGAGCACTGACTAGCAGCCAGAAGGTCTATGTTTTAGCCTAGTGTCAGCAGCAATTTCAGGCTAAGTACCCAAACCCCCATAATACCTATTTTTAAAATGTTGGAGTGCTGGAGCAGACCTGAGGTTGGAAAAAGAGACGTACTACCATTTCTCTGCACAAACGACAGTCCTCTAATCCCCTTCCTGAACTAAATTAAAAATCCTCTTCATGCTTACGAATTTTTAAAAATCAATTTTCCCCTCCTATCCAAAGTATTGAGGTGGTTTGTCATTACTGTACATCAGGCTGTTCTGACTTTTGCCCAGCTATGCTATGACTTGGTAAATGATCCAACTGCTTTAGTCTGGTGACAGTTTTAAAGACCAGGCAGGTCAAACTAATGCCCTCTTGCTGTTTAATGGGACCTCTTTATACTCATGCATGCTCTCTCTTTCTTTCTTTCTTTCTCTCTCTGTCTCTCCCCCTATATTCCCCCATCTCATCTGGGTCCTAACTTTTCTCTGCTCCTGAAGGGATACTGAAATATTTCTCCCATTTCTCAGAAAGCAGGATAGTTAATCATTAGTCAGTCATTTTCCATCTAGCCCACCCCATTTTTTTTTTTCCCCATAATTATCCTCTCTCCAGGGCATTCCCATACTACCTGGGCAGAGTGTACAAGGAAATAAAGCAGATTAAAGTTCATGCACCTTTACCCCTACTCACAGGATTCTTGCCAGTCAAGCCTGGATTAGCATTGGCATTTGTTGGGGCATAAACGTGATTCAGGGATAGTCACAGAGGATAATGGAGGAGGGGTGGGGGGTAAAGAAGGTATCTTCTGCAAAGTTTACACACAAGAAGAGCTCAGGAAGTAGACAGAAAAACTCAGTGAAGAGGCAGAGGAAAGGAAAGGTAGCAAAGAGGAAGAAGGCAGGTACACAGGCAGCAATTCTCCGCTCCCGCTTGCCGATTTCTTTTCCCCTCAGCAAGTTTCCTAGCAAAAGTTCAGGAGAGATTTTCACTTCCTTCCCTCTCTCCCTCCGCCCTCCCTTATTTAAAAATGCCGTGCTCCTTTCACAGCTCCTGCTGCAGACCTGGGGAGTTGGGAGGGAGCAGGGAGAACTGAGAAAGGAATGATGCAGGGACTCTACGCTGATTTGTGCACACGGGGCTATTGCGGTTTGAGGGAAGGGGAGAGGCTGGAGAAATAAGTAATGAGAGGAGCTGAGGACACCAGGGAGGGTGGTATGGTTTTACGATCACCGATTCCATTCTGGACAGCTGCATGCCAGACAGGGTGAACTCATTCACCACAATCCTCACATGGGTTCCAGGTGAGGCTAGCCACTACTCTATTCCCGCTTTTAAAACCAGCTTGTAAAATGTCCTTGGGCAGTGCGTATTTCCTCAGCTTCGGTTCGCAAAATGTGGCAACCATCCCATTTCTCCCACTGTTAATACCCTGTGGGAGATGGAAAAGAAGTTAGCCTCCGGGAGGGAACCCAGGCCGGATGTTTCCCAACCCTGATTTGCTATCGGTAGATACCACTTCAAGCTTCAGCTTCAAGCCTTCATCACAACTTGAAAAAACCGAAGTTCAGCTACTTTCAGCGCCTATGCAGTGTTGCAGTAGTAGCGGCAGGAAGGGCGTTTATTGAGCACCCCCTTAGGTGCAATTACTGTACTGAGCACCAAGGAAGAACAAAGCAGAGAACTGACACATTCCCTGCCCACAAGGAGTTTAAACTCTAAAGGAGGTAAATATGTTTACAAAATAATCAATCAGTGGTATTTATTGAGCACTTACTGTGTGCAGAGCACTGTACTAAGCACTTGAGAGAGTACAGTAGAGTTGACAGACACGGTCCCTGCCCAAAAAGACATTAAAAATATTAGGGAAAATGGAGAGCAGAAGAAAATGTACATAAGTGCTGTCGGGCTAGGGATGAGGTGCATATCAAAGTGCTTTAGGGCTACAGATTCCAGTGCATAGGGAGGATAAATATGGGAAATGAGGGCTTAGGAAAGGCCTCTTGGAGAAGATGTGATAGTAGTATGGCTTCGAATATGAGGAGAGGGGTGGTGTGTCTAAAATGAAGGGGAAGGGAGTTCCAGGCCAGAGGAAGGACATGGCTTAGAGAAGCAGTGTGGCTCTGTGGAAACGGCCCAGGCTTGGGAGTCAGAGGATGTGGGTTCTAATCCTGGCTCTGCGCGACCTTGAGCAGGTCACTTAACTTCTCTATGCCTCAGTTACCTCATCTGTAAAATGGGGATTCAGACTGTGAGCCCCTCGTGGGACAACCTGATTACCTTGTAACTACCACAGCGCTTAGAACACTGCTTGGCACATACTAAGTGCTTAGCAAATACTATCGTTATTATTATTATTAAGGGGTTAGTGATGGGACAGACAAGCTCTCAATCCAGTGAGTAGTTCTGCATTACAGGAATGGAGTCTGCAGTTTGGGACGAGCAGGGGATCAGCCAAGTACGGTAGGAGGGGAAGAGGTTGAGTGCCTTAAAGACAACGGTTGAAGTTTCTGTTTGATGCAGAGATGGATGAGCAACAACTGGAGACTTTTGAGGAGTGGGGCGATGTGAACTTTTTCGAAAAATGATCCAGACAGCAAGATTGAAGTAGAGCCTGGAGAGAGGAGAGGTCAGCAAGGCTGCAGCCGAGGCAGGATATTATAAGTACTCAGATCAGCAAGGCAGCAGGTTGGATGAAGAGGAAGGGGAGGATTGGAGAGACGTTGTGAAGGTAGAATGGATAGGATTCGGTGACAGACTGAATACGTGGGCTGAATGTGAGAGACGAGTCGAGGATAATGCTAAGGTTACAGACTTGTGAGGCAGGGATGATGGACGTGTTGCCTATACAAGCTGGAAAGTTTTGGGGAGGGCAGGGTTTGGGTGGGAAGATGAGGAGTTTTGCTTTTGATATGTTAAGTTTGAGGTTTCGGCAGGACATTCAAGTTAGAGATGTCCTAAAGGCAGGAAGAAATGCTACACTGCACAGTAGGAGAGCCATCGAAGGTGGAAAGTTAGATTTGGGAATCATCCTCCTATTGAAGCCGTGGAGCAAATGAGCTCTCAAAGGGGGGAGGAAGAGGGGGAGATGACGAGGAGGACAGAGCAGGAAAGGGACAGGTCAAGGATGAAAGGGAGCTTACTTATAATGGAACGGGGGTTCCATAGGCCACACTTGGCAGCAGCTGTGGAGGGAGCGGAGGGAGGGGAAATCAATCAATCAATCGCATTTATTGAGCGCTTACTGTGTGCAATGCACTGGACTAAGCGCTTGGGAAGTACAAGTTGGCAACATATAGAGACGGTCCCTACCCAACAGTGGGCTCACAGTCTAGAAGAGGGAGACGGACAACAAAACATATTAACAAAATAAATTAAATAGAATAGATATGTACAAGTAAAATAGAGTAATAAATATGTACAAACATATATACATATATACAGGTTCTGTGGGGAAGGGAAGGAGGTAAGACAGGGGGATGGAGAGGGGGACGAGGGGGAGAGGAAGGAGGTGGCTCAGTCTGGGAAGGCCTCCTGGAGGAGGTGAGGTCTCCGTAGGGCCTTGAAAGGAGGAAAAGAGCTAGCTTGGCGGATGTTGGGAGGGAGGGCATTCCAGGCCAGGGGGAGGACGTGGGCCGGGGGTCGACGGCGGGATGGGCGAGAGCGAGGCCTAGTGAGGAGGTGAGTGGTGGCAGAGGAGCGGAGGGTGCGGGCTGGGCTGGAGAAGGAGAGAAGGGAGGTGAGGTAGGAGGGGGCGAGGGGATGGAAAGGGTGCGAGGGGTGGGGAGGGTTTGGATGGGAATGAGTTGGCAGGGGCCTGGGCAGGGAGAGGGGATGAGGGGTGGTGATGAGAAAGGAGAACTTGGATGGGGCGGGGAGGAGGGGAGGGAAGGGGTTGGAAGGGAGGGGTTGAGGGTTGGCACTGGTACACAGGGATTCTGGGGAGGGGGCGGGGAGGAGGTGGGGGAAAGGGAGGGAGAGAGCTGGCTGGGAGAGGGGAAGGGGAAAGTGAGGACTGGGAAGGGCACATGGGAGCAGGGGAATTGATAGTTCATGGTGAGGTCAGCGAGGTAAATGACAGCACAGTGACCAGTTAACAATTAACATGCAACAGCAACAATAAAATAAGCAGGTGGTGACATCACAGAGAGTAGTTAACAATTAACATGCGATAGCAACAATAAAATAAGCAGATGATGCCCAGAGCAGAAGGCTGAATTGTCCATAGGTCAGTCAAATCAAAAAGGCTAATGGCAAGGAGAGTGAATGAATGAATTTAAGACAGAAATGGGTCCTAAACTAGAAGAGTGGGAGGGAGAATAGGTATATATGTTTGTACATATTTGTTACTCTATTTATTTATTTATTTATTTTACTTGTACATATCTATATAGGTTTGTACATATTTGTTACTCTATTTATTTATTTTACTTGTACATATCTATTCTATTTATTTTATTTTGTTAGTATGTTTGGTTTTGTTCTCTGTTTCCCCTTTTTAGACTGTGAGCCCACTGTTGGGTAGGGACTGTCTCTATATGTTGCCAACTTGTACTTCCCAAGCGCTTAGTACAGTGCTCTGCACACAGTAAGCGCTCAATACGATTGATGATGATGATGAGAAGAAAGACATGGGATAGTCCATTGTGGGCAGGGAATGTGTCTACCAACTCTGTTGTACTGTAGTCTCCCAAGCACTTAATACAGTAGTCTGCACACAGTAAGCACTCAATAAATATGACTGACAGTTGAGAGTGAGGTACAGTTGGAAGAAAAAAACAGAGTGAATTGGGGAGTAGGGATTGTACGGATTATCAGTCAATAGGTGGTATTTCCTGAGTGTTTACTGAATAATAGTGATATCGTGTTATCCGTTAAGCACTTACTATGTGTCAAACATTGGAGTAGGGGAAACACAATCTGTTCCAGTCCCACCTGAGGGAGAACAGGTACTGAATCCCCATTTTATAGATGAGGAAACCATGGCACAGAGAAGTTAAGTGATTTGCTTACGGTCAAACAGCTGGCAAGTGACACAGTCATAATTGGAACCCGGGACCTCTCGACTCCCAAGCACTTGCTCTTTCCACTAGGCCACATAAGGGGAGGGAGGTAAATTGACAAAGACTGATTCGGAGCAATCTGGGAAGCTGGTGGAGGTTGTGTGCAGAGTGGAGAGATGTCAGCTTGAGGAGGAGACAATATTAGATTTTAGAAGAGTCACTGGCCTGGCAGAAAGTCAGCTCCTCTCTCCCCACCAATGTCACTGGGAATGTTCTGGGAAGAGGCTGGCCCCTCTGTCCTGCAGGGAGAAAGCTCCAATCCCAGTCCCCCAGGGCTTAGTTGAGCTCTCCCAAGGGAAGACGGAAGGGAATTCAGATGGTTGGTAGATGGGCTTTGCCTGCATGTTGCCCTGAGGCGTTCTTCATGTAGTAAATTTATTTCTCTACTAAAGTATTTCTCTACTTTTTCCTGGGGAAAAAGGATGCTAATTCAGGTTAATTTTGTTATTCCCTTCATTTAGGGGTTATCCTAGATTAAACCCTTTTGCCCTAAAACCTAACAACTGGCATTTGACTCCTGTTCATCATTTCATTCATTCATTCATTCAATCGTATTTATTGAGCGCTTACTGTGTGCAGAGCCCTGTACTAAGCACTTGGGAAGTACAAGCTGGCAACATAAAAAGGCGGTCCCTATCCAACAACGGGCATAACAAGCAGACACGTTCCCTGCCCACAACGAGCTTACAGTCTAGAGCGGGAGGAAGGAAAAGGGATGGGGTTTCTGAACTGGCTTTCCGAGGGAGCCTCCGGGCTGAAGGTGGAGGCCGCCGCCGGTTCCTCACTCAGCTTGGCTCCAACGGTTTTAAACTTCCGTGGTTATCAATATTATCACACACACCTTGCCTCTACTATTTTCTGTTGTGATCTTTTCCCAACTGTGTTGCCAATTAAATCCAGATTTTGATCATTTGGTTGTGTGGGAGTCTGTTTCAGTCACAGTACAGGCCTCTCGACTGCATTCTGGTGGGACATTTTAATCTCACTTCAGCTTTGGATGACAATGAACAAAGAGTGGTCAGCATTTTAGCTCTAGTTCAGTGGTATATGACAGAACAGCCCCAGTTTTGATGTCCCAAGGATCAAGTCTTGGTGAAGCCTAAATAAGTGGGTTCTGAAGTTATATGATCAAATGGGGCTAGTTAGGCTGAAGGGGAAATATGGGAAGGTGGAAAGGACAGTTCAGTAAACCTCACCCTCCGAATCCCAAAAAAGCCAACTCAGGATTAGAATCTTCTTAAGAGTCAAATTCAGCCCATATCCACTTCACCAGTATTTTGTGAGAATAATCAAAAATGTTATTTTTTTGGTTTGGTTCAAACCACCAGTCCCTACCTGGCATTTCAGATCTTGGTAAAAATGAAATGAAAAGCCAGAATATAGAACCCAAACTCAACAACTCTTCTACCTCATAAGGATGGGGTACAAAATGATAATTATTTTCACTAGCCTTTCAGATCCTGCTGCTCACATTACATATAATTTTGCCATCTGTAAAATGAGGATAATTCCTTCCCACTCTCTGGCTTAGTGATGATGTAAGATAAAATGAGATAATGAGTGTGAAGCACTAAGTTCCTCAGAGAACAAAGGCAAGATATTAATTCAAGAATTATTATATAATTATCAGTTATATATCTCAATTTCAAGTTCCTTCTGCAGGAACCTGCATCATTTCCTTCATCTCAAATGCACTGAAATACAAAGGAAGAGGAAGAGAAAAGGTACATATTAAAAAATCAGGGGAATCTTATATGTACCAAAAAGGAAATGTAATGAAATTAAGCAATCTAAAACAATGTACAAAAAACAACATTATCCCCCAAATTGTGGATTCCCATTATATGGTTTGCATATATTGTTCTATCAGTACACAACTTCTGGCAATAAGACAAGCAAAATTTGCCTGAATGCCGCCTACCTTGGTAATCTGTTTACGGAAATGGGGCATCTTCTTCATCAGCTGGGTCAGAGCACTAAGCGAAGCCTGGAGAGAGTAAACATTCCTAATTAAATTGGCTCTTGAAAATGAATACTTCCTTACCTCCCTCCCTTCTTATTTTACCATCTTTAGATCTTGTCCTAACCCTAAATATCATCAAACGTCTGCAAAACAATTCTACACCAGGTGCTCATCAGGACTTAACGCTTGTATGAGTGGTTCTCAAATAAATTATCTTGGGGTCACTCCTAAAGCAACCACAACATTTCTATGACTGCAGTTCCATGACAAACTGAAGTTATCCAGGCAGTAAGAGCTTACTCAAACCAAAAAAAAAAAAAAAAAAGAAAATCAATTTCATGCTGATTTAATGAGCGAACGCAACTTTACCTTTCCTTCTGTTGCTTTTTTGGACGATGAAATCTCTTTCATAAGCTTGGGGAGCTCTCTGCCAGATTGGAAAGAACAAGAGATAACTCTATTACCATAACATGTTAGATCTCTATAGCGTGCCATTAAGATGTTTAAAGGGTTTGAGGTAAAAAAAATGCATTCTTTAATGCTCAGGATAGTATAAGACACACATAATGGAGTAACACATACTCTAGTACAACTGCAATATGTCGGTGTCGAATTCTGACCCAGAGGTCATCGTCTTCTTCCAGGAATGCCTCCTTTTCCTTTCCATTAGGTCCATCAGTTTTATATCTACGGGTAAGAATGAACAGTCTAAGACTTTCAAAAGAAAAGGAATAGTACAAAGCAGAATTGCCAAGGGGCTAAGAGTACACATATTTCTAACATCTACTGATTAGAACTCAGGAAATTAGCAGGCAGTTATTCAACTACACTATTTTAAGTTGGGAAACACTGAATCACAAAATGTCTCTATCTTCCCCATTTTTCATACACAATGAGGCAAGTTCATAAATAAAATACTGATCGCCACAGTTACTAATCCCTCCTCAAATCCCCCCAAAATTATTCTTAACCTTCATTCCCAGGAACACTTTGAAGAAGGGGGTAGTTTGGACAACAAAATAAGGAGATGCCTTCCTACTTCTGACTTCAATCCTAGGCAATCAATTGTATTTACTAATTACTGTGCGCAGAGTACTGTATTAAGCGCTTGGGACAGTATAATATAACAGAGTTGGTAGACACGTTCCCTGCCCAATCTTCAAACCTCTTACTGTTTCTGGAAGAAGGGAGGCACCGTAGTAGCGTCATAGTATATACTTTCAGAGCCTCAGAGAGTTACAACAAACACCCTTTGAAGGGCTGAGGACACTCATGCAAATTCTGAAGATATCTCACCCAACTTTTCCCTCACGTGTACACTTTAGGCATTCAAGGTCAATCAACAGTACTTACTGAGCATTTTTTGTGTGCAGCACACTGTACTAATTATTTGTAAAATATAATCCCTGGCCCCAAGGAGCTTAAAGTCCAGCAAAGGGAGAAGGACAAATAAATGAGATGTTGGAAGGAGTAATTCAGTATAAAGGCATAGACATAAGTGCTGTAAGGTCGGTAGATGAGTATCCAACGGCACAGGTGGAGTGGAAGGGCTGAAGTGGAGCTTGGAGGACGAGGCTGCAAGGTAGGGAGATACATTAATCAGGGAAGGTCTCCTGGAGGAGGTGTAATTTCAGAAGGGTTTTGAGGATGGGGACAACAGTGACCTTCCAGACGTGAAGGAGGAGGAAATTCCAAGGTGGAGGGAGGGTCTATTGTGAGCCCATTGTTGGACAGGGATTGTCTCTATCTGTTGCCCAATTGTTCTCTCCAAGCGCTTAGTACAGTGCTCTACACACAGTAAGCGCTCAATAAATGCAATTGAATGAATGCATTGTACTCCCCCAAGTGCTTAGTACAGTGCTCTGAATATATACTAAGCACTCAATAAATGTCACTGATTAAGTGGTTAAAATAAGCTGCTAAAATATCAGCTGGGGTATGCAGGCTGCTCAGGAATAGTTGGGTCTCTCCTCAATAAAAACTGCCTCAGCTTCGGTGGCCTCGTGTTTTGAAGAAACAATGAGAGGCAAGCAAACAGGACTGTGAGCCCACTGTTGGGTAGGGACTGTCTCTATATGTTGCCAACTTGTACTTCCCAAGCGCTTAGTACAGTGCTCTGCACATAGTAAGCGCTCAATAAATACGACTGATGATGATGATGACTGCAGCCAGCATTTCAAGTGCACAGATACCGTGGTTTTGCATACCAGTAATTCTATACCATGGTTTTCTATTTCTTTCCTGATGTTACCCAGCATTTTGTTTGCTTATCTGTCTGCCACCATACAATGGACCAGTGATTTTGAATGAATGAAAGTGTAGGTCTTCAGATTATACTTGCTTGTATGTATCGTTATCGATTGGAAGCAGATCGTAAGCCATTGCTTGAAAGGTGAGTTCGTGAAGTACAGTGGAGACTGGGTCAAAACCACGGTCAATTATTAGAAGCTGGGAATGAGTTTTACCCTGGAAATAATTAGATAAAAGAAACTTAACAGTGGGGTGGTGGTGCTTTACAACAACCTCCTAAAAAAAAAAAAGACTCAAGAAGCCACAGATCATAATACACTTAGTGCTATAACAACTGTGTGATTGAAACTAGCAACTAAATGGAAATCTAATGTCACCAGACTAATAAAATGAATTATTATTATTATTATTACTATGAACAGTCTTTTACTTGGGAATTCTATAAAAACACCAAGGCCTGTGAATCCCACTGCAATCAAAGAAATATACATTGCTTCATATTACAACTAAAAATTCCATTCTTTTAAAGTATTCAGATACTAATACAGTATACCTGAGGTGCTTTAATAATAATGATGACGATGGCATTTGTTAAGCGCCTTACTATGTGCCAAGCACTGTTCTAAGCGCTGGGGTATCTACAACGTAATCAGGTTGTCCCACATGGGGCTCACAGTCTTCACCCCCATTTTACAGATGAGGGAACTGAGGCAAAGGGAAATGAAGTGACTTGCCCAAGGTCACACAGAAGACAAGTGGCGGAGCCGGGATTAGAATCCAGGTCCTCTGCCCCCGAAGCCCGTGCTCTTGCAACTAAGCCACACTGCTTCTCACTATTCGTAAACTATGGCTGAATATCTCCCCAATAACTGGGGAGAAAAAATCAATTTGCCATGGATGATGACTTGTGACAATTTAGAAAGACCAGTATGATTCAGAGTTACTAAAAGTCCTTAAAACAAGCAAAAGAGAAAAATAAAAAAGGAAAAAAGGCAAACACCTACACAAAAAACAAATGTGTTTTTATTTCAAGTACCTGATGAGTAGCTATATATGTAAACACCCCACTATTACCAGACTTTGCTCATTTTGCAATTAACATTAGTATAAAAAACACAAATTTCCCAATAGATACATTTCTATGACTACAGTTACATGTAAAAAATCACTTCTTTATTTATAAAAGATAATCCTTCTTAGCTATTTGATCACATTTTCCCTTCTATGCAAATCATACACGAAATGCTCAAAATAACTTGAAATATTTTCCATCTTAAAATGGCGCAAAACTGCTGAAAACACCTTTTTTCATTCAACTAGTTTCTGTTCATTATTATGATATTACCAAACTTTAGGATTGTTTGTCTTTCACATTTTACCTTTATTTGACTTTTTTCATCAATCTTGTAGTAGTTTTCTAGCTTTTTTTCAACGAGTTGGGCAAGCTTGCTGGCATTGTTTAGGGGCTTACTGTAAAACAGAGATATGCCCAAGTAATTATTTTAAACGACTTTCTTCACAAAGCAACAAAGCACATGATGTAGACACAAACTTCAAAAAACTGAATCACGCACCTTTCGAATACAGTTCTGATTGAAAATTTAAAACTCATTAATTTCCCAGAATGACATGACGACAATGTGTTACACTGTTACCTGATACCCAACAAATTACAAGCAGCAGTTTCCTATAAAATTTCAGAAATGAAACAGCTACTTTCAGTTTCTATTTCTGTCAATTCCTCTCCAACTAAAAAGAAACGTCTAGCACTTCCAAACAGAATATTTCAGATACTTATTTGATCATGTCAGTACTGGCTTTGACAGTGAAAGAGAAATATAGTGGAAAGTAGGAATGTGCTGCAGTTTACAAATGTGGTATTAAATTCCCTTGAAATCTACCAATTTCACTAAATTGAATTTTGCAATAGATTCAAAATAGCTAAAATAGAACTGACAAAAACTTTTTGGAAACCCAAAAACTTATTACAGTTAAATGACACTTTAACAAAAAATTACTAACACTAGAGACAAAAATTAAATGTCATAGCTTTAAATCAATCATATTTATTCAGTGCTTTCCTTAAGCAGAGCACTAGTCTAAGCAATTGGGGAGTAGATTAGCTTTAAGTTATCAAACAGGCAGAAATATAATCATATAAAGTGTCAGAGTGAAAGTATCACTGATACCATTAATAATCACTAATAAGTAATTTCATTTATCAATGAAAATTCATTAATTTTATTAAACTTTGACCAATTTAATAAAATTATTTTGCATGATTATATTTCTGCCAGTTAATTTTAGGCTGAAACACGAAAGTTAAGCCCCTGTGGGCTGAGATCACGTCTACCAATTCTACTGCACTATACTTTCCCAAGTGCTTACAGTGCTCTGCACACAGTAAGCACTCAATAAATACTATTGATTGATTGATTGATGGATATATGTATAGGTGGATATATGTATAGATACACCTGGTAATAGTATAATTATATAATATGATCTCATTGTGGGCAGGGATTGTCTTTCTTTATTGCTGTATTATACTTTCCCAAGAGCTTACTTAACACAAAGTGCTCGATAAATACAGTTAAATGACTGAATGAATAGAAAAGAATGTTAGCTAACAGATCCCATTTCCCTGAATTCAATAAAAGCTGCTTTTCTCAACAATCAGAATTTGTTAGTATCTACCAAAGATACTGAGCACAACTATAGGCTGCAGAATGCTACGCATTGGGGGCACACACACAAAAATTTAAGACTGCAAAATGCCCTTGGGGAACTAATAATCTCACAGGAAAAGACAACAGGCATAAAACTGATGATTGTAAAAAAAACAGGAAAGAAGAGATATAAATAATAGAGGCAAGCAAATAGAGACATAAGTTCAGGAGTGCTGAAGTTGCTGATGGGATTTTAAAAACCCAGTAAAGTGAAGGGATCAGGTAGATAATGGAGTTGGTGGAGGAGATGACTTTTTTAGGAGGGTTTTGAAGAAGCGGTAGGATGTGGTTTAACACAGCTGAAAGGGAAAGGCATTTCAGGTTGGGGAAATCGAGGGACTTGGCATTGGAAAGGAAAGCGTGTGCAATGGGATAGTCGCGAATCAGGGCTAAGAGGTTACCTTGAGAGGAAAGTTTGAGAACCTTGAAGTCAATGGCCGGGAGTTTTGCTTCAGTTTTGCTTTAGATGAGAAGCAATAGGGAGCCATTGTATATTTCTTTGAGGAGAAGAGTGTTGGGTTTGATTGCTTAAACCAAATGTCACTTTATAGTAGAATATACTAAAAAAGGGAGAGGCTGGAGGCAGGGAAACCAGGAAAGAAGCTATTAAAGAAGACAAGGAATTTAGAAGAATTTAGGCCAGGATGGTGGCTAGAAGGGAAGACTTGCAAGTGTCGGGGACAAGGAGGATGGTGGGGACGTTGACAATGATGACAACTTTTAGAAGAAAAGATAGCACCAACTCGGCAACGGAATATCAGAAACTTTGGACGAATCGGCCCCCTCATATCTTGGAAAGAAAACAAGATATTTTAGAGCTCCTAGATATCCTAGGGCTTTGGGGATAGGTTTCGACGAAAAAGGAAGCACTAAACTCCTCTTTGGGGGGGGGGTTTGCCTTTGTGGTCAAAATTAACCTCTGTAATTGTTCTTTCCAAGCGCTTAGTACAGTGCTCTGCACACAGTAAGCGCTCAATAAATACGACTGAATGAATAGTTTAGGAGGAAGATGAAAAGTTCAGTTTTTGTCATATCAAATTTTAGGTGTTAACAGGTCATCTAGATAAAAGTGTCCCAAAGGCAAGACTGTAGGTGAGAAGGGCTTTAAATCTTAATTCAGAAGGCTTCTGTGAACTCTCCAATCAATCAATCAATGGTATTTACTGAGTGCTTACTATGTGCAGCGCACTTTACTAAGCTCTTGGGAGAGTACAATACCACAGAATCAGCAGACTCATTCCTGAATGTGAAGAGGGAAGAGTAGAAAAAGCAGCACCAAACCGTGGGAGACACCCATAGGATAAGAATGCGAGGAGAGCTATGGAGGAGAGAAATAAGATGAAAACCAGGGGAGAAGAAAATCTGCAAGAAAAAGGCTAGAGATTTTTAGAGGAAACATTTACCTCCTCTTCACGTCCCCCTAAAAAGGACCCTATTTAGACATCATCCTAATTGTGCTCTCAATTGAGGATTTTAAAAAATATCCTTAAATGCATATTAGATTTAATTCTTCTACACTGACACTTTTCATTTTCAATTTGAATATAGTTCAATGTAGAGGGCAGTTTCCCAGTACAACACACTAAAAATGGGAGCACTATACTGCTATTTTTGGAAAGAACAGCCAACAGCAGTCCTCTACCTTTTATATCTTACTCCAGGATTTTCATCCAGAGTGGCACAGAGAGTAACAATCTGTTCAGCCATTGCTTCCATAGTGGCGTCTTTATCACTTGCATTGTCTTCATCTGGACTGTAACAGTAGTAGAATGCATTTGGTATATCAAGAGCGAATACCTAAATCAGACCAAATACAAAAATTACCAATTCAGAGATAAAAAACATCTCAAGAATATGTTTCGAGGAAAATGAACTTATGATTCTGAAGATACAGACATGACAAATATTGATATTAACCCCAGGTTTCCTAATATAATTGGATCTTTACATCAATTACATCTATCATCTTAACTTCTCACTCTCCTTCCCGTTGTCTATTTCTCGCCTTTATTCCTTGCTTTTCACTTTCTCTGCAATAGCTGGAAACATTTAAAGTAATCCCATGAAAGCAATGTCTTAACAGTAGCAAAAGTAAATACAATGTAATGCTAAAACCTAATTAAGAGAGTAAGTTATCCATCTTGGGCCTATTCTTAGACATAAATTGGAAATCTTATCCTAGCAATTATCTTCAAATTTTCCAGTACGCAAGTAGTCATTCTTCAACATCTTGAAATTCTTCTATCATACATCCCACACCCATTGTGTACTGTGGCACAACAGAATCAGTGACTGCCTCAAAAGACAGGAAGATTTCAGGCATATATACTGGATTACATATAGCAACCTCAAAACACTTAACAGCGCTTGGTGTTTTTTTTTTAAATAATATTTGTTAAGTGCTTACTATGCACCAGGCACTGTACTAAGTGCTGGGATAGATCAGGTGGGACACAATCCATATCCCACATGGGGCTCACAGCCTTAATCTCCATTTTACAGATGCGGGAACTGAGGAACAGAGAAATGCAATGACTTCCCCAGGGCCACAAAGCAGACAAGTGGCGGAGTCAGAATTAGAACTCATGACCTATTGACTTCCAGGTTCCTGCTGTATCCACTAGACCATGCTACTTCTCTATTTTTTTTATGCCAAATTACCATTCCAGGGAACTCCCTGGACTTGTGGTCACAAGGAATGAAGCTAAAACTCTTGCATCTCAAAAAAGTTCCCCAAATTCTCTGCAATGGTCCATTTCCGACCACAAATATGAAGTTTTTCCCTAAATGTTCGGTGAAGACTTTATCAATCTGGTCCCAGGCTATATTCTGAATCCATTTTTCTGGCGATTGAAAATACATGGACAGTGGCATCCCTGTAGACTAAGCCTCTGGGGATAGAGGCCCTGCTCCTTATGCAGGTGGCATGAATTGGGCAGAGTGATGTACGGGTGCCCATGCCCAAAACATGGCATACACGTCATCATCATCATCATCAATCGCATTTATTGAGCGCTTACTATGTGCACAGCACTGTACTAAGCGCTTGGGAAGTACAAATTGGCAACATATAGAGACAGTCCCTACCCAACAGTGGGCTCACAGTCTAAAAGGGGGAGGCAGAGAACAAAACCAAACATACTAACAAAATAAAATAAATAGAATAGATACACGTGTACCCCATATCCCTGAGCTCCCACAGCACTGCAGATTGGTAAGACATATAAAAAGGAAATTCAAGAGTGCTTTATGGTTTAGGCCAAAGGCAGCCTCTCATTTATATCTACAATTACATGTTTCAGATCTCCAACATATATATATATTCTCTAAATATACCCCCTAGTTGGCCCAAATTCATCCTAAAGTTGTGACTTCATTCTGTTTAAGCCATGCTTTTAAAATATTTTTAACAATGCACCTACTGAACTGTCTTTCCCATGGTATAAGAAATTCATTTTCATCTTACACTATTTCTACCTTGTCATTACAAAAGAAAAGGAAAAAAGTCTAACTTGGACTTCAAATGCTTTTAAAAAGGGCAATCTTTAATGTAACTGGACATTGGTGCTTCTTATTATGAAGACTGCATTATTAATCCATAAAGTCCACTCTAATTAGAAATGGACCCCATCTAGCAGAACAATTGAAGGCACATCTCCTCCAAGAAGCCTTGCCTAGGCCTTCCTCTCCTCTTCTCCCACCCCCTTCCATGCCGCTTTTACTTGCTCCTTTACTCATCGTCCCTCTCATTTCCACAGCACATATGTATACATCTTTATATGTTATTTATTTATTTATATTATATTTATTTATTTTTATAAATAATAATATATTATTGTATATTATTATTAAATATATAATAATATTTATTTATATTTATTTTATTTACTATTATACTGTACTCTCCCAAGCACTTACTACAGTGCTTTGCACACGGTAAGCACTTTATATGAAGGAATGTCTGTTCGTTATTATATTGTAATCTCCCAAGCACTTAGTACAGTGCTTTGCACACAGTAAGCACTCAGTATATATGATGGAATGAATGAATTTTCTTTCCTGATGATATTCACCCATTCCATCGTATTTATTGAGCACTTACTCTGTGCAGAGCACTGTACTAAGTGCTTGGAAAGTACAACTAATTTCCAGCCACAGGGGGAATATAATTTAACCCAATGCCTTAAGAGGTCAGGTCTGAAACTTATATAACACAATCAGTTAACCAGTCAGTAATATTTTTTGAGCATTTATTGTGTGCAAGAGCACACACTAAGCTTGGGAGAGTACAACAGAGTTGGCAGAGATGATTCCTGCCCTCAAGGAGCTTACAGTCTAGTGGAGGACCACCAGAGCTGTTCTGTTCAAGTTTCAAGCTAGGCTACAACTAAAGAATGGCTCACAAACTAGTCTTTATTTGTGACTCTGAACTTCAAAGGATGCATCAGCTTCACTTAACAAAAGGCTACTGTGGTAATGTTACTTTAGTTTTGCAAATGGTTTAAGGGGTTATATGAATAACTCTTACTCTTTGTTCATCTAACATAGGTTTTGAAGTGCCTTATATATTTCTCCATTTCACAGATTACAGGTAAAGTGCTCTGCACACAGTAAGCGCTCAATAAATACGATTGAATGAATGAATGATCTAACCCACTTCCCTGGAACTGAACCCATATTTTTCACTTCTTAATAACCTGCTCTAATTTATAGAAGAATTTCCAGCTTGAATTTCATCATTTTCTGAATCACAATACTCCTACTCAGAAAGTCAAGGAATAAAAGCAAAAAAATCCAGTAAAATGGCTTAAAACTATAAAAATGGAACTTTACCTGAGACTCAAGTGGGAAGAAGGAGATATTTATTTCTTTACACCTTCTTATGGATTTGGAGCAGGAAGACTTGATTTTGTTAAAGAGACTGTCAGGGCAAACTAAGAGAAATAAATCAGAGTACATGAAATCTACATACTATTTTTTCTTCCAAATATTAACTACTTGAGCACCAAATGTTGTTGCCCATCAAGGGGATATTTTCTGGCCTTTTATTTTGGGCAGGAGCGGGGAAGCACTGAAAACATGGATCTTTTAAAAACTTTTTTTGTTTCATTTGTAATAATGAAAATGTCACAGAGTGGAGGCTCAGGTTAATGATTATGGCATTTGTTAACACCACGTGCTAAGCACTGTACTAACCTCTGGGGTACAAGATAATCAGGTCAGAGACAGTCACTCTCCCCACATGGGGCTTACAGTTTAATTGGGACTGATTGATGAAATACCTCAAGTTACAAACGAGACAACGAAGGAACAGAGAAGTTAAGTGGCTTGCTCAGTCACACAGCAGGTAAACGGTATTGGCAGGATTAGAACCCGGGTCTCTCACTCCCAGGTCCTTGCTCTTTCTTCTAGGCTATGTAGAAAATTTGGTGGAGACCTGCCCAAGGTCCCACAGCAGGTAAATGGCAAAGTTAGGATTATTTCTTAGATATTCTCTACCTATTATTTCAACAGTTACCAAGAGGAAAATTATACCTGTTGGAATCATATTACAAAAATAAGACTATATATAGCTATTACATTAATTATATCACACTCTAGAATCCAATTTGTAAAAAGTGTACTTACAATCCGTGAAGTATATGTATGCTGCTTTGTACTTGGTATCTGCAAAGTCGCGTATTAAACAATCTACAGACTTAAAAACACCTTTTGATTAGATGTCAGTGCATATTTCATTAACAGATATATCTTCTTTCCCATACAACTCTCTCTTAGGGTTAGAAAAACATCTTTTAATTGGATGTCAGGGCATATTTCATTAAAAGATACATTTTCTTTCCCATACAACTGTCTCTCAGGGTTAGAATTCAAACTTCCCAATCCTAACTACTCGAGTTCTGGATCTTTTTACTTCGTATGTTGCTTTAGGATGATAAATAAACACACGGTTCAATGGATGAATGCTCAGTAAAGATTCTGGGGAAGAAAGATGAAGTCTGAACCTAAATTGTTGAGCTCTGGAAACCTACTCAAAACTATTCAAAACTAACAATGGTTAAAGAAGCACTTAGGTTCATGTGTCTGCAAATATAATGTGTGGATGAAGACACATCATGGGTAAGCCTTTTCTTCCTCCCTTCAAAGTCCTACTGAGAGCTCACCTCCTCCAGGAAGCCTTCCCCAACTGAGCTCCCCTTTTTCCTCTCCTCCTCCTCCCCATCAATCAATCAATCAATCAATCAATCGTATTTATTGAGCGCTTACTGTGTGCAGAGCACTGTACTAAGCACTTGGGAAGTACAAATTGGCATCACATAGAGACAGTCCCTACCCAACAGTGGGCTCACAGTCTAAAAGGGGGAGACAGAGAACAGAACCAAACATACCAACAAAATAAAATAAGTAGGATAGAAATGTACAAGTAAAATAAATAAATAAATAAATAAATAGAGTAATAAATATGTACAACCATATATACATATATACAGGTGCTGTGGGGAAGGGAAGGAGGTAAGACGGGGGGATGGAGAGGGGGACGAGGGGGAGAGGAAAGAAGGGGCTCAGTCTGGGAAGGCCTCCTGGAGGAGGTGAGCTCTCAGCAGGGCCTTGAAGGGAGGAAGAGAGTTAGCTTGGCGGATGGGCAGAGGGAGGGCATTCCGGGCCCGGGGGATGACGTGGGCCGGGGGTCGACGGCGGGACAGGCGAGAGTGAGGTACGGTGAGGAGATTAGCGGTGGAGGAGCGGAGGGTGCGGGCGGGGCAGTAGAAAGAGAGAAGGGAGGTGAGGTAGGAGGGGGCGAGGTGATGGACAGCCTTGAAGCCCAGGGTGAGGAGTTTCTGCCTGATGCGCAGATTGATCGGTAGCCATTGGAGGTTTTTGAGGAGAGCAGTAATATGTCCAGAGCGTTTCTGGACAAAGATAATCCGGGCAGCAGCATGAAGTATGGATTGAAGTGGAGAGAGACACGAGGATGGGAGATCAGAGAGAAGGCTAGTGCAGTAGTCCAGACGGGATAGGATGAGAGCTTGAACGAGCAGGGTAGCGGTTTGGATGGAGAGGAAAGGACGGATCTTGGCAATGTTGCGGAGCTGAGACCGGCAGGTTTTGGTGACGGCTTGGATGTGAGGGGTGAATGAGAGAGCGGAGTCGAGGATGACACCAAGGTTGCGGGCTTGTGAGACGGGAAGGATGGTAGTGCCGTCAACAGAGTCCCCCGCCCTACCCTCTCCTCCTCCCCACAGCACTTGTGTATATTTGTACATACTCATTACTCTATTTACTAATGATGTCTATATAGCTATAATTCTATTTATTCTGATGGTATTGACACCTGTCTACTTGTTTTGTTGTCTTTCTCCCCCTTCTCGACTATGAGCCCGTTGTTGGGTAGGGACTGTCTCTATATGTTGCCGATTTGTGCTTCCCAAGCACTTTAATACAGTGCTCTGCACACAGTAAGCGCTCAACAGATACGAATGAATGAATGAATATGTATAGTCACTGGGACTGTTGGGCTTGCATAGACTTTTTCAGCAAGACATGTATTTAAAGGTGAATTTCACCATCACCGGTATCTAGTGTGAAGAAAAATACACACGCTTGATAATAATGATGATGACGATTTTTTAGACTGTGAGCCCACTGTTGGGTAGGGACTGTCTCTATATGTTGCCAATTTGTACTTCCCAAGCGCTTAGTACAGTGCTCTGCACATAGTAAGCGCTCAATAAATACGATTGATGATGATGATGACGATGATGGTATGTGTTCAGCACTACGTGTCCAGCACTGTTCTAAGTGATGGGTAGATACAAGCTAATCAGGTTGGACACAGTCCCTGTCCACATACGGCTCACAGCCTTAATCCCCATTTTACATAGGAGAGAACTGAGGCACAGAGAAATTAAGTGACTTTCCCAAGGTCACACAGCAGACAAGTGGCAGAACTGGGAACCCAGGTCCTTCAGACTCCGAGCCCCATCCACTAAGCCATGCTCTATTCACCTCACTCGCAACTCCACAGCGCTTTTATATGTATTTGAAATTTATTTAAATTTAAGTCTGCTTCCCCCTCTAGACCGTAAGCCCATTCACTAAGCCATGCTCTATTCACCTCACTCGCAACTCCACAGCACTTTTATACGTATTTGAAATTTATTTAAATTTATGTCTGCTTCCCCCTCGAGACTGCAAGCTTGTTGGGGGCCGGGAAGGTGTCTACCAGCTCTGTTGTCCTGTACTCTCCCAAGTGCTTAATAATAATAATAATAATAATAATGATGGCATTTATTAAGCACTTACTATGTGCAAAGCACTGTTCTAAGCGCTGGGGAGGTTACAAGGTGATCAGGTTGTCCCACGGGGGGGCTCACAGTCATCATCCCCATTTTACAGATAAGGGAACTGAAGCTCAATGGAAAGAGCCTGGGCTTTGGAGTCAGAGGTCATGGGTTCAAATCCCGGCTCCACCAATTGTTAGCTGTGTGACTTTGGGCAAATCACTTAACTTCTCTGTGCCTCAGTTCCCTCACGGTCTCAATACAGTTCTTAATACAGTTCTCTGCACCCAATAAGTGCTCAACAAATACCATATTGAATAATTGTCATACAAACACACAAACACACGCACCCCTCAGTCCTACTAAATAGAGTGACACTGGCCTCTAAGAAAGAAGAAAGAGTAAGTTTGTGTCATGGCACAGTTGCACCAATTCATTAATCCACAGAATTGTGGTTATCAGCAGCATAAATTCAGCCCAAGCCCAGTGGAAAGAAGGGAACCCAAACTGTCAGTCTGAGACTGAACAGTGTGGATAACGCTTTCATTTTGTCAAAGCGATTTAGCGTCCATTCTCATTTTGCGCTAAAACCCCCGGGACGGGGAAAAGAGGTGGGTCTTTTTACCCCTGGTTTTTAGATGAGGAAACCGAGGGAGTCGGGACTTGCCCACGGCCACACGGTAGCCAAGTTGGGCCCAAAATTCAATTCTCCTGGCTTCTAGGTCCGCGTTCTTTCCAAGAGATCGATGCGGCTTTTCTTCTAACTGCTGGGCTGTTATGCACGGACCCTCTGCTACTCACCGTCATTTATTCATCGTCATCATCATCAATCGTATTTATTGAGCGCTTACTATGTGCAGAGCACTGTACTAAGCGCTTGGGAAGTACAAATTGGCAACATATACAGTCCCTACCCAACAGTGGGCTCACAGTCTAAAAGGGGGAGACAGAGAACAAAACCAAACGTACTAACAAAATAAAATAAATAGAATAGATATGTACAAGTAAAATAAATAGAGTAATAAATATGTACAAACATATATACATATATACAGGTGCTGTGGGGAAGGGAAGGAGGTAAGATGGGGGGGATGGAGAGGGGGACGCCCTCTCCATTTATTTTGTTCTAAGGGCTTCCACCAAGGTACAGGAGTAGGTAGTAGTAGCAGAAAAGGCTGCTGGAGAGAACTAATAAGGCATCTTCCTGGTTGGACAGTTGCCACCATCAACAGCATTTATTTGAAGCTTTATAATAATAATAATAATAATAATGGCATTTATTAAGCGCTTACTATGTGCAAAGCACTGTTCTAAGCGCCGGGGAGGTTACAAGGTGATCAGGTTGTCCCATGGGGGGGCTCACGGTTTTAATCCCTATTTTCCAGATGAGGTAACTGACGCCCAGAGAAGTTAAATGACTTGCTCAAAGTCACACAGCTGACAAGTGGCGGAGCGGGGATTTGAACCCATGACCTCGGACTCCAAAGCCTGTGCTCTTTCCACTGAGCCACTCTGCGGCGCTGAACCATGCTGCTTTATATGAGCACAGCACTGTTTGAAGAGCTTGTGGTCATATTACAAAATAATAATAATGATGGCATTTGTTAAATGCTTACTATGTGCACTGTTCTAAGCACTGGGGAGGATACAAGGTCATCAGGTTGTTCCACATGGGCCTCACAGTCTTAATCCCCATTTTCCAGATGAGGTAACTGAGGCACAGAGAAGTTAAGTGACTTGCCCAAGGTCACACAGCTGACAATTGGTGGAGATGGGATTTGAACCCATGACCTCTGACTCCCAAGCCCGTGCTCTTTCCATTGAGCCACGCTGCCTCTCACAAATAATTTAAGGAATAACTATTTAAAGGAGAATCATACAGCCCTTAGTCTGTAGACGGTAAGCTCGTCGTGGGCAGGGAATGCATCTGTTTATTGTTACATTATACTCCCCCAAGCACTAGTACAGTGCTCTGCACATAGTCTGCTCAATAAATACGATTAACTGACTTTAGCAAAGGTTATTTATCTAAAGCATTTGGAAACCGCAGAGAACCAGCAAGTGTAATTATCAGATACCAGAAGCTTCCTCCAGGAAGGAGCGTGAGTGTGAAAAAACTGCGTTTCAAATTTAAAGTTAAAACCCCCAGAACTTTTAACTAGAAAAGACTTTCTGCACGTAATAAAATAACCAGGCTCAAAAATGTGCTCTTCAGCTCAAAACTGAGGGTACCGCTCCACCTACCAACTGATTTGAGAGCTACAAATCCAAAGAGAAATGTAGAAAGCACAGAAAAATATCAGGGAGAAGACGGAATACTCCCACTTTCATTGGCTCTAAGTCCACCCGTAAAAGCAATTCGATAATACCTGAATTACTAAACTGTTAGCATTTTTATTTCAGAACTGTGCATCAGTATTTGAGGGCCACTTCAGAAAATATTGAGACCCTTAAAGTCAATCAGTATGGTTTAAGCTTTATTCTACTATCCCCCCACCCCGCCCCGACCGAACATGTCATTCAGTTAATCAATCAGAGTGCTCTCATGGTGGCTCAGGTACATTCTTCCATACCACAGTATTTACTAAATACCTGTGTGCAAATCCCTGTCAATCAATCAATCAATCAATCGTATTTATTGAGCACTTACTGTGTGCAGAGCACTGGACTAAGCACTTGGGTAGTACAAGTTGGCAACATATAGAGACAGTCCCTACCCAACAGTGGGCTCACAGTCTAAAAGGGGGAGACAGAGAACAAAACCAAACATACTAACAAAATAAAATAAATAGAATAGATATGTACAAGTAAAATAAATAGAGTAATAAATATGTACAAACATCTATACATATATACAGGTGCTGTGGGGAAGAGAAGGAGGTAAGATGGGGGGGATGGAGAGGGGGATGAGGGGGAGAGGAAGGAAGGGGCTCAGTCTGGGAAGGCCTAACAACTTCTCTGGGCCTCAGTTACCTCATCTGTAAAACGGGGATTAAGACTGTGAGCCCCATGTGGGACAACCTGATTACCTTGTATTCCCCCCAGTGCTTAGAACAGTGCTTGGCACACAGTAAGCGCTCATAAGCACTGGGTTAAAATACAATAGAATATGAGCAAGTCAAGGTCCCTGGGGGCTCACAATCAAAAAGGGAGGCCGGGAGGTTGCGGGGAAGCAGCCGGGAGGTTGCGGGGAATCATTGGAGGGAGGATTGAATAGCCTGCCCGCCCTCCCTCCTCACTGATAGACAATTTCTCCCCTTTCAAAGCCTTATTGAAGGCACATCTCCTCCAAGAGACTAAGGCCACCCTAGGCCCCCTCTTTCCTCTTCTCCCACTCCCTTCTGGGTCACCCTGACTTGCTCCCTTTGTTCTTCCCTCCTCTGATCGCCACAACACTCATGTATATATGTCATTTATTTTTTTTTTTTAATTTTATATAGGCCTTCCCAGACTGAGCCCCTTCCTTCCTCTCCCCCTCGTCCCCCCTCCATCCCCCCCGCCTTACCTCCTTCCCTTCCCCACAGCACCTGTATATATGTATATATGCTTGTACATATTTATTACTCTATTTATTTATTTATTTATTTTGCTTGTACGTATCTATTCTATTTATTTTATTTTGTTAGTATGTTTGGTTTTGTTCTCTGTCTCCCCCTTTTAGACTGTGAGCCCACTGCTGGGTAGGGACTGTCTCTGTATGTTGCCAATTTGTACTTCCCAAGCGCTTAGTACAGTGCTCTGCACATAGTAAGCGCTCAATAAATACGATTGATTGATTGGTTTGTATTGATGGCTATCTCCCCCCTTTAGACTGTAAGCTTGCTGTGGGGCAGGGAATGTGTCTGTTTATTGTTGTATTGTACTCTCACAAGCGCTTCAGCACAGTGCTCTGCACACAGTAAGTGCTCAATAAATACGACTGAATGAATGAATGAAGTGCCTATGGGCAGAGCACCATCCGGCCATCTCCTATATCTTATAATAATAATAATAATGATGGCATTTATTAAGCGCTGACTGTGTGCAAAGCACTGTTCTAAGCGCTGGGGAGGTTACAAGGTGATCAGGTTGTCCCACGGGGGGGGGCTCACAATTTTCATCCTCATTTTCCAGATGAGGGAACTGAGGCCCAGAGAAGTGAAGTGACTTGCCCAAAGTCGCCCAGCTGACGATTGGCGGAGCCGGGATTTGAACCCATGACCTCTGACTCCAAAGCCCGGGCTCTTTCCACCGAGCCACCCCTTGCCCACGTCCTGCCTCTGGTCTGAAACTCCCCCAAACCCACCCCACTCCCGAGCCCACCTTCATATCCGACAGAGGATCACCCTGCCCACCTTCAAAACGTCACTAAAATCACACCTCCTCCAAGAGGCCTTCCCAACTAAGCCCTCATTTCCTTTTCTGTGTCACCTTGGTACTTGGATTTATACTCTTTATTCAGACCAACCTCAGCCCCACATCCACTTATGTACAGATTTTTCATTTCTTTTCTTAGCCATCTCCCCCTCTAGCCCGAGTTCCTTGGGGGCAGGGACAAGGTCTACCAACTCTTGTACTGCACTTTCCCAAGCGCTTAGCAGAGTGCTCTGCACACAGTAAGCTCTCAATAAATATGACTGATTGATTAAAAGACTGAATACATAGACACATACACACGAAGACAAAGAATGTGGTGGCTGAGGTTTTCAGACCCCTTAACTGCTCAGGCAGGGATGTTCATAGCCCATTAAAAACAACCACCACAGCCAAGCTTTCTCAATAATAATAATAATAATTATAGTATTCGTTAAGCGCTTACTATGTGCCAAGCACTGTTCTAAGTGCTGGGGTAAATACAAGGTCAGCAGGTTGTCCCACGGGGGGGCTCAGTCTTAATCCCCATTTTACGGATGAGGTGACTGAGACACAGAGAAGCTAAGTGTCTTGCCCAAAGTCACTTGCGGGGCCGGGATTAGAACCCACAACCTCAAGCTCCCAAGCCCGGGCTCTTTCCACTAATATACTTTGGGGAGGCAACACTGCCAGCTCGTTGTGGTTAGGGAATGTGTCTGCTATACTGTTATATTTTACTCTCCCACGCGCTTAGGCCAGTGCTCCAGCAAGGCAGGCTGGGGACCGAGCCCTCGCTACTTGTTATCTTTAACCACTTATTCTCAAATGGCTCTTTCCCTTTTGCCTCCACATATACCTTCATTATTCCAAAAAAAAAGTCCCACATATACCTTCACTATTCCCCCCAAAAAGTCTTATCTGGAGCCAACAGATTCCTCCAGCTATCACCCATTTCCCTGCTCTAAATGCTTTCCAAACTAGGTAGTATATGATGGACTGCTTTCACATCCTCCCCTGCAACATTCTTCTTGACTTGCTATGATCAGAGTTTCCACCCCCTTTACTCCCCTGAGATCTCCCTCCCTAAATTCTCAATGACCTCCTCGTAGCTACTGCCAATGAGTTCTGGATTCTAATTCTCCTGGTCTTTTCTGGTACCTTCGTAAATGAGGACCACTGCCTCTTCTCTGAAACACTTTCAGACCCGGGATTCACTTACTTCTCCTGCTGCCACAAATGACATGTTCCCTCTCTGCCTCATTTGCTAGCTCTTCCGCTTATAATAATAATAATGATGGCATTTATTAAGCACTTACTATGTGCAAAGCACCGTTCTAAGCGCTGGGGAAGTTACAAGGTGATCAGGTGGGGGCTCACAGTCTTAATCCCCATTTTACAGATGAGGTAACTGAGGCCCAGAGAAGTTAAGTGACTTGCCCCAAGTCACACAGCTGACAACTGGCAGAGCCGGGATTTGAACCCATGACCTCTGACTCCAAAGCCCGTGCTCTTTCCACTGAGCCACGTCGCTTCTCTAATCATTATCATTATTATCATCTGACTATGGGAATACTGTTGGTAGTTTCATATGTTACTTTTCCACCAGTAAAGCTATGAGTTTATAAAAATACTCAAGATATTTTTTAAAAAAACCACTCAAATGCTAACCTTTTGGGATGGAGTGATGAAATAAAGTGCCTTCATTTGGGTTACACGTTCACGACTCTTGTAAACGTTCTCCACAACTGTTAAAAAAAAAAAGGGTATGCAGTTACACGTTTGACATATTGTAACAAAAAAACAAAACCCAAGTCTGCTTCCCATAATGGTGGCAGAATTTTGGTTCTCGGTGGAATCGTCAATTCTCTCCACCCTCGGTCGGGAAAATGGAAGAGGTATTTACGCAGTTCACTGCCTGTGCCATTTGCCAGGAAAGAATCAAAGGGCCCGGGGTTTGGCATAAGCTCACAGCCACAAAGTTTTCCAGTCTGCATCCTCGGACTTTGAGCTTTGTTCCAGAGCCACTGCAGAGACAACGGAGGTGACCTAATTCCGTCCCCCTGAGATGTTCTTTCATTAATTAATTCCTTCGTTCAATAGTATTTGAGCACTTACTGTGTCTTTTAGTCTGTGAGCCCACTGTTGGGTAGGGACTGTCTCTATGTGTTGCCAATTTGTACTTCCCAAGCGCTTAGTACAGTGCTCTGCACACAGTAAGCGCTCAATAAATACGACTGATGATGACGATGCAGAGCACTGTACTAAGTGCTTGAGAGAGACCAAAATAACAACAGACACATTCCCTGCCCGCAGTGAGTTTATAATCGAGGGGGGAGAGACAGACATTACCCTGGACTGACCCTGAAAATGAGCAGGTTGACTCCGGCCCAGCCTTAGTAGAGTGCTGGGCACAAAGTCAGCAACTTAAATACTATTTTTTATCCTTATTTTGGGGATCCCTCTGGAGAGGGAACCAAATCTACTAAACCAGTGTTTTAGAGAACTTGGCTCCACCAGGTATCAGGGACCATCTTGGCCGGAGAATTGTCATCATCATCATCATGGCATTTATTAAGCGCTTACTATGTGCAAGGCACTGTTCAAAGCGCTGGGGAGGTTACAAGGTGATCAGGTTGCCCCAAAGGGGCTCACAGTCTTAATCCCCATTTTACAGATGAGGGAACTGAGGCCCAGAGAAGTGAAGTGACTTGCCCAAAGTCACCCAGCTGACAAGTGGCGGCGCCGGGATTTGAACCCTTGACCTCTGACTCCAAAGTCCGTGCTCTTTCCACTGGGCCATGCTGCTTCCCCTTGAGCCATGCGGAATTTCTTTTTCATCTTGAAACCAATCCACTCATTCGTTCATTCATTCAATCGTATTTATTGAGCCGCTTACTGTGTGCAGAGCACTGGACTAAGCGCTTGGGAAGTACAAGTTGGAATATTCATTTGATTCTTTCAATCATATTGAGTGCAAAACACTTTACTAAGTGTTTGGGAGAGTACAACAGATAGGTATGGATTCTCCCACATCATATTTGCAAAAGTCATTGGTTTTCTCACCCATAACTGCAGATAACACTCATCTGGAAGCCTTCCCAGCTCTGATATAGCCCGGGAAGCTCCACACCCGGCCCGGAGGCTGAAAATTCAGGAAAGACGCTCCACGACTACAGGGTGTCTCTCCAACTTCCTGCTTCCCAACACAATCACTATCTTGGGGGGAAAGGGAAAATGAAGGGGTGATTTTCAAAGTTGGGCCCCAACACAATCGCTATCTTGGGCGGAAAGGGAAAACGAAGGGGTGATTTCCAAAGTTGGGACGGAACTAAAGCAGAAATGGGCAAGACTGAGATCATTTTTCAAGTTGAATAATAATAACAATAATTGTGGTATTTGTTAAGCGTTTACTATGTGCTAAACACTGTTCTAAGCTCTGGGGTAATAATAATAATGATGATGTCATTTATTAAGCGCTATGTGCAAAGCACTGTTCTAAGCGCGGGGGAGGATACAAGGTGATCAGGTTGTCCCACGGGGGGCTCACAGTCTTCATCCCCATTTTACAGATGAGGGAACTGAGGCCCAGAGAAGTGAAGTGACTTGCCCAAAGTCACACAGCTGACAATTGGAGAAGCAGGGTGGGTCAGTGGAAAGAGCACAGGCTTGGGAGTCAGAGGTCATGAGTTCAAATCCCAACTCCGCTGCTTGTCAGCTGTGTGACTTTGGGCAAGTCACTTAACTTCTCTGGGCCGCAGTTACCTCATCTGTAAAATGGGGATTACAATTGTGAGCCCCACATGGGACAACCTGCTCATCTTGTATCCACTCCAGCGCTTAGAACAGTGCTTTGCACATAGTAAGTGCTTAACAAATACCAAAATACGCGGAGCCGGGATTTGAACCCATGGCCTCTGACTCCAAAGCCCGGGCTCTTTTCCACTGAGCCATGCTGGGTAGATACAAGGTAATCAGGTTGGACACAGTCTCTTTCCCACATGGGGCTCACAGTCTTAAGGAGAGAAGCAGCGTGGCTCAGTGGAAAGAGCACAGGTTTGGGAGTCAGAGGTCATGGGTTCTAATCCTGGCTCCGCCGCTCGTCAGCTGTGTGACTCTGGGTAAATCACTTAACTTCTCTGTGCCTCACTTCCCTCATCTGTAAAATGGGGATTAAGACTGTGAGCCCCCCATGGGACAACCTTGATTACCTTGTATTCCCCCCCCCAGTGCTTAGAACAGTGTTTGGCACATAGTAAGCGCCTAACAAATACCAACATTATTATTCATTCCCCATTTTACAGATGAGGCAACTGAGGCCCAGAGAAGTGAAGCGACTTGCCCAAAGTCACACAGCAGACAAGTGGTGGAGGCGGGATTGGAAATCATGACCTTTTGACTCTCGGGCCTGTGCTCTATGATGATGATGGCATTTGTTAAGCACTTACTATGTGCAAAGCACTGTTCTAAGCGCTGGGGAGGATTCAAGGTGATCAGGTTGTCCCACATGGGGCTCACAGTCTTAATCCCCATTTTACAGATGAGGCAACTGAGGCACAGAGAAGTTAAGTGACCTGCCCAAAGTCACACAGCTGACAAGTGGCAGAGCCGGGATTCGAACCCATGACCTTTGATTTCCAAGCCCGGGCTCTTTCCACTGAGCCATGCTCTGCTACACCACGCTGAAGTTTGTATGCCCAGTTGGAATTTTCAACCATGTGCTGCTTTTTAAATTCTTCCAAGAAATTTGCCATTCAAGGTCATTTCTTTTTAGACAAACACTAAATATTTTAGCTCCTTAAAGAGTTGTTTTTTTTTTTTAAATCTAATTTGAGTATCACGGAACTCTGAAACTCCAGACGCTCCAGGCTGAACTCTTTCTGGAAGAGCTTTAGGGAAGCAGCGTGGCTCAGTGGGAAGAGCCCGGGCTTTGGAGTCCAAGGTCATGGGATCAAATCCCGGCTCCGCCACCTGTCAGCTGTGTGACTTTGGGCAAGTCACTTCACTTCTCTGTGCCTCAGTTACCTCATCTGTAAAATGGGGATTAAGACTGTGAGCCCCACGAGGGACAACCTGTTCGCCTTGTAACCTCCCCAGCGCTTAGAACAGTGCTTTGCACATAGTAAGCGCTTAATAAATGCCATCATCATCATTATTATTATTATCATCCCCAAAATTCCGGCTCCCAATTCACCTTCCTGAAAAATTCCAAAGAAGGACTACTCATTTCCACCTCTTTCACTTTCTACTATGGTAAGTCTCTTTCTGGGAATATAAAAGGGATTATAACAGTGCTCTGCACAAGTGCTTTAATAAATACTCTTACGACTAAAAGGTAATACATAGCGTGCCCTGGATTTCATCAGATCATGGAAAACAGCTGGGGAAGATTGTGCTCAGCCAATGTCTTTAACTTAGGTAATATAAATGTCAATTTAAAACTACAAAATGTGTCGTCTGAATACTAGACTGTGAGCCCGTTATTGGGTAGCGATTGTCTCTGTTGCCAAACTGTACTTTCCAAGCACTTAGTACAGTGCTTTGCATCATCATCATCATCAATCGTATTTATTGAGCGCTTACTGTGTGCAGAGCACTGTACTAAGCGCTTGGGAAGTACAAGTTGGCAACATATAGAGACAGTCCCTACCCAACAGTGGGCTCACAGTCTAAAAGGGGGAGACAGAGAACAAAACCAAACATACTAACAAAATAAAATAAGTAGAATAGATATGTACAAGTATATCAACCCCAGCTCTCAGTAACAATAATAATAATAATGGCATTTATTAAGCGCTTACTATGTGCAAAGCACTGTTCTAAGCACTGGGGAGGTGACAAGGTGATCAGGTGGCCCCCCGGGGGGCTCACAGTTTTAATTCCATTTTCCAGATGAGGGAACTGAGGCCCAGAGAAGTGACTTGCCCAAAGTCACACAGCTGACAGTCAGCAGAGCTGGGATTTGAACCCATGACCTCTGACTCCAAAGCCCGGGCTCTTTCCACTGAGCCACGCTGCCTGGCGCAAAGTAAGTGCTTAACGAATACCATTATCATTATTAATAATAATAATGTTAGGTGAATAGTATTATCATCATCATCAATCGTATTTATTGAGCGCTTACTGTGTGCAGAGCACACAGTAAGCGCTCAATAAATACGACTGAATGAATGAATGAATGGCTTTGGTTCAGCTGTTGCAAACCGTGGCAAAACTTTCTCCTGCAGTAGAGCCGTGAAATTACCATCATTCCCAAGGCTATGGATCAGGTTTGAAAGAATCCATATCGGTTGCTGCAAGTACCGATCCCCTTTGGAGAGCCAAAGGGGAAAATGGATGAACGGAAAAAGAAACTGTTGGAGCTAAATTCAGACCTGGCACTGTGGCCACAGGGATTTTGCCTCCCAGCCCCACCCAAACAACCTCATTTCACCAAAAATGTGTTTGCAGGGGCCAGATAAATCGAAACGGCTTTATTTCCAAGTTTGCTTTCTACAAGACCACTTGAATTCAGTCAGCCAGTGGGTCCCCACCCACGGTAACTGACTAAATTGTAATAGTAAAATTCAGTTGAGATGTCACTTCGTTACAAACTCTCCGGGGAAACTTAAAAAGTACACGTCTGCTCCAGTTAACAGATACGCTATTGGAAAATACAATGTTAAGTGAAACAATGCATCGTGGATCGACTTTCTCGTAGGCAGACATAAAAGGGGATTACAGTCCCTTGGACTCCACCTGAAATTATAAACCTGACAAACAAGAGGTGGAATTAGTGAAATGAAGGAGTACGGCTTGTTGTAGATCAACCAATCGCATTTATTGAGCGCTTACTGTGTGCAGAGCACTGTACTAAGCGCTTGGGAAGGACAAGTTGGCAACGTATAGAGACAGTCCCTATCCAACGGTGGGCTCACAGTCTAAAAAATGAAGTTGAAACAGCGTGGCTCAGTGGAAAGAGCCCGGTCTTGGGAGTCAGGGGTCATGGGTTCTAATCCCGGCTCCACCCCTTGTCAGCTGTGTGACTTTGGGCAAGTCACTTCACTTCTCTGGGCCTCAGTCGCCTCATCTGTAAAACGGGGATTAAGACTGTGAGCCTCATGTGGGGCAACCTGATACCCTGTATCCTCTCCAGTGCTTAGAACAGTGCTTGGCACGTAGTAAGCGCTTAACAAATACCATCATTACTAAACTTCCCAAGTGCTTTGTGCTTCCCAAGCGCTTAGTACAGTGCTCTGCACACAGTAAGTGCTCAATAAATATGACCGAATGAATGAAAGTAGGATTTCTTTAAAATTCTGGAAAATTCCTTTGAGGACTCAGTTCAAATATTCACCAAATGACTGCTGAACTTCAGCTACCCCCACAGCACTTATGGACAAATCTTTAAACTCTGTTACTTCCCCCTACCTTGTCAATGACCCTTGGCCCAGGTCTTCCCCCGGCCTGGAATTCCCCCCACATCCCGCACTTCTTCCCACCATCAAAGTCTTATTCAATCACATCTCCTCCAAGAGGCCTTCCCCAACTAAGCCCTCATTTCCCCTATTCCCTCATCTTTGCACTTGGATCTGTTCCCTTTAGGCACTGGACATCCCGTCCATCTTCAGACCCACAGCACTTAACGTACATTATCAGTAATTTCCATTACTGTCCGTCTCCCCCTCTAGACCGTAGGCTCCTTGTGGGCAGGGAACGTGTCGACCAACTCTGCTGTACTACACTCTCCCAAGTGCTTTGTCCAGTGCTCTGCACACACAAGATTATTCAATCTTGATTATTCAATCAAGTAGTATTCAATAAATACCACTGAGTAATTGACTGATTTTCATGTTTTCACCCCGCAAGACTGTAGGCTCCTTGTCGGCACGGACTGTGTCTACTGACTCTCTTGTATTCTCTCAAACACTCTGTACCATGCACTGCAATCAATCAATCAATCAATCGCATTTATTGAGCGCTTACTGTGTGCAGAGCACTGTACTAAGTGCTTGGAAAGTACAAGGTGGCAACATATAGAGACAGTCCCTACCCAACAGTGGGCTCACAGTCTAGAAGTCTGCACATTGTAAGCACTTAATACTATTGGATAGATTAATTCAGCAAATTAGAGCAATTAAATTGTTGAGGTATTTCCCATTCACTGCAGGGAAAAGAACCCTGTTAATGTCACCCAAATTTCCAATGCAGCTTTTAGATGTTTGAGGGTCAAACAAACTCTTTAATTGAAAAAAATTTTAAGAGGAGGCATCGCTACAACATTTTTTCTAGAGCTTTTGGTTCGTCCACGGGAAGCAACCAACTCCTGAACACCCTTATTCTCTTAATTAATAGTAATAAAAATAATAATAATAATAATAATAATAATAATAATAATAATAATAATAATAATAATAATAGTATTTGTTAAGTGCTTACGATGGTGCCAAACACTGTTCTAAGCTCTGGGGTGGATACGAAATAATTGGGTTGGACACCATCCCTGTCTCACCTAGGGCTCACAGTCTTAATCCCCATTTTACAGATGAGGTAACTAAGGCACAGAGAAGTGGAGTGACTTACCTAAGGTCACATGGCAGACAAGTGGATGAGTCAGAATTAGAACCCAGGTCCTCTGGACTCCCAGGCCTATGCTCTATCCATTAGGCTACACTGATTTTCAGGAAAAAAGCATGGGACTGAGAGACAGAGGGAGTATGGACTGAGAGAAAGAGGCCCTGGGTTTTAATCCTGCCTCTGCCACTTACCTGCTGCGTGACCTTGGGTAAATCACTTCGCTTCTCTGGGTCTCCGTTCCCTCATCTGCAAAATGGGGATTCAATAGATGTTCTCCCTCTTACTTGAACTGTGAGCCCCGTGCGGGGCCTGATTATCTTTCATCTACCTCAGCGCTTAGTACAGTGCTCTGCACACAGTAAGCGCTCAATAAATACGATTGAATGAATACACTGCTTGACACATTGTAAGTGCTTGACAAATTGCACAATAATCATCATCATCATCATTATAATCACTATTCTCCACATCTCATTCATATTGAAGATGGCTTTCAGGATCGGAAAATTACAGGGCTTCTAACAGATTAAATAAACTACAAATAGGAAGCCTGGAAAGAAGTCAAAACATCCCCATGGGATTGTACTGGATGACAGCATCACCTTCCCATTGTTAGGATGACCATCCAGAGAGGGGAGGGTTGGGCAGGACCACTGAGCCCCCTCCTTCCTCTCCCCTTCATCCCCCTTTCCATCCCCCCGGTCTTACCTCCTTCCCTTCCCCACAGCACCTGTATATATGTATATTTGCTTGTACATATTTATTACTTTATTTATTTATTTACTTATTTTACTTGTACATATCTATTCTATTTATTTTATTAATATGTTTGGTTTTGTTCTCTGTCTCCCCCTTCTAGACTGTGAGCCCACTGTTGGGTAGGGACCGTCTTTATATGTTGCCAACTTGTACTTCCCAAGCGCTTAGTACAGTGCTCTGCACACAATAAGCGCTCAATAAATACAATTGATTGATTGATTGGTATGGTCCAGGAATGCTTCAGAGGCAGGTAATTTTATAACAAAATTCCTTAAGCTGGGCAGGAATTAAAAGTGACCACGTGACCTATGCCTTCCTATCAGTCCTCCAAATAGGGAGGCAACGCTTGATGTCTCACAATGTTGCAAAGGTTTCAATTTCCAGTGGTTTGGTGACATTTACCTGATCCCCTTCTATCATCATCATCATCAATCGTATTTATTGAGTGCTTACTATGTGCAGAGCACTGTACTAAGCGCTTGGGAGGTACAAATTGGCAACATATAGAGACAGTCCCTACCCAACAGTGGGCTCACAGTCTAAAAGGGGGAGACAGAGAACAAAACCAAACATACTAACAAAATAAAATAGAATGGATATGTACAAATAAATTAAATAAATAAATAAATAGAGTAAAAAAATATGTACAAGCATATGAGCCCACTGTTGGGTAGGGACCGTCTCTATATGTTGCCAACTTGTACTTCCCAAGCGCTTAGTACAGTGCTTTGCACACAGTAAGCGCTCAATAAATACGACTGATTCATTTACAAGCAAGCAAAAGGCCATCTTGGGCTGGCTTAAACTCCAGCGTACAGTTTTCTTCTTCTAAGAAATCTGTAGTGGCATTTTTTCTAAAGGAGCCCAGTCTCACCGGTATTAGACACTTGATGAACTTAATATTAATAATGCTTCTTGGGGATAAATGCATTCAAAATTTCTGGGTAGTCAGTCCACTTTCACCTTGAACTGCTGCACTAGCACATTTTTCACTTACTCTGACTGTAGGGATAACAACTGTGATATTTGCTAAGCATTTACTACGTGCCAAGCATTGTACTAAGCACTGGAGTAGATTCAAGATAATCAGGTCCCACGAGAGGCTCACAGTCCAAGTAGGAGGAACAACAGGTACTGAATCCCCATTTTGCAGATGTGGGAACTGAGGCATAGAGAAGTTAAGTGGCTTCCCTAAGGTTAGACAACAGACGAGTGGAGCAGCCAGAATTAGAACTGGGATGCTTCTTCAAGTGGTCAAACGACTACTGGCAAACCACAAAGGGCTCCTTGTCGGGATCGTCCCGCAGATTTCCTTTTGTCTTTTACCAACAGGACATTAAAAAGAATGCTCTTCCTCTGACTCATGATGAGTTGATTTAGTGGAGGGGGAAACAGGGTAGGGAGGGGAAATCAGCACTGTAAACACCCAGAGCCACAGCCAACAAGGTAAGAACACCATTTGGGTGAAGTGGTGTAAACAATATATGTATATATGTTTGTACGTATTTATTACTCTATTTTATTTGTACGTATTTACTCTATTTATTTTATTAATATGTGTTGTTTTACTGTCTGTCTCCCCCTTCTAGACTGTGAGCCCGCTGTTGGGTAGGGACCGTCTCTATATGTTGCAAACTTGGACTTCCCAGGCGCTTAGTACAGTGCTCTGCACACAGTAAGCGCTCAATAAATACGATTGAATGAATGAATATGACTGCCCTGGGCACAGAAGTGAAGAGACGTGCCGGTATTGACGGCTTCACGTGATCTGCCCAAGCACACCCTCCTTACAGTCACCAGCCCATTTAAATCTGTAAAGAGGCGACTCGGAAAGAGGATGTGCCATATGTCTCCCCCTTTTAGACTGTGAGCCCACTGTTGGGTAGGGACCGTCTCTATATGTTGCCAACTTGTGCTTCCCAAGCGCTTAGTACAGTGCTCTGCACACAGTAAGTGCTCAATAAATACGATTGATTGATTGATGCATGAACAGAGAAAGTAAAGGCCTCTAGGGCCTGCGGGCTTGGGGAAGCCTCCATATGACATCAATCAACTAATAATAATAATAATAATAATAATGTTGGTATTTGTTAAGCGCTTACTATGTGCAAAGCACTGTTCTAAGCGCTGGGGTAGGTACAAGGTAATCAGGTTGTCCCACAAGGGGCTCACAGTCTTCACCCCCATTTTACAGATGAGGGAACTGAGGCCCAGAGAAGTGAAGTGACTTGCCCAATGTCACACAGCTGACAAGTGGCAGAGCCGGAATTCGAACCCATGACCTCTGACTCCAAAGCCCGGGCTCTTTCCACTGAGCCACGCTGCTTCCCCTAACTAACGGTATTTATTGAGTGCTTACTCTGTGAAGAACACTGGACCGACCATATGAGCGAATGCAACGGAGTAAGCAGACACGATCCCTGCCCTTAAAGAGCTTACAATCCAGCAGGGGAAACAGGCGTTTAAATAAATAACAGGTAGGGACTCTGACTCCAAGTGAATCTTCCCCTTCGCGGTGCCCGTCCTAGATCAATCAATCAATGTGTGGAACATTGTGCTAAGCGCTTAGAGAGCGCACTTGTTCCCTGCCCACAATGAGCTTTCAGCCTAGAAGGGGAGGCACGCATTAGTATGAATAATGCAAATAAAATAAGCAGAATAATATAGATGGAGCCCACTGTTGGGTAGGGACTGTCTCTATATGTTGCCAACTTGTACTTCCCAAGCGCTCAGTACAGTGCTCTGCACACGGTAAGCGCTCAATAAATACGATTGATTGATTGACTTGAGCAAGAAGATTGGGGCTGGAAGCCAAAGACGACAGCTCGGGGTTGGGAGCAAGGACACCATCGCCAGCGGCCGTCTTCTTTAGAAGACGAAATACGATTACGATTACATATACGAAATACGAAATATCGTATTTCGAAATACGAAATACGTATACGAAATACGATAAATACGATTGATTGATTGATTTAGAAACTTGTCCAAACGCAAGTTACCCAGGCTGATGACACTCACCAGGTGGCAGATTTGGTCATCATCATCATCATCAATCGGATTTATTGAGCGCTTACTATGTGCAGAGCACTGTACTAAGCGCTTGGGAAGTACAAATTGGCAACATATAGGGACAGTCCCTACCCAACAGTGGGCTCACAGTCTAAAAGGGGGAGTGTTGGGATTTAGAGGCGGATCAGTAATGGTAATTACAGCTTTGCTGGGCGCTTACTATGTGCCAGGCACTGTTCTAAGCGCCGGGGTAGTTAAATGCTTTAGATAAACAGCCTTTCCTAAAGTCAATCATATTTATTAAGCAGACTATGTGCAGAGCACCGTACTAGAGCTTGGGGGAGTATAATATAAAAATAGATACATTCCCTGCCCACGACGAGCTTACAGTCTAGGGACTAAGGGCAATCATCATCATCAATCGGATTTATTGAGCGCTTACCGCGTGCAGAGCACTGGACTAAGCGCTTGAGAAGTACAAGTTGGCAACATATAGAGACAGTCCCTGCCCAACAGTGGGCTCACAGTCTCCTTTAAATAGTTATTCCTTAAGGTCTTTGTTCCTTTTGTAATACGACCACAAGCCCTTAGAACAGGGCTGTGCTCATATAAAGGAGCGTGGCTCAGTGAAAAGAGCCCGGGCTTTGGAGTCAGGGGTCACGGGTTCCAATCCCGGCTCCACCACTTGTCAGCTGTGTGCCTTGGGGCAAGTCACCTAACTTTCTGTGCCTCAGTTACCTCATCTGTCAAATGGGGATTAAGACTGTGAGCCCCACGGGGGACAACCTGATCCCCCTGTAACCTCCCCTGCGCTTAGTGCTTTGCACGTAGTAAGTGCTTAATAAATGCCACTATTATTATTATTACAGGTTAATCAGGCCGGACACTGGCCCTGCCCCACACTGGGCTCACCCCCTTAATCTGCATTTTTTTTTTTTACAGATGAGGTAACTGAGGCCCAGAGGAGTGAAGTGACTTTGCCCGAGGTCACCCAGCAGACAAGTGGTGGAGCTGTGATTGGAACCCGTGACTTTCTGACGCCCAAGCCCACGCTCTATCCATTACATCTAAGTTTGATTGTGTCGTTTATAAATGAACGAACGGCCTCTCCGGCTGCCATCGCAACACCTCGGGTAGGCCATGACTCAGACCTCACTATGGTCCACCCTGGGGCCACCTCACCTCTCCCTTTTTTGCTCCACCACCCATTCCCCCCGTCCCCTTGCCTAGGCCCATCCCATCCCTTTTAGACTGTGAGCCCACTGTCAGGTAGGGACTGTCTCTATATGTTGCCAATTTGTACTTCCCAAGCGCTTAGTACAGTGCTCTGCACATAGTAAGCGCTCAATAAATACGACATGATGATGATCCCAAATGACTTCTCCCTATTTCAGCTTCAGCTCACTCTGCCTGAGGGGGAAGTTGGCAGGATGGCACTCGAGTAATAATAATAATTGGCATTTGTTAAGCGCTTACTATGTGCAAAGCACTGCTCTAAGCGCTGGGGAGGATGCAGGCTGATCGGGTTGTCCCACGGGGGGCTCACAGTCTTAATCCCCATTTTACAGATGAGGTAACTGAGGCCCAGGGAAGTGAAGTGACTTGCCCACGATCACACAGCAGACATGTGGCGGAGTCGGGATTCGAACCCATGACCTTTGACTCCAAAGCCCGGGCTCTTTCCACTGAGCCACGCTGCTTCTCTACAAGTACCATGAGACGGCATGGATGGGGGCAACGAAGGTGGGGAGAGCACCTAGCTTTAACTCTATTTGTTCCGCCTACATGTTTTGTCTTCTTGTCTGCCTCCCCCTTCTAGACTGTGAGCCCGCTGGTGGGTGGGGACCGTCTCTAAACGTTGCCGACTTGGACTTCCCAAGCGCTTAGTAAAGTGCTCTGCACACCGTAAGCGCTCAATAAATATGGATGAAAGGAATACTCCGTATTCTCCCTGCTCACTCTGCCAAGGAGACTCACAATAGTGGCGGTTTGTATGACTCAATAAATGGGAACCAGCAGGTCAGGTCAGGCCAGTTTAATAGGCTTTCTTGGTGGATTTCAAATAATAATGCTATTAATTATGGTATTTGCTAAGCGCTTACTATGTGCCAGGTACTGTTCAAAGCCCTGCTGAGAGCTCACCTCCTCCAGGAGGCCTTCCCAGAAGAGCCCCCCTTTCTCTCTGCTGCTCCTCCCCTCCCCATCACCCCTACTCCCTCCCTCTGCTCTACCCCCTTCACCACCCCACAGCACTTGTGTATATTTGTACATATTTATTATTCTATTTCTTCTATTAATGACGTATATATATCGATAATTCAATTTTTCCATTTTGATGCTATTGATGCCTATCTACTTGCTTTGTTTTGTTGTCTGTCTCCCCCTTCTAGACTGTGAGCCCGCTGTTGGATAGGGACTGTCTCTACCGGCTGCCAAACTGTACTTTCCAAGCGCTTAGTACAGTGCTCTGCACACAGTAAGTGCTCAATAAATACGATTGAATGAATGAGTACTAAGCCGCTAATCTCCTCACCGTTAGGCCTCGTTCTCGCCTGTCCCGCCGTCGACCCCCGGCCCACGTCCTCCCCCTGGCCCGGAATGCCATCCCTCCGCACATCCGCCAAGCCAGCTCTCTTCCTCCCTTCAAAACCTTACTGAAAGCTCACCTCCTCCAGGAGGCCTTCCCACACTGAGCCCCCTCCTTCCTTTCCCCCTACTCCCCCTCCCCATTCCCCCCACCTTACCTCCTTCCCCTCCCCACAGCACCTGTATATATGCATATATGTTTGTACATACTTATTACTCTATTTATTTTACTTGTACATGTTTATTCTATTTATTTTATTTGGTTTACATGTTTTGTTTTGTTGTCTGTCTCCCCCTTCTAGACTGTGAGCCCGCTGTTGGGTGGGGACCGTCTCTAGATGTTGCCAACTTGGACTTCCCAAGCGCTTAGTACAGTGCTCTGCACACAGTAAGCGCTCAATACGATTGATTGATTGATTCCCAAGCGCTCAGTGCAGTGCTCTGCACACGGTAAGCGCTCAATAAATACGACTGAATGAATGAATGAATAAGCGCGGGAGTGGAGACGAGTAAATCGGGTTGGACGCAGTCCTGGTCTCACGTGGGGCTCACAGTCTGAATCCCCATTTTCCTGAGGAGGGAACTGAGGCCCAGAGAAGTGAAGTGACTTGTCCAAGGTCCCAGGGCAGACAAGTGGCTAGAGCCGCGATTAGAACCCATGACCTTCTGCCCCCCAGGACCTTTGCTCTAGCCACTCCGCTACGCTGCGTTTGGTCTGCGGCTATAGGTCAGGTGTGCGTACTCTATCCACGAGTTCTAGTCCCCACTCTCCATGAGCCTCTGCCAGCCTGGAACAATCTGCCCCAAGAGCAGATTTTGGATCTGGATATGTCCTAATCAATCAATCAATAGTATTTATTGAGCGCTTACTGTGTGCAGAGCACTGTACTAAGCGCTTGGGAAGTACAAGTTGGCAACATATAGAGACACTCCCTACCCAACAGTGGGCTCGCAGTCTAAAAGGGGGAGACAGAACAAAACCAAACATACTAACAAAATAGTATAAATAGAATAGATGTGTACAAGCAAAATAAATAAATATTTATTATTATTATTATTTATTACTCTATTATAATAGAGTAATAATGGGCCATAGATGAGAGGGAAAGGGTATGTATGGATCAAAGGTGCAGGGGAAAGGGCAGGGAGAGAATCATTGGGAGGAGGGAATGTATCTACCAACCCTGTTGCACTGTACTCTCCCAAGCACTGCCTACAGACTATATTGTAGTCTCCAAAGCGCTTAGTCCAGTGCTCTGCACACAGTAAGCGCTCAATAAATACGACTGAATGAACGCTCTGCATACAGTAAGCACTCAAGCGCTCAATAAATACGACTGAATGAACGCTCTGCACACAGTAAGCACTCAGTGAATACCACTGATGATACAAACATGCATTAAATGAAAAAAACCGTACCGAACACTGAAGTCATTACCCGAAAATAAATTACAATACGGTCCCTAGTCCACAAGAGGCTCATGGTAAAAGTGGGGGAAGGCATAGAGGACAATTAGAACATAATCCAATCCACATATAAGCAAGTTGAAATGTGACAATCGAAACCAACCGCTGGTATAAACGTCACTTAAACAACAGAAAAAGAGCTCTATCTTCAGGAATCTCACAATTCCAGGCTAAGAGTCTTTGCGGGGGAAAATACCAATACTTTAACTAGAATAAAAGGGCTTCTGCCCACCCTAAAGTCCTCAGGGGAAGGAAAGGGGGGAGCAGGACAGATTTTTATTACTATGCGATCTGATGAGAAGAGGGAAGCAGCCCAGCCCTCAGGCCCCATCTCCTTCCCAAAGATCCCTGAGTCTGGAAGCACTGGAGGATCCTTATCATCATCAATCGTATTTATTGAGCGCTTACTGTGTGCAGAGCACTGTACTAAGCGCTTGGGGAAATAATCACTGGGAGAAGGGGTTGTTTTTTTGCCCCATGTCCAGGAGCTAGAGGCCTGGGCCTCTAGAAGCATGTCCCCTATTAGACTGTGAGCCCACTGTTGGGTAGGGACTCTATATGTCGCCAACTTGCACTTCCCAAGCGCTTAGTCCAGTGCTCTGCACACAGTAAGCGCTCAATAAATACAATTGATTGATTGATGTGGCGAAAGTGGGGTGAGGAAGGGTTCCTTGGGGCTCGGGTCAGTAGTTTGGGTTCTAGTCCAACTCAGCCTACCCCAACCCCTACCTGGTCTGTCCCATCTTCTGATGAAAACCGGTGCAAAGAGATTTGAAGCCAAACCGAAAATCATCATCATCATCAATCGTATTTATTGAGCGCTTACTATGTGCAGAGCACTGTACTAAGCGCTTGGGAAGTACAAATTGGCAACACATAGAGACAGTCCCTACCCAACAGTGGGCTCACAGTCTAAAAGGGGGAGACAGAGAACAAAACCAAACATACCAACAAAATAAAATAAATAGGATAGATATGTACAAGCAAAATAAATAGAGTAATAAATATGTATTTATTGATAAATATGAAATATGAATATATTCATATAAATGAATATATTCATATAAATATGAAAATGAACCTGGGCTTATATTGGGGCATCTTCAGGAGCCCAGGGGAATTCATTCACTCATTCCATCATTCAATCTCATTTACTGAGCGCTTACTGTGTGCAGAGCACTGTACTAAGCGCTTGGGAAGTACAAGTCGGCAGCATTTCGAGAACGGTCCCTACCCAACAACGGGCTCGCAATCCGCGCGGGCGCTCCTACCGGAAATTCCAGAAACGGGATTCCCAAGTAAAAGAGGAAGGGGCAAGCTGCTGGGAGACGGACAATCCCGGCCACCATTCCCGTAAGCGCTGCCTACCCGGAGCAGCCGGGTTTGAACGAGCCTGTGGCAGGGAGCGGAGGGACCGAATAAACCAGATAGGGTTTGGCTCAGTACTGTTGTGGCCCTGCAGTTTTGGGGTCCACAGGCTAGGAATGTGTCTGTTATATTGTACTCTCCCACGCACTTAGTTCAGTGCTCTGCACACAGTAAGCACCCAATAAATATAATAATAATGGTGGTATTTGTTAAGCGCTTATCACTGTTCTGAGCACGGGGGCGGGGGGGGGATACAAGGTGATCAGGTTGTCCCACTTGGGGCTCGCAGTCTTAATCCCCATTTTACAGATGAGGGAACTGAGGCCCAGAGAAGCGAAGTGGCTTGCCCAAGGTCACACAGCTAAGTGGCGGAGCCAGGATTCGAACCCATGACCTCTGACTCCCAAGCCTGCGCTCTTTCCACTGAGCCATGATGCTTCCCCTAATATGATGCTTCCCCTCCTCCCACCCTCCATCCCCCCGCCTTACCTCCTTCCCTTCCCCACAGCACCTGTATATATGTATGTACATATTTATTACTCTATTTATTTATTTATTTTACTTGTACATCTCTATTCTATTTATTTGATTTTGTTACTATGTTTGGTTTTGCTCTCTGTCTCCCCCTTCTAGACTGTGAGCCCGCTGTTGGGTAGGGACCGTCTCTATATGTACTATATGGATATGCATATCCCAGCTCTGCCAACTATCAGCTGTGTGACTTTGGGCAAGTCACTTCACTTCTCTGCGCCTCAGTTCCCTCATCTGTAAAATGGGGATTAAGACTGTGAGCCCCCCGTGGGACAACCTGATCACCTTGGAACCTCCCCAGCGCTTAGAACAGTGCTTTGCACATAGTAAGCGCTTAATAAATGCTATTATTATTATTATGATGATGATGATGTACTTCCCAAGCACTTAGTACAGTGCTCTGCACACAGTAAGCGCTCAATAAATCTGATTGACTGACTGATTGATTAATATGACGAAGCCCAGCCTATGCAGGGTTCTGGCAAGCTACTATTATAACTGTTATTATTATTTTTATGCCCTTCTCTGCGCTGCATTCTGGGCTCTGCTTGAATCAGCTACTACATTCAAAGAGGTCTTCCCTGACTAAGCCTCGGCCCTTTCCTCTTCTCCCACTCCTTTCTGCATCGCCCTGACTTGCTCCCTTTATCCCTGTCTCCCCTTACTAGCCCTAAGCTCATTATAGGCAGGGAATGGTTATTGTTGTACTGTACTCTCCCAGGCGCTTAGTACAGTACTTTGCACACAGTAAGCAATCAATAAATGTGATTGATTCAACGAATAATAATAATAATGGCATTTATTAAGTGCTTACTACGTGCAAAGCACTATTCTAAGCGCTGGGGAGGTTAAAGGCGATCAGGTTGTCCCACGGTCGGGGGGCTCACAGTCTTAATTCCCATTTTACAGATGAGGTAACTGAGGCACAGAAAAGTGAAGTGACTTGGCCAAAGTCACACAGCTGGCAATTGGCGGAGCCGAGACCTGAACCCATGACCTCTTAATTCCCATTTTACAGATGAGGTAACTGAGGCACAGAAAAGTGAAGTGACTTGGCCAAAGTCACACAGCTGACAATTGGCGGGGCCGGGATTTGAACCCATGACCTCTGACTCCAAAGCCCGGGCTCTTTCCACTGAGCCATGCTAATCTACCCTATTTAAAAATGCTGCTTTGGAATCTGCACTGCTACGTTAAGTCTAACCCGGGGAGCGAGAATTAAAGTGGCTGTTTGAATTGATTAGGGAAACCCAGAAAATAAGGGTAGCAAAAGCAAACAGCACAAAGAACAAAGAAAAGACAAGCAAAAAATGTCAGGCCAATATGGATATAAAAACTATATTACTCAACTTTTAATTAACTCAAACTACTTTGTAGGCTATGTTTTACATTCTTTGACTTTGACTTTCAAATCTTTTCTCACTAATCACTGTAAGTCAGCAAAACTACTTCTCAATAACGGGTCACTGTCAAAGATCCTAGAAACACCAATTGTGTTCCAAACGTTTAGTCGGCTAACAAGCATGGAAGACATTTAACAGAAAAAACAGCTGTCTTCCATGTTGAATTTTTAATTTGCATCTGGAATTAAAACCAGTGTTGGGGAAAAAAAAATTGCCAGAGACTTTAGATAAGATTAGCGTAGTTCATTTAATACAGCAAGTCACATACCTATTTACTTTAGCAGGTTGAAGTGAAAATTTTTCTGTACTTTATTCATCTAAGGTGTGAAGTGTGAGTGGAGGAAAGTGAAGTTAATACTTCACCTAATAAGTTAATACTTATTAACTAAGTATTTCCACCCTTCACTTTCCTCCACTCACACTTATTAAGTATTTCCATCCTTCACCTTCCTCCACTCACACTTAACTAAGTATTTCCATCCTTCACCTTCCTCCACTCACACTAATTAACTATTTCCATCCTTGACCTTCCTCCACTCACACTAATTATTTCCATCCTTCACCTTCCTCCACTCACACTTCACACCTCAGATGAATAAAGTACAGAAAAATTTTCACCTCAACCTGCTAACGTAAAAAGGTATGTGACTTGCTGTATTAAATGAACTACAATAATCTTATCCAAAGTCTCTGGCAATTTTTTTCCCCCCAACACTGGTTTTAATTTCAGATGAAAATCAAAAATTCACATTGTTTATATTGGACAGCCTAAATAGTGTTACTATTTCAGTTCCCATTGTTTATTTACTATCAAGTGTTTCCATGGCTGTTGCCCAAATCACACTGCTCTATTGTTGTACGAAAAAAAGATGTGAAAATGCATGGGTAAAAAAGGTTAAACATAAACATTAAAACGGTTCCAAATTTTTTTTTAGAGTTTATAGTTGGTTACTTTCCTATTTATCTTGAATGTTCTCCAAAAAAAGGTGGGATTATTTTCCTTTTCCTTATATGCTACAAACAACAAAAATTGTTGAATATGTTATCTATGGAACAACTTAATTTCCACAATGAATTTTTCTAAAGAAAACTTTTCCGAGAAAAATTTTTTTCTGAGAAGCAGCGTGGTCTAGAGGAAAGAGCACGAGCCTGAGAGTCAGAAGACCTGGGTTCTAATCCTGACTCCACCACTTGTTTGCTGTGTGACCTTGGGCAAGTCACTTCACTTCGTGTAAAATGGGGATTAAAACTGTGAGCCCCATATGGGACATGGACTATGTCCAACCTGATCATCTTGCATCTATACAAGCACTATGGCACATGGTAAGCACTTCATAAATACAATAAGCAAATAAATAAATAAATGTCCTCAATCTGCAGGAGGAAGAACCCACTTACTTATGGATTGATTGATTCCCTGGGCACCTACTACAGATATTATTTAGAGAGCCCTCACACACACACACACACACACACACACACACACACACATATGTATATATGTGTATATATACATATATATATGCTCATACATATATATATATATGTATGTGTGTGTGTGTGTGTGAGGGCTCTAAATAATATCGCTGAAAATGAAAATGAAATGAAAATATCACTGAAAATGGAACATTTGATGCTCAATATGAAATATGGGAAATACCTTTACATATATTATGTGTATATATGTATATGTAAATATATATGTAAATGTATTTCCAATATTTCATATTGAGCATCAAATGTTCCATTTTCAGCTATATATATATATATATATATACATATATATATATATACACACATACGTATATACATACGAATGTATTTCCCATATTTCATATTGAACATCAGTGCTTAGAACAGTGCTTGGCACATAGTAAGCGCTTAATAAATGCCATTATTATTATTATTATTTTTATTATTATTATTTTTATTATTATTATCAAATGTTCCATTTTCAGCATTGCCAAAGATGAGGCTGCTTCAACATTTGTAATGCAGGATTATGGGGACTTTGGTCACACCTCCTACCAGCTGCAGGGCAGAAGGAAAGAATTAATTCAGGGGGCCAGCAGCAGGGAGGGAAGCAAAGGAAGGAGGAGAGCAGAAACCTTAACAGAGTGTGTCTGACAAGTCAGAGTCCACGGTAAGAAGGGAAAAAAGCAAGGAGAAGGGGCACCAAGAGCCCTAGAAAGTGAGCTAAGAAGGCCTTCAACAAGTGGGGAAAAACAGGTATAGATGGGCAGGAAGAGAGGAGGGAAAGTCAAGATTTTGAGACGCCCAGCAATTCCTCGTATTTTCATTAATGACGGGGTGATGGAAAACAAAGCAGTCATTACAGCTCCTATTGGCACCAACTTGACTAGGCCAGCTGGGAAAGCGCAGAACAAAATTAGAAACAACCTTGACAAGCTGGAAGAGTGAGCCAGTTACAAACAGGATGAGCTGTAACAGGGACAAATGCGGGGCAACTAATCAAGGCAGGGAAAACAACTGCCATAAATACTAGCTGAGGAAGAACAGGGAGAACATGCTCACGTATGTGGCCAACTTTCTGGAAAGCAGGACAATTATTCAAAGGGTCCTAGGCAATTTAAAAACTAGACCTACATACTGTAATTAAATGCAATAGGGATTGATGCCTAAGAGGTACAGTTTGGGGGGAAAAAAATCCACAAATTTAGGATGGGGACATTTGAATCTGGGTCCCCCTGCTCCACTCTCTGGACCAATGTCATTGAGGAATTTTGCAATGAAGCTCAGACCAGAACCTTAGAAAAAACATGTAAGAACCATAACTATAAAGTATTGGTAACACCTTTACTAAAGAGGGATGAGGAGAACTTAGGGGAAAAAAGGCCCTACAAGGAAAGTGTAAAAGCAGAACTTTCCAACTCTTGATGAACTGGAGACAATTACGAAAACACGGTTGCAACGTCAACCGAAAACAGAACCGAGTTTAATACCACGGTGAGATGAGAAAATATTGCAACGTATTTTCAAAGCATACTCGTAACACTTTATAGACCTTCTGAAATCACATCTCCAGGATTTTTGAGGAGGAATTATAAGAATAAAGCTGTAAGCAGTGATAGCTGGGTGCATCTGGATAATAAGAGAATACGGGTCGGATAATAAGTAAATTACGGGTCAGGACGTGCTAAAACCACACATACAGGCTTGTGCTGAAGGAGGCTGGGGTGGGGGAGGGCGGGGGTGTTGAAACATATGCACACACACCAGTGTCAATCGTATTTATCGAGCATTTACGGTGGGCAGAGCACTATACTAAGTGCTTGGGAAATTACAGTACAACAATATAACAGATGCATTCCCTGCCCACAACAAGCTTACAATCTAGAGGTCAAGCAGAGGGCAGTTTAGAGTACCAGGCTCTGTCTCAAGTGTCTTCTTATCTTTCTTTTCCTTCTCTCTTCAATAATAATAATAATAATAATAATAATAATAATGATGGCATTTATTAAGCGCTTATTATGAGCAAAGCACTCAATCAATGGTGAACAGCACTTCTGCCCACAACAAGCTTACAATCTAGAGGTCAAGCAGAGGGCAGTAAGAGTACCAGGCTCTGTCTCAAGTGTCTTATCTTTCTTTTCCTTTTCTCTTCAGTCAATAGTGAACAGCACTTAGTAAAGTGCTCCAAATGCTTAGTACAGTGCTTTGCACAGAGTAAGTGCTCAATAAATACGAATGAATGAACTGAATGAATACCGAGGGCTTACTGTGTGGAGAGCACTGAACTAAGAGCATTTGGGAGAGTACAACGCAATGGAGTTGTGACTCCATTTAGACTCCACTTTTAGACTGTGAGCCCACTGTTGGGTAGGGACTGTCTCTATATGTTGCCAACTTGTACTTCCCAAGCGCTTAGTACAGTGCTCTGCACACAGTAAGCGCTCAATAAATACGATCGATTGATTGAGTTGGTAGACTAGATCCCTGCCCACAAGTTTACAGTCTAGAGGGATAGAGAGGCATTAAAATAAATTACGGGTACGTACATAAGTGCTGTGGGGCTGAGGGTGGGCGAATATCAAGTGCTTATATAATAATAATGGCATTTATTAGGCACTTACTATGTGCAAAGCACTGTTCTAAGCGCTGGGGGGATACAAGGTGATCAGGTTGTCCCACGGGGGGCTCACAGTCTTAATCTCCATTTTACAGATGAGGTAACTGAGGCACAGAGAAGTGAAGTGACTTGCCCGAAGTCACAGAGCTGACAATTGGCGGAGCCGGGATTTGAACCCATGACCTCTGACTCCAAAGCCCGGGCTCTTTCCACTGAGCCACGCTGCTGTAAAGGATCTGTAAAGGATACAGATCCAAATGCATAGGGGATGCAGAAGGGAGAAGAGGGGGAAATGAGGGCTCTTGGAGGAGGTGTGTTTTTGATAAGGCTTTAAAGGTGGGAGAGCGGTGGTTTGTCAGATATGAAAAGGGACAGGGAGTTGCAGGCCAGGAGGAGGACATGGACAAGGGGTAAGCGGTGAGACAGACGACATCAGGGTACAGTGAGTACGTTGGCATTAGAGGAGGAAAGTGTGTGGACGGGTTGCAATCAGGAATTATCAAGTTTAGGTAGGAGTGGGGAAGCTGAGTGCTTTAACGCCGATGGTAAAGGAGTTTCTGTTTAATGAAGAGGTGGATAACTACTGGAGGTTCTTAAGGAGAGGAAAGATTTGGACTGAACTTTCTTCAGAAGAACGACGTGAGTAGCAGGATCAATCAATCAATCAATCGTATTTATTGAGCGCTTACTGTGTGCAGAACACTGCACACTAAGCGCTTGGGAAGTCCAAGTTGGCAACATCTAGAGACAGTCCCTACCCAACAGTGGGCTCACAGTCTAAAAGGGGGAGACAGACAACGAAACCAAACATACTCACAAAATAAAATAAAAAAGCCAAAGACTGTTCTAAGCGCTCGGGGGGCTGTCGTGTCCCACACGGGGCTCACAGTCTTAATCCTCATTTTACACATGAGGGAACAGAGAGGTGAAGTGCCTTGCCTGGGGTCACACAGCAGACCTCATCTGTAAAATGGAGATTAAGACTGTGAGCCCTCTGTGGGACAACCTGATCACCTTGTATCCCCCCAGCACTTAGAACAGTGCTTTGCACATAGTAGGTGCCTAACAAATGCCATTATTATTATTATTATATAAGCACTTGATATAAGCAGAAGTGGGGAAAATGGAGCAGTGGCAACCCGAAGCACTTGGTTGTTGGGGCTAAAAATGGAACTGTCTCAATCAATCAATCAATCAATCGTATTTATTGAGCGCTTACTAGGTGCAGAGCACTGTACTAAGTGCTTGGGAAGTAGTGGCAATCAACCCCCTCGTATTTTTGGTGAAGCCAGGACCTTCACCACTCCCTTTCCAGTGTGCCGGGTGACGCCCCCCACTTCAGTTCTTTAATGATGAGAGTCACCCAGAAGACTCAAGTGTGATTCCTTTTTCCAAACTCAAGGATTTAGGATGAAGTAAGTACTGAAGTGGGGAGAGACAGGAGGCAAGGAGGTCAGCGACAGGGATGATACACCAGCACTGAGAATCAGGGCGGCACGAGTCTGAGAGTCAAAGGACCTGAATTCTCCTCCTGGATCAGCCTATTGCTTGCTCTGTGTGACCTTGGGCAAGTCGCTTAATTTCTCTGTGCCTCAACTGTAAAATGGGGACGAAATCCTACTCCTTCCTAGAATACATAGAGCTGTGGGCCCCATGTGGGACAAGGACTGTGTCCGACCTGGTAAACCTGTATTTGCCCCAGCGCTTAGAACAGTGCTTGACACGCAGTAAGCGCTTAACAAATACCATAAAACAAACTAACAATTATCACAATTAGAAGGAAAACAAGAACCTATTGAACACCATTTCTGGGTCGGACCAAATGCCACCCTGTCCAATATTCTGACTGCCTGTGGCAGACGTGGACGAATTTGAGGCACGGTTGCCCGTCTTAAAACTCACGCTATTTAGGGATGGAGCATCTGAACGGGCTTCACTTCCCTCCCTTCACCCCCAATTTTTGCTTCTAGAAGCCCATGATTTGATCAACATCCCTCTTGAGCCCGTTGAGACTTTTGCCCTGTACAACTTTCTGCTGTCCAAATGACTAAAACAAACACACAAAAACAGTAACAAACACTTACCGGTGATACCCTCTGCCAGCAAATCTGTCATTTTGCAGCATGATGCCAAGAGTTTAGTGGTAAATTCATCTAAAAGCATTATCTAAAAACAATGCAAATTCAGAAATGTTTAAAGCAGTTATTTAGCGACTGTCTATAATTACAATCACAATTATAGGGATTTATGCCTTTCACACATTTATTTTTCCCACTGCTTTACCTAAGCAAATTAAGTATTTCAAAAATAGAATATAATGCTTCATATTTTATGCCCAGCTTTAGCTAACGTCAAATGCTTTTAAAATCACAAAGAGAGAGTTACAGAAGTTATAAAAGCCAAATAGCTGCTTACTCTACCTTCCATTCACCTTCTTTCTTGCAGTCATCAAGCACTGTTGCTTTTATTCCTGTCAAAAACAAAGGGAAAATTCAGCAGCTAGAAAGCATAAGCACTACAAGATGCAAAGTGGATGGGCTGATGATAAAGGTATGGGACCTAGCTATCTGTTAGATATAGTTTTAAAACTGACTGTCGATTCCTTGCTATGTGTTAGATACAGTTTTAAAAATTGATTGTCGATTCCCTCTAACATTTTAGTTTGTACCCCATTATTACCGCACTTGCATAACTGCTCCCACTTTGGCATCCCGGTCTTCTCCGGAAAGGAGCGCCATCAGATCGCTCATGCCACGGAGTGCTGTGTGCTCTGCACATAGTAAGCGCTCAATAAATATGATTGATGATGATGATGATGGTGCTGTTGGGGGGAATCCAGGCACTAGGACCACCTCAACCATCTCAGAGCCGCCCTTCTCTCCTTCTCCAGCCCTGCCCGCGCACTCCGCTCTTCTGGCGCTAACCTTCTCACTGGGCCTCGGTCTCACCTTTCCCGCCGTCGACCCACGTCCTGCCTCTGGCCCGGAATGCCTTCCCCTCCTCAAATCCGCCAAAAGATCACTCTTCCCCCTTCAAAGCCCTACTGAAGGCCCACCTCCTCCAAGAGGCCCTCCCAGACTGCACCCTTTTCCTCAGCTCCCCCCCTCCCGCTGGATCACCTCAACTCACTCCCTTTGCTCTCCCCTCCACCCCACAGCACTTATATATTTATGTACATGTGTATAATTCTATTTATTTATATTGATGCCTGTATACTTGTTTTGATGTGTACGTACCCGTTATTTTATTTATTTATACTGATGCCTGTTTACTTGTTTTGATGTCTGTCTTCCCCTTTCTAAAGTGTAAGCCCTGTGTGGGCAGGGACTGTCTCTATTGCTGAATTGTAGTTTCCAGGCGTGCTCGGCACACAGAAAGCGCTCAATAAATACGACTGAATGAATGAATGAACTGCCCCACATTTTTCCAACAGTAAAAAAGAGGTAGGGCTATTACATGGGTCATATAAGAATTAAGGGTAGTGCTTCCTATTCATCTTTCAGACTGTGAGCCCACTACTGGGTAGGGACTGTCTCTATATGTTGCCAACTTGTACTTCCCAAGCGCTTAGTACAGTGCTCTGCACACAGTAAGCGCTCAATAAACACGACTGATGATGATCCCACTCTCAGCCCCTAAGAACTCTGGCATAAATTCTTACACCCTGCCATTTTCTCTTTTTGAAATGCATTTCTATGCCCTTCTTCCTCTCTACACTGTAAATGCCTCAAGAGCAGGGATTGTGTTTACCAACTCTACTGCATTATACTTTCCCCAGAGCTTAGTACGGGATTCTGCACAAAGTAAGCATTTAATACCATTGATTGATTGACTGAATAAACGGAGGAGAAGAAAAGAGAGAGGGGGAAAAAAAGGAAGAGAAGCAGTATGGCCTGGTGGGAAGAGCTCCGCTCTGGGAGTCAGAGGACCCAGGTCTTCTGATTCCTAAATCCCAGCTCTGCCACTTGTCTGCTTCCCTTCTCTAGTCCTCAGTTACCTCATCTGCAAAATGGGGATTAATACTGTGAGCCCCATGTGGGACATGGACTGTGTCTACCCCAGTTCAGTGCCTGGCACAAAGAAAACACTTTAAAAAAATACCATGAAAAAGAACTGACAGGACTTAGTGACAATATGAGGATTAAAAGACGGTGAGAGTCAAAGATGACATCACACAAGGCTTCATTGGGGAAGTTGGAAGGAATGAATTCAGGCACGCTGATAGTTCAGTTTGAATTTTGTTCAGTTTAAGGTTCTGACAGGACATCAACCATATGGAAATGTCCTGGAGGTAAGAGGAAATGCAAGATTGTACAGCTGGAGAGCGGTCAGGCTAGAGAAATATCTTTGGGAGTGCTTTAAAGCCAATGATTAGGCGTTTCTGTCTGACGGAGACATGGATGGGCAACCAATGAAGGTTCTTGAGGAGTGGAAAGACAAGGACTGATCCATGCAGCAGAGTGAAGTTTGGACTGGAGGGAGGAGAGACAGAAGGCAGGAGGTCAACGAGGAGGCAGATGCGGTAGAAAAGGTGGGACAGTATAGGGGCTCGGATTAATGTGATGGCAGTTGGGATGGAGAGGAGAGATCAGATTTTAGCGAGGTCGTGAAAGTTGAGCTGACAGGATTTGATGACAATGGGTTGAATGAGAGAGATGAGTCAAGGTTATAAGCTTGTGAGAGGATTGTGGTGCCGTCTACAATGATGGGAAAGTCACGGAGAGGACAGGGTTTGGAAGGGAATCTGAAGACGTATGTGTGGACTTCCACATTCTGTAAAATGGGGATTAAGACTGTGAGCCTCATGTGGGACTTGGACTGGGTCCAACCTGATTAGCTTGTATCTACCCCAGCACTTAGTACAGTAACTGGCAGAGTAGCGCTTAACAAATATCACTGGAAAAAGAAGAAAAAAACAACAACAACACAGAACCCCGTCTCCAAGCTGCCATCTTGCAGCAAGTTGGCATTTCTCAGTGATACTGTTTACCAAGCAGCCATCAAAACATCAGGCACGGCTAGCTGAAGCCACAAAGACTGGTTTTAGGAAAATGACTCACAGATTAAAGGACTACTTGCAGCAAAACAAGGAAAGCATCAACATCTTACTGTAGATCATGACCCTAACAAAAGAGGCTTATAGAAACCCACGTCGTGACAAAACAAATCCCATTAATAGACATGTACAGCAAGTAGGGAGGTGCCAAAGTAAAGAGATCCAAGGCTCGGAAAACACTACCCAACCAAAGACTCCTGCAGCTAAGTGGCCCTGTACCTCTCATCACTGCACCTCTGAGGAAGGAAGATGGAAGCAGCCCCATCCAACAGGGAGGGAAGCCAGTGGAGAATATAACCCTACTTCGATATTCTCTGGGATAGGCCTCTTTATTTTCAAAGATGATGTCCCCACTCCCTTCTGCAACGCTCTAACTTGCTTCCTTCGTTCATCTTTCCTCCCAGCCCCACAGCCCACATGTATGTATCTGTCATTTGTTTATATATTTATCTACGTCTGTATATCAATGTCTGTCTCCCCCATTAGACTGTGAGCTCGTTGTGGGCAGGGACTGTGCCTGTTTGTTGTTGTATTGTACACTCCCAAACGTTTACATACAGCGCTGCGCTCAATAAATATGATTGAGTGAATGAATGTCTTACAAAGCCCCCAAAATGCTACTAAGATGTGAAACTATGTCACTCATTACGACTACTGAGCACATTACAAAGTGGCACATCACCTGAAAGCATACCAGCCGAAATTTAATGGGAATGAAAAGGATACAGTGCTTACATTTTCACACAGCTTCCTCTCTACATATGAAGCACTGAGCAATGCCACAGGATTACGACATGCCCCTAATCCTCTCCATCTTCAAGATGATGAAAGCTCTGAATTTCTTGAGGAAGACAAAGTACTTAACCAACAAGAAGATACAACAGGTACAGATCACGATGATCAAGAATCGAGTCTCTCCTGTCCCTCATTCCTACTTCCGACCCACTGCTAATTCCCCTTTTCCATCCAACCAGGAATGTTCCCCAACCGGAATGTTCCTCAGCTTCTCCTTTCTTTCAAAGCCTTTCTAAAAAGTCACCTGCTCCTGATTAATCCTTTCCAGTTCTTGTCGTTCCAACAGCCACCTCGGTACTCAATTTTACCTATTTTAATGTCTGTTATTCCTTTACTTGAGTTTATATCTATTCTTTCATTTTTAACTTTCTCTTAGTGGTATTTGTTAAGCACTTCCTATGTGCCAGGCACTACACTAATTGCTGGGGTAAATACAAGCTCATTGGGTTGACATAATCCATGCCCCACTTGGGGCTCAGAGTATTAATCCCCATTTAACAGATGAGGGGACTATGGCACAATTGTCCCCAAACTCTTTCCTCCACGGATTGTAAACTCCCTAACGGCAGGAATCTTGTCTTTCACCTCAGAGGAGGAATGTCTGTAACTTCCTCCTAAATCCTGTTTTCAGTTTTACAAACTGTTTTGCTCATGATTCATTAGCCCCTCCCTAACTACACTTAGAACATTTGAAAGCGAAATCGTGCGCAGTCAATATTTTTCCTCCCAGGGTTATCCAACCCACTGATGAAATTTGAGAGTGCTTTTCTTTTGCTTTCACCTGAAACTACAGAGAAAAAATATATTGTTACCGAAAAACCACGTACTAGAGACCCAGATCTTAATCTCTAAGACCTCTACTACATGACTGATATTTACTGGCAGTGATAATGTCTTCCAACGCATGTCTTTAAACCAATTGCTATTTATTCCCTGAAATGACAAAACTATGGACTAACTTTTAATCTATTTCATAACAAGAATTTAACATGCAAATTGTTTTCATTTTGATGCAGTTCTGCGGCCCAGCCCACACACTTTGCTCCTCTGGGGCCAACTTGCTTACTGTGCTTCGATCTAGTCTATCTCACCACCGACCACTTATCCACATCCTTCCCCTTCATGTATGGCAGAAAACGGGACCCTCCCCACCATCAAAGCCTTATAGTAATAATAATGGAATTAAGCACTTACTATGTGCCAAGCACTGTTCTTGGCACATACACTGTAAATTCCTTGTGGGCAAGAAACAAGTCAATTCTTTGTTTTGTACTTCCCAAGTTCTTGGACCAATGCTGTTTTGTTCAATCCCTAGAACAACCAATCATTAAAATGAAAAATCAACTACCTATTTTTTTAAAAAAGTATCACATTTCAATATAAACAATATACAGTTGCAAATATATGTGTGTCTGCATATATATAGCATATAGAGCATATAGTGTACATATATAAATATATTTATGTATATAGCATGACAGCAGCATGGCCTAGTGGATAGAGCACAGGCCTGGAGTCAGAAGGTCATGGATTCTAATCCCAGCTTGGCCCCTTGTCTGCTGTATGACCTTGGGCATGTCACTTCACTTCCCTGTGACTCAGGTTCCTCATCTGTAAAATGGGGATTGAGACTATGAGCCCCACGTGGGACAGGGACTATGTTCAACCCAATTTGTTTGTATTCACCCAAGGTTTTAGTACAGTGTCTGGCCCACAGTTAACACTTAAAACACCACAATTATTATTATTATTATCGTTATTATTATAAATAAATTACAGATATTTGCGTAAGTGCTGTGGGGCTGGGAGGGGAGATGAATAAAGGGAGTAAATTAGGGCAATGTGGAAGGGAGTGGGAAAAGGGGAATGGGGGCTCAGACAGGGAAGGCTTCTTGGAGATAATAATAATAATGGTATTTGTTAAGCGCTTACTATGTGCAAAGCACTGTTCTAAGCGCTGAGGAGATTACAAGGTGATCGGGTTGTCCCCCGCGGGGCTCACAGTCTTAATCCCCATTTTACAGATGTGCCTTCCATCCTCCTAATTAGACTGGAAGCCCCTTGTTGGGCAGGGACTGTGTTCAACCTGATTAACTTGTGCCTACTCCAGCACTTAGTACAGTGCTTGGCATGTAGTAAGCGCTTAACAAGTACAATAATAGTCCATATCACCAGGGGCTTAATTTTCCTCCACAAAAAGCGAAAACTTCTCACAACTGGATTCAATTCTCTCCCACTAACTTTCCCCATCCTGGCTATTGGCTCACTTCCCCCACAGTTCAGCTCACATTCTTCATGCCTCACTTCGAAATAGATGATGATGATGACATGTATGATGATGATGTTGATATGTATATGTTTGTACATATTTATTACTCCATTTATTTATTTATTTTACATGTACATATCTATTCTATTTATTTTATTTTGTTAGTATGTTTGGTTTTGTTCTCTGTCTCCCCCTTTTAGACTGTGAGCCCACTGTTAGGTAGGGACTGTCTCTATATGTTGCCAACTTGTACTTCCCAAGCGCTTAGTACGGTGCTCTGCACACAGTAAGCGCTCAATAAATACGATTGATGATGATGATGATATGTATATATGTTTGCACATATTTATTACTCTATTTATTTTACTTGTACATATCTATTCTATTTATTTTATTTGGTTAGTATGTTTGGTTTTGTTCTCTGTCTCCCCCTCTTAGACTGTGAGCCCACTGTTGGGTAGGGACTGTCTCTCTATGTTGCCAATTTGTACTTCCCAAGCGCTTAGTACAGTGCTCTGCACACAGTAAGCGCTCAATAAATACGACTGACAATGATCTCACTCTCAAGTCTCCCATCTCCTGCCCCTTGCTCAGGCTGTTCCTCTAGCCTGGAACTCCCCTCACAAATACATCAAGATTAAGCTAAGATTAAGCAAGATTAAGATACATCAAGCTCTTCCTGTTTCCAAAGTCCTCCTAAAATCCAACTTCCTAAACCAAGCCTTCTTTGATTAACTCCCAACACCGTATGTCACTTCAACCCAAAGCCCCCCCGCCTCGCATTTACGGACTTATTCATTCTCCTCCTTGACACTTACGTATATTTGTATAATCAATTTTGCAGTCAATCATTTATTCTGATCATTCATTCATTCAATCGTATTTATTGAGTGCTTACTGTACTACGCGCTTGGGAAGTACAAGTTGGCAACATACATGTTAAGATATGATCAGTTATGGCATGCTTATAGAACTCATAAAAATATTTTTTTCCTGCTAAAGTGTAAGCCTCTTGTTGACAAGGAAAATGTCTCATACTTCTGCTGCACCAAGTGGTTGCTCAATAAATGTCATAACTGTCCACTGCTGTCTAACTGGCCATAATTTTCAAAAAACACATCAGTAATTTAATGGTGTCACCTTCTTCCTTCTGAAATTTGCCCCCCATTACTCTCGGGTTGATCGACTGATTACTACCGGTAACGAAATCAGAATCCTCCAGGTCCTGCAGCAAAAAGATCCTGTAGCTATTTTCAACCCTTCCCTCTCCAATCAATCAATCTGTTGATGGTATTCATCAAGCACTTCCTGAGAACAGGGCACTGTACTGAGCGCTTAGAAGAGTACAACACAACAGAGTTGGTATGCATGATCCCTGCCACACAGGGGCTCGTAATCCAGAGGGGAGCTCACATGGTCACAAACCAAAACAACCGTACTATAATCAATCAATCGTATTTATTGAGCGCTTACTGTGTGCAGAGCACTGTACTAAGCGCTTGGGAAGTACAGTTGGTAACACACAGAGACGGTCCCTACCCAACAGTGGGCTCACAGTCTAGAAGATAATCTATAATCTATAATAGTCTATAATCTTCCTTCTCTCTTTCCAAATTGCATTAAGCGTCTAATTCTTCTGCGTGAATGCTAACTGCAGAATGCAGTATCCGAATTGGAGTCAATCAAACATGCTTCAGACATCATTTACTGTATTCAGGGAGAAAACAGACTTCTGGTCCTAAATCAATCAATCAATCAATCATATTTATTGAGCGCTTACTATGTGCAGAGCACTGTTCTAAGCGCTTGGGAAGTACAAGTTGGCAACATATAGAGACAGTCCCTACCCAACATTGGGCTCACAGTCTAAAAGGGGGAGACAGAGAACAAAACCAAACATACTAACAAAATAAAATAAACAAAATAAAATAAATAAATAAATAAAATAAAATAAATAAATAAAATAAATAAAATAAATCCTAAAGTAAGTCCTAAAGTAAGTGTATTTGCCATTTGCTAGAAGGTCCACTGTTTACAATTCCAAGATATTCCTCAAAATTTTCACTAAGAAAAACCACATGAAAATCTACCTTCCGCCTCACTCCCTTGCCGAAATGAACTGTTCTACATTCATTCATTCAATCGTGTTTATTGAGCGCTTACTGTGTGCAGAGCACTGTACTCAGCGCTTGGGAAGTACAAGTTGTGCCAACTCAATAAATACGATGGATTGATTGATTGACTGACTGAAGTTGGCAACAACGGGCTCACAGTCTAGAAGGGGGAGCCAAACAACAAAACAAGTAGACAGGTGTCAATACCATCCATATAAATAGAATTATAGCTATATACACATCATTAATAAAATAAATAGAATAGTAAATATGAACAAGTAAAATAAATAGAGCAATAAATGAGGGAATAAATGAGGGAATGAGGAGCCCTACATAATGTCATACAGAGAATCAGGCAGGAAATGCACACTTAGGAGTGAATGGCAACTACTATAAAATACAATATAACTGCAGGATAGTTTTTGTGTCCATAAGTTTTACGTGAGTTTTCTATCTCTAAATGAATTAATAATCTTTGATACCGGGCCTTAATCCCCTCTGTCAAACAATGCGTTTCTCTTCCCAAGCAATGTCTGTATTCCTTTCTTCTGGTGCTTGTATTCTAATTTGCCCCACGACATTATAAAGCTCGGGTAAGTTCCTTGCGGGCAGGCACGGTGCCTACCAAATCTGTTGTGTTACACTCTCCCACGCGCTTAGTACAGTAAGTCAATCAATCAATCGTATTTACTGAGCGCTTACTGTGTGCAGAGCACTGTACTAAGCGCTTGGGAAGTACAGGTAGGCAACACATAGAGACAGTCTCTACCCAACAGTGGGCTCACAGTCGACTGCACAGGACACCCAAGTTGTCATATCATAACCCACAAAAATATGGGTAGAAATGCATTCTTTTTGATACCTCATTGCTGACAAACTTATCTTACTCAAAGGATTTTTAGAACTGCATATTATTCACCCAAAAAAGAGAAAGATTTGTTATAAGGTACTCTTTTTGGCCTAATCGGACATTACCACTGACAAAACAGATTCTGTTCTCCTCTTTCAATCTTTTACGTCTCCTGGAGACTTAAAATAGGAAATGTACTGTACTCACTCAAGCGCTTAGTACAGGGCTTTGCACGCAGTAAGCACTCAATGCGATTGATTGAATGAATGAAATCAATCAATCAATCGTATTTATTGAGCGCTTACTGTGTGCAGAGCACTGGACTAAGTGCTTGGGAAGTCCAAGTTGGCAACACATAGAGACGGGCCCTACCCAACAGTGGGCTCGCAGTCTAGAAAGGGGAGACAGGGAACAAAACCAAACATATTAACAAAATAAAATAAATAGAATAGCTATGGACAAGTAAAATAAATAAGTAGGGTAATAAATCCGTACAATCAATCAATCAATCGTATTTATTGAGCGCTTACTGTGTGCAGAGCACTGGACTAAGTGCTTGGGAAGGACAAGTTGGCAACACATAGAGATGGTCCCTACCCAACAGTGGTTCGCTATGTACAAGTAAAATAAATAGAGTAATAAATCTGTACAATCAATCAATCATATTTATTGAGCGCTTACTGTGTGCACAGCACTGGACTAAGCGCTTGGGAGGGACAAGTTGGCAACATATAGAGACAGTCCCTACCCAACAGTGGGCTCACAGTCTAGAAGGGGGAGACAGAGAACAAAACCAAACACACTAACAAAATAAAATCAATAGAATAGCTATGTACAAGTAAAATAAATAAGTAGAGTAATAAATCCGTACAATCAATGAAATGTACATGAATGTAAGACCGACACTATCTTACCTCCTTCCCTTCCCCACAGCACCTGTATATATGTATATATGTTTGTACATATTTATTACTCTATTTTATTTGTACATATCTATTCTATTTATTTTATTTTGTTAGTACGTTTGGTTTTGTTCTCTGTCTCCCCCTTTTAGACTGTGAGCCCACTGTTGGGTAGGGACTGTCTCTAGATGTTGCCAATCTGTACTTCCCAAGCGCTTAGTACAGTGCTCTGCACGTAGTAAGCGCTCAATAAATACGACTGACGATGATGACACTATCGAGTTTAACTTTAAATTACAATTGTTCCCATTACCAGTAAGTGCTTGATAAATACCACCGACTAACGCTTAAAGGAAAATGGGGCAGCAGGTGAGGACGGTCAAATGTGGAAAAAACCCAGGCACAACAGGAGAAGTGGGAGGCACCGGCAGGAAGTAAAGGCAATTTGGTCACTGGTATTTATTGTATACTTACTGAGCACCCGCGGAAAGTACACTAGAGTCGGCAGACGGTATCTCTGCCCACACAGGGCTTACAGTTTACAGAGGGCGACGGACAGCATAGCACAGTGGCTAGAGCCTGGGCCTGACAGTCAGAAGGTCATGGGTTCTAATCCTGCCTTCACCACTCGTCTGCTGGATCCCCCGCCCGACCTCCTTCCCCTCCCCACAGCACCTGTACATACGTGGGTACAGATTTATTTCTCTGTCTATTTTACCTGCACATATTTACTATTCTTTTTATTTTGTTAAAGATGTGCAGATTTATTTATTTATCTGAATAAGATAAAGATAAATAAGCCGGATAAGAGGAGCAGCGTGGCTCAGTAGGAAAGAGCCCGGGCTTTGGAGTCGGAGGTCCTGGGTTCAAATCCCCGCTCCGCCAAGTGGCAGCTGTGTGACTTTGGGCAAGTCGCTTCGCTTCTCTGGGCCTCGGTTACCTCATCTGTAAAATGGGGACTGAGACTGTGAGCCCCATGAGGGACAACCTGATAATCTTGTAGCCTCCCCAGCGCTTAGAACAGTGCTTTGCACATAGTAAGCGCTTAATAAATGCCATTATTATTATTATTCTTATTATTACTTGTACATATCTATTCTATTTATTTTATTTTGTTAGTGTGTTTGGTTTTGTTCTCTGTCTCCCCCTTCTAGACTGTGAGCCCGCTGTTGGGTAGGGACTGTATGTGTTGCCGACTTGTACTTCCCAAGCGCTTAGTCCAGTGCTCTGCACACAGTAAGCGCTCAATAAATACGATTGATTGATTGATCTAGCTTTACCTCTATTTATTCTGATGACTTGACACCTGTCCACACGTTTTGTTGTCCGTCTCCCCCTTCTAGACCGTGAGCCCGTTGCTGGGGAGGGACCGCCTCTATACGTTGCCCACTTGTACTTCCCAAGCGCTTAGTACAGTGCTCTGCACGCAGGAAGCGCTCAATAAATACGACTGAATGAATGACTTTGGGCAAGTCGCTTGATTTCTCTGGGCCACTGTTACTTCATCTGTGAAATGGGGATTGATACGGTGGTGAGCCCCACGGGGGACAAGGGACTGCATCCAACCCGACTTGCTTGTATTGTATCCACCCCAGTGCTTAGTACGGTGCCTGGCACACAGTAAGCGCTTAACAAATACCCCAATTATTATTATATTAAAATAAATTACAGATGGGGAATACATTAGATAGGCAGTCGGGTCCGGAATTTATGCTGTATCATTTTTAAGCCTATCTGTAGTAGTAAAACATCAACAATAACAGTGTTGGTTTGAAACCTTAGCTTCTCAAAATGGATCCGGCAGTAAAATATCAAAGACAGATCCAAATTTCTGGTTATATCACCTTAGGATGGCAAAATTCAGCGGAAGCATCTTGGCCTGGCGGCTACAGCATGGGCCTGGCTATCGAAAGGACCCGGGTTTTAATCCCGCCCCCGCCACTTGTCTGCTGTGTGACCTTGAGCAAGTCACTTCACTTCTCTGCACCTCGGTTATTTCACCTGTAAAATAATAATAATAATGGTATTTGTTAAGCGCTTACTTATGTGCAAAGCACTGTTCTAAGCGCTGGGAGGGAGTACGAGGTGATCAGGTTGTCCCACGTGGGGCTCACAGTCTTCATCCCCATTTTACAGAGGAGTTCACTGAGGCTCAGAGAAGGGAAGTGACTTGCCCAAGGTCACGCAGCAGACATGTGAGAAGCAGCGTGGCTTAGTGGAAAGAGCCTGGGCTTTGGAGTCAGAGGTCACGGGTTCAAACCCCAGCTCTGCCAGTTGTCAGCTGGGTGACTCTGGGCAAGTCACTTCACTTCTCTGTGCCTCAGTTACCTCATCTGTAAAATGGGGATTAAAATTGTGAGCCCCCCGTGGGACAACCTGATCACCTTGTAACCTCCCCAGCGCTTAAAACAGTGCTTTGCACATAGTAAGCGCTTAATAAATACCATTATTATTATTATTATTATTATTTTGTGGCAGAGCCAGGATTCGAACCCACGACCTCTGACTGCAAAGCCCGGGCTCTTTCCACTGAAAATGGGGTTTGAATCTGTGAGCCCTACTTGGGGTGAGAGGATGGTGTCCAACCCGATTATCTTGTATCCACCCCAGTGCCTGACCCAGAGTAAGGGTTTAAGAAATATCATTTTAAAAAAAAAAAAGGCCGCCAGAAGAAGTGTGAGAATAATAATAATAATAATAATAACACTTATTATGCACTTACTATGTGCCAGGCACTGTTCTAAGCGCCAAGAAGCAGCGTGGCTTAGTGGAAAGAGTGCGGGTCGGAGGTCGTGGGTTCTAATTCCAACTCCGCCACCTGTCTGCTGTGTGACTTTGGACAAGCCACTTAACATCTCTGGGCCTCAGTTCCCTCATCTGTAAAATGGGGATTAAGAGTGTGAGCTCCACGTGGGACAACATGATTACCTTGTATCTACCCCCAGTGCTTAGAACAGTGCCTGGCACGTAGTAAGTGCTTAACAAATGCCATTATTATTATTATTATAAGCCAATGGTGTTGGACAGAGTTCCTTGTGAGTGAAGGAGTGTGAGAACAATAATAACAACATTTATTGTGCGCTTACTATGTGCCAGGCACTGTACTAAGCGCCAAGAAGCAGCAGGGTTTAGTGGAAAGAGCGTGGGGTTGGGAGTCAGAGGTCATGGGTTCTAATCCCGGCTCCGCCACCTGTCTGTTGTGTGACTTTGGGCAAGCCACTTCACTTCTCTGTGCCTCAATTACTTCCTCTGTAAAATGGGGATGAAGACTGTGAGCCCCATGTGGGACCACCTGATGACCTTATTATAATAATAATAATGATGGCATTTGTTAAGCGCTTACTATGTGCCAAGCGCTGTTCTAAGTATCTACCCCCACACTTAGAACAGTGCTTGGCATATAGTAAGCGCTTAACAAATTATCGTTATTATGATTATTATTCTCGGTGCCTCAGTTCCCTCATGGGTAAAAATGGGGATGAAGACTGTGAGTCCCAAGTGGGGCAACCTGAATCACCCAGCGCTTAGAACAGTTCTTGGCACATAGTAAGTGCTTAACAAATACTATTATTATTATTATTATTATTATTATCATTATTATTATTATTATTCTCGCTGCCTCAGTTCCCTCATGGGTAAAAATAGGGATGAAGACTGTGAGCCCCAAGTGGGACAACCTGAATCACCCAGCGCTTAGAACAGTTCTTGGCACATAGTAAGTGCTTAACAAATACCATTATTATTATTATTATTATTATTATTATTATTATTATTATTATTCTCGGTGCCTCAGTTCCCTCATGGGCAAAAATGGGGATGAGACTGTGAGTCCCAAGTGGGACAACCTGAATCACCCAGCGCTTAAAACAGTTCTTGGCACATAGTAAGTGCTTAACAAATACCATTATTAGTAGTAGTAGTAGTAGTAGTAGTAGTAGTAGTATTAGTATTAGTATTATTACTCTTGGTGCCTCAGTTCTCTCATGGGTAGAAATGGGGATGATGACCGTGAGCCCCAAGTGGGACAACCTGAATCATCTTGTATCCTTCGCAGCGCTTGGCACATAGTAAACGCTGAACAAATATTATTATTATTACTCTCAGGGCCTCAGTTCTCTCATGGGTAAAAATGGGGATGAAGACCGTGAGCCCCAAGTGGGACAACCTGAATCACCCTGCACTTATAACAGTGCTTGGCACATAGTAAGTGCTTAACAAATACCATTATTATTATTATTACTCTTGGTGCCTCAGTTTCCGCACATAGTAAGCACTTAACAACTACCATTATTATTATTATTACTCTTGGTGCCTCAGTTCCCCCATGTGTAAAAATGGGGATGATGACTGTGAGCCCCATGTGGGACAACCTAAATCACCCAGCACTTAGAACAGCGCTTGGCACATAGTAAGCGCTTAACAAATACCATTATTATTACTCTCAGTGCCTCAGTTCCCTCCTGGGTAAAAATGGGGATGAAAACTGTGAGCCCCAAGTGGGACAACCTGAATCACCCTGCACTTAGAACAGCGCTTGGCACATAGTAAGTGCTTAACAAATACCATTATTATTATTATTATTATTATTATTATTATTAATATTACTCTCGATGCCTCAGTTCCCTCAAGGGTAAAAACGGGGATGAAGACCGTGAGCCCCACGTGGGACAACCTGAATCACCCAGCACTTAGAACAGTGCTTGGCACATAGTAAGCGCTTAACAAATACCATTATTATTATTATTACTCTCGGTGCCTCAGTTCCCCCATGGGTAAAAATGGGGATGATGACTGTGAGCCCCACGTGGGACAACTTGAATCACCCAGAACTTAGAACAGCGCTTGGCACATAGTAAGTGCTTAACAAATACCATTATTATTATTACTATTACTACTCTCGGTGCCTCAGTTCCCTCATGGGTAAAAACTGGGATGAAGACAGTGAGCCCCAAGTGGGACAACCTGAATCATCTTGTATCCTCCCCAGCGCTTAGCACATCGTAAACGCTTAAATACCATTATTATTATTACTCTCGGTGCCTCAGTTCTCTCACGGGTAAAAATGGGGATAAAGACCGTGAGCCCCAAGTGGGACAACCTGAATCACCCTGTGCTCAGAACAGTGCTTGGCACATAGTAAGTGCTTAACAAATACCATCATTATTATTATTATTATTACTCTCAGTGCCTCAGTTCCCTCATGGGTAAAAATGGGGATGAAAACTGTGAGCCCCACGTGGGACAACCTGAATCACCCAGCGCTTAGAACAGCGCTTGGCATATAGTGAGCGCTTAACAAATACCATTATTATTATTAGTCTCAGGGCCTCAGTTCCCTCCTGGGTAAAAATGGGGATGAAAACCGTGAGCCCCATGTGGGACAACCTGAATCACCCTGTGCTTAGAACAGTGCTTGGCACATAGTAAGCGCTTAACAAACACCATTATAATTATTATTACTCTCAGTGCCACAGTTCCCTCATGGGTAAAAATGGGGATGAAAACTGTGAGCCCCACGTGGGACAACCTGAATCACCCAGCGCTTAGAACAGCGCTTGCCATTCATTCATTCATTCAATCGTATTTATTGAGTGTTTACTGTCTGCGGAGCACTGTACTAAGCGTGTGGGAAGTCCAAGTTGGCAACATCTAGAGACGGTCCCTACCCAACAGCGGGCTCACAGTCTAGAAGGGGGAGACAGACAACAAAACCAAACAGATTAACAAAATAAATAGAGTGAATATGTACAAATAAAATAAATAAATAAATAAATAATCCCCCTAGCCGCACAATGCTTAGGTAAATATATGCTCCCATTTACCATAGCTGTGATTTCTTTTACTGCCTACCACCTTGTTGGACTGTAGACTCCTTCTGGGCAGGGACTGTCTACCCTTTCTATTGTTTTGCAGTCTCCCAATCAATCAATCGTATTTATTGAGCGCTCACTGTGTGCAGAGCACTGCACTAAGCCCTTGGGAAGGACAAGTTGGCAACATATAGAGACAGGCCCTATCCAACAGTGGGCTCACAGTCTAGAAGGGGGAGACAGGGAACAAAACCAAACATATTAACAAAATAAAATAAATAGAATAGCTATGTACAAGTAAAATAAATAAATAGAGTAATAAATCCGTACAGTCAATCAATCAATCGTATTTATTGAGCGCTTACGGTGTGCAGAGCACTGTACTAAGCGCTTGGGAAGGACAAGTTGGCAACACAAAGAGACGGTCCCTACCCAACAGCGGGCTCGCGGTCTAGAAGGGGGAGACAGGGAACAAAATCAAACATACAAAATAAAATCAATAGACTAGCTATGTACAAGTAAAATAAACGGAGTAATAAATCTGTACAATCAATCATATTTATTGAGCGCTTACTGTGTGCAGAGCACTGGACTAAGCGCTTGGGAAGGACAAGTTGGCAACACATAGAGACGGTCCCTACCCAACAGTGGGCTCAGAGTTTAGAAAGGGGAGACAGGGAACAAAACCAAACATATTAACAAAATCAAATAAATAGAATAGATATGGACAAGTAAAATAAATAAATAGAGTAATAAATCCATACAATCAATCAATCGTATTTATTGAGCGCTGCCTGTGTGCAGAGCACTGGACTAAGCGCTTGGGAAGGACAAGTTGGCAACACATAGAGACGGTCCCTACCCAACAGTGGTTAGCTATGTACAAGTAAAATAAATAGAGTAATAAATCCGTACAATCAATCGTATTTATTGAGCGCTTACTGTGTGCAGAGCACTCGACTAAGCGCTTGGGAAGGACAAGCTGGCAACATCTAGAGACGGTCCCTACCCAACAGCAGGCTCGCAGTCTAGAAGGGGGAGACAGACAACAAAACCAAACATACTAACAAAATAAAATAAATAGAATAGCTATGCACGAGTAAAATAAATAAATAAATAGAGTAATAAATCCGTACAATCAATCAATCGTATTTATTGAGCGCTTACTGCGTGCAGAGCACTGGACTAAGCGCTTGGGAAGGACAAGTTGGCAACACATAGAGACGGTCCCTACCCAACAGTGGGCTCACAGTCTAGAAGGGGGAGACAGGGAACAAAACCAAACATACTAACAAAATAAAATAAATAGAATAGATATGCACAAGTAAAATAAATAAATAAATAAATAAATAGAGTAATAAATGCGTACAAACATCTGTACATAGATACAGGTGCTGTGGGGAAGGGAAGGAGGTAAGGCGGGGCGGATGGAGAGGGGGGAGAGGGGGAGAGGAAGGAGGGGGCATATCATCATCATCATCAATCGTATTTATTGAGCGCTTACTATGTGCAGAGCACTGTACTAAGCGTTTGGGAAGTACAAGTTGGCAACATCTAGAGACAGTCCCTACCCAACAGTGGGCTCCCAGTCTAAAAGGGGAAGACAGAGAACAAAACCAAACATACTAACAAAATAAAATAAACAGAATAGATATGTACAAGTAAAATAAATAGAGTAATAAATCCGTACAATCAATCAATCAATCGTATTTATTGAGCGCTTACTGTGTGCAGAGCACTGGACTAAGCGCTTGGGAAGGACAAGTTGGCAACATCTAGAGACGGTCCCTACCCAACAGTGGGCTCACAGTCTAGAAGGGGGAGACAGGGAACAAAACCAAACATATTAACAAAATAAAATAAATAGAATAGCTATATACAAGTAAAATAAATAAGTAGAGTAATAAATCCGTACAATCAATCAATCGTATTTATTGAGCGCTTACTGTGTGCAGAGCACTGGACTAAGCGCTTGGGAAGGACAAGTTGGCAACACACAGAGACAGTCCCTACCCAACAGTGGCTAGCTATGTACAAGTAAAATAAATGAATAGAGTAATAAATCCGTACAATCAATCAATCAATCGTATTTATTGAGCGCTTACTGTGTGCAGAGCACTGGACTAAGCGCTTGGGAAGGACAAGTTGGCAACATCTAGAGACGGTCCCTACCCAACAGTGGGCTCACAGTCTAGAAGGGGGAGACAGGCAACAAAACCAAACGTACTAACAAAATAAAATAAATAGAATAGATATGCACAAGTAAAATAAATAAATAAATAGAGTAATAAATATGTACAAACATATATACATATATACAGGTGCTGTGGGGAAGGGAAGGAGGGAAGATGGGGGGATGGAGGGGGGGAGAGGGGGAGAGGAAGGAGGGGGCATATCATCATCATCAATCGTATTTATTGAGCGCTTACTGTGTGCAGAGCACTGTACTAAGCGCTTGGGAAGTAAATACTGGCAACATCTAGAGACAGTCCCTACCCAACAGTGGGCTCACAGTCTAAAAGGGGGAGACAGAGAACAAAACCAAACATACTAACAGAATAAAATAAATAGAATAGATATGTACAAGTAAAATAAATAAATAGAGTAATAAATATGTACAAACATATATACATATATACAGGTATGCATATGCTTCAGCCCCAAAGCACTTATGCATATATCTGTAATTACATTTATTTGGATTGATCATCAATCGTATTTATTGAGCACTTACTATGTGCAGAGCACTGTACTAAGCACTTGGGAAGTACAAATTGGCAACATCTAGAGACAGTCCCTACCCAACAGTGGGCTCACAGTCTAAAAGGGGGAGACAGAGAACAAAACCAAACATACTAACAAAATAAAATAAATGGAATAGATATGCACAAGTAAAATAAATAAATAAATAGAGTAATAAATATGTACAAACATATATACATATATACAGGTGCTGTGGGGAAGGGAAGGAGGGAAGATGGGGGGGATGGAGAGGGGGAGGAGGGGGAGAGGAAAGAGGGGGCATATGTGGCCGACCTGTCCTTCCCAAGCGCTTAGTGCAGTGCTCTGCACACAATAAGCGCTCACTAAATACGACTGACTGAGGGACTGAGGGCTGCTCAGCGCCTGACGACCGTCCAAACTCACTGTGCCACACGACGCTCTTTAGGCCCCGCTGGGCGTCAGGCGGCGCCATCTTGGCCTCTCTTCCCTCCCGCCGGCCGCAGCCCCGACCGCGCGCTCGCGCGCAGGCGCAGACCACGCCGCCTCCCCGCCCCTGAGGGTTAGCCACGCCCCATTTCACCACGCCCCCTTCCTTCCCCGCCCCTGACTGTTGGCCACGCCCCTTCCCGCCACGCCCCTCGCCCCTGAGGGTTATTCCTCAATCGTATTTATTGAGCGCTTACTGTGTGCGGAGCACTGTACTAAGCGCTTGGGAAGTACAAGTTGGCAACATATAGAGACAGTCCCTACCCAACAGTGGGCTCACAGTCTAAAAGGGGGAGACAGAGAACAAAACCAAACATACTAACAAAACAAAATAAATTGAATGGATATGGACAAGTAAAATAAATAAATAAATAAATTTATTTATTCCCGCCCCTTCCCGCCATGCTCCTGAGAATTAGCTCCGCCCCCCTTTCCTCCACGCCCCCTTTCTACTACTCCCCTGATTGGCCCCGCCCCTGACTGTTAACCACGCCCCCTTTCCCACCACGCCCCTCTTCGCCCCTCCCCTGGGGGTTGGCCACGCCCCCTCTCCACTACGCTCCTCGCCTCCCCGTCCCTGAGGGTTAGCCCCGCCCCTTCCCGCCATGCCCCCCTCTGCCCGCCCGTGAGGACTAGCCCCGCCCCCTTATCACCACGCCCCCTTTCTACTCCGCCCCTGATTGGCCCTGCCCTGAGGGTTAGTCCCGCCCCTTTTCCACTAGGCCCCTCGCCTCCCCGCCCCTGAAGGCTAGCCCCGCCCCCTCACACCACGCCCCCTTTCTACGGGACCCCTGATGGTTGGTCACGCCCCCTTTTCGCCACGCCCCCTTTCTACTATGCCCCCTGATTGGTCCCTCCCCTGAGGGTTAGCCACGCCCCCTTTCCACTACAATCCTCGTCTCCCCACCCCTTCCCGCCATGCCCCTCTTCGCCCGCCCCCTTTTCACCAGGCCCCCTTTCTACTCCACCTCTGATTGGCCCCGCCCCTGTGGTTGGCCACGCCCCCTTTCCTGCCACGCCCACCGTGGCCCCGCCCCTTTCCGCCCCGCCCCTCATTCATTCAATCCTACTTTCATTCATTCAATCATATTTATTGAGCGCTTACTGTGTGCAGAGCACTGGACTAAGCGCTTGGGAAGGACAAGTCGACAACATTTAGAGACGGTCCCTACCCGACAGCGGGCTCACAGGCTAGAAGGGGGAGACAGACAACAAAACAAAACGTATTAACAACATAAAATAAATAGAATAAATATATACAAGTGAAATAGAGTAATAAATACGTACAAACATATATACAGGTGCTGTGGGGAGGGGAAGGAGGTAAGACTGGGGGGATGGGGAGGGGGACAAAGCACTGTTCTAAGCGCTGGAGGGGCAATACAAGGTGATCGGGTTGTCCCACTTGGGGCTCACAGTCTTCATCCCCATTTTACAGATGAGGTCACTGAGGCCCAGAGAAGTTAAATGGCTTGCCCAAGGTCACACAGCTAACAAAGCTGTGAGCCCGCTATTGGCAAGGGACCGTCTCTATATGTTGCCAACTTGTACTTCCCAAGCGCTTAGTCCAGTGCTCTGCACACAGTAAGCGCTCAATAAATACGATTGAATGAATGAATGAATGAAAGTGGCGGAGCTGGGATTCGAACCCATGACCTCTGACTCATTCATTCATTCATTCAACCGCATTTATTGAGCGCTTACTGTGTGCAGAGCACTGGACTAAGCGCTTGGGAAGTACAAATTGGCAACATCTAGAGACAGCTCACAGTCTAGAAAGGGGAGACAGACAACAAAACGAAAGAAGTAGACAGTTGTCAATACCATCAAAATTGATCAATAGAATTATAATAGTAATAATGTTGGTATTTGTTAAGTGCTTCATGTGTTCCGCGCACTGTTCTAAGTGCTGGGGGTGATGCAAGGTCCTCAGGTTGTCCCCCGTGGGGCTCTCAGTCTTCATCCCCATTTTCCAGATGAGGTCACTGAGGACCAGAGAAGTGAAGTGACTTGCCCAAAGTCACCCAGCTGACAAGCGGCGGAGCAGGATTCGAACCCACGACCTCCCATGCCCACGCTCTTTCCACTGAGCCACCCTGAGGGTTAGCCACTCCCCCTTCCACCACGCCCCTCTTCACCCCCCACCCTCATTCATTCAATCGTACTTATTGAGCGCTTAGTGTGTGCAGAGCACTGGACTAAGCGCTTGGGAAGCCCAAGTTGGCAACATCTAGAGATGGTCCCTACCCAACAGCGGGCTCACAGGTTAGAAGGGGGAGACAGACAACAAAACAAAACATATTAACAAGATAAAATAAATAGAATAGATATGGACAAGTCTCACAGTCTGGAATGTATTGAGCTCTTATTGTGCGCAAAGCACTGGACTAAGCGCTTAGAAAGTACAAGTTGGCAACAGATAGAGACGGTCGCTACCCAACAACAGGCTCACAGTCTAGAAGGGGGAGACAGACAACAAAACAAAACAGGTAGATGAAGACTGTGAGCTTCAAGTGGGACAACCTGAATCACCTACCACTTAGAACAGCGCTTGGCACATAGTAAGCGCTTAACAAATACCGTTATTATTATAATTATTACCTTTGGTGCCTTAGTTCCTTCATGAGTAAAAATGGGGATGAAGACTGTGAGCCCCAAATGGGACAACCTGATCATCTTGTATCCTCTTTTTATTACTATTATTACTCTCGGTGCCTCAGTTCCCTCATGGGTAAAAATGGGGATGAAGACTGTGAGCCCCAAGTGGGACAACCTGAATCACCCAGCGCTTAGAACACTGCTTAGCACATAGTAAGCACTCAACAAATACTATTATTATTATTATTAATTATTATTATCATTATTATTATTATTACCCTCGGTGCCTCAGTTCCCTCATGGGTAAAAATGGGGATGAAGACTGTGAGCCCCAAGTGGGACAACCTGATCATCTTGTATCCTCTTTTTATTACTATGATTACTCTCGGTGCCTCAGTTCCCTCATGGGTAAAAATGGGGATGAAGACTGTGAGCCCCAAGTGGGACAACCTGAATCACCCACAACTTAGAACAGCACTTGGCACATAGTAAATACTTAACAAATACCGTTATTATTATTATTATTATTATCCTCGGTGCCTCAGTTCCCTCCTGGGTAAAAATGGGGATGAAGACTGTGAGCCCCAAGTGGGACAACCTGAATCACCCACCACTTAGAACAGTGCTTGGCACATAGTAAGCGCTTAACAAATACCATTATTATTATTATTATTACCCTCGGTGCCTCAGTTCCCTCATGGGTAAAAATAGGGACGAAGACTGTGAGCCCCAAGTGGGACAACCTGATCATCTTGTATCCTCTTTTTATTACTATTATTACTCTCGGTGCCTCAGTTCCCTCATGGGTAAAAATGGGGATGAAGACTGTGAGCCCCAAGTGGGACAACCTGAATCACCCAGCGCTTAGAACAGTGCTCTCTATTTATTTATTTTATTTGTACAAGTTTATTCTATTTATTTTATTTTGTTCATATGTTTTGTTTTGTCGTCTGTCTCCCCCTTCTAGACTGTGAGCCCACTGTTGGGTAGGGACCGTCTCTATGTGTTGCCGACTTGTCCTTCCCAAGCGCTTAGTCCAGTGCTCTGCACACAGTAAGCGCTCAATACATTCCAGACTGTGAGCCCGCTGTTGGGTAGGGACTGTCTCTATCTGTTGCCGACTTGGACTTCCCAAGCGCTTAGTCCAGTGCTCTGCACACAGTAAGCGCTCAATAAATATGATTTAATGAATGAATGAATGCTCTGCGCACAGCAAGCGCTCAATAAATATGATTGACTGAATGAATGAATGAATGCAGAGGATGTACTAAGCACTTGGGAAAGTAATAATAATAATAATAATAATAATAATGGCATTTATTAAGTGCTTACTATGTGCAAAGCACTGTTCTAAGTACAATTCAACGCAACAGAATTGACACATTCCCTGTCTACAAGGAGCTTACGGTCTAGATGGGGAGACGGACATTACTATGAATAAATAAATTCCAGATTATGTACTAAAGTGCGGTGGGGCTGGGGGGGGGCGGGGGGGTGAATGTCAAGGGCTGAACGGGTACGGATCCGTACGGATCCGGTGCGGAATGGGGAAAAAGGGGGCTTCAGGGGGGAAGGCCTCTTGGAGGAGATGTGATTTTAAGAAAGTTTTGAAGGTGGTGAGAGTTGTGGCCCACTGTTGGGTAGGGACCGTCCCTATATGTTGCCAACTTGTCCTTCCCAAGCGCTTAGTCCAGCGCTCTGCACACAGTAAGCGCTCAATAAATGCGATCGAATGAATGAATGAATGGTCTGGCCTATATGAAAGGGGAGGGAGTTCCAGATCCAAGGGAGGACGTAGGATAGTTGTCCTTTGTCTTCAAAAAAGGTGCCGCTGAAACTTACCTATGAGTGCATTCATTCAATCGTATTTATTGAGCGCTTACTGTGTGCGGAGCACTGGACTAAGCACTTGGGAAGGACAAGTTGGCAACATATAGAGACGGTCCCTACCCAACAACGGGCTCACAGTCTAGAAGAGTGCATGTAATGATAATAGCAGTAATAATAATAATAATAATAATAATAATAATAGGGAGAGAAGCAGCTTGGCTCAATGGAAAGCGCACGGGCTTGGGAGTCAGAGGTCGCGGGGTTCAAATCCCGGCTCCGCTGATTGTCAGCTGTGTGACCTTGGGTAAGTCACTTAATGTGTGTTGGGTAGGGACTGTCTCTATATGTTGCCAACTTGTACTTCCCAAGCGCTTAGTACAGTGCTCTGCACACAGTAAGCGCTCAATAAATACGATTGATTGATTGATCAATTGTGCCCTCCCCCCGCACATCGGCCAAGCTAGCTCTCTTCCTCCCTTCAAGGCCCTACTGAGAGCTCACCTCCTCCAGGAGGCCTTCCCACACTGAGCCCCCTCCTTCCTCTCCCTGTCCTCCCCACAGCACCTGTATATATGTTTGTCTGGATTTATTACTCTATTTATTTTATTTGTATGTATTTATTTTATTTGTATGTATTTATTCTATTTATTTTATTTTGTTAATATGTTTTGTTTTGTTCTCTGTCTCCCCCTTCTAGACTGTGAGCCTGCTGTTGGGTAGGGACCGTCTCTATATGTTGCCAACTTGTACTTCCCAAGCGCTTAGTACAGTGCTCTGCATACAGTAAGCGCTCAATAAATACGATTGAATGAATGAATGAATGAACTTAACTTCTCTGTGCCTCATTACCTCATCTGTAAAATGGGGATTAAGACTGTGAGCCCCACATGGGACAACCTGATCACCTTGTATCCTCCCCGGTGCTTAGAACAGTGCTTTGCACATAGTAAGCGCTTAACAAATGCCGTGATTATTATTATTAAGCGCTTACTATGTGTCAGGCACCATACTAAGCCCTGGGGTAGATACAAGCTGTAGATAATGATAATAATAATAATGATGGCATTTATTAAGCGCTTAGTATGTGCAAAGCACTGTTGTAAGCGCTGGGGAGGTTACAAGGTGATCAGGTTGTCCCTCGGGGGCTCACAGTCTTCATCCCCATTTGACAGATGAGGGAACTGAGGCCCAGAGAAGTGAAGCGACTTGCCCAAAGTCACCCAGCTGACAAGTGGTTGAGCCAGGATTTGAACCCATGACCTCTGACTCCAAAGCCCGGGCTCTTTCCATTGAGCCACGCTGCTTCTCTACTAAGGTGGGGTAGATACCCCCATCCTCCATGGGGCTCCCAACCATTATTATTATATTAGTCTCCATTTTACAGATGAGGTTACTGAGGCACAGAGAAGTGACGTGACTTGCCCAAGATCACACAGCACACAGGTGGCAGAGCAGGGATTAGAACCCAGGCCCACGCTCTCTCCACTAGGTGACGAGGCTTCTCTTGTGGCTTTGGAGTCAGAGGTCAGGGGTTCAAATCCCGGCTCCGCCAATTGTCAGCTGTGTGACTTTGGGCAAGTCACTTCACTTCTCTGGGCCTCAGTTCCCTCATCTGGAAAATGGGGATGAAGACTGTGAGCCCCCCGTGGGACAACCTGATCACCTTGTAACCTCCCCAGCGCTTAGAACAGTGCCCTGCACATAGTAAGCACTTAACAAATGCCATTATTGTCATTATTATTATTATCGTGGCTGAAAAGGCCAATGTGAGACTCACAGTCTCACACTGTTGTTGTGTTGTTATGTTTGAAATTTGCAGCACTTGGCTGTTTTCTCTTCTGCTTCCGCAACGCTCATCCCTTAGAAGCTCTTGCTAGAAAGTTGCCATTCCCTTTTTGGGGAGCAGTAATAATAATAATAATAATGGCATTTGTTAAGCGCTTACTATGTGCAAAGCACTGTTCTAAGCGCTGGGGAGGTTACAAGGTGATCAGGTTGTCCCACGTGGGGCTCACCGTCATCATCTCCATTTTACAGATAAGGGAACTGAAGCTCCGAGAAGTTAAGTGACTTGCCCAAGGTCACACAGCAGACACGTTGGCAGAGCCGGGATTCGAACCCATGACCTCTGACTCCAAAGCCCGGGCTCTTTCCACTGAGCCATGCTGCTTCAGTATGCCGTATTGGTCTGTCCTCAGTAACTGACTCCCAGTTTTCAGCTGGAATGAATAATAATAATAACGGCATTTGTTAAGCGCTTACTGTGTGCCAAGCACTGTTCTAAGCGCTGGGGAGGATACAAGGTGATCAGATTTGTCCCTCGTGGGGCTCACAGTCTTAATCCCCATTTTACAGATGAGATAACTGAGGCACAGGGAAGTTTCTCTTCCCTGTGTTTTGTTTGAGGCTTCTCTGTGTTTTCTCCCAAGCCCTGGATTTGCATTCATTCATTCATTCATTCAATCGTATTTATTGAGCGCTTACTGTGTGCCGAGCACTGTACTAAGCGCTTGGGAAGTACAAGTTGGCAACATATAGAGACAGTCCCTACCCAACAGTGGGCTCACTAGTAAGTGCCCAGTAAATACTATTGATTGAATGATTAACCTGGTAAACACTTAATGTATTTTAGTGATAATGATAATAATGGCATTGGTTAGGAAGGGGGATTCAATTAATCAATCAATCAATCGTATTTATTGAGCGCTTACTGTGTGCAGAGCACTGTACTAAGCGCTTGGGAAGTACAAGTTGGCAACATATAGAGACAGGCAAATCCCTTCTTGAGGAAGGGGCTTTTTAGAAGGTCTTTAATAATAATGGCATTTATTAAGCACTTACTATGTGCAAAGCACTGTTCTAAGCTCTGGGGAGGTTACAAGGTGATCACTTGTACTTCCCAAGCACTTGGTACAGTGCTCTGCACACAGTAAGCGCCCAATAAATGCGATTGATGGATTAATGTGGTCCAAATCGAGAAGGATATCGCAGGAGACCAGAGTTACGGATTTTTGGATGAAGCATCTTTCACCAAAGCCCCCCAGCATTTAGGGCAGGCCTGTCGATTTGTTCCAGTGGAGGGGCCACTACATTCGTTTATGATCACATTTTTTTTATTCCTTCATTCCCTGCCCACAGTGAGCTTGCAGTCCGGAGTGGGGGAGATGGACATCGATACAAATAAATCAATTACAGAGATGCACAAGTGCTTGGGGGTGGGAGTAAGGGTGACAGACAATCAATCAATCAATCAATCGTATTAATTGAGCTCTTACTGTGCGCAGAGCACTGTACTAAGCGCTTGGGAAGTACAAGTTGGCAACATACAGAGACCCAACAGTGGGCTCACAGTCTAGAAGGGAGTGGGGGAAGAGGGGCCTAGTCTGGGAAGGCCTCTTGGAGGAGATGTGCCTTCAATAAAGCTTTGAAGAGGGGGAGAATAATTGCCTGTCGGTTTTGAGGAGGGAAGGCCATTCCAGGCCAGAGGCAGGACATGGGCGACATTGAGGCACAGTGAGAAGGACGGCGTTAGAAAGGTCTGCAGGCTGGGCTGGAGAAGGAGAGTAGCAAGGTGAGGTAGGAGGGGGCAAGGTGGTGGACTGCTTTAAAGTCAACCAACCAACCGGTGGTATTTGTCGAATACTTACTACGTGCAGAGCACTGGAGTGAGCGCTTTGAGAGAGTACAATATAATAGAGCCAGAAGACATGTTCCCCACCCACAGAGTGCTCACAGGCTAGACAGGCCCTACTGAGAGCTCACCTCATCATCATCATCATCAATCGCATTTATTGAGCGCTTACTGTGTGCAGAGCACTGTACTAAGCGCTTGGGAAGTACAAGTTGGCAACACATAGAGACAGTCCCTACCCAACAGTGGGCTCACGGTCTAAAAGGGGGAGAGTCTAAAAGAGGGAGAGCCTCCAGGAGGCCTTACAGACTGAGCCCCCTTTTTCCTCTCCCCCTCGTCCTCCTCTCCAACCCCCCGTCTTACCTCCTTCCCTTCCCCACAGCACCTGTATATATGGATATATGTTTGAACCCATTTATTACTCTATTTATTTATTTATTTTACTTGTACATATCTATTCTATTTATTTTATTTTGTTAATATGTTTGGTTTTGTTCTCTGTCTCCCCCTACTAGACTGTGAACCCACTGATGGGTAGGGACTGTCTCTATATGTTGCCAACTTGTACTTCCCAGAGAAGCAGTGTGGCTCAGTGGAAAGAGCCCGGGCTTTGGAGTCAGAGGTCATGGGTTCAAATCCCGGCTCTGCCAATTGTCAGCTGTGTGACTTTGGGCAAGTCACTGAACTTCCCCGTGCCTCAGTTCCCTCATCTGTAAAATGGGGATGAAGACTGTGAGCTGCCCCGTGGGACAACCTGATCACCTTGTAACCTCCACAGCGCTTAGAACAGTGCTTTGCACATAGTAAGCGCTTAATAAATGCCATCATTATTATTATTCTAATTCCCAAGCACTTAGTACAGTGCTCTGCACACAGTAAGCACTCAATAAATACAATTGATTGATTGATTGATTGATTGACAGGGCTAATTAACCGATGCCTATGTCCCACCCAGTGAAGCTGTGTTGAGGTGGGAAGAGTTTCAGTTCTCTCTCAGGACCTCCTTGTTCGTGATTTTTGTCTTGCCGCTTGAGGTTCAGTACGGCACACAGGAGACACTACCGAATCAATCAATCAATCAATCAATCGTATATATTGAGCGCTTACTGTGTGCAGAGCACTTTACTAAGCACTTGGGAAGTACAAGTTGGCAATATATAGAGACGGTCCCTACCCAACAGTGGGCTCACAGTCTAGAAGACTGTGAAAACCAAAATTAGGGAAACAGCCTGGCCTAGTGGAAAGAGCAGCGTGGCTGAGTGGAAAGAGCCCGGGCTTGGGAGTCAGAGGTCATGGGTTCTAATCCTGGCTCTGCCATTTGTCAGCTGTGAGCCCACTGTTGGGCAGGGACTGTCTCTATATGTTGCCAACTTGTACTTCCCAAGCGCTTAGTACAGTGCTCTGCACACAGTAAGTGCTCAATAAATACAATTAATTGATTGATTGATTGATTGCATGACTCTGGGCAAGTCACTTCACTTCTCTGGGCCTCAGCTCCCTCATTTGTAAAATGGGGATTACGATTGTGAGCCCCACATGGGACAACCTGATCACCTTGTATCCTCCCCACCGCCTAGAACAATGCTTGGCACATAGTAAGCGCTTAACAAATACCAACATTGTTATTATTATTATCTGGGTGTCAAATGTCCTAGGTTTTTACCCTGGTTCTACCACTGGTCTGCTGTGCGACCTGGGGCAAGCCGCTTCACTTCCCTGTGCTTCAGTAACCTCATCTGGAAAATGGGGATTAAGACTGTGAGCTCCATGTGGGACAGGGACCGTGTCCAACTGACACTATTTATTTTATTGATGATTTGCATATAGCTATAATTCGATTTATTCTGACAGTTTTGACACCTGTCTACATGTTAAGCGCTCAGTAAATGCGATTGAATGAATGAAGGAACACCCCCATCAGGATCTGGTTTAGAATGGCCTTCAGATGTTTCAAACCCTCTTCGTATCTCACACCCTTCTGGGATTAATCCATCCATCAATCAGTCGTATTTACCATATGCAGAGTACTGTACTAAGCACTTGGGAGAGTTCAATATTACAGAGTTAGTAGACACTTTCCTTGCCAACATGCCAACATCTGACCAGAGCATTCGGAAATTTGGGGAGGCAGAATGAGACTGTGAACCCGTTGTTGGGGTTCAATACATTGATATATGTATATATATATATATATGTTTGTACATATATATACATATGTTTGTACATATTTATTACTCTATTTATTTATTTCTTTTACTTGTACATATCTATTCTATTTATTTTATTTTGTTAGTATGTTTGGTTTTGTTCTCTATCTCCCCCTTCTAGACTGTGAGCCCATTGTTGGGTAGGGACTGTCTCTATATGTTGCCAACTTGTACTTCCCAAGCGCTTAGTACAGTGCTCTGCACACAGTAAGCGCTCAAAAAATATGATTCATTGATTGAATGATTGCTGGGTAGGGATTGTATCTGTTGCCAAATTGTACTTTCCAAGCGCTTAGTACAGTGCTCTGCACACAGGAAGCGCTCAATAAATGTGATTGAATGAATGTGTTTTGTTTTGTTGTCTGTCTCCCCTTCTAGACTGTGAGCCCGTCGCTATATGTTGCCGACTTGCACTTCCCAAGCGCTTAGTACAGTGCTCTGCACACAGTAAGCGCTCAGTAAATACGACGGAATGAACCTGATTAGCTTGCATCTACCCCAGCACTCAGTCCAGTGTCAGGCATATCGTAAGCATTTAACAAATGCCATAAAAAAACTGCTCAGGACACCAGCTTGCTTTTAATAATAATGGCATTTATTAAGCGCTTACTATGTGCAAAGCACTGTTCTCACCTCTGTGTCCCAGATGAAAAGGCAGAATCCACAGCTCTACATATCAGGTATCCCGGAGGGAGGGAAAAGCCACACCTCAGCTGGGATTGGGTTCCTTGTTCAATGTCAGGAACAAAAGCTCCTAGGACTGTTCCATCAGCACCAAACAAGAGGTTAAAAGTTCCCAGTTTAAAACTCATATTAAAAGTTCCTTTCAGGGAAGTGAAAGCCACTTGGGGACCTCAAATCTAGTTACTTGTACGAACCACATCTCTGCGTCTTCGGAGCTGTCTTCGAAGTAGCTCCTCCACCCTTCAAAAATTTTTCTAAAATATATTTTTAAAAAGACCTTGCTTAGAGGGCTTGTAAATACTTTTTTTTTTCCCCTGTCCCTTTTGATAACTGCTGTCCCTCGCATGGATTCCTTAGATGCAGAGCTCGTTGGGGGTCAGTTTCAAAGCTGGAGAGGAGGAGCTACTTTGGACAAGTATTTTCTGCACCGCGGAGGCCGCATTTTCGCTACAAGAAGAACTGTGGGATCGTTCTTCTGGTTATTGGGATCCATCTGTTCGGTGTGATGTGAATGTCTTTTCCAACAGGATGGGTGGGAAACTTGGGAAATCATTGTCTTTTCTCGGATTCAGTCTCCTCTGCTTTAAAATGGTAAGTTCAGTGATTTTTTTTCCTCCTAAATATTATATAAAAAGATACATTGCTTCTGGTGCCCTTTATCAAACTCTTGTTCCCATTAACATTTTACATTTTTCCCCCGGGTTTAACGCTACCTACTGAGGAAAGAAAAAAAAAACCAACAACTCAAAATATGATTTTGCCTTTAGGACACAACGTCCTTGAAAATCTGTCAGCAATGGCAGACCTTCCCTTCTGAATCAATAGAGAGATTCAGAGAGGAAAATGAAATAGTAATGTGATCTGCATACCTATGTTAAATTCTATTAATTATTTTGTAGTCTGACCTCGTTGATATAAATGCCTTTGCACAAATAAATAATTGCCTTCGGTATAGGGAAAATGTAATGTTTACTTTTTTCGACAAGGTTTTTTATTTCTGTTTCCCAAGTAACATTTCCCTTTTTAATTGTCTGTAACTTTTTTTTCACAGATTGCTTCAGCTGCCACAGGTAAAATGTAGTCCCGTTTTGCATATTTGATTTTCGTTTTCACGTTTTTATTTGTGGATGATCCAAGAATGGTTAAATTATACTAAAAGATTAATTAAACTAAGATAATTTAATAAAAATTAAAAACGGTAAAATAGATTGTCCGCATTGCCCACAAAGTAATATAGTATAATTAGCTCATGGCATTTACAGTGTCATTCCTAAGTTTGAGTTGAGAATAAATTGAATTTGCTATTAAAGTAGGAGTAGCTTAATAAACCCATTTTACTCAGGAAGGCATGGTAATGATTGAGACGTGAAATGAAATTATTATTATCCATTCTTGAATTCCACACCCTTCTTTTCAAGGAAACTACTGTCCGTCATGGTGGAAATTCTTTTTCTCAAGATATGTGTCTGATTTATAAATTTTTGTTAGCATATTAGAGAAAATTTGAGAAGAAAAGCAAAGACTTTACTTATTAATTGCAAAAAAAACCCACCTGTTACTCTCACTAAATTTTTCTCTCTTTAAAACAAAAATCAAAAGAGAATTCCTTCTACTGGGGTCAGAAACAAATTCAGTGGGTTATAGGTTCATGTAGAAGAATTAGACTTCTTTACAGAATTCAGGAACTGATTTCAGAGACTGGACTCAAGTTATATATTGGATTGGGTAGGAAGGAGGTAAAAGGGACAGGGTTGCGGGAAGAAAGAAAACAGGGGTACAAGAAAGGAAGTTTTCATAGGGAGAAAGTGAAAAAGGGAAAGGACAAAGAGAAGTGGTTAAAAGGGGGGGAAAGAGACAGGATAGGGAGTTGAGAGATGAGGAAAGAGAGAAAAAGGAGAAGAGAAAAGGAGAGAAGGGAGGTGGGGGGAAAGGGAAAAGAGGGAAAGGGAAGGGGAGTACCCAATCAATCAATCGTATTTATTGAGAGCTTACTGTGTGCAGAGTACTGTACTAAGCGCTTGGAAAGTACAAGTTGGCAACATATAGAGACAGTCCCTACCCAACAGTGGGCTTACAACCTTCGCTGCTGTTGTCACCATCCTAGCAAGGCAACTATGAGGGCCTGGCCTAGAATGGGCTAGTTATAAAAATAATAATAATAATAATCATCATCATCATCATCAATCATATTAACAAAATAAAAATAAATAGAATAGTAAATATGTACAAGTAAAATAAATACAGTAATAAATCTGTACAAACATATATACAGGTGCTGTGGGGAGGGGAGGGAAGGAGGTAGGATGGGGAATGGGGAGGAGGAGAGGAAAAAGGGGGCTCAGTGTGGGAAGACCTCCTGGAGGAGGTGAGCTCTCAGTAGGGCTTTGAAGGGAGGAAGAGAGCTAGCTTGGTGGATGTGCGGAGGGAGGGCGTTCCGGGACAGGGGAAGGACGTGGGCCGGGGGTAGATGGCTGGACAGGCGAGAACGAGGCCCGGTGAGGAGGTTAGCGGCGGCAGAGGAGCAGAGGGTGCGGGCTGGGCTGGAGAAGGAGAGAAGGGAGGGGAGGTTGGAGGGGGCGAGGTGATGGACAGCCTTGAAGCCAAGGGTGAGGAATTTTTGCTTGATTCGAAGGTTGATAGGCAACGATTGGAGATTTTGAGGAAGGGAGTGACATGCCCAGAGCGTTTCCGTACAAAGATAATCCGGGAAGCAGAGTGAAGTAGAGACTGCCCCAGCATGGTGTCCTCGCTCACTTTGCCAGCCTAAAATGGGGCAGTCACAGATGGTGATCGGGACACAGCCCCCTTTTTATGGTATTTGTTAAGTGCTTACTATATCAGGCACCATTCTAAGCGTTGGATACATGTAGTCATCCATTCGGTCGTATTTATTGAGCACTTACTGTGTGCAGAGCACTGTACTAAGCGCTTGGGAGAGTACAACAATAAACAGAAACATCACCTGCCCAAAGTGAGCATACAGTCTAAAGGGGGGGGAGACAGACATCAATACCAGTAAATAAATTACAGATATGCATGTACGTAAGTGCTGTGGGGCTGGGAGGGGGGAAGAACAAAGGGAGCAAGTCAGGGCAACAGAGAAAGGAGTGGGAGAAGAGGAAATGAGGGGTTGAGTCTGGGAAGGCCTCTTGGAAGAGATGTGCCTTCAATAAGGCTTTGTAGAGGGGGAGAGTCATTGTCTGTCAGATTTGAGGAGGGAGGGTGTTCCAGGCCAGAGGCAGGATGTGGGCGAGGGGTCGGCGGTGAGATAGGGGAGATCGAGACACAGTGAGAAGGCTAGCATTAGAGGAGCGAAGTGTGAGGGCTGGGTTGTAGAAGGAGAGTAGCGAGGTGAGGTAGAAGGGGGCAAGGTGGTGGAGTGCTTTAAAGCCAGTGGTGAGGAGTTTCTGTTTGATGTGGAGGTGGATGGGCAACCACTGGAGTTTTTTGAGGAGCGGGGTGACGTGCCCTGAACGTTTTTGTAGAAAAATTCATTCATTCATCATCATCATCATCATCAATCGTATTTATTGAGCGCTTACTATGTGCAGAGCACTGTACTAAGCGCTTGGGAAGTGCAAATTGGCAACGTATAGAGACAGTCCCTACCCAACAGTGGGCTCACAGTCTAAAAGGGGGAGACAGAGAACAAAAAAAAACATACTAACAAAGTAAAATAAATAGAATAGATATGTACAAGTAAAATAAATAAATAAATGAATGGAGTAATAAATATGTACAAACATATATACATATATACAGGTGCTGTGGGGAAGGGAAGGAGGTAAGATGGGGGGGATGGAGAGGGGGACGAGGGGGAGAGGAAGGAAGGGGCTCAGTCTGGGAAGGCCTCCTGGAGGAGGTGAGCTCTCAGCAGGGCCTTGAAGGGAGGAAGAGAGCTAGCTTGGCGGATGGGCAGAGGGAGGGCATTCCAGGCCTGGGGGAGGACGTGGGCCGGGGGTCGATGGCGGGACAGGCGAGAACGAGGTACGGTGAGGAGATTAGCGGCGGAGGAGCGGAGGGTGCGGGCTGGGCTGGAGAAGGAGAGAAGGGAGGTGAGGTAGGAGGGGGTGAGGTGATGGACAGCCTTGAAGCCCAGGGTGAGGAGTTTCTGCCTGATGTGCAGATTGATTGGCAGCCATTCATTCATTCATTCAATCGTATTTATTGAGCGCTTACTGTGTGCAGAGCACTGGACTAAGCACTTGGGAAGTACAAGTTGGCAACATATAGAGACAGTCCCTACCCAACAGGGGGCTCACAGTCTAAAAGGGGGAGACAGAGAACAAAACAAAAATGATCCCGGCAGCAGAGTGAATCACCCATCTCGCCACGGTCCACTAGTCCGTATTCTCCCTTGGGCTTGAAACTCCTTCCCCCTTCATATCTTCTAGACTGTGAGCCCGTTGTTGGGTAGGGACCATCTCTAGATGTTGCCAACTTGGACTTCCCAAGCGCTTAGTCCAGTGCTCTGCACACAGTAAGCGCTCAATAAATACGATTGAATGAATGAATATCTGGCAGTCCACCTGGTCCTCCCACCCTCAAAACTCTCCTAAAAATCACATCTCCTCCAAGCAACCTTCCCCTAGCCCTCTATTTCCCCCATCTATCCTCCCTCTGTGTCAACTGTGTACTTGGCTGTGCACCCCTTAAGCATTTGGATACTCAACTGAGTCCATATCCTTTTATTCTACCATTTCCCCTGTATTTCCATGTCTGTCTCCCCCTGTAATCTGTAAATTCTTTCAATCAATCAATCAGTGATATTTATTAAGCACTTACCATGTGCAGAGCACTGTATTAAGCACTTGAGAGAGTATAATATAGCAGTATTAGCGGACATGTTCCTTGTCCAAGACGAGTTTACAGTCTAGACGTGGTCCTCGTGGGCAGGGATTACGCCTACCAGCACTGTTTTGTATTGTATCATTCATTCAATCGTATTTGTTGAGCGCTTATTTTATGCAGAGCACCGTACTAAATGCTTGGGAAGTACAAGTCGGCAACATATGGAGACGGTCCCTACCCAACAACGGACATTGTATTTTCCCAAACCCTTAGTACAGTGCTCTCCCCACAGTTAGCGCTCAATAATTCCCTTTGATTGGCTGATTGATTGATAAACTTGGGAGTAATATCAGAAGCTTATATCATTGAAAATATAAGACCAGTTGCCCAGAGGTTGTCCAACCTCCGCTCTTGACTTGACACGGCAACCTAGTTAACACTGTCTATTCAAGCTAGAGAAGCAGCCTGGCCTAGTGGATCGAGCAGGGGCCTTGAAATCAGAAGGACCCGGGTTCTAATCCCGGCTCCACCATTGTCTGCTGTGTGACCTCGGGCACGTTACTTAACTTCTCTGTGCCTCACTTTTTTTTTTAATGGCATTTGTTTAGCGCTTACTGTGTGCCAGGCACTGCGCTGGGTGAGATACAAGCTAACCAGGTTGGACACAGTCCCTGGCCCACGTGAGGCTAAAAATCTTAATCCCCATTTTCCAGATGAGGTAACAGGCACAGAGAAGTGAGGTGACTTGCCTAAGGTCACACAGCAGGCCTGATGGATAGAGCATGGGTCTGGGAATCGGAAGGACACGGGTTCTAGCCCCGGCTCTGCTTCTTGTCTGCTGTGTCAACTTCGGGTCAGTCCCTTAACTTCTCTGTGCCTCAGTTACCTCATCTATAAAAGGGGGATTAAGATTGTGAGCCCCATGTGGATTAGGGGCTGTGTCCAACCTGATTACCTTGTCTCTACCTAAGCGCTTAGAACAGTGCCTGGCACATAGTAAACTCTTAAAAAATACCAGTTTTGTTTTTTTTTTTTAAAAAAGGTATTGGAGCTGTAACTAGAACCCAGGTCCTTCTGATTCCCAAACCGTGATCTGTTACCTCCCCTGTAAAGTGAGGATTAAGACGGTGAGCTGTATCATCATCATCATCAATCGTATTTATTGAGCGCTTACTATGTGCAGAGCACTGTACTAAGCGCTTGGGAAGTACAAATTGGCAACACATAGAGACAGTCCCTACCCAACAGTGGGCTCACAGTCTAAAAGCAGGAGACAGAGAACAAAACCAAACGTACTAACAAAATAAAATAAATAGAATAGATATGTACAAGTAAAATAAATAAATAAATGTATGTGGTACATGGCCTTCGTCCAGCCAGAAGCAGCATGGTTTAGTAGGTAAGCCCGGGCTTGGGAGTCAGAAGGATGTGGGTTCTAATCCCAGCCCTGCCACTTGCCTGCTGGGTGACCTTGGGCGAGTCGCTTCACTTCTCTGTATCTCAGTTACCTCATCTGTAAAATGGGGATTAAGACTGTGAGCCCTAGGTGGGCCGGGGACTATGTCTGACGTGATTTGCTTGTATCCCCCCTCAGAGCTTAGTACAGTGCCTGGCACACAGTAAATGCTTTAAAAATACCACAATTATTCTAATGATGGCATTTGTGAAGCGCTTACCATGTGCAAAGCACTGTTCTAAGCACTGGGGGGATACAAGGTTATCAGGTGGCCCCACGTGGGGCTCACAATCTTAATCCCCGTTTTCCAGATGAGGGAACTGAGGCTCAGAGAATAATAATAATAATAATAATAATAATAATAATAATAATAATAGCATTTATTAAGTGCTTTACTATGTGCAAAGCACTGGGGAGGTTACAAGGTGATCAGGTTGTCCCACGGGGGGACTCACAGTCTTCATCCCCATTTTACAGATAAGGTAACTGAGTCCCAGAGAAGTGAAGTGACTTGCCCAAAGTCACACAGCTGACAAGTGGCGGGGCAGGGATTCGAACCCATGACCTCTGACTCCCAAACCCGGGCCCTTTCCACTGAGCCAAGCTGCTTCTGCTTATCTACCCCAGTGCTTAGTACACAGAGAAGCACTGTTGCCCAGTGGAAAGAGCCGGGGTTTGGGAACCAGAGGTCATGGGTTCAAATCCCGGCTCCACCAACTGTCAGCTGTGTGACTTTGGGCAAGTCACTTCACTTCTCTGGGCCTCAGTTCCCTCATCTGTAAAATGGGGATGAAGACCGTGAGCCCCATGTGGGACAACCTGGTCACCTTGTATCCCCCCCAGTGCTTAGAACAGTGCTTTGCACATAGTAAGCATTTAACAAATGCCATTATTATTATTATTATTACAATGCCTGGCACATAGTAAGCGCTTAACAAATGCCATTATTATTATTATTATTATTACAATGCCTGGCACATAGTAAGCGTTTAACAAATGCCATTGTTATTATTATTATTATTACAATGCCTGGCACATAGCAAGCACTTAACAAATACTATTTTTTTAAAAAGCCGAATAGAGACTTCTCTATTGAGGGGAAATGTGTGGCCCATTCAAAGGTGGTAGAAGCCCTAAACATGGTCTACAGCCTGGCTTTTCCGTTAGGATGGAAGCTATGGTTGGCTAGTCCCAAATAGCAGCAAACCAAAGCTTGCCCCTCTCCATAGTTGTTCTCCTGCCAGCGGTTCGGGATGTAAATAATCCTCCCTGCCAGGGCGCAGTCTGTTTTCAGCTCAGAGCAGCTGTGTTGGAAGAAAGAATGGGAGGATGATGTCTGGATAACTGCAGTGACCCCCTCTGATGTGTCAGGATTTTTGTCAGTGCTGCTAACTAGAGGAGAGGAAGTAAAACATTCACTAGGAGAGAGGAATAATAATAATGATGGCATTTATTAAGCGCTTACTACGTGCAAAGCACTGTTCTAAGCGCTGGGGAGGTTACAAGGTGATCAGGTTGTCCCACGTGGGGCTCACAGTCTTAATCCCCATTTTAAAGATGAGAGAACTGAGGCCCAGAGAAGTGAAGTGACTTGCCCAAAGTCACACAGCTGACAAGTGGCGGAGCCGGGTTCAAACCCGTGACCTCTGACTCCAAAGCCTGGGCTCTTTCCACTGAGCCACGCTGCTTCTCTAATAATAATAATGGCATTTATTAAGTGCTTACTATGTGCAAAGCACTGGTCTAAGCGCTGGGGAGGTTACAAGGTGATCAGGTTGTCCCACGTGGGGCTCGCAGTCTTAATCCCCATTTTACAGATGAGGGAACTGAGGCCCGGAGAAGTGAAGTGACTTGCCCAAAGTCACACAGCTGACAGTTGGCGGAGCCGGGATTTGAACCCATGACCTCTGACTCCAAAGCCCGGGCTCTTTCCACTGAGCCACGCTGCTTCTCTAAGCTTCTGCTAGTGAGACCCTAGCGTAAACCGCTCAGTGGAGAGGGATTGAAGAGACCTCAGTTCACTTCCAAACTACGGCTCCCTGATTTTGGTCTTTCAAAGCGAGATCCGATGGTGTTTCAGCAGGCTTTTCTCTGTCTATATATGATGTGGCTTCAAGAAGTATGATCTTATGAAGTCACCGTCACCCCCGTGACCACCCCGAGTCCTTTGGGATGGACTCTTTTAAGCGATGTCACCCTTGGGTGTACTTTCGCCTCCCTCAGCCCCAACACTGTTCACACCATTAAAGTAGAAGCCATTGACAAGAACAAGGTGGTGTTGGCTGAGGCGCTGGAGACACAATTAACAGGTCAGTTCTGGACAACGCCGACACTGTAAGCTGTTTTAATTACAGTGGTGGCTTTTAAGCATTCTCTTCAAACTTCGGGTATCAGTTGCATGTGTGTTCACTCTCACTGGACTTTTAAAACAGGTCCATTTTCTCACTGAGTTTCCTCCTATGAATCAAAGGGGATGATTAAAATAATATTTCTAGGAAAAATAAGTCCGTGTCTGTGGGGCCAGTGAGTATATTAAATGCCAAGCCAAGGAATCGGGCATTAGGTAACCTCTGCCTTTGGTTTTTGAGGCCTGCAGGAATCTGTGAGCTCGTTGTGAGCAGGAATGTATAAATTAACCCTTGGGCCAATCTGTTGATGGAGGTCTGGAAGACTCCCTTGGTATATTAGAAACACACCTCGGGAAAAAAGTGAGACTAGGTGGAGCCAAATTTGGTACTGGATTTATATATACACATATATATATATATATATGTTTGTACATATTTATTACTCTATTTTACTTGTACATATCTATTCTATTTTGTTAACATGTTTGGTTTTGTTCTCTGTCTCCCCTTCTAGACTGAGCCCACTGTTGAGTAGGGACTGTCTCTATATGTTGCCACCTTGTACTTCCCAAGCGCTTAGTACAGTGCTCTGAACACAGTAAGCACTCAATAAATACAATTGATTGATTGATTGATTGATTGTTGTTATAGCATATCCTCCCAAATGCTTAGTACTGTGCTTTGCACACAGTAAGCGCTCAATAAATATGATTGATTGAATGAATAAAGGCATGAATGTGTCAGTGTTCATTCATTCATCCATTCATTCAATCGTATTTATTGTGTGCAGAGCACTGTACTAAGTGCTTAGGGAAGTACAAGTCGGCAACATATAGAGGAGGTCCCTACCCAACAACGGGCTCCTGTTTACTCACCAATAAAGCAGGAATCATAATAAATATTATAATTTCTATTGGTGCTATTGTTTTTGCTCTTCGAAGTAAGCCAGCAATTTTTCTCTCTTCTACCCCGCTAGCTTTATATTGGATTTTCGTCACTTGAAATTCATCGTCATCATCGTCAGTGATGTTTAACTGATGCACTGTATTATGGATTTGAGAGAGTACAATACAACAGAGTTGGCAGACATGATCTCTGTGACATCCAACCTCATCATTTTCCCCTAATCATTCATTCAATTGTATTTATTGAGGGCTTACTGTGTGCACAGAACTGTACTAAGCACTTAGCATTGTACTAATAACTAACTTTCTCTCTAGGAACCATTTGTGGACTTTTTTATCTATAGATTTATCCACATCTTTCTTGATCTAGGTGACATTTTCAGTAACAACTTCCTATTCATTCATTTGATCGTATTTATTGAGCATTTACTGTGTGCAGAGCACTGTACTAAGCGTGTGGGAAGTACAAGTTGGCAACATATAGAGATGGCCCCTACCCAACAATGGGCTCACAGTCTAGAAGGGGGAGACAGACAACAAAACAAAACATGTAGACAGGTGTCAAAACCGTCAGAATAAATAGAATTGTAGCTATATGCACATTATTAACAAAATAAATAGAATAGTAAATATGTAAAAGTAAAATAAATAAGGTAATAAATCTGTACAAATATATGCAAGTGCTGAGGGGAGGGGAAGGAGGTAGGGCTGGGGGGGATGGGGAGGAGGAGAGGAAAAAGGGGGCTTAGTCTGGGAAGGCCTCCTGGAAGAGGTGAGCTCTCAGTAGGTCTTTGAAGGGAGGAAGAGAGCAAGTGCTGAGGGGAGGGGAAGGAGGTAGGGCTGGGGTGGATGGGGAGGAGGAGAGGGAAAAGGGGGCTTAGTCTGGGAAGGCCTCCTGGAAGAGGTGAGCTCTCAGTAGGTCTTTGAAGGGAGGAAGAGAGCTAGTTTGGTGGATGTGTGGAGGGAGGGCATTCCAGGCCAGGGGACGGACACGGGCCGGAGGTCATCGGTGGGACAGGTGAGAACGAGGCCCAGTGAGGAGGTTAGCAATGGCAGAGGAGCGGAGGGTGCGGGCTGGGCTGGAGAAGGAGAGAAGGGAGGTGAGGTAGGAGGGGGTGAAGTGATGGACAGCCTTGAAGCCGAGAATGAGGAGTCTTTGCTTGTTTCGTAGGTTGACAGGCAACCACTGGAGATTTTTGAGGAGGGGAGTGACATGCCCAGAGCGTTTCTGCACAAAGATGATCCTGGCAGCAGCGTGAAGTTTAGATTGAAGCGGGGAGACACAGAAGGATGGGAGATCAGAGAGGAGGCTGGTGCAGTAATCCAGTCAGGATAGGATGAGAGATTGAACCAGCAAGGTAGCGGTTGGATGGAGAGGAAAGGGCAGATCTTGGCGATGTTATGGAGGTGAGACCGGCAGGTAGTGGATGTAGCAGAAGGAAGTGCAAGTAGTAGGAAGGTACCATTGGAATATCCACTTCCTATGGTAGTGTATATTAGGTTGGATGGACTGTTGGTGTGACCTAGAGGTGTCCCCACCTACTATGTGAAAAGTGTCTCTGTTTGTTTTGAACTTTTCCTTCACCATCACCCTCCAACGGTTACTTCTTCTCATCTGTTTTTTGTGGAATTCATAATTTTGTCAACCTCTATCATGTCAATCAATCAATCAATCAATCAATCATATTTATTGAGCACTTACTGTGTGCAGAGCACTGTACTAAGTGCTTGGGAAGTACAAGTTGGCAACATATAGAGACAGTCCCTACCCAACAGTGGGCTCACAGTCCCTTCTCAGCCTTTATTTTTCCAGGATGAAGAATCCTAATCTTTTCAGTCTATCCTGCTATGGAATCTTCTCCAACCCCCTATTCATCTTGATTGTGCTTTTTTCAAAAAAAACAATATGGTACTTGTTAAGCATTTACTACGTGCCAGACACTGTTCTTAGAGCTGGGGAAGATACGAGGTAATCAGGTTAGACACAGTCCATGTCTCACATGGGGCTCACTGTCTTAATCCCCATTTTACAGAACTGAGGCACCCAGGAGTGAAGTGACTTGCCCATGGTCACACAGCAGACAAGTGGTGGAGTCAGGATTAGAACCCAGGTCCTTTTCTGTACCAACTCTTGCGTATCTTTCCTAATTCATTCATTCATTCGATCGTATTTATTGAGTGCTTACTGTGTGCAGAGCACTGTACTAAGCGCTTGGGGAGTACAAATCGGCAACACGTAGAGACGGTCCCTACCCAACAACAGGCTCACAGTCTAGAAGGGGGAGACAGACAACAAAACAAAACAAGTAGACAGGTTAACAAAACAAGTAGACCGGTGATTAGAGATGCAGCGTGGCCTAATGGATAGAGCCTGGGCCATCAGAAGGACGTGGGTTCTAATCCCAGCTCCGCTGCTTGTCTGCTGTGTGACCCTGGGCATGTCACAACTTCTCTGGGCCTCAGTTACCTCACCCTCTTGTAACGGGAAGTTGGCTCCAATTGTTAAAGGACCCCGATAAATATACTTCTTTTCCTCCCCCCGTCCAACGAAACACTGTTGGACAAGCCAGCGTGGGAGTTTTGTTGTTCACCTCCAAATCGTGCTGCCAGGCGAGGAATATATCGTGACCAGAATTGCATATGATATTCCGAGTGCACGTGTATTAGTATTTGATATATTTTGATATATCTGATATAGCAAAATTACAGCTTTGTTTTGTTTTCTAACCTCTTTCTGACATTGCCCAACATTTGGTTGGTATCTTTGGCAGCTGCTGCATATTGAATGGATGCCTCAAAAGAATTGTCAACAGTGATTCCAAGAGACTGCTCTCCTGAGGCACATCCTATAGTTCTGAGCCCTTCATTGTGTAGTTGTAATTTGGATTATTTTTCCCTGGGTACATTACCTTGCACTTGCTCATAATGCAGCTCGTCATCCATTCTGGGGTGCACTCGGTTAACTTTATGAGATGTTTGTCTCCATCTGCATGGGAGTTCCCTACTTAGAAAAGCTTGGTGTAGGCAAGACTTGGAGAGTTCGCTGCACACTCCCTCTTCCCGATCATTTTTAAAAGTATTAAATAAAACTGAACCTACACAGACCCGTGGAGGACCCCACTCTTTACAGTTCTCCATTCGAAGGAGTAGCTGACTGTTCAACCCTTTCTTTTGTCTGCCGGGTGACCGTGGGCAAGTCACTTCACTTCTGTGTGTCTCAGTTCTGTGAAATGGGGATTAAGACTATGAGCCCCGTGTGGGACATGGATTGTGGCTAAATCAAGTAGCCAGATTTCAACGACTGAGCATTCTTTTCAATCCCCTAATTATTCCATTTTTTAAAAGGCCTTTTCTGTGGAACTTTGAAAATCTAAATGCCTGGTGTCTACTGGTTTTCCCCTCTCCACTCTAACAGTTAATGAGGCCTGATTTCCCTTTCTGGGATCTCTATTCTCTTTCCTCCACCCGACCGTGGCTTTCTAAGTACTCATCCTAAATTTAATGATTGATTTTACTAATTTGTCATATAAGTGGGAAGCATTTGGGAAACAGCACAGCCTAGTGCTTAACGCACGGGCTGGGAGCCAGAGGACCTGGATTCTAATCCCGGCTCCACCACCTGCCTGCTGTGTTTCCTTGGGCAAGTCACTTCACTTCTCCGTACCTCAGTTTCTTCCACTGCAAAATTGGTCTCCAATACCTGGTCTTCCTCCTCCTTACTTCTGAGGCTCATATGGGACAGGGACTGTGTCTGACTTGACTAAGTTGCATCTACCCCAGCACTCAGAACAAGTGCCTGACACAGAGTAAGTGCTTAACAAATACCATTAATAAATACCTAATTCCAAGGTCACCTTTTTATAGATGGGGAGCTACATTGGCAACCTGCTAATCCTCTGGCACACTACTAGCCAGTCACACTACCAGCCAGGCTTTAAAGGTAACGTCCACTAGATTCCAATGCAGTCTGTACCTAACTGAAATTAGGAGGGTCTTAGAGCTTTGGAGGGACAGTGCGAAAGCAAAATAAAGAGAAAAAAATAAAAGAAACGAGATGACGTCAAATGCAAAATGAAAAATGTACATTAAAGTGTGAACCCTTATTTCGGATCACCATGCTAGGCCCAGCTTTGCATCCAGGAAAAAGACGTTATTCTTTCTTGAAATGGTGGCTGGGGTGGCATGCCAGATTGAAGCCGAAGGAATTCTTGTTCTTTGTACAGTGGCAATATTGTTCATCTTGGCAGAAATATTATTCCCGAAATTCTGCCAAAACCGAATCTTTGGGCAGCTGCCATAGGATGATGATGATGGCATTTATTAAGCACTTACTATGTGCAAAGCACTGTTCTAAGCGCTGGGGAGGTTAGAAGGTGATCAGGTTGTCCCACGAGGGGCTCACAGTCTTCATCCCCATTTTACAGATGAGGTAACTGAGGCCCAGAGAAGTGAAGTGACTTGCCCAAAGTCACTCAGCTGACAATTGGTGGAGCCGGGATTTGAACCCATGACCTCTGACTCCAAAGCCCGGGCTCTTTCCACTGAGCCACGCTGCTTCTCTGTGTAGGATGAGATGTTTGTCAGCTAATCTAGCCACTGGACTTGGGGGCTTTCTTTTGTACTTGTGAATTTATCATTTTGCATTTGAGGTCATTGCATTTTATTTTTTTTTCTGTTTATTTTGCCTTCAAAATGACCCTCCAAAGCTCAACACCCTCCTAACTTCAGTTAGATACAGATTGCATTGGAATCCAGTGGCTATAACTAGACATTCCTTTACTGAACCTTTAAGTGTTCAGTATCATTGACTGAGAAACCATGTCTGGAAAATTAGCTTTGGGTTTGTCTTCCAAGAAAGATCATCAAAGCCATTAGAGAAGCAGCGTGGCTCAGTGGAAAGATCACGGGCTTTGGAGTCAGAGGTCGTGGGTTCAAATCCCGGCTCTGCCAATTGTCAGCTGTGTGACTTTGGGCAAGTCACTTCTCTGGGCCTCAGTTACCTCATCGGTAAAATGGGGATGAAGACTGTGAGCCCACTGTGGGACAACCTGATCACCTTGTAACCTCCCTGGCGCTTAGAACAGTGTTTTGCACATAGTAAGTGCAAATAAATGCCATTATTATTATTATAACACTTTTTATCTTTGAAACTTGCAGTTTCATGTCACATGGTGCTCGCTCTTACATTTAAAATTTATGACAAGTCTCCCCACCTTCACACCTGGAATTGGCTGGGAGTGACAAGGGAACATCAGAATCATCAATCGTATTTATTGAGCGCTTATTGTGTGCAGAGCACTGTACTAAGCACTTGAGCACTGTACTAAGCGCTTGTCTTCTGTACTTCAGAGGAGGCAGGGATGAACTAATGTTAATAGTTATAGTAATGATGATATTTGCTAAGCACTTATTAGGTGCCAAGCACTTTTCTAAGTGCTGGGGTAGATACAGAGTAATCAGGATGGACACAGTCTTTGTCCCACATGACAGTCTTAAACCCCATTTTACAGATGAGGTAACTGAGGCGCAGAGAAGTGAAGTGACTTGCCCGAGGATATCTAGAACAAGTGGCAGAGCCAGGATTAGAACCCAGGTCCTTCTGACTCCTGGGCCCGTACTCTACCCACTAGTCCACGCAGCTTCTCCCTAAGACCACAGTGCCTGATTAGAAGTGGCCACATTTGCCCCAGAAATAATAGGATCCCAGAGCTCGGGAAGGGGATGTTTTTGGGACAGTGCAGACCTCCAGGGACGGGGGGAGGAGCCGTGTTTCCCCTGCTTCCCCGTCCAAGCAGGCGTGAAGTTAGGGATGCAGATTGCTGAGGAATGATTCTCCCCATAACACACATAGATCTGGATAGAGGAGAGATATCTGTTGGGAATCAAGTGAGCTGTTCCAACTCCTCTTTTCAGCACTTAGGTCCCTTCAAATACAAGGCAAAGAATGGAATAAATTTATCTTGTCTTATGCCGTCGAGTCGTCTCTGACCCATAGCGACATGGGCACATCTCTCCCAGAACGCCCCACCTCCATCTGCAATCATTCAGGTAGTGGATCCATAGAGTTTTCTTGGTAAAAATACAGAAGTGGTTTACCATTGCCTCTTTCCGCACAGTCAATCAATCAATCGTATTTATTGAGCGCTTACTGTGTGCAGAGCACTGTACTAAGCACTTGGGAAGTACAAGCTGGCAACAGATAGAGACAGTCCCTACCCAACAGTGGGCTCACAGTCTAGAAGGGGGAGACAGAGAACAAAACCAAATATACTAAGAAAATAAAATAAATAGAATAGATAAGTACAAGTAAAATAAATAAATAAATAGGGTAATAAATATGTACAAGCATATATACATATATACAGGTGCTGTGGGGAAGGGAAGGAGGGCGGATCTTGGCAATGTTGTAATTTGAATCTCCGCCCTCGACTCTCTCCCATGCCGCTGCTGCCGGAATCAATTTGTACTTTTTGGTATTTGAAACGTTAAATTGCAGAATCCTGTTCCTTATTTTTTTTTGCAACATCAATAAATAGCCAGGGGGCCCATGTAGTCTTCTATAAATATAACCTCCTGGATGAAACACATTTAACTCACAGGCTCACTGGAAGCAGCATGGCCTGGTGGAAAGAACATGGCCTGGGAATCAGAAGACCTGATTTCCAATCCTGGCTCTACCATTTGCCTGCCATGAGATCTTGGGCAAGTAAATCACACCATAGCTCTGTGCCTCAGTGACCTCTGTAAAATGGGGATTAAATCCTCCTGCCTCCAATTTAGGCTGCGAGCCCCATGTGGGACAGGGACTATGTCCGACCCAGTTACCTTCTCTCCTCCCCAGCTTTTTTTTATGGTATTTGATAAGCACTGACTCCATGCCAGACCCTGTTCTAAATGTTGGGATCGATACAAGCTAATAATAATGATGGCATTTATTAAGTGCTTACTCTGTGCAAAGCACTGTTCTAAGCGCTGGGGAGGTTACAAGGTGATCAGGTTGTCCCACGGGGGGCTCACAGTCTTAATCCCCATTTTACAGAAGAGGGAGCTGAGGCACAGAGAAGTTAAGTGATTTGCCCAAAGTCACACAGCTAACAATTGGTGGAGCTGGGATTTGAACCCATGACCTCTGACTCCAAACCCCGGGCTCTTTCCACTGAGCCACGCTGCTTCTTCTAATTAAAATAATGGAATTTATTAAGCGCTTACTCTGTGCATAGCACTGTTCTAAGCACTGGGGAGGTTACCAGGTGATCAGGTTGTCCCACGGGGGGCTCCCAGTCTTAATCCCCATTTTACAGATGAGGGAACTGAGGCCCAGAGAAGTGAAGTGACTTGCCCAAAGTCACACAGCTGACACTTGGCGGACCCGGGATTTGAACTCCTGACCTCTGACTCCAAAGCCCGGGCTCTTTCCTCTGAGCCATGCTGCTTTTCTGATCAAGTTGAACACAAGTCCCTGCTTAAGGGCTCACAGTCTTAATCCCTATTAGTACAGTCCCTGACATTACTAAACAATTACAATAAAAAGTAAAAAAAAAAAAACTTAAAAAGGGACAGTGAGGAGTCCCTAATTTGATGTTTCCATCAAACTAGTGTAAGAATAAGAGTGAGTAAATCTCAGCTTGAATTCTGTCTGCTCTGGATTTTGTGCAGATTCTACTTCACCTTCTCTTTTCTCAATTTCTTAATAGAAAAAAAAAAAGAGGTGCTATGGGCTTTCTAGGGAGATGGAGGCTGAACAAGGTGATCCCGTAAGTGAGCTCGCTGTGGGCAGGGAATGTGTCTGTTTGCTGTATATTGTACTCTCCCAAGAGCTTAATACAGCGCCTGGGAGACAGTCGAAGGCAGAGACTCAAGTTTACTGCGCAGAAGGAGGCATTTTTTGGTATTTTGGGTATTTTTGGTATTGGTATTTTTGGTATTTTTGGTATTTTTACCAAGAAAACTCTATAGATACACAGCCAGAATGATTGCAGATGGAGGTGGGGTGTCCTAGGATAGATGTGTCCATGGCGTGGCTACGGGTCGGAGCCGACTCGACAGCATGAGACAAGACAAGACCCACATTGGACACAGTGCCTGTCCCATGAGGGGCTCCCAATCTATGAGATAGATTTTTTCTTTCTTTCTTCCTTTTTCCTCTTTTTCCTCTCCTCCCCATCCCCCCGCCCTACCTCCTTCCCCTCCCCACAGCACCTGTATATATGTTTGTACAGATTTATTACTCCATTTATTTTACTTGTACATATTTACTATCCTATTTATTTTGTTAATGATGTGCCTTTTGCTTTAATTCTTTTTGTTCTGACGACTTGACACCGGTCCACATGTTTTGTTTTGTTGTCTGTCTCCCCCTTCTAGACTGTGAGCCCGTTGTTGGGTAGGGACCGTCTCTAGATGTTGCCAACTTGTACTTCCCAAGCGCTTAGTCCAGTGCTCTGTACACAGTAAGCGCTCAATAAATACGATTAAGTGAAGTCAAGTACATGCGCAGTGGCTAGAAATAATAATGGCATTTGTTAAGCGCTTACTATGTGCAAAGCACTGTTCTAAGTGCTGGGGAGATACAAGGTGATCAGGTTGTCCCACGTGGGGCTCACAGTCATCATCCCCATTTTACAGATGAGGTAACTGAGGCTCTGAGAAGTGAAGTGACTTGCCCAAGGTCACACAGCAGACATGTGGCGGAGCCAGGATTCGAACCCACGACCTCTGACTCCAGAGCCTGGGCTCTTTCCACTGAGCCACGCTGAGGGTCTGGAAGTCAGGAGGTCACGGGTTCTAATCCCGGCTCCACCACTTGTCTGCTGTGTGACGTTGGGCAAGTCACTTCACTTCTCTGGGCCTCAGTTACCTCATCTGAAAAATGGGGATTGAGACTGTGAGCCCCACGTGGGACAGGGGACTGTGTCCAACCTGATTCGCTTGCATCCACCCAGCACTTAGTAATAATAATAATGATAATAATGGCATTTGTTAAGCGCTTACTATGTGCAAAGCAGTGTTCTAAGCTCTGGGGAGAATACAGGGTGATCAGGTTGTCCCACGTGGGGCTCACAGTCTTCACGCCCATTTTACAGATGAGGTAACTGAGGCCCAGAGAAGTTAAGTGACTTGCCCAAGATCAAACAGCTGACATGTGGCAGAGTTAGGATTCGAACCCATGACCTCTGACTCCAAAGCCTGGGCTCTTTCCACTGAGCCACGCTGCTTCTCTGCCACGCTGCTTCTCTGCTGGCACCTAGTAAGCACTTAACAAATACCATCATTATTATTATTTATTACTTTGCACACAGTAAAAACTCAGTAAATATGAATGAATTCATTCATTCGTTCATACAGTGCTCTGTGTGCAGAGCACTGTACTAAGCGCTTGGAAAGTACAATTCGGCAACAGATAGGGACAGTCCCTACCCAACAGCGGGCTCACAGTCTAGAAGGGGGAGACGGACAACAAAACAAAACAAGTAGACAGGCATCACTGGCATCAAAATGGTCAGAGATGGGAAGTTCGGCCTCTATTTTGGATTCTTCAATCAATCAATCAATCGTATTTATTGAGCGCTTACTGTGTGCAGAGCACTGTCCTAAGCGCTTGGGAAGTACAAGTTGGCAACGTATACACAAACAAACACAAAGGACCAGTGCAAACACCAACTCCGGCTCCTTTCCTCGATGGCCTGGAGGGAGACGAGAGGAGGTGGAGAACGAAATGACAAAGGAATACCGAATGGGAGGAAAGTTTCGTTCCGATCGGTCTCGGCCAGCGCTGAAGCATGAGAGACACGGTTCTGATCGGCTTGGTCTTCCTCCTGAGGGGAGGTGAACTCTTGAAGTCGCTCATCTTCCGAAAGGGTTTGGCTGTTTAGGGAGCAGGAGTCGTCGTCGGCCTGGCTGCCTCTTCGACTAATGACCCGAAGGATGCCAGAGTCCGGGACGCTGACACTTTCATGCGATGAAATGGAGCTCCTTCTCCTCGAGGTTCCAGCTCAGAAACCGTTCCATCCAGTTGAGCGATGAGATCGCCTTGGGTGGGGATGTCGAGTCGGGATTTCAAGTGCTCCAGCTTGTCGACGGGTAAAGTTTTCCGTACTCTGCTGGGAAGGATGGAGTTCCGGAAGAGCCAGCAGACTTGGGCGGCCAGGGCCCATCTCCTCAGCAGGCGTTCCGCGCCCCGCTCCACGGGCAGCAACGACAAATGTGACATTTTCCCAGTTGTGCGCAGGCAGAACAGCTCGTTTCCGTGGACGCCCACGTCTTGAATATCTTTGACTTCGCTCCACGGCAGAACGTGGACGCTCTGAGGCACGAAGACATAAACGTCCCTTTCGGTCCAGGTTATCCCACAGTGCTCGCTCAGTTACTCACCGAAACCTACAATAGCGTCCCCGGATAAAACAGCATCTGCCCAAACCTGGAAGGAATCAATCAATCAATCAATCGGATTTATTGAGCGCTTACTGTGTGCAGAGCACTGTACTAAGCGCTTGGGAAGTCCAAGTTGGCAACATATAGAGATGGTCCCTACCTAACAGGGGGCTCACAGTCTAGAAGGGGGAGACAGAGAACAAAGCCAAACATACTAACAAAATAAAATAAATAGAACAGATATGTACAGTGCTCTGCACACAGTAAGCGTTCAATAAATACGATTGAATGAATGAATGAATGAATATGTACAAGTAAAATAGAGTAATAAATATGTACAAACATATATACATATATACAGGTGCTGTGGGGAACATATGTATATATGTTTGTTATATGTATATATGTTTGTACATATTTTTTTTTACTCTATGTATTTATTTATTTAATTTATTTGTACATATCTATTCTATTTATTTTCTTTTGTTAGTATGTTTGGTTTTGTTCTCTGTCTCCCCCTTTTAGACTGTGAGCCCACTGTTGGGTAGGGACTGTCTCTATATGTTGCCAATTTGTACTTCCCAAGCGCTTAGTACAGTGCTCTGCACATAGCGCTCAATAAATACGATTGATGATGATGATGATGATGAGAAGGAGGTAAGATGGGGGGATGGAGAGGGGGATGAGGGGTGAAGCTCTGCACTGAGAGGTAGAATGCTCAGGTTTGGGTTCGGATGAGGTTCTTATGATTCAATGATACTATAAGAATTAATTAAAATTTGTAAACGTAACAATGACAGGGAAGGTAGATATTTAGCACGGATATCCCAGCTAATCTCTAACACAGTTGATTTTTTTTTTTTGTAGCTCCCGAAATCCCCACTATTGATCGGGCATATTCAAAACTTAGCAACAGCATCACTGTGGAATGGGCAGCAGTTCCGGGGGCCGCTAATTATCTCCTCACGGCGCAGGATGGGGAGTCATTCATCGAAGCTCTGGTCACTCATTCCCCGGGCACAGTTACGGGCCTGAAGGCAGCGACCGTGTACAAAATCACCGTCAGATCCATCAGTGCTGGCGGACGAAGCCAAGCATCTCCTTCAAAGAAGGCAAAGACAGGTAGTTAACTGCATGATCCTGAATGAGAGTTTATTTGCGGGCTGTCCTGGGGATATTGGCACTGCACAAGCAGGCTTATTGAGCATTTATAAATCCATTTGCTTCTAATTATCTAGATGAGAAGCAGCATAGCGTAGTGGATGAAGCACAGGCGTGGGAGTCCGAAAGTCATGGGTTCTAATCCCGGCCCCTCCACTTGTCTGCTGTGTGATCTTGGGCGAGTCACTTCACTCTGTGAGCCCACTGTTGGGTAGGGGCCGTCTCTATATGTTGCCAACTTGGACTTCCCAAGCGCTTAGTACAGTGCTCTGCCCACAGTAAGCGCTCAATAAATACGATTGATTGATTGATTGATGGATTCTCTGTGTCTCAGTTACCTCCACTGTAAAATGGGGGTTGAGACTGCGAGCTCCACGTCGGACGGGGACTGTGTCCAACCCGATTCCCTTGTATCCACCCCAGCGCTTAGTAAAGTGCCTGACACACAGTAAGCACTTAACAAATACCATGATTATTAATTATTATTATTAATGTGCTAGTGAATGTCCCAAGTTCTGAGCCCCCACAAATTATTTACCACAAATAAAACTAATGGAGAATCCTGACATCTTCAAATGGAGGTATTACAGTATATAATGCAAAATGCTACTGGAAGGTTTTGCTTTTCTTTATAAATGGCAGACTTTCACCTTAAATAAGATTAGTAGAGATTTTTCTCCTTTACTTCATCGATTGCCCACTGTTGGGTAGGGACTGTCTCTATAATGTTGCCAACTTGTACTTCCCAAGTGCTTAGTACAGTGCTCCGCACACAGTAAGCGCTCAATAAATACGATTGATTGATTTATTGATTGATTGATTGAAACCAAGACTGAATGAACTGCAGGAGCTGACTGGTGGGAGAGACCGCAGCAGCCTGGGACATGCATTACGTCAGGAAAGCAGCCTGGCCTAGTGGTTAGCGCACGGGCCTGGGTCTGAAGGTTCTCATCCCGTCTCCGCCATTTGTCTGCTGTGTGACTTTGTGCAAGACACTTCACTTCTCTGTGCCTCAGTTACCTCGTCTGTAAAATGGGGATTAAGACTGGGAGCCCAATGTGGGACAGGGACTGCGTCCAACCCAGTGTGCTTGTCTCTACCCCAGCACTTAGTAGAGTGCCTGGCACATAGCACTTAACAAATACCTTGACCTCCTTCCCTTCCCCACAGCACCTGTATATATGTATATATGTTTGTACATATTTATTACTTTATTTATTTATTTATTTATTTTACTTGTACATATCTATCCTATTTATTTTATTTTGTTAGTATGTTTGGTTTTGTTCTCTGTCTCCCCCTTTTAGACTGTGAGCCCACTGTTGGGTAGGGACTGTCTCTATATGTTGCCAATTTGTACTTCCCAAGCGCTTAGTACAGTGCTCTGCACATAGTAAGCGCTCAATAAATATGATTGATGATGACGATGATGATTATTATTATTACAAGCAGATAATGGATAATTTCATAAGTACATATGCATTTACGCTTAGTACAGTGCTCTGCACACAGTAAGCACTCAATAAATACGATTGATTGATTTCCATATGTCTTTCTACCCTCAGTTTTGGCTGCCCCTGCTGTTGCTGCACATTCTACAAATTCCGACTCTCTTCTGGTACAGTGGGAAGCTGTAAATATGGCGGTCGGATTCTCCTTGTCCGTCGTTCGATCCGACGGGCTGGGTAAAATGTTGAAAAGAAACACCACGGACACTTCCTTGCTATTCACCGGCCTAGATGCCGGGACCCTCTATACCATAACAGCGTATGCGTGGGATGCTGATGGAGTCCCAGGAGATGATGCCACCTATAATCAGAGAACAAGTAAGAAATCTGTACTCTTCGTAGAAAAAAACGGTGTAGTCTAAATGATTGTAAATGAAATATAAATTACATTTTTCATTTATAAAGTGATAAATACAGGGGGTGAAATGCTTTATTTATCTTGGCTGCCTAAAATTAAAACCATTTTCCTCGGGGATGCTGAATTACTACATGGCGGTGTACCAACTCTGCTATATCGCACTCTCCCAAGCACTTAGTATTTATTCATTCATTTATTCATATGAGAAGCGGCGTGGCTCAGTGGAAAGAGCCCGGGCTTTGGAGTCAGAGGTCGTGGGTTCAAATCCCGGCTCCGCCACTTGTCAGCTGGGTGACTTTGGGCAAGTCATTTAACTTCTCTGGGCCTCAGTTCCCTCATCTGGAAAATGGGGATGAAGACTGTGAGTCCCCCGTGGGACAACCTGATCACCTTGTAACCTTCCCAGTGCTTAGAAAAGTGCTTTGCACATAGTAAGTGCTTAACAAATACCAACATTATTATTATTATTATTCATTCAATCACATTCATTTAGCACTTACTGTGTGCAAAGCACCATACTAAGCCCTTGGGAGAGTACAATATAACAATAAACAGACACATTCCCTGCCCACAGTGCGCTTACGGCCTAGAAGGGAAGATGGGCATTAATATAAATAAATTACAGATATGCACATATGTGTATAGTACAGTGCTCTACACGCAGTAAGTGCTCAATACATATCATCATCAATCGTATTTATTGAGCGCTTACTGTGTGCAGAGCACTGTACTAAGCGCTTGGGAAGTACAAATTGGCAACATCTAGAGACAGTCCCTACCCAACAGTGGGCTCACAGTCTAAAAGGGGGAGACAAAACCAAACATACTAACAAAATAAAATAGGTAGAATAGATATGTACAAGTAAAATAAATAAATAAATAAATAAATAGAGTAATAAATATGTACAAACATATATACATATATACAGGTGCTGTGGGGAAGGGAAGGAGGTAAGATGGGGAGATGTGCAGTGCTCTACACACACAGTAAGTGCTCAGTACACATGTACATTATGTATAGTGCAGTGCTCTACACACACCGTAAGTGCTCAATAAATACCATTGATTGATTGATTCCCTGGTCCTTGGCAAGCTGTTGGGGATCCATCAATCAGTGTCCTAAGAAGCCCTCTCAGAGCACATTCCTCTAGAACCCCACACAAGGCCAGCTGAGCTGAGTCATATAATTTGAATTTCTGAGTCATATAACTGGCAAATAAATTTGAACTGACTTCAGGACAACTCAGAGGCTCCATGCTGCTCCTCATTTGGGCAGGGAGAGAGAGAGGAATGTAGCACTGTAGTGGAAATGCGTGAGTCCTTGTTGGGTTTACAAACTCCGAACAGTTGCAAATGGAGTCCATAGCAGTTATACTTGCAGGAAATTAGTCCAAGAAATCCATAGCAGTTATACTTGCAGGAAATTAGTCCAAGAAATGCGGGGAATTGGCCTGAATTTGAGAAGACATTCCTGACATTTGGCTCAGGCCAAGTTCCAGTATTTCAACCTGAGCAAGACTCCACCGCATATGACAATTCTACTATACATCCAAAGACCTAAGGACCTCAGTAGATTTTTTTTAAGGACGTTCTTCCTTCATGTATCATTTCTCATTTTCAAATACGGACATCAGAATATGCCAAATGCTCAAGTAATCTACTCAATGCATATTTAAACATAGCTCACAGGAGCAATCATGATTAAACAGGAAATCAATCAATCAATCGTATTTATTGAACGCTTACTGTGTGCAGAGCACTGTACTAAGCTCCTGGGAAGTACAAGTTGGCAACATATATAGACAGTCCCTACCCAACAGTGGGCTCACAGTCTAAAAGGGGGAGACGGAGAGCAAAACCAAACATACTAACAAAATAAAATAAATAGAATAGATATGTACAAGTAAAATAAATAAATAAATAAATAGAGTAATAAATATGTGCAAACATATATACATATATACAGGTGCTGTGGGGAAGGGAAGGAGGTAAGATGGGGGATGGTAAGAAATGGTAAGGGATGGTAAGAAAGATGGTAAGAAATCACAATGATGGGTTTTTATGCCACCTTTAATTTCTAGACTGTAGCCTCGTCTTGGGCAGGGAACATGTCCGTTTATTGTTATAGTGTACTCTCCCAAGCGCTTAGTACAGTGTTCTGCACAGAGTAAGCGCTCAATAAATACAACTGAATGAAGGAATGAATGAAATTTAAAGAATATACACACTCTATTTTAGTGTCAACAGTTGCATCCTGATTTTCTGGGAAAATCTTGAGAACAGTTTCATTCAGAATGTGTTTAGGTGCAGAGTACGTGCGTGTATTTGAACAGAGACAAGGACATCGGCTGCCTAACTTTAGATGGAGGGGGGTTGATCTTCAAAATTGTATCCTCCGACCACGCTAAATCGTCCCTCCATTCAGGAGGCAATAGGAAGTACATTAACATTTGAGTGTCTCTCAAATCTGTAGGTCCTCACGCTCCCGCAGACATTCAAGTGGATTTTGATGGCGGAGAACTGACGGCTTGTGTTTCTTGGACACCGACAGAAGGAACCGCCCGGTACACTGTGATGGCTTCCGGAGGAGCGGTGATGCTGAACTGCAGCACATCCTCCACCTCCTGCTCCATTTCTTCCCTCCAGTGTGGAGCGGAGTACTTGATTTCGGCACTCGCAAGTAACGACGCTGGCTCTAGTACACCCGCTAAAGCTGTGGCCTTAAAAACTGGTAGGTGAACTAGGGTGGCCCTTTTGGGTTCTGAACCTGTGCTGAGCTAGAAGACTGACTTCTGATGGTACTCAAGATAACGACAGCCTAGCCTAGCTCTCTTCCTCCCTTCAAGGCCCTGCTGAGAGCTCACCTCCTCCAGGAGGCCTTCCCAGACTGAGCCCCTTCCTTCCTCTCCCCCTCGTCCCCCTCTCCATCCCCCCCATCTTACCTCCTTCCCTTCCCCACAGCACCTGTATATATGTTTGTACATATTTATTTATTTATTTTACTTGTACATATCTATTCTATTTATTTTATTTTGTTAGTATGTTTGGTTTTGTTCTCTGCCTCCCCCTTTTAGACTGTGAGCCCACTGTTGGGGAGGGACTGTCTCTAGATGTTGCCAATTTGTACTTCCCAAGCGCTTAGTACAGTGCTCTGCACATAGTAAGCGCTCAATAAATATGATTGATGATGATGATGACAGCCTCAGCGTCCCCACTGTCAGGGAGGCGGCGGAGGTCAAAACTTTTCAAGAGCCTCAGTTGGAAGAGGCTCTTGGGTACCAAGTGCTTAGTCCAGTGCTCTGCACACAGTAAGCGCTCAATAAATACGATTGAATGAATGAATGAATGGTAGTGGGGAGGCACTTGTGGTAGCAGGGACCAGGAAGAGTTTGGATTCTGTGGTAACAATAATAATAATAATGGCATTTATTAAGCACTTACTATGTGCAAAGCACTGTTCTAAGTGCTGGAGAGGTTACAAGATGATCAGGTTGTCCCACGGAGGGGGGCTCACAGTCTTCATCCCCATTTTACAGATGAGGTAACTGAGGCCCAGAGAAGTGAAGTGACTTGCCCAAAGTCACACAGCTAATTGGCAGAGGCAGGATTTGAACCCATGACCTCTGACTCCAAAGCCCGTGCTCTTTCCCACTGAGCCACACTGCTTCTCTAATGATAATGATGATAATGATAATGATGGTAATGATAGTGGGCCAGGGATCCCCCCTAAAGAAAACCTCTAGGTTTGGGGTTAATAATAATTATGGTAGTTGTTAAGCGCTTACTATGTGGCAAGCACTGTTCTAAACACTGGGGAAGATACGAGTTAATCAGGTTGGACACGGTCCCTGTCCCACTTGGGGTTCACGGTCTTACTCCCCATTTTACAGATGAGGTAACTGAGCCACAGAGAAGTGAAGTGGTTTGCCCAAGGTCACACAGCAGTCATGTGGCAGAGCCGAGTTAGAACCTGGGTCCTTTTCACCCCCGGGCCCGTATTTTATCCACTAAACCACGCTGCTTCTCGATCAGCTATTTCTCTATGAACTGTTTCTCCAGTGAGCTGCCTCATAATAATTGTGGTATTTGTTAAGCACTTACTATGTGCCAAGCACTGTTCTAAGCGCTGGGGGAGATACAAGGTAATCAGGTTGTCCCACGTGGGGCTCACAGTCTTAATCCCCATTTGGCAGATAAGGCAACTGAGGCACAGAGAAGTTAAGTGAGCAACTGATGCACAGAGAAGTTAAGTGACTTGCTCAGAGTCACACAGCTGACAAGTGACGGAGCCAGGATTAGAACACATGACCTCCGACTCCCAAGCCCGGGCTCTTTCCACTGAGCCACGCTGCTTCTGATGTAACATGATGTAAAACATCATGATGTAAACATGATTTATTGATGTAATCAATAAATACGATTGATGACATGTACCATGACAGGGTTGCCATCTCTGGTAAAGCTGCATGTGCGTGCAGTAGAGTAGGTGGCATCACACAGAACGCTTTGTGCCACACAACCTAATTCATTCATTCATTCATTCAATCCTATTTATTGAGCGCTTACTGTGTGCAGAACACTGTACTAAGCGCTTGGGAAGTACAAGTCGGCAACATATAGAGACGGTCCCTACCCAACAGCGGGCTCACAGTCTAGAAGGGGGAGACAGACAACAAAACCAAACATCATTCAGAATGGGAAGGGGCAGTGAAATCGATCACCTTTGACTCTTTCCCATGCTGCTGCTGCTCAGCATAAGTGAATCAACTTTGTCTAATGCTTCAACTTAGATCTTTCCATTATGGAAAGCCGTATATGGCATAGCTTCATCGGCTTACGCTAACTCTCCTGCCAGGATAAGGCTTCGATTCCAGCAGCTCCTGTCATGGGATAACTATGAGATTACTACGATTACCGCATCAGCCTCCTTGCTGACTTCCCAGACTGAGCCCCCTCCTTCCTCCCCCCCTCCTCCTCCTTACCTCCTTCCCCTCCCCACAGCACCTGTATATATGCATATATGTTTTGTACATAGTTACTACTCTATTTATTTTACTTGTACATATTTATTCTATTTTTTTTATTTGGTTAATATGTTTTGTCGTCTGTCTCCCCCTTCTAGACTGTGAGCCCGCTGTTGGGTAGGGACCGTCTCTATATGTTGCCAACTTTTACTTCCCAAGTGCTTAGTCCAGCACACAGTAAGCGCTCAATAAATACAATTGAATGAATGAATGAATGAACCTCCTGCCTCTCCCCACTCCAGGCCATACTTCGCTCTGCTGCCCAGATCATCTTTCTACAGAAATGTTCAGGACATGTCACCCCCGTCCTCAAAAATCTCCAGTGGTTGCCCATCCATCTCGGTATCAAACAAAAACTCCTCACCATTGGCTTTAAAGCATTCCATCACCTTGCCCCCTCCTACCTCACCTCGCGTCTCTCCTTTTACAATTTAGCCTGCGTACTTCGCTCCTTTGGTGGTAACCTTCTCACTGTGCCTCACTCACTCTCACCTATCTCGCCGCCAGCCCCCGGCCCACATCCTACCACTGGCCTGGAATGCCTTCCCTCCTCGAATCCATTAGAAAATTACTCTCCCCCTTTTCAAAGCCTTACTTGAAGGCCCATCTCCTCCAAGAGGCCTTCCCAGACTAAGCCCCCTTTTTCTCGTCTCCCACTCCCTTCTGCGTCTCCCTGACTTGCTCCCTTTGCTCTGCCCCCCTCTCCCAGCCCCACAAAACTCGTGTGTATATCTGTAATTTTATTTATTTGTATTGCTGCCTATTTATTTGTATTGATATCTGTCTCCTTCCATCTAGACTGTGAGCTCGCTGTGGGCAGGGATTGTCACTCTTTCGTGTCATATTGTACTTTCCCAAGCTCTGCACACAGTAAGCACTTAATAAATACGATTGAATAATAAAGATAGCATTCATTAAGCGCTTACTATATGCAAAGCACTGTTCTAAGCGCTGGGTGAATGAATGAATAACTCTAAAGTCCTGTAATTATGAGGTCCTTGGACACAAGGATTATGTCTGCTTTCTCTATTGTACTCTTCTAAATGCTTAGTACAGTACTCTTTCTTTTTATACGCCAGACACTGTACTAAGCACTGCGGTAGACACAAGCTAATCAGGTTGGATACAGTCCCACGTGGGGCTCACAGTATTAATCCCCATTTTACAGATGAGGTAACTGAAGTACAGAGGTACAGTGACTTGCCCAAGGACACACAGCAGACAAGTGGCAGAACACAAATTAGAACTCGAGTCCTTCTACAGTAAGCACTCGATAAATACCATTGATTGATTGATATTGTAAGCATCCAATAAATACCACTGATTGATTGATAATAATAATAAATAATAATAATAATAATGATGGCATTTATTAAGCACTTACTATGTGCAAAGCACTGTCTAAGCGCTGGGGAGGTTACAAGGTGATCAAGTCGTCCCACGGGGGGCTCACAGTCTTCATCCCCATTTTACAGATGAGGTAACTGAGGCACGGAGAAGTTAAGTGACTTGCCCAAAGCCACACAGCTGACAAGTGGCAGAGCCGGGATTTGAACCCACGACCTCTGACTCCAAAGCCCGGGCTCTTTCCACTGCACCACGCTGCTACTGATACTGTGAGGAGAAATTATAATAGTTATAATAGAGGTTTTTTTTAAGGACTTACTATGTGCTATGTACTCTTCTAAGCCCTGGGGTAGGTGCAAGACAGTCAGGGCTCGCAGTTTGAGGGGAAAAAAGAAAAATAATTTTACCCCATTTAACAGTTAGGGAAACTGAGGCGTAGAAAAGCCAAGAGACTTGTCCAGTATCACAAAGCAAGCAATTGGTGGAACGGGGATTAGAACGCAGGTTCCCTGACCCCCAAGGCCGTGCTCTATCAACTAGAGTGCTCTGTTTCTCATGTTGTACATTTTATCAAGTGCTATTTTAACTATTTCTTTCCATTCCCATTTGCTAGTTGCGTGTGCACCCAGAAACGTAGTAATTCGAGAAGACAGCCCCGGCCGCCTGTCTGTGTCATGGTCTAACGTGGACTTCGGGGATTACTTCGTGGCCTTTGTGAAAAGTGACGATGGTTTGGAAGCGCACTGCAACACATCACACACCCACTGCGATTTCCCAGCCGAGTGCGGTTTCACTTACTTCATCAGCGTCTTTGCCTATAACGAGGCGGGCCAGAGCCCTCTGGGTCATGTGTTCAACTACACCACCGGTAAGTTGCATTTCCGTCTGCAAAATGGACGTGGAATTGGCTGGAGAGAATAATGGTAGTTATTATTACGGTATCCGTTAAGTCCCCTCTCAAGTCGCACCTGGGGAGCTTCCAGTCCTCTACCAGTCTCGGCTAAAGGAGGGAGAGTCAAGCAGAGGCCTACCTGTTCCATTCCAATAAATACGATTGATGATGATGATGATGATGATTCCTAGCTTGGCCAGTGGCTAGCGAGTGGATGGCAACCTGCTAAAAGTCAAAACTCACCCATGCTGGGCAGCAGCAGTATGGGAGAGAGTCGAGGGTGGAGACTCAAGTTGACCGCGTGGAAGGACGCAATGGTAAACCATCTTCCATATTTTGACCAAGAAAACTCCACGGATCCGCTACCAGAACGATTGCGGGTGGAGAGCGAGGCTTTCTGGGGGAGGTGTGTCCGTGGTGTCGCTATGGGTTGGAAACAACTCGACGGCATACGGCAAGATTCATTAAGTGCTTACTAGTTCCTCTAGACTGTAAACTCACTGCGGGCAGGGAAAATGTCTACCAACTGTGTTGTGCTCTCCCAAGAGCCAAGAACAGTTGTCCGCACACTGTAAGCGCTCTATAAATATCACTGATGATGACAATGACGATGATGAGCCAAGCGCCGATCTAAGTGCTGGGGAAGATAATAATAAGAATAATAATAATAATAATAATAATAATATAATGGTATTTCATTCATTCATTCAATCGTATTTATTGAGCGCTCACTATGGGCAGAGCACTGGACTAAGCGCTTGGGAAGTCCAAGTCGGCAACGTCTAGAGATGGTCCCTACCCAACAGCGGGCTCACAGTCTAGAAGGGGGAGACGGAGAACAAAACAAAACATATTAACAAAATAAAATAAACAGAATAAATATGTGCAAAGCGCTTACTATGTGCAGAGCACCGTTCTAAGCGCTGGGGAGGTTACAAGGTGATCAGGTTGTCCCACGGGGGGCTCACAGTCTTAATCCTCATTTTACGGATGAGGGAACTGAGGCCCAGAGAATCAATCAATCAATCAATCGTATTTATCGAGCGCTTACTGTGTGCAGAGCACTGGACTAAGCGCTTGGGAAGTACACGTTCCCAACTTGCCAACTTGTACTTCCCAAGCGCTTAGTCCAGTGCTCTGCACACAGTAAGCGCTCAATAAATAAATACGATTGATTGATTACAAGTTGGCAACATGTTAGAGACAGTCCCTACCCAACAGTGGGCTCACAGTCTAGAAGGGGGAGACAGAGAACAAAACCAAACATATTAACAACATAAAATAAATAGAATAGATATGTACAAGTAAAATAAATAAATACATAGAGTAATAAATCTGTACAAACATATATACAGGTGCTGTGGGGAAGGGAAGGAGGTAAGACCGGGGGGATGGAGAGGGGGACCAGGGGGAAGGCTGTGAGCCCCCCGTGGGACAACCTGATCACCTTGTAACCTCCCCAGCGATTAGAGCAGAGAAGTTAAGTGATTTGCCCAAAGTCACACAGGTGACAAGTGGCGGAGCCGGGATTTGAACCCATGACCTCTGACTCCAAAGCCCAGGCTCTTTCCACTGAGCCACACTGCTTCTCCAGCCATAATGATAATGAGGTTGAACTCTCAGTCCCTGTCCTATATGGGGCTCATGATCTAAGTAAATGATCACATGTACCCCATCTTAGACTATTCTCTGTAGGGCTCATCATCATCATCATCATCAATTGTATTTATTGAGCGCTACTGTGTGCAGAGCACTGTACTAAGTGCTTGGGAAGTACAAATTGGCAACATATAGAGACAGTCCCTACCCAACAGCGGGCTCACAGTCTAAAAGGGGAAGACAGAGAACAAAACCAAACATACTAACAAAATAAAATAAATAAAATGGCATCACTCACTCTACATCCTCTCCACGCTGCTCATCTGGGCTGGGAGAATTTCATCTGGCATGCTAGATCCTATAGAACAGAAAAGGAAAGATAGGCAAAGATTCAACAATACTTGGAAATCACAGCTCTGAAGAACACAGTTTTGCGAGAAGCAGCGTGGCCTCGTGGATGGGGCACGGGCTTGAGAGTCAGAAGGACCTGGTTTCTAACCCTGGCTCTGCCACTTGTCTGCTGCGTGACCTTGGGCAAGTCACTTCGCTTCTCTTAGTGAAGCGCTTAGTTCAGTGCTCTGCACACAGTAAGCGCTCAATAAATACGATTGAATGATTGATTGATTCTCTGTGCCTCAGTTAACCTCATCTGTACAAAGGGGGCCAAGAATGTAAGCCCCATGTGGGATGACTGTGTCCAACCTGATTATCTTGTATCTACCCCGGTGCTTCGAACAGTGTGCGGCGCATAGTAAGTGCTTAACAAATACCATTAAACAAACAAAAAAAAAAACGTTAGAGTTCCTCAGCGAGTCTGTTCCAGGGCCGGCTTCAGCCAACTGTGTGCCCTGATGCAGGAGGTTAAGTGCCATCCCTCAAAAAATACGTGACAGGAGGAGAGGAGCCTCTGACCTGAATTTAGAGCCATGTGACGGTGAAAGAAACCCACACTGGCCATGGAGCTGTAGCTTGGTGGCAGGAGGCAAAACATTAAACCCAATATTTTGGTTCCTCTTCCGATCTCTTTCTGCCTTAAAGGGTTAGGGATGGCCTAGCTATATATGGCTACTCTTTCTGCCCCAAAAGATCTGAGGGGACACATTTCCCTTGGTGCCGGCATTATAGAGACAATAGACCCCTTTGCCCCAAACAGCTGGCCCCCAAAGTGTACCGTTTTATAATAATAATTGTAATGGTGATACTTGTTAAGCACTTGCTAAGCACTGTTCTAAGCGCTGGAGTAGATACAACTTAATCAGGGTAGCTACAGTCCCTGTTCCACATGGGGATCACAGTCTAAGTAGGAGGAGTATGTTTGTACAGATTTGTTACTCTATTTATTTTACTTGTACATATTTACTATTCTATTTATTTTATGTTGGCATTTGTTAAGCGCTTACTATGTGCAAAGCACTGTTCTAAGCGCTGGGGGGGATACAAAGTGATCAGGTTGTCCCATGTGGGGTTCACAGTCTTAATCCCCATTTTACAGATGAGGTAACTGAGGCTCAGAGAAGTTAAGTGACTTGCCCAAGGTCACACAGCAGACATGTGGCGGAGCCGGGATTCGAACCCATGACCTCTGACTCCAAAGCCCGGGCTCTTTCTGCTGAGCCACGCTGCTGATGTGCATTTAGCTTTAATTCTATTTATTCTGACGACTTGACACCTGTCCACATGTTTTGTTGTCTGTCTCCCCCTTCTAGACTGTGAGCCTGTTGTTGGGTGGGACCGTCTCTATATGTTTCCAGCTTGTACTTCCCAAGTGCTTAGTACAGTGCTCAGCACACAGTAAGTGCTCAGCGTGGCTCAGTGGAAAGAGCCCGGGCTCTGGAGTCAGAGGTCAGGGGTTCAAATCCCGGCTCCGCCAACTGTCAGCTGTGTGACTTTGGGCAAGTCACTTCACTTCTCTGGGCCTCAGTTACCTCATCTGTAAAATGGGAATTAAGATTGTGAACCCACATGGGCCAACCTGATCGCCTTGTATCTCCCCAGCGCTTAGAACAGTGCTCTGCACATAGTAAGTGCTTAACAAATACCATTATTATTATTATTATTATTTTATTATTATTAAATACGATTGAATGAATGAAATGAATGAATGAGGGAGTAGGTTTCAATCCCCATTTTCCAGATGAGGCCCAGAGAAGTTAAGAAATTTGTCCAGGGTCACACAGCAGGCAAGTGGCAGAGCCTGGATTAGAACCCAAGGTCCCCTGGCTCCTAGGCACGTGCTCTTTCCACTAGGCTACACTGCTTCTCTACCTCACACGTTTTCTTGTCTGTAATGCTTGCCTTTGTGACGAGCAACAAAAGAGGGCTAAAAACCAAAAGCAAGTTAAAGACAAGGCAGGGTGAGGCTTCTTTACAATCTTTAGACCTGTATCTGGAGGGATGGAGAGATGAGGCCTAGTCCAGGGCTTTAGTCCTTTCACATTGTCATTTACCTTTGGTTCAGTGTCAGCCCATCAACAGAGCAGAACATTCAGTTGTAAAAGAAATCTTCCCTTTATCTCATTGCACCCTCCAGCTGTCAAGTTAACCCATCTCCCCTTTCCTGTGTTCACCCATACTCCTTCAGCAGTATAATAACGATGGCATTTATTAAACGCTTACTATGTGCAAAGCACTGTTCTAAGCGCTGGGGAGGTAAGGTGATCAGGTTGTCCCACGGGGGGCTCACAGTCTTAATCCCCATTTTCCAGACGAGGCAACTGAGGCACGGAGAAGTTAAGTGACTTGTCCAAAGTCACACAGCTGATAATTGGCTGAGCCAGGATTTGAACCCATGACCTCTGACTCCAAAGCCCGTGCTCTTTTCCACTGAGCCTCGCTGCTATGTATGCACCTGCTGCCTTCACTTCCTCTCCAACAATTCTCAGTAGATCTCTGGATCTTGTTTTTACCCCCACCGCTCACCAGGGTTTCCAACGACCTATTTTTGGCCAGGTTTAATGGATCCTATTCTGTCATCATCATCATCATCATCATCAATCGTATTTATTGAGCGCTTACTATGTGCAGAGCACTGTACTAAGCGCTTGGGAAGTACAAATTGGCAACATATAGAGACAGTCCCTACCCAACAGTGGGCTCACAGTCTAAAAGGGGGAGACAGAGACCAAACATACTAACAAAATAAAATAAATAGAATAGATATGTACAAATAAATTAAATAGAGTAAAAAAAAATATGTACAAACATATATACATATATACAGGTGCTGTGAGGAAGGGAGGGAGGTAAGATGGGGGGATGGAGAGGGGGACGAGAGGGAGAGGAAGGAAGGGGCTCAGTCTGGGAAGGCCTCCTGGAGGAGGTGAGCTCTCCTAATATCCTTGACCTCTTTGCTGCCTTTGACACTGTTGACAACATTCCCTTCAATCAATCGATCGATCGTATTTATTGAGCACTTGCTGGGTGCGGAGCACTGTGCTAAGCTCTTGGGAAAGTACAGTACAGACACGTTCCCTGCCCACGGCAAGCTTACAGTCTTCTTCTAGACACTCTATTCTCATGGTTCTCTTTCATACTTTCCTGACCATCTTTCTCAGCCTCTTTTACCGGCACTTCCTCCCACCAATCCTTTCACTGTGGCTGTCCCATAAGGGCCTGATCTTGGGCTAACCACTTAACTTCTCTGTGCCTCAGTTCCCTCATCTGGAAAATGGGGATTAAGACTGTGAGCCCCACGTGGGACAAACTGATTACCTTAGAACTGTGCTTGGCATATAGTAAGCACTTAGCAAATACCATAATAATAATAATAAGGGATCTACTATTAATAGTAATAATAAGGGATATTATTATTATCTAGATCCCTTACTCTTCTTACTATATCCCAGTTCTCCTGTGGAGCTAGTCCATGCCCATGGTTGCAGGTATCACTTCTATGTTGGAGACCCCCAAACCTACCTCAACAGCGTGAGAAAGACCATTTTTTAAAAGTATCCTGACAGAGGAGGAAAAGTAAAAACCCGCCCCTACTCAAGGCATTCAAAAGGAATAAGAAAGATCACCTGGTCAGGATTCAAAGGAGAACTACGACAAAGTCTTTTGGAAAATTGCAAGACTCTCAGTGAACACGTTTGAGAAAGGATTTCCTAACCGTAGTAATTCCAGCAAATATTTTACTCAGAAATTTCTTTAAAGAGGAATGCTTCAAGGAGAGTGGAAATTTTGAAGGAAAAGGCTGGGATTTAAATCACAGTCAGAAAACCAGCCCCTGATTGCTGTGGCCAACTTTTGCACAAGGATTGATTAAATGTTAAATGTCGAATGTCCCCAGGCCAAGACTTGGAGGAGAAAAATTGGCCCCTGCTGCCCAACCCCGGGGGGAAATTTCAGAGGATGCTGCTAAAACTTTTCAGGGAAATTCTGGGAACTTGGCTGAACCAAAACAACCCCTGGGATTTCTGGGAAATTAGCAAGTCAGCCCCTTTGACTTTTAAGAACCTAAATTCAATGGGAGATTTGATTGAACAATACAACTCCAATGAGTGCTTTGCACATAGTAAGCGCTTAATAAATGCCATCATTATTATTATTATTGGCAATCTTGCAATCAGCCTTACTGTCTCAGCTGCCTTACACTCCTATATTTTCTCCTGCCTCCAGAACAACTCCATGGCTTATTATTGTTATTATTATCATTGTGTTTGTTAGGCACTTACTCTATGTCAAGCCCTCTTCTGAATGCTGGGGCAGACATAAAGTTTATCACGTCGGACACCGTCCCTATTCCATGTGGGGCTCACCAGCTACACAGTGGACACAGTTTACCCACTGGCACCTTTAACTCAATATGGCAAAATGAGAACTAATCATCTTCTCTACTAAAGCCGCCTCTCCTCTTAGCTTTCCGATCGCAGTGACATCACTGCCGTTCCCTTGTTCAGACATTTACAGCCTTAGTGTCATCTTTGACACTCCTCTCTTCCTTTTTCCTCCCACATTGTTTTTTAAATCCTGCTGGGTTTTTTTTTCCTAGATTCATCCCATGCTCTGCACTGGGGTCAAGCACTCACTGATTCCAAACTTGATTACTACGACAGCCTCTTTAACCCATCTCATGCCTCTGGCCTCTCCCCTCTTTAATTTATCCTATACTAGGCTTCCTGGGTTATACTGCTGCAACAATCAATTGTATTTATTGAGCACTTACCGTGCTCAGAGCACTGTAGTAAGTGCTTGGGAAAGTGCAGTACTACAGAATTGGCAGACATGTGCCCTGCCCACAACGATCTTAAAGTCTAGAGGGAGTTTACACCATTCAGAATAGGTCATTCCACCAACCCCGCTTTTTAAAAAGTATTAGTTAAATGCTTACTAAGTGCCAGGCATTGTACTAAGCACTGGGGTAGATGCAAGATCAATCAATCAATCAATCAGTTGTATTTATTGAGCGTTTACTGTGTGCAGAGCACTGTACTAAGCGCTTGGGAAGTACAAGCTGGCAACATATAGTACAAGGTGGCAACATATAAGATGATTGGGTTGCACACAGTTCTTGTCCCACATAGGGCTCACAGCCTTAATCCTCATTTAACAGATCAGGTAACTGAGACACAGAGACTTGCCCAAGGTCACACAGCAGACGAGTGGCAGAGCCAGGATTAGAACTCAGATTCTCTGACTCCTGGGGCGGTGCCCTTTCCAGTAGGCCATACTGCTTCCCTTCAGCTACTACACCAACTTCTCCTGCTTTTCTCCTCCCAAACTCACCTCCTAAATATACTTTGCTCCCATTGTGGAGGCCCTTCTGCATGCCTGAAACCCTTTAAATAATAATGATGGCATTTATTAAGCACTTACTAAGTGCAAAGCACTTAAATCTTCCAGGCCACATCGCATCCCACCATTAATGCCTCCTGAAAAGCCACCTCTTCTAGGAGAAATTCCCTAACGAATCCCTCCTTCCTGCTTATGTCAGCACACCGCTCACCATTAGCATTTATGCAGGCACTGGTTTACTAATTCCATTTCCTGGTATTTTTTCTTTCTTTCTGCTGCGACCGGATGTATTTATGTTTTGAATTATGCCCGTTGACTATAATTTTTGCCTGCCTCTCTCCCCCATTAGATTGAAAGGTCCTCAAGCATACTGACTATGTCTATTACTCTCATTGTGAACCCGTTGTTGGGTAGGGACCGTCTCTATATGTTGCCAACTTGTACTTCCCAAGTGCTTAGTACAGTGCTCTGCACACAGTAAGCGCTCAATAAATACGATTGAATGAATGAGTACTCCCAAGTGCCTAGTATAGTGCTCTATAGTCAGTTGATGTTAAGGACTAATGAACGAATGAATCATTTGAAGCCTTTCATAGGATGGGCGTGTTCTTTTATGACTAAAATCACCTGTATATATGTTTGTACATATTTATTACTCTATTTATTTTATTTGTACATATCTATTCTATTTATTTTATTTTGTTAGTATGTTTGGTTTTGTTCTCTGTCTCCCCCTTTTAGACTGTGAGCCCACTGTTGGGTAGGGACTGTCTCTATATGTTGCCAATTTGTACTTCGCAAGCGCTTAGTACAGTGCTCTGCACATAGTAAGCGCTCAATAAATACGATTGATGATGATGACTAAATAAAAGCACTGTTTTATCGAACTATGATGTCCAACACCGTGTAGCGTGGTTCTGTTCATAAGTACTCCCGACTCCCACCGTTTTTCTTCTTGTGATTTTAGCACCATGTTGCCCGAGTGACTTTAATCCGGTGTTCGTGTCCAGCGATACAGCTGAGATCGTCTGGTCTCCGGTCCGTGGTGCCGAAATGTACGAAACGAAAGCTGTTGATGGGAGCAGTGTGGTGCAGTGTAAGGACACTGCCGCAGCCTGCACCCTTTCTACCTTGCAGTGCGACACCAAATACACCATCACTGTCTACTCTTTCAGTGAAATCAGAGGGAGCAACACATCATGTGCCTCCAAATCCATAACAACAGGTACTGCAGACGGTTTTTCTTTCTTCACATCCTTTTGGAGATGCACGTTGCTTTTTTAATGGCATTTTTTAAGCACTTACTGCGTGCCAAGCACCGTTCTAAGTGCCGGGGTAGATACAAGATTCAATCCTGTTGGACACAGTCTATGTCCCACATGGGGCTCACGGTCTTAATTCCCATTTTACAGGTGAGGTAACCGAGCCACAGAGAAGTGACTTCCCCGAGGTCACAAAGCAGACAAGTGACAGAGCAGGGATTAGATCAGAGATTAAGAAGTAGCGTGGCTTAGTGGAAAGAACACGGGCTTGGGAGTCGGAGGTCGTGGGTTCTAAATCTGGCTCCACTATTTACCAGCTGGGTGACTTTGGGCAAGTCACTTCACTTCTCTGGGCCTCAGTTAACTCATCTGTAAAATGGGGATTAAGACTGTGAGCCCCACGTAGGACAACCTGATTATCTTGTATCTACCCCGGTGCTTAGAACAGTGCTTGGCACACAGTAAGCGTTTAACAAATATTATCATTCTTATCATTATTATTATTAGAACCCAGGTCCTTCTGTCTTCCAGGTCCAGGCTCTATCCACTAGGCCACGCTTCTTCTCTTAAATTCTTTACAAATACCTGAGTGGTCCTAATCTATCTGTTCCTTATTATAATTAATCTGGCACTTTTTCCAGTTAAAATCCAATCTGTTCATTTTTTTTTTTGCGCTGTCCCAGAACTATTTGAACATGCCAATCTCCACCTGCCTTCAAGACATCTCCATCTGGATGTGTGCCCGCCATCTAAAACTCAATATGTCCAAGACTGAACTCCTTATCTTCCCTCCCAAACCCTACCCTCTCCCTGACTTTCTCATCACTGTTGATGGCACTACCATCCTTCCTGACTCACAAGCCCGCAACCTTGGTCTCATCCTCGACTCTGCTCCCTCGTTCACACTTCACATCCAATCTGTCACCAAAACCTGCCAGTCTCAGCTCCACAACATCACCAAGATCCTCCCTTTCCTCTCCATCCAAACTGCTACCCTGCTCATTCAAGCTCTCATCCTATCCCGTCTGGACTACTGCACCAGCCTTCGCTCTGATCTCCCATCCTCGTGTCTCTCCCCACTTCAATCCATACTTCACGTCGCTGCCCGGATCGTTTTTGTGCAGAAATGCTCTGGTCATATCGCTCCCCTCCTCAAAAATCTCCAGTGGCTACCAATCAATCTGCGCATCAGGCAGAAACTCCTCACCCTGGGCTTCAAGGCTGTCCATCCCCTGGCCCCCTCCTACCTCACCTCCCTTCTCTCCTTCTACATCCCAGCCCGCACCCTCCGCTCCTCCACCGCTGATCTCCTCACCGTACCTCGCTCTCGCCTGTCCCGCCATCGACCCCCGGCCCACGTCATCCCCCGGGCCTGGAATGGCCTCCCTCTGCCCATCCGCCAAGCTAGCTCTCTTCCTCCCTTCAAGGCCCTGCTGAGAGCTCACCTCCTCCAGGAGGCCTTCCCAGACCGAGCCCCTTCCTTCCTCTCCCCCTCGTCCCCTTCTCCATCCCCCCATCTTACCTCCTTCCCTTCCCCACAGCACCTGTATATATATATATATATATATATGTTTGTATATATTTATTACTCTATTTATTTATTTATCTTGTACATATCTATTCTATTTATTTTATTTTGTTAATATGTTTTGTTTTGTTGTCTGTCTCCCGCTTCTAGACTGTGAGCCTGCTGTTGGGTAGGGACCGTCTCTATATGTTGCCAACTTGTACTTCCCAATCGCTTAGTACAGTGCTCCGCACACAGTAAACACTCAATAAATATGATTGAATAAATAAATGAATAGCTTTTTAAAAGATGAACAAAGACCTGATCAAATTGCCTTTCATGTAAATGGTGGCTGTTTTGCAAGAATCCGTATCAGATTTTAGGATACATCGAGTAGTTTGCTTGTTGTGGGCAGGGAATATGTCTACCAACTCTGTTGTATTGTACTCTTCCAAGCGCTTAATAATTGGTCACGGGTTCGAACCCCAGCTCCACCAATTGTCAGCTGTGTGACTTTGGGCAAATCACTTAACTTCTCTGTGCCTCGGTTACCTCATCTGTAAAATGGGGATTAAGACTGTGAGCCCCCTGAGGGACAACCTGATCGCCTTGTAACCTCTCCAGTGCTTAGAACAGTGCTTTGCACATAGTAAGTGCCTAGTAAATGCCATTATTATTATTATTATTAATACAGTGCTCTGCACACAGTAAGCGCTCTATAAATACGACCGACTGATTGACTGAAATAATCTAAACTCTCTCAGCTCCCTGTCGTCCCGAAATTAAAAACGTTTCGAAGGACACCTCCAAAGTTAACGTGCACTGGCTCTCCACTAACAAGGAAGCAACCTACACCGCGATGGCCAGCGGGCCCGTGGGGCTGTACAACTGCACCGGCATGGGGAAGTCCTGCACCATAACCGACCTTCCTTGCGGATCAGTCTTCTCCGTCAGTGTGGTGGCCAAAACAGGAGCCGGACAGAGTTTACCCAGCTACAGTGTGCCTTTGGAGACAGGTAGGTTGCGGCACGCTACTTTCGTCTCAAATCCAGTTATCCAAAGCAGATTCTATTAGTGTTTCGTAAATGTAAAAGTATGGCCTGCTGGAATTGAGATATAATAATAATAATAATAATGATGGCATTTATTAAGCACATACTATGAGCAAAGCACTGTTCTAAGTGCTGGGGAGGTTACAAGGTGATCAGGTTGTCCCACGGGGGCTCACAGTCTTAATCCCCATTTTTCAGCTGAGGCCCAGAGAAGTGAAGTGACTTGCCCAAAGTCAATAAAGACGATTGAATGATCGGATGAATGCTAACGCGGCATTGGGAAGCAAGAAGGAAGCCCACTTCCCAGCGAGTCTTGGGGGTTGGAAGATGTGCCCTCCCCTCCCGCTGGCAAAAGAAGCTGGGAAGACTGTCATCTGGAACGAGCCAGGTTTTAGTAATGGCAACATTTATTAAACACTTGCTGTGTGTAAAACACTGTACTGTGCGCCGGTGGAGAATATGCAGGTGGGAATTAGGCACAGCCCCTGTGCCTCACGGGGCTCAAAGGCTCTTCTTCGACTGTAAGTGTAGCATTTTAAGCCGCTGGGAAAATCACAGACATTCTGATTTTTCAATTTGTATTGGCAGGGCACACGTGGAATAAGTGTCTTTCATCATATTAAAAATTATTTGCTGGCACACTATCTTTAGAACCCAATTGGGGTTGTTCATTCATTCAATTGTATTTATTGAGCGCTTACTATGTGCAGAGCACTGTACTAAGAGCTTGGGAAGTCCAAGTTGGCAACACATAGAGACGGTCCCTACCCAAGCACTTCAATTGGCAGGGCTGGGATTTGAACCCATGACCTCTGACTCCAAAGCCCGGGCTTTTTCCACTGAGCCACGCTGCTTCTCCTTTTACTGGGACTATTACCAAGGTACCACTCCTCAAGACTATATACATAGTTATATAGCTTATATTTTTTAAACACTATGTGCTAGACACTGTACTAAGCACTGGGGTAGGTACAAGATAATCACAGGGACACAGTCCATGTCCCACAAGGGGCTCACAGTCTTGGCCAGGTTGGATCCATGTACGCATATCTTGCCAACTCCCAATTATAGCATCAGGAAAGAACATTGCTATTAATCTGTCGAATTTATAGAGCACTTATGATCAATCGTATTTATTGAGCGCTTACGATGTACAGAGCACTGTGTGCAGAGCACTGTATTTAAGCGCTTGGAGGTGAACTAGGAGGGAGTAGTTGATTGTGACTAATAACTGGAGGGGGTGGTAGAGGTGGATGATATGGACGTCAAAGGAAGGGAAAGAGAGGGGTCCCTCCGCACATCCAGCGTGAGAGCGTGTGAGCGTAAGAGAAGCAGCGTGGCTCAGTGGAAAGAGCCCGGGCTTTGGAGTCAGAGGTCATGGGTTCAAACCCCGGCTCTGCCAATTGTCAGCTGGGTGACTTTGGGCAAGTCACTTCACTTCTCTGGGCCTCAGTTCCCTCATCTGGAAAATGGGGATTAAGACTGTGAGCCCCCCGTGGGACAACCTGATCACCTTGTAACCTTCCTAACACTTAGAACAGTGCTTTGCACATAGTAAGCGCTTAATAAATACCATCATTATTATTATTATTATTATCCACCAAGCTAGCTCTCTTCCTCCCTTCAAAGCCCTACTGAGAGCTCACCTCCTCCAGGAGGCCTTCCCAGACTGAGCCCCCTTTATGCTCTCCTCCTCCCCATCCCCCCGCCCTACCTTCCTCCCCTCCCCACAACACCTGCATATCAATCAATCAATCAATCAATCGTATTTATTGAGCACCTACTGTGTGCAGAGCACTGGACTAAGCACTTGGGAAGTACAAGTTGGCAACATCTAGAGACAGTCCCTACCCAACATTGGGCTCACAGTCTAAAAGGGGGAGACGGAGAACAAAACCAAACATACTAACAAAATAAAATAAATAGAATAGATATGTACAAGTAAAAAAACCCAAATAAATAGAGTAATAAATATGTACAAACATATATACATATATACAGGTGCTGTGGGGAAGGGAAGGAGATAAGATGGGGGGATGGAGAGGCGGACGAGGGGGAGAGGAAATATATATGTTTGTACAGATTTACTACTCTATTTTACTTGTACATATTTACTACTCTATTTATTTTGTTAATGATGTGCATCTAGCTTTATTTCTATTTATTCTGACGACTTGACACCTGTCGACATGTTTGGCTTTGTTGTCTGTCTCCCCCTTCTAGACGGTGAGCCCGCTGTTTGGGTAGGGACTGTCTCTATATTTTGCAAACTTGTACTTCCCAAGCGCTTAGTACAGTGCTCTGCAAGCAGCAAGCGCTCAATAAATACGATTGAATGATCGAATGAATGCTAACGCGGCATTGGGAAGCAAGAAGGAAGCCCACTTCCCAACGAGTCTTGGGGGTTGGAAGATGTGCCCTCTCCTTCCGCTGGCAAAAGAAGCTGGGAAGACTGTCATCTGGAACGAGCCAGGTTTTAGTAATGGCAACATTTATTAAACACTTGCTGTGTGTAAAACACTGTACTGTGTGCTGGTGGAGAATATGTAGGTGGGAATTAGGCACAGCCCCTGTCCCTCACTGGGCTCAAAGGCTCTTCTTCGACTGTAAGTGTAGCATTTTAAGCCGCTGGGAAAATCACAGACATTCTGATTTTTCAATTTGTATTGGCAGGGCACACGTGGAATAAGTGTCTTTCATCAGATTAAAAATTATTTGCCTGCACACTATCTTTAGAACCCAATTGGGGTTGTTCATTCATTCATTCATTCATTCAATCGTATTTATTGAGCGCTTACTATATGCAGAGCACTGTACTAAGCGCTTGGGAAGTCCAAGTTGGCAACATATAGAGACGGTCCCTACCCAACAGTGGGCTCACAGTCTAGAAGGGGGAGACAGACAACAAGACAAAACATATTAACAAAATAAATAGAATAAATATGTACAAATAAAAGAAATAATTTTATTATTTGTTAGTGAAAGTATGAGGCTTCTGTGAGTCAGGGAAATTATGAGACAGTGAAAATAGCAGACTGGTCTCAGTTTGAAAACTTGTGAGACATTTTTTTATGACCTGGTTTGTTCACATCATTCATTATTCTTAATTATGATTTCCTTCTTTTTTGTTTTTTTTATGCAGCACTGACCTGTTTCAAAGTGTTTTCAGATTATCTCACTTTATCCCCACAACCCCCCCTTTTATTTTTTTTTGTTAAGTACATACTCTGTGCCAGTCAGAGTCAGTAAATCAGAATTAGTGAGTGCTTACTGTGTGCAGAGCGCTGTACTCAGCGCTTGGGAAAGTGAGGTATAACGATATAACAGACATATTCCATGCCCATAATGAGTTTACAGTCTAGTGGGAAGACAGACATTAATATAAATAATTAGACATTATTAATGTCTAAAAATAGACATTTATATTAATGTCCTTCTAGACTGTGAGCCCACTGTTGGGTAGGGACTGTCTCTATGTGTTGCCAACTTGTACATCCCAAGCACTTAGTACAGTGCTCTGCACACAGTAAGCGCTCAATAAATACGATTGATTGATTGATTGATAAATAAATAAATAAATAAATAAATGCCAAGCACTGAACTAAGTGCTGGGGTAGGTACAAGCTAATCAGGTTGAACACAGTCTGTGACCCACATGGGGCTCACAGTCTTAATCCCCATTTTACAGATGAAGCAACAGAGGCACAGGGGAGTTAAAAGGATAACCTGAAGTCACCCAGCAGACAAGTGAGACAAGTGGCAGAGCCGGGATTAGAATCCAGAGACTCCCAGGCTCCCCGTGGGGCTCTTGGTCTCAATCCCCATTTTGCAGATGAGGTAACTGAGCCACAGAGAAGTTGGGTGACTTGCCCAAGGTTACACAGCAGACAAGTGATAGAGCCAGGATTAGAACCCATGACCTCCGACTCCCAAGCCCGGGCTCTAGCCACCAGGTCATCAATGAATCAATCAATCAATCAATCATATTTATTGAGCACTTACTGTGTGCAGAGCACTGTACTAAGCGCTTGGGAAGTACAAGCTGGCAACATATAGAGACAGTCCCTACCCAACAGTGGGCTCACAGTCTAAAAGGGGAAGACAGAGAACAAAACTATACTAACAAAATAAAATAAATAGAATAGATATGTACAAGTAAAATAAATAAATAAATAAATAGAATAATAAATATGTACAAACATATATACATATATCCAGGTGCTGTGGGGAAGGGAAGGAGGTAAGATGAGGAGGATGGAGAGCGGGACGAGGGGGAGAGGAAGGAAGGGGTTCAGTCTGTGATGGGATCCATTCATTCATTCAATAGTATTTATTGAGCACTTACTGTGTGCAGAGCACTGTACTAACCGCTTGGGAAGCACAATTTGGCAATATATAGAGGCAGTCCCTACCCAACGACTGGCTCACAGTTTAGAAGGGGTGCGCTCCACTCCTTACAGGGCACCTTCTTGGATAAAGGAGACAATCAGAGGCCACCTTGGAAGTCTTCTTATTATTATTATGTTGCCAACTTGTACTTCCCAAGCGCTTAGTACAGTGCTCTGCACACAGTAAGTGCTCAATAAATACGACTGATTGATTGATTGATTGATCTGTTTGCTTACTATGTGCCAGGCACTGTATTAACTGCTGGGGTAGCTACAAGATAATCGGGTTGGACCCAATCCCTGTGCCCAATCAAGCGCTTAGTACAGTGCTCTGCCCACAGTAAATGCTCAGTAAATACGCCTGAATGAACGAATGTCCCACACGGGGCTCACAGTCTTAATCCCCATTATACAGATGATGGAACTGAGGCCCAGAGGAGTGAGGTGACTTGCCCAAGGTTACACAACAGACGAGTGGAAGAGCCTTGAATGGAACCCAGGTCCACTGGATCCCAGGTCCCTGCCTTTTCCATTAAGTCACTTTGAGTCTCATTATGTTACTCATTACTATTGCGTTATTCATTCATTCATTCAAACGTGTTTATTGAGTGCTTACTGTGTGCAGAGCACTGTACTGAGCGCTTGGGAAGTACAAGTTGGCAACATCTAGAGATGGTCCCTACCCAACAGTGGGCTCCAAAGGGAGATACTCATCCAGATATCCTCCAGGCAACATCTTCCCTTTTTTCAGCCCCCGGACAGTTCGACCTGATTTTTAAAACAGCCCAAACTGGGAAGCCTAGGATTTGCCTGGGCGTATCACCAGCTCTGGTATAAACTGTAAATGTATCATCTCCTCCAAGAAGCCTTGCCTGACAAAGCCCACCTCTCCTCTTCTCCCACTCCCTTCTTCGCTGCTTTATCCACTAGGCTATGCTGATTTATTACTCTATTTATTTATTTTAATAATAATAATAATGATGATGGCATTTATTAAGCACTTACTATGTGCAAAGCACTGTTCTAAGCGCTGGGGAGGTTACAAGGGGATCAGGTTGTCCCACGGGGGGCTCCCAGTCTTAATCCCCATTTTATAGAAGAGGTAACTGAGGCCCAGAGAAGTTAAGTGACTTGCCCAAGGTCACACAGCAGACATGTGGCGGAGCCGGGATTCGAACCCCTGACCTCTGACTCCAAAGCCCGGGCTCTTTCCACTGAGCCATGCTGCTTCTCTTTTATCATCATCAATCGTATTTATTGAACGCTTACTGTGTGCAGAGCACTGTACTAAGCGCTTGGGAAGTACATGTTGGAAACATATAGAGACAGTCCCTACCCAACAGTGGGCTCACAGTCTAAAATGGGTTCACAGTCTAATGGGCTCTTTTACTTTGTTAATATGTTTTGTTTTGTTGTCTGTCTCCCCCTTCTAGACCGTGAGCCCGCTGTTGGGTAGGGACCGTCTCTAAATGTTGCCAACTTGGACTTCCCAAGCGCTTAGTACAGTGCTCTGCACACCGTAAACGCTCAATAAATACGATTGATTGATTGATTGATTCCCAGTGAGGTAAAGAGAAATTCAAACCACTTCTTGGCTAAAATGCCTTTAGATAAAGGGGACATTTGCAGTAGAGAACGTAGAGTAGTGAGGAGAACCTTCTCACCGTTTTTTTAATTCAGATGAACGAAACACACCCAAAGCAACCACTTGAAAATATTTCCAGAATGACTATTGAGAAGATCAATCAATCAATCAATCAATCGTATTTATTGAGCGCTTACTGTGTGCAGAGCACTGTACTAAGTGCTTGGGAAGTACAAGTTGGCAACATACAGAGACGGTCCCTACCCAACAGTGGGCTCACAGTCTAGAAGGGGGAGACGGAGAACAAAACCAAACATACTAACAAAATAAAATAAATAGAATAGATATGTACAAGTAAAATAAATAAATAAATAAATAGAGTAATAAATATGTACAAACATCTATCCATAGATACAGGTGCTGTGGGGAAGGGAAGGAGGTAAGATGGGGGGATGGAGAGGGGGATGAGGGGGAGATGAAGGAAGGGGCTCAGTCTGGGAAGGCCTCCTGGAGGAGGTGAGCTCTCAGCAGGGCCTTGAAGGGAGGAAGAGAGCTAGCTTGGCGGATGGGCAGAGGGAGGCCATTCCGGGCCCGGGGGATGACGTGGGCCGGGGGTCGATGGCGGGACAGGCGAGAACGAGGTACAGTGAGGAGATTAGTGGTGGAGGAGCGGAGGTTGCGGGCTGGGCAGTAGAAGGAGAGAAGGGAGGTGAGGTAGGAGGGGGCGAGGTGATGGACAGCCTTGAAGCCCAGGGTGAGGAGTTTCTGCCTGATGCGCAGATTGATTGGTAGCCACTGGAGATTTTTGAGGAGGGGAGTAACATGCCCAGAGCGTTTCTGGACAAAGACAATCCGGGCAGCAGCATGAAGTATGGATTGAAGTGGGGAGAGACACGAGGATGGGAGATCAGAGAGAAGGCTGATGCAGTAGTCCAGACGGGATAGGATGAGAGCTTGAACGAGCAGGGTAGCGGTTTGGATGGAGAGGAAAGGGCGGATCTTGGCAATGTTGCGGAGCTGAGACCGGCAGGTTTTGGGGACGGCTTGGATGTGAAATAACATTGTCCCTCTTTCTTGTGGTTTCTCTTTTTAGCTCCTTGTTGCCCAGTTGACCTGACAGTAACTCAAGTCACCCAATCTGTAGCCAACATCAGCTGGACTGTCGGGATTGGGGCACAGACCTATATGACAATTCTGGAATCTCTCAGAGGCCAATCCAGATGTCACACTCTTCAACATCACTGCCAACTGGGAGGTATTTCTTGTGGGACCAACTACACTGTGGCACTGAAAGCAATTAGTGCTACAGGCATGACTTCCAACTGCACCTATCAGAGTTATTCCTCCAGTAAGTGCAGGCTTAATCTCAGATCCTCAGAGCGCTTAGTACAGTGCTCTGCACGCAGGAAGCGCTCAATAAATACGATTGAATGAATGAATGAACTGTCCTAAGCACTTAGCGTTGTGTCATCCCCCTCTCCATCCCCCATCTTACCTCCTTCCCTTCCCCACAGCACCTGTATATATGTCTATATGTTTGTACATATTTATTACTCTCATTATTTATTTATTTATTTTACCTGTACATATCTATTCTATTTTATTTTGTTAGTATGTTTGGTTTTGTTCTCTGTCTCCCCCTTTTAGACTGTGAGCCCACTGTTGGGTAGGGACTGTCTCTATATATTGCCAACTTGTAATTCCCAAGCGCTTAGTACAGTGCTCCGCACACAGTAAGCTCTCAATAAATACAATTGATTGATTGGTTGATTTCCTGTTTAACCATGATTGCTCCTGAGAGCTATGTTTAAATATGCATTGAGTAGATTACTTGAGCATTTGGCATATTCTGATGTCCGTATTTGAAAATGAGAAATGATGATACATGAAGAAAGAACGTCCTTAAAAAAAATCTACTGAGGTCCTTAGGTCTCTATATGTTGCCAACTTGTACTTCCCAAGCGCTTAGTACAGTGCTCTGCACACAGTAAGCGCTCAATAAATGCGATTGATTGATCCTCCAACGGTGAATCTTTCCATCGATATCAGTAAGAATTTTTGACATGGGTCAAGACTTTGATCTATTATAATGGCAACAGAAATTATGTCACATGATTTGCCCTTTTTTAGCTGTACTCCAAATTCATAAAGTTCCCTAAAACTCTAATTTTGTGCTGTAAACGCGCCCGTATCAACCAGTCACTTGAATTTGGTGAACTGCTCTTCTTCTAGGCTGTGAGCCCGCTGTTGGGCAGGGACCGTCTCTATATGTTGCCAACTTGGACTTCCCAATCAATCAATCAATCAATCGTATTTATTGAGCGCTTACTGTGTGCAGAGCACTGTACTAAGCGCTTGGGAAGTAGGGACCGTCTCTATATGTTGCCAACTTGGACTTCCCAATCAATCAATCAATCAATCGTATTTATTGAGCGCTTACTGTGTACAGAGCACTGTACTAAGCGCTTGGGAAGTAGGGACCGTCTCTATATGTTGCCAACTTGGACTTCCCAATCAATCAATCAATCAATCGTATTTATTGAGCACTTACTGTGGGCAGAGCACTGTACTAAGCGCTTGGGAAGTCCAAGTTGGCAACATATAGAGACAGTCCCTACCCAACAGTGGGCTCACAGTCTAGAAGAAGAGCAGCTCACCTAATTCAAGTGACTGGTTGATACGGGCACGTTTCAAGCACGAAATTAGAATTTTAGGGAACTTTATGAATATCATCATCAATCATATTTATTGAGCGCTTACTATGTGCAGAGCACTGTACTAAGCGCTTGGGAAGTACAAATTGGCAACATATAGAGGCAGTCCCTACCCAACAGTGGGCTTACAGTCTAAAAGAATATGGAGTACAACTAAAAACATACACATCATGTGACATAATTTCTTTTCCCAAGTGCTTAGTCCAGTGCTCTGCGCACAGTAAGCGCTCAATAAATACGACTGATTGATTGATTGATGTCTCTGGTGAAGAAGGTGGAAGGAGAGTGATGGCATACATGGCTTCAGATGAGCAGGATGGCGATGAAGGGGATTGATAACTGGGGAGGGAAGGCTGGTAGCTGTGCTGTTTCATTTGAAAAAAATTAACTAAAAACAAACAAAAAACCCCATCGCCAATTGCCACACCATCTATATAACCCAAACGCCTCTTCCCCTTCCACGCAAGTTTGCTACCTTGGATCAGTGGAGTCTCATTTGCTGATCCCTAGGTGATGATTTGCCACAGAATGCTTTATTCCTCATTTTAAAGCGTAGTATAGCAGAGTATCCCCTCTCAGGGTCGCGCCTGGAGAGTTTCCAGTCCTCTACCGGTCTCGACTATAGAAGGGAGAGTCAAGCAGAGGCCTACCCATTCCATTTCTAGCTTGGCCAGTGGCTGGCGAGGGGAAGGTGATCTGCTATAAATCAGACTCATCTGTGCTGGGCAGGAGTGGCAGGGGAGAGAGTTGAGAGCCTACTGAGAGCTCACCTCCTCCAGGAGGCCTTCCCAGACTGAGCCCCTTCCTTCCTCTCCCCCTCGTCCCCCTCTCCATCCCCCCATCTTACCTCCTTCCCTTCCCCACAGCACCTGTATATATGCATATATGTTTGTACATATTTATTACTCTATTTTACTTGTACATATCTATTCTATTTATTTTATTTTGTTAGTATGTTTGGTTTTGTTCTCTGTCTCCCCCTTTTAGACTGTGAGCCCACTGTTGGGTAGGGACTGTCTCTAGATGTTGCCAACTTGTACTTCCCAAGCGCTTAGTACAGTGCTCTGCACACAGGAAGTGCTCAATAAATACGATTGATTGATTGATTGATGGACTGAGGGCAGAGACTCAAACTTACTGCGCGGAAAGAGGCAGTGGAAAAACCACTTCCATATTTTTACCAAGAAAACTCTGTGGATGCACTACTAGAACGATTGCAAATAAGAAGTGGGGCGTTCTTGGAGAGATGTGTCCGTGGAGTCGCTATGGGTAACTCGACAGCATAAGTCAAGACAACAGAGTATACTGTTGAACACGAATGAGTTAATCCCCTTTAATCAATGGCATCCATGCCTTTCACTGTATTACTCTAAGAAATCAATCAATCAATCAATCAGTCATATTTATTGAGCACTTACTGTGTGCAGAGCACTGTACTAAGCGCTTGGGAAGTACAAGTTGGCAGCATATAGAAACAGTCCCTACACAACAATCAATCAATCAATCATATGAGTAAGGCAGCTGCAAGTTTTATGGGTTAAGCAGAATTTTGGGGTGTCAAATCAATCAATCAATCAATCGTATGAGTAAGGCAGCTGCAAGTTTTATGGGTTAAGTAGAATTTTGGGGGGTCAAATCAATCAATCAGTCAATCATATGAGTAAGGCAGCTGCAAGTTTTATGGGTTAAGTAGAATTTTGGGGGGTCAAATCAATCAATCAATCAATCAATCGTATTTATTGAGTGCTTACTGTGTGCAGAGCACTGTACTAAGCGCTTGGGAAGTACAAGTTGGCAACATATAGAAACAGTCCCTACCCCACAGTGGGCTCACAGTATAGAAGGGGGAGACAGAGAACAAAACCAAACATATTAACAAAATAAAATAAATAGAATAGATATTGTACAAGTAAAATAAATAAATAAATAGAGTAATAAATATGTACAAACATATATACATATATACAGGTGCTGTCGGGAAGGGATGGAGAGGGGGAGAAACTTCTAGTTTATTGAAATGAAGCTTTATTCATTTCAATAATGAATTGAAATTAATTCATTTTGTGCTGGCCAACTTGTGCTTCCCAAGCACTTGGTACAGTGCTCTGCACACAGTAAGCGCTCAATAAATACGATTGATTGATTGATTGATTTGACCCCCCAAAATTCTACTTAACCCATAAAACTTGCAACTGCCTTACTCATATTTGCCCGTGTCACTTTCTCCTCCTGGCCATTACCTATTTCATTGTTCCGACACAGCTAAGAGAACAAAAGCATATGAAAAGCAGAGAGGCCTGTGAGAAGCTGTATGGCCTAGTGGATAAAGCACAGGCCTGGAAATCAGGGGACCTGGGTTCTAATCCAGCCCCGCCACTTGTCTTAATAATAATATAATAATGATGGCATTTATTAAGCGCTTACTATGTGCAAAGCACTGTTCTAAGCGCTGGGGCGGTTACAAGGTGATCAGGTTGTCCCACGGGGGGCTCACAGTCTTAATCCCCATTTTCCAGATGAGGTAACTGAGGCCCAGAGAAGTGAAGTGACTTGCCCAAAGTCACACAGCTGACAATTGGCGGAGCCGGGATTTGAAGCCATGACTCTGACTCCAAAGTCCGTGCTCTTTCCACTGAGCCATGCTGCTTCTCTGTTGGAAGCAGCTAGTCTTCTGTGTGATCTTTGAGCCCACTGTTGGGTAGGGACCGTCTCTATGTGTTGCCCAAGCGCTTAGTCCAGTGCTCTGCACACAGTAAGCGCTCAATAAATACGATTGAATGAATGAATGAATCTTAATCTCCGTGCCTCAATTACGTCGTTTGTAAAATGAGGATCCACGTGGGTTAGGGACTGTTTTTGTCTTATGGTGTCGAGTCGTGTCCGACCCATAGCGAGGCCGTGGACGCGTCTCTCCCAGAACACTCCGCTTCCATCTGCAATCATCCTGGTCGTGTATCCAGAGAGTTTTCTTGGGAAAAATATGGAAGTGGCTTACCATTGCCTCCTTCGGCGCAGTAAATGAGTCTCTGCCCTTGACTCTCAACCATTCCGCTGCTGCCCAGCACGGGTGAGTTTTGACTTATAGCAGATTGTCGTCCATTCACTAGCCACTGACCAAGCTAGGAAGGGAATGGACAGGCCTCTGCTTGACTCTTCCTCCTTTAGTAGAGACTGGTGGAGTACCGAAAACTCTCCAGGTAAGCAGCCCCTAAAACAGGACAGTGTCCAACCTTATATTTTTATATCTACTCTAGTGCTTAGTTTAGGGCCTGTCCCATGGTAAGCACTCAACAAACAGCATTAGAAATAAGGCATCTATTTGCAGCCGACACCACACAGATAAAGATTTTCCCGGAAAACCGACAAGTACGAACGGAAAGAAAAGTCAGAAAATATAAATTTTTCCTAAATGATGATGATGATACTCATTAAGCGCTTACTAGGTGCCAAACACTGTTCTAAATGCTGGGGTATTGCTTTTTAAATTCTAATCCCGCGGGCCAGTAGTGTGCGGGTTTTTTTTAAATAAGATTGTCACCCTAATACCCTATAAAATGCCTCTCTTTTCATTGTGCGTATGCATTTTCATTTATAGAATGCTTGTATCTTGGATCATTTTTTTTTTCCAAGAGAAAAACCAGGCATTGTTTGTGCTTCCAAAGGAGTTTCTGCTTTCCATGTACCTAAACCGAAAACTCTCCAAGTAAGCAGCCCCTAAAACAGGACAGTGTCCAACCTTATATTCTTATATCTACTCTAGTGCTTACTTAGGGCCTGTCCCATGGTAAGCACTCAAAAAACAGCATTAGAAATAAGGCATCTATTTGCAGCTGACACCACACAGATAAAGATTTTCATGGAAAACCGACTAGTACAAACGGAAAGTCAGAAAATATAAATTTTTCCTAAATGATGATGATGATACTCATTAAGCGCTTACTAGGTGCCAAACACAGTTCTAAGTGCTGGGGTATTGCTTTTTAAATTCTAATCCCATGGGCCAGTAGTGTGTGGTTTTTTTTTAAAATAAGATTGTCACCCTGGTACCCTATAAAATGCCTCTCTTTTCATTGTGCATATGCATTTTCATTTATAGAATGCTTGTATCTGGGATCATTTTTTTTTCCAAGAGAAAAACCAGGCATTGTTTGTGCTTCTAAAGGAGTTTCTGCTTTCCATGTACCTAAGCAGAAAACTCTCCAGGTAAGCAGCCCCTAAAACAGGACAGTGTCCAACCTTATATTCTTATATCTACTCTAGTGCTTAGTTTAGGGCCTGTCCCGTGGTAAGCACTCAACAAACAGCATTAGAAATAAGGCATCTATTTGCAGCCGACACCACACAGATAAAGATTTTCACAGAAAACGGACAAGTACGAACGGAAAGAAAAGTCAGAAAATCTAAATTTTTCCTAAATGATGATGATGATACTCGTTAAGCGCTTACTAGGTGCCAAGCACTGTTCTAAGTGCTGGGGTATTGCTTTTTAAATTCTAATCATCATCATCATCAATCATATTTATTGAGCGCTTACTATGTGCAGAGCACTGTACTAAGCGCTTGGGAAGTACAAATTGGCAACACATAGAGACAGTCCCTACCCAACAGTGGGCTCACAGTCTAAAAGGGGAAGACAGAGAACAAAACCAAACATACTAACAAAATAAAATAAATAGAATAGATATGTACAAATAAAATAAATAAGTAAATAAATAGAGTAAAAAATATGTACAAACATATATACATATATACAGGTGCTGTGGGGAAGGGAAGGAGGTAAGATGAGGGGGATGGAGAGGGGGACGAGGGGGAGAGGAAGGAAGGGGCTCAGTCTGGGAAAAATATGGAATGCTTCACGAATTTGCGTGTCATCCTAATCCCGTGGGCCAGTAGTGTGTGGTTTTTTTTTTTTTTAATAAGATTGTCACCCTAATACCCTATGAAATGCCTCTCTTTTCATTGTGCGCATGCATTTTCATTTATAGAATGCTTGTATCTGGGATCATTTTTTTTCCAAGAGAAAAACCAGACATTATTTGTGCTTCTAAAGGAGTTTCTGCTTTCCATGTACCTCTTAGGTGCTTGCTGTCCCTCGGGAATGAAGTTACATAGACTGAACAACAACGGCATTCGGCTCTATTGGCGTGCCTCTGAAGGGTTAGGAAACTTCAGCACACATCTCTATGGATCAAAAGGCATTTTTCCTTGCGCCCCAAATTCCAGTTTCAGTTATTGTGATGTCGTGGAGATACCCTGCGGAGATGTCTACACAGTTGTGATCTCTCCAGTTGCTGACTCAAATCTGCAATTCACATTCTGCCCTAAGAGGATATATTCAGGTAAAGCAATTTATTATGGCTTAGACCACACTAAGATTGTTATTGGGACAAAAAATAAAATTCCTAGTAACTTCACCTAGCTCATGCTTATGTCCTGGGAGAAATTTACCAATTTCCCCACCCACATGGTCATGTGATGAGCGTTAGGTGAGCTTGTTCTTGTGGCCATGACGCAAACGCAGTTTTCCGTGGAATCGGAGAGGAATGGGTGGTTGAAAATATTGTAACCAAGGATGGATGAAAAACTTTAGCTAGTGGGAAGTGACCAGTTATAAACTTGCCCACCTGCCGTCAATTGGGAGGTGGGGTGGATGCAGAAGTGTGTTAAGGCCCAAGCTAAATGTCAGCAAGCTCTAAATTGTAAGCTCGTGGGCAAGAAATGTGTCCATTTATTGTTCATTCATTTATTCATTCATTCGTTCAATTGTATTTATTGAGCGCTTACTGTGTGCAGAGCACTGTACTAAGCCCTTGGGAAGCACAAGTCGGCAACATATGGAGATGGTCCTTACCCAACAACGGGCTCACAGTCTAGAAGGGGGGGACAGACAACAAAACAAAACATGTGGACAGGTGTCAAGTCATCAGAATAAATAGAAATAAAGCTAGATGCACATCATTAACAAAATAAATAGAATAGGAAATATGGACAAGTAAAATAAATAGAGTAATAAATCTGTACAAACGTATACACAGGTGCTGTGGGGAGGGGAAGGAGACAGGGATGGGGGGGATGGGGAGGAGGAGAGGAAAAAGGGGGCTCAGTCTGGGAAGACCTCTTGGAGGAGGTGAGCTTTCAGTAGGGCTTTGAAGGGAGGAAGAGAGTTAGTTTGGCGGATGTGCGGAGGGAGGGCATTCCGGGCCAGGGGGAGGATGTGGGCCGGGGGTCGATGGCAGGACAGGCGAGAATAAGGCACAGTGAGGAGTTTAGCGGCGGCAGAGGAGCGGAGGGTGCGGGCTGGGCTGGAGAAAGAGAGAAAGGAGGTGAGGTAGGAGAGGGCGAGGTGATGGACAGCCTTGAAGCCGAGAGTGAGGAGTTTTTGCTTGAGTTTTTGTTGTACTGTACTCTCCCAAGCACTTACTACAGTGCTCCGCACACAGTAAGCACTCTGCGAATGCGACTGACCGACTCAGAATGCTTTCAGATATTTAAAAAAAAATGGAAAATGAAAAGACAAACAGAGAGCAAACACTCAAACTTTGGATGTAAGAAAAAAAAAAAAAAGGGAAGCCAGGCAACTCCTTCTTGCAGTGCAGAGTGCTCGGGAAAGGACAACAGAGTCAGCAGACATGATCCCTGACTTCAAGTATCTTACATTCTAGCAGGGGAAACAACACTTTTTTTTCCTGTGGTAGTCTCTAGGTGCTTACTCCACACCAGGCGCTGTACTAAGTGTTGGGGTAGATACCTGATTATCTTGCATCTAGATACAAGATGTAGATGCAAGATAATCAGGTTGGATATAGTCCCCGTCCGACATGGGGCTCACAGTTTAGTTCAGGGAAGAAGATTTAATTCACATTTTACAGATGAGGTAGCTGAGGCACAGAGAAGTTACGTGACTTGCCCAAGGTCACAAGGCCGACAAATGGCAGGGCCAGGATTGGAACCCAGGTCTTCTGTCCACTTTTTGCCTAGACCACGCTGCTTCCTTTAAAACAATTCACATATAGGAGGAAAGAGACAAAGGGGATATGTGCATGAGTTAGTGCTTAAATCATAGGGTTTGCAAGATATGTAATGGGCAGGGACTATGTCTGCTAATTCTGTTGTATTGCACTATCCCAAGCGCTTAGTACAGTGAGTAAGCACTCAAATACAATCGATTGATTGATAAGTATATCAACACCTTGGGAGGTTTGTGAGTTCACGAATGTTCAGACAGTACAGAAGCAGCAAAGTGTAGTGGATAGAGCCTGGACTTGAGAGTCAGAAGGTTATGGGTTCTAATCCTGGCTCTGCCACTTGTCTGCTGTGTGACGTGGGGCAAGTCACTTCAATCAATCAATCAATCGTATTTATTGAGCACTTACTGTGTGCAGAGCACTGTACTAAGCACTTGGGAAGTACAAGTTGGCAACATATAGAGACAGTCCCTACCCAACAGTGGGCTCACAGTCTAAAAGGGGGAGACAGAGAACAAAACCAAACATACTAACAAAATAAATAGAATAGATATGTACAAGTAAAATAAATAGAGTAATAAATATGTACAAACATATATACATATATACAGGTTTTGTGGGGAAGGGAAGGAGGTAAGAACTTCACTTTTCTGTGCCTCAGTTACATCATCTGTAAAATGGGGATTGAGACTGTGAGGCCCATGTGGGACAACCTGTGTCCAACCTGACTTGCTTATATTCACCCCAGCACTTGGTACAGTGTCTGGCACTTAGTAAGCACTTAACAAATACCATAATTATTATTATTATTATTACAGAAGTGCTGAAGTGGCAATTTGGGGCATATAGCCCGAGAAGAGATAAGGAATAACTGGAGAAGGGCTCTTGGAGGAGATTTCCAGAGGACTTTGAAGAGGGAAGAGCTGTGGTCTTTAGGATTTGAAGCGGGGAGGAGTCCCCGGAATGAGGAGTGCACTTAAAAGAGGTCAATGGCAGGGAAATGGGAATGAGGCACGGTGAATAGATTAGCTTGAGCGGAATGAAGAGTGAAAGCCAAGGTGTAGTGGAAGAAGAAAGTAGATAAGTAGGAAGGAGGAGGATCTGCTGGGGGATTTTAGAAGTGGAGGAATGTGTGAAGAATGACATTTTAGAAAAAATGATCGAGGCAGCAGAGTGAAATGTGGACTGGAAACTGGGGGTAATGGAGGCAGGGAAATCAGTGAAGAGGCTGATTCAGTAGAGAAGAGATGAGATACGAAAAGTGCCTGGACCAGTGTCGTGGCTGTTTGGAAGGAAGAAGGAGCAGATCCTGGAAATGATGCGGAGAAAAAAAACCAATAGGATTTGGTACTCTTTGGGCACTTGGAATTCACCCCACCCTTAGCCCCACAGCACTTATGAGTATACATCTGCCATTTATTTATTTAAAAATAACGGCATTTATTAAGCGCTTACTATGTTCAATGCACTGTTCTAAGCGCTGGGGAGGTTACAAGGTGATCAGTTTGTCCCACGTGGGGCTCACAGTCTTCATCCCCATTTTACAGATGAGGGAACTGAGGCCCAGAGAAGTGAAGTGACTCACCCAAAGTCACCCAGCTGACAATTGGCGGGGCCGGGATTTGAACCCATGACCTCTGACTCCAAAGCCCGGGCTCTTTCCACTGAGCCATGCTGCTTCTCCATTTATTTATATTAATCTCTGTCTCCCCTTCCAGCCCTCAAGCTTGTCGTGGCGGGGAATGTGTTTACCAACTCTTCTATATTGTACTCTCCCAAGAACCTAGTACAGTGCCTTGCACACAGTAAGTGCTTGAAAAATGCTGCTGATTGATTGGGGTTTTGAAGTAGGATGGCCTATTGAATAGCCTAGGCCTGAGAGCCAAAGAACCTGGGTTCTAATCCTACTAATAATAATGGTGGTATTTGTTAAACACTCACTATATGCCGAGAACTGTACTAAGTGCTGGGGTAGATACAAGATAATCAGGTCCCACATGAGGCTCACAGTCCTAGTAGGAGGGAGAAGTGCTTAATATAATGCCTGGCACATAGTGAGCGTTTAACAACTACCATTAAAAAAAGGTATTGAATCCCCATTTTGTGGATGAGGGAACTGAGGCATAGAGAAGTTAAGTGACTTGGCCAAGGTCACACAGCTGGTAAGGGGAAGGGTGTCAGAAAACCTGTGTTTTTGTGCCAGCTGTGCCCCTGGCCTGCTGTGTGGCCTTGGGCATGTCACTTAGTGTCTCTGTGCCTTGCGTGGCTCAGTGGAAAGAGCACGGGTTTGGGAATCAGAGGTCAGGGGTTCTAATCCCTGCTCTGCCACATGTCAGCTGTGTGACCTTGGGCAAGTCACTTAACTTCTCTGTGCTTTAGTTCCCTCATCTGTAAAATGGGGATTAAGACCGTGAGCCCCACGTGGGACAACCTGATTACCTTGTATCCCCCCAAAGCGCTTAGAACAGTGCTTGGCACATAGTAAGTGCTTAACAAATTCCACTATTATTATTATTATCATTATTATTATTAATAATAATAATAATAATTATTATTATTATTATTATTGCTTAGTGGCAAGAGCCCGGGCTTGGGAATCAGAGGTCGTGAGTTCTAATCCCAGCTCTGCCACTTGTCAGCTGTGTAACCTTGGGCAAGTCACTTCACTTCTCTGTGCTTCAGTTCCCTCATCTGTAAAATGGGGATGAAGACTGCGAGCCCCACGTGGGACAACCTGATCACCTTGTATCCCCCCAGCGCTTAGAACAGTGCTTTGCACATAGTAAGCGCTTAACAAATACCATCATCATCGTTATTATTATTACTAATGACATGAAATTTCAAGCTGGCTACAGGAAATTATCATCGGTGCTACTTGTAGGCTAGGCGCTTGGAGAGGCATACAGACATTTAAGACATCACCCCTGCCCTCAAAGAGCTTTCCAGTCTTAGGAAGAATGAATTCACCAGGTACCCTGAACAGGCAGCCCAGATTCACAGCAATTGCTGCCACTGCCACTCCATTCGCTCTTTCATTCATTCAATTGTATTTATTAAGCGCTTATTGTATGCAGAGCACTGGACTAAGCGCTTGGGAAGGATACGTCGGCAACATAGAGACGGTCCCTACCCAACAACGGGCTCACGGTCTAGAAGGGGGAGACAGACAACAAAGCAAAACATGTAGACAGGTGTCAAAATCATCAGAACAAATAGAATTATAGCTATATGCACATCATTAACAAAATAAATAGAATAGTAAATATGTACAAGTAAAATAAATAGAATAATAAATCTGTACAGATATATACAAGTGCTGTGGGGAGGGGAAGGAGGTTGGGCTGGAAGGGATGGGGAGGAGAAGAGGAAAAAGGGGGCTCAATCTGGGAATGCCTCCTGGAGGCGGTGCGCTCTCAGTAAGATTCATTCAATCGTATTGAGTGCTTACTGTGTGCAAAGCACTGTACTAAGCGCTTGATCATCCTGATTACCTCACAGAACCGGCCCCAACTTCACTTTTCTTCACTTCACTTCACTTCACTTCACGGAGAAGCAGCGTGGCTCAGCGGAAAGAGCCCGGGCTTTGGAGTCGGAGGTCATGGGTTCAAATCCCGGCTCCGCCAACTGTCAGCTGTGTGACTTTGGGCCAGTCACTTCACTTCTCTGGGCCTCAGTTACCCATCTGTAAAATGGGGATTAAAACTGTGAGCCCCCCATGGGACAACCCGATCACCTTGTCACCTCCCCAGCGCTTAGAACAGTGCTTTGCACGTAGTAAGCGCTTAAGAAATGCCATCATTATTGAGAAGCAGCGTGGCTCAGTGGAAAGAGCCCGGGCTTTGGAGTCAGAGGTCATGGGTTCGAATCCCGACTCTGCCACTTGTCAGCTGGGTGACTTTGGGCAAGTCACTTCACTTCTCACGGCCTCTACCTCATCTGTAAAATGGGGATTAAGATTGTGAGCCCGACGTGGGACAACCTGATCACCTTGTATCCCTCCCAGCGCTTAGAACAGTGCTTTGCACATAGTAAGCGCTTAACAAATACCATTATTATTATTATTATTATTGTTTTCTTATTAGATGTTTAGGCTGCACAGGATTCTTGGCATGATCACAGGTTCAGTGGCAACAACGCATCTATTCAATTTTTAGGAGCCAACTTGAAGCTTCCCAGTGATCTAGGAAGTGAACATCTCAAACTCAGGGAATAAGGACACTATTCAAAGTTGATTTTGTCCCTCATTATACTCTACATCCATTTTTAAAGCTCATAATAATAATAATAACAGCATTTATTCAGTGCTTACTATGTGCAGAGCACTGTTCTGAGCACTGGGGAGGTTACAAGGTGATCAGGTTGTCCCATAGGGGGCTCACAGTCTTCACCCCCATTTTACAGATGAGGTCACTGAGGCACAGAGAAGTGAAGTGACCTGCCCAAAGTCACACAGCTGGCAATTGGTGGAGCAGGGATTTGAACCCGTCATCTGTGACTCTAAAGCCCGTGCTCTTTCCACTGAGCCACACTGCTCATGAGTTCTGCTGTGTTTATTTCTTCGAAATACCGTATTTTTAAGAATGAACTAAGTTACTGCTTCCGCTCACTAATCACGTGACTCTCCATGTGCTTTATTACAGTAACCTGTTCCGGAAGTTCTGTTGGAATGGGTAAGGTCTTTCCGTCCACTTCTCCCTAATAAAAACAAAAATCTCAGGATGTATTCCTGTTCCAGTGCCCTTCAGGAATTCAGGAACACCCCAGGCCAGTCTATTTTAGCATTCACAGGGGCCTCCTTTAAAGTGAATGCTGTTAAGCCACCACTCACCTCTGAAGTGTGGTGAAGTGCCACCCCTGCCCACACCCCAGACTGTGAGCTCGAAGAGGGATTGTCTTTATTGCTGTATTGTGCTTTCCCAAGCACTTGGTACAGTGCTCTGCACACAGTGAGTGCTCAATAAGTGTCCAAGACTGAGCTCCTTATCTTCCCTCCCAAGCCCTGCACTCTCCCTGACTTTCCCATCACTGTAGACAGCACTACCATCCTTCCCGTCTCACAAGCTCGCAACCTTGGTGTCATCCGCGACTCTGCTCTCTCGTTCACACCTCACAACCAATCCGTCACCAAAACCTGCCGGTCTCACCTCCGCAACATTGCCAAGATCCACCCTTTCCTCTCCATCCAAACCGTTACCTTGCTGGTTCAATCTCTCATCCTATCCTGACTGGATTACTGCATCAGCCTCCTCTCCGATCTCCCATCTCCTGCCTCTCCCCACTTCAATCTATACTTCACACTGCTGCCCGGATCATCTTTGTGCAGAAACGCTCTGGGCATGTTATTTCCCTCCTCAAAAATCTCCAGTGGCTACCAATCAACCTACGCATCAGGCAAAAACTCCTCACCCCTTGGCTTCAAGGCTGTCCATCACCTCGCCCCCTCCTACCTCACCTCCCTTCTGTCCTTCTCCAGCCCAGCCCGCACCCTCTGCTTCTCTGCCGCAAATCTCCTCACCCCATGCCTCGTTCTCGCCTGTCCCACCGTCGACCCCCGGCCCACGTCCTCCCCCTGGCCTGGAATGCCCTCCCTCTCAACATCCTCCAAGCTAGCTCTTTTCTTTCCTTCAAAGCCCTACTGAGAGCTCACCTCTTCCCAGAGGCCTTCCCAGACTGAGCCCCCTCCTTCCCCTCCCCTTCCTCCCCCTCCCCATCCCCCTGCCTTACCTCCTTCCCCTCCCCACATCACACACACACACACAAACATATCTATATATATATTTGTACGTGTTTATTACTCTATTTTATTTGTACATATCTATTGTATTTATTTTATTTTGTTAGTATGTTTTGTTTTGTTGTCTGTCTCCCCCTTCTAGACTGTGAGCCCGCTGTTGGGTAGTTGTCGGGTAGGGACTGTCTCTATAGGTTGCCAACTTGTACTTCCCAAGCGCTTAGTCCAGTGCTCTGCACACAGTAGGCGCTCAATAAATACGATTGAATGAATGAATGAATGAATAAATAGTCAGAGCAACGTGGCTCAGTGGAAAGAGCCCGGGCTTTGGAGTCAGAGGTCATGAGTTTGAATCCCGGCTCCTCCAATTGTCAGCTGTGTGACTTGGGGTGAGTCACTTCACTTCTCTGGGCCTCAGTTACCTCATCTGGAAAATGGGGATTATGACTGTGAGCCCCTTGAGGGACAACCTGATCACCTTGTAACCTCCCTAGTGCTTAGAACAGTGCTTTGCACATAGTAAGTGCTTAATAAATGCCATTATTATTATTAATATTATTATTATTATTATCATTATTACAGTGCTCTGAACACAGTAAGCGCTCAATAAATACGATTGAATGAATGAATGAATCTGAACTCTTGCAGCTCCTCTGTTCCTAAAGACTCTCCAGATCAGGGTTGGGCTCAACCACTCTGGATTTCCCCAAACCACTCTTACCTAGAAACACTGCATTTCCCCCTCCCTAAACTGACTAGAAGCATTAGGGAAGCGGTGTTACATAGTGGATAGAGCACAGCCTGGGAGTTAGAAGGTCATGGGTTCTAATCCCCGCTCTGCCACTGTCTGCTGTGTGACCTTGGGCAAGTCACTTCACTTCTCTGTGCCTCAGTTATCTCATCTGTAAAATGGAGATTAAGACTGTGAGCCCCGGGGTGGGACAGGGACTGTATCCGGCTTGATTAAGTTGTATCTACTGCAGTACTTAGGACAGTGCTTGACACATAGTAAGCGCTTAACAAATACCATCATCACATCAATCAATCAATCAGTCGTATTTACTGAGCGCTTACTGTGTGCAGAGCACTGTACTAAGCGCTTGGGAAGTACAAGTTGGCAACATATAAAGACAGTCCCTATCCAACAGTGGGCTCACAGTCTAAAAGGGGGAGACAGAGAACAAAACCATACTAACAAAATAAAATAGAATAGATATGTACAAGTAAAATAAATAGAGTAATCAATATGTACAAACATATATCCATATATACAGGTGCTGTGGGGAAGGGAAGGAGGTAAGATGAGGGGGATTGGGAGGGGGACGAGGGGGAGAGGAAGGAAGGGGCTCACATATATGTTATATATGTTTGTACATATTTATTACTCTATTTATTTATTTATTTTACTTGTACATATCTATTCTATTTATTTTATTTTGTTAGCATGTTTGGTTTTGTTCTCTGTCTCCCCCTTTTAGACTGTGAACCCACTGTTGGGTAGGGACCGTCTCTATATGTTGCCAACTTGGACTTCCCAAGCGCTTAGCACAGTGCTCTGCACACAGTAAGCGCTCAATAAATACGATTGATTGATTGATTGATCACATTACTCCCCACAGCCACTCTAATGACCATGTCCCCAGTGTCCACGTAACAGGTCTGGGACAGGCCCTGAAGGCTCAGCATTCATTCATTCATTCATTCAATCATATTCGTTAAGCGCTTACCGTGTGCAGAGCACTGTACTAAGCGCTTGGGAACGTACAAGACAACAATAAGCAGTGACAGCCCCTGCCCACAGTGAACTCCCAGTCTAGAGACGAGCTCACAGTTTGGAAGCACCAGACTGACTTCCTTTAAGCGTCTTCTCCACAGACTGCTCTTGAACAGATCAGCTAAACCCAACCCCTAATTTTTCAACTCGGGTACTTGGGCAAGTCACTTAACTTCTCTATGCCTCAGTTACCTCATCGGAAAAATGGGGATTAAAACTACAAGCCCCAAGGCGGACATGGACTGCGTCCAACCTGATTACCTTGTACCTACCCCAATGCTTAGAACAGTGTCTAGCACAAAGTAAGCACTTAACAGATACCATGAAAAACTAGTCTACCTTATTTAGATATTCACGTTAGCAGCGTGGCTCACTGGAAAGATCCCGGTCTTTGGAGTCAGAGGTCATGGGTTCGAATCCCAGCTCCGCCAACTGTCAGCTGTGTGATTTTGGGCAAGTCACTTAACTTCTCTGCGCCTCAGTTCCCTCATCTGTAAAATGGGGATTAAGACTGTGAGCCCCCAGTGGGACAACCTGATCACCTTGTAAACTCCCCAGGGCTTAGAACAGTGCTTTGCACATAGTAAGCGCTTAATAAATGCTATTATTATTATTATTATGTTAGGCTCATTCATTTTTGTGAAGGAGGGGCCTTCTCGCTAAAGTACCTAGAAGGAGAAACCAAAGAATAAAGAAAATGTGGACAGTCAATCAATCAATCAATCAATCACATTTATCAAGCGCTTACTGTGTGCAGAGCACTGTACTAAGCGCTTGGGAAGTACAAGTTGGCAACATATAGAGACGGTTTCTACCCAACAGTGGGCTCACAGTCTAGAAGGGGGAGACAGAACAAAATATATTAACAAAATAAAATAAATAGAATAGTTATGTACAAGTAAAATAAATCAATAAATAGAGTAATAAATCTGTACAAACATATATACATATATACAGGTGCTGTGGGGAAGGGAAGGAGGGAAGATGGGGGAGATGGAGAGGGGGAGGAGAGGGAGAGGAAGGAGAGAAACAATAAGCACGGCCTGATCAATCATATTTATTGAGCGCTTACTGTGTGCAGAGCACTGTACTAAGCACTTGGGAAGTACAAGTTGGCAACATATAAAGATGGTTTCTACCCAACAGTGGGCTCACAGTGTAGAAGGGGGAGACAGAGAACAAAATATATTAACAAAATAAAATAAATAGAATAGTTATGTACAAGTAAAATAAATCAATAAATAGAGTAATAAATCTGTACAAACATATATACAGGTGCTTTGGGGAAGGGAAGGAGGTAAGGTGGGGGGATGGAGAGGGGGAGGAGAGGGAGAGGAAGGAGGGAAACAATAAGCATGGCCAAGAAGAAAGGAAGGGAAAGCAAAAATAAAGAGGGAAGTCCTGCATTTTCTAGTCTCTAACCTATCAAAATAATTTGAAAATGTGGAACGTGTTCACCAACTCAGTTATAACATACTCTGCCAAGTACTTAGTACAGTGCTCTGTGCATAGTAAGGCTCGATAAATACAACTGATTGATTCTGGCCAGACTCTAAAAGGGAATTCTGACAGTCATTTGAAACGCTCTGAAACTCAGATGTAGCAGGTCTGCTAACAAATGTCAATCAGAGATGCGATCGAAAAGAATGCAAGAAAGTGAATTTAAATAGAGAATTAAAACCACAAAGATTTATCCTTTTCAAAAAAACCCACCAAAATAGATCTTCAACCCCTGATTCCCTGGCCTACTTTAGTTAATTAGGAGATAGGACTTCTCACCATGTGAAACCTGCTTCACTCTCTCTGTTCCCTCAGAGCTGAATGAAGAAGCACTTCACTCCACCAGTACCACAAGAAAGGAGAAAGATTTTCTCCCATCGGCTATCATCCCAAGAGAAATCTGGGCGCTCCATTAGACTGTGAGCCCCAAGTGGGACAGGGACTGTGTTTATATCATACTCTCTCAAGTGCTTAGCACAGTGCTCTGCACACAGTAAGTGTGCAGTCAATATGATTGATTTAAATATCTCTTTACCCCAGTAGTTAGTAAATACTTTAATTTCTATTACGGATTCCATCCAGGACCACCCCTTATCGTGGTATAGTTTCTCCTTTACGTCCTGGGAAATGTAGTTTATCTTTGCTTGCCTACAAATTTCCTAGCCAACTTTAAACAGGACCTCTGGATGTCTTGAAAACACACAGCTCATACCAGGCTGACCGTAACATAGCGCAGTCTAACAATTCAAATCACCTTTGGCGAACTGATTCCCCTTACCCTCAAAGCCATTTTGAATTTCTAGGTTGGAAATTAAACAGACACCTTGGTTTGACACTTGGGCTAATAGATGAGTATGTTTTACTGTATTACATAACAAATGTTCAATCTGCAGTGTCGAGACTGGAGAAAGGGTCATTAGGTGGGTACAAGGCCCGTAAGACGGCAGGCAGTCACTGTAAGGGTCTTCCGCTAATTAGGGAAAACAGCATGGCCTGGGAAGTCATGGGTTCTAATCCTGCCTCTGCTACTTGTCTGCTGTTTGGCCTCGGGCAGGTCACTTGACTTCTCTGTGCTTCAGTTACCTCACCTGTAAAATGGGGATTGAGACTGTGAGCCCCAGGAGGGACGGGGACTGTGTCCAACCCAATTTGTTTGCATTCAGCCCTTTAGTACTGGCACACAGTGAGAGCCAAATACCATATTATTATTAGTTGGTACCTACATGCTTCCAGTCCTCTTCTGAATTTTCTCAGTTGTGAAAGGACTTTCCCTATACAGCCCTCAGGGGAGAATGGGGGATTATGCTGCTGGAGAAACTGAGTTTTGAATTAAGTATGAGGATCTGGGGCTAGAGCTCATTTGTAACCCAGAATTTTTAAAAATGAAAATGAGCAAAATTATCTCGATAGGTTAGAGACTAGTAAATGAAGGACTTCCCTCTTTATTTTTGCTTTCCCTTCCTTTCGTCTTGACTTCCTTCTTCATCATCATCATCATCAATCGTATTTATTGAGTGCTTACTGTGTGCAGAGCACTGTACTAAGTGCTTGGGAAGTCCAAGTTGGCAACATATAGAGACAGTCCCTACCCAACAGTTAGTCCAGTCTAAAAGGGGGAGACAGAGAACGAAACCAAACATACTAACAAAATAAAATAAATAGAATAGATATGTACAAGTAAAATAGATAGAGTAACAAATATGTACAAACATATATACAGGTTCCTGTTCCTCTTCTTCTCTGTCTGTTCTTCCTATTTTCTTGTTCCACTCCTCTTTCTGCCTCTTGGCTTATTCTTTCCCTCTCCCCATCTTTTTCCCTATTCGGTCTTCCTCGGCTTTCTTCTTTCCCTTGAAAACCTTGCCGTAAAATAGCATTTACCGAACGCTGGGAGAGGACAGTCAGACGTGGCCTCTGCCCTTGAGGAGAGGCAGGCAGACAAATTGAAGGCACAGGTTAGGAGCAGGAGATAATAATAATAATGGCATTTATTAAGTGCTTACTATGTGCAAAGCAGATGATTCTCTGCCTAGAGCCCTCAACTTCTGAGTGCCCTGACTGACTTCTGCCTTGCCCCCTCCATTCATTTCCTCAATCCCAGCAGCAATTTTTCTTCCTGTCCCTGCAGTCTCCTAGATACATGAATTCCTTTCTGCCCAGAAGTGCCTTAACCAGAGAGATGGAGCCTACAGAGTCATGCCTTGACTGCAAGCCCTTCGGCAAATAGGATGACACTCAATGGCATGCCATCTTCTTTTGTGAGGCCTTTGCATGGAGAGAGATTGATCCTAAATATTGTTCAGCTGTTATGAATGTCCCCTAGAAGTAATGTGCACATTACTAAGTGTTTGGAAGGAATACACAGTGGGAATTAGACATGGTCCCTCTGGGGGCTCCGAAATGTAAACAGTTTCAACCCACTCAACTGTTACGAACTGCTTTAATCAATCAATCAATCAATCAATCGTATTTATTGAGCGCTTACTATGTGCAGAGCACTGTACTAAGCGCTTGGGAAGTACAAATTGGCATCACATAGAGACAGTCCCTACCCAACAGTGGGCTCACAGTCTAAAAGGGGGAGACAGAGAACAGAACCAAACATACCAACAAAATAAAATAAGTAGGATAGAAATGTACAAGTAAAATAAATAAATAAATAAATAAACAGAGTAATAAATATGTACAACCATATATACATATATACAGGTGCTGTGGGGAAGGGAAGGAGGTAAGACTTGGATGGAGAGGGGGACGAGGGGGAGAGGAAAGAAGGGGCTCAGTCTGGGAAGGCCTCCTGGAGGAGGTGAGCTCTCAGCAGGGCCTTGAAGGGAGGAAGAGAGCTAGCTTGGCGGATGGGCAGAGGGAGGGCATTCCAGGCCTGGGGGATGACGTGGGCCGGGGGTCGATGGCGGGACAGGCGAGAGCGAGGTACAGTGAGGAGATTAGCGGCGGAGGAGCGGAGGGTGCGGGCTGGGCTGGAGAAGGAGAGAAGGGAGGTGAGGTAGGAGGGGGCGAGGTGATGGACAGCCTTGAAGCCCAAGGTGAGGAGTTTCTGCCTGATGCGCAGATTGATCGGTAGCCATTGGAGGTTTTTGAGGAGGGGAGTGATATGTCCAGAGCGTTTCTGGACAAAGATAATCCGGGCAGCAGCATGAAGTATGGATTGAAGTGGAGAGAGACACGAGGATGGGAGATCAGAGAGAAGGCTAGTGCAGTAGTCCAGACGGGATAGGATGAGAGCTTGAATTAGCAGGGTGGCGGTTTGGATGGAGAGGAAAGGGCGGATCTTGGCAATGTTGTGGAGCTGAGACCGGCAGGTTTTGGTGACGGCTTGGATGTGAGGGGTGAATGAGAGAGCGGAGTCGAGGATGACTCCAAGGTTGCGGGCTTGTGAGACGGGAAGGATGGTAGTGCCGTCAACAGAGATGGGAAAGTCAGGGAGAGGACAAGGTTTGGGAGGGAAGACAAGGAGCTCAGTCTTCGACATGTTGAGCTTTAGGTGGCGGGCGGACATCCAGATGGAGATGTCCTGAAGGCAGGAGGAGATGCGAGCCTGGAGGGAGGGGGAGAGAGCAGGGGCAGAGATGGAGATCTGGGTGTCATCAGCGTAGAGGTGATAGTTGAAGCCGTGGGAGCGAATGAGGTCACCAAGGGAGTGAGTGTAGATTGAGAACAGAAGGGGACCAAGCACTGAACCTTGGGGAACCCCCACAGTAAGAGGATGGGAGGGGGAGGAGGAGCCTGCAAAAGAGACTGAGAAAGAACCACCGGAGAGATAAGAGGAGAACCAGGAGAGGACGGAGTCTGTGAAGCCAAGGTCAGATAACGTGTTGAGGAGAAGGGGGTGGTCCACAGCTTTATAAACTCTTTATACCAAAATACTCATCCAAAGAAAGTTGAAAGGATACGGGGTTGGGGGGTGATCAGAAGGAGTGGTTTGCAGCTTTCTCTGCCTGAAACTGCTTCCTTCCCTTTTAGTGATTTACAGAGGAAAGAGGAATGCGGAATGACCCACTGAATTCTGGAAGGAAACCAATTCAAACGAGTGAGTGAGTGCCGTCATTTGCATTTGAATATCTGTAGCTTGAGTGAAAATTGCCCACTTAAAAATTACGGTTTTCTCTTCACAGAATTGAAGATGCGGAGTGGAAAAGACCATTGGGGGAACCAACTCTAGGGAATATAGTTTAATTCACCCTCTCCGTTCTTTTCTGAAATACTTCAAATTTTCAGTTAGCAAGTCGGAGCCCTTTTATCTAGGTATGCAATCTAGTGCTCCCTGTTAAATGAGGATTATTTGGACACCTGAGGGCCAGGCACAGATTGGATACCTCAGCTAATAGAATGGATGGATGGATGTTTGGCATTTCATTCTGTCGACTTGGAAAAAGAAAACTGGAGCAGGATGTTTCATTAAAAAAAATAGTGGTGTGTTACTTTGTTTTCCTGACCTAATGAAATTTCTGAATGAATTTGCTTACTTCTAAGAAGCCTGGCTCTCAAAAAGCCAGTTTCAAGTTTGGAACTCCTAAAACCCTAAGCCTCAGAAAAAGGCTCCTGATCTCATTAGATCTGACTTGGCAATTATCCAGTTTCCCCATATAGAAATCAAGAGATCCTACTTGGCGTAGGGTAGCCCTACTTTAGTCCCTCTATTATTATTATTTTTAGACTGTGAGCCCACTGTTGGGTAGGGACTGTCTCTATGTGTTGCCAATTTGTATTTCCCAAGTGCTTAGTACAGTGCTCTGCACATAGTAAGCGCTCAATAAATACGATTGATGATGATTATTATTATTACCATCAAATGCTTTCGAGTCATTTCCGATTCATAGCAAATCTGTGGATATATTTTCTCCAGGACGTCCTGTCTTGCGCCATAATCCGTAACCTTGCTAACAGCTCTTCCATTACTGTTCTTATGGTTTCTATCCATCTAGAGAAGCAACGTGGCTCAATGGTAAGAGCCCGGGCTTTGGAGTCAGAGGTCATGGGTTCAAATCCTGGCTCCGCCAATTGTCAGCTGGGTGACTTTGGGAAAGTCACTTCACTTCTCTGGGCCTCAGTTCCCTCATCTGTAAAATGGGGATTAAGACTGTGAGCCCCCCGTGGGACGACGTGATCACCTTGTAACCTCCCCAGCACTTAGAATAGTGCTTTGCATGTAGTAAGCACTTAATAAATGCCATTATTATCTAGCTACTGTTCTGCCTCTTACATGTTTTCCCTGGACTTTTCCTAGCATTAGTGTCTTTTACAGAGAATTAGTCCTCCTGATTATGTGTCTGAAATATGCTAATCTAAGCCAAGTCATTTGCCTTCCAAAGACCACTTTGACTTAATTTACTCCAAAATCCATTTGTTTGTTTCTCAGGCAGTCCATGGTAATAATAATAAAATAATAATAATAATAATAATAATAATAATAATAATAATAATAGCATTTATTAAGTGCTTACTATGTGCAGAGCACTGTTCTAAGCACTGGGGAGGTTACAAGGTGATCAGGTTGTCCCACGGGGGGCTCATACTCTTAATCCCCATTTTCCAGATGAGGTAAATGAGGCCCAGTGAAGTGACTTGCCCAAAGTCACACAGCTGGCAATTGGCGGAGCTGGGATTTGAACTCATGACCTCTGACTCCAAAGTCCGTGCTCTTTCCACTGAACCACGCTGCTTCATGGTAGTCACAAAAGCCTTCTCCAACACATTTCGAAAGAACTGATGCTCTTTCTATCCTGTTTTTTCAGTTTTCGGATCCATGTACCGTCACCGGAAACACCACAGATTTGACAGTTCCCCTCCACATTTGACGGACCACATTGCGTCTCATTTTTTTTTTTTAATGGTATTTAAGTGCTTACTATGTGCCAGGCAGTCTGTTAAGCGCAAGGGTAGCTACAAGATAATCAGGTTGGACACAGTCTTAATCCCCATTTTCTAGCTGAGGTAACTGAGACAAAGAGGAGTTAAATAAACCAACAAGTACTCTATCCACTAGGCCTGGCTGCTTTCTCCCTAGATCAGGCTGTTTTTGAAAATCTATGTGCCTGAAGGATTACACCAGTCATTCTGGGGCTCACTAGGGTTGCTGGGACCTTCCTTCAAGGGTACCTAAGTTTGATAAAGGCATTTAAGGTTGAATTTTAGGGAAACTAACCCTTTGGGAGGGAGGAAAGGAGTCAGTATAGCGGCCTGAGTGAGGTAAAAGTGGGAGAATACATGCACCTTGCATCCAGTCAAGGGCAGGGTTCTTGGGGGTGGAGGGGAGGACATACATGTGAATTCTGGCTTTGTGGTTAGTATGTTTTGGGAATGGAAACGCATATGCATCTCAATTTTAGCAGGGGATGAGGAGCTGAACGGAAGCAATGAAATTGCCTTGAACTCTAAAAGCACTCCCACCTCATGAGGGTTGGACTGCTCATTTCCTGCCTCCAATTTGAGGACGCTGAAAATGAAACCTCGTTTAGATTCTCCGGACTGTTTCTTCTCGTGATGCCCAATATTACTCGATATAAGTTTTGGGCTCATTGCTTTTAATTCTAACCCTAACCCTTTTTTCTTTACTTACTGGGAAATCAGTACATATTGCTTTTCCTGAAAAAAAAAATTGTAGAATTAAAAGCTTCTGTTGCTCACAAATATTTGAGATGCTTTTTTGTGTGGGTGGACCATTCTTCAGTGCAGGACATCCACTGTTGGGTAGGGACTGTCTCTATATGTTGCCAACTTGTACTTCCCAAGCGCTGAGCACAGTGCTCTGCACACAGTAAGTGCTCAATAAATACGATTGATTGATTGATCTCCCTCTCAATTTTCAGTTTCTTGAAGAGTAAAGTTTTCAAATAAAGTTGTTGCCCCATCTCTAAAATGGCACTATTGACATTTAATAATAATAATTGTGGTATTTGTTAAGTGCTATTCCCCAAGCTCTGTAATAAGCACTAGGATAATTATATGGGCTCACATTCGGAGTAATAATAATAATAATGTCATTTATTAAGTGCTTACTATATGCAAAGGACTGTTCTAAGCGCTGGGGAGGTTACAAGGTGATCAGGTTGTCCCACAGGGGGCTCACAGTCTTCATCCCCGTTTTACAGATGAGGCAACTGAGGCACAGAGAAGCAAAGTGACTTGCCCAAAGTCACACAGCTGGCAATTGGCAAAGCTGGGATTTGAACCCGTGACCTCTGACTCCAAAGGCTGGGCTCTTTCCACCGAGCCACGCTGCTTCTCTGTAGAGGGGAGAACAGGGATTGAGTCCCCATTGTGCAGACGAGAGAACTGAGTCACAAGTGACTTTCTCAAGGTCACACAGCAGGTATGTGGTGGAACCAGGATTAGAACCCAGGTCCTCAGATGTCCAGGCCTGTGTTCTTTCCACCGGGCCATCTTTGCCCTGAAGTGGAAGCCCACAGAGACTGCCAGGGTGATGATGGGGCAGATTCTTGGGCGACTCAGGCCCTACTCCACTCCCCTCCTCGTCTCTCCCAGCCCCCAGCCTCAGCATCCCTTCGTTTCCTTGGCTGATTGTGGGAAGAGAGGGCTGACCACCGCAGACCACCCTGGTCACCAGCCCCCTCCGCATGGCCCTGACCCAGAGAAAAAGACGGGGAGGGAAAAGAGTAGGAGTGGAAGGAGGAGGAAAAAGAGAAGAGGAAGGTGGAAGGATGCGGAAAACCGAGTAAGGAGAGGCGAGGGGGAAGCCTTGTCCAGGGGCCCAACAGCCCCTATATTTTATCATTTCTACCATAGCACATGTTTTTAAAACACAACTGGGATACAACGAAAGTATAGAGGAACATTATATCCACAAATGTGTTCTGAAACAACCCACAAATAGGCACAAGTAGATGTGACCCTTGGAAATCTCTGGGGCTAGGAACTCCGACCCCTTCATTTCTTAAAATGATGATGATGATGATGGCATTTGTTAAGCGCTTACTATGTGCAGAGCACTGTTCTAAGCTCTGGGGAGGGTTAAAAGGTGATCAAGTTGTCCCACGTGGGGCTCACAGTCTTAATCCCCATTTTACAGATGAGGGAACTGAGGCCCAGAGAAGTTAAGTGACTTGCCCAAGATCACACAGCTGACATGTGGTGGAGTTGGGATTCAAACCCACGACGTCTGACTCCAAAGCCCAGGCTCTTTCCACTGAGCCACGCTGCTTTACTGGATCCCACCAGCTTTGCCTTATTGCCGTAAATATCTCATTCTTCTGGCTCCTTCCCTTCTAACAAGCATTTCCTCTTGCATTTCAAGACATCACTTGGATGTCCTCCTGTCACCTCAAGCTAAAGATGTCCAAAACTGAACTCCTTGTCTTCCCACCTAAACTCTGTGTAGACAGCACCACCATCCTTCCGGCCTCACAAGCCCGTAACTTTGGTGTTGTTCTTGACTCTTCTCTCTCATTCAACCCACGTATTCCATCGCTAAAGCCTGTCAGTCCCACCTTCACATCTCTAAAAATCCACCCCTTCCGCTCCATCCACACTGCTCCGAGGTAATATAATCACTCATCCTATTCCGCCTGGATTACTGCATCAGCCTCCTTGTTGAACTCCCAGCCTCCTGTCTCTCCCCACTGCAGTTCATACTCCAGTCTGCTGCCCGGATCATTTTTCCACAGAAACATTAAGGACATGTCCCCCCGCTCTTCAAAAAAAACTCCAGAGGTTGCCCATCCACATCTGCCATCAAACAAAAACTCATTGTTGGTTTTAAAGCACTCCACCACCTCACCCCTTCCTATCTCACCACTCTCCTTCTACAACCCAGCCTGCAAACTTTGCACACCTCTGGTGCTAACCTTTTCACTGTGTCTTGCTCTGTCTCGCCGCCGACCCCTGGCCCACATCCTACCTCCGGCCTGGAACACCCTCCCTCCTCAATCCAACAGACAATTGCTCTCCTTCCCTTCAAAGCCTTATTGAAGGCACAATTCCTCCAAGAGGCCTTCCCAGATTAGGCCCCCGCCTCCTTTCCTCTTCTCCCACTCCCTTCTGGGTTGCCCTGCCTTGCTCCTTTGCTTCTTCCCCCTCCCAGCTCCACAACACTTACATACCTGCATATCTGTAATTTATATATTTGTATTGATATCTGTCTCCCTCCTCTAGACTATAAGCTCACTGTGGGCAGGGAATGTGTCTGCTTAGGTTGCATTGTAATCAATCAATCGTATTTATTGAGCGCTTACTGTGTGCAGAGCACTGTACTAAGTACTTGGGAAGTACAAGTTGGCAACATATAGAGAAAGGTCCCTACCCAACAGTGGGCTCACAGTCTAGAAGGGGGAGACAGAGAACAAAACCAAACGTATTAACAAAATAAAATAAATAGAATAGATATGCACAGGTAAAATAAATAGAGTAATAAATATGTACAAACATATATACATATATACAGGTGCTGTGGGGAGGAGAAGGAGGTAAGGCGGAGGGGATGAGGAAGGGGAGGAGGGGGAGAGGAAGGAGGGGGCTCAGTCTGGGAAGGCCTCCTGGAGGAGGTGAGCTCTCAGTAGGGCCTTGAAGGGACGATGAGAGTTAGCTTGACGGGTGGGCGGGGGGGGGCATTCCAGGCCAGGGGGATGACGTGGCCTTTCCCAAGTGTTTAGTACAGTGCTTTGTACATCGTAAGTGCTCAATAAATACGACTGAATGATTGAACAAGCTTGCTTCCCCCAGTAAGTGCTCAATAAATACGATCGAATGAATGATTGAACAAGCTTGCCTCCCCCATGCTGAAAGAATGATCCCTCTCACTCACCCTACCACCAGCTATGAGCCCATCTCTCCGCTCCTGCTCCTATCCCTTTCACTGAGACTGCGATAACTAAGGCGTCCAGAGTTTAATGGGCTCCTCTGCTCTAATTTCAACCTCTCAATTGCCTTTAACGCAATTGTTTAATCTTTCCTCCCAGAAGTCTTTGACTGCAAAGTCTTGGTTTTAGCTATATTTCCTCACAGAAGTCTTTGCAGTCTTGGTTTTAGCGATATGCTACTTAGCAGGTTCTTTTCCTATCTCTCTGATAATTCCTTGTCGGTCTCATGCTTTCTGAATTTTTTATTGCGGGTATCACACAGAGCTCTGCTCCGGGTCCTCCTGTTTTCACCCTTTATATAAGTTCTCTTGGGGAGCCAATCCATTTGATCACTAATATTTACTGAGTGCCTACTGTGTTCACATAACTATTCAATTGGGAGGGTGTAATGGTGTAGGAGACACAACAGTTCATAAATAGGAGAAAGAAATGCTTAACAAGATGTAAATAAATATGGACAAAAGTGCAATGGGAGGCTGAGTCCAGGGTAATGCAAAAGTGCTGGAATCAATCAATCAATCGTATTTATTGAGCACTTACTGTGTGCAGAGCACTGTACTAAGCGCTTATGAGATTTGGAAGGCTGTAACCTGGGGGGGAGAAAAGGTATTCAGGAAAATCTTCCTCTTAGAGAAGGTGGGATTTCAGAAGGGCTTTGAAGAGGGAGAGATCCAAGTCCTGGAGGATTTCACTCATTCATTCTTTCAATCGTATTTACTGAGCGCTTACTGTGTGCAGAGCACAGTACTGAGCGCCGGGAAAGTACAATTCGGCAACAGATGCAGTCCCTGCCCAACAACGGGCTCACAGTCTAGAAGATTCGAAGGGAAAGACGTTGGCCAGGAAATAGGGCATGAGTCAGAGGTTGGAGAAATGAGAGCTGCAAATAAGGCACAATAAAAGTGAGCTTGGGAGGAATGGACAGTGAGCTGGGATGCGGTAAGGGGAAAGAAAGGGAAGGGAAGTCGCAGTGAGACAATGGACAGGGATTTGCTGATGTGGAAGGAAATAGGTCATCTTTGAAGACCTCTGAAGAATGGAGAGATATGTGAAGAATGATGTTTTCGAAAGATATTCATAACAGTAAAGTATAGCCTGGAGAAGAGATTTGAAGCAGGGCAACAAGAGGAGGCTGACTCTAGGTGGATTATAACAACCTTCTGAACCAGGGTGGTGGTTACTTGAATGGAGAGGAAATTTGGGAAACGTTGTGGATAATAATAATGATAATGATATTTATCAAACACCACTAGGGAAGCAGCGTGGCTCAGTGGAAAGAGCACGGGCTTGGGAGTAAGAGGTCATGGGATCTAACCCTGGCTCCGCCGCTTGTCAGCTGTGTGACTTTAGGAAAGTCACTTCACTTCTTTGCGCCTCATTTACCTCATCTGGAAAATGGGGATTAATAATAATAATAATAATGGCATTTATTAAGCGCTTACTATGTGCAAAGCACTGTTCTAAGCGCTGGCGAGGTTACAAGGTGATCAGGTTGCCCCACGGGGGGCTCACAGTCTTAATCCCGATTTTACAGATGAGGGAACTGAGGCACAGAGAAGTGAAGTGACTTGCCCAAAGTCACCCAGCTGACAATTGGCGGAGCCAGGATTTGAACCCATGACCTCTGACTCCAAAGCCCGGGCTCTTTCCACTGAGCCACGCTGCTCCTCTAGGATTAAGACTGTGAGTCCCACGTGGGACAACCTGATCACCTGGTATCCTCCCCAGCACTTAGTGCTTTGCACACAGTAAGCGCTTAACAAATGCCATCATCATCATCATTATTATTATTACTATGTGCAACCACTAAGGAGAGGAAACAGATATTGAATCCCCAATTTTGCAACTGAGGAAACTGGGGCAGAAACATTAAGTGACTTGCCCAGGGTCACATGGCAGGCAGATGGAGGAGTGGATGGAAAATCCAGCAGGATTTAGCAGCAATGTGAGAGTTAAAAGAGTGGGGTCAAGAATCACGCCAAGTCTGTGGGATTTGGAGACAGGGAGGTTGGCGTTGTCAACTCCGATGGGAAAGTGAGGTGGAAGAGAAGCTTTGGGAGGGAAGGGTTGCTCAGTTTTAGACATATTCTAGGAAGACATTCATGTGGAGATGCCCTGTAAGGCAAGAAGTGAGATTACAGATGGACGGCGAGGTTGGGTTTAGGTCGATTTGAGAGTTACCTACAGAAAGGAGGTGATAGTTAAAGCTGTGGGAGCGGGCTAGCTCCTTGACAGTGTAAAGTGAGAATAACAGAGGAGGCAAAACAGAGTCTTGACAGGGGTTGAAAATCAGAAGAGAACTCAACAAAGAAGAGCTCAACAAAGGAGCCTTCCCAGACTGAGCCCCTTCCTTCCTCTCCCCCTCGTCCCCCTCTCCATTCCCCCCATCTTACCTCCTTCCCTTCCCCACAGCACCTGTATATATGTTTGTACAAATTTATTACTCTATTTATTTTACTTGTACCTATCTATTCTATTTATTTTATTTTGTTAGTATGTTTGGTTTTGTTCTCTGTCTCCCCCTTTTAGACTGTGAGCCCACTGTTGGGTAGGGACTGTCTCTATATGTTGCCAACTTGTACTTCCCAAGCGCTTAGTACAGTGCTCTGCACACAGTAAGCGCTCAATAAATACGATTGATGATGATTGATGATGACTGAGAAAGAGTGGCTAGAGGAAAACCAGAAGAGAATTGCGTTGGCTTAAAGGTGACTGAGAGATCACAAAGAATTAGGGTGGAGCAGAGACCCTTAGATTTGGCAGGAAGTAAGTCTTGAGGATCTTGTGGACTGCAGTTTCAGTGAAGGGGATGAAAACCAGATTTTAGTCACTAAAAGGGGGATTGGAGAGGAATACACGAGTTTGGATAGGAGTGGGAGCAGGGACACGGGTAATAGTTGGAGGGTGCACTGTATCCCTTTACATTATTTTAGCTGCTACCTCTATGCGGATGACTCGCTGCCAAACCTACCTCACTAGCTCCGGCCCCTTGTCTTTATAATCCGATCCCCTCTCCAGGACATCTCCAACTGGATGAACTTTTGGGACCTTAAACTCGGTGGAGAAAACTCATTTGCTAGGCCTATTTTTCCCTTTCACTTTCTATCATCATCATCAATCGTATTTATTGAGCGCTTACTATGTGCAGAGCACTATACTAAGCGCTTGGGAAGTACAAATTGGCAACATATAGAGACAGTCCCTACCCAACAGTGGGCTCACAATCATCCTCCGTGTTAAGTCTGGAGTCACCATTGACTCCTGTCTTACTCTGACGCTGACCGTTTCTAAATTCTGCCTTTTTTTCCTGCCACTATTTCATGGGTCCATTTCCTCTCCACCTTTTCAGCTACTTCTTTAATAATAATAACAATAATAATGGCATTTCTTAAGCACTTTCTATGTGCCAGGAACTATACTAAGCACAGGGGTGGATACAAGCAAATTGGGACCCTGTTCCTCGTGGGGCTCACAGTCTCTATCCCCATTTTACAGAGGAAGGAACTGAGGTCCAGAGAAGTGAAGGGACTTATCCAAGGTCACACAGCAGACAAGTGGCGAAGCTGGGATTAGAACCCATGACCTTCTCACTCCCACGCTTATGCTCTATCAACTACGCCACAATTGTTTCAAGCCTCCTTCACCTTCCAGTTGGATTACTTCAGTGGCTTCTTTACTGGCCTCACTGCCTCAAGTTTCTTCCCTTTTCTGACACTTTGCCCTCAGGTACTTTGTTTATCTTCCTGAAAAGCCATTGAGAAAGTAACAGTTCCCTACTCAAAAACTTCCAAAAGCCACCCATTTCACACACTTAAACACATCCCAACTCCTGGATTTAAGGCTCTCCATCAGCTGTCTTTTTCAATCTTATGATTTTTAGCTACCCATTTCACACACTTAAAAACATCCTAACCCCTGGATTTAAGGCTCTCCATCAGCCGTCTTTTTCAATCTTATAATTTTTAGTGTTCTAGTTGTCCAAAGTACTTTCGTATTTGCCTTTTGCTGTCGAGTCGTTTCCGATCCATGGCGATGCCATGGACACATCTCTGCCAGGATGCTCCATCTGCAATCGTTCTGGTAGTGTATCCATAGAGTTTTCTTGGTAAAAATATAGAAGAGGTTTACCATTGCAATTCTCCACTACTCCTGGTTGTTTTATCCCATCAAACACCTTAGCAATAGTTATATTTACCTAATTACATCTTTTTGCCCTCTTTTTATCATTTCTATCTCTGCTCTTGTTCCGTTATAGTTAGTTGACTTACAGCTTACGCTTGTCTCTAAGTTGTGTTCCCAAGTATCCAGTAGTATTCTGTACATTGCTGTCATATCAAATTGCTAGCATAAATTTTCTCTCAATTATTTACTGTTCAAATTTTTAATTAAATTGACTAATCACAACAGTAATAAAAACTGTGGTATTTGTGAAGTGCTTACTAGGTGCCAGGCACTATATTAAGTGCTGAAGTGGATACAAGCTAATCGGGTTGGACAGTCCCTGTCCCACATGAGGCTTACAGTCTCAATCCCCATTTTACAGCTGAGGTAACTGAGGCACAGAGAAGTCAAGTGACTTGTCCAAGGTCATACAGCAGAATAGTGGCAGAACCAGGATTAGAACCCAGGTCCTTCTGTCTCCCAGGCCTGTGCTCTACCCACTAGACTATGCTGCTTAATATATATATACATATATACACATATTCTATACACACATATACACATATTCTATTCTATATAAAACTATATGTATATATATTAGAGGGGATATAAAATATATTATATATAATAGATAATAATATATAATATAATATATTATATATATACATATATATATATATATTAGACCTTAGAGAAGTAACTCAAAGACACTGACTTTTCAGGCTAAGAGTGTTGTACTGTAATATTGCCTTCCATGTGACCTAGGGCAGGTCAATCCTGAGCCTCAGTTTCCTCTGCTTAATAAGGATAAAATTCCTATTCTCCCTTTCCTATTCTCTTATATGGCTCAGGTACTGTGCCAGATTTGATACCATGAATCTACCCTAGCACTTCTTAGCATAGTGCTCAGCGTATAAGCATTTAATACTATCATTTTTACATTAAACTAAATTTAATATAGTAGTTTGAAGATACTTAAGCGGCTGTTTCCACTTGATTCTTTGTCAGAAAGGGGAAGCAGCATGGCGTAGTGGGTAGAGCATGGGCCCGGGGGTCAGAAGGTCATGAGTTCTAATTCTGGCTCTGCCACTTGTCTGCTGTGTGACTGTAGGCACATCACTTCACTTCTCTGTGCCCGTTACCTCTTTACAATGGGGAATAATAATAATAATAATGGCATTTATTAAGCACTTACTATGTGCAAAGCACTGTTCTAAGCCCTAGGGAGGTAAAAAGGTGATCAGGTTGTCCCATGGGGGGCTCACAGTCTTAATTCCCATTTTACAGATGAAGTAACTGAGGCACGGGGAAGTGAAGTGACTTACCCAAAATCACACAGCTGACAATTGGCAGAGCTGGGATTTGAACCCATGACCTCTGACTCCAAAGCCCAGGCTTTTCCCACTGAGCCACGCTGCCAGCCCTATGCGGGACAGGAACTGTATCCAACCCGATTTGCTTGTATCCGTCTCAGTGCTTCTAGCCTGTGAGCCCGCTGTTGGGTAGGGACCGTCTCCATATGTTGCCAACTTGTACTTCCCAAGCGCTTAGTCCAGTGCTCTGCACACGGTAAGCGCTCAATAAATACGATTGAATGAACGAATGCTTAGTACACTGCCTGGCACATAAGTACTTAAATACTACTGTCTCTCCCCGCTTCAGTCTATACTTCCCGCTGCTGCCCGGCTCGTTTTTGTACAGAAACGCTACCTTGCTGGTTCAATCTCTCATCCTATCCCAGCTGGATTACTGCATCAGCCTCCTCTCTGATCTCCCATCCTCCTGTCTCTCCCCGCTTCAGTCTATACTTTACTCTGCTGCCCGGCTCATCTTTGTCCAGAAACGCTTTGGGCATGCCACTCCCCTCCTCAAAAATCTCCAGTGGCTGCCTGTCAATCTGCGCATCAGGCAGAAACTCCTCACCCTGGGCTTCCAGGCTGTCCATCCCCTCGCCCCCTCCTACCTCCCCTCCCTTCTCTCCTTCTCCAGCCCAGCCCGCACCCTCCGCTCCTCTGCCACTGCTAACCTCCTCACTGGGCCTAGTTCTTGTCTGTCTCCCCATCGACCCCCAGCCCACGTCTTACTTCTAGCCTGGAATGCCCTCCCCTCCTCAAATCCCCCAAACTCGCTCTCTCCCCCCCTTCAAAGCCCTACTGAAAGCTCACCTCCTCCAGGAGGCCTTCCCACACTGAGCCTTTTCCTCTGCTCCTCCTCCCCTCCCCATCGCCCCTACTCCCTCCACTCTACCCCCTTCCCCGCCCCACAGCACTTGTGTATATTTGTACTTATTAATTTATTAATGATGTGTATATATCTACAATTCTATTGATCTATTTTGATGCTATTGATGCCTGTCTACTTTTGTTTCGTTGTCTGTCTCACCCTTCTAGACTGTGAGCCCGCTGTTGGGTAGGGATTGTCTCTACCTGTTGCCGAACTGCAGCTTCCAAGCGCTTAGTACAGTGCTCTGCACCTGGTAAGTGCTCAACAAATGATTGAATGAATGAAATACCATAATAATAACAGTCGTTACTTGAGCCTTAATTTGGGCAATTTTAAACCTCAGGTCTTATATTTGAATTGAAGAAGTGTCTGAGACATGCTAATAGTTTCCCCTGCTAACAGAAAGTTCTTATCATTCATTCATTCAATCAATCGTATTTATTGAGCGCTTACTGTGTGCAGAGCACTGTACTAAGTGCTTGGGAAGTACAAGTTGGCAACCTATCGAGACGGTCCCTACCCAACAGTGGGCTCACAGTCTAGAAGAGTGGGCTCACAGTCTAGAAGGTGCTCAGCGCTTAGAACAGTGCTTTGCACATAGTAAGCACTTAACAAATGCCATTATTATTATTATTACCATTGGCTTTAATTCATTCATATTTACTGAGCACTTACTTACCCATTTATTTATATTGTCTGTATCTCCCTCTAGACTGTGAGCTCATTGTGGGCAGGACTGTGTCTTGTTATATTTATTGTACTCTCCCAAGCCCTAAGTACAGGGCTTTGCACACCGTAAGTGCTCATTAAATTCAAATTAATGAATTTAATCAGTTCTCCAACTCACTTCATTGACTTCATCGGGCACTGTTCCTCTAATGCCAACTCATTATACCACAATTACATGTCCTCACTGCCCATTTCCAAAGCCCTACCTAATTCACACCTCTTTTAAGTTTTCCCCGACAAGCTCACTCCCCCTATTCACCCACCCTGCTTAGAGAAGCAGCGTGGCTCAGTGGAAAGAGCCCGGAGGCCGAGGTCGTGGGTTCAAATCCAGGCTCCGCCACTTGTCTGCTGCGTGACCTTGGGAAAGTCACTTCACTTCTCTGGGCCTCAGTTCCCTCATCTGGAAAATGGGGATTAAGACTGTGAGCCCCACGTGGGACAGCGCTTAGAACAGCGCTTTGCACATAGTAAGTGCTTAATAAATGCCATCATCACTGCTTAGAACAGTGCTTGGAACATAGTAAGCGCTTAATAAATGCTATTATTATTATTATTTAGGTCTGTACCCTTAAGCACTTTGAAATTCACCCATCTCCCAGCCCCATAGTACTTAGGTAGAGATCACCCGTGATCAATCGTATTTATTGAGCGCTTACTGTGATGTATTTCAATGCCCGCCTTTCTCTCTCCCCTTATCTAGAAGCTTCATTTTGCCAATGCTCTTGTACTGCCTTCTCCCCACTGCTCAGTACAGTGCTCAGCATGTAATAATAGTAATAACGGTATTTATCATCATCATCATCAATTGTATTTATTGAGCGCTTACTGTGTGCAGAGCACTGTACTAAGCGCTTGGGAAGTCCAAGTTGGCAACATATAGACAGTCCCTACCCAACAGTGGGCTCACAGTCTAAGCGCTTCTAGTTTAGTAAGCTAGTTTAATAAGCGTTACTAGTTTAGTATTTGCATTTGTTACGTTTAGTAACAAATGTTTATTTATGTTTGTACGTATTTATTGCTCTATTTATTTTACTTGTACATATCTATTTATTTTATTTTGTTAATATGTTTTGTTTTGTTCTCTGTCTCCCCCTTCTAGACTGTGAGCCCACTGTTGGGTAGGAACCGTCTCTATAGAGAGGCAGTGTGGCTCAGTGGGAAGAGCCCGGGCTTTGGAGTCAGAGATCATGAGTTCGAATCCCGGCTCCACCACAAGTCTGCTGTGTGACCTTGGGCAAGTCACTTAGCTTCTCCGAGCCTCAGTTCCCTCATCTGTAAAAATGGGGATTAAGACTGTGAGCCCCACGTGGGACAACTTGATCACATTATATCCCCCCCAGCGCTTAGAACAGTGCTTTGCACATAGTAAGCGCTTAACAAATGCCATTATTATTATTATACGGTGCCAACTTGTACTTCCCAAGCGCTTAGTACAGTGCTCTGCACACAGTAAGCGCTCAATCAATCAATCGTATTTATTGAGCGCTTACTGTGTGCAGAGCTCTGTACTAATCGCTTGGGAAGTACAAGATGGAAACATCTAGAGACAGTCCCTACCCAACAGTGGGCTCACAGTCTAAAAGGGGGAGACAGAGAACAAAACCAAACATACTAACAAAATAAAATAAATAGAATAGATATGTACAAGTAAAATAAATATGATATAAATAAATATGATTGATTGATTTAGTACGCTAGGTGCCCAGTACTGTTCTAAGTGCCGGTGTGGCTTAGTGGAAAGATCAAGGACTTGGGAATCAGAGATTCTAATCCCAGCTCCACCTCTTGTCAGCTGTGTTCATTTATTCAACTCAATCGTATTTATTGAGCGCTTACTGTGTGCAGAGCACTGTACTAAGCGCTTGGGAAGTACAAGTTGGCGACATATAGAGACGGTCCCTACCCAACAACGAAAGTCTGTGTGACTTTGGGCAAGTCACAACTTCTCTGTGCCTCAGTTACCTCATCTGTAAAATGGGGATTAAAACCTGTGAGCCCCACGCGGGGCAACCTGATTACCTTGTGTCACCCCCAGCGCTTAGAACAGTGCTTGGCACATAGTAAGCGCTCGAAGCAGCGTGGCTTAGTGGAAAGAGCCCGGGCTTGGGAGTCAGAGGTCGTGGGTTCTAATCCCGGCTCCGCCACTTGTCAGCTGTGCGGCTTTGGGCAAGTCACTTAGCTTCTCTGTGCCTCAGTTACCTCATCTGTAAAATGGGGGTGAAGACTGTCAGCCCCATTTGGGACAACCTGCTTTCCTTGTATGTACCCCAGAGCTTAGAACAGTGCTTGGCACCTAGTCGGCACTTAACAAGTACCGTAATTATTATTATTATTATTAATACCACTGATTGATTTAGCCAAGGAAAATAGACAATATTCAGCTCTTCTGGTTCAAGCTGTTTTGAAAAATACTGACAATTTCTCACATGAATTTTTTCAGCCAACAGATTTCTATTTCGACCCTGAGCCGGAAAACGAAAGGCCCATTTTCTCCAAGGAAATTCTGTCATTCATTCATTCATTCAGTCGTATTTATCGAGCGCTTACTGTGTGCAGAGCACTGGACTAAGCGCTTGGGAAGTACAATTTACATCAGGAGTTGTGGTAGAGAAGCAGCGTGGCTCAGTGGAAAGAGCACGGGCTTTGGAGCCAGAGGTCATGGGTTCGAATCCCAGCTCCGCCAATTGTCAGCTGTGTGACTTTGGGCAAGTCACTTCACTTCTCTGGGCCTCAGTTACCTCACCTGTAAAATGGGGATGAAGACCGTGAGCCCCACGTGGGACAACCTGATCACCTTGTAACCTCCCCAGCATTTAGACCAGCGCTTTGCACATAGTAAGCGCTTAATAAATGCCATCACTCATTATTATTATTATTTGACTCCAATGGCTGGCTGTCACCTACAAACAGAACAGTGATTGGATTTCTTACTATTGAGAACTAGAAGCTTAGCCCCAATCTCAACAGAAGAGTATGGCGATGCTACTGATATTAGCATTTCCACGCACTGCAGCGTTCAGATTATTGCGACTAAAAAGAAGCAGAGATCCAGGATGGGGCACTTTCTCCTTCCTGTATGCATTCCTTTTCACCTGCCACTCGTCGCAACACCTGTCAAACTGTCAGATATCACTCCAAGTTCAGGTAGAGTTAATAATTTCAATAGCACTGTTCTGTTAGAGTGGCTAGAACACGGGCCTCGGTCAGGTCATGGGTTCTAATCCCAGCTCTGCCACTTGTCTGCTGTGTGACCTTTGACAAATCACTTCTCTGGGCCTCGGTTACCTCATCTGTTAAATGGGGATTGAGACTGTGAGTCCTACATTAACAGGGACTGTGTCCAACCCCATTTGCTTGTATCCACCCCAGCGCTTGGCACATAGTAAGAGCTTAAAGACTGTGAAACCATTGATGGGTAGGGACCATCTCTAGATGTTGCCAACTTGTACTTCCCAAGCGCTTAGTCCAGTGCTCTGCACACACTAAGTGCTCAATAAATACGATTGAATGAACAAATACCATCATTATTTTACTTAAACCCGCCCCCCCCAAAAAAAAACCCATTTTGAGACAATTACCCTTCCCCCCTTCAAAGCCCTTTTGAAGGCACATTTCCCTCAAGGGGCCTTCCCCCCTTCTTTCACTACCATTCATTCAATCGTATTTATTGAGCTCTTACTGCATGCAGGACACCGTACTAAGTGCGTGGGAGAGTACAACGGACATATTCCCTGTCCACAAAGATCTTATAGACTCAGGGGTGGGAACAGACATTAATATAAATAAATGAGATATGTACAAAAGTGCTGTGGGGCTGGGAAGGGGGATGAACAAAGCAAGAAAATCAGGGTGACATAGAAGGGAGTAGAAGAGGAAAATGGGGGGGTTAAGGAAGGCCTCTTGGTGATGTGCCTTCAATGAGACTTCGGAGGGAGAGTAATTGTCTGTAACTGTCTCCTGCGTTGCCCTGACTTGCTTATTAATCGTCCCCTCCCGGTCCCACAACCCTTAGGTATGTCTGTAATTCTTTTTTTTAAACTGTCTCCCCCTCTAGACTGTAAGCTCATTGTGGGCATAAATTCATTGTTGTATTGCACTCTTCCAAGCGCTTAGCACAGTACTCACAGGTAGTAAATAATCCATAAATATGACTGAACGAATGAACAGATATCTTAGGTGGATGGAATTTAGGCAGCCATACTTCTGGCCACAGCCGTACTCCCTTTGTGGATGACATCTGCCTAAACGGATCAAAACAAATCCTGTTTTCGGGCAAGGGATCGGACGACACGATGTAGGCTAACCTGTAGAGCGGAGGTGAGGACTTATTTGGTTTCCTGGGACTTAACACATTTGGTAAACTCCGGCAGCTGAGCAGAGTGGGAAGGGGTGAGGAGTTCAAACGGCAGAAGTGACTGTGCTTCAGTTCTGTGGCGGGTCCTGCTCACCGTCAATCGATCAATGGTACCAAGCGCTTACTGTGTGCAGAGCACTGTACTAAATGCTTGGGAGAATATAGTATAATAGAATTGGTAGACACATTCCTTCCCTGCAAGGAGCTTAAAGGAAGAGTCAGCAATTCCTGCATGGCAAGGGCAGTGGTGACACCTGACTGTGGACATGTAACGCTGTTAATCCGGCCCCCATTTTGCCTTTTCCTGCTATATATCCAAGCTACCTTCTTTTAAGACCTTAAAAGTATTTCTCATATATTGTACTGTCTCACTCTTAACACCCCCGAAGTGCACGGAGGAACGAGCTCACAACCCCATTTTCTAAATATATATACATACATATGTGTTATATACGGATGCAAACAAGTCACACGGCAGCAAGCCCATTTTCCCTTTTCGTTCTGCCTGTATTCCCAAAAGCACTTGAAAAGATTAAATGAGCTGTTTCCGGAACCGAAACCATTTGTTTTTGGGACAAATCTATTTTCATGAGCAGCAGGTGCCAACAGATCAATCCATGTTCAAGTCACCTCTGACACCTAACCTGAAAGAGTCAAATTTGACAGCGTCACCGTGATATCTTAGACTAAGTTCCACATGGGCCAGGGACTGACACTCATATATTCTCTAACCCAGGGTTTAGCATATAGTAAGTGCTTAAATATGCTGTTACTAATAGAGCTGCTAACGCTACCCAGCATCGGCAAAAGAAAATTCCATTTGCAAAAACCACAGAAGTAATCCGCGTTAATTAGAGCAATCTGGACTTCTCAGCTTTCACAGATTTTCCTCCATGATATTCTCTGCCACCAAAGAGTCTCCGTGTAATTATCAACTGCTACCTTGTTGATTCAGGCTCCGCAATGTACAAACAACTCCTTTAGAGCTAGCTTTCAAATATTAATTCACACAAATGGGGGAAGGCCAACACCCAGGATAAAGGATTCAATCCAGTGTTTATTCCAGACTCATGATGGTTCTCCTCGTTCAATACATAAATCATTAAAACAGCCTACTGACTGGTAATTCTTCCATAATAATGCATGATTGCATTACTCAGTTTTACAATTACTTCTCTAGATGAAGTTTCTCAACTCAAACAGCGATCTTCACTATTGATAAAAAACATGTTATGAATTTAAAAAAGGACACTCTCGAGGTGCTTCATAATTTAAATACTTTCCATTTATAAAAACGCTTTGGAAGCTTGAGACTAATCTATTTCTTTACCAAATCATCTCTCGTCACCCAATCTTCCACAAGTCAGTGTAGGGATGCTACGTGAATGCGAGGCTGCTGGTATTGGTTTTTCTCTCATTTTTTTTTATTTAAAAAAAGGGGCCAAGAATGGGCAAAGGGAAAATAAATGATTATATGGATTTTCCGAACTTCTAAAAAAAAAAAAAAATTACGTGTGCATAAATTTCAGGCTAAGTGTCCCTTTGAGGTAGATTTCTAAAAGGACAACTAAACAAATTGCAGCCTGCATTTTGTACCACTGCATCGGAAATGGGCTAACTCCTTGAAATTCATTCTATGATAACTTTTTTGCGGAGCATCTAAGGGTGTGATACATTAAGAGCCTTCTAAGATACAGATACAATAGACATGAAAGTTTTCCCTAGAATTGCAGCCTTCATGTACATTGTATGCACATAAATACTTCTGTTATACGCATTCAAGACCCATTCTCAAAGTCTTCGGCATTCAATATGCAAAGCATGGCCATGCTAACTTCAGTACAGAAACCATAATCCCACGTCTACCAAACAAGAGTAGAATTAGTGGCAGTTTATTGCCTTATACAAATTTAACCAACATGGCAACCATGCCAAAGGAATTAAAACATTTTCAGGACATATGTACAGGCTGTACATTTCAGAAACAATTGAACAATAAAAATGCAAGAACAATCTTCGCATTGTGTCTGAACTAAAACGGGTGGAAACCTTCAACGCAATAAATGGGATTACAAAGGCACTTCCCTACACAAATATAGAAAATGAAAATTTGCAGCCTATAGGGAGGTCGAAGAGTGTGTAACTACTGCACAATCTCAACTTTAAGGAAAAAAAAGTAAGCAGGATTTAATCAAACATTTATAGGATTCAATGTGATCCACTTTTACCCCGCCCCCCCCCACCAAAAGAAATCACTCAGTCTCATCTTTGTTTTTATGTTGCTTTTCTTGGCTCTCACGTTCAGTACTTTGGCTCCTTCGACGATCATGTTTATCTAACTGGTCCTTGCTATCGCTGTGATCTCTTTTGTGGGCACGGTCCTTGCTTCTGCTACGCTTTCGGGGCTTTTCCTTGATGGGGCTATGTTCCCGTTTTCTGGATTTTTCCACACTGCCGGCTCTTCCTCGGCTGCCGCTCCTACTTCGTTTATTTGATTTCTCTTTACTCTCATTCCTATGTTTACTTGACTTCTCTTTGCTTCTGCTTCTACTGCGCTTCCCCGTATTTCTACTCCGGCTTCTACTTCTATGTTTTCTCTCTCGGCTTCTACTTCTACTGTGTCTTCTCTCTCTCTTGGTATCCTTCTTATCATCTCTGTGCTTCTTTTCATCTTTCTCATCCTTATGCTTCTTCTCCTCAATTTCACTCTTACTTCTCCTGTCTTTTGACCGATCCCTTGACCTTTCTCTATCCTTTTCCCGGTCATTACCCCTTTCCTTATCATAGTCCCGCTCTCTTCTCCTGCCCCGTTCATTTTCCTTCTCTCTTTCTCGATCCCTGTCTCTCCTCTCCTTTCTATCACGACTGCGACTGCGACTTCTATGCCTTTCCCTGCTCCGGCTTCGTCTGCGCTCTAACCCCCGATCAAGACTTCTGGATCTTCGCCTTTCTTTCTCCCTTTCTTTAGCTTCACGTTCTAATCTCTGCCGTTCTTTCTCCCTCTCTAATTCCCTGTCAAAGCTGGAAGATCCATGGCTTTCCCGATGATGGCTCCTACTTCTTGATCTTCTAGGGGATCTTCTCGGACTCAATGATCTCCTTGGAGACCTAGCATGAAGGAAAAAAAAAGGTAACTGAATATAACCCTATGGTAAGTATTAAATAATCTAAACCAATCTTTTCCACCCTGGCAGTCACCAGGGTAATTTAAAATTCAGCAGGCTTATAAAGATTAAATTATGATCTTTTGGGCTGAAAGATAGCGCGCATTAAGCTAGAGACCAGATTTTGATAGGAGGAAAGAAAAAAAATCAGAGAATGAACTAAAATTAGGAGGTTAGAGAAGACTGTCTTCAAAATTAGACTGGTGTATGTTGGACACACACCTGAATCTGTGATCTTTGGGCCTTTAGTATTTGCGGCCACAGCGCTTATGCTCATATCTACAAATTATCATATTTATAATATATAATATAATCAACATATTATTACAAGACAGTATATCATATATTATAATTAATATATAATTAATTATATATTATATAATAGTATATTATAAATTATTCATTTCTGTTAATGTCTGTCTCTCCCATGCGCTTAGTACAGTGATCTGCTCACAGTCAGCGCGAAATAAAGATCATTGACGACCACAACGATTTAACACAGCTAACAAAACAAACAGCAGATTACGGTACGGAGTCTAAAAAGTTCGTTTGTAACCTTGAACGTCTACGCTCGACGTGTCTTTCTGTTTCCTCGACACCTTCCTTCCCCTCCTTCTTGATTTTTCTAGGCCTCGTTTTAATCTGCTGATCAATATTTTTCTGCACCGGGACGGGAATTCTTGGAAATAAAGTAGAAAACCATTCTAGCTTGGTAAGAAAAGAACGAAGCATCTCTCCAATGGTCATAACACAGCCTCCACCGGCCTTCACATCCAAATCCTACGAAAAACACAAAGAGAGATATCCTGATGGTCAAAAAATGCCTGGATTATTTATCAAAGAGCACTACAAAATTACCATCTTTGGAATCTCGAGTTTTAAAAAAAACTACTCTAAGAGAAATTCCAACTTGTGTACCTTTCTAATCTGGAAATCAAAGACATCGGTAGACTCGAGGGCTTACTGTCTGCATGCAGGTGAACACAAACCCTGCAGCTGCCTGGCCGTAACGGGGATTATCATCTCAATGAACAGGAAAATGAAAAAAGGTTCTCGTATCATCTGGCTATGTGGAACAGTTTTAGGCTTAAATTCCACATGACTAAATAACTTCAAAGTCATTTTCGGAAAGACGTCTGCACACAATCACACCCGGCACTTTGTCCTCTTTACGTACGGACTAAGTCAGGCATTTTCGGTCTAAAATGGATCGTAGGAAACTTCTGATAAGGAATGGCGCCCTAATAAAACTGGAAGCAATAGCAAACCAACTGCCATGAAGCAGTGAGGTTTCTAATTTTGTCATGTAAAAAATAAATAAATGAACAAATAATTGGAAACGCATAATCCATGATGACCATTGTCTCTGAAAAGGGTCATTACCGCATGAAGGCCTTCTTGCTATGCCCTCTCACAGCTCAGGACATGTTAGTCAGCTATTGTCAGTCCCAAACCTATAGTGCAAGCACACAAGGAAAGTGAGATTTGTTATCTAAACAGGAAAACAAGATCTAAAGGTAAAACTGCTTGCACTCACACACATTTAAGTGTTCAGATATACAGTATTTCCATATATAATCGCTGCAGAGATCTAAAGAAGAAAACAATAAGGTTAGCTTAAACAGGACACCTAGGGTTGGTATGCACAATAAAAACAGATTACTTGAACATTCGAAGCATTCAGAAACCAGATTAATAGGGAAGAGGAAAAAAAAATTCATGCTTACAGTGAAACATACTTTGGGGGGTACTGGGAGCTGGGGAGGAAGACAAGTGTCAATGCCAAAATTTGATCCAACAGCAAAAATAAACTTTGTCAACTTTTCGGGGCGCGATCACAAGCCTGGTTTCTCTCCTTCGTTCTACGTGTGAACTCTAAACGTTCAATACTACTGACTGACTGAACTGGACGTTGCATTTGAGCACTTTAAAGGCTAATTACTCCTGATACCAGCTGTATGGCCGTGGGTGGCTGCACAAGAGATACGCAAGGGTAATTTCAATTTGAACTCGTTTTCCTGCGTCAGGGAAGAACCGACTTAAAATGACTTTTGGTGTTTAAAAACAGATTTAGAAAAATCTACTACTGGAAACACTTCCCTTGAACTGAATGGAATTCAAATGAGAAGTCGCGTAACCCAGTGGATAGGCCCCACTGGCCCGAGAGTCAGAAAGGCTTGGGTTCTAACCCCGGCTCTCCTACTTATCTGCTGTGTGGCCCTGGGCAAGGCACTTAACTTCTCTGTGCTTCAGTTACCTCGTCTGTAAGACGGGGACTGAGACCGTGAGCCCCGTGTGGGACAGGGACTGTGTCCAACCTGATTAGCTTGTATCTACCCCAGCACTGAGTACAGCGCTTGGCACATGGCAAGTGCTTAACAAATCCCATTAAAAAAAGAGGAAATAAAAAAGACTTTAAAATGCAGACCCCTCCAAACCAATTTTCCTTCAGATTTCTGAATGGACATGAGTGAAATCTTAGCAAAGTAGATATGCGTAATGACTTCTGAATGCAAATGAAACACGAATATTCGTTTCAGAAACGTGGGTATGTTTCAGCATAATTTTACTCTTCCCATTTTTTTTTAAAAAAAAAATCCTCTTTTTATCATCCTTTTTCTTAACTGACTTGACTCAGTGACTTACTAACTTTAAATGGAAAACCTTTACAGCACTGTTAAAAACAGCAGTTCTTCAGAGCAACTCTCGGGTACCCCAAAACAGAGCAGGCAGCTTTCAAAGAGATCTATTCTCTCTTGACACGCTTACCCTCGACAAAAAAACGTGGGCAAGTAAGGGGTTGCACTTTAGGGTGGTACAAGTGATATTTCTTCTGGACAAAAATAGGTCTTGTAAAGGTAACTCCTCCTAAAGCAGTTGTTTTTATTCTAGTCAATGTCTCTCTCAAAGTTGCTTTTGCAGGCTAGGGAAGTTCCCACAATGGGCCCCGGGTGCAAATGCACGGGGACAGTTCCTGTACTTCCCAGGTGCACGAGTACACAAATCCTCTAAAGATACAAATAATTTAAATATCAGGAATAATTTAATATCAGGATGAAGTTTCTACAAGCCCCCGCCGCTTCCCCCCACCCCAACATAATGGCAATCATTACCAAATAGCATGTTTAACTCTACATTTAAAAAGACAAAGATTCACCTTTAACAGAAGAACTAATTAGCACTTTCCCTTACCTTTACAAAGATAGAGGACGTAGTTATTGTTATCTGGAAGAAACAAGCTAAGGATAAGTGGAACCAAATCAAAAAAGTCTGACTAGTGAAGCTCGGATGAATGTTTTCCAGATTTGTCTTTTGTTACCTCAATTTAGGAATAGGATCCATTTTAAAGTCAGTGACTAATAAGACTGATCATCTGATAGTAGGACACATTCAAGCTCAGTTCCCTATATTAAGAGTGTCGTTAAAACACAAAAAGGAAAACAGTTAAAATGTACCCGGGCTTTGAAAATTTAAACGCTACAACGATTATCTGATTTTTCAGGTGAGCCTTCATAGTGAATTTAGCCACAAATCTTAAAAAAACTATGACAATAATCTGAATACTCAATCTAAAAGCAAGCTTGAGTAAAGGATAAAATTTGACAGTCGCTACAGAATATTCCGTGTAAAACATGGTAACAGCCAGAAAAAAAAAACAAAAAACAAATTACCCTTGCTGACATACCTCTTCGTCATCAAGGAAGGATTCAAACCAGTCCCATAGATCTGTAGGGGGTTGTGTGTACCTGAAGTTAGAAAAGAAAGCTGTAATTTACAGTATTTGAGTATTCTGCAATGTCTGACCACAAAATGCACGATGGCTTACCTTATATACATAAATCCAAGGGCCCTAATATATGGAGAGTCAGTGTGCGTTATGAGACCCATCACTTGTTTGCGAGTAAGTTTCAAGGTAAATAGCTTGTACAGCAGGCAAAAAGCTGTAGAAACAATTCCACCAGTTCCAACACCTCTCACCTTCAGGAGAAAACAAAATGGTTAACATGGACAGCTAACGCCAAAATTCGCACCTTCTTAGACCTGCTTTTTTTTTCCTACTCTAGAACCTGCTACCGGATGCATAAGTGGCATTTAAATGCCCACGTGAGAACAGAGAACACCGTCTGTAACTTTATTTATTTTTTACGCAAGAGCAGTTGCCAGACACAGAAAAATTTAAGAATGCACGTACTTCTACTTACCCCTCCGCACATCCCTGTCTGGCCGGCTGTTTTTCTGCTTCCTTTTTCCCATGGCTCGACGTGTGTGACCTGTAAATATTAAGAAAAACCTCTATAATGACATTCAGACTTTTTTATTCAAAACAGAAAGCTTACATCTTTAAAAATCCAAGCAGCACTTCTAACTGACAAACTGAGAGACACACAGAGCGGCCTACTGGAAGCGTCACGGACCAGGGGTCAGGACACCTGGCTTTAAATCCGAACTCCGCCAATGCCTGCTGTATGTCAAGCCATTTTTACCTCTCTGTGGCTCAGTTTCCTCACCTGTTAAACTGGTATAAAATATCTGCTCCCTGCCCTCTCAGATTGTGAGACCCAATAAAACATAAAGCGCCTAATCTGATTATTCAGCAGAGTGCTTTGGCAATGTAATAAACAATACTTTATTGTACTGTACTTCCCCAAGCACTTAGTACAGGGCTCAGCACACAGTAGGTGCTCAATAAACACTAGTAACTGATTTATTATTATTATGTTGCCCCCCTGGTACTGCTTAATGTTTCTACAATTAAACGGGAGTGCAGATTTTCGAAGGAATCAGTCAGTCAACTGTAATTATTGAGTGCTTACTCCGTCCAGAGCACCGTATTAAGTGCTAGGGAGAAAACGGTATAACAATAAACAGACAATCCCTGCCCCACAACAAGCTTACAGTCTACCTTTCTTAAAGAATACATAAATACTAAATTGCTTTCAACAAGGCACAGACATTGTTCTACTCAAGTATTGTTCCAAGGTAAAGACCCATAAATAATTTATTAAAATACAAACAAATAGCATGACGATCCAGAACAAAAGACCAGTTTTATCACTTTACTGGTTGTGCAGACCTACAGATTGAAAAAGGGAAGAAAAAAAATGTATGCTAGCAATCTGACACGATTGCTAAAGTACATAATTTGACTTTGTAGAGAACTCTAAGGCACATGGCTCACACTCCACATACTGATTCCAATATACTCAACATATAAATCAGGCTGCAAATTCCTTGAAGATAGAGATACTGTCTTAGGGAATACTGTCTTACTCATTTTGTTTATTCTCTCGAACACTTCTCATGCTCAGCTAAGCCCTCTTTTCCAAAACTCCCTCTCCCTTCAGTATCACCTAAGCACTTGGCTCTCTACCCTTTGAGCATGTGATATTCACCCCACCCTCATGATGTGCAATCTGTACACAGTAAGCACTCAAATACCTTTGACTGACAGGCACTCAATCAAGCAATTCATGGTATTTATTGAGCGCTTACTATGTGCAGAGCATTGTTCTTAGTGATTGGGAGAGTACAATATAAGAGAATTAGCAGGCCCTGTTGCCTACAGTCTAGAGAGGGAGATAGAAATTAATATAATTTATAATAATTTCAAGAAACATACATTAAGTGCTCTGGGACAGGGATATCAGATGTCTCAAGTACTACTGATTGATTAGTCATCACTACATTCAACAGACAAAGGCTATGAAGGAAATGAAATCTAACAAGGAAGGAAAAATAAAGTAATCTTTTGAAATAACTACATGAAAAACAAAATGTAAGCTACTGCCAAAAAACTTCCTATAGAACTAAAATCACTTATCCGAATATTAGATTATTTTGTCAAATTGTTACCTTACACTTCCGTCGTTTAAAAGCATATAACTCTAAAATGATTATTAGGCATAAATTTAGAGATTATATCTAGAGGCTATTATATTATATAATTATATAAAGAGGCTGTGACAAAAAAAACTACTTAATGGACTGTTTCCTTTTAAAATACATTTACTTTCAAAGCTTCCCCAAAATGCAATATTTAGTGCTCACTAAATAATGAGTACATTCAGAAATCTCAGTCTGAGTTACTTACTCATACATACAAACATACATACTTATTCTATTTATTTTATTTCGTTAATATGTTTTGTTTTGTCGTCTGTCTCCCCCTCTAGACTGTGAGCCCGCTGTTGGGTAGGGACCGTCTCTATATGTTGCCAACTTGTACTTCCCAAGTGCTTAGTACAGTGCTCTGCACACAGTAAGCGCTCAATAAATACGATTGAATGAATGAATAAAAAGATAAAATTAGTTTGGGCTTCCTCGCAGAAAACTTTAGTCATCTCATGTGAATATACAGATCCAGATCTTTTTCTTGCTAAAACAGAAATCTAATAACAAAATCAACGACTGCTACTAAATAATTACGGTATTTGTTAAGCGCTTACTGTTCTAAGCACTGGGGTAGGTCCAAGCTTTTCAGACTGGACAGAGTCCCTATCCCACGAGGAGCTTACACTTTAAAACAGGAGGGAAGAGTAGTGCATTCACTTAGCAATTTTGCAATTTGCAAAATACAATGGAGGGCATTGAATACTGCTCCCCAAATAGCCTCGAGTTTCCTCAAGGGAAGGCTACAAGTTTTATATTACTGCTTAACTAAGCGTACCCATGGAAAATTTCTATGAAAATCACCTTCTAAAGCTTTCTTTTATTAACACAGTAGTTTGCCTCTCACTGGTTTCATTTTAATTCATTTAAATCTGCAGAGGCCACGCCGTCTCAAAGCGTATGAAAATGACGATTTAGTTAAAAGCAGGCTGAATGAAAATAAATGTAAGCCGACTGAGACCTAGGGTTCACTCTGGTGATTTGAATGAGCTCTCTAACAATTAAAATAAAAAGTACAATGTATCCAATTTACTAACGGTTCAAAGTATTTGGGGCGATGGGGCTTTTAGACTGTGAGCCCACTGTTGGGTAGGGGCTGTCTCTATATGTTGCCAACTTGTACTTCCCAAGCGCTTAGTACAGTGCTCTGCACAAAGTAAGCGCTCAATAAATACGATTGATTGATTGATTGATTGATGGTCGGAGGAGTGTTTTCTCATGCACTTAGTGGGCTGACTCTGTATAATTTCGTGGCACAGCGGAATGGTCTGTGTGAATACCAACGGAAATACTGATTGGACCCCCCTCAGCAAGACCAATTTAAGGTCATCTACTATTGCACCGATGTTTGAATCCCTGACAACTGTTCGTCCAGTCTGTTCACACCTCTGCAGTAGGGTGAGGAGTCAAACTCATCCCACACAGTTATCAATCAATCAATCGTATTTATTGAGCGCTTACTGTGTGCAGAGCACTGGACTAAGCGCTTGGGAAGTACAAGTTGGCAACACGTAGAGACGGTCCCTACCCAACAGTGGGCTCACCGTCTACATCTAAACACTTCCGCGAACATGTGTTTGGGACAATAGGTCACTTTATTCCCTGCAGCGTTTGAGGTCCGGTTCGGGGAGAGAAAGCGGCGTGGCCTGCTGGACAGAGAGGGCCTGGGTTCGAATCCCACTTCTGCCACTTTCATTCATTCATTCAGTCGTATTCACTGAGCGCTTACGGTGGGGCAGGGCGCTGTGCTACGCGCTTCGGAAGTACAGTTCGGCCACACTTGTCTATTGATGGCTCAGTGGGAAGAGCACGGGCTTTGGAGTCAGAGGTCATGGGTTCGAATCCCGACTCCACCACAAGTCTGCTGTGTGACCTCGGGCAAGTCACTTAACTTCTCTGAGCCTAAACTACCTCATCTGTAAAATGGGGATTAAGATTGTGAGCCCCACGTGGGACAACCTGATCACCTTGTAACCTCCCCAGCGCTTAGAACAGTGCTTTGCACATAGTAAGCACTTAATAAATGCCATTATTATTATTATTATTGTGTGACCTTAGGCCAGTCACTGAATTCTTTTGTACTGCAGTCGCTTCATCTGTGAAATGGGGATTAAGACTGCGGGAGGGACAGGGACGGTGCCCAACCGCAGCGCTTAGTTCGGGGCTGGCACGGAGTAACAGCTGGACGAATACCACCCAAAAAAAGGGACGAACACCCCCCTGGGTCTCTGGTTCCTTAACTGAGTGCTCAATGTGGGGGAGAGGGTGGCGGGGCCTTCTTTTCCCCTCCCTCCCCCCTTTTCTTGCCCCTCTCTTTCCTCTCAATCAATCAATCGTATTCATTGAGCGCTTACTGTGTGCAGGGCACTGTACTAAGCGCTTGGGAAGTACAAGTTGGCAACAAATAGAGACAGTCCCTACCCAACAGTGGGCTCGTGTTGCTCACCCTCACCCCCATCCTCATCCTCACCCCCGGCCACAAGGCGCGGAGGACACCAGGGAGACGTGGAGGCCGCGGCCTCACAAGCCTCCGCGCCGATCATACTTATCATTACTATTATTCATAATAATAGTATTCATTCAATCGTATTTATCAAGCGCTGTGTGCAGAGCACTGTACTAAGCGCTTAATAGTAGGACTTGTGAAGCGCCTACTACGTGCCAAGCACTGTTCCAAGGGCGGGGGTGGATACAGAGCAATCGGTTGGACCCAGTCCCTGCCCCACATGGGGCTCACACAGTCTTTCACCCCACTGTACAGATGAGGGAATTGAGGCCCAGACAATCAATCAACCAATCAATCGTATTTATTGAGCGCTTACTAAGCGCTTGGGAAGTACAAGTTGGCAACATGTAGAGACAGTCCCCACCCAACAGTGGGCTCCCAGTCTAAAAGGGGCTTGCCCAAAGTCACCCAGCAGACATGGAGCGGAACCGAGATTCGAACCCAGGTCCTTCGGACTCCCAGACCCAGCCTGAATATATGTACCACCTGTATATACGTTTGTACGTATTTATTACTCTATTTCATTTGTACATATTTATTCTATTTATTTTGTTAATATGTTTTGTTTTGTTGTCTGTCTCCCCCTTCTAGCCCGTGAGCCCGCTGTCGGGTAGGGACCGTCTCTAGATCATCATCATCATCAATCGTATTTATTGAGCGCTTACTATGTGCAGAGCACTGGACTAAGCGCTTGGGAAGTACAAATTGGCAACATATAGAGACGGTCCCTGCCCAACAGTGGGCTCACAGTCTAAAAATAGATGTTGCCAACTTGTCCTTCCCAAGCGCTTAGTCCAGTGCTCTGCACACAGGAAGCGCTCAATAAATACCATTGAATGAATGAATGAAGGAAGGAAGGAAGCACAGCACTGGACTCCCCACCTCTAGACTGTGAGCTCATCGGGGACAGGGATTGTTACTTTTATTGTTCTACTGCACTTTCCCAAACGCTTAGTCCAGTGCTCGGCACGTAGTAAGTGCTCAATAAACACGACTGAATAAATGAAGGCACTAAGCGTGGGAGAGTACAAGGTAACAGGGCTTAGCCCAGTGCTCTGCACATCGTAAGCGCTCAATAAACACGACGGAACAAATATAATAGTAGACACGTTCCCCGCCCGCAAAAAACCGACGGCCTGGACGCCCCCGCGTGATCTGCTGGATCCGCTCAAGCGCTTAGTACAGTGCCCTGCACAGGGTAAACGCTCACTCAAGACGATGGAGAAGCAGCGTGGCTCAGTGGGAAGAGCCCGGGATTGGGAGTCAGAGGTTATGGGTTCTAATCCCGGCTCCGCCACGTGCCTGCTGGGTGACCTTGGGCAAGCCACTTCACTTCTCTGAGCCTCAGTTTCCCCCATCTGTAAAATGGGGATGAAGACTGTGAGCCCCACGTGGGACAACCTGACCACCTTGTATTCCCCCCGCCCCCAGCGCTTAGAACAGTGCTTGGCACATAGTAAGCACTTAACAAATGCCATCGTTATTATTACGTGGCTCGGTGGAAAGAGCACGGGCTTTGGAGTCAGAGGACATGGGTTCAAATTCCGGGTCTGCCAACTGTCAGCTGTGTGACTATACCCTCGTCCCCCTCTCCATCCCCCCCATCTTACCTCCTTCCCTTCCCCACAGCACCTGTATATATGTATATATGTTTGTGCATATTTATTACTCTATTTACTTATTTATTTTACTTGTACATATCTATCCTATTTATTTTATTTTGTTAGTATGTTTGGTTTTGTTCTCCGTCTCCCCCTTTTAAACTGTGAGCCCACTGCTGGGTAAGGACTGTCTCTATATGTTGCCAATTTGTACTTCCCAAGCGCTTAGTACAGTGCTCTGCACATAGTAAGCGCTCAATAAATACGATTGATGATGATGATGATGGGCTTCAGTGACCTCCTCTGTAAAATGGGGATGAAGACTGAGCACCATGGGGGACAACCTGATCATCTTGTAAGCACCCCAGCGCTTAGAACAGTGCTTTGCACATAGTAAGCGCTTCATAAATGCCGTTACTATTGCTTTGGAGTGACCGGCCGCCCCGCAGGCCGCGAAGCCTATGAGCCCGTTGGTGGGTCGGGACCGGCTCTAGCTGTTGCCGGTCTGGACTTGCCAAGCGCTTAGCCCAGTGCTGTGCACACAGTGAGCACTCGATAAAATCCGACTGAATGGCCGAATGAGAAGCAGCGTGGCTCAGTGGAAAGAGCCCGGGCTTTGGAGTCAGCGGTCGTGGGTTCTAATCCCTGCTCCGCCACTTGTCAGCTGTGTGACTTTGGGCAAGTCACTTCACTTCTCTGGGCCTCAGTGACCTCATCTGTAAAATGGGGATGAAGACTGGGAACCCCCCGTAGGACAACCTGATTACCTTGTACCCTCCCCAGCGCTTAGAACAGTGCTTTGCACATAGTAAGCGCTTAATAAATAACAATAATAATAATGGCAATTATTAAGCGCTGTGTGCAAAGCGCTGTCCTAATAAATAAATAATAATAATGGCATTTATTAAGCGCTTACTGTGTGCAAAGCACTGTCCTAAGCGCTGGGGGGGTTACAAGGTGATCAGGTTGTCCCACGGGGGGCTCACAGTCTTAATCCTCATTTTACAGATGAGGTGACTGAGGCCCAGAGAAGGGAAGTGACTTGCCCAAAGTCACACAGCTGACAACTGACAGAAATAAACGCCATCATTATTATTATTATGAATGGATGAGAGCAGGGCGGCCCCGGGCAGACCAGCTCAGTGGAAAGAGCCCGGGCTTTGGAGTCGGGGTCACGGGTTCGAATCCCGACTCTGCCACATGTCTGCTGGGTGACCTTGGGCGAGTCACTTCACTTCTCTGAGCCTCAGTGACCTCATCTGTGAAAAGGGGGTTAAGACTGGGAGCCCCACGTGGGACAACCTGATTCATTCATTCATTCAATCAATCGTATTTATTGAGCGCTTACTGTGTGCAGAGCACTGTACTAAGCGCTTGGGAAGTACAAGTTGGCGACATATAGAGATGGTCCCTACCCAACAGCGGGCTCAGTCTAGAAGATCACCTTGTAACCTCCCCAGCGCTTAGAACAGTGCTTTGCACATAGTAAGCGCTTAGTAAATGCCATTATTATTATTATTATTATTATTATTAACTGGCAGAGCCGGGATTTGAAATAAACGCCATCATTATTATTATCATGAATGGATGGGAGCAGGGCGGTCCCGGGCAGACCGGATCAGTGGAAAGAGCCCGGGCTTTGGAGTCAGGGGTCATGGGTTCAAATTCCAACTCTGCCCCATGTCTGCTGCGTGACCTTGAGCGAGTCACTTCACTTCTCTGAGCCTCAGTTCCCTCATCTGTAAAATGGGGGTTAAGACTGGGAGCCCCACGTGGGACAACCTGATTCATTCATTCAATCGTATTTATTGAGAGCTTACTGTGTGCAGAGCACTGTACTAAGCACTTGGGAAGTACATTCATTCATTCAATCATACTTTTTGAGCGCTTACTGTGTGCAGAGCACTGTACTAAGCGCTTGGGAAGTACAAGTTGGCAACATCTACAGATGGTCCCTACCCAACACTGGGCTTACAGTCTAGATCACCTTGTAGCCTCCCCAGCGCTTAGAACAGTGCTCTGCACAAAGTAAGCGCTTAATAAATGACATCAGTATTATTATTCACTGGCAGAGCCGGGATTTGAAATAAACGCCGTCATCATTATTATTATTATTATGAATGGATGGGAGCAGGGCGGCCCCGGGCAGACTGAATCAGTGGAAAGAGCCCGGGCTTTGGAGTCGGGGGTCATGGGTTCGAATCCCGACTCTGCCACATGTCTGCTGCGTGACCTTGGGCAAGTCACTTCAGTTCTCTGAACCTCAGTGACCTCATCTGTAAAATGGGGGTTAGGTCATTCATTCATTCAATCGTATTTATTGAGCGCATACTGTGTGCACAGCACTGGACTAAGCGCTTGGGAAGTCCAAGTTGGCAACATATAGAGACGGTCCCTACCCAACAGCGGGCTCACAGTCTAGAAGATCACCTTGTAACCTCCCCAGCTCTTAGAAGAGTGCTTTGCACATAGTAAGCGCTTAATAAATGCCATCATTATTATTATTATTATTATTATTAACTGGAAGAGCCAGGATTTGAAATAAATGCCATCATTATTATTACTATGAATGGATTGGGGCAGGGCGGCCCCGGGCAGATCGGCTCAATGGAAAGAGCATGGGCTTTGGAGTCAGGGGTCATGGGTTCGAATCCCGACTCTGCCCCACGTCTGCTGGGTGACCTTGGGCAAGTCACTTCACTTCTCTGAGCCTCAGTGACCTCATCTGCAAAATGGGGATTAATAACCATAATAATAATGATGGCATTTATTAAGCGCTTACTATGTGCAAAGCACTGTTCTAAGCGCTGGGAAGTTTACAAGGTGATCAGGTTGTCCCAGGGGGATGCTCATGGTCTTAATCCCCATTTTACAGATGAGGTAACTGAGGCCCAGAGAAGTGAAGTGACTTGCCCAAAGTCACACAGCTGACAACTGGCGGAGCTGGGGTTTGAACCCATGACCTCTGACTCTCCCCCTCCTTCCCCTCCCCACTTCACCTGTATATATGTATATATGTTTGTACATATTTATTACTCTATTTATTTAATTTGTACATATTTATTCTATTTTATTTTGTTAATATGTTTAGTTTTGTTGTCTGTCTCCCCCTTCCAGACTGTGAGCCCGCTGTTGGGTAGGGACCGTCTCTAGATGTTGCCAACTTGTACTTCCCAAGCGCTTAGTACAGTGCTCTGCACACAGTAAGCGCTCAATATATACGATTGAATGAATGAATGAATAAATGCCATTATTATTATTTATTATTATTATTATTATTATTATTATTAACTGGCAGAGCCACGATTTGAAATAAATGCCATCATTATTATTACTATGAATGGATTGGGGCAGGGCGGCCCTGGGCAGATCGGCTCAATGGAAAGAGCCTGGGCTTTGGAGTCAGGGGTCACGGGTTTGAATCCCGACTCTGCCACATGTCTGCTGGGTGACCTTGGGCCAGTCACTTCAGTTCTCTGAACCTCCATGACCTCATCTGTAAAATGGGGGTTAATTCATTCATTCATATTTACGGAGCACTTGCTGTGTGCAGAGCACTGTACTAAGCGCTTGGGAAGTCCAAGTTGGCAACATCTAGAGACGGTCCCTACCCAACAGCGGGCTCACAGGCGAGAAGATCACCTTGTAATCTCCCCAGTGCTTAGAACAGTGCTTTGCGCATAGTAAGTCGCTTCACTTCTCTGGGCCTCAGTTCCCTCATCTGTAAAATGGGGATGAAGGCTGTGAGCCCCATGTGGGGCAACCTGATTACCTTGTATCCCCCGCAATGCTTGGCACATAGTAAGCGCTTAACAAATACCAACATTATTATTATTATTATTATAGTAAGCGCTTAATAAATGCCATCATTGCCATTATTATTATTGTCAACTGGCAGAGCCAGGACTTCTAGACTGTGAGCCCGCTGTTGGGTAGGGCCCGCCTCTAGATGTTGCCAACTTGGACTTCCCAAGCGCTTAGTCCAGTGCTCTGCACACAGTAAGCGCTCAATAAATACGATTGAATGGACGAATGAATGAATGACTCCAAAGCCCGTGCTCTTTCCACTGAGCCACGCTGCTTCTCTAAGACTCTAAGAGGAAGACTGGGAGCCCCACGTGGGGCAACCTGATCGCCTTGTACCCCCCCCCCAGCGCTTAGAACATAGTAAGCGCTGGGAGCTCCACGTGGGACAACGTGATTCATTCATTCAATCGTATTTATTGAGCGCTTACTGTGTGCATACAGTAGACTGTGAGCCCACTGTTGGGTAGGGACCGTCTCTATATGCTGCCAACTTGGACTTCCCAAGCGCTTATTACAGTGCTCTGCACACAGAAAGCGCTCAATAAATACGATTGATTGATTGCATACTGTGAGCCCACTGTTGGGTAGGGACCGTCTCTATATGTTGCCAACTTGGACTTCCCAAGCGCTTAGTCCGGTGCTCTGCACACAGTAAGCGCTCAATAAATACGACTGATTGATTGATTGATTGACTGCAGAGCACTGTACTAAGCGCTTGGGAAGTCCAAGCTGGCAACATATAGAGACGGTCCCTACCCAACAGCGGGAAGCAGGGTGGCTCAGTGGAAAGAGCCCGGGATTTGGAGTCAGAGGTCATGGGTCCGAATCCGGGCTCTGCCACTTGTCAGCTGGGTGACTTTGGGCAAGTCACTCAACTTCTCTGTGCCTCAGTTCCCTCATCTGTAAAATGGGGATTAAGACTGTAAGCCCCACGTGGGACAACCTGATCACCTTGTAACCTCCCCAGCGCTTAAAACAGTGCTTTGCACATAGTAAGCGCTTAATAAAATGCCATCATTACTATTATTATTAAGTTGGCCCTGATCACCCTTTAACCTCCCCAGCGCTTAGAACAGTCCTCTGCATATAATAAGCGCTCAATAAACGCCATTATTATTATAAGTGGGCCCTGATCACCCTGTAACTTCCCCAGCGCTTAGAACAGTGCTCTGCACATAGTAAGCGCTTAATAAATGCCATCATTATTATTACTATTACAAGTTGGCCCTGATTGCCCTGTAACCTCCCCAGCGCTTAGAACAGTGCTCTGCACATAGTAAGCGCTTAATAAATGCCATCGTTATTATTATTATTACAAGTTGGCCCTGATCACCCTGCAACCTCCCCAGAGCTTAGAACAGTGCTCTGCACATAGTAAGCACTTAATAAATGCCATCGTTATTATTACTATTATTACAAGTTGGCCCTGATTGCCCTGTAACCTCCCCAGCGCTTAGAACAGTGCTCTGCACATAGTAAGCGCTTAATAAACGCCATTATTATTATTATTACAAGTTTGCCCTGATCGCCCTGTAACTTCCCCAGTGCTTAGAACGGTGCTCTGCACATAGAAAGCGCTTAATAAATGCCATCGTTATTATTATTATTATTATTACAAGTTGGCCCTGATAGCCCTGTAACCTCCGCAGCACTTAGAACAGTGCTCTGCATATAGTAAGTGCTTAATAAACGCCATTGCTATTATTATTATTACAAGTTGGGCCTGATCGCTCTGTAACCTCCCCAGCACTTAGCACAGTGTTCTGCACATAGTAAGTGCTTAATAAATGCCATCATTATTATTAGAAGTTGGCCCTGATCACCCTGTAACCTCTCCAGCACTTAGAACAGTGCTCCGCACATAGTAAGTGCTTAATAAATGCCATCATTATTATTAGAAGTTGGCCCTGATCACCCTGTAACCTCTCCAGCACTTAGAACAGTGCTCCGCACATAGTAAGTGCTTAATAAATGCCATCATCATTATTATTATTATTACAAGTGGGCCCTGATCACCCTGTAACCTCCCCAGTGCTTAGAACAGTGCTCTGCACATAGTAAGCGCTTAAGACTTTTTAGACTGTGACTTTTAGACTGTGAGCCCACTGTTGGGCAGGGACTGTCTCTATATGTTGCCAACTTGTACTTCCCAAGCGCTTAGTCCAGTGCTCTGCACACAGTAAGCACTCAATAAATACGATTGATTAATACATGCCATCGTTATTATTATTATTACAAGTTGGCCCTGATCGCCCTGTAACCTCCCCAGCGCTTAGAACAGAGCTCTGCACATAGTAAGCGCTTAATAAACGCCATTGTTATCATTATTATTATTACAAGTTGGCCCTGATCGCCCTGTAACCTCTCCAGCGCTTAAAACAGAGCTCTGCACATAGTAAGCACTTAATAAACGCCATTATTATTATTATTACAAGTTGGCCCTGATCGCCCTTCAACCTCCCCAGCGCTTAGAACAGTGCTCTGCACATAGTAAGCCCTTAACAAGTGCCATCACTATTATTATAAGTTGGCCCTGATCGCCCTGTAACCTCCCCAGCGCTTAGAACAGAGCTCTGCACATAGTAAGCGCTTAATAAATGCCATCGCTATTATTATAAGTTGGCCCTGATCGCCCTGTAACCTCCCCAGCACTTAGAACAGTGCTCTGCACATACTAAGCGCTTAATAAATGCCATCGTTATTATTATTATTACAAGTGGGCCCTGATCGCCCTGTAACCTCCCCAGCGCTTAGAACAGTGCTCTGCACATAGTAAGCGCTCAATAAACGCTATCGTTATTATTATTATTACAAGTGGGCCCTGATCACCCTGTAACCTCCCCAGCGCTTAGAACAGTGCTCTGCACATACTAAGCGCTTAATAAATGCCATCATTATTATTATAAGTTGGCCCTGATTGCCCTGTAACCTCCCCAGTGCTTAGAACGGTGCTCTGCACATAGTAAGCGCTCAATAAACGCCATCGTTATTATTATTATTGCAAGTGGGCCCTGATTACCCTGTAACCTCCCCAGCGCTTAGAACAGTGCTCTGCACATAGTAAGCGCTTAATAAATGCCATCATTATTATTATAAGTTGGCCCTGATCGCCCTGTAACCTCCCCAGTGCTTAGAACAGAGCTCTGCACATAGTAAGCGCTCAATAAACGCCATCATTATTATTATTACTGCAAGTGGGCCCTGATCGCCCTGTAACCTCCCCAGCGCTTAGAACAGTGCTCTGCACATAGTAAATGCTTAATAAATGCCATCATTATTATTACTACAAGTTGGCCCTGATCGCCCTGTAACCTCCCCAGCGCTTAGAACAGAGCTCTGCACATAGTAAGCGCTTAATAAATGCCATCGTTATTATTATTATTACAAGTTGGCCCTGATCAATCAATCGTATTTATTGAGCGCTTACTGTGTGCAGAGCACTATACTAAGCGCTTGGGAAGTACAAGTTGGCGACATACAGAGACAGTCCCTACCCAACAGCGGGCTCACAGTCTAGAAGGGGGAGACAGAGAACAAAACCAAACACATTAACAAAATAAAATAAATAGAATAGATACGTACAAGTAAAATAAATAGAGTAGAAAATATGTACAAACATATATACATATATACAGGTGCTGTGCTTCTCTTCCTTGACGTTGTTCTTGTGGTAGAATCTCTGTTAAGTTTTCACCTTGTCCTTTCTGTACTATCACTATTCATGCCACTAGATTGAATTATTTTATACTTCTTGCTCTTATAGATTTGATTTCTTTTTCCGAATTAGGCGATTTCACCTAAATATATTAATTAATCGTAAGCATGGTAGTATTTGTGACTCATGAGCCAATTCTGAATTTTAAATTAACCCTTCAGTTGGGGGTGAAAGCTGCTACAGGGCTTAGAATAACACAAACTCAGTCTCCCTCTTCTAGACTGTGAGCCCACTGTTGGGTAGGGACCGTCTCTAGATGTTGCCCACTTGGACTTCCCAAGCGCTTAGTACAGTGCTCTGCATGCAGTAAGCTCTCAATAAATATGAAGGAATGAATGGGGGGGATGGAGACGGGGACGAGGGGGAGAGGAAGGAAGGGGCTCAGTCTGGGAAGGCTGATCACCCTGTAACCTCCCCAGCGCTTAGAACAGTGCTCTGCACATAATAAGCACTTAATAAATGCCATCGTTATTATTATTATTATTACAAGTGGGCCCTGATCGCCCTCTAACCTCCCCAGCGCTTAGAACAGTGCTCTGCACATAGTAAGCGCTTAATAAATGCCATCGTTATTATTATAAGTTGGCCCTGATCGCCCTGAAAGCTCCCCAGCGCTTAGAACAGTGCCCTGCAGATAGTAAGCGCCTAGCAAATGCCATCATTATCGTTATCATGACACTGATTATTATGATTATATGTATATATGTTTGTACATATTTATTACTCTATTTTACCTGTACATATCTATTCTATTTTATTTTGTTAGTATGTTTGGTTTTGTTCTCTGTCTCCCCTTTTTAGACTGTGAGCCCACTGTTGGGTAGGGACCGTCTCTATACGTTGCCAACTTGTACTTCCCAAGCGCTTAGTTAAGTGCTCTGCACACAGTAAGCGCTCAATAAATACGATTGATTGATCGCCCTGTAACCTCCCCAGTGCTTAGAACAGAGCTCTGCACATAGTAAGTGCTTAATAAATGCCATCGTTATTATTATTATTACAAGTGGGCCCCGATCAATCGGGAAGTACAAGTTGGCGACATACAGAGACAGTCCCTGCCCAACAGTGGGCTCACAGTCTAGAAGAGGGAAGACAGAGAAGAAAACCAAACATATTAACAAAATAAAATAAATAGAACAGATATGTACAAGTAAAATAGAGTAGAAAATATGTACAAACATATATACATATATACAGGTGCTGTGCTTCTCTTCCTTGACATTGTTCTTGTGGTAGGTTCTCTGTTAAGTTTTCACCTTGTCCTTTCTGTACTATCACTATTCATGCCACTAGATTGAATTATTTTATACTTCTTGCTCTTACAGATTTGATTTCTTTTTCCGAATTAGGTGATTTCACCTAAGTGTATTAATTAATCGTAAGCATGGTAGTATTTGTGACTCATGAGCCAATTCTGAATTTTAAACTAACCCTTCAGTTGGGGGTGAAAGCTGCTACAGGGCTTAGAATAACACAAACTCAGTCTCCCCCTTCTAGACTGTGAGCCCACTGTTGGGTAGGGACCGTCTCTAGATGTTGCCCACTTGGATTTCCCAAGCGCTTAGTACAGTGCTCTGCACGCAGTAAGCTCTCAATAAATATGATTGAATGAATGAATGAATGGGGGGGATGGAGACGGGGACGACGGGGAGAAGAAGAAAGGGGCTCAGTCCGGGAAGGCTGATCACCCTGTAACCTCCCCAGCGCTTAGAACAGTGCTCTGCACACAGTAAGCGCTTAATAAATGCCATCGTTATTATTATTATTATTACAAGTGGGCCCTGATCGCCCTGTAACCTCCCCAGCGCTTAGAACAGTGCTCTGCACATAGTAAGCGCTTAATAAATGCCATCGTTATTATTATAAGTTGGCCCTGATCGCCCTGTAAGCTCACCAGCACTTAGAACAGAGGTCTGCACAGAGTAAGCGCTTAGCAAATGCCACCATTATCATTATCATGACGCTGATTATATATATATATGTATATATGTTTGTACATATTTATTACTCTATTTATTTTACTTGTACTTATCTATTCTATTTATTTTATTTTGTTAGTATGTTTGGTTTTGTTCTCTGTCTCCCCTTTTTAGACTGTGAGCCCACTGTTGGGTAGGGACCGTCTCTATACGTTGCCAACTTGTACTTCCCAAGCGCTTAGTAAAGTGCTCTGCACACAGTAAGCGCTCAATAAATACGATTGATTGATTGATCGCCCTGTAACCTCCCCAGCGCTTAGAACAGAGGTCTGCACATAGTAAGTGCTTAATAAACGCCATCGTTATTATTATTATTACAAGTGGGCCCCGATCGCCCTGTAACCTCCCCAGCGCTTAGAACAGAGGTCTGCACATAGTAAGTGCTTAATAAATGCCATCGTTGTTATTATTATTACAAGTTGGCCCTGATCAATCAATCAATCGTATTTATTGAGCGCTTACTGTGTGCAGAGCACTGTACTAAGCGCTTGGGAAGTACAAGTTGGCGAAATATAGAGACAGTCCCTACCCAACAGTGGGCTCACAGTCTAGAAGGGGGAGAGAACAAATCAAATATACTAACAAAATAAAATAGAATAGATAAGTACAAGTTAAATAGAGTAAAAACTATGTACAAACATATATCCGTATATACAGGTGCTGTGGGGAAGGGAAGGAGGTGAGATGGGGGGATGGAGAGAGGGGCGAGGGGGAGGGGAAGGAAGGGGCTCAGTCTGGGAAGGCTGATCACCCTGTAACCTCCCCAGCGCTTAGCACAGTGCTCTGCACGTAGTAAGCGCTTAATAAACGCCATTATTATTATTATTACAAGTTGGCCCTGATCGCCCTGTAACCTCCCCAGCGCTTAGAACAGAGCTCTGCACATAGTAAGCGCTTAATAATCGCCATCGCTATGATTATTATTACAAGTTGGCCCTGATCGCCCTGTAACCTCCCCAGCGCTTAGCACAGTGCTCTGCACATAGTAAGCGCTTAATAAACGCCATTATTATTATTATTATTATTACAAGTGGGCCCTGATCGCCCTGTAACCTCCCCAGCGCTTAGAACAGAGGTCTGCACATAGTAAACTCTTAATAAACGCCATCATTATTATTATTATTATTATTACAAGTGGGCCCTGATCGCCCTGTAACGTCTCCAGCGCTTAGAACAGAGCTCTGCGCATAGTAAGCGCTTAATAAACGCCATCATTATTATTATTACAAGTGGGCCCTGATCGCCCTGTAGCCTCCCCAGCGCTTAGAACAGAGCTCTGCACATTGTAAGCGCTTAATAAATGCCATTATTATTATTATTATTATTACTACAAGTGGGCCCTGATCGCCCTGTAACCTCCCCAGCGCTTAGAACAGTGCTCTGCACATAGTAAGCGCTGAATAAACTCCATCATTATTATTATTATTATTACAAGTGGGCCCTGATCGCCCTGTAACCTCTCCAGCGCTTAGAACAGAGCTCTGCACATAGTAAGCACTAAATAAACGCCATCATTACTATTATTATTACAAGTTGGCCCTGATCGCCCTGTAGCCTCCCCAGCGCTTAGACCAGTGCTCTGCACGTGGTAAGCGCTCAGCAAATGCCACGATTATCATGATTATCATGACAACGATTATTATGAGGACTATTAGCAAATGCCATGATCATCATGACGATGATTATTATGAGGATTATTAGCAAATGCCATGATTATCACGACGATGATTATTATGAGGATTATTAGCCCATGCCATGATTATCACGATTATCATGACGATGATCATTATGAGGATTATTAGCAAAGGCCACGATTATCACGACGATGATTATTATGCGGATTATTAGCCCATGCCATGATTATCACGATTATCATGACGACGATTATTATGAGGATTATTAGCAAATGCCATGATTATCATGACGACGATTATTATGAGGATTATTAGCCAATGCCATGATTATCACGATTATCATGACGACGATTATTATGAGGATTATTAGCCAATGCCATGATTATCACGATTATCATGACGACGATTATTATGAGGATTATTAGCAAAGGCCATGATTATCACGACGATGATTATTATGAGGATTATTAGCCAATGCCACGATTATCACGATTATCATGACGATGATTATTATGAGGATTATTAGCAAATGCCATGATTATCATGATGACGATTATTATGAGGATTATTAGCAAATGCCACGATTATCGTGACGATGATTATTATGAGGATTATTAGCCCATGCCACGATTATCACGATTATCATGACGATGATTATTATGAGGATTACTAGCAAAGGACATGATTATGACGATGATTATTATGAGGATTATTAGCAAATGCCACGATTATCACGACGATGATTATTATGAGGATTATTAGCAAATGCCACGATTATCACGACGATGATTATTACGAGGATTATTAGCCCATGCCATGATTATCACGATTATCATGACGACGATTATTATGAGGATTATTAGCAAAGGCCATGATTATCACGACGATGATTATTATGCGGATTATTAGCCAATGCCATGATTATCACGATTATCATGACGACGATTATTATGAGGATGATAAGCAAAGACCATGATTATCACGACGATTATTATGAGGATTATTAGCCAATGCCATGATTATCACGATTATCATGATGACGATTATTATGAGGATTAGCAAATGCCATGATTATCATGACGACGATTATGAGGATTATTAGCAAATGCCATGATTATCATGACGACGATTATTATGAGGATTATTAGCAAATGCCATGATTATCACGACGACGATTATTATGAGGATTATTAGCAAAGGCCATGATTATCACGACGATGATTATTATGAGGATTATTAGCAAAGGCCACGATTATCACGATTATCATGACGACGATTATCATGAGGATGATTACCAAATGCCACGATTATCACGACGATGATTATTATGCGGATTATTAGCCCATGCCATGATTATCACGATTATCATGACGACGATTATCATGAGGATGATTACCAAATGCCACGATTATCATGACGATGATTATTATGAGGATTATTAGCCAATGCCATGATTATCACGACTGTCACGACGATGATTATTATGAGGATTATTAGCAAAGGCCATGATTATCACGACGATGATTATTATGAGGATTATTAGCAAATGCCATGATTATCACGACGATGATTATTACGAGGATTATTAGCAAATGCCACGATTATCATGACGATGATTACTATGAGGATTATTAGCAAATGCCATGATTATCATGACGATGATTACTATGAGGATTATTAGCCCATGCCATGATTATCACGATTATCATGACGACGATTATGATTATTAGCAAATGCCATGATTATCACGACGATGATTATTATGAGGATTATTAGCAAATGCCACGATTATCATGACGATGATTACTATGAGGATTATTAGCAAATGGCACGATTATCACGACGATGATTATTAGCAAATGCCATGATTATCATGACGATTGTTATGACAATGACGCTGATTATTATGAGGAGGATTATCGCAAGCGCTTAGCAAACGCCACGATGATCACGACTATCACGACCATGAGGCTTATGACCGCCTGATGCTGAGGCTTATCGCGATTACCATGACGACGACGATGAGGAGGGGGATTACGGCCTGTGCCGAGGCTTATCATGATCACCATGACGACGAGGAGGAGGAGGAGGGGGATCAGGGCCGCGGGCCGTACCTTGAAGTAGATCTCGTCGACCACCTCGTGATAGGTCTTCAGCTCATAGAGCTGCACCTTAAAGTAGGGCGAGGAGAGGATGTTGGTGAGGATCATGGGGTTGAGGTTCATGGTCTTCTCGTTGCCCCACAACGGCAGCACGTTGCCCTGCTTGCCTGAGGCGGCCGGCTTCGTCGCGGCCCCGCCGACGCACTGGTGTTGTTGTTGGTGGTGCTGTTGTTGGTGGTGTTGCTGTTGGTGTTGCTGCGGCTGCGAGTTGTTTCCCGTGATGAGCGCGGGGCTGTTGTTGGCCATGTCTCCCGTCCGAGGGGAAGGCCCGGGCCTTCACTCCATCGCCGCCCGACAACCGCCCCCGGGAACAAGATGGCGACCCTTCCCCCCTCCCTTTCCCCTCTCCCCTCTAGCGGAAGTGACGTCGAGACCGGCCCCGCCCAATGGGCGCGGCCGGGGGGCGGGGCCTCCGGGGCGGCGCGTTCCATGGGAGGGCGGTTGGGGGGGGGGGTCCGCGCGCGCTGGCGATAGGCTGGATGGGGGTGGGGTTTGCGGACGCATGCGCGCACGCGCGGACACTTACTTTAGCGGGAGAGGGGGCGCGGGCTCCCCCCCCCCCCCGGACCTGCGCGGGTGGACCGGTCCGTACCGCACCGCTGCGGCGCCGGGCCCGAGCCTTCTTGTCGGCAGGCTTCATTCATTCATTCATTCATTCATTCATTCATTCATTCATTCATTCATTCCCCCGGGCCTGGAATGCCCTGCTCCCTCTGCCCATCCACCAAGCTCGCTCTCTTCCTCCCTTCAAGGCCCTGCTGAGAGCTCACCTCCTCCAGGAGCCCTTCCCAGACTGAGCCCCTTCCTTCCTCTCCCCCTCTCCCTCCTCTCCATCCCCCCCACCTTACCTCCTTCCCTTCCCCACAGCACCTGTATATATGTATATACGTTGGTACATATTTATTACTCTATTTATTTATTTATTTTACTTGTACAGATCTATTCTATTTATTTTATTTTGTTAGTATGTTTGGTTTTGTTCCCTGTCTCCCCCTTTTAGACTGTGAGCCCACTGTTGGGTAGGGACTGTCTCTAGATGTTGCCAATTTGTACTTCCCAAGCGCTTAGTACAGTGCTCTGCACACAGTAAGCACTCAATAAGTACGATTGAATGAATTCCTTCATTCCTTCCTTCCTTCTTTCCTTCATTCATCCATTCATTCCTTCATTAATTCATTCATTCATCCCTTCATCAATTCATTCACTCATCCATTCATTCCTTCATTCCCCCCTTCCTTCATTCCTCCTTCTAGACTGTGAGCCCGCTGTTGGGTAGGGGCTGTCTCTTTATGTTGCCAACTTGTACTTCCCAAGCGCTTAGTACAGTGCTCGGCACACAGTAAGCACTCAATAAGTACGATTCAATGAATTCTTTCATTCCTTCCTTCATTCATTCATCCATTCATTCCTTCATTAATTCATTCATTCATCCATTCATTCCTTCATTTCCCCCCTTCCTTCATTCCCCCTTCTAGACTGTGAGCCCGCTGTTGGGTAGGGACTGTCTCTTTATGTTGCCAACTTGTATTTCCCAAGCGCTTAGTACAGTGCTTGGCACACAGTAAGCACTCAATAAGTACGATTGAATGAGTGAATGAATGAATTCCTTCATTCCTTCATCCATTCCTTCCTTCCTTCCTTCATCCATTCACTTCTTCATTCATTCATTCATTCATACAGTCCTTCCTTCCTTCCTTCCTTCATTCATTCATTCCTTCATTCATTCATTCCCCCTTCTAGACTGTGAGCCTGCTGTTGGGTAGGGACTGTTTCTTTATGTTGCCAACTTGTACTTCCCAAGCGCTTAGTACAGTGCTCTGCACACAGTAAGCACTCAATACGTATGATTGAATGAGTGAATGAATTCCTTCCTTCCTTCCTTCATTCATCCATCCATTCCTTCCTTCATTCATTCATTCACCCATTCCTTCCTTCATTCATTCATCCATTCCTTCCTTCCTTCATTCCTTCCTTCATTCATTTCTTCATTCATTCATTCATTCATCCATCCATCCATCCATCCATCCATCCATCCATCCATCCATCCATCCATCCATCCATTCCTTCATTCAGTCCTTCCTTCCTTCCTTCCTTCCCCCTTCTAGACTGTGAGCCCGCTATTGGGTAGGGACTGTCTCTGTATGTTGCCAACTTGGACTTCCCAAGCGCTTAGTACAGTGCTCTGCACACAGTAAGTGCTCAATAAATACGATTGAATGAGTGAATGGATGAATGAATTCCTTCATTCCATTCCTTCCTTCCTTCCCTCCTTCCTTCCTTCTTTCCTTCCTTCATTCCATCATAGTAATTGAGCGCTTGATGTGTGCAGAGCACTGGACTAAGCGCTTGGGAAGTCCAAGAGAACAGAAGCAGCATGGCTCAGTGGAAATAATAATAATGATGGCATTTATTAAGCACTTACTATGTGCAGAGCACTGTTCTAATTGGAAAGAGCCCGGGCTTTGGAGTCTCCCGGAAGGCTCCTCTCCTCAGAGCTCCAGAGAGGCCCGCCATCACACCGCGTGGGCCCCGCTGCTCCAGGAATGATCCTCTCCTCCGAGCGCTGCCATAGACGCCCCCTCCTTCCAACCCCCCCAATTTAGGAGACCTTCCTTACAGTGCCCCCCAACCCCCCTTCCCACTCTGGTCCTGACTGACTGACCCCCTCAAGGGAAACAAGGGAAAAAGGCCCCTGTTATCACCAAGTTACATTAATGACAACCTCATTCGCACCTCCTCAGCCTTCCTGTCCTGCCATCGACCCCCAGCCCACGTCCTCCCCCGGGCCTGGAATGGCCTCCCTCTGCCCATCCGCCAAGCCAGCTCTCTTCCTCCCTTCAAGGCCCTGCTGAGAGCTCACCTCCTCCGGGAGGCCTTCCCAGACTGAGCCCCTTCCTTCCTCTCCCCCTCGTCCCCCTCTCCACCCCCCTCATCTTACCTCCTTCCCTTCCCCACAGCACCTGTATATATGTATATATGTTTGTACCTATTTATTACTCTATTTTACTTGTACCTATCTATTCTATTTATTTTATTTTGTTAGTATGTTTGGTTTTGTTCTCTGTCTCCCCCTTCTAGACTGTGAGCCCGCTGTTGGGTAGGGACCGTTTCTTTGTGTTGCCAACTTGTACTTCTCAAGCACTTAGTCAAGTGCTCTGCACACAGTAAGCGCTCAATAAATACGATTGATTGATTGATTCCAGGGCTTCAAGTCTACATATTATTACGGAATTAGGGGTACTGGGTATTGTTGTTGCTGTATTTTGCAGTCTAGTCGTCTCCGACCCATAGTTACGCCCTGGACGCATCTCTCCCAGAAGGCCCCATCTCCGTCTGCAATCGTTCCGGTAGCATATCTACAGAGTTTTCTCGGTAAAAATACAGAAGTGGTTTACCACTGTCTCCTTTCGTGCAGTAAAACTGGGTCTCCACCCTCAACTCTCTCCCATGCTGCTGCTGCGCAGCCCAGGGGAGTTCTGACTTGTAGCAGATTGCCTTCCACTCGCCAGCCATTGCCCAAGTCTATTTATTTTATTTTGTTTCTATTTATTTTATTTTGTTTCTATTTTATTTTGTTTCTATTTATTTTATTTTTGTTTCTATTTATTTTGTTTTGTTTCTATTTATTTTATTTTGTTTCTACTTATTTTATTTCGTTTCTATTTTATTTTGTTTCTATTTATTTTATTTTTGTTTCTATTTATTTTATTTTGTTTCTATTTATTTTATTTTGTTTCTATTTTATTTTGTTTCTATTTATTTGATTTTATTTCTATTTATTTTATTTTGTTTCTATTTATTTTATTTTGTTTCTATTTATTTTATTTTGTTTCTATTTATTTTATTTTGTGTCTATTTTATTTTATTTTTGTTTCTATTTATTTTATTTTGTTTCTATTTATTTTATTTTGTTTCTATTTATTTTATTTTTGTTTATATTTATTTTACTTTGTTTCTATTTATTTTATTTTGTTTCTATTTTATTTTGTTTCTATTTTATTTTGTTTCTATTTATTTTATTTTTGTTTCTATTTATTTTATTTTGTTTCTATTTATTTTATTTTGTTTCTATTTATTTTACTTTGTTTCTATTTATTTTATTTTGTTTCTATTTTATTTTGTTTCTATTTATTTTATTTTTTGTTTCTATTTATTTTATTTTTTGTTTCTATTTATTTTATTTTTGTTTCTATTTATTTTATTTTGTTTCTATTTTATTTTGTTTCTATTTTATTTTGTTTCTATTTATTTTATTTTGTTTCTATTTATTTTATTTTTGTTTCTATTTATTTTATTTTGTTTCTATTTATTTTATTTTGTTTCTATTTATTTTATTTTGTTTCTATTTTATTTTGTTTCTATTTATTTTATTTTGTTTCTATTTATTTTATTTTTGTTTCTATTTATTTTATTTTGTTTCTATTTATTTTATTTTGTTTCTATTTTATTTTGTTTCTATTTATTTTGTTTCTATTTATTTTATTTTATTTCTATTTATTTTATTTTGTTTCTATTTTATTTTGTTTCTATTTATTTTATTTTTGTTTCTATTTTTTATTTTGTTTCTATTTATTTTATTTTTGTTTCTATTTTTTTATTTCGTTTCTATTTTTTTATTTTGTTTCTATTTATTTTATTTTTGTTTCTATTTATTTTATTTTGTTTCTATTTATTTTATTTTGTTTCTACTTATTTTATTTTGTTTCTATTTTATTTTGTTTCTATTTATTTTATTTTTGTTTCTATTTCTTTCATTTTGTTTCTATTATTTATTTTATTTTGTTTCTATTTTATTTTGTTTCTATTTATTTTATTTTTGTTTCTATTTATTTTATTTTGTTTCTATTCATTTTATTTTGTTAATACGCTTTGTTTTGTTCTTTGTCTCCCACTTCTAGACTGTGAGCCCGCTGTTGGGTAGGGACCGTCTCTGTATGTTGCCAACCTGGACTTCCCAAGCGCTTAGGACAGTGCTCTGCACACGGTAAGCGCTCAATAAATACAATCGAATGAATAAATGAAAAGTGAGGAATCATCAATCGTATTTATTGAGCGCTTACTATGTGCAGAGCACTGTACTAAGCGCTTGGGAAATACAAATTGGCAACATATAGAGACAGGAATGGAATGGGTAGGCCTCTGCTTGACTCTCCGTCCCACGGTCGAGACTGGTAGAGTACTGGAAACTCTCCAGGTGTGACCCTGAGAGGTGGCATCGGGTATAGCCTCACACGCTTAGAACAGTGCCAGGCACATAGTAAGTACTTAACAAATACCAAAATTATTATTATTATTATTATTATTACTATTCCCTCCACCCACGACTTGAATATTCATCGGATCCAAATTGAAGAAAAAACTAATTCATTCGGTCGTATTTATTGAGCGCTTACTGTGTGCACAGCGCTGGTCACGGCCTAAAATATCTACTATACCTTTTATTAATTCACTTTATTATATATTCCGATCAAATATTACATAGTCCCTTCAAAGCCCTACTGAGAGCTCACCTCCTCCAGGAGGCCTTCCCAGACTGAGCCCTCTCCTCCTCCTCTCCCTCCCCATCAATAAATCAATCAACCAATCGTATTTATTGAGCGCTTACTGTGTGCAGAGAACTGTACTAAGCGCTTGAGAAGTACAAGTTGGCAACATATAGAGACAGTCCCTACCCAACAGTGGGCTCACAGTCTAGAAGGGGGAGACAGAGAACAAAACAAAACATATTAACAAAATAAAATAAATAGATCCCCCCCACCTTACCTCCTTCCCCTCCCCACAGCACCTGTATATATGTATAGATGTTTGTACGGATTTATTACCCTATTTATTTATTTATTTTATTTGTACTTATTTATTCAATTTATTTTATTTTGTTAATATGTTTTGTTTTGTTGTCTTTCTCCCCCTTCTAGACTATGAGCCCATTGTTGGGTAGGGACCATCTCTAGATGTTGCCAACTTGTACTTCCCAAGCGCTTAGTACAGTGCTCTGCACACAGTAAGCGCTCGATAAATACGATTGAATGAATGGATGAATGAATGAAATGATCCAGTTATCTACTTCATGCCAAACTCAATCAAATATAACCACCAAGGAGTAATATTGTATTTTTATTTAATGTGTGTCCAAGAAAGGAAATCCTTCAGCGCACATTACATTTAACGTTTTGGTTTGAGTGCCTCTCTTGATGATATTTTGAAAAACAACTTCCAAATGAAAACTCTTGAATTCAGTAATTTTTCCCATTCAATGATTGCCCATTACAATGCAGCTTTCAACTGACAATATATTTTAGTTGAATCACTTTCTTATATTGCCCCAGAGTCTACCTTCACAAAATAAATGTGCTTTTTCTTTAAAGTTATCTTCAAATTGAAAAAAAATTTAGGGTTTGAATCTTTGGCACAGAGGAGGATCTGGTGATACTCTGTACCCAGTGAAAGGATTTTGATACGGAAAAATGGAAAGCTTTTATCCGCCACACACTGTCAACTAGCCTTTGTTATGTGGTATCATTTATTTTAGTCAGAATGATTTTCCAATTATTCTCTTGTTAGTTGTCCTTGTGGAGGGCTCTTTGCTATGTTAAGAAAATCTCTGTGATTCTCCAAATTATTGTTAGCAGTAGTAGGTTTTGGATGCTTCAGGATTTGGTACCCTGGCGCTAATGCCAACCGCACCTACAGGAACTAACAATTCATTCATTCAGTGATATTTATTGAGCGCTTACTGTGTGGAGAGCACTGTACTAAGTGCTTGGAACAAGTGCTGTAGGATGCTCACTGGATTGAGCAACAGTTTCTACTGCAGGTGTTTAGGGGAATTTCCCTGAGGAGATCCATTTGAGGCCACATAGACAGGGCCATCCCTAGTTTATTCATTCATTCATTCAACTGTATTTATTGAGCGCTTACTGTGTGCAGAGCACTGGACTAAGCGCTTGGGAAGTACAAGTCGGCAACAGATAGAGACGGTCCTTCCCCAACAACGGGCTCACAGTCTAGAACGGGGGAGACAGACAACAAAACAAAACATGTAGACAGGTGTCAAAAGCATCAGAACAAATAGAAATAGTGCTTAGGGTCAATAGGTGCAATGGGACCAACCCCTTAAGTTCTGCAAAGTCCTTGCACCTTCCCGTGAACTGGGATCTGAAGAGCTGCCCGGTGCCACACAGGGCCAAAGGGGCAGGATGGGAGCAGTTAGACATAATAATAATAATAATAAAGGCATATGTTAAGCACTTACTATGTGCAAAGCACTGTTCTAAGCGCTGGAACACTGATATCCCATTCTCTTTCCTTTCTTTGCCATCCTGCAGGACGGCAGTTCTCCAAAGTTCTCCTCCAAAAACTTCAGGGGTTGCCCATCCACCTCCACAGCAAACAAAAAAACTCCTCACCGGTGGCTTTAATCAATCAATCAATCAGTCGTATTTATTGAGTGCTTACTGTGTGCAGAGCACTGTACTAAGCGCTTGGGAAGTACAAATTGGCAACATATAGAGACAGTCCCTACCCAACAGTGGGCTCACAGTCTGAAAGGGGGAGACAGAGAACAAAACCAAACATACTAACAAAATAAAATAAATAGAATAGATATGTACAAGTAAGATAAATAAGTAAATAAATAGAGTAATGACTATGTACAAACATATATACATATATACAGGTGCTGTGGGGAAGGGAAGGAGGTAAGTTGGGGGGATGGAGAGGGGGACGAGGGGGAGAGGAAGGAAGGGGCTCAGTGTGGGAAGGCCTCCTGGAGGAGGTGAGCTCTCAGTAGGGACTTGAAGGGAGGAAGAGAGCTAGCTTGGCGGAGGGGCAGAGGGAGGGCATTCCAGGCCCGGGGGAGGACGTGGGCGGTCAATTCAATTCAATTCAATTCAGTCGTATTTACTGAGCGCTTACTGTGTGCAAAGCACTCGATCTCGCCGCTGACCCCCTCCCCACGGCCTGCCTCTGGCCTGGAACGACCTCCCTTCTCAAGTTTGACAGACAATTCCTCTCCCCCCCACCTTCAAAGCCTTATTGAAGGCATACCTCCTCCGGGAGGCCTTCCCTGACTAAGCACCACCTTTCCCCTTCTCCCACTCCCTTCTGCGTCGCCCCGACTTGTTCCCTCTTTTAGACTGTGAGCCCACTGTTGGGTAGGGACTGTCTCTATATGTTGCCAACTTGTCCTTCTCAAGCGCTTAGTACAGTGCTCTGCACACAGTAAGCGCTCAATAAATACGATTGATTGATTGATTGATTCCCCCCTCCCAGCCCCACAGCACTTATGTCCATACTGTAATTTATTTTTTTACATTAATGTCCGTCTCCCACGCTCTAGACTTTAATCCCATTGTGGACAGGGAATGCGTCTGTTTATTGTTGTATTGTGCTCTCCCCAGTGCTTAGGACAGTGCTCTGCACACAATAAGCCTTCAAGAAACATGACTGATTGAATGAATGAACAAAGTTCAACGGAAGCAAGGTCTGAAGCTGTTGGTGCATTGCCGTAAGTGTAGGAAAGTAGCAGTGGCAACAACAAGCCCTTTATGTTCCCTGCTCTGCCACAACAGTTTTGAGTGAGAAAAACTCAAGGAAGGTCCCCCTTAAATCTGTTTCCCCTCCCCTTCACCCCTCAGTATTAATATGCAGAAGCAACATGTAGAAGAGACATTCATTTCTCCTATAATGTAAAGATCTGTTCCTGATGAACCGACATCTTTTCCAGTATGCATCGTGTTCGATCAAGATGGATGGACACTGTCAGGAGACCTGATTTCGTTACAGTTACCCCACCCATTTTCCATTTCGCATCGCCTAAAGGTGGGGGTCCTGTAAGATCTCTTCTTTGTGCCCCCCTTTCTTCACTCTACACACGCTTTTTTCAGGGAGCTCATCCACTTAAATGACACTAGCCGCCCCCTCTGTGTAGATGACTCACAAATTTACCTCTCTAACCCTGATCTCTCTCCAACTATTCCACCCCTCATCTCCTCTTTTCCCCCTTTTAAGCAGTAGCATTTATCAATCGATCGATCAATCGTATTTATTGAGCACTTACTGTGTTCAGAGCACCATGGCGTCGCTATGGGTCGGACGTGACTCGACGGCATACGGCAACAACAATACGTAACTATACATAAGACAACAGCTCTGTAGGCAGAGTATTGTATTCAATTTGGGGGAGAATAAAATCAATAGACTTGATCCCATCCCTCAAGGAGTCTAAAATCTAGTGGGCGAGACAGTCACTGAAATAAAGTACGGGTATGAGGAAGTGATAGAGTGTAGCGATATGGAAGTAAAGACTGGGCCGGGGGGATACCCCAGTATTTAGTTGAAATTAAAGTGAAGTGGAAGTTGGGCTTAGATCAATCAATCAATCAGGGCTTAGATCAATCAATCAATCATATTTATTGAGCGCTTACTGTGTGCAGAGCACTGCACTAAGCGCTTGGGAAGTACAAGTTGGCAACATATAGAGACAGTCCCTACCCAACAGTGGGCTCACAGTCTAAAAGGGGGAGACAGAGGACAAAACCAAGCATACTAACAAAATAAAATAAATAGAATAGATATGTACAAGTAAAATAAATAAATAAATAGAGTAATAAATATGTACAAACATATATACATATATACAGGTGCTGTGGGGAAGGGAAGGAGGTAAGATGGGGGGATGGAGAGGGGGGCGAGGGGGAGAGGAAGGAAGGGGATGTAGGATAGGGAGATGAGAGCTTAATAAGGGAAAGGCTTTTGGAAGAAAACTGCCTATGAACAAATGGCAATAAAGATCCATTTCACAAAGCAGTAGTCGAAGAGGAAGAATCTGCGTGCCCCTGTAGAGGTGGGGACTGTGTCTACCAACTTTGCTATATTGTTCCCTCCCAAGGGCTTAGTACAGTGCTCTACACACAAGTAAGCACTCGATAAATATAATTGACTGTTGCTCAGTTTGTTTTCCCCAGGGGCCTGCAGTCAACCGAACAACAGCGGTTTCCGACAGCGCTTCCGTGGCCATATTTCCTATACTTGCATCTCGCTTAGTAATAATAATAATAACGATGATGGCATTTGTTAAGCACTTACTATGTGCAAAGCACTGTTCTAAGCGCTGGGGGGATATAATGTGATCAAGTTGTCCCACTTAGGGCTCACAGTCTTAATCCCCATTTTTACAGATGAGGGAACTGAGGCTCAGAGAAGTGAAGTGACTTGCCCAAGGTCACACAGCAGACTTGGGGCGGAGTCGGGATTTGAACCCACGACCTCTGACTCCAAAGCCCGTGCTCTTCCCACTGAGCCACGCTGCTTCTCTTAGTAACTGACTAGGTAGTGAGACTGCAAATTCGGTCTTTAGGGGGGTATTTAGTAAGTGCTTATTGTGTGCCAGGCACTGCACTGGGGTAGCAGCGTGGCTCAGTGGAAAGAGCACAGGCTTGGGAGTCAGAGGTCGTGGGTTCGAATCCCAGCTCTGCCACATGTCTGCTGGGTGACCTTGGGCAAGTCACTTAACTTCTCTGAGCCTCATGTCTGCTGGGTGACCTTGGGCAAGTCACTTAACTTCTCTGAGCCTCAGTTACCTCATCTGCAAAATGGGACTAAGACTATGAGCCCCACATGCGACAACCCGATCACCTTTAACCTCCCCAGCGCTTAGAACAGTGCTTTGCACATAGTAAGCGCTTAACAAGTGCCATAATCATTATTCTATACAATTAGGGCCCACGTGGTGCTCACAGCCTTAATCCCCATTTTACAGACGGGGTAACCGAGGCCCAGAGAAGTTGAGTGTGGCCTTGGGCAAGCCACTTAACTTCTCTGTGCCTCAGCTACCTCATCTGTAAAATGGGGATTAAGACTGTGAGCCCAATGTGGGACAACCTGATGACTTTGTATCCCCTCCAGCGCTTAGAACAGTGCTTGGCACATAGTAAGCGGTTAACAAATACCATCATTATTATTATTATTAATATTGAGTTGCCCAAGGTCACACAGCGGACAAGGGGAGCTGGCCTTGGTGACTCCCATTCACTAGGCCACGCTGCTTTCTTTTTTTGGGATAAGTGGAATCTAGGCATCAGGGAACAGGGAGTAAGGGCTATGTCCGGCAGAGCGCTGTCGCTACACTCCCAGATCCTCCTTCCCTAGACTTGAAGAATTCCCTCTGTCTCTGGTAGAGCAGACTGTGAGCCCGCTGTTGGGTAGGGACCGTCTCTGTATGTTGCCAACTTGTACTTCCCAAGCGCTTAGTACAGTGCCCTGCACACAGTAAGTGCTCAATGAATACGACTGAATGAATGAATGAACGAAATCTTTCCTCTCTCTATCTCCGTCTCTCTTCTCTCCTACTGTTTCATGTGTTTTGTTTTGTTGTCTGTCTCCCCCTTCTAGACTGTGAGCCCATTGTTGGGTAGGGACTGTCTCTGTATGTTGCCAACTTGTACTTCCCAAGCGCTTAGTACAGTGCCCTGCACACAGTAAGTGCTCAATGAATACGATTGAATGAATGAATGAACGAAATCATTCCTCTATCTCCATCTCTCTTCTCTCCTCTGTTTCATATGTTTTGTTGTCTGTCTCCCCTTTCTAGACTGTGAGCCCGTTGTTGGGTAGGGACCGTCTCTAGATGTTGCCAACTTGTACTTCCCAAGCGCTTAGTACAGTGCTCTGCACTTAGTAAGCGCTCAATAGGTACGATTGAATGAATGAATGAATGAAATCTTTCCTCTCTCTCTCTCTCTTCTCCTGTTTCGTATGGTTTGTTTTGTTGTCTGTCTCCCCCTTCTAGACTGTGAGCCCGCTGTTGGGTAGGGACCGTCTCTATATGTTGCCAACTTGTCCTTCCCAAGCGCTTAGTACAGTGCTCTGCACACAGTAAGCGCTCAATAAATACGATTGAATGAATGAAATCTTTATCTCCATCTCTCTTCTGTTTCATACGTTTTGTTTTGTTGTCTGTCTCCCCCTTCTAGACTATGAGCCTACTGTAGAACCGTCTCTACAGGGAAGCAGCGCGGTTCAGTGGAAAGAGCACGGGCTTCGGAGTCAGAGGTCATGGGTTCAAATCCCAGCTCTGCCAATTGTCAGCTGTGTGACTCTGGGCAAGTCACTTAACTTCTGTGTGCCTCAGTGACCTCATCTGTAAAATGGGGATTAAGACTGTGAGACCCCCCCCATGGGACAACGTGATCACCTTGTAACCTCCCCAGCGCTTAGAACAGTGCTTTGCACATAGTAAGCACTTAATAAAGGCCCTACTGAGAGCTCACCTCCTCCAGAAGGCCTTTCCAGACTGAGCCCCCTCCTTCCTCTCCCCCGCCTTACCTCCTTCCCCTCCCCACATCACCTGTATATATGTATAGATGTTTGTACGTATTTATCACTCTATTTTATTTGTACATATTTATTCTATTTATTTTATTTTGTTAATTTGTTTTGTTCTCTGTCTCCCCCTTCTAGACTGTGAGCCCACTGTTGGGTAGGGACCATCTCTAGATGTTGCCAACTTGGACTTCCCAAGCGCTTGGGACAGTGCTCTGCACACAGGAAGCGATCAATAAATACGATTGAATGAATGAAGAAATGCCATCATTATTATTATGTTGCCAACTTGTACTTCCCAAGTGCTCAGGACAGTGCTCTACACACAGGAAGCGCCCAATAAATACGATTGAATGAATGACTTTCCTCCATTCAGGGAAGCAGCATGGCTCAGTGGAAAGAGCCCGGGCTTTGGAGTCAGAGGTCCTGGGTTCAAATCCCGGCTCCGCCACTTGTCAGCTGGGTGACTTCGGGCAAGTCACTTCACTTCTCTGGGCCTCGGTTCCCTCATCTGGAAAATGGGGATGAAGACTGTGAGCCTCCTGAGGGACAACCTGATCGCCTTGTATCTCCCCCCAGCGCTTAGAACAGTGCTTTGCACATAGTAAGCGCTTAATAGATGCCATCATTATTATTATTTTCTTTGGCCAGGTTATTATTAATAATATTAATAATGTAATAAAATATATAATATAATGATTATAATAACATAATTGCAATAATATAATTGTAATAATATAATATATAATAATCATAATAATATAATATGTAATAATTATAATAATATAACAATATAATCATAACAATATAATACATAATAATTATGATAATATATAATTATAACAATATAATATATAATAATTATAATGATATATAATAATATAATATATAATAATTATAATAATATAATAATAGAGGTTATTATTTAACAGTGCTTTGCACATAGTAAGTGCTTAATAAATGCCATTATTATTATTATTTTCTTTGGCCAGGTTATTATTAATAATATTAATAATGCAATAAAATATACAATATAATAATTATAATAATATACTAATTGCAATAATAGAACAATTGCAATATAATATATAATAATCATCACAATATAATATATAATAATTATAATAATATAACACAATAATCATGACAATATAATATATAATGATTGCAATAATATAATATATAATAATTATAACAATATAATATATAATAATTATAATAATATATAATAATTATAACAATATAATATATAATAATTATAATAATATAGGTTATTATTTTCTTTTTTTAAGAGCAGCAGTAATGGCGGCGGTCGATTCGCCTCACAGCTGCGGGGCCCTCGTCCTTCCTCCCCCCTCCAACTCGGGCCCTGATTGGTCGCCGCGGCCGCGGCGCCAACGGCAGCCGCCCTCGCGCCCGCGCCAACGCGCAGGCGCCGCCGCAGAACCGGCGGGCGCGCATGCGCGGTGCTCCGGCGCTGCCCTCGGCGGGAGGCGCGGGCCTTCCGACCGTTGCCAAGGCGACGGGAGAAGGGAGCGGGCCTGGGCGAGGGGGAGGAGGAGAAGAAATAGGGGGGAAAAGGAAACTAAAAGTAAGGAAAAGTGCAGGAGAACTACCTCAGGACCGATGGGGGATTGGGGAATTGGAAAGCTGTGGGCCAAGGCCTTGAGGCCTGTGGGTAGTTGAGGGGGAGTGGACTGGAAGAGGCCTGGTTCGGCCTCCCCATCTTGCTCTATAATAAGGATGGTATTGGTGCATCCCTTCAATCGTATTTATTGAGCGCCTACTGTGTGCAGAGCACTGGACTAAGCGCTTGGGAAGTCCAAGTTGGCATTCCATAGCGACTGTCCTTCCCCAGCAGTCTAGAAGTTAAGCGCTTAGTATGTGCCAAGCACTGTTCTAAGCGCCGGGGTGGATACAAGAACAGCGCTTTGCATATAGTCTATTTGCACATAGAGAAGCAGCGTGGCTCAGTGGAAAGAGCACAGGCTTTGGAGTCAGAGGTCATGGGTTCGTATCCCGCCTCCACCACGTGTCTGCTGTGTGACCTTGGGCAAGTCACTTCTCGGAGCCTCAGTTACCTCATCTGTAAAATGGGGATGATAACTGTGAGCTCCATGTGGGACAACCTGATCACCTTGTATCCTCCCCAGCGCTTAGAATAGTGCTTTGTGCATAGTAAGCGCTTAACAAATGCCATTATTATTATTATTATAATTATAGTCAGCACTTAACAAATACCATCATTATTATTATTGCTACAAGGTAATCAGGTTGTCCCAGAGGGTGCTCACAGGCTTCATCCCCATTTTACAGATGAGTTAACTGAGGCACAGTGAAGTGACTTGACCAAAGTCACACAGCTGACAAGTGGTGGAGGCGGGATTAGAATCCATGACCTCTGACTCCCAAGCCCGGGCTCTTTCTACTAAGCCACATTGCTTATTAGCGGCGCCTTTCCCCTGCCACTTTCCCTTCCCCCTCTTTCCCCTGTCTTCCACCCCCCATAATAATAATAATGATAATCGTATTTGTTAAGCACTTACTACGTGCCAAGCACTGTTCTAAGCGGCAGGATGGATACGAGGTAATCAGGTTGTCCCAGAGGGGGCTCACAGGCTTCATCCCCATTTTACAGGTGAGTTAACTGAGGCACAGTGAATTGACCAAAGTCACAGCTGACAAGTGGCAGAGGTGGGATTAGAATCCATGACCTCTTAACTCCCAAACCCGGGCTCTTTCCACTAAGCCACACTGCTTATTAGTGGCATCTGCCCCTTCCCCTTTCCCTCTCTTCCCCCTGTCCTCCACCCCCCCATAATAATAATAATAATAATAATAATAATAATGGCATTTGTTAAGCGCATATTATGTGCAAAGCACTGTTCTAAGTGCTGGGGAGGATACCAGGTGATCAGGTCCCACGTGGGGCTCACGGTCTTATTCCCCATTTTACAGATGAGGGAACTGAGGCACAGAGAAGTGAAGTGACTTCCCCAAAGTCACACAGCTGACAAGTGGTGGAGGCGGAATTAGAACCCACGACCTCTAACTCCCAATCCCGGGCTCTTTCCACCAAACCACACTGCTTATTAGTGGCATCTGCCCCTTCCCCTTTCCCTTTCTTCCCCCTGTCCTCCACTCCCCCTAATAATAATTATGGCATTTGTTAAGCACTTACTAATAATGATGGTATTTGTTAAGCGCTAACTATGTGCTAAGCGCTGGGGAGGTTACAAGGTGATCAGGTTGTCCCGTGTGGAGCTCACAGTCTTAATCCCCATTTTCCAGATGAGGTAACTGAGGCACAGAGAAGTGAAGCGGCTTGCCCCAGGTCACACAGCAGACCAGTGGCAGAACCAGGGTTAAAACCTAGGACCTTTGACACCCAGAAAATAATAATAATGTTGGTATTTGTTAAGCGCTTACTATGTGCCAAGCACTGTTCTAAGCACTGGGGCTCACAGTCTTATTCACCATTTTACAGATTAGGGAACTGAGGCACAGATAAGTGAAGTGACTTGCCCAAAGTCACACAGCTGACATAGAGAAGCAGCGTGGCTCAGTGGAAAGAGCCCGGGCTTTGGAGTCAGAGGTCATGGGTTCAAATCCTGACTCCGCCACTTGTCAGCTGTGTGACTTTGGGCAAGTCACTTCACTTCTCTGGGCCTCAGTTCCCTCATCTGGAAAATGGGAATTAAGACTGTGAGCCCCCAGTGGGACAACCTGATCACCTTGTAACCTCCCCAGCATTTACTAAGCACTTAGTAAATGCCAAAAAAAGTGGCGGAGGCAGGATTAGAACCCACGACCTCTAACTCTCCAGCCCGGGCTCTTTCAACTAAGCCACACTGCTTATTAGTGGCATCTGCCCTTTCCTCTTCCCCTTCCCCTCTCTTCCCCTTGTCCTCCACCCCCCATAATAATAATAATAATGATGGCATTTGTTAAGTGCTTACTATGTGCAAAGCACTGTTCTAAGTGCTGGGGAGGATACAAGGTGATCAGGTCCCACGTGGGGCTCACAGTCTTATTCCCCATTTTAGAGATGAGGGAACTGGGGCAGAGAGAAATTCAGTGACTTGCCCAAAGTCACCCAGCTGACAAGTGGGGGAACCAGGATTTGAACCCATGACCTCTGACTCCCAAGCCTGGGCTCTTTCCACTGAGCCACGCTGCTTCTCATAGGCCCCAGGCCAGGAAACAACTGCGAGGACAGCGATATTTCTGCATGCCGGTCTTTCTAATAATAATGATGGCATTTATTAAGCGCTTACTATGTGCAAAGCACTGTTCTAAGCGCTGGGGAAGTTACAAGGTGATCAGGTTGTCCCACGTGGGGCTCGCGGTCTTAATCCCCATTTTACAGATGAGGTCACTGAGGCCCAGAGAAGTGAAGTGACTTGCCCAAAGTCACCCAGCTGACAGTTGGCAGAGCCGGGATTAGAACCCACGACCTCTGACTCTAAGGCCCGGGCTCTTTCCACTGAGCCACGCTCCTTTCTGTGACGAGGCGAGCCAACAGCTAAGTTGCCCAGCTCCCGTGTGGACCGGCCAAGGGTCCAGCAAGGCTACTGCATGTCGGCTCTTTTTTTTTTTAATGGCATTTATTAAGCGTTTACTATGTGCAAAGCACTGTTCTAAGCGCTGGGGAGGTTGCAAGGTGATCAGGTTGTCCCACGGGCGGCTCACAGTCTTTAATCCCCATTTTAGAGGTGAGATTACTGAGGCCCAGAGAAGTGAAGTGACTTGCCCAAAGTCACACAGCTGACAAGTGGCGGAGCTGGGATTTGAACCCATGACCTCTGACTCCAAAGCCCCTGCTCTTTCCACTGAGCCACGGGCTTTTATCGCAACAGCCCGATTTCACCGCCCACAGTCGTGGCCTGGGATCCACCCAGCTTGTGCCCCCCATTTCCCGCCCCACGCTCCGCCGGGGGCTTTCTCCAGGAAAGGCAGCCTTGCTCTACCCTCAAAGCTCCCGGTTCAAACGATCGGTCGTATTTATTGAGCGCTTACTATGTGCAGAGCACTGTGTCGAGCGCTTGGGAGAGCACGCATTAACAGCTGGTAGATCCGTATCCTCTGAACGGTGTTTGTGCGATGGGAATCGCACACGGAGATGTTTGTCAAAGTACCTGGGCGTCAACACTTTAAGGCCATCGTGTGTTTCGACCTATATTTTATGCTTTCCCTTGTAGGACAAGCTATTCCTGGGAGAATTGCACACAGCAGCAGTAAAGTCGATCATGGATCTCATCCCTCTACTCATTCCTAAATGAGCTCATTAGTTCTGCATCACTCTGGATCTCTACAAACGCAATTTTCATCCTTCACCAGCCGAAAAGTCAGCCGTCGATCCGAGGTGAGGGCAGAAAGGTAAGGAAAAAACAGAAGTGGTGAGAATAAAGGGAAAAAGTGTCGAAGGGGGTTCAAACTTTATTTTAAGTTTTATTGATTAGGGGAGCTGAGCATTTTCAATGTCCATGACAGCGTTTTAGCGGGCACGTTAATTTTAGGGTGTGGGTTGGGAAATCGGTGTTTGTAAACTTAGTTGTTCAGTCAAAATGATTTCAAAGTAAACTTTCCATCTGGATTTTTAAATGTTTAGAAGTAATTTCAACTCTAACGCCACTACGTAGTGTAGTGGGAGTTGAATGGGTCGGGTCATCAGGAAGCCTGGGGTCTCGATTTGCATTGACTTCATCTTTATCTCTCTGTACCTATTTTAGTTTAGGTATTACTGACTTTTGATGATGAGCATCTGCTTTTTGCGTAATGTCCTGTGTGCCTGGTAATATGCAAAGATCAATCGATCAGTGGTATTTATAATAATAATAATGATGGTATTTGTTAAGCTCTTACTGTGTGCTTACTCTGTGCAGAGCACTGTACTAAGTGCTGGAGAGAGTACAGAGTTGTCAGACATGTTCCCTGCCCACAATGAGTTTACAATCTAGAGGGGGGAGAGAATATGAATGATTTATTATTATTAATTATATACAATTTAAAGATGTAAGGAATCCTTGTTCACAAGGAGTTTGTAAGCCAGAGGGAAAGTTCAACCCAGAAACAGCTAACAACTAGACCCCCAAAGCTAAGAAATGGAAATAGCATCGTGCCCCATTGCAAAATGGGATCAATAAAACCATACAGAATGTTCTAAGGACGAGATGGGATTGAGGAGACAGTATTCTACAAATTCGAAGTACAGTTGAATGGCAAAATCGATATCCGCACTGCCTCGTCCTCCCAGGACTGGGCTTGGAGGGCAAAGCCGTTTGCTTTATCCCTTTAGTGTTTTGGGTTGGGTAGTTGTTGTTACCCACTCTGCCCCATTACAGCAAGCGAGGTGGGAGCTGTAGTCCACCAAAATGGCTAAGCTTCTGGCTGGATCCCCTTAGGGAATGGTGAGCACAAACCCCTGCTCTCATGGGTAGTGTGGAACCATTTCGACCCCTTTCAGTGATATATCTGTGTCCTACCTGCCTTTCTCTCTTTTCCTGCTTCTATCTCCACGGCTTCTTTCTAGTACAGTTCCCCTTCTGTTTTTGGTCTCTCTCGTGCTATTTTGGTTTTTCGTACATCTCTCAGGACGCTTCTGTAACTTTCTGGACCATTTTGATCCTTTTCCCCACATTCCCCCTCTCTTACTCCATCCCAACGTTGAGCCTCGGGGGCTTCGGTATCTATGTGAATGTCCTTGACGACCCTTCCATCATCCCCTTCCTCTTGCTCTCTGCTCCACCCCACCTCACCCACTCACTAGCTTGGACGCACGTTTGATCTCATTATCTCTAGTCACTGTACAGTCTGTACCTGTACCAACTCTGAAATACCTCTATCCGACAGCAGCCTCCTCACCTGACTTCTCTTCCACACAGCCGCCCTTCACAGATCTGTCCCACTCCCCACAAAGACCTACCTTTTAACCCTCTCCAGTTTTCTAGTGTCGTCCTGCTCCGTTTGCCTTCATACAGACTACCTTCTCTGCAGAAATCAACACTTTCCACACTGCCGTCTCCACTGAACTCAGCTCCCTCACTCTGCGAGTCTCCCTGCGAATCTCGTACCACTACCCCACGATCCTGGATCACCTCCACAATACGCTTCCTCAGCTTCTCCGCTTGAACTGCAGAGCCGAGCTGATGGAAATCCAGACCCTTGGCTGCTCTTTATGGGCAGGGAACATATCTCCCAACTGGGTTATATTTTTCTTTCCCAAGCACTTAATACAGTGCTCTGCACATAGTTAGTGCTCAGTAAACACTGCTGATTGATTGACCCCATCCTTCTCCCTCACCTGCTTTAATTCTGTCCTCCTCTGCCCAACAATTTTCCATCATTATTGACTCCCATACCCATTGCTGTGCCAGCTGTTCCAGTTGCTTAACTCCCTGCCCAAACCCCCTGCTCCCTCACCCCCTCATCCCTTTCCTGTAATGGCCTGGCTATGTACTTTATTGATAAAATTGAAACCACTGGGCGTGACCTCCCTAAAACCTCCCTTGTACCTCTCCAGTCCCTCCCTCCTCCTGGACTCTCTTTGACTCTTCCGTCTTTCCCAACGATATCCCAAGAGAAAATCTCTCACCTCCTCTCAAAATGTACCTTCTCCACTCGTACCTACGACCCCATCTTTTCACAACTTACCAAAACACTTACCCCTCCTTCCCTCCCTGGCTGCCGTCTTCAACTGTTCACTTTCCAACGGCTTCTTACCCACTGCTTTGAAACATGCTCACGTATCCCCTATCCTAAAAAAAATACCCTCCGTTGACCCCACCGCTCCCCCTGGTTTCGACCCATCCCCCCACACCGTTGGTCTTCAGACTTCTTGAGCGAGTTTTCTACACCTGCTCCCTCCTCTTCCTTTTTTCCAGTTCTCTCCTTGATTCTCTCCAGTCCGGTTCCCACCTCCTTCACTCCATGGAAACTGCCTTCTCTAAGATCACCGATAACCTTCTTGTCAAATCTGAAGGCCCCTAATGTATTCTCCTGCCTCTCCCCACTCCAGTCTATACTTCACTCTGGTGCCCGGATCATTTTTCTACAAAAGCGTTCAGGACACTCCTGAAAAAACTCCTGTGGTGCCCATCCACCTCCGCATCAAACAGAAACTCCTTATCATCGGCTTTAAAGTGCTCAGTCACCTTGGCCCCTCTCCCTCATCTCACTACTCTCCAACCACAACCCAGCCCACACACTTTGTTCCTCTAATGCTAACCTTCTCACTGTGCGTCGATCTTGCCTATCTCACCGCTGTCCCCTCGCCCACATCCTGCCTCTGGTCTTGAACGCCCTCCCTCCTCGGATGCGACACAATTATTCTTCCTTCCTTCAAAACCTTATTGAAGGCACATCTCCTCCAAGAGGCCTTCCCTGACTGAGCTCCTCCTTTCCTCTTCTCTCCCTCCCTTCTGCATCACCCTGATTTGCTTCCTTTGTTCTCCCCTCCTCCTAGCCCCAGAGCACTTAACGTGTGTATCTGTAATTTATTTATATTAATGCCTATCTCCTCTCCTCTAGACGGTAAGCTTTTGTGGGCTGGGAATGTATCTGTTTATTGTTATATTGTACTCTCCCAAGCTCTCAGTACAGTGCTGTGCATGCAGTAATTGCCCAAATACGATTGAATGAATGAGTGACTCCTAATCCTTGACTTCTCAGCTGCCTCTGACACTCAAAACATTATCCAACCTTGATTTCACTGACACTGTCCTCTCCTGGTTCCCCTCCTATTTCTGGCAACTCATTTGCAGTCTGTTTTGCGGGCTCCTCCTCTACCTCCCACCCTCTAACAATGGGAGTCCCCGGAGGCTCAGTTCTGGGTCTCCTCTTCTCCATCTACTCCCACTCCCTTGGAGAACTCATTCTCTCCCATGGCTTCAACTGCCATCTCCACGTGGATGATTCCCAAATCTGCATGTCCAACCCTGGGTTTTTTACGTCTTTGCAGTCTCATTTCCTCCTGACTTCAGAACATCTCTTTCCGGATGTCCTGCTGACACCTCAAATTATGTTCAAAACAGATCTTCTCACCTTTCCACCCAAACAGTTTTCTCCCTCTGTCTTTCCCATCACCATACACACCACTATCCTCCTATCTCAAGCCCAAAACCTTGGCATTATTCTCAACCCATCTCTCATTCAACCCATATTTTCAACCTGTTCTACCATCATGTCGCTAAAATCCACCCTTTCCTCTCCATCTAAACTGCTACTGTACTGATTCAAGCACTTATCCTATCGCACCTTGACTACTGCATCAGCCTCCTCGCTGATTTCCCTGCCTCCTAGCTCTCCCCACTCCAGTCCATCCTTCACTCTGCTGCCCTGATCATTTTTCTAAAACAAAACAAACAAAAAAAAATAAAACCTTCAGTCCACATCTCTTCTCAAGGACCTCCAGTGGCTGCCCACCCCACTCTGCATCAAATAAGAACTCCCTACCATCAGTTTTAAAGCGTTCAATCAGTTTGCGCTCCCTCCTGCCTTACCTCACTGATTTCTTAGGACTAGAACCAGTTGTCACACTTCTCTCTTCCGCATGGCCTAGTGCAAAGAGCACTGGTTTGAGAGTCAGAGGACGTGGGTTCTAATCCCAGCTCCGCCACTTGTGTACTGTGTGACCTTAGGCAAGCCACTTCAACTTCTCTGGGCCTCAGTTACCTCCTCTGCAAAATGGGGATGAAGACGGTGAGCCCCATGTGAGACAACCTGATTACCTTGTATCTACTCCAATGCTTAGAACAGTGCTTGGCACATAGTAAGCGCTTAACAAACACCATTATTATTAATGCCAATTTACTCGCTGTACCTCAAGCTCGTCTATCTTGCCACCAACCCCTTCCCACATCCTCCCTCGGACCTCCATGTGTGACAGACCACCACGCTCCCCATCTTCAGAATCTTATTAAAATCACATCTCTTCTGAGGCCTTCCCTGAGTAAGCCTTCTTTTCCCCTTATCCCTCTCCCTCTTGCACTTAGCTGTATCCTTTGAGCACTTGAGACCCTTTTCTCGGCCCCAAGCACTTATGAACATATCTGTAATTTATTTATACTGCTGTTTGTCTCCCTCTCTAGACTGTAAGCTCCTTGTGGGCAGGAAATGCATCTGCTAACTCTGTATTCCCAAGCATTAAGCATAGTATTTTGCAGACAGTAAGTGCTCAGTAAATACCATTGACTTATCTAATATTTCTCCACCCAAGCTGCTACTATGCTGATCCAAGCATTTATCATATCCTGCCTTGACTACCTCATCAGCCTCCTTGCTGACATGACTTATCGAACTACTATTTCTCCACCAAACTGCTATTATGCTAATGCAAGCGCTTATCATATCCTGCCTTGATTACTGCATCAGCTGCCTTGCTGACATCCCTGCCTCCTAACTCTCCCCTTTCCAGTCCATACTTCACTCTGTTGCCCAAATCATTTTTTCTAAAAAAATCATTCGGTCCCCAACTCCCCACTCCTCTGAAACCTCCAGTTGGTTGCCCAGTCATCATGCAGAAACTCCTTACCATCGGCTTTAAAGCACTCGATCAGCTCTCCCTGTCCTACCTCATAATAATAATAATAATGATAGTATTTGAATGCTTACTATCTGTCACTGTTTTAAGCACTGGGGTAGATACAAGGTAATCAGGGTCCCACCTGGTGCTCACAGTTTTATTAATCCCCGTTTTACTGAGGAGGTAACTGAGGCACAGAGAAGTTAAGTGACTCACCCCAAGTCACACAGCTGACCAGAGGCGGAACTGGGATTAGAACCCATGACTCGACTCCCAAGCTCACGCTCTTTCCACTAAACCACACTGATTCTCACCTTATCTCACTGATTTCTTACAACAAACCAGCCTTCATCCTAATACCAATCTACTCAATGTAACTTGATCTCCTCTATCTTGTGGAGAACCCCTTGCCCAAATCCTCCCTTTTACCTGGAATTTCCTTTCCTTTCATATACAACAGACCACCACTTTACCCACCTATAAAGAGAAGTGTCATCTTCCATGCCAAGCTCATATTTCCCTTATTCCTCCCCTTTCATCATCAATCGTATTTATTGAGCACTTACTATGTGCAGAGCACTGTACTAAGCGCTTGGGAAGTACAAATTGGCAACATATAGAGACACTCCCTACCCAACAGTGGGCTCACAGTCTAAAAGGGGGAGACAGAGAACAAAACCAAACATACTAACAAAATAAAATAGAATAGATATGTAGAAATAAATTAAATAAATAAATAAATAAATAAATAGAGTAACCCTTTGTGTGTTGTCTTTGCACTTGGCCTTCATCCTGTTCTCAGCACCTGTGGCCATGTCTTTATATTCATGTCTCTCCTTTAGAGTGGAAGCTCCTTGTGGGCAGGGAATGTTTCTACCAACTCTAATGTACTCTCCCAAATGCTCCCAATCCCCAATACTCAGCACACAGTAAGCACTTGTTACCATTGATTGATTATCTCCCTTGCGACCCCAGTTTCTGTGTTCAGTGACCTTCTGTAATGGTCTAGAGATTACTGAATTAGCCGTAATTTGAGCGGAAAAGCCAGTAGAAATGTTTAATTTGTTTTAGAGCAACCTAATAGCAAAGGGAAAGCAGCTTTATTGGTGTTTCAGTTCTGTAGTGCTCTTACAATATCTGTCTTCTGCTTTTCTGCCCTCCCAAGTGCCTAGTTCAATGATCGGCGCTTAACTGGGGCACAGTAAATATTGGCGGTGATGATGATGAATAGTCATCCTTCAGGAGTAGAGATTTCATAACACTTTTTGTAGCCTATTTGGTACTTTATTACCCAGCTGGTTAACAAGTTTTTTTTTTTAAATCACCCCTACCTCTGTCCCAGAAGGACTAACAGCTTCTTCAACATTTTTTCTCCATTTAGAACATTGAGAAACCTACAATAGTGGTTTCCGTGATTGTTAGTCTGAGTTGTGAGGAACCTGAAATCCTGCTGCTCCTGACAAATTTATTCTCATAGTTTTGTTTCAGCTTGCCTTATGTGTCTGTTGTCAACCTCCTCCCTGATTGTAAGCTCCTAAGGAGCCAGGGACGATGACTATTTCACACCTGTGTATTTTCCCCAGCATCTAGTACAATGCTATGCACATCGGCATGGCCTAGTGGAAAGAGTGCGGGCGTGGGAGCTAGAGGACCTATGTAGAGAAGCAGCATGGCTCAGTGGAAAGAGCCCGGGCTTTGGAGTCAGAGGTCATGGGTTCAAATTCCGACTCCGCCAATTGTCAGCTGTGTGACTTTGGGCAAGTCACTTCACTTCTCTGTGCCACAGTGACCTCATCTGTAAAATGGGGATTAAGACTGTGAGCCCCCCGTGGAACAACCTGATCACCTTGTAACCTCCCCAGCGCTTAGAACAGTGCTTTGCACATAATAAGCGCTTAATAAATGCCATTATTGTTATTATTTATGGAACACTTACTGTGTGCAGAACACTGTACTAAGAGCTTGGGACAGCGCAATATAACACTATAAAAGACACATTCCCTGCCCACAGTGAGCTTACAGACTTGAGGAGACAGACATTAATTTAAATAAATAAATTACAGATATAATAATAATAATGATGGCATTTGTTAAGCGCTTACTATGTGCCAAGCACTGTTCTCAGCACTGGGATAAATACAAGGTTATCAGTTTGTCCCACGTGGGATTCACAGTCTTAATCCCCATTTTCCAGATGAGGTAACTGAGGCACAGAGAAGTTAAGTGACTTGCTTGTACTTCAACTTGTACTTCCCAAGCGCTTAGTACAGTGCTCTGCACACAGTAAGCGCTCAATACGATTGATTGATTTGATTTGGGGAGAAAATGCAATAATAATAATAATGATGGTATTTAAGCGCTCGCTATGTGCCAAGCCTTATGACCAGGATTCAGGGCCAGAGAGCACCAAATTCACCCAGTTAATAATCTGGGCCCAGAAGGCCCGTGGTTAGGGCCCAGGCCTGGGAATCAGAAGGACCTGGGTTCTAGTCCTGGCCCCGCCACTTGTCTGCTGTGTGATCTTTTACCTGTGTATATGTATATATGTTTGTACATATTTATTTCTCTATTTATTATTTATTACTCTATTTCTTTATTACCCTATTGATTTATTTTACTTGTACATATTTATTCTATTTATTTTATTCTGTTAATATGTTTTGTTTTGTTCTCTGTCTCCCCTTTCTAGACTGTGAGCCCGCTGTTGGGTAGGGACCGTCTCTATATGTTGCCAACTTGTACTTCCCAAGCGCTTAGTCCAGTGCTCTGCACACAGTAAGCGCTCAATAAATACGATTGAATGAATGAATGAATGAACTTGCCCAAAGTCACACGGCTGACACGTGGCAGAGCCGGGATTAGAACTCACGAACTCTTTCCACTAAGCCACACCGCTTCTCTATGATATGTACATAAGTGCTGTAGGACTGGGAGGGGGAGTGAATAAAGGGAGCAAGGCAGGGTGACATAGAGGGAGTTGAAGAAAAAGAAAGGAGGGCTTAGTCACGGGAGGCCTCTTGGAGGTGATGTGCCTTCAGTAAGACTTTGAAGGTGGGGAGAGTAATTGTTTGTTGGATAAGAAAAGGGAGGGCATTCCAGGCCAGAAGCAGGATGTGAGCGAGAGGTTGGTGGCGAGATAGACGAGACGGAGCTACAGTGAGAAAGTTAGCATTAGAGGAGCGAAGCCTGCGGTCCGGGTTGTAGTAGGAAGATAGCGAGATGAGGCAGGAGGGGCCAATGTGACCCGAGTGCTTTAAAGCCGATGATAAGGAGTTTCTGTTTGATGTGGAGGTGGATGGGCAACCACTGTAGGCCCTTGAAGAGTGGGGAAACATGGCCTGAATGTTTTGTAGAAAAATGATCCAGGCAGCAGAGTGAAGGGTGGACTGGAGTGGGGAGAGACGGGAGGCTGGGAGGTCAGCAAGGAGTCTGCCTCAGTTATTGAGGCAGGATAGGATGGGTAAGTGATTGATTTAATGTGGTAGCAGTTTGGAGTCATTCATTCATTCAATCGTATTTATTGAGTGCTTACTGCGTGCAGAGGACTGTACTTGGGAAGTACAAGTTGGCAGCATATAGAGACGGCCCCTACCCAACAACGGGCTCTCAGTCTAGAAGGGGGAGACAGACAACAAAACAAAACATGTGGTCAGGTGTCAAGTAATCAGAATAAATAATAATAATAATAATGATGGTATTTATTAAGCGCTTACTATATGCAAAGCACTGTTCTAAGCGCTGGGGAGGTGACAAGGTGATCAGGTTGCCTCCCGGGGCTGCTCACAGTTTTAATTCCCATTTTACAGATGAGGGAACTGAGGCACAGAGAAGTGAAGTGACTTGCCCAAAGTCACACAGATGACAGTTGGCGGAGCCGGGATTTGAACCCATGACCTCTGATTCCAAAGCCCACGCTCTTTCCACTGTGCCACGCTGCTTCTCTAAATAGAAGTAAAGCTAGATGCACATCATTGACAAAACAGAATAGTAAATGTGTACAAGTAAAATAAATAGAGTAATAAATCTGTACAAACATATAGACAGGTGCTGTGGGGAGGGGAAGGAGGAAGGGTGGGGGGAAGGGGGAGGGGGAGAGGAAAAAGGGGGCTCAGTCTGGGAAGGCCTCCTGGAGGAGGTGAGCTCTCAGTAGGGCTTTGAAGGGAGGAAGAGAGCTAGCTTGGCGGATGGGCGGAGGGAGGGCATTCCAGGCCAGGGGGATGACGTGGGCCGGGGGTCGACGGCGGGACAGGCAAGAACGAGGCATGGTGAGGAGATTAGTGGCAGAGGAGTGGAGGGTGCGGGGTGGGCTGTAGAAGGAGAGAAGGGAGGTGAGGTAGGAGGGGGCGAGGTGATGGACAGCCTTGAAGCCCAGGGTGAGGAGTTTTTGCTTCATGTGAAGGTTGATAGGCAACCACTGGAGATCTTTGAGGAAGGGAGTGACATGCCCAGAGCGTTTCTGCACAAAGATGATCCGGGCAGCAGCGTGAAGTATAGACTGAAGTGGGGAGAGACAGGAGGATGGGAGATCAGAGAGGAGGCTGATGCAGTAATCCAGTCGGGATAGGATGAGAGATTGAACAAGCAGGGTAGTGGTTTGAATGGAGAGGAAAGGGCGGATCTTGGCGATGTTGCGGAGGTGAGACCGGCAGGTTTTGGTGATGGATTGGATGTGAGGGGTGAACGAGAGAGCAGAGTCAAGGATGACACCAAGGTTGCGGGCTTGTGAGACGGGAAGGATGGTAGTGCCGTCAACAGTGACGGGAAAGTCAGGGAGAGGGCAGGGTTTGGGAGGGAAGACAAGGAGTTCAGTCTTGGACATGTTGAGTTTTAAGTGGCAGGCAGACATCCAGATGGAGATGTCCTGAAGGCAGGAGGAGATCCGAGCCTGAAGGGAGGGAGAGAGAGCAGGGGCAGAGATGTTGATTTGGTGTCATCAGCGTAGAGATGATAGTTGAAGCCGTGGGAGCGAATGAGTTCACCAAGGGAGTGAGTGTATATTGAGAACAGAAGGGGACCAAGCACTGAACCTTGGGGAACCCCTACAGTAGGGGGATGGGAGGGGGAGGAGGAGCCCGCAGAGGAGACTGAGAATGAACGGCCGGAGAGATAAGAGGAGAACCAGGAGAGGACGGAGTCTGTGAAGCCAAGGTCGGATAGCATGTTGAGGAGAAGGAGGTGGTCCACAGTGTCGAAGCAGCTGAGAGGTCGAGGAGGAGTAGGATAGAGTAGGAGCCGTTGGATTTGGTAAGAAGGAGGTCATTGGTGACCTTGGAGAGGGCAGTTTCCGTGGAATGTAGGGGACGGAAGCCAGATTGGAGGGGGTCGAGGAGAGAGTTGGCGTTGAGGAATTCCAGGCAGTGGGTGTAGACGACTCGTTCAAGGAGTTTGGAAAGGAAGGGTAGGAGGGAGATGGGGGATAACTAGAAGGTGAGGTGGGGTCGAGAGGGTTTTTTTAGGATGGGGGAGACGGGGGCATGTTTGAAGGCAGAGGGGAAGGAACCAGTGGAGAGTGAGCGGTTGAAGATGGAAGTTAAGGAGGGGAGGAGGGAAGCGGGGAGAAATTTCATAAGATGAGAGGGAATGGGGTCAGAAGCACATGTGGCTGGATTAGCACTTGAGAGGATGGAGGAGATCTCATCTGAGGATACTGCTGGGAAGGATGGGAGAGTAGCGGAGAGGGTTGAGAGCAGGGGGTTGGAGAAGGGGGAGGAGTGACTTTGGGGAGCTCAGACCTGATGGAGTTAATTTTACTAATGAAGTAGGAGGCCAGATTGTTGGAGGTGAGGGAAGGAGGAAGGGGAAGAGCAGGGGGCCTGAGAAGGGAGTTAAATGTATGGAATAGCTGATGGGGATGATGGGCATGAGTGTCAATAAGGGAGGAGAAATAGTTTTGTCTGGCGGAGGAAATGCAAGACTGCAGAGAGGGAGGGAGATCAGGGCTGAAGATGTAGATTTGGAAATCATCTACATAGAAGTGGTAGTTGAAGCCATGTGAGCAAAAGAGTTCTCCAAAGGAGTGAGCATAGATGGAGAATAGAAGGGAACCAAGAACTGAATCTTGAGGAACCCCTACATTTAGGGGGTGGGAAGTAGAGGAGGAGCCCGCGAAGGAGACTGAGAATGAACGGCCAGAGAGGTAAGAGGAGAACCAGGAGAGGACAGAGTCGGTGAAGCCAAGGTTGGGTTATGTTTCCAGGAGAAGGGGGTGGTCCACAGTGTCAAAGGCAGCTGAGAGGTTGAGGAGGATTAGGATGGAGTAGAGGCCACTGGATTTGGCAAGAAGGAGATCATTGGTGACCTTTTGGTCAACATTGAAGTCCAATAGGACCTAGGTTCTAATCCCAGCTTCATTCACTCATTCAGTCATATTTATTGAGCACCTCTTGCCTGCGGTACGACCTTGGACTAGTCACGTAACTTCCCTGTGCTTCAGTTCCCGTATCAACAAAATGAGGATTCAGTACCTATTCTCCCTCCTCAGACTGGGAGCCCAGTGTGGCATCCGATTATCTTGTATCTACCCGAGTGTTTAGTACACTGCTCGAAACGGTGAGAAATACCGCAATTATTAAATTCTATTGCTAGGCTTTAAGCACTTAGTATTATACTAGGCTACCGAATCAAAATCTAGCAGCGTGGCTCAATGGAAAGAGCACGGGCTTGGGAGTCAGAGGTCGTGAGTTCAAATTCCCACTCCGCCAATTGTCAGCTGTGTGACCTTGGGCAAATCACTTAACTTCTCTGTGCCTCAGTTACCTCATCTGTAAAGTGGGGATGAAGACTATGAGCCCCACGTGGGACAACCTGGTCACCTTGTATCCTCCCCAGGGCTTAGAACAGTGCTTTGCACATAGTATGCGCTTAACAAATGCCATCATTTTTTATTTAAACTCATTTTTTAAATCCTCAGAGGATATGGAATACTACTGAGTGTCTTCATAAAACCTCTTCATAAACTCAACAATTATTAAAAATTCCTTTGTCTCTAGACTAAACCCAATTATTTCTTCATGGAACCTCTTTTTCACTTGATTGTTTAATATCACTTTACTGGATATTTTGTTACTATTCCTGGAGTAAAATTAATAATGAGAATCAATCAAATACCAAAATTGATAGCATCTAGGCCTGTGGATTGGAAACTCTTTTGAGGGGAGGGATATGTATATTTACTGTACTTTCCCAAGTGCTTGATACAGTGCTCGACACTCAAACTCTCAATAGATTCTATTAAAGATATGAAAATTAATAAAATCTACAGGAGGTAAAGGTTCAAATTAGTGAACATATGGGCTGGTGGACTATTGAAAGGTACTATTGAAAGAAGCAGCATAAAAAGTCTTGTGAAAAAGTAGGAAGGATGTTTTAACATAACTTTCAGTACAACTGTGAGCCCATTGTTGGGTGGGGACCGTCTCCATATGTTGCCAACTTGTACTTCCCAAGCACTTAGTACAGTGCTCTGCACACAGTTAGAGCTCAATAAATATGATTGAATGAATTTAAACTAATACTAGGCCCATAATGGGCAAGAATTTGTAGTCATTTTATAATCAACTGGGAGAGAGAAGAGCAAAATGTAATTTGTTTTCTAAGATCCTGAATTTATTTAGAAAAATAACTTTTTTTTTTACTTTCAGTATTGACAATATGGTTGATAAAAATCATCGCGATCCAGAGATAATTAAGTTCATTCCTCCATTATACAAGCAGCGATACCAGTTTATTAAAGATTTAGTCGTAAAGCACAAACCCAAAAAGGTTGGTATTTCCTTTTCAAATATCTAAGTTTTTAAGAGGAAGGTAAACTGTAATGTAGATACGGTATTGCAGAAAAATGTGAAATTGTGTAGCAGTAAATCATAATTACTGTAGTACTACAACGCCAGAGAGTTTTGTTATATTTGGGGCAATGTTCCCGTTTTCAGTTATGCCAAGTTGGTTTAGCTTAATCGAGTGAGAAAAATAAATCACACAGTGAAAATAAATCAAGAGCGAGAACTTTACCAAACGTCTAATACTGTGCCATAAATATTGCATTGTGTACCTTATAAGCATTCAGAAATACTAACTGAACTTCCAGAGTTTTCTGGACATTATCCACAGTCCCATTTCTTAGTATTTTCTCATTAGGGCTTGTTTTTGGTAAGAGAAAAGGGATTTAAAAAAGTGATTTTGAGATATACACTCTTTCATAATATGTGTTATCACTCTGCAGTTTGGAGTGCGTATTGTTAGGGAATTACGGAATGTCCTTTCAACAGTGCACATCTAGCTTGATAGAATGTGATATAACGTCGGCAGTTACGGTTATAAACGAGTGCGTGACATCGAATACCAAACTCGTATTTTGACACGCATTTTCCGTAATCCCGGCTTCCTCAAGAATGTAATTCCGTGCTATAAGGGAAGTGAGTGTATTTTCTTTTGATGTCTGAGTCAATGTCTAGTAAAGTCCCAGGTTGCTTTCCGAGAAAACACACTGGAAAGGTTCAGGGTTCTGAACTGAAAAATTCATCCTTCAATTTAGTTTTGTGTACTGACTGTACAGTACTTGGTAGTATAGTAAATGCTGCGGCGGGGCTGTTTCTACAGAATTAATGGGCCCAGTGAGATCGGAGGTGTCCTAACAAGCAGTTTCACGTGGTCTGCCTCAGAGCTTGGCGCTTCCATCCACGACACCTCTTATCTGACTTTTGAGTCAGCAACGGGTGCAGTTGTGAGCCCAAACATTTCATTGCCGTTTCATCATCTTGCATTATTTTACTTGTATATATTTACTATTCTATTTATTTTGTTAATGATCAATCAATCAATCGTATTTATTGAGTGCTTACTGTGTGCAGAGCACTGTACTAAGCGCTTAGCACTGTACTTATGATGTGCATCTAGCTTTACTTCTATTTATTCTGATGACTTGACACCTGTCCACATGTTTTGTTGTCTGTCTCCCCCCTCTAGACTGTGAGCCCGTTGTTGGGGAGGAACCATCTCTATATGTTGCCAACTTGTACTTCCCAAGCGCTTAGTACAGTGCTCTGCACACAGTAAGCGCTCAATAAATACGATTGAATGAATGAATGAACTGTTTTGGTCACCTTTTTTAGAGAGAGCTCAGTTCAGCCATACTGTGTGTTTTTGAGTTCGGTACTTGTGCCCATGCTACAGCACAAGTTTTCCTTATGAGATTTCACAAGAATGCAATCAGTCAATCGTTTTTATTGAGCAGTTACTATGTGCAGAGCACTGTACTAAGCACTTGGAAGATTACAATACAACCGAATTAGCAGACACTTTCCCTGCCGATAAAGAACTTACAGTCTTCATTTTATAGAAGAACCGGGTGTATTTATCTTGTTTTGGTCAATTTGGGGTATCTCGGAAGTGCATTAATTCAGTTTACATTATTTCCTATGGGAAACTATACTTCATTTGGGGCTTTTTCACTTAACACTCCATTTTGGTGGAAGCAAAGGTGAGTGCTAACTACGCTGGTAGATGTAATTCAGAAAAAGTTCCTAGCCCATGAAAGATGCACAGTCTAAGAGGGAGAGGACAGGGTATAGGGGAAAAAAATGATGGGGTGATTTCCACAACTCTGTCACAACAGTAGTAAAAGAGCAGTCTACTCTTCAACTTCTCGACTCCTTGTTGCTGCAATCTAGTTATCCCAGCCAAATTGTCATGATCTCCCCAAATTTCTAAATGTTGTGATGGCAGCTTCTCTCTTGTAATGGGAACAGGAGGAGAGGGATGGCCCGGCCCGGCCACTCAGGCTGCCTTTCTTGGGCCTTAGGGCAATCTGGACTGTAAGCTCCTTGTGGGTAGGGAACGTGCCTACCAACTCTCTTATATTGTAATAATAATAACAATAATGACATTTATTAAGTACTTACCATGTGCAAAGCACTGTTCTAAGCACTGGGGAGGTTACAAGGAGATCAGGTTGTCCCACGGGGGGCTCACAGTCTTAGTCCCCAATTTACAGATGAGGGAACTGAGGCACAGAGAAGTTAAGTGACTTGCCCAAACTCACACAGCTGACAATTGGCAGAGCGGGGATTCGAACCCATGACCCCTGACTCCAAAGCCTGGGCTCTTTCTACCGAGCCACGCTGCTTGTACTCTCCCAAGCGCTTAGAACAGCGCTCGGCACGCAGTAAGCGTGCAATAATTACGATTAATTGGTGGTGGAGAATGGCTGTTGGAGCACGGACCCGGGTTCTAATCCTGCTCCACTCCTTGCCTGCTGTGTGACCTCGGGCAAGTTACGTAACTCCTCTCTTCCTCAGTTTCCCCATCTGTAAAAAGGGGATTCACCCTCTTAAATAGGCTGTGACCGCTCTGTGGGCCTTGATTATTTGTACTCCAGCACTTTTGACACACAGTACTTAATATCTACTATTATTATTATTGTTGCTGTTACTGCTGTCCTACTGCCCTTATCGGCCACGTCCCCCGAGTAGTTCAGCAAGAGCCATAAGCCTGCAGGGGCCAGGGCCTCTCACCCCGGAGGCCCAACGGAGGCCACCTGGTTCCCTCTTGCCGTTGGAAAGCCGCAAGCTCCTGAGAAACAGGAGCTGTAAAACTGGGAGATAGCCTCTCTGAGCCTGCTCACAGGGCCAGAGCTGAGGTTTGCCGCTCTTCTTCAACAATTCCTCTTCCCTTTCCCAGCTCCTGGCTTCCTAATCGCCTTCCTCATTACCTCAGGGACTCTTGATGTCAATTAGAAGGCTGTAGGCCTCCTCCATCCTGGGCACCAGCCCTCCTCCCTTCCTCCCTTCAGCCTGCTTACCCCATTTTTGCATAGGCGCCAAGTTATTTCCACCCCACATGACAAGCTTATTGCTGAGGTGTGACCTAAGGCCTGGCAAGAAAATACGTCGAAAATAAAATTGGCAGAAATACTGAGGCATAGGTGATAACCTCAAATCACCTCAGTCCAGGGAAGTAAGTTAATGAATGCACGTTATAATAAACAGGTATATAGTGTAACCGCCAGATTTCTAGATTTCCTGTTGGCTTTACACTGCATACCCCTTTCAGAAATGAAATCGAGGTCGCGATGTAGTTCCCCATAGGTCAGAGTGTGTTAACAAAGAGCAGCAGTTCTTGACGCACTGCAAACCTGTACTAAATATGAATCGGTCATTTATGTGATCCACATCATCATCATCAATCGTATTTATTGAGCGCTTACTGTGTGCAGAGCACTGTACTAAGCACTTGGGCAGTACAAATTGGCAACATATAGAGACAGTCCCTACCCAACAGTGGGCTCACAGTCTAAAAGAGGGAGAGAGAGAACAAAACCAAACATACTAACAAAATAAAATAAATAGAATAGATATGTACAAGTAACATCCACATCCGTTACCAGGCTTCAGAGGTACCTTATCTTTTCATACGCATCTCAGTGTTATAATATTAATGATTTGTAATCTTGCTCTTACTCTATATTCATCCTCATCGAAAGAAAAATACCTTGAGGTAACCATGTTAAGGAAAATGAATTACTGTGTTTTTTTGCTTTATACGTTTCAAATCAGAGTAAGACAGAAACACTTTGGGCAATGTTTATGAGATTTATGAGTCTTGAATGTCTCAGAAAGCTCTTAGTTTCTTTGGTGGAAGTCAGGCTTCAATTATAGAACAAAATGCTTGATTTTCCTTTGATATTACAGCCATCTCCAACTTTCTTTGGTCATTTAATGCTAATTAATCTCTTTTCTTTGTTTAAAAGATCATAGAGTTTCATTAGTAATCTCATTTATGGCTTGGTAAGGTCTACTTCTAGTTCCTTTTTATAAAGGCCCTGAGCCTTCATGTTTGGACATATTTTTTTTCTGAACAAAAAAATATGTGATGATAGCTTTTTAAAATAAAGAAGAACATGGTTCCATTTTTTTTTTTTAATTTACAGGTTGCAGACTTAGGATGTGCTGACTGTTCACTACTGTGGATGCTGAAATTCTGCAGTTGCATCGAGGTGCTTGCCGGATTGGATATCTGTGAGAATGTATTGAAGGAGAAAATGTAATGCACTTTTGTAATTACCTTTCTAAAAGAGGACTATTTATTTAGTCCAAATTAGTGGTGTACGGGACTTTTCATTATTGAGATGAGGGAGAAGCCTTTAAAGGTTTGTAGTTAGAAGATTGGGAGTAGAGAAATTGAGCTTTCCCTAAGAAGGTCGATTTGCGTAGTCTCTGAATTTCTCCATCGTAAAATGGAGCGACACTGACCAACTTACAGAGATATTAAGATTGATTAATAAATATAATTTTTTAGTAAATCTATGTCTTAAAATTGAATGCTTGAAGCATTGACATTCCTTATCAACAGTATTAATCTTCAGAGTCACAGAAAGTGATTCAGTGACCGTTCTCCCTCTCCTCTAGATTGTTTGTCCCATGTGGAACAGAGACTGCATCTGACCTGATTTAACTTGTATCTACCCTAGTGCTTAATACAGTGGTTGGCACATAGTAAGTGCTTTAATAAATGACATAATTAACATGCTACAGTATTCTCAGTTGTATTTCAATTTACATTTGTCTTTCATTCTGCTATGTGTACAGAGTACGGATTTTAGTAACTGTTTCCTTATCTGACATTTTACCTTGATAAATATGCTGTATATGGCAGTTATATATTTAATTTGAAAAACTTTTGTAACTATAATTTTATAATTTCCTTAAGGAAAGTGAAAATAATTGGGAAAAAGCTGTACTCTGTTATAAGTGTTCAGGCTGAACATGAGCCACATTTTTGCACTGAAATAAAAAAGGCATATTATAGGAATGGAAAGTATTGTGTTTTTCTAGCTCAGATACCATCATGGCAACCTGAATTTTAAACTCTGATCCTTTCACCTGTTCCTTCAAAGGGTAGGGCCTTTTCACCAGTTGCAGAACTGTTGGGTTCCTTTCTCTAATTTGTTTTCTGGCTTGAAATAAATGGGATAGGCTTCTGTCTAGAGTAAATTAGAATGATTTTTTTTCCATGTAGGTTTTTTAAAAATTTCCTCCAAAGGAATGAACGGCCATTTTCCCTGTAGCATGTGTTTTCGTTTCATGATTTGGTGGACTGCTATTACAGAATTAGGGAGTGTTTATCCACAACACATGTCTGCCTTGATAGAATGTTATCCACAAATCAATCAATGATATTTACTGAACACCTCCAAATCAGCGCAATTAGAAGGAGCATATATAAAAATGGGTGGGCACATGTTTGAGGCGACAAAGTGTGAGGGCTACAACGCAGTTTTGTGCACATCAAGTTCTTCAAAAATACAACCACCATGTTACAGGAGTACAAAGATGTAAAAAGTTAAATTAATACTTGATGCGGGGGACAGGGTCAGTGTTGAGTGTCACACAGTTACTGTTTCAAGAATACTTGACTTGTGATTTTCTGTGGACTATCTATTAAGAAAGGGAAGGACCACAACTCCTTTGGTAAATAATCTCAATTTTTTAAATTCCGTCTCCTCTATCTCAACAATAAATAAATGGAGAGGTCGGTAGGCAAATAGGATGGGGAAGAAGAACAAAGTAAGCCAATTCAAAAGTTTAGTGGAGGCACTTTTGACCATGTGAAAAAGACTAGTTCTTGGATATGGGTAGAGAGACCTACCCAACTCCTGGCCGGGTCTGATAGATTCCCGACCTTTTTTCTGAGGACTCAGGAAGATGCACGGCAAGGTGCAAATGCACAGCTGTGCCAAGAAGTGAACAGGGTCATCGATCTACGTGCAAACTCCGTGACACAGGTTGCCATGAACATTGTGCTTGCGAGGAGCTGCTATCTCTTCCAGCCTGAGTAGGCCTGAAATAGGAGAAGCGAGTGAGGGATTTTCTAGGTTGGTCCAAGTTGAATAATCTACGACCCACTCATCATTTCATTCAAGGCTATACTGGATGACCCTCTTCCCTTGGATGTATGGCGAAAGGGTATTTGCAATAATTTTTTACCTGGCCTTTGAGAGAACTAAATCATTTAAAGGTTTTTGACATCACGTGGAAAGCAAGGCGAGGCATGACGTATACCTTACATGGTGGCTTCAGCCAATTTTCAGCGGGTTCTCTGTTGTCCTTTTAGGACAAGAGACAACGGAAAACAGAAATCATTTCTGTGTTGCAGTTCCTTTTTGCAGTTGGTCTTAAATAGCTGCATTGACTCTTTCAAAAATAACCACCTAATCTAAGTGCCTATTAATGGCCAAACTACTTGAAGTTGCTCCTGATTGAGTTGCTTATTAGAATTGGTTTCCTAGAGTATTACTTTTCGGTTTTTAAGGTAGAGGATGTAAGTGAAGTTGATTTATTTAATAACAATCAGAGAAGTAGCATGGCATAGTCGAAAGAGCGTGGGGTTGGGAGTCAGAGGGCTTGGGTTCTAATCCCGGCTCAGCTGTGTGACCTTTGGCAAGCCACTTAACTTCTCTGTGCCTCAGTTACCTCATCTGTAAAATGGGGATTAAGCCTGTGAGCCCCAAGTGGGACAACTTGATTACCTTGTATTTACCCTAGCGCTTAGAACAATGCTTGGCATATAGTAAGCATTTAACAAATGCCGTTTATTTTTACTCTGTTTAAATGTGTACCATGATTTAAGATCGACTGAGTTTTTTTATGTGATAAAATCTAAGGAGATTTGAATATTTCTTCCTAAGGGTCTTTTTCTTTAAAAATAATGTTTTCTCAGGCACAGACTTACTCCCCTTCCTGGAGATTATCTACAACCCAGTGAGAGAACTTTAACCATTACTTTACATCAAGGTTCAGTTGTGGAGAAAGATTCCTGCCTGCTTGGATTTGATTTGATAACTTGCATTGAATTGTGAGTATTAAACCTACACACACACACAGACACACAAATATGTATATATATCTATATCTATATCCCTATATATCTATATACCTATATATATATATATATATACCTATATAGATATAGATATATATGCTCACACGCATACTTCATTAAAGACATTTTTGGCAAAAAATGGGGCTCAAAAATCAAGGGGAAATTTCATGCTTCAGGTTATTATTTTTAGACCCCATCTTGCATTACCTTTTTCTCACAGGGCTTTAGAATAGGGTCAGTTTTTTTTAGAATAATTACAGAGGAGCCACGACTGAAGTCTAAGAAGAAGGTTAGTTATCAAGAAAGCGAGATTCTACTTCAGGTCCAGCACTCACCTGATTCTTCACTTTGGGTTTTCTCACCTGTAAAATATGATTTATCTATTGCCCCTGTACTAGTTTCTGTGATTAGAGGTTTGCCAAATAAATCACACTGGAGTTGATGTGACTTGAAGATCCATGACTAAGGACACAATTAGGCATTAGTAAAATTTTCTGGTATCTTCTCATGAAAAGCATTAAGGGTGAAATGTTGTGTACCAGAGTAGTTAGATGGGTAAGTCACTTCACTTCTCTCTGCCAGTTACCTCGTCTGTAAAATGGGGATTAAGATTGTGAGCCCCATGTGGGACGTGGACTGTGTCCAACTGATTAGCTTATATCCACCTCAGTGCCCAGAATAGTGCTTGACACACGGTGAGCACTTAACAAATGCCATCGTCATTCATATTTGATGATTACTGAACACTTGCTGCCCACAAGAAAACATTTTGATAACGATGACTTGTACCAAACTTCACTAGATAAAAGCTCCTTGCTAGAGCGCTAGTCATTGTCTCCTGATAGAAGCTCTTTAGAAAAGATGCTGTATAAATCTAACCCAGTAAGTTTAGTTCATTGTGTGTGTTTGAAATTCTTTCCGGATAGTTAAGAGTTTGAAGAGGAATGAAATGAGAGGTTTTTTTTGACCAAAGTACTGGTTCATCTACTAAGGCTAGCCCGAGAAATATTTCCAAGGCCTTTAGCCTCGTATCCTTCCGGCTGTCCTTAGCAAAGTCCAGTTTAGAAAATCACGGGAAATCGTCTCTGCCTTAAACCACCATTCTAATAAATGGTAAATATCTGAGAGGACAAGTGGCCGTTGATTTCAGTGTGAGTTTGTGTCTTTGGGGTTAATTATGTTTATGGATTAATTACTAGAAATAGTAATGGACCGTGCCATCTACAAAGCATTTCCTGGGCATTTATTTTAGAGGGGTGGGGGGGCTGAGCAGGGCACCTCAGAGGCAGGGGCCTTCATGATCGTACAAATCTAAAGAGGGGGTACAACCATACACAATTATCTACAATGAGGAGGAAAGCGGGCTAAAGACCTTAAGAAATAAGTAAATGAGTTAAAAAAAAATCCCACCCTTTTAATGCCTTAGCGATGAAATGCCAGCCATGTAGCACTCAAACACAAGAGGTTTTATTGAATTGGGCAAGTGCAGAAATTGGATGATCCTCCCCCATTAATCTCCCATTTTAACCTTTTCAGAATAGAACACCTGGAGTCAACAGAGCTGCCCAAGTTCTTGGAAGTGGTGTTTGGGTTCATGACTCCAGCCATGGTTGTAATCAGCACTCCTAATGCAGAATTTAATCCCTTGCTTCCAGGAGTGAAATTATTCAGACACTCCAATCACAAATTTGAATGGAACAGAGCCCAATTTCAGAACTGGTGAGTGTGGATGAGGCTGTTATTTTGCACTTAGGTTTAAAGCTACAGTTTTTGATGCAATTTCAACTATAGCGAACAAGTTATTCGTCTTATTTCGGGGGATCAAGGGTTCCAGCTTTCAACTTGGGGCCTGAGGGGTTGGGGCACCAGGAAAAGTTTTGAGGGGAAGGGGAGATGGGAAGGGAGAAAGGAAGTGGAGAGAAAGAAAGGAGAAAGAGGAAGAGATACTACTCTTCTCCCTCTGCAACCCAACCTGTGTCATCTTGGGCAAGTCACTTAACTTCTCTGTGTCTGTTACCTCGCCTTTAAAATGGGGATTAAGACTGTGAGCCCTATGTGGGCTACTGACTGTGTCCAACCTGATTATCTTGTGTCTATCCTAGTGCTTAGTACAGTGCCTGGTTCATAGTAAGTGCTCAACAAATGCTAAGCCACACAGAAGCAGTGTGGCTTAGTGGAAAGAGCACAGGATTGGGAGTCAGAGGTCGTGGGTTCAAATCCCGGTTCCTCCACTTGTCAGCTGTGTGACTTTGAGCAAGTCACTTAAATTCTCTGGGCCTCAGTTACCTCATCTGTAAAATGGGGATTAAGACTGTGAGCCCCACGTGGGACAACCCGATTACCTTCTATCAACCCCAGTCCTTAGCGCTTAACAAATACTATTAAAAAAATACCACCTAACAAAAAACACCTAACTCGCTGTACCTTCTCATCTACTACTGCTGCTGCTTATCTTCAGTCAGTGATATTTATTGATAACTTGCTATGTGCAGGTCACTGTACTTAGTGCTTGGGAAAGTACATTATATAGAGTTAGGAGACATGATCCTTGCCCTTGAGGTTGTAGTAGTAGTATTTTTTAAGCGCTTACTATGTGCAAAAAACTGTTCTATGAACTGGCACTTAGAATTTTCTCCTCAGTGGGCTTCCAGCCCCAGTTTACACCTGCTTGCCTTCAACTACCGCTGTGACCCTCTACAATCTTGCTTCTGCCTTCTCCACTCCACTGAAACCGCTCTGTACAATCAGTCAATGTATTTACTGTGTGTAGAGCACCGTACTAAGCACATGGAAGAGTACGATATAATAGAGTTGGTAGACATGTTCCCTTCCCACGAAGGGTTTGTAGTCTACAGGGGGAGACAGGCATTGAAATAAATTACCGATAAGTATGCCAGTGCTGTGGGGCTGAGGGTGGGGTAAATATCCAATGCTTAAAGGGTACAAATCCAGTGCAAGGGTGAGACAGAAGAGAGAGGGAGAGGGGAAATGAGGGCTTAGAGATGGTCTCTTGGAAGCGATGTGATTTCAGTAAGGCTTTGAAGGTGGAGAGAGTGATGGATATGATGCAGGAAGGCATTCCAGGCCAGTGGCAGGATGTGGGCGATGGGTCGGTGGTGAGATAGACGAGATTGAGGTACAGTGGTAGGTTGGTTTTAGAGGCGTGAAGTGAGCATAATGGGTTGTTATAGTAGAAAATCAGCGAGGTTAAATAGAAGGGGGCAAGTCGATTGAGGTGCTTTAAAGCCTGTGATAAGGAGTTGGATGTGGAGGCGGATGGGCAACCACTGGGGCTTCTTGAGAAGTGGGGAAACGTACTGAATTTTTTTTAAGAAAAATAATCTGGGCAGCAGAGTGAAGTGTGGACTGGAGAGAGGACAGACAGGAGGCAGAGAGGTCAGCAAGGAGGCTGCTGCAGTAGTCAAGGCAGGCTAGGATAAGTGCTTGGATCAGCATTGTAGCAGCTTGGATGGAGAGGAAAGGGTGGATTTTAGCGATGTTATGAACGTAGAACTGACGGGATTTGATAAGTGCTCAATAAATGATTGATATGTGGGTTGATAATGCCGGGGTTATGAGCTTGTGAGACGGAGGATCGTGGTGCTGTCTACAGCCTTGGGAAGGTCAAGGGGAGGAAGTATTTGGGTAGGAAGGTGAGAAGTTCTGTTTTGGTCATGTTAAGTTTGAGGTGTCGGTGGGACATCCAAGTAGAGATGTCCTGAAGGCAGGAGGAAATGCGAGCTTAGAGAAGAAAAAAGATAGGGCTGGAGAGGTAAATTTGGGAATCATCCCCTTAGAGCTGGTAATTGAAGCCATGGGAGTGAATGAGTTCTTCAAGGGAGTGGATGTAGACGGAACATCGATGGGGACCCAGAACTGAGCCTTCAGGGACTCCCACAGTGAAGAAGGTGGGAGGCAGAGAGGAAGCCTGTAAAAGAGACTGCGAATGAATGGCCAGAGAGATAGAAGGCAAACTAGGAGAGGGCAGTGTTGGTGAAGCCAAGATTAGATCATGTTTCCAGGAGAAGGGAATGGTCCACAGTATCGAAGGCAGCTGAGCGGTCAAGGATTAGGATTGAGGAGAAGCCAGTGAATATGACAAGAAAGGGATCATTACTGAACCATGAGAGGGCAGTTTCCATGGCAGGAATTGGGGTAGAAGAGAGAAAATGGAGGCAGCGGGTGTAGACAACTTGCTCAAGGAATCTGGAGAGGAATGGTAGGAGGAAGATGGGGCAGTAACTGGAGGGAGCCGTGGGGTTGAGAGGGTATTTTTAGCATAAGGGACACAAGAACAATGACCTACACCTTGCCAAATCTATTGGTCTCTAGTCCATCATAATAATCCCTAACTTCTAGCTGCCTTTGATTCTGCGGACCGTCCTTTTATCCTGGAAACACTAGCTAACTTTGGTTTCTGTGACAGTCCTTTTCTGGGTCTTCTACCTCTCTCCTTCTTGATCTCTTGCTGGTTCTTCCTAGACCTCCCACACCCTGAATCAATCAATCAGTCATAGTTGTTGTTGTTGTCTTACGCGCAATGCCATGGACACATCTCTCTCAGAATGCCCCATCTCCACCTGCAGTCATTCTGCAGGTCATATGGAAGCGGTTTATCGTTGCCTTCTCCCACACAGTAAACCTGAGTCTGTGCCCTCAACTCTCTCCCATACCGCTGCTGCCCGGCACAGGAGAGTCTTTACTTGGAACAGATTGCCTTCCACTCGCTAAACACTGGCCAAGCTAGGAATGGAATGGATATGCCTCTGCTTGACTCTCCCTCCCTGTAGTCGAGACTGGTAGAGTACTGGAAACTCTCCAGGTATGACCCTGAGAGGTGACAGTCATAATCATCATCATCATCATCAATCGTATTTATTGAGCGCGTAGTATGTGCAGAGCACTGTACTAAGTGCTTGGAAAGTACAAATTGGCAACATATAGAGACAGTCCCTACCCAACAGTGGGCTCACAGTCTAAAAGAATAATCATTGAGTGCTTAATGTGTGCAGAGCACTGTACTTAGTGCTTTGAAGAGTACAGTGTAATAGAGTTGGTAGACACATGCCCAACCCACTGATTTTCCCATCTCTGTAGATGGCACCACCCTCCTTCCCATCTTACAAGCCCGTAACCTTGGTGTTATTTTTGACTCCTCTCTCTTTCAACCCGCATATTCAGTCCATCACTAAATCCTGTCAGTCCCACCTTTGCAACATCATTAAAACTCTTTGCTCTTCCCCCCTCTCCCCGCCCCACGGCACTTATGTATATGCATATATATTTATAATTCTATTTATTTATATTGATGCCGGTTTCCTTGTTTTGATGTCTGTCTCCCTCCCTCTAGACTGTAAGCCCGCTATGGGCAGGGATTGTCTCTCTTTATTGCTGCATTGTACTTGCCAAGTGCTTAGTACAGTGCTCTGCCCACAGGAAGCGCTCAATAAATGTGGTTGCATGAATGATTGAAAATCTGCCCTCTCCTCTCCAGCCATACTGCTACCACATTAATATGATCATTCATCCTATCCCGTCTAGATTATTGCATGCGTCAGCCTCGTTCGTTGCTGACCTCCCAGCCTCCTGTCTCTCTCATCACTCCAGTCCATACTTTACTCTGCCACCCGAATCCTTTTCCTACAAAAGCATTCAGGACACGTTTCCCTACTCCTCAAAAAACTCCAGTGGTTGCCCATCCACCTCTGCCTCAAACGAAAACTCCTCACCATTGGCTTTAAAGCAGTCCGTCACCATGCCCCCTCCTACCTCACTTTACTTCTCTCCTCCTACAACCCAGCCTGCACACTTCGCTCCTCTAATGCTGTCTCACTGTTAGCATCTGTTAAGCGCTTACTATGTGCCAAATACTGTTCTAAGCGCTGGGGGTGGGTACAAGGTGATCAGATTGTCCCATGTGGGGCTCACAGTCTTAATCCCCATTTTGCAGATGAGGGAATTGAGGCACGGAGAAGTTAAATAACTTGCCCAGAGTCACAGAGCTGACAAGTGGAGGAGCTGGGATTAAAACCAATGACCTCTGACTCCCAACCCTGGGCTCCTTCCACCGAGCCACACTGCGTCAAATCCAAAAGACAATTTACCCACTTTCAAAACCCTTTTGAAGGCACACCTCCTCGGAGAGGCCTTCCCTAAACCCCCCTTTCCTCTTCTCCCAGTCCTTTTCTGCATCACCCTGACTTGTTCCCTTTGTTCTTCCCCCCTCCTAACCCCTCAGCACTTATATAGATATCTGTCATTTATTTATATTAACGTCTGTCTTCCCCCCTCTAGGATGTAAGCTCATTGTGGGCAGGGAATGTATGGTTTATTGTTGTACTGTACTCTCCCAAGTACTTAGTACAGCGCTCTGCACACGGTAAGTGCTCAATAAATATGACTGAATGAAAGAATGACAAATATGAATAAATGTGGGTATCTCTCAAGCCTCACTACTGGGTCTCTTATTTTCAATCCACACTCTTTCCCATGGAGAGCACGTCAGCTCTCATGGTTGAACTTATTATTATTACGTTTCTGTGCCTCAGTTTCCTCAACTGTAAAATAGAGATTAAATACCGGTTCTCCCTCCTACTTAGACTGTGAGCTCCATGTGTTTTAGGAAATGTGTTGAACCTGATTAGCTTCTATTTAGCCCACTGCTTAGAACGGTGCTTGGCACACAGTGAGCACTTACCTATTATTTTTGTATTCAAACCCCTATATACTGTTAGTCACCAAATCCTCGTGGTTTTTTCTTCACCTCTCCAGAATCAGAATCCTGTCCATCCAAACTGCTACCAGGCTGGTTCAAGCACTTGTCATCTCTCTTTTCAACAGTTGCATTGACCTCCTTGCAGACTGTCCTGCCTCCCCCTCTCTCCTCTCTTCAATTCATACTTTGCTCTGTCCAGATTATTTTTCCAAAACATCTTTTGTGCCCATCTCACCAATCAAGAACCTCCACTGGTTGTCAGTTCTGTATCAAGCAGAAACTCCTGAATGAACACTGGCTTCAGTCAGCTCTCCCCTCCCTACATATTGTTGCTCCTTTCATTCATTCCGTCATTCATTCAATTGTGTTTGAGTGCTTATGGTTTGCACAGCACTGTACTAAGCGCTTACTACATCCCAGTTTGCACATGCTTTGCTCCCCTGTCATCAACCTACTCAGTCTGCTCAGTATTGTCTCTTTCATTCGTTCAATCGTATTTATTGAGCGCTTACTGTGTGCAGAGCACTGTACTAAGTGCTTGGGAAGTACAAGTTGGCAACATATAGAGACAACCAGTCCCTACCCAACAGTGGGCTCACAGTCTAGAAGAGTGGCTCACAGACTTCACAACCAGAAGACCAACAGCATTTAGTACAGTGCCTGGCACATAGTAAGCGCTTAACAAATACCATCATTGTTATTACTCTGTCCATATTTAAAGTCCTTCTGAAATCACATCTTCTCCAGGAGGCCTTGCCTGATTAGTCTTCCATCTCTCCATCCTTTCCCACCCGCACTACTGCCACTTCAGCACTTCTGCATCACTTGGCCTCTCCCACCGCACATAGCATTTATTTATGAGCCTTTAAACTCTGTTGCTACCCCTCTACCTGTAGTTTATTTGAGTGTCTGTCTCCCCTGCTATTTTGTAAAGCTCTTGAGAGCAAGAATCTTTTCTATTACCTCTATTGTGCTCTCCCAAGCGCAGAAAAAGCCCTGAATAAATACTATCGATTGATTGGAAGGAGCCATATATTCAGCTTAGAGTGTTTGATGTCCAACAGCTCCAGTAGGTCAGGGTCTGCATTCATTCATTCATTCAGTCGTATTTATTGAGCGCTTACTGTGTGCAGAGCACTGTACTAAGCACTTGGGAAGTATAAGTTGGCAACATATAGAGACGGTCCCTACCCAACAATGGGCTTACAGTCTAGAAGGGGGAGACAGACAACAAAACAAAACAGGTGGACAGGTGTCAACTTGTCAGAACAAAGAGAAATAAAGCTATATGCACATCATTAACAAAATAAATAGAATAGTAAATATGTACAAGTAAAATAGAGTAATCTGTACAAACATATATACAGATGCTGTGGGGAGGGGAAGGAGGTAGGGTGGGGAGGATGGGGAGGAGAAAAGGAAAAAGGGGGCTCAGTCTGGGAAGGCCTCCTGGAGGACGTGAGCTCTCAGTAGGGCTTTGAAGGGAGGAAGAGAGATAGCTTGGCAGATGTGTGGAGGGAGGGCATTCTGGCAGGGCAGGCGAGAACAAGGTACAGCGAAGAGGTTAGCGGCAGAGAAGTGGAGGGTCCGGGCCAGGCTGGAGAAGGAGAGAAGGGAGGTGAGGTAGGAGGGGGCGAGGGGATGGAGAGCCTTGAAGCCCAGGGTGAGGAGTTTCTGCCTGATGCACAGATTGACTGGCAGCCACTGGAGATTTTTGAGGAGGGGAGTAACATGCCCAGAGCATTTCTGCACAAAGATGATCCAGGCAGCAGCGTGAAGTATAGACTGAAGTGGGGAGAGACAGGAGGGTGGGAGATCGGAGAGGAGGCTGGTGCAGTAATCCAGTCGGGATAGGATGAGAGATTGAACCAGCAGGATAGCGGTTTGGATGGAGAGGAAAGGGCGGATCTTGGCGATGTTGCGGAGGTGATACCCGCAGGTTTTGGTGACGGATTGGATCTAAGGGGTGAACGAGAGAGCGGAGTTGAGGATGACACCAAGGTTGCGGGCTTGTGAGACGGGAAGGCTGGTAGTGCCGTCTACAGTGACGGGAAAGTCACATGGCCAGGGCCGGATTACCATCGGCTCAAAAGAGCCCTGAGCTAATTCTCCCCAACAACCAACCCCTTCAAACATCCCATAATGTAGTTCCTCACCTTACGAGCTGCCACAACCACTGAAGCCCCTACCCTGACCAAAAAAAGCCCCTCAGCATGACCAGATGAAGTGTACTTTTCCCTCACTAACCACTCCTCCTCCTCGAGGGGTGGAATTCCCTTTCCTCCTTCCTTCACTGACCCATTGCTGCAACCCCAGCCAACTTGATTCAGGCGACCCTGAATTTAGTTTCAGTAAGTTAGGAAGGCGAGAGAGCTTCCAGGTCTGACAGGAGTGAAGTGAGATGGAGGATCACCTCCTCTTAGTCCCTTTCCCTATTCACCCCATTCCCCAGCCCCAAAAACATTTGATTTCCCGTGGGGTTGGGGCATGTGGTGTCAGCGTGACAAGATTGACTTTTTTTTTTTAAAGCTACTGGATTTCTGGCTCAGGAGGGATTAAGGTCTTGGTAGACAAGATGCCTGGCCCAGGGTGGCAGGGAAGAGGAAATTGAAAACCCCCTGCTACTTCTATTATTAAACATTATTTCCACAACTGCAGATATGACTCTGAGATAAAAGGCCCAGGCAAGATCCTCTGGCAGGAACTAATGGGCATGGTGATGTACCTGTGGTCGTGTTATCAATTTTATGTTGAAATTATAAATCTCTGAAAAATATATGTACTCTCGAGATGTGGAATTTAAGGGGTGGCACACTTTCCAGACTCCGTAAATGTAGGACCCCAAATCACAATATGAATTACCGTAAAAGCTTATTGTGAATGTAGTTTTACTGCAGTGAGACCCTCAAGGGATAGGGACCTTGTCTAATTCCCGCTTGTATATTGTTTTCCAGCACTTAATGCAGTGCTCTGCCTACAGTTAGCATTTCATAAATACGATTATTACGTTGACTGAGCCCCCTTTTTCCTCTCCTCCTCCCCATCCACCCCGCCCTACCTCCTTCCCCTCCCCACAGCACTTGTATATTTATTTGTACAGATTTATCACTCTATTTTACTTGTACATATTTACTGTTCTATTTATTTTGTTAATGATGTGCATGTAGCTTTATTTCTTATTTGTTCTGACGATTTTGACACCGGTCTGCATGTTTTGTTTTGTTTTCTGTCTCCCCCTTCTAGACTGTGAGCCTGTTGTTGGGTAGGGACCGTCTCTATATGTTGCCGACTTGTACTTCCCAAGCGCTTAGCCCAGTGCTCTGCACACAGTAAGCGCTCATTAAATACAATTGAATGAATGAATGTAGCTTTATTTCTATTTGTTCTGACGATTTTGACACCTGTCTACATGTTTTGTTTTGTTGTCTGTGTCCCCCTTCTAGACTGTGAGCCCGTTGTTAGGTAGGGACCGTCTCTATATGTTGCCGACTTGTACTTCCCAAGCGCTTAGTCCAGTGCTCTGCACACAGTAAGCGCTCAATAAATACGATTGAATGAATGAATGTAGCTTTATTTCTGTTTGTTCTGATGATTTTGACACCTGTCCACATGTTTTGTTTTGTTGTCTGTCTCCCCCTTCTAGACTGTGAGCCCGTTGTTGGGTAGGGACCGTCTCTAGATATTGCCGACTTGTACTTCCCAAGCGCTTAGTACACAGTAAGCGTCTCTATATGTTGCCGACTTGTACTTCCCAAGCGCTAAGTACACAGTAAGCGCTCAGTAAATACGATTGAATGGATGAATGAATGATCTTTGGAGAATCCTCACGGTGGTTTTTCAAGTTCTTGTGTTACCAGTGCTGAGAGCAGTGTGTCTCAGTGTAAAGAGCCCGGGCTTTGGAGTCAGAGGTCATGGGTTCAAATCCCCGCTCCGCTGATTGTCAGCTGTGTGACTTTGGGCGAGTCACTTAACTTCTCTGGGCCTCAGTTACCTCATCTGGAAAGTGGGGATTAAAACTGTGAGCCCCCTGTGGGACAACCTGATTGCCTTGTAACCTCCCCAGCGCTTAGAACAGTGCTCTGCACATAGTAAGTGGCTTAATAAATGCCATTATGATGATGATGATGATGATTATTATTATTATTATTATTATTACCACTGAAGTTACTACTTGATTCTCTTGTATGAAGATATCTGGCCTCTCCCTCTCTCTGTGGAGCTGCACTCTCTGTTCTGCTGGGATTGTCCCCCAACCCATTACCCCCTCGCTTCCGAATCCCGAGTCAGTTTTTCCATCTATCCCTGGCTCTGCTTTCCCTCTCTACCAGGGAACAGAGTGAGTCCGGGGGAGGCCTGGGAAGCATGCAGCCCCACCCAATCCCATCAAGAAGGATCACTAGAAATCCCGGCTCCACCAGTTGTCAGCTGTGTGACGTTGGGCAAGTCATTTAACTTCTCTGTGCCTCAGTTCCCTCATCTGTAAAATGGGGATTAAGACTGTGAGCCCCCCGTGGGACAACCTGATCACCTTGTAACCTCCCCAGCACTTAGAACAGTGCTTTGCACATAGTAAGTGCTTAATAAATGCCATTATTATAGAAATGATTAGCGGGACGGTCTCAGAGAAGGAACAGGTCACGTAGTTGGGTGACCTGCTTAGAGAAGCAGCGTGGCTCAATGGAAAGAGCCCGGGCATGGGTTCTAATCCCGGCTCCGCCACTTGTCCGCTGGGTGACTTTGGGCAAATCGCTTCTCTAGCTCTGTTACCTCATCTGTAAAATGGGGCCTTCACCTCCTCCAGGAGGCCTTCCCAGACTGAGCCCCTTCTTTCCTCTCCCCCTCATCCCCCTCTCCATCCCCCCGTCTTACCTCCTTCCCTTCCCCACAGCACCTGTATATATGGTTGTACATATTTATTACTCTATTTATTTATTTATTTATTTTACCTGTACATTTCTATCCTATTTATTTTATTTTGTTGGTATGTTTGGTTCTGTTCTCTGTCTCCCCCTTTTAGACTGTGAGCCCACTGTTGGGTAGGGACTGTCTCTATGTGATGCCAATTTGTACTTCCCAAGCGCTTAGTACAGTGCTCTGCATATAGTAAGCGCTCAATAAATACGATTGATTGATTGATTGATTGATTAAGACCGCGACCGTGGGACAACCTGATCACCTTGTATCTCTCCCCCCCCCCCCAGCGCTTAGAACAGTGGCACACAGTAAGCGCTTAACAAATACCATTATTATTATTATTAGCCTTCCGTCTACTTGGGGCAGAGTGATGTGGGGCAGGGTAGAGGCAGGAGAGAAGTTAGGCCAGGATGGATAAGAAGGGAAAGAAATTAGAGAAGGGACGGGCACAGGCATCGTGGGGAGGTGGGCAAGCAGGTCTCTCATCCAGCAGATCTCCCTGGACCTCATTCCAGGATCAGAAACAAGACTCCGGACTAACTCCCCCTCTAGACTGTAAGCTTGTTGTGAGCAGGGAATGTGTCTGTTATATTGTACTCTCCCCCAAGCGCTTAGTACAGTGCTCTGCACACAGTAGGCGTTCAGGTACAGTCGACTGATGGACTCCTTCACCCCCTGTTAAATGTCAGGTTGCTGTTTTGTTGCCAAAGTATGCACTCCAGGTCTAAAGCAAAGCGTAAAGAAGTGCACGGAGAACGTTATAAACCTTTGACAGTTTGTAGGAGGAGCCCGGCACGATTGAGGTAAAAGTAGCTATTTCTTCTTGAAGACGTTTAAGCAAAACCAGAGCTGCAGTTATGAAGATCTGGTTTACTTGGGAAACAGCCTGTTAATGGATGTCCCATTGGGGCAATAAAATATGGGATGGGTTGGGATGCTTTTTTTTTGTTTGTATTGGTCAAGCTTTCCCGGAGTGGTATCTGAGACCTTTTGTCTTTTAAAAACTTGCGTGGAAAAAAAAACAACAAACTGATGGTTTGGGAGTATCCAGATTTGGTGATGGTCCAGAGCAGAACATAAGGTCTATTTGACTGGTAGTCTGACTTTGCTATCTTTGGCATTTGGTTACAATAATCATCTCCGGCTGTTTTCGTAACTTAACTGGAAGAAATACTTTCACAACAAAATAGTGTCATTCAGATCAAACAACTCCTTCTCAGAGTTTCTGACATTAAATGAAGCAGAAAGATTTTTATCAGACTTGAGCTTTGCCCTTCGTGACACAGACATCTTTCCAGGCTGCTGTGCTTCTGCAAGATTTTTAGATTTAGGGCTAGCCGAAACTGGCAAGGAATTTGGCCTCTGCCTCACTGTCTGCACTTGTTTTTGTGCTTTCAGTTAGCTTTTTTCCTCTGGCAATCTGAGTCCTGCTGTTAAGCCACTGGAAAGAGCACTGCTCTGGGAATCTGGAGACCCGAGTTCTAGTACTACCCCTCTACCAGCTTGCTGCGGTTTTGTCATCAGTGTTGGAGTAGTAGTTGTAATATTTATTTACTGAGACACTGTTGGGTGTAATGCACTGTACTAGGCATTTAGGAAAGGACAACAGAAGCCCAAGACAAATTCCGTACCCACAGGGACTTTACGTTTTAATGGGGAAGACAAACAAACAAAAAAAATTATAAGTAGTGGAATCGAGTAATTGAAGGTACAGTTGAATAGACATAGATTCACGAGAGCAGAGGATGGGTGTAAATAAATACGTAAGTGCTAGAGGCGGTGTCATGCCCGCATAGGGCATTGGCCAAGGTGGACGTGCCCAAAGGAATCCGGAAAAATACCCGGTTAACCTGTGCAGTGTGGGTACTGAGGCTGTGACTGTGAGCCCACTGTTGGGTAGGGACTGTCTCTATATATTGCCAATTTGTACTTCCCAAGCGCTTAGTACAGTGCTCTGCACATAGTAAGCGCTCAATAAATACGATTGATGATGATGATGAGGCAGCTGTTAGCTGGATCGTGGCATTTCAGCACAGCTTTGGCATAGACTGTGGTCGCTTTAGCTCTATTTGGATCATGCCATAAAAAGCTTACGTGGTGCTATTCCCCAGCCCATCTACTCCCTGGTTGTACTTGGGGCTCAGCAGTCAATTGTATTTATTAAGCGCTTACTATGTGCAGAGCACTATAGTGCTATCATTATAATAATGATAAATACTATCATTATTATTATTATACTAAGCGTTTGGGAGAGTACAAACAGTATACTGTTTATTGTTGTACTTTCCCAAGCACTGAGTACAGTGTTGTGCACACAGGAAGCACTCAATAAATACGATTGAGTGAACAAATGAATGTACAGTGCAACAGAGTTGGTAGACACCTTCCCTGCCCACAGAGAGCTTACAGTCCAGAGGAGAAAGATGACGGGACAAACCAGTAACACTGCCCAGTTCATACAGCTAAGGTCCTTTGGTTCCATAATCTCCGGAACGAGGACTGTTCCTCATTCAGGGTGGGAGACTTCATTGCTAACTGTCTGCCTTGTCTGATATCATAAATTTTCAGATGACAAAATGTTTTGGATACTGGAGAAGGCAGGCAGGAATACCTGCGATTCCTATTGGAGTTCAAAGAGGAATCCAGGAGTTTCTTCTTCCAGCAGTTCTGAATGTGGGGCAGGGGGACAGACTATTTTTAGCTTATCCTGCGACTGTTGTGCCACACTCAAAATCAATTGCAATATTTACTCACAAATACTAGCTCCAGGAGAGCAGGGGATCTGTCTACCATTTTCTGCTGTATTGTAGTCTCTCCCACGCACTTACTACAGTGTTCTGCGTACAGGAAGCATTCAATACCAGTGATCAATTAAAATATCTTTTTTATTTCTTTTGATTTGCATTCGCTCATTCAATCATATTTATTGAGTGCTTAATGCGTGCGGAGCACTGTACTAAACACTTGGAAAGTACAGTTCGGCCACAGAGACAAGCCCTACCCAACAATGGGTTCACAGTCTTTTATGGTTGTAGTTATACATACGGATACAGTTACAAATGTGGCTTGTCTCCTTAAAAAATTAAAGACATCCACCTCCAAAAAGGTTAGTTTTGCTTCCCTCAATTTTCAATAATTTAGCAGTTGAATTGCCAGTGATTTCCCCGAGTCGATTACAAATACAGTGTCGTTGTTACTAAGGTTTATATCCTTTTCACCGTATGGTAACTTTTGATTTGAATGAAACTATTTCAGTTCATTAGTTTATGTAATAGTGTTTTCTGTTGCTCCCCATTTTGTTGTTCAGGAAGTGCCCCCCCACACAATTTATTAAGCATTGTACTCAGATCTTGGGAAAGTACAGGAGACAGACAAAATAAATTATAGATGGAAGAAAATGTTAGAATGAAAGGATTTATACATAAGGACTTTGGGGCTGAGATCCTAGAGCAAAGGCAAAGTTTTAACCCAAAGTCTTCGTTTTCATGTTAGATGCTGGAAAACTTGGTACTTTCTGCTTTATGGTAATGAAGTATTCTCCAAACAAGTGACTTTGGGCAGTAATTTTTAGAGCCATTCAAAAATACAGCAAGGAATGGCTCTAAATCTAGTTCTTCCATAACGTCGGTTCTCGTTATGCGATTTGGCTAGAAAATAATGGAAGAACTAGGAAATGTTCATTTCATAACACAATCCAGAAATTGATGCAATTAAATTTGGTGAACGAACGGTTCATTGTGTGCTTGTGAGTCGTGTCGGTCAAGGTGTGATGCTGCTTTGATTCCCAGCATCTATATAATATCAATCGGTGGTATTTATTGAGCGCTTTACTGTGCACAGAGGCACTGTACTAAGTGCTTGGGAGAGTACAGTAGAACAGAATTGTTCTTTTGCTCCTTCATAGTATTTAATTTGATAAAATCACAAGTGGCAAGGGTGTAGGGCATCCTGCTAATGGTGAAACATAACACTAATAGAAGAATTTGTATTGAAAGTGGGTCTTCAAGAACAGAGGCCTCACATTACAGAAGCATCGATTGGATGTATTTTTTTGGCTTCCGAGATGCACATATATACATAATTGTTGCTTCTTAAATTAGCTATTAGGATTGTTTGCCAGCTGCTGCAATAAAATAGGTTTGAGTTCTGAAAAATTCAGGGCAAGTGTTTATTTTTGGTCTTATTTACGGAGATCTTGTTTTTAGGTTGGGCTATTTTTATTGATGTTTTAAAATTTCTTCCTGATCCTTTCAACCCCTTTGTACTGTGAATGTGCTTTGGTTTGTTCGTGGGTGATTTTCCGGCATTCCCGGATGGTCTGGTGTACGCGTGCTGGCATCAGGGCCTTTGGCCGGGCTGTAGGGCCCCGTCACACAGGCCTAACTTTTAGGTCCTGAGCCTTGAGCCTAGCAGATGTGGGAAATTCACCCCCTGGCTTGCCTTCTTATCAATTAATCAATCAACCAATCGATCGTATTTATTGAGCGCTTACTGTGTGCAGAGCACTATACTAAGCGCTTGGGAAGTACAAATCGGCAACATCTAGAGACGGTCCCTACCCAACAGCGGGCTCACAGTCTAGAAGGGGGAGACAGACGACAAAACAAAACATGTGGACAGAATAAATAGAAATACCATCAGAATAAATAGAATTATAGCTCTATACACATCATTAATAAAATGAATTGAATAATACATATGTACAAATATATTCAAGAGTTGTAGAGAGAGGGAGGGGGTGATTCATTCATTCAGTCAATCATATTTATTGAGTGCTTACTGTGGGAGGGGAGGAGGAGAAGAAAAAGGAGGGCTCAGTCTGGGAAGACCTCCTGGAGGAGGTGAGCTCTCAGTAGGGCTTTGAGGGGAGGAAGAGAGCTAGTTCGGTGGATGTGTGGAGGGAGGGCATTCCAGGCCAGAGGTAGGACGTGGGCCGGGGGTCGATGGTGGGACAGGCGAGAACGAGGTAAAGTGAGGAGGTTAGCAGGAGAGGAGCGGAGGGTGCGGGCTGGGCTGGAGAAGGACAGAAGGGAGGTGAGGTAGAAGGGGGCGAGGTGATGGACAGCCTTGAAGCCGAGAGTGAGGAGTTTTTGCTTGATTCGAAGGTTGATAGGCAACCACTGGAGATTTTTGAGGAAAGGAGTGACATGCCCAGAGCGTTTCTGTACAGAGATAATCCGGGCAGCAGAGTAAAGTAGAGACTGAAGTGGGGAGAGACAGGAGGATGGGAGATCAGAGAGGAGGCTGATGCAGTAATCCTGTAGGGATAGGGTGAGAGATTGAACCAGCAAGGTAGCGGTTTGGATGGAGAGGAAAGCGCGGATCTTGGCGAGGTTGTGGAGGTGAGACCGGCAGGCTTTGGTGACAGATTGGATGTGTGGGGTGAATGAGAGAGCGGAGTCAAGGACGACACCAAGGTTGCGGGCTTGTGAGATGGGAGCTGGCTTGTGAGATGGGAATATTTGCTCATATTTACCGAGTGGTTAATCTGTGCAAGTCTACCAGGGAGCCATGAATTCATATCCCACTTTGACACCAAGCCTTATTAAATTCACATCTCCTCTAAGAGGCCTTCGCCAACTAATCCCTCATTCTCCCTACTCTCTCTCCCTTCTGCGTCACCCTTGCACTTGGATTTGTACCCTTTATTGCTTAGCACCACCCTACTTATGTAATTTATTTTAATAATTTAATAATCATTAAATTAATTAATAATTATTTTATTATAATAAAGCAATAATTTCTTATTATAATAAACAATAATTAATAATTTAATAAATTGTCTCCTCTAAACTGTAAGCTCCTTGTGAGCAGGGAACATATCTACCAACTCTGTTATATACTGCTCTCCCAAGCACTTTGTAGAGTTGTCTTCACCCAGTGAGCACTCAATTACAATTGATTAAGTTGGTATGCAATGTAATATATTCTGGGCTATATAGTCTCAATTCCCAGTTACTGTCAACTGCAGTGTGTCCCCGTTGTCATTCCGTGCTTACCTTAAAAGAGTTCTCAATTCCCAGTTACTGTCAACTTTAATGTATCCCCGTTGTAATTCTGTGCTTGCCTTAAAAAAGTCGTCGAGATCCAACTGCCAGTGGGTCCCTAATTGAGTGTAATAGAGGATCCGGTGAGAGTAGGGCCCAGTTTACCATTAACAGGATAGAACTTGCAATTCAGTTCTGCTGAGGGTTAACATCAATGAGCATTAGAAAGTAAGGACTTGTTCCAGCTCTTCATGTTAGGTGGAAACTGAACCTCCTGGATACTGGATACCGAAACGCAGGTGGTGTGGCATGAATTTAAGCCAGACACACGGTATAATGTCATGATGTCATATTCAACATTTGGTGGCAGACTGTCCTCGTCTGCCTAAATATAGAGCATTTCTCCTGCTGGGGGGAGGTGCCCTCCCTTCCTCCAGAGCCCGCGTGCTCCCCTTCTAGTTCCCTCTGAACACGGGTGTCGGCTCTAAGCTGCAGAAAGTGGTGGCGGAATAATAATAATATTGGCATTTGTTAGGCGCTTACTATGTGCCAAGCACTGTTCTGAGCGCTGGGGTAGATACATGGTAATCAGGTTGTCCCACGTGGGGCTCACAGCCTTAATTGCGGTTGAGGTGAGGTGGAAGGTTACTGAGTGCTTAAAATATTGGACACAAAGGCCTCTGATGCTCTATCTAACCTGGCTGGGGCAGATTAGGTGAAAACTGAAACTAGCTGAGAAACATTGTGGACTAGACTGTGACGGGTAGGGACTGTATATGTTGCCAACTTGTACTTCCCAAGCACTTAATACAGTGCTCTGCACACAGTAAGCGCTCAATAAATACGATTGATTGATTGATTGACTAGTGGATAGATGCACCAGGTTGTCAGAAATTTTTAATCTCAGCTCTGCCACTTGTCTGTCTTGTGACCTTGGGCGAGTGACTTCACTTCTCTGTGCCCCATCTGTAAAATGAGAATTAAGACTGTGTACCCTGTGTGGGACGGGGGCTGTGTTTAACCTTGTATCCCTCCCTCCTCATATCAGACAGATAATTGCTCTCCTTCTCCCTCCCATCCCCACAACATATATGTGTATATCTGTAATTCATTTAAGTATTTATTTCATTCCTATAAATATCTATCTCCCCCCTTTAGATTGTGAGCTCGTTGTGGGCAGGGAAGATAATAATAATGGCATTTATTAAGCGCTTACTATGTGCAAAGCACTGTTCTAAGCGCCGGGGAGGTTACAAGGTGTATGTATGTTACAAGGAAGGTGTATGTTGTTGTATTTTACTCTCCCAAGAGCTTAGTACAGTGCTTTGTATACAGTAAGCAATAAATACGGTTGATTGACTTGAATGAATCAATAACCTGATTAGCTTGTATCTACCCTAGTGCTTAGTAAGGTGCACATAGTAAGCGTCTAACAAATACCATTAAAAAACCCCACAAAACCCCCCCTCAACTGTCCAGTATACAACCCGCTGAATAATTCTGTTGTTCTGGTGTACCGTACTCTCCCAAGCACTTAGCACAGTCTAAGCAGCGTGGCTCAGTGGAAAGAGCCCGGGCTTCGGAGTCAGAGGTCATGGGTTCGAATCCCGGCTCCGCCACTTGTCAGCTGTGTGACTTTGGGCAAGTCGCTTCACTTCTCTGGGCCTCAGTTCCCTCATCTGGAAAATGGGGATAAAGACTGTGAGCCCCCGGGGGACAACCTGATCACCTTGTAACCTCCCCAGCGCTTAGAACAGTGCGCTGCACATAGTAAGCGCTTAATAAATGCTATCATTATTATTATTATTGATTGATTGATTGGAGTTGTGTTGCAATCCCAGTCCCATTCGAGCCTGACCAGGGTTATTTATGGCCTGGCCCGTGGCCTGGGTGGGCTAGGGGCCCTCAGGCTGACCCAAGCCCATGCACCACTATCAAGCGCTTAGTACAGTGCTCAGCACACAGTAAGCGCTCAAATACAGTACAGTATTTGTATACAGTACAATAAATTTGTATACAGTACAATAAATCCCAGACTGAGCCCCTTCCTTCCTCTCCCCCTCGTCCCCCTCTCCATCCCCCCCATCTTACCTCCTTCCCTTCCCCACAGCACCTGTATATATGTATATATGTTTGTACATATTTTTTACTCTATTTGGTTTTTTTTGTACATATCTATTCTATTTATTTTATTTTGTTAGTATGTTTGGTTTTGTTCTCTCTCTCCCCCTTTTAGACTGTGAGCCCACTGTTGGGTAGGGACTGTCTCTATATGTTGCCAATTTGTACTTCCCAAGCGCTTAGTACAGTGCTGTGCACATAGTAAGCGCTCAATAAATACGATTGATGATGATGATGATTTATTGATTGATTGAATGAATCAATCACTACAGAGTTCTTCATACCATCTGCTTCATTGTCCATTAATTCCCATTGAGTCAATGGTTTCTTCAATGTGATTTCCCCATGACGTGTGCTTTTTCAAGGCTACAGGCCTCTTCTTTTAGTAGAATTGGAGAATTCTCTGACACTTGGGTGTGAGCGACTGATTAGAAGATTGAAAACCTGCCTCTTCTGAGTGAGGAAGAAACCGCTCCCAGCCGAAGCCCCTTTTAATTGAGAGTTGGGGGAGCGAGACAGGGCCGAGGCATTTCACAGATCCAGGATGTAGTCTATGGGCAACGGCACAGTAGAGACCCTTGTGAGGAAAGTTGGAGCCCAGGGGTCCAAGGGACAGGGGGGAAGAGCCTTGATTTAGTAATAAATTTCATCCCTCTCCCCCTTTTAGACTGTGAGCCCACTGTTGGGTAGGGACCATCTCTATATGTTGCCAACTTGTCCTTCCCAAGCACTTAGTACAGTGCTCTGCACGCAGTAAGCACTCAATAAATACGATTGATTGATTGATTCATGCTGCTTTATGTTCTAATCCCGGCTCTGCCGCTTGTCTGCTGTGTGACCTTGGGCGAGTCACTTAACTGCTCTGTGCCTCAGCTCTGTGCCTCAGCTACCTCATCTGTAAAATGGGGTTTAAAAGTGTGAGCCCCACGTGGAACAACCTGATTACCCTGTATCTACCCCTGCGCTTAGAACAGTGCTTGGCACATAGTAAGCACTTAACAAATACCATTATTATTATTTTTATCTTATACAGTGGGGCCCATGACTTCAAAACCCTCAGTCCCGACCCCGGGAATGCCATGAGAATATATTCTATTTGATTCCCTGTATTCTCCACTGAGTTTCAGAAAGTGTGACTTTGGGGGTTAAATCATCATCATCATCAATCGTATTTATTGAGCGCTTACTGTGTGCAGAGCACTGTACTAAGCACTTGGGAATCAGTATTCCCATTTCCTTTATCAAGGCAGTCTGTTTCCAGACCAGTTCTTGTGAGGTCTCTTAGTATATAATAATAATAGCATTTATTAAGCACTTACTATGTGCAAAGCACTGTTCTAAGCTGCTGGGGAGGTTGCAAGGTGAACAGGTTGTCCCACGTGGGCCTCCCAGTCTTCGTCCCCATTTGACAGATGAGGGGACTGAGGCCCAGAGAAGTGAAGTGACTTGCCCGAAGTCACCCAGCTGACAAGTGGCGGAGCCGGGATTTGAACCCATGACCTCTGACTCCGAAGCCCGGGCTCTTTTTCCACTGAGCCATGCTGCTTCTCCTAGTTGTTTCTATAGCAAAAGTTATTGAGGTCTTGTCCATCTTCAGCCAATACAACTATCTTCCTTTCGAGTATCCTTGTTTTAAGATTTGTGTCTGCAAATCATTTATTTTTGAGTTTGTGAATGAATATGTTTGGATATATGAGAGGATTGGAAGCTTAATTAGAATTACTCTGTTTGCTTATGTAAATAGTTCCTTCTCCTGGAGAGCTAGGTTCAGGTAAGGTTACCTTTATAGACTAGGACAGGAGTTTCAATTATACTCAGTGTTACTATTGATAAACTTTAGAAGATAAGGACTTACCGCAGCTCTTCATGTGAGAAATACACTGAACCGAACCTTTTTTCAGGCATAAAATAATCCTTGAATCAGATATAGCATTTGATTTTATTTGGAATTCTTTCTGGTGGACAATAAGGAAATGAAACAGTAGTAAGGAGAAATTTCCCATCTTTGAACTCAAGCTTATTCCTGAAAATGGGCAGAAATATAAAAGTACTGTTAAATACAGACATATGATTCTCTAGAGTTACCTTCCCGTTTGCAGCAGTTTTACTGAAGTGTAGCAGGAAAGGCTGATATATATGTAGGTTTTCCATTATTTGTCACCATTGGTTTCCTGGGGCTCTCCCTCTGTCTAAGGACTAGCGTGGCATTTCTGTTTAAAATAAATTGCCTCATCTCAAACCGATTTACGTGAGTACCATCTATCTGCTGTTGTCACGTTCCAGCTATCAAGAGCTATGATACTTATTTTCCGATTGTATGTAGAATGCCCTCGAAGTATCTCTTCTCGTACTTTTGCATATGATTTCCTCTCTTTGGACTCTTCCACAGTAATTTCCTTGGAAATGCTGATGCTGTGGACCTTTTTCTCCTATGTAGCTCAGCAGATCTGAGTATCTTCTGCAACAGTTGTACAGTATTTTGCCTTGAATAGGAGCATTACAGGCACGTATTGCACGGTAGTTATTTGACAAAATAGACACAATAGTAAACGAGCTTCTTCCAACAAATATGTCCTAGATATTTGTTACTTACTTTTAAACAAGCCAGGAAGATTCTTACTACTTGATTCATATCGTGAAATAGCAATCAGCCTTCTTGGTCATAAATAGATAAGTGAAAATATGGGGATAATTGATTTCTCTCCCTTTTTAGGGCTTCAGCTGCAGCAGATCACTATGGTTATTCAGTGGAGTTTACCGGACTTGGGACACTTCCTGGTGGAAGTAAGGATGTTGGATTTTGTACACAAATAGGTGTCTTTATGAGAAATTCAACAACAGATGATGAATTTGTCAAACATGAGAAACATGCAGAGCATGCTTACAAAACTGTGAGTATATCAACCCCAATTTCTCTCTCTTTCTCTCTCTCTCTCGCTCTCTCTACATATATATAGATAGATATACATACAGATGTATACACAAATGTGCATATGTGTGTATATATGTATATATATATATATATATATATATATATATATGTAAATATATCCCATATTGTCAGCAGGTTTGCTTTTTGTCTGTTATTGATACAATAAACTCACTTTAAAAGATAACTTTGAAAGCTGTCCTCAGGGAGATTTTGCGTTTGAAAACGCTCTTGAATTTACAGGCAGAAAATGCAGTTTGTACAGTCACACAGGAAATTGTGGTTGGCCTGCCTGACATTTCTGTGTGAATCCCAATTGCCCAAGCAGTATCCCCTAGGCAGGCCTGAGGCAATTTGGTGATTTGGCAGTTAAGATATTAGTGACCAATTAGCAGGCTAAATTAATATTTAACAGTGCTATGAGTACGTCAGTTTGTGGAGGCAATGGAGTGATGCATAACTTTTCATCATCATCATCATCATCAATCGTATTTATTGAGCGCTTACTGTGTGCAGAGCACTGTACTAAGCGCTTGGGAAGTACAAGTTGGCATCATAAAAGATTAGGTCAGGAAAAATAAAGAGGATGAATGGAAGTTCTATACTCAAGCAGGAAGACAGCTCGCTGGTTGATTTCCAGGAACATTTTTACTAAGGGTACGTACATACAGGTTCATATATGTGCATAATTTAAGGAATCACTTTTATTTATTGAGCTTCTACTGTGGGCAGAGCAATGTACTGAGCACTTGGGAGAGTGCAGTAGAGTAAGAAAATTCGATATCTCCCCTCATGGAGCCTACAATCAAGCAGGAGTTTAGACTCTATTATAGGCTACGGAGAGAGTAAGAGTGGTATCCCGTAGTCACAAGTAGAAGCCATTATTTTTAGTTACCTTTCTTTTCCCTAGAGTGGGACACACGATGTGAGGTCATTCCTTCCCATCGCCTGCAGTTTCCAGTGGGCAGAATACATAATAATCGCGATGTTTGTTAAGTGCTTACTATGTGCCAAGCACTGCACTAAGCAGTGGGGTTGGTGTAAGAAAATCAGCTCCCACGTGGGGCTCACAGTCTAAAGCGGGAGGGAGGACAGGTATTGAATCCCCATTTTGCAGGTGAGGGAACTGAGGCCCAGAGAAGTTTAGTGATTTGCCAAAGGTCACACAGCAGACAGGTGGCAGAGCCGGGGGTTAGAACTCGGGTCCTCTTACTCCCAGGCCCTTGCTCTTTCCACTAGGCCACACTGCTTCCTTAGTGGTTAAAAATGGAGTGAGACAGGCGTGTGTAGAAAATTGTGAGATGCCTTCCTCGTAGGATTAGTTTCTGTCAGAGGCCAGTCAAGGGACAGGCAGCCCCAAAGGTCTAAATTGTGTTCTTTGTGGGAACCACCTACCTCCTGTCCTTCCAATTCTCTTCTCTCTTGTCAGAACCATTGCCTCTCTTCGCTCCTCCAAGTCCCCGTTTTATGCCATGTCGAATCCTGCTCCTCCTGACCTAATAGATAAATTCAGTTTAATAAAATCAAATTTGACTAATTTTTGTATTAGGTCACTAAGCGTAGTATGAAGGTGAAAGCAGTGTGGCTCAGTGGAGAAGCGGCGTGGCTCAGTGGAAAGAGCCCGGGCTTTGGAGTCAGAGGTCGTGGGTTCAAATCCCGGCCCTGCCAATTGTCAGCTGTGTGACTTTGGGCAAGTCACTTCACTTCTCTGGGCCTCAGTTCCCTCATCTGTAAAATGGGGACTAAGACTGTAAGCCCCGCGTGGGACAACCTGATCACCTTGTATCCCCCCAATGCTTAGAACAGTGCTTTGCACATAGTAGTGCTTAACAGATACCATCATTATTATTTAGTAAGTATTATTATTCTTTTAGACTGTGAGCCTACTGTTGGGTAGGGACTATCTCTACATGTTGCCAACTTGTACTTCCCAAGCGCTTAGTACAGTGCTCTGCACACAGTAAGCGCTCAATAAATACGATTGATGATGATGAAAGGAAAAGCCGTGAAGAAAATGTATTGCTTCTTCCGTTTCCTTTTTGTAGAGGATTTAAATTAATCAGTGGTATTTACTTACGTGTGAAGAGCGCTGTACTCAGCGCTCGGGACAGCCCAGCATAATAGAGTTTGGTAGATGTGATCCCTGTCCACAAAGAGCTGAAGAAATTGTACCGCTCCAAAGTTCAAAGAGAGTCATCATCATCATCAATCGTATTTATTGAGCGCTTACTATGTGCGGAGCACTGTACTAAGCACTTGGGAAGTACAAATTGGCAACAGATAGAGACAGTCCCTACCCAACAGTGGGCTCACAGCTACTCGAGAATGTGGATGCAGAAATGATTAGGACGCACAATTTCTTGGCTAGGGTTTTAAGAAGATGGATAAAATGTAGAGAATTTTCAAATACAATTTTCCAGGCCCGAGGCACATTTAATGCTTCGATTTTTGCATTTCCTCTAGATTTTTACCACAGTATACCCTAGCCTGAAGGATGAAAAATACCTAAAGTTTGCAGTGGTCAATGAAGTTGTCTTCCAAGCTGAAAAACTGAAGAGAAACCTCATGGACAGCCTGAAGCTGGAGCAGTATAGTGCTGACGAGGAAGGTTGGGATGAGCCTCAGCGCAGATCCCAGTCACTGGAGAGCCTCCCGATTTTTGGCGAGAACACGGACGTCACCAAAATGGACAGTCCACCCTTAGAGGAGGGTCCGCAACCCTTCTGCACCGGGGATGTAATTTACATCCCTCTGGCTAAGCTCTTCTCTTTCCCCAAAGTGCAACGACTCTGCGGTACCTTGGAGAATCTGCAGAAACTCCTCGCTGACAGCGAAGCCCTGAGCACCGACGGGTCGGCGTTGGTGGTGAACGCTGACAACCAAAGTGAACGTGATTGGAATGATTAGCGGCTCATCCTTTGCCTTTCCGCAAACTCTGGGAATGAACGCCCCATCTCTGCCGAGATCTGAGCTGCCCACGGGGGGAACCTCAGCTTCACACTGCTGATTTTTGAATTTAAACAGGTTTCCGTAAAGCAGCGATCGATCACCTTCTTTGCAGCCCCCAGACTGCGGAAGGAGTGGCCCCTGTTTAGGCCGGGGGGGGTTTCAGTCCTTCGATGAAAGGACAGAGTTAGACCCGATAAACGGCGTGTTCAAGCTGGTCGTGGCTCACTAAAGTTGAAGAGGTTTCACAATCTGTTTTCAGAGGGTTTTTTTTCGCTTGGTTTTCTTTTTTTGGAATAGGGAGTTTGGGAAAATTATCATGGAACCAGTTTTAATTAGCACCGAGGCGTTTCTTTAGACCTTTTGTATTTTGATTCATCGGGTTGCATGGTTTCCTTAGGCCCCCTCGCCGCATACCTGCATCGTCATTATTCGGACACCTTTATTTTGCCCTATTGTGTGGCCTTAAAACTTTTTTTCCCCCCAGCTGAAGGGGTCCAGGCTCAGTTTCCAGGGTGCTGAGCGGTATTACAGCTCGTTCGAAAGCAAACGGCTTGTGTCTTAGAACGGTGCTTCTCATTTCCACTCTAAAAACAGCTCAGCGTGTTCCCGTGGCCGAGTAGCAGAACACGGGCACAAAACGTGAGCTTTATTTTTGTGGATGAGAGAAAACTGATGGGGAATCATCATGGGTGTCGAATCTATAATCCTGTTTTTCCAGCCAGAGACCAGTAATGAAAAATAGGGGAGGCCTCCAGCGCTAACCTTTAGAAAACGCTCGTGAACAAGAAAAAAGCAATAGGGAGGCTAAAGGGGAGATTAGCATTGGCTGCAAATAGTTTCTTGTTTGTCTTTCTCTCTATCCTGTCTGTCTTTTGACTCGTGAAGAATGCGGAGACCAAATCTGCAACACATATGCGACACCGGGGGCCGCGGTAACCAAGATGGATGGATCAGATCCGAGGGATGTATTTTCCTGGGTTACCTGGATAGTTGATGTTGACTGAGTTTTTTCCCCGGCCCAGGCTGCACTCTGAATTTGGTTCTCGCTCGTTATAACTTCTGCAGCATTAAATTAAGTTTGTTTCCACAGATGGGAGCACAGAGCAACTTCACCTCATCACAAAGTCATGTAAGTTATCGGAGGATGTGAAGGAAGGGTAATGAGAAGGATAAATAATCTTGGCTCTCCTAGGAATAATGGGAAGTCTGAAACTCTCCTTCCTATTTTTCCCTGTTTCCCAGCACATGGAAAGTACTGAAACTTTTCAGCCGGTCAAATAGTGAATCGGCGAACGTTAAACTAGTTTTGTCAATGACATATCAAAGCAGTGGTTTGGAGAGGAAACATTCTCTACCAGAAAATCACAGAGAGGAAAGTAAACCGTCTGGGGCCAGATCTGTAACTGCTGCAAGCCCAAGGGAGGCCCGGGAAAATCTTTTTCAGAAGAAGAGTTTCAGTGGTGAAACCGTTCTGTAGTTGAAGCACATCGGCAGATGTGTGTTGGGGATTACAGATATCTAGGGCTGCATCCAGACGGGCCGCACAAAATCTGCTGCTTAAAAGATGCTCAACATTGGGGGCCATCTACGTGGCATTCCACCTGTCAATTTGATCCTTTGAACCAGCTGGCATAATTTGTTGAAATTAAGCAGGAAGTACTTGAAGTAGATCACATTATTTTTCAGCCAGTGTAGGCATGGCTTTTTTAATGAGTTGCCTTGGTCTTCATATCCTATCCTCTGGGGCGATGATATCGCTGAAGAAAAAAGCCAGCCGAGAGCTCCTCTCTGATTAGAGGCCGACATTTTAGACGAAATGTCAGCGCGTTTAGCGCACGGTTCCTAATTGCCTCTTCAACCCTCCTCTTGAACTGAACCACTGATTTGAACAAATGTGGTTGTGAAGCTCGGGACAGGAGGGTAATCAAGGCAAGACGGTGGTCACGGGGAAAGACCGCATCCCTCAGTAAATGTAGAAGGCCAGTGATGTGTTGGGTTCGTGAGAGCGGAAAAGGTTTGGCTAATTTTCCTTCTTCATTGTATGGGGAACTTAACATTAGGATTCTTTTTTTACAACCGGTTCGGGTCCTTCGGCATTTTCTGGAGAGCACACTGTTCCAGGTGTTCAACGTGAGATTTAGTTCTCAAATAAAGCATTTCTTTCTGGAGACTATCAACTGTCAAGTGCGGACGCGCGTTATCCTTTCCAAGCTAGCAAGCCAGTAGTGCACTTGCTGGTCAGGGTTTAGATGGAATCGGGCTTAATAAAACTTGAAAACAGCAGTGGTTTTGTTAGGTTGTTGGTGCTTGGTGTCGGCAGAGAGGACCTCACTTCTGGCCTGGGTAAGTGTGCGATGGGTTGGGAATAGTTGGTGGGATTGATAATTTTCCTTCTTCATTTTATGGGGAACTTAACATTAGGATTCTTTTTTTACAACCGGTTCGGGTCCTTCGGCATTTTCTGGAGAGCGCACTGTTCCAGTTGTTCAACGTGAGATTTAGTTCTCAAATAAAGCATTTCTTTCTGGAGACTATCAACCGTCAAGTGCGGACGCGCGTTATCCCTTCCAAGCTAGCAAGCCAGCGGTAGTGCAGCTGCTGGTCAGGGCTTAGATGGAATCGGGCTTAATAAAACTTGAAAGTAGCAGTGGTTTTGGTAGGTTGTTAGTGCTTGGTGTCGGCAGAGAGGACCTCACTTCTGGCCTGGGTAAGTGTGCGATGGGTTGGGAATAGTTGGTGGGATTGCTAATTTTCCTTCTTCATTTTATGGGGAACTTAACATTAGGATTCTTTTTTTACAACCGGTTCGGGTCCTTCGGCATTTTCTGGAGAGCGCGCTGTTCCAGTTGTTCAACGTGAGATTTAGTTCTCAAATAAAGCATTTCTTTCTGGAGACTATCAACCGTCAAGTGCGGATGTTCGTTATCGCTTCCAAGCTAGCAAGCCAGTAGTGCACCTGCTAGTCAGGGTTTAGATGGAATCGGGCTTAATAAAACTTGAAAACAGCAGTGGTTTTGTTAGGTTGTTAGTGCTTGGTGTCGGCAGAGAGGACCTCACTTCTGGCCTGGGTAAAAGTGTGCGATGGGTTGGGAATAGTGGGTGGGATTGATTGATTGATCGATTGATTGATTGAATAGTTTGTGAGCTTCCAGAAGTGATTACCGTTGCCTCCTTCCGCGCAGTAAACTCGAGTCTCCGCCCTCGACGCTCTCCCCTGCCGCCGCCGCCCAGCACAGGGGAGTTTTGACCCGTAGAAGATTGCCTTCCGCTCGCTAGCCACTGCCCCAAGCTAGGAATCATCATCATCAATCGTATTTATTGAGCGCTTACTATGTGCAGAGCACTGTACTAAGCGCTTGGGAAGTACAAATTGGCAACATCTAGAGACAGTCCCTACCCAACAGTGGGCTCACAGTCTAAAAGGGGGAGACAGAGAACAAAACCAAACATACTAACAAAATAAAATAAATAGAATAGATAGGTACAAATAAAATAAATAAATAAATAGAGTAAAAAATATGTAGGAATGGAATGGGTAGGCCTCTGCTTGACTCTCCCTCCTGTAGACGGGACTGGTAGTGTACTGGAAATCAATCAATCAATCATATTTATTGAGCGCTTACTGTGTGCAGAGCACTGCACTAAGCGCTTGGGAAGTACAAGTGGGCAACATATAGAGTCACTACCCAACAGTGGGCTTACAGTCTAAAAGGGGGAGACAGACAACAAAACCAAACATACTAACAAAATAAAATAAATAGAATAGATATGTACAAGTAAAATAAATAGAGTAATAAATATGTACAAACATAGATAAATATATACAGGTGCTGTGGGGAAGGGAAGGAGGTAAAATGGAGGGGATGGAGAGGGGGAGAGGTAGGAAGGGGCTCAGTCTGGGAAGGCCTCCTGGAGGAGGTGAGCTCTCAGGGGGGCCGGAAACCCTCCGGATGCGACCCTGAGACGGGGCAGCTTTTCATAGAGAAGAAGCATGGCTCAGTGGAAGCAGCCCGGGCTTTGGAGTCAGAGGTCATGGGTTCAAATCCCAGCTCCGCCACTTGTCACTTCACTTCTCTGGGCCTCAGTTCCCTCATCTGTAAAACGGGGATTATGGCTGTGAGCCCCCCGTGGGACAACCTGATCACCTTGTAACCTCCCCAGTGCTTAGAACAGTGCTTTGCACAGAGCGCTTAATAAATGCCATCATTATTATCATTATTATTCTCTGTGACTCAGCTGCCTCATCTGGAGAATGGGGATGAAGACTGTGAGCCGCACGTGGGACAACCTGATTCCCTTGTATCTCCCCAGCACTTAGAACAGTGTTTGGCACATAGTAAGCGCTTAACGAATATTATTATTACTATTATTATCATCACCATCATCATCATTTATTATTATTATTATTTTATTCTATTCCTTCCTGAAATCGAGGTGTGCGGATGCTGGAGAGGATGTGTCCAGAAGGTGGCGCCCTTCTCCGCCTCCCGCCAGGAATCAAACTGCAGTCATTCATTCATTCATTCATTTAATAGTATTTATTGAGCGTTTACTTTTTTTTGATGGCATTTATTAAGCGCTTACTATGTGCAAAGCACTCTCCCTCTGCTCATCCGCCAAGCTAGCTCTCTTCCTCCCTTCAAGGCCCTACTGAGAGCTCACCTCCTGCAGGAGGCCTTCCCAGACTGAGCCCCCTCCTTCCTCTCCCCCTCATCCCCCCCATCCCCCCCGTTTTACCTCCTTCCCTTCCCCACATCACCTGTATATATGTATATATGTTTGTACATATTTATTACTCTATTTATTTTACTTGTACATATCTATTCTATTTATTTTATTTTGTCAATATGTTTGGTTTTGTTCTCTGTCTCCCCCTTCTAGACTGTGAGCCCACTGTTGGGTAGGGACCATCTCTATATGTTGCCAACTTGTACTTCCCAAGTGCTTAGTACAGTGCTCTGCACACAGTAAGCGCTCAATAAATACGATTGATTGATTGATTGGTTGTGTGTAGTCTTGGGCCATAATTTTCCCTCCCTCTACCATCGATTGGTTGATCGCAATCCTGCACAATTGTGGAGTATGATCTGAATCTAGATTCCTCTACAGCGAGGCCTGGCTTAGCCCAGCTGCTCAGGTTCTGAACCCACTGCGGCCCCGTGACCCCTCCTCTGCCCCAACCCTGGAAACAGAGCGTCTAGTTTCCAGGATGAAGGGAACAATAGTAACATATTTATTCTATTTATTACATATTTATTCTATGCATTACATATTTATTCTGTTTATTTTATTTTGTTAATATGTTTCGTTTTGTTGTCTGTCTCCCCCTTCTAGACTGTGAGCCCGCTGTGGGGTAGGGAACATCTCTATATGTTGCCAACTTGGACTTCCCAAGCGCTTAGTACAGTGCTCTGCACACAGTAAGCGCTCAATAAATAGGATTGAATGAATGAATACTGGCTTGCACCTCCCTCCCTCCCTCCTGCCCCTGCTGTGCTCAGGCTGGGAGCCAGTGACGGGGTTTCGGAGAGGAGGGAGATCTGGGGTCAATTGGCAGTGGCCGGGGGCTGATAATAATAATAATGGCATTTATTTAATCAATCAATCAATCATATTTATTGAGCGCTTACTGCGTCCAGAGCACTGTACTAAGCGCTCTATGTGCAAAGCGATCCGTCCGCTTCCACACGACCCAAACTTCTGGCACCAGGCTGCGGGAAACAAAGATGGAGAGGGCTAGGGTTCCCTTCCTGGGGGCTTCTAATAATAAGATTGATAATAATAATGGTATTTGTTAAGCTCTCCCCCTCGTCGCCCTCTCCATCCCCCCATCTTACCTCCTTCCCTTCCCCACAGCACCTGTATATATGTATATATGTTTGTACATATTTATTACTCTATTTTACTTGTACATATCTATTCTATTTTATTTTGTTAATATGTTTGGTTTTGTTCTCTGTCTCCGCCTTCTAGACTGTGAGCCCACTGTTGGGTAGGGACTGTCTCTATATTATTATTATTATTATGGCATTTGTTAAGCGCTTACTATGTGCAAAGCACTGTTCTAAGCGCTGGGGAGGTTACAAGGTAATCAGGTTGTCCCAGAAGGGACTCACAGTCTTAATCCCCATTTTCCAGATGAGGTAACTGAGGCCCAGAGAAGTGAAGTGACTTGCCCAAAGTCACACAGCTGACAGTCGGCAGAGCCGGGCTTTGAACCCATGACCTCTGACTCCAAATCCCGTGCTCTTTCCATTGAGCCACGCTGCTTCTATATGTTGCCGACTTGTACTTCCCAAGCGCTTAGTCCAGTGCTCTGCACACAGTAAGCGCTCAATAAATACGATTGATTGATTTATTGATTGATTAAGCCCTTACTATGTGCCAGGCACCGTACTAAGCTCCGGGGCGAATATAAGCAGATCAGGTTGGATACGGTCCCTGTCCCGTATGGGGGTCACAATCTTAATCCCCATTTTACAGATGTGATAACTGAGGCCCGGAGAAGTGAAGTGACTTGCCCAAGGTCACAGCGGACAAGTGGCAGGGTCAGGATTAGAACCCAGGCCCTTCTGACTCCAAAAGGCCACGTTGCTTCTGTCCCCTGCCCCACAGGCAGGGGAGTAACTAAGGCATCCGCAGGGTCAGATGCTTCTTTTTTAAACACGGGGAAAAATTCAAACACAAAAGCACATGCTAAGTCATCATCATCACCATCAATCGTATTTATTGAGCGCTTACTATGTGCAGAGCACTGGACTAAGCGCTTGGGAAGTACAAATTGGCAACATATACAGTCCCTACCCAACAGTGGGCTCACAGTCCTTTCGCCCAATGTCCCCGTGTTAATCAGACCTAGCCTGAGACGCATTCATTCACTCAATCGTATTTATTGAACGCTCACTGTGTGCAGAGCACTGTACTAAGCGCTTGGGAAGTACAAGGACTCGCTCCCTTGGCTCTATCCCCGCGCCCCGCAGCAGTTGTGCATATACGTACATATTTGTCATTATAATTCTGTTTATTTTTATTGATGATGTGTCTATATCTATAATTCTCTTTATTTACATTGATGCCACTGATGCCCGTTTACTTGCTTTGCTGTCTGTCTCCCCCCTTCTAGACTGGGAGCCCGTTGTTGGGTAGGGACCGTCTCTATATGTTGCCAACTTATACTTCCCAAGCGCTTAGTACAGTGCCTTGCATACAGTAAGTGCTCAGTAAATACGATTGAATGAATGAATGTTCCGCCGCTTGTCCGGTAAAGTGTATGTGACGCCCTGGTTCAACCCCAAGGCAAACTGGTCGCTAGGAATTCAAGAGCTAAACTGCTCAGATCTTTGAGTTTCCATCACGCCACACTGCTTCTTGTGTGCTCTTTTTATTTTGTTGTCGCTCTGGCTGCCGCTGGCCCTTGTTCCCACTGCCTTTTGCTTTTGCCTTTTAATAATAATAATAATAATAATAATAATAATAATAATGACATTTATTAAGCGCTTACTCTGTGCAAAGCACTGTTCTAAGCGCTGGGGAGGTTACAAGGCGATCAGGTTGTCCCACAGCAGGCTCACAGTTTCAATCTCCATTTTACAGACGAGGTAACTGAGGCCCGGAGAAGTGAAGTGACTTGCCCAAAGTCACACAGCTGACAACTGGCGGAGCTGGGATTCGAACCCATGACCTCTGGCTCCAAAGCCCGTGCTCTTTCCACTGAGCCATGCTGCTTCTCTTCTCTTTTAAGCGCTTAGTCCAGTGCTCTGCACACAGTAAGCGCTCAATAAATACGATTGATTGATTGATTTTGCTCACCACCTTCCCCTGTGCCCCACCCTGCCCGGGAATGCCTACCTTTGCCACCCCTGAGTTGTTGTTTTTTTAAAAAATTTGTGTGTGGCTCTCAGCCAGATCCTGATTTTGTTTCGCTTCTCTCCAATTCCTGAGCCTTTCCCATCCACCGGCCTCCTCCGTGTACCACATGCCATTTTCCAAGGCTTGGGATGGAAGCGTGGGGGGTAAGAGAGCCACTAAAGGATAAGGGAGTAGCCACAGAGGGGTCGTTTTTGTTTTTTATTATCTCTTTCACAGTCCACCGTACGACTGTGCATCCCTACCCTCAAGGAATCATCATCATCATCATCATCATCAATCGTATTTATTGAGCGCTTACTATGTGCAGAGCACTGTACTAGGCGCTTGGAAAGTACAAATTGGCAACACATAGAGACAGTCCCTACCCAACAGTGGGCTCACAGTCTAAAAGGGGGAGACAGAGAACAGAACCAAACATACCAACAAAATAAAATAAATAGGATAGATATGTACAAGTAAAATAAATAGAGTAATAAATATGTATTTATGTATGTATGTATGTATTAAATATGTAATGGAATCGCCATTTCGGAGGCAACATTCTTGGGCTGTATACCCCAATTCTAAAAATACGCATCTGAGAAGAAGTGTAGCCTCGTGAAAAGAGCCGGCCTTGGGAATCAGAGGATTTGGATTCTAATCCCGGCGCTGCCACTTGTCTGCTCGGTGACCTTGGGCAAGCTGCTTAACTTCTCCGTGCCTCAGTTACCTCATCTGTAAAAATGGGGGTTAACACTGTGAGCCCTGTGGGGGACATGGACTGCGTCCCGCCTGGTTAACTTAATTTAGATCAATTTTTATAGATTTATAAGTATTGATCACCTCGGGGAGGGCAGGGAGAATATTACTTTCTACTTTGCCATACATTCCCTTCCCTCCTCTCCCCCTCGTCCCCTTCTCCATCCCCCCATCTTACCTCCTTCCCTTCCCCACAGCACCTGTATATCATCATCATCAATCATATTTATTGAGCGCTTACTATGTGCAGAGCACTGTACTAAGAGCTTGGGAAGTACAAATTGGCAACATATAGAGACAGTCCCTACCCAACAGGGGGCTCACAGTCTAAAATATATATGTATATATGTTTGTACATATTTATTTCTCTATTTGTGTATTTATTTTACTTGTACATATCTATTCTATTTATTTTATTTTGTTCGTATGTTTGGTTTTGTTCTCTGTCTCCCTCTTTTAGACTGTGAGCCCACTGCTGGGTAGGGACTGTCTCTATATGTTGCCAGTTTGTACTTCCCAAGCGCTTAGTACAGTGCTCTGCACACAGTAAGTGCTCAATAAATACGATTGATGATTCCCAAGAGCGATTTTATGCCCCAACTTTGTCTTTCTCTTAGCAGTCCTAAACCATAATCTCACGGAGCAGGATGGGGCCGGAGAGACCTAGTCCTCCAGGCAACCATGAGTAACCGTGCCATCTCCTCTCCCCCTCGTCCCCCTCTCCATCCCCCCCATCTTACCTCTTTCCCTTCCCCACAGCACCTGTATATATGTATATATGTTTGTACATATTTATTTCTCTATTTATTTATTTTACTTGTACATATCTATTCTATTTATTTTATCTTGTTAGTATGTTTGGTTTTGTTGTCTGTCTCCCTCTTTTAGACTGTGAGCCCACTGCTGGGTAGGGACTGTCTCTATATGTTGCCAGTTTGTACTTCCCAAGCGCTTAGTACAGTGCTCTGCACACAGTAAGTGCTCAATAAATACGATCGATGATTCCCAAGAGCGATTTTATGCCCCAACCTTGTCTTTCTCTTAGCAGTCCTAAATCATAATCTCACGGAGCAGGACGGGGCCGGAGAGACCTAGTCCTCCAGGCAACCATGAGTAACCGTGCCATCTAGACTGTGAGCCCACTGTTGGGTAGGGATTGTCTCTATATGTTGCCAACTTGGACTTCCCAAGCGCTTAGTACAGTGCTCTGCACACAGTAAGCGCTCAATAAATACGATTGATGATGATGATGATGACTGCCTCTATATTCATTCATTCATTCAATCGTATTTATTGAGCGCTCACTGTGTACAGAGCACTGGACTAAGCGCTTGGGAAGTACAAGTTGGCAAAATACAGAGACGGTCCTTACCCAACAACGGGCTCACATAATAGTGTTTGCCCCAGAGTAAACCCTTAACAAATTCCATTAAACCGAAACTCAAGGGCAGGGCCAAGCCTTTCTGGTTCATTTCTATAAAGCACAGTAGTGCCACACGTTTGAAAGGCTCGAGGGACGTCTTATTGAGAAAATGCCCGCACGCAAAGAACAGATGAAGACTCACCTGACCCGAGACGAGTGAATAATTTATCTAGTGCATTACAAAAGAAAAAAAAAATGAATTCTGGAAGGTTGCCACGAGAACCCAGGAACTCGCCAGCCTTGCAGCTTTGGGAAGCAGCACGGCGTGGTGCATAAAAGCACGGTCCTGGGAGCGAGAGGAAGATCTAGGTTCTAATCCTAGCTCAACCAGTTACCTGCTGCGTGACCCTGGGTAAGTCATTTAACCTCTCTCCGCCTCAGTTTCCTCTGTTGCCGAATGGGGGTTCAACACCTATTCTCCCCCCTCCTTAGACCGTGAGCCCACGGGAGACAAGGGACCGTGTTTGGCCTGAATGACTTGTATCTACTTAGAATAGTGCCCTGACACGGACTAAGCACTTAAAAAAATACGAGAAGCGGCGTGGCTCAGGGGAAAGAGCCCGGGCCTTGGAGACAGAGGTATATGTGGCCAACTTGTCCTTCCCAAGCGCTTAGTCCAGTGCTCTGCACACAGTGAGCGCTCAATAAATACGATCGATCGATTGATCCAGAGGGTCAGATGCTTCTTTTTTAAACACAGGGAAAAATTCAGAAACAGAAATACTTCTATGCTCAGCATTGCAGACTCTATTATTTATTTTACTTTATTATTATTATTATTTATTATTTATTTATTGCCTATTTTTTGCCTATAATTACTCTATTATTTATTTTACTTGTACATATCTATTCTATTTTATTTTGTTAGTATGTTTGGTTTTGTTCTCCATCTCCCCCTTTTAGACTGTGAGCCCACTGTTGGGTAGGGACTGTCTCTATATGTTGCCAACTTGTACTTCCCAAGTGCTTAATACAGTGCTCTGCACACAGTAAGCACTCAATAAATACGATCGATCGATTGATCCAGAGGGTCAGATGCTTCTTTTTTAAACACAGGTAAAAATTCAGAAACAGAAACACTTCTATGCTCAGCATTGCAGACTCTATTATTTATTTTACTTTATTATTATTATTATTTATTATTTATTTATTGCCTATTTTTTGCCTATAATTACTCTATTATTTATTTTACTTGTACATATCTATTCTATTTATTTTATTTTGTTAGTATGTTTGGTTTGGTTCTCCGTCTCCCCCTTTTAGACTGTGAGCCCGCTGTTGGGTAGGGACCGTCTCTATCTGTTGCCGACTTGTACTTCCCAAGCGCTTAGTACAGTGCTCTGCACACAGTAAGCCCTCAATCAATACGATTGATTGATTGATTTGGAACCTGTTTGCGTGAGTGAAGTCTTCCCAGCAGCACAGCTGAGAACACACTGCTTGTGGGAGACGGGACAGAAAACTCAATCTTGACGAGAAGCAGCCCGGCCGAACGGTTGGAGGGCAGGCTTGGAAGTCGCAAGGACCTGGGTTCTAATCCTCGCTCTGCCATTTCTCCGCTGCGTGACTTTGGGTAAGTCGCTTCGCTTCTCTGTGCCTCAGTTACCTCATCTGTAAAATGGGGATTAAGACTGTGAGCCCCTCATAGGACACGGATTGGGTCCAACCTGATTAAATTATATCTTCCCCAGTGCTTACTTAGTACAGTGCCTGGCACATAGTAAGTACTTTCCTCCCTTCCGCATCACCTTGACTCCCTCCCTTTGCTCTTCCCCCCCCTCTCCCCGCCCCACAGTACTTATGGATCAATCAATCAATCATATTTATTGAGCGCTTACTATGTGCAGAGCACTGTACTAAGCGCTTGGGAAGTACAAGTTGGCAACATATAGAGAGAGTACCTACCCAACAGCGGGCTCACAGTCTAAAAGGGGGAATGGATCAATATACATACCTATAATTCTATTTATTTTTATACTGATGCCTGTTTACTTCTTTTGATGTCTTTCTCCCCCCCCCCCCCCAGGCTGCTTAGGTTTGGGCAGGGATGGTCTCTCTTTGTTGCTGAATTGTACTTTCCAAGCGCTTAGTACAATGCTCTGCACACAGTAAGCACTCAATAAATACGATTTAATGAATGAATGAATAAATATCATAGAAATAACAAAAAATAACCCCTCCAAACCAAGCTCAACCACGTAAGTTCCTTAGCAGGTAGAATGACACCAAGCAAAATCAGTCAATCAATCAATCGTATTTATTGAGCGCTTACTGTGTGCAGAGCACTGTACTAAGCACTTGGGAAGGACAAGTTGGCAACATATAGAGACAGTCCCTACCCAACAGTGGGCTCACAGTCTAAAAGGGGGGAGACACACTTATGTTTCCTCTTTTTTCAACACGAATGTACTTCATTTTCTGTCCTCGCATAGGACAAAGTGAATTAATCAGTGGGATTTATTGAGTGCTTACTGTTTGCAGAGCATTATACCAAGCACTTGAGTTGGAAGACACGATCCCTGTCCGAAAGAGCCTTACAAAGGAGTACAGACTTGGGAGTCAGAGGACATGGGTTCTAATCCTGGCTCTGCCCTTTGTCTGCTGTGTGACTTTGGGCAAGCCACTTCACTTCTCTGGGCCTCAGTTAAAATAATAATAATAATAATAATAATAATAATAATAATAATGGCATTTATTAAGCACTTACTATGTGCCAAGCACTTTTCTAAGCGCTGGGAAGGTTACAAGGTGATCAGGTTGTCCCACGGGGGGCTCACATTAATCCCCATTTTACAGATGAGGGAACTGAGGCCCAGAGAAGTTAAGTGACTTGCCCAAAGTCACACAGCTGACAACTGGCGGAGTCGAGATTTGAACCCATGACCTCTGACTCTAAAGCCCGTGCTCTTTCCACTGAGCCACACTGCTTCTCAAATGGGCATCTGTAAAATGGGGATTAAGACCGTGAGCCCCACGTGAGACGTGATGACCATGTATGTACCCCAGCGCTTAGAGCAGTGCTTGGTACATAGTAAGTGCTTAACAAATACCATTATTCTTATTATTATTATGAAGCAGCGTGGCTCAATAGAAAGAGAACGGGCTTTGGAGTCAGAGGTCATGGGTTCAAATCTCGTCTCTGCCAATTGTCAGCTGTGTGACTTTGGGCAAGTCACTTAACTTTTCTGGGCCTCAGTTCCCTCATCTGTAAAATGGGGATGAAGGCTGTGAGCCCCCCATGGGCCAACCTGTTCACCTTGTATCCCCCACAGCGCTTAGAACAGTGCTTGGCACATAGTAAGCGCTTAATAAATGCCATCATTATTAGAGTATAAAGGATATATTTAGAAGTGCTGTGGGGTTGGGGGAGAATATCAAAGTGCTTAAGGAGAACAAAGTCAGGTATATAAGTGAAGCAGAAGACTGTCTCTATATGTTGCCAATTTGTACTTCCCTAGCGCTTAGTACAGTGCTCTGCACATAGTAAGTGCTCAATAAATACGATTGATGATGAGGGTAGATGGGGTCGGGAAAGGTTCTTGGAAGTGTGATTTTTAAACTAAACTCACTGTGATCAAGGTATGTGTTAACCAACTGTTGAATCGGCCTTTCTCAAGCATTTAGTACAGTGCTTCGCACAAAGTGAGGCTCAATAAGTACCACTGATTGATAGGATTTTAAAGGTGGGGAGAATTTATTTTATTTGTACATATTTATTCTATTTATTTTATTTTGTTAATATGTTTTGTTTTGTTGTCTGTCTCCCCCTTCTAGACTGTGAGCCCGCTGTTGGGTAGGGACCGTCTCTAGATGTTGCCAACTTGTACTCCCAACCATCTTACCTCCTTCCCTTCCCCACAGCACCTGTATATATGTATATATGTTTGTACATATTTATTACTCTATTTATTTTACTTGTACATATCTATTCTATTTATTTTATTTTGTTAGTATGTTTGGTTTTGTTCTCTGTCTCCCCCTTTTAGACTGTGAGCCCACTGTTGGGTAGGGACCGTCTCTATATGTTGCCAACTTGTCCTTCCCAGGCGCTTAGTACAGTGCTCTGCACACAGTAAGCGCTCAATAAATACGATTGATTGATTGATTGTCTCCATATGTTGCCAACTTGTACTTCCCAAGCGCTTAGTACAGTGCTCTCTGCACAAAGGAAGCGCTCAATAAATGCGATTGAATGACTGAATGAATCAGTGAGGTAAAGTAGGTAAGGTAGGAGGGCCAGAGATGAATATGCCCAAGGTCAACAGTAAGGAGTTTCTGTTTTTGATATGGAGGTGGGTGGATGACCATTGGAGGAAGCAGCGTGACTTGGTGGAAAGAGCCCTTGTTTGGGAGTCAGAGGTCGTGGGTTCTAATCCCGGCTCTGCCACTTGTCTTCTGTGTGACCTTGGGCAAGCCACTTAACGTCCCTGTGCCTCAGTTACCTCACCTGTAAAATGGGGATTAAGACTGGGAGCCCCACCAGTGCTTGGCACATAGGAAGCGCTATACGAATACCGTAATTATTACAGGGGCTTTTGAAGTGTGGAGATGTGGACTGAACAGTTGATCAGAAAAATGATCGGGGCAGCAGAGTGAAGTATGCACTGAAGTGGGAAGGAGCAAGAGGCAGGGAGTTTGCAACGAGGCTGAGGCAGTGGTCAAGGCAGAGAATCAGTGCTTGGATCAATCAATCAATCAATCGTATTTATTGAACATTTACTGTGTGCAGAGCACTGTACTAAGTGCTTGGGAAGTCCAAGTTGGCAACATATAGTGACAGTCCCTACCCAACAGTGGGCTCACAGTCTAAAAGGATCAACGTGTTAGTAGTTTGGGTGGAGAGAAAAGGAGGATTCTAAAGATACTGTGAAGGTAGAACGCACGGGATTTCATGATGTTGAATGCGTGGGTTGAATGAAAGAGATTAGTTGAGGATAATGTCAAGGTTACGGGTTTTGAGACAGCGAGGGTGGTGGTGCTGTCTACAGTGATGGGAAAGTCTTGGGGCGAACAGGGTTTGGGTGGGTAGATGTGGAGTTCTGTTTTGGACATGTTAAGTTGGAGGTGTCAGGAGGGTCATCCGGGTAGGGTTGTCCTGAAGGCAGGAGGAAATGCGAGACTGCAGAGAAGGTGAGAAGTCAGGGTTGGAGAAGAAGATCATCATCAATTGTATTTATTGAGCGCTTACTATGTGCAGAGCACTGTACTAAGCGCTTGGGAAGTACAAATTGGCAACATCTAGAGACAGTCCCTACCCAACAGTGGGCTCACAGTCTAAAAGATCTGTGAACCATCAGCGTGGAGGTATTAGTTGAAGCCATAGGAGCTCTCTAGAGAAGCAGCGTGGCTCAGTGGAAAGAGCCCGGGCTTTGGAGTCAGAGGTCACAGGTTCAAATCCCGGCTCCGCCAACTGTCAGCTGTGTGACTTTGGGCAAGTCACTTCACTTCTCTGGGCCTCAGTTCCCTCTTCTGTAAAGTGGGGATTAAGACTGTGAGTCCCCTGAGGGACAACCCCATCACCTTGTAACCTCCCCAGCGCTTAGAACGGTGCTTTGCACCTAGCAAGCGCTTAATAAATGCCATTATTATGATTATTTATTATTATTAAGAGAGTGGGTGTATCTGGAAAATAGAAGGGGACCCAGAACTGAGCCTTTAGGCACCCCCACAGTTAGAGGGTGAGAGGCAGAGGAAGAGCCCATGAAAGAGACTGAGAATGAGCAGCCAAAGAGACAGGAGGAGAACCAGGAGAGGACGGTGTTGGCGAAGCCACGGTGGGATAATGTTTCCAGGAGAAGGGAAACATTATTAGACTGTGTCAAAGGCGGCTGAGAGGTCGAGGAGGATTAAGATGGAGTAGAGGCTGTTGGATTTGGCAAGAAGGAGATCGTTGGTCACCTTTTAGAGGGTGGTTTCAGTGGAGTGAAGGGGGCGGGAGCCAGGTGGGAGGGGATCAAGAAGAGAAATGGAGGAGAAGTGGTGGAAGCAGTGGTTGAAGAGGAATTTGGAGAGGAATTGGTGGGAGGGAGATGGGACAATAACTGGAGGGAACTATGGGGACAAGGGAGGGTCTTTTTAGGGTACGGGGGACATGGGGAAGGAGCCACTGGAAGGTGAGTAGTTTAAAATAGCAGTCAGGGGGCAAGTAAAGTACACTTTGAGGCATCAATTGCATTTTTTGCCTGGCAAATGTAGCACTATCAGCCCTTTTATTACTCTATTTTACTTGTACATATCCATTCTATTTATTTTATTTTGTTAGTATGTTTGGTTTTGTTCTCTGTCTCCCCCTTTTAGACCATGAGCCTGCTGTTGGGTGGGGACTATCTCTATATGTTGCCAACTTGTACTTCCCAAGCGCTTAGTCCAGCGCTCTGCACACAGTAAGCGCTCAATAAATACGATTGATTAATTCCTTGCACAAAGCTTTTCTCCAGCAGTTGTTTTAACTATCGTTGCCTGTTTCAGCATATTTACGCAGTAAGGGGTGTGGAGAAGAGATGAGATTTTGAGCCAAGTGATATTATTACTAATGTTTAAAAAAAATTCAGAAGAGGAGTTGGAGATGCCAAGTCAGTCAGGAATGAAAAAGTACACAAGGAAGCTTTCTAATAATTTGTTAGTATTTATAAGAGGTCGCTCCTGCAGATGCCTTTACAGTATATCTGATTTAATCTACTGCTGCTGGTTGCTTGCAATTTTAATCATGAATCATGCTTTCACTCGGGGCCCAAGGCTATTTAAAATCTGGAAGCTATATGCAACGTGGAACTTCCTGTTTCCAAAAGATTTTGAAATCAGGACTGCATGTGAGGAGCAGGAGGAGGAGGGGGAATAGGCGAGGAGGAGCAAGCAGAGCTGGCCTGAAGGGCCTGCAGGCTCACAGTCTAGAAGGAATACCAGAAGTAAAATTAAAAATGCTCCCAAAATAGGAAAACAGATGGAAATCGCTGGGGCTAGTTGACAGTTACGCAGCAAAGGGGCACACAATGGTGCTCTCCTTGAGCTGGGGATCTGCATTCGTTCATTCACTCATTCAATCATATTTATTGAGCGCTTACTGTGTGCAGAGCACTGGACTAAGCGTTTGGGAAGTACAAGTTGGCAACATCTAGAGACGGTCCCTACCAACAGTGGGCTCACGGTCTAGAAGGAATAGCAGAAGTAAAATGAAAAATTCTCCCCAAATAGGAAAACAGATGGAAATCGCTGGGGCTAGTTGACAATTATGCAGGAAAGGTGCACACAATGGTGCTCTCCTTGAGCTGGGGATCTGCATTCGTTCATTCATTCATTCATTCAATCATATTTATTGAGCGCTTACTGTGTGCAGAGCACTGGACTAAGCGCTTGGGAAGTACAAGTTGGCAACATCTAGAGACGGTCCCTACCCAACAGCAGGCTCACGGTCTAGAAGGAATACCAGAAGTAAAATGAAAAATTCTCCCAAAATAGGAAAACAGATGGAAATCGCTGGGGCTAGTTGACAATTACGCAGGAAAGGTGCACACAAGGGTGCTCTCCTTGAGCTGGGGATCTACATTCATTCATTCAATCATATTTCTGGAGCGCTTACTGTGTGCAGAGCACTGTACTAAGCGCTTGGGAAGTACAAGTTGGCAACATATAGAGGGGCAGAACCCTCCTGTCCCCCCCAAAAGAGCCCCACACTGGATGAACTGATCTAGAACCCCCCATTGACATGGAGGGTGTGTGTGGTTCAGTACAGACCCCGCCTGAGGAAATGGTGCTAGACAGGATCCAGTCTATCCTTTTCCTCACCTTCTTAATGATAATAATAATAATGACATTTGTTAAGCGCTTACTATGTGCAAAGCACTGTTCTAAGCGCTGGGGGGGATACAAAGTGATCAGGTTGTCCCGCGCGGGGCTCACAGTCATCATCCCCATTTTACAGATGAGGTAACTGAGGCTCTGAGAAGTTAAGTGACTTGCCCAAGGTCACCCAGCAGACATGTAGCGGAGCCGGGATTCAAACCAACGACCTCTGACTCCAAAGCCCATGCTCTTTCCACTGAGCCACGCTGCTTCTCAATCAACTGATTGATTGATTCTTAACCAATCAACCAATCAATCAATGGTATTTAACCAGTGCTTTATTGGCGTGGCTTAGTGGAAAAAGCCCGGGTGTGGGAGTAAGAGGACATGGGTTCTAATCCCGGCTCTGCCATCCGTCTGCCGTGTAGCCTTGGGCAGGCCACTTAACTTCTCTGTGCCTCAGTTACCTCATCTGTAAAATGGGGATTAAGACTGTGAGCCCCACGTGGGACAACCTGATTACCTTGTATCTACCCCGGTGTTTACAACAGTGCTTGGCATATAACACTTAACAAATACCATAATTATTATGATTGTTTGCAGAGCATTGTACTGAACGCTTGATATAGTACAACAGAGTTGGTTAGACAGTTTCCCTACCCACCCCTTCCTTCCCCTTGCCTTCCATCAAGTGAAATCAAAGAATAAGCAGCAAGTTAAAATGTACCAAAGTTTTTCTTGTTTCCATCGTTCGGCTTCAGCAAAAATAATACAGTCACACTGTCTTAGGCTGTAACAGCGCAGAGGATAGATGTCTGACCTGATTATCTTGTATTTATCCCGGTGTTCACTGCTTGGCTCCTAGAACAATACTTCAATTATTATCTATGTCCCCCTTGACTTCTTGTATAGTTTGCTTAATCCTACGTCTGCTTTATCTGCCAAGAGTGTGTTTACTGTCTCCATTGATGATTATAAAAATCCGGACAGAGGATGAGTCACCCTCCCTAAACAAACAGAGAAATGTGGCGATTTTCTATAGTCACCAAATGTTATTTCAAGAAAAACAAAGCGCTGCAACTCATCTTTACAAAGCCGATATGTCAAGTAAACTCTGAAAATGACACCTCGGTTCTTTTGGAACACTTTTATTTACTGGAGCGAAATCCGATCTGCCTGTTCAGTGTAACTGAGCCGTGTCTGCATCTCTTACCTTCTCAGTATGGCGTAAATCAGGGAAACCATTTCTAATGTAAGTGAGGGATAAGATGGACAATGCCTGGGTAACGGGAAACAGCTGCTGGCTCAAGTGGAACTTGATCAGGGGAAGCAAATAATAATAATGGTATTTGATAAGCACGTATGTGCCAAGCACTGTTCTGAGAGCTCGGGGAGATACAAGGTAATCAGGTTGTCCCACGTGGGGCTCACAGTCTTAACGAAAAGGGCTTGCTTTGCCTCTTGACGACGCGTGTTTATCTTACCTTGAAGAGGTCTGACTCGAAGCCACAGTTGTGCATTGCAAATGGCAGGAGGAAAGGTGTCTTTGGGAAGGAAACAGTGCTGGCTTATTTTGCCAGAGGCCTGGACCACGGTTCGGATCCAGGAAGAAGAGACAAGCGAGGTTGTTGTAATCCATTCCGGAGGCCGGGTTGAGTGGTTATGCAAGACCATGGAGCATCGCTAAAGGTCAGTTCTAGTGGAGAAAAGGGATCCCGGGTCTTTGGCTGCCTTGGAGTGGAAGTAGAAAACTTGTTTTCTTTGAGTCGTGATCTGGAGTAGAGGGCCTGAAGGGCTCAGGAGAGCATGTTTGGGATCACTAAGGCAGTGTTTTCGTAGAAGAGCTCTTGCGGTAAAAAGGGAGTTTTGTGTTGGAGGTAAAGAAGACTGTTGCTGCTCATTAGAGCATTCCGGTTTGCATTACATATCTGTTCGAACGATTCTCAGGTTCTCTGAGGTAACTAAAATCCAACGATTTCTTTTACTGCTCAATCAGGGGTACTGACCGAACACTTACTGTGTGTAGGGCACTGTACTAAGAGCTTGGGAAAGTACAACGGAGTTGGTAGACAACTTCCCTGCCCACAACAAGCTTAGTCCAGGCACTGTAACTGTCTCAATCTGGGAAGTCCTCAGACTTACGATACAATTTGGTTCTTGAAAACTGCTGCGTCAAAACAACAGTTGGAACCAATTTTCATATAGGAGCAGCGTTATAATAGAGGGATTGGTCCCCTAAGATCGGATGCCCTATTTGTATCAAATCTACTCCGAATTGTGTATTTAATTATAAATTGCCTAGTGAATAGAGCAAGGGACTGGGAGTCAGAAGGACCTGGGTTCTAATTCTGACTCTACCACGTGTCTGCTGTGTGATCTTGGGAAAGTCACTTAACTTCTCTGGGCCTCAGATACCTCATCTTTACAATGGAGTTGAGGACTGTGAGTCCCATGGACTGTCCCACCTTGATTACCTTGTACCTGCTCCAGTGCTTAGAAGAGTGCCTGGCACAATGTAAGCGCTTAAGAAATACCATAAAAACGAGTAATATAGCTACATTAATGTATTTATATCGTCATGGAGGTTCCACGACAGCGTAGCCAAGTTTTATTTCAGCGGAAGGAAAATGGTGATTGTCTGATTTGTTTTTCCCCCACCCTCCCTCTTCTAAAATTTCCCTATTGCCCCACAGCTCTCCTACTCCATCCCTCCACCAGCCCCGGAACTAGTGCCATAAAGTTTGTAAAATTGAAACAGCGTAAATTTAGAAAGGTTGAAGTGCTGTTTGCCTACCTTGAAGCATCTTAAATTAAGGATGTCCAGTTTGTTGCTGCAATGCTGTGCTTTCCTGGGCTGCCAAAAGGTCCTTTCCAAGCATCAAATCCCTCAATCCCTCCTCCTTTCATGTATGCTTATTTGTTTTCTAAATTTTAAATAAATTGGGTTGGGCCTCTTTCTTCTGTTTACTGAAAGCATCCAGTTGGAGACCTGGGTCCTAGTGCAGACTGTACCACAGTTTATCTCATCTGTATAACGGGAATAAAACACATGTTCTCCTTCCCTCTGAGCCTGGGATTCCCCAAAACAGGCCCTAATTATTTTGTGTCTTTCCCACTACCTGGCATATTGTAAGCACTTATTAAACATTATTATTAACAAGTAATTATGAAGATCATTAAAATGTAATGCTAAGGTGAGTCTTCCCCCAAATTCCACTTTAGAAACAAAGAAAACTTGAAGACATGATTTTTATTAATCAAACGAAAGACTCACTTTTACAAATACTTTACAATAAAAAAAATAAGCTTTTACTAAAAAAGTCATTTTTCCAGAATAATTACTATACAGGTTGCACGCAAAAAAAAAAATCCCATATTCAAACGTGAAGGTCATTTTCCAAGTATAAGGACACACTTACGGAATCACTTCAGAAATAGCTTTTTGATAACTATCTGCCACAATAAACCGGTAAAAGGCAACCAACTCTTTGGGTTTACCTGTGTGTGGTAATCCCCAGGGACTTCCTCAACTCCCAGGTGATCTACCTACAGGAAGAAGGAGGGCACGTTGACTTCAGGATGAGATGGGTTATCCTGTAGGAACCAAATGGAAAAACTCAAACTGCCGCCAGAATTAGGAGCTTTCGGGCAGCTTTGTTATTCTCTGCTCTGAAACTGACTTTGGGAACCGCTAGAGCTGATCAGGGCATCCTGGTGTGCTGCTCAGGACTTTTATCAGGAAACACATTCCCAAGGCAACTTTTTTATACTCCACTTTCTCCTTCACTACCCAGCTAAAAAACGGCCAACTAGGCCCTGCAGGATTTATTTTGCGCCATTCCATCACTTTTGACTTCTCCTCAGACATGTATCATCGGTGAGTGATCTCACTCAGTGCAGTCGGTACAAATGGAGTTGATAGGCAACGAAAGGCTGGCCTGAATTAATTTACCCGCTTCCTCAGAAAACTACTGAGACAAGCTTAAGGCTCAAATTACTTGACTCCACCTAAATGAAATTTGACTCAAGAGCACTCACTCACCGGTGTATCTCGGCAGCTAAAATTGGTAGTTTTGAATATCCACCAGAAGACAACCACCGGCTTAGGAAAGGGACTCCCTATGGTCAGCTGCTGCGTCTTGTCACTCAAAGCTCAGACCAAAAGCCTACAATGTCCAAGGGCTGTCAAACATTTTTTAGCCATAACGTAGGACTACAATTTGCGATCATTTCTTGTATTCCCTGCTGCTGTCACTTAGACTGTCATTCACAGCTCAGAGTATTTTTTAGCTCATGGGAATTCTAAGTGTGTGAAATTACTTCTTGACGACTAGTAAAGTTTAACTGCCGCCCCACTGAATGTCTTTTAGAAGGATGTTATGCAGTCTCTTAAAAGCCACAAGGCTACCTGTTTGGGAAATAATTTAGCTACCTGAAGGCCAAGTGCGTACGCAAGGGTGATAACAGAGGATCCTAGTTTGGAGATTATTTTGTGACTGCTCTGAGAATATATCTGCTGATTTGACGTGACTCTTTTCAAAATTAATATCCTCTAAAAACATCACATTGGCACTCAGGACCAGCTCATGGGGGAATTAATTATGAGGCTTCACATTTATTTTATTTTGTTAGTATGTTTGGTTATGTTCTCTGTCTCCCCCCTGTTAGACTGTGAGCCCACTGTTGGGTAGGGACTGTCTCTATATGTTGCCAATTTGTACTTCCCAAGCACTTAGTACAGTGCTCTGCACATAGTAAGCGCTCAATAAATACAATTGATGATGATGATGATGAAAAGAAGGATGGAGGACGGGTCTAATTAATGTCTGAAACAAGACATCAGAGATCCAGTCAGTTGCCACTCTTTCTGGTTTTCTTAAACTGTACTCAACACTTGGGAGGGAAGTGACCACTCTGATGTATGTTGTGGGCTGATGTTATTTCAGGAGTTCTCCCTAGTTTCCAGATTTCCTTCCCCTGTTTTAAAAATGTTATGATATTAGTGAAACAGAACAGAAAATTTCCTTCTCTGTTTAGAACAGAATCAGGAAAAAGTGGCTTTCCTCTTCAAAAATGTCTAAGGTCACCTGCTTCTGTTTTAGCATTGGAAGTTTGCCTTTAATGTTCCCAAATCAAAGTAGGAAAAAAAATTGTTCCCAGCGTCTACTGAACACTATGACAACTTACTTTAGTTAGTTATCTGCAACAGTATTTATTGAGCACCTAGTGGGTGCAGAGAACTATATTAACCATTTGGAAAAGAGGAATTTAAGGAGGCTTTCAAAAAGACATAAATAGCCCAATGTGAAACAGAGCAAGTGAGAATGTTGACTAGTCTGGGTGAAAATATGAAATCAAAGTTCTACTTCAATAGGGAAAAATATAGATATATCAACATATTAAATAACATTTTCAACAGGGTTGGAAAAAACTTTTTTTGGTTTGCTTAAATCTTTTAATCGGGCAAGAAGTAGCAAAGGGAATTAATGTTTTTATGGAAATAGGACTGCTAACGCACTTGCATTTTATCCTAGCTATACTTTTTATTAGATCATCCGGGGAATATTGATGTTTTATATCTCCGTAGCCTGCATTTAGTCCTAGTTATGAAATTTTGAGCTTTACAAAAATCATTTTCATGTTTTCTGTAATTTCAATTTTTGGTTAGAGTAGTTGAGGCCACAGAAACAATTTTTAATACGCAGTACTCAGTTGAAACTGCTTCAAATAAAAAACAAACCCTAAATTATATTTTTCAATTAAATAATAATTTTTTAGCTTTTTAACATTTTCCTATCCTTTTCTGACACAGTCCAGCCAATGATACCTTCACCACCACGACCAAATCACAACAAAGACTTCATCCAGCCAAAACAGTGACAACAGTGATTATTTTTCCAAAGGACCATAAGTAAAGATTCAGCTGAATCTGCAAAAAGATCCAAACCTTAAAAAATGCTTCAAGTCGGAAGATTGCCGCTATTTTAACTTAATCGGCTGATAAAAATAATTTTGAATAGTTCAGAGCAAGCTGATGAATCAGTGTGCTAGACAGATAGAAGGGCCAAACAAGACCCGCTAACATGCCTCCAACCAGGAAGTCTACATTAAAAATAAAAATGGATAGTTAACCAAATCTGTAGAACTCCTTTCATTTCCCCTAAAGTAAATGATACTCGTATTCTTCCTAACGGCCTAAACGAAAACATTTTAGACTAAACGATTCTATCTGTGCAAATTTCCTGGACACGGTGGGTCAGACACAGGACTGAAAGTGATAGACCGGGAATTATTTGGTCGCAAGGTTGCATCGCACTGCAGTGATCTTGTGACTCCGAAAAGGAGAGGTACTTTTTCACGGAAGGTGCAGCCTGAGAAGGCTGCGGAATCATAAAGTGCTACTGCTAAATAAATTAAACAGCCAGTCATCAAGATGTTTCCTGGGTCCTTAAAGCTGCCTTAAAATAGTTTGATACGCTACACTTTCTTCAAGGCACCTTCAGATAAGATTTAAGGAAAAAATACGTGACTGTGGAGGTCTGACTGGAAGAATCAGCTGTTCGTGTCAGGAATGAGAAGCAGCTGTCCAGTTTAGTCTGTTTTCAGTCTCAGATGAAGGTGGATTTTGGAAAAAGGATGCTTGACCTCTGAGATGACAGTTTTACTTTGCTCCAAGTTTATGCACCTAGAAGAGGCACATTTTATTAATCAGCAAACTGGCTCTCTGAAGGTACCTTTAATGCAGACGATTCACTTGACAATGTTAAATTCAAGGGCTTATTCTGAATCACTCGAAAAGGGCTAGTTGCAGCCTGCCACGTCTATCAGCCGCTAGTAATACTAATGTTAACATATGTCACTGAGCCTTGCAGGCATTTTTATGTTCACTGCTTTTTCAATTTAAAATTATTCACTAGCAGTTTACCATGTACATTTCTAAAGCGGAAGAATAGTACTTTCCTAAAGCATAATCCACATTTTCTATCAGTCATTACATGAAAAACGCATTAGTCAGTTTAACATCGACATGACCAAAATATATATATATAAAAAAATTGAAGAGCTCCATCTATATAGTGTTGGCAGAATTTATAAGATTTAAACTAGATTTTCCTGGCTGAAAATTTGAATATCTTTTTCCTCTACCCAAATCCCAAATAGCACATTAGAACTGATTGTGAACTTCCACGTAAACATTATGTTATATGTATATATGTATATATACATACACATATATATGTACGTACATACATACATACATATATATATATATATATTTAGAGAGAGAGAGAGAGAGAGAGAGAGAGAGAATCATTTCTGCCTCCATCCTGCCAACCCACATCGATGTTACTGGTTCACACCTAGAGAGACAAAGGAAATATTGCACCAACATCATTTGAGATTCATATCAACGGCTGCTACACTTATAAGGCCCAAATTACTCCTCATTGTTTTGCTACCCCTGAAGCAGGGTGGTGCCTTTTCTTGGCGGGAAGCACTGAAACCAACAAAACTGATCAATGTTGTTTTGCTTTTTGTTGCAAGGAAGTCATCTGATTTTTCAGAAGTTGATTTTTTCACCACAGCTTAGATGACATGTCTGGTCCAATATCCATGCAGAAAGTTCACAGGTAATCTCCATTTCAGGAATCTGATGCTTCTAGCGCTTTATCACAACTTGCTCATAAGCTCCAGAACCCACTCTGAAACAAGGACAAAGAATCACTCAGTGGTACTTTGCAGAGCCCTGTATTTGGGAGAGTACAACAGAGTTGGTAGACACAATCCGTACTCTCAGGGAGCTTACAATCGAGAGGGAGACAATAAATTACAGTTGGGGAAGCAACAGAGTAGAAGGAGAATGTTCGTAAGTGCTGAGAGAGAGGGGTGACTGTCAGAGTGCTTAGGAGGTATGGGCCCAAGGGCACAGGCGATGCAGAAGGGAGGGAGAAAAAGGTGGGGAAACCGAGAGCTTAGTCAGGGAAGGATTCCTGGAGGAAATGTGATGTGGAGATGTGGTGTTTTGCCTGATATGACGGGGAAGTGAGTTCCAGGCAGGAGGAAGGGCAGGAGTGAGGACTCACTATTAGGAGAGATGAGAGCAAGACATAATAAGTGGATTGGTGGTAGAGGAGTAAAGGGTGCGGGCTTGGTTGTAGGGGGAGAAAGATCAAGGTCACAAGTAGTACAGAGAGTCGACGGTGCCTAATAACCGATAGTGAGAAGTTTCAATCTGCATAGATGGATGAGCAACCACGGGAGGTTTTTGATGAGAGGAAGACAGGCGCAAACTGACCTCTGAGAAAAATGATCTGGGCAACAGACTGAAGTATGGACTGGAGAGGGGAGAGGCGTGAGGAAAGGGAGGACAGCAAGGAAACTTGATGCAGTAGTTGAAATAGGATACGACAAATGCTTGGAGGAGTATGGTAGCCGTTTGGATGTAGACGGAAGATTCTCGAGATGTTAAAATGGGAGAAACAACAGGATCTGGTGACTGAAGGAGAGCGATGAGTCAAAGATAATGCCAAGGTTGTGGGCTTGTGAGACAGGAAGGATGAAAGTATTGTCTGCAGGGATTGTAAAATCAGGGACAGGAGAGGGTTTGGGTAGGAAGATAAGGAGTTAAGTTTGGGATGTCTTGAGTTGACCAATGCAGGCTTTTTCTGGGAAAACCCAACCTGCCGAAGTGAGTGTTTTTAATCAGCGGTGACACAATTATTATTACTATGTCATATTTGCTAAGCACTCACTATGTGCCAAACCCAGTACTAAGAAGAAAATCAGGCACAGTTCCACTACCACATTGGGTGCACAGTCTGAGAATAACAGAAATGTTATCTTCATTTTTACATAAGAAGGGGTTGAGGCACAGGGAAGTTAAGTGCCCAAGGCCATACAATAGGCAAGATGCAGAGCCTGTATTAGAACCCAAGCCTCCAAACTCCCAAGCCCAATTCCCTAAGCCACCTTGCTTCTTGCTATCTAGTGTTAGGCGTCACAGTAACATTTAGGTCCCCCTTATTAATGTGGATGGCAGGGGGATGTGTTGTAGACTGGTGTACTGCTGAGATATGGAATCTCAGGGCACAGAATACATAGAATTTGGAGAGTTGGGCTGGACCTTTACGTTCTGGACAATAGGAAAAACTTAGAATTTGTATTTATTTGGTTGTTTATTAATTATTTGTTAAGTGCTTACTACGTGCTAGGCACTATACTAAGTGCTGGGGCAGATGCAAGATAATTGGATTGCACACAGTCTTAATCCCCATTTTATAGATAACTGAGGCACAGAGGAGTTAAGTGACTTGCCCAAGATCACAGCACAGACAAGTGGCTGAGACGGAATTAGAACCCGGGTCCTCTGTCTCCCAGGCCTGTGTTTTTTTTCACTAGGCCAGCCACGCCGCTTTCAATGTGGCCTAGTGGAAAACTTTTAGACTTTTCGGAAATGTCTCTGTAAAGAGAGAGATGCTGCATACTGCAATGCTCAAAGACAAAATAAGATGCTCAGAGACCACAGCAGATCAGAATATTGGATTTGGCCTATCTGAGGTGTGGCTTTGATGTACTAAGACCCTCAGTTTGATTTAGTCCACCTCTGTAAAATCTCCCTACAGACAGTAAGGCTTCCTAGCCCCAGAATATTTAAGCATGAAGAAAGATTTGTGGAACGGTCAATAGTTGGCTTAGATTTTCAAGCATCTAAGAATTACTGTTGTCAGTTGGGATTCAGTTCTTCACTGTAAAAGGTTAAATACTTCTTTCATAATAATAATAATAATAATAATAATAATGATGGCATTTATTAAGTGCTTACTATGTGCAAAGCACTGTTCTAAGCGCTGGGGAGGTTACAAGGAAATCAGGTTGTCCCATGGGGAGCTCACAGTCTTAATTCCCATTTTTACAGATGAGGTAACTGAGGCACAGAGAAGTTAAGTGACTTGCCCAAAGTCACACAGCTGACAATTGGCGGAGCCGGGATTTGAACCCATGACCTCTGACTCCAAAGCCTGTCCTCTTTGTCACTGAGCCATGCTGCTTCTACTTTGCCTGAGTGAGAATAGATGGTTTGGGCTCTACCTGACCAGACGATGGCTAGTTTCCTAGGTGCCAAGAAGGTTAAGGATAGTTTCACTTAGTCCTAGAAACTGCTGACTTCCCCTATTAAGGCACACTAGGTCATCACACTTCGAAGTCACCAGATATTGGACGTGCCAGGATTAAAAAGGGGCCCTACACTGCAGATCATATTGATCATGGCAGCTTGCTGGGGACTGGGGTTAGAGAAACTTGTCCCTTGTGCTGTCACTAGTGGCAGTTTAGTCCATTAGTTCTTTAAAGGGAACTGATGGCGATTACAGCAGGAGGGAGGACAGATGCCGGCAGCAGGAGTCGGAGTTCCTGACAACTCCAAACGGGTCTCATTTGGGCATTCCTAACTTCCATCTTCAACTGCTCACTCTCCAATGGCTTCTTCCTCTCTGCCTTCAAACATGCCCATGTCTCCCCCATCCTGCAATCCCCCTCTCTTGACCCCGCTGCCCCTTCCATTTATCGCCCCATCTCCCTCCTACACTTCCTTCCCAAACTCCTAGAGCAAGTCATCTACACTCACTGCCTCAAATTCCTCAATTCCAACTCCCTCCTGGACCCCCTCCAATCTGGCTTCCATCCCCTCTACTCTACCGAAACTGCCCTCTCAAAGGTCACCAATGACCTCCTTCTTGCCAAATCCAACGGCTCCTACTCTATCCTAATCCTCCTTGACCTCTCGGCTGCCTTTGACACTGTTGACCATCCCCTTCTCCTCAACACGTTATCCAACCTTGGCTTCACGGACTCTGTCGTCTCCTGGTTCTCCTCTTATCTCTGGCCGTACATTCTCAGTCTTCACGGGCTCCTCCTCCCCCTCCCATCCCCTAACTGTAGGGGTTCCTCAAGGGTCACTTCTCGCTCCCCTTCTGTTCTCCATCTACACTCACTCCCTTGGTGAACTCATTCGCTCCCACGGCTTCAACTACCATCTCTGTGCAGATGACACCCAAATCTACATCTTCTCCCCTGTTCTCTCCCCCTCCCTCCTGGCTCGTATCTCAATCAATCAATCAATCAATCGTATTTATTGAGCGCTTACTATGTGCAGAGCACTGTACTAAGCACTTGGGAAGTACAAATTGGCATCACATAGAGACAGTCCCTACCCAACAGTGGGCTCACAGTCTAAAAGGGGGAGACAGAGAACAGAACCAAACATACCAACAAAATAAAATAAGTAGGATAGAAATGTACAAGTAAAATAAATAAATAAATAAATAAATAGAGTAATAAATATGTACAACCATATATACATATATACAGGTGCTGTGGGGAAGGGAAGGAGGTAAGACGGGGGGATGGAGAGGGGGACGAGGGGGAGAGGAAAGAAGGGGCTCAGTCTGGGAAGGCCTCCTGGAGGAGGTGAGCTCTCAGCAGGGCCTTGAAGGGAGGAAGAGAGCTAGCTTGGCGGATGGGCAGAGGGAGGGCATTCCAGGCCCAGGGGATGACGTGGGCCGGGGGTCGATGGCGGGACAGGCGAGAGCGAGGTACAGTGAGGAGATTAGATCTCCTCCTGCCTTCATGACATCTCCGCCCGGATGTCCGCCTACCACCTAAAATTCAACCTGTCAAGACTGAGCTCCTTATCTTCCCTCCCAAACCCTGTCCTCTCCCTGATTTTCCCATCACTGTGGACGGCACAACCCTCCTTCCCGTCACACAAGCCTGCAACCTTGGTGTCATTTTTGACTCCGCTCTCTCATTCACCCCACACATCCAATCCACCACGAAAACCTGCTGGTTTCACCTTCACAACATCGCCAGGATCTGCCCTTTCCTCTCCATTCAAACCACTACCTTGTTAGTAAAATCTCTCATCCTATCCCGACTGGTTTACTGTATCAGGCTCCTTTCTGATCTCCCATCCTCCTGTCTCTCCCCACTTCAGTCTATACTTCACTCTGCTGCATGTCACTCCCCTCCTCAAAAATCTCCAGTGGTTGCCTATCAACCTTCGCATGAAGCAAAAACTCCTCCCTATTGGCTTCAAAGCTCTCCATCACCTTACCCCCCTCCTACCTCACCTCCCTTCTCTCCTTCTCCAGCCCAGCCCGTGCCCTCCGCTCTTCTGCTGCTAATCTCCTCACCATGCCTCGTTCTCGCCTGTCCCGCCGTTGACTCCTGGCCCACATCCTACCTCTGGCCTGGCATGCCCTCCCTCCTCACATCCACCAAACTAGCTCGCTTACCCCTGTCAAAGCCCTACTGAGAGCTCACCTCCTCCAGGAGCCCTTCCCAGACTGAGCCCCACCCTTTTTCCCCTCCTCCTCCTCCCCTCTCTATCCCTATGCTCTACTCCCTTTCCCTCACTTTTGTTTATTTGTACATATTTATTATTCTATTTTATTACTGATGTGTATATTTCTATAATTCTATTTATCTTTTTTGATAGTACGGACACCTACCTACTTGTTTTGTTTTGTTGTCTGTCTCCCTTCTAAACTGTGAGCCTGTTGTTGGGTAGGGATTGTCTCTATCAGTTGCCTAATTGTCCTTCCCAAGCGCTTAGTACAGTGCTCTGCACCCAGTAAGTGCTCAATAAATACAATTGAATGAATGAATGATTTTTGAATTATGGTGACCCGTCCAATCCAGAAAACAAGGAGTTAATGAAAAAAACAAACAGTACTTGGGGAAGTTTGTCTTAAGACTTTTCTTAGGTTTGAAGAATGCGAACTCAGAGGAGAACTCTCTTTGCTTTATTTGTGGGGGAAAACGTTTTCAGCTGACGACACTGATCAGTCGTAGCAATTTGCAGAATATTTAAAGTAGACAGGGAGCTACTTGGAGCTGCAGGAAATGTGTTTAAAAACTAGGCAAAGGGCCAAATTTTATTTTTCATTTTGTAGACATTTCTTTGCAGAGAAGGGAGATCATGAGGATTTTGAACATTTCCTGTAAGTTCCTTTTGCACCATATCCTGTCTGGGCTCTCCTGTCTCTACCAATAAATTAACTATGCACACCTGAATAGATTAGTTTCAGTAATCTACAGTAAATATAACTTCAAATGTAAAACACATAGGTCAAAAAGAGATATTTTTGATTTAAACATCATACTGCATTTGTGAAAGCTGACAAAAGTATTGCTTATTTCCATAAGAAGCTGTTTATAATGCATACCTGTTTGGTAAATGATGACTTCCAAAGGATGTACTTCCTCCAGGACCCACGAATAATCTCAGACCTTCCTCTAAATAGCAAACATCAAATACAATGTTTTATATATATCTATACACACACACACACACACACACACACACACACAGAGATTTACATACACTTGATTTCAAACAATATTGTTACCTTTAAATGTGCAATAAGAAATCATATACTTTTAAATTCCCATTTTGTTAATTGTATGCACTCTTGGATCAGGATAGGCATTCTTTGCTTATAAAGTAATTTTAACTGAATTTCTCATAACAATAGCATTTGCTAAGCACTTATTTTGGGCTCAGCACTATATGAGGCACAAGGGTAGAAACAATATAAACAGATCATTTCTAAGGTCCTCTGTCTTCCTCAAACCCAAGTTTCAGGGAGATGAGAGAAAAGTAAAGATGTGTATGTTTGAGACACTGGCAAAATAGCAGCGTGGCTCAGTGGAAAGAGCCCGGGCTTTGGAGTCAGAGGTTATGGGTTCAAATCCCAGCTCCGCCACTTGTCAGCTGTGTGACTTTGGGCAAGTCACTTAACTTCTCTGTGCCTCAGTTCCCTCATCTGTCAAATGGGGATGAAGACTGTGAGCCCCACGTGGGACAACCTCGTCACCTTGTATCCCCCCAGCGCTTAGAACAGGGCTTTGCACATAGTAAGTGCTTAATAAATGCCATCATTATTATTGTTATTATTATTATTAAAATACCCAGGGCACAATAGGGGAAAGGTTTGGGATCACCACAGGAGGGGAGAATGGTGCTGTCCAAATGCAATGGGAAGTGACAGTGGCTGGGAGTGAGGGGATTGGTGGGAGTATGGAGTGGGAGAAGTTTCCTGAAGTGCAAGGCACACTGAAGGTGGAGAAAGGAGCTCATCAATGTGAGGGAAAGGATATGGATGGGAGAGGGATGGGTGTTTCCATAATAGTAATATGGATAACATTGATAGTATGAGTAATAGTATTTATTAAGCACTTACTCTGTGCAGAGCACTGAACTAAGTGCTGGGAAATACTATACAGGTGGGAATCATCATCATCATCATCATCAATCGTATTTATTGAGCGCTTACTATGTGCAGAGCACTGTACTAAGCGCTTGGGAAGTACAAATTGGCAACATATAGAGACAGTCCCTGCCCAACAGTGGGCTCACAGTCTAAAAGGGGGAATCAGACATGGTCCCTGTCCCTCAGGGGGCTCAGAGTGAAAACCAGAAAAGGGAGTGGGGTGGGAGAATGAGCAGAAATGAGCCGTGAAGACCCAGGGCGCCGGAGATTCACAAGTGGCTCCGCTGGCGTCTGTGAATCCTCTTTGTGCAGATGGCTGCTGAAGCCCAAACTGGGGCACTTGGGGACTGGTTCCAAATCAATAGTATCATCACCAAAAAATAGTATCATCACCAAAAGTATCATCTTTTAGACTGTGAGCCCACTGTTGGGTAGGGACTGTCTCTATATGTTGCCAATTTGTACTTCCCAAGCGCTTAGTACAGTGCTCTGCACATAGTAAGCGCTCAATAAATACGATTGATGATGATGATGATGATCACCAGCAGAAATGGGGATGCATGTCTAAACATATGCCCACTGCACGTCCACTCTCAAACACACTTGTATACAAACAGGGTCACCTGTATGCTGCTTTTGTTTTCTTTTAACGGTATTTGTTATGGAGTTACTATGTGCCGGGCACTGTACTAAGCACTGGGGCAGATATAAGATAATCACATTGGTTACAGTCCCTGCCCCAGATATACCTCATAGTCTAAACCCCCATTTTACAGAAGAGGTAACTGAGGCACAGAGAAATGAAGAGAGAGGCCACGCTGCTCCTCAAACCTGTTCACACACATTTATTCCCAAACGTATACTCGTTCATACTCACTTTCCTATATCCTCACACACACTACTCCTGGGGCTTGGGAACTTGTTCCACGCAACCACCTATGCTTTTCGCCCTCAGCCTCTTCTGCCACCTCAGACCATCTCTGAGCCATCGAAGCATTTGGAGAAAGCGACACCCACGGTGACAGCTTCTATTTTAAACACAAAGATAGCTACCTTCTGCACTGGAGTCTAAACTGAAGTCTTGACTCTGCAATATTTTTTCCACGATATCATCTGCATCCACTCTAGTGGCATCAACCCGCTTCAACTGAGACTCCACCGAGTCTTGCTTCACTGGGTGCCTAAAAAAAATCATTTCACATTGTTTCTTCTTTTTCTTTCTTATCATCGAAACCAAATATTTCTTTTTACTAGCAATCAAACCATACCTGCTGAGTTTTTCTGAAGATGCGTCTTGTCTGGCAGATACGTCCGGGAGAGGGAGAGGGTCAACTCCTTTTTGCTCACTTTCTTCAGAGGGCTCTAGGATACTTTCAACTCCTGTTGAAGCACTTCCCACTGAAGTATTTCTCCTATGGGAAAGCTCAGAGAAACTAGATGACCTTGAGTGGCAAGTGCTATAGCCTGTCAGAGAAAAATTAAATTGGTTAAAATGCTGATGCATCGAAAAAACATTTATTACACAACATTCCATGCCCAATATAGCAACCTCACCATAACAACTGTTCTTTTTTCAGTGCTTTTTCATGTTAGCATTACTGAATTTTAATGGTGGCATTTTTTACAGTGGTCTCACCCTTGGAAATAACCTGCAAAATTTACCTTGGCTTACACTTTCCCTTCCTCTCTAACTTGACTAACTTGATAAGAGTGTTTAAAGTCCACTTCGATTTAGCATTAGATAACTGAAGACCCATTTAGCACAGACAATAATGGCTCCAGTATGGTAGCATAAGATGTGAAAGATAACATTTTGAAATGAAGTATTTAGAAACGTATACGTGACATTGAATTCAAAACATTTTATTGTTACGACACATACGCATTGCTGTTTGATCATGGAGCTATATCGTGGTTTTAAAGTTACTCGGCTTTGGCCAGTTTTTGGACCTTACAAACACATCATCTGTTCATTATATTATTTCTTAGGGGAAACTAGATAAAGTGCTTTTTGCTTAACACTATTTTCATGGAACCAATTAAGAGTGCTAACTGGAGAAAAGGGTTGCACTTGACACACGGGTAAGTGAAAGAAAAGAGTAAATAACTGGGTAAGGAATTCAACATCACTGCTAACTTCTACCTGACACTTTGGATTGCTGGCTTGCATAGCTTGACGTTCTGGAATGTCCACAGGCTCCAAGTTCATCTGGGACTGATGCGCTCTTTGATGACAGATCTGCAACATATGGTAATCTGTAAATAGCACCGAGGTCAATGTGGTTGGGTTTTTAAAGTAAAGACTCCATCCCTGTGGGTTGCGTTCCTTCACATCTCCAAAACCGAGTGGAGACCTGGTTTCTGGACGAGAGTCTGACACGAAAAAGCCGGGCTCGGAGGCACGGATTTTCTATTTAAAAGTCGGGGGTGAATTTGGGGGTGGAACTCTGAGGGCAGGGGAGGAAGAAGTGGAGGAGGAAATGGATGAGAAGGAAAGAGGAGAGGAAGGCAAGGGAAGGAAGCAGTTCACTGCCTCACCTTTGGTCCTCAGGAACAACCCACTTTGCCCGTCTTGGAACTGCCTGCCTACTTGCTTCATCCTCGCCTGAACGTGCAGTGCAGTCCAAATAACCGTACCATAATTATTATTATTATTATTAATAAGTCTTGTTACCAAGGTGGCCCCAATGCTGCTGTTGCTCCTCCCCTAATTTTTTTTCCAAACCCAAGCACGAGTCAGGGTAACTACACTACTTTTTCTGCATGAAAAACTGAGGGCTGAAGTTAATGGTTTCACCCCTACAGTGCCAGCCCTTGAGGACCGTAGCCCGTAGAGTGGGTCCCTCTGAGTGGTACTGAATCTCCGGGGGAACCGATGGCTTAGGAAGTGGCATCATCATCATCGATCGTATTTATTGAGCGCTTACTATGTGCAGAGCACTGTACTAAGCGCTTGGGAAGTACAAATTGGCAACAATCCTTTCCTTGGAATCAGGCACAGGTGTATTTTACAGTTTATCACGCCTAGGTCACATCTGCTGCCTCTTGACCAGAGTCTATAACACCAAACAGTACCACAGGGCACTGGTCCTGAGAGAGGGTGTAAAGGTGAAAGAAAAAAAGGTTAAAATTTTAGAATGGGATATGGCTTTTGGGAACTGCAGTCTTTTTCGATTAATGCGCAGGCTGGGATGGCTTAGGAGGTGTAGTTTCATAATTCTGGAAGGCAAAATTAGCAGTCCTCTCAAATTTTCCACCAAAGATCCACCTGGGGAATCTGCATGATGATAAAAGCCCTAAGTTAACTAGCTTGAGTCATTAATAATCCTGAAACTCTTCATAGAAGAGGAGATCCTTAGCCATGGCCCATTCCCAATTTGGATAGTGTTAAATAGCACGGTTATCACCGAAGTGGTGTGCTTTCTAACAACACTAGCCAAAGGCTGACCAGAGAACTGCAGAAATAGGAAGGATAAGGAAAATTGCAAAAAAGAGGATTGGCACGTTCTGGGAGGAGTCTGACACCCTGGACAATACAGGAAGAACTCCGCTTCTGTTCTGGGTGCTGTGGAGTTTTCTTCAGAGAGAACTCTGAGAAAATCCTTAATTTTAGTGCTGTTTGTGACTCCTTCCATAATGACTGTTCCATAATGAATGGGGTGGAAAGAGATCAATTTTGTGATACTTCAACTAGAGCGGTGTTCGTTTAAATAATCCTGGACAGACAAGATCCAGATTGGGGCCAAATTCTACCTGGGTAGTTACTGACCCCTATGCCTTCCCTCTGCTCTACCCCCTTCCCCGCCCCACAGTACTTGCACATATTTTTACATATTTATGACTCTATTTTATTAATGATCTGTATATATCTATAATTCTCTTTATTTTGATGCTATTGATGCCTGTCTTACTTTTGTTGACTGTCTTCCCCTTCTAGACTGTGAGCCCATTGTTGGATAGGGATTGTCTCTACCTGTTGCCAAATTGTGCTTTCCAAGCGCTTAGTACAGCTCAATAAATACGATTGAATGAATGAATGAATGACCAGCTCCTGCAACTGTCAGAAATCTAAATAATAATAATAATTATGGTAATTGTTAAGCGCTTCCTATGTGCCAAGCACTGTTCTAAGCGCTGGGGTAGATACAGGGTAGTCAGGTTGTCCGACATGGGGCTCACACTTTTAATCCCCATTTTACAGATGAGGTCACTGAGGCACAGAGAAGTTAAGTGACTTGCCCAAAGTCACCCAGCAGATGAGTGGGGAAGGTGGGATTAGAACCCAGGTCCTCTGACTCCCAAGCCCGTGATCTTTCCACTAAGCCACACTACTCGGAGCCCTGGTGCTTGCAGGCAATCAATAAATCAATCAATTGTATTTATTGAGCGCTTACTGTGTGCAGAGCACTGTACTAAGCGCTTGGGAAGTACAAGTTGGCAACATATATAGACGGTCCCTACCCAACAGTGGGCTCGCAGTCTAGAAGGGGGAGACAGAGAACGAAACAAAACATATTAACAAAATAAAATAAATAGAATAGATATGTACAAGCAAAATAAACAAATAAATAGAGTAATAAATACGTACAAACCTATATACATATATACAGGTGCTGTGGGGAAGGGAAGGAGGTAAGGTGGGGGGGTGGAGAGGAGGAGGAGGGGGAGAGGTAGGAGGGGGCTTAGTCTGGGAAGGCCTCCTGGAGGAGGTGAGCTCTCAGTAGGGCCTTGAAGGGAGGAAGAGAGCGAGCTTGGCGGATGTGCGGAGGGAGGGCATTCCAGGCCAGGGGGAAAACGTGGGCTGGGGGTCGACGGCAGGACAGGCGAGAACGAGGCACCGTGAGGAGATTAGTGGCAGGGGAGCGGAGGGTGCAGGCTGGGCTGGAGAAGGAGAGAAGGGAGGTGAGGTAGGAGGGGGCGAGGGGATGGACAGCCTGGAAGCCGAGGGTGAGGAGTTTCTGCCTGATGCGCAGGTTGATTGGTAGCCACTGGAGATTTTTGAGGAGGGGAGTAACATGCCCAGAGCGTTTCTGGACAAAGACAATCCGGGCAGCGGCGTGAAGTATGGATTGAAGTGGGGAGAGACAAGAGGATGGGAGATCGGAGAGGAGGCTGATGCAGTAGTCCAGACAGGATAGGATAAGAGCTTGAACGAGCAGGGTAGCGGTTTGGATGGAGAGGAAAGGGCGGAGAGGAAAGGCAGGTCTGCCTGCCTGCTCCTGGGGGCTGATGTCTAGCTAGCCGGGTCCTGCCTCAATCACTGAGTGTTACTGGGTAGTCTTTGGAACCCAATATCCTCGGAGGCTCAGAGTGCCAGGGCAGGCTGCCCCCATCCCAGCTAAGTGAGAGAGGTGAGACCTGCTGGCAGGTGAATGACATGTTGACCCCCATCTTCCCAAAGTGTCAAACTGAATTCTGGGTCAGTCTGGAATTGCAGGTCATGATCAAGGCTTGGATATTGGATTGAGTCCACCCCTTCATCACACTGAACTTCTCTAGTGATACTGAACAAATTCAACTCCTCGGGCATTTTTCAGATTGGGGTTGACTTGGGATCAGCCTAGCGTTCTGGATGGTTAGAGAACTGAGGGAGGCTAGTAAGAGGAGGAGGAGGAGGGGGAGCAGCAGCAGCTAGAGGGAGGGCAAGATGCGGTATTAGCAGAGCATCTCTTGAGGCTGAAAACTTTGAGTAAATGGTGTTTGGATAACTGCAATTCTAATGTTTCTTGTAAGTCCAGTGATAGCTACTTGTCTGTCTTGGTCAAGTCACTTAACTTCTCTATGCCTCAGTTACCTCATCAGTAAAATGGAGATTAAAAACGCCCTCTCAAAGGTCACCAATGATCTCTTTCTTGCCAAATCTGCCCTTTCCTCTCCATCCAAACCACTACCTTGCTGGTTTGATCTCTCATCCTATCCCGACTGGATTACTGCATCAGCCTCCTCTTTGATCTCCCGTCCTCCTGTCTCTCCCCGCTTCAATCTACACTTCACTCTGCTGCCCGGATTATCTTTGTATAGAAACGCTCTGGGCATGTCACTCCCCTCCTCAAAAATCTCCAGTAGTTGCCTGTGAACCTGTGAATCAAGCAAAAACTCCTCACTCTTGGCTTCAAGACTCTCCATCACCTCGCCCCCTCCTACCTCACCTCTCTTCTCTCCTTCTCCAGCCCAGCCCGCATCCTCCGCTCCTCTGCCACTAACCTCCTCACTGTGCTTCATTCTCTCCTGTCCCACCATCGACCCCTGGCCTGGAATTCTCTCCCTCCACATATCTGCCAAACTACCTCTCTTCCTCCCTTCAAAGCCCTACTGAGAGCTCATCTGGTCCAGGAGGTCTTCCCAGACCGAGCCCCCTTTTTCCTCTCAATCAATCAATCGTATTTATTGAGCACTTACTGTGTGCAGAGCACTGTACTCTCCTCCTCCCCTCTCCATCACCTCCCCTGACCCTACAGCACTTGTTGTCTGTCTCCCCCTTCTAGACTGTGAGCCCACTGTTGGGTAGGGACTGTCTCTTTGTGTTGCTGACTTGGACTTCCCAAGAGCTTAGTCCAGTGCTCTGCACACAGTAAGCGCTCAATAAATATGATTGAATGAATGAAAAAATGAAATCCAATCGCCTTTACTCCATCATAATCCTCCTTAGCCTCTCAGCGGCCTTCGACACTGTGGACCACCCCCTTCTCCTGGAAACGTTATCCAACCTTGGCTTCACTGACTCTTGTCTTCTGCTGGTTCTCCTTCATTCTCAGTCTCCTTCGTGGGCTCCTCCTTTGCCTCCCACCCCCTAACTGTGGGGGTCCTTCAAGGTTCAGTTCTGGGTCCCCTTCTATTCTCCATCTACACCCACTCCCTTAGAGAACTCATTCGCTCCCACAGCTTCAACTACCATATTTATGAAGATAACACCCAAATCTGCATCTCCAGCCCTGATCTCTCTCCCTCTCTCCCGTCTCGCATTTCCTCCTGCATTCAAGACATCTTTACATGGATGTTCTCCTATCTCCTTAAACTTAACAAGTCCAAAGCAGAACTCCTTATCTTCCTACCCAAACCCTGTCCTACCCCTGACTTTCCCATCACTGTAGACAGAAAGCAGCGTGGCTTAGTGGAAACAGCATGGGCTTTGGAGTCAGGGGTCATAGGTTCAAATCTCTGCTCTGCCAATTGTCAGCTGTGTGACTTTGGGCAAGCCACTTAACTTCTCTCTGCCTCAGTGACCTCATCTGTAAAATGGGGATTAAGACTGTGAGCCCTCTGTGGGACAACCTGATCACCTTGTAACCTCCCCAGTGCTTAGAACAGTGCTTTGCACATAGTAAGCGCTTAATAAATGCTATTATCATTATTATTATTATTATTGGCTTGGGAGTCGGAGGACATGGGTTCTAATCTCGGCTCCACCAATTGTCTGCTGTGTGACCTTGGCCAAGCAGATTAATTTCTCTATGCCTCAGTTACCTCATCTATAAAGTGGGGATTAAAACTGTGAACCCCCATGGGACAGATCTATCCCAGTGCTTAGAACAGTACTCGTCACATAGGAAGAGCTTAACAAATACCACAATAATAATAAACAGCACCACCACCCTTCCTGTCTCACAAGCCCGTAACCTTGGCGTTATCCTTGACTCCTCTCTGTCACTCAATGTACATACGCAATCCATCACTAAATCCTGTCGGTCCCACCTTGACAACATCTCTAAAATCTGCTCTTTCCTTACCATCCAAACTGCTATCACGTTAATACACTCACTCAATCCATCCTGTCCGGATTACTGCACCAGCCCCCTTGCTGACCTCCCAACCTCCTGTCTTTCCCCACTCCAGTCCAAACTTCACTCTGCTGCCCTAACCATTTTTCTACTGAAACATTCAGGACATGTCGCCCTGCTCCTCAAACTAAGTGGTTGCTTATCCACCTCCGCATCGAACAAAAATTCCTCACCATTAACTTTAAAGCACTCCACCACCTTGGACCCTCTTACCTCATCTCACTTCTCGCCTTCTACAACCCAGCCTGCACTTTACTCCTCTAGTGCTAACCTTCTCACTGTGCCTTAATCTCGCCTATCTCACCTCTGACACCTAGCCCACGTCCTGCCTCTGGCCTGGAACGCCCTCCCGCCTCAAATCCGACAATTATTCTCCCCCACTTCAAAGCCTTATTGAAGGCACATCTCCTCCAAGAGGCCTTCCCAGACTAAGCCCCACCTTTCCTCATCTCCTGCTCCCTTCTGTGTCACCCTGACTTGTTCCCTTTACTTTTCTCCCTTTCCCATCCCCATAGCACTTTATGTACATAACTGTAATTTTATTTACTTGTATTCATGTCTGTCTCCTCCCATCTAAACGGTAAGCTTGTTGTGGGCAGAGGATGTGTCTATCACTATACAAGCGCTTAGTGCAGTGCTGTGCTCAATAAATATGACTGAATGAATGACTTGAGCTTCATGTGGAACGTGGACTGTGTCCAACCTGAGTAGCTTGTATCTACCCCAGTACAGTGCCTGGCACAGCACTTAATATCATTAAAAAAAAAGCTACCCAATTTTCAAGTACTATTGTAAAATGAGGTATAGTTCCTGAAAAGTGAAAGGGAGGTCCATACCTGATATTCCAAGATGGACCTTGAGAGTTTCTCCACCCTTTCTGTCTTCATGTAGAGATTCTGATTCACCAGCAACTGGCAGAGACATTGACGTGGAAGGAGGCCTGTAAGGAAATAAGCATTCAAATGTGGTTGATGGACGGGACTATGAACTCTTTAAATTACCATTACAAGCAAACACATGTCCAAACAAACTGAAGAGCAGTGATGTATGTGATTCGCTCTTTATGAGATACCCCTAAAAGCATTATGTGAAGCTTCTGAATCTGCTTAAAGACTAAACTATGCAATGCCATGCATCGCAGTAGTTGAAGGTTTTTCTCAAACTGAAGGCTGTGCCTCCTTGCTTAGTCAGGGATGTTTCATTCGGTCTGAATCAATCAATCAATCACATTTATTGAGCGCTTACTGTGTGCAGAGCACTGTATTAGGCGCTTGGGAAGTTCAAGTTGGCAACATATAGAGACAGTCCCTACCCAACAGTGGGCTCACAGTCTAGAAGGGGGAGACAGAGAACAAAACCAAACATATTAACAAAATAAAATAGAATAGATATGTACAAGTAAAATAAATAATACTTGGTGGTGATCCCTCTTGTCATCAGCTCACTGCCAACATTTATTGACCCCCAATTTGTACAGAGTACCTGTTGGGTATTTAACACCTCCTTGCCTCCCTTTTAACACTCTTCAATGGGCTTAAAAAAAAAAAGATGTTCTGGCACTCCTGCCTTTTCAACAACTTGTCAGAATTTTAGAGGGGTATAACAAAGCTGGGAGGTTGCGATGGATGAGTTTATACTCAGAAGTGCATAAGGATATAGTGTTTACTTATAAAGTCTTTGCTAGAATTTATATGTTGGAGATTTTTATTTTCTTAAATGCTCTTGGGTTTCCCAAGGATGGAGACCTGTACTAATAACAGAATTCTAGGAAGATGAAATGTGTGTTTTTGCTAGCCCCAAACTTTTGCCTGCTTTAAAGGGACAAGTCAGCAGGGAGCTCATGGAAATTACTCCAACAGGACATGACACTGCAGGAAATGAACCAATATCGGTTCACAGATTTGTATCTGGGCTACAAGAAATGGTAATTTACAAAGCAAGCCGAAATCCCAGAAAATCTGGAGAAAGCTGCAGAGCTGGATGAGCATGTGTTTGGGGGACAGCCTACACTGTTCTTACATGATCAACTCAACTGTGGAACTCTAGTTTAGTAAAGCCCAGGGAAAGGAAATAACCCATTTTGTAACTGAATTTTATTGTGACCTCTTTAGGCTTAGTGCTAATGATGTTTGGAATAATAAAGATCCCTTACTTGTTAACTATATGCTGCTTGTGTCTGTGCTGCCTTTATCTAATGTCCAAACCTATCTTAAGTCTTAGGAATATGCTTTATACCTTTTTTAATACAAAGAAACATTTGCATTTATTATGTTCTAGGTAACCACATCCTCGTTTATGATGGTTCCACAACAACAGGGCCACTTTTACTTCTGCTGAAAGTAAAATTGCTCTGTCATCCCATACTAGTGGTTCTGCAGCTGGTGATCAGGTAAGGTTGCTTTTTACCCTACCCCTTGTCCTTCATCACCCTTGCCCCCCTAGTGAGTCGTGTTTACACTTCCCTCCCCTTCTCCCCAAATCATGGCTTTTAAAAGCTTTTCCCATTTTCCCTCAGTTCCCGGGAGCATCCCCCCCTTATCCTTCCAATTTTTTATTTTACCACCACAGCCTGTGGGGCAGCCCTAGCTAGGGCAGGGTAAGTGGCCCGGGGGGAAGGAGGCTCTCTGTTATTTCCAGGGGATGCAAGCCAGAAAAGGAGGCAGGCAGCCTTGTAAAAACAAGATTAAAGCAAAGAATAACTGCAAAAAGTGGCACTGGTTGTAGGAGTTTTGGATAGGAAAAGGCAAATGGGAGTTGCCACGAAAAGGGACCAAAAGATAGAAACCATAAGGAGGTGGGTGAGGGAAAGTTTACAGAGAGGAGAGAGGGGCAGGAGAGGATGGGATGCAAAGGCAGAGTGGTCATCAGCTGGGGATTCCACGATACCACACGGCAATTTTACTTCCAGCAATCACTCTGCCGTTGCATCACTTTTAAAACCACATCATTAGGAAAGGGCCCAGGAAGTTCCCTGTATGGCAAGGAGCAGAAGTGATAACTGATCCCCAAATGGTTTCAGCTGGTAGTTTGTAAGTAATTTTCCATGTCATTGAATGGTACAAGTAATACTTTGTAATCTTGGGGTTCTCTAGCTGGGGAAGGGCTTTAGTATGCCGGGAAAGGCTGTGGCTGTTGGGTTATGGAAATCTCAGGCATGTTTCGACTGAGTGGAGTCTTGGGGTGTGAAGATTTGATGAGATCTATCATAGACCCAGGGGGAACTGGAAAAGGGGACTGAGCCAAAGCCCCCTCAACATTAGAGTCAGAGGTGCAGTAGCACTCGATAAGATGAATGTCTTCAAATAGGTTGGAAAGTTGCCATTGTCCAAACTGGAGGTAATACAGGCCTGAGATCTGTGGTAACAGGGATCTAAACTCAAAGTCGACAATTCCTGTGTTAATCACAAATTTTAAAAATGATGATTTGGGCCGGAGTTATCTTCAGAAAATCTAAGAGAAACAGAAGATTCAAGTGAAGGTCAAAAATATCCCACAAATGAGAACATGGAAACTACAGCCAGGGAAAGAATTGAACTCTGGTAGATGGAATCCTGAGAACTTGTGTCAGATTTGGAAGGAATTTTGCCTGAACAGATTCTTGGGTTCAGATCATAGAATATTTGTGCATGAGTAAACCAATGACTCATATGATAACCAATCTCATGACTCAAAAAGTAAATATATGCGTTTCTATCATATAACAGTACCACAGATTATCTTCTCTAACTTCCATTTATTGCTCAATTCAGTTTGCATTCCTAACTAAATTTAAGTCCTGACACCCTGTATCTTTTTTATTTGCTTTTATTAACATTTCACTTTTTCCTTTGCATCCAACTGTAACTTGGAAATGAATTCTAGGCAACAAATGAAAACCTTTTTGTAGTGTAATTCAGAGATTTATAGTTTCCTTCTTTCACTAGCATTTTAGAAAAGGTATGTACAGTATTTTTTAAGTTGTTGAACTCTTACTGTTTTCCTGTTCACTGGGAGGTGAACTTTTATCTAAAGAATTTCAAAAATGAGAGATAAGAAAACGAATGATTCATTCTTAAGGGTAGGAAAAAAAATCAGATAAGTCTCTATTGAACCGTCTCTATATTTTGTAGTTTTAGATCCCCCTTGTTATGATACAGCTGGAAGTGTGCAGTGGAAGAGAGGAGCAGTACAATCATGCTGTGGCAAATCCCATTTATCCCAAAGGACCACAGATAAATTAGGGCAGCCACAGACTGAAACAAATACTCAAGATGATATTCATTCTGAACACCTAGAATATGCCAGTTTGTTTGCTTGGTTTGTAATCACTGGATGTAATGACGGCTGCCTCCACTTCCTCTCCTCCAATTCTCCCTCAAATCTGGCTTCTGCCCCCTTCCCTCCACAGAACATCACCAATTTTTTCCTGCTTGCCAAATTCTATGGCCTCTACTCCATCACAATCCTCCTTGACCTCTCAGCTGCTTTTGACACTGCGGACCTCCCATTCTCCCGGAAACATTATCCAAACTCGGCTTCACTGACATTGTCCTCTCCTGGTTCTCCTCCTATCTCTCTGGCTGCTCATTCTCAGGCTCTTTCGCAGAGCCTCCCACCCCCAAACTGTGGGAGTCCCTTAAGAGTCAGAAGGGTCTCCTTCTATTCTCCATCTACATGCACTCCCTTGGAGAACTCAATGGCTCCTATGGCTTCAACAACCACTTCTATGCCAATGGTTCCCAAATCTACATCTTTTATTTCTGCAGTCTCATATTTCCTCCTGCCTTCAGGACATCTCTATCTGGATGTCCCGATGATATCCCAACGTAACACGTCCGAAACAGAATTCCTCATCTTCCCAACCAAACTCTGTTCTCCACGACTTTCCCATCAAACATAGACAGCACCCCTATTCTCCCTTTCTCACAAGCCCGTAGTCTTCGACTTATCACTATCATTCAACCCACATAGTGAATCTGTCACCAAATCCTGTTGGTTCTACCTTAACTACATCACTAAAATCCGCCCTTTCCTCTTCATCCAAACTGCTACAGGTTGATCCAAGCATTTAACCTATCACACCTTAACTACTCCACCGGCCTATTTGCTGACCTCTCTACCTCCTGTCTCTCCCAACTCTGGGTCATACTTACCTCCGCTGCCAGGATCATTTTTCTAAAAAAAAAACAACCCAACAAAAAACAAAAGCATTCGGTCCAAGTTTCCTCACTCCTCAAGAACCTCCGGTAGTTGCCCATCCACCTCCACATCAAACAGAAACTCCATACCATTGGTTTTAAAACACTCAATCACCTTGCCCCCTCCTATGTTACCTTGTTAATTTCCTACAACCCAGCCCATATGCTTCACTCCTCTAACACCAGCCTATTAACTGTAACCCCACCTCAATTTAACTTGTCACCCAACCCTTGTTCATGTCCTGCCTTTGGCCAGAACTTGCTCCCCCTTCATTTCTGACAGACGATCACTCTCCTCACCTTCAGAGACTTATTAAAATCACATCTCCTCCAAGAGGCCATCCCTGACTAAGCCCACATTTCCCCTACTCCCTCTCCCTTCTGCATTGCCCTCACATTTGGATCTGTACCCTTTATTCACCTCTCTCTGAGCCCCACAGCATCTATGTACATATTCACAATTTATTTTTATAGACATAAAAATATACAATTCAATCCCCTTATAGAGTGCAAGCTCCTTGTGGGCAGTGAATGTGTCTACCAACTCTGTTATACTGTACTCTCCCACGCACTTAGTACAGTGCCCTGCACAGAGTAAGTGCTCGATAAATATGACTGATCGGTGAACCTATTTTTGTTTCTTATGACAAGAAGCACGGTCTAGTGGAAAGAGCACAGGCTTAGGAGTCAGAGGATCAGGTTTCTACACCTGGCTCTGCTATTTGCCAGTTGTGTGAGCTTGGGCAAGTCACAACTTCTCAGTGCCTCGATTTTCTCACCTGTAAAATGTGGAATAAATACCTTTTCCCCTTCTCTCTCTGACTTTTAGAGTCCATATGGTCCAGGGACTGCCTGAACTGATGATCTTGTATCTACCCCAGCACTTAGTACAGTGTTTGGCATATCATAAGTGCTTAACAAATACCACAGTTATTAAAATCACAAGGGGATTAGTACGATTCCTAAATTTGTTATATCAATGCAATTCAAATTTATTCTTTAACCTTCAATGATATCCGTTATGTCTTAGCTAGCCAAGTATATCATTCCACCAGAAAAAAATTAATGTTCAAACTTAAACCATTAACTAATGACTTTGAGTTTACTTTTCTATAGAGTCAGTTCCCTTTAATACAGAGGTACATATCTGTGATTCTATTTGAGTTTACTTTTATATAGAGTCAGTTCCCTTTAATACAGAGGTACATATCTGTGATTCTATTTGAGTTTACTTTTCTATAGAGTCAGTTCCCTTTAATACAGAGGTACATATCTGTGATTCTATTTATTTATATTGATGCCTGTTTGCTTGTTTGGATGTCTGTCTCCCCCATTCTAGACTGTAAGCCCGGTGTGGGCACAGACTGTCACTCTTTACTGCTGAACTGTACTTTCCAAGTGCTTAGTACAGGGCTCAAGGCCCTGCTGAGAGCTCACCTCCTCCAGGAGGCCTTCCCAGACTGAGCCCCTTCCTTCCTCTCCCCCTCATCCCCCTCTCCATCCCCCCCATCTTATCTCCTTCCCTTCCCCACAGCACCTGTATATATGTATATATGTTTGTACATATTTATTACTCTATTTATTTATTTATTTATTTTACTTGCACATATCTATCCTATTTATTTTATTTTGTTAGTATGTTTGGTTTTGTTCTCTGTCTCCCCCTTTTAGACTGTGAGCCCACTGTTGGGTAGGGACTGTCTCTATATGTTGCCAATTGGTACTTCCCAAGCGCTTAGTACAGTACTCTGCACATAGTAAGCACTCAATAAATACTATTGATGATGATGATGATGATGATTCTAGACTGTAGGCCCGGTGTGGGCACAGACTGTCACTCTTTACTGCTGAACTGTACTTTCCAAGTGCTTAGTACAGTGCTATGGACACAGTAAGCGCTCAATAAATTCGACTGAATGAATGAATGAAAATCAGGTTTTAGTTTCTTCAGTTCTATCACAATTCATATTTTCACTATGCGTTTTGGCTACAATATTGTTAGAAAAATAGGGAATGTTGGGACATGGCATGCTGTGGTGTAGAAGAAACGGTTGTTCACATGCTCACGGCACCAAACACGGTGCTGTGACTTTCCTTACTGAGAGGTTTTTCATGAAGCAACCCCTGTGTTATAGAACTGGGAGTGCGTGCGTCTACACAATTCAATCTGTGGCCTTCAGACCTTTGTTATTCGCCCCAACTCCACAGCACATATGTATAATCGCCTGCCTCTCCTCTTACCTTCTCAGGCTTCTCTTCTGCTTCAGACAGGACCTTCAAAGCCCTACTCTGTTTATTGGTTTTATTTGTACATATTTATTCTATTTATTTTATTTTGTTAATATGTTTTGTTCTGTCGTCTGTCTCCCCCTTCTCGACTGTGAGCCCGCTGTTGGGTAGGGACTGTCTCTATATGTTGCCAACTTGTACTTCCCAAGCGCTTAGTACAGTGCTCTGCACACAGTAAGCGCTCAATAAATGCGAATGAGTGAATGAATATATCTTTAAATTATATTTTATAAATTACTTATTCATTCATATTAATACCTGTCTCCCCCTCTAGACTGTAAGCTTGCTATGGGCAGGGAACATGCCTGCTAATTCTGTTGTATTATACTCTCTCAAGTGCTTAATACAGTGGGGAAGCAGCGTGGCTCAGTGGAAAGAGCACGGGCTTGGGAGTAAGAGGTCGTGGGTTCAAATCCCAGCTCCGCCACTTAGCTGTGTGACTTTGGGCAAGTCACTTAACTTCTCTGTGCCTCAGTTACCTCATCTGTAAAATGGGGATTAAGACTGTGGGCCCCATGTGGGACAACCTGATCACCTTGTATCCACCCAGCGCTTACACCAGTGCTTTGCACATAGTAAGTGCTTAATAAATGCCATCATCATCGTTATTATTACTGTGCAGGTAGTAAGCGCTCAATAAATACAATTGATTGATAAGCATGTGACTGTTTCTTCCAACATTGCAAGACGTTCCATCCAGATACATGTCCACTGAAGACTGTTCCCGAATTCCTCAAGAGTATTCTAGCTAGCCAAAATGTATAATGAAAACATGAAGCAGCATGGCTCAGTGGAAAGAACCCGGGCTTTGGAGTCAGAGGTCGTGGGTTCGAATCCCGACTCCGCCAACGGCCTGCTGTGTGACCTTGGGCAAGTCACTTAACTTCTCGGAGCCTCAGTTCCCTCATCTGTAAAATGGGGATGATGACCATGAGCCCCACGTGGGCAACCTGATCACCTTGTATCCCCCCCAGCACTTAGAACAGTGCCTTGCACATAGTAAGCGCTTAACAAATGCCATTATTATTATTATGTTATGGCAGAATTAAATTCAATTTTATTTGGATGATAATGGTCACGTCGGCGAACTCTAGTAAAGCCTCAACCCATTTATTCACTTAAGTCTAAAATAGAAAGAGCTGAATAAATCAGTAAAAATGTTGGTTGGCCTATGAGAATTATGCCACGCTTTCACAAAACCATCTGTTTGTTTTGGTATTTTTTAAGCACTTATTACGTACCAAGCACTGTACTAAGCACCAGAGCAGATACAAAATAATGACGTTAGATACAGTCCCAGTCCAATATGGGGCTCACAGTCTAAGTAGGAGGGAGTAAGAGAAGGAGAAGCAGCGTGGCTCAGTGGAAAGAGCACGGGCTTTGGAGTCAGAGGTCATGGGTTCAAATCCCGGCTCCACCACATGTCTGCTGTGTGACCTTGGACAAGTCACTTAACTTCTCTGAGCCTCAGTGACCTCATCTGTAAAATGGGGATTAAGACTGTGAGCCCCACGAGGGACGACCTGATCACTTTGTACCCCCCCCCAGTGCTTAGAACAGTGCTTTGCACATAGTAAGCGCTTAACAAATGCCAACATTATTATTATTATTAAGATTGAATCCCCATTTTACAGATGAGGAAATGGAGGCACATAAAAGCTAAGTGACTTGCCCAAGGAACTTGCAGCTGCTTCAGTATCAGGCAGGGGGAGGTTGGGCCCCTTCAATTTTTCAACTCCTACTTCTCTGAGCCCAACCTCTCTGACGGTTTTTTTTAATTGGCTTTTGTTAAGCACATACTATGCGCCAGACAATGTACTAAGAGCTGGGTAGATACAAGATAGTCAGGTTGGACGTAGTCCGTGTCCCACATGGGACTCACAGTCTTAATCCCCATTTTACAGATGAGGGGATTGAGAGAAGTGAAGTGACTTGCCCAAGGTTACACAGGAGACAAGTGGCAGAGCTGGGATTAGAACCCAGGTCCTTCTGTCACCCAGGCCAGTGCCCCAGGCATTAGGCCATACTTCTTCTAAGGGGCAGTGTGCCCTGAGGAAGCTTCCTCATTCATTCATTCATTCAATCGTATTGAGCGCTTACTGTGTGCAGAGCACTGTACTAAGCGCTTGGGAAGTACAAGTTGGCAACATATAGAGACGGTCCCTACCCAACAGTGGGCTCACAGTCTAGAACACTGTTATTACAAGAAAGCTGAGCATGCCCTCATTGTGGCTCAGTGGAAATCAATTAATCAATCAATCAATCAATCGTATTTATTGAGCACTTACTGTGTGCAGAGCACTGTACTAAGCACTTGGGACGTCCAAGTTGGCAACATATAGAGACGGTCCCTACCCAACAGTGGGCTCACAGTCTAGAACACTTAGTTATTACAAGAAAGCTGACCATGCCCTCGTGGTGGCTCAGTGGAAATCAATCAATCAATCGTATTTATTGAGCACTTACTGTGTGCGGAGCACTGTACTAAGCGCTTGGGAAGTACAAGTTGGCAACATATATATAGAGACGGTCCCTACCCAACAGTGGGCTCACAGTCTAGAACACTTAGTTATTACAAGAAAGCTGACCATGCCCTCATTGTGGCTCAGTGGTAATCAATCAATCAATCAATCATATTTATTGAGCGCTTACTGTGTGCAGAGCACTGTACTAAGCGCTTGGGAAGTACAAGTTGGCAACATATAGAGACGGTCCCTACCCAACAGTGGGCTCACAGTCTAGAACACTTAATTATTACAAGAAAGCTGACCATGCCCTCATTGTGGCTCAGTGGTAATCAATCAATCGTATTTATTGAGCGCTTACTGTGTGCAGAGCACTGTACTAAGCGCTTGGGAAGTACAAGTTGGAAACATATAGAGACGGTCCCTACCCAATAGTGGGCTCACAGTCTAGAACACTTAGTTATTACAAGAAAGCTGACCATGCCCTCATTGTGGCTCAGTGGAAAGAGTACGGGCTTTGGAGTCAGAGGTCGTGGGTTCATATCCCGACTCCGCCAATTGTCAGCTGGGTGACTTTGGGCAAGTCACTTCACTTCTCTGGGCCTCAGTTACCTCATCTGTAAAATGGGGATTAAAACTGTGAGCCCCCCGAGGGACAACCTGATCACCTTGTAACCACCCCAGCGCTTAGAACAGTGCTTTGCACATAGTAAGCGCTTAATAAATGCCATCATTATTATTATAGGCTTGCCAGGGGTCACTCTGTTCCTAACGGAGTAATGTTTTGCTAATATTAATTTGCTTTTGCGCTAACGTTAGGGGTGGGTCCTATAGCAGCCAACTAAATCTGGCACAGCGAGTGAATTTAGCCTGAAGACAATGGCCCCTTAAAACTGGCAGCCCGGAGACACCACCAACTTCATCCCTCTAAAACTGGTTGCAAACTAAGAGACGTAATACAAACCAAAACACCCCCCAGAAGTCTGGCCTGGTGGAAAGAACTTGGGCTTGGGAATCGGAAGACCCAAATTCGAATCCCAGCTAGACTACTGACCTGCTTTGTGACCTCAGGTAAATCCATTTGCCTCTCTGGGTCTCAGTTTCCTTATATGTACAAAGGGGATAAGACACATGCTTTTCCCTCCCTCTTCAACATAAATAATAATCAATTCATAATAATTATGATGATAATAATAATCAATTATATTGATTATTAACTATACTAATAATTATAAATCAATCGCATTTATTGAGCGCTTACTGTGTGCAGAGCACTGTACTAAGCGCTTGGGAAGTACAAGTTGGCAACATATAGAGACAGTCCCTACCAAACAGTGGGCTCAGTCTAAAAGACTCAAAAAAGCTCAAAAACTCAAAAAAACTCAAAAAAACCAACACAATCCCTCTTAGATTGTGAGCCCATGTGGGCAGGGCCTTGCCTGATCCGATTATCTTGTATCTGCCCCAGCACTTATCACGGTGCTAGTAGGTGCTTAATAAACACCATTATGATTGTCCTGATATTAACGTCTTTTCTCCGAGGGCATGTCATCTAAAAATGCGTTAGCCTTCTCCACTTTTAGTCACTGTGCCTCCTCCTTATTCTCTTCCTGATGTGTATTACCACCTAGCCTTACATTTTCAGTAGATTCTCATTTCCATCTGAACATCACAGAACAATCTCAATGTTAATATTCAAAAACTCACCTGACAGCTCCTCCTAAGGAAAGTAACCTCATCACAGTTAACTCCCTTATGTTCTCTCATTTCTGCCCTATTTTCCCCAAAATGGGGAAAATCCTTTTCCATTTCCTAATTACCTGACACACGCCGCTTCTCAACTTAATCCCTTCTCCCCTCTACGTCTCATGATGAATGAATGAATGAATTTTGAAAACAATAGGCTCCAGGGAACAGTAAAGTTATATGGAGAAGATACCTCACTTCCTTTAGCAGCTATCTAAAGCTACACTCTGGATAGTCTTTTATGATCTAAAAGAAGTACAGGGTCATTTGACAGCAGTAGTTCTAGCTTAGCATTCCAAGCTAAATACTTCCAAAAGTATTTCTATGCATGTGATATGTGTCCTCCCTTTTTACCTTCTTGAATTCTTTCAGCTATTGTGAAAATAGACAGCTGTAGCTCTTCTGAGAATTAATCTCTTGCAAGATTTATTTGTCATGGGGATCAACTGCTGAACTCTTTTGGGGAATAGCTCATACCTTAAATATCATCATAGAATGTGAAATTCCTGCAGGAACACCTTACTGGATACAGTCATTATTTTGAAAAATATTTTATCATCTGTATGTATTCAAGAGGGTTGGGAAGGGAAACAACAAGGAAGTTGTTTCCTAAATTGACATAAAGGTCTCTGTTTTCAATTGACTAGATATAATGAAGCTATACAATATATCTCAAACATTTACTATATGGTACACACTTTCTAATTATAAATATCTATAAGCTTTTCCCTCTAAGATTTAAAGAATGACATTACGCAACCGAGAAACTCAGAATGACTAACCCACCAGGATTATCATCACAGGGAACTGTGAATGGCTGCCAGAAGTTTAAGGGGCTATTAAATCCGTGTACTTGTCAGAAGTGGAGAGACTCAAGAAAAAAGGATTTTGAAAATGGTACTAGATTATTTTGAAAATGGTGCCATTTTGAAAATGGTACTAGGGTTAGAAGACATCAATCCAATAAAAATGTTTAAGGTCAACCTTAAAAAATGGGGATTCTGACCATTCTTAATTGTTCTGAACAGTATAAAAGTCTAGGGAGGAAGATATACTGTGTGCAGAGCACTAAACTAAGCGCTTGGGAGAGTATAATAAAGCAATATAACAGAAAAGGGTTTGAATGGTGATCCGAGTGAGACATCTCAAAGAGCTTGGAGCCAAACAATACTTCTCTACAAATCTCAACACAAGCTAGGGTGTAAATACTTACGTTTTAAAGCACGGGTCCCCAGACATGAGCTGCATGTTGATAAAAACCTAGGATGAGAAATCGTTATGTTAAGAAAAAACAAGTAGCATCCAGTAAGAGAAATTTCCTTAAACGTGTCCACTCTATATTTATGTTACGGAAATACTTAAATTACCACCGTATTCTTATAGGGCTCATTCTTGTACACATTTGACACGCTTCAAAATTTCATACAAAGATAAGCACTCATTTCCTTGTTCAGTTTGTAATGGAATAAATGACTTACAGTTGTGGGAAAAATGGATCAACTGTATCCATCAATTTTAATTAATAAAATAAATTTTCTGAGAAAATTCATTCATTCATTCAATTGTATTTATTGAGCGCTTACTGTGTGCAGAGCACTGTACTAAGCACTTGGGAAGTCCAAGTTGGCAACATATAGAGACGGTCCCTGCCCAACAGCGGGCTCACAGTCTAGAAGGGGGAGACAGACAACAAAACAGAACATGTTAACAAAATAAAATAAATAGAATAAATATGTACAAGTAAAATAAATATAGTAATAAATATGTACAAACTTATATACATATATACAGGTGCGGTGGGGAGGGGAAGGAGGTAAGGCTGGTAAGGAGGTAAGAAAATGTTTAGGAAGCGTTCATGTATTTATAGAGATTACCTCCAAAATGTTGTCGGTTGCCCTCAGCATCTTTCATTTTTGGCATCCTCATATTATACATGAAGGTAACTTGAAATAAACTTTTGTGTAGCAATAAATATTTGCAAAAAAGGCTGTCTTTCCTTAAGTTCCAGATCTTTTTGCGGTTCACCTACAATATTCCATCTTAAATTTCCACCTCAATTGGATAAGCCAGGCTGCTCCAAAATGTGGTTTTTGGCACAAGGAGCAGGGATATGTAACCATCATAGTGCTTTCATACCTAATAATGGGCCTTACTGATAAAAGTATAGCTTACTGGAGACTCTATGCTCCTTGTGGGGAGCGATCGCGTCCATCAACTCTACTGTACTGCACTTTCCCAAGCGCTTACTGCAGGGCTCTGCATGTAATAAGCACTCAAAAAATGCCACTGATTTATTGAAATGAAGATCACTGCTAAAGGTAAAGATGCCTATTCCCCTTGGTACTTCATGCCCATATTCTTTTGATCCCTGCATATTCTAAACTTTATACAGCAATAATCAGGCCCAGTATTTTTATATTAAACAGCCAGTCTCCCTTTGCCTCTGAATCCCCTAGCTGGGAAGCAGGGCTCCTCCTTTTCACTGGGGCCTGGGAGAAGAATGTGTGGTTCTGGAGCAGAGGGTACCGGGTCTCCCTGGGAACAAACTCTAGGTTCCCCAGATTTCTTTAAATCATCATTAAATTGTGAAATCTGAATATGTCTGTTACTTCCAGGCTGGCAAATGAGAATCCAAGAGTGCCATTTGCGGTCACTCTTGGGCAGTCAGCTGGGTAGTTCACAGCCGTGGGACTGTGGGCTTGGCAGGCAGGTCATGCCGCTGAAACTTTGAGTTTGCTGTTCCCATTTTGAATGTACACAAGAATAAAAATTAACACAGCTTTTTCCATTCTCCAATCCACTTAAAAGATGGAATAGCAGTACCCCTAATTAACTTTACAACATGGTTGTCAGAGGCTTTGTTTCTTACAAAGAAGCAGCATGGTCTAGTGGATAGAGCACGGGCCCGAGGGTCAGAAGGACCTGGGTTCTAATCCCAGCTCCGCCACTTGTCTGCTGTGTGACCTCGGGCAAGTCACTTCACTTTCCTGTGCCTCAGTTACCTCATCTGTAAAATGGGGATTAAGCCTGTGAGTCCTATGAGGGACAGGGACTGTGTCCGACTTGATGAACTTGTATCTACTCCAGTGCTTAGCACAAGGCCTGGCACATAGTAAGCACTTAACAAGTACCATTAAAAAAATAGGACAGTCAGCACTTCAAAAAGTAACAGATATTCAGGTGCTTCCCCCTTTTCTTCCCATTTCACTCCCCATTGTTGATTCTGAATGAGCCCCCTGGGTCTGAGTCTGCAAGATTGTGCGGAAGGCAGAGAGATGGCTACTGCAGCAACGTGGCTCAGTGGAAAGAGCACGGGCTTTGGAGTCAGAGGTCATGGGTTCAAATCCTGGCTCCGTCAACTGTCAGCTGTGTGACTTTGGGCAAGTCACAACTTCTCTGGGCCTCAGTTACCTCATCTGTAAAATGGAGATGAAGACTATGAGCCCCCCATGGGACAACCTGATCACCTTGTAACCTCCCCAGTGCTTAGAACAATGCTTTGCACATAGCAAGCACTTAATAAATGCCATTATTATTATTATTATTATTATTAATGAAGAACTGCTGCTCCAATGGGCCACTCTAATAATGATCCATGTGGACAAAGTTGTGCAAGCTTTATCGCAATCCTACTATCCCAGTTTCTGTGTCACGTTCTCATCCTATTCCGACTGGATTACTGCATCAGCCTCCTCTCTGATCTCCCACCCTTTCTCATCCCACTTCAGTCTATACTTCAAGCTGCTGCCTGGATCATCTTTGTTGTTAGACACGTTCCCTGCCCACAAGGAGCTTACAGCCTACAGTCTCAGAGTTCTCTGTTCCCTCTCCTGGCCCCCAGATGACAAAGACAGAACATCCAATCCACCTATGTCAGCTTTGAATGAACATGAAGAAAATGCTTACTTTTAGAATGGAATTATCCTGCCTGGTATTTTTGGTATCATAACCTTCCAGTAAGCAGCGCCGAGTAGTATTTCCCGATCCAGCAAACTCTGCTAGGTTTAGGTCGGCAAAGCCCAGCTGTAAGGAATGGGATTGAAGTCAAGAGGAAAAAAAGTCACTGGTATTACTCATATGACAATCAGACATGTTGAGTTCATTTGTTTAGCAGTTATTAATCCTAGGACTCAGGACAGAAAAGAATATGAGGGCAAAGCATGGGAAGTCTGCACAAAGGCAAACTCACTCTACATATCAGAAGACACAAGAATCTCTACTTCAATTCTCTTAAGCAAAGATGAGCCTTCAAATATTAAAACTTTTAAATAATTCAGCACATACTAGATGATGACTCTACATGCGTTACCTAATTTCATTTTAATAAAAATATTTTTTAAAATTAAGAACAAACTTTTTGGTGGTGACTAATTTTTCCAAAAGTTACCGGCATTATAATTACTCCGGGTACGCTGCCTTAAGAGAAAAATGAATAGGTGGCCCTTGCAGAAAGAAAACCTCCAAACTTTTTACACTGTCCACAGGCTGCATTGGCCTCATTGGCTTCCTTATCAGGATCTGGGCTAGGGCGTGTTGTTTCCATATTTCCCTCCTTTCTAGAGTGTAGGGGGAAGATCTGGTTGGAGGTTAGGGAGTGTCTTTCAGGGAACTGCAAGTGGCCTATAACTCTGGGAGATCCATCCCTGTGGGGTGACGGGACAGAGCTGCATTTCCCAGAATGGTTCCCTCTGTGTAGATGGTCCCATCTCATTCCAGCCAAGACCTGCAACCCCAAAGCATCCCAGAATTGCGCCCAACCCTGGAGATAGAGACTTACGGTGGGCTCGATTTGTTGCCGATAAGACTGTATGCATCGTGATGGTTCTCTCCTAAATGAGCTGGCTAATTCCTGCTCCACAGGACTTACTTTGGTTAGTTTTGATTTGATTAAATTTGAAATCATTTTAAAATTATTATTATTATTCAGTTCTGTGGCTTGCTGTCCTTGATTCTCTTTCTCTGCTCTGTTACATCTCATTCTAATAGGGTAAACCATTTCCCAAGATGGCAGCTGATTAAAATTCATAACTGAAGGTCTGAAATAAAAAGGATGCCAGTGTTTTTATGTTTTATTTTAGAAATACACAGGGGGTTCATCTCCTGGCTGAGACTAACTGTTACAAAGACAAGCACAATTATTTCCATTTTTCTCACCCCCAAACCTTGCAGCTAGACTCTCAGATCAGTTGCTGGCTCTCTGGGGGTGACACTGCTTTGGCATCAAAGTGGTCACTCCCCCAAAAATCACTTCAACATTCAGCAGCTCTCTTCACTCAAGGACGAGGTGGGGAGCTGGAATGGGAATTTTCTTTTTTCCAATAATGTTGGGTAGGGACTGTCTCTATATGTTGCCAATTTGTACTTCCCAAGCGCTTAGTACAGTGCTCTGCACATAGTAAGCGCTCAATAAATACGATTGATGATGATAAATAAGCATTGCTATTATGCCATTTTACTTAGCTGGTAGTTGAAACTGACAGCCCACCCAAATGCTCTTTTGTAATTTTTTGAGCTCTGGATCTGGAAACAGTGTATGCATGAGAAGCAGCGTGGCTCAGTGGAAAGAGCATGGCTTTAGGGTCAGAGGTCAGGGGTTCAAATCCCGGCTCTGCCAACTGTCAGCTGTGTGACTTTGGGCAAGTCACTTCACTTCTCTGGGCCTCAGTTCCCTCATCTGTAAAATGGGGATGAAGACTGAGCCCCCCGTGGGACAACCTGATCAGCTGGTATCCTCCCCAGTGCTTAGAACAGTGCACTGCACATAGTAAGCTCTTAACAAATGCCATTATTATTATTATTATTATTAATTATTATTATTATTATTATGTGTGCTACTTGACTGAAAAACCAGATAATCGAACAATCAAGGGTATTTACTGAACACTGAGTACTTAATACACTAAGTAAATGGAGGCTAAACACTACGGTTAGAGTTCCACAACTCAAGCTTAGGACTGAAGCACATACAAAGATCTTTTTGTCGGTGCCCAGGAGTCAGCCACTTTCTACAGGGGCCCAGAAGGGCATCTGGAATAATGGATCAGTTAATTTCCCTAGTAGTTTAATTTAGCCCTGTGAAATGAGCAACACTTGACATGGAATGGATCAAGAAGCAACTAAAAAGAAAAAATAAATTAGAAAACATATCTATTTACCTTTGCATAGGCCTTTCCACCTTTCAGCTCCTGCAAAAGAAGCGACACAGTCCAAGAAATACAGATTAATTATGCAACCAATGTCACTGCATCATCACAGAGAATCGACTATCAAACCCCGATGATGGACCCTCATTGCTAAACAAATGACCAGGAGGGTAAGCATCCTATAAATATATCTGAAGCAGCGTGACTTGGTAAAAATATTTAAGGCCTCTGTGTGTTATCTCAAGAAGGAAAAGTAACAGCCTTAGTGGGGTCTAGTTAGGAATGGAAAATACTTGCCAACAAATTATCTTCGGCTATCCAAAACTGGCTTTCGGAGACAATATAAATTAAACACAGGGCAGGTTTGAGTTGCTCTCATTTATCCTGCTACCTTCTTTCGCCACAACATCAGCCGGGCCCGAGAGTCAGAAGGTCATAGGTTCTAATCTCGCCTCTGTCCCTTGTCTGCCGTGTGACCTTAGGCAAGTCATTTCACTTCTCTGTGCCTCAGTTACCTCATTGATAAAATGGGGATTCATTCCATTCTCTGTTTCATACAGAGAAACAGCGTGGCTCAGTGGAAAGAGCCCGGGCTTGGGAGTCAGAGGTCGTGGGTTCGAATCCTGACTCCGCCACATGTCTGCTGTGTGACCTTGGGCAAGTCACTTGGCTTCTCTGAGCCTCAGTTACCTCATCTGTAAAATGGGGATTGAGATTGTGAGCCCCACGTGGGACAACCAGATCACACTGTATCCCCCCAGCGCTTAGAACAGTGCTCTGCACATAGTAAGCGCTTAGCAAATGCCATCATTATTATTATTATTATTATTCAATCATATTTATTGAGCGCTTACTGTGTGCAGAGCACTGTATTAAGCACTTGGGAAGTACAAGTCGTCAACAAGTCAGATTGAGACTGTGAGTCCTATGTGGGACAGGGACTGTGTCCAACTTGTAACCACCCCAGCACTTAGTACAGTGCCTGGCACATAGTAAGTGCTTAACAAATATCACAGTTATTACTCAGCCTTCTATCTGCCTTAGGAGAGAAAGGATTGAAGTGTGGCACATTAAGCTCCTCACTGTCCTTCTGCCTTCACATTTGACCCTAGTGTTTTCTCCTCTGCTAAGACGATTAGAATAGGCCTTTCAGAAATAAAAGTATGGTCTGAAAGAGGGGAAAATAATATTCTTTGTCCTCATTACCTTCCTCACAGATACTCTGTAGATACAGGGATCTAGAATGCCCGAAGTGGCGCTAGCACTCATTTTACACATAAATGAGAACTTCTTCCTCCAGCGGACACAGTTTGCTTGCACCACCTCCCTGAAAAAAAAAAGCAAAAAGGTTCAGTCAATTTCTGTAGTCCACGAGCTAAAAAAATATCTTTTGCCTGTAAGCTTAAGTGGGAAGAGTAATACTGACTTGGTGGTTTGGGAGAGGGATGAAATAAGGAAAATGAAAAAACACCAGGCCATTTAAGAAACAGACACCTTTATCACCACAGTAATTATAATTTTAAAACACAAAAGATGATAAGGGAGTGTCTAAATCCTCCACAATATTTCCCAGTCTGCCCCATCTTCTCCATACTTATAGCTATTACACTGATTCAAGCTCTCACCATGTCCTTGCTGGACTACTGAATCAGTTTCCTCACTGTCTCCCTGCCTCCAGCGTCTCCCCTTTTAGGATAATCCTTCAACTTGTCCGTCCATCCATCCATCCATCCATCCATCCATCCATTCATATTTACTGTGCGCTTACTGTGTGCAGAGCACTGTACAAAGCGTTTGGAAAGTGCAATTCAGCAATAGAGACAATCCTTGCTCACATCGGGCTTACAGTCTAGAAGGGGGGAGACAGACATCAAAACAAGTAAACAGGCATTAGTATAAATACAATTATATATATATATATACATCAAAATGAGTAAACAGGCATCAATAGAAATAGAATTATAGATATGTACATATATACACAAGTGTTGTGGGGCAGAGAGGGAGGGGTAGAGCAAAGGGAGCAAGTTGGGGCGATGCAGAGGGGAGAGGGAGCTGAGGAAAAGGGGGGCTTAGTCTGGGGGTCCTCAAGGGGATTTCTTCATAAAATGCCTACAGATTGTAGCCAATTACTCAATGTGTATTTCAGAAACTGGGGGTTGAGATGCAGTATAATCCCCCATAAAGAAGAGAAACCCTTAAAAATTCACAGTATTACTTCCTAAATACCATTTTAGTCCTCGTAAATTTGCTATTCTTGGCATTAATCCATCTTCTGTTTTAAAATAAACATTGCACCTCAATAGAAAACAACCACAATGACACAAAGTGTATAATATTACAGAAGTCAAGCTCACATTTCCACAGAACAATCTAGACTACCAGAAAAGCTAACGTTTTTCCCTGCTGAAGTCCACATCTTAATTTTCCCAACTACCCAGAGGCCATGAAATGGATAAGATACCAGAGCCAAATACTAATTTGAGGAGATTTCAGGATATTCTCTTAGATTTTAAGTCATTAACCAACAAAGACCAACTATTTAAATTAATGCCATCAAATAAGGCTAGACAATCTGAACCTTCCTTTTCCATCAGGAACTTGACTCTTTTCTCAGAGCAAGCTAAGCACAATTTCAAACTACTGTCTTCTTCCCTAGTCAGCCAATCCAGGAAGCCAACAAACTTGACTCTTGGATTCAGTTTTCTTCTTCTTACATAACTACTCTCTTCATTTACTACATCCCAGCTTGCACTCTTCACTCTCCCAAAGCTAAATATTCTATTGCATCTCATTCCCCACTCTCCTGTTTCTGATCCTACTGCCTGGAATTTCCATCCGTTTCAAACTGGCCAGACCACATTCTTCCCCATCTTCAAGGGACCCCTGAAAATCTATTTCCTTTAAAATTTCCCAACTAATGACAACCACCCCTGTACTTCTACTCTGATAGTACTCTTAGCTTCTATGCATAATGAATTTATTCCATTTAGTCATTATTGCATTCACTTATTCATTCCATTTCTGTTTTGTCCCCTACTCCAGTGGTACGTACACAGTTTGTTAGTCCAAATGTCTCCTCTATTAGACTGTAAAGTCCTCCAGGGCAGGGACAATGTCATTCACTTTCATTGTACTTCTCAAGTGCTTAGAACAATGTTCTGCACTAATTAATTAATGAATGATGGCATTTATTAAGCCCTCACTATGTGCAAAGCACTGTTCTAAGCGCTGGGGAGGTTACAAGGTGATCAGGTTGTCCCACGGGGGGCTCACAGTCTTCATCCCCATTTTACAGATGAGGTCACTGAGGCACAGAGAAGTTCAATGACCTGCCCAAAGTCACACAGCCGACAATTGGCGGAGCCGGAATTTGAACCCATGACCGCTGACTCCAAAGCCCATGCTCTTTCCACTGAGCCACGCTGCTTCTCTAGGCAGGCCCTCGATAAGTACTTTAGATTGACTACATTTTCAACAAGTCATTAAGTTCAATTTGGCCGCCTTTATCTTTCTAAAGGAACTTCTTAATGCAATACTTTCCACTTTATGGACTACATTAGAAGTCAAGCAAAAATTTCTGGTGGCCTACAACCATTCTCCGTGAAACCTAAAAGAATCAGATGGTTTACTATCATACTGACAGTCTAGTAACAGCGATTAGCTCGTCAGAGTCTTAAGTAACAGTGAGGAAGAGGGACATTTAAAAAGTCTATTCATTTGGCAACTGGTCAAGCGCTCCCCAAAATTGGAATGGCTGCATTTAGAACAGTGCTTTGCACATAGTAAGCATTTAACAAATACCATCATTATTATTATTAAGGGACGCTGCGGCAGAGACCTTCTGTGCCCTCTGTATGCTGATGGGTTGACGCCATTTGGAAAAGGCTTCCTGGAGGAGGTGGGGCTTTAGGAGGGGAGGGAATTCCAGGCTGAGGGGATGTCAGAAGTATGCAGAGTGGGGTACAGTTAGAAGGTGAGCTTGGGAGAAGCAAAGAGTGTGAGCTGTGGAGGAGTGGGAGAAGGGAGCAGATACGGAAAGTGGGGAGAACTGGTGAAGAGCACTTAGAGCCAATGGTAGAAAGGTTTGGCTTTATGCAGAAGGAAAATGCCATACATGACTAGAGAAAAATATGGACAAATAACAATTAGTTTTAAGACCAGTGATGAGAAAACACTGCAGAAAAAATGTAGTGCTTAAAAGTAGCCCAACAATTTCAGAGGATTTATGCTGCACTCTGAATAGCATCAAATGGCTATATTTAACAGGTAAAATTGATTCAACTCACTAGTATGTCTCAGACATGCCCCTTACTGCAGTTTATTTAGGTACAAAAGCTGCATTGACAGTGCCTATATTTAACATGTGAGGCAGAGCTGACTCAGTAGTATATTTCTGACGTGCCTCATAGCGAGTATACAATTTGATCCAAAACCAGAAGAAGAATTTGTCTGAGAACTTTCAGAATTCATGTACCTGGTAACTATAAGGTTACTTGCATCAAACAAGGGCAGCACAGAAAATCTGAAAAGTTCAAATACCACTGCCCTAGATTTCCAAACTCCATTTGGTTATCGAAAACTATAATTATGTGAAGTAGTCTCTTTCAGACAATTGGCTTTTTTTATGCAGTAACTTAGTCCTTTCAGTTGCCTTATCCATATATACTTCTGAATACAACGGACATTTTAAATTCCAAAATCACTTGATCCCTCTATGACCTGTTGACTAAATGTCACTGCCTGGAGAAACGTGCTTGCTTGGAACCAGGTAAACGGAAGCAGTGGAAACAGTCTAGGCCTGGGAATCTTACAGGGTCTTACACAGAGTCTTAAAGTCCAGAGGGGGAGGCATTAAAATGAATTATGGGCATCTACATAAAGCGGGGCTGAGGGTGGGATGAATATCAAGAGCCTAAAGGGTACAGATCTAAGTGCTAAGGAGGCACAAAAGGGTGAGGGAGAAGAGGAAATGAGGGGTTTAGTCAGTGAAGGTCTCTTGGAGGAGATGTGATTTTAAGAAGTCTCAGAAGTTATAATAATAATAATAATAATGATGGTATTTGTTAAGTGCTTTCTATGCAGGCAAGTGGTGGTTTTCATACATGGAGGCGGAGGGAGTTTCAGGTCAGGAGGATGTGGGCAAGAGTTCGGCAGCGAGATACATGAGAGCGAGGGACAGTGAGTAGGTTGGGGTTAGAGGAGCAAAGTGAGGTACCCTTTAAGTACTTGATATTCTCCACACCTTCAGCCCCACAGCACTTCTGTACTTAACCATGATTTAATAATAAATGTATGTCTCCTGGCCTTGTGGGTGGGAACATTATCTATTGACTCTGCAGTATCGTACTCTCCCAAGCGCTTAGTACAGGGCTCGGCACACAGTGGGCACTCAATAAATAACACTGACTGATTGACTGAAGGTGATCCGGGGTTGCGGGGTGGAGGTCCAATATTGTCAGAGAGGCAGTGGTGCAAGGGAGCCCAGTAAAAAACTGAGCAGTGCAGAAGGAAAACAAATGAGTCAGAAGAATGGGAAAGGCAGAACATCTGTCCAGAAAACAAAAAGGAGTGAAAAATTCGAAGAAACGAGAGAGAAAAATCCAGCAGAAGGCTGGGAAACGCTTCAGTCTTGAAAATGCTTTGGTTCCTCTGAACCCACAAATGGAGACATGCATTATTATTATTATTATTATGGTATTTGTTAGATGCTTATTATATGCCACACACTGTTCAAAGCGCTGGGGTGGATACAAGCAAATCAATCAATCAATCAATCAATCAATCGTATTTATTGAGCGCTTACTATGTGCAGAGCACTGTACTAAGCGCTTGGGAAGTACAAATTGGCATCACATAGAGACAGTCCCTACCCAACAGTGGGCTCACAGTCTAAAAGGGGGAGACAGAGAACAGAACCAAACATACCAACAAAATAAAATAAGTAGGATAGAAATGTACAAGTAAAATAAATAAATAAATAAATAAATAGAGTAATAAATATGTACAACCATATATACATATATACAGGTGCTGTGGGGAAGGGAAGGAGGTAAGACGGGGGGATGGAGAGGGGGACGAGGGGAGAGGAAAGAAGGGGCTCAGTCTGGGAAGGCCTCCTGGAGGAGGTGAGCTCTCAGCAGGGCCTTGAAGGGAGGAAGAGAGCTAGCTTGGCGGATGGGCAGAGGGAGGGCATTCCAGGCCCGGGGGATGACGTGGGCCGGGGGTCGATGGCGGGACAGGCGAGAACGAGGTACGATGAGGAGATTAGTGGTGGAGGAGCGGAGGGTGCGGGCTGGGCAGTAGAAGGAGAGAAGGGAGGGGAGGTAGGAGGGGGCGAGGTGATGGACAGCCTTGAAGCCCAGGGTGAGGAGTTTCTGCTTGATGCGCAGATTGATCGGTAGCCATTGGAGGTTTTTGAGGAGGGGAGTAATATGTCCAGAGCGTTTCTGGACAAAGATAATCCGGGCCGCAGCATGAAGTATGGATTGAAGTGGAGAGAGACACGAGGATGGGAGATCAGAGAGAAGGCTAGTGCAGTAGTCCAGACGGGATAGGATGAGAGCTTGAATTAGCAGGGTAGCGGTTTGGATGGAGAGGAAAGGGCGGATCCTGGCAATGTTGCGGAGCTGAGACCGGCAGGTTTTGGTGACGGCTTGGATGTGAGGGGTGAATGAGAGAGCGGAGTCGAGGATGACACCAAGGTTGCGGGCTTGTGAGACGGGAAGGATGGTAGTGCCGTCAACAGAGATGGGAAAGTTAGGGAGAGGACAAGGTTTGGGAGGGAAGACAAGGAGCTCAGTCTTCGACATGTTGAGCTTTAGGTGGCGGGCGGACATCCAGATGGAGATGTCCTGAAGGCAGGAGGAGATCAGGAGGAGAAATCAGGCAGGAGGAAAAATCAGGCTTGACACAGACCCAGCCCCATGTTGGGCTCACAATCTCAACCCCCATTTTACCTATGAGATAACTAAGGCCCAGAGAAGTGAAGTGACTTGCTCAAGGTCACACAGCAGACGAGTGGCAAGCTGGGATTGGAACCCAGTACCTTCTGGCTGTATTTGGTGGAAAGGCTGGGAAAGACCGAAAAGCAGGGTAGGATCTGGAAAGAGGGAGAAATATAGAGGGACGGGCTAAATCACCACAGGTTTTAGGGGCGAGCATGCGGAGAGAAGCCCAGGGCGGCTCTTCCCAGACCCCAACCCTTCCCATGGCAGGCAGACCTCCCTGCTCCCCCTCCCTTCTGCATCACCCTGACTTGCTCCCTTTGCTCTTCCCCCCATCCCAACCCCACAAAACTTATGTAACTATCTGTCATTTTCTTTATTTGTATTCATGCTTCCCCCCACCCCGGCCCAGGCTTGATGTGGGCAGGGAATATCACTGTTTATTGTTGCACTGTACTTTCCCAAGTGCTTAGTACAGTGCTCTGCACACAGTAAGTGCTCAATAAATACAATTGAAAGAAAGAATGCCCCTCCCCTCTCCTCTCTGCCCAAGTTGTGGTTGTGCTCAGCAACTCTGGTTAAAGCTCATTTTTCCAGGGACCCAAGCTGGTAGTTAAAAGACAACTAGCCGGGTAGGTGAACTCTTTAAACCCAAGCTACAAAATATCTTTTGCTTGGGGCTGCCTCAATGCTAACACCACTCCTAGGATAATATACTATTGTGCAACTGCCTTCAGGGACTATAACAGAATTTACTATGCAAGCTTCTAAATTAGCTAAAACAAAAAAGAGGCACAAAAGAAAAGGGATTCTGGTCTGCAAAACTTGGCATCTGATGCTTCTCCTTCTTGGAGTGTTAGCCTTAAACTCAGTCCATGGAAGATTCCAAAATTTCACTTAAGATAAAGAACCATAAAGGCCAGTGTAACCTGTATCAACTATCTAGTAATAATAATGATGATGGCATTTATTAAGCGCTTACTATGTGCAAAGCAACTGTTCTAAGCGCTGGGGAGGTTACAAGGTGATCAGGTTGTCCCACGGGGGGCTCACAGTTTTCATCCCCATTTTACATAGGAGGTCACTGAGGCACAGAGAAGTTAAGTGACTTGCCCAAAGTCACCCAGCTGACAATTGGTGGAGCCAGGATTTGAACCCATGACCTCTGACTCCAAAGCCCAGGCTCTTTCCACTGAGCCACGCTACCACAAGCCTGGGAGTCTGAAGGTTATAGGTTCTAATTCTGGCTCTACCACTAGTCTGCTGTGTGACCTTGGGTAAGTCACTTCTCTTCTCTGGGCCTCAGTTCCCTCATCTGTAAAATGGGGATTGAGACTGTGAGCCCCACATGGAACAGGGCCTGTGTCCAACCCGATTTGCTTATATCTACCCCAGTGCTTAGTACAGTGCTTGGCTCACAGTACGTGCTTAAAAAATGCCATAATAATTGTTATTATCTTTATCAGACAAGTTTTCAATAACTTATAGTTAATTATTGGAATTAAGGTTCTACTATATGACATTTGGAATATCTGGAGTAGCTATATGCAGAAATCCAATTTAGACAACACAGGAGTGCTGAGTTCTGACAGGTAAGAGGAAAATTGAATTAAATTAACCACTTCATATTAGAAGTGACCAGGAACAGACAGAAGCAGTGTGGCCTAGGTGGAAAGGGCATGATCCTAGGAATCAGAGGACCTGGGTGGTAATCCTGGCTCTGTCACCTGCTTGCTGTTTGACCCTGGACAAGTCACATGACTTCTATGGGCTTCAGTTTCCTAATCTGTAAAAGAAAAAATGGGGAGTAAATACCTATTTCCCTCCTACTCAGGCAACGGGCCCCAACAGGGATAGGCCTCCGACCTGATTAACGCATAACCTCAGCCCATAGTATAGTGCTTGCCACACTGTAACCGCTTAACAAATACTGCAATTATTATTATTTTCCTTCTCCTGAACACTTAATACAGCGCTCTACACATAGGAAATAGGAATAAAATCAGAATTACCTAGAGCATAGGTAAACAAACTTGGGTAAAAGGTCAGAGACAAAATTACAAGCCTTAGGTCTTCAGGAGGCTTCTCTCCTGAGGTCACTGAGGTGTTGTTATGAGGGCAACGTTTGATAAGGCTGATGGGTCTGTAATTTAGATTAATATCTGCCTCCAATGCCACCCCAGATTGAAAGCTCATTTTGGGCAGTGATCAGAGATGATGATGATAGTATTTGTTCATTCATTCATTCATTCAATTGTATTTATGGAGCGCTTACTGTGTGCAGAGCACTGTACTAAGCGCTTGGGAAGTACAAGTTGGCAACATACAGAGACGGTCCCTACCCAGCAGTGGGCTCACAGTCTAGAAGGGGGAGACAGAGAACAAAACAAAACACATTAACAAAATGAAATAAATAGAATTTGTACAAGTAAAATAAATAGAGTAATAATGATGTACAAACATATATACATATATACAGGTGCTGGTGGGGAAGGGAATGGGGTAAGGCGGAGGGGATGGAGAGGGGAAGGAGGGGGAGAGGAAGGAGGGGGCTCAGTCTGGGAAGGCCTCCCAGACTGATAATAATAATAATAACAATAATAATAATTAATAAATAAGCATTATTATATAACTATACTGCTGAGTGGGGGGAAATTACGGAAATGCAAAGTGATTTTTTTATCTTGGAGAAAAAAAATTTGTTAAGCGCTTACTATGTGCCAGGCACTGAAAGGGAACTTGTCTACCAAATCTGTTACATTGTATTCTCCCAAGAGCTTAGTACAGGGCTCTGCACACAGTAAGCGCTCAATAAATGCCACTGATCAATTAATTGATTGATTGTGTCTATAATTACATTGTGCTCTCCCAGAAAAAAACAGACTGTAGAAAAGATGTGATTATGGCTAAAACAAGGCAGTAAAATCATTTCCATTCAGTGACATTTGAAGTTTATTATGCCCCACCAATTTTTTAAAAGCAGGCCACGTTTTTCTTTCAATCTCCATTTTACTCAAAAAGCTGTTTGACAGTTGGTTATATTGACTGGTTACCATGGAAATAAACTGAAAAAGGCCTCTTGGCAACAGAGACTTGGCAACTGAGGCTAAAGACGCATTAGTTAATGCTTTCTGTTTTATGAGTCATCAGTTTCCTATGAGCTATATAGTTACTTAGCCACTTAAAAGAAACAGAGCAACAGAAAAAAAATTGAAGCTGCAAAGAAACCAAATGTTTCTAAAACTAGGGAGTGCTAAAACTAGTTGTTGCCAAGTGTAATCATCACTGCATTAGGGAAAATATGGTATATACTGCTACAGTCATTAATTAGCACTGTACAAAATCTTTAAGAACAAACGACTGAGAAAATGTAAAATAAGTGTCAACTTTTCATTATTACCATTACTGCTCGCCTACTGTGTGCAGAGCACTGAACCGTGTTTGGGGGACATTCGGAAGGTCTAAGGTGCTCACCTTCAAGGAGTTTAGAGTTGTTATCCTATTACACCCCATTTCTGGAAGGCGGCGATGGCATTCTCGAAAAACCCCACATCACAGAAAACATGCCTTACGGGGCTTATCCATCTCTGATGCTGCCTGCATGTGCACAACTGGTTCTTTCGATACTGTGCTGCTCTAAATCCAAATTAACTGAGGCTGTGTTGAAAGAACATTCCCCAAGAGTGCTCTAACCCAAACGTACGGTGAAAAATATGCATTATGACAGAACCGATGTATATTAGCTGTCATTTATTTTTAGACTGTGAGCCCACTGTTGGGTAGGGACTGTCTCTATATGTTGCCAACTTGTACTTTCCAAGCGCTTAGTACAGTGCTCTGCACACAGTACGCGCTCAATAAATACGATTGATTGATTGATTGATTTATATTTGCAAAAACCAGATGAGCCTTCTGTGGTAAGCCTGGTTTCATATCATACAGGATGGACAACATAGCAGCTTTTAGCCTCGGAGCTTGCATGAATCTTGATGTGCCTTAGTTGTTCAAGGGTCAATCTCCCAACGAGCAAACTGGCCTTCCTGGATTTGTTTTCTACTTATTTGTCTATCTGTGTGTCACTAAACTCATTTATGATTTTTCTTCAGTTAAATTACATAATATTTAAGTGGCAGACAGTTTGTTTAAAATCAGAGAAAAATCTTCAAGGCTTAAAGATTAGTCTGGGCCTTCTCTTACCCTTCTTTTCATCTTTCTGATAGATCTATTAACCTAACAATAGTATTTGAGTGCTTACCGTGTGCTGTACTAATAAATACTAGGGAGAATCCAATACTGTACTAAGTCCTTGGGACCCATCTGCCAAGCTAGCTCTCTTCCTCCCTTCAAGGCCCTGCTGAGAGCTCACCTCCTCCAGGAGGCCTTCCCAGACTGAGCCCCTTCCTTCCTCTCCCCCTCGTCCCCCTCTCCATCCCCCCCCATCTTACCTCCTTCCCTTCCCCACAGCACCTGTATATATATATGTATATGTATATGTACATATATGTATATATGTTTGTACATATTTATTACTCTATTTATTTTACTTGTACATATCTATTCTATTTATTTTATTTTGTTAGTATGTTTGGTTTTGTTCTCTGTCTCCCCCTTTTAGACTGTGAGCCCACTGTTGGGTAGGGACTGTCTCTAGATGTTGCCAATTTGTACTTCCCAAACGCTTAGTACAGTGCTCTGCACATAGTAAGCGCTCAATAAATACGATTGATGATGATGATGATGATTACAATTAAACATAATTGGTAAACATGATCCCTGCCCACGAGAAGCTTTGCTTAGACGATGCTTTAGGCTATTTATATGGACAAGATTACTACAAGTTGGATGAGCATGTCGAAGAGGACTTGGTGGCAAGTCTAGGGATGCTCCTTTAAGGCCCACCCAAAAATGTCTGGGATGCAGGTTGTAGGACCAGGCACTTGCTGACCACCCCCATGTCCTCAAGCTGAGTCTTTGCTTACTCACAGGGGTAGCATGGAAGGAGGAACTTGTGAAATTTCGGAACATTGGGGCTGGGGTTCTTATGGCAGTGGCTGATGTGACTGTAAAACTCAATCCTGCCTGGGTGGAGAGAAGCATGGAACTGTAGCTCCTATAGTATTCATTCTTGTCTCTTTATACTGTTTTTTGTTTTGCTCTGTGTGTATGTATCTATGTATGTTCCTCCTGAAGGTGAGGAACCTTTTCTAATTTTAATCCTTGAAAGTTTTCTCAGCATTTAGTACAGTGCTTTTAACACAGAGGCATAATATATAATACTGCTATTAGACTGTAAGCTTTTTGTAAGAAAGGAAATGTGTCTACCAACTGTCGCACTGTACTCTCCCCAGCACTTAATACGGTGCTCTGCACACAGTAAGAGAGAAAGAGAGAGAGAGAATCACCCTTCTCTCACCCCACTTACTCTTATATTTTGGGCCCCTGAACAATAATAATAATAATGACATTTATTAAGCGCTTACTATGTGCAAAGCACCGTTCTTAAGCGCTGGGAAGGCTGCAAGGTGATCCGGTTGTCCCAAGGGGGGCTCAGGGTCTTAATCCCCATTTTACAGATGAGGTAACTGAGGCATAGAGAAGTTAAGTGACTTGCCCAAAGTCACACAGCTGACAATTGGTGGAGCTGGGATTTGAACCCATGACCTCTGACTCCAAAGCCCATGCTCTTTCCACTGAGCCACGCTGCTTTTCACCTCCTGAAGGTGAGGAACCTTTTCTAATTTTAATCCTTGAATGTTTTCTCAGCATTTAATACAGTGCTTTGAACATACCGGCATAATCTATAATACTGCTATTACACTGTAAGCTTTTTGTAAGAAAGGAAATGTGTCTACCAACTGTCGCACTGTACTCTCCCCAGCACTTAGTACAGTGCTCTGCACACAGTAAGTGCTCAATAAATTCCACTGATCAAATAATTGACTTAGGCACTTGATAGTCACTCCACCCACAGCCCCACTGATTAGGACATTCCTCTCCATTTTGAGAGAAGCAAGCAATTTCAATGGAAAACACAGCAGCTTTCCGGAGATGTGTTAGGTCTCTTTCTTGAAACTTTCTCCACTAACCAAACGAACATCAACTCCGCATACAGGCCCAGAGAGACTCTCAAAAAGAGAAGCAGCGTGGCTCAGGGGAAAAAGCACTGACTTTGGAGTCAGAGGTCATGGGTTCAAAATCCCGGCTCCGCCAATTGTCAGCTGTGTTACTTTGGGCAAGTCACTCCTCTATGCCTCAGTTCCCTCATCTGTAAAATGGGGATTAAGTCTGCGAGTCCCCCGTGGGACAACCTGATCACCTTGTAACCTCCCCAACGCTTAGAATAATAATAATAATGGCATTTACTAAGCGCTTACTATGTGCAAAGCACTGTACTAAGCGCTGAGCACTGTACTAAGCGCTGAGCTTTGCACTAGTAAGAGCTTAATAAATGCCATAAAAAAAATCTGCATGTGCGAATGCACACACACACACACACACACACACACACAATGATATTCTTGTACATATCCACTATTTACTAATTAAGCTCTAGCTCAGCAACAGCTCAATTTTTCTCTTCTATATGCAAATATTTTGTCTGCTTCTCCCCATTAGACTACAAAACCTCGTTGAAGAAAGGCACCTAACTCTATTGTGGCCTCCCAAGTGCTCTGAATATGAAGGCATTTTTTAAAAATCGTATTTGTTAAGCTCTCGCTATGCGCCAAACACTGTTCTAAGCATTTAATAAGTACTACTGATTGACTGATTACTGAGAGACATCCTAAACTCGGAGAGGACTGGAACAGCTCTGCCAAAAGAAGGCAGGCCAAGCAAGCAGTTCCCAGTTGGTCAGGTTATTAAGTGTCTTTGCATCTGGCTGTGCTGAAATCCCGGCACAAATCAATCAATCAATCGTATTTATTGAGCGCTTACTGTGTGCAGAGCACTGTACTAAGCGCTTGGGGCCCTGAGCCCCAAGCCCCAATCCTGTGGGGCCCGTGAGGAAGGGGAAGCCATTACGTCGCGGGGAGGGAAAAAGGAAATTGCAGCCACTGTCTTTCCGCTGCTGGATCCAATATAGAGACTGAGGAATTGTTTTCATGAAACCAACTTAATTACTTGCGAATAGTGTCATTTTGTGGAGCATTTAAGCGGACTTTCAAATACTCAACGACCGCAAACCCATCTCTTCTCGGAAACTTTCCCACACAGCCATTCCCAGTCTACATGAGCAGCTCTCTTCAGGCACCACAGACCCTGGACTGTCTCTGGACCCTCGACTTCTTGTGGTTAGGGAATATGTCTCCCAACTCCACTGTACTGTATGTACTCTGCACCCAGGAAGTGCTCAGTAAAAGCAGCGAGAAGCAGCTTGGCTCAGTGGAAAGAGCCCAGGCTTTGGAGTCGGAGGTCATGGGTTCAAATCCCGGATCCGGCAAATGTCAGCTGTGTGACTTGGAGCAAGTCACTTAACTTCTCTGTGCCTCAGTGACCTCATCTGTAAAATGGGGATTAAAACTGTGAGCCCCCCCGTGGGACAACCTGATCACCCCCCAGCACTTAGAACAGTGCTTTGCACATAGTAAGCGCTTAACAAATACCATCATTATTATTATTATCAATAAATACCATTGAATGATCAATTGATTACCCAGCCATATCCACTCTTTGTCTCCTAGTGCTACCAACTAGGGGCTTCATTTGTAGCGTGGCTCAGTGGAAAGAGCACGGGCTTTGGAGTCAGAGGTCATGGGTTCGAATCCCGGCTCCCCCAAACGTCTGCTGTGTGACCTTGGGCAAGTCACTTAACTTCTCTGAGCCTCAGTTACCTCATCTGTAAAATGGGGATTAAGACTGTGAACCCCACATGGGACAACCTGATCACTTTGTATCCCCCCCCCCAGCGCTTAGAACAGTGCTTTGCACATAGTAAGCGCTTAACAAATGCCAACATTATTATTATTATTACCTTGTTTGATATTACCTGCCTCGAACTTGCTTCCATTAATCCATCAATCGTATTTATTGAGCGCTTACTGTGTGCAGAGCACTGTACTAAGCGCTTGGGAAGTACAAGCTGGCAACACATAAAGACGGTCCCTACCCAACAGTGGGCTCATTAATGTGGATAATAAGCAGCTGACGGTCTATGGAAAGATGGAGCTGCTTTGGTTAACATTTGTTCGCCTTCTGTTGGACATCTTCTGTGTTCCCAAACCTATGAAAAACTTGAAGCCTCTAGATCAGGGGCTATTATTTGGGCTTGGTGAGTTTTGGTGGGCTGTTGAGTCACACAGAAAAAATATTAGCTTTCCATACTATGTAACCATACAGTGTGATGGAATAAATTCCTTAAAGAACCCTTGATGTTGTCTCCACACACCTGCAACGCTGTAAGCTTCATTAGCTTGCATCTGCCCCATTGCAAGTCGAGGGATGACTTGCTAAGACTTGGCACGAATGCTTTGAGGTTTTTAAATTTTTATGTAATATGTGGTCATTTATAATGTAATGTGTGGTCATTTTCGCAGTGACTTTGGAAAACAAGCATTATATTGGAAGTTTTCTAATTCATTCATTCGTTCAATCATATTTATTGAGTGCTTACTGTGTGCAGAGCACTGGACTAAGCGCTTGGGAAGTACAAGTCGGCAACAGATAGAGACGGTCCCTACCCAACAACGGGCTCACAGTCTAGAAGGGGGAGACAGACAACAAAGCAAAATAGTCAGGTGTCAACATCGTCAGAACAAAGAGTATTCGAGCTATAATGAAAACGTGCTACTTAGGTTATTTTGAAATATCTGGTTGGAGTCACAATTTTGCAAATAAGTGGAATGTGGAATGATATTTCTATATATTTTCAGTTTCATGAGCTCTAGTGGTGGGCCAAGTAGAATCAATTGGCTGGGTGCATGTGGTCTTGGGCCATAATTTTCCCTCCCTAGTCTAGTGTGATTAGGGTCCATAGAAAGTTAAAGTACAGCACAGGTATAAGAGATACTAAAGGAGAATGGCAGTTTTTGACATTTGGCTGCCCTGAGGAGGGGAACAAAGCACTACCCGCTCCCAATCCAGATGGCATCATTATACTGGACGTGTTGCTAACCTTCTCAATGTACCTCCATCAGGTCTATCTCGCCGCCGACCTCTCGCCCACATCCTACCTCTGGCCTGCAACGCCTTCCCTCCTCAGATCAGACGATAATTGAGAGCTCACCTCCTCCAGGAAGCCTTCCCAGACTGAGCCCCCTTTTTCCTCTCCTCCTCCCCATCCCCCGGCCCTACCTCCTTTCCCTCCCCACAGCACCTGTATCTGTGTTTGTACAGATTTATTATTCTATTTATTTTACTTGTACACATTTACTATTCTATTGATTTTGTGAATGATCTGTATCTAGTTTTATTTTTATTTATTCTGGTGACTTGACACCTGTCCACATGTTTTGTTTTGCTGTCTGTCTCCCCCTTCTAGACTGTGAGCCCGTTGTTGGGTGGGGACCGTCTCTATATGTTGCCAACTTGTACTTCCCAAGCGCTCTGCACACAGTAAGCACTCAATAAATACAATTGAATGAATGAATGAATCCCCCACTTCAAAGCCTTAGTGAAGGCACATCTCCTCCAGGAAGCCTTCCCTGACTAAGCCCTCCTCTCCTCCCACTCCCTTCTGCACCGCTCTTACTTGCTCCTTCACTCATCCTCCCTCCCATCCCCAGAGCACATTTGTGTATATCTGCGTATATCTGTAATTTATTTATTTATTTATATTAATGTCTTTCTCCCCCTCTAGACTGGCAGCTTGTTGTGGGCAGGAATGTGTCTGTTGTACTCTCCCAAGCATTTGATACAGTGTTTTGCACACAGTATACACTCAATAAATACAACTGGATGAGTGTACAGCAGGATAATATAATGGCATCACACAGAGATGCATCCAACTGAGAAGCAGCGTGGTTTAGTGGAAAGAGCACAGGTTTGGGAGTCAGAGGACATAGGTTCCAATCCCGGCTCCGCCACTTGTCAGTCGTGTGACTTTGGGTAAGTCACTTACCTCATCTGTAAAATAGGGATTAAGACTATGTCCCTCCAGTTGGGACAACCTGATTACCTTGTAACTAACCCAGTGTTTAGAACAGTGCTTGGCACATAGTACGTGCTTAACAAATACCATAATTAATATTATTATCCGAACCAACACCCCAGCCCTAGAATGCTTCTCCAGAGAGATCCTGACCCTCCTCTTCCAGCAGCGCAGCCACTGTGCTCCATCACAGAGTCCAACACCTGAAGATCTTTCCAAATTTTTAACTGCCGCCACCCTCAGCCTTCATCTGCTTATCTTTGGAAGTCCGTTCTGATAGCAGTGAATGCACCTGTCTCATCTTCTGGACAATTCTTTGCTATTCCTGATAAACATCTTCATCTCATTTTCCTTTCCTTCCTTGCTTTTTTTTTAAAAAAAATCTCCTTTCTCCCGAAAGTCTTTCCCAGTTTGGCCTATGGGGTACTAGCATTTGCCCTGGCCATAGGGATGATCTGACTTGCTAACTATGAAAGAAACAACAAACTCTTCCCTTGGCCTGCATCCTTCTTAATTGGCAGAGCAGGGGACTCGGAAGAGTGCCTTTGGGCAGACTTGGTCGCTATGAAAGAAGCAAGCAGGAAGCTCACTCACTAATTCCAGGGTTCCTCTAGAGACAGCAGGACTATTATGGTTTTTGGCAATCGTAGAAACACGGAGTCAGCTGCCTTCATTAAAAGGGATAAGTGGCCGGCTGAGATCACAATAGAGGATGAGAATCATAAAAAAATGGAAGGAATGGTCAAATTTTTTTCTGGCATCTGTTAAGTGTTTACTGTGTGTCAGGTAATGTACTAAGAGCTGGGGTAGATGCAAGCTAATCAGGTTGGATACAGTCCATGTTCCACATGGGGCTCGCAAACTTAATCCCCATTTTGCAGGTGAGGGGAACTGAGGCACAGAGAAGTTAAGTGATTCGTCCAAGGTCACACAACAGACAAGTGGCGGAGGCAGGATTAGAATCCAGGTCCTTCTGACTTCTGGGCCTGTGCTTTACCCACTAGGACACACTGCTTCTCAATGGTTGACCTGGTCCTTGGGATAGAGGTAGGAGGATGGATCTAGTAGTTACATCAATCAATCAATCAATCAATCGTATTTATTGAGCGCTTACTGTGTGCTAAGCGCTGTACTAAGCGCTTGGGAAGTACAAGTTGGCAACATATAGAGACAGGCCCTACCCAACAGTGGGCTCACAGTCTAAAAGGGGGAGACAAGATGACATGGTCAAGATGGCTGGCATGGTCTGTTGCATGATGGCAGGAAAACATGTACGGACAGCTGACTGGATTGTTCGGTGTCCAGATATAATATTTCTATATAAGTATAGAAATACGTCTATATACACACATGTATTATATGAAGAACAAACAGGTGTATAATATATATGTGTGTGAATAGAGTACATGTTTGTTGATATATACTCACACATATACCAGTTCTTCATTATCTCAAAATGATCTTCAGACACACTTACAAAAGACATCTGTTAACTGCATTCAGACCGTTCTAATGAGCACTATAAAATATGTATGAGCTGTTTCAGAGTACAAAAGTTGGCTTGCTCAGAATGGAAGGCATTTTGTGGATAAGAAGGCTTGAAGATAGTTCAAAAAGATTAATTTATGATAGCCTAAAGAGGTGAGAATCTCTGAGGGCATCTTCAGATAGACTCCCTTAGGTTGCCCTTTTTAATTGGGTTAATGTACAAATATTATAGAGAGGGTTACTCATAAAACGCAGAAACTAGCTCCAGATTTTTAGCTAACATCTGCAAATTCCTGGTTGTAATCTTTGAACTCCAGCAGTTCAAGATCTTCGGCAAAAGATAATTTCATATTCAGCATTCCTATATAACAAACTGTTATCCTCCGTCAACTGTACCAAGGCTACGCAACTTATTTGCAAAATTGTGAATCCAACCAGATACTTCAAAATAACCTAAGTAGCACATTTTCAACTGAAAAACTTCCAATATAGTGCTTATTTTCCAAAGTCACTGGGAAAATGACCATACATGACATTACAAATGACCACATATTACATAAAAAATTAAAAACCTCAAAGCATTCGTGCTAAGTCTTAGCGAGTCATCCCTTGACTTGCCATTTTCCTGCCAATGATGTGTTCAGAAAGGAAATCAGGCTGGCATTCTTCATGATCTTTAAGAACAGTCATGAAAATCATGCTGAAAATTTTAAGTTAGAGATTTTCCCATTCCAAATATGTGTGTAAGTTAAAAAAAATTTAGTACTAAAAGCCCTGGTATGTAAAGATTCAGTTCCACATTCCTCAGTGTGATTCTTTTGGATGGATTTGGTCAGGGGGTTTTTGGCCAAGTGTCATCCAAATCTGGAAACAGTAGTTTTCTTTGTAGCCCAGAGCAGAAATGATATAGGGTTACTACTGAAGGTCTCAAAGAAGACAACCAATTTTGATTGTGGTCATGAGGCAGTAGATGGTCCCACAGAGAGAAATCAACAACAGATTTAACGTATGACACCAGAAAAGTATTTAATACCCTCAAATTCCATTGTGAAAATTTAATTTCATATCCCTGAAAAATCCAGCCCCTCAATTTTCTGTCAAGAGCTTCTCTAGCATTGGGGAAATAGCGTGGCCTAGAAGAAAGAGCACAGGGAGTCGGAGGATCTACGCTCATTGTGGGCAGGGAACAATTCTGATATACTGCACTCTCCCAACTGCTGACTATGGTTCACTTTCCACGGTAAGCGCTTAATAAATATGAACGATCGACCGGGGTTCTAATCCTGGCTCCATCACTTGTCTGCTGTGTGACCTTAGGCAACTCACTTTACTTCTCTGTGCCTCAGTTACTTCCCCTGTAAAATGGGGATTAAATCCTCCTCCCTCTGACCGACTGTGAGCCCTACGTGGGCCAAGGGTTGTGTCCAAACTGATTATCTTATATCTACACTACCTATAACCCCATAGCAATTTTTTCCTATGCATAATTTATTTTAATGTCTGTCTACCCTCCACCAGACTGTAAGCTCCTTGTGAGCAGGAAACATGTCTACCAACTCTACTGTACCCTCCCATGCACATAATACAGAGCTCTGCACACAGTAAGCCCTCAATAAATGCAATTGATTGATTGATTGTCCTAATGCTTGGTACCTAGTAAGTGCTTAAAAAGTAAGATTTAAAAAAAAAAAATCTGGCCAAACTCCACAGACCCCCTCTTCAGATTCTAGACTTGTTTTCTCTTTTCATTTGTCTTAGGAACTGAACCACTCTGCTATCTCCCACCTCCGGATGCTCCTCCCCTGACAATATGTGATGCTCCCGCCTCTCCAGCCTTGATTCCTGCAGATATTCTCCCAGATGGAAGACCCGGGCAGCCTGCCAAATCAGGGATCCTCAAGACAACCCCGGTGATCTGATTTACCTGTCTGGCTGACAAGGGCGGCTGAATTTCTCCTCCGAGATATGCCACCAGGAAGCTGTTTTAGGAAAAAATCCCCGCTGCATACAAATGAAAGGAGCCAGAGACTTGGATCAAGCACTCCAAGAGGTATCAATGAGATTATTTTGGGGTCTGATTTGAGTCCCCAGCTGATAAAGTAGTAGTAGTAGTGTTTACTGAGTACCCACTTGGTGCGATACACTAAGTGCTTAAGAAGTACAGAGAAGCAGCGTGGCTTAGTGGAAAGAGCACGGGTTTGGGAGTCAGAGGTCATGGGTTCTAATCCTGGCTCCATCACATGTCTGCTGTGTGACCTTAGGCAAGTCACTTCACTTCTCTGAGCCTGAGTTCCCTCATCTGTAAAATGGGGATTAAGACTGTGAGCCCCACGTGGGACAACCTGATCACCTTGTATCCCCAGCGCTTAGAACAGTGCTTTGCACATAGTAAGCGCTTAACAAATGCTATCATTATTATTAGTAGTAGTAGTACACAAAACCCAAGTGATATGTTTCCTGCCCATATTTTAATTGGAGAGACAAAGATAAAATTACAACTAGAGACGTCAAAAAAAAAGCATAAGTTTATATCATCATCAATCATCAATCGTATTTATTGAGCGCTTACTGTGTGCAGAGCACTGTACTAAGCGCTTGGGAAGTATAATGATGATAAATCCTGTCAGTTCCACCTTCACAACATGGCTAAAATCCACCCTTTCGTCTCCACCCAAACTGCTACCACATTAATACAATCACTCATCCTACCCCACGTAGATTACTGCATCAACCTCCTTGCTGACCATCCAGTCTCCTGGCTCTCAACACTCCAGTCCATACTTCACTCTGCTGCCCGAATCATTTTTCTACAAAAACTTTTGGGCCATGTCACCGCACTCCTCAATAAATTCCAGTGGTTGCCCACCCACCTCTATAACAAACCAAAACCCCTCACCGTTGGCTTTAAAGCGATCCACCACCTTGCCCTCTCCTAGTCACCTTGGGTCTCTCCTTCTACAACCCAGCCCACACACTTCACTCCTCTAGTGCTAACCTTCTCACTGTGCCTTTCTCTTGCTTGCCGCCGACCCCTAACCCGTGTCCCGCATCTGGCCTGGAATATTCTCCCTCCTCAAATCCAACAGACAATTACGCTCCCCCACTTCAAAGCTTTCCTGAAGGCCCATCTCCTCCAAGAGGCCTTCCCAGTCTAAGCCCCATCTTTCCTCATCTCCCATTCCCTTCCGTGTCACCTTAACTTGTTCCTTTTGCTCTTCCCTCCTTACAGCCCCACAGCACTTACGTACATATCTGTAATTTTATTCATTTGTATTCATGTTGGTCTCCCTTCTAAAATAATAATAATAATAATGGCATTTATTAAGCGCTTACTATGTGCAAAGCACTGTTCTAAGCGCTGGGGAGGTTACAAGGTGACCAGGTTGTCCCACGGGGGGCTCACAGTCTTAACCCCCATTTTACAGATGAGGTAACTGAGGCACAGAGAAGTTAAGTGACTTGCCCAAAGTCACACAGCTGACAACTGGCAGAGCTGGAATTTGAACCCATGACCTCTGACTCCAAAGCCCGTGCTCTTTTCCACTGAGCCACGCTGCTTCTCTAACTGCTTCTCACTGCTGCTTCTAGACTGTAAACTCATTTGTGGGCAGGGAATGTGCCTGTTTATTGTTGTACTGTACTCTCCCAAGAGCTTAGTACAGTGCTCTGCACACAGTAAGCGCTCAATAAATGCGATCGAATAAATGAATGCGTGAATACTTGTTACTATGTGTCAAGCACTGTTCTAACCGCTGGGGTTAATCAAGTCAGACTCTCTGTCCCCCTTGATGCTCACACGCATTGAATACCCATTGAACAGTTAAGAAAACTGAGGCTCAGAGAAGTTAAATGACTTGCCCAAGGTCACACAGTAAGCAAATGGCCGAGCTCAGGATTAGAACACAGGTCATCTGACTTTCAGGCCTGTGCTTTGCTCACTAGACCACAATTTCCATATATAGCACACACACACAACACCCCGTGTGTGTGTGTACATATATATATATATATATATATATATATATGAAAGGGAATGTAAATAATGTCAGTCAGTCAATCATATTTATTGAGCGCTTACTGTGTGCAGAGCTGTGATAAGTGCTAGAGTTGGTTGAAGGGACGATATGGCTCCGGATGGTGGGAAATTAACTGGGAAAAGCTTGCTGGAAATGATGGGATTTTATGAGAGATCTGAATGTGTCTGTCTGATGTGGGGAGGAAGGGAGTTCTGATGGAGAAACAATAATAATAATAATAATAATGGCATTTATTAAGTGCTTACTATGTGCAAAGCACTGTTCTAAGCACTGGGGGGTTTACAAGGTGATCAGGTTGTCCCCCGTGGGGCTCACAGTCTTAATCCCCATTTTTACAGATGAGGTAACTGAGGCACAGAGAAGTGAAGTGACTTGCCCAAAGTCACACAGCTGACAAGTGGCGGGGCCGGAATTTGAACCCATGACCTCTGACTCCAAAGACCGTGCTCTTTCTGAGTCACTGAGCCACACTGAGGGGACAGAGGCGAGAGAGTCAAGATCGAGACACAGCTAGAAGGTTGACTTGGGAGGAACAAAAACGAGAGCTAGGGAAAAACAGAAAAGACATGATGATGGTGGTATTTGTTAAGCGCTTACTATGTGCCAAGCACTGTTCTAAGCTCTAAGGTAGATACACGGTAATCAGGTTGTCCCACGTGGGGCTCACAGTCTTAATCCCCATTTTACAGATGAGGTCACTGAGGCCCAGAGAAGTGAAGTGACTTACCCAAGGTCACACAGCAGACATGTGGAGGAGCTGGGATTAGAACCCACGACCTCTGACTCCCAAACCCGGGCTGTTTCCACTAAGCCACGTTGCTTCTCTGGGTAAGGACATGTGGGTAAGGAGTGGCCAGACGATGGAGAGCCTTGAAACTAACTATGAAGGGAGCATATTTGAGTTGTTCTCCACATTTCACAAAAAAATGTGAAGTGGGACGGGAAGGAGATTTCATGTGCCCCAGTTCTGGGGAAGGGGTTAGGTCCCCATGAAGGATTCAGAGCTTCTCCTCCCAGGATTCGGATCCAAGTCCCAATTAACTTGACGATAAATGCAGCGATCCAAAGGATGTGGGTTTGAGAAAAAGCAGGTATCCAGGACAGAGTAGAAGGTGATGGCTATTGTTTAGGTCAGGGTTGGCGGTGGGGGGAAGACTGGGTCCAGATCCTGAGGGTCAGAGTTTTGGGAAGAGCAGGAGTCTGGTAGAGGTGTGAGTGGAGGGAGGGCATGAGTGTGGGAGACCATAAATGTGTACACAGACCGTCGTTAAAGGCCTAAATAAGTAGAAACCTGATCGAAGTAAGGACCCAAAAGTACTAGGAACGTTATTTCTCTTTCAAACTCATTAATTATTCATTTGGTTCCTCTAGCCTTTAAGTTCATTATGAGCAGGTCTGCTTATTCTGTTGTATTGTACTCTCCCAAACGTTTAGTATAGTGCCCTGCACATAGTAAGCACTCAATAAATACGATGGATTGATTAACTGTTGGGCCGCGATCCTGTTTAACCGAGGCCCCAGTTCACGAAGTCAACGGATCACCAGGTACTCTCCCTACCCTCCAGAGGACGGGATGAGGCAGCCCACAATTAGGGTTCGGAGATGTGTGGGTCCATGGAAACATACGATGGGGGTGGCCTCCTTCGCACCATGGCTGGGAATAAGCCCCATACCCCCAGAAGGGGCTACTTTTCTCTTTATTTGGAATGATGGGAAGGTTATGGTGATTTGGATCGAGACAGCCCTGCCTGGAAACCTGAGGAGCTTAAGTACCACTCTTTCCCAATATTTGCATTCTCCTCTTTTTGTGTTTGTTAATTTTTCCCCTGTTATATATATATGCCCCTTTCCCAGCCTAGACTGTGAGTCCCATTTGGGTCAGAGACCATGTCTAAATTAATGTCCTCATATTTTTCTCCAGGTGCTTCGCACATTTTAAGTGTTTAATTAACATCATTAGTACCACAATTATGTGGTGCTAAATTGCCTCTGTGAATATTTGTGGGCATTGCAAATCATCAGCTCAAATCTTGGCCACTTGTCAATCCCCTCTTCCAGCCCGTATTCTCATTCTTCAAGGAAGTAACTTAAATTAACTTAAATCATCCACTGTACGTGGATATATAATTTAAATGATGGATAATATGTGTGTGTGTGTGAGTGTGTTTCCAAATCAAGTTAAAGAATGTGCACAGAGATGGTGGAATGCCTAAATGGAAGAAATTCAAAGCTTTGCACACTGCCACAAAACCAAGAATTTCTTCGTATCATGCTTGACACACAGTAAGTGCTTAAAAAATACCATCATTATTATTATATGTTTTGTATGGTCCTGAATATGCCATCCAGAACCTCTAAGTGAAAATAGCTGCAACTTCATCATAGATATGGGATAATCCTGAAGAAATGGCAATCTGCTCCTCTACCACCAACCTCCTCACTGCACCTCGTTCTCGCCTGTCCCGCCATCAACCTCTGGCCCACATCCTTCCCCTGGCCTGGAATGCCCTCCCTCCGCACATCCGCCAAGCTAGCTCTCTTCAAAGCCCTACTGAGAGCTCACCTCCTCCAGGAGGCCTTCCCAGATTGAGCCCCCTTTTTCCTCTCCTCCTCCCCATCCCCCCCACCCTACCTCCTTCCCCTCCCCGCAGCACCTGTATATATATTTGTTCAGAATTATTACTCTATTTATTTTACTTGTACATATTTACTATTCTATTTATTTTGTTAATGATGCATATCTAGCTTTATTTTTATTTATTCTGGTGACTTGACACCTATCCACATGTTTTGTTTTGTTGTCTGTCTCCCCCTTCTAGACTGTGAGCCCGTTGTTGCATAGGCACTGTCTCTATATGTTGCCAACTTGTACTTCCCAAGTGCTTAGTACAGTGCTCCGCACACAGTAAGTGCTCAATAAATATGACTAAATGGATGAATGAATGATATTTTCCTGAACCTTTTACTGTTGGCAATAAGGCCCTTCAAAAACAGAAAACCTTCCAACAAGCAAAAACATGGCATTTGTTCCAACTGTTTGGAGTGGTCAGTTGTGAAAAATGGCAAGGCACCTGCTGCTGATGGTTTGCCCTCTGAGATATACAAGCACAGAGAAAATATCCGGCTCATACCTTTATGCAATTTCTGTCTCAACATATGGAATACTGAAAAGATGCCACAGAATCTCAATGAAGCCATCATCATTACCATCTTCAGATTGCACCTTGCTGGTTCAATCTCTCATCGTATCCCGACTGGATTACTGCATCAGCCTCCTCTCTGATCTCCCATTCTCCTGTCTCTCCCCACTTCAGTCTATACTTCACTCTGCTGTCTGGATTATCTTTGAACAGAAACGCTCTGGGCATGTCACTCCCCTCCTCAAAAATCTCCAGTGGCTGCCTGTCAACCTACAAATCAAGCAGAAACTCCTTACCCTCAGCTTCAAGGCTGTCCATCCCCTCGCCCCTTCCTACCTCACCTCCCTTCTTTCCTTCTCCAGCCCAGCCCACACCCTCCGCTCCTCTGCCGCTAACCTCCTCCTTGTGCCTCGTTCTCGCCTGTCCCGCCGTCGACCCCCCGGCCCACGTCCTCCCCCTGGCCTGGAATGCCCTCCCTCCACACATCCACCGAGCTAGCTCTCTTCCTCCCTTCAAAGCCCTGGAGGAGAGTTCATCTGAGCCCCCTTTTCCCTCTCCTCCTCCCCGTCCCCCCCCACAGCCCTACCTCCTTCCCCTCCCCTTGGAACTTGTATATATTAGTACAGATTTATTACTCTATTTTACTTGTACATATTTACTATTCTATTTATTTTGTTAATGATGTGCATATAGCTACAATTCTATTTGTTCTGACGATTCTGACACCCGTCTACACATTTTGTTTTGTTATCTGTCTCCCCCTTCTAGACTGTGAGCCCATTGTTGGGTAGGGACTGTCTCTATATGTTGCCAACCTGTACTTCCCAAGTGCTTAGTACAGTGCTCTGCACACAGTAAACGCTCAATAAATACGATTGAATGAATTAATTAATGAAAGGAGAAAGATCAAATTGTGGCAATTATCAAAGCATCTCATTACTCTCCGTTTCTCACAAGCGAACTCCTGGATCAACTACTGAAGAACCTTGTTGCGAAAACATTCCCAGAATCACAACGTGGCTTCAGTTCTCAGCATGGGACAGTGGATATGATCTTTGAAGCACGTTATACACAGGAAAAATGAAAGGAGCGGTGCTAAGGCCTCTATACAGTTTTCATAGACTTTATGGAAGTATTTGACACCATCAGTAGATCTGGTGCTGGAAAGGGCTAGCAAATTAAGCTGCCCTGAAAGTGTCATTAAGATTCTGGGGTTACTTTCTGACAAAATGTTCGCCACAACAGAGCTGAAAGTGCCCAGTTCAATCAATTCCCAATCACCAGTGGGGTAAAGCAGAGCAGCCTAGTGGCCCTAGTCCTTTCTGTTGGAAGATGCAACCAGACTCGAATGCAGGTGTTGCAATACGCTTCTACTCTTCTCTGATACTCTTCCAACAATCATTCAATCAATCAATCAATGTATTTGTCACAAAATCCCGTTGGTTCTACCTTTACGACATGGCTAAAATCTGCCCTTTCCTCTCCATCCAAACTGCAACCATGCTGATCCAAGATTTCCCAACTCGACTTCTGCATCAGCCTCCTCACTGCCCTCCAGACTGTTTTTCCCCAAAACCATTCAGCCCACATTTCCCCACTCCTCAAAAACCTCCAATAGCTGGCTATCCAACTCCACTTCAAACTCCTTACCACCGGTTTTAAGGCACTCAGTCAGTCGCCCTCCTACCTTACCTAGATGATCTCCTATTACTACCTAGTCCACATAATTAACCCCTCAAACACAAACCTACTCTCTGTACCTCGACTTTGCCTAACCTGCCCCCACATCCTCCCTCTAGTCTGGAACTCCCTCCCTGCCTTCAAAATCCCCCTAAAAATCACATATCCTCCGAGAGGCCTTCCTCAACTAAGCCCTCATTTCTCCTCTCTGCTTTCCTTTCTGTATCAGCTATGCACTTGGCTGTCTACCTCTTTAGGCCTTTGAAACTCACCCTAGCCTCACAGCACTTATGCGCAAATCCTCATAGTTTACTATTTCCCTTATCTGTAATTTATTGTGATATCTATCTCCCTCTGAAGACTGGAAGATCACTGTGGACAGGGATTGCATTTATCAACTTTATGATACTGTGCTTTCCCAAGCAATTAGTACAATGCTCTGCACACGGTGCTTAATAAATACCATTGATTGATTGGTTGAGCTCTTACCATTGGCAAAGTCTGGTATTAGCATTTGGGAGAATACAATAGAGTTGGCAGACATGATCCCTGCCCTCAAGGAGCTTACAACCTAGTGGGGGAGACCGACATTAAAACAAATTACAGATAGGGGAACACTATGTACATACGTGCTGTGGGGATAGGGGTAGGGTAAGTATTGAAGTGCTTAGGAGATATGGAGGTGACATTGCATAGGTGACAAAGAGGGAAGGAGAACAGGGTGGGGAATTGAGAGATTAGTCAAGGAAGGCTTCTTGGAGGAAATGATTTTAATAGGGCTTTTAAGATGGGGAGAATGGCGGTCTGCCAGATGTGAAGGGAGAGGGAATGCAGGGCGGGAGGGAAGGAGGCCTTGAGCAAGGGGTCAATGACCGGTGTTAGAGGAGTGAAGTGTGTGGGCTGAGTAAATGCTGCCAATGATGAAACAAATGTTTGATCTCATGACTAATGGCATATGTAGCAATGTTAAGATAGTCTTACTTAATTTAAAGAACTGGACTCCAATACCCTATGGCAGAGAGGCCTCCCTATTGGAGCACGAACAGTGAAAAGCCACACAAGAGATGTGAAAAACTTCTCAGATGCCCTTTATCTCTGGAAATAGCAAATTTTTTACAAGGGTGAGGAGAAGGGATCAATCAATCAATCAATTGTATTTACTGAGCACTTACTGTGTGCAGAGCACTGTACTAAGCACTTGGGAAGTACAAGTTGGCAACATATAGATACTCCTCAGACAAAAAAAGTTTATGATGCACTTAAAATAATCATGCCTAAATACATTCCAAAATATGTTGATCCTTTTAACAGTGATGAAATTGACCACTCATTGCATAAAAGCATTAATTTGACTTTTCAATCGTATTTATTTATTGAGCGCTTACCGTGTGCAGAGCACTGTATTAAGCACTTGGGAAGTACAAGTTGGCAGAATTGAGATGGATTAATAAATCTGAGCCCATTTTGGCAGTGAAAATGTAAAGAAAAACTTTTTAAAGATTATTAAAAAATCTGTGGGTAATCTAGTTTTTAATTCTAATTTTTAAAATGAGGGTATAAATTGGGTTAAATGAGTAGAATCCTAAAAATCCACATCTTACTCACTTTGAAAGGAAGAGCTTTGTTACATCTGAACAGTGCCCTGCCCCCTTCCCTTGGTTAAAAAAAAAAAAAAGAGGCATAAAGTTTTGGCCTAAAAAAACAGCATGGAAAAACAAAGGCTCTATCGAGCAAAACAAATGATAGAAAAAACAAACAAACAGAAAATAGATTGGCTTCTAGTTCTGTTAACAAAATAAAATGATTTCTTAAAACTCTATGCATGCTACTCAAAGAGAACTAGTAAAAAGTTTTAACTGGGGTTTGAATGATTAAGAAGGGAACGGGATACTACTCTTATTTACCAGACGTTTCTGCTCAGTTACAACTTCAAAATATTTGAGCATAAAAAACTGGCCTAAGGATGCTGTAATTTAAAAATCCTGAATCATTCTGCCAAGAAGACCAGTCCAAGAAAAATATCATCACATCCAAAATAATAAAGCTGGCGTAGACCTTTTCAGAATAAACTGCTCAAATAACAACTGTAAGGAAAAGTTGGCAGAGGAACTAAATGAAGATTTTTTAAAAAAAGCTTAACTGTAAAAAGATGGCATTTTTCTTTAACCTTTTCTATACAAGCACTTCAACTGTGCTTCTATACTGTGCTTTTCTATACAAGCCCACTCCTTCCTCTGCCTCTCCTCCCCCTCCCCATGCCCCTTGCCTTACCTCCTTTCCCCCCCGCACAGCACCTGTATATAGGTATATATGTTTGTACATATTTATTGCTCTATTTATTTATTTATTTTACTTGTACATATCTATTCTATTTATTTTATTTTATTAGTATGTTTGGTTTTGTTGTCTGTCTCCCCCTTTTTGACTGTGAGCCCACTGTTGGGTAGGGACTGTCTCTATATGTTGCCAACTTGTACTTCCCAAGCGCTTAGTACAGTGCTCTGCACACAGTAAGCGCTCAATAAACACGATTGATTGATTGATTGATTGATTTGTACATGTTTATTCTATTTATTTTATTTTGTTAATATGTTTTGTTTTGTTCTCTGTCTCCCCCTTCTAGACTGTGAGCCCACTGTTGGGTAGGGACCGTCTCTATATGTTGCCAACTTGGACTTCCCAAGCGCTTAGTACAGTGCTCTGCACACAGTAAGCGCTCAATAAATACGATTGAATGAATGAACTGTGAAAGATCACACGACTCCTCCCTGCACCTGTATATATGTATATATGTTTGTACATATTTATTACTCTATTTATTTATTTTACTTGTACATATCTATCCTATTTATTTTATTTTGTTGGTATGTTTGGTTTTGTTCTCTGTCTCCCCCTTTTAGACTGTGAGCCCACTGTTGGGTAGGGACTGTCTCTATATGTTGCCAATTTGTACTTCCCAAGTGCTTAGTACAGTGCTCTGCACATAGTAAGTGCTCAATAAATACGATTGATGATGATGATGATGATGTAGAGTAGACAGGAGACATCTTATAGGTCGGGGAAATGGGGGCTCCTAAATTCTTAAGCAGTGCTGTGCCATCCAAAGGCTGGTTCTGGGAAATAGCCCCATATCCTGGGATGCCCTCCCCTGCGTTTGGGACACTGGAGGGTTGTCATTGCTCTGGGAGCAATCAGGTGCTCAAGTCCCTGGGGCCCCAGCTAACCACCTCCCTGTCCCCCAGCTCCAGGGAGTAGCAGCTCTTCAGTCCCACGGTCACAGTGGTGTGGGGATCCCCAGGATGCAGGACCTGGAGTTAGCTAGTGTCCGTCTGGGAAGAGCAGGGAAACTACACTAGATCATCCACCTGGAAGTTGGGGGATAGGAACGGACATGACAACAGGGGAGTTTAAGGACAGAAAGCACTTTGGGCAGTGCTCCAATACCATTGATGATGATGATAACCTCTGTCCCCCTTTAGCTGTAAGTCCATTGTGGGCAGGGAACGTGTCTACTGACTCTGTTGTAGTGTACTCTTCCAAGTGCTTAGTACAGTGCTCTGCCCCTAGGAAGTGCTCAGTAAATTCCACTGAGTGATTGAACTTCCCCGCTCTAAATTTACCCTCTTCCCCTGATGTGGATCCTGCGTCGGGTGAGTGGTCCAATTCCTCTTGCACTCTTGCACATGCACTCTTAAGGTGTCACAGATTGAAGTGCTACAGCTGAGATGAAAAGCATCTGAATTTATAATCTCCGTACCAGCCTTAGCCTTCTTTTTGTCTGTTTTAGCCTTCAGAGAGCTAAACTCTTTTATGTATTTGTATTTTATGTATTCCTCTTGCACATGCACTCTTAAGGTGTCACAGATTGAAGTGCTACAGCTGAGATGAAAAGCATCTGAATTTATGGTCTCCGTACCAGCTTTAGCCTTCTTTTTGTCTGTTTTAGTCTTCAGAAAGCTAAACTCTTTTATGTATTGGTATCAGTATAACTGAATAATAATAATAATGATAATAATGATGGCATTTGCTAAGTGCTTACCAAGTGCCAATAACTGTTCTAAGCTCTGGGGGGGAAACAAGGTGATCAGGTTGTCCCACATGGGGCTCATAGTCTTCATCCCCATTTTACAGATGAGGGAACTGAGGCCCAGAGAAGTGAAGTGACTTGCCCAAAGTCACACAGCTGACAAATGGTGGAGCCGGGATTAGAACCCATGACCTCTGACTCCCAAGCTCATGCTCTTTCCACGGAGCCACGCTGCTTCTCATAGGCAAGCAAGAAATGAAATCTAAGCTTTGATTTTACACAGTGGATTCCTGTCAATAATATGCTGTATACTATTAAATTCTACAACGGTTTTCCTTACTTCAAACATCATAAGATTATAAATATGGTCAAATATTAATTCAGAATATGGGAGAGGGGAAGAAAAGAAAGAAGTGAGGTTTTGATTAGTGGGAAACTGTAGATACTTTTAAAACGCCAAGTATAAATGGGTACTCATAATTAAGTTTTTAGACTGTGAGCCCACCGTTGGGTAGGGACTGTCTCTATATGTTGCCAACTTGTACTTCCCAAGCGCTTAGTACAGTGCTCTGCACACAGTAAGCGCTCAATAAATATGATTGATTGATTGATTGATTCAATATAGATTCAAATCAAATCAAGGTTTAAAATATGGACAACCTCTGAAAGCAGACAGAGTTTGAAAAGATATCAATCAAAACCAGAGGTACATTTAAATTTCCATTTTAAGAACATAATGTTCTAAATTTTTTTAATTGTGAAAAATCTGAGTCCTCAGTTGACACTTAAATTCAGTGAGTTACCCAATGACTCATCCAGTTTTACCCAACAGCGTTTCCTGAGAATACAACTACCCTTTTTACTCAGTTATACCGTACCAGTCACATGAGTCGTGACCATTCCCTTGAAATGCTTCTGAGAATCAAGAGATTGTTTTAACTAGGAAAAAATGCCATTTGGGGCATTCCTGAATTTTTGACATTTTCTGATATTTACTATTCCTCAGCATTTCTTCATTTTGTAAGAAGGCTTTTTTAATAAAAGCATGAAGGCAGCAACCTTTAAGTACAAAAAAGGACAATGGCAAAATACAAGGATATGCCTTCAGCCTGTTTACAAAGTAAAAGATTCAAGCCACAGATGTGCACTCTAAACTTCCGTTTAGACGTGAGCCAAGTTGCACTGAGCCAAAGTGCTTGCAGCCACAGTTATATCTGAAAGCTAGGGCTGCTTGCAATAGCAGATCCATAAGTACAGAGAAACAGGAAATCAAAATTGTAGAGTTTCTTACACAGGGAAGGAAAAGCTTGAGTTCAAACTGCTTCCCTGTATAAATTCAGTAAAATCCCTGGTACTTCTAAACTGAAAAAAGAAATCATCTAAAGAAGAAAGCTCTCAAAATTTTCTGTTAGTTTTTTTACTCAACTGAAAAAGCCTTCAAATTTTATTTTATTATGTTTCACAATAAGAATTCACTATATGTGATTATTAAAACAATACATTCTCTCCAAAGACATCTTTGTAGCACAGTGAGGTTTTCTCTCCGAGAATTTAGGAGCCATTATGAAGCAAAAGCCAGGATGGAATCATTTAGTAGTATTTTACAATTGATCATTTCAACAATCCATTCAGAACCATTCATGGAAAATATCAACACCTGTCAACTTCTACTACTTAAAAAAAAACCCTGTCATTTCATTCTTTCATTTCACTCATATTCTATGAGCTCACTTTCTAGATGACAAGTAAATTGCTCTGAAATCTATTAGCACTAAGTAGCCCAGTTTGGATTAGACGAACGGAGGAACAAGCTTCTGATCAGGACACCTCCATCTGGAGGTCTGCCCGCCATCTAAAACTGAATATGTCCAAGACTGAACTCCTTATCTTCCCTTCCAAACCCTGCCCTCTCCCTGACTTTCCCATCACTGTAGACGCCACTACCCTCCTTCCCGTCTCACAAGCCCGCAACCTTGGTGTCATCCTCAACTCCGCTCTCTCGTTCACCCCACACACCTAATCCGTCACCAAAACCTGTGGGTCTCACCTCCACAACAGCGCCAAGATCTGCCCTTTCCTCTCCATCCAAACCGCTACCTTGCTGGTTCAATCTCTCATCCTATCCCGACTGGATTACTGCATCGGCCTCCTCTCTGATCTCCCATCCTCCTGTCTCTCCCCACTTCAGTCTCTACTTCACTCGGCTGCCCGGATTATCTTTGTGCAGAAACGCTCTGGGCATGTCACTCCCCTCCTCAAAAATCTCCAGTGGCTGCTTGTCAACCTACAAATCAAGCAAAAATTCCTCACTCTCGGCTTCAAGGCTGTCCATCCCCTCGCCCCCTCCTACCTCACCTCCCTTCTCTCCTTCTCTAGCCCAGCCCGCACCCTCCACTCCTCTGCTGCCACTAACCTCCTCACTGGGCCTCATTCTTGCCTGTCCCGCCGTCGACCCCCGGCCCACGTCCTTCCCCTGGCCTGGATGCCCTCCCTCCACACATCTTCCAAGCTAGCTCTCTTCCTCCCTTCAAAGCCCTACTGAGACCTCCTCCAGGAGGCCTTCCCAGACTGAGTCCCCTTTTTCCTCTTCTCCTCCCCATCCCCTCCACCCTACCTCCTTTCCCTTCCCACAACACTTGTATATATATTTATACAGATTTATTACTCTATTTTACTTGTACATATTTACTATTCTATTTATTTTGTTAATGATCATCATCATCAATCGTATTTATTGAGCGCTTACTATGTGCAGAGCACTGTACTAAGCGCTTGATGATGTGCATATAACTTTAATTCTGTTTCTTCTGACGATTTTGACACCTGTCTACATGTTTTGTTTTGTTGTCTGTCTCCCCCTTCTAGCCTGTGAGCCTGTGTTGGGTAGGGACCGTCCCTATATGTTGCCGAATTGTACTTCCCAAGCGCTTAGTACAGTGCTCTGCACACAGTAAGTGCTCAACAAATACGACTGACTGAATGAATGAATGATCATCCAACATCAGTGGGTCAGATTTCTAAAACTCTACAGTTAATAAGGACTTATAGTTTGTTGAGAGCACAATTTCCCACTGAACTGCTCTCAACCCATATTCTGAAAAAGAAAATATTTAAAAGACTCAATCCATATTTCCTTAAAAATATGTGTCTGGGATCAATTGAGTTATAATTACTTTTACCAAGCAATGGTTTGATGGTTTCAAATTTAATCGATTAATAAATCACTGTATTTAAGTATTTATTGTGTGCAGACACTGTACTAAGTGATTGGAATGGGTGGATAAGTTGTCTGCCCACAAGAAGCTTACAGTCTAGAGCTTAGAACAGCTCTAGAAAGCACTGTTCAGCGCTTAGAACAGTGCTTTGCACATAGTAAGCGCTTAATAAACACCATTATTATTATTATTATTATTAGGGGGAAGACGGTCAGTAAAAGAAATCATGGATATGTTTATTGATGCTGTGGGGCTGAGGGTGGGGTGAATATCAAGTGCTTCAAGTGTAGAGATCCAAGTGGTGATTCACAAGGCAGAGGGAGTAGAGGGAAATGAGGGTTTAGTCAGAGAAGCTTCTCGGAAGAGATATATTAGTAAAGTTTCGAAGGTTGAGAAGAGTGGTGATCTGTCGCATATGAAGGGGAGGGAGTTTCAGGCCAGAGGGAGGGCATGGGAAGGGAGTCAGTGGTGAGGTAGATGAGATCGAGGTAAATCGGTGTTGGAGGAGTGGGTTGATTACTGTATCAGCCTCCTTGCTGACCTCCTGCCTCCCACTCCATTGCATACTTACATTCTGCTGCTCAGATCATTTTTCTACAAAAATGTCAAGTCCATGTTGCCTCACTCAAGAGCCTCCAGAAACAGAAACTCCTCACCCTTGGCTTTAAAGCACTAAATCACCTCACCCCCTCCCATTTCACCTCACTACTCCCCTTCTACAACCCAGCCCGCACGCTTCACTCCTCCGATGCTAACCTACTCAACTTGACCTCAATCTTGTCTATGTCGCTGCCGACCTCTTACCCGCATCCTGCCTCTGGCCTCGAACACCCACCCTCTTTATTTCCAACAGACAATTACTCTCCCCCAATTCAAAGCCTTATTGAGGGCGCATCTCCTCCAAGTGGCCTTTCCTGACAAAGCCCACATTTCTTCTTTTCCCACTCCCTTCTGCGTTGCCCTGACTCCCCTTACTAACCCCCACTCCCTGCCCCACAGCACTTATGTATATATCCAGCAAAAACTCCTCACCCTGGGCTTCAAGGCTGTCCATCACCTCGTCCCCTCCTACCTCACCTCCCTTCTCTCCTTCTCCAGCCCAGCCTGCACCCTCCGCTCCTCTGCCACTGCTAACCTCCTCACTGTACCTCCTTCTCACCTGTCCCGCTGTCGACCCCCGGCCCACGTCCTTCCCCTGGCCTGGAATGCCCTCCCTCCACACATCTGCCAAACTAGCTGTCTTCCTCCTTTCAAAGCCCTACTGAGAGCTCACCTCCTCCAGGAGGCCTTCCCACACTAAGCCCCCCTTTTTCCCCTCCTCCTCCTCCCCTCCCCATTGCCCCCCCACCCTGCCCCCCTCCCCTCCCCACAGCACTTGCATATATTTGAACATATTTATTACTCTATTTTGTGTACATATTTATTACTTTATTTTATTAATGAAGTGCATATAGCTCTCATTCTCTATATTCTGACTATTTTGACACCCGACTACGTATTTTGTTTTGTTGTCTGCTTCCCCCTTCTAGACTGTGAGCCTGTTGTTGGGTAGGGATTGGGTAGGGATTGGGTAGGGATCGTTTCCATATGTTGCCGATTTGTACTTCCCAAGCGCTTAGTAGAGTGCTCTGCACACAGTATAGTACTCAATAAATACGATTGAATGAATGAATCCGTAATTTATTTATATTAATCAATCAATCAATCAATCAATCGTATTTATTGAGCGCTTACTATGTGCAGAGCACTGTACTAAGCGCTTGGGAAGTACAAATTGGCATCACATAGAGACAGTCCCTACCCAACAGTGGGCTCACAGTCTAAAAGGGGGAGACAGAGAACAAAACCAAACATATTAACAAAATAAAATAAATAGAATAGATATGTACAAGTAAAATAAATAAATAAATAGAGTAATAAATATGTACAACCATATATACATATATACAGGTGCTGTGGGGAAGGGAAGGAGGTAAGACGGGGGGATGGAGAGGGGGACGAGGGGGAGAGGAAAGAAGGGGCTCAGTCTGGGAAGGCCTCCTGGAGGAGGTGAGCTCTCAGCAGGGCCTTGAAGGGAGGAAGAGAGCTAGCTTGGCGGAGGGGCAGAGGGAGGGCATTCCAGGCCCGGGGGATGACGTGGGCCGGGGGTCGATGGCGGGACAGGCGAGAGCAAGGTACAGTGAGGAGATTAGTGGTGGAGGAGCGGAGGGTGCGGGCTGGGCAGTAGAAGGAGAGAAGGGAGGGGAGGTAGGAGGGGGCGAGGTGATGGACAGCCTTGAAGCCCAGGGTGAGGAGTTTCTGCCTGATGCGCAGATTGATCGGTAGCCATTGGAGGTTTTTGAGGAGGGGAGTAATATGTCCAGAGCGTTTCTGGACAAAGATAATCCGGGCAGCAGCATGAAGTATGGATTGAAGTGGAGAGAGACACGAGGATGGGAGATCAGAGAGAAGGCTAGTGCAGTAGTCCAGACGGGATAGGATGAGAGCTTGAATGAGCAGGGTAGCAGTTTGGATGGAGAGGAAAGGGCGGATCTTGGCAATGTTGCGGAGCTGAGACCGGCAGGTTTTGGTGACGGCTTGGATGTGAGGGGTGAATGAGAGAGCAGAGTCGAGGATGACACCAAGGTTGCGGGCTTGTGAGACGGGAAGGATGGTAGTGCCGTCAACAGAGATGGGAAAGTCAGGGAGAGGACAAGGTTTGGGAGGGAAGACAAGGAGCTCAGTCTTCGACATGTTGAGCCATCTCAACATGTCCATCTCCCCCTCTAGACTGTAAGCTCGTTGAGGGCAGAGAATGTTTCTGTTACATTGTTGTGTTGTACTCCCCCAAGCACTTAGTTCAGTGCTCTGCCCATAGTATGCACTCGATAAATACAATTGATTGGCTGTAGCAGGAAATCAGAGAGGTAACATGGGAGGGGACAAGTTGATTGAGTGCTTTAAAGCCAATGGTAAGGAGTTTCTGTGTGATGCGCAGCGTGGCTCAGTGGAAAGAGCCCGGGCTTTGGAGTCAGAGGTCATGGTTTCAAATCCCGGCTCTGCCAATTGTCAGCTGTGTGACTTTGGGCAAGTCACTTCACTTCTCTGGGCCTCAGTGACCTCATCTGTAAAATGGGGGATTAAGACTGTGAGCCCCCCCGTGGGACAACTTGATCACCTTGTAACCTCCCCAGCGCTTAGAAAAGTGCTCTGTACATAGTAAGCGCTTAATAAATGCCATTATTATTATTATTATTATTATGCGGAGGTAGATGAGCAACCACTTGGAGATTCTTGAGGAGTTGGAAGACATGGTCTGAAAGTTTTTTTAGAAAAATGATGCAGGCAGCTGAGTGAAGTGGGGACTGGAGTGGGGAGAGACAGGAGGCAGGGAGGTCAGAGAGGAAGCCAATGCAGTAGTCAAAGAGGGACAGATGCTTGAATCAGTGCGGTATCATCATCATCATCATCATCAATCGTATTTATTGAGCGCTTACTGTGTGCAGAGCACTGTACTAAGCGCTTGGGAAGTACAAGTTGGCAACATATAGAGACAGTCCCTACCCAACAGTGGGCTCACAGTCTAAAAGGGGGAGACAGAGAACAAAACCAAACATACTAACAAAATAAAATAAATAGAATAGATAGGTACAAGTAAAATAAATAAATAAATATCAGTTTGGATGAAGAAGAAAGAGCAGATTTTAAGGATGTTGAGAAGATAGAACCTACAGGATTTGGGATAGATGAATTCGTGGGTTGAATGACACCTGAGTTGAGAATAATACCAAGGTTACAGGCTTTGACACAGGAAGGATAGTGGTGATGTCTACGAGGATAGTAAAGACAAAGGGGAGGACAGAATTTCGGAGGGAAGATGAGGAGTTCTGTTTTAGACATGTTAAATGTCAATGCCATTTTGTCATTTTTTCCCAAGGTTCTTCCCTTCTGCTATACCAAGAGCACCAATGTTCCTTCTAATAACTCTTCCATACTGTCATCTTTTAAATGAACACTTTGCCCTAATTAATAATGTAGCACATTTTGTAAGCTCCTTGCAGGGAGGGAACATGTCTACTAGCAACTATACTGTACTCTCCCACGCGCTTAGTACAGTGCACTGCCCACAGTAGGTGCTCAATAAATATGACTGATTTTTAATTCACTTGAGACATCATATTTAATGTTTTAAGAGTAAATGTGCAGAAGCTGTTTCACACAACCGATAAAATGAAAGCTGAAGTGTTAAAAACATTAAAGCAATACTCCCAGAAAGCACTTAGCACAAAATGAAAAAATACTGAGACAGAGAATTCTAACTGGGGAGGTGGTACAGATTTAAAGAGCATAGTTTCCTGAATATTAAAGTAGGTGTTGTAAATCCTATTAGCCAATTAGACCCTTAATATCAAAGTTTGCCTCATCCAGTAAATCAACATTTCCAAATCTTTCTATTATTGAATCGGTCCACAAGCAAAAAATATGAACAAAATTGACAATTACGGAAAAAGCATCTGCCTGAACAATGATAAAAGGCAGATTAGTTGATGCAGAGTAAGATATAAACCGGCAGTCAACAAGTCACTGCAGTAATAAACACATTCTTTGTCAGAGCTACTCTCAGGTGTGTTGAAGTGGGCTAATAATAATAATGGAATTTGTTAAGCACTTACTATGTGCCAGGCACTCTTCTAAGCGCTGGCAACTGCCTTAGGTTACCTACTGCAACTATTCCAGCAAGTAGTAGAGTTGTTTGTTAAAGAATGGCTTCTAGGGGACTGAATGGGTTGGAACGGGAGGAGGAGGGAGGAGAGAAGAAAAGAGTGAGGAGAAAAGAGAGGACGTTAAGAGCAGAACCACCACACTAGCAAGTAATTCTGATCCTTAAACAACTTCTCCCTTTCCTGCCTCCAACTGAAAGCTCCACATCAGGCAATTTATCCTGATTGCCCCATGTCCTCCAGACTAAGAACGACCCGGTCTCTTTGTCACATCATCCATTAGTATCAACCCAAAAGCGGCCCTTAGTATTTATGTACTTATATCCATCCTCAATAGTTATGCATGCAAACTGTATGTCCACTTTGGTATTTTGCTACTTCACCTTGGGATCAGTATTACTTTGTTAAGTTCTTTGCTCTTCCTATTGCTTCCACTACTAGCAAATGTTTTTTAACCGCCTTCCCCACTACAATGAAAGCTTCCTGAGAACGGGGGACAAATGATTTGCTTCTGTTGTACTCCCCTAAGGCACGCACTAAATACTGTTGACAGATACAATGGTGTTAAAATGTTGAGAGAGAAACCAAACAAAAATTAGACAACAGAGACTTGCAGAACTTTCTCTGAGTTTCACCTAGTCAATCAGCTTCTCTTTCTCTTCAAATCTATGTTTCAACACTATTACACCTTGGTTCTCTGATGCTGTCTCCTCCAAGTTCTTTTTTTCTGGCCACTTCTCAGTCTCTCTCACCGGCTCATCCTTACTACTGGATCCCTTTCTATTTTCCACTTACCTCCACTTGGCTAGAGAACTCATCCATTCCCACGGTTTCAACTACCATCCCTAGGTGAATGACTCTCAAATTCATTGTCATATTTATTGAGCGCTTACTGTGTGCAGAGCACTGTACTAAGTGCTTGGGAAGTACAAGTCGGCAACACATAGAGACGGTCCCTACCCAACAATGGGCTCTACCTCTCGAGATCCAATCCCTCTCCCTGCACTCTTGCATTTCCTCCTACTTTCATCTCTACTTGGATGATTCACCGAAACTCACAAAACAGAACGCCTCACCTTCCCACCCAAATCCTCTCCTCTCCCACACTGTCGACATAACTCTCCTCCCTGTCACATAAAGCTGCAACCTTGCCATTATCCTTGAATTAGCCTTCTCCTTCAAACCACTCATTTGGATAGCACAAAATCCTGTCAATTCTATCTTCACAACGATTTCACCATATGCCTCCTCCTCCTCCAAAAGTACCATGCTGATTCAAAAACTTGTCCTATCGCATTCTGATTACTGCATCAACTTTCTCATTGACCTGGCTGCCTCCAGTCTGTCTCCACTCTAGTTCATACTTCACTCTGCTGCCCACATCATTTAAAAAAAATCATTTCTCATCACGTCTCCTTCCCCCATTCAAAAACCTCCAAAGGCTGCCCATCTAATTGCACATCACACATCACAATCAGCCTCAACACTCTCAATCAGCTCTCTTGCTCCTACTAAGCGTTTTTCCTCTCCCACTATAACTGGCCCACACATTTTGCTCCTCTAAAACCAAATATTCACTGGGCCTTTCTTTCATTCCTGTTGCTGTGGACTCCTTGCTCACCCCTTCCTTCCTGTCTGGAATTCCCTTCCCCTTCATATCCGACAGCCCATCACTCTCCCCATTTTTGAATAATTGTGGTGTTTAAGTGCTTTCTATGTGTATTGTACTAAGTGCTGGAGTAAACCCAAGATAATCAGGTTGGACACAGTCCCTCTACCACCCAGGGACTATTAGAATTACAGCTCCTTATAGGTAGCCTTTCCTAACTAATCTCTCACCTACTCATCCTATTCCCCCTCCCTACTCGATCACCTATGCTCTTGAGCCTGTCATCTCTTAAACCCCCACCCAATCTGACATCCTGGGTAAAAGAAACTTGTAAAAATGATCTTGCAGGAGGAAAACACAAAGGAAACAATGTTAAGAATTGCTATGGCCTTAAATTAGAGGCATCGACACTGCAGACTCATTGTGAGCAGGAAATGTGTCTGTTTACTGTTGTCCTCTCCCAAGCACTTGGTACAGTGCTCTGCAAACAATATGCATTCAATAAATACAATTAAATGAATGAATCTGTACGCTAAGCACTGTAGTAAGTGCTCAGGGGAGTATAACAGGTTAAGCTGACAAAACATCATTTCATATATAGATTTCCACTTGGCTCTGCACCTTTATTCACCCTTCCGTCAGTCCCACATCACTTTCCTACATATACCCGGAATTTATTTACATTAATGTGTGAATCCTCCTCTAGACTGTAAGCTCACTGTGGGCAGAGACTGTGTCTTCTGACGCTGTTATACTGTACTCTCCCAAGGGCACAGTACGGTGCTCTGTGCACGTTAAGCGCTCAAAAAATGACTGAATAAATATAATTGACTCATTTTAAGTTACATTCTTTTTCTAGGCACACAGAAAGAAATTATTTATACGCATAATTTACTGGGGATTGTTAATCAAAGTTTGGTTTAAAAAGATTACCCTGGGGCCGTTTTTATTTTAGCAATCAATATTTCTTAATACATCCCATAGTTTAGCCAAATATACAATGACATTACCTGGCTTTGCTTCGACCTGAATATTGCCACAGTTCCATTCCCTAATAACATTCATTCAAAGATACGGATGGTAGTTTTGAAAAAGCAAAGTGTAAATATTTTCTCTCCCTCATCAATCGACACGCGCCGCAGAACTGTCACACTTCTGGGGTTATTTTATCCAACTTCCTTGGAAAAATAAAACGTCAATTTCTTTACTTCCTCATTCCTACAAAAACCAAACATTTCCTGATTTTTAGGTCAGATTTTGAGTTGCTGATCCTCACTCTATAACCATGAAAATAATCGGGCTTCCTTCACTACCCAGCAGCGGCATCCTACCACACTGTAAATGGTTACCTTCATCTAGAGACGAATGTTCTTATCGACCAAGAGACCCATTTACTAACCTTTTCAATCAATCAATCAATCAATCGTATTTATTGAGCACTTACTGTGTGCAGAGCACTGTACTAAGCGCTTGGGAAGTACAAGTTGGCAACATATAGAGACAGTCCCTACCCAACAGTGGATTTTCAGGATGTCATTCCACCAGAATTCCTTTTGAAGGAATCATAAAAAAACTGCCGCGGCTGTTTATAGTTTACAGAAAGCAAGGCTGGGTTTGGGATTTCCAGATCAATCCCTCCATCTCCACCAAATAAAATAATTCAACCCTGCTAACCACCGATAAGTCATTTATTCATTCAATCGTATTTATTGAGCGCTTACTGTGCGCAGGGCACTGTACTAAGCGCTTGGGTAGTATAAGTCAGCGACATATAGGGACGGCAATCAAATCTAACTTCCCTTAAGGGTGTAACTGTTGCTTCCTCGATAAAATGACCCAATAAATAGTAGCAGCAACACACAAACGCAGATAAACGGAGACTGGAAGCCGACCGGGAGCTGCATGGCATCTTCGGTTGGCCCGGCACTGAGGATGCTCCTAGCACTTTGGAGAGAAATATGTGGCATCCTTTCTTTCACAACAAGGAAGTTTGCGAGTGCGGACTCCCAATTCCCAAGCGGGAAAACGACCCGGGGAAAGGGGCCAACCTGTCCAACTGGTGTGTCGTTCACTCATTCATCCATTCAGTCGTATTTATTGAGGGCACAGCACTGTACTAAGCGCTTGGAAAGTACTTGGAACAGTGCTCCGGGGCTTAGAACAGTGCTTTGCGCATAGTAAGCGCTCAACAAATGCCATCATTATTATTATTATTGCAATTCAGCAACATAAAGAGGGACAATTTTTAGACTGTGAGCCCACTGTTGGGTAGGGACTGTCTCTATGTGATGCCAATTTGTACTTCCCAAGCGCTTAGTACAGTGCTCTGCACATAGTAAGCGCTCAATAAATACGATTGATTGATTGATTGATTGACAATCCCTGCCCACAGCGGGCTCACAGTCTAGAAGGGGGGAGACAGACATCAGAACAAGTAAGCAGGCATCAAATGCACCAATATAAATAGAATTATAGATATATACATAGCAACGTGGCTCAGTGGAAAGAGCCCGGGCTTTGGAGTCAGAGGTCAGGGGTTCGAATCCCGGCTCTGCCACATGTCTGCTGTGTGACCTTGGGCAAGTCACTTAACTTCTCTGGGCCCTCAGTTACCTCATCTGTAAAATGGGGATTAAGACTGGGAGCCCCCCGTGGGACAACCTGATCCCCTTGTAACCTCCCCAGCGCTTAGAACAGTGCTTTGCACATAGTAAGCGCTTAATAAATGCCATTATTATTATTATTATTATATATACACATCAAAACAAGTAAACAGGCATTAATATAAATAAATAGAATGATAGGTACATAGACAAGTGCTGTGGGGCGGGGAGAAAGGGGTAGAGCAAAGGGAGCGAGTGATGGGGAGCAGAGGAAAAGGGGAGCTAAGTCTGGGAAGGCCTCCTGGAGGAGGTGAGCCTTCAGTAAGGTTGAGCCTGTGCGGTATGCTTGCTTATTGCCGGAGGGATTTTTTTTGGTGGGGGGAGGATGTTTTGGGGGAATAATCATTATTATTTATTAGCAGCGTGGCTCAATGGAAAGAGCAAGGGCTTGGGAGTCGGAGGATGTGGGTTCTAATCCCGGCTCCACCGCTTGTCTGCTGTGTGACCTTGGGCAAGTCACTTAACTTCTCCGTGCCTCAGTTTCCTCATCTGCAAAATGGGGATTGAGACCGCGAGCCCCACGTGGGACAACTTGAATGCCTTGTTTGCATCTACCCCAGCGCTTAAAACAGTGGTCAGCACATAGTAAGCGCTTAACAAATGCCATCATTATTACTCCTGCCCCCCAGCTCTGCGGGGGGCAGAACATTCATTCACTCATCCTTTCATTCATTCACTCATCGTACTTATTGAGCGATTGCTGCCCGCTTGGGAGAGGACGATAAAAGCAGCGTGGCTCAGTGGAAAGAGCCCGGGCTTGGGAGTCAAAGGTCATGGGTTCTAATCCCGGCTCCGCCACATGTCAGCTGTGTGACCTTGGGCAAGTCACTTTTAACTTCTCTGGGCCTCAGTTCCCTCATCTGGAAAATGGGGATGAAGGCTGTGAGCCCCCCGTGGGGCAACCTGATCACCTTCTATCCACCCCCAGCTCTTGGAACAGTGCTTTGCACATAGTAAGTGCTTAATAAATGCCATCATTATTATTATTCTCTGGGCCTCAGTTCCCTCATCTGTAAAATGGGGATGAAGGCTGTGAGCCCCCCGTGGGACAACCTGATCACCTTGTATCCCCCCCAGAGCTTAGAACAGTGCTTGGCACATAGTAAGCGCTTAATAAATGCCATTATTATTATTATTATTATTCTCTGGGCCTCTTGTCCCTCATCTGTAAAATGGGGATGAAGACAGTGAGCCCCCCGTGGGACAACCTGATCACCTTGTATCCCTCCCCCCCCCCCCCCCCCCCCCCGGCGCTTAGAACAGTGCGTGGCACATAGTAAGCACTTAATAAATGCCATCATCATTATTATTATTATTATTATTATTCTCTGGGCCTCTTTTCCCTCATCTGTAAAAGGGGGATGAAGATGGTGAGCCCTCGTGGGACAACCTGATCACCTTGTATCCCCCCCAGCGCTTGGAACAGTGCGTGGCACATAGAAAGTGCTTAAATGCCATCATTATGATTATTATTACTCTCTGGGCCTCAGTGACATCTTCTGTAAAAGGGGGACGAAGACGGTGAGCCCCCCGTGGGGCAACCTGATCACCTTGTATCCCCCTCCAGCGCTTGGCACATAGTAAGCGCTTAACAAACGCCATCACTATGATTATTATTCTCTGGGCCTCAGTGACCTCATCTGTAAATCAATCAGTCAATCAATCGTATTTATTGAGCGCTTACTGTGTGCAGTAGGCGCTTAGTCCAGTGCTCTGCACACAGTAAGCGCTCAATAAATACGATTGAATGAATGAATGAACGCAGAGCACTGTTCTAAGCGCTTGGGAAGTCCAAGTTGGCAACATCTAGAGATGGTCCCTACCCAACGGTGGGCTCACAGTCTAAAAGGGGGAGACAGAGAACAAAACCAGACATACTAACAATACAAAATAAATAGAATAGACTATAAGGGGGAGGGGGGAGATGAAGGGGGATGAAGACGGTGAGCCCCCCGTGGGACAACCTCATCACCTTGCATCCCCCTCCAGCGCTTGGCACATAGTAAGTGCTTAACAAATGCCATCATTATGATTATTATTTTCTGGGCCTCAGTGGCCTCATCTGTAAATCAATCAGTCAATCAATCGTATTCATTGAGCGCTTACTGTGTGCAGTAGGCGCTTAGTCCAGTGCTCTGCACACAGTAAGCGCTCAATAAATACGGTTGAATGAATGAATGAATGCAGAACACTGTTCTAAGCGCTTGGGAAGTCCAAGTTGGCAACATCTAGAGACAGTCCCTACCCAACAGTGGGCCCACAGTCTAAAAGGGGGAGACAGGGAACAAAACCAAACATACTAACAAAACGAAATAAATAGAATAGAATAGAAGGGGAGGGGGGATGAAGACGGTGAGCCCCCCGTGGGACAAACTGATCACCTTGTATCCCCCTCCAGCGCTTGGCACATAGTAAGCGCTTAACAAATGCCATCACTATGATTATTATTCTCTGGGCCTCAGTGACCTCACCTGTAAATCAATCAATCATCAATCGTATTTATTGAGCGCTTACTGTGTGCAGGGCACTGTACTAAGCGCTTGGGAAGTCCAAGTTGGCAACATCTAGAGACAGTCCCTACCCAACAGTGGGCTCACCGTCTAAAAGGGGGAGACAGGGAACAAAACCAAACATACTAACAAAACGAAATAAATAGAATAGAATAGAAGGGGAGGTGGGATGAAGTCAGTGAGCCCCCCGTGGGACAACCTGATCACCTCGCATCCCCCTCCAGCGCTTGGCACATAGTAAGCGCTTAACAAATGCCGTTATTGCTATTATTATCATCATCAATCGTATTTATTGAGCTCTTACTATGTGCACTGTACTAAGCGCTTGGGAAGTCCAAGTTGGCAACATATAGAGACAGTCCCTCCCCAACAGTGGGCTCACAGTCTAAAAGGGGGAGACAGAGAACAAAACCAAACATACTAACAAAACGAAATAAATAGAATAGAATAGAAGGGGAGGGGGAATGAAGACGATGAGCCCCCCGTGGGACAACCTGATCACCTCGCATTCCCCTCCAGCGCTTGGCACATAGTAAGCGCTTAACAAATGCCATCACTATGATTATTATTCTCTGGGCCTCAGTGACCTCATCTGTAAATCAATCAATCAATCGTATTTATTGAGCGCTTATTGTGTGCAGTAAGCGCTTAGTCCAGTGCTCTGCACACAGTAAGCGCTCAATAAATACGATTGAATGAATGAATGGATGAATGAACGCAGAGCACTGTTCTAAGCGCTTGGGAAATCCAAGTTGGCAACATATAGAGACAGTCCCTACCCAACAGTGGGCTTCACAGTCTAGAAGGGGGAGACAGAGAACAAAACCAAACATACTAACAAAATAAAATAAATAGAATAGAATAGAAGGGGAGGGGGGATGAAGACGGTGAGCCCCCCGTGGGACAACCTGATCACCTTGTATCCCCCTCCAGCGCTTGGCACATAGTAAGCGCTTAACAAATGCCATCACTATGATTATTATTCTCTGGGCCTCAGTGACCTCATCTGTAAATCAATCAGTCAATCAATCGTATTTATTGAGCGCTTACTGTGTGCAGTAAGCGCTCAATAAATACGATTGAGTGAATGAATGAATGCAGAGCACTGTTCTAAGCGCTTGGGAAGTCCAAGTTGGCAACATCTAGAGACGGTCCCTGCCCAACAGTGGGCTCACAGTCTAAAAGGGGGAGACAGAGAACAAAACCAAACACACCAACAAAATAAATAGAATAGAATAGAAGGGGAGGGGGGATGACTTTTAGACTGCGAGCCCACCGTTGGGTAGGGACTGTCTCTATATGTTGCCAATTTGTACTCCAGTGCTCTGCACATAGTAAGCGCTCAATAAATACGATTGATGATGATGATGAAGACGGTGAGCCCCCCGTGGGACAACCTGATCACCTCGCATCCCCCTCCAGCGCTCGGCACGTAGTAAGCGCTTACCAAATGCCGTTATTGCTATTATTATTATCATTATTAAAACAATAGAGCAGCCCCATTCCCCGCTGAGACGGCAATTTCAGCGGCTCCTTAGGGGCGGGGGGGAGAGGCCCCAAGCGCTTAGCCCAGTGGCCCGGTAGGCGCTCAATAAATAGGGGGCGGGGGGGGGGGGTCCGGGGGGTCCGGGGGGGGATGTGACCTGGAGGACTCGGCGACGAAGCTGCCCCCGTCCAGCAGCCGCATCTTGCAGAAGAGGATCCCGTTGACGAAGGGCACGGAGGACAGCTCGTCCAGCTCCAACTCCACCTTGAACTTGAACTTTTTCTTTTTCATCATCCTGAAGGCCATCCGCCCGCTCAGCGGCCGGGACCCGGACCAGGACCCTGCCCGCGCATGGCCCCCGATGCCCGGGCACGGGGGGCACCGGGGGGCACGGGGGGCACCCGGGACGCGTCTTAACCGCCACGGACAGCCGGGAACAACCGGGAATAACCGGGCGGGAACGGCCGGGAATAACCGGGCGGGAATAACCGGCCGCGGGCCCGGGAGGGCGCCCCTGGCGGCGGAAACCGGCGGCGCAAACCGGCGGCGCGGCGGCAGGCGGAGGGGCGGGGTGACGTCACGGGGAGGGGCGGGGCGGCGGCCGGGGTCGACCGGGGCGGGGTGGGGGTGACGTCAGGGGGCGGGGCGACGGCGAGGGCCGGCGGGGGCGGGGCGGGGTGACGTCAGGGAGAGGGGCGGGGCTAGGGCAAGGGGCGGCGAGGGCAGGGTGGGGATGACGTCAGGGGGAGGGGCGGGGCTAGGGCAAGGGCCGGCGGGGGCGGGGTGGGGATGACGTCATGGAGAGGGGAGGGCCAGAGCAAGGGTCGCAGGGGCGGGGAGGGGATGACGTCAGGCTTAGGGGCGGGGCGATGGCAAGGGTAGGCAGGGGCAGGGCGGGGTGACGTCAGACAGAGGGGCGGGGCCGGGGCGGGGCCAGGGCGGGTGGGGATGACGTCAGGGAGTGGGGCGGGGCGATAGCGGGGGTGGGGTGACCCCATTCCCCCCCCACCCCCCTCCTTCCCTTCCCCACAGCGCCTGCGTATGTGTGTATATGTTTGTGCACATTCGTTACTCTATTTATTTATTTATTTATTTTACTTGTACCTATCTATTCTATTTATTTTATTTTGTTAGGATGTTGGGTTTTGTTCTCCGTCTCCCCCTTCTAGACCGTGAGCCCGCTGTTGGGTAGGGACCGTCTCTGGATGTTGCCAACTTGGACTTCCCAAGCGCTCAGTCCAGTGCTCTGCGCATAGTAAGCGCTCAATAAATACGATTGATGATGATGATTTTACTTGTACCTATCTATTCTATTTATTTTATTTTGTTAGGATGTTGGGTTTTGCTCTCCGTCTCCCCCTTTTAGGCTGTGAGCCCACTGTTGGGTAGGGACCGTCTCTAGATGTCGCCGACTTGGACTTCCCAAGCGCTTAGTCCAGTGCTCTGCGCACAGGAAGCGCTCAATAAATCTGATTGATTGATTGATTGACGTCAGGGAGTGGGGCGGGGCTAGGGCAAGGGCCGGCGGGGGAGGGAGGGATGACGTCATGGAGGGGGCGGGGAGATGGGCGCGGCCGTGGTGGGGATGACGTAAGGGAGAGGGGCGGGGCGACGGCCAGGGCCGGAGGGGGCAGGGCGGGGATGACGTCAGGGAGAGGGGCGGGGCGACGGCAAGGGCCGGCGGGGGCGGGGCGGGGTGACGTCAGCGATAGGGGCGGGGCCAGGGCAAGGGCCGGCGGGGGCAGGGTGGGGATGGCGTCAGGGAAAGGGGAGGGGCTAGGGCAAAGGGGGCAAGGCGAGGGTGACGTCAGGGAGAGGGGCGGGGCGACGGCAGGACCGGCGGGGCAGGGCAGGGTGACGTCATGGGGAGGGGCGGGGCGACGGCAAGGGCCGGCGAGGGCAGGGTGGGGATGACGTCATGGATGGGGAGGCCATAGCAAGGATCGATGGGGCGGGGTGGGATGACGTCAGGAAGAGGGGCGGGGCAATAGCAAGGGTCGGTAGGGGCAGGGCGGGGTGACGTCAGGCAGAGGGGCGGGGTGACGTCAGGCAGAGGGGCGGGGTGACGTCAGACAGAGGGGCGGGGCGACGGCCAGAGTCGGCGGGGGCGGGGATCGTCAGACAGGGGGCGGGGCGGCGGCGTGACGTCACGGAGAGGGGCGGGGCGATGGAGCGCTCAATAAATACAATTGAATAAATGAATGAATGAATGAGTGAATCCCCCCATCCCCCGCGCCTTACCTCCTTCCCCTCCCCACAGCACCTGTTTGTATGCAAATATGTTTGTACGGATTTATTACTCCATTCATTGATTTCTTTTATTTGTACATATTTATTCTATTTATTTCCGTTTGTTAGTATGTTTGATTTGTTCTCTGTGTCCCCCTTCTAGCCTGTGAGCCCGCTGTTGGGTAGGGCCCGTCTCTAGATGTTGCCAACTGGACTTCCCAAGTGCTCTGCACACAGTAAGCTCTCAATAAATACGATTGAATGAATGAATGAATGAATGAATGAATGAATGGGCCGGCCGGGGCCGGCCGGGGTGACGTCATGGGGCGGGGCATGTCGGTCGTCTCCGGTGGGGGGACGGTGTGAGGCGGAGCCCACCAGCCTCGCGGGACTCTTCTGGGAAAACAAAATCCAAACCGAAATTCATTCATTCATATTCATTCATTCATTCATTCCTACATACATATTCATTCAATCATTCAATCGTATTTATTGAGCGCTTACTGTGTGCAGAGCACTGGACTAAGCGCTTGGGAAGGACAAGTCGGCAACAGATAGAGACGGTCCCTACCCAACAGCGGGCTCACAGGCTAGAAGGGGGAGACAGACAACAAAACAAACCATGTAGACAGGTGTCAAGTCGTCAGAACGAATATAGAATTAAAGCTAGATGCACATCATTAACAAAATCAACAGAATAGTAAATACGGACAAGTAAAATAAAGTAATAAATACGTACAGATATATATATATATATATATATATGTGCTGTGGGGAGGGGAAGGAGGTAGGGTGGGGGGATGGGGAGGAGGAGAGGAAAAAGGGGGCTCAGTGTGGAAAGGCCTCTTGGAGGAGGTGAGCTCTCAGTAGGGCTTTGAAGGGAGAAAGAGAGCGAGTTTGGTGGATGTGTGGAGGGAGGGCGTTCCAGGCCAGGAAGAGGACGTGGGCCGGTGGTCGATGGCGGGACAGGCGAGAACGAGGTATGGTGAGGAGATTAGCGGTGGAGGAGCAGAGGGTGCGGGCTGGGCTGGAGAAGGAGAGAAGGGAGGTGAGGTAGGAGGGGGCGAGGTGACGGACAGCCTTGAAGCCCAGGGTGAGGAGTTTTTGCTTCATGAGAAGGTTGATAGGTAACCACTGGAGATTTTTGAGGAGGGGAGTAACATGCCCAGAGTGTTTCTGCACAAGGATAATCCAGGCAGTAGCTTGAAGCGTAGACTGAAGTTGGGAGAGACAGGAGGATGGGAGATCAGAGAGGAGGCCGATGCAGTAATCCAGTCGGGATAGGATGAGAGATTGAACCAGCAAGGTAGCGGTTTGGATGGAGAGGAAAGGGCGGATCTTGGCGATGTTGCGGAGATGAGACCGGCTGGTTTTGGTGACAGATTGGATGTGTGGGGTGAACGAGAGAGCGGAGTCGAGGGTGACACCAAGGTTGTGGGCTGGTGAGACGGGAAGGATGGTAGTGCCGTCAACAGTGATGGGAAAGTCAGGGAGAGGGCAGGGTTTGGGAGGGAAGATAAAGAGTTCAGTCTTGGACATATTGAGTTTTAGATGGCAGGCAGACCTCCAGATGGAGATGTCCTGAAGGCAGGAGGAGACCCGAGCCTGAAGGGAGGGAGAGAGAGCAGGGGCAGAGATGTAGATTTGGGTGTCATCAGCGTAGAGAAGAAAGTTGAAGCCGTGGGAGCGAATGAGGTCACCAAGGGAGTGAGTGTAGATCGAGAACAGAAGGGGACCAAGGACTGACCCTTGAGGAACCCCTACAGTAAGGGGATGGGAGGGGGAGGAGGAGCCCACAAAGGAGACTGCGAATGAACGGCTGGAGAGATAAGAGGAGAACCAGGAGAGGACAGAGTCTGTGAAGCCAAGGTCATATAGCATGTTGAGGAGAAGGTCCGCAGTGTCGAAGGAAGCTGAGAGGTCGAGGAGGATTAGGATAGAGAAGGAGCCGTTGGATTTGGCAAGAAGGAGGTCATTGGTGACCTTGGAGAGGGCAGTTTCGGTGGAGTGGAGGGGATGGAAACCAGATTGGAGCGGGTCAAGGAGAGAGTTGGTGTTGAGGAATTCGAGACACCCCCGGGACCATGAGCTCACTGTGGGCAGGGAATTTGTCCATTTGTTGTTAGGCTGTACCCTCCCAAGCGCTTAGTACCATGCTTTGCACACGGCAAGAGCTCAGTAAATACGACTGAATGAAAGAATGACCTCCACAAATGCGGGAATAACCATTCATTCATTCATTCAATCATACGTATTGAGCGCTTACCGTGTGCAGAGCACGGTACTAAGCGCTTGGGAAGTGCAATTCGGCAACAAAGAGAGGCAATCCTTGCCCAGCAACTGGTTCACAGTCTAGAAGAATAATGATGGCATTTGTTAAGCGCTTACTATATGCCAAGCACTGTTCTAAGTGCTGGGGTGGATACAAGATAATCGGGTTGTCCCCTGTGGGACTCGCAGTCTTAATTCCCATTTTCCAGATGAGGGAACTGAGGCCCAGAGAAGTGAAGTGACTTGCCCAAAGTCACACAGCTGACAAATGGCAGAGGCGGGATTCAAACCCATGATCTTTGACTCCCAAGTCCGGGCTCCTGCCACTAAGCCATGCTATTTCTCAAAGGACCCAGGGGTTGGGCCTTTTGGTTGAAAATGGCTTTTATTACCTTTTCTTTAGGCAGGAACGAACCCAGACTGGTGTTTGAAAAGTGTCTGGGGTGTGTATGTGTGTGTATGGGGGGGTGGGTGTGTGGGTGTGTGTGTGTGTGTGTGTGTGTGTGGTGTGTGTGTGGTGTGTTTTCTAGCCGTTGCTCAGTGGAAAGAGCCCGGGCTTTGGCGTCAGAGGTCATGGGTTCAAATCCCGGCTCCGCCACTTGTCAGCTGTGTGACTTTGGGCAAGTCACTTCACTTCTCTGGCCCTCAGTTCCCTCATCTGTAAAATGGGGATTAAGACTGTGAGCCCCACATGGGACAACCCGATTACCTTGTAACCTCCCCAGCGCTTAGAACAGTGCTTTAGTAAGCGCTTAATAAATGCCATCATTATTATTATTCTAGCCGAGTTACATACTCGAGCGGGAGAGCGCACTCCATGAAAAGAGAGCCAGGCCCCTTTTCATTCATTCAATTCATTCAATCGTATTTCATCATCATCATCATCAATCGTATTTACTGAGCGCTTACTGTGTGCAGAGCACTGTACTAAGCGCTTGGGAAGTACAAGTTGGCAACATATAGAGACAGTTCCCACCCAACAGTGGGCTCACGGTCTTAAAGTATTTATTTATTTATTTATTGAGCGCTTACTTGCGCAGGACACTGTAATGACAATAACAATAATTATTATGGTATGTGTTGAGCATTTACTATGCTAAGCACTGTTCTAAGCGCTGGGGTAGATATAATGTAATCATGTTGTCCCACGTGGGGCTCACAGTCTTCATCCCCATTTTACAGATGAGATAACCGAGGCCCAAGATGCTCCCCCACTCCTTTTCACTCTCTTCCTCTTTTTCTTGCTCTCTCTTTCCCTCTCTCCCTCCCAGCTACACTCCTTTCCCTCCCTCCATATAACCACATAAATATTAAAAAGTCCTCTGACACCCCGGGGAACAAAAGGTGCCATGTGAAATGTAATATTATTTCTGTTTGACTTATTAATAAAACGTGTCATTATGGCTGATTGCCATCATTTTGTAGAGAGCTTTATGTGATGCCTGCACAACTTCATCTTGTTCTAACGCAAACTCGCTTTGAAATATTTCTTAACGGGCTACAGAGAACTTTCTATGCAAGTCTGAGGATGGAAATTATTTAAGTAATATTCCTGAATATTCTTGATGCTCCTCCAGGTACCTGCCGCTACCCTCCACCTTGTCCCAGCTCCCAGGCCCTGGGCATTTAGACTGTGAGCCCACTGTTGGGTAGGGACTGTCTCTATATGTTGCCAATTTGTACTTCCCAAGCGCTTAGTACAGTGCTCTGCACATAGTAAGCGCTCAATAAATACGATTGATGATGATGATGATGATTTTCCTCTACTGGGCTGCCAAGCTGCTACCATTCAGCCATTCAATCGTACTTATTGAGCGCTTACCGTGTGCAGAGCACCGTACTAAGTGCTTGGGTGAGTACACTATAACAATAAACAGACACGTTCCCTGCCCGCAACGAGCTTACAAAATCTAGAGGGGAGACGGACATTGACACAAATAAATAAATTACAGCTACGGATATAAATGCTGCGGGGCTGGGAACGGGGATGAATGAAAGGAGCAAGTCAGGAAGATGCAGAATGGAGAGGGAGAACAGGAAAGGAGGGCTTAGTCAGGGAAGGCCTCTCCCCAGGATCCCAGTGGGTTCCCCTCCACAAAGTTTGTACATATTTATTACTGTTTGTACATATTTATTACTCCATTTATTTATTTATTTATTTTACTTGTACATATTCTATTTATTTTATTTTGTTATTATGTTTGGTTTTGTTCTCTGTCTCCCCCTTTTAGACTGTGAGCCCACTGTTGGGTAGGGACCGTCTCTATATGTTGCCAATTTGTACTTCCCAAGCGCTTAGTACAGTGCTCTGCACATAGTAAGCGCTCAATAAATAGGATTGATTGATTGATCATCATCATCAATCGTATTTATTGAGCGCTTACTATGTGCAGAGCACTGTAGTAATCACAGAGGAACTATGTTTTGTTTTGTTCTCTGTCTCCCCCTTTTAGACTGTGAGCCCACTGCTGGGTAGGGACCGTCTCTATATGTTGCCAACTTGCACTTCCCAAGCGCTTAGTACAGTGCTCTGCACACAGCAAGCGCTCAATAAATACGATTGATTGATTGATTCTACCCTGGGCGGGGGAAGAGAAAAGCAGCCGCAGCCGGCCCACCCCCTGACAGCCGGCTGCACTGCCTCCCTGGGAACCGGCACCGTTTTTCCTCCACGTCAACATCAGAAGGACCTGGGTTCTAATCCCGATTCTGCAACTTTTTTTTAATGGCGTTTATTAAGCGCTTCCTATGTGCAAAGCACTGTTCTAAACGCTGGGGAGGTTACAAGGTGATCAGCTTGTCCCACAGGGGTGGGAAGGTGTCACAATCTTAATCCCCATTTTACAGATGAGGTAACTGAGGCACAGAGAAGTGAAGCGACTTGCCCAAAGTCACACAGCTGACAACTGGCAGAGCCGGAATCTGAACCCATGACCTCTGACTCCAAAGCCCGGGCTCTTTCCACAGAGCCACGCTGCTTCTCTAACTTGTCTGCTGTATGACCTTGGGCAAGTCATTTCATTTCTCCGTGCCTCAGTTACCCCATCTGTAAAATGGGGATCAAGATTGTGAACCTTGTGCCCAAAAGGGACTGTGTCCAATCTGGTAACCTGGTATTGACACCAGAGCTTAGTACAGTGCCTGGCACATAGTAAATGCTCAACAAACACATTAAAACAAGCAAAAAAACAGAGGAGATTCCATCCTGTCCCGTCTTCCACCACCCCAGTGGGAAAGGGAAAAACACCCAAAACAAGAGGCCTCCACAAAACTCTCCCACCATAGACTGGTGACTGCTGTAGTGGTTACTACGGCTATGGGCGTATCCTGAACTCTGAACCCCGAAGGACCCTAATTTCTGCTCCTCTAATCACGGTACCCTACTGATTTTGTTTTTATTTTGTGCATTTGCCCGTGTTGTGTTTTAATAACGGTAATAATTACAATAATGATGACGTTTGTTAAGTACTTCCTATGTGCCAAGCACTGTTCTGCATGCTGGGGGAGATACAGTGTTGATGATGATGGCATTTGTGAAGCGCTTACTATGTGCAAAGCACTGTTCTAAGCGCTGGGGGGATACAATGTGATCACGTTGTTCCACATGGGGCTCACAGTCTTAATCCCCATTTTTACAGGTGAGGTAACTGAGGCCCAGAGAAGTTAAGTGACTTGCCCAAGGTCACACAGCAGACTTGGGGTGGAGCTGGGATTCGAACCCATGACCTCTGACTCCGAAGCCCGGGCTCCTTCCGCTGAGCCACACTGCTTCTCTGATACAAGTTACTCAGGCTGTCCCACGTCGGGCTCACAGTCAATCCCCCTTTTACAGATGAGGTAAATGAGGCCCAGAGAAGTTAAGTGACTTGCCCAAAGTCACACAGCTCATAAGGGATGGAACCGGGATTAGAACCCACAGTCTCTGACTCCCAAACCCGGGCTCTTTCCACAGAGCCACGCTGCTTCTTTTACCATTCCTGATGTGTCTGCCTCCAGTCCCTTTTTCCCATTTATATTCTTAGATTGCGAACCCTCCGAGAGACAGGGACCATGTCTAATTCCCACCTGGTTATTCTCTCCCAACACTTAGGACGCTGCTCTGCACACAGTAAGCTCTAAAACACTATTACTACCGCTACCGTATTCAGAGACAGCACTGTATATTAAGTGCTTGGGACGGTATAGTAGAATTCATGAATGCCGTATGATCCCTTTCCCCAAGGGCTAGCGGAGGCAGACGCTAAAAAAAGAAAATGACAGGCAGGAAGAAGTAATAAAGTAAAAATATATGTACGTAAAGGTAGTGGGTATGAAAACCCAAGTGCTTGTGGGGGTTACTTGCTTGGTTAAACCTTCTCCTTTTTAATTTTTTCAGCCTATAAGGCACCACTGGAAATTCATATTGTGAATATTGTGAACATTCGGTATTTTTCTTCTTAAAAAAGGGCTCTCACCTCTTAAAAATTCCACCGTGCCTTTTTTTCAGTCCTTAATAGTGGACTGGACTACTGCATCAGCCTCCTCTCTGATCTCCCATCCTCCTGTCTCTCCCCACTTCAGTCTCTACTTCACTCTGCTGCCCGGATCATCTTTGTGCAGAAACGCCCTGGGCATGTCACTCCCCTCCTCAAAAATCTCCAGTGGCTGCCTGTCAACCTACGAATCAAGCAAAAACTCCTCACTCTCGGCTTCAAGGCTGCCCATCACCTCACCCCCTCCTACCTCACCTCCTTTTCTCTCCTTCTCCAGCCCAGCCCGCACCCTCCGCTCCTCTGCCGTTAACCTCCTCACTGTACCTCGTTCTCACCTGTCCTGCCACCATCCAGGCTAGCTCTCTTCCTCCCTTCAAAGCCCTACTGAGAGCTCACCTCCTCCAGGAGGCCTTCCCAGACTGAGCCACCTTTTTCCTCTCCTCCTCCCCATCCTCCCCATCTCCTTCCCCTCCGCACAGCACTTGTAACAGTGCAGCGCTTAGAACAGTGCTTTGCACATAGTAAGCACTTAATAAATACCATCATTATTATTATTGTATACATATCTGTACAGATTTATTATTCTATTTATTTTACTTGTACATATTTACTATTCTATTTATTTCGTTAATGATGTGCATATAGCTCTATTTGTTCTGATGATTTGGACACTTGTCTACATGCTTTGTTTCGTTGTCTGTCTCCCCCTTCTAGACCGTGAGCCCGTTGTTGGGTAGGGACCGTCTCTATATGTTACTGACTTGTACTTCCCAAGCGCTTAGTACAGTACTCTGCACACAGTAAGCGCTCAATAAATACGATTGAATGAATGAATGAATAAATACGATTGAATGAATGGTCTTTTCATTTGTACTCTGGCCTCTACTGGAAGATTCTTTTGGCATATTTTCTAGTTAGAGCAAATATTTGCCTTAAGGTTTCTGCTACTTGAAACCCAATTGAATTAAAGAGTACTTGCAGTACAGTGGCGGAAGTTCAAGGAGGAATATTCCCAGCCTAATAAAAGCTTTATGATTGTACTTCAAAGCAAAGAAGCAAAGCTTCTTCCTGTTACGTCAATTGTGTGACCATGGGCAAATCAGTTCACTTTGTGCCTCAGCTACCTCATCTGTAAAATGGGGATGAAGACTGTGAGCCCCACGTGGGACAACCTGATCACCTTGTATCCTTCCCAGCGCTTAGAACAGTGCTTTGCACATAATAAGTGCTTAACAAATGTCCTCCCCCTCCCCATACCCCCCGCCTAACCTCCTTCCCCTCCCCACATATATATATGTATATATGTTTGTACATATTTATTACTCTATTTAATTAGAGACTCTATTTTACTTGCACATATTTATTCTATTTATTTTATTTTGTTAATCTGTTTTGTTTTGTTGTCTGTCTCCCCTTTCTAGACTGTGAGCCCGCTGTTGGGTAGGGACCGTCTCTATATGTTGCCAACTTGTACTTCCCAAACGCTTAGTACAGTGCTCTGCACACAGTAAGCGCTCAATAAATACAATTGAATGAATGAATAATTGTGGTATTTGTTAAGCGCTCACTATGTGCCAGGAACTGTACTAAGCGCTGGGGTGGATGCATCCAAATCGGATTGGACACCGTTCTCTGTCCCACATGGGGCTCACAGTCTCAATCCCCATTTTACAGATGAGGTAACTGAGGCACAGAGAAGTTAAGTGACTTGCCCAAGGTCACACAGCAGACAAATCCCCAAACTCTTCTGCCATGCTGGAAGCTGAAGACATAGCGGTGTAGGGGGAAGGTTTATGGACCATTATGAGTAGAATAAATTGGATAGGACTATGCCCATTATGGACATCCTTGCTTTACCCCACTGGTGCCCGGGAAAGAATTAGACAGGGCCCCGTCCACTACGTCTCTGACATGTCTGGCCGTGCTATTCTGAAGGACGATGATGATGGTATTTGTTAAGTGCTTACTGTGTGCCAGGCACTGTACTAAGCACTGGGCACTGTACTAACAGCTGAGTCTTGGGCTCTTTGTCAACCCCTTTATGCAACAAAATCACCTAAGTAATTCCGGAAACTACTGACTCTGAAATAAGCAGCATCATTGTCATTCATATCTGGCAATTAATGATCCATGACCTCTCACTTGATCTACTTCATACGGAGCTAGAGATAGATTTCTTTTCCGAAAATGTGAATTTCCTAATTCACCGATCAGTTACTCCAGAGAACTGTTTTGCTTTTATTTTTCATGGTAGGGCAGTCCTATTGAGTTATGAAACTGGTGTCAAGGGATACAGTCGCTCTGCCCAAAAGGAGGAAAACAGTCTGGATCCTTCCCTTCCAGCCATGAGTCATTCATTCATTCATTCAATTGTATTTATTGAGCGCTTACTGTGTGCAGAGCACTGTACTAAGCGCTTGGGAAGTACAAGTTGGCAACATATAGAGATGGTCCCTACCCAAAAGTAGGCTCACAGTCTAGAAGGAGTCTAGAGTAAATCATTCAGCCTGTCAGCGTTAAATGTTTATGTAAGCCTTTCTTGAGTCTTTCACCAAAATCAAATTTTCACACGAATTTGTGGCAAGTACGTTGTGTTCTTCAAAAATAGGTATTTTGAATAATATTTAGAAACATTGATGTTTAAAAACGTTTTAGAAAATTTCAGTAGTTTTATATTTAGCCACAACCTTCCTTCCAAGAAATTTAGTGTATCAACTGAATGTTTGTCCTTTATCCATCACTAAAAACTTTCCAAGAGATATTAACAGGTAGATGGAGGAGGCAAATATTGGTAGCATTTATTTTTACAAAATGACTCGCCACCTGTTATTCTGGTCTCTCTCCCTTCAACCTGAAGCTCCACCTTGTCGATACACACACCAACTAATAGCCTTACGCCCACACTCAGAAGCTTGGGTCCAGATTTGGCTGTGAAAAGGAGACGGGAAGGGTTGGAAGGTCAGGGGTGAAAGTGAGATTGCTTCAGTGAGATTGAAGGCCAAAGGGAGCAGCTGAGGGGCTTCTCTTGTGGGTGTGTGAGGTGATAAGATGCCTCTCTCTAAAATGCCTCCTCTCTCCATTTTCCTTTTTCAGTAGTGATGATGCCTGCTCTCCTATCGCATTAGTTAACATTGAAGTTGCACCTTCCTGATTGGCGCAGATGGTTCGATGTGAACACATTCTTATAGAAAAGCCAAGGCAAGTATTATCACTCCACTGTTTCATCGATAAGGAACTTTAAAATTAAAGTTAGATTGGATTATCTAATATTTTACCTCCAGAAGACGCAGCAGGATGCTTGGAGAAACCATGATATTTACCCTCTTTTAGACTGTGAGCCCACTGTTGGGTAGGGACTGTCTCTATATGTTGCCAACTTGTACTTCCCAAGCGCTTAGTACAGTGCTCTGCACACAGTAAGCGCTCAATAAATACGATTGATTGATTGATCTTGATATCCGCCTGAACATTTGGTAATGGATCATCGAATCCCTCACTTTCCTTTTAAACCATAACATTTCCTCTAGTCATCAATTACAGATTGCTCCTCCATTAATTTATCCAAACCCTTCTCGAGTCTGTTTCATCTTTCAGACCTCCACAACTTCCTGCGATTAAAAAAAAGATAATCTATCATCTACTGGGTGAAAAAATGTTCCCTTTGGTTTATTTCAAAACTACTATTTCAATCAATCAATCACTGTGCCTCAGTGACTTCATCTGTAAAATGGGGATTAAGACTGTGAGCCCCTTGTGGGACAACCTGATTACCTTGCATCTACCCCAGCGCTTAGAATCCAATCAATCAATCACAATATTTATGAGATGCCCTCTATGGTGGCGTTGTTAATTGTTTTGGGAAAGAGGTCAAAGAGATGATTTGGGAGAGTCGACGAGGAGTTCAGTTTTCATGTTGAACTTGAGCTGCTGAGGAGTCATTCATACAGAGGTGTTTTGCAGGCAAGAAGTGAAGGTAAAATTACAGGTGAGGAGAGAAGTCAGGGCTAATGAAAAGATTTGGTTAACGTTATTGATAATAATAAGTAATAAAAGCAAATACCATTATTATTACTGGCAGCAATAATCGTGGTATTTGTTGAGTGCTTTTTTTGGTGCCAAGCATTCTGCTTGACGATGGGATAGATAGAACATAATCAGATTAGACAGAGTGCCTGGCCCAGGACTGAATCATCTCAATTCAGATCAAAATAATTCCTGGCTTGGAGTATTTAAATGATTTAGGGTAAATATATATCTGGGGACTGGATTATCTGAATAATTCATTTCAAGAACTCCAACCTCCCTCCGGGGTTCTATTCACTACTTCAGAGGTTTTCAACCAGGGTTCATGGATTCCGGGGAAACTTCAGAGTAATAACTGTGGTATGTGTTAAGCGCTTATTATGCGTCAAGCATTCATTCAATCGTATTTCAGTCGTATTTATTGAGCACTTACTGTTTGCAGAGCACAGTACTTAGCGCTTGGGAAAGTACAATACAACATTAAACAGTCATATTCTTTACCCACAATGAGCTTACACTTTAGAGGATGAGCTTACAGGGTACTAAGCGCTGATAGATACAAGATAATCAAGATCCCACATGGGGCTTACAAGTCTAAGCAGAAAGGAGAGCAGGTATTGAATCCCCATTTTGCAGATGAGGGAACTGAGGCACAGAGAAGTTAAATGCTCTGCACACAGGAAGCGCTCAATAAATACAACTGATTGATTGATTGATTGATTGACTTGTCCAATGGCACACAGCTGACAAGCAGCAGAGTGGAGATTAGAACCCAGATCCTTTGACTGTCAAGCCCGCGTTCATTCCATTAGGCCACACTGCTTCTCCAGTGTACTGATTACAGAATAGTCGCTATGGCAGACAGTAGCAACAGATATGTAAACTCACCTTGAATTAATTGAGAAGATATTCACTTACCTTTATCATAATTATGTCCAAGACTGAACTCCTTACCTTCCCTCCCAAACCCTGCCCTCTCCCTGACTTTCCCATCACTGTTGACGGCACTACCATCCTTCCCGTCTCACAAGCCCACAACCTTGGTGTCATCCTCTACTCCGCTCTCTCGTTCACCCCTCAAATCCAATCCGTCACCAAAACCTGCCGGTCTCATCTCTGCAACATCGCCAAGATCCTCCCTTTCCTCTCCATCCAAACTGCTGCCCTGCTGGTTCAATCTCTCATATCCCGATTAGATTACTACATCGGCCTCCTCTCTGATCTCCCATCCTCCTGTCTCTCCCCACTTCAATCTATACTTCATGCAGCTGCCCGGGTCATCTTTGTGCAGAAACGCTCTGGGCATATTACTCCCCTCCTCAAAAATCTCCAGTGGCTACCAATCAACCTACATATCAGGCAAAAACTCCTCACTCTAGGCTTCAAGGCTGTCCATCACCTCACCTTCTCCTACCTCACCTCCTTTCTCTCTTTCTCCAGCCTAGCCCACACCCTCCGCTCCTCTGCCACCGCTAACCTCCTCACCGTACCTCGTTCTCGCCTGTCCCACCATCGACCCCCGGCCCATGTCCTCCCTCTGGCCCAGAATGCCGTCCCTCCACACATCCGCCAAGCTAGCTCTCTTCCTCCCTTCAAAGCCCTACTGAGAGCTCACCTCCTCCAGGAGGCCTTCCCAGACTGAGTCCCCTCCTTCCTCTCCCCCTCCTCCCCCTCCCCATCCCCCCCTTTACCTCCTTCCCCTCCCCACAGCACCTGTATTTATGTTTGTACAGATTTATTACTCTATTTATTTTACTTGTACATATTTACTATTCTATTTTATTTTGTTAATATCTTTTGTTTTGTTGTCTGTCTCCCCCTTCTAGACTTTGAGCCCGTTGTTGGGTAGGGACCGTCTCTATATGTTACCAACTTGTACTTACCAAGCACTTAGTACAGTGCTCTGCACACAGTACGTGCTCAATAAATACGATTGAATGAATGAATGAATGAATGAATAATAAATTGTGGTATTTGTTAAGCGCTTACTATGTGCCAAGCATTATTCTAGCACAGGGGTAGATACAAGCAGTGTGGCTTAGTGGAAAGAGCCCGGGCTTTGGAGTCAGAGGTTATGGGTTCAAATTCCGGCTCCGCCAACTGTCAGCTGTGTGACTTTGGGCAAGTCATTTAACTTCTCTGTGCCTCAGTTCCCTCATCTGTAAAATGGGGATTAAGACTGTGAGCCCCCCGGGGACAACCTGATCTCCTTGTAACTTCCCCAGCGCTTAGAACAGTGCTTTGCACATAGTAAGCGCTTAATAAATGCCATTATTATTATTATTACTGTGAGCCCCATGTGGGACAACCTGATTACCTTGTATCCCCCCAGCACTTAGAAGAGTGCTTTGCACATAGTAAATGCTTAATAAATGTCATTATTATTATTATTATTATTATTATTATTATTATTATTATTACTGTGAGCCCCACGTGGGACAACCTGATTACATTGTATCCCCCAGCACTTAGAAGAGTGCTTTGCACATAGTAAATGCTTAATAAATGCCATCATTATTATTATTATTGTTATTACAAGGTAATCAGGTTGCACACAGTCCCTGGTCCCACTTGGGGCTCAGGATCTTGATCCCCTTTTACAGATAAGGTAACTGAGGCACAGAGAAGTTAAGTGACTTGCCCAAGGTCACACAGGAGGTGTGTGGCAGAGGTGGGATCATCATCATCATCAATCATATTTATTGAGCGTTTACTGGTGGGATTAGAACCCATGCCTTCTGATTTCCGGGCCCAGGCTCTTTCCAGTAGGCCATGCTACTTCACACACTGCCTATCATCTGCTGCTGTCCATGATATTGCTGGTCCTTTTGTGTGTGTGTGTGTGTGTGTGTGTGTGTGTGTGTGTGTGTGTGTGTGTGTGTTAAAGGGGGAGCATAAAGGAGTTTGGGTGGGTGAATGGCACAAGGTTCAGGGGGTACATGATGGGGAGGTATGTGTTTTGGGGTCTATTTCAGAAGAAACACCGACGTTACAAGGGTATTTGTTTCTTTGAAAGGTTATAAACCACTTCTCAAATTCAAGCCATTTCTTTCCCACTGCTCTGAGTCCATATGCTGACTGAATGCAGAATCTGACAATGACTGTAATTCCTCTTTTCTCTGCAATGTGCCGTGCACATGAAGGGACTCAATTAATATAATTAATAAAGACAATGATGATGCATTAGGAAATGAAAAATATTCCTGGAGTGGCTAGACTATAATTATTCGCTCTAGCGTTTAGGGTTCCAAGCATCTACTTGCTCAGTAAAGTATTTCTGCTGAGATATTTATATTTTCAGATCAGTGAATAGGAGAAGTGTCTTTTTCATAACCTTCTTGGCCAAACGATATAGATTTCTTGGTCAGAACATTTCATCTAGGAAGACGCTCTTAGAATAGCAAGGAAGCTCTATGTCTCCAGGAAAAAAATATCATGCTACAGCCTAAGTGAAACTTCATCAATATGAATGAACTTTGTCAGGTTTCAACTTGCACATCTTACAAAACTCTAAAGTGGAACCTTCATTTTAGAGAAACAGCAGGCCTGGGAATCAGAAGGACCTGGTTTCTAATCCTAGTTTTGCCACCTGTCTGCTGTGTGACCTTGGCCAAGTTACTTAACTTCTTTGACCTCAGTTACTTCATCTGCAAAATGGGAATTAAGACAATGAGCCCCATGAGAAGCATCGCATCTCAGTGGAAAGAACACGGGCTTGAGAGTCAGAGGTCGTGAGTTCTAATCCCTGTTCCACCACTTCTGTGTGCCTTAGTGACCTCATCTGTAAAATGGGGATTAAGACTGTGAGCCCCACATGGGCTCCCAGTATCCCCCCCAGTGCTTAGAACAGTGCTTCACACATAGTAAGTGCTCAACAAATACCATCATCATCATCATCATCATTGTTATTATTCTCTGTGCCTCAGTGACTTCATCTGTAAAATGGGGATTAAGACCGTGAGCCCCTCGTGGGACAACCTGATTACCTGGTATCTACCCCAGCGCTTAGAACAGTGCTTGGTACATAGTAAGCACTTAACAAATACCATTATTATTATTATTACTATGTGGGGCATGGACTGTGTCCAATCTAATTAGCTTGTATCTATCCCAGTACAGTGCCTGGCACATAGTAAGTGCTTAACAAATGTCATTAAAAAATTAGCTGGTCAAACTATTAATCAATCACTAGAATTGGGGTGCCTACTGTTTCCAGATCACTGTACTAAGTACTTATGGAAATAAGGTAGGGTTTGTAAACATGACTCCTGCTCCCGCGGAGCTTAAAATCGAGCGAGCGAGAGAGCTAATACAATTAATTACAGGTAGTGATTAGGAATTAATTAGTCAAGTACAAATCTGTGTACAGAAGTGTTATGGGAGATGGGTGTACTTAAGTGTATATGTGCTGCTAAAGTGCCGTACTAGCAGTTGGGAGGTACTACAATGTGGAGAATAGAAATTAATTGAGCAGGGCCTTCTAGAGAAGATGTGATTTCGGAAGGATTTTGAAGATGGGAAGAACTGTGATCTGTCTATGTGAAGGGGAAGGGAGTTTCAGACAGGATGAAGAAGGTGAGCAAGAGGTCAGTGGTGGGAGAGACAAAAATTAATTAATTAATTAATTCATTTGATCGTATTTATTGAGCGCTTATCGTGTGCAGAGCACTGTACTAAGTGCTTGGGAAGTACAAGTTGGCAACATATAGAGATGGTCCCTTACCCAACAACAGGCTCACAGTCTAGAAGGGGGAGACAGACAACAAAACCAAACATGTGGACAGGTGTCAAGTCATCAGAATAAATAGAAATAAAGCTAGATGCACATCACTGACAAACTAAATAGAATAGTAAATATGTACAAGTAAAATAAATAGAGTAATAAATCTGTACAAACTCAGTGGAAAGAACATGGGCTTTGGAGTCGGACGTCACGGGTTCAAATCCCGGTTCCGCCACTTGTCAGCTGTGCGACTTTGGGCACTTTGGGCGACTTTGTTAAGTGCGACTTTGGGCACTTCACTTCTCTGTGCCTCAGTGACCTCATCTGTAAAATGGGGATGAAGACTGTGAGCCTGCCGTGGGACAACCTGATCACCTTGTAACCTCCCCAGCGCTTAGAACAGTGCTTTGCACATAGTAAGCGCTTAATAAATGCCATCATTATTATATATGCAGGTGCTGTGGGGAGGGGAAGGAGGTAGGGCGGGTGGGGGATGGGGAGGAGGAGAGGAAAAATGGGGCTCAGTCTGGGAAGGCCTCCTGGAGGAGGTGAGCTCTCAGTAGGGCTTTGAAGGGAGGAAGAGAGTTAGCTTGGCGGATGTGCGGAGGGAGGGCATTCCAGGCCATAGGGAGGATGTGAGCCGGGGGTCGACGGCGGGACAGGCGAGAACGAGGTACGGTGAGGAAGTTAGAGGCAGAGGAGCAGAGGGTGCGGGCTGGGCTGGAGAAGGAGAGAAGGCAGGTGAGGTAGGAAGGGGCGAAGGGATGGACAGCCTGGAAGCCGAGGGTGAGGAGTTTCTGCCTGATGTGCAGATTGATTGGTAGCCACTGGAGATTTTTGAGGAGGGGAGTAACATTTCATTCATTCATTCAACCATATTTATTGAGCACTTACTGTGTGCAGAGCACTGTACTAAGTGCTTGGGAAGTACAAGCTGGCAACATATAGAGACGGTCCCTACCCAACAGCGGGCCCAGAGTGTTTCTGAACAAAGATGATCCATGGCAGCAGTGTGAAACACAGTGAGTAGGTCAGCCTGAGAGGAATGAAGAGTTCAAGGTGGGGAGTAACGATAGGATTTGCACCCTTTTTTCACCCCCATCAGCCCAACGACACTTATTTACATAGTCATAATTTATTTATATTACTGCCTGTCTTCTCTTCTAGACTATAAGCTCTTTGTGGGCAGGGAACGTCTCTACCGACTCTGTTACATTGTAATAATAATAATAATAATAATGGCATTTATTAGGCGCTTACTGTGTGCAAAGCACTGTTCTATGTGCTGGGGGGATACAAGGTGATCAGGCTGTCCCACGGGGGGCTCACAGTCAATCCCCATTTTACAGATGAGGTAACTGAGGCACAGAGAAGTTAGGTGACTTGCCCAAAGTCACACAGCTGACAATCAATCAATCATATTTATTGAGCGCTTACTCTGTGCAGAGCACTGTACTAAGCGCTTGGGAAGTACAAGTCGGCAACATATAGAGACAGTACCTACCTAACAGCGGGCTCACAGTCTAGAAGGGGGAGACAGACAACAAAACAAAATATGTAGACAGGTGTCAAAATCATCAGAACAAATAGAATTACAGCTATGTGCACATCATTAACAAAATAAATAGAAGAGTAAACATCATCATCATCATCATCATCAATCGTATTTATTGAGCGCTTACTATGTGCAGAACACTGTACTAAGCGCTTGGGAAGTACAAATTGGCAACATACAGAGACAGTCCCTACCCAACAGTGGGCTCACAGTCTAAAAGGGGGAGACAGAGAACAAAACCAAACATACTAACAAAATAAAATAAATAGAATAGATATGTACAAATAAAATAAATAAATAAATAAATAGAGTAAAAAATATGTACAAACATATATACATATATACAGGTGCTGTGGGGAAGGGAAGGAGGTAAGATGGGGGGGATGGAGAGAGGTACTTGTAAACATGTACAAGTAAAATAAATAGAGTAATAAATCTGTACAAATATATACAATTGCTGTGGGAAGGGGAAGGAGGTAGGGCTGGGGGGGCGGAGGCGGTTATCAATCCAGTATTTGACAAGTGACAAGTGGTATCATGTACCTTTGCCTTGTTAACAGTTCTGGAATGGTTTAAAAACAGTACCATGATGAACACATCAGGATTTTTGAAACTCTCATTGCAACACTCAGTCAATAAATGGATTGAGTGATCAATAGCATTTATTGACACTTACTATGTGCAGAGCACTGTACTAAGTACTTGGGAGAATACAATAAAACAGAATTAGTGGACATGTTCCGTGCCCGTAACAAGCTGATAGTCTAGAGAGGGATGTAGTCTACAGTTTAGAAGGGAACATGTATGACGTGTTCTTCCTCCTATATAGACTCTCTATATAGTCTATGCCAATTTGTACTTCCCAAGCGCTTAGTACAGTGCTCTGCACATAGTAAGCGCTCAATAAATACGATTGATTGATTGATTGACTCTGAGCTTCATGTGGGACAGGAATTGTGTCCAACCTGGTAATCTTGATTCTACCCCAAGCTTGGCTCAGAGTAAGCATTTAATAAATATTATTGCAAAGGGACGGCTGAAGAAAAAGAGCAAAAATCGTGGGAGCAACATTGCCTTGATCTGAAAGGAAATTAGCACATTTTGAATCAAAAAGAAGGAAACCAACACTACTTTTTGCAGCCTCACTAGGGTTCCTGTGATGAAGGCTCCAATAGGCGACCCAGACAATGTCAAGGCATTGAAAGAGAATTATTTATGAATGTTAATGAGTCGTAACTAAGCCAGGAAGAGGATCAAATTTCACGCTTCCAGGAATAATCAACCCCAGGATGAGCTCTGAGCAGCATTATCACTCAGATTTCATTTCACTGACCACAAGTGGAGGAAGGGTGCTGAGTGGATGGGTGCAATACAGAAATTGCTAACCAGAAGGGAGTGGCTCTTTTCAAACAAAAGCTTCTTAAGGAACAGGAGACAAAAGAGAAAACAGTGCCAGGCACTGAAAGCGTTTAACAAAACAGTACGGCAAGGGTTCTGATCCCAGCTCTGCCACTTGTCTGCTTTATGACCTTGGGCAAGTCGTTTCACTTTTCTGGGCTTCAGTTCCCCTCATCTGTAAAATGGGGATTAAGGGTGTGAGTCCCACCCAGTTATCTTGTATCTATCCCAGTGCTCAGAACTGTGCCTGGCACATAATAAGCACTTAACAAATACCATTACTATTATTATTATTTACTCTCTTTATTCATCCCTCCCTCAGCCCCACAGCACTTATGTACATACTTGTAATTTGTTTATACTAATGTATAGTATAGAGAAGTATAGTACAGTATATATATAGTATTACTATATATAGTATATATAGTATGTATATACTATATAGAAGTATAGTAATCAATCAATGAATCAATCATATTTATTGAGCGCTTACTGTGTGCAGAGCACTGTACTAAGCGCTTGGGAAGTACAAGTTGGCAACATGTAGAGACAGTCCCTACCCAACAGCGGGCTCACAGTCTAGAAGGGGGATAGTAAGTGTAGTATAGTATAGAGAAGCAGCGTGGCTCAGTGGAAAGAGCCCGGACTTTGGAGTCAGAGGTCACGGTTTCAAATCCTGCCTCCACCAATTGTCAGCTGTGTGACTCTGGGCAAGTCACTTCACTTCTCTGTGCCTCAGTTACCTCATCTGTAAAATGGGGATTAAGACTATGAGCCCCCCGTGGGACAACCTGATCACCTTGTATCTCCCTAGTGCCTAGAACAGTGCTTTGCACATAGTAAGCGCTTAACAAATACCATTATTATTATTATTATTAATGTCTAGCTCACCCTCTGGACTAAAAGTTCATTGCGGGCAGGGAATATGTCTACCAAATGTGTTATATTGTGATATTTTACTCTTCCAACCGCTTAATACAATGCTTGCAAACAGTAAGCATTCAATAAATACAATTGATTTACTGATTTACTGATTAGACTGTGAGCCCACTGTTGGGTAGGGACTGTCTCTGTATGTTGCCAACTTGTACTTCCCAAGCGCTTAGTCCAGTTCTCTGCACACAGTAAGTGCTCAATAAATACGATTGATTGATTGATTGATTAAAATGCTCTCCCTCAGCAACTCACAGTGAGTCTCCCCATCCCCATTCTCTCCATGAGTCGATCTCTTCTCTCTCCTTTCCACCCAATCTCCCTTCATCACAACTGTCTTTATCTCCTTTTGGGACCCTCAAGGAACCAGAGCTTCACTATGGGAAGCGCTATCTTGGTACAGAGAATGCAGGATTAGGAGTTTGGTTGCCGGTGTTCTTTCCCCAGCTCTGATTTGGCCGCTGCCCCTCAGCTCACCTGACAGGCAGCTGAGATCTTGGGTCATTTCAAACCTCAGTTGTTGTGGAGCAGAGCCAGCCCTATTATTGGCCCCACAGACCAAGAAGCTCCACTTGTCCAGGGAACCTTCATTCATTCATTCATTCATTCATTCAATCGTATTTATTGAGCACTTAATGTGTGCAGAGCACTGTACTAAGCGCTTGGGAAGTATAAATTGGCAACATATAGAGATGGTCCCTACCCAACACCGGGCTCACAGTCTAGAAGGGGGAGACAGACAACAAAACACAACATGTAGACAGGTGTCAAGTCGCCAGAACAAATAGAATTAAAGCTAAATCATCATCATCATCATCAATCGTATTTATTGAGGGCTTACTATGTGCAGAGCACTGTACTAGGCTTGGGAAGTACAAATTGGCAACATATAGAGACAGTCCCTACCCAACAGTGGGCTCACAGTCTAAAAGGGGGAGACAGAGAACAGAACCAAACATACTAACAAAATAGAATAAATAGAATAGCTATGTACAAGTAAAATAAATAAATAGAGTAATAAATATGTGTGCATCATTAACCAAATAAATAGAATAGTAAATATGTACAAGTAAAATAGAGTGATAAATCTGTACAAATATATATACAGGTGCTGTGGGGGGCGGGGAAGGAGGTAGGGCCTAAGGAGGAGAGGAAAAAAGGAGCTCAGTCTGAGAAGGCCTCTTGGAGGAGGTGAGCCTTTGTTCGGACACAGATGGCAATTTTGTTAATGATGTGCATATAGGTATAATTCTATTTATTCTGACGATTTTGACACCTGTCTACATGTTTTGTTTTGTTGTCTGGTTCCCCCGACTAGACAGTGAGCCCATTGTTGGGTAGGGACCGTCTGTATATGTTGCCGACTTGTACTTCCCAAGCTCTTAGTCCAGTGCTCTGCACACAGTAAGTGCTCAATAAATATGATTGAATGAATGAATGAATGAATAAATAGCCAACTACCGGGGCCTGCACCAAGCCAGTCAGCTCCATTGGGTCCATTGGGTGACACACCTGGGCCTTAAGGGACACCAACCCTTTAGGGTAAATCCCTCCCTGTCTCTGCTCCAAGCTCAAAGAGGCTACAGCTGGATGTCCTTGCTAAACCCATCTGCTAAGCCCAGAAACAGCTTGGGAATCAATCAATCAATCGTAATTATTGAGAGCTTACTGTGTGCAGAGCACTGTACTAAGCGCTTGGGAAGTACAAGTTGGCAACATATAGAGACGGTCCCTACCCAACAGCGGGCTCACAGTCTAGAAGAGGGAGACAAACAACAAAACAAAACAAGTAGACAGGTGTCAAGGGAAGAGGAGAGGAAAAAGGGGGCTCAGTCTGGGCTCAGTCTCAGCACGGGCTTTGGAGTCAGAGATCATGGGTTCAAATCCGGGCTCTGCCAATTGTCAGCTGTGTGACTTTGGGCAAGTCACTTCACTTCTCTGGGCCTCAGTTACCTCGTCTGTAAAATGGAGATTAAGACTGTGAGCCCTCTGTGGGACAACCTCATCACCTTGTAACCTCCCCAGTGCTTAGAACAGTGCTTTGCACATAGTAAGCGCTTAATAAATGCCATTATTATTATTATCTCCCCCAGGAGATAAGGAGGGCTGTAGTTTTTCTCTGAAGTGTCCTTGCGAAAGGCAGCAAATCAACAAAGGAGGGAGAAGCGGCCAAGCACGTGACTGGCAGTCAGACCTAGGTCCTAATCCTGACTCTGCCACTTGTCCACTATTTGTGACCTTGGGCAAGTCAATTAAGTTGTCTGTGCTTCAGTTACCTCATCTGTAAAATGGGGATTAAAACTGTGAGTCCCATGTGGGACATGGATTGTGTCCAATCTTGCATCTTGTATGTATCCCAGCGGTTAGTACAGTTTTTTGTACAGTTAATACTGTTAGCTTGGCACATAGTAAGTGCTTAACAAATACCACAATTATTGTTATTATTATTAGTGCCTGGCATATAGGAAGTGCTTAACAAATACCACAATTATTATTATTATTATTGGTGCCTGGCATATAGGAAGTGCTTAACAAATACCATTAAAATAGTCACAGAAATTTTCCTAGACCATGTCTAAGTATAAGGGTTTTTAACATATTTCAATAGCCTTAAAAAACTCAGCCCTAATAAGCCTCAGAAGAATTACCAACAATTGAAAGCTCAGGTGAAAATGTCATCAAGGCAAATCTTGAATTCAGAACTAAGTACCACTGGAAAAGTTTAAGTTGTTCCTTTTGGAGAATATATGTTTTGGGGCACCTTATTCTGCACTATATGTTGGGGCTTTGGACTTAGAAAATTATTAGAAAAGAACTAAATCCTTATCAGTATTTTACAAAAAACTTTCATAAAGCATTTTTGTGAAATTTTATCTCTTTACAGCAATTACACAAATAGATTATTTGGAGAAGTAATGCTCCCAAATGAAGGCTTTTCCATCTTTTCCTATTCTGTTTTTAAGAAAGACAATCCATATGAGTAGAATTTTCCACAAACTAATTATGGCACTTGTTCAGTGCTTACTATGTGCCAAGTACAGTACTAAGCACTGCGATAGATACAAGATAATCAGTTAAGGCGCAATCCCTTTCTACATGTGGTTCACAGTCTAAGTAGGAGGGAGTAGGATTGAATCCCTATTTTACAGATGAGGAAACTGAGGCACAGCAAAGTTAAATGACTTGCCCAAGGTCATACAGCAGACAAATGGGGATTAATGCTCTTTCCACTAGACCACACAGCTCCTCTAATTTCCCATGTGTAATGAAAGATAAAATTGTTTCATTTACTTTAAAGTTTGAACATCAAAATAATCGGCAACAATTAAAAGACAGAATTTAAAAAACAAAATAAAATCCTCGTGGTTTTCTGTGATTTAGGTCAATGTGTTAAGGTGGGTAGCTAGTGATGTTTCTGGTTAGAGCAAAGAGAAGGAAATTGTCCTGCACGTCTTACTCTTCTCCGGGAAATTCATTGAAGAAGGAAGGGGAGTTGGGGTGAGGGGGTAGGGGAAATTGAAAGTGAACTGGGTTAGCCTTTTGAAACTTCTACTTTATTTCCTCCAGTACAGTCAGGCCAAAACTGCTTTGTTTTTGTTATTTTAATTTTAATTTTTCACTCAAACTTTAAAATATTTTCCCAACAGGATATCCCCTGATTCACACTCTGTGAGAAAAATTCCAGGCTTTCAGAACCTAGAGTTCAATATTAGAAAGCCAGCTTTGGGTAAATCAATTAAATTCATTCAGATAACACGAGGAAAACATATAAACACCTGGGGGAAATTTCTTGAGAAGAAAACAGACCATTGAAATCAGTGGAAAGAGCATGGGCTTTGGAGTCAGAGGTCATGGGTTCAAATCCCTGCTCCACCAATTGTCAGCTGTGTGACTTTGGGCAAGTCACTTCACTTCTCTGGGCCTCAGTTACCTCATCTGTAAAATGGGGATGAAGACTGTGAGCCCCCCCGTGGGACAACCTGATCACCTTGTGGCATCCCCAGAGCTTAGAACAGTGCTTTGCACATAGTAGGCACTTAATAAATGCCATCATTATTATTCTCTCCCTTCCTTTTGGAGAAGAGAGGTGAGGGCATCCTGAAAATATAAGAATATTTTCCCAGAGTGGAAAAAAAAAGGGAGTTGGCAGGCTGACAAAAAAAAAAAAAACCAAACAGAAACAAAAACAAAAACTGAGGCCCTGTCTAGCCTTACTAAAATGGAAGGAAATTCTTCAATTTTTAAAATTTCATTTTTGGCAAAGTGGAGCTATTTCTTATAAAAGCTAGAGCTGACTTCTCAAAAATCCCATCTGCCTTCTTACATCTACCCTAAAACAGTGGAAAAAGCCAGGGAAATTTATTTAGGGCCCACAACAAAAGGTGAAAATCTTACAGCTATGACATTTAGTGCCCTGAACATATTAAGAACTCAGTAAGTGAGATTGATTGATTGATTATCTAGTGCCCAATGTATAAGGCACTTGGGATAAACAGATAAAAGAGTAGTTCCTGTCCTTGAAGAGTTTATGATTAAATATGTCTTTAGGAAAAGAAAGGGAATTAGGTTTACAGGATTTACAGATTTTCCAGGTGAGAGATGTGTAGTAAAATAGAGAATCCTGGGGAAGAAATGGCCCAGAAATGACCAAAGGGAAGGCTGAATTTTGGTGTCTGGAAAATATCATTTGCTTGGTTTTAATTCTGTTTAGGAAAAAAAATTCAGTTCAATTTCTCAGGAAAAATAGTGGGAAATAGTGGACTCTTGTGGCATCCTGGTGCTTAATAAAAACACCATGAGATTAGTGGGGAGAAAGCAGGAACCTGGGGCAAGGGAAATTTGATTGGATCCTGCAAAAATGAGAATAAAATATCCAGAATGGAAAAAGGGAGTTGACTGACCAAAAAAAGAGAACCCTCAAGCCTTAATCAAATGGAAGTAAACACATTTTTATAATGTCCTAGATTTAAAAACAAATCAATTTAGTTCTCATTTTGCCCCAGAAATTTCCCTTAATCACATTTAGCGTAGGAGGATTTCAACCTCAAAAATATAACCGTATATAGAGCAACGTATTAAAGTTCAAAATCAGTGGTCATTATCAAAATAAAAAAGTAGAAAGCCAGATCACTCTCTGGAAGGCCTTTTGCAGTAAAACAATCCTTCACAGACTGTGAGCCCACTGTTGGGTAGGGACTGTCTCTATATGTTGCCAATTTGTACTTCCCAAGCGCTTAGTACAGTGCTCTGCACATAGTAAGCGCTCAATAAATATGATTGATTGATTGATTGATTCACAGAGAACTGGGATGAGTGGGAATTAGCCTGTTTATTCCTGGAATGTTGCAATAAACCAGAAGCAATTTGGCCTAGGGTAAAGAGCACAGGACTGGGAGTTCTAAACCTAGTTCTGCTGCCTGTGTGCTGTGTGCCCTTGGGTAAGTCACTTGACTTTTCTGTATTTCAGTTTCCCTATCTGTAAAATGGGATTTACTCATCTGTTCTCCACCCCCTTAGATTGTGATCCTCCTGTGGATCAGAGATGTGTCTGATTTGATCTATACAGAGTGGGTGGTAAGTAATAAACAGTTAACAAATGCAATTATTAATAACCTGCCACAGGTTAGTATTCCAGTCCAGCACAGCCGTATTTTATCTCCTCGTTATTTCCTGTGTATAATGGTCGGTAATTATGAAATGCTACGAGACATGCCTGTCACACGCAGTCAGAAAAATGAAATATTCACTGAAAATCAATGGGGTAAAATTGACAAAGACTGCCATGCCAATTCTGGATCACCATTACTGTAGCGAACAGTGATAAAGGATTTTTCTTTTCCCACCAAAGGACTACAACTAGGAATTCAAATACTCCAAATGGCTAAAGTTCTCCAACATGAAGAGAACAGAAAGAATGAAGACATACATGAAAAAAAAAATCTACGGATCTATCTGCAGATCAATAAATCATATTTATTGAGTACCAACTATGTGCAAAGCGTAAGTGGACAAGAGATGGTTAAGGGGAAACTTTTTTTATATTATAAACTTAGCTCCCAGAGGCTTATAGGAGTTCTGCCTCAGGTCTTTATGGCTGGGTCTCTGGACAAAGACTTTAGCTTCATATGGATAAAGGTGAAACTTATTTAGGATCCACACAGATTCCTAGAAGTTACTAGGAACTTTACCCCAGGAGTTTATGATAAACATCATAGAGAGAGAAAAATGAATACTCAAGACTGAAAAGGAGAAATTAACAAAAATTCCTGAAAATTCCACAACAGCTGTTGAAGAAATTCCCAAACTTGTAGGGAGTAGATAATGTACAGTGAAATATTATTACTGAAAATATGTTACAATTTTGCTATGAAAATACTTGAGAAGGAAAAGGAGGGATTGGATTAGCTACATTCCATATCTCCCACTTATTTCTTTTCTGGGTCTTCAAGGTCTTCTTCAGTAAGCAGAGAATGTTTTTGCAATGGGAAATTATAGATGAGCTTTGAGTATTATCTGCTGCTTAATTCTCTTCTGAGTCTTCAAGGACTGACTCCTCCAGGAACCAGGGAGAATATTTGGGCATGGCTTAGTGGATGGAGCATGGCCTGGAAGTCCAAAGGACCTGGGTTCTAATCCCGTCTCTGCCACTTGTCTGCTGTGTGACCTTAGGCAAGTCACTTAACTTCTCTGTGCCTCCATTACTACATCTGAAAAATGGGAATTAAGACTGTGAACCCTATCTGGAGCAGGGATGGTGTCCAACCCGATTTACTTGTACCCACCCCAGTGCTTAGTACAGGGCCTGGAACACAGTAAGCACTTAACAAATATTATAAAAAGCACCCTTATTATTATTATTATTATTATTATTATCATTATTATTATTATTATTCCATGTCTGCCAGTTCTGTTGTATTATACTTTCCCAAGTGCTTAGTAAAATGCTCTGCATATAATATATGCTCAGTAAATAACATTGATTGATCTTCCACTTAACTCTGTCGTGGCTCTTTAACCAGAAATAATATTTGAGAAGGAAATGGAGAGATTTCATTTCCTGCATGCAATATCTCCTACATACTAATCTCCTAAGTCTTTAAGACCTGGCTACTTGAATGAGCAGAGAATTCTGAATAATAATAGTGCTATTTTTTCCCCTCTCAGGGTCGCACCTGGAGAGTTTCTATGGGAGGGAGAGTTAAGCAGAGGTGTAACCATTTTAATCCTAGTTTGGCCAGTGGTTAGCAAGTGGAAGGCAATCTGCTCAAATCAATCAATCAATCAATCATATTTATTGAGCGCTTACTGTGTGCAGAGCACGGTACTAAGTGCTTGGGAAGTACAAGTTGGCAACATATAGAGACGGTCCCTACCCAACAGTGGGCTCAAGTCGAAACTCACATGTCCTGGACAGCGGCAGCATAGGAGAGAGTCGAAGGTGACAACTCAAATTTACTGCGCGGAAGGAGGCAATGGTAAACCGCTTTCATATTTTTACCAAGAAAACTTTGGATATACTACCAGAACGATTGCAGATGGAGGTGGGGTGTTCTGGGAGAGATGTGTCCATGGCGTCGCTATGGGTCGGAGACGATTCGAAGGCATAGGACAAGGCAAGTGCTATTTGTTAAGAGAGTACTGAGTGCTAAACACTGTACTAGATATGAGATAGATTGGATTCAGGATGTATTCTGTATGGGGCTGATAGGGAAGGGAGAACTGTATTTAATTCTCAGTTTATAGGTGAGGAGACTGAGGAAAAGTGAAGTTAAGTGATTACCCAAGTTCAATCAATCAATCAATCAATTGTATTTATTGAGCGCTTACTATGTGCAGAGCACTGTACTAAGCGCTTGGGAAGTACAAATTGGCATCACATAGAGACAGTCCCTACCCAACAGTGGGCTCACAGTCTAAAAGGGGGAGACAGAGAACAGAACCAAACATACCAACAAAATAAAATAAGTAGGATAGAAATGTACAAGTAAAATAAATAAATAAATAAATAAATAAATAAATAAATAAATAAATGAATAGAGTAATAAATATGTACAACCATATATACATATATACAGGTGCTGTGGGGAAGGGAAGGAGGTAAGATGGGGGATGGAGAGGGGGACGAGGGGGAGAGGAAAGAAGGGGCTCAGTCTGGGAAGGCCTCCTGGAGGAGGTGAGCTCTCAGCAGGGCCTTGAAGGGAGGAAGAGAGCTAGCTTGGCGGAGGGGCAGAGGGAGGGCATTACAGGCCCGGGGGATGACGTGGGCCGGGGGTCGATGGTGGGACAGGCGAGAGCGAGGTACAGTGAGGAGATTAGCGGTGGAGGAGCGGAGGTTGCGGGCTGGGCAGTAGAAGGAGAGAAGGGAGGTGAGGTAGGAGGGGGGCGAGGTGATGGAGAGCCTTGAAGCCCAGGGTGAGGAGTTTCTGCCTGATGCGCAGATTGATCGGTAGCCATTGGAGGTTTTTGAGGAGGGGAGTAATATGTCCAGAGCGTTTCTGGACAAAGATAATCCGGGCAGCAGCATGAAGTATGGATTGAAGTGGAGAGAGACACGAGGATGGGAGATCAGAGAGAAGGCTGGTGCAGTAGTCCAGACGGGATAGGATGAGAGCTTGAATGAGCAGGGTAGCGGTTGGGATGGAGAGGAAAGGGCGGATCTTGGCAATGTTGCGGAGCTGAGACCGGCAGGTTTTGGTGACGGCTTGGATGTGAGGGGTGAATGAGAGAGCGGAGTCGAGGATGACACCAAAGTTCACACATCAGGTAAGTGGCAGAGCCGAGACCCTGCTCTTTCTACTAGTCATGCTCCTTTTTCCTTTTTCATCCCCCTTTTTCCTCTCCTCCTCCCCACCCCCCCATGCCCTACCTCCTTCCGCTCCCCACAGCACTTGTGTATATTTGTACAGATTTATTACCCTATTTATTTTACTTGTACATATTTACTATTCTATTTATTTTGTTAATGATGTGCATATAGCTATAGTTGTATTTGTTCTGATGATTTTGACACTTGTCTATGTGTTTTGTTTTGTTGTCTGTCTCCCTCTTCTAGGCTGTGAGCCCGTTGTTGGGTAGGGACCGTCTCTATATGTTGCCGACTTGTACTTCCCAAGCCCTTAGTACAGTGCTCTGCACACAGTAAGTGCTTAATAAATGCGATTGAATGAATGAGTGAATGAATAAATGCTCCTCCTACTCTACTGGTTGGAAATAAGAGATTTGTTTCATGCAATATCTTTCACGTAATATCTTTCACTTCTGGAACTTTAAAGCCTATAATAATAATTTTGGTATTTGTTAAGTGCTTACTATGTGCTAAGTCCTGTAAATTCTGGGGTAGATAAAAGGTAATCAGGTCTCACATGAGGCTCACAGTCTAAGTAAGAGGGAGAGCAGGCACTGAATCCCTATTTTGGAGATGAGGGAACTGAGACACATAGAGGTGAAGGTTGCACAGCAGGTAAGTGAGGGAGCCGGGATTAGAACCCAGGTCCACTGATTCCCCGACCCCACTAGGCCCTGCTATCTCTCTAACTCTGGAGCCAGAAGAGAAAATTTAAGATGGAAACAGAGAGATTTGATTCCCTCCATGCAATGTCTCCCAGTTATTTTTCTCCTGGGCTGGTAAAGCCTGGTTACTAGAGCAAACAGAGAATATCTGAAATGGAAAGAAGAGATTTGTTTCATGCAGTTGCTCCTGCTTAATTCTCTCCTGAGTCTTCAAGGCCTTCAAACTTAAGAGAGTAGAAAATATTTGAAATGGGAAGGAAAGATTTGCTTTATGCAGTATATCTTCACCTTGGTCTTTAATGCTAGCTCCATTGGGATGGAATAGGAAATATCTGAGGTGGAACAGAGAAATTTATTTCATTTAATATATATCATAATTCTATCCTATGTCTTTAAGGCCTCCCAGTACTCAAGTTAATAGAGAATATTAGAGGTATAAAAGATTAGTTTATGACCTATTTCCACTTTATTCTCTCCTGAGTCTTCAAGTCTCAGGTCCTTGAGATTGCAGAGTTAAAATTTCAAATAGAAGGGAGAGATTTGCATATATGTGCATATGTGTCATATGTATATATGTTTGTACATATTTATTACTCTATTTATTTATTTATTTTACTTGTACATATCTATTCTATTTATTTTATTTTGTTAGTATGTTTGGTTTTGTTCTCCGTCTCCCCCTTTTAGACTGTGAGCCCACTGTTGGGTAGGGACTGTCTCTATATGTTGCCAACTTGTACTTCCCAAGCGCTTAATACAGTGCTCTGCACACAGTAAGTGCTCAATAAATACGATTGATTGATTGATTGATTTAGGCCCAGCTCTTCTGGGAGAGAGCAGAGGATATCAGAGGTAAATTTGCTTGATGCATTCATTCATTCAATCATATTTATTCACTCACTCATTCATTCACCCGTATTTATTGAGTGCTTATTATGTGCAGATCACTGTACTAAGCACTTGGAAAGTACAATTCAGCAACAAAGAGAGACAATCCCTGCCCACAATGGGCTCACAGTCTTGAAGGGGGGACACAGACATCAAAACAAGAAAAAAGACATCAATAGCATCAATATAAATAGAATTAGAGATCAATATATGTACACATCAGAACAAGTAAAACAGGCATTAATATAAATAAATAGAATTATAGATATGTACGTATATGCACCACCTCTCAGGGTCACATCTGGAGAGTTTCCAGTACTCTACCATCATCATCATCAATCGTATTTATTGAGCGCTTACTATGTGCAGAGCACTGTACTAAGCGCTTGGGAAGTACAAATTGGCAACACATAGAGACAGTCCCTACCCAACAGTGGGTTCACAGTCTAAAAGGGGGAGACAGAGAACAAAACCAAACATACCAACAAAATAAAATAAATAGGATAGATATGTACAAGTAAAATTAATAAATAAATAAATAGAGTAATAAATATGTACAACCATATATACATACATGCAGGTGCTGTGGGGAAGGGAAGGAGGTAAGATGGGGGGATGGAGAGAGGGACGAGGGGGAGAGGAAGGAAGGGGCTCAGTCTGGGAAGGCCTCCTGGAGGAGGTGAGCTCTCACCAGTCTCGGCTATGGGAGGGAGAGTCAAGCAGAAGCGGATCCATTCTATTCCTGGCTTGGCCAGTGGCTAGCAAGGGGAAGGCAATCTGCTACAAGTCAAAACTCAACTGTGCTCACAGCAGCATGGGAGACAGTCAAGGGTGGAAACTCAGGTTACTGGGCGGAAGGAGGCAATGGTAAACCGCTTCCGTATTTTTACCAATAAAAATCTGTGGATACACTACCGGAATAATTGCAGATGGAGGTGGGGTGTTCTATGAGAGCTGTGTCCATGGCATCTCTATGGGTCGGACATAGCTTGACAGCATAAGACCACAACAACGACATATATGCACAAATGCTGTAGGGTGGCGGGGGGGGGACAGCAAAGGGAGTAAGTTGGGGTGAGGTGGGGGGGTGAAGGGAGAGCTGAGGAAAAGGAGGGCTTAGTCTGGGAAGGCCTCCTGGAGGAGGTGAGCCTTCAGTAGGGCTTTGAAGGGGGAAGTTTAATTGGAGGATTTGAGGAGGGAGGACATTCCAGGCTAGAGGTAGGATGTGGGCCAGGGGTCGACGGCGGGACGGGTGAGAACAGTTTGAAGGTTAGCACCAGAGGAGTGGAGGGTGCGGGCTGGTTTGTAGAAGAAGAGAAGGGAGGTGAGGAGACAAGGGAGGTGAAGGGAAGCAGTGCCAGCCCTTAATTAATCCTGGGTTTTCAAAATATCACTCCGTGAGTACCCCCGGCCCACGTCATCCCCGGGGCCTGGAATGCCCTCCCTCTGCCCATCCGCCAAGCTAGCTCTCTTCCTCCCTTCAAGGCCCTACTGAGAGCTCACCTCCTCCAGGAGGGCTTCCCGGACTGAGCCCCTTCCTTCCTCTCCCCCACATCCCCCTCTCCATCTCCTCTCCATCTCCTCTCCATCTTACCTCCTTCCCTTCCCCACAGCACCTGTATATATGTATATATGTTTGTACATATTTACTACTCTATTTATTTATTTATTTTACTTGTACATATCTATTCTATTTATTTTATTTTGTTAGTATGTTTGGTTTTGTTCTCCGTCTCCCCCTTTTAGACTGTGAGCCCACTGTTGGGTAGGGACTGTCTGTATATGTTGCCAACTTGTACTTCCCAAGCGCTTAGTACAGTGCTCTGCACACAGTGAGAACTCAATAAATACGATTGATTGATTGACTGATTGAGAATATATGAAATGGAAAGGGGAGATTTGCTTCATGCCATAACTCCTGCTTAATTCTTACCTGGGTCTTTAAGGCCCAGTTCCCCTGGGAGAAAGTAGAAAATATCTGAGGTAGAAAGAAGTGATTTACTTCATGCAATATTTGCCCTAAATTCTCGCTTGGGAGAAGGAAGTAGAGAGAAAATGTGGTGAGTTAGAAAAAAGCTAGATTCACTTCATGCAATATCTTCCAATTAATTCTCTCCTGAGTCTTAGAAGGCCTAACTTGTCATGGGAACAGTAGGAAAATCTTAGGTAGAAAAGGATAGGTTTGCTTCATTGCAGTATCTGCTCCTTAATTCTCTCCTGGGTCTTTAAGGCTTAACTCATCTCAGAAGTAGAGAATATTTGAGAAGGAAAAGGAGAAAATTAATAATAATAACTGTGGTATTTGTTAAGCGCTTACCATGTTCTACTGATGTGTTGCAGTCCTACTTACTTGCCTCTCTAGGTTCCTTAAGGCCTGACTACTAGAGTGAGCAGAGAATCTCTGAGGTGGAAAAGATTTGCTTCATGCAGTATCTACTGCTTAATTCTCTTCTGGGTTTTAAAGCCTATCACCTCCAGGAAGGAGAGTGACAATTTAATGTAGGCAAGGATAGATTTGCTGCATACAATATCATTCGCTTGATTTTCTCCAGGGTGATTGAATCTCAACACTTCAAGTCAGAAGAGAGAATATTTGAAACGGATATGGACAGATTTGATTTGATGCATGCATTATCTCCCACATACTTTTCTGCTATGTCTTTAAGGCCTGGCTATTAGAGTGTAGAGAGGATGTTTGAAGCAGAAAGAAAAGATTTGATTCCTGTAATAGTTCCAATTAATTATCTTAGTAGTCTTCAAGGTCTATCTGCAGGAATGCAGGGAGAAGATTTGAAATGGAAAGGAGAGGTTCATGCAATATCTCCAGCTTAATTTTCACCTGGGTTTTAGAAATCTAGCTCTGTTTCTAGACTGTGAGCCTATTGTTGGTAGGGATTTTCTCTATCTGTTGCCAAATTGTACTTTACAACACAGTAAGTGCTCAATAAATACGATTGAATGAATGAGAGAGTAGAGAATATTTTTGAAGTGGAAAGGAGATATTTGTTTCAGGCATTATCTTTCCTTCCATTCTCCCTGGGTTCTCTAAAGTCTAAACTTTCAGTGAGAATATGTGAGAAGGACACAGTGAGATTTAATTTTCTGCATTGTAATATCGAGCACGGGCTCTGAAGTCAGAGGTCAGGTGTTCAAATCCCAGCTCTGCCAACTGTCAGCTGTGTGACTTTGGGCAAGTCACTTCACTTCTCTGTGCCTCAGTGATCTTATCTGTAAAATGGGGATGAAGACTGTGAGCCCCCCGTGGGACAACCTGATTACCTTGTAACCTCCCCAGCGCTTAGAACAGTGCTTTGCACATAGTAAGCGCTTAACAAATACCATTATTATTATTATTATTATTACTAAAACCTGTCTACTCATATGAGCAGAGAATATTTGAAATTGAAAAGAGAGATTTCCTTCAGGCAATATCTTCCAGATAATGCTTCAGATAAGGCTCTTCAAGGTCTGAAACCTCAAAGAAACAAAGGCATTTTGAGATAGAAAAGGATTGATTTGCTTTATGTAATATCTTCCAATTTCCTGCTGGGTTTTCAATGCTTGACCTGCAGGAAGCAGTGAGAGGATATGAGGTAGAAAGGGATAGACTTGCTGCATGCAATATCTCCATTTACTTCTCTCATGGGTCCTTTAAGGCCTGGCTTTAGTGAGCAGAGGATATTTAAAGGAGAGGAGATTTCCATCAGTGTTTTAATTCACTCCAGGGACTTCAAGACCTAAAACCCTAATGGATCAGTGAGATAATTAGTAGTAGAAAAAGGAAGATTTGCTTCAGGCAGTATCTTTCACTCAATTCCCTCCTTGGTCTTTAAGGTCTGACCCTTCAAGCAAGAAGAGAGAATAGGTGAGAGCTGGAAACAAAAGAAATTTGATTGGCTGTGGCTGATATTTCTCACTTCTCTCCTGGGCCTTTAAGTTCTGGCTACTTGAATGAGAAGAGAATAGTTGAACTAGGAAGGAGAGATCTGCTTCTAGACTGTGAGCCCGTTGTAGGGCAAGGATTGTCTTCATTTGTTGCCAAATTGTACTTTCCAAGCACTCAGTACAGTGCTCTGCACACATTGAATGCTCAAAAGATATGATTGAATGAATGAATGCTGCATGCAACATCTGCCGCTTAATTCTGTCCTGAGTCTTCCAGACCTAACATCTCTGTTGGAACAGATATTATGAGGTACAAAAAGATACATTTCCTTCATGCAGTATCTTCCAATTAATTCTCTCCTGGATCATAAAGTTATGGGATCCCTAAGGTTACACTTTGCGGGAGCAGAGAGACAATTCTGAGGTAGAAATTGTTAGTTTTGCCTAAAGTAGTATCTCCCACTTAATTCTATTCATGGCTTTCCAGGTCCAAGTCACTGAGGGAGCAGACAGAAAATATGAATAGAAAAAGATAGTTTTCCCTCATGCAAATCTTTCATTTAATTCTCTCCAGGGTCTTCAAGGCCTAACTCTTTTTTTTAAGGCACTTGTTAAGTGCTTACTGTGAGTCAAGTGCTGTTCTAAGCAGTAGATACAAGTTAATCAGGCCGACAGAGTTCCTGTCCCACATAGGGCTCAAAGTCAAAGTAGGAGGGCGAACGGGTATTGAATCTCCATTTTACAGTTGAGGAAACTCAGGCACAGAGAAGTTAAGTGACTTGCCCAAGGTCACACAGCAAGCAAGTGGGAGTGTCAGGATTAGAACTCAGGTCCTCTGACTTCCAAGCCTGTGCCTTTTCCAGTAGGCCATGCTGCTTTCCTTGGAAAATAAATGGAATATTCGTGAAGTAAAAGAGATTTGATTGGCTGCATGCAATAGTCTCCCACTTACTTCTCTATTGGGCCTGGATAGTTCAGTTAATAGAACATATTTAAAGTAGAAAGATGAGATTCACTTCATGCAATAGCTGTGGTTTGATTCTTTTCTGAGTTTTCAAGGTATAGCACCTCTAAGGGGCACAGAATATTTGAATCCAAAAGGTGAGATTTGCTTTTGCAATATCTGTTGCTTAGTTATCTCCTCCTGTGTTATCAAGGCTAACATCTCCAAGAAGTAGACAGACATTTTAAAGTATACAAGGATAGATTTTCTTCATTTAATATCTGCTACTTAATTCTCACTTGGGTGTCAGAGGCCTAACTCCTCGAGAGTGTTGAGAGAATATTTGAAATGGAAAGAGATTTGCTTCTCACATTATCTCTGACAATTCTTACTTTGGTCTTTGGGGCTTACTATTTTGGGAGAGAGTACAAAATATTTCAGGTGGAAAGGAGATATTTACTTCATGAAACATCTTGCCTTTTCTTCTTTCCAGAGCCTGTAATGCCTGATTCTTCAAGTTAGTATGGAATTTTGAGAGAAACCAGAGGGATTTTCTTCATGCAATAGCTGCTGCTTAGTATTCTCCTGACTCTTGTAGTCCTAACACCTGAAGGGAGCAGAGAAAAATATGAGCTAGGGAATGATAGATTTGCTTCATGCAATATCTTCCATTTAATTCTCTCGTGGATCTTCAAGGCCCACCCTATGGAGGGAGCAGAAAAATTTTTTCGAGATACAGAATAATAGCTTTGCTCTCTCCGAGAAAGCAAAGAAATAATTTGAGAATCGAAAGAGAGATTAGATTTGCTGCATACATTATCCACCCCTCATTTTTGATTCTAAGACCTGGCTACTTGAATGAGCAGATAATATTTGAGATATAATAGGATGTTTCCTTCATGCATTATCTGCTGCTCAATTCTCTGCTGGATCTTTCTTCAAGGCCTATCTCCTTAAGAGTGTAGAGAGAATACTTTGAGTGGAAAGACTGGCGGCATGCAATATTTCCTGCTTCGCCCTTTCCTCTCCATCCAAACCGCTACCCTGCTTGTTCAATCTCTCATCCTATCCCGACTGGATTACTGCATCAGCCACCTCCCGGATCTCCCATCCTCCTGTCGCTCCCCATTTCAGTCTATACTTCACTCTACTGCCTGGACTATCTTTGTACAAAAATGCTCTGGGCATGTTACTCTCCTCCTCAAAAATCTCCAGTGGCTGCCTGTCAACCTACGAATCAAGCAAAAACTCCTCACCCTCGGCTTCAAGGCTGTCCATCACCTCGCCTCCTCCTACCTCACCTCTCTTCTCTCCTTCTACAGCCCAGCCTGCACCCTCCACTCCTGTGCCACTGACCTCCTCACCGTACCTCATTCTCGCCTGTCCCGCCATTGAACCCCGGCCCACATCCTCCCCCTGGCCTGGAATGCCCTCCCTCCACACATCCGCCAAGCTAGCTCTCTTCCTCCCTTCAAAGCCTTACTGAGAGCTCACCTCCTCCAGGAGGCCTTCCTAGACTGAGCCCCTTTTTCCTCTCCTCCTCCTCATCCCCTCTGCCCTATCTCCTTCCCTTCCCCACAACACTTGTATATATTTGTACAGATTTATTACTCTATTTATTTTACTTGTACATATTTACTTTTCCATTCATTTTGCTAATGATGTGCATATAGCTTTAATTCTATTTGTTCTGACAATTTTGACACCTGTCTACATGTTTTGCTTTGTTGTCTGTCTCCCCCTTCTAGACTGTGAGCTCGTTGTTGGGTAGGGACCATCTCAATCTGTTGCCAACTTGGACTTCCCAAGCGCTTAGTACAGTGCTCTGCACACAGTAAGCACTCAATAAATACGATCGAATGAATAAATGAATGCTTCATTCTCATTTTGGTGTTTAAGGACTAGCTCTGTTGGGTGAGAATAAAGAAGAGAAATGAGAAACTTACTTCATGTAACATCTTGTCACGTGACAGGCGGGGACAAGTTCGAGGATCAGCATGGAGAGAGGGAGAGACCGGAGTCAAAAAGGCTAACTCATGCAAGATTTATTTTATGTGGCAAATCACGCTTCCCTTTTGGGAGGAACACACTTATTTCGGTTATTCCCACAGCAAACTGAACTTCCTACTCTGGAGGAATGCACTTCAGCACCTAGCTACCAACCATGAACGCTTCCCACTCCAGAGGAATTCACTTATACATTACTTGCACTTGGTGAAGCATCTAACATCCACCCACGAACACTTCTGACTCGGGAGGAATTCACCCATGAGTTATTCGCACATGAAGAAACACCTAGCTCCCACCCACAAACGATTCTCCCTGGCGAGGAAAACATTTTCACGTTACACTCACTGGCGAAGAGCCCTAGCTTCCAGTCCCTCGAGTATTCAGCGGGACACTCACCTATCCTACAGTTCCTCACTTGGTGCAGACAGAGTGGGTATCCCACGTTCTGGGCAGAAGTAACACAAGCCAGCTGCTGCAATCCATTGCCCAGAATGTCAGAGGTGGCAAGTATTTATCACCTGTCCTTCCAGGCCATTCGGGCTTCTGTTTTCTGCTTGTTCAATCTCCGCTCCCCCCTCCATATCTGATATGGTTGGCATGGAAAGAGAGGGACACCTTCTGTATTCCTGGCCGGGGATGTTAACCTAGCAGTTGTGGTTGTGGGGTCAGTTTCCCCCCCAAGTTTCCGAGTTCCGCTTTGCTGGCTCTGGAATTCATGGGATAGTGTTTGACCTTGAGATGGTGAGTTCCCTGGTTCACCTTGGGGTACATCTTCAACATACTTTTCTCCTGGGGTTTACGACTTGGCTATTTGAGTAATCAAGGAACATCTGAGGTGTAAAGGAGGGTTTTGTTTCAAGCAATATCTTTCACCTGATTTTCTCGAAGGTCTTCAAGGCCTAATATTTCAGGCAAGCAGCCAGAATTTGTGAGACAGCAAGGGAGGTATTTGCTTTTTCTATGTAATATCTCCCACTTACTTCCCTCCTGGGCCTTTAAGCCCTGACTACTCAAGTGAGAAGAGAACATTTGAATTGCAAAGAAAAGGAGAGATTTGCTTCATGTAGTTTTTGCCATTTAATTCACTTTTGGATCATTAAAGTCTCACTCCTGAAAGTTCGTAGAGAATATTTGAAATGGAAAGGAGAGATTTGCTTCATGCAATATCTGCCATTTAATCTCTGTTGGGTTTTCCATACCTAACTCAAGTGAGTTGAGAAAAAATATGAGGTGGAGTAGGATAGCTTTGCTCTTTTTGCGAAAGTAGAGGGAATATTTGAGAAGCAAAAGAAAGATTTGATTAGCTGCATACAATATCTCCCACTTAGTTTTATTTTGTTTCTTCAATGCCTTGTCACTTGAATGAGCAGGGAGCATTTGAAGAGAAAAAAAGAGAGATTTATTTCATGAAAGATCTGTGATTCGCTTCTCTCCTGAGTCTCCAAAGCTTAGCACCTTGAGGGAGCAGAAAATATTTGAGGTGGAAAGGAGAGATTTGCATTATGCAGCATCTCCCACATAATTATCTCCTATACCTTTTAAAAGTGCAGAGAGAATATTTGAAATGGAAAGAGGAGTTTTGCTTCTGCAATATATCCTGCTTAGTTGTCATCTGGGATTTTGAGGCCTAGTGAGACTATTGTAGATGAGGAGAGATCACCTTCATGTAATACTTTCCAATTTCTTTTTTTCTGGTTCTTTAAGGCTGGATTAAGTAGAAAATATTTGAGATGGCAAGGAGAAATTTGTATTTTGTAGAGCCTGCTGCCTAACTAATTTTCAGCTAGTCTTTGAGAGACAACTTTCTCGAATAGCACAGGGGATATTTGAGGTGGAAAGATTTGCCTTATACACATCTGCCATTTAATTCTGTCCTCCATCTTTAAGGCATAACTTTACAAATAAGGAGAGAGAATATTTGAGAAAAGAAAGACGAGATTGTATTCACTATGAAGTAATATTTCCCACCTCTCAAGTCTTTATGTTCTGGCTACTTGAGTGAGTAAAGACTAATTGACACAGATATGAGGCCAATTTCATGCAATGCTTGTGGTTTAAATCTCTCCTAGGCCTTCAAGATCTGGGTATTTGAGGAAACAGAAAATATTTGATGTGTAAAGGAGAGATTTGCTTCATGCAACGCCTGAAGCCTAATTTCCTCCTGGATCTTCAAGGCCTGATATTTGAAGGGAGCAGGGACACAATCTGAGGTAGAAAAGGATAGACTTGCTTCATTTAATATCGTCCAATTAGTTTTCCACTGGGTCTTCGATGCCTAACTCTTCGAGAAAGCTGAGGGAATATTTGAGAAGGAAATGGAAAGACTGAATTTGCTGCTTGCAATACCTAGCACTGTTTCTCTTTGGTGTCTTTCATACCTGGCTAGGAGAATGAGCAGATTATATCTGAAGCGGAAAGGAGATATTTGCTTCAAGCAATCTGTTGCTAAATTCTTTCCTTGATCTTCAAGGTCTAACATCTGGAGGGAGCAGAGAAACAAGCTGATGTAAAAACAGATGGATATACTTCATGTAATATTTTCAATCTAATTCACTTCGGGGTCTTCCTGTCCTTCTACTTGAGGAAGGATAGAGAACATTTGAAATGGGAAAGGGGTGATTTCATGCTCTTTCTCTCCAGGGTCTTGCAGATTGACTCTTCAAGGGAGAAGAAAGAATATTTGAGTAGGAAAAAGAGATTTCATTTGCTGTATGCATTATCATCCTCTTTCTTCTCTCCTGGGGCTTTAAAACCTAGCTACTTAAGGGAGCAAAGAATATCTGATCTGGAAGGAGATATTTGCTTCATGCAATATTTCCCTTTTAGTTCTCTTCTTAGTCTTCAAGGCCTATCTCTTCAAATGAGCAAAGTATATTTAATGTGGAAAAGGAAAAATTTCCTTCATTAATTATTTTCTACTTAATTCTAGTCTAGTTCTTCGAGGTCTAGTGTGTTTGAGCTGCTGTGGAAAAAATAAACATTCTTGTTAATTGCTTAATAATCTCTGGAAAAGCTTTCAGCTTTGTCCTCTCACTCCAGTTTCTTACTATGAACAAAGACTCCAAGCTCCTCAGCCTCTGGGCTACTGAAATTGGTAAGACAGAGAGTGGTCGTGGGGGAGAGTAACATTTGGATGGTCCCGGTATTCTTGGATGGCTGATGATGTTCAAAAAACATACTAAAGTCAATTTTTTTCAACTCACAAAATCTGTATCTGCCCTAAGATTTTACTCTTCATTCCCAATACACTTGGGTCTCTACCCCTTACACACTTGGATTTTGATCTCACCCCTTAAGAGCTTATGTACATATGTATCTGTAATGTATTTTAATCTCAGTCTTCCCTTCTAGTCAGTAAGATCCTTATGGGCAGAGATCATGTTTACCTTCTATATTGTACTGTACTTCCCCAAACACTTAATACGGTGCTATGTAAACGCAAGTGCTCAATAGAAACCATTGATTGATGGACTTAATATAACTCAGATCTTTGCAAAACTTGCAGTTTGCGCGATGAACACCATGTAACACCTTTCACTTCTTATTCCCCCACGGAAGTTGAGAGAGAAATGTTCCTTTTCTGGCATGTGTTTTGTTTTCCTGCCTGAACTGTCTCCAGGTAATACGTATTGACTCAGAGGACTAAAGAAGCCCAGACCTATGCTTTTGACCCCCACCTCCCACAGCTTGCTAAAAGAACCCAATCATCATCAATCGTATTTATTGAGCGCTTACTATGTGCAGAGCACTGTACTAAGTGCTTAGCACTGTACTACCCAATGGAGTTGGTTTATGCAGATAAAATGGTTAGTTTGGGCTGTACGCATTGGTGCAATACAATCCTGACCATCATCTTGACTTTGCAGCTACAGAGAAATCCCCAGCCCACACATTGCTTCTTCTGCCACCAATCTCCTCACTGTGCCTTGTTTTCCTTTATCCTGCCGTCGACCCCTGGCCCACGACATGCCCCTGGCCTGGAATGTCCTCCCTCCTCGTATCTGCCAAATTAGCTCTCTTCCTCCCTTCAAAGCCCTACTGAGATCTCACCTCCTCCAGGAGGCCTTCCCAGACTGAGCCCCCCGCTTTCCTCTCCTCCTCCTCCTCCCCTCTCCATCACCCCCACTCCCTCCCTCTGCCCTACCCCCTTCCCCTCCTCACAGCACCTGTATATATTTGTACATATTTACGACTCTATTTTATTAATGATGTGTATAGATAATTCTATTTATTTATTTTGATGGTATTGACACTTGTCTACTTGTTTTGTTTTGTTGTCTGTCTCCACCTTTTAGACTGCGAGCCCGTTGTTGGGTAGGGGACTGTCTCTATCTGTTGCCGAATTGTACTTTCCAAGTGCTTAGTACAGTGGTCTGCACATAGTAAGTGCTCAATGAATACGATTGAATGAATGAATGAATGCAATTAACTTCTCCCTAATCCTTTTCTGAATTAAGTGAGTCTGTAGATTTGTATATCTTTGGTACCATTTTGTCTTTTAATGACTCTTCTTGTCTGTTTTACCGATGCATAGTCAAGGAAGGTTCAGCTCTGACTCTTGAAAAACCCAAGGAGAATGAAACTGGGGATGGGATTTTTCAATATGTGTGCTGCAGCGTGGCTCAGTGGAAAGCGCATGGGCTTAGGAGTCAGAGGTCATGGGTTCAAATCCCAGCTCTGCCGCTTGTCAGCTGTGTGACTTTGGGCAAGTCACTTAACTTCTCTGGGCCTCAGTTACCTCATCTGTAAAATGGGGATTAAGATTGTGATCCCTATATGGGACAACCTAATCACCTTGTATTCTTCCGAGTGCTTAGAACAGTGCCTTGCATATAGTAAGCACTTAACAAATACCAAAATTATTATTATTATTATTACAAATAGAAGCAGTGTGGTCTAGTGGAAAGAGCACAGGCCTGGGAATCAGAGGACCGAATGATGGTATTTAATGATGGCATTTGTTAAGTAGAACAAGTACTGCTTCTTTAGTAGAATAATGATGGCATTTGTTAAGCACTTAGAGAAGCAGCATGGCTCAGTGGAAAGAGCCTGGGCTTGTGACTCAGAGATCATGGGTTCGAATCCTGGCTCTGCCACATGACTGCTGTGTGACCTTGGGCAAGTCACTTAACTTCTCTGAGCCTCTGTTACCTCATCTGTAAAATGGGGATTAAGACTGTGAGCTCCACGTGGGACAACCTGATCACCTTGTATCCCCCTCAGCGCTTAGAACAGTGCTTTGCACATAGTAAGTGCTTAACAAATGCCATCATTAGTAGAACAACAAGCACAAGTAGAACAGTCAAGTGCTGTTCTAAGCACTGAGGTAGATAGAAGCTAATCAGGTTGGACACAGTCCCTGTCCCACCTCCTTCCCCTCCCCACAGCACCTGTATATATGTATATATGTTTGTACATATTTATTACTCTATTTATTTATTTATTTTACCTGTACATATTTATTCTATTTATTTTATTTTGTTAAAATGTTTTGTTTCGTTGTCTGTCTCCCCCTTCTAGACTGTGAGCCCGCTGTTGGGTAGGGACCGTCTCTATATGTTGCCAACTTGTACTTCCCAAGCGCTTAGTACAGTGCTCTGCACACAGTAAGCGCTCAATAAATATGATTGAATGAATGAACAGTCTTAATCCCCATTTTACAGATGAGGTAAATGAGCCACAGAGAAGTGACTTGCCCAAGGTCACAAAGTAGACAAGTGGCGGAGCCGAGATTAGAACCCAGGGCCTTTACAACTCCCAGGCCCATGCTCTATCCACTAGGCCATGGTGCTTCCCTGTGTTCTAAGCCCAGTTCCACCATTTGACTGCTGTGTGACCTTGGGAAAGTCTCTGGGTCTTAACTTCTTTGTGACTCAGTTCCCTCATCTGCAAAATGGGGATTCAAAGCTTTCTCCCTCCTACTGAGACTGTGAACCCTATGTGGGACCTTATTATTTTGTGATTACCCCAGCACTTTGTACAGTGCTTGGCACATAGTGCGTGCTTAACGAATACCACAGTTATTATTATAAATAGGGAAACTGTTTCCAGGATAGGGTGCTTGTGAGTAGGTTCAGTGAAGCAGAACAGCTTACAGAAACATGGGTTTAATATTGTTAATTCTATTGTTTTCTTTTGTTCTGATTTTCCTTTGAGTGGAATGTAACATTGACCCATCACCAGGTCCTAGTTTATTCATTCATTCATTCATTTATTCATTCAATCAATCGTATTTATTGAGCACTTACTGTGTGCAGAGCAGTGTACTAAGTGCTTGGGAATAACAAGTTGGTAACATATAGAGACGATCCCTACCCAACAACGGGCTCACAGTCTAGAAGGGGGAGAGAGACAACAAAACAAAACATGTGGACAGGTGTCAAGTCATCAGAATAGATAGACATAAGCTAGATGCACATCATTAACAAAATTAATAGAATAGGAAATATGTACAAGTAAAATAGAGTAATACATCTGTACAAACATATATACAAATGCTGTGGGGAGGGGAAAGAGGTAGGGCAGGGGGATGGGGAGGAGGAGAGGAAAAAGGGGGCTCAGTCTGAGAAGGCCTTCTGGAGGAGGTGAGCTTTCAGTAGGGCTTTGAAGGGAGGGAGAGAGCTAGCTTGGCGGATGGGCAGAGGGAGGGCATTCCGGGCCAGGGGGAGGACGAGGGCCGGGAGTCGATGGTGGGATGGGTGAGAACGAGGTACAGTGAGGAGGTTAGCGACGGCAGAGGAGCGGAGGGTGCAGGCTGGGCTGGAGAAGGAGAGAAGGGAGGTGAGGTAGGAGGGGACGAGGGGATGGACAGCCTTGAAGCCGAGAGTGACGAGTTTTTGCTTGATTCGTAGGTAGGCAGCCACTGGAGATTTTTGAGGAGGGGAGTAACGTGCCCAGAGCATTTCTGCACAAAGACGATCTGAGCAGCAGTGTGAAGTATAAACTGAAATGGGAAGAGACAGGAGGATGGGAGATAAGAGAGGAGGCTGATGCAGTAATCCAGTCGGGATAGGATGAGAGATTGAACCAGCAGGGTAATGGTTTGGATAGAGAGGAAAGGGAGGATCTTAGCAATGTTGCAGAGGTGAGACCAGCAGGTTTCGGTGAAGAATTGGATGTGAGGGGTGAACGAGAGAGCAGAGTTGAGGACGACACCAAGTTGTGGGCTTGTGAGATGGGAAGGATGGTAGTGCCGTCTACAGTGATGGGAAAGTCAGGGAGAGGGCAGGGGTTGGGAGGGAAGATAAGGAGTTCAGTCTTGGACATATTGAGTTTTAGATGGAGGGCAGACATCCAGATGGAGATGTCCTGAATCAATCAATCAATCAATCAATCGTATTTATTGAGCGCTTACTATGTGCAGAGCACTGTACTAAGCGCTTGGGAAGTACAAATTGGCATCACATAGAGACAGTCCCTACCCGATAGTGGGCTCACAGTCTAAAAGGGGGAGACAGAGAACAGAACCAAACATACCAACAAAATAAAATAAGTAGGATAGAAATGTACAAGTAAAATAAATAAATAAATAAATAAACAGAGTAATAAATATGTACAACCATATATACATATATACAGGTGCTGTGGGGAGGGGAAGGCGGTAAGGCGGGGGGATGGAGAGGGGGACGAGGGGAGAGGAAAGAAGGGGCTCAGTCTGGGAAGGCCTCCTGGAGGAGGTGAGCTCTCAGCAGGGCCTTGAAGGGAGGAAGAGAGCTAGCTTGGCGGATGGGCAGAGGGAGGGCATTCCAGGCCCGGGGGATGACGTGGGCCGGGGGTCGATGGCGGGACAGGCGAGAGCGAGGTACAGTGAGGAGATTAGTGGTGGAGGAGCGGAGGGTGCGGGCTGGGCAGTAGAAGGAGAGAAGGGAGGTGAGGTAGGAGGGGGCGAGGGGATGGACAGCCTTGAAGCCCAGGGTGAGGAGTTTCTGCCTGATGCGCAGATTGATCGGTAGCCATTGGAGGTTTTTGAGGAGGGGAGTGATATGTCCAGAGCGTTTCTGGACAAAGATAATGCGGGCAGCAGCATGAAGTATGGATTGAAGTGGAGAGAGACACGAGGATGGGAGATCAGAGAGAAGGCTAGTGCAGTAGTCCAGACGGGATAGGATGAGAGCTTGAATTAGCAGGGTAGCGGTTTGGATGGAGAGGAAAGGGCGGATCTTGGCAATGTTGCGGAGCTGAGACCGGCAGGTTTTGGTGACGGCTTGGATGTGAGGGGTGAATGAAGGCAGGAGGAGATACGAGTCTGGAGGGAGGGAGAGAGAGCAGGGGCAGAGATGTAGATTTGGGTGTCATCAGCATAGAGATGATAGTTGAAGCCGTGGGAGCGAACGAGTTCACCAAGGGAGTGAGTGTAGATAGAGAACAGAAGGGGACCAAGAACTGACCCTTGAGGAACCCCTACAGTAAGGGGATGAGAAGGGGAGGGGGGACCCACAAAGGAGACTGAGAAGGAGTGGCTGGAGAAATGAGGAGAACCAGGAGAGGACGGAGTCTGTGAAGCCAAGGTTGGAGAGCGTGTTGAGGAGAAGGGGGTGGTCCACAGTGTCGAAGGCAGCTGAGAGGTTGAGAGGATTAGGATAGAGTAGGAGCCGTTGGATTTGGCAAGAAGGAGGTCACACTGGGGCTCACAGTTCTCTTGGGGCTCAAACTCTTAATCCCCATTTTTCAGGTGAGGAAACTAAGGTATTTGTTAGATGCTTCCTATGTGCCAGGCATCATACTAAGTGCTGGGGTAGATATAAGCTAATCAGGCTGGACACACAGTCCCCATGCCATGTGAAGCTCACCGACTGAACCCCCATTTTCCAGATGAGGAAACTGAGGTCCAGAGAAGGGAAGTGACTGGCCCAAGGTCACCCAGCAGACAAGTGGCAGTCGGGGGTCCTTCTGACTTCCGAGCCGGGACTCTTATGGCTAAGCCACACTTATCCCAGTGAGCACTTCTGTAAAAGGAAGCATGGGCCAGTTGTCTCTTCATTGTTAACATCTGTTAAGCACTTACTGTATGCCAGGCACTGTACTGAGCATTCTGTCAGGAATCACGTTCACCCGGCACGTGGGGAAAGAATGCCTGGAGAATTGGGGAGTGCTCATCTACTGGTATGAGCCTGGTTGGATTTGGCTCCATGAACCGGGAGAAACAGTAACTTAATTATTGGATCCATAATTTATGTATTATATCTGCAATTTGTTTATATCTACAGGAATATCTGTCTCCCTCTCAAGTCTGTGACCTCACTGTGGGCAAGAGGTGTGTCCTCACAATGAGGGTAATAAAAACGAACTAAATTTGTATTCAGGAGAAAAAGTTTCCAAACATGAATTCTGACTCTAAATGCTAGCTCATGGTGTACACCCATAATAAAGAGTTTGACACTAGTTTCTGAACCGCTTAAGTGCCAGCCTTGACGTGGAAAGATTCTATGGACTATTCAGCAGTGGCACGGAAGAGAGGTCCAGTGAAAATCAGATGACTCTCCCTGTTGAAGAAAATCATGTCGTAGGCTAAAAGGAAACTGCTCTCGTCTCTATATATTGCCAATTTGTACTTCCCAAGCGCTTAGTACAGTGCTCTGTATACATTAAGCACTCAATAAATACGACTGAATGAATGCTTTAGGTCCCATTCAGTACTTCCAGTATGTATGGGCCAAAGTATGGGAGAGTGAAAAGAGAATACTTGAAGTGGAAAAGGAGAACTCTACTTTCATTCATTCATTCATTCAACCATATTTATTGAGTGCTTACTGTGTGCAGAGCACTGTACTAAGCGCTTGGGAAATTCAAGTCGGCAACAGAGACGGTCCCTACCCAACAACGGGCTCACAGTCTAGAAGGGGGAGGCAGACAACAAAACAAAACATGTAGACAGGTGTCAAAATCATCAGAACAAATAGAATTATAGCTATATGCACATCATTAACAAAATAAATAGGATAGTAAATATGTACAAGTAAAATAAATAAAGTAATAAATCTGTACAAATATATACAAGTGCTGTGGGGAGGGGAAGGAGGTAGGGCGGGGGGGATGGGGAGGAGGAGAGGAAAAAGGGGGCTCAGTTTGGGAAGGCCTCCTGGAGGAGGTGAGCTCTCATGTGAAACCCTGTTTAATCCCCTCTAACCTCTTTAGATGATCTCCACCACATGTCTTTAAGGCCAGGGTGCCAGATGGAGAGAGTTGCCGCAAGAAAAATCCGTTTAAATTCTCTGCCCTGGTCTTTGCGACTGGGAGGGAGGGAAAAGAAAATTTGCAGTGGTCAAAGGGAGTGCAAAAATCTAATAGCGTCCTAACAAGATTAAAATTACAATATAAATGATTCCAGGCCAGGCCAGCAATAAATCCTTTCTTTTCTTTTTGAATCATGTTTTCACAAGAACAAACTGAATTTTTATTCACTCAATTAGTGTTCACTGGAAGAATATTTTAATCTAATTTATGACCCGGTCTCTGCAGGTGACTCAGCTCTCCTGCTTCCCTGGGGTGATAGTCATGATAGTGATGATGACCCAATTCTTCCTGGGATCTGCCATTCATTTCCCTGAGGCCTAGAGTTTTCCTCAGGGTGGTTCAGGGCCTGGAGCTGCCCCCCCTAGACATTGAATAAATGATCGAGAGGAGAAGCTGCAAAGTATATGTACAGTCATTCATTCATTCAATCGTATTTATTGAGCGCTTGTTGTGTGTAGAGCACTGTACTAAGCGATTGGGAAGTCCAAGTTGGCAACATCTAGAGACGGTCCCTACCCAACAACGGGCTCACAGTCTAGAAGGGGGAGACAGACAACAAAACAAAACATGTGGACAGGTGTCAAGTCGTCAGAATAAATAGAAATAAAGCTAGATGCACATCATTAACAAAATAAATAGAAGGGTAAATATGTACAAGTAAAATAGAGTAATAAATCTGTACAAACGGTGCTGCGGGGAGGGGAAGGACATCACTACCTCTTCCAATAACCTATCCTGGGCAACTGCCATGCTGACCTGCCGTGGCCTGGACCAATATTGCCAGCTTGCCAAGGAAGGCCGATGAAAAGTGGGACATGAACTGACAGCTACGAAGCAGGAGGCAATCGTCATCATCATCAATCGTATTTATTGAGCGCTTACTATGTGCAGAGCACTGTACTAAGCGCTTGGGAAGTACAAATTGGCAACATCTAGAGACAGTCCCTACCCAACAGTGGGCTCACAGTCTAAGAGACAATGGAGAGAAGAGGTGAGAATGGGGCACTGTTGAGGGGCGAGGGGGTAGCACCTTTTTGACATTGAACTTGATTTAAAAAAAACCCATTTCCTGAATGAATTTACTCATGAATCCAGATCCAAGATACATTACATTCAATCAATCAATCAATCAATCATATTTATTGAGCACTTACTGTATGCAGAGCACTGTACTAAGCGCTTGGGAAGTACAAGTTGGCAACATATAGAGACCGTCCCTACCCAACAGTGGGCTCACAGTCTAAAAGGGGGAGACAGAGAGCAAAACCAAACATACTAACAAAATAAAATAAATAGAATAGATATGTACAAGTAAAATAAATAAATAAATAAATAGAGTAATAAATCTGTACAAACATATATACATATATACAGGTGCTGTGGGGAAGGGAAGGAGGTAAGATGAGGGGGATGGAGAGGGGGGCGAGGGGGATTTAATTTTGATTTAATTCAAAATTAAAGCACTCACAATCGTACACTTTCACAAAACTTAGACAGTTTCTTAACTCATTTCTTTGTCATGTACGTAAAGGATAGCGTGTACCTAGAGGTCATATTCAGAGGTCTTATTCTCCCCCTCCCCACCCCCCCCGCCCTACCTCCTTCCCCTCCCCACAGTACCTGTATATATGTTTGTACAGATTTATTACTCTATTTTACTTGTGCATATTTACTATTCTATTTGTTTTATTTTGTTCATATGTTTTGTTTTGTTTTGTTTTGTTGTCTGTCTCCCCCTTCTAGCCTGTGAGCCCATTGTTGGGTAGGGACCGTCTCTATATGTTGCCAGTTTGTACTTCCCAAGCGCTTAGTCCAGTGCTCTGCACACAGTAAGCGCTCAATAAATACGATTGAATGAATGAATGGGGAGGAGGAGAGGAAAAAGCGAGCTCAGTCTGGGAAGGCATCCTGGAGGAGGTGAGCTCTCAGTAGGGCTTTGAATTCATTCATTCATTCAATCGTATTTATTGAGCGCTTACTGTGTGCAGAGCACTGTACTAAGTGCTTGGGATCATGAGTGCTGTCAATCAATCAATCAATTGTATTTATTGAGCGCTTACTGTGTGCAGAGCACTGTACTAAGCGCTTGGGAAGTACAAATTGGCAACATATAGAGACAGTCCCTACCCAACAGTGGGCTCACAGTCTAAAAGGGGGAGACAGAGAACAAAACCAAACATACTAACAAAATAAAATAAATAGAATAGATATGTACAAGTAAAATAAATAAATAAATAAACAAATAAATTAACAGAGAATAAATATGTACAAACATATATCCATATATACAGGTGCTGTGGGGAAGGGAAGGAGGTAAGATGCGGGGGATGGAGAGGGGGATGAGGGGGAGAGGAAGGAAGGGGCTCTGTCTGGGAAGGCCTCCTGGAGGAGGTGAGCTCTCAGTAGGGCCATTGATGGGAGGGTACATGCCCTTCAACCCCTGCACCCTCAGTCTGCTGCTTCCACTCCCACACTCACGTAACCGGCAGAAACCCAGACACTAACTGAACGTCTGCAGCTTTTGGGTCCTGGTGGGTTTCTATCCTGTGAGCCCGCTGTTGGGTAGGGACCGTCTCTATATGTTGCCGACTTGTACTTCCCAAACGCTTAGTCCAGTGCTCTGCACACAGGAAGCGCTCAATAAATACAATTGAATGAAGAAATCAGCCGCAGACCTCAGAGCCCCCGTGGGACCCGTGGGGATGCAACCTCTGCTTCTGCCCATTGAATTTCCTGGTAAATTTCCCACTTCAAAGGGAATGACAATTTGGAAAGTCACGGCGGCCACTCTAAAGGAGTCCTTTGCTCATTGGATATGGGAGGGAGGATTCGAGGGAGAGAATCAATCAATCAATGGCATTTATTTGTTCATTCATTCATTCATTCAATCAATCGTATTTACTGAGCGCTTACTGCGTGCAGAGCACTGTACTAAGCGCTTGGGAAGCACAAGTCGGTAACATACAGAGACGGTCCCTACCCAACAGTGGGCTCACAGTCTAGAAGGGGGAGACAGACAACAAAACCAAACATGTGGACAGGTGTCAAAATCGTCAGAACAAATAGAATTAAAGCTAGATGCACATCATTAACAAAATATAAATAGTAAACATGACCAAGTAATAAATACAGTAATACATTTGTACAAATATTCATTCATTCATTCAATCGTATTTATTGAGCGCTTACTGTGCACAGAGCACTGTACTAAGCGCTTGGGAAGTCCAAGTTGGCAACATCTAGAGACGGTCCCTACCCAACAGCGGGCTCACAGTCTAGAAGGGGGAGACAGACAACAAAACAAAACATATTAACAAAATAAAATAAATAGAATAAATATGTACAAATAAAATGAATAAATAGAGTAATAAATACGTACAAACATATATACATATATACAGGTGCTGTGGGGAGGGGAAGGAGGTAAGGCAGGGGAGAGGCCTGGAGGCCTTCCCAGACTGAGCTTCTTTCCTCTCCCCCTCATCCCCCTCTCCTTCCCCACCGTCTTACCTCCTTCCCTTCCCCACAGCACCTGTATATATGTATATATGTTTGTACATATTTATTACTCTATTTATTTATTTTACTTGTACATATCTATTCTATTTTATTTTGTTAATATGTTTGGTTTTGTTCTCTGTCTCTCCCTTCTAGACTGTGAGCCCGCTGTTGGGTAGGGACTGTTTCTATATGTTGCCAAATTGTACTTCCCAAGCGCTTAGCACAGTGCTCTGCACACAGTAAGTGCTCAATAAATACGATTGATTGATTGATTGATTGAGAGGAGGGAGGGGGCTCAGTGTGGGCAGGCCTCCTGGAGGAGGTGAGCTCTCAGTAGGGCTTTGAAGGGAGGGAGAGAGCTAGCTTGGCGGATGGGCAGAGGGAGGGCATTACAGGCCAGGGGAATTGTTATTGTTCTATTGTACTCTCCTGAGCACTTAGTGCAGTGCCCTACACACGGTAGGCGCTCAATAAATAGGATTGAATGAATGAATAATAACAATAATGATGGCATTTATTAAGCGCTTACTACGTGCAGAGCACTGTTCTAAACGCTGGGGAGGTTACAAGGTGATCAGGTTGTCCCACAGGGGCTCACAGTCTTCATCCCCATTTGACAGATGAGGGAACTGAGGCCCAGAGAAGTGAAGTGACTTGCCCAAAGTCACCCAGCTGACAGTTGGCGGAGCCGGGATTTGAACCCATGACCTCTGACTCCAAAGCCCGGGCTCTTTCCACTGAGCCACGCTGCTTCTCCAATGAATGAATGAATGGATGAAGAGGGATAGAGGCCCCCTCCCGCTATGTCCAGTTGCTGTGGGGAGGGGAAGGAGGTAGGGTGGAGGGGATGGGGAGGAGGAGAGGAAAAAGGGGGCTCAGTCTGGGAGCCCTTACTGCGTGAAGTGTGCTGTATGAAGCAACTGGGAGAGCACAACACAATAGTTGGAAGACATTTTCCCTGTACACCATGAGCTTACAATCTAGAGGACTGTTTGGCACAACGGCTTGGACCCTCCCTGCAATTCAGAGTTCTCCATCGTTCAGGAAAAATCTCATTCAGTCAATCAATCGTATTTAATTGAGCGCTTACTGTGCGCAGAGCACTGTACTGAGCGCTTGGGAAGTACAAGTTGGCAACATATAGACTGTGAGCCCACTGTTGGGTAGGGACTGTCTCTATGTGATGCCAATTTGTACTTCCCAAGCGCTTAGTACAGTGCTCTGCACATAGTAAGTGCTCAATAAATACGATTGATTGATTGATTGATATAGAGACGGTCCCTTCCCCTTTCACACTCCCTGGCTTGGAAGTATCGGCAGGTGAGGGATTGGGTGGATACTTTGGGCAGGTAGAAGCTAGAGAAGCAGTGTGGCCCAGTGGGTAGAGCACAGGCCTGGGAGTGAGTAGGTCCTGGGTTCTAATCCCGACTCCACCACTTGTCTGCTGGGTGACTTCGGGCGAGTCAATTCACTTCTCGGGGCCTCAGTTCCCTCTCTGTATAATGGGGATTAAGAATGTGAGCCCTATGTGGAACGGGGACTGCGTCCAACCCAAATTACTTTCTATCTACCCCAGCGCTTAGAACGGTGCCTGGTACGTAGTAACCACTTAACAAATACTATAATAATAATAATAATTATTATTATTATTAGAGGACTTTGAGCATTGGAGAATACAAGAAGAGGAAACGTGCTGGGTGGTTGCCCCGTCCGACGTGTCCTGAGGTTGGGCCGAGAGAGTCGTCAGCTGTAACTGCATTTAGTCGAGGTGTTACACAACTGCTCATATTCACTCTATCGTATTTATTGAGCGCTTACTGTGTGCAGAGCACTGTACTAAGCGCTTAATGAGGGGAAGGACAGGGCAGAGGAAAAAAACCCTAAAACGGGGGGAATGGGCATGGCCGCGAGTCAAGCAAGAACCCTCCCTCTGCCCTTCTTTCCTCCTTACCTCCTTCCCTTTCCCACAGCACCTGTATATATGTATATATGTTTGCACGTATTTATTACTCGATTTATTTATTTATTTTACTTGTACATATCTATTCTATTTATTTTATTTTGTTAATATGTTTGGTTTTGTTCTCTGTCCCCCCCTTCTAGACTGTGAGCCCACTGTTGGGTAGGGACCGTCTCTATGTGTTGCCAACTTGTACTTCCCAAGCGCTTAGTACAGTGCTCTGCACACAGAAAGTGCTCAAGAAATACGATTGATTGATTGATTGATTGATTGATTCTTTGCGGTTGTCACCATCCTGCCTCCCTACCGGCTCTATGTGTTGCCAACTTGTACTTCCCAAGCGCTTAGTCCAGTGCTCTGCACACAGTAAGCGCTCAATAAATATGATTGAATGAGTGAATGAATGAACAGTACTTTGCACATAGTAAGCGCTTAATAAATGCCATTATTATTATTATTATTATTATTATTATTATTATTATAGAGCACACGCCTGGGAGTCAGGAGTTCATAGGTTCTAATCCCGACTCCGCCACTTGTCTGTCTGGAATGCCCTCCCTCTGCCCCTCCGCCAAGCTCGCTCTCTTCCTCCCTTCAAGGCCCTGCTGAGAGCTCACCTCCTCCAGGAGGCCTTCCCACACTGAGCCCCTTCCTTCCTCTCCCCCTCGTCCCCCTCTCCATCCCCCCCATCTTACCTCCTTCCCTTCCCCACAGCACCTGTATATATGTATATATGTTTGTACATATTTATTACTTTATTTTACTTGTACATATCTATTCTATTTATTTTATTTTGTTAGTACGTTTGGTTCTGTTCTCTGTCTCCCCCTTTTAGACTGTGAGCCCACTGTTGGGTAGGGACTGTCTCTATATGTTGCCAATTTGTACTTCCCAAGCGCTTAGTACAGTGCTCTGCACATAGTAAGCGCTCAATAAATACGATTGATGATGATGATGATGATCCCCCCCATCTTACCTCCTTCCCTTCCCCACAGCACCTGTATATATGTATACATGTTTGTACGTATTTATTACACTATTTATTTATTTATTATTTATTTTACTTGTACATATCTGTTCTATTTATTTTATTTTGTTAGCATGTTTTCTTTTGTTGTCTGTCTCCCCCTTCTAGACTGTGAGCCCGCTGTTGGGTAGGGACCGTCTCCATATGTTGCCTACTTGTACTTCCCAAGCGCTTAGTCCAGTGCTCTGCACACAGTAAGCGCTCAATAAATACGATTGATTGATTATAGCTCAGGGCTCTTGAAGTCGAGATTAGGAATGCTTTTCTTCAGCGGCACTTATTGATTGATTGATTGATTGATTGCTGGGCGACCTTGGGTAAGTCACTTCACTTCTTTGGGCCTCAGTTCCCTCATCTGTAAAATGGGGGTTGAGGCTATGAGACTGTGTCCACCTCAGTTTGCTTGAATCCACCCCAGAGCTTAGTACAGCGCCAGGCGTATAGTGAGCGTTGAATAAATGCCATGATTATAATTACAATTCCGCTTGGCGGCGGCCTGATAGGCGGCCCGGGGCCCCGTCAATCACCCGGCCCCGCCCTCCCCGAGGCCCCGCCCTCCCCGAGGCCCCGCCCACCCAGCCCGCGGAGGCCTGGTGATTGGCGGATCCAGGCCCCGCCCTCCCTCGGGCTCCGCCCACCCAGCCGCGGAAGCTGCATCCTGATAGGCGGACCTGGGCCCCGCCCACTCGCAGGCCCCGCCCCCGGAGCCTCCCTCAGCCCGCGGAGGCCTGATTGGCGGACTCGGGCCCCGCCCACCCAGCCTGCGGAGGCTTGATTGGCGGATCCGGGCCCCGCCCTCCTGAGGCCCCGCCCTCCGCGACCGTGGAGCGACGTCCTGATAGGCGGACCCGTGCCCCGCCCCCCTGAGGCCCCGCCCACCCAGCCGCGGAAGCTGCATCCTGATAGGCGGCCCCGGGCTCCGCCCACGCACAGACCCCGCCCTCCGAAGCCCCCAGCCCGCGGGGGCCTGATTGGCGGATCCGGGCCCCGCCCTCCTGAGGCTCCGCCCCCTAGTCCCGGCCCACCGAGACCGCTGAATTGACGTCCTGATAGGCAGACCCGGGCCCTGCCCTCTGGAGGCCCCGCCCACCCAGCCGCGAAAGCTGCTTCCTGTTAGGCGTGAAGCAGCGTGGCTCAGTGGAAAGAGCCCGTGCTTTGGAGTCAGAGGTCATGGGTTCAAATGTCGACTCTGCCAATTGTCTGCTGTGTGACCTTGGGGAAGTCACTTTACTTCTCTGGGCCTCAGTTCCCTCATCTGTCAAATGGGGGATGAAGACTGTGGGCCCCTGTGGGACGGCCTGATCACCTTGTAACCGCCCCAGCGCTTAGAACAGTGCTTTGCACAGAGTAAGTGCTTAATAAATGCCATTATTATTATTATAGGCGGACTCGGGCCCCGCCCACGCACAGACCCCCGCCCCCTGAAGCCCCTAGCCCGCGGAGGCCGGATTGGCGGATCCGGTTCTCGCCCTCCTGAGGCTCCGCCCCCCTAGGCCACGCCCACCGCGGCCGCGGAAGCGACGTCCTGATAGGCGTACCCGGGCTCCGCCCTCCGGAGGGCCCGCCCACCCAGAGTGCGGAAGCGACGTCCTGATAGGCGGAACCGGGCCCCGCCCCCCTGAGGGCCCGCCCACCCAGCCGCGGTAGCTGCGTCCTGATAGGCGGAGCCGGGCCCCGCCCACTCGCAGGCCCCGCCCTCCGGAGCCCCCCCTCTGCCCGCGGAGGCCTGATTGGCGGACGCGAGCCCCGCCCACGCACGGACCCCGCCCTCTGAAGCCCACAGCCCGCGGAGGCCTGATTGGTGGATCCGGGTCCCGCCCTTCTGAGGCCCCGCCCCCCAGGCCCCGCCCACCGAGACCGCGGAATAGGCGTTCTGATAGACGGATCCGGGCCCCGCCCTCCGGAGGCCCCGCCCACCCAGCCGCGGAAGCTGCATCCTGATAGGCGGACCCGGGCCCCGCCCACGCACGGACCCCTCCCTCCGAAGCCCCGAAGCCCGCGGAGGCCTCATTGGCGGACGAAGGCCCCGCCTTCCAGAGGCCCGCCCACCCAGCCTGCGGAGGCCTGATTGGCGGATCCAGGTCCCGCCCTCCTGAAGCTCCGCCCCCCGGGCCCCGCCCCCCGAGACCGCGGAAGCGACGTCCTGGTAGGAGGACCCGGGCCCCGCCCTCCTGAGGCCCCGCCCCCCAGCCGCGGAAGCGGCGTCCTGATAGGCGGACCCGGGCCCCGCCCACGCACAGACCCCCGCCCTCCGAAGCCGCCCAGCCCGCGGAGGCCTGATTGGCGGACTCAGGCCCCGCCCACGCAGCCCGCGGAGGCCTGATTGGGGGATCCGGGCCCCGCCCCCCTAGGCCCCGCCCACCGAGTCCGCGGAAGGGACGTCCTGATAGGCGGACCGGGGCCCGCCCTCCTGAGGCCCCGCCCACCCGAAGCGCGGAAGCGGCGTCCCGATAGGCGGACCCGGGCCCCGCCCCCCTGAGGCCCCGCCCCCCTGAGGCCTCCTCCCTCGTTCCCTCAGAGCCGCAGGAGGTTCGGCCCGCCCGGACCGTCCTGTCCCTCGTCCGTCCCCCGTCTCCCGTCGGTCCCCCCGGGGGCCCCCTTGGCCATGGCGGCCTTCGAGGAGCCCGACGGCCGGTCCCGCTCCCGCTACGAGTCCCTGTTCGGGAAACTGGACCAAAACGCGGACGGCAGGGTGGACATCGCCGAGCTGCACCGAGCCCTCGCCGACCTGCGCCTCCCGCTCGGGAGCGACGCCGAGGAGGTGGGGGCCGCGGGAGGCGGGAGACGGGACCGGATCGGACCGGATCGGACCGGACCGGACCGGAGGGGGGCGGGCGCCAGGGCCGGGGGGCGTCTAGTCAGTCAGTCCGTCAGTCAGTCGTACGTATCGAGCGCTCACCGTGTGCAGAGCACCGGACTAAGCGCCTGTTTGGGAGGGAAGGGAGGGGGCGGAGAGAAGCCGGGACCCCACAAGGGGGTCGACGGTGGGGAGGGGCCGTCGATATTCATTCATTCATTCATTCATTCATTTAATCATTCATTCAGTCGTATTTATCGAGCGCTTACAGTGTGCAGAGCCGTGGACTAAGCGCCTGTTTGGGAGGGAAGGGAAGGGGCGGAGAGAAGCCGGGACCCGCAAGGGGGTCGGCGGTGGGGGGGGACCGTCGCTATTCATTCATTCATTTCTTTATTCATTCATTCATTCATGCACGCATTCATTCATTCATTCGATCGTATTTATCGAGCGCTTACCGTGTGCAGAGCACTGGACTAAGCGCCTGTTTGGGAGGGAAGGGAAGGGGCGGAGAGAAGCCGGGACCCGCAAGGGGGTCGACGGTGGGGAGGGACCGTCGCTAGTCATTCATTCATTCATTTATTCATTCATTAATTCATTCAATCGTATTTACTGAGCGCTTACCGTGTGCAGAGCACTGGACTAAGCGCCTGTTTGGGAGGGAAGGGAAGGGGCGGAGAGAAGCCGGGACCCGCAAGGGGGTCGACGGTGGGGAGGGACCGTCGATATTCATTCATTCATTCATTTAATCATTCATTCATTCATTCAATCGTATTTACTGAGCGCTTACCGTGTGCAGAGCACTGGACTAAGCGCCTGTTTGGGAGGGAAGGGAAGGGGCGGAGAGAAGCCGGGACCCGCAAGGGGGTCGACGGTGGGGAGGGACCGTCGCTAGTCATTCATTCATTTCTTTATTCATTCATTCATGCATGCATTTATATATTCATTTATTCAATCGTATTTATTCATTCATTCATTCAATCGTATTTATTGAGCGCTTACCGTGTGCAGAGCACTGGGCTAAGCGCCTGTTTGGGAGGGAAGGGAAGGGGCGGAGAGAAGCCGGGACCCGCAAGGGGGTCGGCGGTGGGGGGGGGACCGTCGCTATTCATTCATTCATTTCTTTATTCATTCATTCATTCATGCACGCATTCATTCATTCATTCGATCGTATTTATCGAGCGCTTACCGTGTGCAGAGCACTGGACTAAGCGCCTTTTTGGGAGGGAAGGGGAGGGCCGGAGAGAAGCCGGGCCCCACAAGGGGGTCGACGGTGGGGAGGGACCGTCGCTGTTCATTAATTCATTTCTTTATTCATTCATTCATTCATGCACTTATTCATTCATTCATTCAATCGTATTTATCGAGCGCTTACCCTGTGCAGAGCACTGGACTAGGCGCCTGTTTGGGAGGGAAGGGAAGGGGCGGAGAGAAGCCGGGACCCGCAAGGGGGTCGACGGTGGGAAGGGACCGTCGCTATTCATTCATTCATTTATTCATTTAATCATTCATTCATTCAATTGTATTTATTGAGCGCTTACTGTGTGCAGAGCCCTGGACTAGGCGCCTGTTTGGGAGGGAAGGGAGGGCCGGAGAGAAGCCGGGACCCGCAAGGGGGTCGACGGTGGGAAGGGACCGTCGCTATTCATTCATTCATTCATTTCTTCATTCATTCATGCACTTATTCATTCATTCATTCATTCAATCGTATTTATCGAGCGCTTAGCGTATGCAGAGCACTGGACTAAGCACCTGTTTGGGAGGGAAGGGAAGGGGCGGAGAGAAGCCGGGACCCGCAAGGGGGTCGACGGTGGGAAGGGACCTTCGATATTCATTCTTTCATTCATTCATTTAATCCTTCATTCATTTATTTATTTATTCATTCATTTATTCAGTCGTATTTATTGAGCCCTTACTGTGTGCAGAGCCCTGGACTAAGCGCCTGTTTGGAAGGGAAGGGAGGGGCGGAGAGAAGCCGGGACCCGCAAGGGGGTCGGCGGTGGGGAGGGACCGTCGCCATTCATTCATTCATTCATTTAATCATTCATTCATTCAGTCGTATTTATTGAGCGCTTGCTGTGTGCAGAGCACTGGACTAAACGCCTGTTTGGGAGGGAAGGGAAGGGGCGGAGAGAAGCCGGGACCCGCAAGGGGGTCGACGGTGGGGAGGGACCGTCACTATTCATTCATTCATTTCTTTATTCATTCATTCATGCATGCGTTTATATATTCATTCATTCAATCGTATTTATTCATTCATTCATTCAATCGTATTTATCGAGCGCTTACCGTGTGCAGAGCACTGGGCTAAGCGCCTGTTTGGGAGGGAAGGGAAGGGGCGGAGAGAAGCCGGGACCGCAAGGGGGTCGACAGTGGGGAGGGACCGTCGGTATTCATTCTTTCATTCATTCATTTAATCCTTCATCCATTCATTTATTCATTCATTCAATCGTATTTATTGAGCGCTTACAGTGTGCAGAGCACTGGACTAAGCGCCTGTTTGGAAGGGAAGGGGCGGAGAGAAGCCGGGACCCGCAAGGGGGTCGACGGTGGGGAGGGACCGTCGCTAGTCATTCATTCATTTAATCATTCATTTATTCGTTCATTTAATCATTCATTTATTCATTCATTTAATCATTCATTCAATCGTATTTATTGAGCGCTTACTGTGTGCAGAGCACTGGGCTAAGCGCCTGTTTGGGAGGGGAGGGAGGGGCGGAGAGAAGCCGGGCCCCGCAAGGGGGTCGACGGTGGGGAGGGACCGTCGCTATTCATTCATTCATTCATTTATTCATTAAATCATTCATTCATTCAATCGTATGTATTGAGTGCTTACAGTGTGCAGAGCACTGAACTAAGCGCTTGGGAAGTCCGAGTCGGCAACAGATAGAGACGGTCCCTACCCAACAGCGGGCTCACAGGCTAGAAGGGGGGGACAGACAACAAGACAAAACATGTGGACAGGTGTCAAGTCGTCAGAACAAAGCTAAACGCATATCATTAACAAAATTAATAGAAGTTTAAATATGTACAAGTAAAATAGAGTAATTAATCTGTACAAATATATATACAGGTGCTGTGGGGAGGGGCAGGAGGTAGGGCGGGGGGGATGGGGAGGAGGGGGAGAGGAAGGAGGGGGCTGAGTGTGGGAAGGCCTCCTGGAGGAGGTGAGCTCTCAGTAGGGCTTTGAAGGGAGGAAGGGAGCTAGCTTGGCGGATGTGCGGAGGGAGGGCATTCCAAGACAGGGGAAGGACGGGCCGGGGCCGTTGGGGGGTCCGGGAAGAGTTGGTTTCGGGGGGAGCCTGGAGCCCAGAGTGGGGGCTCGGGGGCAGAGCGTCAGGCCTCACCTAGGGCCAATTAGCAGGTATTTGCTGGGAGAGCGGGGCGGTCTTCAGTCTAAAGAATTTAGTTCTGTTTGCCGGAAACTCAGGTTTCCCTGCATAAAATTAGGGGCCGAAATACTAATGGCATTTTTTTATTAAGCGCTTAGTCTGCAAAGCACTGTTCTAAGCGCTGGGGAGGTGACAAGGGGATCAGGTTGTCCCACGGGGGGCTCACAGTCTTCATCCCCGTTTGACAGATGAGGGAACTGAGGCACAGAGAAGTTGAGTGACTTGCCCAAAGTCGCACAGCTGATAAGTGGCGGAGCCGGTGTGCAGAATTCTGTACTAAACGCTTGGGAAAGTACAATACAGTGCGGGCCTGAGAGTCAGAAGGTCATGGGTTCTGAGTCTGACTCTGCTGCCACTTAATAATAATAATTTTGGTATTTGTTAAGCGCTTACTATGTGCAAAGCACTGTTCTAAGCAGTGGGGAGGTTACAAGGTGATCAGGTTGTCCCACATGGGGCTCACAGTCTTAATCCCCATTTTACAGATGAGGTAACCGAGGCCCAGAGAAGCTAAGTGACTTGCCCAAAGTCACACAGCTGACGATTGGCTGAGCCGGGGTTTGAACCCATGACCTCTGACTCCAAAGTCCGGGCTCTTTCCACTGAGCCACGCTGCTTCCATAATTTTTGGTATTTGTTAAGCGCTTACTATGTGCCAAGCACTGTTCTAAGTGCTGGGGGAGATACAGGGTGATCAGGTTGTCCCACGTGGGGCTCACAGTCTTCATCCCCATTTTCCAGATGAGGGAACTGAGGCCCAGAGAAGTGAATTGACTTGCCTAAAGTCACCCAGCTGACAAGTGGCGGAGCGGGGATTCGAACCCATGACCTCTGACTCCCAAACCCACGGTCTTTCCACTGAGCCACGCTGCTTGTCTGCTGTGTGACCTTGGGCAAGTCATTTCACTTCCCTGGGCCTCAGGTACCTCAACTGTCCAGTGGGGATTGGGACTGTGAGCCCCACGTGAGACAGGGACTGTGTCCAACCTGATTTGCTTGTCTCCACCCCAGCACTTAGTACAGTGCCCAGTACATAGCCTTTAACAAATACCATTATTATTATTATTATTATTATTATTATTAATAATGCAGCAAAGTGGGTAGATGCTATCCTGGCTCACAAGGGGGCTTGCAGTCTACAGCAAGCAAAAAACTTCCTCTAAGCCTCTTTTAAATTCTTAGTACAAGAAATTAGTCATTGACTCAGAGTATAGAGATTGCTAAATAAAATGCAGAGCATCTGTAGTTTTTGCAGACCTGCTTTGCCTCTTCCTAAAACTCATTTTCCAGCCCCTCTTTTTAGTCGGGACAAGTCTCAAGATCCTTGTAGGTTTTCTTGCTTCCTTGTATTAAGCCCTTTCTCTACATAGGATGCCATACTAAGGCTCTGGGGAAAGGAACAAAGACACTTATTATATGGCTTGAAGAGTGTGAGAGGAAAGAGGAGGGACTCTTATGGAAAGAATGAAAAACAACGTACAATAATGAAGCTGTACATCACTGTTGAGAGGGAATCATTTTTGGGCCCTTTTAGACTGTGAGCCCACTGTTGGGTAGGGACTGTCTCTATATGTTGCCAACTTGGACTTCCCAAGCGCTTAGTACAGTGCTCTGCACACAGTAAGCGCTCAATAAATACGATTGATGATGATGATGACGGTCTGAACCCCACAACCGTTCCTGCTTTTTATCGTTAAACTGCCCTCCTCCTTTATCCCCTCTACTTTTCCACAGAAGGTGGGATGCCAGGCCTTGATGTGGAGTAACAAAGTGGTGGACAGAGACTGTTTGCAGGGGCAGAGGGCATGGGCCGCTTTCTCTCCTCCTTGATGCCAATGCATAGACTTCTCTATCCTGTGAATGATAATGGTGCTTGTTAAGTGCTTACTCTGTATCAAGTCCTGTTAATAATAATAATGACATTTATTAAGCGCTTGCTATGTGCAAAGCACTGTTCCTAAACTCAGGGGTAGATTCAAGTTAATCAGGTTGGACAGAGTCCCCATGCCACGTGGGGCTCAAACCTAAGCGGGAGGGAGAACAGGATTTTACAGATCCCCTTTTTACAGAGGAGGAAACTGAGGCACAGAGAATAATAATAATGATGGCATTTGTTAAGTGCCTACTAGGTGCAAAGCACTGTTCTAAAGGCTTGGCCAAGGTCACCCGGGAAGGAAATGGTGATGCTTTTTTCATCAGTCTACGCTGCTCCCGTAAGGGTTAAAGGGTGTGAAGGCTGAAAAGATTCTGAGATTAAAGGGCCTGAACTTCTGGATTGTAAATGACTCAGTGCAGATACAGAAATGATGACCCACCCTTCATCTCTATTTATATACAGAGGGATGAGTCTGTAATGATAGGGGCCTAGACTCGTCATCATCATCATCATCATCAATCGTATTTATTGAGCGCTTACTATGTGCAGAGCACTGTACTAAGCGCTTGGGAAGTACAAATTGGCAACATCTAGAGACAGTCCCTACCCAACAGTGGGCTCACAGTCTAAAAGGGGGAGACAGAGAACAAAACCAAACATACTAACAAAATAAAATAAATAGAATAGACATGAGCTGAATTAGTAACACTCAATCAACCAATTGAGTGTTCAACATTTATTGAATGTTTATTGTGGATAGTGAAAAATAAAACTCAGCCAGGGGCAGAATTTTCACTGCTGCATCCTGTAACAGTGTAAAAACTGGTTAGGGTCCTTCTGTGAGCTGGCTGTCAGCTCATAGATTGGAGTTAGGGAATAACTGAACCCTAGGGTCAAATCTTAGGTGAACTGAGTATGGGTGGTGGGGAGTTTGAGTTAGTTCTTGGGGAGGCAGAAGAGAAGTTGTTAGCTGGGGAGATAGAAGAGAGAAGTTTTTTTTAATGGTATTTCATTCATTCAGTCGTATTTATTGAGTGTTTACTGTGTGCAGAACACTGGACTAAGCGCTTGGGAAGTACGAGTCGGCAACATATAGAGACGGTTCCTACCCAACAATGGCCTCACAGTCTGTTAAGCATTTACTGTGTGCCACGGACTGTTCTAAGTGTTGGGGTAGATATAAGGTAATCAAGTTGGACATAGTCCACGTCCCACGTGGGGATTATGTCTGTGATCCCCATTTTACATATGAGGTAATTGAGGCACAGAGGAGTGAAGTGACTTGCCTGAGATCACACAGCAGACTGGTGGCGGAGGTGGGACTAGAACCCAGGGCCTTTTCACTCCCAGGCCCGTGCTCAATAATAATAATAATGATAGCATTTATGAAGCGCTTACTCTGTGCAAAGCACTGTTCTAAGCGCTGGGGAGCTTACAAGGTGATCAGGTTGCCCAAGGGGGGCTCACAGTATTAGTCCCCGTTTTTACAGATGAGGTCACTGAGGCACAGAGAAGTGAGGTGACTTGCCCAAAGTCACACAGCTGACAAGTGGGGGAGCCGGGATTTGAACCCATGACCTCTGACTCCAAAGCCCGGGCTCTTTCCACTGAGCCACGCTGCTTCTCCATCCATTAGGAGAATGCTTCTCTATCCATTAGGTCACACAACTTCTTTAAGGTGGTTAGGTTTGAGAGCAGGCTAGGAGGGGACTGGGGTTGTGGCCTTGGGAAGAACAGGCAGAGGCTAGAGAAGGATTAGGAAGCGTGAAAACTCCATATACGTGCCCTGGGTCTCACAATGGAAAGGTGCATCAGCCTCCTCTCTGCTCTCCCATCCTCCTGTCTCTCCCCACTTCAGTCTATACTTCACGCCGCTGCCCGGATCATCTTTGTGCAGAAACGCTCTGGGCGTGTCACTCCCCTCCTCAAAAATCTCCAGTGGCTGCCAGTCAACCTACACATCAAGCAAAAAACTCCTCACCCTGGGCTTCAAGGCTGTCCATCCCCTCGCCCCCTCCTACCTCACCTCCCTTCTCTCCTTCTCCAGCCCAGCCCGCACCCTCCGCTCCTCTGCCACCGCTAACCTCCTCACCGTACCTCGTTCTCGCCTGTCCCGCCGTCGACCTCCGGCCCACGTCCTTCCCCTGGCCTGGATGCCCTCCCTCCACACATCCGCCAAGCTAACTCTCTTCCTCCCTTCAAAGTCCTACTGAGAGCTCACCTCCTCCAGGAGGCCTTCCCAGACTGAGCCCCCTTTTTCCTCTCCTCCTCCCCATCCCCTCTGCCCTACCTCCTTCCCCTCCCCACAGCACCTGCGTATATGTTTGTACAGATTTATTGCTCTATTTATTTTACCTGTACATATTTACGATTCTATTTTATTAATGATGTGTATATAGCTATAATTCTATTTATTCTGATAGTATTGACACCTGTCTACTTGTTTTGTTTTGTTGTTTGTCTCCCCCTTCTAGACTGTGAGCCCGCTGTTGGGTAGGGACCGTCTCTATATGTTGCTGACTTGGACTTGCCAAGCGCTTAGTATAGTGCTCTGCACACAGTAAGTGCTCAATAAATACGATTGAATGAATGAATGAATGAAAGGTATTCTCCCTGAAGTGCGTCCAGCTCTGTCTATTAGGCCAGCCTGGGCTGTAGCAACCTCTTCCTCATCTCACAGCCTCTGCTGAGAGGAAATGAGTCAGTCGCAGCAGGAGCAGGGGCAGTGCCAAGACTCTGCTCAGAGGCTCAGCAACGGCTCCCACCTCTTGCTCCAAAAAAGAGAGTCTGTGTTTTTTGGGGGTTTTTTTGATGGCATTTATTAAGCACTTACTATGTGCAAAGCATTGTTCTAAGCGTTTTAATTAAAGTAGAAAATCTCAATAACTGGTAGCCGACTTAGTATTGAATGGAAAGTGTTTATTCATCTAACTGGTTAAGGAAGCAGCACGTAGCCTGTCTTTATCTCCCCTTGAGTCACGTTTTGGTATCTGTGATCTCAGGGCTATATATTTCAAAGAATGAGTTGGGGGCGTGGGGAAAGGAGAGATCATATCACCAAGAAGTTCCAGTAGACAACACTGCCAACACAGCCTGGCAGTGTTGTCTACTGGAACTCCTTGGTGATATGATCTCTCCTTCCCCCACGCCCCAAACTTCCTTAGTAGAAAGTTGCTTTTGAATGTCTCAGATGACAGCAAATGAAAGTGTGACTATTTTTGTAGGGGTTTTACCTTGCCTTGTACATTCTTCAAGTAGAGCTGCTATCAGTCAATTCATTCAGTTATATTTATTGGACACGTACTGTGTGCAAAGCAAATTAATCAATGGTACTTTTAGCAGTGGGTAAATGTTTCCAAATGTGCAGAGAAGCCGTTTTCAAAGGGCCACGGGTGGGGGGAAGAAAGGTCAAATTGAAATACTGAACAAGGAAAGTTCCATTTTATGTTTTGAAATACACTTGGGAGGAAGAAGGCAGCTCTGTACGAAATATTTGCAGACCTCGGCAGAGAGGTCAGAAATAGAATTAGTCAGGGTAGTTATTGAGTCCTTACTGAGTGCAAGACGGTACTGAGGACTTAAATATTCATGAAAGAGTCAAGATCAAAACGTTTTTAATTTGCTGAAAATGTCATCCCCACATCATCCCCCTAGCCTGGAATGCCCTCCCTCCGCACATCCGCCAAGGTAGCTCCCTTCCTCCCTTCAAGGCCCTACTGAGAGCTCACCTCCTCCAAGAGGCCTTCCCAGACTGAGCCCCCTCCTTCCTCTCCCCCTCCTCCCCCTCCCCATCCCCCCTGCCTTACTTCCTTCCCCTCCCCACAGCACCTGTATATATGTATATATGTTTGTACATATTTATTACTCTATTTGTACATGTTTATTCTATTTATTTTATTTTGTTAATATGTTTTGTTTTGTTCTCTGTCTCCCCCTTCTAGACTGTGAGCCCACTGTTGGGTGGGGACCGTCTCTATATGTTGCTAACTTGTACTTCCCAAGCGCTTAGTACAGTGCTCTGCACACAGTAAGCGCTCAATAAATACAATTGAGTGACTGAATGAATGAAACTGTTGCAGAAAAAGTAAGATAAAGTGAGAAACTGAAAGTCAAGGAGTTCCGCCGGAGGGGTGTGGGTATTCAGTTGGAGAAGATTTGGGAGACATTTGGCAAGAGAACTCATGGCTTAGGGTTTGGATTTAATCAGTAAATTGGCCAAATGGGACCATTCATTCATTCAATCGTATTTATTGAGCGCTTACTGTGTGCAGAGCACTGGACTAAGCGCTTGGGAAGTACAAGTTGGCAACATATGGAGACGGTCTCTACCCAACAGTGGACTCACAGTCTAGAAGACCATCCTTCTGTGAACTCCAGTCCCAACATTTTCAATTTCCTCCCCCAACTCCGAGGATTTTTTTTTTCTAGTTTGTAGGGGGTCAGTGTGTGGGGTAGGGTCTTGAGGAATGGAAACCAGGAGGCCTCTAGGATAAAATGTGTTTTCCTCAAGGGGATAGGGCACAACCCAGTTTTTCATATCACCCCCCCCTCCCCAGCTACCTCCACCACCGCACTGGTCCATAGCTGTCCGTGGACTGGAGCGGGAATGTGGGTGAGGTCAGCGCAGAAGGAAAGAGTAGAGCTGTTGAATAGGCTACTTTGGGGACCGCTTCCCATTTTCCTTTTCTTCAGCTCCCTTTTAAGTCGCCCCGACTTGCTCTCTTTACTCACCCCCAACCCAGCCCCACAGCGGGGGGTGAGTGTAGATTATTTGAGGGCAGAAGGAGGAAAGACTAAGCTTGTCTGATTATCTCTGTGGTGGCATACACCACCCTTTCTACTTCAGTTCTCTTGAAGTGGCACTTCGGGAATGAGCCATCACATTCAGTGGATGATGGTGATGATTAAGTTCCAGCATAGTCATGAATTTCTTCCCCCTTCCTGGCCGTCTCTGGCCCCCCGGGGCTTATCTTTAAACTCTTGGTCCCACACAGAGGATATGGGGACAGTTAATATAAAGCAGATTTCTGAATGGAGAAAGTAGTATTAAAAATTCCGTTTTTATTATGGCCATTTAAAAATGACTTAATGCTTACACAAGGTCATATGTAAAGGTTTTAGGAAGTCTCAATTTTCGCTAGAAAAATGCTGGTCCTGGTGGTTGTATATGAAATTCTTAGAGCTCCCCTCCCATGTCCAGTGATTTGTTGAAAGGTTATTACTTTCTTGTCAGTTGCCAGCGTGGGAATGAATGAATGTTACCAATTTTTTTTTTATGGTACTAGTTAGTGCTTACTATGTGCCAAGCACTGGGGTAGATACAAGATAATTAGGTTGGACACAGCCCCTGGTCTGCATGGGGCTCACAGACTAAACCAGAGAAAGGAGACTATAATCTCCATTTTACAGGTGAGGTAACTGAGGCACAGAGAAGTTAAGTGACTTGCCTGAGGTCATTTAGCACACAAAGGGCAGAGCTGGGACTCTGACTCTCAGGCTATTGTTGTTTCCTGTAGGCAATGCTGCTTCTCATTCAGTCGTATTAATTGAGCGCTTACCGTGTGCAGAGCACTGTACTAAGCGCTTGGGAAGTACAAGTTGGCAACATATAGAGACCCTACCCTACCCAACAGTGGGCTCACAGTCTAGAAGGGGGAGACAGAGAACAAAACATATTAACAAAATAAAATAAATAGAATATGTACAAGTAAAATAAATAGAGTAATTAATACGTACAAACATATATACAGGTGCTGTAGAGAAGGGAAGGAGGTAAGGCGGGGGGATGGAGAGGGGGAGGAGGGGGAGAGGAAGGAGGGGGCTCAGTCTGGGAAGGCCTCCTGGAGCAGGTGAGCTCTCAGTAGGGCCTTGAAGGGAGGAGCTTATTGAGCGCTTACTGTGTGCAGAGCCTGTACTAAGCGCTTGGGAAGTACAGGTCGGCAACATAAAAGAGACAGTCCCTACCCAACAACGGGCTCACAGTCTAGAAAGGGGAGAGAGACAACAAAACAAAACACGTAGACAGGTCTCAAAACCATCAGAATAAATAGAATTATACCTATAGGCACATCATTAACAAAATAAATAGAATAGTAAATATGTACAAGTAAAATAAATAGTAATGGTCTGAGGTCAGTTTCATAGTTGAATCTCTCAAGGGATAAAAAGCCAATTAGTCATATTTATTGAGCACTTACTGTGTGCAAAGCACTATACTAAGTGCTTGGGGGGGGGGGGGGGTGTATAATACAACAGAGTTGGTAGACATATTCCTTGCCCATAGCAAGCTCAAAGTCTAGAAGGAGAGGCAGACGTTAATATAAATCAGTGAACAGATATGTACATAATTGTTGTGGGGCTGAGGGAGGGGTGAATAAAGGGAGCAAATAAGGATGATGCAGAAGTGGGCGGGAAAAGAGGAAATGAGGGCTTAGTCAGGGAAGGCCTCTTGGAGGAGGTGTGCCTTCAATAAGGCCAGCAGATTATCTCCTGATGGAACAAGGAAATCACCTTACCTTGCAATATTCTATCTTAGAATTGTAGTCAACCCATCAATATTATTTAGTGCTTACCGTGTGCAGAGCACTGTACTAAGCACTTGGGAAAGTAAAGTCAGTGTGGCTCAGTGGAACAAGCCCGGGCTTGGGAGTCGGAGGTCGTGGATTCTAATCCTGGCCCCGCCACCTGGCAGCTGGGTGACTTTGGGCAAGTCACTTAACTTCTCTGTGCCTCAGTTACCTCACCTGTAAAATGGGGATTAAGACTGTGAGTCCCACGTGGGACAACCTGATTACCTGTCTACCCCAGTGCTTGGCACACAGTGAGGGCTTAGCAAGTACCGTCATTATTATTGAGTGTGATGGAGTTGGTAGATGAGATCCCTGTCCACGAGGAGTTTACAGTCTACAGGGGAGACAAATATTAAAGTAGATTACAGATTGAGGAAAAAGCAAAGTGTAAAAATATGCGCATGAGTACTGTGGGTGAGCATCATCATCATCAATCGTATTTATTGAGCGCTTACTATGTGCAAAGCACTGTACTAAGCGCTTGGGAAGTACAAATTGGCAACATATACAGACAGTCCCTACCCAACAGTGGGCTCACAGTCTAAAAGATCAAAGTGAGCCTCAGTGCGCTGGGGTAAGATAATCAGGGTGGACACAGTCCCTGTCCCACATGGGGCTCACAGTAGTAATCCTCAATTTACAGACGAGGTAACCGAGGCCCAGAGATGTTAAGTGACTTGCCCAAGGTCACACAGCAAACAAGCGGCGGAGCTGGGATTAGAACCCATGACCTTCTGGCTCCCAGGCTTGTGCTCTATCCACTATACCAACTTCCTGTGGTAACAAGAAATTGTTCCTACCTGCTTTAATTGATGTAAACTTTGCCCTAAAAGTTCGTCTTGATAGATCCAGAGGGTCTGTTGTTATACTTAGTCAATGCATGATGCTTTACAATTTTGTTTTAATGGTATTTGTTAAGCAATTACTATGTTCCAGGCACTGTTCTAAGCGCTGGGGTAAATACAAAGTAATCAGGTTGGACATAGCCCGTGACCCTCATGGGGTTTACCATCTTATTCCCCATATTACAGGTGAGGTAACTGAGGCCCAGAGAAGTAAAGTGACTTGCCCAAGATCACACAGCAGACAAGGTGACAGAGACACCTAGAACCCAGGTCTGTGCTCTATCCACTACACCATGCTGCTTTTCAACACCGTTTACGGTTGCAGTATTGCAAACCTTAATTCCTCATGCCCTCTCTTTGTACCACGGAGAAAAATGTGTCTAATTTTAGTATTTAGACAAATCTCCAACTCTAAAAACGATCATTTGAAACGACTGGCATGTAACTAGAATTTGTCACAAGCCCAGTGAGATTAATAATAATAATAATAATATGATAATAATGGCATTTATTAAGCGCTTACTATGTGCAAAGCACTGTTCTAAGTGCTGTGGAGGTTACAAGGTGATCAGGTTGTCCCACGTGGGACTCAGTCTTCACCCCCATTTTATAGATGAGGTAACTGAGGCACAGAGAAGTTAAGTGACTTGCCCAGAGTCACACAGCTGACAAGTGGCGGAGCTGGGATTTGAACCCATGACCTCTGACGCCAAAGCTCGTGCTCTTTCCACTGAGCCACGCTACTTCTCTGACTGAATCCCAGAATCCGAGAAATTATTGCCACATGATAGAAGTCAGAGCTGTGGTGTTGGAACCCAGATCTCTCGTTCGCCTCCGGCTTTCCCTGAAGGAGCCTGGGTGGGGTTCATTCATTCATTCAGTCAATCGTATTTATTGAGCACTTACTGTGTGCAGAGCACTGTACTAAGCGCTTGGGAAGTACAAGTTGGCAACACATAGAGACAGTCCCTACCCGACAGCGGGCTCACAGTCTAGAAGGGGGAGACAGGCAACAAAACATATTAACAAAATAAAATACATAGAATAAATATGTACAAGTAAAATAAGTAAGTAGAGTAATAAATATGTACATATATACAGGAAAAAGAATAATGATGGCATTTATTAAGCGCTTACTATGTGCAAAGCACCGTTCTAAGTGCTGGGGAGGTTATAAGGTGATCAGGTTGTCTCAAGTGGGGCTCACAGTCTTAATCCCCATTTTACAGATGAGGGAACTGAGGCACAGAGAAGTTAAGTGACCTGTCCAAAGTCACACAGCTGACAATTGGCGGAGCCGGGATTTGAACCCGTGACCTCCGACTCCAAAGCCCGGGGCTTGTGCTGTCCCGTGGGGATGAGAGAGATAGAGTCCAAGCTGGCTGTCCGGGCCCCAGCCTGGCTCCCCCTCCCCGCTGCTGGTCGCTGCCTTTGGCAGGCAGGTTGAGGGTGGCAGGCAGCGTGGCCCATGCCCAAATTCATTGTACTGTTGATGATGATGATGGCATTTGTTAAGCGCTTACTATGTGCAAAGCACTGTTCTAAGCTCTGGGGAGGACACAAGGTGATTAAATTGTCCCACGTGGGGCTCACAGTCAGTCCCCATTTTACAGATGAGGTAACTGAGGCTCAGAGAAGTTAAGTGACTTGCCCAAGGTCACACAGCAGACATGTGGCGGAGCCGGGATTCGAACCCCTGACCTCTGACTCCAAAGCCCGGGCTCTTTCCACTGAGCCAAGCTGCTGTTGCCCCTGGAGCGGGCAGAGCCATGCTGAAGTCGCCTCTCACGGCCGGAGGGGCAACCTTATATTTTTTATAATCAATCAATCGTATTTATTGAGCACTTACTGTGCGCAGAGCACTGTACTAAGCGCTTGGGAAGTACAAGCTGGCAACATATAGAGACAGTCCCCACCCAACAGTGGGCTCACAGTCTAGAAATACTAGAATACTAATAATGATGTTATTTGTTAAGCACTTACTATGTGCCAAGCACTGGCCTAACCAGCCTCCCTGTTAAACCCCACGCCTTCACTACCCAAGCTGACTCTTTAGTCCACTTTCTGTCCCCCACCTCCCATCATGTTGGGGATTAAGGGAGGAAGGAGGAAGGAAGCAAGAAGTACTGTGGTAGCTCCTCACAAATCCCCACCCAGTGCCTGTCTGACTTGGAGGGCCCTATCAATCAATCAGTGGTATTTATTGAGAGCTTACCATAGGCAGAGGGCTGTACTAAGAACTTGAGAGAGTACAATGAAAAATAGTATTTTTATGGTATTTAAGCACTTACTATGTGTCAAACACTTCTCAGTTCCGGGGTAAGTACAGGCTAATTAGGTCAGACACAATCCCTGTCCTGCGTGCAGCTCACAGACTAAGTAGGAGGAAGAACAGGCATTGAATCCCCACTTTCCATTTGAGGAAACTGAGGCGGAGAGAAGTAAAGTGACTTACCCAAGGGCACACAGCAAGCGATCGGCAGAGCCGGAATTAGAACCGATTTCCGGCTTCCACTAGGCCGACACTGCTTGTGGTAGGCATATTCCCTGCCCACAATGAGCTTGCGGTCTAGAGGGGGAAACAGACATTAATGTAAATAAATAAATTCCGGATATGTACATTAGTGCCGTGGGGCTGAGGGAAAGGTGAATAAAAGGTACAAATGCAATGACCTGCATTTCTCTTGCCGTCCTTCTGCATCCTTCTGCATAATCTTGGGGATTATGACTGTGAGCCCCCTGTGGAACAACCTGGTCACCTTGTAACCTCCCCAGCGCTTAGAACAGTGCTTTGCACATAGTAAGCGCTTAATAAATGCCATTATTATTATTATTATTATTATCATCCCCCTGCCCCACCCCACCGCTGGAGTCTGCTCAGTTTTGAGGAGAACAACTCAGTGCAGTAACCTTTTTGGAAGATTTGGGGGTTGGGGTAGGGCTGGAGGGGTGGCTAGCGGCTCTCTTCCGGAGGGAGAGGGTCCCTCTGGGCTGGATAGGGTGGCAGCGACAGCAGCAGGACTTCTGCTTCTCTCCCCTGTTCCTTCTTTCCAACTCAAAATAATGAGGATGATAATTAGTAATAGTATTTGTGAAGCATTTATTTCACACCAAGCGGTCTGTTGAGTAATTAAAATAATTGTGGTTTTTGTTAAGCCCTGGGGTGGATAGACTGTAAGTTCTGGATTGTAAGCTCGTTGTGGGCGGGGAATGTGTGTTATATTGTTATATTGTATTCTCCCAAGTGCTTAGTACAGTGCTCTGCACACAGTAAGCACTCAATAAATATGTTTGGCTGACTGGATACAAGATAATCAGGTCGCACATGGGGTTCACAGTCTAAGTAGGAGGGAGAGTAGGCACTGAATCCCCATTTTACCAATTAGGGAACCGAGGCCCAGGGAAGTTACATGATTTGCCCGAGGTCACACAACAGACAAATGGCAGAGCTGAGATTAGAACCCAGGTCCTCTGACTTCCAAGCCTGTGGTCCTTGCACTAGGCCCCGCTGCTTTCAGTGGTGGGGTAGATACAATATGTGGACATAGAGCCCAGTCACTGCCCCATATGGGGTTCATAGTCTGAAGGGGAAGGAGAACAGAAATCTGATCTCCACGTATCTCCAGATGAGGAAACTGAGGCACAGACCAGTTAAGTGGCTTGCCAAAGGTCACACAACCGGCAATTGGGAGATCCAGGACTAGAACTCTGGTCTGCTGATATTAGACTTCTACTGTTTCTACTAGGTCACACTCCCTGCGCTCCTCCCTGACCCTCCTCAGTCCGGAGTAGAAGGGAAAAGGAGCAGCAGGAGACAAGAGGCACAGAATGGAGTTGGGGGGAATAATAATGATGGCATTTGGTAAGCGCTTACTATGTGCAAAGCACTGTTCTAAGCGCTGGGGGGGGGATACAAGGTGATCAGGTTGTCCCACGTGGGGCTTACAGTCATCATCCCCATTTTACAGATGAGGTAACTGAGGCTCCGAGAAGTTAAGTGACTTACCCAAGGTCACACAGCAGACGTGGTGGAGCCGGGACTCAAACCCATGACCTCTGACTTCAAAGCCCGTGCTCTTTCCACTGAGCCACGGGAATCCGCCTTCTTCATCCCCGGAACAGACAAACTTACATCCCCTTCATCTTATCTCCATCAGTCAGGCTCAGATTTGGGAATTGACATTTTTTAAATTGGTGTTAAGCGTTTACTGTATGCCAGGCACTGGGGTGGATACACGATATTCAGATTGGACACAGTCTCTGTCCCACATGGGATTCATCGTCTTTATCCCCATTTTACAGATGCATTTAACTGAGGCACAGAGAAGTAAAGTGACTTGCCTAAGGTCAAACAAGTGGCTCCCAGGCCTGTGCTCTTTCCACTAGGCCACGTTTCTGCTCAAGAAAATGCTGAAGCATTTTTCTGTTTCAGCAAGGATTTGAGGGAGACGGCAGGGAAGGGGCAGAGATCTCTCTTCTGTCCCGTGCTGCCTTCAACAAGGTGCGGGAGGAGGGAGTGGCAGAACTGTTGGGAAATACAGTCCCTTCTTGCAGCTGGAAATACCCCTGTGGCCAAGTGATGCTTGGTCTCCATGGCGATGGATGCTGACAAGCAGCTAAGAGTAGGGAATGAAGGCTGCAGGGAGGGCTGAGCCATCAGAGAGCAGCAAGAGGGAACAAGGCTGGGTCAAATCAGCTCCCTGCCATTTGGGGTACAAGCAGCAGGGCTGGGACACAGGTAGCTGGCTATTGGGGGTTGGAGGCTCGCTGTGGGCGGGGAACCACTCTCCCAAATGCTTAGTACACTGTCTGTGCACAGTAAGTGCTCAGTAAACACGACTGATCCTGTCCTATCTGATTCTCATCCTATCCCGACTGGAGTACTGCATCAGACTCCTCTCCGATCTCCCATCCTCCTGTCTCTCCCCACTTCAATCCATACTTCACGCCGCTGCCCGGATCGTTTTTGTGCAGAAATTCTCTGGGCATGTTACTCCCCTCCTCAAAAGTCTCCAGTGGCTACCAATCAACCTATGCATCAGGCAAAAACTCCTCACCCTCAGCTTCAAGGCTGTCCATCACCTCACTCCCTCCTACCTAAGCTCCCTTCTCTCCTTCTCCAGCCCAGCCCTCACCCTCCGCTCCTCTGCCGCTAATCTCCTCACCGTGCCTCATTCTCGCCTGTCCCGCCGTCGACCCCCGGCCCACGTCCTCCCCCTGGCCTGGAATGCCCTCCCTCTGCCCATCCGCCAAGCTAGCTCTCTTCCTTCAAAGCCCTACTGAGAGCTCACCTCCTCCAGGAGGCCTTCCCAGACTGAGCCCTCTGCTTCCTCTCCCCCTTCTCCCCTTCCCCACCCCCCGCCTTACCTCCTTCCCCTCCCTACAGCACCCGTGTATATGTATATATGTTTGTACGTATTTATTACTCTATTTTATTTGTACATATTTATTCTATTTTATTTTGTTAATATGTTTTGTTTTGTTGTCTGTGTCCCCCTTCTAGACTGTGAACCTGCTGTTGGGTGGGGACCGTCTCTATATGTTGCCAACTTGCACTTCCCAAGTGCTTAGTACAGTGCTCTGCACACAGTAAGCGCTCAATAAATCCGATTGAATGAATGAATGACTGATCCCAGTTGAATACATTTTTCCTCCCCTTTGTGCCGAAAGCGGGGGTGGCTCATGGTTTGAGTAGGGATATGCGAGTTTCCAGTTTTCAAAAAGAAACCAAGCTAGGTAGGTAGGTACGATCTAAGGAGCGTGGGGAGACTGTGGACAGGGCCTGCACGGAGTGAAGAAATGCCCTAGTTATGATGGAGGGGAGTTGGGTGAAGGAGTGATCGACAGTATAATTTTTAGTTACCTGTGGGGCTGGCTGTCGTACTGTGGCTGGGTCTGGAACCAAACCTAACAATGTATTTTTTTTTAATTCATTCATTCAGTAGTATTTATTGAGCGCTTACTGTGTGCAGAGCATGGTGTTTGTTAAGCGCTTACTATGTGTCAAGTACTGAGAAGCAGCATGGTTTAGTGGATAGAGTACGGGCCTGGGGATCAGAAGGTCATGGGTTCTAATCCCAGCTCGGCCACTTGTCTGCTGTGTGACTTTAGGCAAGTCATGTCACTTCTCTGTGCCTCAGTTACCTCATCTGTAAAATGATGATTAAGACCGTGAGCTCCATGTGGGACAGGGACTGCTTCCAACCTGACTGCCTTGTATCTACCCCAGTGCTTAGAACAGTGCTTGGCACTTAGTAAGCGTTTAATAAACACCATTAGGATGATGATTACTGTTCTAAGTGCTGAGGAAATACAAGTTAATCAGGGTTGATAAAGTTCCTGCTCCGTATGGGGCTCACAGTCTAGGTAGGAGGGAGAACAGGTATTGAATCCGTATTTTGCAGTTGAGGAAAAGGAGGGCCAGAGAAGTTAAGTGAGTTTGAGTCGTGTTTAGAACCCAGGTCCTCTGGCTCCTAGGTCCGTACTTTATCCACTAGGCCACACTGCATTTCTCTCAGGGAAAACATATCCTCTAGACTGTAAGCTCGTTGTGGGCAGGATTTGTCTGTTTATTGTTATATTGTACTTTCCTGAATGTTTAGTGCTTTGCACACAGTAAGTCCTCAATAAATATGATTGAATGAGTCCTCCAGCATGATGGTTCACATTGCCGCCACATTTTCAAAGAACACATCGAGGACTTTTTCTGGGGGATGCCTATACAAAAGTGTGTGTGTGTAGTAATAGTAGTGGTAGTAGCTTCATATTTCTAATGGGTAACTAGTGTGAGAAGTAGCGTGACCTAGGGGAAAGGGCATGGGCCTGGGAATCAGGGGATCTGGGTTCTAATTCCAGCTCTGCCATTTGCCTGTTGAGGGACTCTCATCATGCCACTTAACTTTCCTGTACCTTAGTTTCCTTATCTGTAAAACAGGGATGAAGTACCTGTTCTTCCTCCTGTTTAGATTGTGAGTCTCATGTAGGTGAGGGGATGCATCCAATCGGCTTATATTGCATCTACCCCAGTGCTTAGCGTAGTATTTGGCACATAATAAGTACTTAACCAATACCACAGTTATTAGTGTAGGTTTCTCCCTTGTTCCTGTAGACTAAGCTCCTACCAACTCTGTTGTATTTTCTTTCCCAACCGATTAGTTCAATGCTCTGCCCACAATAAGTACTCAGTAAATACAATTGAATCATTGACTGCTGAACTACTTCTAGGCTGTGAGCCCGTTGTTGGGTAGGGACCGTCTCTCTACGTTGCCGACTTGTACATCCCAAGCGCTTAGTACAGTGCTCTGCACACAGTAAGCACTCAATAAATATGATTGAATGAATGAACGCTTTGGTCAGCATTTCATCCAGGCGTAACTGTCTGTTTTGGGGATGACTCTCTGTTGAGAGAACTCTTCTAGTAGCAATCAATCTAACTGTGCTGACTGACTACTGAAGGCCTCTACATCTACCCCCGTCTCAAAAACCTGTGAAACTAACAGCGTACGCATCAACGGATGAGTAGCTCTAGATTGTAACTTGAAATTCAAGTGCATGGTATAGTGCTTCCCGCTTATTCTAGGCTCTCAATAAATATGACTGATTGGTTGCTTGTCTTACCACCCTTCCTCTCCCTCAACTCCACTTCAGTTAGCTAAATATGAAGTAATTTTCAGGAATAAAATCTGTATTTCATGTTTCCTGGTGATCTTTTTTTGAAACCGAAGAAGTCTTATTTTATTTTCTTCTGACTTGTTTCCTAATGCTCCCAAAGCCTTCTGATTTTTTTTTTAAAATCTAATTCAAGCAGAAGAAGTCTAACTTACATTCTTTACTTGCAGCGGCGTGCCTGAAATAGTAATCAGCTGCTTTCTCCATTTTGAATTGTAAACTTTCTCTTTGGGTATATTAGGAATCTATTTGTGCTGTGTGGCTGACTGGTTCACAAATGTAACAGACAAACCAAGAATGAAAATATCCCTGGAATACAAAAAAGGCTATGTTAGGATATAGATTAAATGCTCTCTTACATGGCATTAAGCAGTTGAGAGTGAGGGGTTTTTTTATGTCTAAGAGTTTCACTGTTTGATATTTAGTTGGACCAAAATCATATTGAAATTTTTTTTTCAAATCATTGGTTAAGAAATGTGTGCTGCAGTTTACATTGACCATTTCCAGTTCTACTTTCAGGTATTCACTTCGGTCGCTGATGATCTGTTCTCCCCCTGTAGACTGTAAGCTCACTGTGGGCAGGGAATGTGTCTGTTATATTGTACTTCCCCAAGCGCTTAGTACAGTGCTCTGCACACAGTAAGCGCTCAGTAAATACAACTGACTGACTGACATGTGGTTCAGGCCGTGGTCACATTACAGATTACTGCCTTTCACTAAGTCCTTTGCAAGAGTGGGGATGTCAGGGATGCAATGGAGAAGTGGAAAAAGGGCAGGCTTAGGAGCCAGGAAACCTGAGTTCGCATCCTGGGTGTGCCGCTTACCTGCTGTGAGACCTTGGGCAAGTCACTTGACTTCTTTATGCCTCAGTTTCCTGTCAAATGAGGATTAAATACCTAGTCTCCCTTCTTAGACTGTGTGGCCCATGTGGGACAGGGACTGTTGACTCATTTAATGGTATTGCATCTACTCCAGGGCTTACACATAAGAAGCAGTTAACAAATACCACAGTGGTTATTATTATGCGTGCAAAAGGAGTCACCGGAGGGTAGTAGAGGGAATGCCATCCCTTTGTTAATCGGCGAAGGAAAGTTAAGAAATAGAGGATTTCATTCTCTCCACTTTCTCCACTTTTATCATTTTCCCCATGCAGTCGGAATAAAAATGGGCAACAGTCGTCTGAAAGCAATGGCAAGTAATGCTATGGATTGGAGGGTTTGGTAGGAGTTAGGAAAAAAAGAGGTGCTAGTGCTTGGATTAGCCACCTGTTTCATCAAGTCCACAGGCACTGATGATTTCAAGGTAATCAGAGAATAATGTTTGAAAATTGATGGAAGCGTGAAGGAGTGAGGGGGCTGAACCCTGAAATGGGGTAATTGTGAGAGCTCTTAAGGCCATCTTCAGAGAAGCTCCATAGGAAGCAGCATGGCCTAGTGTCAAGGGCCTGGGTTTGGGAGTCAGAAGATGTGGGTTCTAATCCTGCCTTCACACTTGTCTGCTGTGTGACGTTGGGCAAGTCACTTCACTTCTCTGGGCCTCAGTTACCTCATCTATAAAGTGGGGATTAAGACTGTGAGCCTCACGTGGGACAACCTGGTTTCCTTGTATCTACCCCAATGCTTAGGACAGTTCTTGGCACATAGCAGGTGCTTAACAAAAACCATAATAATAGTAATAATAATAATTAAGTGCTAAGTAGCAGCATGGTCTAATGGCAAGAGAATAGGATTGGGGGTCAGGAGGCCAGGTTCTAATTCTGGCCCTGCCACTTGCCTGCTGTGGGACCTTGGATAAGTCACTTAACTTCTCTAGGCCTCAGTTTTCTCATCTGGAAAAGGGAGAAAATAGTCATTCTCTGTCCTTTGTGGGTCAGGACTGAGTTGGATCTGATTATCTTGTATCTACCTCAGTGCTAGGCACAAACTAAGCACTTAAAGTACTACAGTTATCATTATTAATAAATAATTGAATGTAAGATGAATAATGGTATATGCACAAGTGCTGAGGCTGGGAAAGTACGTAATTGCTAGAGGAAAAATAAGGACTGTAACAGCTTCAGTTCTCACAGATCATTTAGGAAATAGCATAGTGTCTTCCAAGGTCAGTGCTTAGAAAGAGTTTTAGAAAAAATTACTTGACTGCAGTGAAATACCAAAAAGGCAAAGATATTTATTTGAATCTGATCCTGTTCTGCAGGGTTAAGTTTTAATTGCTTTTTCTTTTCAAAGGAAATACCTGAGTTTTTAAAACCTGTGAGTTCATATACAAAATATAAACTGAAATGCTAGGGTATTGAAAGTGAATTCCACCAAACCCGCCCAAATACACAACAAAACAGAGACTTTGTGAAACAACGAATGAGTGAAAACTCTTGTTCTGCATCCTTCATGTGAATCTGATTTGCCAGTTGGCGAATGGAGCATCCTTGAAGGTATGCACAGCAGAGAAGCAGCATGGTTTTAGTGGAAAGAGCACGGGTTTGGGAGTGAGAGGACCAGGGTTTTAATCCCGGCCCTACCACTTGTCTGCTGTGTGACCTTGGGCATGACACTTAACTTCTGTGCATCAGTTACCTCATCTGTAAAAGTGGGGATTAAAACTGTGAAACCTGTATGGGACAGAAACTGTGTCCAACCTGATGATGATCTTCCTACCTGTGCTTAGTGCGGTGCCTGTCAAAAAAAAATGTAAAAAGGTACCCTTAAGATTTCCTATGCTTAGCCCACTTTCTGTCTCATGCTTTTTGGCATGCCTGTTGTTGGCCTTCCAGCTGCATCCTGAAAGATTTCCTGACACCTGGCAGGCAACTCCTCTTTCATTACCTCCCCAGCTGTTTGGGGATTGAAAGTATTTAGCAACTTAGTTGCATTCAATCCCATAAAATGTGGAGTGTGAAGTATCTGAAAACAGCATTGGCAGATGTACTGATATTTAAGGAGAAAAAGAGAGAGAAGAAATGAGGCAAAAAAAAAAAAAGGCCCTGGAAACACAGACACCAAAGTGAATGCAGAAAGTATAAGGTGCATTTAGCAGAAGAGGAAAATGTTTAAGAAATGAAGGTATAAAGGAGTCTTTTCTGGCAAACGTAATTGCAAGTGGGAAACATTTCACTGGATCCACAAGTATGCAAGTTACCTTTAGCGTTATCTCATTTGTTCTCAGTTTAACTCAAGAAGGATTGTGATGCCAGCCCTATTCTTCACAATTGAAATTTAGGACTCAAAAGCATTAGGTTGAGAATGTCGAGTAAGAAGAACTAACAATATTTAACAGTAGATTGAATGTGAGTGTCAAATGCCAGTAGAGTTGAGGCTGAAGCCAAGGGTACAAGCTTATGAGATAGTATTATCTCTAGGTCATCTATGGGGATGGGAAGCTTAGGAAGAGGAGTGGGTTTAGGAGGGAAGGCATTCCCTGCTTTATAACTTCTTTACTGATGGTACTTTTGTCATAAAATGAATTTTTCTCAAATTTTCCCCCAATTTTTCAAATCATCTTCGGAAAAAAAAGTGTGTTTTGAAGAATGCAAGTTTTATAATCAATAATAATATTAATAATAGATGTAGTATTTGTTAATTGCCAAGCACTGCCTTAAACACTGGGGTAGATTCAGAACAGGATCAGACCTGAAGACTGATATTTGAATTTTGACAGAAAATTTGGTTTTCCTGGCCCAGGACCCTAATAGGGTTGGGGCAGGCCTTGAGACAGGGTTGAGTGATGATACTCGACTCAACAATCCCCTGTGGTAAATTGGTGCCCAAATAGGTTATTAAGTTAGTCAGAAACCTCAGTGCCATTCACAAACCACACCAGTCCTACTTTTTATTATTATTATAAATATTATTAATGATATAAATAATGATAATGATGATTCTGGTACTTAAGCATCTATAGGCCAAGAACCGTGCTATGTGCTGGGGTAGATACAATACCATCACAGCCTAATAGTGACAGGAAAGGAGAACAGAATTTTTTTCTCCACTTACAGATGAGGAAACTGAGGCACAGAGATGTTAAGTGACTTGGCCAAGGTCACACAGCAGGCAGGTGGCAGTGCTGGGATTAGAACCCGGGCCTCTTGGCTTCCAGGTCCAAGCTCTTTCTACTGGACCACACAGCTTCTTTTCAGACCCGGCCTGAATATGACAGAATGGAGCTGATAAAATTCACATGAATTGGTTTTATATTCCCTTTTTGTAAGAAGTTAGTTCCCCATTAATCCCTGCATATTGGAATATTTTCAATTTATAGTTAATTCCCACCTGTGCAAACCAGCAGAATTAAAAATGCTCATTTTAAAATCAGCCTGGGGAACCCATGGAGGAACAAGGAGATATCGAAATACCTCCTTTTACTAGGAATTTATTGTTTGCTCCCTCAGCAACTTCATGCTTTGCTAAAAAAAAATATGGAAAAACACCTGCCTTTTCCTTCACTGAGTGACATAGAAGTCAATTCTTTTCCAGTTTCCCTATCCCCACCTTTTCCTTTTCTCCCTTCTTGTTTTTTTATACAGTTTTATCCTTTTATTTATGCACCCATTATTATTGACTTGTTTGATTGACATGTGCCTGCATGTCTGTTTCCTGCTTCTCAGGAGCTCATTTTTGCTTTTTCCACTTCCTTTTATTTTTTTTAATGGTCTTTGTTAAGCATTTACTCTGCGTCAGGCACTCAGCTGAGCTCTGAGGTAGATAAAAGATAATCAGATTGGACCCAGTCCGTGTTTCATAAGGGGGACACAGTCTTAATCCCCATTTTACAGAGGAGGTACCTGGGGCACAGAGAAGCCAAATGACTTGCCCAAGGTCACACAGCAGGCCAGTGACAGAACTGACTTTGGAACCCAGATCCTCCTGACTCTCAGGTGTGTGCTTTATCCAGTAGGTCAGAGGCTGCTTCTCCTCTAAGTCTTCTGCTTGGGGAAGCTAGTCCCTGTGTGGTCTGCACTGGAAAGAAACTTTATAACCTTCCTCTGAAATCTGTCAGGTCTTCTAGTCTCTGGCTTTATTTTGTCTTATCTCTTTCAAGCGATCAATCCTTCAGTGAGTGGTATTTATTGAGCTCTTCCTGTGTGCAGAAAGCTGGGCAGGGAGCAAGGTAGATGTGAACCCTTCCCACAAGGAGCTTTCAGTTTGCCTGCTGTTTTTTGGGGGTTTTTTTTGCTCGTTCACTTTTCTTGCTCTGACTGTTCCTCTCTGATCAGATCATCTCCTCATCCTCCGTACACCCCTGGTCACCCAGAAGCCTGGTCCGTTCTAACCCAGATGCAGGCTCACACACAGGGAAACCTGGAACTCACTAACGTTGATGCAGGGGCCACCACATCAACCCCCCTTGCTGGGCATAATAATAATAATAATAATAATAACGATGGCATTTATTAAGCACTTACTATGTGCAAAGCACTGTACTAACCACTGGGGAGGTTACAAGGTGATCAGGTTGTCCCGTGGGGGGGCTCACAGTCCTAATCCCCATTTTACAGATGCGGTAACTGAGGCCCAGAAAAGTGAAGTGACTTGCCCAAAGTCACACAGCTGACAATTGGCGGAGCCGGAATTTGAACCCATGACCTCTGACTCCAAAGCCCGAGCTCTTTCCACTGCGCCCGCGTGAGGAGATTAGACGACAGCAGTGCACACAGACAACTGTTCTGTGTAGTGAGCTGAAGTGCAGAAACTGTAGCCAGATTGGACAGGAGAAATGCTTTAAAGGTATATTAAAACAGAAACGATGAGGCAAGCATTGGAAAATATAGAGAAAAATATATATACATATATATTTAATGGTATTTAAGCACTTATATGCCAGGCACTGTTCTAAGTGCTGGGGAGGATAAAAGATAATCGGGTTGGACACGGTCCATGTCCCATGAGGGTCTTACAGTCTTAGGCTCATTGTGGACAGGGAATGTGTCTGTTTATTATATTATACTCTCCCAAGCGCTTAGTACAGTGCTCTGCACCCAGTAAACGCTCAATAAACAAACTCCTAGAACGAGTCATCTACACCCGCTGCCTCAAATTCCTCAACACCAACTCTCTCCTTGACCCCCTCCAATCTGCCTTCCGTCCCCTACACTCCACCAAAACTGCCCTCTCAAAGGTCACCAATGACCGCCTTCTTGCCAAATCTAACGGCTCCTACTCTATCCGAATCCTCCTCGACCTCTCAGATGCCTTCAACACTGTGGACCACCCCCTTCTCCTCAAACACGCTCTCCAACCTTGGCTTCACAGACTCTGTCCTCTCCTGGTTCTCCTCTTAACTCTCCGGCCGTTCATTCTCAGTCTCCTTTGCGGGCTCCTCCTCCCCCTCCCATCCCCTTACTGTAGGGGTTCCTCAAGGGTCGGTTCTTGGTTCCCTTCTGTTCTCTATCTACACTCACTCCCTTGGTGAATTCATTCGCTCCCACGGCTTCAACTACATCTCTACGCTGATGACACCCAAATCTACATCTCTGCCCCTGCTTTCTCTCCCTCCCTTCAGGCTCGTGTCTCCTCCTGTCTTCAGGACATCTCCATCTGGATGCCTGCCCGCCATCTACAACTCAGTATGTCCAGGACTGAACTCCTTATCTTCCCTCCCAAACCCTGACCTCTCCCTGACTTTTCTGTCACTGTAGACGGCACTACCATCCTTCCCATTTCACAGGCCCGCAACCTCGGTGTCATCCTCGACTCTGCTCTCTCGTTCACCCCATACATCCAATCCGTCACCAAAACCTGCCGGTCTCACTCCACAACGTCGTCAAGATCCGCCCTTTCCTCTCCACCCAAACTGCTATCTTGCTGGTTCAATCTCTCATTCTATCCCGACTGGATTACCGAATCAGCCTCCTCTCTTATCTCCCATCTTCCTGTCTCTCCCCACTTTAGTCTATACTTCACTCTGCTGCCCGGATCATCTTTGTGCAGAAATGCTCTGGGCATGTTACTCCCCTCCTCAAAAATCTCCAGTGGCTGCGTGTCAACCTATGCGTCAAGCAAAAACTCCTCACTCTCGGCTTCAAGGCTGTCCATCCCCTCGCCCCCTCCTACCTCCCCTCCCTTCTCTCCTTCTCCAGCCCAGCCCGCACCCTCCGCTCCTCTGCCACTAACCTCCTCACCGTACCTCGCTCTCTCCTGTCCTGCCGTCGACCCCCGGCCCACGTCCTCCCCCGGGCCTGAAATGCCCTCCCTCCACACATCCGCCAAGCTAGCTCTCTTCCTCCCTTCAAAGCCCTAATGAGAGCTCACCTCCTCCAAGAGGCCTTCCAAGACTGAGCCCCCATTTTCCTCTCCTCCACCCCATCCCCCCTCCCTACCTCCCTCCCCACAGCACTTTTATATATATTTGTACAGATTTATTACTCTATTTTAATTGTACATATTTACTACTCAATTCATTTTGTTAATGATGTGCATATAGCTTTAATTCTATTTGTTCTGAAGACTTTGACACCTGCCTACATGTTTTGTTTTGTTGTCTGTCTCCCCCTTCTAGACTGTGAGCCCATTTTTGGGGAGGGACCATCTTTATATGTTGCCAACTTGTACTTCCCGAGCGCTTAGAACAGTGCTGTGCACACAGTAAGCGCTCAATAAATATGATTGAATGAGTGAATGAATGAATGAATGAGTTCCCATTATACAGATGAGTTTGCTGAGACACAGATTTACCTAAGGTAACACAGCAGACAAGTCGCGCAGTTGGGATTAGAACCCAGGTCCTTCTGACTGCTAGGCCTATGCTGTATCCACCAGGCTATGCTGCTTCTCACTAGGCCACACTGCTTCTCCAGATGGAGGAAGAAGGTAGGAAGGGTCATGGGGGAGTAAAACTGTGGATCAGGGAGAGATGAGAAAACGTCTCAGAAATGGTGGGGGAGAGAAGAGTGGCCTAGAAGAGTCAGGTGGATGGAAGACAATGCAAAGGACAGAAGGAAAGGATAGAGAGAAAGAACATGGAGACAGGAGTAGGAAGTAAACTAGCTGTAGACATCAACACTCCTCTGGAAGGGAGAAGTAGGTTCTGGCAGGGAGGGTGGGTTCATTCATTCATTCAGTAGTATTTATTGAGCGCTTACTGTGTGCAGAGCACTGGACTAAGCGCTTGGGAAGTACAAGTTGGCAACATATAGAGATGGTCCCTACCCAACAACGGGCTCACCGTCTAGAAGGGGGAGACACACACAAAAAAACCACGTGGGCAGGTGTCAAGTCGTCAGAACAAATAGAATTAACGCTAGATGCACATCATTAACAAAATAAATAGAATAGTAAATGTGTACAGGTAAAATAAATAGAGTAATAAATCTGTACAAACATATGTACAGGAGCTGTGGGGAGGGGAAGGAGGTAGGGCTGGGGGGATGGGGAGGAGGAGAGGAAAAAGGGGGCTCAGTCTGGGAAGGCCTCTTAGAGGAGGTGAGCTGTCAGTCAATCAGTGGCATTTATTGAGTGCTTACTCTGTGCAGACTGCTTGAGAGAGTACAATATGACAAGAGCTGGTAGGCACATTCCATGCCCACAGGGAGCTAAAGGAAAGAAAATAGAAATAGAAAAGCAGCGTGGCCCAGTGGAAAGAACACTGGTCTGGGAATCAGAGGGCCTGGCTCCTAATTCTGCCTCTTGCCTGCTGTGTCACCTGGGGCAAGTCACATAACTTCTCTGTGCTTCAGTTACCTTATCTGTAAAATAAGGATTAAGTTGTGAGGCCTATATATGGGACAGGAACTGTCCAACCCAATTAGCTTGTTTCTACCCTAGCACTTAGTAGGTTGCCTGGCACGTAGTAAATGTTTAGTACCATAAAAGAAAATACAGGCAGAGTGCTGTGTCACCCAACCGTTCAACTTGGTTGAAAGGTGTAGAAGAACTTTGCAAGTTGTTTTCATCCCCACCATCTGGGCCAGACATCATGTAGCCAGGTGACTCCCCTGAGGGCACCAAAACATGGCTCTGGCCCTCAGGTCAGTGGTCTCACTTGAGCTCATATGGCCGGAGAGATCTCAATGCCCCTAGTTGGCCCTGACCGGACTCCAGCTTGGAGCCCGGAGCCCTGCTGACCTGCTGCCACAGGGCAAGGAGCAAAGGGAGAAAGGATAGGGAACACAAGAAGAGGGACGTTTGATGGAAAAAAAAGAAAAGATGATGGAAGAAAAGCAAGGCAAAGCAAAGAAGGTGTCAGACCAGGGCTGCGGATCAACAAAAAACAAAGGCAAGAAGCAGCGTAATAATAATGATGATGATGGCATTTATTAAGCGCTTACTATGTGCAAAGCACTGTTCTAAGCGCTGGGGAGGTTACAAGGTGATTAGGTTGTCCCACGTGGGGCTCACAGTCAATCCCTGTTTTGCAGTTGAGGTCACTGAGGCCCAGAGAAGCTAAGTGACTTGCCCAAAGTCACACAGCTGACAAGTGGTGGAGCCGGGCTTTGAACCCATGACCTCCGACTCCAAAGCCCGGGCTCTTTCCACTGAGCCACACTGCTTCTCTGCCCTAGTGGAGAGAGCATGGGCCTTGGAGTCGGAAGGACCTGAGTTCTAATCCTCCTTCCTACTTCCTCTCATTCCTCAAGTAGTAATAATAATAACAATGATGGTATTTAAGTGCTTAATTATGTGCCAGGCACTGTACTAAGCGCTGGGGTTGATACAAGCAAATCAGGTTGGACACAGTCCCTGTCCCTTACGGGGCTCACAGTCTCAATCCCCATTTGACAGATGAGGCAATTTAGGCCTGGAGAAGTGAAGGGACTTGCCCATGGCTTCACAGCAAAGTGGCCAAGCCTGGATTAGAACTCATCACCTTCTCTCAGGCCTATGCTTTATCTATTATGCCATGCTGCTGCTTGTGGAAAAAAAAAAGAATATCACCAACTTGGACGCGCTCTCGATCTCAGCATCTCTACTCATTGCACAGTCTGTATCCACAACAACTCTGAAATCCCTCTGCCCAGCCACAGCCTCCTCACCTTCCTCCTCTTCCAAACTCCCACTCCCCGCAAACCTGTCCTGTTTCCCCACAAAGACCACCAATCTTTTCACCCCCTCCAATTCAACGAAGTCATCACGCTCCATTTGCTCTTCATACCCCAACTACCTTCCCTTGATGCACAGATGGATGCTTAAGACTGTGAGCCCCCCGTGGGACAACCTGATCACCTTGTAACCTCCCCAGCGCTTGCAACAGTGCTTGGCATATAGTAAGCGCTTAATAAATGCCATTATTGTTATTATTATAGTACTTGGTGGTACTTGCAGCATTTCCAAATTTCCCTCTTGTTTCAGTTACGATGACGTCGGTGACAACTGCACAGTATGGAACTAGAGCTGGGGAGTACCGGGAAAACACATTTAAAAGTAGTGGAAATGGGACAGGGGCAAGTTAGGGAGTTGGACTAAAAGATGGTGGCAAAGTCACTTGGGAGAGTCAGCACAGCTATTAATAGAACAGTGCTTGGCACACAGTAAGCGCTTAACAAATACCATCATTATTTTAATTATTCTAATGAAATGAAAGTTGGTCGCCCCATTATGGAACCCCTCTAACTCAGTAATACTAATAATAATGATAATAGTATTTGTTAAGCACTTACGATGTTCCAGGCACTGCACTAAGTGCTGGGGTGGAAAGAACAGTGCTTGGCACAAAGTAAGCATGTAACAAATGCCATCATTATTATTATTGTTGTTATTATTACAAGCAAATAGGTCAGGACACCGTCCCTGTCCCAGTATAAACTCACTTACGTTGCATATTACCCGTGTTTAATTGAGTACATAGTGTTTGGTAATTTTGGAAAAAAGGGTAGTCAACCTTGGTTCAGGACTTACCTTCCATTTATACTTCATTCCTGTGAAAAAGTGGTTCTTGTTTTCAATTTTTTGACTTCAGGAACCGATTGTTTAATAAGTCCCAGGGACTTCTCATTTTATGGCTAAATTCAATTAAGGCCATTGAATGACTTGCCAAAGCTCTTCCAAACAATACTTTTAGACTGTGAGCCCACTGTTGGGTAGGGACTGTCTCTATATGTTGCCAACTTGTACTTCCGAAGCGCTTAGTACAGTGCTCTGCACACAGTAAGCGCTCAATAAATACAATTGATTGATAGTAGTGTATAGTTGTAGTATTGCACTCCCTCTAGGTGCAATGCACTGTACTAAGCTTACAAAATTTAAAACAAGGAAGTGATATGTTCCCTGCCTGCAAGGAGCTTTCACTGTAACAGTGTGGACAAACACAAAAAATGTTTACAAGTAGAGTTGTCCAAATAAGTGGTTGACTACACTCACTCCCTTGGTGAACTCATTCGTTCCCATGGCTTCAACTGTCATCTCTACGCTGATGACACCCGAATCTACATCTCTGCCCCTGCTCTCTCTCCCTCCCTTCAGGCTCGCGTCTCCTCCTGCCTTCAGGACATCTCCATCTGGATGTCTGCCCGCCATCTAAAACTCAACATGCCCAAGACTGAACTCCTTATCTTCCCTCCCAAACCCTGCCCTCTCCCTGACTTTCCCGTCATTGTAGACCACACTACCATCCTTCCCGTCTCACAAGCCCTCAACCTTGGTGTCATCCTCGACTCTGCTCTCTCGTTCGCCCCTCACATCCAATCCGTCACCAAAACCTGCCGGGCTCACCTCCGCAGCATCACCAAGATCCATCCTTTCCTCTCCATCCAAACCGCTACCCTGCTGATTCAATCTCTCATCGTATCCCGACTGGATTACTGCATCAGCCTCCTCTCTGATCTCCCATCCTCCTGTCTCTCCACACTTCAGTCTCTACTTCACTCTGCTGCCTGGATCATCTTTGTGTAGAAACACTCTGGACATGTTACTCCCCTCCTCAAAAATCTCCAGTGGCTACCAATCAACCTACGCATCAGGCAAAAACTCCTCACTCTCGGCTTCAAGGCTGTCCATCCCCTTGCCCCCTCCTACCTCACCTCCCGTCTTTCTTTCTCCAGCCCAGCCCGCACCCACTGCTCCTCTGCTGCTAACCTCCTCATTGTGCCTCGTTCTCGCCTGTCCCGCCGTCGACCCCCGGCCCACGTCCTCTCCCTGTCCTGGAATGCCCTCCCTCCGCACATCCGCCAAGCTAGCTCTCTTCCTCCCTTCAAAGCCCTACTGAGAGCTCACCTCCTCCAGGAGGCCTTCCCACACTGAGCCCCCTCCTTCCTCTCCCCCTCCCCATCCACCCCACCCTACCTCCTTCCCCTCCCCACAGCACCTGTATATATGTTTGTACAGATTTATTACTCTATTTATTTTACTCGTGCATATTTACTATTCTATTTATTTTATTTTGTTAATGATGTGCATCTAGCTTTACTTCTATTTATTCTGGTGACTTGACACCTGTTCACATGTTTTGTTGTCTGTCTCCCCCTTCTAGACTGTGAGCCCATTGTTGGTTAGGGACCGTCTCTATATGTTGCCAACTTGTACTTCCCAAGCGCGTAGTACAGTGCTCTGCACACAGTAAGCGCTCTATAAGTACGATTGAATGAATGAATGACTACACAATTCAATAAACATACAGTATTGGTGAGGATGAGTATAAATAAGTTCCTAAGTGCTAGAGTTGGCTGGTGAGTTAATTGACATTGCTGGGAACTAGTCAAGGAAGACTTCTGGAAGAGGTGGGATCTTATTCGGGGTTTGTGGGAGAGCCGTGATTGATCATCTTTGGGGCAGGAGGGATCCCGAAACTGGGGGGAACAGTGTGAGTGAGGGGATGGAGACAGGAGAGTTGAGAGCAAGAAAGTAGAGAGCAAGGTTTGGTTAGAAGTTCAAGTCGAGAGGAGTCAAGAATAATTGGGAATTGGGGAATAGCTGGAGAGTGCAAGTAGGTAAAGTGCGATAAATTGGTGGAGAATAGTGGCCAAATCTTAATCTGAATGAAATTTTAATTTCAGCATAGAAGTTCCTTAAGTAATTCCAACCCTCCCAGATGGACAGCCTAGCCAGAGAGACCTTGTCTACTGAGGCCAAGAACTTGGCTATATTTTATCTTTAAAATACATTTCCATTCCACTTTCCATTTGCCCATTCTGTACATCAGAAAAAATCTTAATGAAGATTCCACCCTCTAGATGGTTAGCAAATTGCCCCAGGGAGGTGCGCATCCCTTCAAGGGGATTGATTCTCAGAGGATAAAATGTTGTTATTAGGACAGTTTTCTCTTCAAGATCTTAGTGGAGGATAGGGTGATTGATTGAGCCAAGACAACAAAAAAGCTGATAATAAAGGAGAGCGGCTACTAGGCAAGTAGCTTTTTAAATGGTATAAATAGCTGGCATAAAGCTCATGAATAGCTAATTATATTCTGGCAATTTCCTAGGGAGATCATACCAGTTCCTAAGGTTTATACGCTATTTGTATTTTAAAAATATACCCATGACGTATGACCACTGCCTTAGTTTTTTCAGTCCAACAGAGAATTACCACTGCAGTAATAATAATAATCATTTGCTTCTAATGGTAGCAAATGGTGGTAGTGCCTTCCATACGTGCTTGATTAACTGGCTTACTTGTTCATTCCTATGAATTGACATCTCCCTGTGCTTCTACTGCTGCTACTACTACTATCACTATTACTGGGGGAGTGGAAATCAATCAATCCATCACCGACCAAGCTTGATTTAGAATGAGTCCTGAGCCTGCCCAACATCACGCTCCCTGTCCCAGTGATTCGCTAGGAACACCAAGCACTGTTCTTGAAACGTTGGAAGATCCCATGAATACTAACAGCCCCAGTTCCTGACTTCAAAGAGCTCACCGTTAAAAATAGGGCTGAGGCGTGAGGAGACACTCAGGCAGTGGGTTCTAATCCTAGCACCGCCTCTTCTCAGCTCTGTGACTTTGGGCAAGTCACTTAATTTCTCTGTGCCTCAGTTTCCTCACCTGTGAAATGGGGATCCAATACCCATTCTCCTTCTTACTTGGATTGTAAGCTCCAAGTGGATCAGGGATAGTGGCTAACTTGATTACCTGGTATAATAATAATAATAATAATGGCATTTATTAAGCGCTTATTATGTGCAAAGCACTGTTCTAAGCGCTGGGGAATTTACAAGGTGATCAGGTTTTCCCAAGGGGGGCTCACAGTCTTAATCCCCATTGTACAGATGAGGTAACTGAGGGACAGAGAAGTTAAGTGACTTTCCCAAAGTCACACAGCTGACAATTGGCGGTGCCGGGATTTGAACACATGACCTTGACTCCAAAGCCTGTGCTCTTTCCACTGAGCCACGCTGCTTCTGTGGTATCTAATGTTTAGTACAGGGCCCGACTCATAGTAAGTGCTAACAAATACCACTTTTATTATTATTATTAGGTCCTGACCCCCAGATTGAGAAATATTGAAGTAGAGCTTCTCATCTCCTTTAGTGAAATACTGACTACTGCATCCATTTATACTTTCCTGGAGGTCAAGATAGCAGTTGTGTTTGAGAAGTGGGAGAAGGGGAGGGAGTAGGAGCTAAGTGTGGATTTTGTTTGGTTTGTTACTATGTACATTTGAGTGCAACAAAGAACGTAGAACTATAAGGTGTAGAGTTAGACCTAATTCCTGTCCCTTTAGGCTCCATATCTACTTTGAAAGGCAGGTGCTTTTAATGCCTCATTGATATTGTACTATGTAATTACATTCAGATTCCATAAATCCCCCTTAAAGTTTTTATTAGACACAGTGTTTTTATTTTCTCAAATCCAGTGGCTTCACAGAGCTCCCCCCTTCAATTAAGCAGCTGCCGCTTTCCAAGTTCGAGCAGTCAGGGTTTCAGAAGTGAATAAATAACTTGGTTCATCTCAATCTGTCTCCTGGAGGTGTTGGGAAACTTGAATTGAGTCGCAAAGCAGCTTGAGCTCTTCACATGAAAGATGTTGTGGGATTTTGCATTTAGTGTTTTTACAAAGGGGTATGTTATTAGGGATACTAGGAACACCAAGCATTACATAACTAGAACACACACCAGCTTGACCATGAATGCTGTGTTCTTTTCGTTGGGCTAATATTAACGAGGAAAGGTGAATTATTTTATTTAGTCAAATTCCAGTGATCATCAGTAGATTAAATTTCTCAATCAATTGTATTTATTGAGTGCTTACTGGGCACAGAGCACTGTACTCAACTCTTGGGAGAGTATGATACAGTAGAGTTGGTAGACACATTTCCTGTCCACAGTCTAGAAGGGGAGACAGACATTGATATAAATAAATGAACTGTGGATCTGTACTTAAGTGTTGTGGGGACGAGGGAGGGTTGAAAAAAGGGTGCAAATCCAACTTCAAGGGTGATGCAGAAGGGAATGAGAGAAGAGGAAATAGAGGCCTAGTCGGGGAAGGCCTCTTGGAAGAGTTGTGCTTTAATAAGGCCTTGAAGGAGGGGAGAGTGATCATCTGTTGGACGTGAAGAGGGAGGGCATTCCGACAAGGACGAGAGATCAGCAGTGAGATAGATGAGATTGCGGTCTACGCATTTTAAGATGACAAACACCCTAAAGCATTTTTAATGTTGGACTAGAATTTTACAGACATCAGTGTGAAGGAAGGTTTGTCATCCTGGAAATTCATAGAAAGAGTTACCGACAAGGCCTTTCCCATGATTTTTGAGCTTGAACAAGTCACTTCACTTCTCTGTTACCTCATCTGTCAAATGGGGATTAAGACTGTGATTTTTTGAAAGCACTAAGAATCTTTTCCTAGCGTGAGTGTCAAAAAACAGGGTAGGGCAGGTGGGATATGGATAAATACCATAGAGCCAGGGCAGCTCCCCTTTTATTCCCCCCCTCTCCCCATGAATGGGGATTGTTGTAACCTAGGGTAAGGTATCTAACAATAATGACTGTATTTCCAGGTTGTAACCTGGGTAAGATATTAAATAATTAGTGTGTATGTGTCTGTGATATGTGTAGACTGTGTATATTCCTTTCACTGCACCTTGAGCAGTGGAAATATTGCCTGAAAATCTATGGTATTACCAGGTTGTAGCATCAGCACTATTTGTAAGCTTGATTGTTTGATTCTATTTTTTCTGTCTTTTAGAAAATTTTTAAAGCTGGAGATACCAACCAGGATGGACAGCTAGATTTTGAAGAATTTACGAAATACCTTAAAGATCATGAGAAAAAAATGAAACTGGCATTTAAGAGTCTGGATAAAAACAATGATGGTATGCCACAAATATTCAAAAATATTACCAAGATGTTCTCCTCCTGCCCCTAAAGATGCAAACCACCCTCCTCTGAATCCATTTTTTTCTTGTCATCTTCGTTACTGAAATAATTGTTTTAAAGATCAGACTTTCGTACTAAAATAGTTTTGGTTTGTTCCCCATATTTAAGTCAAACAAATTTGGCTTCAGAAGAGCCATTTCCTTTGAATAACCAGCTCCATGGTGCCAAGCTTGAATTCCTTTTCAAAGGGCCCAGTAGAAACCAGTTAGGCTAATTCAATTTCTTCCCTAATTTTTAATTAAACCAAATGCTGGACATCAGTGATATTTATTGAATGCTTATTGTGTGCAAAGCGCTATACCGAGGGTTTGGGGGAAGAGTACAGAAGAATTGGTAGACTCAATCTCCACCCATAAGGAGCTTACAGTCTAGTGTACTGGGTGAAATACTTAGATGTAGATGACTTCCACCAGCTTCAGTGTCTGGTGTGAGTCCTGCTTTACACAGTTTTGGCAGCTTTGTATCTTGTGAAGTTTCCTCAAGCTTTTTCCTGTTTGCATCCACCCTTAACTTGGGAATCTATTATTTTTCTATTCCTTGACAGGAAAAATCGATGCTTCAGAAGTGGTTCAGTCTCTCAAGATACTGGGTATAGATATTTCTGAGCAACAGGCGGAAAAGATCCTTCAGAGGTAAGACTTCCTCCTTATCTGTTGATTATTTTTGCGGTTTCAGGGTATTTTAAAATCAGTATTTAAATCAGTATCAGTATTTCCTTTGGCCATCAATCTAAGCCACACCTCCCTTCCCCAGCTTGGCCCAACAGAAAGCTCTCCCAGCCCATGGCTTGGATATCTGAGTCATTCAGTGGTATTTATTGAACACTTAGTGGGTGCAGAGCGTGGTACTAAGCACTTAGGAAAGTAACAAAGTTGATCAACGCGCTCCCTGCCTACAGGGAGTGTACAGTCTGCAGGGGGACTTGGAATCATCGTGTCGTTGGCGGGAAATCAAAGCTGCAGATCCTCCCAGAGTATGCCCCTCTGATTTTGGATCTTCAGTGACAGCCTTTCTTCAGAGCCTGTCTGTTTTTGAAGAAGTTGGGAGCAGCTGGGAGATGGTGTAGCGGGTTCCTTGTGTTCAGTCTGGGATCTGATCTTCCCCAAACCCCCAGTTGGTTTCAACTGCCTCCTGTGCACTACTTCTTAGCGGTGATGAGATTAACCAGACCCTGAACTGCCAGTTCTTCCTCTCCACTTGTTCTCCATGGTCCTGAAGGCAGCGTCCCAGCCCACCTGGGCTTCCCCACTTTCCCCTGTCTTCCCCATTCAGTCAGTCAGTCAGTTGTATTTATTGAGCGCTTGCTGTGTGCAGAGCACTGTACTAAGTGTTTGGGAGAGCACGGTTTAACAATACTCCCTGCCCACAACGACCTAACAGTCTAGACACTCCACAGAAAATGGGGGAGTTGAGATTAAGTGGCTTCTTTGTTTCTGAGGGGAGGAGAGGGAGGCTGGATGAAGTGGAGCTGGGGAATAGAGGCTTTGGCTGCTACAAGGGGAGTGAAGGAGTACCTGCAGTCTTTTAGACTGTGAGCCCACCGTTGGGTAGGGACTGTCTCTATATGTTGCCAACTTGGACTTCCCAAGCGCTTAGTCCAGTGCTCTGCACACAGTAAGCGCTCAATAAATACGTTTGATTGCATTCAACAGTGGCAGGGCTGATTGGGACTTGTCTTCTTTCCATTGAATATGCAGCAGTTGTAATTGTACTCATTCGATCAATCAATCGTATTTATTGAGCGCTTACTGTGTGCAGAGCACTGGACTAAGCACTTGGGAAGTACAAGTTGGCAACATATAGAGACCGTCCCTACACAACAGTGGGCTCACAGTCTAGAAGGGGGAGACAGAGAACAAAACCAAACATATTAACAAAATAAAATAAATAGAATAGATATGTACAAGTAAAATAAATAAATAAATAGAGTAATAAATATGTACAAACATATATACATATTTAGACTGTGAGCCCACTGTTGGGTAGGGACTGTCTCTATATGTTGCCAATTTGTACTTCCCAAGTGCTTAGTACAGTGCTCTGCACATAGTAAGCGCTCAATAAATACGATTGATGATGATATATACAGGTGCTGTGGGGAAGGGAAGGCAACATTGCCAAGATCCGCCCTTTCCTCTCCATCCAAACCGCTACCCTGCTCGTTCAAGCTCTCATCCTATCCCGTCTGGACTACTGCATCAGCCTTCTCTCTGATCTCCCATCCTCGTGTCTCTCCCCACTTCAATCCATACTTCATGCTGCTGCCCAGATTATCTTTGTCCAGAAATGCTCTGGGCATGTTACTCCCCTCCTCAAAAATCTCTCGTGGCTACCAATCAACCCACGCATCAGGCAGAAACTCCTCACCCTGAGCTTCCAGGCTGTCCATCCCCTCGCCCCCTCCTACCGCACCTCCCTTCTCTCCTTCTCCAGCCCAGCCCACACCCTCCGCTCCTCTGCCGCTAATCTCCTCACGGTGCCTCGTTCTCGCCTGTCCCGCCATCGACCCCCGGCCCACGTCCTCCCCCTGGCCTGGAATGCCCTCCCTCTGCCCATCCACCAAGCTAGCTCTCTTCCTCCCTTCAAAGCCCTACTGAGAGCTCACCTCCTCCAGGAGGCCTTCCCAGACTGAGCCCCTTCCTTCCTCTCCCCCTCGTCCCCCTCTCCATCCCCCCGTCTTACCTCCTTCCCTTCCCCACAGCGCCTATATATATGTATATATGTTTGTACATATTTATTACTCTGTTTATTTATCTTACGTGTACATATCTATTCTATTTTATTTTGTTAGTATGTTTGGTTTTGTTCTCTGTCTCCCCCTTCTAGACTGTGAGCCCACGTTGGGTAGGAACTGTCTCTATATATTGCCAACTTGTACTTCCCAAGCGCTTAGTACAGTGCCCTGCACACAGTAAGCGCTCAATAAATACGATTGATTGATTGCTTGATTGACGGGGGAATGGAGAGGAGGATAAGGGGGAGAGGAAGGAGGGGGCTCAGTCTGGGAAGGCCTCCTGGAGGAGGTGAGCTCTCAGTAGGGCCTTGAAGGGAGGAAGAGAGCTAGCTTGGCGGATGGGCAGAGGGAGGCCATTCCAGGCCCGGGGGAGGACGTGGGCCGGGGGTCGATGGCGGGACAGGCGAGAGCGAGGTACGGTGAGGAGATTAGCAGCAGAGAAGCGGAGGGTGCGGGCTGGGCTGTTCCGAGAAGGAGAGAAGGGAGGGGAGGTAGGAGGGGGCCAGGGGATGGACAGCCTTGAAGCCCAGGGTGAGGAGTTTCTGCCTGATGCGCAGATTGATCGGTAGCCACTGGAGATTTTTGAGGAAATCAAAATTCATTTGTACTCATAGGGAAGCAGCGTGGCTTAGTGGAAAGAGAACGGGCTTGGGAGTCAGAGGACGTGGGTTCTAATCCCACCTCCACCACTGCTGTGTGATCTTGGGCATGTCACTTAACCTCTCTGTGCTTCAATTACTTCATCTGTAAAATGGGGATTAAGACTGTGAGCCCCACGTGGGACAACCTGATTACCTGTATCTACTCCAGCACTTAGAATAGTGCTTGGCACATAATAAGCGCTTAACGAATACCATCAGTATTATTCAGGTTGTCAACTTTGGTGATTTCCTCTGAGATCCCAGGGCTCTACCTCCAATCAGTCAGTCAGTCGTATTTATTGAGTGCCTACGGTGTGCAGAACACTGTACTAAGCACTGGTGAGAGTACAGTATAACCAGTATAACAGACACATTCCCTGCCCACATTGAGTTTACAGTCTAGAGGGGGAGACAGGCATTAATATAAATAAATCAACAAATTAGAGATAGGTACATAAGTGCTGTGGGTCTTGGAGGGTGGATGAATAAGGGGACCAAGTCAGGGCGACGCAGAAGGGAGTGGGAAGAGAGGAAAGTGGGGGCTTAGGAAAGGCTTCTTGGAGGAGATGTGCCTTCAATATGGCTTTGAACGGGGGGAGAGTAGACACGTTCTCTGCCCACAAGGAGCTTACGGTCTAGTCAGTGCTTGAGAGAGTGCAAAAGAGTAGTAATAATAATAATAATAATGGCATTTATTAAGCGCTTACTATGTGCATAGCACTGTTCTAAGCGCTGGGGAGGTTATAAGGTGATCAGGTTGTCCCACGGAGGGCTCCCAGTCTTCATCCCTATTTTACAGATGAGGTAACTGAGGCCCAGAGAAGTTAAGTCACTTGCCCAAAGTCACACAGCTGACAATTGGCGGAGCTGGGATTTGAACCCATGACCTCTGACTCCAACGCCCATGCTCTTTCCGCTGAGCCACGCTGCTTCTCAAGTAGATATGATCCCTGCTCTCAAGGAGCTTACAGTCTAGCGGAGAAGATTGACATTGAAATACATTTCAGGTAGGGGAAGCAATCAAATGTAAAAATATGTACATAAGTGTTGTGTCAGGGAGTGTGCCTATCTAAGTGCGTAGTGGGTATGAACTCTAGTGCAATGCAGGAGGGAGGGAAAATTGGGTGGGGAGTTGAGAGATGAGTCAGGGAAGGCTTCCTGGAGGAGAGATCATTTTTTGTAGGGATTTCAGAATGGGAGAGGGGTATCCTGCTGGGTGTGGCGGGGCAGGGAGTTCCAGGCATCCATTTGGCCACATCGGAATGAGCCACTGCTGCTGCTTCTGCTCCAGTGGAAAAACTCTCAGTGTGAGCCAGCCAGGAGCTCAGCGAGGTCCAGATTTTCCCTGGGACTTCTCTCTGAGGAAGGATCGCTTTTGAAAAATGACCGTTAGAACCATCGCGAACGTGGTGCAGAGGGTACCAGCCTGCCTGTGGGACCTCCTGTAGAAAAGTGAAATTCTGGCCGTGCATCTGTGAGCCATGCTCAGCTCAGGAGAGTAACCAATTCTATAGCTGCTTTAATCATGTAGCTGTCAGATATCGTCCCCCTCTCATCATCATCATCATCAATCGTATTTATTGAGCGCTTACTATGTGCAGAGCACTGTACTAAGCGCTTGGGAAGTACAAATTGGCAACAGATAGAGACAGTCCCTACCCAACAGTGGGTTCACAGTTCAAAAGGGGGAGACAGAGAACAAAACCAAACATACTAACGAAATAAAATAAATAGGATAGATATGTACAAGTAAAATAAATAAATAAATAAATAGAGTAATAAATATGTACAAACATATATACACATATACAGGTGCTGTGGGGAAGGGAAGGAGGTAAGATGGGGGGGATGAAGAGGGGGACGAGGGGGAGAGGAAGGAAGGGGCTCAGTCTGGGAAGGCCTCCTGGAGGAGGTGAGCTCTCAGTAGGGCCTTGAAGGGAGGAAGAGAGCTAGCTTGGCGGATGGGCAGAGGGAGGGCATTCCAGGCCCGGGGGAGGACATCAATCAATCAATCAATCAATCAATCAATCGTATTTATTGAGTGCCTACTATGTGCAGAGCACTGTACCAAGCGCCTGGGAAGCACAAATTGGCAACACCCAGAGACAGTCCCTACCCGACAGTGGGCTCACAGTCTAGAATCAAAATTTTACTTTATTTTGTTGGCATGTTTGGTTTTGTTCTCTGTCTCCCCCTTTTAGACTGTGAGCCCACTGTTGGGCAGGGTCGGTCTCTACGTGTTGCCAATTTGCACTTCCCAAGCTCCATCCCCCCCATCTTACCTCCTTCCCTTCCCCACAGCACCTGTATATATGTATGTTTGTACATATTTATTACTCTTATTTATTTATTTTGCTTGTACATATCTATTCTATTTATTTTATTTTGTTAGTATGTTTGGTTTTGTCTCCCCCTTTTAGACTGTGAGCCCACTGCTGGGTAGGGACTGTCTCTATATGTTGCCAGTTTGTACTTCCCAAGCGCTTAGTACAATGCCCTGCACACAGTAAGCGCTCAATAAATGCGATTGATGATGATGATGATATTGGTGTGAACTGGCTCCAGCTCCCCAGAATTTAACGCTCGGGAGCATTTCTTTACATGTGTCTATTGCGCTAATGCTTTCTCTTCTATGTAGTGTCTACCTCCTTAGAGGAAAGAGCATTGGGGAAGGGTGTCAGAAAACCTGTGTTTTTGTGCCAGCTGTGCCCCTGGCCTGCTGTGTGGCCTTGGGCATGTCACTTAGTGTCTCTGTGCCTTGCGCGGCTCAGTGGAAAGAGCACGGGCTTTGGAGTCAGAGGTCAGGGGTTCAAACCCCGGCTCCGCCAATTAATAATAATAATAATAATGGCATTTTTTAAGCGCTTACTATGTGCCGAGCACTGTTCTAAGCGCTGGGGGGGTTACAAGGTGATCAAGTTGTCCCACGTGGGGCTCACAGTCTTAAACCCCATTTTACAGATGAGGTAACTGAGGCTCAGAGAAGTTAAGTGACTTGCCCAAGGTCACACAGCAGACATGTGGTGGAGTCGGCCTTCGAACCCAGGACCTCTGACTCCAAAGCCCGTGATCTTTCCACTGAGCCACGCTGCCAATTGTCAGCTGTGTGACTCTGGGCAAGTCACTTAACTTCTCTGTGCCTCAGTTACCTTATCTGTAAAATGGGGATGAAGACTGTGAGCCCCCCATGGGACAACCCGATCACCTTGTAACCTCCCCAGCGCTTAGAACAGTGCTTTGCACAGAGTAAGCACTTAATAAATGCCATTAGTAGTAGTAGTGGTATTGTTTCCTCAGCTGTGAAAATGCTCTTTCTTCCTCTGAGATTGTGAGCCAGTGTGGGACGGGCCTGTTTCCCATCTGATTATCTTGTCTCTACCTATAGTGTTTAGCACAGTGCTTGGCATTTAATATGTACTTTATGCATTATAAATATTGTATAATTATCCCTGCTCTGTCCTTTTTTCTTTTTTCTTTTTATGGTAATTTTTAAGCGCTTACTATGTGCTAGGCACTGTTCTAGTGCTGGGGAATATACCAGGTAATCAGGTTGGACACAGTCCATACCCCACAGGGGGCTCACAGTATTAATCCCCGTTTGACAGATAAGGTAACAGAGAAGTGAAGTGACTTACCCAAGGTCACACAGCAGGGAAGTGGCAGAGCCGGGATTAGAACCCACGTCCTTCTACTCCCAGGCCCGTGCGCTAGCCACTAGGCAACAGTACTGCCCTAGTTACTATTATCAGTTGTATTTATTCATACTTTGTGCAGAGCACTGTAGAAAATGCTCAGCAAAAATACACAGGTGAAAGACACGGTCCCTGGTCCTCCAGGGGCAATCAGTCAGTCCCTCTGGACAGTAATCTCATTGTGGGCAGGGAATATGTCCACCAACTTTGTTATATTGTGCTCTCCCAAGCACTTAATACAATTAAAATCCATCATCCATATTTATTGAGCACTTACTGTATGCAGAGCACTGTACTAAGCACTTGGGAGTTGATAGACACTTTCCCTGCCCACCTAATTATGGGGCAGGCGGGGCTTGCTGACAGACACAGCAGGAGAGATGAAATAATAAATGTACAGAAGAGTGTGGAACACAGCATAAAATTTCATAATCCAACAAGTCGTAGGGGTAAAGAGGGGCTTTCTAAAATTTGCCGACGTTCACCTGCCGCTGCTGTTGAAAGCTCCCTTGCCCCAGGATGATTCAGGCATGTCCGGACGAGGTGCCGTCCGTGTCCCGGTGGGAGGACAGCCGGTTTTTCGGTGGTTTTCCTAGATCTTCTAATTGTGGGGAGAAGATGGGCAAACTGTCAGTGCAGAAGTTTGAACATTATACCACTGACTGATCACTGGAAGGCTTGTGATCCTGTATATATGTATATATGTTTGTACATATTTATTACTCTATTTATTTTACTTGTACCTATCTAATCTGTTTTATTTTGTTAGTATGTTTGGTTTTGTTCTCTGTCTCCCCCTTTTAGACCGTGAGCCCACTGCTGGGGAGGGACTGTCTCTAGATGTCTCTCTATATGCCATCTTGGCTAGAGAAGCGGCTTGGCTCAGTGGAAAGAGCCCGGGCTTTGGAGTCAGAGGTCATGGGTTCGAATGCCGACTCCACCGCATGTCTGCTGTGTGACCTTGGGCAGGTCACTTCACTTCTCTGAGCCTCAGTTCCCTCATCTGTAAAATGGGGATGAAGACTGTGAGCCCCACGAGGGACGACCTGATCCCCTTGTATCCCCCCAGCGCTTAGAACAGTGCTTTGCACATAGTAAGCGCTTAACAAATGCCATCATTATTATTGTTATTATTATATGTTGCCAACTTGTACTTCCCAAGCGCTTAGTACAGTGCTCTGCACACAGTAAGCGCTCAATAAATACAATTGATTGATTGATTGTGATGTCCAGTGACCAGAGTACAGTAAACTGCCTGCAAATGACCAGTTAGCTCTCCTTATCAGCAGTCAGCGTGGCGAGAGCGCTCTTCTGGTACTCCATTCAGTCATATTTATTGAGCGCCTACTGAGTGCAGAGCAGTGTACTAAGTGCTTGGGAGAGTACAATACAACAATAAACAGACACATTCCCTGCCCACAATGAGCTTACAGTTTAGAGGGGAGGAGACAGACGTCAATACAAAGCAATTATTACAGTTCACATTGTGCTAGTAGTTCCATACACACACACACACACACACACACACACAAAATACACCCCTGTGCACACACTGTCTAGTTGGTAAAATATTTCTTTAGCCTCACCTTCTAAGAAACAGGAACATATCAAGCAAGCTGGGAAATTGAAAGCAGAATTCAAAAGTCTGTAGTTCACCAAAGAAGCTCTGTTTAGCCCTGTGAATTATGTGGAAGACCGACACCAGGGAAATCTAAGGTAGAAACACTGGTGTTTGCCCTGGCACCTCATTTTGTATATATCTATATATGTTTGTACATATTTATTACTCTATTTTACTTGTACATATCTATTCTATTTATTTTATTTTGTTAGTATGTTTGGTTTTGTTCTCTGTCTCCCCCTTTTAGACTGTGAGCCCACTGTTGGGTAGGGACTGTCTATATGTTGCCAGTTTGTACTTCCCAAGCGCTTACTACGATGCTCTGCACATAGTAAGCGCTCAATAAATACGATTGATGATGATGATGATGATTTTGGGGAATAAAGAAACAAGCCTAGGCCAAGCTTAGGATGATACAGTTCCTTCTTTAATAAAACACAATGAGAGGTAGTGGAATTTGAGAGAAAGTGCTATTAGTCCCACAAGTCTAAGGACACTTTAACTCTGACATTGTAAATTACATTTTTTCAAAGTCGTTTGCTGCTGGGCACTGTGATTCTATCACAACACACTAACACTCTTTGCCACCAACATCGGTAGTGCAGAGTGAGGAAGGAACCTATTTGTGTGTGTTAATGGATTGTGCAGTGCTGAATTTTAGGATTTTTCTCCACTTCAGTAATTTTGGAAAATGCCAGCAGGCACCAAATTGTGTCTCATTCCCCCATCCACGTCTTTCTTTCACCTGGCTAGCAGAGAAATGGCCTGATTGTTTTAGGCTGATGATTTTTGTCTTTCCACCTGGTCCCATAGTGGGAGTTCTGCATTCGGAGCGGAGAGATGCTCCTTATTCAATCCTCCCTCCGCCCGTCTTAATCAGAAAAGGTGGAGTGTTTACAGCCATTTCCATCAAGAGGATAGCGGTAACTGAAATGGGAAGAGAGTAAGGACAGAACAGTTAATGTTGGAAGAGTCTTGGTCATTAAGGGCTGGCATAATGGATGTTTCAGCTGCGAGTGGAGATTTGTTTTTATCGTGCTCCTTTTTCTTTTCAGCATCGACGCAGACGGCACAATGTCAGTGGATTGGAACGAATGGAGGGACCATTTTCTATTTAATCCGGCAGCAAACCTTGAGGAGATTGTCCGCTTCTGGAAACATTCCACCGTGAGTATCTTTTGGGTTCTCCTGCGTGTTAAATTTGTGCAGTGAGCTGTATCCAGGAGTATAAAGGGGAGTCGTGACATTTTTAAAAGTAGCAATGTGTAATGTGCCTTGGACAGTATGTTTCTGTCTGTAAATGATGCATTTATTCTCTCTAAATTATTAACACATTCTGCACAATGGGCTACCTCCTTCCTTCTCTGCCCCTCCGCTCCCAATCCTGTCATGGGGAGTAGCGGGGTATTGAAGGCTCATCCCAATTTCCCAGTTGGCCACTATGGCCCCGAACCTCTTTGCTCCTCTGTCCGTTTGCCCCGGGAACTACTGAGCCTTCGCAGACCTTGTGCCCCTTCCCAAAGAGTGGCCTTCTGACTTCCTGTTAGGGAAATCTGAAAACAAATTAGGAGTGAACATTTTAACTGGAGGATAATCTAATCCCTCCCTAGGTATGATCGATAGCTTGAGGTGAACTAAAATAAACGAAATGGGCCCTTTTTGGTACAATCTTATTTCTGCTGGTAGCAACTGAGTGGCACGTTATGAAGTAACACCTACTACCTCCAACGACGTTTTGAAACCCCGCCGACAGTGATATTCTCTAGTGGCTATCAATCAATCATATTTATTGTGCGCTTACTGTGTGCAGAGCACTGTACTAAGCGCTTATTTGGCCCACAGTCAGTTTACTGAATGGTCAGGCCAGCCACAGTGGGTGTGTTCCAGGAGCATCTTGTCCTGAGGGAAGACACCAGAACTGAGGCCCCCATTTAAAGGGGAGCTGATAAGCACCTAGTATGAGCTCATTATATAATGATGGCATTTGTTAAGCGCTTCCTATGTGGGAAGCGCTTAATAGTCGACACAAGGCAGGGCAGGAGAGCAAACCACTAGGTTAAGAAAGGATAAGTGAAGATGTTTTAGAAAGTGCTATCCAGCTCCTGTTGAGAGGGGTAGGAGAGCCTCGTTCAAGTTGGGAGATTCACACTCTCCTCGGCCAGAGTTGATGAGCCCCAGTAAAATTCAGGATCCCACCCATCATAATAATAATAATAATAATAATAATAATGGCATTTGTTAAGCACTTACTATGTGCAGAGCACTGTTCTAAGCACTGGGAAGGATACAAGGCGATCAGGTTGTCCCACGTGGGGCTCACAGTCAATCCCCATTTTACAGATGAGGTAACTGAGGCTCAGAGAAGTGAAGTGACTTGCCCAAGGTCACACAGCAGACATGTGGCGGAGCCGGGATTCGAACCCATGACCTCTGACTCCAAAGCCCGGGCTCTTTCCACTGAGCCAGGCTGCTTCTCTTCTCTTCTCTTCTCTTCTCTTCTCTTCTCTCCTCTCCTCTCCTCTCCTCTCCTCTCCTCTCCTCTCCTCTCCTCTCCTCTCCTCTCCTCTCCTCTCCTCTCCTCTCCTCTCCTCTCCTCTCCTCTCCTCTCCTCTCCTCTCCTCTCCTCTCCTCTCCTCTCCTCTCCCCTCTCCCCTCTCCCCTCTCCCCTCTCCCCTCTCCCCTCTCTTCTCCTCTCTTCTCCTCTCTTCTCCTCTCTTCTCCTCTCTTCTCCTCTCTTCTCCTCTCTTCTCCTCTCTTCTCCTCTCTTCTCCTCTCTTCTCCTCTCTTCTCCTCTCTTCTCCTCTCTTCTCCTCTCTTCTCCTCTCTTCTCCTCTCTTCTCCTCTCTTCTCCTCTCTTCTCCTCTCTTCTCCTCTCTTCTCCTCTCTTCTCTTCTCTTCTCTTCTCTTCTCTTCTCTTCTCTTCTCTTCTCTTCTCTTCTCTTCTCTTCTCTCCTCTCTCCTCTCTCCTCTCTCCTCTCTCCTCTCTCCTCTCTCCTCTCTCCTCTCTCCTCTCTCCTCTTCTCTCTTCTCTCTTCTCTCTTCTCTTCTCTCCTCTCTCCTCTCTTCTCTCCTCTCTCCTCTTCTTTCTCTTCTCTTCTTTCTCTTCTCTTCTTTCTCTCTTTTCTTCTCTTCTCTTCTCTTCGCTGCTTCTCTTCCATCCAAACCTTAGATTTTTTTTCACTGCTTAGCTGACATCCCAGGGCCAGAGTGATATTCTGGCCTCTCCAAATACCTGCTCTGAATCTGCATACAAGCATGATTTGGACATTGATTGAAATGCTCTCCTCTGTTTTGGCTTTATCTCCCACTGGGCCCTATTGCTCTCCAGGGAAAATAACCCCAAAGCAAAGGGGAATATGGCAGGGGGCATTTAGTCTTCCCCAACAGTCCAAGGGATGTTTGAGCTTACTCAGCCCCTGCTAGGGTCAGGACTGTACTGGCTTGGTCCCGCAGGTTTGGTTCTCAAGAGACTATGCTCATCTCCCCCACCAAATCAGGGAGACTGTTCTGGGCTGGGGTCACTCCCTCACTTCCTCATCTTCCCTCTGGGACACAGGACAGTGGGAGAATGCACGCTCCCTTAAACCTTCACACCTTCCTCTAGACTGTAAGCTCCTTAGGGGCAGAGAACATGCCTACCAACTCTGTTATATGGTAGTATGACCTTGTGGATAGGGCACAGGCCTGCTAGTCGGAAGGCCATGGGTTATGGTGTGTGACCTTGGGCGAGTCACTTCACTTCTGTAGGCCTCGGTTACCTCACCTGTCAAATGGGGATTGAGACTGTGAACCCCATGTGGGACAGGGACTGTGTCCAACCTGATTAACCTGTGCCTACCCCAGTGCTTAGAACAGTGCTTCGCACATAGTGCTTAAGAAGTACCAGAATTACTATTATTACTCTCCCAAGTGCTTAGCCCAGTGCTCTGCACACAGTAAGCCCTCAATAAATACCACTGATTGATTATCTTCTTAGGCCCTCACAGCTAGGTTAGGTTTAGGAAGTCCTGGATAGTTGTTTTCTCTCTTTCTCCCCCTCATATCTTTCCCATCTCCACCTCTGTCCCCTTACAGCCCCTTTCCTCTTCTCCCCCTCTCCTCACTCTCTCTCCTACTTCTTCTCTCCTCTCTCTCTTCTTCCCTCTCTCCTAGTCCCACTCCTATGTACCTCCACCCTCTTTCCTATCTCCACCCTCTCCCTCCGACCTTCCTCCCTCCCCTTTTATGAAAATGAAGTGCTTAGTTATTTGTAAATAGTGAAAGATATCATCATCATCATCATCAATCGTATTTATTGAGCGCTTACTATGTGCAGAGCACTGTACTAAGCGCTTGGGAAGTACAAATTGGCAACATATAGAGACAGTCTCTACCCAACAGTGGGCTCACAGATATGAAATATAAATTAGAGATGCAAATTATAAGTTGTTTATTTTGACATGTATTTACAGGCATATACATACATACGTATATAATCAATGGTATTTATTGAGTGCTTACTATTCATTCATTCATTCATTTTTATTGAGCACTTACTGTGTGCAGAGCACTATACTAAGTGCTTGGGAAGTACAAGTTGGCAACCTATAGAGACGGTCCCTACCCAACAGTGGGCTCACAGTCTAGTAAATATGTCAAGTAAAATAGAGTAATAAATCTGTACAAACATATATACAGGTGCTGTGGGGAGGGGAAGGAGTGTGCTAAGCACTTGGGAGAGTACAATAATAATAATAATGGCATTTATTAAGCACTTACTAAGTGCAAAGCACTGTTCAAAGAGCTGGGGGGGGTTACAAGGTGATCAGGTTGTCCCATGGGGGGCTCACAATCTTAATCCCCATTTTACAGATGAGGTAACTGAGGCACAGAGACGTTAAGTGACTTGCCCAAAGTCGCAGAGCTGACAATTGGAAGATCAGTCAATCAATCAATCGTATTTATTGAGTGCTTACTGTGTGCAGAGCACTGTACTAAGCGCTTGGGAAGTACAAGTTGGCAACATATAGAGACAGTCCCTACCCAGCAGTGGGCTCACAGTCTAAAAGGGGGAGGCAGAGCTGGGATTTGAACCCATGACCTCTGACTCCAAAGCCTGTGCTCTTTCCACTGACCCACGCTGCTTCTAATACAAGAGAGTTGGCAGACCAATTCCCTTCATTCATTCAATCGTATTCATTGAGCGCTTACTGTGTGCAGAGCACTCTACTAAGTGCTTGGGAAGTACAATTCAGCAACAGATTCAATCCCTGCCCACAACGGGTTCACCGTCTAGAAGGGTCGAGACAGACATCCAAACCAGTTAACAGGCATCAGAGGCATCATTATAAATAAAAAGAATTATAGATATATACACATCATTCATCATCATCATCATCAATCGTATTTATTGAGCGCTTACTATGTGCAGAGCACTGTACTAAGCACTTGGGAAGTACAGATTGGCAACATATAGAGACAGCCCCTACCCAACAGTGGGCTCACAGTCTATATTTTCATAAAATAGAGTTATAATTATAAATATGTACATAGATACACAAGTGCTGTGAGGTGGCGGGGTAGCGCAACGGGAGCGAGTCGGGACATTGGGGAGGGGGAGCAGAGAAAATGGGGGGCTTAGTGTGGGAAGGCCTCATACACACATACGCACATACACACATGTGCACGTGTGCACGCATAAACTATCCTCAGAGATTAAAATCCAAAGAGCATCTTGGAATAATTAGCAAACTAATTCCTAGTGATCACAATCTGATGTAGGTTACCTGAAACATGTAGCTTTTCTGCGCTTAAGCATAAGCGAGAAGGCTGATGGTACCTAACAGAATGACAATGATTTTGACACCTGTCTATATGTTTTGTTGTCTGCCTGCCCCTTATATCATCATCATCATCATCAATCATATTTATTGAGCGCTTACTGTCTGCAGAGCACTGTACTAAGCGCTTGGGAAGTACAAGTTGGAGCGCTGAGCCCATTGTTGGGTAGGGACCGTCTCTAGATGTTGCCGACTTGTACTTCCCAAGCGCTTAGTCCAGTGCTGTGCACACAGTAAGCGCTCAATAAATACGATTGAATGAATGAATGACCCTTTCCTCCCCTCAGACTCAGGGTGCTGCCTCATCATTTGTGGTGTCCATAGTGCCGGGTTTGAAATGGCAAGTGTAGGGAAACGAAAGTGGATTTTTAAAAAGAAAACGAGGATTGCTCTTCTAAGTTCTTAATAATTCAAGAGAGAAGCAGTGTGGCTCAGTGGAAGGAGCCCGGGCTTTGGAGTCAGAGGTCATGGGTTCGAATCCCGGCTCCGCCATGTCTGCTGTGTGACCTTGGGCAAGTCACTTAACTTCTCTGAGCCTCAGTTACCTCATCTGTAAAATGGGGATTAAGACTGTGAGCCCCACATGGGACAGCCTCATCACCTTGTATCCCCCCGCCAGCGCTTAGAACAGTGCTTTGCACATAGTAAGCGCTTAACAAATGCCATTATTATTATTATTATTATTTTAACTGATTCTGCACTAGAGCTGCAGTGAAGAGAGGCAGCGTGGCTCAGTGGAAGGAGCACGGGCAGAGGTCATGGGTTCAAATCCCAGCTCTGTCAACTGTCAGCTGTGTGACTTTGGGCAAGTTACTTCACTTCTCTGGGCCTCAGTTCCCTCATCTGTAAAATGGGGATGAAGACTGTTAGCCCCCAGTGGGACAACCTGATTACCTTGTATCCTCCACAGTGCTTTGCACATAGTAAGCGCTTAACAAATGCCATCATTATTATTATTATTATTATCTACTGTGTGATGGGTGGTTTAAAACGTATTCACTCAGTGCACATTTGATCAGGATTTAAGGGGGCCCCACTTACGTGCGGAGAATATAACAATCCCACTCTGGGAGGGTCCCACAAAGTGCTTTTCTTCTGAAAACCTATTGTTATTACTACTAATTATTATTATTATTACTACTGCTGTTACTACTAAGAACTAAAAACTATTCACTTACGTGCGGAGAGTATAACAATCCCACTCTGGGAGGGTCCCACAAAGCGGTTTTCTTCTGAAGAACTAAAAACTCTGCCCGAAACTGCCCAGTTTTTGCACCAATATCATCATCAATCATATTTATTAAGCGCTTACTGTGTGCAGAGCACTGTACTAAGCGCTTGGTACATACCAATATCATGTAATGATATTACTTACTTGATATTAATATCAGATAATGATAGTAATGATATTACTTGGTACTTACCAATATCATGAAATGTTCATTTCTGTTGTAACAGGTGCTTGATATTGGGGAAAGCTTAGCTATACCCGACGAATTCACCGAGGAGGAGAAAACAACTGGTCAGTGGTGGAGACAGCTGTTGGCGGGCGGTGTTGCCGGTGCCGTCTCTCGGACCGGCACGGCGCCATTAGATCGACTGAAAGTCATGATGCAGGTGGGTGGCCCGGTTTCATTTGAGGGAGGAGATGGTGGTGTGCTTTGTTTTAGCTGTGGTAAAGAACTATGCCTGCGCATCGAGCGAAAACTCCTCACTTTCAGCTTCAAGGCTGTCCATCCCCTCGCCCCCTCCTACCTCCCCTCCCTTCTCTCCTTCTGCAGCCCAGCCCGCACCCTCCGCTCCTCTGCCGCTAATCTCCTCACCGTGCCTCGATTCTCGCCTGTCCCACCGTCGACCCCTGGCCCACATCCTCCCCCTGGCCCGGAATGCCCTCCCTCCGCACATCCGCCAAGCTAGCTCTCTCCCCTGCTTCAAAGCCCTACTGAGAGCTCACCTCCTCCAGGAGGCCTTCTCAGACTGAGCCCCCTTTTTCCTCTCCTCCTCCCCATCCCCCCCGTCCTACCTCCTTTCCCTCCCCACAGCACCTGTATATATGTTTGTACAGTTTTATTACTCTGTTTTACTTGTTCATATTTACTATTCCATTTATTTTGTTAATAATGCGCTTTTAGCTTTAATTCTATTTATTCTGACAATTTGACACCTGTACGCATGTTTTGTTTTGTTGTCTGTCTCCCCCTTCTAGACCGTGAGCCCGTTGTTGGGTAGGGACCGTCTCTATATGTCACCAACTTGTACTTCCCAAGCGCTTAGTACAGTGCTCTGCACACAGTAAGCGCTCAATAAATACGATTGAATGAATGAACTATGCCAGCTTTTTCTTCCTCCAAATAAGTAACAGGCAAATTCAAATCCTTTAGCATCTTCTTTCCTTATGTTTCTTTCCATAGAATCTTCTTTCCTTCTTTTATATTCATTCAGTCGTATTTATTGAGCGCTTACTGTGTGCAGAGCACTGAGCTTATATGATAACCTTATTTCTTTTTAGAAATTGGAGATATTCTGGATTAAACTGCGTAGACTTCTGTGATGACACTGATTATTAAATCAACTTCCTGTTGGAAGATAAGAAATGAAAGAATGACATCACATCATTTAGGAAAATAGTTTATTCTAGGTTAATGAATTTTATAAGCTCTTTTGGCTTTAGGGCAGGATTGTTTATAGTAAATGGTCAGTGTCATTAGGAAGTCGTGTGAGCTAATCTTGTGAACTCTTCATTATAGGTTTTAGGAAAGACGTTTGGAGAAAATGAGAGAATAAAATATCTATGCCAACAAATGTCTTCTGTTATGTAATATTCGTTGTCAGGCAGTGAAAGGGATGTGCATGGAGTGATGTTGAAATAGCACTTACAGAAGGAAATTAGTGTCAACTTTACAATTCCTGAGCAACACTGTTTGAATAATTTTATTTTCTTGGTGTTCAGATTAATCAGTTTTTGAGCAGCAAATATTTGAAAATGTACATGTGAGATAGTGAGAAAATTTGTACTTAAGATCGTGAAGTATGTTGCAAATATGTGGTGGGTATGTGAAAGTTTGAGGCAATACTAGTAAGTGTGTCTTCTTACTAGTATTTTACATTTTGTTTTTCTCTTAGGTTCATGGTTCAAAGTCCAATCAAATAAATATAGTTAGTGGCTTTAAGCAGATGGTGAAAGAAGGAGGTATCCGTTCTCTTTGGAGAGGAAATGGAGTGAATGTCCTTAAAATTGCACCTGAGACAGCTGTTAAATTTTGGGCATATGAACAGGTAAAGCATTATTTTCAGTGCATTTGGTCAACACTGAATTGGGTGTTTTTGCATAAAATTCAAAGAGTGAGACTGAAGGTAGTGTGAAACATAGAAGTTTACGAACATTACGAACTGCTTTGTCTGGCTTGAATTTTGCTATTGTGCTCTAGCTTCGAAACTGTTCGCAGATTGAATCCCATGTGCTTTTGTTTGCAGAACCCTTTAAAAGAAGTATTAAAACTGTGGTGAATTCAATTTGAATTCTTAATGGAAACCACACATTAAAGTCTCCTGTTTTATTAGGTCACCACAAACCAGTGCTTTAATAGGAAACCTCTTAAGTCATTAGTCACTGTTCAACAGTAAGAAGCCCTCATTTTGTACTTCAGAGCTAAATTGATCCCTGAATCAGTTTTAATATGTTACAGAAAAGGCCTAATCTATAAAAGACCTCAAAACCAATCTCATGCCCTCGAAATTACAGCAAATTATATAGTTGTATTTGAAGCAGAAACAAAGTGAATGAGAAAGGACTGTTGTTTGGCAGTTAAGATATTTACAACATGGTAATTTTTACAATGTATTAGATTTTGCAGTTGAATCTGTATGTTCTTACTATGTGCCAAGCACTGTACTAAACAAAGGGGTAGATACAGGTTAATCATGTTGGACATATTACCTTTCCTACCTGGGACTCAGAGTCTGAATAGGAGGGAGAAGAGGTTTTTAATCCCCATTTTACAGCAGGTAAGTGACAAAACTGGCATTAGCACTCAGGTCCTTTGACTCTAGGCTCTTGGTCTCTCTCAAATGGCTCACGCTGCTTTACTTCTTAACACTGCATATCTTGACAGTGGGAAGAGATACCACGATTGTTTTTTGCTTTTGTCTTTCTGAAGAGCTGAGCAGAACAGAGCCATAATGCTGTCCCTATTTCTGAAATCCATCAATTAATCAATCGTATTTCTTGGTTGCAGAGCACTGCACTAAGTTCTTTGGAGAATACAGCAGAATTGCTAGACACATTCCCTGTCCACAAGGAGCTTACAGCACAGAGGGGTAGACAGACATTAAAATACATTATAGATAGGGGAAATGCAGAGTATTAGGATATGTACATAAGTGTGGTTGTGTTCATTCATTCATTCAATCGTATTTATTGAGCACTTACTGTGTGCAGAGCACTGTACTAAGCACTTGGGAAGTACAAGTCAGCAACATATAGAGACGGTCCCTACCCAACAGCGGGCTCACAGTCTAGAAGGGGGAGACAGACAACAAAACAAAACATGTGGACGGGTGTCAAGTCGTCAGAACAAATAGAATTAAAGCTAGATGCACATCATTAACAAAATAAATAGAATAGTAAATATGTACAGTCTTTTAGACTGTGAGCCCACTCTTTTAGATTGTGAGCCCACTCTTTTAGACTGTGAGCCCATTGTTGGGTAGGGACTGTCTCTATGTGTTGCCAATTTGTACTTCCCAAGTGCTTAGTACAGTGCTCTGCACATAGTAAGCGCTCAATAAATACGATTGATTGATTGATGTACAAGTGAGGGTGAGAAGAACCGATTATACCTATTTATGAGCACTTACCATATGCAGAGCACTGTATTCATTGGTTGGGAGAGTACAGTATAACAGAGTTGGTAGACATGTTCCCTGTTCACTAGGAGTTTACGGTCAGGTCAGTCATTAAAATAAATTACAGCTACGTATATAAGTGCTGTAGGGCTGAGGGTGGGGTGAAAAAGGGATACAAATCCAAGTGCAGGAGGAAGGAGGAGTAGAAGAAATGAGGAATTTCTAAGGGAAGGCCTCTTGGAGAAGTTGTGATTTTAATAGGCTTTGAAGGTGGGGAGAGCGATGGTCTGTCATATGAGTTGCAAGATGGCAAAGGGTTGGCAGTGAGATAGACAAGATTAGTACAGTGAGTAGGTTGGTGTTAGAGGAGCAGTGTGAGCATGCTGGGTTGTAATAGGGTAGCAGTGAAATAAAAGTAAAAAAGGGGATAAGGTGATTGTATGCTTTAAAACCAATGGTAAAGAGTTTCCGTTTGATGCAGAGGTGGATGGGCAACCACTGAAGGTTGTTGAGGAGTGGGGAGGTGTGGACTGAAAAGTTTTTTAGAAAAGTGATTTTGGTAGTAGAATGAAGTATGGATTAGAGTGGGGAGAGACGGCAAGGAGAGCGAGGAGGCTGATGCAGTTGTCAGGGTGGGATAGGATCAGTGCTTGGATTATTTTAGCAGTTTGGAGACGAAAGGGCAGGTTTTAATGATTTGAAGGTGGAAGCAACAGGATTTGTCAACACACTGACTACATGGGTTGAACGGAAGGTGAGTTGAGTATAGTGCCAAGGTTATGGGCTTGTGAGACAGGGAAGATCATGGTGCTGTCTACAGTGATGGGAAAGTCAGCGGGGAGGACAGGGTTTGAATGGGAAGATGAAGAGTTCTGTTTTGGGCATATTTGAGGTGTCAGATGTACAGCCAGAGATTACGTGAAGGCAGGAGGAAATAGAAGACTGTAGAGGAGGAGAGAGATCAGGGCTGAGATGTGGATTTGGGAATCATTCACATAGAGAATGGTAGTTTAAGCCATGGGAGTGAATGAGTTCTCCAAGGGATGGAAAATAGGAGGGACCGAGACCTAAGCCTTGAGTTAGTGAGTGGGAGGCAGAGGAAGAGCCCAAAAAGAGATTGAGAAAAAGCCGTCAGAGAGGTAGGAGGAGAATTAGAAGGGAACAGTGTCACTCTGCTGTCTCATTCGCCCCACATATCCAATCTGTCACCAAAGCCCGCCAGTCTCACCTTCACGACATTTCCAAGAACTGCGCTTTCCTCTCCATCCAAACCAATCAATCAATCAATCAATCGTATTTATTGAGTGCTTACTATGTGCAGAGCACTGTACTAAGCGCTTGGGAAGTACAAATTGGCATCACATAGAGACAGTCCCTACCCAACAGTGGGCTCACAGTCTAAAAGGGGGAGAACCACTACCACGTTAGCACAATCACTCATCCTATCCTGACTGGATTACTGCATCAGCCTCCTTTTTGACCTTCCAAACGCCTGTCTGTCCCCACTTAAGTCCATACTTCACTCTGCTGCTCTAATTATCTTTCTGTAAAAACATTCTGGGCACGTCACCCCTCCTCCAAAATCCCCAGTGGTTGCCTATCAACCTCCATATCACACAAAAACTCCTCACTATCGGCTTCAAAGCTTTCCATCACCCTGCCCCTTCTTACCTCACCTCCCTTCTCTCCTTGTACATCTGAGCCCACACATTCTGCTCCTCTGGTGCTAACATTTTCACTGTGCCTTGTTTTTGGCTGTCCTGCCGCCAACACCTGGCCCATATCCTACCTCTAGCCTGGAACATCCTCCCTCCTCAAATATGCTAAACAATCACACTTCCCCCCTTTAAAGCCCTACTACAGGCTCACCTCCTCCAAGAGACCTTTCCAGACTAAGTCCTCCTTTTCCTCAGCTTCCCCTGCCCTCCGCATTTCCCCGACTTGCTCCCTTTGCTCTATCCCATCTCTCCGCCCCATAGCACTTGTGTATATCTGTATATATCCATAATTCTATTTATTTATATTGATGCCTGTTTACTTGTTTCGATGTTCATTCAATCGTATCTATTGAGCACTTATTGTGTGCAGAGCACTGTACTAAGCACTTGGGAAGTACATCGGCAACATATAGAGACGGTCCCTACCCAACAGCGGACTCACAGTCTAGAAATGTGTATTTATCTATAATTCTATTTACTTATATTGATGCCTGTTTACTTGTTTTGATGTCTGTCTCCCCCCTTCTAGACTGTAAGCCTGGTATGGGCAGGGATTGTCTCGCTTTATTGCTGAATTGTACTTTCCAAGAGCTTACTGCACACAGTAAGCACTCCATAAATGATTGAATGAATGAATGAAGCCAAGATTCGATCCTGTTTCCAGGAGAAGGAGGTGGTCCACAGTGTTAAAGGCAACTGAGGGGTTGAGAAGGATTAGGATGAAGTAGAGGCTGTTGGATTTGGCAAGAAGGAGGTCGTCGGAGACTTCTGAGAGCGTAGTTTCGGTGGATGAAGGGAGCGGAAGCCAGACCGGAGGGGATCAAGGAGAGAATTGGAGGAGAGGAAGTGGAGGCCACAGCTGCAGACAACTCGCTCAAGGAGTTTGGAGAGGAATGGTAAGGAGAAGATGGGGCAATAGCTGGAGGGAACTGTGAGGTCAAGGGAGGGTTGTTTTAGTCCAGGGGAGACGTAAGCATGTTTGAAGACAGTGGGGAAAAATAAATTGGAGAGTGAACAATTGAAAATGGCTGTTGGGGGGGAAGAAGGGATGACTGTTACGTGCTTCAAGGGGTACAATAACTTCTTAATTTCTCTTAACTCTCAAACACCCTTATAATTATTTTCTTAAGTTTTAGAGAAGTTCCGCACCCTTCTCATGGTAACTACTTCATCCGTTACCTTGAAGCCATTACTTTCTTACCCACGGTCCTGAAAAGAAAGATGAAAGATGAAAAGGAGAAGTAGCCTTAGAGGGTGTAACGGATCAGTGCTTTTAAAGGGCCCCTGTCAGGTTTGCAGCTGCCTCCATACTTAGACCATCAACCTATGTGGGAAAGGGACTCTCCATCCCCCCCGCCTTACCTCCTTCCCTTACCCACAGCACCTGTATATATGTATATATGTTTGCACGTATTTATTACTCTATTTATTTATTTTACTTGTACATATTTATTCTATTTTATTTTGATAATATGTTCTGTTTTGTTGTCTGTCTCCCCCTTCTAGACTGTGAGCCCACTGTTGGGTAGGGACCGGCTCTATATGTTGCCAACTTGGACTTCCCAAGCACTTAGTACAGTGCTCTGCACACAGTAAGCGCTCAATAAATACGATTGATTGATTGATTAAATTTGAAATGGTATTAAAATTTCTTGGTCATTCTCTTTATTTGAACACTAGCACAAGTCTAGTTCTGAGAGCTACCTAGAGCAAAAGATTGATCCTAGTCATCAATACTGAAGTCAGTAGGACCTGGATTTTAATCCTGCTCTTCCCCTTACCTGCTGTATGATCTTGGGCAAGCCAGTTAACTTCTCTGTGCCTCAGTCACCTCATCTGTAAAATGGGGATCGAGACTGTGAGCCCTATGTGGGACAGGGACTGTGCACAACCTGATGAACTTGTATCTACTCCAGCGCTTAGTACAGTGCCTGGCACCTAGTAAGCACTTAACAAATATATATCTATATCTATCTATCTATATGTATATATCTATATATATGTATATATCTATCTATATGTATATATCTATATATATGCATATATATAGATATAAAATCAACTGAGCAAATAGAAAGGAAAACCACCTTTAAAGTGTAAGATCCTTGTGGGCAGGAATGTGGCACTTTATTTCGTACTTCCTGAGTGTGTAGTACAGTGCACCATAGCAGGTACGCTTAGTAAATGCCGCTACTCCTAATGCTTTAATACATGTTTTCAATCATGAGGTCTTAACTTTGTTCTAGTTAGGATCTTTCCTTCTTGTGAGTGTTTGGAATTTATGATTTCCTGTTTGTAAAGGACGGGGCTTCTAGGTAGTATAGGAAATTATCTTACAAAGAGGGGATTGTGTTCTTGAAGAACCACATATTATGAGAAAAGTGCATTCTAGTAATCAGTGATTCGGTGGGAATTGATGAGTTAAGAAACAGATTGCTAATAGGTGCTACCATGGCTGATTATATTACTGATATTGTTATGTTATATTGTTATTGTTAGAGAAATAACGTGGCCTAATGGAAAGAGCCTGGAAGTCAAGGGGCTTGACTTTTAATCTTGACTCTGCCATTTGCCTGCTTTATGACCTTGGGCAAGTCACTTCACTCTTTTGTGCCTCAGTGTCCTCATCTGTAAAAATGGGGATTTGATACTTTTTCTCCATTCTCCTTAGACTGTGATCCTCATGTGGGTCAGGGACTGTGTCGAGTCTGACTGTATTTTATCTACCCCATGCCTGACACATAAATTACTGTTGCTATTATTATTACTATTATTATTATTATGTCCACCACGAGCAGAATGCTTTGCATCCTTGACACTCATTGCTGCTTTTCTGCCTTTAATATGTGAAGTTGCCAAAATACAGAGTGTTATGTAGTCCAATACTGTAAGTCCGCAGCAGAGGCCAAGTACGCTACCCTTTCTACTTACTTTGAATCTACTTGCACTAATCTGAAGATTGCGTGAATCAGTCAACCAGTGGTACTTATTGAGCACCATTAAGCACACCAGAGAGGTGTAAGCTTCTTATGGGCAGCTAACATGTCCACCATCTGTTTATTGTACTCTCCCACGTGCTTAGTACAGTGCTCCGCAAGCACTCAGTAAGTACCACTGATCGACTGACAACAGAAACAAGCCATTGGTTCCACCTTGCCAGGAGCCTAAAATCTAGTGGGGGTGACAGAGACAAAAACAAATTGGGGAGACAGGGAGCTGAATCAGTAACAGACCTATAAAAATATACCAGATTAAATTATGCTGTGGAAAGAACATTTCCTAATTCTTCCTCTCTGTTCCATCAAAACTGTGTAAAGGAGTCTCATGTTATGGCCGATCTGAGTATATTTTGCGTTAACTTAGTTTTAATAGGGTATTTGGTATAACTGTGCTTACTGCAATTATTGTTAGTGATACTGAGAATGAGGAGCCATATGCCAATTGTCATACTTGTTTGGGGGAGGAAAGTTACATTTAAAATGAAATAAATTTTAGCGTAGTATTTCTGTGACTGTTGATAAGCAGTATTTAGGTTGCTTCTAGTGTGTTGTGAGGTGATTTGAAAGATGAGCTACGTATTTAGCTATCAGAGCCAAAAACCATTTGGAAATCATCAAAAGCAACGTAAATCTTGGTTTTAAATCCAATACCTTACTCTTTGAGGTCACCTCTATATGGGGTGACATTTTGATATAAAAACTAATGTTCTGGAAACTACCAGTACTGTGAGTTAATTGGGTCCATCAAGTTTTTCTTGCTGCTCACTGAGCAAATTGAATACAGGAGGTCAATAGTACCTGTCACTGAAATTATGACGTGAGTTTGTTTTATTTGATAACAAGGTTGGTCAGACCTACAGAAAAGAAGGGGGCCTGGCTTAGGGAAATGAATGAACATTTGTTTAAAAACTGTGTAGTTTCTCGTAGTGGATAAGAAGTGTGTTATTTGAAGCGTCATCTGGTTCATTTGCATGATAAATCTTTGAAAGTCAAATGCTGGATGAACGGAAACTACTGAGGCTGGAAAGCCCAGATCAAAGTCCAGTGGCTGTCAAAATGAGTTGCTAAAAAAGCCAGGGGCTGACCTGAGGGTCAGGGTTCAGAAATCGATTTTTGGAATGTTTGATGGGATTAGATTGTAGCTACCCCAGCGCTTAGAACAGTGCTTTGCATTTATTAAGCACTTAACAAATACCACCATTATTATTATTATTAGATGAGTCAAGCTGTGATAGAGACTGTCCCTTCTGTGTATTGTACTCTCCCAAGTGCTTAGTATCAATCAGTCATATTTATTGAGCACAAGCACTCAATAAATGCCATTGATTGATTGTAATACTCACATTTGAGTTTTTGGTACATCTCTCCCATTTTCGTATTAATGTGCGGTTAAATATTTTTATTTACACAGTATAAGAAACTGCTTACTAAAGATGGTGCCAAAGTGGGAACGATAGAAAGATTTATCTCTGGTTCTCTGGCTGGAGCCACTGCACAGACCTTTATCTACCCCATGGAGGTAAGTGTCATTTTGAAAAACCCAATGAAGTTGGTGTTTTTATCCAAGTTGCACAGACCATTTCTGTCAGATCATCTCCCCTGCTTGGATTTATCAAGTCATAACTATCGACTGTGAAATGACTCTTGGAATCAGATTCATCCTCTTAGGAGCTAATTTTCCAGCAAATAAATCAGTCCTACTTATTGAGCGCTTAACTGTGTGCAGAGCTGTGCTAAGCGCTTGGGAGAGTACATCACTGTAATATACTAGACGCATTCCCTGCCCACAACAAGCTTGCAGTCTTGAGGGGAAGACAGACATAATATAAATAAATTAAGGCTATGTACATAAGTGCTGTGGGGATGGGGTTGGGGGTGAATAACTTTCCCGTCACTGTAGACAGCACTACCATCCTTCCCGTCTCACAAGCCTGCAACCTTGGTGTCATTCTTGACTCCGCTCTCTCGTTCACCCCATACATCCAATCCATCACCAAAACCTGCCGGTCTCACCTCCACAACATCGCCAGGATCCACCCTTTCCTCTCCATTCAAACCACTACCCTGCTCGTTCAATCTCTCATCCTATCCCGACTGGATTACTGCATCAGCCTCCTCTCTGATTTCCCATCCTCCTGTCTCTCTCCCTGCTTCAGTCTATACTTCACTCTGCTGCCCGGATTATCTCTGTACAGAAACACTCTGGGCATGGCACTTCCCTCCTCAAAAATCTCCAGTGGCTGCCTGTCAACCTACGCATCAAGCAAAAACTCCTCATTCTCGGCTTCAGGGCTCTCCATCACCTCGCCTCCTCCTACCTCACCTCCCTTCTCTTCTTCTCCAGCCCAGCCCGCACCCTCCGCTCATCCGCCGCTAACCTCCTCGCTGGGCCTCGTTCTCGCCTGTCCCGCCGTCAACCCCGGCCCAAGTCCTTCCCCTGGCCTGGAATGCCCTCCCTCCACACATCTGCCAAGCTAGCCATCTTCCTCCCTTCAAAGCCCTACTGAGAGCTCACCTCCTCCAGGAGGCCTTCCCACACTGAGCCCCCTTTTTCCTCTCCTCCTCTCCCCCCCCCCCCCGACCCCACCTCCTTCCCCTCCCCAAAGCACTTGTGGGGAGATTTACAGATTTGTGCAGATTTATTACTCAATTTATTTTACTTGTACATATTTACTCTTCTATTTATTTTGTTAATGATGTGCATATCGCTATAATTCTATTTGTTCTGACGATTTTGACACCTGTTTGGGTGTTCTGTTTTGTTGTCTGTCTCCCCCTTCTAGACTGTGAGCCCATTGTTGGGTAGGGACCGTCTCTATATGCTGCCGACTTGTACTTCCCAAGCGCTTAGTACAGTGCTCTGCACACAGTAAGCGCTCAATAAATACAACTGAATGAATGCATGAATGAATCAATCAATCAGTCGTATTTATTGATGAATAAATATTGATGAATATTAATGAATGAATAAAGGGAGCAAGTCAGGGTGACACAGAAGGGAGTGGGAGAAAAGGAAATGAGGGCTTAATCAGAGAGGGTCTCTTGGAGGTGATGTGCCTTCAATAAGGAAAGAGTAATTCTCTGTTAGATATGAAGAGGGAGGGCATTCCAGGCCAGGGGCAAAATGTGAGCGAGAGATTGGCAGCAAAATAGACAAGATCAAGGTACAGTGAGTAGTTTGGCATTAGAGGGGTGAAGTGTATGGGCTGGGTTGTAGTAGAAGAGTAGTGAGGTGAAGTAAGAGGGGCAAGGTGATTAAGTCCTATAAAGCCATTGGTAAGGCATTTCTGTTCAATGCAGAGGTGGATGAGTAACCATTGGAGGTTCTTAAGGAGTGGAGGAACATTGTATGAACATTTTTGTAGAAAAATGATGCTGGCAGCAGAGTGAAGTATGGACTGGAGTGGGGAGAGACAGGAGGTAAGGAGGTCAGCAAAGAGGCTCACACAATTTAATCAAGGTGGGATAGGATAAGTGCTTGGATTAATGTGGTAGGAGTTTGGATGGAGAGGAAAGGTCAGATTTTAGCAACGGTATGAAGGTAGGACCGTCGGGATTTGGTGATAGCTTGAAAATATGGGTCAAATGAGAGACAGGAATCAAGGATATTGCCAAGGTTTCGGGCTTGTGAAACAGAAAGGATGGTGGTGCTGTCTATAGTAATGGGAAAGTCAAGGGATGGAAGATAAGGAATTCTGTTGACATAGAGACTGCTTTCCTTCAGGTCCAAAGCACTTTCATCTTGAACCACAACTGTTTTCCCCCAAATCTGCATTTCTTTTGTTCAGTCCAGGGACTGCCAAGTGGCTTCCCCAGAGCCAGAGTGCATAGATCAGTTTCACGGATAAAATATTTCCATAGTTTGGAGGCTATCGTCCTCCCAGCCTGGAAAGCCGCTGGGTAGAAGCACTTTTTGAAGCCAGAGGAACCTCTGCCCTAGGAGAAGTGAGGCCCCAGGGAGTGGAAGAGCAAGCCCGGTTTGGACATTTTGGGACCGCTCTTTGAATATTTATTTTGAAACCTTTTCTTTCCCCACTTCTGAATTGGGTGCGCACACTGATTATGAATTCTGTATTTGAACGTTGCCCTCGATCACTTTAATTTGAACTGAGAATTGTGTCCCACATGATTCAGAGATGAATCATAGATTGTCTGAGAATAATCACAGCCAAGTCTCTCTAGCGTTGAAGCATTCAGGGCATCTTGTGTCACTCCCTCTCTCCCACCCACCTCATCCTCCTCAGCACACCCCATAGTGAGGTTGGAGAGGGAAGGAGGGACTCCAGTCTCCCTTGGACAGGAGAGTTGAGATGGAAAACAAAGGGGGGGTCTACTCCTATTAATTATACCCTCCCACCTCATGCTGCACTCTGGCAACTAATCTTGAGAGCAGGGATCGTGTCCGCTATTCCGCTCTGCTCTGCCAAGCGCTTCAAGTACCCTGTACATGGTAAGTACTCAATAAATTCTGTTGATTGATGGATTGCTGATTGCAGCTCATATCCCACCCCCGGGTCTTCTCCCTCACACCTCCTAAAACCCCTACATGTGGCTTTTCTATAATAATAATAATAATGGCATTTGTTAAGCGCTTACTATGTGCAAAGCACTGTTCTAAGCGCTGGGGGGGTATACAGGGTGATCAGGTTGTCCCACATAGGACTCACAGTCATCATCCCCATTTTACAGATGAGGTAACTGAGGCTCCGAGAAGTGAAGTGACTTGCCCGAGGTCACACAGCAGACACGTGGTGGAGCCGGGATTCAAACCCATGACCTCCGACTCCAAAGCCCGTGCTCTTTCCACTGAGCCACGCTGCTTCTCTCTTCTATCCCCACTGTAGGTGTGGCGGCTCCGTGGAAAGAGCACAGGCTTGGGAGTCGGAGGTCGTGGGTTCTAATCCTGGCTCTGCCACTTGTCAGCTGTGTGACATTGGGCAAGTCACTTCACTTCTCCGTTACCTCATTTGTAAAAGATGGGGATTAAGACTGTGATCCCCATATGGGACAAGCTGATTAGCTTGTATCCCCCCCAGTGCTTAGAACAGTGCTTGGCACATAGTCAGCACTTAACAAATGCCATGATTATGATTTTTACTATTGACTCTAGAACCAGGACGTGTGTAAGAATGGCTCTGTCAGACTGAACTAGCAACATGGCGTAATGGGTTTGAGAGTCAGAGGGTCATGGGTTCTAATCCTGGTTCTACCACTTGCCTGCCGTGTGACCCTGGGCAAATCACTTCACTTCTCTGTGCCTGTTACCTGATCCAGCGCTTAGAACGGTGCTTTGCACATAGTAAGCGCTTAATAAGTGCCATTATTATTATCTATAAAATGGGGATTGACACTGTGAGCCCTATGTGGGAGAGGGACTGTGTTCAACCCAATTTGCTTCTATCCACCCCAGCGTTTAGTACAAGCGCCTGGCACAAAGGAAACTCTTAAATGCCACAGGTATTATTGTTATCCTTGTTTACCCAGCCGCCGTCAGAGGGGAGAAGGGAAAAGTTTGTTCGATCGGTGTAATCTTGGTGAGAGCCCCTGACAGTGACTGGATGTGATCTACTGTCGTGCTCAGGTCCTCAAGACTAGACTGGCTGTTGGGAAAACTGGCCAGTACTCTGGGATGTTTGATTGTGCCAAGAAGATACTGAAACACGAAGGTCTGCGAGCCTTCTACAAAGGCTATATTCCTAACTTCCTGGGGATCATACCATACGCAGGCATAGACCTGGCTGTTTATGAGGTGAGTGGATTTCCTCGCTGGGAAATTTATCCTCTTTCATTCACATCTGCGCTCACACACACCCCTCCACCACCTCCCCTTTCATTTTATTAAAATATATACGCCTCCTTTCAAAATTCTGCCCTGATTTGGCCACCTTTGTTGCTCCCTAGTCCCTTTCTCCTCCTCCCTCAACCAGAGTAAACATCCATTTCCATCTCTCTTCCCCACCACCAAGGCTGAGCCAAAAGGAATAGCCGTAAGAGTGCTGGGAAGCTCCCGAGGAAGAGAACTAGTAGGGTGCCTCAGAGTGCAGCTCAGTCAGTCAGTCGTATTTATTGAGTACTTACCGTGTGCAGAGCACTGTTCTAAGCACTGGGAAGAGTACGATGTAAAAACAAAGGTTGTTATGCTTTCGTTCTTCCATCTCCCCACCCTTGCCTTTTGACCCCCAAATTCTGCTCGGTCCCTGAGATTCATGTCCCTGGAATACTGTCAGCCGTGGATGCTCCTATCAATCAGTCAGTCATACTGGAGAAGCAGCGTGGCTCAGTGGAAAGAGCCCGGGCTTTGGAATCAGCGGTCATGGGTTCAAATCACGGCTCCGCCAACTGTCAGCTGTGTGACTTTGGGCAAGTCATTTAACTTCTCTGGGCCTCAGTTACCTCATCTGTAAAATGGGGATTAAAATTGTAAGCCCCCCATGGATTAAAACTGTGAGCCCCCCGTGGGACAACCTGATCACCTTGTAATAACCTCCCCAGCACTTAGAACAGTGCTTTGCACATAGTACCTCCTCCTCCAGGAGGCCTTCCCAGACTGAGCCCTCTCCTTCTTCTCCCCCTCCTCCCCCTCTCCATCCCCCCCGCCTTACCTCCTTCCCTTCCCCACAGCACCTGTATATATGTATATAGGTTTGTACGTAATTATTACTCTATTTATTTTACTTGTACATATATCTATTCTACTTATTTTATTTTGTTAATATGTTTTGTTTTGTTCTCTGTCTCCCCCTTCTAGACCGTGAGCCCACTGTTGGGTAGGGACCGTCTCTATATGTTGCCAACTTGTACTTCCCAAGCGCTTAGCACAGTGCTCTGCACACAGTAAGCGCTCAATAAATACGATTGATTGATTGATTAGTAAGTGCTTAACAAATACCATTATCATTATTATTATTATTCATTGAGTATCTCTGCCATCATAGAGAAGCAGCGTGGCTCAGTGGAAAGAGCATGGGCTTTGGAGTTGGGGTCATGGGTTCGAATCCTGGCTCTGCCAATTGTCAGCTGTGTGACTTTGGGCAAGTCACTTAACTTCTCTGTGCCTCAGTTCCCTCATCTGTTAAATGGGGTTAAGACTGAGCCCCCTGTGGGACAACCTGATCTCCTTGTCAGCTCCCCAGCGCTTAGAACAGTGCTTTGCATGTAGTAAGTGCTTAATAAATGCCATTATTATTATTATTCATTGAGTATCTCTGCCATCACCGCACCCTGTCGTACTAGCATCCCCTTCATGCTCCCTCTTCAAATAACCAGGTTCCAAACCCTAGGAGCTTGATAGAGTTTTTCGTTAACTCCTCAAATTATACTTGGAACCAAAAGACTTCCAGGCCTAACTGCAGGAGCTGGTTTAATCATCATCATCAATCGTATTTATTGAGCGCTTACTATGTGCAGAGCACTGTACTAAGCGCTTGGGAAGTACAAATTGGCAACATACAGAGACAGTCCCTACCCAACAGTGGGCTCACAGTCTTGTTCAGAGATCACATTCTACCCCAGCTACCGTTGCCAGGTAGCCTGCAGGGTTAGCTCCATGTAAAGCAGCGTGGCTCAGTGGAAAGAGCCCGGGCTTTGCAGTCAGAGGTCATGGGTTCAAATCCTAACTCCGCCACTTGTCAGCTGTGTGACTTTGGGCAAGTCACCTCACTTCTCCGGGCCTCAGTTCCCTCATCTGGAAAATGGGGATGAAGACTGTGAGCCCCCCGGGGGACAACCTGATCACCTTGTAACCTCCCCAGCGCTTAGAACAGTACTTTGCACATAGTAAGCACTTAATAAATGCCATCATCATTATTATTATTATTATTATTTAAGGGCCCTGCAGGACTCTTAACTTTCGGCTTTAAAAGCAGAGCAGGATCTGTCGCATCGTTCTGTTTAGACGTTCACGGACACTTTCTCTTCGTTTATCCTTGGGTTTCTCTGGCAGCTTCTGAAGAATAACTGGCTGGACCGTTACGCCAAAGACTCTGTAAATCCCGGGGTGCTTGTTCTCCTGGGATGCGGTACTATGTCCAGCACGTGTGGGCAATTAGCCAGTTACCCACTGGCCTTGGTGAGGACCCGCATGCAAGCTCAAGGTGAGTGGGTTCGTTGGAAGGATGCCGGGATACTCGAAGCATCATGTTAGAAGCAACATTGGCCAGGTGGTTTGGGCACTCTCCTGGGAGGCAGAAGGACCCGGGTTCTAGTCCCGGCTCCACCACTTGTCTGCTCTGTGACCTTGGGCGAGTCATTTAACTTCTCTGTGCCTCAGTTACCTCATCTGTAAAATGGGGATTAAGGCTGTGAGCCCCAAGTAGGGCAAGAAGTGTGTCAACTCAATTACCCTGTATCTACCCTAGTGCTTAAAATAATAATAATAGCGTTTATTAAGCGCTTACTATGTGCGAAGAACTGTTCTAAGCGCTGGGGAGGCTACAGGGTGATCAGGTTGTCCCCCGGGGGGCTCACAGTCTTAATCCCCATTTTACAGAGAAGTGAAGTGACTTGCCCAACGTCATACAGCTGACAATTGGCAGAGCTGGGATTTGAACCCATGACTCCACAGCCCCCGCTCTTTCCACTGAGCCATGTTATTATTATTATTATTATTACTATTATTATTATCTTGGGATGTGTGCCTCCATTTATTCATTCAATCATATTTTTTGAGCACTTACTGTGTGCGGAGCACTGTACTAAGCGCTTGGGAAGTACAATTCTGCAACAGAGACACCCCCTACCCAACAACGGGCTCACAGTGTAGAAGAGGGGAGATAGACAAGAAACAAAACAAGTAGACAGACATCAATGGCATCAATATAAATAAGTAGAATTATATATATATATACACGTCATTAATAAAATACATATAATAATAAATATGTACATATATATACAGGTGCTGTGGGGTGGGAAGGGGGGTAGAGCAGACACTTCTAACATCAGACTCTAGCATGCCCAGTCAAGATAGCAATTAATCAACTATATGGATACTAATAATATTAACTGTGGTACTTATTTAGCACTTGCTGTGTGCCAAGCACTGTCTTAAGTGCTGGGGTGGATACAAGATAATTAGGGCAATTCTAGCAGTGAAGAGAATGGTATTGCTTCTTATCTATCTGCCCCATTAGGGGTCAGACCAGCCACTTCTTTATTTATTGCAGATGTGTTCTTCTTATTTCAAAAGTCTCCTGTGAAATGTTTAAAATACATAATTAGTGGGAAATAGTGAAAATTTTGAATGTGGATTTTCGGAAACTTTGGTGGAAGTCCAGAGGAAGTGGTAATAGAAACACTTACTGGGCATCCACTTGGTACGGTGCACTTTACTAGGCCTTTGGGAAGTGTAGAATAACAAGAGTGTCAGGTTCCCTGCCCATGAGGAACATCCACTGCTAGATAAACAGGAGAGATAAACATAAAAGTATTTTCTATAAGGGAGAGCTAAAGGAAGTAAATAGACTCTGAAAGGGCTGAGTCTTAGATTGGGTCATAAAATCATGTGATCTATCAATCAATGGTATTTATTGAGCGCTTACTGGGTGAAGAGCACTGTACATAATTCTTAGGAGAGTACAGTGAGGAGAAACAGCGTGGCTCAGTGGAAAGAGCACGGGCTTTGGAGTCTGAGGTCCTGGGTTCAAATTCTAGCCCCGCCAGTTGTCAGCTGTGTGACTTTGGGCAAGTCGCTTAACTTCTCTGGGCCTCAGTGACCTCAACTGTAAAATGGGGACGAAGACTGTGAGCCCCCCGTGGGACAACCTGATCACCCTGTGACCTCCCCAGTGCTTCGAACAGTGCTTTGCACATAGTAAGCGCTTAATAAATGCAATCGTAACAGAGTTGGGAGGCATGTACCCTGCTCACAGTGTAGTGGGGGAAGCAGGCATTGAAATAATAAATTACAGATACGTACATGTCTTTCTCATCTCTCCTGCCGACCTCTGGCTCATGCCTTTACCCAGCCCGTAACTCCCTCCCGCTTCATATCCCGCCGACCACTGCTTCCTCCATCTTTCAAGCTCTTCCGAATTCACATCTCCTCGAGCAGGCCTTCCCCGATAACTGCCACCTTAGCACTTGTGGGCCTCCTTGTCTTGTCTTATGCTGTCGAGTCGTTTCCAACCCATAGCGACTCCATGGACACATCTCTCCCTGAACACCCCACCTCCTCCTGCAATTGTTTTGGAAGTGTATCCATAGAGTATTCTTGGTCAAAATATGGAAGTGGTTTACCATTGCCGCCTTCCGCACAGTCAACTTGTTTCCACCCTCGACTGTCTTCCATGCCTCTGCTGCCCAGCACAGGGGAGTTCTGACTTGTAGCAGATTGCCTTCCACTCACTGGGTCTCCTACACACTTGAAAACTCACTGCTATTCGCATGACATTTATGTATTATGGGTAATGAACCAATCAGTCATATCTATTTTGTGAGTACTGTGGGCAGAGCTTGTGCTAAGGGCTTGTACTAAGCTTGTACTAAGTGCTTGTGAGAGTACAACATAACAGAGTAAGTAGACAGGTTCCCTGTCCATAAATATTTTGCAGTCTAGAGGGGGAGACAGATAGTAATATGAGTAAATAAATGACATATTTATAGCTCCTGCCTGATGAGTACTTCCCATTCAGGAGGAATACACTTATGCATTACATGCACGTGGAGAACTATTTCTCCTCCCTTATTGATACCCATGTCCATCATCCCCGTCATCTCTTCCATACATTCAACTCCCTTCTCAGGCCCCCTGTTCCTCCCCCTCCTCCTTCCCTCACCCACAACGATCTGGCCTCCTACTTCTTTAATAAAATTAAATCCATCGGGTATGAGCTCCCCAAAGTCACTCCCCGCATTCTCCAACCCCCCGGCTCTCAACCCTCTCCACTACTCTCCCATCCTTCCCAGCAGTATCCACAGATGAGATCTCTTCCCTCCTCTCAAGTGCTACTCCGGCCACCTGTGCTTCTGACCCCATTCCCTCTCATCTTATGAACTCTCTCGCCCCGTCCCTCCTCCCCTCCTTAACTTCCATCTTCAACCACTCACTCTCCACTGGTTCCTTCCCCTCTGCCTTCAAACATGCCTATGTCTCCGCCATCCTAAAAAAGCCCTCTCTTGACCCCACCTCCCCTTCTAGTTATCACCCTATCTCCCTCCTACCATTCCTTTCCAAACTCCTTGAACGAGTCGTCTACACCCGCTGCCTTGACTTCCTCAACACCAACTCTCTCCTCGACCCCCTCCAATCTGGCTTCTGTCCCCTACATTCCACCAAAACTGCCGTCTCCAAGGTCACCAATGACCTCCTGCTTGCCAAATACAACGGCTCCTACTCTATCTTAATCCTCCTCGACCTCTCAGCTGCCTTCGACACTGTGGACCACCCCCTTCTCCTCAACACACTATCCAACCGTGGCTTCGCAGACTCCGTCCTCTCCTGGTTCTCCTCTTAACTCTCCGGCCATTCATTCTCAGTCTCCTTTGTGGGCTCCTCCTCCCCCTCCTATCCCCTTACTGTGGGGGTTCCTCAAGGGTCAATTCTTGGTTCACTTCTGTTCTCTACACTCACGCCCTTGGTGAACTCATTGACTCCCACGGCTTCAACTATCATCTCTACGCTGATGACACCCAAATCTACATCTTTGCCCCTGCTCTGTCTCCCTCCCTTCAGGCTTGTATCTTCTCCTGCCTTCAGGACATCTCCATCTGGATGTCTGCCCGCCATCTACAACTCAGCATGAACTCCTTGTCTTCCCTCCCAAACCCTGCCCTCTCCCTGACTTTCCCATCACTATAGATGGCACTACCATCCTTCCCGTCTCACAAGCCCGCAACCTTGGTGTCATCCTTGACTCTGCTCTCTCGTTCACCCCGCACATCCAATCCGTCACCCAAACCTGCCGGTCCCACCTCCACAACATCGCCAAGATCCGCCCTTTCCTCTCCATCCATACCGATACCTTGCTGGTTCAATCTCTCATCTTATCCTGACTGGATTACTGCATCAGCCTCCTCTCTGATCTCACATCCTCCTGTCTCTCCCCACTTCAGTCTATACTTCATGCCACTGCCTGGATTATCTTTGTGCAGAAATGCTGTGGACATGTTACTCGCCTCCTCAAAAATCTCCAGTGGCTACCGTCAACCTACGCATCAGGCAAAAACTCCTCACTCTCGGCTTCCAGGCTGTCCATCACCTTTCCCCCTCCTACCTCCCCTCCCTTCTCTCCTTCTCCAGCCCAGCCCACACCCTCCGCTCCTCTGCCGCCGCTAACCTCCTCACTGGGCCTTGTTCTCGCCTGTCCCACTGTTGACCCCCAGCCCACATCCTCTCCCTGTCCTGGAATGCCCTCCCTCCGCACATCTGCTAAACTAGCTCTCTTCCTCCCTTCAAAGCCCTACTGAGAGCTCACCTCCTCCAGGAGGCCTTCCCAGACTGAGCCCCCTTTCTCCTCTCCTCCTCCCCATCCCCCTGCCCTACCTCCTTCCCCTCCCCACAGCACCTGTATATATGTTTGTACAGATTTATTACTCTATTTTACTTGTACATGTTTACTATTCTATTTATTTTATTTTGTTAATGACGTACATCTAGCTTCTATTCATTCTGATGACATGACACTTGCTCACATGTTTTGTTTCGTTGTCTGTCTCCCCCTTCTAGACTGTGAGCCCGTTTTTGGGTAGGGACCCTCTCTATATGTTGCCAACTTGTACTTCCCAAGCGCTTAGTACAGTGCTGTGCACACAGTAAGCGCTCAATAAATACGATTGAATGAATGAATAGGTTTGGGAATCATTTCCATAGGGATAGTAGTTGAAGGCATGGGAGAGAATGAGTTCTCCAAAAGGGAATGACTGTCGATGGAGAACCCCCTTGAAGCAGTGGGTATAGACAGCTCACTCAAAGAGTTTGGAGGTGGTTAGGGTTAGGGAACAGTTGATTGTGTTCAGGGAAGGAAGAACGGAATTTGATAATCAATCAGTCAATCGAAGGTTCAGAGGGATGGGTTTTGAACGCAGGTGGAGGGGCTGGATTTTGATAGGAGGCAGGAAATCTCTTGAGTCATTGTTGGAAAAGATGGGAGAATCACATCTACCAACTGTATCAGAGCCTCTCAAGTACTTATTATAGTGCTCTGCACACATCAAACACTCAATAAAAACCATTTATTGATGAGTGCTGTAGAACTGAGGGTGGGGTGAATAAAGGGTACAAATCCAAGTGAAAGGGTGATGAAGAAGGGAGAGGGAGTAAGGGAATCGAGGGCTTAGTTGAGGAAGGCCTGTTGGAGAAGATGGGATTTTAATAAGGCCATTATTAAGGAGCATGGCCTAGTGGATAGAGCACGGGCCTGGGAATCAAAAGGACCTGGGTACTAATTCCGGCTCTGACACTTGCCTGCTTTGTGACCTTGGGCAAGTCACTTCACTTCTCTGGGCCTCAGTTGCCTCACCTGTAAAATGGGGATTAAGGCTGTGAGCCCCATGTAGGACAGGGGCTGTGTCCAACCTGATTAGCTTGTATCTAACCCAGATCTTAGAACAGTGCTTAACACACATTAAGTGCCTAACAAATATTACTAGTATTATTATTTAGGCTTGCTTGGGGGTTGTATAATTATTGATCTGTGTGATATATTCCCCATGTGTCCTAGACACTCATTCTTTTGTACATTATGGAATAACCTAATCAGTCAGTCAGTGGTATTTGAGCAGTTATTGTGTGCAGAGCACTGCATTAAGCACGTGGGAGAGTACAATAAGCTTGTTTTGGGCAGGGAACGTGTCTGCTATTTCTGTTGTACTCTCCCAAGTGCTTAGTACAGTGCTCTGTACGTAGTAAGTGCTCAATAAATATGACTGATTGAATACAACAAAGTTGGTAGTTACGTTCCCTGTCTACAAGGAACTTACAGTCTAGAGGGGGAGACCACATTCATATAAATAGATATATTACAGATACGTACATAAGTGCAGTGGGTCTGAGGGTGGGGTGTATGTCAGAATTTTGAATCATAAAACTCCAGTTTGATGTCATCTTTTTTCTTTCCTAGCCATGGTGGAAGGAGCTCCCCAGCTGAATATGGTTGGCCTGTTTCAGCGGATAATTAGGAAAGAAGGCGTCCTAGGACTCTATAGAGGCATCACCCCCAACTTCATGAAAGTGCTCCCTGCAGTCAGCATCAGCTATGTGGTGTATGAGAAAATGAAACAAAATCTGGGACTAGCCTGAAGGCTTGAAGGGTTGACCCGTTGGGATCAGTGAGATTGCTTAAAGCAAAATGGCAAGTTTCGTGTTTTTAAAATTCCAACAAAACTCGGGGAAAAACTGCTGTATGTTTTCCTACAAGGGTGAGTAGGTAACAAATAGCTCTTGACCCAATTTCCTCTTTTTTAATAAGCCAAAATGACAATTGAGTTATTAAAAGCAGAGAGTTGAGGTTTGGGAAATTCTTCCTAAATTAAAATCTCAATTTGTACTTCCCAAGCGCTAATTTGTACTTCCCAAGCGCTTAGTACAGTGCTCTGCACATAGTAAGCGCTCAATAAATACGATTGATGATGATGATGATCTCAATCTAACGCACACTTACTTCTCTTCATGAACTTCCTGATCACCGGACCGTCCTGAAATATAAACCTGATAGGGCTGGCGGTGAGTTAGATTGTAGTTTAAGATTTTAAAACTTTCACCTCTTGTCCAGAACTATTGAATGCGATAAACTATTTTTTTTTAATTGAAACTTGCAATCTATTTTGCAGAGAATGATTGATTAGTGTACGTAAATTTAGTACTAGCAAACAAGTACTACTTTTGCTCATCTTTATTTAAACACAGTGCAAAGGATCAATCTTTTGTGCACCAGAATACCTCAGTCTCCATCAGTGCCGTGTGTTTTTAATGGAGTTGTGATGATTTTATTGCTCATTTCATTATGTGATCTTACATTTGACTTGTACATGCAGTATCAATATCGTTGACGTCTTTGTTTTTAGGTATGACTTCTGAATTTTAATCGGGAATCATCAGTGTGGCAAGTGTGTACTAATTGTATGAGAATTATTGCGTATGATCTAGGAGTGGAAAAATGAGAGTACATTGAGTTAGATCCATATAGAACCTAAAAATTTATCTGTTTTCCCCTTTCTATGAATTCTCCCTTGAAGCAGGTTTTACTGAATCATTTCTCGAAACAGCTTCTGTTGAATCAGTTGTGACCAGGCAAACTATGAAATACGTTCCTTGATTATTGAAAATGCTTGCTAATGGGTAAATGATACCTTCATTCTTCTTGAGTTAAATTTATTGGCTCCATTTTTCTAAACTCATAGTAGTATGGAGGTTAAGCTGTAAATGGCAGAACAGAGTTAACTTCCAAAGCACTGGAATTCTCCCAAAGATTATATTTTAATAAAACGTGTTTTATTACAAGTCACTTGTGAGTTAAAAGTCACTCCTAGATACAGATAGGACAATTTCAGTAACTTAAAACTCATCATCATTGAGAGTTGTATGCCTACAGTGCCTTGAAATAAACTTTTTTAAATGTGTAATAGTAGTTATGATATTTGTTAAGCACTTACTGTGTATCAAGCACTGTTCTAAGCATTGGGGTCGATGCAGGTTAATCAGGTTGGATGCATAATGTTTAAAAATCTCATAATGCATAATGTTGAAAATCTCAATTATGCTTGCACACCCCACAGTCAGTACCTAGACTGACTATGGAATATAGCTGTTGTCGAACAGAAGGATGTAATTTAGCCATTAAATCAGAGTGGATGTCCCTTTCTCAGATGAAAAGATAAAGCCCTTGATTGATAGTTGGGGTTTGAATGTAATCGTTGTTCATACTCTATCAAATTTTGAAATCTAGGAAGGAACCCAGAGACACTGAGCGTTGGTTCGACAAAAGCCACTTTTCTAGTTGTCTCCCCTTGATTTTACAGCAACGCTTCGAAGTTACTTTACAGTTTTCTGTAAACGACACTCCTGATGCTTTGAAACTCTAATGACTTTGAAATAAGGTTTTTTTTTATTTTATCTTTTTATTTTACACTTTTAGCATGCCCCTACCTTCTTACTTGGATAGATTGTGTGCTAGGCTAGCATCTTTTTACATATAGCTTTTGTCTTAACATAGCGTTTTATGGCATGTATGATTTAGGAAGTTTTATCTTTCAGTGGTTTCATCTGATTAATAAGAGAAGACAAGGTAGAAGAATCAGACAACCAAAAGTTTTCCAGGAAACAAAACGTAGACCTTTTTGTTACTTTTTCTAAAGTGCCGTTAAAATGGACAATAAAGTTTCAAAGAGATCAGGTAAATGTTTTCCCCCCCCAACTGCTGGAAAATAGTGAAGATATTTGCCTTTCATTGTTTGTATTTTGTAAAAGTCAAAAGAGATTTATATATACTTCATGCATTTCAATACAATGCTGTTTATATTCTCAAGTAAAAGAACAGCCTATGTCCATAGCAAATTCAGAACCACTTGAAATAAAAACAATTTAAAAAGGCATTGCCTGGTACTCTTTTTTAGGGGGTGGAGAGAAGAGTGGCTGTTTGGGGAATGGAAATCATAAGGATTTTTCCAACTCATCAATCCCTGGTCTAAGTACAACACTGGGAGAAGCAGCATGGTCTAGTGGAGAGAGCATGGACCTGGGAATCAGAAGGACCTATTTATTTTATTTTGTTCTATTTATTTTATTTAGTTAGTATGTTTCGTTTTGTTCTCTGTCTCCCCCTTTTAGACTGTGAGCCCGCTGTTGGGGAGGGACTGTCTCTATATGTTGCCAACTTGGACTTCCCAAGCGCTTAGTCCAGTGCTCTGCACACAGTAAGCACTCAATAAATACGATTGATTGATTCATTGATTGACCTGGCTTCTAATTCCAGCTCTGCCATTTGCCAGCTATGGGACCTTCAGCAAATCTCTTAACTTCTCTGTCCTTCAGTTCCCTCATCTGCAAAATGGGGATTTAGGTTGTGAGCCCTATGTGAAATAGGGATTATGTCCAGACTAGCTTGTATCTACCCTAGTGCGTATAGTGCCTGGCCCTTAACAAATACCATAAAAAACAAAACAACAAAAAGCCCATATGTCCATCCCCGATTATAAGCCTGGAACCCTAGCCTGTAAGTGATGCTGTCACAAACACTTCTGGATTCAAGTGATTTAAATCCCTCCCCGACCGTTTTTCTTACTCCCTGCAGAACTGTCGACTGTTACTTATCTTTTACACGCTCCTATTGGGTTGGATTGGAGCTTTATCCAAGTAGACCATAGTTTTTATAGTTTAAGTACTAATATCGGGCTCTGGTTGAGTCAAAGAAGTAAACAGAAATTGTGCCGATGTAATCAATGGTATTTCAGTTTTTACTATGTACAGAGCACAAGGAGCTCACAGGCTGGAGATAGTCCCTTAACACTTCAGAACAGAGGCTTTGTTTGCTATGAAAAGTCCGGTGGAGTCCTGTTTTTATGTGCTATTCCTGTACCCAGGTGATCCTAAATTGAGGCATTTGTGTGGTTAAAGTCAGTCTAAATTTCTCCTAAACTTTCCTAAATCTATTTTTATTGTTATACTTATTAAGCATTTATTATATGCCAGATACCAGTGGTAGATGCACATAATCAGGCTGGACACAGTCCCTGTCCCACGTGCGACTCAGAGTCTAAGTAGAAGAGAGTGGGATTTAATTCTCATTTTACAGATGAGGAAACTGAGGCATAAAGACATTATGACTTGCCCAAGGTCACATGGCAGACAGGCCCTTAGATTCTCAGGCCCATGCTCTTTGTAGTAGGCCAAACTGCTTCCTATTTATCCTAAATAATTTGGCTTCATGGATCTTAGATTTAGTTTATGACATACAAGGGTCAGCAGGTGGTAGTAGTAATGGTATTTGTTAAGTGCTTACTGTGTGCCAGGCACTGCACTAAGCATTGGGTTTCATAGGACTTCAGGTCTAGCATCCTCTGAAGCAATTGGATTGGTTAATTTCAAAATTCGGAATTAGTAATACTGTCTGGAAAATATCTAGAATGCCCTGAAGATGGATGTCAAAGAAACATCTTTTGCAAGCTGCCAAAGGTAAGTTCAAGGGAAGTCATCCTCAGGCTGCCACCATTGATAAGCCATTCAATTTTCAATTTTCAATTTTCATTTTATTCAGAGAAGCAGCGTGGCTCAGTGGGAAAGAGCCCGGGCTTTGGAGTCAGAGGTCATGGGTTCAAATGCCGGCTCCACCAACCGTCAGCTGTGTGACTTTGGGCAAGTCACTTCACTTCTCTGGGCCTCAGTTACCTCATCTGTAAAAGGGGGATTAAGACTGTGAGCCCCACGTGGGACAACCTAATCACCTTGTAACCTCCCCAGCGCTTAGAACAGTGCTTTGCACATAGTAAGCACTTAATAAATGCTATTATTATTATTATTTATTTATTCCGCACTCCCCTTTCTCTTTTTTCCCCACTCATCTCATCGCCTGACCATCAGCCTGTCTCCCTGCCCCATTACCTTGAATCAGCTCATCTTTTTCTTAGGTTCCATGGCAGTCCCTCTGTTTCTTTCCCTACTGTGTGATTTCATTACCCACCACTCGCAGTCCATCTAGCCAGGGGCCCCCAAAGCTATGGTACAGAGGTAGATAGAGTAAGACTGGAGGAAAAACAATTTAGAAACGGCTTGTTTGGGAAGGAGGTACAAGGCAGGATGTCAGACGCCTCTGTGACTGCAAGCCCAAAGATGCCCGGCTTGCATGGAAACCCTACTGATGGGACCAGAGTAGCTTTCCTAGAAAACCTTCTGACAATTTATTACAAGAGGAAAGGTTATTCCTTAGAATCGCATGTTACCCAGACTGTGAACCCCATGTGGGACAGGGACTGTGTCTGACCTGATCATCTTGTACCTACCCTAGCGCTTTGTATAGTACTTATCACATAGTAAGCACTGAACATGCTGTATATATGTATATATGTTTGTACATATTTATTACTCTATCTTGTACATATCTATTCTGTTTATTTTATTATGGTAGTATGTTTGGTTTGGTTCTCTGTCTCCCCCTTTTAGACTGTGAGCCCACTGTTGGGTAGGGACTGTCTCTATATGTTGCCAACTTGTACTTCCCAAGCGCTTAGTACAGTGCTCTGCACACAGCACTGAATATGATTGATTGATTGAACAAATACCATAATGATAGTAACGTTTTGGATGGGCCATTCACTGGATAGAGCACAGACTTGGAAGTCAGAAGGACTTGGGTTTGAATCCCGGCTCTGCCACTTGTCTGCCTTGTGACCTTGGGCAAGCTACCTAACTTCTCTGTGCCTGTTACCTCAGCTGTAGAATGGGGGTTAAGACTGTGAATCCATTAAGGGGACAAAGGCTGTATCCATCCTGATTTGCGAAGTATCCATCCCAGTGCTTAGTAAAGTGCCTGGCACATTGTAAGTAATAATAATAATAATGGCATTTATTAAGTGCTTACAATGTGCAAAGCACTGTTCTAAGCACTGGGGAGGTTACAAGGTGATCAGTTTGTCCCACGGGGGGCTCACAGTCTTAATCCCCATTTTACAGATGAGGTAACTGAGGCCCAGAGAAGTGAAGTGACTTGCCCAAAGTCACACAGCTGATAATTGGCAGAGCTGGGGTTTGAACCCATGATCTCTGACTCCAAAGCCCGGGCTCTTTCCACTGAGCAACGCTGCTCTCCAGTCATTATTAGCTTGTCATTCATTCATTCATTCATTGATTCATTCAATCGTATTTACTGAGCACTTACTGTGCAGAGCACTGTACTAAGCACTTGGGAAGTACAAGTTTGCAACATATAGAGATGGTCCCTACCCAACAGCGGGCTCACAGTCTAGAAGGGGAAGACAGACAACAAAACAAAACATATAAAACAAAATAAATAGAATAAATATGTACAAGTAAAATAGAGTAATAAATGTGTACAAACATATATACATATGTACAGGTGCTGTGGGAAGGGGAAGGAGGTAAGGTGGGGGGATGGGGAGGGGGAGGGGGGAGAGGAAGAAGGGGGCTCAGTCTGGGAAGGCCTCCTGGAGGAGGTGAGCTCTCAGTAGGGCTTTGAAGGGAGGAAGAGAGCTAGCTTGGCGGATGGGTGGAGGGAGGGCATTCCAGTCCAGGGGGAGGATGTGGGCCGGGGGTTGACGGCGGGACAGGTGAAATCGAGGCACAGTGAGGAGGTTAGCGGCAGAGAAGCGGAGGGTGCAGGCTGGGCTGGAGAAGGAGAGAAGGGAGGTGAGGTAGGAGGGGGCGAGGGGATGGACAGCCTTGAAGCTGACAGTGGGGAGTTTTTGCCTTATTCGTAGGTTGACAGGCAGCCACTGGAGATTTTTGAGGAGGGGAGTGACACGCCCAGAGCGTTTCTGCACAAAGGCGATCCGGGCAGCAGCGTGAAGCATAGATTGAAGTGAGGAGAGACAGGAGGATGGGAGATCGGAGAGGAGGCTGATGCAGTAGTCCAGTCGGGATAGGATGAGAGATTGAACGACCAGGGTAGCGGTTTGGATGGAGAGGAAAGGGTGGATCTTGGCGATGTTGCGGAGGTGAGACTGGAAGGATTTGGTGAGTCAGTAGAGTTGGTTGGGTGTCCTGGCCTCAGAAAGCTGTAGACATGAAAATTGAAATAAAAAATGACTTGGGAAAGAAAATCATCAAATCCCATATGCCAAAAGACATCTAGCTGGAAAAACAATTGCCAGGGGCTTTGAAAACATACAATCCCAGTGCCACCTTTCCATATAAACAAATCAAACCCCCCTGGGGAAGTTCCCAGGGGAGAGTTCTGGGGTTGGCCTCACAGAGCAGCCTAATTTTTGACATTTGACATTGGTGTATTGCTACTGCCATCCACTATTCCAACATCCTGTGCAGGCAAGGTAGTGAAGTGGGGATTCCTGTTGTCTCGAAGGCTTTCTGAATAGTAGCCCTGGAAATCTTAGGAAGTTTCCAAGCTTTTTAGTTTCTGAAGCATTTGTTTGGAGAGCTGCTTTCAAACATGCTTATGTAGCCCCAACCTAAAAAAAAAAAACTCTCGACCCCACAGCTTCCTCCAGTTACCGTCCTATTAGCAGGATTAGAACCCAGGTTCTCTGACTCCAATTTTCTCCTAGATCCTCACCATTCTGGCTTCCGCCCTGTTCAGCCCACAGAAACAGCCTTCTCTAAGGTAACGGATGACCTTCTCGTAAAATCTGACAGCCTCTACTCCATCCTAATCCTCCTAGACCTCTCACTGGAAGAGAGGAGCCGGGGAGAAACGGTGTTGCGGGATCTGATGAGAGAAGAGGGTCAGAGATCCAGAAGGGCTGAAGGGCGATGAACCAAGAGGGATGATCGGTCAGTCAATCAATCATATCCATTAAGTGCTTATTATGTACTAAGAGGAGAGTACAACATGATGCTGAAATTATTATGTGCTAAGATTTTAGGAGAGTACAACATAACGCTATAAGAGACACACCCCAAGAGCTGTTGATTTCATTCTCCTGACATTTAGCAGAAGAGAAGCAGCGTGGCTCGGTGGAAAAGAGCACAGGCTTTGGAGTCAGAGGTCATGGGTTCAAATCCCGGCTCCGCCAATTATCAGCTATGTGACGTTGGGCAAGTCACTTCACTTCTCTGTGCCTCAATTACCTCGTCTGTAAAATGGGGATTAAGACTGTGAGCCTGCCGTGGGATGACCTGATCACCTTGTAACCTCCCCAGCGCTTAAAACAGTGCCTTGCACATAGTAAGCGCTTAATAAATGCCATTATTATTATTATTATTATAGCAAGGCAAAATTTGCCCCTACCATGCCAAAGGAAAGGTAGCAGTCTACGCAGCGTCTACTCTGAACTCAACCCAGGCCTACCCGTACAATGGGGAAGAGCAAGCAGAGGCAGCATGGACTAGTAGAGCATGGGTTTGAAAGTCAGAGGACCCGGTCTCTGATGTTGGCTCTGCCACTTGTCAGCTGTGTAACCACGGTGGGTCACTTGACTTCTCTGTGCCTCAGTTAACTGTAAAACGGGGATTAAATCCTACTCCCTCCTAATTTAGACTGTGAGCCCCATATTGGACTGGAACTGTATGCAATCTCATGATCTTCCTTCTATCCCAGCCCAGAAGCCCATATTCCTTCTCCAGCCCAGCCCGCACCCTCCGCTCCTCCACCGCTGATCTCCTCACCGTACCTCGCTCTCGCCTGTCCCGCCATCGACCCCCAGCCCACGTCATCCCCCAGGCCTGCAATGCCCTCCCTCTGCCCATCCACCAAGCTAGCTCTCTTCCTCCCTTCAAGGCCCTGCTGAGAGCTCACCTCCTCCAGGAGGCCTTCCCAGACTGAGCCCCTTCCTTCCTCTCCCCCTCACCCCCCTCTCCATCCTCCCCGTCTTACCTCCTTCCCTTCCCCGCAGCACCTGTATATATGTATATATGTTTGTACATATTTTTTACTCTATTTATTTATTTATTTTATTTGTACATATCTATTCTATTTATTTTATTTTGTTGGTATGTTTGGTTTTGTTCTCTGTCTCCCCCCTTTTAGACTGTGAGCCCACTGTTGGGTAGGGACTGTCTCTATGTGTTGCCAATTTGTATTTCCCAAACGCTTAGTACAGTGCTCTGCACATAGTAAGCGCTCAATAAATACGATTGATGATGATGATGATCCCAGTGCTTAGTACAATGTCAGCACACTCTCCCTCCTGCATCATCTGTGCACTTGGCTCCATGACATCCGTACATTTGTTTGTACAGATTTATCAATCAATCAATCAATTGTATTTATTGAGCGCTTACTGTGTGCAGAGCACTGTACTAAGCGCTTGGGAAGTACAAGTTGTACAAGTAGTACAAGTTATTACTCTATTTTACTTGTACATATTTACTATTCTATTTATTTTGTTAATGATGTGCATAGAGCCATAATTCTATTTGTTCTGACGATTTTGACACCTGTCTACGTGTTTTGTTGCCTGTCTCCCCCTTCTAGACTGTGAGCCCGTTGTTGGGTAGGGCACCGTCTCTGTATGTTGCCAACTTGGACTTCCCAAGTGCTTAGTACAGTGCTCCGCACACAGTAAGCGCTCAGTAAATACAATTGAATGAATGAATGACCTTTGGCCATTGGATATTCGCCCCACCCCCATCCCCACAGCACGTATGTATAGATCTTAAAACTTAATACTATGAACAGTGCTTTGCACATAGTAAGCGCTTAAAAAATACCATCGTTATTATTATTATTATTATCATTATTATTATTTATTTTCACTAATATTATTATTAATTTTCACTAATAAATGGAGCAGCCTAAGTTTGCCGAGCTTTCCCACAAGGTGGCAGACTCTTTCCAGGACTGTGGTATCTTTTCCATAAACTGCTTGGGATGAGATTTCCTTAAAGCCTCTGTTCCCCTTTTCTTAGCACCTGGAAAATCCTGCAGCCCCTACACTGGATTTGGATTATGGGCATAGACCATTGCTCTACTGAGGCACAGAGAAATTAAGTGACCTGCCCAAAGTCACACAGCTGACAAGTGGCGGAGCTGGGATTGGTGTGCTTTAGTGATAATAATAATAATAATAATAATAATAATAATGGCATTTATTAAGTGCTTACTATGTGCAAAGCACTGTTCTAAGCACTGGGGTAGATACGAGGCAATCAAGTTGTCCCACGTGGGGCTCACAGACTTAATCCCCATTTTACAGATGAGGTAACTGAGGCACAGAGAAGTTAAGTGACTTGCCCAAAGTCACACGGCTGACTTTAGTGGAAAGAGCACAGGTTTAGGAGTCAGAGGTTATCATCATCATCAATCGTATTTATTGAGCGCTTACTATGTGCAGAGCACTGTACTAAGCGCTTGGGAAGTACAAATTGGCAACATATAGAGACAGTCCCTACCCAACAGTGGGCTCACAGTCTAAAAGACAGTCTAAAAGGTTGCGGGTTTTAAACCTGGCCCCACCACTAATCAGCTGTGTGGCACTGGGCAAGTCACTTAACTTCTCTGTGCCTCAGTTACCTCATCTGTAAAATGGGGATTAAGACTGAGAGCCCCACGTGGGACAACCTGATTACCTTCATTCATTCATTTATTCAATCGCATTTATTGAGTGCTTACTGTGTGCAGAGCACTGTACTAAGCACTTGGGAAGTAAACGTTGGCAACATATAGAGACGGTCCCTACCCAACCACGCCTCACAGTCTAGAAGGGGGAGACAGACAACAAAACAAAACATGTGGTCAGGTGTCAAGTCATCAGAATAAATAGAAGTAAAGCTAGATGCACATCATTGACAAAATGGAATAGTAAATATGTACAGGTAAAATGAATAGAGTAGTAAATCTGTACAAACATATATACAGGTGCTATGGGGAGGGGAAGGAGGTAGGGTGGGGGGTGATGGGGAGGGGGAGAGGAAAAAGGGGGCTCAGTCTGGGAAGGCCTCCTGGAGGAGGTGAGCTCTCAGTAGGGCTTTGAAGGGAGGAAGAGAGCTAGCTTGGCGGATGTGCGGAGGGAGGGCATTCCAGGCCTGGGGGAGGATGTGGGCCGGGGGTTGAAGGCGGGACAGGCGAGATCGAGGGACAGTGAGGAGGTTATTATCAGCAGAAGAGTGGAGGGTGCAGGCTGGGCTGTAGAAGGAGAGAAGGGAGGGGAGGTAGGAGGGGGCGAGGTGATGGACAGCCTTGAAGCCAAGAGTGAGGACCTTGTAATAATGATAATAATAGTAATAATAATGCTAAGCACTTACTATGTGCCAAGCACTGTTCTAAGCCCTGGGGTAGATACAAGGTAATTATATTGTCCCACATGGGGCTCACTGTCTTAACCCCCATTTTACACATGAGGTAACTGAGGCACAGAGAAGTTAAGTGGCTTGCCCCAAGTCACACAGCTGACGAATGGTGAAGCCAGTATTAGAACCTATGACCTCTGGCTCCTAAGCCCATGCTCTTTCCACCGAGCCATGCTGCTTCTCTACATCTACATCATGTAGAATCATCTACATAGAGGTGGTAGTTGAAGTCCTGGGGGCAGATGAGTTCTCCAAGGGAATGGGTATAGATGGAGAATAGAAAGGGACTATGAACTGAACCTTGAGGGACTCCCACAGTTAGGGGGGTGGGAGGCAGAGCCCATGAAAGATACTGAGAATGAGCAGCCGTAGAGATTGGAGGAGAACCAGGAGAGGACAGTATCAGGAAAGCCAAGGTTGGATAATGGGTCCAGGAGAAGGAGGTGGTCGACAGTGTTGAAGGCAGCTGAGGCGTTGAGGAGCACTAGGATGGAGTAGAGGCCATTGGTTTTAGTAAGAAGAAGATCATTTGTGACCTCTGTGACCATTTCTGTGGAATGAAGGGGATGGGAGCCAGATTGGAGGGGGTCAAAAAGAGAATTGGAGGAGAGGAACTTGAAACAGCGGGTATAAACAGCTCATTCAAGGAGGAGCGATGATAAGAGGGAGCTGGGGTGATAACTGGAAGGAGCCATGGGGTCAAGGGCGGGTTTTTTTAGATTGGGGAGACATAATAATAATCATAATAATAATAATGATAGCATTTATTAAGCACTTACTCTGTGCAAAGCACTGTTCTAAGCACTGGAGAGGTTGCAAGGTGATCAGGTTGTCCCACGGGGGGCTCACAGTCTTAATCCCCATTTTCCAGATGAGGTAACTGAGGCCCAGAGAAGTTAAGTGACTTGCCCAAAGTCACACAGCTGGCTATTGGCAGAGCCGGGATTCAAACCCACGACCTCTGACTCCAAAGCCCCGGCTGTTTCCACTGAGCCATGAGACATGAGCATGTTTGAAAAGAGTGGGGATGAAGCCACTGAAGAGCGAACAGTTGAAGACAGCATTCAGGGAGGAAAGAAGGGATGGGGAGAACGCTTTGATAAAGCATGAAGGGATGGCGTCAGATGTGCAGGTGGAGGGGGTAGAGATTGTACAGTGACTAAAGATGATGAGATCAAGTGTGTGTCCAAATTGATGAGTGGGTGAGGGTGGGGAGGTCAGTAGAGTTGAGGAGTGATAGAAGTGGACAGAAGGGTTGTCAGGAACATCTATGTGGATAGTGAAGCCCCCAAGGGCCAGTGTAGGGATGGAGAAAGAGAGAAGGAATGAGAGAAAGTGATCAAAATGTTTCCAGAAGTTGGAGATGGGGCCTGAAGGAAGCAGTAGATGACTCTGACTAGTATCTGGAGTGGGTAGTAGAGTCGATGATATGGGTTTCAAAGGAAGGGAAAGAAAGGGATGGGGGAGGTGGAATGGTGCCAGAGCAGCACTGGGGAGCCAGAAGGAAGCTGGCTCCTTCCCCTTTCCCAGTGAGTCTGGGGGAATGGGAGAAGATAAGGCTCCCTCTACAAAGAGCAGCAGGGAAGACTGTGTCCTCTGGAGAGAGCCAGGTTTCAGTGTTGGGCAAGGAGGAGTAGTGACTGGGTCAGTAACAGGCCAAGGGTGAAAGGAAGCTTTCCCATAATAGAGCGAGGGTTCCACAGGCCGCACTGCCACCTTCTTGTTACCTAGTCTTATTCCCCTGACTTTCCTTTATACCCTTAGATTTTAATTGTGGGAATATCTCGGGTAGTTTTGGGGAGCAGCATGGATGGCTGAAGCGGAGGTCGGTGGCCCTGGGTGGAGTCAAGAGGGGCCCATTGGGTTCAGGTCAGTCAGTCAGTCAGTTAATCGCAGAGCACTGTACTAAGCATTCGGGAGAGTACAATATAACAATAAAAAGACACATTCCCTGCTCAGAACTAGCTTACAGTGTAGAGGTCGGGAAGCGAGTCCGTGGGCTGGACCGCCACAAGAACAGCCTGAGATCCAGACCCCCCCACAGGTGTGGAGCTTTCGGGGTCGCTTCTAAGCCCGGGATCATCATCATCATCAATCGTATTTATTGAGCGCTTACTATGTGCAGAGCACTGTACTAAGCACTTGGGAAGTACAAATTGGCAACATATAGAGACAGTCCCTACCCAACATTGGGCTCACAGTCTAAATGGGGCCTGGTCTGAAGGACACCCTCTCCCTCCGCTACTGTTCCCTCCTCACTCATCTCCCCACCCTCGTTTCTTCCCCTCTTCGTTCCTTCCACTTTCACACTCTTCAACCCTCCTCCCATCCCCTGTCCAGACAGGGATATGTCCCTGGTCCTCCCTTCATTAGCCGTCCCTTTGGCTAAGATGTTAACTTTGGTTCTCAAGACATCAACATCTCTCTTAAATCTTAAAGCAGGCGGTGGGGAAGGCCCAGAAATCTCAGTACTGACCCGCCAAACTCAAGATAGCTTTAACCTTTAACCCAATCTCTCTGCTCCCAGGGGAGAGACTTCTGATCCTGGAAACTGATGCCAGATTTAGAAGGATGCTACAGAGGAACGAGAAATGAAGAAATACACAGGTAAGGAAACAAAACCCAGTCACACCAAATATTTGGTTTTGGTAAATGTAGGAGTTTATTTTCCAAAAAGCTCTAGTCCTCTCTCCTCACCCGGGCTTTGCTTTTCTCCTTCCATGCCTCCCTCCTCCACTCCCACCTAAATACTGTGTTAAATGAATGCATCTGAGATCCCCAGTTAGGGGAAAAATAGATTTTAAGTGATTAAATTCAGCTTTATTTTTTCTTGTGAACCTTTTGATTTATTTAATATAGATTTCAGGGATAATTCTTGGCTTCTAATCACTTGTGGCAATGCAAATTGAGTTTCTCACCCCTTCCCACCCTGTTCTCATTCATTTCAGTCTGATCACTGCATATAAATGAACTTAAAGGTTATGATAAAGGGGCCATAAGGAAAGTAACCCTCAAGGCTAATGTACTGAATATTGAGTGGGGGAGGCACAGAGGAGGTTATGGTGAAGATTGATCAGGCAGTCTGTGCTGTCATTACTTTTGAGAAAACCTTTCTCCAGAAGATGGCTCACTTGTCACTCAGAAGAGGGAGACAAAAAACCCCTATAATAATAATAATAATGGCATTTGTTAAGCGCTTACTATGTGCAAAGCACTGTTCTAAGTGCTGGCACTGTTCTAAGCGCTGAATTTGCAGCAAGTTAAGGGCAAAGAGGAGGATTAATAGAAATACGTAACAATGTAAATTGAGGGAAAGGTTTGGGGACTAGCAGATTTTACTACCCTAGTTTGTCATACTACTTTATAGGCCTTTTTTCATTTAAACATCAAAAACTCTTAAAACAATAAAGACGATATTTAGTGCTTCCCTTTCTTTGACATTGAAGATGTTTTCCTTCAATCAATTAATCAATCGTATTTATTGAGCGCTTACTGTGTGCAGAGCACTGTACTAAGCACTTGGGAAGTATTGATTTAAACTAGGGATCAAACATTTATTTCAGCACAGGTGTGGCCCAGGTAACATCCACTCCATGTTACACAACCTGAGGATCTATCCAATATTGTTAGCTATCTTACCTACTCGACAACCAATCCAACTCTTACAACCACTCCACAGTACATCACAATACATCACCCCCAGGAATACAGGCTATATTATTTAATGCCTTAGTCTACACAAAAACCCAACTGCCCTTAGATTTTGGCTGAACGTTACAGGTAAGAAAATCTCCCCCTCATTCCTTCCCCCTCCCCAAGCAAAACAATCAACAATCACCAATGAATGGATCTGGGAGAAAGCTCTGATTAGAATTTGCATCTTATTTTCAAGATGTAGAGGAGGCTCCTGAGCAGAAAAATGGGGAGACAATCTAATTTGTAGATGGATTTATTTCACCTTATTCGGAGGAATCGTTATCCAATGACGACTTCCTTTCATTCATTCACTCAATCGTATTTATTGAGCGCTTACTGTGTGCAGAGCACTGTATTAAGCGCTTGGGAAGTCCAAGTTGGCAACATATAGAGACGGTCCCTACCCAACAGCGGGCTCACAGTCTAGAAGGGGGAGACGGACAACAAAACAAAACATATTAACAAAATAAAATAAATAGAATAAATATGTACAAATAGAGTAATAAATACGTACAAACATATATACATATATACTGGTGCTGTGGGGAGGGGAAAGAGGTAAGGCGGGGGGGATGGGGAGGAGGGGGAGGGGGAGAAATTCCATGAATTTCACTAATCCAATGCGTCACGGTAATTTGACAAAACAGATGAAGAAGTTACAGTCTTTCCATCACCGGCTAAAATTTTGGGATTAAGAAGTCTTGCATCAGTTTTAAAGAAATCAGATGAATTTACAAAATATTATTGAACACCCTAGAGGTGTTCAAAGATGTGCCAAGGTGTTCCAAATCAATCAATCATATTTACTGTATCTTACAGTGCTTTATTAAGTGTTTAGGAGAGTCTACTACAATAGAGTTGGTAGAAAAGCTCTCCACCCTCAAGGAACTTAATATCCAGAGGGAGGAGATAACCTGTGCCTTAAGAAGACATGCAGAAGATCTTGGTCAATCTAAATTAGACCAATTTTTCACTCAAGTTGAAAAACCACTACTACAGTCAACAAAGCAAACATTTACAACCCACAAAGACTCATAATCATACTACAACTCATTTACTAACTAAATACTAACAGCTCATTTAGTTAGTACTATGATATTATGCTTTTAATTACTCTAACAAAGTTTACACAATAGTTTAGTCATATTTAATGCAACAGTAAAGGGATTTCATATTATTTTTCCAGAAGTCCTGACATGATTCTCAAATTATAATCCATAAATCTATGGGAAAACATGCCCCATGATAAAGTCATTCACTGAGTATCCATGTTTTCAAGTAGCACATCATGGCTGTATTTTAAGGAATACCTATCATTAAATCTCAAGAGAATAAAAAGGGTAAGAAAATCTGCACACTGAATCTTGTTCCAAACACTTACTATGTATAACTTTGTCCTTCGCTGGAAAAATTTCTCACGAGAATATTCTAAGATCTCAATCTTGAAGTTAATGGTACTATGTCAACAAGATCATGGGATGTAATTAACTTCTTTCTGAGAAGTTCGAAAATAGCTCTTAATCTCCCCAAATGTGCTGCTGTATTTCCATCCCAATGTTACTGTTCCTTATAAATCAGAGTTCATTTTCCAGAAGCTCATAAAAAAAGATAAAACGGGTGGTCACTCTTAAACCAATTGATCAGTTAATGGTATCGTATTTTACTTGTACATATTTACTATTCTATTTATTTTTTTAATGATCTACATATAGCTGTAATTCTATTTGTTCTGATGACTTTGACACCTGTCTACGTGTTTTGTTGTCTGTCTCCCCCTTCTAGACTATGAGCCTGTTGTTGGGTAGGGCACCGTCTCCACATATTGCCAACTTGTACTTCCCAAGCGCTTAGTACAGTGCTCTGCACACAGTAAGCGCTCACTAAATACAACTGAATGAATGAATGAAGCCCTGTACCATGTATATGTAGAGCACTGGTCCCTCCCCTCAAAGAGTTTACAAATTCATGGGCTAACTAGGAAGGCACAAACTATTTACAAACAGTGGGATCAGAAAGAAAGAGAAAGGTACAACTGGTAAGAGCAAAGGTATGGAAAAATGAATAAATAAATAAGTTAATATTCACGAAAGACATAGGAGGCAAGATGGTTCTACTTAGCTACAACCACCAGAGTTCTAGCTACCGGTGTTCATTCCCATATGCTGAAGGGGTGCTGTATTTATTGGTATTTATTGATAGTTTATTGTGTACAGATCACTGTGACTGAACACTTGGGAGGATACAATACAACAGAGTTGGAAGACATAACCCCTGCCCAAAAAGGGTTTAGGGTCTACAGGGAGAGACAGATGTTAAAATACATGTCAGATAGGGGAAATGGCAGAGTGAAATGTTATGTACAGAAGTGCTGTGGGGCTTAAATGGGGAATACTAAATGTTTAAAGGGAGCAGATCCAAATACAAAGGTGACAGAGAAGCAAGGGCAAATAGTGGAAATGAGGGCTCAGACGGGGAAGGCTTCTTGGAAGAAATGTGATCTTAAGATGGCTTTGAAAGTGTGGCGAGTGATGGTCTGCCGTGTATGAAGGGGGAAGAAGTTTCAGGCCAGAGGGAGGATGTGGGCAAGGAGTTGGTGGGGAGACAGATGAGATTGAGGTACAGAGAGATGGTTGATTTTAGAGGAGTGAGTGTGTGGATAAGTTGTGTCTCAATCAATCAATCAATCACAAAATGAATTATTTTTTTTGAGCACCTGCACTGTGCTAAGTGTTTGGATGAGCAGCAGCAAAGCAAGATATTTTCCTGACCTTTAAGGACCTTAAAACCCAGTGCGTATTTATAAAGTCTTTACTGTGAGACATGCACTGCCCTAAGCACAGGGGTAGAAGTGAGGTAATCAGAGATCAGCTACAGTCCCTGCCCTATAAAGGATTCAAAGTCCAAGAGGTAGGTAGAGCTGGTTTCTTATCCCTATTTTACTCTACCCCCCTCCCCGCCCCACAGCACTTGTGTATATATATATACATATTCATAAGCATAATTCTATTTATTTTTATTAATGATGTGTATATATCTATAATTGTATTTATTTATAATGATGCTACCGATGCCTGTTTACTTGGTTTGATGCCTCTTTCCCCCTTCTAGATTGTGAGCCTGTTGTGGGCAGGGATTGTCTCTGTCGCAGAATTGCACTCCCTAAGCACTTAGTACAGTGCTATGCACATAGTAAGCACTAATAATGTGCATCTAGCTTTATTTTTATTTATTCTGATGACCTGACACCTGTCCACGTGTTTTGTTTTGTTTTCTGTCTCCCCCTTCTAGACTGTGAACCTGTTGTTGGGTAGGGACTGTTTCTATATGTTGCCAACTTGTATTTCCCAAGCGCTTAGTACAGTGCTCTGCACACAGTAAGCGCTCAATAAATACGATTGAATGAATGAATGAATAAATACAATTGAATGAATGACCGAATGAATGGTAACTACTGGAGCGCACCCATGAGCCCCATGTAAGTTGTGGACTGTGTGCAACCTGATAAGCTGGTATCTACCCCAGTGCTTAGTACAGTATCTGGCACATAGTAAGCACTTAATTGATACCATAAAAAAAAGACAGGGATTATGTCTACCAACTCTATTGTTCTACACTCGTGCAAGCACTTAATACAGTGCTCTGCACACAGTAAGTGCTTAATAAATGCCACTGAGTGATTGAAACCGAGGCTCAGAGAAGTTAGATGACTTGGCCAAGATCACACATGGCAGAGGTAGGACTGAAAACCAGGTCTGCTGAATCCCAGTCCCATTCTGAGAAGCAGCCATGGCCTTGTGGATAGAGCACGGCCTGAGAGTCAGAAGGTCATAGGTTCTAATCCAGCTCTGCCACTTGTCTGCTGTGTAACCTTGGGCAAGTCACTTAACTTCTGTGTGCCTCAGTTCCTTCATCTGTAAAATGGGGATTAAGACTGTGAGCCTTATGTGTATGGGACAATTATCTTGTATCTGCCCCTGTGCTTAGAACAGTGCCTGGCACATATTAAGCGCTTAACTAATACCATTATTATTATTTATTATTATTATTATTCTCTTTCCATCCGACCAGGCTGCCTTGGGCACCCTGGGGTTGGAATATGTGACCTAGAGTGACCTCACATTAGCTCTATATCCATTCTCTGCCTCCTTCTTTCCTTCCTAAACATCCTACATCAGGGCATCCGTGAGCAGTGGAATCTGGGAAGCACAGCCTGGAGGCAAACTCACCTCAACAGTTGGCTGGCCGGCCTGGCAGTATACAGAGACTGTGGGGAATTCTCCATTGGAAATTGGGCTCGGACATCCAGGGTTAAGATCTGATTAATTACTAGTGTTATTAGTAGTAATAATAACAATAATAATAATAGCATTTGTTCATTCATTCATTCAATAGTATTTATTGATTGTTTCCTGTGTGCAGATCACTGTACTAAGCATTTGGGAGAGTGCAATACAGCAATAAACAGTCACATTCCCTTCCCACAATGGCCTTACAGTTTTGAGTGGGGGAGACAGACATCAGTGCAAATAAATAAGCATGACAGATATGTACAGAAACGCTGTGGGGCTGGGTGCAGGGAAGAGCAAAGGGAGCAAGTCAGGATGATGCAGAAGGGGGTGGGAGATGAGGAAAACTGGGCCTTAGTCTGGGAAGGCCTCTTGGAGGAGATGTGCTTTTAATAAGGCTTTGAAGGGAGGGAGAGTAGTTGTCTGTTGGATTTGAGGAGGGAGGACGCTCCAGGCCAGAGGCATGACGTGGGTTAGGGGTCGGCGGCGAGACAGACAAGATCGAGGCTCAGTGAGAAGGTTAGCACTAGAAGAGTGAAGTGTGTTAAATGCTTACTTTATCCTGAGCACTATACTAAGCAATGGAGTAGAGACAGTACAAGCAGACCGAGCAGTAGGGCTCAGAGTCTAAGCGGGAGGGAAAACAGATTTTTTAGTCCTATTTTTATGGATGAGGAAAGAGAGGCTCAGTGAAGTTAAGTGAAGCCAAGATTAAAATCCAGTTCTCTTTGTTTCCAGATCCTTGCTGTTTCCATTAGGCCATGCTGCTTCATTTTAAAAGAGGAATTCAAGTAGAACAGAAAATAAAATCTTGAAAGCCTATTTTGCAGGGTTAAAGAAGTGGTACAAGTATAATTGCTAGCTCAGTGAGGGCAGTGGGGACATTTTCTTCACAGCTATTTTGACTGGACACCTGGCCTTGCTCACCCATTGCCACTGTCATTGTCATCACTCAGATCTCCGGCAGGACCTGAGAGTTTCTAATCAGCGTTGATGGGATCTCAAATGGCAGTGTTCTGGTCAACCAGCTCTTCAAACCTTTCCTCTGTTAGTCCCCATCCCCGTCTTATATCACCTCCCCCACTTTTCACCCCTGAACTCCAGATGAAAAGGTGGTACCCAAGGGGGCAAAGATGACGTCGTAAGAGAAGATGGAAGATCGTAAGGGAAGGTTGGAAGCTTAGAAAGACAACTCATGCTGAGGAAGACGGAGGCTGTCTCTGCATTGATCCAGGGCTCATATGATCCTGCAGTCTTTAATCCCAAAAGCTCATTCACTAGTCAGGCTTGGTTATCTCCAGCTGAGTTCGTGGTTCCTCAGGGAATTTTAGACTGCATTAAGCAGGATAAATCAAATATTGGTGAAAGCAGCTGTTTGTTCCCATCCCGGGGAAGGATTTGGAAATAATCAACCTAGTACCTCTGAGGGCTTGAAGTTTTAATTAATTTTAAAAATGACTCCCTTAATTGTGTTGAATTAAGAAAGGAAGACAAAGGACTAAGGGAAAGTTAGCTTTCTTCTTTTTCCTCCCACTTGGGTGGGAATGGCAGTCTAAAGAAAAACAAAAGCTACTAACAGTCTTCAAATTAATTTGTATAGACTCTATTTCAATTTGGGGAAAATATTTCAGAGTAAGCAAACTGGGTTACAAGCTGTAATGTCGGAGACTATTTTCTATTCTCAGACTCTGCAAGTTTTCAGAAGGACGATTGGGGAGAGGAAAGGACACTGAACTGAGGTGAAACTAGACTTCTTATTGATGGGTAGGGCTGACCTCAGTTTTAATGATTCCCTGGACAAAAAGAACTCTTTGGCTTTGGCCCAGTCTTCCTAAAATCCCCCCTCTTCTAAAATGCGTTCTCTGACTAATGTACCAATACCTTGAAATGTATCAATTCAATAGCTGCTTCTGGAACACTGCAAGAAACCAGCATAGCTTACTGGAAAGAGCATAGTCCTGGAAGTCAGAGGACCTGGGTTCTACTCTTGGCTCTGCCTCATCATTGCTGTGTGACCTTGAGCAAGTCACTTCACTTCTCTGTGCCTTAGTCCCCTCAACTGCACAATGGGGATTTAACACCTCTTCTCCCTCCTACTTAGCCTGGGAGCCCTATGTCGGCTCAGTTATAATAAATAATAATAATAATGGCATTTATTAAGCACTTACTATGTGCAAAGCACTGCTGTAAGCACTGGCGAGGTTACAAAGTGATCAGATTGTCCCACGGGGGGCTCACAGTCTTCATTCCCATTTTACAGATGAGGTAACTGAGGCCCAGAGAAGTGAAGTGACTTGCCCAAAGTCACACAGCTGACAATTGGCAGAGCTGGGATTCGAACCCATGACCTCTGACTCCAAAGCCCAGGCTCTTTCCACTGAGCCACGCTGCTTCTCAGTTATCTGCCCCAGTCCATGGCATTCAGTAAGTGCTTAACAAATTCCGCAATTAAATATTTACACAAATCCTCAGCACTTGGGGATGTGTGTATATTTGATCAAACATTTGATTGATTTATTTTTCATTTGTTTTCATAGTATTTAAGCGCTTACTATGTGCCAGACACTGTACTAAGTGCTGGTGTAGATACAGGGTAATCATGTTGATACAGTTGCTGTTCCACAGAGAAGTCCATTTTGGATAAGAACTGAGGCCCAGAGAAGTTAAGTGACTTGCCCAAGGTCACACAGCAGGCAAGTGGGGAAGCCCGAATTAGAACCCAGGTCCTCTGACTCCCAGGACTGTGCTCTTTCCACTAGCCTTGCTGATTCTCATTATTCTCTTATTCTGAGTCCATTGCTTATACATATTATACATATTATTATACATATTATATATATATATTATTATACATATTATACATATTAGAGAAGCAGCGTAGCTCAATGGAAAGAGCATGGGCTGTGGAGTCAGAGGTCATGGGTTCAAATCCCGGCTCTGCCAATTGTCAGCTGGGTGACTGGCCAAGTCACTTGACTTCTCTGTGCCTCAATTCCCTCATCTGTAAAATGGGGATTGAGACTGTGAGCCCCCTGAGGGACAACCTGATCACCTTGTAACCTCCCCAGCGCTTAGAACAGTGCTTTGCACATAGTAACTGCTTAATAAATGTCATTATTATTATTATTATTATATTTTTCTGTCAGTCCCCCCACTAGTTGAGGGCAGCATGTGTTTGTACCTTCTTGAGCACTTAGTTCAGAGCACCACACTTAGCAGGGTCTCAGTAGATATCAATACCACTACCAACCACCTGAATAAACAGTCTCCTCCTCCTCATCAATCAATCAATGGTATTTATCGAATGCTCATTCACTCGAATGTGCAGAGCTCTGGGCTAAGCACTATGTCCTTATCTCTGCTTTCTTGGATTGCTCTAGGGCTGATAGATGGCTGGCAGGACTAATTTGATGTTTAAGCTAGCTGAGGAGGGAGAGGGTTGAGAGTAGGCCACCGAGAAAACGTCATATAAATCCTGTCCATTAGATTGCCTGCTAGCCATCAATCAATCAATCAATCATATTTATTGAGCGCTTACTGTGTGCAGAGCACTGTACTGTACTAAGCGCTTGGGAAGTACAAGTTGGCAACATATAGAGACAGTCCCTACCCAACAGTGGGCTCACAGTCTTAAAGGGGGAGACAGAAAACAAAACCAAACATACTAACAAAATAAAATAAATAGAATAGATATGTACAAGTAAAATAAATAAATAAATAGAGTAATAAATATGTACAAACATATATACATATATACAGGTGCTGTGGGGAAGGGAACATTCACATTCATGGCGCATTCATTGCAAATAAACTGAAGTGGAAAATTCTGGCCCCAGATGTCTGGCAGTGCTGTGTCTTTGGCTGCAATGTTGGGCAAAATACACTACATGGACTTCCTCCTGTTGAGATAAAGCTCACCTGCCACTGTCCAAAGCCCACCCCCACTTACCCCCTCCCTTCCTCCTTGCATTTCTGGCCTGCTGCTTTCTTCCTCTCTCCACACACTGAACTGGTTACCTCCTTTTTATGATATTTATAAGCACTTACTATATGCCCGGCACTGTACTACTCACTGAGGTAGATACAAGTTTGTCAGGTTGGATACAGTCCTTGTTCTACATGGGTCTCACAGTCTTAATCCCCATTTTACAGATGAGGTAACTGAGGCAACAGAGAAGTTAAATGATTTGCCCAAGGTCATACAGCAGGCAAGTAGCAAAGTGGGGTTTAGAACCCAGATTCTCTGTCTCCCAGGCCGGTGCTCTATCCACTAAGCCACTCTGCTTCTCCTTGGTCTCTCTAGACTTCCCCTCCTCATGCTCTCCCCATCATCATCATCAATCGTATTTATTGAGCGCTTACTTTGTGCAGAGCACTGTACTAAGCGCTTTGTAAGTACAAGTTGGCAACATATAGAGACAGTCCCTACCCAACAGTGGGCTCACAGTCTCCCCATGACCTTTCTATCTCTTAAACTGAATGTGACCATCACTTGTTCTGCAGGCCGCCCTTTCCCTTTCCCTCCTACCATTCCTCTCCAAATTCCTTCTGAGTGTTGTCCTCACCCACCGCCTCCATTACCTCTCCTCCAATTCCCTCCTTGATCCCTTATCAGAGCTCCATATCTTCTCACCCAAACCCTGGCCTCCCCTTGACTTTCCCTTCACTGTAGATGGCACCACCATCTTTCCCATCTCTCAAGCCCGTAATCTTGGTGTTAACCTAGACTCCTCTCTCTCATTCAACATTTCTAGACTGTGAGCCCACTGTTGGGTAGGGACCGTCTCTATATGTTGCCAACTTGTACTTCCCAAGCGCTTCATACAGTGCTCTGCACACAGTAAGCGCTCAATAAATACGATTGAATGAATGAATGAATTCAACCTACATATTAATCCATCACTAAATCCTGTTGGTCACACCTTCACAGCATAGCTAAAATCTGCCCTTTCCTCTCTATCCAAACTGCTACCATGTTAATATAATCACTCATCCTAACTGGCCTGGATTAGTGCATCAGCCTCCTTGCTGACCTCCCAGTCTCCTATCTCTCACACTCTAGTTCATACTTCACTCTGCTGCCTGGATCATTTTTCTGCAAAACCATTCAGGACACGTCACCCTGCTCCTCAAAAGACTCCAGTGGTTGCCCATCCACCTCTGCATCAAACACAAACTCCTCACCATTGGCTTTAAAGCACACCGTCACCCTGCCCCTCCTACCTTATCTCACTTCTCTTCTACAACCCAGCCTGCACACTTTATTCCTCTAGTGCTAACCTTCTCACTGTTTCTCAATCTTGCCTATCATGCCACTGACCCCTAGCCCGCATCCCGCCTCTGGCCTGGAATGCCCTTCCTCCTCAAATCCGGCAGATAACTACTCTCCCCCCCTTCAAAGTCTAATTGAAGGGACATCTCCTCCAAGAGGCCTTCCCAGACTAAGTCCCATCTTTCCTCATCTCTCACTCCCTCTATGTCACCCTGACTTACTCCCTTTGTTCTTCCCCTCTCCCAGCCCCACGGCACTTATGTACATATCTGCAATTTATTTATTTTTTATTGATGTTTGTATCCACTGCTTTGGACTGTAAGCTCGTTGTGGGTAGAGAATGTGTCTTTTTATTGTTGTACTCTCTCAGTGCATAGCACAGTGCTCTGCACACAGTAAGCACTCAGTAAATGAAATTGAATGAATGAATGAGTGAATCTCCTTTAATCTGAGGCTGTGGTTCTGACCTCATCCCTTCATACCTTATTAAAACACTTGCCCCCTTCTTTCTTCCCTCCCTGATCATCACCTTCAACCATTCATTTTCCAATGCTTATTATTATTAATAATAATAATGATAATCATCATAATAATTGTATTTGTTAAGTGCTTACTATGTGCCTGGGAGTCAGAGGGTCATAGGTTCTAATCTCGGCTCAGCCACATGTCTGCTGTGTGACCTTGGACAAGTCTCTTCACTTCTCTGGGCCTCAGTTCCCTCGTCTCTAAAATGGGGCATGAGATTGTGAGCCCCAAGTGGGACAGGGACTGTGTCAAAACTGATATGCTTGTACCCATCCACAGTGTCTGGCACACTGTAAGTACTTAAAAAAATACCACAATAATTATTATTATTATTATTATTTATTCCCATTTTACAGATGAGGTAACTGAGAAAAAGAGAAGTTACATGACTTGCCCAAGGTCACAGCAGACAAGTGGAAGAGCCAGAATTAGAACCCACATCCTCTGACTCACCAGCCCGTGCTCTTGCCACTAGGCCAGGCTGCTTCCCAATGTTTCCCAGTTCTTTCAAACATGCTCATGACTCCCTTATCCTAGAAACAAACACCCTCACTTTACCCCACGGCTCCCTCCATTATCACCCCATCTTCCTCCTACCATTCCTCTCCAAACTCCTTGAGCCAGTTGCCTACCCGCTCTGTCTCTACTTCAGTCTGGCTTCTGCTCCCTTCACTCCACAGAAACTGTCCTCCAAAGGGTCATCAGTTATCTTTTTCCTGCCAAATCCAATGGCCTTTACTCCATCCTAATCCTCCAGGACCTATCAGGTGCCCTTTGACACCGTGGATCACCCCTTTTACCTGAAAACATTATCTCACCTTGGCTTCACTGACACTGTCCTCTCCAGGTTCTTCCCCTGTCTTTCTGACACTCCTTCACAGTCCTCTTTCATGAGTCCTCCTCTGTCTCCCACTCCCTAACTGTGGAATTCCTTCAAGACTGTTCTGGGTCTTCTTCTATTCTCTATCTACATCCGCTCCCTTGGAGAACTCATTCGCTCCCAAGGTTTCAACTACTTCATTCATTCAATTGTATTTATTGAGGGCTTACTGTATGCAGAGCACTGTACTAAGCGCTTGGGAAGTACAAGTAGGCAACATATAGAGATGGTCCCTACCCAACAACGGGCTCACGGATGATTACCAAATCTATGTCTCCAGCCTTAACGTCTCTCCTCTGCAGTTTCATATTTCCTCATGCCTTGAGGACATCTCTACTTGGATGTCCTGCCGACACCTCCAACTTGCCGCTGACACCTCAAACCTAACATGTCCAAAACAGAACTCATCTTCCCACCCAAATCCCATCCTGCCCTTGTCTCTCCCATCACTGCAGACAACACCACCACACTTGACTCCTCTCTCTCATCCAACCCACCCATTCAATGTTGTGAAATCCTGTTGGTTCTACCTTCGCAACATAACTAGAACCTACTCTCTCCTTTCCATCCAAATTGCTACCATAGTGATCCAAGCACATTATAACTCACCTTGACTACTGCATCAGCCTCCTCTATGGACTTCTTGCCTTCTGTCTCTTCTCTCTCCAGTGCATACTTCACTCTGTTACCCAGATCATTTTCCTAAGAAAAGATCATTCCATGTCTCCCCGCTCCTCAAGAACCTCCAGTGGTTGCCCATCCACCTTCACATCAAACAGAAACTCCTTACCATTGGTTTTAAGGCACTCAATCAGCTCTCCCCCTTGTACTCTACCTTGGTCATCTCCTCTTACTACCTAACCCACACATTCCTCTTTGCTAACACCAACCTACTCTCTGTACCTCAGTGTTGTCTTGCTCCTTTCCCACATCCCCCAGTGCTTAGAACAGTGCTTTGCACATACTAAGTGCTTAACAAATACCAAAATTATTATTATCCTCCCTCTAGTCTGGAAATCCCTCCCCTTCATGTCTGACAGAGCACCACTCTCCCCACCTTTAAAGCCTAACTTCCCCCCCAGAAGGCCTTCCCTAAGTCCTCACTTCTCCTACCTTCCTCTCCCTCCCCTCTGTGTTGCCTAAACACTGATAACTGTACCCCTTAAGCACTTGATATCCTCCCAACACAGTCCTACAGCACTTAAAATCATCATAATTAATGGTGGCATCTGTTATGTGCTTACTATTTGTCAAGCACTGTACTAAGCATTGTTAGATCCAAGATATTCTGGTCAGGCACGGCGCCTATCTCACATGGGGTTCACAGTTGAAGTAAGATACAGAATGGGTGTCGAATCCTCATTTTACATATGAGGAGACTGAGGCACAGAGAAATTAAGTGACTTGCCCAAGGTTGCACAGTAGGCACATGGTGGAGCTGTATTTAGAACCCAGGTCCTCTGACTTCAGGCTCATGCTCTTTCCACTAGTCCATGCTGTTTCTTATGGATACCCATGCACATATTCTTGCTCCCTATCTTAAATTTATTTTAATGTCTGTTTGCCCACCTATATTCTAAACTCCTTGTGTGCAGGGATCATGTATACTAACACTATTGTACTATAATCAATCAATTATGTGTGCTTGGGAGAGTACAGTGCCAGAAAGCGGGTTTGACAGGATCACTATCCACGGGGAGCTTTAATTCTACAGGGAGTGATGGATATTAAAATAAATTACAAATAGGGGAAGTAGTAGAGCATGAAACTATTTACATAAGTTCTGTGGGGCTGAGGCACATAGCAATCATCAATCGTATTTATTGAGCGCTTACTATGTGCAGAGCACTGTACTAAGCTCACTAAGCAATGAGCTGAAGGGCTAAACAGCCAAGTGCATAGTCAACACAGAAGGGAGGGCAGGTAGGAGAAATGAAGGCTTTGGGAAGATCTTCTGAAGGAGCTACAGTTTTAAAGGGTAGTTTCCCAAGTGCTTAGTTCGTTCATAGTTATGGAGTACTTACTGTGTGCCAAGCACTGTACTAAGTGCTTAATATACTGCTCTGCTCAAAAAAATGCTCAATAAATACCATCAATGGATTCTCTTCTGTTTCTGCCTCTGTGTCCTCTCTCTCTATTTCTCTCCCTCTCTCCTTATAATGTTTGCATTTCTTATACTTTCCTCTCTGGTCGTTTCTCTGTCTCTGTTTCTCAGCGTTTCTCTCTATTTTTAATTCTGTTTCTGTCTCGATCCCTGAATTTCAATACCTGTCTGTCTCTGCCTTTCTCTGATTCCTTATGTCTCTGTCCCTATGTGTCTATCTCTACTCTCTAAGTCCCTTTATGCAACTCTTTCTTCTTCTGTTTTGCCTCTACCTTCATCTTCCCCGTCCCATCTGTGTTCGTTTAAGTCTATGTTTCCGTGTGTCACTCTGACTCTGTGTCATGGTCACCCTGTCTCTGTTTCTCTTTCTATTTATGCTTCTGTGACTCTGAGGCTGCCTTTTTCTGTCATTTTTCCTCTCTGTTTAATTCTGTCTTAGCAGCAATCAACACTTCTTCTTGGCTGCATATCTGAGTTTGAAGCAGGACTGGAAAAAACAGAAGCAGCATGGTCTAGTGGGAATCGGCGGACCTGGCTCTAATCCTGGCTCTGCCATGGTTCTGCTGTGTGACCTTGGGCAAGTCACTTAACATCTCAGTGCCTCAGTCACCGTTCTATAAAATGGGGTTTCAGTCCCTCCTACTTAGACTGTGAGCCCCAGGTGGGATAAGGACCATGTCCAAACTGATTAATTTGCTTCTACCTCAGTGCTTAGAACGGTGCTTGGTACATAGGAAGTGCTTAACAAGTACCATATTTATGAACAGAAAGCAAGGTCCTTTACTGTGGCTACCAAGCAGATGGGGGAAACTCTTTTGCCTTGTCAGTGTCAATACTCTTGCACTCTCAGCCTCCCAAAGACGCCTGCAATTCTAGTAGACTAATAAGCTTTGGCAACGCTGAGGCGGTGAATCCAGCCAGAATTTTTCCTGAGGATCATTGCTCCTGTCACTCAGGCGAGCTGTCACCATTTACTGACCTCATTGAGCCGGGACTTCGCTCCTCTGGAAGGCGAGAGTTGGGTTACTGAGGGATTGGAGCAGGATGAATTAATTATCAGCTTGTAACCGGTGACGAGCACCTGAGAGAGAAATGACGAGACTGGGGTTGGGGAAGGCAGGGGTAACGGCAGTGAAGGAAAAGGAATGGAGTCGGGGAAAGGAGTGGAGGGAGGAGAGGTTTTTACTGAAGGATTAGAGCAGAATGAATTTATTATCCAGCCAAGTGTGGTAATAAAATCCAGTGTAGAGAGAAAAACATTTAGTCAATATTTTCCATATTGCTTCATTTAAAAAATAGCTAAATGTTCCAAACGAACCAACTTAATGTGCCAGTTGGTTGTTTTAGATAACATACTAACTCATTTGTGCAATTGCTACATCCTTACATTCCTGTTTTTTTATTTTTTAATAGTAGCATCTGTTAAGCACTTACTATGTGCCAGACACTGTATGTTATCTGTGGGAAAAAAATCATTTTACTGAAATAAAAAAAGCAATTTCAAATGTTTCTCCAAATTCAGGAACAAGTCCCCACTGTAATATATAGCTAATTGGGAAAATGAAATCAAGGAAAAGATTCAAAAACACAAATGACAGCTGGGTCAAACACACTCGCCCAACCCAACCAAATGGCGAATTCATTCAATTCATTCAATCGTATTTATTGAGCGCTTACTGTGTGCAGAGCACTGTACTAAGTGCTTGGGAAGTACAAGTTGGCAACACGCTATCGGAGGCCAATGGAGGGATTGAACCCAGAGTCTCGAGGGGCTAATCTGGGAAAGTGAGGTGCAAAGAGGAGAAGGACAAGTTGCCTAGAAGGAGTGAGGGAAGGCAGAGGGTGAGTGGGAGAAGGCTCAGGGCTGCCCAGCTAAATAAGCAGAGGTTTAGAGCATGATCCTGGAAGTCAGACGGTCATGGGTTCTAATCCTGCCTCTGCCACGTGTCTGCTGTGTGACCTTGGGCAAGTCACTTAACTTCTCTATGCTTCAGTTATCTGTAAAATGGGGATGGAGACTGTGAGCCCCACGTGGGACAGGGACTGTGTCCAACCTGATTTGCTTGTATCCATCTCAGTGCTTAGTACAGTGCCTGGCACATAGTAAGTGCTTAACAAATACCACAACTATTAAATGGGGAAACCTGCGGTGAGAGCATGGCCCTGACACTGCCGTCCGCTCCCATGCTCCCGGCTCAGCATGTGCGAGCATGCACACCCCCCTATCCTGCAGGCTTCTGGGATGGGTAGGGACCGTCTCTGTATGTTGCCAACTTGTACTTCCCAAGCGCTTAGTACAGTGCTCTGCACACAGTAAGCGCTCAATAAATACGACTGATTGATCGATTGATGTGAAACGCCAGACAAACAAGCTCGTGCTTTGAGTGTGTTCAGCCTCAGACGTGACACGGGACAGATTGGGGGAACGGTTAAGGTTTCTAGGGCTGCGACTCTCATAAACACTTGGTGATGTTCTTAGAGTTCTTGTTGGGATTTGGGAACATCAGTTTCATGCCCCCGTAGTGACCTGTCCTGTCTTGGAGAAACTGGATGGGGTGGTCAATTTCCAGGCTTGTCTGGCTGGCGGAGGGCATAATCTGGATCATGGAAGATAACAATAATAATCACGGTGGTTTTTGTTCAATGCTTACTATGTGACAAGCGCTGTACTAAGCACTCGGAGAGATTCAGGACAATCAGATCAGTCCCGTTCCCTGTCCCTCATGGGAATCATAGTTCAAGGGAGAGAGAGAACAAGCATTTAAGCTCTACTTAATAGATGAGGAAACTGAGCTCCAGGGAAGTTAAGTGACTTGTCCAAGGCCACCCAGCAGGGAAATGAGAGTCAGCGTTCGAACCCAATTTCTCCCGACTCTCAGTCCTATGCTCTTTCCACTACATGGAAAACTTGAAGCCCAGTTATCAGTTTTAATGTGCCTTTCCCTTTTTGTCTATCTTGTTGCCTTTCCTGCCATCTCTGCGCAGTCCCCGTAGACTCAGCCCCGCTCACTCTGAACTACCCGAAATGGGGCCCCCTTAAACTGTCTGCCACTGCGCCTTCACACGAAACAAGCCAAAATAGCTTGGAGTTTTGGGGACATTTCTGGGCATTGTGAAATGAGGATAGGCAGATATATACATGACAAGACATACACGGGAGAGTAGTGGTTGGGGAAGTCTTGTCATATTTTAGGACCGCACTGTCACACAGCAATTAGAGGCGAGTTTCAACCACCATGGTTGAACACTCTGTGGTGGAAAATATTTGCACCAAACTGTATTCTGAACATGACTCGTTTTTCTTAAATTAGTTGGAGAAATGAGACAGTCTAAGCTAGGAAAACTAATTAATTTAATTTAGCAACCTTGAAAAGATCCTGCAGGTCTTGCACAAGATAAATGCAAATAAGGTGTGGGCATCCTGGTTCTGCTTCTGGTTTTCTGGGTGACCTCAAGCAAATCACTTAACTATAATAATAATAATAATAATGGCATTTGTTAAGCGCTTAGTATGTGCAAAGCACTGTTCTAAGCGCTGGGGAGGTAACAAGGTGATCAGGTTGTCCCACGGGGAGCTCACAGTCTTAATTCCCATTTTACAGATGAGGTAACTGAGGCACAGAGAAGTTAAGTGACTTGCCCAAAGTCACACAGCTGATAATTGGCAGAGCCGTGATTTCCTTTCTAGGCCTCAGTTTCCTCATGTGTGAAATGGGAATAATAATCCCCACCTCTTCCAGCTCCATGTGGACATTGGGAGGATAAAATGGGATCACTGATGTGAATATTTTTGATTCCCAGAGATTTTACAATTAATGGAAGTTTTTTGAAATGCTGAGCTAACAAAACCATCTTGTCCTCTCTATCTCCATAGACAAAAAATTCAAAGCAATTTTTTTTGTTAAGTCCTTACTTTGTGCTAGACACTGTACTAGGCGCTGGGGCAGATACAAGCTAATCATGTTGGGGAAGCAGCGTGGCTCAGTGGAAAGAGCCCAGGCTTTGGAGTCAGAGGTCATGGGTTCAAATCCTGGCTTCGCCACTTGTCAGCTGTGTGACTTTGGGCAAGTCACTTAACTTCTCTGCACCTCCGTTACCTCATCTGTAAAATGGGGATGAAGACTGTGAGCCCCCTGTGGGACAACCTGATCACCTTGTATCCTCCCCAGCACTTAGAAAGGTGCTTTGCACATAGTAAGTGCTTAATAAATGCCATTGTTATTATTACGTTGGACACAGTCCAAGTCCCACATGAGGCTCACTTTCTTAAACCCCATTTTATCAGTGAAGTAACTGAGGCACAGAGAAGTTAAGTGACTTGCCCAATGTCACACAGGCGACAAGTGGTGGAACAGGGATTAGAAACCATGTCCTCTGACCCAGGTTTCTGCTCTTTCTATAGGCCACGCTGCTTCTTAGCTACTCCTTTTTCTTATATTCCAAGCTTCCAGCCGGTTGCCAACATCACTGAACCTGACTTGCTCCATTCTTTCCCTCCTTCTGAATCCCATGTCCACCCAGTGGCCTCCATCCGATGTTCAGAATTGTTGTAACTTTCTCCTTATTTGGATCATGGCTCTCAGGCTCTTCCCATTTCCAATCTGTTCGAACATACAGTTAAAATCATCCTTCGTGTGGTTGTTAAAACCTCATTTCAGCTCCCCAGTGGCTCAATCCCCAGACAGGGTTGGATTTGACACCCACGACACCTGTTTTCTTGCTGCCCCCTCAGTGAATTAATTAGAACATTTGAAATCATTACCCAATTGTTACTTATTATAAAAACATTTATTACATCATGAACTCCCTTTGACATTTACCCAGAAGAACCCTTGCCTTCCTTTCAGCCAAGCGATCGACGGTGATAAGAATTCCGTCTTGCACATCTGTCTCTGTCATGTTTCCCTTTAACTCGTTTACAGCAAGTCACATTAGCTTTCTTCCCCCACCATTCATTATTAAATGAACATCCTTTTCCGTCCTGACTAGGTTCTCATGCCAGCCCTTGGGCAAGCTCACTTCCAGGCTGACACAGTCACACGGGAGCCCGCTCTACCGGTTAATCTGCGGGTTACCGGGCTACCAACTCTGTTGTAATGTAGTCTCCCATTTGCTTAGTCAATCACTCTGCACATAGTAAGCATTCAATAAATACCATTGATTGACTGGTTACTACTCTGGTTAATGTGCTGGTTACCGCGCTGGTTATTGTACTGGTTATTATGTTAGCTACTGATGATGATAGTATTTGTTAAATGCTCATTATGTGTCAAGCACTGTTCTAAGCACTGGGGTAGATACAAGCTAATCAGGGTGGACACAGTCCGTTCCCACATGGGGCTCATAGTCTTAATTACCACTTTACAGATGGGATAAATGAGGCACAGAGAAGTTAAGTGAGCTGGTTATTGTGTTGATTACCCATCTAATTACTGTGCTGGTTACCCTGCTGGTTATTGCACTGGTTTTCAAGCCAGTCACCACTCTGGTTACTGTACTGGTTATCACACTGATTACCATGTTGCACAGAGCTTGGAGTGGAGGCGTCAAACTTCAATGCCCACGTTTCTTGCATTGTTAGTCCAAAGGTTTTTAATTTTTTTTCCTGGAAAATTGCCGTGACACCTTTCCTCCCAACATTCACCACCACCGCTGCCAATTTGCTGCCAACTGCGGCCGGTAGTGAGGATTGGGATATCCGTTCCTACCCTTGGGGCCTTCTAGATCATCATCATCATCAATCGTATTTATTGAGCGCTTACTGTGTGCGGAGCACTGTACTAAGCGCTTGGGAAGTACAAGTTGGCAACACATAGAGACAGTCCCTACCCAACAGTGGGCTCACAGTCTAAAAGAGGGAGACAGAGAACAAAACCAAACATACTAACAAAATAAAATAAATAGAATAGATACGTACAAGTAAAATAAATAAATAGGGTAACAAATATGTACAAACATATATACATATATACAGGTGCTGTGGGGAAGGGAGATCAAATATTAACAACTACTCACCCTTGCAATCAAAGCTGCCCAGCACATGATCACAAAGTCCCCATTTAGTCCCATCTCCCAGGATCCCCAAACACATTTTCTTGTGTTCCTCTGGATACTCAGGCAGCCCTTCACCTCTTGGTTCCAAGCCTTTTCTCACGATGTCCCTGGGAATGGCAGCATTGCTTTCGTCTGCCACCTCACTCAGAGTCCGGGCTAGGGTGGGCGAGGTGGGCTTCCTGGAGCCACCCTTTAAGTGGGGGAGGCAGAATAAATCTAGCAGGAACCCTAGAATTAAGAGGACCCCAGGAGCTCCCGGACCAGCAAGGAGTCCCACTCCTTAAATCTTGTTTCTGGACCTTGAAGCAGAACTTAGGACCTCAGATTTCTGCTGGTAACCACCAAAGTCCAGCACCAGCCTTTCTGCCATACTATCTCCCTCAATGCTTCCTCTCCCATCATTAGCCTCCCCCATTTCCTAACCAAAGCAGCACTATCCATGACCCACGACTCTCCCTTAACTCATTCATGCAATTGCTGCGTCCTTACATTCCTGTTTTTTATTTTTTAATAATAGCATCTGTTAATCAATCAATCAATCGTATTTATTGAGCACTTACTGTGTGCAGAGCACTGGACTAAGTGCTTGGGAAGTACAAGTTGGCAACATATAGATATATATGTTCCTACCCAACAGTGGGCTCACAGTCTAAAAGTGTTAAGCACTTACTATGTGAAGCAGCGTGGCTCAGTGGAAAGAGCACGGGCTTTGGAGTCAGAGGTCATGAGTTCAAATCCCGGCTCCGCCAATTGTCAGCTGTGTGACTTTGGGCAAGTCACTTCACTTCTCCGTGCCTCAGTGACCTCATCTGTAAAATGGGGATTAAGACTGTGAGCCCCCTTTGGGACAACCTGATCACCTTGTAACCTCCCCAGCACTTAGAACAGTGCTCTGCACATAGTAAGCACTTAATAAATGCTATTATTATTATTATTATTATTATTATTATTATTATTATTATGTGCCAGACACTGTACTGAGTGCTGGGGAAAATGTAGGATAATCGAGTTGACACAGTGCCGGTCCCACATAGGGCTCATAGTCTTAATCTCCATTTTACAGATGAGGTAACTGAGGCAAAGAGAAGTTAAATGATTTGCCCAAGGTCACTCGGCAGACAAGTGGTGAGGCAGGGAATAGAACTCATGTCCTCTGACTCCAGGCCCATACTCTTTCCAGTATGCCATGCTACTTCTCATGCTTGTCTTTTGCTCGTGACAGCCCGGTTTGACTGTGAGGCAGAGAAGAAGGCAATGGTAAACATGTTTTGTTGTGTTGTCTGTCTCCCCCTTCTAGATTGTGAGCCCGTTGTTGGGTAGGGACCATCTCTATATGTTGCTGACTTGTACGTCCCAAGCACTTAGTACATGCTCTGCACAGTGCTCAGTAAATATGATTGAATGAATGAATGAATTTGGAACAGCTGCCAAACATGTATTGAAGTCCAATGCGGATGGGGGTCAGGGAAGAGCACTGAAGCTTCCTAGCAATCCTCCCCATTCCCAAGTAATAGTGAAATCATAGTGAGACACAGAGACTGAAATTTGTACAGATTTATTATTCATTCAGTCATTCATTCAATTGTATTTATTGAGCACTTACTATGTTCAGAGCACCGTACTAAGTGCTTGGGAAGTACAAGTTGGCAACATATAGAGACGGTCCCTACCCCACAGTGGGCTCACAGTCTAGAAGGGGGACACAGACAACAAAACTAAACATATTAACAAAATAAAATACGTAGAATAAATATGTACAAGTAAAAAAAATGGAGTAATAAATACATACAAACATATATACATATATACAGGTGCTGTGGGGAGGGGAAGGAGGTAAGGCGGGGGGATGGGGAGGAGGAGGAGGGAGAGAGGAAGGAGGGGGCTCAGTGTGGGAAGGCCTCCTGGAGGAGGTGAGCTCTCAGTAGGGCTTTGAAGGGAGGAAGAGAGCTAGCTTGGTGGATGTGCTTGTACTTCCCAAGTGCTTAGTACAGTGCTCTGCACACAGTAAGTGCTCAATAAATACTATTGAATGAATGAATGAATGTGCAGAGGGAGAGCATTCCAGGACAGGGGGATGATGTGGGCCGGGGGTTGACGGTGGGATAAGTGAGAATGAGGCACAGTGAGGAGATTAGCAGCAGAGTAGCGGAGGGTGCGGGTTGGGCTGGAGAAGGAGAGAAGGGAGGTGAGGTAGAAGGGGGCGAGGTGATGGACAGCCTTGAAGCCCAGGGTGAGGAGTTTTTGCCTGATGCGTAGGTTGATTGGTAGCCACTGGAGATTTTTGAGGAGGGGAGTGACATGCCCAGAGTGTTTCTGCACAAAGACGATCTGGGCAGCAGCGTGAAGTATGGATTGAAGTGGGGAGAGATGGGAGGATGGGAGATCAGAGAGGAGGCTGATGCAGTAATCCAGTCAGGATAGGATGAGAGACTGAACGAGTAGGGTAGCGGTTTGGATGGAGAGGAAAGGGCGGATCTTGGCGATGTTGCGGAGCTGAGACCGGCAGGTTTTGGTGACGGATTGGATGTGAGGGGTGCACGAGAGAGCGGAGTCGAGGATGACACCAAGGTTGCGGGCTTGTGAGACGGGAAGGATGGTAGTGCCGTTAACAGAGATGGGAAAGTCAGGGAAAGGGCAGGGTTTGGGAGGGAAGACAAGGAGTTCAGTCTTGGACATGTTGAGTTTTAGGTGGCGGGCAGACATCCAGATGGAGATGTCCTGAAGGCAGGAGGAGATGCGAGCCTGGAGAGAGGGGGAGAGAGCAGGGGCAGAGATGTAGATTTGGGTGTCATCAGCATAGAGATGATAGTTGAAACCGTGGGAGTGAATGAGTTCACCACAGAAGTGAGTGTAGATACAGAATATTACTCTATTTTACTTGTACATATTTACTATTCTATTTATTTTGTTAATGATGTGCATATGGCTTTAATTCTATTTGTTCTGACGATTTTGACCCCTGTCTACATGTTTTGTTTGGTTGTCTGTCTCCCCTTTCTAGACTGTGAGCCCATTGTTGGGTAGGGACCATCTCTATCTGTTGCCGACTTGTACTTCCCAAGTGCTTAGTACAGTGCTCTGCACACAGTAAGCACTCAATAAATGCGATTGAATGAATGAATGAATGAATGACTATGTCCATCCATTAACCAGTGCCTCAAACCCTTAGAGCAGTGCTGTGCCTGCTGGGAAAGGCCATTAAATACTGATTTTCCTGGGTCTGTAGGTCGTCTATGTTCTCTACATATGAAGCAAAAAGTTAGAAATCTCCAACGATGGATCCTCAGGTCAAATCACTGAATGACAAATCTGCCCAAAAATGCTTATGTTAATTTTAGAAAGTGGAAAAGAGAATAGTGGATCTCAGTGAAGCCGGATTTTAATTTATCCAGTGTGCTCTTTCTTTGCCAGAAGTGTAGTTTTTATACAGGAACTCCATCATCCCATTTCATTCCCCTACATGGAATCTGAGTTTTAGGGGGAGCGTGTGACTTAAACTGGGAGCAGTCATGAAGAATTCCAGCTTGGTACCTCGGGTCTCAGGGGGTGTGATTGGCTTCTGAGCTGAGAGGTTAGGATATACACCTTCCTCTTGTGAGATAAATCAGAAGGACCTGGGTTCTGATTCTGGCTCTCCCACTTGTTTATTGTGCGACCTTGGGCAAGTCAATTCACTTCTCTGGGCCTCAGTTACCTCATCAATCAATCAATCAATCATATTTATTGAGCGCTTACTGTGTGCAGACCACTGTACTAAGCACTTGGGAAGCACAAGTTGGCAACATATAGAGACAGTCCCTACCCAACAGTGGGCTCACAGTCTAGAAATGATGATGGTATTTGTTAAGCGCTCACTATGTGCCAAGCACTTTCCTAAGCACTGAGGTAGATACAAGGTAATCAGATTGTCCCACATGGGGCTCACAGTCTTAATCCCCATTTTACAGATGAGGGAACTGAGGCACAGAGAAGTTAAGTGACCTGCCCAAAGTCACCCAGCTGACAAGTGGCGGAGCTGGGATTAGAACCCATGACCTCTGACTCCAAAGCCCGGGCTCTTTCCACTGAGCCACGCTGCTTCTCTAAGCAGCGCTTCACTTTACTTCGCTTTACCTCATCTGTAAAATGTGAATTAAAAGTGTGATCCCCATGTGGGACAGGGACTGTGTCCAACCTGATTAACTTGTATCTACCTCAGTGCTTAGGACAGTTCTTGGCACATAGTAAGTGCTTAACAAGTACCATTATTATTATCATTTATTATGATGAACAGTTGCTGCCTTCCTCAATTTTGCCATTAAATCTTTGAGAAGGCACAGAGTTGGTGACTGGATAATCTGCGGCATTTGGGGTTCTAGTTGCATGTCACCTGAACCTTCTGTTGGGGCCCACATCCTCCATCCTGAAGTCCTTTGGCTCAGGATCCAAAACATTCTCTCTCCTTCCCTGAAGGCACAGAGGAAGTTAGGGAGCCAGCTGTGCCTACTCTCTGCCATATGTTTAAGAGATAAAAAAGCAATTACCTCTGTTGTCAGGCATCCAATGAGAAATGTGCTTCATTGCCTTGGGGAAGCTCACTGGCCTCAATCACTCTCTCTGGAAATAGAAAGTGTTCTCACACGGGTCTAAAAAAAAACACAGAAAGGAAGAAAAGAGAAAACGACCCTATTTCCACAGGAAGGGACACCAGCAATCGGCGGGTGTGGGAGGTAATTCCAAAAGCCATGCACAGGAGTTAATCAGAAGTTTTGATTTGTTCTGAGGCACTGACTTGAGCACATGACAGGGAGGTTTCTTGTTAGGGTTTCACAAGAGAGACAAGTCAAAACATGAAGACATTTAGTTAAGATTTAAAGAACATAAAGCAACCGAGAGATTATTCCAACATGCATATATAGAATCATATAATGAACATTTAACTAAGGTTTGGCACCTAATCAATTCCTTTCCTGAGTTAGTTAATCCTTACTACAATAACCCTGTCTAAGTATGTCACTATTAATTCAGGTGGATAGACTGAAGACTAGAGAATTTTATATTTAGACTGACCCAACATTGGCGAGTTTTAATGAGCCAGAAACAATAAAACCACTAGCACTAGCCCTGTGGCAGTTGCTATTCTGAGGAAGTAGATGGATACAAGAACTAAAATTTAAATTAAGAGAACTAAGAGATGATACAAGCAATAAACTCTAGAAAAGCATCTTCTAATGCTCTGAAACCAAGCTTTCCTCTCATCTTTTGTTCAAGAACATGAAGAGTTGCCTTAAAATCATGACCAAAGCAATTAAGGCATACATTCAGTAAGCTAGTTGTCCTTAAAGTTCAAAAGTGGTTTTTTTATTGGTATTTGTTAAGTGCTTACTGTTGATGATGAGATTTTATAAGGTTGTGTGGGTATGACTGAAAAGACTAATGCTTGACTGACTGTCCTTTCTGCAATGTGGTTTTTTTATGGTGTTTTTTAAGCTCTTACTACGTGTCAGGCACTTTATTAAGCTCAGGGGAAGATAATAATAATAACAATAATAATAATAGTATTTGTAAAGTGCTTACTATGTGCCAGGCACCGTACTAAATGCTGGGGTGGATATAAGCAAATTGGGTTTTGTACCATGTGGGGCTCACAGTCTCAATCCCCATTTTACAGATGAGGTAACTGAGGCACAGAGAAGTAAAGTGACTTGTCCAAGGTCCCACAGCAGACAAGTGGCAGAGCTGGGATCCCTGTCCCACCTGGGGCTCACAATCTTAATCCCCATTTTACAGATGCGGTAACAGAGGCACAGATAAATAAAGCGATTTTCCCAAGGTCATGCAGCAGAAAAATGGCAGAGCTGGGATTAGAACCTAGGTCCTTCTAACTCCCAGACCAGTGCTCTAAACACTAGGCCACATTCCTACTCTTTGTGTATGTATGTAAAGAATAATAGCAATAATTATGGTGTTTATTAAGCACTGATTATGTGCCAAGCACTGTACAGGTGCTGGGATAGACACCAGATTCAGATCAGACACAGTCTCTGTCCCACATGGGGCTCACTGTCCAAGGGGGAGGGAGAAGAGGCATTTAATCCCATTTTACAGAGGACAAAATTGAGACCCAAGGTGCAAGCGAATGGTGGAGGCTGGATTAGAATCCAGATCTCCTGACTCTAAGATCTGTGCTCCTTCCACTTGCTTCTCAAAGGCCATCCTTTGATGCACTTTAGCCTATGTTATCCATAGTGCTTAGTGCTCTGCTTTTCTCTATTGGTGTCATGATTTCCCCAAAGAATTCAAGTTATCTGTATTCTGCAGCTGTGTCCTAACTCTCTACTGCTCTGCCCCATTATTAGAGGGTTTACTTCACCTGTCTTAAAGGGTTTCTTCTGTTCAGCCTTTTTGCGATTAGTTCATATGCTGCTGTTGCACAACGTGAGACTATGTCCTGATCAAAGAAGATGTGTTGAGATGGAACATTGCTGTGATGCAGGAGGTCTCACTGTGTTTCAGGCCTTGTTGTTTATGATTCTGTCTTGCTCTTGATGCTAAGTGTGGCGCATAGAAGATGTTGATGGAACTGCTCCAAAGTTTGGAGGTGGAGTCTATGATAATCTATCAGTCAATCAATTCATCATAACTATGGAGCTGTTACTGTGAGCAGAGCTTTGTACTAAGCGCTTGAAAAAGCACAGTATAATGGAGATAAGACCAAGTCTCACAGCTGTAAAGAAGGTCGGCTGTTCAATTGCTTTCTATACCTTCACCTTCATCTGAATTTTGATTTTATGCTGCTTCATACATTCTGTCTGAACCACCCCAGGAACCCACAGAACTTCTTGATTTGGTTTATTCTCTGCTTGCCTATACTTGAATCACTGGACAGTGTGCTACCTAAGGAAATTGATCCAGTGATATTATTCGGTTCTATGTCCTTGATGTTCATTCTTGGATGTGTATAGAGTTTGCCAAGAGTAGGTTGAACTTGTCTTCAGATTAATTGCCATTCCAATCAGTTGACCTGCTTTTACTCCTGAGTTGGGATTTGGGTTGTGTGAATTATTCAGTTATTTATTGAGCACCACGCACAGCACTGTACTAATAGCTTGGAAGAGGGCACTAGAAAAGCTGCATGGGCTAGTTGAAAGAGCGTGGGGTTGGGAGTCAGAGGATCGGGGTTCTAAATCCTGGCTCTGCCATGACAATGGGCAAGTCACTTCTCTGTGCCTCAGACTTCTCATCTGTAAAATTGGGATTTGCTAACTGTTCTCTCTTCCTCTTAGACTGTGAACTCCTTGTGGGACAAGAACTGTGTCTGACCTGGTTATTCTGTATCTACCCCAGTGCTTGGTACTTAGCATGCTCTTCACAAATACCACAACTATTAATAGTGTCAAAAGATATGATTCCTGACCTCAAGAAGCTTCCCGCCCAATGGGGGAAACAGGCACAAAGTGATTTACCGTTAGGATGATAAAGACAGACTGGAAAGATGGATAAGGGGATGAGTAAGCATTTCGAGAGTAGGTATGTAAGATGATCTGTAGAGCAGTGTCTCAGGTGGTTGGGGGAGATATGTAAGTGTGGAAGTGGTAATGGGGAGGAGGAATTGGGAGCAAATGATGGGGGGACAAAAGAAATTAACCAAGGAAGGCTTCCTGAAGGAGGTGTGACCCAGGTTCCAGGAAGGAGAAAGGATGTGATCAAGAGATGGGAGGTGCACTGTCATCAAGCGCTTAGTACAGTGCTCTGCACATAGTAAGTGCTCAATAAATACGATTGATGATGATAATCAAGAAGGGAATGGCTCTCGTTGAGCTAGAACTTCATATGGAAAGAGAAACAAGAAGGCTAAAGAGAAAAGAGCACTAGGGATCACAAAAATTAAACACAACACCACCACAAGGGACAATCTTTTTGTGTTCCCGGAGGTGGCCAGACTGTTTATCCTGCTTGGGCCTTTTAGCCACTCACACACTCATAGGTGAACTTGGCCATCAGTGGTGTCTTCTTCAAATATGAAGGACAATTAGTTGCGAAGGCAGGGGAGACATGAACAAGTCGATGGATGGCCGTGTATCCCTGGTGCATTTGTAATTAAATCACGACTGCAGGCATCTCTTACTTTGGCACTAGAGAGCTCACTCAGAACCATGGCACCATGGTTCTGATTTGGGTGAGATCGTGGATAACGTACTGAGAAAACTGGGTGAGTCACACAGTGGCGCATGATTGTGCAAAGCTGGAAGTCTGGATTCATCTGCTTCTAGCTGCAAGGAGCTCATCCTATCCCGTCTGGACTACTGCACCAGCCTTCTCTCTGATCTCCCATCCTCGTGTCTCTCTCCACTTCAATCCATACTTCATGCTGCTGCCCGGATTATCTTTGTCCAGAAACGCTCTGGGCATATTACTCCCCTCCTCAAAAACCTCCAATGGCTACCAATCAATCTGCGCATCAGGCAGAAACTCCTCACCCTGGGCTTCAAGGCTGTCCATCCCCTCGCCCCCTCCTACCTCACCTCCCTTCTCTCCTTCTCCAGCCCAGCCCGCACCCTCCGCTCCTCCGCCGCTAATCTCCTCACCGTACCTCGTTCTCACCTGTCCCGCCATCGACCCCTGGCCCACGTCATCCCCCGGGCCTGGAATGCCCTCCCTCTGCCCATCCGCCAATCTAGCTCTCTTCCTCCCTTCAAGGCCCTGCTGAGAGCTCACCTCCTCCAGGAGGCCTTCCCAGACTGAGCCCCTTCCTTCCTCTCCCCCTCGTCCCCCTCTCCATCCCCCCATCTTACCTCCTTCCCTTCCCCACAGCACCTGTATATATGTATATATGGTTGTACATATTTATTACTCTATTTATTTATTTATTTTACTTGTACATATCTATCCTATTTATTTTATTTTGTTGGTATGTTTGGTTTTGTTCTCTGTCTCCCCCTTTTAGACTGTGAGCCCACTGTTGGGTAGGGACTGTCTCTATGTGTTGCCAATTTGTACTTCCCAAGCGCTTAGTACAGTGCTCTGCACATAGTAAGCGCTCAATAAATACGATTGATGATGAGGAGGAGGAGGAGCTGCCCCAGCCCCAGTTCTCTGCTTAAGCCTGAGTCAAATCCAAGCCCTGGGCCTCAGGTCTCCAAAGTTGACAAAATGCTCAGTGCCCTCCACGTCTCTGTGGAGGTAGTGTGGCCCCAGTAGCTGTAAGAATTCAGGGAATCAAACTAGCCTACTCACTGTGCCTCATTCTTGTCTCTCTCATGACCTCTTCCTTCCTCCTGCCCATATGATATTGCACTTCCTCCAGGAGGCCGTCCCTGATTAATGTCCCATCTCCTCATCCCGCCACTCATCTCTCAACCTGCCACTTCAGCATTTCTGGGTCACTTAAGCCTCAACCTTTCACACAAATTGCACTTTAACGTATCTTTTTTCTACCTTATTGCTTCCTTCTAGCTGTAATTTTAGTGTGTATCCCTCCCACTGAACTGTAAGTCCCCTAAGGATAGGGATCATGTCTCCCAACTCCATTGAATTCTCCCGAGTGCAAACTCAGTACAGTGCCTTGCACATTATAGGCACTCAATAAATACGGTCGATTAATTGAAAAAAGAGTTTCTCGGGATTCCAGAGAAAATGTCCATTTCCATCAATGGGAAGGAATTGGGGGAGTTGTAATTTTAGTTGTCACCAGATTGAATGCTGCTTTATCTCTTTAGGCAGAGGGAATAGACAGTGGGATTCCCTAATATATTTACCATATTCCAGCAGCTGAAATAAGACAGGACACAGGAACAGATGATCACATTCACATGTTTAAGATAGAACGCATAAGGTTAAACGATAGGCCGTATTGAGACAAGTCCCATTTGCCTTTCCGCACGGCCCTTTCTCCACCTGTCAAATAAATATCAAGGGTGACCCATTTACCTACCTAGATGGTGAGTACTGAGACCTCAGATGAGAGAGGTCTCATCAATCATCTTAAAATTCTCATTTCCTGAGGCGGCTCCCATGGGCCGCCAGGAAAATCAGCTCAGCAACAGCTGCGTCCGCACCAATTTCGCCCGGCAAGGAACAGCAGCTGCCTGCCCCCAGGTTTAAGACCACCAGAATAGGAGGGAGAGCATTCTTGGTGGCACTGGAATTCCCACCTCCTCATCCAGATCTCAAAACTTCCTGGCTCCTGCAGGTTTGACCTCGGGTTCGCGATAAGGAGAGAAGAAATGGCATTTTAATTATGGCATTTATTAAGTGTTTACTACGTTGTAAGTGCTGGGGTAGATGCAAGGTTATCAGATTGGACACAATCCCTGTTCCACCCAGGACTCACCATCTATCTTATCCCCATAATAATAATAATAATGGCATTTATTAAGTGCTTCTTATGTGCAAAGCACTGTTCTAAGCGCAGAGGAGGTTACAAGGTGATCAGGTTGTCCCACGTGGGGCTCACAGTCTTAATCCCCTTTTTACAGATGAGGTAACTGAGGCACAGAGAATAATATAATAATAACAGGCATTTGTTAAGCGCTTACTATGTGCAAAGCACTGTTCTAAGCGCTGGGGAGGATACAGGGTGATCAGGTTGTCCCACGTGGGGCTCACAGTCTTAATCCCCATTTTACAGATGAGGTAACTGAGGCACAGAGAAGTTAAGTGACTTGCCCAAAGTCACACAGCTGACAATTGGCATAGCTGGGATTTGAACCCATGACCTCTGACTCCAAAGCCCGTGCTCTTTCCACTGAGCCATGCCGCTTCCCATTTTGTGGGTGAGGAAACTGAGGCCCAGGGGTTAAGTGACTTACCCAAGATCACACGGCAGGCAAGCTGTGGAGCCGGAACTGCAACCCAGGTTTCCTGACACCCAGCCCTACCTTCATTCTGGTGACCAAAACGGGGGTACACTCAGGGAGATAATGGACTTTAGGAAAGCTTAGTCTAGTGTTTACTCCTGAGAGTAAACAGTAAACTCCTTCCCTTCCCCACAGCACCTGTATATATGTATATATGTTTGTACATATTTATTACTCTATTTATTTTACTTGTACATATCTATTCTATTTATTTTATTTTGTTAGTATGTTTGGTTTTGTTCTCTGTCTCCCCCTTTTAGACTGTGAGTCCACTGTTGGGTAGGGACTGTCTCTATCTGTTGCCAACTTGTACTTCCCAAGCGCTTAGTACAGTGCTCTGCACACAGTAAGCGCTCAATAAATACGATTGATTGATTGATTGAGTGACTCTAGCAAGCTGGTCAGCTCCCGTTTCAGCTCCTCCTGTGGGTCTACTACAACCCAGCCACTTAGCTCCTCTAATGCCAATCTATTTGCTATCCCTCCATCTCGTCTATCTCGCCGGCCACCTCTTGCCCACAGATGTCTTTCCTCTGGCCTGGAGCGTCCTTCCTCTTCATATCCGACAGATGATTACACTTCCCCGCTTCAAAGTCTTATTGAAGCGGCCTTCCTGGACTAGGCTATATATGTTGCCAACTTGTGCTTCCCAAGCGCTTAGTACAGTGCTCTGCACACAGTAAGTGCTCAATAAATACGATTGAATGAATGAATGAATGAAGCTCTCCTTTCCTCTTCCACTCCCTTGTGCATTGCCCCTGGTTTGCTCCCTTTATTCACCCCTCCCTCAGACCCACAGAACTTAAGAACATTATCTGTAATTTATTTACTTACATTAAAGCCTGTTTCCCCCTCTAGACTGTAAGCTCACTGTGGGCAGGACTGTGTCCACCAACTCTGTTATATTCTTATACTGTACTTTCCCAAACTCTTAGTACAGCACTCTGCACACAGTAAGCACTCAATAAATATGATTGATGAATTGTTTGGTTGATTCTGGAGGGCAGATGGAGGAGCCCCTTTTATTGCTTCTCTCCTTTCTAACCACAGTCATTTGCTCCTGAATCCATTGGCTATTGTGGCCAACAGCACCTACATACTCAAGCTCAACACATCTGCTAAAGACAGGCAACCCCACCTCTGGGATTATTCCCTCTCTAGCATTCATTCATTCATTCAATCGTATTTATTGAGCACTCACTGTGTGCAGAACACTGTACTAAGCGTTTGGGAAGTACAAGTTGGCAACATATAGAGATAGTCCCCTCCCAACAGCGGGCTCACAGTCTGGAAGACTGTCTCGAAGCATTTCACTGGGCTCTTAGCGATTTTACAAGTTGAGCATCCCTAGCTCTCATTCCCCGTTAAGTGCTCAGTGCCTTAATCCAGCTGGGGGACAGCTTCCTGTCCATCCTGGGATTTAGAGCATGGAAGCTGACCACTCAGTCAGCCTGATGCTATGGAATCTGAATCCTGCCAGTAAACCTCCTGGCCATCTCTTCGGTCCAAATCGGGCAGTTGGGTTTATTCACTAGTTCATCAACCACCACCCAAAGTATCAGGACAACTTTTCCCTGGAACCGTTATCACTGGACACTCTAGCAGTTGTAGAAGAGACCGGGTTCTTATCCCAAAAGACTCCAATTTTTCCAGTCATTCATTCATTAATTCATTCAATTGTATTTATTGAGCGCTTACTGTGTGCAGAGCACTGTACTAAGTGCTTGGGAATCAATCAATCAATCCTATTTATTGAGTGCTTACTGTGTGCAGAGCACTGTACTAAGCACTTGGGAAATACAAGTTGGCAACATATAGAGACAGTCCCTACCCAACAGTGGGCTCACAGTCTAGAAGGGGGAGACAGAGAACAAAACCAAACATATTAACAAAATAAAATAAATAGAATAGATATGTACAAGTAAAATAAATAAATAAATAGAGTAATAAATATGTACAAACATATATACATATATACAGGTGCTGTGGGGAAGGGAAGGAGGTAAGACGGGGGGGATGGAGAGGGGGGCGAGGGGGAGAGGAAGGAGGGGGAAATACTAGTTGGCAACATATAGAGATGGTCCCCAACGGGCTCACAGTCAATAAATCAAAGGTATTTACTGAGCATTTATGCATGCAGAGCCCTGAACTAAGACCTTGGGAGAGGTCAGTACTATAGAGTGGGTAGGTAGGATCACTGTCAACAAGCAGCTTACAGTCTAGAGAGGGAGACTGTTATTAAAATAAATTACTGACCGGGGAAGTGGCAGAGTATAAATCTTGGTATAAAGACTTGTGTGGGGCTGGGGGTGTGGTGGACAGCAATGCCTAAGGGGGACAGATCCCAGCCTGTAGGTAATGCAGAAGAAAGGGCAGGTAGAAGGAAGGATGGCATCCTGGGAAGAGATGGATTTAAGAGAGTCTCGAAGCTGGGGAGAGTGGTTGGTCTGTCAGATATGAAGCGAAAGGAAGTTCCAGGCCAGAGGGAGGTTATGAACAAGGGATCTGCAGCGGGATAGATGAGGCTGAGATACAGAGATTAGGTGGCCATTGGAAGAGAGAAGTGTGCAGGCTGGATTGCAATAAGAGATAATAATAATAGTAATAATTCTGGCATTTCTGTGTTCCAGGCACTGTACTAAGCCCTGGGATGCATACAAGCAAATCAGGTTGGACACAGTCCCTGTCCCACGTGAGGCTCACAGACTTAATCCCCATTTTACAGATGAGGAAACTGAGGCACAGAGAAGTGAAGAGACCTGCCCAAGGTCTCACAGCAGACAGATGGCGGAGCCTGGATTAGGGAGATCAGTGAGGTAGGGTATGAAGGGGAGAGGGGTTAAGTGTTCTAAAGCCCTGCTGTAATAACCTTTCGGCAAGTTCACAATACTGCAAAAGCCTCCCCGTGGTAGCTGATGATTCAGATCAGCCAAACCAATCGAGGTGAGTGGACTGGTATGTTCCTTATTCTTTGCTGAGGCCTTCCCAGACTCCTTCCTCTCCCCCTCTTCCCCCTCCCCATCCCCCCCCCCCGCCTTACCTCCTTCCCCTCCCCACAGCACCAATATATATGTATGAATTTATTACTCTATTTTATTTGTGCATATTTATTCTATTTATTTTATTTTGTTAATACGTTTTATTTTGTTCTCTGTGTCCCCCTTCTAGGCTGTGAGCCCACTGTTGGGTAGGGACCATCTCTATATGTTGCCAACTTGTACTTCCCAAGCGCTTAGTCCAGTGCTCTGCACACAGTAAGTGCTCAATAAATATGATTGAATGAATGAATGAATGAATGCTACAGTGCTTCCCTGTCCTCAGTGCTTAGTAAACACCAGAAAGTAATGCAAATAAATGTAAATTCACAGAACTGGCCTTTTGCTCAACCAGCCATGAGTGGGATTTTTAAAGGCCCAAGGCACATTCCCTGTTTACATCTCCAATCAGAATCCGGGGAGGCAGGCAGGCAGTGCTAGAATGCCACCTGTGTCCTGAGTCTGCTTCCCTATCAGCAGGGGACCAACCAGTATGGCCTGGTAGATAGAATATGGGCCTGACAGTCAGAAGGACCTGGGTTCTAATCCCACCTCTGCCGCTTGTCTGCTGTGGGACCTTGAGCAAGTCACTTCACTTCTCTGTGCCTCAGTTCCCTCATCTGCAAAATGGGGGTGAAGACTGTGAGCTCTCTGTGGGGACAGGAACTGTGTCCAACCTGATTATCTTGTACCTACTCCATCGCTTAAAACAGTGCCTCACACATAGCGCGTAACAAATACCGCAATTATTGTCATTATTATTATTACTGTTATCACCGCTCTGTCACTGGAGGAGCTAGACCCGGCCGATACAGGCAGAGTGGGGCAATGATGGCATGCATGCAGCTCTGCTTTGAGGGTCAGGAGTTGATTCCCCGCACTGTTGCCTAGAAGACCTTGGCTTGGCCTGGGATTTTCCAGCTCCAGTACAGTGCTGCTTCACAGCTTCAAACCATCACCAGCCTGCCGTATCTATTCCAGCATTGCCTGGGCTGGAGAAGTTTCTGGAGGGGGCGATGGCAGCTGTCATTATTTCATCCAAGGCACACAAATATCAACATTGGAGAGAATGCATTGACTAAGAATTGCTCACTGGCCCGTAGGGACTCGCAGCCCAATGAGGAGTTAGGATATCAGTGAGAGAGGGCAGGCACACAGAGCAACAGTTTAGCAGCAGAGTGTCCCAGACAGAGGAACAGTTCCTTTCATTCATTCAGTTGTATTTTCTGAGTGCTTACTGTGTGCAAATCACTGTACTAAGTGCTTGGGAGAGTACAATGTAAAAATAAACTGAAATCTTCCCTGTCTCAATGAGCTCACAGTCTAGGGGGGGGACAGACATCAATATAAATACGTGAATGAATTACAGATGTGTACATACGTGCTGCTGATCTGGGAATGATCTCTTCTGCTCCTGGCAGGATCATTCTTGGCACATATTGCCGCCAACTGCCAGTGTTGTCGCTGTTGTTACTGAAGGTTTGTCTGCCCGATTCCCTTAGGGGATGGGCTTCCCTCCATGGTCAAGCCCATGGGCCTGGATGTTGGGCTGGGACTAACTCTGGGCCATGAGCTGCTGGCTTCTGCCCTCCCTGAGCTCCTGCACTTGGTGGAGTGACGTCTGTAGATGTGGCCGGAACCCGGGGCCTGTGGGTTGCCAAGGCCTTGACGGGGTCCCACTTGATGTGGGAGCCAGGGTCATTGTCCTGCTTTGGCTTACTGTCCTTCCCCTCCTTGGGAGAGTACAATACACTAGAGGTGATAGACTCTCGCATTTCCTTCTGCCCTCAAGCCACCTCTATTTGGATGTCTCACTGACACCTCAAAATTAACATGTCCAAAACAGAGCTCCTTATCTTTCCACCCAAAACCTTTCTCCCCATGATTTTTCTATCACTGTAGACATCACCACCATCCTCCCTGTCTCACGAGCCCGTAACTTTGGCATTATCCTCGACTCATCTCTCATTCAACCCACATATTCAATCTATCACTAAACCCCATCCATTCAGCCTCCACAACTTTGCTGAAATCTGCCCTTTTCTCTCCATTCAAACTACTATCATGTTAATACAATCATTTATCCTATCCCTCCTTGACTTCTTTATCAGCCTTCTTGCTGACATCCCTGCCTCCCTCTCTCTTCACTCTGCTGCCCAGATCATTTTTCTATAAAAAGGCTCAGTCCATGTTTCCCCACTCCTCAAGAACCTCCAGTAGTTGCCCATCCACCTCCGCATCAACTTTGGCTTTAAAGCATTCAATCACCTTGACCCCTTCTACCTCACCCAACTACTCTCCTATTACAACCCAGTCTTTTCTCTTTGTTCCTGTAATGCAAACCATCTCACTGTACCTCAATTCTTTCTATCTCACCACTGACCTCTTCCCCATGTCCTCCTTCTGGTCTGAAACGCTGTCCCTCTTCAAATCCAATAGACAATTGCTCTCCCCACCTTCAAAGCCTTATCTTTTAGACTGTGAGCACACTGTTGGGTAGGGACTGTCTCTATGTGTTGCCAATTTGTACTTCCCAAGCGCTTAGTACAGTGCTCTGCACATAGTAAGCGCTCAATAAATACGATTGATGATGATGATGATTGAAGGCACATCTCCTCCAAGAGGCATTCCCTGACTAAGCCCTCATTTCCTCTACTCTCATTCCCTCCTGTGTCGTCCTGATTTGCTCCCTTTATTTACTCCCTACCTTATCCTCTAGCATTTACGTACAATTATTTATATTAATGTCTGTCTCCCCCTTTAGACTGTGAGAGTACTGTGGCCAGAGAATGTACATACCAACTCTATTGTACTGAACTCTCCCACGTATGGCTCAATGGAAAGAGCACGGGCTCGGGAGGCAGAAGTCATGGGTTCAAATCCCGGCTCTGCCAATTTTCAGCTGTGTGACTTTGGGCAAGTCACTTCACTTCTCTGGGCCTCAGTTACCTCATCTGTGAAATGGGGATTAAGGCTGTGAGCCCCTCGTGGGACAACCTGATCACCTTGTAACCTCTCCAGAGCTTAGAACAGTGCTTTGCACATAGTAAGCGCTTAACAAATGCTATTATTATTATTATTATTATTATTAATAACACACAGTAAGTGCTCAATAAATATGAATGGTTGATTGATAGACTTGATCCCTGCCCACAGGGACCTTACAGGCTACAGGGAGAGACTGAGTGGCTTGAACTTCTGTGATTCTAAATGAACAAACTTGGCCCTTGTTTCAAACAGCCTATCTTTTTCAGAGAAGATAATAATAATAATGATACTTGTTAAGCACTTACTATGTGTCAGGCACTGTAGTGGGTACAAGCAAGTCGAGTTGGACAGAGTTCCTATCCCACGTGAGGCTCACACTCTCAATCCCCATTTTACAGATGAGGTAACTGAGTCACAAAGAAGTGAAGTGACTTGCCCGTGGTCACACGGTAGACAAATGGCAGAGCCAGGATTAGAACCCTGACCTTATCCACTACACCATGCTGCTTCTCTGACCAGTCAAATTCATCTGACCAGTCCAATTATCTGGTGACCCAACCACACAGAGCCAGGGCGAAAGGCAGAGAAATCCCTGCCCTCCCCAAGCCCCTCTGTCTCCTAAGGCTCCAGCATCCAAACTGACACATAAGGCCTGGTGTTCCTACCAAGCTTGGATTTGGGGGGAATGCTTGGGATTTGATGGATCTCTGAAGGGACCATAAAGGTAAAGATTTGCAGTTGGAAAATTCTGGTGCACAATCTAAATGCATCCTCCTCTGGGTCCTACAGACTCCTAATTCAATAAGGATGGGGCAGGGGAGGGGGAAACACTGTATCTGTGCCCTCTAGGCATTTGGGATTCACTCCACCCTCAGCCCCAAGGCACCTATGTACATATTCATAATTTATTTGCTTTAATGTCTGTCTCCCCCTCTAGACTGTAAGCTTGTTTTGCGTACGGTACAACAACTTATCAGCTTATCAACTCTGTTGCATTATACTCTCCCATGTGCTTAGTACAGTATTCTGCACAGAGTAAAACACTAAATAAATACCGCTGATTGATTAATTGATACTCCTGGTTTCTAGTATTATTGGTGGTAATGGATTCTCTCTTTAGTTAATCTGGCTTGTCTTCAAGCATTCGAGACCCAGAACACAGTCTCCAATCAGCTACCGGGAGAATCTCTAAAATTGCTATTCTTTAATGGCCACACACTTATTCGCTACTATACAACACTGAAAGGGGTCTTTTCAAATGCCAAGCACTGTCTGTGTTAACTACTGGCGTCGATATCAGATAATCAGATCCAACATAATAGCTACATGATGACACATCACCTCAACAGTGGCCTTTATTTTGCCTTTTGTCTGCTCCTTTTGAATGAATGGGAGAAGAGGTCAAACAGTGAGATTCAATTGAAAAAGCTCTCTTGTCAGGCTACCTCCCATTCTTCTGTGATGCTCTGACTTAATTTCTCTAAGTCCTAGCCCTCGGTTGTGAGTAGTCATGGAGACATAACAATGACACTTAGGGGTATTAAAGAGCTATCTCTGGGGTCGGTTTTTCCCTGTTTCCCACCTCAGAAAAGAGTTGCTGTATTTTGGAAAAACTTTGCTCATAGACCGCCCATATAGTTGAACTCTGTTCATCTCCTCCAGGGAAATGTTCACATGTTACTTGTGCCAATCTTTGACTCAGCAGAGACAGGAATATTTACTTTCAATTATGCCTGCCATTCAGCGGTTGGATCCTGGGATGTCTCGAGTTGGAGCACCCACTGAGAAACATGGTGGTCGGCAGAGAGATGAGGTCTCTCTCTCCTCCCAGCAAAGCTGACGCCTCTGCTCCTTCTGTTGCAGTGATGAGTCCCAACAATTGTGCATATCTTGATTTAGGTTAATCCACACTTGAAAAAAAAATGTATCCAGCCTATTCCGGCTAGCAACAGTTGTAGTACCGTTCTTCCTCTTGCTCCCGTTATTGGTAATAATTTGTAATCTGTCTCTCCCATTAGATTGTAAATTCCTTTTGGGCAGGAATCATGTCTTTTACTTTAATTGTACTCTCCCAAGCTCTTTAGACAGTGCTCTTGCCATAGGAGGCACTCAATACATGCCGTCGATTGGCTGTTTGAGTGATTGAGATGGGAGAGGACTGTGCTTGGCTGAGGTGAATGTGTTTGTGTTGCAGGGCACAATGGAGGGTTTGGAGAAGCCATTAGATGGGATTGGGGATGTGGGGAAAGTGAAGGCAGGAAGTCAGGTGGCTTTTTGAATAAGAATAAATAGTAAATATCCCCTCTCAAGATCACATCTGGAGAATTGTCCATCTCCCCCTCGTCCCCCCTCCATCCCCCTCATCTTACCTCCTTCCCTTCCCCACAACACCTGTATATATGTTTGTACATATTTATTACTCTATTTATTTATTTTACTTGTACATACCTATTCTATTTATTTTATTTTGTTAGTATGTTTGGTTTTGTTCTCTATCTCCCCCTTTTAGACTGTGAGCCCACTGTTGGGTAGGGACTGTCTCTATATGTTGCCAACTTGTACTTCCCAAGCACTTAGTACAGTGCTCTGCACACAGTAAGTGCTCAATAAATACAATTGATTGATTGATTGATTGATTGAGAGTTTCCAGTACTCTACCAGTTTCGAGTCCCTCCCTATGGGAGGGAGAGTCAAGCAGGAGCTTAGCCATTCCATTTCTAGCTTGGGTAGTGGCTACTAAGTAGAAGGCAATCCGCTACATCTGTGCTGGGCAGCAGCAGCATGGGAGAGAGTCGAGGGTGGAGACTCAAGTTTCTGCAGGAAAGGAGGCAATGGTAAACCACTTCCATATTGTTACCCCAAAAACCCTATGGATACAGTACCAGAACGATTGCAGGTGTAAGTGGGGGTTTCTTTCATGGTGTCGCTATGGGTCAGAGATGACTTGATGGCATAAGACAAGACAAATAGTAAATATACCAGGAATAGGGAATGTTCATGGTTTGGGACTGTGAATGAGAACACGTGCTATACAGAGGGATTTCTGGTTTTTGCTAGATCAATCTAGAGAGGAATAGGTGTGCTATTTCATTAGGCTAAAGTCAGAAACATGCAACAGCCTAGGATAGAGGGTGCTACTGATCTGTATTTAATAATAATGATGATGATAGTTATATGTGCTAAGTGCCTATTCTGTGCCAAGCCTTGTGCTGAGTGCTGAATTAGACATAGTGTTTCAACACATATAAGACTTTTATATATATATATATATGTGTGTGTGTGTGTGTGTGTGTGTGTGTGTGTGTGTGTGCATATGTATATATATATATATATCTATACGTATATATATATGTGTGTATATGTATATATATACACATATGCATATGTATATATATATATCTATACGTATATATATGTGTGTGTATATGTATATATATGAACATATTGTCCCTCCATCTGTTCACGGTTTCTGTTTAAATGAATTGTTTTCTGGAACTTTTAGAAGAAGTATTGTGGCCCAGTGGATAGAACATGGGCCTAGGGAGTCAGAAGGACCCAGGTACTAATCCCCTAATCCCGGCTCCACCATTTCATTCAATCGTATTTATTTATTGAGCGCTCACTGTGTGCAGAGCACAGTTCTAAGCGCTTGGGAAGTACAAGTTGGCAACATATAGAGGCAGTCCCTACCCAACAGTGGGCGCACAGTCTAGAAGGGGGAGACAGAGAACAAAACAAAACATATTAACAAAATAAAATAGAATAAAGATGTACAAATAAATAAATAAATAGCGTAATAAATACGTACAAACATATATACATATATACAGGTGCTGTGGGGAGGGGAAGGAGGTAAGGCGGGGGGGAAGAGGAGGAGGGGGAGAGGAAGGAGGGAGGAAGGAGGAGGAAAGAGGAACACCATTTGTCTGCTGTGTGAACTTGGTCAAGTCTTTTAGACTGTGAGCCCACTGTTGGGTAGGGACTGTCTCTATGTGTTGCCAATTTGTACTTCCCAAGCGCTTAGTACAGTGCTCTGCACATAGTAAGCGCTCAATAAATACGATTGATTGATTTAACTTCTCTATGCCTCATTTACCTCATTTGTAAAATGGCGATTAAGACTGTGAGACTTATAGGGGACATGGACTATGTTCAACCTGATTATTTTATATCTCTTGCAGTACTTAGTTCAGTGCCTGGCACACAGAAAGATATTTAAAAATACCATAAAAAAACCCGCACCGTACACCCCCCCCCCCAAAAAAAATCCTGCAGCCAGCACCAGTTTGGATGAACAGAGGTCCTGTGGGATTTTGACCACCTTTGAAGCTGCCCAGGGAAATTGCCACAGCATTCCTGACCCCAAAATGTTGAAGCCAACTTCCTGAAGAATGACTCTTCGATTGAAACCATTCATTATTCCATAATAAAACCTTCCCTGTCTGCAAACTCTATCTAGGACGGTATGGGAATGGATTTCTCTGTCTCTCACAGTGGTTCTGTGCTGTTGGGGCCTCAGAGAATTAGACTGATCAGATGTACTTCTCCAAAAGAGAGAGGCTGTTTGAAACAAAGGCCAAGTTTGTTAATTTAGCATCACAGAAGTTCAAGCCACTCAATCAATCAATTGTATTTATTGAGCACTTACTGTGGGCAGAGCACTTGGGAAAGTAGAATATAACAAATACATTCCCTGCCTACAATAAGCAGAGGGGAGGCAGATATTAATATAAATAAATTATGGATATGAACGTAAGTGCTGTGGGGCTGAAGGAGGGGTGAGTAAAGAGAGCAAATGAGGGTGACATAGAAGGGAGTGGGAGAAAAGGAAATGAGGGCTTAGTCAGGGAAGGCCTCTTGGAGGAGGTGTGTCTTCAATAATGTTATTCATTCATTCAGTCATATTTATTGAGCACTTACTGTGTGCAGAACACTGTACTAAGCACTTGGGAAGTACAAGTCGGTAACATATAGAGACGGTCCCTACCCAACAATGGGCTCACAGTCTAGAAGGGGGAGACGAGTACTGTACTAAGCACTGGGAGAGATACAAGGTCATCAGGTTAAGAGAAACAGTGTGGCTTAGTGGAAAGATGGTATTTGTTAAGAGCTTACTATGTGCAAAGCACTGTTCTAAGCACTGGGGTAGATACAAGGTGATCAGATTGTCCCACGTGGGGCTCACAGTCTTAGTCCCCATTTTACAGATGGGTAACTGAGGCCCAGAAAATAATAATAATAATAATAATGGCATTTATTAAGCACTTACTGTGTGCAAAGCACTGTTCTCAGCACTGCGGAGGTTACAAACTGATCAGGTGTCCCACAGGGGGCTCACGGTCTTCATCCCCATTTTACAGATGAGGTAACTGAGGCACAGAGAAGTGAAGTGACTTGCCCAAAGTCATACAGCTGACAATTGGCGGAGTCTGGATTTGAACCCATGACCTCTGACTCCAAAGCCCGTACTCTTTCCACTGAGCCACGCTGCTTCTCTACGTTTCATTAATTTAAGGCCATCGTAACATTCCTCAAAGAGGTATATTTTTGGTGGAGGTTTTGCAGAACCTATATAGTTCCTAGGTAGGGACTCTTGTTTTGTTTTGTTGTCTGTCTCCCCCTTCTAGACTGTGAGCCCACTGTTGGGCAGGGATCGTCTCTATCTGTTGCCAAAATGTACTTACCAAGCACTTAGTACAATGCTCTGCACACAGTAAGTGCTCAATAAATACGATTAAATGAATGAATGAATGACCCTCTCCCTTGCTCTTTATGTTTACGTTTGTCTCTTCCATTAATGTGTAAGCCCCTTGTAGGCAGGGAATGTGTCACCTAGTAGAGCATACTGCTTCCTGTGGGTGCTCAGTACCTGCAGTATTTACTTCTACTCCAGAGCTGTTACATTCCCTTCCCAGAGTCACATAGGCGCTCAATAAACACTTCCATTTCTACTCCAGAGCTGTTATGTTCCCTTCCCAGACTCCTGTAAATGACAGTGCTGCTTTTTACAATAATAATAATAATAATAATGATAATAATAATAATGGCATTTATTAAGCGCTTACTATGTGCAAAGCACTGTTCTAAGCACTGGGGAGGTTACAAGGTAATCAGGTTGTCCCACGGGGAGCTCACAGTCTTAATCCTCATTTTACAGATGAGGTAACTGAGGCCCAGAGAAGTGAAGTGACTTGCCCAAAGTCACACAACTGACAATTGGCAGAGCTGGGATTTGAACCCATAACCTTTGACTCCAAAGCCCAGACTCTTTCCACTGAGCCACGCTGCTTCTTTTTAGCCACGGGACTTGGCATCAGGAACTGAGGCAGTGGTAGGCTGGGCATTTACTATTATTATTAATATCATTATTATTATTATTATTAATCATTCTTGTTAAACACTTACTATGTGCCAAGCACTGTTCTAAGCTCTGGGGTAGATAAAAGTTAATCTGGTTGGACACAGTCCCTGTCCCACATGGGGCTCACTCTTAATCCCTATTTTACAGGTGAGGTAACTGAGATCCAGAGAAGTGAAGTGACTTTCCCAAGGTTACACAGCAGACGTGGCAGAGCCGGGATTAGAACCGAGGTCCTTCTGACTCCCAAACATCATTCATTCATTCATTCATTCATTCAATTCATTCAATCGCATTTATTGAGCACTTACTGTGTGCAGAGCACTGTACTAAGCGCTTGAGAAGTATAAGCTGGCAACACATAGAGACGGTCCCTACCCAATAACGGGCTCACAGTCCAGAAGGGGGAGACAGACGACAAAACAAAATATATTAACAAAATAAAATAAATAGAATAGTAAATACGTACAAGTAAAATAAATAGAGTAATAAATCTGTACAAACATATATACAGGTGCTGTGGGGAGGGAAGGAGGTAGGGTGGGGGGATGGGGAGGGGGAGAGGAAGGAGGGGGCTCAGTCTGGGAAGGCCTCCTGGAGGAGGTGAGCTCTCAGTAGGGCTTTGAAGGGAGGAAGAGAGCTAGCTTGGCGGATGTGCGGAGGGAGGGCATTCCAGGCCCGGGGGATGACGTGGGCTGGGGGCCGATGGCGGGACAGGCGAGAACGAGGTACGGTGAGGAGATTAGCGGCAGAGGAGCGGAGGGTGCGGGCTGGGCTGGAGAAGGAGAGAAGGGAGGTGAGGTAGGAGGGGGTGAGGTGATGGACAGCCTTGAAGCCCAGGGTGAGGAGTTTTTGCCTGATGCATAGGTTGAAGTTAAGTGACTTGCCCAAAGTCACAAAGCTGACAAGCGGTGGAGCTGAGACTAGAACCCGTGACCTCTGACTCCCATGCCCGGGCTCTTTCCACTGAGCCACGCTGGGTGAGCATTTACTCTGTGCAGAGCACTGTACTAAGTGCTTGGAAAGTACAATTCGGCAAGTGGGGGAGAGTAATTGTCAGATATGAAGAGTGAGGGCCTTAGATGGCTTAGTGGAAAGAACACAGGCTTGGGAGTTAGAGGTCGTGGGTTCTAATCCCACCTCTGCCACTTATCGGATGTGTGACTTTGGGCAAGTCACTTAACTTCTCTGTACCTCAGTTACCTCATCTGTCAAATGGGGATTAAGACCGTAAACCCCATGTGGGACAAGCTGATTACCTTGTATTTATCCCACCGCTTAGAACAGTCCTTGGCACACAGCAAGCGCTTAACAAATACCGTCATTATACAAGTGCTTAGTACAGTGCTCTGCACACAGTAAGCGCTCAATAAATACGATTGAATGAATGCATGTTCTAGGCCAGAGGCAGGACTTGGGTGAGAGATCAGCGACCCGATCTCTCTATCTAGAATGTAAGCTCCTTGTGGGGAGCTTGTACTTCCCAAGCGCTTAGTACAGTGCTCTGCACACAGTAAGCGCTCAATAAATACGATTGATTGATTGATTGATTGATCAAGGCTACCACCTCTATTGTATTGTACTCTTCCAAATGCTTAGTACAGCATTTTGCACGTAGTAAATACTTAATAAATACCATTGATTAATCGAGGGCATTACTCAACAAGGTTCATGGTGGGCAAAGACACAGTGGTATCTGTGGCAATTGAAGTCTCAGAGATATTCTGTTCTATGTCCACTACTGCAAGTCTTGCTGACCAGAAAACCCACATTTCATGATGATAATGGCGATGATGATGATATTTGTTAAGTGTTTACTATGTGCCAAACACTGTACTAAGTGCTGGGGGTAGATACCAGATAATCAGGTTGGATACAGTCCCTATCCAATCAATCATATTTATTTATTGAGTGCTTTCTGCAGGCAGAGTGCTTGGGAGAGTACAACATAACAGAGTTGGTAGTGACCCAGTTCCTTCCACAATGAGCTTACAGTCTAGATGGGGAGACAGACAGCAGTTATCCCTCATGGGGCTCACGGTTTAAGAGGAACAGAGAATTTAAGTGATTTGCCAAAAGTCACAGACCAGGCCAGTTGGCAGAACTGGGATTAGAACCCAGGTCTGTGCTTTTGAAAGCGCACAATCACCTTGCCCCCTCTGCATAGAGAAGCAGCATGGCTCAGTGGAAAGATCCCGGGTTTAGGAGTAAGAGGACGTGAGTTCTTATCCTGGCTCCACCACTTGTCAGCTGTGTGACTTTGGGCAAGTTACTTCACTTCTCTGGGCCTCAGTTCCCTCAGCTGTAAATGCTTACTATGTGCCAAGCACTGTTCTAAGCACTGGGGTAGATGCAAGGTAATCAGCTTGTCCCACATGGGGCTCACAGTCTTCATCCCCATTTACAGATGAGGTAACTGAGGCATGGAGCAGTGAAGTGACTTGCCCAAAGTCACGCAGCTGACAAGTGGCGGAGCTGGAATTGGAACTCATGACCTCTGACTCACTAGGCCTAACTGCTTTGTCTTCTTTACCACTGTTGTCTAAGAGATGCCATCATTATTATTATTATTATTACTAGGGACCAGAAAAAGGTGCACTGCTGAATATTCATGGGCATAGAGTGTACTTATAAGTGAGTAAGTTCCTCTCCCCCTCGTCCCCCTCTCCATCCCCCCATCTTACCTCCTTCCCTTCTCCACAGCACCTGTATATATGTATATATGTTTGTACATATTTATTTCTCTATTTATTTATTTTACTTGTACATATCTATTCTATTTATTTTATTTTCTTGGTATGTTTGGTTTTGCTCTCTGTCTCCCTCTTTTAGACTGTGAGCCCACTATTGGGTAGGGACTGTCTCTATATGTTGCCAACTTGTATTTCCCAAGCGCTTAGTACAGTGCTCTGCACACAGTAAGCGCTCAATAAATACGATTGATGATGATGATGATGAAGTGGGCAAGCTCACAACCATCTCAGTCACTCAGTGACATTCAGACTCCTAGATACAATTTCACCATCAACAGTCGCAACAGCAACATTGTCTCTGAAATGAAGGACAACTCCCTGATTCTGGATAAATCATCGTCATCAATCGTATTTATCTCATAAATCTCATAGTTAAAACTGTGGGATTTGATTTATTCTCTGTCTGGGGGCAAAGGCAAAGCCAAAGCTGAGTGAAGCACTTGGAAAGTGAGAAACTACATGGCCTAGTGGACTTGAGAATCAGAAGGATCTGGGTTCTAATTTTGGGTCTGCTGCTTGTCTGCTGTATGATCTTCGCCACTTAACTTCTCTGTGCCTCAGTTGCCTCATCCGTAAAGACCGTAAGCCCAACATGGGACATGGACTGTGTCCAACCCGATTAGTTTGGATCTGGTACAGAAAAGTTAAGTGACTTACCCAAGGTCATTCAGCAGCCAAATGGCTGAGCTGAAATTGCAACTCTTTCCTCCAGGCAACACTGCTTGTCAAAGCCCCTGCTCCTAGTGTCGTTTCATTTCTTATTCCTGCACCCTGTTCTGTATTTTCTGCTCTCTCCCAGCTGTCCAATTTTTTTTTATAATGGCATTTATTAAGCTCTTACTATGTGCAAAGCACTGTTCTAAGCTCTGGGGAAGTTACAAGGTGATCAAGTTGTCCCACGGGGGGCTCACAGTCTTCATCCCCATTTTACAGATGAGGGAACTGAGGCTCAGAGAAGTGAAGTGACTTGCCCAAAGTCACACAGCTGATAAGTGGCGGAGCCGGGATTTGAACTCATGGTCTCTGACTCCAAAGTCCGTGCTCTTTCCACTGAGCCATACTACTACTTCTCTCCATTGCTATGTCACATTGTTGAGGTTGTGCTTCATTGTGTATTAAAAGTATTTCTTCTGGTTACTCCATTTCTGGTCTCCACAGAACGGCTCCCTGGATACCCTGCTGTTGCCCATTTTCCTCACAAGACCCACGTAGAGCAGGGGTGATATAATGGGCATTGTCGGATGCCGGTGGTCTGAGCGAGTGTCTTCTAGACTGTGAGCCCGTTGTTGGGCAGGGACCGTCTCTATATGTTGCCAACTTGTACTTCCCAAGCGCTTAATACAGTGCTCTGCACACAGTAAGCGCTCAGTAAATGCAATTGAATGAATACTAAGTCCTTACTATCCACAGTCATAGACATCTAGGAGCTTAGTTCAGAACTCTATGCACAGTAAGCACTCAATAAATACCACTGATGATGAGAGCACTGTACTAAGTGCTTGGGAGAGTACAGTACAGCAGATTTGGCAGACAAATTCCCCTTCCCACAGGGAATTTATAGTCTAGAGGAGGATACAAATATTAAAATAAATTTTGGATATTTCCATAAGTGCTGTGGAGTTGAGATTGGGGCGACTATCAAGTGCTTTAAAGGTACAGTTCCAGTTGCATAGGCAGATTAGAGGAAATGAGGGTTTAGTTGGGGAAGGATGTGGAGGAAATGTGATTTCAATAAGGTTTTGAAGGTGGAAAGTGTGGTGGTCTGTCATATATTCATTCATTCATTCATTCAATCATATTTATTGAGAGCTTACTAGGTGTAGAGCACTGTACTAAGCGCTTGGGAAGTACAAAATTTGCAACACATAGAGATGTCCCTACCCAACAATGGGCTCACAGTCTAGAAGGGGGAGACAGACAACAAAACAAAACAAGTGGATAGGTGATATATGGAGGAGGAGAGACTTCCAGGCCAGAGAAAGGATGTGGACAAGGGGTTTGGTGGTGAGGAAAGAGGTTTGGAAGTGAGGTAGACGAGATCAAGGTACAGTGAGTAGGTTGGCGTTGGAGGAGCAAAGTGTGCAGGCTGGATTGTAGTAGGAAATCAGTGAGAAAAGATACAAGGTGGCAAACCACAGAATCCCTACCTACATGGAACCATTTAAGTTACGTTCCACTACTGTGATTCTGGTGCATGGTTAAAAACGGTCTTCAGAAGTTTTCTCAGAGATTTTAAGTACAATTTTGCTAGCAGTAGAGATAAATGAAGTCCCACAATAATTTCAGCCTTCAGTTCTTTCTTCTTGAAAATTGTGCTTTTGATGGTACGAGATCTCATGACATTTCTTCGGTGTTCCTATCTACGTATGTGTCACTGATTTCTGCTTTCTCTGGATAGTACTGTCCAACAATGCCTGGTTAGACAAAGAGAGAGAAAACAGAATCAGAAAGGCCAGTTTGGTTTCCAACAAGCTGCAAGACAAGGTGTAGAGATAGGGTGGGCGTCTCAAACTCCATGCCAAAATGATCTTTAAGGCTGTTATGGTAGCCAATCTCCTCCAGGACTGTGGGACCAGGATAGACTAATAGTAATGGTATTTTCCTATGGTATTTGTTAAGTGCTTACTATGTGCAAAGCACCGTGCTAAGTGCTGGGGTAGATATAAGTTCAGACACAGTCCATGTCCCACATGGCACTCACAGCATTAATCCTCATTTTACAGATGAGGTAATTGAGGCATAGAGAAGTTAAGTAACTTGATTAAGGTTTCACAACAGACAAGTGGGGGAGTCGGGATTAGAACCCAGGTCTTTCTGAGTTTCAGATCCATGTTCTATCCACTAGACAATGCTGCTTCTCTTGTCAAGTACTTAATATGTGCCAATCACTGAACTAAATGCTGTGATAGATGCAAGGTCAGCAGGACAGACACATTTCTATCCCACATGGGGTTCATAGTGTAAATGGGAGGGAGGTTTCTTTGTATGAAAAGAAAATCTACATACTTGTACTACAAACTCCACTGTGAATTGACTGCTAGCTTCATCAAGTAGTCTGCTTTTTTGATCCCCATTTTAAAGATGAGGAAGCTGAGATACAGAGAAGTTGAGTGACTTAGCCAAGGTCACACAAAACAGGCAAAAGGCAGGACTAGGATTAGAACCCACATCTCTTAATTTCTAACCCACTTAATAATAATAATGATGGCATTTGTTAAGCGCTTACTATGTGCAAAGCACTGTTCTATGTGCTGGGGAGGTTACAACGTGATCAGGTTGTCCCACGGGGGGCTCACAGTCTTAATCCCCATTTTACATATGAGGTAACTGAGGCACAGAGAAGCTGTGACTTGCCCCTTGGCGGAGCTGGGACTTCTTTCCACTAGGCCACAAAACCCACATCTAGCTTCTATCAATCAATTGTATTTACTGAGTACATACTAGGGCATTCATTCAGTTCATTGGATGGTATTTATTGAGCTTTTACTGGGTGTAGAGCACTGTACTAAGCACTTGGCAGAATAAAACACAACAATATAACAGACACGTTCCCTGCCCACCGTGAGCTTAAAGTCTAGATGGGGAGACAGACATTAATATAAAGAGTGTACAGATATTTACATAAGTGTTATGGGCCTGGCATGGGGGATAATTAAAGGGAGCAAGTCAGGATGACTACACAGAAGGGAGTGGGGAAAGAGGAAACGAGGGCTTAGTCAGGGAAGGCCTCTTGGAAGAGCTGTGCCTTTAATAAGGCTTTGAAGGTGGGAAGAGTAATTGTCTGTCGGATATGAAAAGGGAGGGCATTCTACAGCAGTTTCATCTGGCATTACCCAGTAAGCTTATTTATGGATAGTAGAGTCATTGAAAATGAAGACATCTCTTACCATAACAGTAAGTATGGTACTTACGGTAGTAAGTTAGGTAGTTTTAAGCGCTTAAGTAAGTGTTCAATAAATACGACTGAATGAATGAAGGCAGCTTGTGAAAGAATAGCCTATCAGGTGACTAAGCAGTCTGTTTGCTCCCTGTTTGTAGTTCTCAGCTGGTTTAGCATCGGATTTAGCTTGTTCACCATTCCTCCTGGCTCTGGTTGCAGTGGTACTGAAGCTTCCACTGTGGTGTTGAGCTTTAGTGTTACTTTTTTTTATTTTGGTAATCACTTATTGTGTGTCAAAAAAAGGTTCTAAGCACTGGGATAGGGACAAATTAATTAGGTTGGACACATTCCCTGTCCCACAGGGGGTTCACAATCTAAGAAGGAGTAAGAACAGGTGTGGAATCCCCATTTTACAGTCGAGGAAACCGAGGCCCAGAGAAGTTAAATGAGTTGCCCAACGTCACAGAGCAAGCAGTGAGCAGAGCCAGAATCAGAATCTGAGTCCTCTGACGGCTCTTTCCACTAAGCACACTGTTTCTCATGTTGCAGCTGAAGCCAACTACTGCTAACTGAGCTCATCCTCAAGGGTGGAAGGTTTGTTAAGTGAAATACTGATGCTGTCTCTTTAAGATACTTTCGCTGTCTGTGATGAGGGTGGAGTTACCTCCAGCCTTCAGTGGTGTCATGGTAAAGTGTGGGGCCAAATCCGTGTTTCAGGAAGGAAGGCTGGTTCAGAAAAAGAAGCATTCTGCTCCTGTTTCTGTAAGTTAACCCGTACAAGGAAGTCATATTTGGTGGTGTTGACTCCATCTTTGGCTAGTTCATGTCCTGCTGGTGCTGTTTTTCTCAGCAGAGGACTGCTGTTCTCTGTCCTGATGTTCCCAATAATAATAATGGTATTTGTTAAGCTCTTACTCTATGTGCCAAGCACTGTTCTAAGTTCTGGGGTAGATATGCAGTAATCAGGTTGTCTCACATGGGGCTTACATTATCAATCAATCAATCAATCAATTGTATTTATTGAGCGCTTACTGTGTGCAGGGCACTGTACTAAGCGCTTGGGAAGTACAAGCTGGCAACATATAGAGACAGTCCCTGCCCAACAGTGGGCTCACAGTCTAGAAGGGGGAGATGGAGAACAAAACCAAACATACTAACAAAATAAAATAAATAGAATAGATAGGTACAAGTAAAATAAATAAATAGAGTAATAATTCTTAATATCCTGAAGTAACTGAGGCATAGAGCTGTGAAATAACTTGCCCAACGTCATACAGCAGGCAAGTGGTGGAGCTGGGATTAGAACCCCCATCCTCTGATGCCCAAGCCCTGACTTTGTCCACTAAGCCACACTGTAGCAATTAGTAGCTTCTTTCTTTTAGGAAGGTTTTTGCTTGGTTTTGTAGGGCTGGACTAAGGCTCACTAATTGCAAGATTCCTTAGTAAACCTGCTTGGTTTGGGTAGGGTATTTAGGGAACGTTTCTGATCTCTCTCCCAGTTTGGAGTGAGGGGTGGGAACTTGAATAAGGCTGCTCAGGTACTGAGCTGTTATCCAATGGGGCTGCTGCCTCTTGTACTTCCCAAGCGCTTAGTACAGTGCTCTGCACACAGTAAGCACTCAATGAATACGGTTGATTGATTGATTCAACAACCAAACAACCAGTGCCCTGGGCCACCTAATTTGCTTTCTTTTGAATGGGACATGAGCTAGATTTGCAAGCAAAGTGATTCTTTAACACTGAGAAGGAGTGTGGGCTAGTGGATAGAACACAGGCCTGGAATCAATCAATCAATCAATCAATCGTATTTACTGAGCAGCAGCGTGGCTCAGTGGAAACAGCACGGGCTTTGGAGCCAGAGGTCATGGGTTCGTATCCCAGCCCCACCACATGTCTGCTGTGTGACCTTGGGCAAGTCACTTAACTTCTCTGAGCCTCAGTTACCTTATCTGGAAAATGGGGTTGAAGACTGTGAGCCCCTCGTGGGACAACCTGATTACCTTGTACCTACCCCAGCGCTTAGAACAGTGCTTTGCACATAGTAAGCGCTTAACAAATACAAACATTATTATTGAGCGCTTACTGTGTGCAGAGCACTGTACTAAGCGCTTGGGAAGTACAAGTTGGCAGCATATAGAGACAGTCCCTACCCAACAGTGGGCTCACAGTCTAGAAGGGGGAGACAATCAATCAATCAATCGTATTTATGGAGTGCTTACTGTGTGCAGAGCACTGTACTAAGCGCTTGGGAAGTACAAGTTGGCAACATATAGAGACAGTCCCTACCCAACAGTGGGCTCACAGTCTAGAAGGGGGAGACAGAGAACAAAACCAAACATATTAACAAAATAAAATAAATAGAATAGATATGTACAAGTAAAATAAATAAATAGAGTAATTCATTCATTCATTAATCGTATTTATTGATCACTTACTGTGTGCAGAGCACTGTACTAAGCGCTTGGGAAGTACAAGTCGGCAACATATAGAGACAGTCCCTACCCAACAATGGGCTCACAGTCTAGAAGGAGGAGACAGACAACAAAACAAAACATGTAAACAGGTGTCAAAATCGTCAGAACAAATAGAATTATAGCTATATGCACATCATTAACAAAATAAGTAGAATAGTAATAATAATAATGGCATTTATTAAGCACTTACTATGTGCAAAGCACTGTTCTAAGTGCTATTGCTTTTAGAAAATACTTTCCCATTTATACTTTTATAAACATACTTGGGTCTTAAATTGGAGAGAATTATTAATACCATCATCAATAATGATGGTATTTGTCAAGCGCTTACTATGTGCGAAGCACTGTTCTAAGCGCTGGGGAGGTTACAAGGTGATCAGGTTGTCCCACGGGGGGCTCACAGTCTCAATCCCCATTTTACAGATGAGGTCACTGAGGGACAGAGAACTTAAGTAATAAATATGTACAAACATATATACATATATACAGGTGCTGTGGGGAAGGGAAGGAGGTAAGTCGGGAACGTCTGGAAGTCAGAAGGACCTGTGTTCTGGTCCCTGCTCTGCCATATGCCTGCTATGTGACCTTGGGCAAGTCACTTAACTTCTCTGTGCCTCAGTTACCTCATCTGTTATATGGGGATTAAGAATGGGAACCCCATGTGGGAGGTGGACTATTTCCAGCCTGATTACCTCCTATCTATCCCAGCACTTAGAGCAGTGCCTGACACCTAGGAAGCACTGAACAAATACCATTAAAAGAAAACAAACACAACAAACCCTACTAGGGATGCTGACTCCAGCCTCTGGGATACTTAGGAGGGCCAGGTTGGTGTCAAAGGGAATTTGCCAGCCTGCTGTGATACCTGATTCTTTGTGTGTCCCCTAAATAGCACCCTGGGCACCAGTCAGGGGGCAGTACCCCAAGCGCTTAGTACAGTGCTCTGCACACAGTAAGCGCTCAATACAATTGATTGATTGAGCTGGTCAAGCTAGAATGCTAGTTCCCAGAGGCCAATCAATCAATAAAATCAATCCATGGTATTTATTGAGCACTAATTGTATGCAGGCCATAGTACTTGGGAGTGTACAGTACAGTAGAATTGGTAGACAGGATTCCTGCCCATAAGGAGCTTACAGTATTAAAGTCACCTTTAGAATGATTCAGAGGGTTTATCTAGAAAGCTCTTCATCGGCAGTTTTGCTTTCACCAACTCTATTGCACTGCACTTTCTCAAACACTGCTGTTTTCATCTAATCAGTAATTGTGTAGTTCAGAAGGAGAAAGTAAAGGTGAACGAAATGCAATTCAATTTTGTAAAGAAGAGGCAGGGAAAAATAGCTTTCCAAAAATAAAGAAAAATAAATAAAATTTATTAAATAAATAAAATATAGTGCTGTGTACACAATAAGCACTCAAATACCTTTGAATGACTGACTTAGCATCTCCCTCCTGCCGAAATCCTTCATTGCTGAGACTACCACTTTAGAGAAGCAGCATGGCTTAATGGAAAGAACACGGGCTTGGGAGTCAGAGGTCGTGAGTTCTAATCCCGACTCCGCCACTTGCCTGCTGTGTGACTTTGGGCAAGTCACTTAACTTCTCTGCACCTCAGTTATCTGTAAAATGGGGATTAAGACTGTAAGCCCCACGTGGGGCAACCTGATAACCCTGTATCTATTCCAGTGCTTAGAACAGTGCTTGGCACATAGTAAGCACTCAACAAATACTATCATTATTATTATTATTCTCCATCTTCAAGGTCCTACTAAAATTCTATTTCTACTAGGAAGCCTTCCCTGATTGACCTCTCATTTCTCCACCCTACTTTGCCTCCCTCCTGCATCACATATGCACTTGAGCCCCCAAGACCATGAGCCCCATAGTCTGTGTCCGACCTCGTTATCTTAACATATATTTGGATCTGTGACCTTTGGGCATTTGACATTCACCCCATCCCAACCTTACACCACTTATGTACATATCTTTAAATTATACATTATAAATTATTAATTTATATGAATGTGTGTCTCCCCCTTCAGACTGTAAGCTCATTATGGGAAGGGAGTGTGTTTGCTAATTCTATTGTATAGTACTCTCCCAAGCCCTTAATACTCCACACATAGTAAACACTTAGTAAATACTATTAATTGATTGTATCTATCCTGGCATTTAGTACAGGGCTTGGATTATAGAAAGCACTTAATAAATTCACTATTATTATTATTATTATTATTATTGTTACCTGCTGTGCACTTAATTACTTACTCCACTCCCCAACAGCATTTATGTTCATACTTGGTTATGTCTGTTTCTCCTGCTAGACTGTAAGCCCCTTGAGGACAAGGATCATGTCTATTTCCTCTGTTGTCCTCTCCCAAGTGTTCTGCACATTGAAAGTATTCAATAAATAGTGTGCATTGATTGACTGACTGAACCCAAGAGTAGAACCACCGTAGAAGGGATTAACATAGTTTGATAAGGGTTTACTGAGTTGCCTGGAGTTTCTGACAGGTGTTTCTGTGGGTGGATGTGTTAGGGTAAGGATTACAGGAATGATAATGATAATAGTGGTATTTGTTAAGCACTTACTATGTGCCAAGCACTATACTAAGCAATGGGGTAGATACAAGATCATGAGGTCCTACATGGTTCTCACCATATACATAGGAGGGAGAACAGATATTGAACCCCTGTTTTGCAGATGAGGGAACTGAGGCAGATTGAAGTTAATCAATCAGTCAATCATATTTATTGAGCGCTTACTGTGTGCAGAGCACTGTACTAAGCGCTTGGGAAGTACAAGTTGGCAACATATAGAGACGGTTCCTACCCTACAGTGGGCTCACAGTCTAAAAGAAGTTAAGTGACTTGCCCAAGGTCTCACAGCAGGTAAATTGCAGAGATGGATTAGAATCCAGGCCCATGCTCTTCCACTAGGCCACGCTGCTTCCCTTGGGGAAGGGAAGAATAAAATGAAAAACAAAATGCAGAAATGATAATAATAATAATGATGGCATTTATTAAGTGCTTACTATGTGCAAAGCACTGTTCTAAGCGCTGGGGAGGTTACAAGGTGATCAGGTTGTCCCATGAGGGGCTCACAGTTTTCATCCCCATTTTTACAGATGAGGTAACTGAGGCACAGAGAAGTTAAGTGACTTGCCCAAAGTCACACAGCTGACAATTGGCAGAGCCGGTATTTGAACCCATCACCTCTGACTCCAAAGCCCATGCTCTTTCCACTGAGCCACAAAAGCGTGCCCTTCTCCATATATGCTCCTTTGTTCTGCCACAGATTCATCTTCTATTTCAGAATGGCTGGTTGTCCAGGTTTAGACTTCAAATTTATTATTCTGTTCATGAATGGAGCTAGTCATGGGGATGTAATTTTAAGATCTTTCAGCTCTGTCATGTTAATTACTTAATAATGTACAATGAATTTAACACTTGCAGTCAACTCTCAATCCCCAAAGAGTGATTTATCCATGGCAGATTTGGACACTCTCACCATTCTGCAGCTATCGCTCGTTTTCCTCCTCCATTGCCATCTTGATCCAGTTCCTGCATCTCAGATCAATGTCGTCTCGCATTTTCCACATCTCTTATTTTCTCTAAGAGAAATTGTAATTGAGGGTGAACTATATACCATTTGGACTCCACAAATAATTTCCGTTTCCATCATGGGATCTACGTATTATATACGGCAGTTCAGAATGGATTTCTCTTTTTCTTGTCTTTGTCTTTCCCCCTTAAATACTTAATGTCTGTTACACAGCTAACCGGGCATTCATCAATCGTATTTATTGAGCGCTTCCTGTGTGCAGAGCACTGTACTAAGCGCTTGGGAAGTACAAGTTGGCAACATATAGAGACAGTCCCTACCCAACAGTGGGCTCACAGTCTAAAAGGGGGAGACAGAGAACAAAACCAAACATACTAACAAAATAAAATAAATAGAATAGATATGTACAAGTAAAATAAATAAATAAATAAATAGAGTAACAAATATGTACAAACATATATACATATATACAGGTGCAGTGGGGAAGGGAAGGAGGTAAGATGGGGGGATGGAGAGGGGGACGAGGGGGAGAGGAAGGAAGGGGATGATAATTATACTCCATTAGAAGAAAGATCAAATTTTTTCCTGAAGCAAGAAGTGTTTGGGTGTTACTGTACTCAAGCATTTAGTATAGTGCTCTGCACTTAGTGAGCACTCAGTAAATAATATGGATTCATTGACTGATAGGGGCCCAGAATTCTGGCAGTGGAGATTAGGGTTAGTCCGGCATCTTCTTATGACAGTTTATGAATAGACAGCCCTCTAGACTGGGCAGGGACTGTCTCTGTTATATTGTACTCTCCCAAATGCTTAGTGCAGTGCTTTGCACACAGTAAGTGCTCAATAAATACAATTGACTGACTTACTGACCGAATATGGAGTGATCATTTCACTTTATGACACACACGTAAAGGCAGCTTAGCTTCAAGGAGCAAGGGCTTCCTTAGGCATATAGGAGTCTATCAAGAGGACTAGAACTCAAAGAGGCAGTAAAGCTAAAAGCCCACTTCCCCGCAAAGGGAAATTAGAGTGACCAAATTGGGGGTAGCCTGGGAGACAAAATGGCTGGAAACACATACTCCATCTCTGGAAACGAAAAGGCTCCTAATCTTCTTTGGGGTCCTGACAGCCAGCAACTGTTGCAAAAGACATCCGTCATCATTTATGCAGGAAGTGTGATACTCACTGGGGAAAATCCCTTGCTTTTAGGCATCGAAACGTTTATGGTCTTCAGCTTTGCCAGTCTGCAGCCCCTTCCCTACACCCATCACACTAAGCCGACCCTTTATTTTACTTGTACATATCTATTCTTTTTATTTTATTTTGTTAGTATGTTTGGTTTTGTTCTCTGTCTCCCCCTTTTAGACTGTGAGCCCACTGTTGGGTAGGGAGTGTCTCTATATGTTGCCAATTTGTACTTCCCAAGCGCTTAGTACAGTGCTCTGCACATAGTAAGCACTCAATAAATACGATTGATGATGATGCTGCAGGGAAGGGGAGCTCTTCTATAGGACAAGGATGGGATGATCATTCGTTCATTCATTCAATCATATTTATTGAGCCCTTACTGTGTGCAGAGTACTGTACTAAGAGCTTGGCCCTGTACTAAGATCACTACTATCATCATAAACCTCATTGAATATTTGACTCTGTTCTAGACTGTAAGCTAATTTGGGGCAGGAAATGTGTTTTCCAACTGTGTTGTACTCTCCTAATTGCTTAGTACCGTGATCTGCACACGGTAAGTGCTCAATAAATACCATTGATTGATTGATTGATCCCTAGGAGGCTGGTTCCTGCTTCCCAGCACCAGCTCCAACACCAGAGAATGATAATTTCCTTCTGCCTGGGAGTCCTTACAGGCCTTTAGAGAAGCAGCATGGACTAGTGGATAGAGCACGGCCCTGGAAGTCAGAAGGACATGGGTGCTAATGCCGGCTCCGCCACTTGTCTGCTGTGTGACCGTGGGCAAGTCACTTCACTTCTCTGGGAACCAGTTACTTCATCTGTAAAATGAGGATTAAGACTGTGAGCCCCATGTGGGACAGGGACTGCTTCCAATCTGATTTGTTTGTGTCTACGCCAGTGCTCAGTAGAGTGCCTGGCACATTGTAAGTGCTTAACAAATACCACAGTGGTCACTGTTGTTATTATTGGACTCTTGAAATGAAATAATAATACATTGCAACTGTGGCATTTGTTAAGCATTTAACAAAGAAGTAGCATGGCCTAGGGGACACAGCATGAGCCTGGGAGTCGGAAGGACCTGAGTTCTAATCCCGCCTCTGCCACTGATCTGCTGTGTGACCTTGGGCCAGTCACTTCATTTCTCTGGGCTTCAGTTACCTCATCTGTAAAATGGGGGTTGAGACTGGGAGCCCCATGTGGGACAGGGACTGTGTCCAACCTGATTCGCGTGTATCCACTCCAGTACAGTATCTGGCACATAATGATGGTATTTGTTAAGCGCTTACGATGTGCAAAGCACTGTTCTAAGCACTGGAGAGGTTCCAAGGTGATCAGGTTGTCCCACGTGGGGCTCACAATCTTAATCCCCATTTGACAGATGAGGTAACTGAGGCCCAGAGAAGTGAAGTGACTTGCCCAAAGTCACTGAGCTGACACTTGGTGGAGCCGGGTTTTGAACCCATGGCCTCTGACTCCAAAGCCCGGGCTCTTTCCACTGAGCCATAGTAAGTGCATAGCAAATATCATCATTATTATTATTATTATTACTATGTGCTAAGCGCTGAGGTAGATACAAGGCTGCCAACAGACTCTGGCCACTGCTTTGCTACTTACTATCAAGACTTGGAACCCCACCTTCTGAAGAGGAGAGGGGATGAAGGGGGTCAGGTTTTCAATAGTAAGAAATAATAATTCAATTATTTGTTAAGCACCTACTATGTGCCAAACACTGTAATAAGTGCTGGGGTAAGGTAATCAGATCCTATGTAGTCCCTGACCCACATGGGGCTCCCAGGGAGAGAGAATAGGCATTGAATCCCCAGTTTACAGTTGAGGAAACTGAGGCACAGAAAAATTAAGTGACTTGCCCCCAGTCACACAGCAGGCAAGTGGCAGTATTAGGATTCGAACCCAGGTTCTACAACTGCCAGGTCCACGCTCTTTCTGCTAGGCCATGCGGCTTCTCAATATGTGAAATACGCCAATAATGCAACATGTCAAAATGTGGAAGTGGAAGCCACAGCGGTTTTTCTCTTCACTTGCAGACTTGAGTGACCAACCATCACCACCAGCTGTCTTTCTGGCAAATTTTCCCAGTTACTGGCCAGGCGGTTTAAATGGAGGCGAGCGGTAGCCTCTGGGTTAAAATACTTTCCTCCTTGATCCCTTTCGGGGGGGAAGGTCCATGACAGCCCCAGGAATGTTTGACAAACAGATCATGTTCATCCTTTGATCCCTTGTCATTTCGGTCTAAGAAAGCACATGCCATCCTTTGCTCAGGTTTAAAATAGATCCAGAGGAAGTCAGGAATTAATCTTCGCCTTAAACACATTGAGCCCTGTATTTCCTATCCGACCGTAGAATGTGCTATCTGGTTTCCTACACCTCGCACCGGCTAAGTTTAGGTCCTTCATGCCAGCTGTTGAGCTGGAAAGGAAATGGAGGCAAACCGTGCTCCGGGGGGATAAAGCATTCCACCGCCCATATCCAACCTTGGTTATTGCCCCCCAAACTACTGGCTCAAACCATGAAGAAGAGATCCGGTCGTCTGGGTGATTTTTTTCCAGAATGGTTTAAAAGCAAAACGGGGGCTCCAAAACCTTCTATCAGTCAATCAATCAGTGGTATTTATTGAGCACTTACTATGTGCAGGGCACTGTACTAAGCACTTGGGAAAGCACAAGACGACAGAATTAGCAGACACGTTCCTTGTCCATGATCCTTGTTTGCCCCTTTATGGCTGTGCATTCTAGGTCCCAATCTGGGGATCCAGTTCTGGTTTGAACTGGTCTGAAGTGTGGCCCTTCCCTGCCTTGGTCCTCTGGGAGACAGCAGAGCTGGGGCAACTGGGGTTGGGGGGGCTTCTATGGAAGGCTACCTTCCCATGTACTCCACCCCCAAGGCTGGACCGAGGTGTTGATAATAATAATAATAATAATAATGATGGCATTTGTTAAACGCTTACTAGGTGCAAAGTACTGTTCTAAGTGCTGGGGGGATCCAGGGTGATCAAGTTGTCCCACGTAGGGCTCACGGTCTTAATCCCCATTTTACAGGTGAGGTAACTGAGGCTCAGAGAAGTTAAGTGACTTGCCCAGGGTCACACAGCCGACATGTGGTGGAGTTGGGATTCGAACCCATGACCTCTGACTCCAAAGCCCATGCTCTTTCCACTGAGCCTCGCTGCTTTGTCCCAGAACAAGACCAGGTGGAGCAATCAATGCGAATTTCTGGGCTCTGGACAAGTTCAGATGTTGTGACTTTGGCTCAGAGTCAGGCCAAAGTCCTGGTTAGTGAAATTCAGAAACTTCGGAGGGCAGTTTAGCCCAAAGTGTCCTACTCCCACACAACCAAGTTACTGCTTCCTGGCCTGGAGTGGCCCTGTCATAATAGGGCCAGGGTGCTGGTGCCATTACCCCCGGGTCAATCAGGCCCTCTTGCTCTCAGCTTTAGCCGGTGGAAATGGCAAGAGAGTCACTCCAGCTCAATTCCATCCAGCTGGCAATGATATCCAGCTCCCAATCCATCAGGGCCCTGGATTTCTCATGCTGATGGCCAGCATATAGGGCTGGATAGCCCTAGGAAGTGGAAACACCAGCCTTTCTTGGAAAAGCTTGTTTTCTTTTTCTTCCCTTCCTCTTCTCTTTTCTTCCACTCGCTTCGTCCTTTCCCTGCCTCCTCTTCCTTCCTCCTCTTCCTCCTCAGCCCATTGGAGTCAACTCTAGCATGCCACTCCTCTTACCTCCCACACCACCAGACCCCTGAGCCCAGTCTCGGAAATGCCAGAACAGGAGAAAGGACAGGCGTGGAGCTGAGGAAAGAAGGCAAATTTTATGCCGGTAAACTGCTGGCCACAGTGACACTTAGGGACTCTGAGTACATATCTATTCTATTTATTTTATTTTGTTAGTATGTTTGGTTTTGTTCTCTGTCTCCCCCTTTTAGACTGTGAGCCCACTATTGGGTAGGGACTGTCTCTATATGTTGCCAACTTGTACTTCCCAAGCGCTTAGTACAGTGCTCTGCACACAGTAAGCGCTCAATAAATACAATTGATGATGATGATGATGATGATGAATAAAGCAGCCCCATCTGCTCTTGGGGCAGAAGTTTGGCTTCTGCCCCAGACTTGCTTTTGGATTCTGCTGCCTCAGCAATTAGACATAACACCCCAACTCTGCTTCTGAGTCCCCTACAGCAAAGTAGAGTGGGTACAGGAAGCCCTGATCTCAAATCAATCAATCAATCAATCGTATTTATTGAGCGCTTACTGTGTGCAGAGCACTGTACTAAGCGCTTGGGAAGTACAAGTCGGCAACATATAGAGACAGTCCCTACCCAATAGTGGGCTCACAGTCTAAAAGGGGGAGACAGAGAACAAAACCAAACATACTAACAAAATAAAATAAATAGAATAGATATGTACAAGTACAATAAATAAATAGAGTAATAAATATGTACACAAACATATATACATATATACAGGTGCTCTGGGGAAGGGAAGGAGGTAAGATGGGGGGATGGAGAGGGGGACGAGGGGGAGAGGAAGGAAGGGGACTCAAAGACTCCAGGAACGCATGTGCAACGCTGCCAAGGCTTGGCATTTTGCATTTAGCGTGGAACTTCTGTTTCATGATCCTCAGTCCAGGGGATTCCTTGGGCAAAGCCCCCAATCCAGCAAGACTGGCATTTTCTGCCTTCTCCAACTAACCCGACCTTAGGACAAATGGCTTCTGCCCAAAAGAGATTCCAGAAGTAAGAACTCCACCCGGCTTTCAACAGAAATTTCATATATCTCGGCTGGGTACTTAAGAAGCACTAGGATGTTTCCATTTGAAATAAGTTTTTAGGGGAAAACAATCCATTTCGTGATTGTTCCCCATTGCCGTCATCAACTGCATCAGTCCTCTTGTCTTGCTGCATTCCCCCACTGCATTGGGGAGGATCCTTATGCTGCCTGGCTTGTCTGTCTCCTTTTGATCCCAACACATTACAAAGGGAAATGTCCAACAGGTATATGGGATTATTCAAACTCAAACGATAGGTAAGCACCCTCTCCTTGGTGAACACCCTTTCACTGTCCTACCCAACTCCTTTCTCGAGGTTACAAATCTGGAGTAGTCACTGGCTCCCAAGATGACCTCCCCACATCCCAGGCTCTGAGACTGCACCCTCTATACTGCTGGACCTGCTGACCAGCAGGAGATATGCTTCGTGGCACCCACCTAAGGGGATGGATGGGTGCAATTTGAGCCGATGTTACCCAAGCAGTGTTGCTTAGTGGATAGAGCATGGGTCGGGAGTCGGAAGGACCTGGGTTCTAATCCCAACTCTGCCATTTATCTGCTGTGACCTTGGGCGAGTCGCTTAACTTATCTATGCCCCACTTACCCCATCTGTAAAATGGGGAATAAGAGTGTGAGCCCCATGTGGGACTGCGTCCAACCTGATTAGCTTGTATGTACCCCAGTGCTTAGTACAGTGCCTGGCACACAAGTATCATTTTAAAAAAAGTGGGGTGCCCTGTCTCCAACTCCTTCCTAGGGAGTACACTGGTGGTTTTGATCACCCTGGGCTGCTTTCAACTCAGTGAGGGGATGAGGGAGGTTGAGGAGCTGAACGATTTGCTGGCATAGCTGTCCAGGCTCTAAACTATCCTCCAAGGCTGAGTACTGCCCTAAAACTCCAGCCACAGGTAGTGGAGGCTCTTCCTGTAGACCGTTCCACCAACACTGAAAGAAGGTGGGCTGCGACCATCTTCCCAAAGAGGGTTCTCAAATGGAAAACATTTACAACATCACCTACCTCAGCCGTGGACTCCACCCTCCTGTCCTGGGGTGAAGGAAAGAGTTGAAAGCACAAACTGGAGGATTGGGAACTGGGGAGAGGCCTATTTAATCAGGGATGGAAGACAATGTCATGGAAGGGGGACAAGGAGGCATGAGCCAGGGCTAGCCAGAGGGCTGAGGGCTCCTGGCTCCAGCAAACCTTTCTCTCCATGCCTCCTGAATATGAAAGCATGGAACTTACGCCAAACCTTCTGGAGCCTCGAGAAATGGGTCAAGTGCTTTGGGTGGGTTAAGTGACTCAGTGTGGGTCCAAATGTGTACCAGGGCTTAGACAAGCTCTCCTCAGGAGTTGGCATTCTCTAGCCCTGGCATCTCTAGGAGCATTGCGCTGGGCCTCGAGCCACAGATGAGTGCTGACATTTCTCCCGGATTAAAAATAGGTGCAGCTTATGTATGATGTCTGTACACATGAAGCTCTTATTCTAGGCATGAAAACCTGGGAAGTGTAATCTTGGTATACAGTAATGTAGCTTGGAATGTTTTCATAGTGATGCCAAAGGTGTTTTCTTATTAGCTCCTCGACGAATGCATGCAATGCTGTTGGGATTTCCAGTTGCAAATGTGCATTTATTAATGGCTAACAGAAGCTGCAGGGTAAATCTGTGCTGGTAGAAATGTGCGTATAAATTCAAGGGAGGTGAATGAAAAGAGGCATACGATAATTATCAGTTCAAGCAGAAGCATGTCTGAAATTAAGTAGGATCGCAGGTGTGCTGCTCAGGAGAATGTACAATTTACAATGTAATGGTTGTTTTAAGAAAACAAATTGTGTGGTTGTTAATTTCAACATACAAAAGGACCTTGTCTTTGAGGTTTGGCAGTGCAGTGTCTGGATGGTCAGTAGTGGGAGAAAGCCATGTTTACCTTAGAGGCGGTATTCACAGGCACTGGTTGTGTCTGCATGGCTGATCTAAATTCAGCATCCTCTTGGGGTTAGCAGCGTGAATGGAATCCGATCCATTAGCCAGCTCACATTAAGTCCATTTGCTATGTGTCCTTTTTGCCGCGTGTCCTTTTGCCAGAAGGTTGGTGTGAGACAGGAAGTTTTCATGTGGGATTGCGATAATAATACCAGTAATAATGATGATAATAATGGTTTTGTTAAGCACTTAGTATGCTCCAAGCTCTGGGATAGATACAATATAGTCAGATCCCCTATGGGGCTCACATTCTAAGTAGGAGGGGGAAGGGGTATTGAATCCCCATTTTGCAGATGAGGATACAGAGGCACAAAGAAGTGAGGTGACTTGCCTAAGGTCACACAGCAGACAAGTGGCAGAGTCGGAATTAGAATCCAGATCCTCTGATGTCCAGGCCCGGGCTCTTTCCTCTAGGTCATGCTGTCTCCCTACTTTCATTTAATCATATTTATTGAGCACTTACTGCATGCAGTGGACTGTACTAAGCACTTGGGAGAGTACAATACAACAATAAACAGACACATTCCCTGCCCACAACCAGCTTATAGTTTAGGTGTGGGCAGGAGGCAGACAGTAATATAAAGTGGCTCTCAAACGAACAGGAAGTTTGATCCTTTCCTGCTGCTTTTCCTGGTTTCTCTGCACTTTGTCCTTTTTTCCTAGACACTGAGGAGGCCTGGGAGAGGCAGAGCTGCACAAAGAGTACAGCCTGCAATACTCTTTCAAATGATGCTTAATGGGTCTTTGGGGCTTTCAATGCCCTGAGGCAGAATGGAGCCAGAAAAGGACTTTTCTGCTCAAGGCAAGACCACTACAGCCCTTCCTTTAAACAAGAAACCTCTCCTTGCAGGGTGGGGCAAAGTTCCTGAAAAGCAATGGGGAGACTCAGATACATGACATAGGTTCTTGATTTTTAATAGCATTTCAAAATAGCGTTTATTTAGCATAAGGGCCGTTGTGTCCTCGCTGTGGGAAAATTATTCCCTCTGGAGACCAGTTTAATAAAGGCAGCTTATTGCAACATGAAATGATTAGGTAAGGATGAAGCCTGGATTGTGTTTGCTGCTTCTGGTTTAGAGCTGAAGAAAAGTAAATGAAGTGCGGAGGGTGTAAAAATTCCTTCAGCTCATGTTGCTAAAGCTGCCCAAGGGACTGGCAGATCTAAATGGTGGAGAAATTGATTCTCCCTTGTTTCTAACCTTCTCTCTTCATGCTTGTGGATTTAGATGGTCTCAGGTGAAACAGTGTTTTTTTCTCATCTCCAACTCATTGGTTTAAAAATAATTGCTGAGGCTATGGGATAAATGTATCTAATCCATTTATCCATTTAGAGAGGCAGCATGATCTAGTGAAAAGAACATGGGCCTGAGAGTCGAAGGACCTGGGTTCTAATCCCTACTCCTCCACTTGTCTCTTGTGTGACCTTGGGCAAATCACTTTGCTTCTCTCTGTGCCTTAGTTTCCTCATCTGTAAAATGGGAGTTAAGACTGTGAGCCCCATGGGAGACATGGACTATGTCCAACCTTATTATCTTCTATCTACCCCAGAACTTAGGGCAGTGTCTGGCACATAGCAAGCGCTTTACAAATACCATTAAAAAAATAAAAGAAACAAAAAACAACCCACACTTCATTTTTCAATGATTTCTAGCACATATAGGTCTCCAAATTCTGATTTACTCAGGGTTTGGGTAAAAGTTATACTACAGAGATACTTCAGCAATTCATACATGCCCTTTCCATAATCATATTATAAGATTTTATTTGAATGTCCATGAGAGAAGAACTAAAGTTATCTATAGTCATAAATCCTGCAACCCCTTCATCCAAATCCTTTCCTAACTGATGCCAGACTACTGAGAAGAGTACATCTCTCACTCAGTATCTTTTCATGAAGGAAAGAAGACTGGTTTTCAATTAGATCTCAGCCAATGGATTTTTGAATTTACCAGTCAACTTTTTTCAGGAGTTGATCGCTCCTCTTCTCTCTTACCACCAACCTCTTCTTGTTCTCTTCTTGCTCACATCCTCCCTTCCTGGCAGGCCCTTCTCCTTCACATCTGGCAGATCACTGCTCTCCCCACCTTCAAGGTCCTTCTGAAATCGCCTCTCCTCCAGGAGACCTTCCCTGATTTCTTATCTCTCCATCCAATTTTCCCCCACTACTCCTACTCCAGCATTTCTGCATCACCTAAGACCCTGGGTACTCATCACCTCTTCCCAACCTTGCTAGCCCTTAGGTACATTTCTTGAAACTCAGTTGCTTCACCCTTGTCTTGTCTTATGCTGTCGGGTCATCTCTGACCCATAGCGACTCCATGGACACATCTCTCCCAGAACGCCCCACCTCCATCTGCAATTGTTCTGGTAGTGTATTCATAGAGTTTTCTTGGTAAAAATACAGAAGTGGATTATCATTGGCTCCTTCCTCATAGTAAACTTAAGTCTCCATCCTCAATTCTCTTCCATGCCGTTATTGCCCAGCACAGGTGAGTTTTGACTTGTAGCTGATTGCCTTCATTCGTTCATTCATTCAATTGTATTTATTGAGCGCTTACTGCATGCAGAGCACTGTACTAGGCGCTTGGGAAGTACAAGTTGGCAACAGATAGAGACGGTTCCTACCCAACAACGGGCTCACAGTCTAGAAGGGGGGACAGACAACAAAACAAAACATGTAGACAGGTGTCAAAACCGTCAGAATAAATAGAATTCTAGCTATAGGCACATAAAATAGAGTAGCAAATATGTACAAGTAAATTAGAGTAATAAATCTATACAAATATATACAAGTGCTGTGGGGAGGGGAAGGAGGTAGGGCAGAGGGGGGATGGGGTGGAGGAGAAGAAAAAGGGGGCTCAGCCTGGGAAGGCCTCCTGGAGGAGGTGAGCTCTCAGTAGGGCTTTGAAGGGAGAAGGAGAGCTAGTTTGGCAGATGTGTGGAGGGAGGGCATGCCAGTCCAGGGGGAGGACGTGGGCTGGGGGTCGATGGTGAGACAGGTGAGAGCAAGCCACAGTGAGGAGGTTAACGTCAGAGGAGCAGAGGGTGCGGGCTGCACTGTAGAAGGAGAGAAGGGAGGTGAGGTAGGAGGGGGCAAGATGATGGAGAGCCTTGAAGCTGAGAGTGAGAAGTTTTTGCTTAATTCATAGATTGACAGGCAACAACTGGAGATTTTTGAGAAGGGAAGTGACATGCCCAGAGTGTTTCTGTACAAAGATAATCTGGGCAGCAGAGTGAAGTATAGACTGAATTGGGGAGAAACAGGAGGATGGGAGATCAGAGAGGAGGCTGAGGTAGTAATCCAGTCAGGATACAGTGAGAGATTGAACCAGCAAGGTAGCGGTTTGGATGGAGAGGAAAGGGCGGATCTTAGTGATGTTGTGGAGGTGAGACCAGCAGGTTTTGGTGACGGATTGGATGTGTGGGGTGAACGGGAGAGCAGAGTTGAGGATGACACCAATGTTGAGGGCTTGTGAGACGGGAAGGATAATAGTTCCATCTACAGTGACGGGAAAGTCAAGAAGAGGATAAGGTTTGGGAGGGAAGATAAGGAGCTCAATCTTGGACATAATGAGTTTTAGATGGCGGGCAGACATACAGATGGAGATGTCCTGAAGGCAAGAGGAGATAAGAGCCTGGAGGGAGGGAGACAGAGCAGGGGCGGAGATGTAGATTTGGGTGTCATCAGCGTAGAGATGATGGTTGAAGCCGTGGGAGTGAATGTGTTCACCAAAGGAGTGAGTATAGATAGAGAACAGAAGGGGACCAAGAACTGACCTTGAGGAACCCCTACAATAAGGGGATGGGAGGGGGAGGAGGAGCCCACTGAGGAGACTGAGAATGAACAGCCGGAAAGAAAAGAGGAGAACCAGGAGAGGACGAAGTCTGTGAAGCCAAGGTTGGATAGCGTTTTGAGGAGAATGGGGTGATCCACAGTGTCGAAGGCAGCTGAGAGGTCAAGGAGGATTAGGATAGAATAGGATCCATTGGATTTGGCAAGAAAGAGGTCATTGGTGACCTTTGAGAGGGGTACAAAGAAGTTACAAAGAAGGTATCTTTGTACCTTCCATTCGCTAGCCACTGCCCAAGCTAGGAATGGAATCGATATGCCACTGTTTGACTCGCCCTCCTTTCGTAGAGACTAGTAGAGTACTGGAAACTCTCCAGGTGCGACCCTGAGAGGGGTTGCTTCACCACACCTGCAATATATTTTAACATCAGTGTCCCTGCATTTAATCGCAAGATCCTTGAGATGTATTAACTGTGTTGTACCATTCCAAATGGTGTGCACAGAATCAGTACTAAAAAAATGCAATCCCCATTTTACAGATGATGAAACTGAGGCACAGAGCAGTTAAATGACTTGCCCAAGATCACACCGCAAGTAGGAGGCAGACCTGGATAAGAACCCAGCTCTTAGAACAATGCTTGGCACATAGTAAGCACTTAACAAATACCATTATTATTATTATTATTATGATTATTATTATTATTAACCCATGTCCTTTAACTCCCAGGCCTGTATTCTTTCCGCTGCTTCTCCAGGTTTGCACTTGCCCACTTTTCCCCTTTTAGTACCTGTGTCAGCTATCCTCCTGTCATCCATTCTGCTCTCGTGTCCTGCCCAGTGGAGCTGGACCATCTTGGCTTATTTTGATTCAGTTTTCAATCTCTGTTTGTTCATTTTTGGATAGTGTAGTGCCTAGAAGCAGAATTTGGTTATTGCTTTAAATTTTGTGGCACGGCTGAAAACTTTTGGTTGTGTGTAGAGTTTTCTGTGGACTAGTAACTTCAGTTTTCAGGCACAGTGACAGATTAGGGTTGGGTGTGCTCAGTAGAGTGTGCATTTTTGCATTGTTGGATGAGGTATTGTGTAGAGGCAGAATTTGGGGATTGTTTCAAGTTGTATGTCACTCCTGAAAACCTTTGGTCGTGTATAGAGTTTTCTGGTAGGCTGGTGACCAACTTCAGTTTTGAGGCACTGTGACTGATTAGGGTTGGGTGTGCACAGTCCCTGGCTGTTGGAGAGAATCATTTTGTGTGCTTGCTGCCTCAAAAGCCTAAGCTGTTGCACCTTTATCCACTTTGTCTAACACCACACTCACGTTTACTCTGCAAACATTTGGAATCTTTCAGTTTTATCGATTTTCAAATTTCTCAACTGAGCATTCAGAGTGTGCAGAACAGTCTACTAAACTCTCAGGAGAATGCAGTAGAATTAATAGACAATAATAATAATGATGGTATTTGTTAAGCGCTTACTATGTGCCAAGCACTGTTCTAAGCGCTGGGTAGATAGAAGGTAATCAGGTTGTCAATCAATCAATCGTATTTATTGAGCGCTTACTGTGTGCAGAGCACTGTATTAAGGGCTTGGGAAGTACAAGTTGGCAACGTATGGAGACAGTCCCAACAGTGGGCTCACAGTCTAAAAGGGGGAGACAGAGAACAAAACCAAACATACTAACAAAATAAAATAAATAGAATAGATATGTACAAGTAAAATAAATAAATAAATAAATAGAGTAATAAATATGTACAAACATATATACATATATACAGGTGCTGTGGGGAAGGGAAGGAGGTAAGATGGGGGGATGGAGAGGGGGACGAGGGGGAGAGGAAGGAAAGGGCTCAGTGTGGGAAGGCCTCCTGGAGGAGGTGAGCTCTCAGTAGGGCCTTGAAGGGAGGAAGAGAGCTAGCTTGGCGGAAAAATATGGAACGCTTCACGAATTTGTGTGTCATCCCCATGTTGTCCCACATGGGGCTCACAGTCAATCCCCAATTTACAGATGAGGTATCTGAGGCACAGAGAAGTAAAGTGACTTGCCCAAAGTCACACAGCTGACAAGTGGCAGAGCTGGGATTAGAACCCCTGACCTCTGACTCCCAAGCCTGTGCTCTTTCCGCCAATCCAAAAACCTGCCTACAAAATAATTTACAAATAAGAGGAAGAAGTGCTTGACCCTCTCCAATCCGGTTTCCGCTCTCTTCATTCTAACAAGACTGCTGTCTCCAAGGTCACCAATGACCTCCCCTTTCACAAATCTAATAGCCTCTACTCTCTGAATCCTCCTAGAAGTTTTGGCTTGGACACTGTGGACCCCTCCCATCTCCTGGAAATGCAACCTAATCTTTGGTGTTACTGGTTCACCTCTGAGCTATTTGCCTCTCTCTTCCTTATCTTCTACACTAGTCCTTCTACTGCCTCTCACCAACTAGCTGTGAGCTTCCTTCATCATCATCATCATCAATCGTATTTATTGAGCGCTTACTGTGTGCAGAGCACTGTACTAAAGTGCTTGGGAAGTACAAGTTGGCAACATATAGAGACAGTCCCTACCCAACAGTGGGCTCACAGTCTGGGTCTCCTCCTCTTCTAATTTATGCGAACCCACTTGGGGAGTCAATCTGTTCCCATGGTTTCAGCCACCACCCTATACAGATGATCAATCAATCAAGCAGTGTGGCTTAGTGGATAGAGCCCAGGTCTGGGAGCCAGAAGGACCTGGATTCTAATCCCGGCTCCACCACATGTCTGTTTCGTGACCTTGGGCAAGTCACTTAACTTCTCTGTGCCTCAGTCACCTCATCTGTAAAATGGGGATAAGAGGGTGAGCCCCATGTGGGACAGGACTATGTCCAACCTGATTAACTGGTATCTACCTTAGTGCTTAGAACAGTGCTTGGCACATAGTAAGCACATAACAAGTCTCTTTTGCAGGCTCCTCCTCCCCCTCCCATTCTCTCACCGTGGGGGTTCCCCAAGGTTCAGTGCTTGGTCCCCTTCTGTTCTTGATCTACACGCAATCCCTTGGTGACCTCATTCGCTCCCACGGCTTCAACTGTCATCTCTACGCTGATGACACCCAGATCTACATCTCTGCCCCTGCTCTCACCCCTCTCTCCAGGCTCACGTCTCCTCCTGCCTTCAGGACATCTCCATTTGGATGTCTGCCCGCCACCTAAAGCTCAACATGTCGAAGACTGAACTCCTTGTCTTCCTTCCCAAAGCTTGCCCTCTCCCTGACTTTCCCATCTCTGTTGACGGCACTACCATCCTTCCCGTCTCACAAGCCCGCAAACTTGGTGTCATCCTCGACTCCGCTCTCTCATTCACCCCTCACATCCAAGCCGTCACCAAAACCTGCCGGTCTCAGCTCCACAACATTGCCAAGATCTGCCCTTTCCTCTCCATCCATACCACTACCCTTCTCGTGCAAGCTCTCATCCTATCCCGTCTGGACTACTGCATCAGCCTTCTCTCTGATCTCCCATCCTCGTGTCTCTCCCCACTTCAATCCACACTTCATGCTGCTGCCCGGATTGTCTTTGTCCAGAAACGCTCTGGGCATGTTACTCCCCTCCTCAAAAATCTCCAGTGGCTACCAATCAATCTGCGCATCAGGCAGAAACTCCTCACCCTGGGCTTCAAGGCTGTCCATCCCCTCGCCCCCTCCTACCTCACCTCCCTTCTCTCCTTCTACTGCCCAGCCCGCACCCTCCGCTCCTCCGCCACTAATCTCCTCACTGTACCTCGCTCTCGCCTGTCCCGCCATCGACCCCCGGCCCACGTCATCCCCCGGGCCTGGAATGCCCTCCCTCTGCCCATCCACCAAGCTAGCTCTCTTCCTCCCTTCAAGGCCCTACTGAGAGCTCACCTCCTCCAGGAGGCCTTCCCAGACTGAGCCCCTTCCTTCCTCTCCCCCTCGTCCCCCCTCCATCCCCCCCATCTTACCTCCTTCCCTTCCCCACAGCACCTGTATATATGTATATATGTCTGTACATATTTTTTACTCTATTTATTTATTTATTTTATTTGTACATATCTATTCTATTTATTTTATTTTGTTAGTATGTTTGGTTTTGTTCTCTTTCTCCCCCTTTTAGACTGTGAGCCCACTGTTGGGTAGGGACTGTCTCTATATGTTGCCAATTTGTACTTCCCAAGCGCTTAGTACAGTGCTCTGCACATAGTAAGCGCTCAATAAGTACTATTGATGATGATGATAACAAGTACCATAATTTGTTTATTTTATCAATCATATTTATTGAGCGCTTACTACGTCCAGAGCAATGTACTGAACACTTCAGAGAGTACAATATAACAATATAACTGACATATTCCCTTCTCACAGTGAGTTTATAGTCTAGAGCGGGAGACAGACGTTAATATACATAATAATACAGACTCCTGAATTGATTTGACCTGGGGTAGACCTCTCACCTCTTCTGCAATCTCATATTTCCTCTTGCCTCCAAGACAGATCCTCAAAGATTTTCCACCCAGTGCCTCAAATTTAATGTATCTCAAAGTGAGCATTTCATCTTCTCTCCCAAATCCTCTCCTCCACCTCACTTTCCCATCACAGTTGATAACTGATAAGCTTCAAGGCTGTCCATCACCTCGCTCCCTCCTACCTCACCTCCCTTCTCTCCTTCTACGGCCCAGCCTGCACCCTCTGCTCCTCTGCCGCTAACCTCCTCACTGTACCTCATTCTCGCCTAGTCCTGCCATCGACCCAACTTACGTTGCCAACTTGTACTTCCCAAGCGCTTAGTACAGTGCTCTGCACACAGTAAGTGCTCAATAAATACGATTGAATGAATGAATGAATGCATCTTCTCTCCCAAATCCTCTCCTCCACCTCACTTTCCCATCACAGTTGATAACACTACCCTCCTCCCTGCCTTGGAGGAAACTTGACTGCCATATGCAGTTGCCTATTTCTACTGTTCCTTCACTGAATCTACTTGTGTCTACCTGTTGGTTGTTTTGGCCACAAAGAAGTGCATTGAGAGAAGTATATTCTCTAATTCCTCAACAGCATTCTATTCAAATCAAGCCGTGAAAATGTGTGCTTTAAGCAGAACTGACTGGATTTCATTCCTCTAGCCACAGGGGAGATTTTTTCCTCCTTTTTCCCATGTTCCTTAGTTTCACCTCCCAAGGAAATCTAAATGTTATGGCTCCAGCACTGCCAATCACAAACACAAAGCTTGTCTTCATCCTGATGCTGGTAACCCAAATAACTGTCCTCATCAAGAGGTATTATTAATTTACTAGACTGTAAGCTTCTTGAGGTCAGAGGTCATGTCTATTTATTGTAAGGATTCAGGACAGTGCTCTGCAAGGAGTAGGTACTCAGTAAAATAGGTGCTTAAGTATTCTTGGGCTGTGGTGAACCTCCTTGCTGCCCTCCCTGATCTCCTTTCTCTCTCCACTCCAGTCCATATTTCACTCTGCTGACCAGATCATTCTTCTACAAAAACATTCAGGCCATGTTTCCCCACTCCTCAAGAAACTCCAGCGTTTGCCCATCCACACCAGCTCGTCTAACAGAAACTCCTCACTCTTGATTTGAAAGCACACAATCACCTTGCCCCCTCCTACCTCACCTCGCTACTCTCCTACTACAACCCAGCCCGCACACTCCTCTAATGCTAGCCTTCTCAATGTACCTCGATCTCGTCTATCTCGCCGCTGATGTCTCGCCCATGTCCTGCCTCTGTGCTGGAACACCTTCCCTCCTCATATCTGACAGATAATTACTCTCCCCCTCCTTCAAAGCCTTATTGAGAGCACATCTCCTCCAAGAGGCCTTCCCAGACTGAGCCCCCTTTTTCCTCTCCTCCTCCTCATCCCCCCCACCCTACCTTCTTCCCCTCCCCACAGCACCTATATATATATGTTTGTACAGATTTATTACTCTATTTATTTTACTTGTACATATTTACTATTCTATTTATTTTCTTAATGATGTGCATCTAGCTTTATTTCTATTTATTCTGATGACTTAACACCTGTCCGCATGTTTTGTTTTGTTGTCTGTCTCCCCCTTCTAGACTGTGAGCCCACTGTTGGGTAGGGACCGTCTCTATATGTTGCCGACTTGTACTTCCCAAGTGCTTAGTACAGTGCTCTGCACACAGTAAGCGCTCAATAAATACGATTGAATGAATGAAGGAGGCCTTCCCTGACTATGCCCTCCTTTCCTCTTCTCCCATGCCCTTCTGTGGCAACCTGTCTTGCTCCCTTTATTCATTTCCCCCTTTCAGCCCCACAAACACTTATGTACGTATCTGTAATTTATTTATTTATATTAATGTCTGTCTCCCCCGCTGCTCACTGTGGGCAGAGAATGTGTCTGTTTATTGTGATATTGTACTTTCCCAAAGGCTTAGTTCAGTGCCCTGCACACAGTAAGCACTCAAAATATATATTCGACTGACTGATGGACTGTATCAAAGTGCTTGAGATACATAATCAACTGGGGTACACAGGTAACCACCTAACTTTCATCGTCCCACTTCACTTGCTTCCGACTTAGGTTTAATGAGAATTTGATGCTTGGGTGTAATTGTTGTACTATGTCTTTTAAAAATAAAAATTGTCCTGTCACAAATACATGGTTGCGGAAAGCACCCCCTGTTTTGGACCCAAAGGTCGGCAACGTATGACTAACAGTCATTTGATGCTTTATCAAATGGAAACGTAGTGGAAATGCATTTATCTAAAATAAGGAACTGAGTTATGGTAGAAACACACATAGTTCTAAATAAGGAATGGCAGTTACCCAACAGCACCGTGAGTTTGCTGCCATGGAAGCCCAGAAGCTACCCACGTTACCTCTTTCCTGCAGAGATATGTAGAGAGAGTTCTGCCCTCTCTGAGGTATGTCAATCCAGCCCTGCTCAGCCCTGGTCTTTCTTCTTCTTTCGTCCTCCTTCCCTCACCAATTCCAGCAGCTGTCCTCCCTCCCTGCATCCCAAATGCTCCCCATTTCCTCCCCAGTCCCCCCTTTCTTTAACCTGTTCCAATATGGCTGTGTTCCATTAGGAACTCTTCCGGACATCCAAACTCTCTCCATTTCCTCCCCAGTCCCCTCTTTCTCCAACCTCCAGCTGCCACTCCCTCCCTTCTCCTCACCCTCCATCCCACTCCCCAACCCAGCCTGGCAGGTGGACGCTACCTTCTTGGGATGAACAATGTGGGACCGAACCAGGATGGGATGTGGAGGGAGCAGGTGGCGGTGAGATTCATTCATTCATTCAATCGTATTTATTGAGTGCTTTCTGTGTGCAGAGCATTGTACTAAGCGCCCGGGAGAGTACAATACAACAAGTAGACACATTCCCCGCTCACAACGTGCTTACAGTCTATGGGGTGAGATGGAAGAGAAGGTCTGAAGTGTCAACTCCCTCATTCCCCACTATGTATGCCTTCTCCCCATTCTCACTCCCCAGTCCAGCCCCGGAAGGCGCCCGTATCCTGAAAGGTGGGAAACAAAAATGCAAAGCAACCTCCAGAAATGCCAGGACTGAGAGGATGGCAGGGCCAGTGTCAGTAGGAACAGAGAGGACCCCAGTAGGACACAGCAGGTTTACAGCTGTTTTAAAATAATGACTAAGGAAATAGAATAGATAGTTGGCAGCACTCTCCTCCAGAGGAAGTGATTTCCATCTGTCTGATGTGGAAACGGAGTGGCAACCCTATCTTAAAGTCCCTCATTTTGGGCAGGGAACAAGTCTACTATCCCTGTTTTGTTTTACTCTTCCAAGCACTTAGGACAGAGCTCTGCACACAATAAGCACTCAATAAATACCACTGACTGATGGATTGATCTTCTGCCTCCCAACTGAAAGGCATCACGGAAGGTAAATATTAATAATAATAACAAATAATAATGATGATGATGATAATGGCCATTGCTTGGTGCTCATTATGTGCCACACATTGTACTAGGTGCTGGAGTAGATACAAAATAATCAGGTCAGACACAATCCCTGTCCCACCAAGGGCTCAGAATCTAAGCAGGAGAGAGAACAAGTATTTAATTCCCATTATATCGTTGACAAAATTGATGCCACACCCAAGGTCTAAATAGTCTCATCTCCTAGATTAAAAAAACAAAACATCAGAGGGTCTTGCAAGGCTTAAGGACCCCTGCAGCCATGTGAGAGATGGAGAGCTGAATGACTATTGTACTCCAAACTTGAGGTAGCACTTCACTAAATGAAATAATAATAATAATAATAATAGTAATAACAATGGAATTTATTGTGTTTACTATGTGCAAAGCACTGTTCTAAGCGAAATGAAACATAGCCTCCAAACCATCAGTAAAACTAAATTCCAAGCTCCTAGGAATACAGAAAGCTGCAGTGTGCTCTGTGGCAACGTCACAACATTTAGCTATGGCATCTGTGGCTGTGACTATGGCAAGGAGACACCTTCAAGATTAGGCTGTTGAAAATGACTGATTAAAAAACAATTTGCAGCTAAACAAGAAATGTGTCAACAACACTGCACATCATTATGATCGCTCACTTCCATCTCCTATTCAGTCATTCATTCAGTCATATTTATTGAGCACTTACGGCGTGCAGAACACCGTACTAAGCGCTTGGGAAGTACATATCAGCAACATATAGAGACAGTCCCTACCCAACAACGGGCTCACAGTCTATTCCACACCCCCACCTATGAAACATAAGAAAACTGGCCAAAATTTGGAGACATCCATATGTCAATCAGTCTAATATTTATTGAGCACTTACAGTACGCAGAGCACATTACTAAGGGCTTGGGAGAGTACAATACAGTAGCATTGGTAGATACTTTCCCTGCTACAAGGAGCTCATAGTCTGGAGGACATTGCCTGTTTGAGAAGCAGTTTGGCCTAGTGGATAGAGCATGAGCCTTGGAGTCAGAAGGACCTTGGTTCTGATCCTGGCTCCACCACCTGTCTGCTGTGTGACTTTGGGCTAGTCACTTCACTTCTCTGTGCCTCAGTTCCCTCATCTGTAAAATGGGGATTCAGCAGCGAGCCCCATATGGGACATGGACTGTGTCCAACCTGATCACCTTCTATCTAGCCCAGTGCTTAGAACCGTGCCTGGAAGTAAGTGCTTAACAAATACCATTTAAAAGAGTGCTTAGTAATAATAATAATAATAATGAAGATGGTATTTGTTAAGTGATTACTATGTGCCAGGCACTGTACTAATTACTGGGATGGATATGAGCAAATCCAGCTGGACACAGTCCCTGTCCCATGTGGGGCTCACAGTCTCAATCCCCATTTTACAGATGAGGTAAATGAGGCAGAGAGAACTAAAGTGATTTGTCCAAGGTCACTCAGAAGACAAGTGGCTGAGTCAGGATTAGAACCCACAACCTTCTGACTCTCAGGCCCGTGCTCTATCTATCGACACAATGCTCTTTGCTCTACAGTGCTCAGCACATGCTAAACACCCAATGAATACCACTGAGTAATTGATATGAGTCCTAGTCACAAAAATGGAAAAAACAAGTGAATCAGGGCGTATTCTTGCAGAAATCTAGAAACAGGTGCTGGATTTCAGGTGTCTATAGGAGCTCTTTCACAGCATAGGGGACACTGAGAAAAATCCACGAGGCTTCAGCAGTGCCACCGTAATCACCACCTGCAACAAAGGAGAGAGACTTGACTGTGGAAATTACTGGGGCTTTCGATTGCCCGAAAAACTCGAGTTGGTCATTTGGGACAAATTGAAAGCATGCAAATGATTATGAATCGCTTCGCAGATTTGGTGGTAATAGAAGTAGCTTTAATTGAGCTCAAACTTGATGAGTGTGGTAACTACATGTTTTTGTCACCTGTCTACATGTTTTGTCACCTGTCTACAGGTTTTGTTTTGTTCTCTGTCTCCCCCTTCTAGACTGTGAGCCCGTTGTTGGGTAGGGACTGTCTCTATATGTTGCTGACTTGTACTTCCCAAGCGCTTAGTACAGTGCTCTGCGCACAGTAAGCGCTCAATAAATACAATTGAATGAATGAATGAATCAGGCACTTGGAAAGTAGAGAATAAAGAAGCGATAAGCTCCCTACCCAACAGGAGGTCACACTCTAATGCAGGAGATGAACATAAGCACACATGAGGAGGATAGAGTGCTTACTGTGCTTATCTGAGGAAGGGGATAAAAATAAATTCATAAGTGCTAGAGTTGACTGAAAAAACGACATGGTTCAGCGTCCTGGGAAGTTGGAGGCAATGAGCCTGAAGAAACCTAAAATTACATAAAAGCTTGCAACTGGGAAACTTTACACACAACCAGAAGACAATCACAAGACAATACAAAGTTTAACATTTCCCAAATTCTGCTACCTAGATCGTTGATAGACAGTGAAGTAGAGAACAGAATAGGCTAGTATAAGTTTTGAGATGTTGACGTCCCCTCTAGGCTATAAACTCCTCATGGGTAGTGAATGTGTCTACCAACTCTGTTTCCAACAGAACTCCTTACATCAGCTTGGAAGCGCTCAATCGCCTCGTCCTGTCCTACCTTACTTCACTACTGTCCTACTGCTAGACTGTGAGCCCGCTATTGGGTAGGGACCGTCTCTATATGTTACCAACTTGTACTTCCCAAGCACTTAGTACAGTGCTCTGCACACAGTAAGCGCTCAATAAATACGATTGAATGAATGAATGAATGAATACTGCATCCCAGCTCCCACACTTCACAGGGTAATGCCAACCTACTCACTGTGCCTCGATCTCATCTATCTCCCTGCCGACCTCTCGCCTGCGTCCTGCCTCTGACGTGGAACGCCCTTCCCTTGATATCTGACTGACGATCACTCTTGTACCTTCACAACCTGACTGAAGGTACATCATCATCATCATCATCATCATCAATCGTATTTATTGAGCGCTTACTGTGTGCAGAGCACTGTACTAAGCGCTTGGGAAGTACAAGTTGGCAACATATAGAGACAGTGCCTACCCAACAGTGGGCTCACAGTCTAAAAGGCGGAGACAGAGAACAAAACCAAACATACTAACAAAATAAAATAAATAGAATAGATATGTACATCTCCTCCAAGAGGCCTTCCCCGGCTAGGCCCTCATTTCCTCTTCTCCCATTCCCTTCTATAGTACACTTACACTTGGATTAAGCGCTTAGTACAGTGCTCTGCACACAGTAAGCGCTCAATAAATACGATTGAATGAATGCACCCTTTATTCACTCGTTCATTCACTCGTTCAGTCGTATTTACTGAGTGCTTACTGGGAAGTACAATTCAGCAGCAAATATTTATTCACCTCTCCTTCAGCCCTACAGCACTTATGTCCATATCCATTATTTATTAATATTAATATTTGCCTCCAGCACTAGACTGTAAGCTCTGGGTGGGGCAGGGAATGTGTCCACCCTCTCTGTCGTACTTGTATATTATATTGTACTCTCTCAAGCTCTTAGTAAAGTGCAGTGCACACAGTAAGCACTCAGTAAATATGAAGGATTGATTGATTCCCAGGGCTTGCTAGAAACAGAGCATTAAACTTTAAATTACATTCAGGCTCTATAAGGCTGTGGTGGTATCCATTCTTCTATATGGCTATGAAACCTGGAGTGTTATTAGGTCACCTATAACCATTCTCACCATTGAATGTCAGGGGCAAGTTAACAATTATGTCCTAGAAGGTGGTCAGCTCACTAGCTTTGAGGCCACATTTCACAGCTTCACTGGCTAGGTCACGAGTGGAGAAAGAAACAGGGCATCGTTCCTGAGTGGTGGTTTCATGGTGAACTGAAAGAGGACACATAGACGCCTGGAGAGTGGGATAGATCTTGAGTCTATTAGCTTGTAAATTCCTTATGGGCAGTGATTGTGTCTACCAACTCTATTAATAATAATAATAATAATAATAATAATAATAATAATATTTGTTAAGCACTTACAATGTGCTAAACACTGTTCTAAGTATTGGGGTAGATACAATCAATCAATCAATCAATCGTATTTATTGAGCACTTACTGTGTGCAGAGCACTGTACTAAGCACTTGGGAAGTACAAGTTGGCACCATATAGAGACAGTCCCTACCCAACAGTGGGCTCAGGTAATTGGGTTGTCTCACACAGGGCTCACAGTCCTTATTCCCATTTTACAGATGAGGTAACTGAGACACAAAGAAGTTAAGTGGCTTGCCCAAGGTCACACGGCAGACAAATGGTGGAGTAGAAATTAGAACCCATGCCTTCTGATTCCTAAGCCCGTGCTCTTGCCACTAAGCCACACTGCTTCCAACTTCTCTATTTATTGTACTCTCTCAAGTGGATAGTACAGTGCTCTGCACACAGTAAGTGCTCCAATATGATGGGTAGATTGAACACAATAGTCACTTAATAAATTCCACTCGGTGTAGTCTCAAACAATGCAACATTACAGTGGTCTGTTGGGAGACCACTAAAGCAGAATGGACCAGTCTGATAGAAATCAGTCAAGGGATTGCTCTCCTTGAGTCTACATTTTGTGCATATCGAGATACTAGGAGGCAGGCTTAAAAGCAGACATAGGCCCTGTGTGAGATAAATATATCAGTAAAGCAAAGAATTGCCCTTATATGCACAGAGTTAGAAAGGGAGTGAAGTCACACATAGTATTTTCACCTCCTCCTGCATGCATGGAAAAGGATCTCACGGTTAGCAATATCAAAAACCAGGCTCAGCTATGAAGGTGAATGTATAAGTAATACATATAAATGGAGAGAAAATGTAAGTTTTAGAAATGAAAATTGAGTATATTTGACTTTGTCACATATCTGAAAGTGATGATGTTGAGTTTCATATCAGTTTTCCAAAAATCTGCTGTTTGAACTACTTTCAAGCTTCAGGCTCATCTGGAGAGTCCATGCCATTCGAAGCATTGATGGAGAACATTACTGTAAGCACTGTGTTTGACAATGAATGATGGCTCCGATGGATTGTCATCTTTTAGCCTGATGGATTGTGATGCAATTCAGAGCCATAAAAAGAAACGTTCTTAAAATGACTAAAGAAAAAGTCTTACTCTGGCAGACTTCAACATTCTCTTCTCTTGTGTAACTTCCCCAAATCCAAGAGGCATTGCTTGCCTGGTTGAGAGAGTGCAGAACCAGATTGGTATTGGATGGCAACTCTTTCTTTTTATTGCACAGTGATAAACTTTGCTTCATTTTAAAGAAGATGTTAAAGCATGACACAGCCCAGACTCAGTCATAATGTTTAAACCCTCCAATTCTCCAATTGGTAAAATAGGTGTAATGGCATTACATGAGACTAATAATAATAATAATGATAATAAATGTGGTATTTGTTAAATGCTTACTGTGTGTGAGGCTCTTTTCTAAGTGCTGGGTTAGATACAAGCTAATCAGGTTGGACACAGTATCTGTCCCAGTTGGGGCTCACAATCTTAATCCCCAGTTTACCGATGAGGTAACAGGCACAGATAAGTGAAGTGACTTGCCCAAGATCACACAGAAAGCACGTGGCAGAGCCAGGGTTAGAACTCAGATCCTTCTGACTTCCAGGACTATGCTGTATCCACTAGACCATGCTGCTTCTAATAATAATAATAATAATGATAATAATGACTGTGGTATTTGATAAGTGCTTACTGTGTGCGAAGCACTGTTCTAAGTGCTGGGGTAGATACAAGTTAATTAGGTTGGACACAGTCCCTGTCCTACATGGGGCTCACAGTCTTCATCCCCATTTTACAGTTGAGGTAACTGAGGCACAGAGAAGTGAAGTGACTTGCCCAAGGCCACGCAGCAGACAAGTGGCAGAGCTGGGATTAGACCCCAGGTTCCTTTAACACCCAGGCCTGTGCTCTCTCCGCTAATGATGATGATGGCATTTATTAAGCGCTTACTCTGTGCAAAGCACTGTTCTAAGCGCTGGGGAGGTTACAAGGTGATCAGGTTGTCCCACGGGGGGCTCACAGTCTTAATCCCCATTTTACAGATGAGGGAACTGGGGCACAGAGAAGTGAAGTGACTTGCCCAAAGTCACACAGCTGACAAGTGGCAGAGCCGGGATTTGAACCCATGACCTCTGACTCCAAAGTCCGTGCTCTTTCCACTGAGCCATGCTGCTTCTCTGCTTCATATATACATATGAAGCACCATATCCACTGAAAGCATAGGTAAAATGTGTTTCAGATACACAGCCTTGTGTTCATTAGACTGATCTGATTTGTTTCAGGACTTTACCAAGCAGGCCGGTGTTTATTTTTCAGGCAGTATTGGTAACCCTTTTTCCAGGGCCTAAAGTAAATCTCCTCATCCTGCCTAATCAACGGACCTAAGGGCCCTTATCATATAGGTAATAATAATAACAATGATGACAATTGGTGGGGCTGGGATTAGAACCCAGGTCTTCCAACTCCCAGGCCCATACTCTATCCACTAAATCACGCTGCTTCTCTGTAGAAAGTCATGTTTCTGGATCAGCTGGAAATTTCACAAATGACCTTAGGATGGGCCAATTTAGTTTTGTCAGCGTTGGCAGTGGGGTGGACAGCAGTCACTTCTGCTGCTGTCATGGGAGTTGATGAGGAGGACTAGTTATGGCCCCACTATGGGTCCCCACCATCCTCCCTCCCCTGCCCCCCAACCCCCGTGGTGAAGTTGGTGGCCTCGGTAGCCACGATGCTCTCTGTGATGGCGGAGGATGGTGATGGCAACTGACGTGATGGCAGCTTGGCTGTCATCCCCTTTTCTCTCTCTCTTCTCATATGTGCCTTCTCTTCTAGCACCTCCTTTTGCTCTGGCCTCTGAAGATGGCTTCATTTTAATCCTGGCTCCGCTACTTGTCTGCTGTGTGACCTTGAACAAGCCACTTAACTTCTCTGGACCTCAGTTACTTCATCTGTAAAATGAGGATTAAGACTGTGAGCCCCATGTGGGACAACCTGATTACCTTGTATCTGCCCCAGTGCTTAGAACAGTGTTTGGCACATAGTAAGCACTTAACAAATAGTATTATTATTAATAATAATAATAGATGTTTTATGGGATTTGTTAAGCACTTACTGTATGACAAGCACTATTCTAAAGGCTGGGCTAGGTATAAGTTAATTAGGTCAGACACAATCCCTGTTCTGCATGGGGCTCACAGTCTAAGTACGAGAGAAAACAGGTACTCGATACCCATTGACAGTTGAGGAAATTTAGGGACAGAGAAGTTAAGCAGCTTACCCAAGGTCACACAGCAAGCAATTGACAGTAGCAGGGTTAGAACCCAGATCCTCTGATTCCCAAGTCCATGTTCTTTCCATAAGGCCTTGTGCCCAGGTTGGTAATAATAATAATGACATTTGTTAAGTGCTTACTATGTGCAAAGCACTGTTCTCAGCGCTGGGGTGGATACAAGGTGATCAGGTTGTCCCACGTGGGGCTCACAGTCTTAATTCCCATTTTCCAGATGAGGTAACTGAGGCCAAGAGAAGTTAAGTGACTTGCCCAAAGTCACAGAGCTGACAAGTGGTGGAGCCGGGATTTGAACCCATGATCTCTGACTCCCAAGCCTGTGCTCTTTCCACTGAGCCATGCTGCTTCTCTTTAAGGCATTGGCAGACATGGGGTTAGAATTGAGCTCACCTGACTCCCACATGTATGTCCTCTCCAGGAAAAGCCCACATTATCCCATGGGTTTGTTGAGGTCGTTACGTGAATGTTTAGGGTCTCCTAAGAGCCTCCACATTCCTCGATCATCATCATCATCATCAATCGTATTTATTGAGCGCTTGCTGTGTGCAGAGCACTGTACTAAGCGCTTGGAAAGTACAAGTTGGCAACATATAGAGACAGTCCCTATCCAACAGTGGGCTCACAGTCAAAAAGGGAGAGACAGAGAACAAAACCAAGCATACTAACAAAACAAAATAAATAGAATAGATATGATTTGTCTTGGGTTATCAAGGGCCAAGACCCTTATTAAGGTCACATTTCCTTCAAGAGGCCTTCCTTGAGTAAGCCAACTTTCCCTGACTCCTCTCCCTTCTGGGTCATCTATGAATTTGGATCTGTACCCTATAAGCAGTTGATATTCACCCCCCCTCAGTGCCCCGCCCCCACACTTACACATATATCTATTATTTATTAATTTATATGAATTTCTGTCTCTCTTTCTAGACTGTAAGCCCATTGTGGGGAGGGAACATGACAACTGACTCTATTGTAGTCTCCAAAGTGAGTGCTCAATAAATGCCATTGGTTGACTGATCGAAAGACCCAATGGTCTGGCAGGCCTATCCTTGACATTAATAGTTGGATTATTTTACTTTAAATTTTGCTCAATCCAATGGGAAAATTCTGGGACAATGAGCTGGTGGTCTGGATGTGAGAGGGCTTCCTTATTCTGGTTACCTTGAAACTTCGCCAATTAATCTGATGGCAATGTAATAGAGATTTGCAAAGTTTGGGATGCGATGAACACTTAATACAATGTTCTGCACACAGTAAGCACTCAATAAATTTGATTGATTGATTGAGCCTTAGAGACCTGGAGTGGTTCCTTTCTGCTTGGGATAAAACGTGACAGTCAGCAAGGCAGCTTCTAGTTAGTCTGAACCAATTCTATTCAGATGCTCCGCATATTATGCCTGTGTGTGCGTGTAAGCGAAGAACAAAAGAGAAGGGAAATGCTTCCCTAATTATTTCTCAAATTATTTTTCTTGAAGAAGTAGGGAGAAGGAAAGGAAGTCCTCCCTGCTTTGATATGTCTGAGCTGAAAGCGACCGTTATTGTCTCTTGTCAAAGTTTGGCCTGTGGGGCCCACTTCCAAGGAAGTTATGCTGCTAACATTTAACTTATTAAACAGCCTAAGTGCTGAATAATGGACCGCAAGTGTTTGCTAAGACACCCCGGGGAGGCTTGGGGGCATAATGCCTCCCTCTCTCCCCTTTAATTAGGCCATGACTAATTGAAAAGGGACCCATCTTGGGGTCCATAAAGGATTTTCCAATTCTGCATTATCTCAGGTTGCAGCAGGCGGTAGAATGTGCCCTAAGAACTGCTGCCGTGTACTTGGGGAATTGCATTTGAGCAAGAAAATGTTCCTGCAGACAACAAAGTGACACTGAGCCAAGCCTCAGTGGTTCTCTGATCCTCATTTCATGTCTCAAAGTTGGGTCTTCCAGATGTGCCTTTTTATCAAGAGTTGAAGCAAGCACCAGTCAATCAGTGGTATTTTTTGAGCGCTCACTGTGTGCAGAGCACTGTTCAAGCACTTGGTAGAGTACAAAACAGAGTTGGTAGACATGTTCCCTACCCACAAGGAGTTTACAGTTTAGAGGGGGAAACAGGCATTAAAATAAATTACAGATCTGTGTTACAGGTATGCTGTGGGGCTAAGGATGGGGCAAAATCAGTATGGGGGCTGTTGTTTAGAGGAGAAAAGGGATAGAGGAGACTGCCAAGGATATCCAGGAATGCTCCAGATGGCGTAGCACAGGGAGTTCTTTCTTTAGAAATAATAATAATAATAATAATAATAATAATGGCATTTGTTAAGCGCTTACTATGTGCAAAGCACCATTCTAAGCACTGGGGGGATACAAGGTGATCAGGTTGTCCCACGTGGGGCTCACAGTCTTAATCCCCATTTTACAGTTGAGGGAACTGAGGCACAGAGAAGTTAAGTGACTTGCCCAAGGTCACATAGCAGACATGTGGCAGAGCTGGGACTCAAACCCATGACCTCTGACTCCCAAGCCCGTGCTCTTTCCACTGAGCCACGCTGCTTCTCTAAGTCCAATGGTGTGAGAGGATTGTCTGCCACATTTTTATGGTGTACGTTAAGCACTTACTATGTGCCAGGCACACTGCTAAGTTATTTTGGTCAGATACAGGCCTTACCCCACATGGAGCTCACAGTCTAAGTTGGAGGGAGCAGGATTTAATTCCCAATTTTCAGATGAGGTAACTGAGGCCCAGGGAAGTCAAGTGACTTGCCCAGTGTCTCACAGCAGATAAGTGGTGGAGATGGGATTAGAACCCAAGTCTAATGATGCAGCATGGTGCAGTGGATAGAGCATGGGCATGGGTTCTAATTCCAGCTCATCCACTCATCTGCTGTGTGAGCTTGGGTAAGTCACTGAACTTCTCGGTGCTTCAGTTACAGTGGGGATTGAGACTGTGAGCCCCACATGGGACAGGGACTATGTCCAACCCAATTTGCTTGTATCCACCCCAGCACTAAGTACAGTGCCTGGCACATAGTAAGCACTTAACAAATACCAGAAGTATAATGTATATATATATATATATGTATATACTTGTATATACTTGTATACTTGTATATACTTGTATATATATATATATATATATATATATATATATATATATACAAGTCCCCTGAATCCTAGGCCTGTGTTCACTAAGCCATGATGCCACTTGACTGCCGTGTGACCTTGGCCCACATCCTCCCCCTGGCCTGGAATGCCCTCCCTCTGCACATCCGCCAAGCTAACACTCTTCCTCCCTTCAAAGCCCTACTGAGAGCTCACCTCCTCCAGGAGGCCTTCCCAGACTGAGCCCCCTTTTTCCTCTCTTCCTCCCTATCCCCCCCGCCCTACCTCCTTCCCCTCCCCACAGCACCTGTATATATGTTTGTACAGATTTATTACTCTATTTATTTTACTTGAACGTATTTACTATTCTATTTATTTTGTTAATGATGTGCATCTAGCTTTATTTCTATTTATTCTGATGACTTGACACCTGTCCACATGTTTTGTTTTGTTGTCTGTCTCCCCCTTCTTGACTGTGAGCCTGTTGTTCGGTAGCGACCGCCTCCATATGTTGCCAACTTATACTTCCCAAGCACTTAGTACAGTGCTCTGCACACAGTAAGCGCTCAATAAATACGATTGAATGAATGAATGAATGAATGAATCTTGAAGTAGCTTGGCCTACCTCGAAACAGCATGGCCTATTGGCTCGAGTATGAGCCTGGGCGTCACAAGGACTTGGGTTTTGATACTGTCTCCACCACTTGTCTGCTGTGTGACCTTGGGTAAGTCACTTAACTTCTCTGTGCCTCCAGCACCTCATCTCTAAAATGGGGATTAATACTGTGATCCCCACATAATTATAAAATAATAATGATGGCATTTGTTAAGTGCATACTATATACGAAGCACTGTTCTAAGCGCTGGGGGGGATACAAGGTGATCAGGTTGTCCCACGTGGGGCTCACAGTTTTAATCCCTATTTTACAGATGAGGTAACTGAGGCCCAGAGAAGTTAAGTGACTTGCCCAAAGTCACAGAGCTGACAAGTGGCGGAGGTGGGATTTGAACCCGTGACCTCTGGCTCCCAAGCCCATGCTCTTTCCATTGAGCCACGCTGCTTCTCTTAAGCAGCTGTTCTCACATGGGACAAGGACTATATCCAACCTGATTAACCTAGAGTTACTCCAGTGTTTAATACAGTGCCTGGAACATAGTAAGCACTTAACAAATTCCATTATATAAAAAAAGTTACTTTACTTATCTGCGCCTCAGTTTCATCATCTGTAAAATCGGGATTCAACAGCTGTTCTCCCTCCTACCTAGACAATGAGTCCTATGTGGGCTAGGGACTGGGCCCAACCCTACTATCTTTTTTATCTACTCCTGCTCTTAGTACAGTGTTAGGTAAAGAGCAAGCACTTAAGAAATACCAAAATTACTCTTATTATTATTTTTATTATTATTAACAATAATAAATGTGTCATGCATAAGAACAGTGTACTTCGCTTTATGTACGCCCACGAACTTAATCAACCACACCTTGTACCACCCTGTAAATCAATCAGTCATATTTATTGAATGTTTTCTGTGTGCAGAGCACTTTACTAAGCACTTGTGTGGGTGAAGAAAGGGAAGCTTAAGAAAACTCTATAGATACACTACCAGAAGGATTTCAAATGGAGGTGGGGCATTCTTGGAGGGATGTGTCCATGGCATCGCTTTGGGCCGGAGACAACTTGATATCATAAGACAGAATAGAAATCTAGGTCATGACATATGTGTCAAGTTGAGGGGCATGTGCGACAAATGGTGAGAAGCCAAAATTGAAGAAGTCCAAACCAAGGACTTCTAGACATTGCTAAAGAAGAATATATGCCTCTGTGCAAACAGTCCTTGTATCTCTGTGATGTGAAGATGGAACCAGGCTCAGCAGGCAAGAAGGCAATCCTGGAGAGATGGTAACAACTTCTAGACTGTTGTTAGGTAGAGACCGTCTCTATATCATCATCATCATCAATCGTATTTATTGAGCGCTTACTGTGTGCAAAGCACTGTACTAAGCACTTGGGAAGTACAACTTGGCAACATACAGAGACAGTCCCTACCCAACAGTGGGCTCACAGTCTAAAAGGGGGAGACAGAGAACAAAACCAAACATACTAACAAAATAAAATAAATAGAATAGATATGTACAAGCAAAATAAATAAATAAATAAATAAATAGAGTAATAAATATGTACAAACATATACATGTATACAGGTACTGTGGGGAAGGGAAGGAGGTAAGATGGGGGGGATGGAGAGGGGGACGAGGGGGAGAGAAAGGAAGGGGCTCAGTCTGGGAAGGCCTCCTGGAGGAGGTGAGCTTTCAGTAGGGCCTTGAAGGGAGGAAGAGAGCTAGCTAGCTCTATATGTTGCCAACTTGTACTTCCCAAGTGCTTAGTACAGTGCTCTGCACACAGTAAGCGCCCAATAATACGAGTGAATGAATGAACACCTCAATAGTCTCCCAAATGCCTTCTACTACCAATTAAGAAGATGTACAAAATACGGAGAAGCTATCAACATCCTAAGACATGGCACCTGTCTCAAACATTAAAGAAGTCACAGCAGCCATCAGATCCATGGAAAATGACAAAGCCCGTGGAATATTCACAGATGTGAAGTGAACATACTTGTTTAACACAGACTTAGGGAATCTTGAGAGTTATCCCTCCAACTACCAATCTTTGTTGCGCTGGTGGGTGAGGCAAGAAGAACATGACTGCTTTTCTTTCAAGGCATGTAACTTTGAATCAGAAGTGCCATCTCTGAATACAGAATACCAACCACGTTTGAACTTTAAAAACTATACATAGCCTGCACCATGTAATAGATGTTTGGGAGAGTACAAAACAATAGAGTTAATAGACACAATTCCTGACCTCAAGGAGCTTACAGACTAGAGGGGGAGACAAATATTCAAATAAAATTACGGATAGGGGAAATGGATAGGTATAAAAGTGCTGTGGGGCCAAGGGTGGGATGATAATGATAGCATTTATTAAGCGCTTACTATATGCAAAGCACTGTTCTAAGTGCTGGGGAGGTTACAAGGTGATCAGGTTGTCCCACGGGGGCTCACAGTCTTAATCCCCATTTTACAGATGAGGTAACTGAGGCACAGAGAAGTTAAGTGACTTGCCCAAAGTCACACAGCTGGCAATTGGCAGTCAGGATTTGAACCCATGACCTCTGATTCCAAAGCCTCTTTCCACTGAGCCATGCTGCTTCCCACGATATTGGGATGAATATGAAGTACCTGAGGGGCACAAATTATAATAATTGTGGTATTTGTTGAGCACTTATTATGTCCCAGACTGTACTGAACACTGGGCTAGATACAAGATAATCAGGTCCCACAGTCTAAGCAGGAGGGGGAACAGATAATAATAATAATAATATTAATAATTGTGGTATTTGTTAAGCACTTACTATGTGCCATGCATTGTACTAAGTACTGGAGTGGATACAAGCAAATCAGGTTGGACACAGTCCCTGTCCTATGTGGGGCTCACAGTTTCAATCCCTATTTTACAGATGAGGTAACTGAGGCCCAAGGTCACATAGCAGACAAGTGACAGAGCCGGCAAAGCAGCATGGCATATTGGATAGAATACAGGCCTGGGAGCCAGAAGAACCTGGGTTTTAATCCCAGCTCTGCCACTTGTCTGCTAGGTGACCTTGGGTAAGTCACTTCACTGCTCTGGGCCTCAGTTCCCTCCTCTGTAAAATGGGGATTAAGACTGTAAGGCCCATATGGGACAGGGACTGCGTCCAATCTGGTAACCTTGTATCTAGTCCAGGGCTTAGACAGTGCCTGGTAGATAGTAAGTGCTTAAAAAATGCCATAAAAAAAAAACCACCCATGACCTTCTGAATCTCAGGCCCATGCTCTATATACTACACCATGCTGCTTCTCACAGATCAAAGTAAGTAGGTGAAATGGGAAAATGAGGGCTTAATCAGAGTACAATTTTGGAAGTACAATTTTAGTAGGACTTTGAAGGTGTACTTCCCAAGCACTTAGTACAGTGCTCTGCACATAGTAAGCGCTCAATAAATATGATTGAATGAATGAATGAATGAGGGGAGAGGGGTGGTTTGTCAGATATGAAGGGGGAGGAAGTTCCAAACCAGAGAGAGGATGTGAGCAAGGGGTCAACAGTGAGACAAACAAGATTGGGGTACAGTGAGTAGTCTGCTTGTGCTGTCATGAGCCCATTGTTGGGTAGGGACCATCTCTATGTGTTGCCAATTTGTACTTCTCAAGCGCTTAGTACAGTGCTCTGCACACAGTAAGCACTCAATAAATATGATTGAATGGATGAAAGTCAGCGAGGTAAGGCAGGAGAGTGTGAGCTGATTGAGTGCCTTAAAGTCAATGGGAAGGAGTTTCTGTTTAATGTAGAGGTGAATGTGTAATCATTGGAGATTTCTGAGGAGTGGGGAGACATCAACTGTATTTTTTTTAGAAAAATGATCGGGGCAACAGAATGAAGTGTGGACTAGAGAGGGAAAGGACTGGAGGCAGGGAGGTCATGAAGGAGGCAGATGCAACATAAAAGCAGGATATAAGAAGTGCTTGCATCAGTGAGGTTAAAGTCTGGTTGGAGAAGAAGGGGAGGAGTCTAAAGATGTTGTGAAGGTGGAACTTACGAGATTTGGTGACAGACTCAATATGCAGGTTAAATGAGAAAGTTAAGTCAAGGATAATGCCAAGATTTAGGGCATGGAAGATGGGGAGGATGATGGTGTTGCCTACAGTGTTGGGAAAGTCTGGAGGAAGACAGGGCTTGGGTGGGAAGATGAGAAGCCTGTTTTGGATGTGTTAAGTTTGAGATAATAATAATAATGAGGATGGTGTTTGTTAAGCGCTTACTATGTGCAAAGCACTGTTCTAAGTGCTGGGGAGGTTACAAGGTGATTAGGTTGTCCCACGGGGGGCTCACAGTTTTAATCCCCATTTTACAGATGAGGTAACTGAGGCACAGAGAAGTTAAGTGACTTGCCTGAAGTCACACAGCTGACAGTTGGCGGAGCCGGGATTTGAACTCATGACTTCTGACTCCAAAGCCTGTGCTCTTTCCACTGAGCCACGCTGCTTCTCCCACCGAGCCACGCTGCTTCTTGAGATGTTGGCGGCACATCTAAGTATAGATGTCCTGAAGGCAGGAGGAAATATGAGAATGCAGAGAAGGAGACTGTAGGGCTGACTAGAGAGAGATGGGAATCATTTGGGTGGAGATGGTAGTTGAAGCCATGGGAGCAAATGAGTTTTCCAAGGGAGTGAGTCTAGATGGAGAATGGAAGGGGACTCAGAACTAAAGCTTCCTTAAGCCACTCCTACCGTGAAGAGAACCAGGAGAGGACAGTGTCAGAGAAGCCGAGGTTGGATAATGTATCTTTTTTTATGGTGTTTGTTAAGCATTTGTATATTATGTGCCAGGTACTGTTCGTTCTCGGCTGTCCCGCCATCGACCCCCGGCCCACGTCATCCCCCAGGCCTGGAATGCCCCCAATCCCTCTGCCCATTCGCCAAGCTAGCTCTCTTCCTCCCTTCAAGGCCCTACTGAGAGCTCACCTCCTCCAGGAGGCCTTCCCAGACTGAGCCCCTTCCTTCCTCTCCCCCTCGTCCCCCTCTCCATCCCCCTCATCTTACCTCCTTCCCTTCCCCACAGCACCTGTATATATGTATATATGTTTGTACATATTTATTACTCTATTTATTTATTTTACTTGTACATATCTATTCTATTTATTTTATTTTGTTAGTATGTTTGGTTTTGTTCTCTGTCTCCCCCTTTTAGACTGTGAGCCCACTGTTGGGTAGGGACTGTATATGTTGCCAACTTGTACTTCCCAAGCGCTTAGTGCAGTGCTGTGCACACAGTAAGCGCTCAATAAATAACGATGGATTGATTGATTGATTCTAAGTGTGGGGTAGATACAAGGAAATCAAGTTGGATACAGTCCGTGTCCTACTTGGGAATAACAGTCTTAATCCCCGTTTTACAGATGAAGTAACTGAGGCCAGGAGAAGTGAAGTGACTTGCACAAGGTCACACAGCAGACGAGTGGCAGAGCCGGGATTAGAGCCAGGTCCTTCTGACTCCAGGCCCATGCTTTTAACTACTAGCCCACACTGCTTCCCAGGAAGAAGCAGGTATTCAGGAGAACAGGGTGGTGAGAAGCAGCGTGGCTCAGTGGAAAGAGCACGGGCTTTGGAGTCAGAGGGCAGGGGTTCAAATCCCGGCTCCACCAATTGTCAGCTGTGTGACTTTGGGCAAGTCACTTAACTTCTCTGCGCCTCAGTTCCCTCATCTGTAAAATGGGGATTCAGACTGTGAGCCCCATGTGGGACAACCTGATCACCTTGTATCCCCCCAGCTCTTAGAACAGTGCTTTGCACAGAGTAAGTTCTTAATAAATACCATTCTTCTTCTTCTTCTTCTTCTTCTTCTTCTTCTTCTTCTTCTTCTTCTTCTTCTTCGAAAGCAGTTGAGAGATCAAGGAGGATTAGAATTGAGTAGAAACCACTGGATTTGGCAAGGAGGAGGTCACTGGTGACATTGGGTAGGGACTGTCTCTATATGTTGCCGACTTGTACTTCCCAAGCGCTTAGTACAGTGCTCTGCACACAGTAAGCGCTCAATAAATACGATTGATTGATTGATTGATTGATTGATTGGAGAGGGCAGGTCTATGGAGTGGAGTCACATTGAAGGAGGTCAAGAAGAGAATTAGAGGAGAGGAAGTAGAAGCAGTGGGTGTAACACCTCATTTGAGTTTGGAAAGAGTGGTAGGAGGGGGTGGAGGTGATAACTGGAGGAGCTGTGGGGTCAAGGGACTTTCTGAGAAGACAAAGGATACATGGAAATGTTTGAAAGCAGTGGGGAAGGAGCCACTGGAGAATGAATGAATGAATGAATCAATCGTATTTATTGAGCACTTACTGTGTGCAGAGCACTGTACTAAGCGCTTGGGAAGTACAAGCTAGCAACATATAGAGATGGTCCCTACCCAATGGTTGAAGATGGTGGTCGTGGAGGGAAGATGAGAGGGGAGGAGAGTTTCAATAAGGTGCAAAGGAATCGGGTCAGAGGTGCAGGTAGGTGAGGTAGAGAAGCAGCATGGCATAGCTGCATAAGCGCTTAGTGCAGTGCTCTGCACACAGTAAGTGCTCAATAAATACGATTGATTGATAGTGGACAGAGCACAGGCCTGAGAGTCAGAAGGTTGTGAGTTCTAATCCTGGTCCACCACTTGTCTGCTCCGTGACCTTGGGCAAGTCACTTGGCTTCTCTGTGCCTCAGTTACCTCATCTGGAAAATGGGGATGGAGACTGTGAGCCCCACAGGGGACAGGGACTGCGTCCAACCTGATTTGCTTGTATCCACCCCAGCGCTTAGTACAGTGCCTGGCACATAGTAAGCCCTTAACAAATACGATTTTTATTGTGGGGTAAATTTTAAGAGGAGGCAGGTGATTCATTCATTCAATCGTATTTTGTCTCTTGTGGTACCATTGGGAAGGGTGAAGAGTCAAGGAGGGGCTGGAGGAGGGGATTGGAGAAGAGCAATTTTTAAGGAGGTCACGCCTGCTAGTTTCAGTTTATCAGTTAAATAGGTGGGGTAATAGCTGGGGAAGGCAGAGGGACAGGATTTGAGGAAGAAGTTAGAAGTCTGAAACACCTGGTATGGGCAATAGGCATGAGAGTCAACAAGGATAATAATAATAATAATGATGGCATTTATTAAGCGCTTACTATGTACAAAGTACACAGTCTTTTAGACTGTAAGCCCACTGTTGGGTAGGGACTGTCTCTATATGTTGCCAATTTGTACTTCCCAAGCACTTAGTACAGTGCTCTGCACACAGTAAGCGCTCAATAAATACGATTGATGATGATGATGATGCAAAGCACTGTTCTAAGCGCTGGGGAGGTTACAAGGTGATCAGGTTGTCCCATGGGGGGGCTCACAGTCTTAATCTCCATTTTACAGATGAGGTAACTGAGGCACAGAGAAGTTAAGTGACTTGCCCAAAGTCACACAGCTGACAATTGGCGGAGCAGGGATTTGAACCCATGACCTCTGACTCCAGAGCCCCGGTTCTTTTCCACTGAGCCACACTGCTTCTCTATGGAGGAGATGGAAGGGTGGATGTCATTACTGGGAGGAGGAAGGGGCAGAGTCTAAACAGGTGAGGATGAGTTTGAGATGGGCTAGGTTGGCCTGATGTCTGGATTTCTGCCAGAAGTGCTCCTCAGCTTTAGCACAAGCACAGAGGAAGCATACTGTGGAGGTGATACAGGGCAGCGCTTAATAATGCAAGACTGAAGCAGGGAAAGGGGAGTGAAAGAGTTGGGGTCAATTGAGAGAATGGGATTGAAGGCATGGATTTGTTCTGGGAGATAAAGGTAGGTTGGGTATGAAGCTTGTTGTGGGCAGGAAATTAATCTATTTATTATTATATTGTTCTCTCCCAAGTGCATAGTACAGTGTTCTGCACACAGTAAGTGCTCAATAAATGTGACTGACTGACAGACAAGACTAAAGGGACAATTTTCCTTTGGAAAATTGGAGAGAGTCGAGAGATCAGAGGGTTCTGTGAACAAATAAGAGTATTGTGGTGGTGTGTGTGTGTCTGTGAGAGAGAGAAAACAAGAGCAAGAGTGAGTAAGAGAGAGAGAAGGCAGATGAGGAGGTTGTGGTCAGAGAGTGGAATCTTAGAGCTCATGAAGTTAGAGATTATACAATGACAAGAGATACTGAGATCTAGCATGGTCCAAGTTGGTGAGTGGGTGAAGTGAGGTGGAGCAGGAGGTCAGTGGATTTGTCTGCTATGTGACCTTAGGCAAGTCATTCACTTCTCTGTGCCTCAGTTCCCTAATCTGTAAAATGGGTGTTGAGACTGTGAGCCCCATGTGGGAAAGGGACTGTGTCCAACCTGATTTGCTTGTATCCACCCCAGCACTTAGTACAGTGCGTGGCATGCAGTAAGCACTTAACAAATACCACAATTATTATTACATTCTCAGTCTCCTTCACAGGCTCCTCCTCCCCCTCCCATCCCCTTACTGTAGGGGTTTCTCAAGGGTCAATTCTTGGTCCCCGTCTGTTCTCCATCTATACTCACTCTCTTGGTGAACTCACTGACTCCCACGGCTTCAACTATCATCTCTATGCAGATGACACACAAATCTATATCTCCTCCCCTGTTCTCTCTCCCTCCCTCCAGGCTCATATCTCCTTCTGCCTTCAGGACATCTCCACCTGGATGTCTGCCCACCACCTAAAGCTCAACATGTCCAAGACTGAACTCCTTATCTTCCCCCCCAAACCCTGTCCTCTCCTTGACTTTCCTGTCACTGTGGATGGCACTACCATCCTTCCCATCTCACAAGCCCACAACCTTGGTGTCATCCTTGACTCTGCTCTCTCATTCACCCCACACATCCAGTCCGTCACCAAAACCTTCCAGTCTCACCTTCACAACATCGCCAAGATCTGCCCTTTCCTCTCCATCCAAACTGCTACCTTGTTGGTTCAATCTCTCATCCTATCCCGGCTGGATTACTGCATCAGCCTCCTTTCTGATCTCCCTTCCTTCTGTCTTTCCCCGCTTCAGTCTACACTTCACTCTGCTGCCCGGATTATCTCTGCACAGAAACGCTCTGGGCATGTCACTCCCCTCCTCAAAAATCTCCAGTGGTTGCCTGTCAACCTACGAATCAAGCAAAAACTTCTCACTCTTGGCATCAAGGCTGTCCATCACCTCACCCCCTCCTACCTCACCTCCCTTCTCTCCTTCTACAGCCCAGCCCGCACCCTCTGCTCCTCTGATGTTAACCTCCTCACTGTGGCTTGTTCTCACCTGTCTTGCCGTCGACCCCCAGCCCATGTCCTTCCCCTGGCCTGGCATCCCCTCCCTCCTCACATCCACCAAACTAGCTCTCTTCCTCCCTTCAAAACCCTATTGAGAGCTCACCTCCTTCAGGAGGCCTTCCCAGACTGAGCCCTCCCTTTTCCTCTGCTCCTCCTCCCGTCCCCCCCCCCCAACCCAATCCCCTTCCCCTCCCCACAGCACTTGTGTATATTTGTACATATTTTTTACTCTATTTTATTCATGATGTGTATATATCTGAGATGCATGCTGGCTCAGTGGAAAGAGCCCGGGTTTGGGAGTCAGAGGTCGTGGGTTCTAATCCCGGCTCCGCCACTTGTCAGCTGTGTGCCTTTGGGTAAGTCACTTCCCTTCTTGGTGTCTCAGTTACCTCATCTGTAAAATGGGTATTAAAACTGTAAGCCCCAGGTTGGACAACCTGATTAACTTGTATCTATCCCAGAGCTTAGAACAGTGCTTGGCACATAGTAAGCACTTAACAAATACCATCATTATTATTATTATCTATAATTCTATTTATCTATTCTGATGGTAATGACACCTGTCTACTTGTTTTGTTTTGTTGTTTGTCTCCCCCTTCTAAACTGTGAGCCCGTTGTTGGTCAGGGACTGTCTCTAACTGTTGCCAAATTGCACTTTCCAAGAGCTTAGTACAGTGCTCTGCACACAATAAGTGCTCAATAAATACGATTGAATGAATGAATGAGTGAATGAAGGGCAAGAGGATGTGGGCAACAGGAAGGTCATAGGGAACATCCACATGGATATTTGTCTCCAAAGACTTGGCTATATTCCTTATGCATGATAGAATAGTGTTGAATATTAGTGTGCCTCTTAACCTTTTTAACACTAGGATAATAAAAGATCAAGAATTTTGTTTTTCTTCTCTTGTAATTAAACTCATCACTGTAGGTTTTAGTAAATTTAGCTTCTCTATGCTCAGGTATTCTGCAGTTTTTTCCTGGCTCTTCTAGCACTCCCTTTTGAATTAGACTGTGAGCCCCATGTGGGACAGGGAATGTGTCTGACCTGATTATCTTGTAACTACCCCAAAACTTAGTACAGTGCTTGGCACATAGTAAGCACAGAACAAGTACCGGAATTATTTTCCTTCAAACTATTTTGTTTCAGGTTAAGCCTTAAGATGATTTTTAAAAAACTAGTTTAAGGGGGAGGGGGCGTCTGTTGATGGTATCAAATGTTATTTTAAGATTTACGAAAACAGTAGATAGATCTTGTGGTAGCTACTGCACTTTTTCTGTATTTTGTTGTACTGCAAAGATCATATCTGTTCTGCTGAATTTTACTCTGAAGCCACATTGTGATTAAGGAACTACAGGATAACTATGTTTTTCAGTAGCCAGTAGAGAAGGATTCTGGACAGAATCTTGCTGGCAACAAATAAACATTGGGATTTCCTGATGGTTTCCAAAGTAAGTTCTCACTTTTCTATTTGAAAGTGGTAAATACAGTGACACTTTTGAAGTGCTCTGGCATTTCATCAGATTCCTATATGCTGAGTGGGACATCACGTAATAGTGGTAGTAGTAGTAGTAGTTGTAGTAGTAGTAGTTGTAGTAGTAGTAGTAGTAGTAGTAGTTGTAGTAGTAGTAGTAGTTGTAGTAGCAGTAGTAGTAGTAGTAGTAGTAGTAGTAGTAGTCATAGTAGTAGTAGTATCTACACTCTGTCTCTATCTACACTCACTCCCTTGGTGAACTCATTTGCTCCCATGGCTTCAACTATCATCTCTACGCTGATGACACCCAAATCTGCATCTCTGCCCCTGCTCTCTCTCCCTCCAGGCTCATGTCTCCTCCTGCCTTCAGGACATCTCCATCTGGATGTCTGCCCGCTATCTAAAACTCAATATGTCCAAGACTGAACTCCTTATCTTCCCTCCCAAACCCTGCCCTCTCCCTGACTTTCCCGTCACTGTAGATGGCACTACCATCCTTCCGGTCTCACAAGCCCACAAACTTGGTGTCATCCTCGACTCCACTCTCTCGTTCACCCTCACATCCAATCTGTTACCAAAACCTACCAGTCTCACCTCCGCAACATCGCCAAGATCCGCCCTGTCCTCTCCATCCAAACTGCTACCTTGCTGGTTCAATCTCTCATCCTATCCCAACTGGATTACTGCATCTGCCTCCTCTCTGATCTCCCATCCTCCTATCTCTCTCCACTTCAGTCTATACTTCACACTGCTGCCTGGATCATCTTTGTGCAAAAACGCTCTGAGCATGTTACTCCCCTCCTCAAAAATCTCCAGTGGTTGCCTGTCAACTTACGCATCAAGTAAAAACTCCTCACTCTGCTTCAAGGCTGTCCATCACCTCGCCCCCTCCTACCTCACCTCCATTCTCGCCTTCTACAGCCCAGCCTGCACCCTCCACTCCTCTGCTGCTAACCTCCTCACTGTACCTCATTCTCGCCTGTCCCGCCATCGACTCCTCCTGGCCTGGAATGCCCTCCCTCCGCACATCCGCCAAGCTAGCTTTCTTCCTCCTTTCAAAGCCCTACTGAGAGCTCACCTCCTCCAGGAGGCCTTCCCAGACTGAGCCCCCTTTTTCCTCTCCTCCTCCCCATCCCCCCACCCTACCTCTTTCCTCTCCCCACAGCACCTGTATATATGTATGTACAGATTTATTACTCTATTTATTTTACTTGTACATATTTACTATTCTATTTGTTTTGTTAATGATGTGCATTTAGCTTTAATTCTATTTATTCTGACAATGTGACACCTGTCCACATGTTTTGTTTTGTTGTCTGTCTCCCTCTTCTAGACTGTGAGCCCATTGTAGGGTAGGGACCGTCTCTATATGTCACCAACCTGTACTTCCCAAGCACTTAGTACAGTGCTCTGCACACAGTAAGGCTCAATAAATATGACTGACTTACTGAATGAATGAATGTAGTAGTGGTTGTAGTAATAGTATTTAGTGAGTGCCCCTGGTGTGTTCATTCATTCAATTGTATTTATTGAGCACCTACTGTGTGCAGAGCACTGTACTAAGCGCTTGGGAATTACAAGTAGGCAACATATAGAGACGGTCCCTACCCAACAATGGGCTCACAGTCTAGAAGGGGGAGACAGAGAACAAAATAAAACATGTGGATAGGTGTCAAGTTGTCAGAACAAATAGAATTAAAGCCCAATGCACACCATTAACAAAATAAGTAGAAGAGTGTGTGATACACGATACTAAGCACATGGGAATTGCAAAACAAGCAGGTGTCATATTCCCTGCCCTCAAGGAGCTTATACTCTAATGGAGGAGACATATATAAAAATATTTACAATAGAGTAATCATAATAAGTGCACTTAGTACAGTGCACGTAGTGCTCAATAAATACAATTGATTGATATATGTGAAAGGGCTCAGGATGGGTATAAATTGGTGCTGGAAGGTTTGTAGGATTTAAGGTGCTGGAAACTAATTGGGGACAGCTTATTACAGGGGGTTAAATTTTAGGAGGGCTTTGAATGTAGAGCCTATGCTGTGGTTTGTCGGATTTGCGGAGGGAGAGAGTTCCAGACTGGAAGAACAGGGTGGGCAAGGGGACAAAGGTGGGAGAAGTCAGAGTGAGGTACAGTTAGAAGGTTAGATGTCCACCAGAGCCAGGAGGTGATGTATACCTGTGGGAACCTCTCTCCCTCCCCTGTCAGGGGCAGATGTTGTGGGAATTCTAGAATATCCCCTTTCCATCTTGGATAGGTGGAGAACAGGTGGAGGTGAGGCAGTCAGGTGGTCAATCGTGTGCAGAGTACTGTACTAAGAGCTTGGGGGAGTATAATATAACAATAAACAGACACATTCCCCGCCCACAGTGAGCCTTCAGTCTAGAGGCGTCCGTATTCAAGAAGAAATGGAGATTATTATAAAATTACTTTACTATGTCAGGACAGCAATAAGGACTTACAATGAATTTAAGGCAAATTAAAAATATGTAGAGGGCTGCCCCTGGAAGACCTACAGACAATGTCACTGAATTCTGTTTCCTAAGCAGGACAGTCTCTAATGATGCATAGAGTGGTAAAGAAATATAGAACAAAATAAAGAGGCGAATTATTTTCGGACATTGATATGTTGGCAAAAAAGGGGCATCAAGCTTCATACTAAGTTGAAGGACTGTAAAGTGGTGGTGGTGTCCACCCTATCAATCAATGAAGTAGTCAGTGGTACTTGATCAGAGCACTGTACTAAGTGCTTGGGAGAGTACAATATGAAAGAGTAGGTATAGGTGATCCCTGCCCATAAGGAGCTTCCTATCTAGCGGGGAAGATGGACACTAAAATAAATTACAGATGGATATGTACCTAAGTGCTGTGGGGCTAAGGGAGGAGTGAATGCCAGAATGCTTAAAGGAAATGAACCCAAGTGCATGGGTGATGCAGAAGAGAGCACTTAGTTGGAGAAGACATGTTAGAGGAGACATGATTTTAGTAGGGAGATGTGATTTTTTTGGATGGCTGTGAGACGTGGACTATAGAAGATCCATCCACTGTCTTGAATTGTTTTACCACTCCAGCCAACTCCTGTCCATACTTCACTCTGCTGCCCAAATCATTTTTCTACAGAAACGTTCAGGACATGTCACCCAACTCCTCCCAAAACTCCAGTGGTTGCCCATCCACCAAACATCAAACATCAAACAGAAACTCCTCACCATTGGTTTTACAGCACTCCACCTCCTTGCCCCCTCCTACCGCACCTCACTACTCTCATACTACAACCCAGCCTGCACACTCCTCTCCTTTAGTGCTGCATTTCTCACTGCCTTAATCTTGCCTGTCTCACTGCCAGCCCCTGGCATGTGTCCTGCCTCTGACCAGGAACACCCTTCCTCCTCAAATCCAACAGACGATTACTTTCCCCTGCTTCAAAGCCTTATCGAAGGCACATATCCTGCAAGAGGCCTTCCCAGACTGAGCCCCCCATTTCCTCTTCTCCCATTCCCTTCTGCGTCACCCTGACTTGCTCCCTTTGTTCTTCCCCCTCCCAGCCCCACAGCACTAATGTACATATCTGTACATAAGTGCTTAGTACAGTGCTCTGCACACAGTAGGCACTTAATTAATATGATTGAATGAATAATTTATTTATTTGTATTGATGTTTGTTACCCCCTCTGTAAGCTGTAAGCTCGTTGTGGGCAGAGAAGGTGTCTGTTTATTGTTGTATTGTAACTTCCCAATCATACTCAGATTAAATGGCTCTATTCAAATTGTATAAAATGAAGAAAGGTAGGAGTAATAGTCATTAAGGGTCTACTATGTGCAAAGCACCACCTGAAGTACTGGGAAAAAAATCAATGAGTGGTATTTTTTGAGCAATTATTACGTGCAAAGCACTGCTGTAAGCACTTGGGAGAGTACAAGAAAATTAGCAGACACTTTCCCTGTCCATAGGAGCTTACAGCATTGAGGCGTAGACAGACATTAATATGAATAAATAATTTGTAATAAATAATTTAAAGATATGAATATAAGTGCTGTGGAGTTGGGAGAGGGGTGAATATCAAATATCCAAAGGTCACAGATCCAAGTGCAAAAAATCCTCACAGGTGGGATTTAGATGCAGTCTCTGACCCTCAAGGGACTTCCGATCTATGAATAAGGTTGGCAATGAATGGATTAGGAAAAAATGAAGCAGTAAAAATGCAAATCAACCCAGAAGTGAAGGAAAATAACTTGTGAGAGTCCTGAGGGACAGGGACCAGGTCTAAATCCCACCTGTGTATTAAAGTTCCTTGTCCACAGCAAGCACTTAATAAATACTATTACTACAACTACTACTACTAATAATAATAATTGTGGTATGGTCCAGGCACTGTACTAAGCGCTGGGGTAGATGCAAGGTAATCAGTTTGGAGACAGTCCCTGTCCTACATGGGGCTCACAATCTTAATCCCCATTTTACAGATGAGGTAATTGAGTTACAGAAGGAAGTGACTTCCCAAGGTAACCCAGCAGACAAGTAGCAGAGCTGGGATTAGAACCCAGGTCCTTCTGACTCTCAGGCCTGGGTTCTATCCACTAGACCATGCTGCTTCTCAAGTAGTAGTAGTAGGACAATTACTACTCCTCTACTACAGCAAGAGCACTAAAGATGAAGAGCACCAGGCTCACAGCAGTCAGGTGCAGCCACAGCCTTCCCAATGTTTCTAAAATTTGTGGGGGGCAGGGGAACACTCCCCTATAAAGCTCACACTTGGAGAGTTTCCAGTACTCTACCAGTCTCGGCTATGGGAGGGAGAGTCAAGCAGAGGCATACCAATTCCATTCCTAGCTTGGGCAGTGGCTAGCGACCAGAAGACAATCTGCTACAAGTCACCTGTGCCCGGCAACAGCGGCAAGGGAGAGGGTCGAGGGCAGACTCAAGTTTACGTACAGAAGAAGGCAATAGTAAGCCACTTCCATATTTTTACCAAGAAAACCTTATGGATGCACCACCAGATCAATTGCAGATGGAGGTGGAGCGTTCTGGGAGAGATGTGTCCATGACGCCGCTATGGGACAGAAACGACTCAACAGCATAAGATGAAAAAGAGGGACATTGCCAAGGTTTGAATTCCTGCTGACCCCACTTCCACGGAGCAGTTGGAGTCTCACAATGAGTCAGTGTGGGAGGGTGTTGAGGGAAGAGGAACTTATCTCCTGTGTTTGGTTTTGCCCTTTGGTTTCTGAATGACGTTTTCCCTGTTGTGTTTTGCTGTTGTCTGAGAGCTAGAGCAACTTCCAGGTAATAAAGACCTAAAGTTAAAGATGACTCTTTCTTTCAAGGGAGAAGCCCCCTAAGTAGGGATCTAGAAAATCAGCATCGTTTTCCATGATTCTGGCCAGGTTTATAGTTTGCTTTGCACTGTTGATCCGTGTGGGTGGGTTCCAGCTCTCAATTCCTTGTGGCTTCCTGCCCGGTGAAGCAGAAGCTAAACTGGCAACATTCCTGCTTTCCCCCCACCTCCATCTCGCCTTGCTCTTGGACTTGTTCTCTAGCTAATTCTCATGAGAGAAGTAACTGAAGCTAATAATAGTGAAAAGCCGATCGTAATCACTGGCCAGTGCTCCTGTTTGTTATGCTCTAGAAATCTTCCCTTGTTCTGGGATAGAGGTGATTTTTCAGAAGAGGACTTTACGGGGTGGAGACAGCTCTGATGTCTGGTCCCAATGTGGCTGGGGACTTCAGACTGAGGTGACGATTGGATTCAGGTGAGATGAGAAGCCTGGAGTTCTGGATGGTTCCAAAAAGGATTCGTATCATTTCCCCTTCAGCTGGGTGGAGGAATGATTAGATGGAAGCAGTATGGCTTAGTGGATAGAGCATGGGCCTGGTAGTTCGAAGGACCTGGGTTCTAATCCCGGCTCCACCACTTGTCTGCTGTGTGACCTTGGGCAAGTCACTTCACTTCTCTGTGCCTCAGATCCCTCATATATGAAATGGGGATGAAGATTGTGAGTGCCATGTAGAATAGGGACTGTGTTGAACCAGATTAACTTGTATCTACCCCAGCACTTAGAACAGTAGTTGGCACATACTAAGTGCTTGACAAGTACCATAGTAATAATAATAATGGTAATTATTATTATTATTATGGGGGGGGGGGGGGGCCCAGGCATGCTAGTAATCCAGTCATATTCACCGTAAGCAATTTTCCCCCCATCATGTACCTCCCTTTGCAAAACTGAATGAGAATCATCTTCCTCATTCACTGTCTAATGCCTGCAGTATTAAGAAGGCCAAGGGACATACTTTTCAATAATGGTGTTCTGTTCTTTTTTATCAAGATGAGGATCCATTTTTAGTGTATGTGAATTGTGCTAACAGTAGTCCACTTTCAGCTCGTATTTATGCCTCCAAGTGATCAGTTTGGGCAGTTTTAATTGCTCTTGACATTTTCATGGGCAGCTTAAATGTGCTTAGCATTTCTAAAAGCAAAATTTCAGGGTTCTTAAAAATGTCAGGGGGAGAGGAGTGACGTAAAAATTCTCAGCCTCCATTTCAATTGGTCTTGGAAATAGACCTGTGAAAAGGAAAACATCATGGAACATTTTGGAGTCTTCACTACTAAATGATCATCGGGCTCAGGCAAGACTATTGGTAATGAGAAAATCATTGGTGATATGAGATTGTAGATAAAAATACTTTATTTTAGTCACTGACTCTTCCCAGAGTGAAAAATGCTACTTTTCACCCTGTAGACATACCCTGAAATTAAGACAGTGTGGCTGCCCCAATTCCCAGATGGGGGCAAAGACAACCATGAATGAAATGAATTTAATATAGATTGATGATCCAAAAAGGTGAGATTTTGGGGGTTTCATTCATGATCGTCTCTCCGTCGTAGAAGAGATATGCAGATTTCAATTTCTTGTCCAACAGAGGTCCCAACAGAAAGTGGAAGAGGGATTTATTTCTCTTTCTTGTTGTCTCCTTATACTTATGCTCAGAATTAATTGATCAATCATTATTTATTGAGTGCTTATAGTGTACACAGTACTGTACTAAGGGCCTGGGAGAACATAATACCAGAGAGTTGGTAGACACATTCCCTGCCCAGCAGGAGCCTACAGTCCAGACAGGAAGAGAGAAATTAAAATGAATTACAGATATGTACCTAAAGTGCTGTGGGGCTGAGAGTGGGGTGAATATAAAGTGCTTAAAGAGTAGAAATTCAAGTGCATAGGTGACACAGAAAGAAGAGGGAGTGGGGGGAATTAGGGCCTCTTGGAGAAGATGTGATTTCAATAAGGCTTTGATCTGTCATATATGAAGGGGGAGGGAATTCCAGGTTAGCAGGAGAACACGGGCAAGGGTTTGGTGGCAAGATAGATGAGATCAAGGAATAGTGAATAGGCTGGCTTTGGAGGAGCAAGGCAAGAGGGCTGAGCTGTAGAAGGAAATCAGAGAGGTAGGATAGGAAGGAACAAGACGATTGAGTGCTTTAAGGCTTGTGGTAAGGAGTTTCTGTTTGATGTGGAGGTGGATGAGCTACCACTGAGAAGTGGGGAGATGTTAACTGAATGTTTTTTTGAAAAATGATCCAGGTAACAGAGTGAAATATAGACTGGAGTGGGGAGAGGCAGAAGACAGGCCTGTCAGCAAGGAGGCAGAATAGGATAAGTGCTTGGATCAATGTGACATTAGTTTAGATAAAGAGGAGAGGGTGAATTTTAGTGATTTTGTGAATAATAATAATAATAATAATGATGATGGTATTTGTTTAGCGCTTACTGTGTGTCCTAAGTACTGGGCTAGATACAAGATTAACATGTTGGACACAATCCTTGTCCCATGTGGGATTCACAGTCTTAATCCCCATTTTACAGATGAGGGAACTGAGGCCCAGAGAAGTGAAGTGAGTTGCTCAAGGTCACTCAGCAGATAAGTGGCAGAGCCAGGATTAAAACCCAGGTCCTTCTGAGTCCTAGGTCCATACTCTATCCACTAGGCAAGACTGCTTCTCAGGCTCCTAATTTGTCTCCTAACTTCAAAGAGAAACCGCATGGTTTAGCGGAAAGAGCATGGGCTTGGGAGTCAGAGGTCGTGGGTTCTAATCCTGGCTCCACCACTTGTCTGCTGTGTGACCTTGGGCAAGACACTTAACTTCTATGGGCTTCAGTTCCCTTCTCTATAAAATGGGGATTGAGACTGTGAGCCTCATGTGGGACAACATACTTACCTTGTATCTACCCCAGTACTTAGAACAGTGCTTGGCACATAGTAAGAATAACAAATACTATCATTATTATTATTATTATTCTAACCGTGGGAGTCCCTCAAGGCTCAGTTCTGGGTCCTCTTCTATTCTCCATCTGCACCCACTCCCTTAGATAACACTATTTGCTTCCATGGCTTCAAATACCATCTCTGTGTGGACGATTCCCAAATCTACATCTCCATCCCTGATCGCTCTCCTCTGCAATCTCACATTTTCTTCTGCCTCTTCTAGACTGTAAGCTCATTGTGGGGAGGGAACATATCTACCAACTCTGTTACAGTGTACTCACCCAAGTGCTTAATACTGTGCTCTGCACAGAGTAAGCATTCAATACATATTCTTGATTGATTTATTCAGGACATCTCTACTTGGATGTCCTGCTGACACCTCAAACTTAACATCTCCAAAACAGAACTCCTCATTTTCTTACCTAAATCCTGTCGCCTTGCCCCCACCAAAACCAGGACTTTTCCATCATTGTAGACAGCACCACCGTCCTCCCTGTTTTACAAGCCCAAAACCTTGGCCTTTTCCTCAACTCATCTCTCTCATTTAACCCACATATTCAACCTGCCATATCCTGCCAGTTGTATCTTCACAACATCACTAAAATCCACTTTTTCTCTCCATCCAAACTGCTACCATATTGACCCAAACACTTATCCTATCCCACCTTGACTACTGCATTAGCAGAAGACATTTTTGATTTTCTGCACTAGCTACTAGTCTGAGACATGATTCTCTGGGAATTAGACACCCAGTTTATGAATACTGCTCATCCAAGAAGAACTATAAAAGAACAAGTTCAGGATGTTTCTGACTTTTGTTTCTGCAGTATTCCTGAATTGTCATCAATAAATGCCACAAAACATTTATGGCATCTTCAAACCTGAAGGACCATTCTATATAGAACCTTAAGATCCTTGATGCATTCATTCATTCATTCAGTTTTATTTGTTAAGCGCTTACTGTGTGCAGAGCAATCAATCAATCAATCAATCAATCAATCATATTTATTGAGCACTTATTGTGTGCAGAGCACTGTACTAAGCACTTGGGAAGTACAAGTTGGCAACATATAGAGACAGTCCCTACCCAACAGTGGGCTCACAGTCTAGAGCACTGTACTAAGCACTCGAGAAAATACAATACAACAATGAACAGTGACATTCCTTGCCCACAATGAGCTCACAGTCTAGAAGTGGGGAGACAGACATCAATACAAATAAATGAAATTACAGATATAATTACAGAAGAAGGCCTTCCCAGACTGAGCCCCTTCCTTCCTCTCCCCCTCGTCCCCCTCTCCATCCCCCCATCTTACCTCCTTCCCTTCCCCACAGCACCTGTATATATGTATATATGTTTGTACATATTTATTACTCTATTTATTTATTTATTTATTTTATTTGTACATATCTATTCTATTTATTTTATTTTGTTAGTATGTTTGGTTTTGCTCTCTGTCTCCCCCTTTGAGACTGTGAGCCCACTGTTGGGTAGGGACTGTCTCTATGTGTTGCCAATTTGTACTTCCCAAGCGCTTAGTACAGTGCTCTGCACATAGTAAGCACTCAATAAATACGATTGATGATGATGATGATGATATATGCATAAGTGCTGTGGGGAGGGGGGAAGAGTAAAGGGAGCATGGCAGGGTGACGCAGAGGGGAGTGGGAGATGAGGAAAAGTGGGGCTTAGTCTGGGAAGGCCTTGGGCAGGAGATGTGCCCTCAGGAAGGCTTTGAAGGCAGGAGAGTAATTGTCTGTCAGATTTGAGGAGGGAGGGCGTTCCAGGCCAGAGGCAGGATATGAGCCAGGGGATATGGACCAGGGCCAGGAACAGACAGGCGAGATCAAGGCACAGTGAGAAGGTTAGCGCTAGAGGAGTGAAGTATGCCGGCTGGGTTGTAGAAGGAGAGAACTGAGCAAAGGTCGGGTCCGGGGGAGGGCAATGAGATGGACTACTTTAAAGCCAATGGTGAGGAGTTTTTGTTGGACACAGAGGTGGATAGGTAACCACTGGAGATTTTTGAGGAGTAGGGTGACATGTCCTGAACGTTTTTATAGAAAGATAATCTGGGCAGTGGAGTGAAGTATTGGCTGGAGTGAGAAGAGACAGGAGGTTGGGAAGTCAGTAACAAGGCTGATGCAATAATCTAGGTGGAATAGAATGAATGATTGTATTAATATAGGAGCAGTTTGGATGGAGAGGAAAGGGCAGATTTTAGCAATGTTGTGAAGGTGGGACCAACAGGATTTGGTGACAGATTGAATATGTGGGTTGAATGAAAGGGAGGAGTCAAGAATAACACCAACATTACAGGCCTGTGAGACAGGAAGGATGGTGGTGCCATCTACAGTAATGAGAAAGTTCGGGAGAGGACAGGGTTTGGGTGGGAAGATACGGAGCTCTGTTTTGGTCATGTTAAGTTTGAGATGATAGGATCTCCCTACATTGTTCATTCCCAACTCCAAGCAGGACCCAAGGGCCTCTCAATCAATTGATTCTACCCACACTATTGTATTCTTCCAAGTGCGTAGTACACTGTCCTGCACACCATAGGTGTTCAATAAATACCCCTGATTGGTATTTTGTCAGGTAGAATTGAGTGCGAGCCCTTTGTTAGGGTCTGTAAAATAGAAATGTTTTGAGGTTCTGTAAGAAAGTGAATAAAGAAGTGTGGCATTGAAAGCACTGGAAAAAGAAGGGGGATGGGTGATGAAGCAGGTTCTTACCTGAAGGAAATCAAGTTTAGTGATATCCATTCATTTACCAGGAATAAAAAAAGTCTGTATGTGTAGTAGTGATTGTCTTTTAGAAGTGATAAAAGTTCTTCAAAACACATGGAAAACTCACTTTCCCTTATGCTAGATTTCTAAGATAATGAACTTTGCTGCTGCAAACCTCTTCACATTGTTCTGCAATGTACATACTGCCCTGTGCAGTCAGGTATGTCTACCCCAGCCGGGCCTTCAAATTTATCCCCAGAGAAGCTTGACAAAATGAATTAAAAAGTCTACCAACACCAACAGTTTGGTTTCTTTCTGGAAGCCAGCTCATAGTTTCCACCAGTCCTTCCCTTGCCCAAGGCCTAGTAGTGATGAGCAGTGGCTGCATTCAGCAATCTTTCTTTGTCTCTGGCTCTGTCTCTCTCGCTCTCAGCCCTCCTTAATTGTTTTGAAAGATCTTTTGGGGTTTGCTGTTTCCAAGTATGTGCCCGTGGCTGGAGTCCTCCTCCTTGCGTCAGTGCTACTCCCCAGTGCTCTTCAGCCTTTTTATCCTAGCCTCCATTCTGCTTCCCTTCTCCCTCATTTTCATTTTTTCCTTCTGTTTTGCCCACTCTCTTCCCTCCTCCCTCTTCTCCTTCTCAGGCTATTTGTGCCAGTCTGGTGGTCATCCCCCTCTTCCTTTACTGCTCACAGGAGATCCAGCACACCTCCTTCCCGCTGCCATGCATAGATCATTCTCTCAATCAACAGTGGTAACTTATTGAGTGCTTACTTTGCGCAGAACATTATTTTAAGCACTTGAGAGGATACAATACAGTTTGTAGACAGGATCCCTGCCCAAAAGGAGCTTACAGTCTAGCAGGAGAGACAGACATTAAAATAAATTCCAGATGAGGAAAGCAACTGTGTTTAAGGATATGTATGTAAGTGCAGTGGGTTACCTGAGTTCTTGGGCATGTGGGACTAAGTGCATGGGTGAGGCAGTATTATTATCGTTATTACTATTATCAAGTGCAGTTGAGTCATTTTCAATTCATAGGGACTCCTTGGATATATTTTCTGCAGAACGTCATGTCCTGACATAATCTATATCCTTGCTAATGGTTCTTCTGTTAACATTGTTATGGTTTCTATCCACCAGCACTTAGAACAGTGCTTGTCACAGAGTAAGCGCTTAACAAATACCATCCTTATTATTATTGTTATTATTATCATCTAGTTGCTGGTCTGCCTCTTCCAGGTTTCCTTGAATTTTTCCTAGCATTAGTGTCTTCTCCAGAGAAGTAGTCCTCCTGATTATGTGTCCAGAGTATGCTAATTTGTCAAGTCATTTGGTCTTCCAAAGACCACTTTGGCTTAATTTGCTCCAAAATCCATTTGTTTGTTTCTTGGGCAGTCCATGGCATTCGCAAAAGCCTTCTCCAATACCACATTTCAAAAGAATCACTGCTCTTTCTATCCTGTTTTTTTCACTGTCCAGCTTTCAGATCCATACATTGTCACTGGAAACAAAATATCGTAGAATTGAAAACTTGGATTTTTGTGGCAATTGTTACATCAACGTATTTCATGGCTTTTTCCAGGTTCTTCATAGCAAATCTTCCTAACATTAATCTTCAGCATAGTTTGGTGAGGCAGTAGGGAGGGAATGTATGATGGGGGAAAACAGCTTAAGTCAGAGAAGATTTCCTAAAGGAGATATTATTTCAGTAGGGCTTTGAGGATGGGGAGAGTAGTGGTCTTTTGGATATGTAAGGGGAGGGAACAGGAGGGAATGGGTGACTGCAGGTGAGACAAGAGAGAAGAACAGTGAGTAGGTGGTGTTGGAGGACAAAAATGTGTAGGCTGGGTTGTAGTGGGAGGGGAGTGAGGAAAAAGTAAGGGGGATAGGGCTGATGGAGTGGCTTGAATTCAATGATGAGGAATTTTTTCTTTTCTATGGTATTTGTTAAGCACTTACTATGTGCCAGGCATTCTATTAAGCAATAGAGTAGATATAAGTTGAATGGGTTGGACACAGACCCTGTCCCACATAGGGCTCACAGTCTTAGAGATGAGGTAGTTGCATCACAGTGAAGTGACTTGCCCAAGGTCACTGAGCAAACAGGTGGCAAAGTGGGATTAGAGTCCAGCTTCTCTGACTCCTACACCCAATCAATCAATCAATCATATTGTATATGTATATATACATATATACACATATATGCATATATACTATATATATGTGTGTGTATACTATATATACTATAGTATATACTATATATATATATAGTATATATATATATACTAATGGGTATATATGTATACCCATATACACCCATGCTTTTTCCACTAGACCACACTGCTTCTTGAGGCCCCCTGTTGCTTGCATATGCCTTTTAATCAGTCAATCAATCAGTTGTATTTATTGAGTGCTTACTGTGTGCAGAGCACTGTACTAAGCACTTGGGAAGTACAAGTTGTCAACATATAGAGACAGTCCCTACCCAACAGTGGGCTCACAGTCTAGAAGGGGGAGACAGAGAACAAAACAAAACATATTAACAAAATAAAATAAATAAAATAGATATGTACAAGTAAAATAAATGAATAGAGTAATAAATACGTAAAAACATATATACATAATCAATCAATCGTATTTATTGAGCGCTTACTGTGTGCAGAGCACTGTACTAGGTGCTTGGGAAGTACAAGTTGGCAACATATAGAGACGGTTCCTACCCAACAGTGGGCTCACAGTCTAGAAGGGGGAGACAGAGAACAAAACCAAACATATTAACAAAATAAAATAAATAGAATAGATAGAGAAGCAGCGTGGCTCAGTGGAAAGAGCCCGGGCTTTGGAGTCAGAGGTAATGGGTTCTAATCCCGGCTCTGCCACATGCCTGCTGTGTAACCTTGGGCAAGTCACTTAACTTCTCTGAGCCTCAGTTACCTCATCTGTAAAATGGGGATTAAGACTGTGAGCCCCACGTGGGACAACCTGATCACTTTGTATCCCCCAAGCGCTTAGAACAGTGCTTTGCACATAGTAAGCGCTTAACAAATGCCAACATTATTATTATTATTATTATGTACAAGTAAAATAAATAAATAGAGTAAGAAATATGTACAAACATATATACATATATACAGGTGCTGTGGGGAAGGGAAGGAGGTAAGGCAGGGGGCATGGAGAGGGGGAGGAGGGGGAGAGGAAGGAGGGGGCTCAGTCTGGGAAGGCCTCCTGGAGGACGTGAGCTCTCAGTAGGACCTTGAAGGGAGGAAAAGAGCTAGCTTGGCGGATGGACAGAGGGAGGGCATTCCAGGCCAGGGGGATGACATGGGCCGTGGGTCGACAGCGGGACAGGTGAGAACGAGGCACAGTGAGGAGATTAGTGGCAGAGGAGCGGAGGGTGCGGGCTGGGCTGGAGAAGGAGAATAGAGAGGTGAGGTAGGAGGGGGTGAGGGGATGGACGGCCTTGAAGCCGAGGGTGAGGAGTTTCTGCCTTTCCTTCTCTGCAGCCTCTGGGACAGTGGCTAAGATTTTCTGTAATAGATCGGCATGGCCCTCATACCTTGTCTGTCTCTGCTCCATTCATATCTGTGATCACCTCACTTATAGAGGGAGGGAGGGATTATGTTTGGGCGTATAATGGTAGTTTCAATAATGCTGGTTTATAACAAGCACTTACCATGTACTAAGTGCTAAATCAAAGTACTAAGTGCTTGGGGGAGTATAATATGACAGTTTTTTGTTTGTTTTTTAAATGGCATTTATTAAGCACTTACTATGTGCAAAGCACTGATCTAAGCGCTGGGGTGGTTACAAGGTAATAATGGCCAGATTGTCCCACGGGGCGGGGGGGGGGGGGGTGGTGGTCACAGTCTTAATCCCCATTTTACAGATGAGATAACTGAAGCACAGAGAAGTTGTGAATTGCCCAAAGTCACACAGCTGACAATTGGCGGAGCCGGGATTTGAACCAAAGACCTCTGACTCCAAAGCCCGTGCTCTTTCCACTGAGCCACACTGCTTCTAGTTGGTAAACATGTTTCCTGCCCACAATGAGCCTACAGTCTAGAGGAAGACTGTTAACTAGAGAAGCAGCATTGCTTATAGGATAGAGCATGGGCCTGGGAATCAGAAGGACTTGGGTTCTAATCCCAGCTCCACCACATGTCTGCTGTGTGACTTTGGGCTAGTCACTTAACCTCTTCGGGGCTCAGTTACCTCATCTGTAATGATAATAATAGTTACAGTTTTTGTTAAGTGCTTATTATCTGTCAAGCACTGTTCTAAGCGCTGGGGTAGATACAAGGTAATCAGGTTGGACACAGACCCTGTCCCACATGGGGCTCACAGTCTTAACTCCCATTTTACAGATGAGGTAACTGAAGCACAGAGAAGTGAAGTGACTTGATCAAGGTCACACAGCAGACGAGTGGTGGAGCTGGGTATAGAGCTCCTGCCTTCTGACTCCCAAACCCATGCTCTTACCAGTAAGCCATTCTGCTTCTCTGTAAAATGGGGATTAAGAGTGTAAGCCCCATGTAGGACAGTGACTGTGTCCAACCTGGCTAACTTGTATCTGCTCCAGTTCTTAGAACAGTGTTTGGCACATAGTAATGGTTAATAAGTACTACTATTATTATTAGTAGTATTATCTTCCCTAGAGTGACCTTCACCTAACTGAGCTATATTCTTAATTAGAGTAGACACAAGATAGGTCAGAAATGGTTTCAATCCCCCAAGGGGATCATGGTTTGGTTTTAATAATCACAATAATGATAATAATAATAATACTGGGCTAAACATAATGGAGAATATAATAGAGTTGGTATTTGTTCAGCCCTTTTATATGATAAGCACTGTACTAAGTGTGAGGTAGATAGATACAAGATAATTGTCAGACCCAATCCCTGTCCCACATGGGACTCAAAGTCTAAGTAGGAAGGAGATGGGGAATTTAATTCCCATTTTGCAGATGAGGAAATTCAGGCAGAGAGAAGTGAAACAACTTGCTTAAGGTCATATGGCGGGCAAGTGGCAGAGTTGGGATTAGAATTTAGGTCCTCTGATTTCCAGGCCCATGCTCTTCCCACTAGGCTACGTGACTTTAAGTGGTTTCTCATCCCCGTTTTACAGATGAGAAAACCAAGGCACAGGGAGGTTAAGTGACTTGCCCAGGACCAACAGCCCAATGGAATGGGGGTGGTATCTGGGCCTCCTAATCCCCTGTTCTTTCCTGCCTGCATACTGTGGCTCTCCCACTAGATCCTACACTGCTGAAGGCAGTGAACTATCATTGTGTATCTTGCATTGAAAAAGCAGATGGCTATGGCAACTGTGTTTCTGAAGGCTGAGCTGACAGCAAGTCTGCACACAGATTTCTGCTGTTCTCTCATGCTGGGAAACACTAGCTCCCCTCATTTAAAATACTCCATGTCGCTCGCCAAATCCTCCGGGTGGCGAGAAATTTTTTGAATGCTCTTTTTAGCAAACACACAATTTGCTCGTCTATCTTCGCATAAATTTTCCAGGAGTATGGCAGTATGGACAGTAAAATTCACAAGTTAGATTATAGGACCCGTGTAATGCTTAAGGAAAAGAGTCCTGTTAGGGGCAGACCTGAAGGGAAGGGAAATTCAACAGTATTATGTTGTCTTTTTGCTGTAGATTGGGGGTTAGGTGTGTAGTTTTGTTTTCTAATTCCCTCTTGCTAATTGGCTCAGTTCTTTTGGCTTATTGATTTCCACTGAACTGTTTCCAATTATGTTGTAACAGGGAAGAAGGGTCTAATTTAAACCCAATGTTTGTGCCTAAACAGGACAGTGTGTTCTCTGCTCTCTGCTGTGTACAAAGATGAATTCTGGAAAAGCTTGTTTCCATTCTCTTTGGAAATTCTTCAGTTATCAATACTTGCTTATGATTATTTTTCTCATGATATACTAAAAACATTTATAGGTTCCTATAAGGGGATCTCAGTAAGGTGTTTCGTGCATCTACCCTAAACATCTAATTGAGTTCTTTTTACCAATATAAGCTCTATCTTTGTTTCTAAGACCAAGTGAGGTTTACTTGTCTGTATATACAAAGACCAGGCTAGGGAAAGCAGGGACTTCAGTGGTCTGGCCAAAAGGTAGATAGGGTGATAGAGATGTTGAGAGAGGAATGGAGTCAGAAATACAATGGCAAAGAGAGGCAGAAGGGGACAAAATAAGAAGCTAGAGAGGCAGAGGGGGAAAGAGCTTGTAACTGAGCTGGAATAATAATAATAATGATATTTTCTAAGAATTTACTATGTGCTAGGCACTGGGATGGATACAAGCAAATCGACTTGGACACAGCTCCTGTCCCATGGGGGTCTCACAGTCTCAATCCCCGTTTTACAGATGAGGTAACTGAGGCACAGAGAAGTGAAGTGACTTGCTCAAGGTCACACAACAGACAAGTGGTTGAGTCAGGATTAAGAATCCATGACCTTCTGACTCCTGGGCCCATGTTCTATCCAGTAAGCAATGCTGCTTCTCCAAGGAAGTAGAGCCCATTAGACTGTAAGTTTGTTGGTGACAAGGAGCATGTCTTCTACTTCTACTGTATGCTCCCAAGCACCTAGTACAGTGCTCTCAGCATAATAGGCTTTCAATAGATACTACTGAATGAATGAATGAATCTAGCACTACCAGAGCCATTGGTCTTCTAGACTGTAAGTTCCTTGTGGGCAGGGAGCATGACTGCCAATTCTTTTGTATTGTCCTCTTCTAAGCACTTAGTATAGTGCTCAGCTTACATGTACTGCCATCGCCTCAAACTTAACATGTCCAAAACAGAATTTTTATCTTCCCACCCAAATCCTATCCTCCCCGTGATTTTCCCATCACTGTAGACAGCACCACCATCCTTCGTGTCTCACAAGCCCGTAACCTTGGCATTATCCTTGACTCATCTCTCTCATTCAACCCACATATTCAATCTTTCACTAAATCCTGTAGGTTCAGCAATCACGACTTCACTTAAATCTGCCCTTTCTTCTTCATTCAAACTGCTACCACCTTAATCCGAGCACTTACCCTATCCCGCCTTGATTACATTATCAGCCTCCTTGCTGACCTCCCTGCCTCCTGTCTCTTCCCACTCCAGTCCATACTTCACTTTGTTACCCAGATCATGCTTCTATAAAAACATTCGGTCTGTGTTTCCCCACTCCTCAAGAACCTCCGGTGGTTGCCCATCCACCTCGGCATCAGACAGAAACTCCTTACCATCAGCTTTAAAACACTTAATTACATTGCCCCCTCCTACCTCACCTTGCAGCTCTCCTACGACAACCCAGTCTGCATACTTTGCTCCTCTAATGCCAACCTACCCATTGTATCTCAGGCTCGTCTCTTTCACCACTAACTTCTCGCTCACATCCTGCCTCTGCCCTGGAATGCCCTCCCTCAAGCGCTTAGTACAGTGCTCTGCACATAGTAATCGCTCAATAAATACGATTGATGATGATCTGACAGACAGTTAATCTCCCAACTTTCAAAGCCTTATTGAAGACAAAGCTCCTGTAAGAGGTCATCCCTGACTAAGCCGTCCTTTTGTCTTCTCCCACTCCCTTTTGCATCACCTTGATTTTCTCCCTTTGTACTTCACCCTCCCTCAGTCCCACAACATTTATGTACATGTCTGTAATGTATTTATTCATATTAATGTATCTCTCCCTCTCTAGACTGTAAGCTTGTTGTGGGTAGGGAATGTGTCCAAACTCTGTTATATTATTGTATTGAAGTCTCCCAAGCATTTAGTACTCTCCTAAGCATTTAGTACAATGCTGTGCACACAGTAAGTGCTCAAGAAGTTTGATTGATTGCACCCAGTAAGCTCTCAATAAATATGATTGATTGATTGCTTCTCTGCTCAGCTGCTCAATGCAGGGTTGTCATTTTCTTCCTTTCCCTTGTGATGGACTCTGCTCTATTTTGCTCCCCTGTGACGGACTAAGCCCCACTTTTCCTTAGCTCCCACTCCCTTCCACATCACCCTGACTCATTCCCTTTGCTCTTCCCCACCTTCCCCACTCCACAGCACTTATGTGTATTTGTATATATCTATAATTCTATTTATTTACATTGATGCCTGTTTACTTGTATTGATGTCTGTCTCCCTTCCCGGCTAGATGTGAGCCCATTATGAGCAGAGATTGTCTCTCTTTATTTGCTGCATTGTACTTTCCAAACCTTTAGTACAGTGCCCTGCACACAGTAAGTGCTCAATAAATACGATTGAATGAATTAATAAATGGGCTGCTACTCTTTGCTTCCACCACTCTTGTAGTATTGAAGCAGCATGGCTCAGTGGAAAGAGCCTGGACTTGGGAGTCAGAGGTCGTGGGTTCTAATCCTGGCTCCGTCATTTGTCATCTGTGTGACTCTGGGCAAATCATTTAACTCCTCTGTGCCTCAGTTACCTCATCTGTAAAATGGGGATTAAGACTGTGAGCCCCATGTTGGAAAGCCCAATTACCTTGTATCTCCCCCAGTGTTTAGAACAGTGCTCGGCACATAGTAAGCGCTTCACAAATACCATTATTATTATTATTAGTAGTAGTAGTAGTAGTAGTCATAGTAGTTGTCATCATCATCGACATCGAAGTAGTAGCAGCAGCAGAGGCATTAAAAGAAAAAACTGACACATTCCCTGCACATAAAGAACTTACATTATAATGGGGCACCAGATATGAAAATACTTACAAAGGGAGCAAACAAAATAAATAATAGAATGTATAACAATGCAACAATATATAATAATAATAATAATAATATAATAATAATGATGGCATTTGTAAAGCGCTTACTATGTGCAAATCACTGTTCTAAGTGCTGGGGGGGATACAAGGTGATCAGGTTGTCCCATGTGGGGCTCACAGTTTTAATCCCCATTTTACAGATGAGGTAACTGAGGCTCAGAGAAGTTAAATGACTTGCCCAAGTTCACACAGCAGACATGTGGTAGAGCCGGGATTAGAACCCATGACCTCTGGCTCCCAAGCCCGGGCTCTTTCCACTGAGCCAAGTATATGAAAGATCAGAGGATGGGTATAAATAATACATAGATGCTAGAGGTGGCCTTTGGCTTGGGGTGCTGGGAATTAATCAGGAAACATATGTTGGAGGAGATGGGATTTCTGGAGGGCCTCACATGCTGCGGAGGAGCAGTGGAAGCAGCCTAGGGAGGAGCAGAAGCAGGAGGCTTCTGCTATGTTGCCAACTTGTACTTCCCAAGCGCTTAGTACAGTGCTCTGCACACAGTAAGCGCTCAATAAATACGATTGATTGATTGATTGAGGCAGGTAGACCAGCTGGATCAACCATAGGGGGCCATCAGTGTAGGGATCTCCTCTAGGCAGAGGAGTTGTGAGATTGTGAGGAAGGAGAAAGGTCTGGGTTAGTGAGGTAGATTTGAGAGTCATCTACCTAGAGGTGGGAATTGAAGCTATGGGAGTAGTTGAGCTCCCCTAGGGAGTGAAGGTAAATTGAGAAGAGAAAGAGATTAATCAATCAATCAATCAATCATATTTATTGAGCGCTTACTGTGTGCAGAGCACTGTGCTAAGTGCTTGGGAAGTACAAGTTGGCAACATATAGAGACAGTCCCTACCCAACAGTGGGCTCACAGTCTAAAAGGGGGAGACAGAGAACAAAACCAAACATACTAACAAAATAAAATAAATAGAATAGATATGTACAGGTAAAATAAATAAATAAATAGAGTAATAAATATGTACAAACATATATACGTATATACAGGTGCTGTGGGGAAGGGAAGGAGGTAAGATGGGGGGGATGGAGAGGGGGACGAGGGGGAGAGGAAGGAAGGGGCTCAGTCTGGGAAGGCCTCCTGGAGGAGGTGAGCTCTCAGTAGGGCCTTGAAGGGAGGAAGAGAGCTAGCTTGGCGGATGGGCAGAGGGAGGGCATTCCAGGCCCGGGGGAGGATGTGGGCCGGGGGTCGATGGCGGGACAGGCGAGAACGAGGTACGGTGAGGAGATGAGCGGCGGAGGAGCGGAGGGTGCGGGCTGGGCTGGAGAAGGAGAGAAGGGAGGTGAGGTAGGAGGGGGCGAGGGGATGGACAGCCTGGAAGCCCAGGGTGAGGAGATTCTGCCTGATGCGCAGATTGATTGGTAGCCACTGGAGAGTTTTGAGGATCTTCTAGAAAGAGATCTAGAAGAGAGCTTTGAGGGCTTCCTCCAGTTGACAGGATGGGAGACAGAGAAAAAAAAAACTGGTGAAAGAGACTGAGAAGGATCATCCAGGTAGGTAGAAGGAGAACCAGAAGAGACTTGTGTCAGAAAAGCCAAGGGCTTTGGAGTCAGAGGTCATGGGTTCAAATCCCAGCTCCGCCAACTGTCAGCTGTGTGACTTTGGGCAAGTCACTTAACCTCTCTGTGCCTCAGTTACCCATCTGTAAAATGGGGATTAGGGCTGTGAGCCCCCCATGGGACAACCTGATCACCTTGCAACCTCCCCACTGCTTAGAACAGTGCTTTGCACATAGTAAGTGCTTAATAAATGTCATCATTATAATTATTATTATTATTAGATAGTGCTTCCAGGAGAAGGGAGTGACCTGGGTTATAATCTTGACTCTGTCACATATCTGCTGTGCTACTTGGGCAATCAATCAATCAATCATATTTATTGAGCACTTACTGTGTGCAGAGCACTGTACTAAGCGCTTGGGAAGTACAAGTTGGCAACATATAGAGACAGTCCCTACCCAACAGTGGGCTCACAGTCACTTAACTTCACTGGGCCTCAGTTACCTCAACTGTATAATGGGGATTAAGAGTGTGAGCCCCATGTGGGGCAGGAACTGTGTCCAACCTGATTAACTTGAATCTACTCCAGAGCTTAGAACAGTGCTTGGCACATAGTAAGCACTTAACAAGTACCATAATAATTATTCATTATTATTATTATCATCTGAGGGGAGGAGAAAGATAAAGACAGAATTGAGCCCATTAGATTTGTTGAGGAGAAAGTCATTGGCACCCTTGGAGAGAGTTGGCTTAGAGGATTGAAGGAAATTGACTGTAGAGGGTCAAGAAGGGAATTGGAGGAGAGAAGAGGAAGTGGAGGCAGCTGGTATATGCAATCTGTTTGAGGTGTTTAGACAAGTATGGATGGAGGAAGATTAAGGGTCAGCTCTTCACACATGAATCAATCAATGGTATTTACTGAGAGCTTACTGGGTCCGGAGCACTGTACTAAGCACTTGGGAAAGAACAATGTAATAGAGTTGGTAGATGTGATTCCTGCCCGAAAGAAGCTTTCAGCAGGGGTAGACAGAAATTAAAATAAATTACAGATAGGGAAAATATTTACATAATTTTCTTGGGCCTGGGGCAGGAAGCCGTGCCCCTCCGAGATTGGGGGTCCCTGGAGCACAGAGGGCAGGACAGACTGGGAAGACCACAAAGCCAGGCTCCCCACCTCCAGTCAACACACAGGTGACCGAGGAGAGCCAGAGGCAGATCAACCATGTGGAAGCCTGAACGCCTGCTCTGTGCACCCTCGGATGGGATTCCCTCCCATTCCCAGGCAGGGAATGGAGGGAAAAGAAGAGAGGAGCAGGCTATAGGCTGCAGTGGGATTGTGCAGAGTTGAGCAGCGAGGGAGGAGGGGTCAAGGCAGACTCAGGATGAAGGTGGCAGAGGTGGCAGGGGCTGGTGCTTTGGGAAGGCCCCAGCCTTCCATCCGTGAGCGCTGCTTGCCCCTCGGACAGAGGTTGGGCTGCAGACAAATCTCTCCACCAGGGTGGGAGTTGGGTTACAATTCTCATCCTATCCTGACTGGATTACTGCATCAGCCTCCTCTCTGATCTCCCATCCTCCTGTCTCTCCCCACTTCAGTCTATACTTCATGCTGCTGCCCGGATCACCTTTGTGCAGAAACGCTCTGGGCATGCTACTCCCCTCCTCAAAAATCTCTAGTGGCTGCCTGTCAACCTACGCATCAAGCAGAAACTCCTCACTCTTGGCTTCAAGGCTGTCCATCACCTTGCCCCCTCCTACCCCACCTCCCTTCTCTCCTTCTGCAGCCCAGCCCGTACCCTCCGCTCCTCTGCTGCTAACTTCCTCACTGAGCCTCGTTCTCGCCTGTTGGGCCGTCGACCCCCGGCCCACGTCCTCCCCCTGGCCTGGAATGCCCTCCCTCTGCACATCCGCCAAACTAGCTCTCTTCCTCCCTTCAAAGCCCTGCTGAGAGCTCACCTCCTCCAAAAGGCCTTCCCAGACTGAGCCCCCTTTTTCCACTCCTCCTCCCCATCCCCCCGCCCTACCTCCTTCCCCTCCCCACAGCACTTGCATATATTTGTACAGTTTATTACTCTATTTATTTTACTTGTACATATCTACTATTCTATTTATTTTGTTAATGATGTGCATTTAACTTTAATTCTGTTTGTTCTGACAACTTAGCACCTGTCCACATGTTTTGTTTTGTTGTCTGTCTCCCCCTTCTAGACTGTGAGCACATTGTTGGGTAGGGACCGTCTTTATATGTTGCCAACTTGATCTTCCCAAGTGCTTAGTACAGTGCTGTGCACACAGGAAGCGCTCAATAAATATGATTGAATGAATGAATTAATTGGGGACTGGGGGATGCTAATTAGTCTTAACACTGCTCTTTTGCCAAATGGTAGAACATTGTAATTTGATGATGTCATCCAACACACTGCCTGACATCATCAGCCTGCTTCCTGCGTGCATCACGGAGAGAAAAGCCAAGTATCATGTGAGGGACGGCACTTTGACTTTCCGCCTCCAGGCCCACAACCAGCCAAAGCAGTTTCCAGGCCCGGATGGAGGTGCTTCCATTTATGGAAAATAAAACTGAAGAAGAGGAGGAAGGGGAAGTGGAAACCCTCAACCAGAGTGCTGCTTCTTAGATCCCAGGAACCGTAGGAAGTTAAGCTGATCAGCATGCATTTGAACAGTGATTAAGTACAGTCTTTCCTTGATAAATAATTAACGGAGAGCTCCGTGCTGTACAGTAATAATAATAATTTTGCAGCATTAGCAGAGGCAAGTATCTGTCAGCTTTCTGGTGAAGTGCTCTGCACACAGTAAGCGCTCAATAAATACGATTGAATGAATGAACTAATCACTTTTATCCCCTGCAAGTGATTCCAAATATGGAGGGGTATTTCCCGTCCTCTAGGTAAAAGAAGCTCTGATTTCTAGCTGGAATTTCCCATAGCTGAGTGGGCTTCATTTGCCCCGTCCTGATGAATCAGTGCCGCCTACAGCAATTAACACATATGCCACACTGATGACACTGTTTTTTTAATGGTATTAAGTGTTTATTAAGTGCTAGGTACTGTACTGAGTGCTGGGGTAGATACAAGCTAATCAGGTTGGACACAGTCCATGTTCCACATGGGGCCACAGTCTTAATCCCCATTTTACAGTTGAGGTAATCGAGGCACAGAGAAGAGAAGTGACTTGCCCAAAGTCACACAGCAGACAAATGGTGGAGCCGGGATTAGTTTCCAGATCCCTTTGATGCCCAGACCCCTGCTTTACCCACTAGGCAATGCTGCTTCTTATGTTTTTTTTTAAAATTATTTACAAATATTTGCCGAGGGAATCAGTAAATTGGTATCATTACGAGAAGCAGCATGGCCAAAGAAAAACAGCATGGCTTAGAGGATAGAGCATGGGCCTGGAAATCAGAAAGTCATGGCTTCTAATTCACTTCACTTCTCTGTGCCTTGATTACTTCATCTGTAAAATGGGGATTAAGACTGTGAGCCCAGTGTAGGGCAGAGACTGTGCCCAAGGTGATAGGTTTTTATCTAACCCAGCACTCAGAACAGTGCTTGACAGATAGTAAGTGCTTAACAAATACAGTTATTATTATGAAATTTTAGAGAAAAGGAATCCAAGGTCCACAGATGTCAAAGGTCATGTTACCAGAGAAAGGAGGAATTAAGAGCAAGATTTTGTGACTTCTCAGCTGGTTTTGGGGGTAGGATTTAGAGTGTTACTTGAAATGAGCATTTGGATCCCTGTTGTCTCATCAGTCAATCAGTGGTATCTACTGAGGGATGCTGCATGCATCTGATAATGTGGTTAGGTTCAGTCAATCAAGTAACTGTATTTATTAAGTGCTTACTTTGTGGAGATTACTGTACTAAGCACTTGGGAGAGGATAATATGAGTTGGAAGACATGTGGCGCAGCGTGGCTCAATGGAAAGAGCCCAGGCTTTGGAGTCAGAAGTCATGGGTTCAAATCCCAGCTCCGCCACTTGTCAGCTGTGTGACTTTGGGCAAGTCACTTAACTTCTCTGGGCCTCAGTTCCCTCATCTGTAAAATGGGGATGAAGACTGTGAGCCCCCCGTGGGACAATCTGATCACCTTGTATCTCCCCCAGTGCTTAGAACAGTGCTTTGCACATAGTAAGCACTTAATAAATGTCATTAATAATAATGTTGGTATTTGTTAAGCGCTTACTATGTGTAAAGCACTGTTCTAAGCACTGGGGTAAATACAAGATAATCAGGTTGTCCCACGTGGAGCTCACAGTCTTCATCCCCATTTTACAGGTGAGAGAACTGAGGCCCAGAGAAGTTAAGTGACTTGCCCAAAGTCACACAGCTGACAAGTGGAGGAGTCGAGATTTGAACCCATGACCTCTGACTCCAAAGCCCGTGCTCTTTCCACTGAGCCATGCTGCTTCTCATTATTATTATTATTATTATTATTATTATTATTATTATTATTATTATTATGCAATCTGCCCACAAGTGGACAGTGAAATAAATTATGGATATGTCTATAAATGCTGTGGAGCTGAGGGTGGGTTGAATAAAGGGTACAAATCCAAGAGCAAGGTCAACACTGTAGGGAGAGGGAGTAAGTGCTTTGTACAGTGCTTTGCACACAGTAAGTGCCCAATAAATACAAATGAATGATCCCCCTCCCCATCCCCCATGCCTTACCTCTTTCCCGCCCCACAGCACCTGTATATTTGTATATATGTTTGTACGTATTTATTATTCTATTTATTTATTTTTTTTGTACATATTTATTCTATTTATTTTATTTTGTTAATATGTTTTGTTTTGTTCTCTGTCTCCCCCTTCTAGACTGTGAGCCCACTGTTGGGTAGGGACCATCTCTATATGTTGCCAACTAGTACTTCCCAAGCGCTTAGTACAGTGTTCTGCAAACAGTAAGCGCTCAATAAATACGATTGAATGAATGAATGAATGAAATGAGGGCTTAGTTGGGGAAGGCCTTTGGGAGGAGATGTGATTTTAATAAGGCTTTGAAGGAAGGGAGAGAGATGGTCTGTCAGATTAAAAGCAGGAGGCGATTCTGGCCCAAATTACATGTGCGACTAGTCAACTTTAGTGAGTATTGCTTGGCTTATTCTAGAGCAACTCCTTGTACTAGATTGTATTGAAATCTTTCAGAGTTTACTCCCTCTTCATTTGTGGAGACATCTGAGATCCCTCTCTCCCCATTTTTAAAACTTTTCTCTAATCACATCTCCTCCAGGAGGCCTCACTAATTGATTTATAATCTCCCTAGTTTGTATCTCCAACTCCCTTTTCAGCATTTCTGCACCACCTAACCATTTAAGTGCTATGGGAGATGGTGAATACTTTTGTACATATTTTTAGACTCTGTTATAGTCTCCCAGCTATAGTTTATTTACTGTGTCCCACTAAATGAGAAGCACTGTTGTATAATGGAAAGAGCTTAGGACTGGAGTCAGGAGTCAGGGAACCCAGAGTCAGGAGTCCTAGGTTCTAATTCTAGTTTCATCGATTGCCTGCTGTGTAACCTCGGGCAAGTCACTTAACTTCTCTGTCTCAGTCTCCTCATCTGTAAAATGGGGTTTAATGTTTGTTTGCCCTCCCTCTTGATTGTGCGTAGAGATTATGTCTGATCTGATTGACATTGCTTGTCATATAATGATAATCACAATGGTATTTGTTAAGCACCTATTATGTGCAAAGCACTGTTCTAAGCATGCAGTGGAAAAGTGGTGAAGCCGAGATTCAAACCCATGACCTCTGACTCCCAAACCCGTGTTCTTTCCACTGAGTGCTTTGTGTGACCTTTGGGCAAGTCACTTTGCTTCTCTGAGCCTCAGTTCCCTCATCTGTAAAGTGGGGATTAAGACTGTGAGCCCCGCGTGGGACAACCTGATCACCTTGTATCCCCCCCAGCGCTCAGAACAGTGCTTTGCACATAGTAAGCACTTAACAAATGCCGTCATTATTATTATTATTATTCAGGAGTAACAAAAAGCAGATAGACACATTTGTATCCATCAGTTTCCCAGCCCAGTTCTAAATTCCACCGGACAACCTCCATTGGGTAGGATGATCCAATCAATCAGTTGTATTTATTGAGTGCTTACCATGTTCAGAGCACTGTACTAAGAGCTTTATATTGTCAGTACAATATAACAGAGTTGGTAGACATGTTCCCTGCCTACAGTGGGCTTATGCTTTTTGAAGCATTATCCCACAGCTTGTAGCAAAACTGAGGAGAGACCAACTTCAGAACTCCTTCCTGCCTGTGAAGTTTGGTTTCTGCCAAGCCCATTTCCTAAGCACTCAGGATGCCTGGCTCTCAGTCGGGAATTGGAGAGGACCATACTGACAGCATCGGAGGCTTCTCTACAGCAAGGCAGAAATATACTCGGTTGATGTCAGTGGCTGCCACGAGCTGGCAGTGGTGGCTGGGAGGCCAATTTGGGTCCATAAGCCTAAAGTATATTGATCCTTATAATAATAATAATAAGAAGAAGAATGATAATGACATTTGGTAAGCACTTACTATGTGCAAAGTACTGTGCTAAGCGCTGGGGAGGATACAAGGTGATCAGGTTGTCCCACGTGGGGCTCAGTCTTCATCCCCATTTTACAGATGAGGGAACTGAGGCACAGAGAAGTGAAGTGACTTGCCCAAAGTCACACAGCTGACAATTGGCAGAGCCAGGATTTGAACACATGACCTCTGACTCCAAAGCCCGTGCTCTTTCCATTGAGCCACTCTGCTTCTCTAGAATAGATGAGAGGAAGCTGATCTTTAGCTGTGGTTTAGACCGTTCCTTCATTTTCTTCCCTTTGGGAAACACATGAGCTAGGACAGCTCACTTTAGAAACCAGTCTGGGGGCAGTGTCCTCGTCCGGGTCCGGCAACGAGACCCCTTAGCCTTTTGACAGCAGAGCAAGGGACCAAAATTGAGGTCTCGGCTGTCCCATTTCCACAGTTCCAACTAGGTCATCGTGCCTTCCTGCTCCCCTTGGAGTAGATCTCTCTGTGCACAGAATAGAAATGCTGCCCTACTTTCCCCTGCCCAGTGGAGAACAGGGTGGGTGGCTCTGGACCCACCGATTTTGGCTCTGGCTGAAAACGGAATAACCACGAGCGAAGAGTCTAGGGACGCTTTGTCGCTGAAGGTGAAAGAGCTCCTTGCATGGGCTGCTTCAGGAGGAAGAGGAGAAGGGGTCCACTCTACCTCTTGGCGGGGGTCAGGGGACCCTCAACCAAGACAAAGCTCCAATTTCTGCTTGGCTGCAGCAACCTGCTTGTGGCTTGCTCGGTCCTGATTCAGCGCTTTAATCACCTTGCCCTTCAGCATTGATCCCCTTTCTGAAAGGACCCAGAGCAGTGGGATAATGACGATGAATAAATACAGAGAAATGCAGACATCGGTCCCGTACTCCCCTGGGTAGCAGATGTACTTGGCATCTCTTTAAAGCTGCCAGCGTGTTCGTCTGACTCACCCGTCCCATTTCATTTTCTCTGAACCTCACTCTTCCGCCTCTTAATGTCCATCCATAAATCTCTCCTGAGAAAACCCAATAAAAATCATGAAAGAATAGAACTGTGTGTGGGGGGAGTGAAAAGGCTCCCTGCTAATGAGAACTTTTACAGCAATGGTTTTAATGAAAAGGAATGTCTGGTCCTCCTCTGGAACCCAGAGAAATAGGAGCTGCCACCATGGTATGTCTCTGGAACCTATTGGTCCGTCAGGCTGGCGGAGTGGAGGGGCATCTGGGGTGAAGAGTTTGTCATGTGGGGTGCATAAAGTTCTCTTGGAAATTTATTTCTGAAATTGGGACTGTCAAAGGAAGATAAACCTTTCGGACATCCCGCTACTAAGCCGAAGCAGAGGTCATATGAAGGAGTAGAGCCATCTGGGTTATCTGGGATCTGGGCCTTGACCTGGCTTGGCCTTGCCCGCCATGCCTGTTGGAGTCCCAACTTCAGGATGAGCAGGGACTGGTGAGGATGCCTCTGGAACCTTCTTCCGCCCAGTTGTGGATGTCTCCCAGTTGTGGATGTCTGGGAGAGGAGTGGGAAAATGTGGTCTGTGGTCCTGGGGGCCCTCACCTCGCCAAAAGTTCCATCCCTCAGAGGAGCAGCAGCAAGTGATGGAGCCAAGCAGCCTGTACAACAGCCAGAATCCTGGGAAATGGTGGCAGTTGGGGTCAGTGAAAAGCCTGGGCAGCCTAATGGAAAGAGAACACACCTGGGAACCAGAGGACCTGGGTTCTAATTCTGACTCTGCCTCTTGCTTGCTGTGTGACCTGGGGTCACTTAGTTGCTCTGGGCCTCAGTTGCCTCATCTCTCAAATGGGGATTAAAAACCTGTTCACCCTCCCATTTATAATGTGAGCCCTGTGTGAGACAGAGATTGTGCCTGACCTAATAAAAATAATAATAATGGTAATAATAATGATAACAATAATTGTTGCATTTTTTAAGCACTTACTATGCATCAAGCACTGTTCTAAACACCGTGGAACATATGAGATGATCAGGTTAGACACAGTCCAGGGCTCACAACCTAACTAGGAGGGTTAGCAGGTATCGAATCTCCATTTTAAAGATGGGGTAACTGAGGCACAGAGAACTGAAGCACTTGCCTGAGGTCACACAGCAGGTATGTGCATAGCTGGGATAAGAACCCAAGTCCTCTCACTCCAGGCTCCTGCTCTTTCCACTAAGTCACCATGCTGCTTTGACCTGATTATCTTTTAATCTTCTGTAGTAGTAATGATAATAATAATGGCATTAATAAATGCCATTATTATTATTATAGTACTTAGCAAATAGTATACCCTTAACAAATACTGCAATCATTATCACTGTTCCAAGCAACAATAGATAGTTCTCCTTATTTCCTTATTGCATTGTTCCTGTTTTATAATTCATTTAGCCTATAATTGTTTCCCTCCCTGTCTGTTCCCTCCCTGCCTCCTAACAATCAGTGGTATTTATTGAGCACTTACTGTGTGCAGAGCACTAAGTGCTTGAGAAAGTACTAATCAATAGTGTTGGTGGGTATGATCCCTGCCCACAGTGACCTTACGGTCTACTAACAATATTGTAAGCCCTCTGTGAGCATGGGGTCATATAGGAATCAATGTCAATGTGTTCTCCACAGTACTTAATACTGTACAATTAATATGTGCAATTACTTGTACATATCTATTCTATTTATTTTATTTTGTTAATATGTTTGGTTTTGTTCTCTGTCTCCCCCTTCTAGACTGTGAGCCCACTGTTGGGTAGGGACTGTCTCTATGTGTTGCCAACTTGTACTTCCCAAGTGCTTAGTACAGTGCTCTGCACACAGTAAGCGCTCAATAAATACGATTGATTGATTGATTAATAGCGCCTTGCACATTGTCAGCGCTTATGAAACATCATCACTACTGCTACGAAGAAAAGATAACTGCCTGTCTCCCCCATTAGACTGTAAGCTCCTAGAGGGTAGAGGTTTTTTCTTCTACTCTGTTGTAAGTTTCCAAGTGTCTAGTACATAGAGGCCGCATCAAATAGAAACTCCTTACTTTAGGGTTTAAAGCACTCAATTATTTTGGCCCCTCCTAGCTCACCTCCCTGATTTCCTTCTACAACCCAGTCCTCACAGTTCCCTCCTCTTAATGCTAACCTTCTTACTGTACCTTGACCTCGTCTTTCTTGCTGCCGCTTTCTCGCCACATCCTGCCTCTGGCCTGGAACACCCTCCCTCTTCATATCTGACGAAAGATCACTCTCCCCACCTTTAGAGCCTTATTAAAAGCACAGCTTCTCCAAGATGTTTTTCCTGACTAAGCCCTCGTTTCCTCTTCTCCCATTCCCTCTGTGTTACCCTTGCACTTGGATTTGCACCCCTCCCTCAGACCCACAGCACTTACATAAATGTCAGTAATTTATTTATATTAGCAACTGCCTTCCCTTCTAGACTGTAAGCTTGTAGTGGGCAGGGAACACGTTTACCAACTCGGTTATATTGTACTCTCCCATCTGTTTAGTACAGTACTTTGTACCCAATAAGCATTCAATAAATGTGATTGATTGTTAGGCCTGCACATAGCAGATGCCCATTTGATACCAGTAATATTCAAGCATATCATCAGCAGAATATTTCAGGAAACAGCTGTTGCCGTTTTGCACTTTTGGGAGCAAGTTTTCAAAACTAAAGACTTTCCCCAAATGTTGCCATCGGTTAATCTGTATTGGAATGTTAGTTTCTTTATGTCTGCCCCACTGGGTCTCTATCCTGAAGCACGGGCTGTTGTTTTCTCCCCAAGAAGAAAGCACAGAGACTGCCCGAAGCCCCACCTCCTCAGTGGAGCTGACTTGAAGGCTAGGTAGATGAGTAGGCTAGCATCTCTGTCAGGTCAGCTAACAATCGGACCCTGCACAGTGAATTCGCCTGGGAGGGAGGATGCTTTGTACTTCCCAAGCGCTTAGTACAGTGCTCTGCACATAGTAAGCGCTCAATAAATACGATTGATGATGATGATGATGATGCTTGGGTTCCCTCCCAACTCACTGGTTCCTTAGCTGGCTCTGTGACCCTGGGAAGGTCAGCTAACCTCCTTGGGCTGTACCTCTCACCAGTGTCCTCCCAGGGCTTTGCTCCCAGCCTGCCCTGTGCGCCGTGGGCCGCCACTACTGATCACGCTTCGGACCTCTCCACCAGACCTTTCGCTGTAATGTAATAATGGCATTTGTTAAGCGCTTACTATGTGCAAAGCACTGTTCTAAGTGCTGGGGGGGATACAAGGTGATCAGGTTGTCCCACGTGGGGCTCACAGTCTTAATCCCCATTTTACAAATGAGGGAACTGAGGCTCAGAGAAGTTAAGTGACTCGCCCAAGGTCACACAGCAGACATGTGGCAGAGCCGGGATTCGAACCCATGACCTCTGACTCCCAAGCCCGGGCTCTTTCCACTGTGCCACGTGGGGTCCTCAGCATCCTCTCTACTGGAAGGCCACACTGCCTTCCCGAGATTCCATATGGGCTCTCCTCCACATCATCATCATCATCGTCATCAATCGTATTTATTGAGCGCTTACTATGTGCAGAACACTGTACTAAGCGCTTGGGAAGTACAAATTGGCAACACATAGAGACAGTCCCTACCCAACAGTGGGCTCACAGTCTAAAAGGGGGAGACAGAGAATAAAACCAAACATACCAACAAAATAAAATAAATAGGATAGATATGTACAAGTAAAATAAATAAATAAATAAATAGAGTAATAAATATGTACAACCATATATACATATATCCACATCACCTGAGGAACCTCCATCCCGACCCACCTTCCACCCCTGGAAGGAAAGAAAAAAGAAAAACGGCTGCAGCCTGGCATCCATACAAACTTTGGGAAGACTATAGTAGTCGCCGTTGTATCAGTCACTGGCCACAGTTGTGACTGTGGACTCTGAGCTGCGAGGAGCCTGAAATTCTGCTCCTCTTGCCTCAGTACCCTACTGATCTTTATTTTTGTCTTTATTCATCATGGTGTTTTGTTTCTGCTCTCGTTGTAAGTCTGTCAGCAGTCCCCTCTTCCCTTTTTTATTTTTAAATTGTGAGCTTCCTGAGGGACAGGGATGAGATCTAATTCATTCATTCATTCATTCATTCAATCTTATTTATTGAGCGCTTAAAGTGTGCAGAGCACAGTTCTAAGTGCTTGGAAAGTACAATTCAGCAACAAATAGAGACGATCCCTGCCCGCAACAGGCTCATAGTCTAGAAGGAGGGAGACAGGCATCGAAACAAGCAAACAGGAAATTCCCAATGGTAAATTTTTTCCCAACACTTAGTGTTCCGCACTCAGTAAGTGCTTAATAAATACGATTTCTACTACTACCCACAGGAACAATATCTCTCCCCCTTTCCATATATGCCAGACCACGACTCTCCCCACCTTCAAAGTATTATTAAGGTCACATCTCCTCCAAGAAGCCTTCCCTGATTAAGCCCTATTTTCCCCAGCTCCCTTTCTCTACTGTGTCATCTGTGCACTTGGATATGTGATATGTGCAGAAGCAGCGTGGCTCAGTGGAAAGAGCCTGAGCTTTGGAGTCAGAGGTCATGGGTTCAAATCCTGGCTCCGCCACTTGTCAGCTGTGTGACTTTGGGCAAGTCATTTAACTTCTCTATGCCTCAGTTACCTCTTCTGTAAAATGGAGATTAAGACTGTGAGCCCCACGTGGAACAATCTGATCACCTTGTAACCTCCCCGGCACTTAGAATAGTGCTTTGCACATAGTAAGCCTTTAATAAATGCCATCATCATTATTATTATTGTTCTTACGTGATCTTTGGGCATTTGATATTCACCCCTCCTGCAACCCCACAACACTCATATATTTATCTTTAAATCTCCCCCTCTAGGCTGTAAGCTCATAGTGGACAGGGAATATGTCTGCCAACTCTGGTGTACTATACTCTCTGCCAACTCTGGTGTACTATACTCTCCCAAGTGTTTAGTTCCAGGCTCTGCACTTAGTAAGCGCTCAATAAATACCATTGATTGATTGATCCAGACAATGTTTATAAGCCATCCTGAGGCTCTTGGAGCAGAAGTCAGAGTTATTTCAGCAAGCCACAGATTTTGGATTACAGCTATAGTTCCAACCCAAACAGAAACCTTCTTATTCATTCAGTAGAGCAATTTTGCCTTTAGAGTGGGCGTGGGTTGTGCGCAATAGTCTAATTAGCTTAAATTCTGTGGAAAGCATGTCTGCTTTGGAATATGAGACTCAAACTTCAACCTTAACATTTTTACCCCTTGAGGCTAGGTTGACCGGAGAACTAATTAAATGGGAAATAAAAAGACCTTGTTTGGGGCATCTGTCAGAAGCAGATTGGTAATGGGATGCAAACTTGAATTCCATTAATACTGTCATTCCAGATGCAAATTCTGGAAAGAGGGGGATGAGGAGGGGTGCTGACTGCCCCAAATGTTGGGGCTGATTTTCATCTCAGGCTTTTGTAGACGGGCTTGAGAAGTTCATGTAGGAGGCATGTAGAGACAGGTGGATGGGAAATGGAAGCTGAACAGAATGGGCGATGTTTGATAGTATAACATGACGGCCCAGTTATTGCAGTGGCGGGTGGTAGGTTTCTGACCCTGAAGCCTTTAGGAGAATAAATTATCATACATTTGCATAAACAGAATCCCATTTTGCATTGCAGCGACCTTCTGTAGCTTGCTTCTGTTTTTGTTCCTTTAGGACGGTGCTGAACCAGGCGAGAGCGTATGTGCTCTGTATGTGCTCTGTTTTTCCTCCTGGAAAAACAACTCAAGTGCATGTTCTTCGATGGCAACAGAGTCCCTCTTCTAACTCAAAAAAAAGATCCCTCTGCAAGTAGGTGTCTCTGGTTATTGGCCATTCAATTCCTATATCAGCCCAGCCCACACACGTCACTCATTCATTCAATCAATCAATCATATTTATTGAGCGCTTACTGTGTGCAGAGCACTGTACTAAGCACTTGGGAAGTACAAGTCGGCAGCATATAGAGACGGTCCCTACCCAGCAACGGGCTCACAGTCTAGAAGGGGGAGACAGACAACAAAACAAAACATGTAGACCGGTGTCAAAATCGTCAGAACAAATAGAATTATAGCTACATGCACATCTTTAACAAAATAAATAGAATAGTAAATATGTACAAGTAAGATAAATAGAGTAATAAATCTGTACAAATATATGCAAGTGCTGTGGGGAGGGGAAGGAGGTAGGGCAGGGGTGATGGGGAGGAGGAGAGGAAAAAGGGGGCTCAGTGTGGGAAGGCCTCCTGGAGGAGGTGAGCTCTCAGTAGGGATTTGAAGGGAGGAAGAGAGCTAGCTTGGCGGATGTGTGGAGGGAGGGCATTCCAGGCCAGGGGAAGGACGTGAGCCAGGGGTCGACAGCGGGACAGGCGAGAACAAGGCCCATTGAGGAGGTTAGCGGCAGAGGAGCGGAGGGTGCGTGTTGAGCTGGAGAAGGAGAGAAGGGAGCACCCTTGCTCACTGTGCCTTTAGCTCATCTACCTCACCACTGATCTCCTTCCCAAATCTTTCCTCAGGTCTGGAACTCTCTCCCCCTCTATAATAATAATAATAATAATTGAGGTATTTGTTAATTGCTTACTATGTGCCAAGCACTGTTCTAAATGCTGGGGTAGATGCAAGGTAATCAGGTCATCCCACGTGGGATTCACAGTCTCAATCCCCATTTCACAGGTGAGGTAACTGAGGCCCAGGGAAGTTAAGTGACTTGCCCAAGGTCACACAGCAGACAACTGGCAGACTGGAATTAGAACTCACGACCTCTGACTCCCAAGCCTGTGCTCTTGCCACTAGGCCACCCTCCCCACCTTTGAAGCCTCCTTAATCTCACATCTCCTCCAAGAGGCCTTCCCTGATTAAGCTCTTTTTTCCAGACTCCCTCTCCCATCTGTGTCACCTATGCACTTACTTGGATCTGAACAACTTGAATACTTGATATTCACCCCACCCTCAGCCTCACAGCACTTATGTACGTATCCATAATTTATTTATATGAATGTCTGTCTCCCTCTCTAGATTGTGTGCCCTCTGTGAGTAGAGGACATGTGCACTAACTCGGTTATATTGTACTCTCCCAAGAACTTAGTGCATTGCTTTGCACACAGTAAGCACTTAATAAATGCCATTGATTAATTGATTGACTTTGGGATCATTGAGAGTGCCTAGCTGCTCTCTTTCAGAACACACTGCTCACCCCAAATAGAGGAGGACCTAAAATTTTGTCCCTACGTATTTCTTGCCTCACCAAATTCAGAACTGGCTCAAAAAAATACACTGTTGCCCTATAATCTTGTGCTCTAATAACCACTGGCCATTACATCATGGAACATGATGATGAGAACAACAATCATCCTTAAAGGCAGACAGCACCTGTTGCTTGGGAACTGGGAGAGCAGTGTTGCCTCGTGGAAAAAGCTGGAGCCTGGAAATCAGAGGACCTGTGGTCTAATCCGGGCTCCACCACTTGTCACCATCTGGGCAAGTCACTTCTCTCTGTCTCAGTTACCTCACCTGTATTCAGCACTTAGAACAGTGCTAGGCACATAGTAAGCACTTAACAAATATTATTATTATTATTATTATTATTATTAAAACAGGTATTAAGACTGTGAGTCCCACATGTGACTTGGACTGTGTCCAACTAGATTAGCTTGTGTCTACCCCAGTGCTTAGTAGAGTACTTGGCACATAGTAAATGCTTAACAAATACCATTATTATTATTATTATTATTATTGTTATTAAAACAGGTTTTAAGACTGCGAGTCCCACATGGGACATTCATTCATTCATTCATTCATTCAGTCGTATTTATTTAGTGCTTACTGTGTGCAGAGCACTGTACTAAGTGCTTGGAAAGTACAATTGGCAACAGATAGAGACAATCCCCACCCAACAATGGGCTCACAGTCTAGAAGGGGGAGACAAACAACAAAACAAAATAAGGATATGGACTGTGTCCAACTAGATTAGTTTATATCTACCCCACTGCTTAGTAGAGTGCTTGGCACATAGTAAGTGCTTAACAAATACCATTATTATTATTATTATTGTTATTATTAAAACAGGTTTTAAGACTGTGAGTCCCACATGGGACATTCATTCATTCAATTGTATTTATTAAGTGCTTACTGTGTGCAGAGCACTGTACTAAGTTCTTGGAAAGTACAATTCGGGCAACAGATAGAGACAATCCCCACCCAACAGTGGGCTCACAGTCTAGAAGGGGGAGACAAACAACAAAACAAAACAAGGATATGGACTGTGTCCAACTAGATTAGTTTATATGTACCCCAGTGCTTAGTAGAGTGTTTGGCACATAGTACGTGCTTAACAAATACCACTAAACCGTCCCCCTTCCCCGCCAAAACTGGCCACATACAGAATCGCCATCGTGGTACTGAGCAAAAATAGGCAACTCAGCAGTAGGTTGCTGGAAGACCACTGCAGTGGGCAGACCAACCTGAAGGCCTGTGATGAAGATGGGCTGTTCCTTTTGTGTAATGATTTTACGAAGATGGGGATGCTAACTGGTAGGCTCAAAAGCAGAGACAGGTCATGTATTGGACACACCCATTACCACGGCAGGGATCATTTCTTAAGTGCAAACAGTGTGGAAGGCTGTCATTCACGAGTTGGGCTTTGGGACCACCCTTGCCCACAAGGATAAGATCTCACTGTCAGTAGCTCCGTCTGCCTAAATACTGGGCAGCTTTATTTCTATCTGTCTGAAGATCTGGGCTGGTTACTATTTGAGTGCTGAAGTTCAGATAGCCTGGAACTTACACAATCAGCTCAATCTATGATCAAAGTCATATGATGTGAAGTTTTAAAATGTGTCAAGTTCTGAAAAGAATAACTGCTTATTTCATCACCTCCACAGTTTCTTTGAAAATGAATCACTAGGGGCTCAGGACCACAGATACAGCCAATGGTCTCAACTCGCCCAGAGAGGCAGCATTGCTTGTGGACCTGTCCCAATATACATTAAGTTTCCATGTGGGGCCTCCCTCTCTCTCTGAATTGAACTCCCTCACCCTCCATTTATGCAGCAAGTGGGTGGAAAAGCAGTGCATGATGATGCTGAAAATTTCCGGAAGAAAAAGCTTCTGTTGCACTTTTTTCTTGGGACAAAACAGCCAAAGGAATCCATCAGTCCATCGATCGCATTTATTGAGCACCTTATTATGTGCAGAGCACCATACTATATGCTTGGGAGAATACAACAAAGTTGGTAGACACATTCCAATCGATCCATCAGTTATATTTATTGAATGCCTTACTATGTACAGAGCACTGTATTAAGTGACTGGGAGAGTACAATATAACAGAGTTGGTAAACACAATCCCTTCCCTCAATGAGCTTACAGTCTAGTGGAAATATTTAAATCTTTTAGACTGTGAGCCCACTGTTGGGTGGAGACTGTCTATATGTTGCCAACTTGTACTTCCCAAGCGCTTAGTACAGTGCTCTGCGCACAGTAAGCGCTCAATAAATATGATTGATGATGATTTGTTACAACTGGATGTTCTTTGTGAATCCCACTTGATTCTGTCATCAATCATTCCAATCTTAGCCAGTCTTCACGGTTTAGCTTGAACACTGAGGCAGTTCGGAAGTCATGCTTTACTTCTCCATTGCTCGCCTGCCTCTGAGAGGGAAAGTGAATACTAGTGATGAGAGAGGGTTTGTGGCTTGCACAATGCCACTCAACCGATAATCAATTGCTCTGTGCAGTGTCTCCATCCTGGAGTCTCGTACTGAGGCTCATCTGTCATTCCTGGTAGGAGAATCAATCAATCATATTTTTTTTAGACTGTGAGCCCACTGTTGGGAAGGGACTGTCCCTGTATGTTGCCAACTTGTACTTCCCAAGCGCGTAGTACAGTGCTGTGAACACAGTAAGCGCTCAATAAATACGATCGATTGATTTAGGGCTTACTATGTGCAGAACACTGTACTAAGCTTGAGAGAGTACAGTATAGTAAAGTTGGTAGACACATTCCCTGCCCATGAAGAGATTACAGTCTAGAGGGGGAGACAGACATTAAAATAATAATATTAATGGTATTTATTAAGTCCTCCAACTTTGCTGTGTGTTGCTTAATACTACTACTACTACTAATTATGGCATTTGTTAAGTGCTTACTAACGTGGCTCAGTGGAAAGAGCAGGGGCTTTGGAGTCAGAGGTCATGGGTTCAAATCCCACCTCAGCCAACTCTCAGCTGTGTGACTTTGGGCAAGTCACTTCACTTCTCTGGGCCTCAGTTACCTCATCTGTAAAATGGGGATTAAGACTGTGAGCCCCCCGTGGGACAACCTGATCACCTTGTAACCTCCCCAGCGCTTAGAACAGTGCTTTGCACATAGTAAGCGCCTAACAAATGCCAGCATTATTATTATTATTACTAGGTGCCAGGCACTGTACTAAGCACGGGGATAGATACAAGCAAATAGGGTTGGACACAGTCCCTGTCCCACTTTTTCAGATGAGGTAACTGAGGCACAGAGAAGTAAAGTGACTTGCCCAAGGTCACTTAGCAGACAGGTGGAGAGGCCAGGATTAGAACCCATGACCTTCTGATTCCCAGGCCCATGCTCTGCCCATTATGCCTTACTGCTTCTAAATTACAGATAGATACAGAAGTGCTGTGGGGCTGAAGGTACAAATCCAAGTGCAAGACTGATGCAGAAGGGAGAGGGTGTAGGGGAAATGAAGGCTTCAGTGGGGAAGACCTCTTGGAGGAGCTGTGATTTTAATAAGACTTTGAAGGCGGGGAGAGTGATCATCTGTTGGATATGAAAGGGGAGGGAGATTCAGGCCAGAAAGGACATGGGCAAGGAGTTGATGGAGGGATAGACTAGATTGAGGTATGGTTGGTAGGTTGGTGTTAGAGCAATGAAGTGTGTGGGCTGGGTTGTAGTGGGAAATCAGTGGGGTAAGATAGGAGGGGGCAAAGTGATTGAGTGCTTTAAAGACTAGGGTAAGGAGTTTCTATTTGACGGGGAGATGGATGGGCAACCACTGGAGGTTCTTGAAGAGTGGGGAAACAGACAGCACTTTTTTTTTAGAAAAATGATCTGAGCAGCAGAGTGAAGTGGGGAGATACAAGAAGCGAGAAGGTCAACAAAAAATGCAGAGACACAAGAAGCAAGGAGGTCAACAAGAAGACTGACGCAGTAACCCTGGTGGGATAGGATAAGTACTTCGATCGATATAGTAGCAGTTTAGATGGACAGGAAAGGGTGGATTTTAGTGATGGTTTAAAGGTAGAACCAATGGGATTTGGTGACAGATTGAATGTAATAATAATAATGGTGGTATCTGTTAAGCACTTATTATGTGCCAAGCACTGTTCCAAGCGCTGGGGGGGATGCAAGGTGATCAAGGTTGTCCCACGTGGGGCTCACAGTCTTAATCCCCATTTTACAGATGAGGGAACTGAGACCCAGAGAAGTTAAGTGACTTGCCCAAGGTCACACAGCTAAGTGGCAGAACTGGGATTCAAACCCATGACCTCCGACTCCCAAGCCCGTGCTCGTTCCGCTGAGCCACGCTGCTTCTCTGAATATGTGAGTTGAATGAGAGGTATGAGTGGAGGATAATGCTGAGGCTATGAGATGGGAGAATGGTGGTGCTGTCTACATCAATGGGAAAGTCTAGGGGAGGACAGGATTTGGGTGGGAAGATAAGGAGTGCTGCTTGGAGACTCCATCATCAGTTCCTCCCATGAGCTCGGAGAAGGGCAGTGCTGATTATTCGTTCACCTCTGCACCTCTGCATCAAACAGAAACTCCTTCCCATCGGTTTTAAAGCACCCTATCAGCTTGCCCCCTCCTATCGTTCCTCACTAATCTTCTACTAGAGCCCAGCCTTCACATTTTGCTCCTCTAATACTAGTTTTCTCACAGGGCCCCGATCTAATCTCCTCTCAACCCCATTCCCACATCCTCCCTCTAACCTGGAACACCCACCCCCTCCATATATGGCAGATCACAACTCTCCCCACCTTCAAAGCCTTATTAAGGTCACATCTCCTCCATTAAGCCTTGCCCAATTAAGCTCTCTTTTCCCCAGTTCACTCTTACTTCTCCATATATGGCAGATCACAACTCTCTCCACCTTCAAAGCCTTATTAAAGTCACATCTCCTCCATTAAGCCTTGCCCAATTAAGTTCTCTTTTCCCCAGTTCCCTCTTACTTCTGCATCACCTATGCCCTTGGATCTGTGACCATTGGGCCTCTGATGCTTGCACCACACTCAGCTCCACAGCATTTATGTACATACCTATAAATTATTTATAATATAACATTCATTTATATTTATGTTTGCCTCCCTCTCTAGACTGTAAGCTCATTGTAGGCAGGCTGTATATCTACCAACTCTGTTATGTTTTAATAATAATGATGGCATTTATTAAGCACTTACTATTTGCAAAGTACTGTTCTAAGCGCTGGGGAGGTTACAAGGTGATCAGGTTGTCCCATGGGGGGCTCACAGTCTTAATCCCCATTTTACAGAGGAGGTGACTGAGGTACAAAGAAGTTAAGTGACTTGCCTAAAGTCACACTGCCGACAATTGGCGGAGCTGGGATTTGAACCCATGACCTTTGACTCCAAAGCCCGTGCTCTTTCCACTGAGCCACGCTGCTTCTCTGCTCTGCACATAGTAAGAGCTTGAAAAATACTATTGATGATGATGATGATCCAAGGGTGGCTTTGCTCCCACAGCTTTTCTTCAACAGTTTATTCAACACCACAAAATAGTTTCCGACCAGCAGGTAATGCACAGGCATCTGTTCATTTTTGTAAAATGGTATTTCATTCAATCGTATTCATTGAGCGCTTACTGTGTGCAGAGCACCGTACTAGGCACTTGGAAGTACAATTTGGCAACAAATAGAGGCAATCCCTACCCAACAACGGGCTCACAGTCTACTTTATGCCAGATACTGTACTAAAGCACTAGGGTAGAATCAAGTTAATCAGCTTGGACTCATTCCATGTCCCATGGGGAGCTCACAGTCATAATCACTATTTTACAGATGAGGTAACTGAGGCACAGAAAAGTTAAATGACCTGCCCAAGGTCACAGAGCAGCCATGGCCCTTGCTCTGTCCACTAGGCAATTCTGCTGTTCACTTCTGTGGAGCTCGGCACTGATCACTTACTGAGTACTTACTAGGTACAGAGCACTGTACTAAGTGCTTGGGAAAGTACAATACAACAGAGTCAGTAGACAAAAATCCCTGATCACAAGGGGCTTAGAGTCCATTCTCTGCCTCCACTCTTTCGGTCCAAAGCTTTAGTGGGAGGTAGGAGTAGACCTGGTGGGAAAGAGCAGAACTAGGAGCAGTCTCAGAGTGTTTCTGGGGTGGGAGGGAACCTAGCGAGAGCAATTTTTGCTGCCGCATCTAGGGGAGGGGCGGGTGATGATGGATGCCAGCTGTGGGGGTGGGAGAAGGAGGCGGTTTCCGGCTGCCATTCTGGGCTATTCAGGAAAAAGGCTCTACCCCCACACCCTTCCACCTTCCTCTTGAGCAGTATTCTTATGACTTCAACTAGCTTTACTGCCAAATCCACCCCGCACTTCATCCCTGCCCACTTCCAGGTGGTACTCAGCTCTCTGCTTCTAGCACTCTTCTCCCTGAGGCTAGACTCTTCTCTAGACATCAGTCTCTTCTTTGGTCTTCCCCGCTCCAGTCTCTCCCCCTTGCAATCTACCCTACATGCCCTGCACAGATTATCTTGAAGCATCAGTCCACTCCCATCTCTCCCCTCCTCGAAACCCTACCCTGGTTTCCTCTGACTCTTCATCAAGCAGATATGGGTTTTAATCCTGGCTCCACCACTTGTCTGCTGTGTGAACTAGGGCATATCACTTAACTTCTCTGTGCCTCAGTTAACTCATCTGTAAAATGGGGATTAAGACTGTCAGCCCAATGTGGGACATGGAAGACTGTGTCCAACCTAATTAACTTGTATCTTCCTCAGCGCTTAGTACAGTTGCTGGCACATAGTGCTTAACAAACACCATTTTAAAAAAATCATTATGAGCAGCTTCAAAACTATCTGCCAATTTGCCCCACATTATTTATTTTTACTCACTGTTCCCTTACTCATTCTCTTCATTCCTCCTAAGCCAACCTTCTAGCTGTACCTTGCTCTCAAACCTCTCACCTCCATCCATTCATTCATTCATCCAGTCATATTTATTGAGCGCTTACTATGTGCAGAGCACACTGTACTAAGCACTTGGAAAGTACAGTTCAGCAATAAAGAGAGACAATCCCTGCCCACAATGGGCTTATAGTTTAGAAGGGGGGAGATAGACATCAAAACAAGTAAACAGACATTAATATAAATAAATAGAATTACAAATATGTACATTTATACAAAAGTGCTGTGGGGCGAGGAGAGGGGTAGAGCAAAGGGAATGAATTGGGGCAATGGGGAGTGGAGGGGGAGCTGAGGAAAGGGGGGCTTAGTCTGGGAAGATCTCTTGGAGGAGGTGAGACTTCAGTAAGGCTTGGAAGGGGGGAAGTGTAATTGGCGAATTTGAGAAGGGACAGCATTTCAGGCCAAAGGTAGGACATGGGCCAGTGGCCGACAGCGGGACAGGTGAGAACGAGGCACAGTGAGAAGGTTAGTACCAGAGGAGTGGAGTGTGTGGGCTGCGATAATAATAGGGATAATTACAGTATTTGTTGAGTGCTTATTATGTGCCAAGCACTGTTCTGAGCACTGGGGTAGATACAAGGTAAACTGGTCGTCCTATGTGGGGCTCACAGCCTTAATCCCCATTTTACAGATGAGATAACTGAGACACAGAGAAGCTAAGTGACTTGCCCAAAGTTACACAGCTGACAAGTGGAGGATTCAGGATTAGAACCCATGACCTCTGACTCCCAAGCCTGTGCTCTTTCCACTAAGCAACATTGCTTCTCAGTGCTCACTATGCTCACTCTGTTTCCCAGTCTTTGAACCCTCTCCCTCTTTCCCTCCTTCTCTCCCCCAGTTTTTCTTCTCTGCCTATGTTCAGATCTTTCCCAAAATCCCACCTCTTCCAAAAGCTTTTCCCCATTTATTTCTCAGCATCCTAAACTGTATAAGCCCAGTAGCCAGCTCTAGCACTTACTGAACTTACTTAAATCAGTTCTCCCCATTGTTCTGTTTATTCAATTGTATGTTCAATTATTAATTTTGACTACAACTGTTTTTATGCCTATCTGTCCCACTACAGTGTCAGCTCCTTGTGAGCAAGGAACGTTTCACTTCTGTATTCTGTACTTCCCAAGCGCTCAGTATAGTGCACTGCACCAAGTTTTTGCTCAATAAATACTACCATGCTACCTACTATTATGATTACTACTACTACTACAGCTCCACTGTCTTTAACTAAGTGAGCATTTGAGGGGCTGAGGCTCATCTATAGATTCCAGTAACCATGTGGCACAGAGATGGGAATACTTTTTGTAGATCTACTTTTCCCGATATAATTGACAACATGTAGTTTTTTTTTTAATTAGTATTTGTTAAGTGCTTACAATGTGCCAAGACCTGCACTAAGCGCTGGGGTAAATACAAGCTAATCAGTGTGGACACAGTCCCAGGCTTACCATCTTAATCCTTATTTTACAGATGAGATAACTAGACATAGAGAAGGGAAATGAGTTGCCCAAGGTCACGCAGCAGACAAGTGGTGGAGCCAGGATTAGAACCCAGGTACCTTTGACTCCCAGCCCTGTGCTCTTTCCACTAGGCCATCCTGCTTCTTACTGCCTCAATGTGGGCAAGTGAACAGGAGCTGGTGAAATCCTTCCTAATTCAAGCTTTAATAAGCAAAGAAGAAAGAGAGCGAATATGACAGCTATCTGGATTTTCACAGTCCCTTCCTCCACAGTTGCTGTTTTGAAATAAATGCAAAATACAGACAGGGAAAAATCCTTAAAGCCAGACCTCAGACATCGCCTCTTTTCTGTTGGTTTGAGGCACAAAGTGCTGGTTTGCTATCTGTCTCTGTAACGCTCTGTTTCTCATCATTCTCATCATCCTAAATTGGTTTATTAAGTGTTGTTCGGTAACTGGTGATACACGTGGCGAGTTGGGCGGGGTCTCTGTCTTGTAGGAGTTTACAATCTAAAACATTTTCAAATCCCACTAAGGGAAACTTCCTCCAAATTCCCGTCCCTTTTCAACCCTCCACTACAAAATCAAAAACAGCTGGAGAAAAAAGGAAACTCTTCTTTAAGGAAATAAACAGATTGCTGAAAAACTGAGTTCCTGCCCCATTGTGGAGATATCACAAAATGTTTTTTTTGGAAAAAAGTTTGTGAAGGAGTCAGCGGAGGGCTCTGTGCCCTTCCAAGTAGTTTGCTTAAGCAATGACCTTCGCTCTGAGTGCAAAGCAAATAGAAGTTAAGAAGGGAAGCCGCGTGGCTCAGTGGAAAGAGCACGGGCTTTGGGAAAGTCACTTAATTTCTCTGTGCCTCAGTTACCTCATCTGTAAAATGGGGATTAAGACTGTGAGCCCCCTGTGGGACAACCTGATTACCTTGTATCCCCCCCAGCTCTTAGAACAGTGCTTTGCACATAGTAAGCGCTTAATAAATACCGTTATAAAAAAAAAGCAAATGTAACCCTCTCCCTTCTGCATTGTCTATGCACTTGTGACCTTTGAACATCTGATATTTTCCCCACACTCAACCCCACAGCACTTATGTACCTTTCTAAAAATATGTGTTATCAATTATTCATTTATATTAATGTCTGTCTCCTCCTCTAGACTGTAGACTCACTGTGGGCAGGGTTCGTGCCTGCCAACTCTGTTGTATTGGACTCTCCCAAGCACTTAGTACAGTGCTCGGCACTCAGTAAGTGCTCAATAAGTACCATGGAGGATCATTTAAATACCATGGATGATCATTCAAAGTTCTGCAGGAGAGTGGCTGCTTGCTAAATAGGGAATTTGCTGTGGGTAGCTCGACCACCTTCGGATTGACTTTAAACACGCTTCCCAGGTGCCCACACACTCGCATTCCTGCCATTTACGTTAGTCATCTTGCCTCTGCAGGCATAGCCTGGTGTGGGGGAGAATTCTGTTGTCTCTGTCGAAATCTCGGAAGTTGGCTCCTGCAGTCACTGACATCATGGATAACTGCCTTTCATTTCGTGCTCGTGAGTCACAAAACAACTCCAACCTACCCTACTCTACCTTACTGTAGTCTCTCAAATGTTTAGTGAAAGCACTCAAAAGATACAACCGATTGAATGATTGACAGAATTCATTCAATTATATTTATTCACTCAGTCATATTTATTGAGCGCTTACTGTGTGCAGAGGACTGTACCGAGCGCTTTGAGTGCATGCTTTGTGCAGAGCACTGTACTAAGTGCTTGGAAAGTACAACACAGCAATAAAGAAAGACAATCCCTGCCCACAATGGGTTTACAGTCTAGAGGAAGGGAGACAGACATCAAAACAAGCAAACAGGCATCAGTATAAATAAATAGAAGTATAGAAATATGCACATAATGAAGACTGAAGATAGGTATGTTGTGGGGGATAAAGGAACTAACCTTGAATGCCTCATTGGGAGGTGAATTACCAGTCCAATCTGAACTGTGTGTGGGATTAATTAATTAATAACTGTGGTATTTGTTAAAAGCTTATCGTGTGCCAAGCACTTTACTGAGCACTGGGATAGATAGAGCATAGGCCTTGGAGTCCGAAGGACCTGAGTTCTAATACTGGCTCTGACACTTGTCTGCTGTGTGAACTTGGGCAAGTCATTTCACTTCTCTGGGCCTCAGTTACCTCATCTGTAAAATGGGGATTGAGACTGGGGGTCCTATGTGGGACAAGGACTGTGTCTAACCCGATTTTCTTGCATCTACCCCAGCCAGGCATGTAGAAAGTGCTAAAAAAATGCCGCTACTATTATACAAGCTAATCAGGTTGGATACAGTCCCTGTCCCACAAGAGGCTCACAGTCTAAATAGGAGGAAGTGAGGAAATATCACTGTCTGGCTCTCATTTCAATTCCCTCCCTGTGGCCACTTCTAACCTCATCAATAGGGTGTTTGCAATACACACTCCTTTACCCCGTGTCCATTTGTGCAACGAGATCATGACTAATTTATCCATTTCTGTCTCCATTTCTAATAATAACTGTGGTATTTATTGCTTACTATGTACCAAGCACTATACTATCACTAGGGTAGATATAATAATAATGATGGCATTTGTTAAGTGCTACTATGTGCAAAGTGACACACAGTCCCTGACCCACAAGGGGGTCACAGTCTAAGTAGGAGGGAGAACAGGTATTTAATTCCCATTTTACAAATGGGAAAAATGAGGCACTAAGAAGTCAAGTGTCTTGCTCAAGCTCACATAGCAGGCAAGAGGCAAAGCTAGGACTAGATCAGGTCCCTGATTGCCCAGACTGTGCTCTTTTCATTAGACTACACTGCTTCCCTTCTCTATTGGGAAGGATTTTTCTCAAAGACAGTGCTAGGCTGGCACCCCAAAAATGCAATTGATAGTTGTCTTGTAGTAAGACTTTTGTCAGTTTATAAGCAAAACATGGGTGAATTTGGTGTAATACCAGTACTGCAAATGAAAGGAGTGAAGCATGTGGCCTAAGACTAGAAGAATGCATAGGAATCAATTAGTTAATCAGTGGTATTTATTGAGCACTTACTGCGTGCAGAACACTGAACTAAACACTTTCAAGAGATCAGTACAACAGAATTGGTAGAAAACTTCCTTGCCCACAAGGAGCTTGGACAGATATTAAAATAAATTATGGCTATGTATATAAGTGCTTTGGGGCTGAGGCTGGGTTGGATATCAAGCTAGGAGGCTGAAGCAGTTATCAAGGTGGGTTAGGGTAAGCACTTGGATCACCATAGTATCAGTTTGGATGGAGAGGAAAGAGTGGATTTTAGTGATTTTGTGAGGGAGAACCAACAGGATTTGGTGATAGATTGAATGTGTGAGTTGAAGGAGAGAGATGAATCTAGGATAATGCCGAAGTTATGGGTTTGTGAGACAGGGAGGGTGGTGGTGCTCCCTACAGTGATGGGAAAGTCATGGGGAAGAGAGCATTTGAGTGGGAAGATGAACAGCTCTGTTTTGGACATATTTAGTGTGAGGTGTCAGCGGAACATCCAGGTAGAGATGTCCTGTGAGGATAAGCTAAGATAATTGATTTGAAAACGATTTGGAAAAGTATTATGAAAATTTAATGTAACACAATAGTAATAGTAATGATGATAATGACCTTAATTCAACCAATTTCAGAACTCAGGACTCCTAGAACCCCTATTCAATCAATCAATCACATTTATTGAGCACTTACTATGTGCAGAGCACTTTACTAGTGTGGCTCAGTGGAAAGAGCATGGACTTGGGAGTCAGAGGTCATGGGTTCTAATCCCGGCTCCCGGCTCCTGGCTCCACCACATGTCTGCTGTGTGACCTTGGGCAAGTCACTTAACTTCTCTGAGCTTCTGTTACCTCATCTGTAAAATGGGGATTAAGACTGTGAGCCCCATGTGGGACAACCTGATCACCTTGTATCCCCCCGCAGCACTTAGAACAGTGCTTTGCACATAGTAAGTGCTGAACAAATGCCATTATTATTATTATTATTATTAAGAACTTGGAAAGTACAATAAATAGAGACAATCCCCCTAATGCAACTTGCTCTTTCAGCCCCCCACCCCATGTAAGTTTGGTCTCTGCCTTAATGATGTGATCTTTGAGAGAGAATACAGTTAGATATGTTGCCAACTTGTACTTCCCAAGCGCTTAATACAGTGCTCTGCACACAGTAAGCACTCAATAAATACGATTGAATGAATGAATGAATCTTTACCTTACACCTACTGAGTAAGGGAAGTGTATACATTTTATAATCAATCAGTCGGTAGTATTACCGAGAGCTTATGTAGAGTATCTAGACTGTAAACCCCTTGTAGGCAGGGATTGTATCTATCGACAACTTGTACTTCCCAAGCGCTTAGTACAGTGCTCTGCACACTGTAAGCGCTCAATAAATACGATTGATTGATTGACTATTGCATTGCACTCTACTTAATGTAATGCACTGCACCTATATAGTAAGCACTCAATAAATATAATCGATTAATTGAGAGTACAGTATGGTTATTAGATATGCTCTCTGCCCTCAAGGTGTTTACAGTCTAGCAGGGGAGACTGATATTAAAATAAATTAAAGATAGAAGGAAGAAGGAAGGCCACATGACCTAGTGGAAAGACCTGGGAAAGCCTTTGCGCAGCTACTTACCTTCTGTGTGACCTTCAGCAAGTCCCTTAAACTTTCTGTGCCTCATTTCCCTCATTTATCAAATAAAAATAAAGGGATCAAATTACCTTGTTTCTACTCTTGTACTTAGTGTGATGTACTTAATAGTTAATTAAGCAAGTACAGCAAGTAATTAAGTACAGCAAGTACTTAATAAATACCATCATTACTATTATTATTAATAATAAGGAAAATGGTATCTGTACCTGAGTTAGTGCTTGAGTAGTGGGCTATCCAAGGAATCTCCAAAAATGTTCCAGGTTTTATTTATTTATTTTTTAATGGTATTTGTTAAGCACTTATTATGTGCCAGGCACTGTACTAAGTGCTGGGATAGATCTGAGGTAGTTAGGTTGGACACAGTCCCTGTTCCACACAGGGCTCACAGTCTTAATTCGTATTTTACAGGTGAGATAACTGAGGCATAGTGAAGTGACTTGCCTAGGGTCACACAGCAGACAAGTGGTGAAGCTGGGATTAGACCTCAGGTCCTCTGAGTTCCAGGCACATGCTCTTTCCACTAGATCTCACTGCTTCTTAGGTGGCGGAGAAGTGCTGTAAGGGGGATGTAAAAAGATGAAACTAGAAATTAATTGGGGAAGGTCTCCTGGTGGAGATGTGATTTCAGAAGGACTGTGAAAATGGGGAGAGCAGTGGACTGCCAAATGGTAAGGTGGAGGGAGCCCCAGGCAGGGAACAGGGCATGAGTCAGAGGTTGGAGATAGGAGAGACAACAGCGAGGCACTGAGAGTAAGTGAGTTGGAGAAGAATGAAATGTGCAGCCTAGCTGTAGTGGGAGAAAAGTGTGAGTGAGTAAGAGGGAGAAACCTGACTGAGTGACTGAGAAACCTGACTCCAGTGATCAGGAGTTTCTGCTTGATTCAGCGATGAATGGATAACCATTTGAGTCTTTGAGGAGTAAGGCATCACGTGTGGAAAAATTATTCTGGAAGCAGAGTGAAGTAATGGAGAGGGAGAGCCCAGGGGCAGAGAGACCAGTGAGGAGGCCACTGTGGTGGTTACACTGAGTTAGTGCTTAAGTAGTGGGCTATGCAAGATATCTCCAAAAATGTTCCAGGTTTTATTTATTGATTTTTTAATGGTATATGTTAAGCACTTACTCTGTGCCAGGCAGTGTACTAAGTGCTGGGGTAGATCCAAGATAATCCAAGGTCACAACTCAGATTCAGTCATATCTTAGTCTTTCCCTGCCTAGTGAATCCCACTTTCTTTTCTTGGGTAGGCCCCTCAATGGACTGGGCAAATTAGAACATGGGAAAACTCAGAGCACAAAGATCTTAGGTCCAACTCTCTGCTCTGTCCAACTCTCTTTTCTGAAAAGCACTTTTGGTTCTTAATCCAACTTTCTATAAACAACGAGCTTAATAGGTCAAATTCTAACAGTGATTACATGGCTCACTTTGCATAAGTGCATTTAATGACCAGACAGTTGGAACCAAGGAAAAGGCCATAAGAAGTTATTTAGGTTGTTGACAGGACAGTATCAAAACTTCCCCAGAAAGATGAGTGTTTTCTCTTGAGAAATTTGGAAACTTCTACCAAGTTCAACTCAGTGATCCTACTGTAGTCTGAAAAAGTACATTTGACCACAAAAGTGGCAGTTCACACACTTCTCTTCAAGAGGATTTTATCTAATGTTGTTATGGTGAAACAGACCATGGCTCTCTAAGTAGGCAATCTACTTTGTTAACAAATAGAGCACTTGAATAAGATATTTTATTCTTAGCTTAAAAATAATTTAGCTGGGATCAGTTCATTCATTCGAGATGGGGGTTTCTTAACTAGGGGCAGTGCCAATTTAGAAAAGATGTTTTAGTAGTAGTAGTAATAGTGTTTACTGAGTGCTTACTGATTGCAGAACACTGTACAGAGCTCTGGGAAAGAATACCTCTGTGGGAATTAATGTGGGTCAAAGTTTCATAATGCCAAATTGGATTTTTCTCTGATGCTGAAAATGGGAATTGTTTGCAGGGAAAGTGCATGTATTATGAATCTGCTGTATTTCTTAAGAGTGTTTAGGTTTTAAAATTAGGTAGATGAAAAATATTCTTGAAAAATTTTGGTTGAAGGATAGAGTGTAATTTTGTTGCTGTTTCTGGATTAATTTCCCAAGTTATTGTCACTAAGGTATGTTAAGACATTAAAGGACCACGTTTTATAAATAGAAACTGAATTTCATTCAAAAGACCCTTTGGTAGTCATTTGCACCAAATTCCAATCAACATGCACACAGCCCTTCTTTCAAATTCTGGAAGTACAAACTGTTTCATCTGGGTTAAGGTAATAGAATTGTCAGAGTAAGGCAATGGGAAATCTTTGTTCAACAAAATGAACTTATCACAGTTTTAAAATACATTATCTTTCAAGAGTGGTGTATATACATTATCTTTAAAGAGTGATGTCTTCATTTAATTGAAGTAATGAGTTCAGTGCTGACAGATCAGAATAATCCACATTAGAAGTGTAAATCAGAAAGGGAGTCAGAAATAATTCTGCCTCTTATAGGGTCAATTTTATACATTTTAACTTTAGAGGAAATGACTTGCTGCTGGTTGTATTGATGTGAGTGGGTAAGAAATAGTTTTGAAATGAAAACTGGATAAAAGCTGAGGAATTCCTTTGCTTCATTATGGAATTTATTAAACACGGTCAAGTACTGAGTACTGAGTACAGGCTAATCAGAGCAGACACCATCCTTATTACACACTGGGCTCTCGGCCTAAGGTTACGAAGAGCAAGTGCCTTATCCACATTTTACAGAGGAGGGAACTAAAGACCATAGAGAAGCAGCGTGGCTCAGTGGAAAGAGCACGGGCTTTGGAGTCAGATGTCATGGGTTCAAATTCCGGCTCCTCCAGTTGTCAGCTTTGTGACTTTGGGCAAGTCACTCAACTTCTCTGTGCCTCAGTGACCTCATCTGTAAAATAGGGATTAAGACTGTGAGCCCCCCATGGGACAACTTGTTCACCTTGTAACCTCCCCAGCACTCAGAACAGTGCTTTGCACATAGTAAGCACTTAAGAAATGCCATTATTATCATTATTATTATTATAGAGGTGAAGTGACTTTTCTGAGGTCACACAGCAGGCCAGGTTCAGAAAAGCTTACCTGCAGGCAGGGGATTTCTATCTCCTTGTCAGTGCCAAACCAATCTTCACCATGAGGAAAGAGTAGAGAAAAGTGCGGTTGAAATAATAATAATAATGGCATTCATTAAGTGCTTACTATGTGCAAAGCACTGTTCTAAGGGCTGGGGAGGATACAAGGTGATCAGCTTGTCCCATGTGGGGCTTACAGTAGTAATCCCCATTTTACAGATGAGGAACTGAGGCACAGAGAAGTTAAGTGACTTGCCCAAAGTCACACAGTTGAGAAGTGGCGGAGCCAGGATTAGAACCCATGACCTCTGACTCCCAAGCCCGAGCTCTTTCCACTGAGCCATGCTGCTTCTCTATGATATATGATAGAGAAGCATGATATATCAGCAATATGCTGGGCAAAGGCTGGGAGCCCATTTCAGTTTTGACCTACTTTGCTCCCCCACTCCCCCGCCACACACACATATACACAGTAAAAGTGTCTTAGGTTTTTACATTTTTTTGGTATTTGCTAAGTGCTTACTTACTATGTGCCACATCCTGTACTAAGCACTGGGGAAGACACAAAATAATCACGCTGGACACGGTCCGTGTCCCATATGTAGCTCACAGTCTTAATACTCATTTTACAGATAAGGTAACTGAGGAACAGGGAAGTAAAGTGACCTGCCCAAGGTCACACAGCACACAAATATCAGAGCTGGGATCAGAACCAGGTCCTCTGACTCCCGGGCCTCTTTTTACTATACCCCGCTGTTAGAAATGTAGGCCATGTGTGGTTAGGAGATCTCGGATTAGGGTTTAGACCCAATTTGACCTCAGAAGGCCTGCCATTTCGGACATTAAGGCACTGAGAGGAGGCAATTTCATGGCAACCTCACCTCGACTCCTCAAGCTCAGTCTAAAGCCCATAGCAGTTTCTCTTGTCAAAGGACATCTCAGGTACAGACTTCTGTAGAATGAATTTCTCTCCCCAGTGTTCACACTCATTGATGAGATTTGTTTTTCAGGATTCCACCCCCTCAGTCAGTTGAAAAAAATGAAAGTCCACCTGTCCACCTCAGTAACTATGTTATCCTTATCTGACCCCACTAGGGACCATGTCCACGCTCTTTGATCTTGTGGTAGATAATGGAAGGATGAGCCTCTCTGGCAGCCTCTGATTCTTTCTGACTTTCTCTGAAATATAAACAAGGGACATGAGAAACTTTAGAGAGTGACCACCAGCTACTACTGATACACAGTTGACAGCCAAGCAGAAGCTGTGTGGCTTAGTGGAAGGACTCCCACGGGCTTGGGAGTCAGAGGTCGTATTTCTAAACTGGCTCCACCAGTTATCAGCTGTATGACTTTGGGTAAGTCACTTCACTTCTCTGTGCCTCAGTTAACTTATCTGTAAAATGGGGATTAAGACTGTGAGCCCCACGTGGGACAACCTGATTACCTTGTATCAATTTTAGCACTTAGAACAGTGCTTGGCACATAGCAATTACTTAACAAAACCTATTATTATTATTATTGTTATTATTGAATGAGAAATCCTAGCCAGCAGCCCCATTTCTAAGCAGGAGACAGCTCAGATGTTGTCCGCAAACCCCACTCCCTTTGAGTTCGTGTAATGAGTTCCTCAACAGTGTAATCATCAGGTCCGGATGGAGACACTTTGGGAAGCTTCAATCTAGGGATGGATTCAAATCAGGAATTATGAAGACAGACATTTCATGGCAGCTTTGGAAGCCCCTTCTCCTACTTTAATAGTAATAATAATTACAATAAAGATGTTGGACCCATTAAAGAGGACAGAAAGGAGGGAAAGCTTTGGTATTCTGTAACCCATCAGGTATTCTCTCATTTCAATCACACACCCTGGGGATCTCTCTCACCAAAGAGAGGTGGTCCTTGGCACCCCACTAAAGTGGTAAGCAGTTACCCTACCCCATTTATAGAACATGGGCCTGGGAGTTAGAAGGTCATGGATTCTAATCCTGCCACTTGTCTGCGGTGTGACTCTAGGCAAATCACTTCACTTCTCTGGGCCCCAGTTACCTCATCTGTAAAATGGGGATTAAGACTGTGAGCCCCACGTGGGACAACCTGATTACCTTGCATCTACCCCAGCGTTTAGAACAGTGCTTGGCACATAGTAAGTGCTTAACAAATACCATAAAAATAATAATAATAATTATAGTATAATTATTACTATATTACTATAATATATAGTAATAATTACGATATAATTACTATAATACTAAAATGATAATTACTATACCATACTAATAATATATAATACTAATAATATATATTAATTATATATAATACTATAATAATAATTACTATATAATTACTATAATATAGTAATAATAATTATTATTCCTTGGGTCTGTGACCTTTGGGCATTTTTGCCATCATTATTTATTATTTATTATTATTCACTCTATCTCAACTCCACATACATGTTTATAATATACATCTATTATATATATATATAAATTATTGATATATATTAATGCCTTGTCTCCCTCTCTATCATGTAAGCTCACTGTGGGGAGAGAACATATCTACCAACTCTATATTGTACTCTCCCAAGGACTAAGTACTCTTAGTACTAAGAGTAGTACACTTAATACTGAGTGCTGTGCACCCAGTATGCACTCAATAAATACCATCCAGAGTGATGATTCCCTTGCTTGCAACTTAGGGAGGCAAGTATTCTGCAAGCTGTATTTTACTTCCTTGTCTATCATTGCACCGTTGGTTTCTATGCTGCTTAGGTAACACAGAATTCTGTGACAGCATTTAGCTTGGGGTTAGCAGTGTAAATTTTTGGTTGTGTGAATGACTCTCCTAGTTCAGACAGACACTTCACTTGGGGAGGCTCTGTATTTCACCCAGTAGCTTAAGCAATACAATTCACCCTGGCATCTTTAGGTAATTCTTTTAGATTTTCATAGAAAAATCACCTGAATGTCATGTATTTCTCTTCCTTCACAGTGCTAAAATCTACTTTTTGAAGTAGAATGTAGAAACTGACCCTCACCTATCAAGTAGAGACTGCTAAAATCTACTTTTTGAAGTAGAATGTAGAAACTGACCCTCACCTATCAAGTGGAGACCCCAGGGAGGATGAAGAAGAAACTTAGTTGATTCTCAATCCAGTCACTGGGTCCTGGTAAGATATGGTGGCCAGAGATGGACACTATCCAGAAAAGTAAGATTTCAGAATTCTGAGCCTGAGGTGCATCTCAGAAAATAGAATTTTGGGGTTCTCAAGTGTTTAACATCAAAGTCATGTTTGCATGGGAAAAAAACAGTGTTGGCCTCCCAAATTTTAGAATGTTTTAGTGGTGCAAATGCATCCTACTCCATTTATGCTCCAAACAAAGGTATCTGGGGAAAAAGGAGTGGGCTTGGGGCCCTTTGGGATTGGTTTGGGGTTGGCTGCCAGTATTCATGTATTACTGACAGGTGATTACCACTGCTGGACCTCCAAACTGTCCATTCATTCATTCACTCAGTCGCATTTATTTGGTGCTTACTGTGTGCAAAGCATGTACTAAGTGCTTGAGAGAGTACAATATAACAATATAAAGACACATTCCCTGGACGAGCTCACAGTCGAGAGGGGAAGGCAGACATTAATGTACATATATAAATAAGTTACAGACATGTCTATATATACATAAAGATATGCACATATATATAAACATGTTCTATGGGGATTATTATTATTATTACTGTATTTGTTAAGTGCTTATTGTGTGTCAGGCACTGTACTAAGCACTGGGGTGGGTCAAGATAATCGGGTTGGACACAGTCCCTGTCCCCTGTGGGGATCACAGTCTCGATCCCGATTTTACAGATGAGGTAACTGAGGCACAGAGAAGTTAAGTGACTTGCACTTAACTTAAGGTCACAGAGCAGACAAGTAGTGGAGCCGGGATTAGAACTCATGACCTTCTGACTGCCAGGCCCGTGTTCTATCCACTATGCATGCTGCTCTCATGACAGGAGATTAACAGGAAATTGTCTGGTAGACCTTTCAAATCTGTCTCATCTGTATCTGACTCCTTGCTTTGGCAAAGATGATCACAATCGCCATAGGCTCCTTTGTTTCTCTTTTTCCTTAATGCCTTTTCCATTGCTGTCTATGTCCACTGAGCTCCATATCACACCTGGAGTCCACAGAACACTGGTGGATTTTGATTCATTCATTCAATCGTATTTATTGAGCTCTAACTGTGGGCAAAGTGCTGTACTAAGTGCTTGGGAGAGTACAGTATAACCAAAAACAGACACATTACTGGCCACAATGAGTTGATTCCCGAATCTACCTCTCCATCCCTAACCTCTCTTCTCCTCTGCAGTCTCACATTTCTTCCTGTCTTTAAGACATCTCTTCTTGGATGTCTTGCAACACCTCAGATTTAACATGTCCAAAACAGAACTTCCCACCTTCCCACCCAAACCCTTTCCTCCACCATTAATTAATTCATTCATTCAATCGTATTTATTGAGCTCATACTGTGTGCAGAGCACTGTACTAAGTGCTTGGGAAGTACAAGTTGGCAACATATAGAGACAGCCCCTACCCAACAACGGGCTCACAGTCTGGAAGGGGTTGGGAGTGCGGGGGGGGGACTTTCCTATCACTGTAGACAGCACCGCTGGCTTCCTTATCTCACAAGTCTGTATCCTTGGCATTATCCTAAACACATCTCTCTCATTTAACCCGCACATTCAATATGTCACAAAATCCTGTCAGTCCTACCTTCATAACATTTCTTGAATCCACTCTTTTCTCTGCAGACTGCTACCATGCTGATCCAAGCACTCATTATTTGCCGCCTTGACTACTGCTTCAACTTCCTCTCTGATCTTCCCGCCTCCTGTCTCTTCCCTCTCCAGTCCATACTTCACTCTGCTGCCTGGATCATTTTTCAGAAAAAAAGTTCAGCTCATATCTCCCCCTCCTCAAAAAGCTCCAGTGCTTTCTAATCCATGTCTGCCTCAAACAGAAACTCCTTACTTGAGTGTTTAAGGAACTCTATCTGCTTTCTCCCTCCTACCTTACCTCACTGATCTACCACAATCCAGACATCATACTTGGCTTTTTTAATGCCAATCTATGCACTGTATAATAATAATAATAATAATAATAATAATAATAATAATAATGATGATGTCATTTGTTAAGCGCTTACTATGTGCAAAGCAGTGTTCTAAGCACTGGGGAGGATGCAAGGTGATCAGGTTGTCCCACGTGGGGCTCACAGTCTTAATCCCTGTTTTACAGATGAGGTCACTGAGGCCCAGAGAAGTTAAGTGACTCACCCAAAGTCACACAGCTGACAAGTGGTGGAGCCAGGATTTGAACCCATGACCTCTGACTCCAAAGTCCACTATCTTTCCACTGAGCCACGCTGCTTCTCTGTATCTTCATCTCACTAATACTGCTGCTGACCCCTTGCCTATGTCCTCCTCCCTCTGGCCTGGAACTCTTTCCCCTTTCATATCAGAAAGATCAGCACTCTCCCCAACTTCAAAACCCTCTTAAAATCATATCTCCAAGAGGTCTTCCCCGACTAAGCCCTTATTTCCCTATGAGCTCTCCATTCTAAGTTTTTATAGCTATGTACTTGGATCTGTACCCTTTAAACACTTGATATTCACCCCATTCTCAGCCCTACGGCACTTATGTATATATTCATTCATTCAATCGTATTTATTGAGTGCTTCCTGTATGCAGAGCACTGTACTAAGCACTTAAAAATAAGGTAAGCAGGTTGTCCCACGTATCCCATTTTACAGCTGAGGTAACTGAGGCTCAGAGAAGCTAAATGACTTGCCCAAAGTCACACAGCTGACAAGTGGCAGAGCCGGGATTAGAACCCATGAACTCTGACTCCCAAGCCTGGGCTCTTTCCACTAAGCCACGCTGCTTCTCATAAAGATGTTTATATCTTTATACCCTGCCATTTCCCCCATCTGTATTCATGTTAATTTCTGTCTCCCCCTCTAGACAGGGCTAGCTCCCCTTTAGCTCCTTGTGATCAGGGATCATGTCTCCCAACTCTACTGTATTGCAATCTCCCAAGCACTTTGTACAGTGATCTGTTCACAGTAAGCACTCAATAGATGCCATTGATTGATCGGTTGATTAAACACCAATTGTATCCACTAAAATGTTCATCTTCTGGGAATTAATGCTTCTGAACTGGAGTTTGCTCTGAATCTTCCTGTTCGTTATCTTCCTTCTCTTCTCTGACTTACCTCTTTCTTGTGATGCCCTCACAGGACAAAGATCAAGAACCAGGTGACCCCCGACAATGCCAGTAGGAATTCCAGACCACAGCTTTACTCATCCTCAAGCCATCCTAAAAGCCAATCTAGATTATGTCAGTGCATGGTTGAAATGGCCAGTGTTGGACCACAGTGTCCACACCAAAAAACTGCTCCTTTATTGTGTTGTCATGTTCCAGAGTTCGGTACTGTTTTCTCTTTTGTCTCAATGTGTCTTGCTCTTTATGAAACTTTTGCTCCAAAGGAGCTCTTCCTTTCTTGATTACAGTGTACAGTGCTGTTCTACCCTCAGCAACTGACTCCCAGTTTTCAGCTGGGATACAGTATTATCTGAGGTTTTGTTTTTATCAGGTTGGAAACCTTTAGTTTGGTCTAGAGCCTGATCTCTTGCTGTGACCACATTCTCTTTTGCAGTCTCCCAAAATTGTGCTGGTCTTCTCTATTCTGTATTTTACTTCCTTGTCTATCATTGCACCGTTGGTTTCTATGCTGCTTAAGTAACAGAATTCTGTGACAGCATTTAGCTTGGGGTTGGCAGTGTAAATCTTTGGTTGTGTGAATGACTCTTCTGGTTCAGACAGACACATCACCTTAGTTTCCTTTAAATGTGTCAGCCTGTAATGCTTGGCTGAGTCACTGAATCAGCTTATGGTTATTTGCATATTTTCTTCAGTGTGTGCACACAACAACTCTTGAATCACTGTGTTTAGTACTTTGGGTGGAATTTGAAGTCTGTTGAGTTGGAATAATTTTCTGAAAGTGTGGAAATAAATTCTAATACCTACATGGCTGAGTAGAAGAAAATTCAACAGGACCGGGCACATTTCACATCCCTGCTTTACTTGACTGGCACTGAGAAATGGATGAGACAGGGTCCCCCTGATACTGAATGGGTTCGATTGAGGATATATTCTTTAGTCGCCAATCAGAATCTGTTAAGCAATCAATCAATCAATGGTATTCATTTAGTGCTTTGTGCAGAGCGATAGAGAGGGATAATAATAATATTCATTCCTTCATTCATTCAATTGTATTTATTGAGCGCTTACTGTGTGCAGGGCACTGTACCAAACGCTTGGGAAGTACAAATCGGCAACACATAGAGATGGTCCCTACCCAAGAATGGGCTCACAGTCTAGAAGGGGGAGACAGACAACAAAACAAAACAAGTCGACAGGTGAATAATAATAATAATGGTACTTGTTGAGTGCTTACTATGTGCCCAGCACTGTTCTAAGCACTGGGGTAGGTACACAATCCCTGTCCCACATGGGGCTCACACTCAATTCCCATTTTACAGATCAGGGAACTGAGGCCCAGAGAAGTTAAGTGACTTACCCAAGGTCACACAGCAGACATGGGGAGGAGAAACCCTGACCTTCCGACTGCCAGGCCTGTGCTCTATCCACTAAGCCGTGCTGCTTCTAAGAATGGAGACTAATGGGATATTTTTATATTTGCTACATTTTGAGCTTTGCCCTTTCTTTTTGAAGATTGTGATAATGGTAGCATCTTTGAGGTCCTACAGCATTTCCTCATGGTCCATTTTTTTTGTTCTTTTTCACGGTATTTGTTAAGTGCTTACAATGTGCCAATCAGGTTGGACACAGTCCATGTCCTACATAGAGCTCGGCGTCTTAATCCCCATTTTGCAGGTGAGGTAACTGAGGTCCAGAGAAGTTAAAGTGACTTGCCCAAGGTCACCCAGCCGACAAGTGGCAGAGCTGAAAATAGAACTCAGGTCCTGAGGAAGTTTGTGTAAGTGTTTAATCAATCAATCAAGGGTATTTATTGAATGTTCACTGTGTGCAGAACACTGTACTAAATGCTTGGGAGAGTACATCACAACAAAGTTGGTAGACCCATTCCCTGCCCACAGTGAGCTTACAGGCTAGAGGGGAAGCAGAATGTTCTTTCCATGTTTGCAAATCTCATCAGGTAACCCTTCACATCCACATGCTTCCCCATTGATCATCGCTCTGATCATCATCATCATCAGTCGTATTTATTGAGCACTTACTATGTGCAGAGCACTGTACTAAGCGCTTGGGAAGTACAAATTGGCAACATATGGCTGCTGTGACTTCCTTAGTACTGGGTACAAGTGCCATGTCATCATAAATTGGAAGGGTTTATATAATTAGCACAGCCTCATTTTCTATAGTAGAAGGTGTATTGAGGAGAACACTGAAATGCTAATCTTGGGGGATTGTCTTCTTGTCTGTATTGAGACTGCAGTCATCTTCTCCCTTCAAAAGTACAATGCTGGCATAAATATGGTCATATGATGACTTCAGTGATGGTGTGCAGAAGTTTTTTGCTTTGTGGCACAGTCCTGGATATCTGTTGGGTAGAGAAAAAGCGTGGCTCAGTGGAAAGAGCCCGGGCTTTGGAGTCAGAGGTCGTGGGTTCAAATCCCGGCTCTGCCACTTGTCAGCTGTGCGACTTTGGGCAAGTCACTTAACTTCTCTGGGTCTCAGTTCCCTCATCTGTAAAATGGGGATGAAGACTATGAGTCCCACATGGGACAACCTGATTACCTTGTATCTACCCCAGCGCTTAGAACAGTGCCTTGCACATAGTAAGCTCTTAACAAATACCAACATTATTATTATTATTATTGTTATTATTATTATATCTTCTTAGAGAGGAGATCCCATCGGTGTGATACTGAATTTGATTTGTAAGCCATATTGCAGGTTTCTGAAAGCCTCACTCCTGTCCAGGTTCTTGGGTGCTGCAAGATGTGGCTGGTGCAATCAATGTTTTGCCACAAGATTTGCATCAAGTGAATCTTGCTGCCTTTTTTTGATTTTATCCAATGCCCAGACAGCTGCCTGGAATATACCATCATGGAGAATGCCCATTCACTGTGTTTAATAATGATGGCATTTATTAAGTGCTTACTATGTACAAAGCACTGTTCTAAGTGCTGGGGAGGTTACAAGGTGATCAGGTTGCCCCTTGTGAGGCTCACAGTCTTAATCCCCATTTTACAGATGATGTAACTGAGGCACAGAGAAGTTAAGTGAGTTGCCCAAAGTCACACAGCTGACAAGTGGTGGAGTGGGGATTTGAACCCGTGACCTCTGACTCCAAAGACTGTGCTCTTTCCACTGAGCCATGCTGTGTTTGTAGCATGGCCTAGTGGAAAGAGCTCAGGCCTGAGAGACAAAGGAATTGGGTTCTATTCCTGGTCTGCTGCTTGTCTGCTGCATCATCTTCCCTGTGCCTCAGTTTCCTCATCTGCAAAATGGGGGTTCAATAACGCCTCCCCCTCCTATTTAGACCATGAGCCTCATGTGGGACAGGGCCTGTGTCCGACCTGCTTATCTTTTGTCTACCCCAGCACTTAGTACATCGTAAGCACGTGACAAGTACCGTGATAATAATAATTTAGTTTGATTTTCTTTTTTCAATAGGGCTTTGTTGCTGATGCAGCAGAGTTATTTGAAGATGTACTCTTTTTATGGTATTTGTTAAGCGTTCACCATATGTCAAACACTGTCCTAAGCACTGGGATAGCTACAAGTTAAACAGGCCAGATACAGTCTCTGTCCCACATGGGGCTCCCAGCCTAAGTAGGAGGGAGAACAGGTATTGAATTCTCATTTTGCAGTTGAGGAAACTGAGATGCAGAGAAGTTCAGTGATTTGCCCAAGGTCACACAGCAGGCAAGTGGTGGAGCTGGGATTATTCATTCATTCATTCAATCATATTTATTGAGCACTTACTGTGTGCAGAGCACTGTACTAAGCACTTGGGAAGTACAAGTTGGCAACATATAGAGACGGTCCCTACCCAACAGCGGGCTCACAGTCTAGAAGGGGGAGACAGACAACAAAACAAAACATATTAACAAAATAAAATAAATAGAATAAATATGTACAAATAAAATAAATAGAGTAATAAATACGTACAAACATATATACATATATACAGGTGCTGTGAGGAGGGGAAGGAGGTAAGGCGAGGGGGATGGGGAGGGAGAGGAGGGGGAGAGGAAGGAGGGGGCTTAGTCTGGGAAGGCCTCCTGGAGGAGGTGAGCTCTCAGTAGGGCTTTGAAGGGAACTCATGCCCCCTGGTTTACAGGCCTATGCTTTATCCACTATGCCGAGCTGTTTCCCATTGAATAAATATTCAGTGAATAAATATTCAGTTGAATAATAATAATAATAATAATAATGGTATTTGTTAAGCGCTTACTATGTGCCAGGCACTGTTCTAAGTGCTGGGGTAGATACAAGGTAATCAGGTTGTCCCATGCTGGGCTCACAGTCTTAATCCCTATTTTGCAGATGAGGTAACTGAGGCACAGTGAAGTGACTTACCCAAAGTCACACAGCTGATAATTGGCGGAGCCGGGATTAGGACCCACGACCTTTTAGGCTGTGAGCCCATTGTTGGGTAGGGACTGTCTCTATATGTTGCCAACTTGTACTTCCCAAGCGCTTAGTACACTACTCTGCACACAGTAAACGCTCAATAAATACGATTGATTGATTGATTCTGACTCCCAAGTCCGTGTTCTTTCCACTAACTGAATAAGTATACATACACAAAAGTTCTGAGGATGGTTATAAATAAGTACATGGATTCTCCAGATGGTAGACATGTTTATGTGAGTTGGGGTGTCGGGAATTAATTAGGGAAGGTTTATCAGAGGAGATGGGATTTTAGGTGGGTCTAAAGGATGCACAAGTAGAGGGAGTTCCAAAGTGAAGAGGGTGTTTGAGTTGAGGATAGTGTGGCATTTTTCCATCGTGGTATATTCCAGTCAATTCCCAGAAAAGCAGCTAGTAGCTCTTTTTATTTACCTGGCTCTGCTGTTTTCTTAATATTACTAATGAAACAAAGTAATGTAACTTCGGCTTCGGTAGTGAATGTCAGCAGGGATATTGCAAAGGCTGTCGCTAGTCTTTAGAAGCAGCAGAAACAGTGACATCAGATGGAGCTTCCACAGCTGTTCATGCTCAGGTGAACAGGAAGGCTTCCAGATGATTGTCTGGTGGTTTGCCGTCTGCTACCAATAAACACACAATTTTTCAAGAAATACAAAGAAAAGATGTTGTGGTGACACACAAGTTACAATCGACTTGGGGCCATTTTCACATTTCAAATGAATGGCCAATGCACTTTCATTTGTTTACCTTCTTATTGTCACAAGTTTCCATGAACCATGCTAGAAACTACCCTCCAATCAATCAATCAATCAATCGTATTTATTGAGCACTTACTATGTGCAGAGCACTGTACTAAGCGCTTGGGAAGTACAAATTGGCAACACATAGAGACAGTCCCTACCCAACAGTGGGCTCACAGTCTAAAGAAACAATGTGAATGGTGTAGAAAATGGATTTCACTGAGGGGGTGGGGTATGAGGGCCTATTTATCAATCAGTCAATCAATGGTATTTATTGAGTGTTTATTATGTGCAGAGCACTGTACTAACTGCTAGGGAAAGTACAACACAACGGAGTTAGCGGACACATTTTCTGCCCACAACGATCTTAGAGTTTAGCACATTGCAATAATGGGCCACCTTGTTCTTTTTATGGGTTCTGAACAAAAGGCATCTTGTCAAACATAATAATAATAATGGCATTTATTAAGCACTTACTATGTGCAAAGCACTGTTCTAAGAGCTGGGGAGGTTACAAGGTGATCAGGTTGTCCCACGGGGGGTTCACAGTCTTAATCCCCATTGTACAGATGAGGTCACTGAGGCACAGAGAAGTGAAGTGACTTGCCCAAAGTCACACAGCTGACAATTGGTGGAGCCGGGATTTGAACCCCTGACCTCTGCCTCCAAAGCCCGTGCTCTTTCCATTGTGGGCCTCTCCCTTCCCTCCCCTGACCCTCTACCTCAATGTAAGAAATGAAGAATGGGAGACTTGCCCCCATGTTCCACACATTCCAGTGACTCCTGGTATTTGTATGCTTCTGTTGCTTCCTGGCAGAGTTTAGACCTCAAATTGGCAGCTGAAAATGCTTTGGGGGTATTAGTGTCCAAAGCTCAGACCACCGCTGCTGCATCCTGGTACTCTCAATCAATCAATCATATTTACTGAGTGCTTACTGTGTGCAGGGCACTGTACTAAACACTTGGGAGAGTGCAACATATCAATATAACACACACATTCCCTGCCCACAATGAGTTTACTGTCTAGAGAGGGAGGTAGACATTAATAAAAATATATAAATTATGGATATGTACATGAGTGAGGGAGTAGGGGTGGGGAGTAAAAGGAGCAAGTCATGGAGTTGCTGAAGGGAGTGTGAAAAGAGGAAATGAGGACTTAGGGAAGGCCTCTTGGAGGACATGTGCCTTTAATAAGGCTTTGAAGGTGGGGAGAGTAATTGTCTGTCAGATATGAGGAGGGAGGGCATTCCAGGACAGAGACAGGATGTGGGCATGAGATTGGCGGTGAGATAGATGACACTGAGGTACAGTGAGTAGGTTGCTATTAGAGGAACCAAGTGTGCAGGCTGGGTGTAGAAGGAGAGTAGTGAGGAGAGGTAGGAGATTGTAGACTAGATTTTAGACTCTAGACTGTAAGCTTGTTGTGGGCAGGGAATGTGTCTGTTGTAATGTTATATTGTACTCTCCCAAGCGCTTAGTAGAGTGCTCTGCATAGAGTAAGCACTCAATAAATACGAATGACTGACTTACTTGGAAGGGGCAAGGTGACCGAGTACTTTAAAGCCGATGGCATGGAGTTTCTGTTTGATCCGGAGGTGGATGGGCAACCGCTGGAGGATTTTAAGGAGTGGGGAAACATGGTCTGAATGTTTTTGGAGAAAAATGATCCGGCTGCCAGAGTGCAGTATGGACCGGAGCGGGGAGAGACAGGAGGCAGGGAGGTCAGCAAGGAGGCTAGGATAGGATAAGTGCTTGAATTAACAAGGTCCATGGCACAGTGGAAAGAGCGCGGGCTTTGGAGTCAGAGGCTATGGGTTCAAATCCTGGCCACCAATTGTCCGTTAACTTCTCTGTGGCTCCATTACCTCATTTGTAAAATGGGGATTAAAACTGTGAGCCCCACCTCCCCAGTGCTTAGAACAGTGCTTTGCACATAGTAAGCGCTTAATAAATGCCATTATTATTATTATTATTATGGTGCCACTCTCCCCGTACTGTGCAGAGTCCTGAGGGGATGGTCGAATCTCCTCTGCCAGTAGCTCAGTACTTCCAACCCCATCTACCATTACTGTCAACCCCAGGAGTACAGCCCCCCTTCTTTCCCAAGTGCTTAGTACAGTGCTCTGCACACAGTAAGCACTCAATAAATACGATTGACTGACTGACTGCTCAAGTGGCTCCATCTCCAGATGTGACTACTCTATTAATCGTCTCTCTGACCTCCCTGTTTCGAGCCTCATCTTCAGCCCTTATTCTACTCTGCTCCTAGGGTCACCTTCCTGAAATGGTGCTCAACACATATCTCCATCCTCTAATGTTTGCCCAACTCTTTCTGCAATTAATCAATTAATCATTTATTTTGTGCATACTGTGTGCAGAGCTCTGTACTTACCACTTGGGAAAGAACAATATAACAGTTGATAGATGGGCTCCCTGCCCACGAGGAGCTTAAAGTCCTAGAGGGGGAAACAGACATTAATATAAGTAAATAAATTACAGATATGTACAAAAGTGCTGTGGGGCTGAGGGTGGAGTGAATAAAGGATGCAAATCCAAGTGCAAATGTGATGTAGGAAGGAGTGGGAGAAGAGGAAATGTGGGCTTAGTTGGGGAAGGCCTTTTGGAGGCCTCTTGCTTAAACAGAAACTCCTTTCCAGTGGCTTTAAGTTGCTTATATCCCGTTTCCACTTCCTCTCCTTCAAATCTCTTCTTGACTAGTGCAAGGTGATGGGGTCATTCTCCTCCTTTAGTTCAGAGGCCTAAGAGGATGGTCGTATCTCTTGTGATTATCTCAATCACTCAATCAACCGTGTTTATTTACCATTTACTCTGTGCAGAGCACCATACCAAGTGATTGGGAGAGTACAATATAACAGAGAAAGTAGGCCTGTTCCCTGCCCAAAAAGTGCAATCTGGCTTCAGTCCCTTCCAGTGGTCTGCGTAAAACAGAAACCTCTCACCATCAGCTTTAAGGCACTCAATCAAGTCTCTCCCTCCTACCTATCTTTGCTCCTCTCCCTCTACATCTCAGCTGACACACTTCATTTCTTTAACGCCAACTAACTGTGACTCAATTTAATCTCTCCTACTGTCGGCCCCTTGCTCACAACCCTCCCCCCCCTCCTTCCAGAATCTTCCTCCCTCCCCCTTGACATGTGTCACATCACTGCTCTTCCCTCTTCAAAGCCTTACTAAAATATCTCCTACAGGAAATCTTAACCAACCTCTCACCTACCCATTCGATTTTCCCTCCCGTCTGTAGTGCTTAGGCATTAGAGAAGCAGCATGGCTCAGTGGAAAGAGCAAGGGCTTTGGAGTCAGAGGTCATGGGTTCAAATCCGGGGTCTGCCAATTGTCAGCTGTGTGACTTTGGATAAGTACTTAACCTCTCTGTGCCTCAGGTCCCTCATCTGTAAAATGGGGACCAAGACTGTGATCCCCACGTGGGACAACCTGATCGCCTTGTATCCCCCAGCGCTTAGAACAGTGCTTTACGCATAGTAAGCGCTTAACAAATACCATTATTATTACTGTTATTATTATTATTATCTGGATCTGTACCCCTTAAACGCTTTGAGACAAACCCCACCCCCAGCACCCCAACCCTTATATACATATCCTTATTCTCTGCCGCTTTCCCTAGCTGTAATTTATTAGTCTGTCTCCCTGCCCTAGATTATAAATTTGAGAGCAGGAATAATGTCTATTTACTCTTCCAACTGCTTAGCAAAGCATTTTGTTTAGTAAGGGCTCAATGAATACCATTGATTGATTGGTTAAAGGCTGTCCACCAGCTTTTTCAGTTCACAAATCATCTCTTTTTACCTGGCCCAGCTCTTCGACTCTCTCAAGATCATCTTTGAGCTCTACTGAACTGTTGATTCACTCACCCTGACACTTGTTAATGCTGTTTCCCTGGCCTGCAACTCTCTCCCTCTACAAATCCCTACAAATCAGAAGCAGCCTGGCCTGGGAATCACAGTTCTAATCCCAGCTCTGCACTTGTCTGCTGTGTGACCTTGGGCAAGTCACTTAACGTCTCTGTACCTCAGTTACCGCATCTGCAAAATAGGGATTTAGACTGTGAGCTCCGTGTGAGACGTGGACTGTGTCCAACCTGATTAGTTTGTTTAGACCCCAGCACTTAATACAGTGCCAGACACATAGTAATTGCTCAATAAATATTATTTTTAAAAAAATCTGCCAGACCACATCTCCTCTCATTCAAAGCCCTCCTAAAAAAAACACACAAAAACACCATCTCCAGGAAGCCTTCCCAGATTAAATTTCCAATAAGCACCATGAGTCAATCAACTAAATAGTCACCCTTAACTCTTTTCTGTTTACACCCCACCATCAGCAGTTATGTACACACATGTATTCAATTCTACATTCAGTTATTCATTCTGATTTTTCATCCTGGGATATTTTCTCTTCTCCCCATCTGATCCTTGTTCTTCCTGCTGCCCTCCCTAATTTGTAAATATTTTATATATCTATTTTGCCCATTACAGTGGAAGCTGTTAGTGAACAGGAAACACTTCTGTTTCATCTGCTGCACTCTCTAGGAGCTCAATAAATATCATTACTACAACTACTGCTTCTTGGCTGCACTGACTGCTAGATTTGGCCCTCTTATTATTCCTGTATTTCACTTGAAAGGATCATTTCCTTTTATGCCGCACTTTGCCAGGCTATAAATATGCAAATGTAATTTAAATGTTCCTGGAAATTCAGATTTATGAGGGCATCGACCCACTGATGGGGCTGAGTATGGTATTCCTTTCATTCGGAGAGGGCATGAGCAGCTTAGATACGCTGTAAACAGAAGCAGGCATCTAACCAGGCATCATGTTTTAACCGTAGCAATTCCATTATAAAAACTCTGCACATTTATCTGGATCTCATTGAAAACCGAGCACACTCATGCAAGAGTTTTAATCATGCACTTTGTTAAGCGTTCTATACCCTTTACAGCTTCCTGAATGAATCCCATTTGTTATTTGGCAAGAATATTTCAGGACTTCAGTCTGATAGGGACACTATAGAAGAGTGTTTTAATTCCTAGCTATTATTTAAGAAGCAGAGGGGCCTACTGGAAAGAGCTCAAGCTCAGGAGTTGGGAGAACTGGGTTCTCTCCCGACCTTAACAATTGCCTGCTGTGAGACCTTGGACAAGTCAATTAACTTCTCACGGCCTCAGTTTCCTTGCCTTAAACACCACCCTCTTATCAACATCACCGTCTCTACTGAACTCAACTCACTTCTTCCCCTATCCCTTCATCAATCTCATACCACTAACCCACAGCCCTGAATTACCTCCACATTTCATTTCCTTCGCTCCTACGCACAAGCCACAGAGCACTGCTGGTGGAAATACAGATATCAGGCCTACCTCATCCACCTCAAGTTGCTTCTTGAGTACTGTAATTCTGCCTTCTCCTCTGCCTGAGAAAATTATTTCTCCATCCTTATTGACAACCATGCCTATTGCCCTCATCAGTTGTTCCAGACATTAACTCCCTCCTCAAACCCCCCGTCCCTCCGCCTCTTCTATCACTTGCCCATAATGATCTGGCCACCTACTTCACTGAGAAAATTGAAACCATCCTATGTAATCTCCCTAAAACTTCCTTAAAACCTCCTGCTCCTCTCCAGTCCCTCCCTCCTCCTGCCCCTTCTTCAACAATCCCATCGATCCAAGCAGTGTCTCAAGAGATCTCCTGCCTTCCCTCAAAATCCACTCCCTCCACCTATGCATCTGACCCCAGCCCTGCACACCTTATTAAAGCATTTGCCCCCTCCCTTTTTCCCTCTTTTCCCTCCGCAACCACCATCTTCAACTGTTCGCTCTCCAATGGCTTTTTTCCCTACTGTTTTCAAATAGGATCATGTCTTCCCTATTCTAAAAAAAAACTTCCCTTGACCCTATGACTCCCTCCAGTTATCACCCCATCTCCCTCCTTTCCAAATTCCTTGAGTGAGTTGTCTACACCCTCTGTCTCAAGTTCCTCTTCTCCAACTCTCTCCTTGACCTCCTCCAATCAGGCTTCGTTCCCCTTCACTCCACAGAAACCACCCTCTCAAGGGTCACAAATGATGTACCTCTTGCCAAATCTTAACAAATACCTCATGTATTATTATTTTAGGGGCCTTGAAACAGTGAGTAAAAATTGCCTGGTGTCTTTAATTTGGTAGATCTGGTGTCACCCAAGACAAAACATCCCAACATACTTGGTTTCAAAATCTTCCTAAAAGAAACTCATGAAGTTTGCGTCGCCAACAATCCCAAATTGTTTAAAGTCGAATTATTTTATAGGACTTCTCCCCTGCCTCCCCCGTCACCCAGGTCCACTGGGCTGTGCTCAGTCGGCAGCAGGGGCGTGGGAAGCAAAAGAGTGTTGCGTCCGAGACCGCCTCTGCCTTGCCTCTGCCGGCAGCACCCACCCACCCACCCCAGCTTTAACTGTAGATGCCTCTGCTGTGTTTAGGGAACTTCTCTCCTAGGCATCTCCCCCACTCACCCAGAGAACAGCCCCCAACAGCGGCAGTCAGGTCAGTGCCACAGCCTGCAGCAGCTGCAGAAGATGAGGGTGGCGGGAAACAGAGTTGGGGGCCTCAGCTATATTTCCTCACTCTCCCTGGTGTAAGGTTTCCAATGAGAGGAGTGAAGCAGCATGACCTAGTGGAAAGAGCACGGACCTAGGAATCAAAAGGACCTGGGTTCTAATCCTGACTCCGCCACTTATCCACTGGGTGACCTTGGAAAATTTAATTCACTTCTCTGGGCTTCAGTTGCCTCATCTGTAAAATGGAAATTAAGACTGTGAGCCCCGTTTGAGACATGCATTGGGTCCAACCTGATTATCTTCTATCTACCCTATTTTTTAGTACAGTGCCAGCCATGTAATAATAATAATAATAATAATAATAATAATAATGGCATTTATTAAGTGCTTACTATGTGCAAAGCACTGTTCTAAGCACTGGGGAAGATTACAAGGTGATCAGGTTGTCCCACGGGGGGCTCACAGTCTTCACCCCCATTTTACAGATGAGGTAACTGAGGCTCAGAGAAGTTAAATGACTTGCCCAAGGTCACACAGCAGACATGTGGTGGAGCCGGGATTCGAACCCATAACCTCTGACTCCAAAGCCCGAGCTCCTTCCACTGAGCCACGCTGCTTCTCAATGGCATGTACCATTAATGCCATTAAAAAAAAAGATGGGAGGAATGTCTGGGTAACAGTCTTTCTGTATATGAGTATACACTTAAGAGAGTGAGTGTTTATGAAAGAGTGCGATGGTGAGTATATATGTGGGTGTTTGTGTCTGTCTCTCTGCCTCTCCCTCTTTCCTGCATTTTTCTTCCCTCTGGACCTTAGGCTGTGGTCTTTGCCCTATGGAAGCACACCAACATTAGTCAGTCAATCACTCAGTCAGTTGTATTTATTGAGCACTTATTTTGTGCAGAGTAAAAAAAAATGATGGTATTTGTTAAGCACCTACTATGTGCCAAGAACCGTTCTAAGCGCTGGGGGGTAGATTCAACATAATCAAGTTGCCCCACGTGGGGCTCACAGACTTAATCCCCATTTTACAGATGAGGGAAGTGAGGCACAGGGAAGTGAAGTGATTTGCCCAAAGTTACACAGCTGATAAGTGGCAGAGCTGGGAATAGGACCCACAACCTCTGACTCCCAAGCCCGGACTCTTTTCACTAAGCCATGCTGCTTCTCTGTACTGTACTGTACTAAGCGCTGGGAGGGTACAATAAAAAATGAACAGAGACATTCCCTGCCCACAGTGAGTTTACAGTCTAGAGGGGGAGCTGACATTCTAGAGGGGTAAACTGCATCTGCAAAAATGTGAGTGACATTTTCATCTCCTTTGGTTCTATTTATTGTTATATATTGAATTGTATTAGTTATATAGAACTAATATTATGGCATGTTGTTAAGAATTTTAGAAAGATTGTCTTAGATTAACCAACATGGCAGCAAATTCTGCTTCACTGGGAACCTCAGAAATTACATATTTTTTCTTTCTGAATTACTTAGAATTACTGAATTACTCACCCCCTCGAAAGTATGTAAACCCAGCCCTTCATCTCTCTCTCCCGGGGTTCTGTGGCTTTTCTGCCCCACTCCAATGCCCTGTGGGCCCCCCACACACACACCGTCACCGACACACCAGCACCCCCCACTCATTCACACGTCAGTCCTTTATCTACTCTTTTAATTTTTAGTGTAAGGCATTGATGATGACGATGACGATGATGGTATTTGTTAAACGTTTACTACATGCCAAGAACTGTTCTAAGCACTGGGGTAGATACAAGGTAATTAGGTTGCTCCACTTGGGGCTCAGTTTTTAATCCCCATTTTACAGATGAGGTAACTGAGGCACAGAGAAGTTAAGTGACTTGCCCAAAGTCACACAGCTGTTAAGTGGTGGAGCTAACATTAGAACCCACAACCTCTGACTCCCAATCCCGGGCTTCTTCCACTAAGCCATGCTGCTTCTCATTGCATTGCAAACATCGAACCCAACAAAACAATAAAAGACAACGTTTTTGTGGACATCATCAATGGTGTCTTCTTCGAATATGAAGTACTATATGGAGGTACTTGAAAGAATTTTATACCATTGGGAGGAAAATTCAATTCTAATACTATCAAATGTATCTGAAGAAACCAAGTAGAGTAAACCTGCTTTAATTTTAAAATCAATCAACCATGGTATTTATTAAATGCTTACTGGGTGCAGAGCACTGTACTAACCACTTAGGAATGTACAGAACAGCAGAGTTGTTAGATATGATTCCTGCCCACACCTTGAGACTATTCAGTTTAGTATGTTTAAGTCTTCATTTACTCAAACCGGGCTTAATTTTAACTTTCCCTGTGTGGTGTTTATAAGCTACAAATGGTGATGTTTATGTATTTGAAAGATAACTTCCATTCTCAAAATGACCGACAGTGATGGCAGGGAGTAGAGTTGTCTTCTGATGTTCCTTCTTCTTCAAATTTCTGCTGCCTTTGACATATTGGACCACTGCTTTCTCCTGGAAACATGATCTAACCTTGGTTTTTTATCAAAAGTGACCTCTTCTGATTCTCCTTTGATCTCTGCGACAACTCCTTCTCAGTGGCTTTCACAGACTACTCCTCTGCCTCCCAGTTTCTGACTTTGGGGGTCCCTCAAGGCTCAGCCTGGGCCTCCTTCTATTCTCCATCTACACCCACTTCCTAGGAGAACTCGTTCCTATGGCTTCAATTATCATCTCTATGCACATGATTTCCAAATCTACCTTTCCAGCCCTGACTTCTCTCCCCCTCAGGGTCATACTGTACTAAGCATTTGGGAACGTACACTGCAACAGAGAGTGTAAACCTCGACCCTATCCACAAGGAAGACTACAGTCTACAGGAGGAGACAAACAATAAAGTGGATTAGGGGTGGAGGAAATCTTGTTTTATGCTGTTAAATTGTTTCAGGGATGCCAGGGACACACCTCTTCCAGAATGCCACGCCTCCATCTGCAAATCATTCTGGTAGTGTATCCATCGAGTTTCCTTGGTAAAAATACAGGAGTGGTTCATCATTGCCTCCTTCCACGCAGTAATTTTGAGTCTCTCTCTCCCGCCGCTGCTGCTGCCCAGCACAGGTGAGTTTTGATTTGTAGCAGATTGCCTTCCTCTCTCTAGCCACTGCCCAAGCTAGGAATAGAATGGGTATGCCTCTGACTTGACTCTTCCTCACCTACTTGAGACTGGTAGAGTACAGAAGCTCTCCAGGTGTGAGGAAATAGTAGAGTATAATTAATATTTGCATTACTATTGTGGGGCTGGGGTGAGAATTAAATTCCTTAAGGGGCACACCATTCTGTGTTGCACTGTACTTTCCCAAGCACTTAGTACAGTGCTCTGCACACAATAAGCACTCAGTGAATACTAACAAATGGTTGATTGAAAAAATAAACCAGGCTATGTTAGGTCAAATGCAGCCATTGGGTTTTCTACACCTATTTTTCTCTTGTTCTCAGCTTAATGTTCTAAACCTAGTAGGCTCTCAATAAATGCTATTGAATAAATACATGAAATGAAGAAGTTAATCCTTCTCTTAGCACTGAATCTTATCCCCAACTATCCTCAAACCCTGAAGTTGAACTTTGTAATCTATTTATCACTTTAATTGGAGTCTTCTGCTTCAGGGAGTTTTGAGAGGCCACCAGGTAGCCTTGCCTTGCTGTGAAATTAAGACGACACCCACAAATTAATCAATTTGCATAATTTTCAAGCACCACCCTTCCTCTCAACCCAAATGGCCACCACCCTGATTCAGGCAATAATAATAATAATAACAATAATAATAATTGCAGTATTTGTTAAGACCTTACCAACCACCCAAGTAGTGGGGTGAAGCAGGTACTGTATTTATCCCACAGTCTAAGGGGAAAGGGGAGAAGATTTTTAATCCCATTTTACAGAGGCACAGAGAAGTGAAGTGACTTGCCTAAAGTCACACAGCTGGCGAGTGTTGGATCTGGTATGAGAATCCAGGTCTCATGACACCCAGGCCTGTGCTCTTTCCAATAGTCCTGCTTTAATAACCTTATCCTAGTTTGACTATTGAATTAGCTTCCTTACTAGGATTTCTGACTCCTCTAATCAATCAATCAGGGGTATTTACTGAATGCTTACTGTGCGCTCTGATCTTGGGGGAGTCTACTGCAACAGACTTAGTAAACACATTCCTTGCCCACAAGGATCTTACAGTCTAGATGGGTGACAGTCCTCTCTTCTCCCTGTCCATATTAATTCCTGATGCTTGGATCATTTTTCTAAAATGCAGTTTGTTCACATTTGCTCAAGGATGTGAACCTGTGTTGCCAAATGGAAAGGACATGGGCCTGGGGGTCATGAGACCTGAGTTCTAATTCTGAACATGTCACTTGCGTTCTGTGAGACCTTGAGCAAGTCACCTCGCTTCTCTGTGTCTCATTTTCCTCATCTGTAAAATGGGGATTTTACTGTTCTCCTCCCCCTCTTCGAATGCGAATTCCATATGGGCTAGGGACTGTGTCTGATCCACTATACTGTATCAACTTCAGTGCTTATAGCAGTGCTTGGCACGTGAGACATGCTTAATAAATACCAAAATTATTATTATTATTATAATTGCTATTATAATCCTCAAAAATCTCCAATTTCTCACTTCAGCAAGCAGAATCTCCTGACCACTGACCTTGAAGTACTCCATCAACTCTCTCCCACTAACCTGTCCACTCTCTCCATCCTCTATGTCCCAGTTCCAAATCTTCATTCTTCTCAAGCTAACCTATTCACCATGCCTCATCACCCTTGTCTGCTCCACCTCAAAATCCCTTCCTCCTGCCTGGACCATGCTTCTCTTTCAAACTCTTGATACCGTAGCTCTCCACATCTTCAAAGCCCATCTAAAATCTCATCTCCACCAGGAAGCATTGCCTGATTGATTATTCTTGTCTCCAGGTCCTATCTGCCCACCATGTTAATACAATCACTCATCCTATCTGGCCTAGATAATTGCCTCACCCTCCTTGCTGACCTCTTAACCTCCTGCCTCTTCCCATTCCAGTCCATACTTCACCCGCTGCCCAAATCATCATTCTGCAAAAATGTTCGGGACATGTCACTGCCCCCTCCTCTAAAATCTCCAGTGGTTGCCTGTCTACCTCTGTATCAAACAAAAACTCCTCACCATTGGCTTTAAAGCACTCCATCACTTTGCCCCCTCCTACCTCACCTCACTTCTCTCCTCCTACAACCCAACCCGCATCCTTCATACCTCTGCCGCTAACCTTCTCACTGTGACTCAGTTTCACCTGTCTTGCCACCGACCCCTGGCCCACGTCCTGCATCTGGAACACCCTCCCTCCTCAAATCCACCAGACACTTCAAAGCCTTACTGAGGGCACATCTCCTCCAAGAGGCCTTCCCAGACTAAGGCTCACTTTTCCCCATCTTCCACTCCCTTCTTCATTGCCCTGACTTGCTCTTTCCTTTGTTCTTCCCCTTTCCCCCTCCCAACCCCACAGCACTTATGTATAAATCTGTAATTTTATTTATTTGTATTGATATCTATCTCCCTACTTCTAATAATGATAATGATGGCATTTATTAAGTGCTTACTACGTGCAGAGCACTGTTCTAAGTACTAGGGAGGTTACAAGGTGATCAAGTTGATGGGGGGCTCACAGTCTTAATCCCCATTTTACAGATGAGGTAACTGAGGCACAGAGAAGTTAAGTGACTTGCCCAAAGTCACACAGTTGACAAGTGGTGGAGCTGGGATTTGAACGCATGACCTCTGACTCCAAAGCCCGTGCTCTTTCCACTGAGCCACACTGCTTCTCTAGACTGTGAGCTCATTGTGGGCAGCGATTGTCACTGTTCATTATTGTATTGTAATTTCCCAAGTGCTTAATAGAGTGGTCTGCACACAGTAAGCACTTAATAAATATGATAGAATGAATGAATAAATACTGCCTCAGCATTCCTGAGTCAATTGAACACTTATGAGGTCACGCTCACCCATAGCACTTGTGATCATGCTGATGAACAAACCCTACTTTTTAAGTATTTAATCATTTACATGAGAAGCAGCTCTCTGTGAGCAGGAAACATGTCCACTATGTTATATTGTACTCTCCCAAGCATTCAGGATGGTGTTCTGCTCACAGTAAGCACCCAATAAATGCCACGGATGATGATGGGCTAGTGGAAAGAGCACAGGCTTGGGAGTCAGCGGACTTGGGTTCTAGTCCTAGCTCTGCCATTTAACTGCTGTGTGACTTGTTGCAAGTCACTTAACCTTTTGTTCCTCAGTTTCCTCACCTATAAAATGAGGATTAAATATCTGTTCTCCCTCCTACTTAGACTATGAGCTCCCCCGGCCCACGTCCTCGCCCAGGCGTGGAATGCCCTCCCTCTGCCCATCCGCCAAGCTAGCTCTCTTCCTCCCTTCAAGGCCCTGCTGAGAGCTCACCTCCTCCAGGAGGCCTTCCCAGACTGAGCCCCTTCCTTCCTCTCCCCCTCGCCTCCCTCTCCATCCCCCCCATCTTACCTCCTTCCCTTCCCCACAGCACCTGTATATATGTATATGTTTGTACATATTTATTACTCTATTTATTTATTTATTTATTTTACTTGTACATAGCTATTCTATTTATTTTATTTTGTTAGTATATTTGGTTTTGTTCTCTGTCTTCCCCTTTTAGACTGTGAGCCCACTGTTGGGTAGGGACTGTCTCTATATGTTGCCAATTTGTACTTCCCAAGCGCTTAGTACAGTGCTCTGCACATAGCGCTCAATAAATATGATTGATGATGATGATGATGATGATGTGGGGCAGGGACTGTGTCTGATTGGATTTCCTTTTTTCTACTCCAGTGCCTAGTTCAGGGCTTGGCACATCATAGGTGCTTAATAAATACCACCATTATTGTTATTGTTGCATATCTTTTTTCCATCTACCTTCTGAAAATTATTTCTGTCTCTCATTATACTGGAAACTCTTTGCGAACAAGGATAATCATCTTCAATCTATTGTACTCTTCCACATGTGTGCTATCAATCAATCAAGCAATGATATTTGAGTGCTTGCTGTGTGTTGAGCACTGTACTAAACGCTTTGCAGAATACAGGGCAGTAGAACTGGTAGACCCAATCCCTGTCCTCAAGGAGTTTACAATACAGTGGGAGGGTAGGGGAAGCAGCGTGGCTCAGTGGAAAGAGCCTGGGCTTTGGAGTCGGAGGTTGTGAGTTCAAATGCCGGCTCTGTCACTTGTCAGCTGTGTGACTTTGGGCAAGCCACTTAACTTCTCTGGGCCTCAGTTCCCTTATCTGGAAAATGGGGATTGAGACTGTGAGCCCCCTGTGGGACAACCTGATTACCTTGTATCTACCCCAGCACTTAGAACAGTGCTTTGCACATAGTAAGCGCTTAACAAATACCGACATTATTATTATTATTATTATTGTTAAGAGGACCAATAGGTGCTCAATAAATAAGCAGTCAATCAACCATTCTTGGTATTTCAGGGAGGCAGCGTGGCTCATTGGAAAGAGTACGGGCTTGGGAGTCAGAGGTCATGGGTTCAAATCCCAGCTCCGCCGCCTGTCAGCCGTGTGACTTTGGGCAAGTCACTTAACTTCTCTGTGCCTCAGTTACCTCATCTGTAAAATGCAGATTAAGATTGTGAGCCCCATATGGGACAACCTGATCACCTTGTATCCCCCAAGTGCTTAGAACAGTGCTTCGCACATAGTAAGCGCTTAACAAATACCATCATTATTATTATTATTATTATTTATTGAGCACTCACTGTGTGCAGAACACTGTACTGAACTCTTGGGAGAGTATAATACAATAGTTGATAGACATGATCCCTGCACACAGGGAGCTTGTAGTGGAGATTGACCGATTGATAGAATGATTTCCAGGAAAGACAAAGAGTCCTTCAGTTTAGGGTCAGATGGTAGTATTTCCCCACAGGAAAGAGACTGTAAGTTCATTATGGGCGGGGAACATGTCTGTTAATTCTGTTGTGTTGTACTCTCCCAAGCACTTAGTTCAGTGCTCTGCAAATAACAAGTGATCAGTAAATACTACTGATTGATTTGGTTTGCTATGTTAACATCACAGCACCACCTTAACCAGGTCTAGGCTGGCGGAGACAGCATTCTCTTTGGGAAGCAGCGTGGCCTAGTGGATAGGCCACTCTGATCTCCCATCCTCCTATCTCTCCCCACTTCAATCCATACTTCATGCTGCTGCCCGGATTATCTTTGTCCAGAAACGCTCTGGGCATATTACTCCCCTCCTCAAAAATCTCCAATGGCTACCAATCAATCTGCGCATCAGGCAGAAACTCCTCACCCTGGGCTTCAAGGCTGTCCATCCCCTCGCCCCCTCCTACCTCACCTCCCTTCTCTCCTTCTCCAGCCCACCCCTCACCCTCTGCTCCTCTGCCGCTAATCTCCTCACCGTACCTCGTTCTCGCCTGTCCCGCCATCGACCCCCGGCCCACGTCCTCCCCCTGGCCTGGAATGGCCTCCCTCCGCACATCCACCAAGCGAGCTCTCTTCCTCCCTTCACGGCCCTACTGAGAGCTCACCTCCTCCAGGAGGCCTTCCCAGACTGAGCCCCTTCCTCTCCCCCTCGCCCCCCTCTCCATCCCCCCACCTTACCTCCTTCCCTTCCCCACAGCACCTGTATATATGTATATATGTTTGTACGTATTTATTATTCTATTTATTTATTTATTTTACTTGTACATATCTATTCTATTTTATTTTGTAGTATGTTTGGTTTTGTCTCTCCCTTTTTGACTGTGAGCCCACTGTTGGGTAGGAACTGTCTCTATATGTTGCCAATTTGTACTTCCCAAGCGCTTAGTACAGTGCTCTGCACACAGTAAGCGCTCAATAAATACGATTGATGATGATAGAGCACAGGCTTGGGAATCAGAAGGACCTGGGTTCTAATTCCGGCTCCACCACTGGTTTGTTGTTATAACCATGGGCAAGTCACTTCACTTCTCTGTGCCTCAACTGCCTCATCTGTAAAATGGGGATTAAGACTGTGAGCCCTATGTGGGACAGGGACTGTGTTCAACCTGATTATCTTATATCTACCCCAGTGCTTAGAACAGTGCCTGGCACATAGCACATGCTTAACAAGTACCATAAAAAAATAGAAGACTCAGGTGCCTGTTAGAATATCTGTGGAGTCTCGAAGAACTGGGGTTGGAACTATATATGTGGTCTATTATCACCAAACAGCCTGCTGAATATAGAGCTCTGGTTGCGTGGTAGAGTGGCGATTTTTTTGCATTTTACCCTGCAGGGTCGCTCCCTGTGCCTCTCACTGGGTCCCCCATCTCTGTGCCCCATCAGAGAAGCAGTTTGGCCTAGCGAAAAAAGCAGAACTGATCCTAGATCTGCCACTTGCCTGCTGTGGGACCTCAATTTCTCTGGTCCTCAGATTACTCATTTGTAAAATGGGGGATTAAATACCTGATCTCCCTTTTGCTTAGACTTTGAGCCATGTGGGACACGGACTACGTCTGACCTGATTATACTGAATCTATCTCAATGCTTTGTACAGTGCTTGGCAAATAGTAAGTGCCTAACAAATGCTACAATTATTATTATAACTCCCAACCCTCCTTCTTTAACTCCTTCTTCCTTTCTGGACTCATGACTTCTCTGGACCCCTTAGCCCTTCTACCCTTCTACTGTTTATGCCATTTAAAAAATAGCATATTAAGTACATTTTCCTAATGTTTGGAAGGGTAAGTTCGGGTGGGTGGAGCTAAAGAATAAATATTGGAGTGTACTCAGGTGAGTGGAGCTAAAGAATAAACATTGAAGTGTATCGTGGCTGGGCCTTCCATGTATCTACACGTTTTCACTTCCACGGAACTGAATTTCACACCTTTCAAAATTTGAGAAAGTCAAACACAAGCACATTAGTATTTAGTAATTAGTATTCAATAAGCACCTACAGTTTGTAGAACAGTGCACTAAGTACTTGGGGGCATAAAATATAGTTAGAAGGCACCAGCATTGCCCTTAAAGAGCTCACAATCCGGCAGGGGAGACAGACACTTAAATAAATTACAGATAGGGAGTAAAGGAACTGTAAAAGCTGCATATCAGATAGAAATTTCTCATATGTCTATGGATGACCTATGAATATAGTTTATCTATGGATTGTATGTTATAATTTATGTATTTATAATAATGTCCGTCACGTCCTCTAGACTGTAAACTCGCTGTGGGGAGGGAACATGCCTACTAACTTTGTTGTATTCTTTTAAATACTTAATACAGTGCTGCACACAGTACATGGTTAATGAACATGACTGATTAATTGATATATGGGTTACCTGTAAAACACACTTGGGATCTGATTTTCCTGGCAACTCAATGTGTGATTATTATTATTATAATTCATTGAGCACTTAGTATGTGTCAAGGACTATTCTAAGCACTGTGGTAGATACAAGTAAATCAGGTTGGACATAGTCCCTATCCCACATGGGGCTCACAGTCTACTTATTCCTGCTTTTCAGGTAGGTTGGCAGCATAAAATATGTCAGGAATGAGGGGTTTTTACGCCAAAGATGGTATGTCAAAAGTTCCTGTTGATTTATTTGCCTATCTTGTAGTTTAGGAAGCATGGTATGGGAGATACCATCAGTAGTGAAGGAAAGAGGAAAGGGATGGGGTCAGATCCCTTGGAGGAAAGGAAATCCCCAGGCTGATTATTTATTTTAACATTTACTAGGTTACAGAGTGTCCTGGGTCAGGCATAAATTCAGAATCAGGCAACACTTAGTCAATGGGTCTTAACTAGTTTGTGCTGGTTAAATGTAAAGGGTCTGCAAAAACATTTCCCCGAAGGATAGGGAGAGGTGTGTAGAGCGAAGGATAGCTCCAGTGGCTAATATTGGGCCTTCAAACGTGTGTTCTGCATTTTATTTGTTCCTTGTATCGGTGTCGAAAAGCAGGGGTCTGGAAGGGAACAAGGAAATGTGCCCTTAATGAGGCAGGACTCGCAGACGTTCAAGAGGCTGAGCCAATCTTACAATAGAGACCTGTGAAAACACATGAATGTTTTCGATTCAAAAATAATAATAACTGCGGTATTTGTTAAGCACTTACCATGTCCCAGGCACTGTTCTAAGTGCTGGGGTAGATGGCACAGTGGATAGAACATGGGCTTGAGAGTCAGAAGGTCATGGGTTTCTAATCCCTGCTCTGCCACTTGTCTGCTGTGTGACCTTGGAAAAGTCACCTCACTTCTCTGGTTCTCAGTTACCCCATCTGGAAAATGGGGATTGAGACCGAGACCCACATGGGACAGAGACCGCGTCCAACCCAAATCGCTTGTAACTACTCCAGCGCTTAGTACAGTGCCTGGCACATAGTAACGGCTTAACAAATACCATCGTTCTTACAAGGTAAGCCATTCTGGGTGTAATGGACTGTTTCAGGAGGAATGAGTGGCAGGCTCACTTCTGTCAATCAATCAATCAATCAATCGTATTTATTGAGCGCTTACTGTGTGCAGAGCACTGTACTAAGCGCTTGGGAAGTACAAATTGGCGACATATAGAGACAGTCCCTACCCAACAGTGGGCTCACAGTCGAAAAAGGGGAGACAGAGAACAAAACCAAACATACTAACAAAATAAAATAAATAGAATAGATAGGTACAAGTAAAATAAATAAATAGAGTAATAAATATGTACAAACATATATACATATATACAGGTGCTGTGGGGAAGGGAAGGAGGTAAGTGTCTGTCAGTGTGGGAATGGTCCAGCCGGGAGCTGGGTGAGAGGAAGGGGCCAAAAACCTAGTGTGGCAATTATCCTGAAACCCTGGTTCCCAGCCCTGCCGTGGGTTTGTAATCAGGGTCCGAAAAGGGCTGTCCCGTGAAAGGGGGTGAGGCAATTTAGGCAGCAAAGGGCACAAGAAGGAAACATTCCCATCTGGTCCAGACCTTGCCTAGAAGGCTAATAGTACACACCTGCTGGGATAGATCCAATGGAAGCTTGTCCTGAGGCCCAGCTACTGAGCTTCTTTCCAGGAAATGGGAGGAATGACTTGGGGGGCGGAGGGAGGAATAGGGAAAGGGAAAGGTCCAGGAGAGAAGATGTGAAAGGAAAACTTGTGTTGATGTCTTGTCTCCCGCCTCCACACTGTGAGCTCATTGTTGGCAGGGACTGTCTCTCTTTATTGCTGCACTGTGCTTTCCCAAACGCTTAGTACGGTGCTCAGCACACAGTAAATGCTCAATAAATACGACTGAATGAATTGAATGAAAGGTATAGGGAGGAAAGGGGGAGCGAGAGGAACTTAGGCCGATGCCCCATCCTTTGGGGTGACTCTGAACACTTTAGCAGGCTCTATGTAGAGAAGCAGCGTAGCTTAGTGGAAAGAGCCTGGGCTCGAGAGTCGGAGGTTGTGGATTCTAATCCTGGCTCTGCCACTTGTCAGCTGTGTGACTGTGGGCCAGTCACTTCAGTTCTCTTTGCCTCAGTTACCTCATCTGTCAAGTGGGGATTAAGACCGCGAGCCCCACGGGGGACAGCCTGATCACCTTGCGCCTACCCCGGTGCTTAGCACATAGTAAGTGCTTAACAAGTACCATTATTATTATTATTATCATGTGGGGTCTGTGCACCCCTCAGGGTGCCAATAAAGCCACATGGGTCACAGAGGGAGAGGAAGGGGAAGTTCTGCTAAAGCGGGAGCACCCCAACGTGTCGATAGGAGCCGAGATTTGGGTACTACCCTAAGTCAGTCAGTCAGTCAATCGCATTTTTTGAGCGCTTACTGTGTGCTAAGCACTGTACTAAGCACTTGGGAGAGTACAACAGAACAATAAACAGACACATTCCCTGCCCACAAGTATGAAGGTGATGGGCATGGGTGAGGACCCTCAGGGCAAGGGCAGGGTGGGGAGGCTGGGATCAGAGGGCTTGCAGATCCAACTTCTCTGTGCCTCACTGAGAGCTCACCTCCTCCAGGAGGCCTTCCCAGACTGAGCCCCCTCCTTCCTCTCCTCCTCGTCCCCCCTCCATCCCCCCATCTAACCTCCTCTCCTTCCCCACAGCACCTGTATATATGTATATATGTTTGTACAGATTTATTACTCTATTTATTTTACTTGTACATATCTATTCTATTTATTTTATTTTGTTAATATGTTTGGTTTTGTTCTCCATCTCCCCCTTCTAGACTGTGAGCCCGCTGTTGGGTAGGGGCCGTCTCTATATGTTGCCAACTTGTACTTCCCAAGCGCTTAGTCCAGTGCTCTGCACACAGTAAGCGCTCAATAAATACGATTGATTGATTGATTGATTATCTGGAAAACGGAGATGAAGACCGTGAGCCCCACGGGAGACAACTTGATGACCTTGTCAATCAGGAGAAGCAGCGTGGCTCAGTGGAAAGAGCCCGGGTTTGGGAGTCAGAGGTCATGGGTTCTAATCTCGACTCTGCCACTTGTCAGCTGTGTGACTTTGGGCAAGTCACTTAACTTCTCTCTGCCTCAGTGCCTCATCTGTAAAATGGGGATTAAGACTGTGAATCCCATGTGGGATGACTTTGATTACCTTGTATCCCCCGCAGTGCTTAGAACAGTGCTTGGCACATAGCGCTTAACAAATAACATTATTATTATTATTACTATCTCTCTCCCAGTGCTTAGAACAGTGCTTGGCACACAGTAAGTGCTTAACAAATACCAATATTATTATTATTATTGCCGTTCCCCCAGCAGTTGGAACAGTCCTTGGCTCAAAGTAGGTGCTTAAGAAATACCAACATTATTATTATTTATTATTATTAATATCTCTCCCCTAGTGCTTAGAACAGTGCTTGGCACACAGTAAGTGCTTAACAAATACCAATAATAATAATTATTATTGCCTCTCCCCCAGCAGTTAGAACAGTGCTTGGCACAAAGTAGGCACTTAAGAAATACCAACATTATTATTATTTATTATTATTAATATCTCTCCCCTAGTGCTTAGAACAGTGCTTGGCACATAGTAAGTGCTTAACAAATACCAACATTATTATGATTATTGTCTCTCTCCCAGTGCTTAGAACAGTGCTTGGCACATTATAAGCACTTAACAAAGACCAGCATTATTATTATCATTGTCTCTCCCCCTGCGCTTAGAACAGTGCTTGGCACATAGTGGGCACTTAACAAATACCAACATTATTATTATTACCCCAGCACTTAGAAAAGTGCTTGGCACATAGTAAGCGCTTAACAAAAACCAACATTATGATTATTATCTCTCAGCGCTTAGAACAGTGCTTGGTGCATAGTAAGCTCTTAACAAATACCAACATTATTATTATTATTGTCTCTCCTTCAGCGCTTAGAACAGTGCTTGGCACATAGTAAGCACTTAACAACTACTAACATTATTATTATTATCCCAGCACTTAGAACAGTGCTTGGCACATAGTAAGCTCTTAACAAATACCAACATTATGATTATTATCTCTCCCCCAGTGCTTAGAGCAGTGCTTGGCACATAGTAAGCTCTTAACAAATACCAACATTATGATTATGATTATTGGGTGTCCCCCAGTGCTTAGAACAGTGCTTGGCACAAAGTAAGCTCTTAACAAATACCAACATTATGATTATGATTATTGTCTGTCCCCCAGTGCATAGAACAGTGCTTGGCACAAAGTAAGCTCTTAACAAATACCAACATTATTATTATTATTATTATTATTATTGTTATTATTATTATTATTATTATATCTCCCCCAGCTCTTAGAACAGTTCGTGGCACAAAGTAAGCTCTTAACAAATACCAACATTATTGTCATTATTATTATTATTAGAGAAGCAGCGTGGCTCAGTGGAAAAGAGCGTGGGCTTTGGAGTCAGAGGTCATGGGTTCAAATCCCAGCTCCGCCAATTGTCAGCTGTGTGACTTTGGGCAAGTCACTTAACTTCTCTGGGCCTCAGTTACCTCATCTGTAAAATGGGGATGAAGACAGTGAGCCCCCTGTGGGACAACCTGATCACCTTGTAACCCCCTCAGCGCTTAGAACAGTGCTTTGCACATAGTAAGCGCTTAATAAATACCATTATTATTATTATTATTAAATCTCCCCCAGCTCTTAGAACAGTGCTTGGCACATAGTAAGCTCTTAGCAAATACCAACATTATAATTATGATTACTGTCTGTCCCCCAGCGCTTAGAACAGTGCTTGGCACATAGTAAGCTCTTAACAAATACCAACATTATTATTACGATTATTATCTTTCCCCTAGTGCTTAGAACAGTGCTTGGCACGTAGAAAGTGCTTAACAAATACCAACATTATTATTATTATTATCTTTCCCCCAGCGCTTAGAACAGTGCTTGGCACATAGTAAGCTCTTAACAAATACCAACATTATGATTATGATTACTGTCTGTCCCCCAGTGCTTAGAACAGTGCTTGGCACATAGTAAGCTCTTAACAAATACCAACATTATGATTACGATTATTATCTTTCCCCTAGCGCTTAGAACAGTGCTTGGCACATAGAAAGTGCTTAACAAATACCAACATTATTATTATTATTATCTTTCCCCTAGCACTTAGAACAGTGCTTGGCACGTAGAAAGTGCTTAACAAATACCAACATTATTATTATTATTATCTTTCCCCTAGCGCTTAGAACAGTGCTTGGCACATAGTAAGCTCTTAACAAATACCAACATTATGATTATGATTACTGTCTGTCCCCCAGCGCTTAGAACAGTGCTTGGCACATAGTAAGCTCTTAACAAATACCAACATTATTATTACGATTATTATCTTTCCCCTAGCGCTTAGAACAGTGCTTGGCACGTAGAAAGTGCTTAACAAATACCAACATTATTATTATTATCTTTCCCTGAGCGCTTAGAACAGTGCTTGGCACATAGAAAGTGCTTAACAAATACCAGCATTATTATTATTATTATTATTATTATCTTTCCCCTAGCGCTTAGAACAGTGCTTGGCACATAGTAAGCGCTTAACAAATCCCAACATTGTTATCATTATTATGATTATTCTCTTCCCCCAGCGCTTAGAACAGTGCTTGGCACATAGCTCTTAACAAATATTCTATTCTCCCAAGTGCTTGGTATAGTACTTACACACAGTAAGCACTCAATAAATATGGTCGATCAATTTAAACTCCATTTTATAGATGAGGAAACTGAGGCCCAGGGAAGTTGTGACTTGCCTAAGTTCACACAGCAAGTAATTGTCAGATCAGGGATTAGAACCCAGGTCCTCTGACTCTCAGGACTTTGCTCTTTCCACTATGTCACAGAGTTTCTCCTAACACGTAGTAAGCATTTAACATGCCATTATTCAATCAATCAATCAATCAGTCGTATTTATTGGGCGCTTACTGTGTGCAGAGCACTGTACTAAGCGCTTGGGAAGTACAAGTTGGCAACATATAGAGACAGTCCCTACCCAACAGTGGGCTCACAGTCTAGAATGTCCTTTGGGAGAAGCAGTGTGGCTCAATGGAAAGAGCCCAGGCTTGGGAGTCAGAGGTCATGGGTTCACATCCTAGCCCCGCCAATTGTCAGCTGTGTGACTTTGGGCAAGTCACCTAACTTCTCTGTGCCTCAGTTACCTCATCTGCAAAATGGGGGTGAAGACTGTGAGCCCCACGTGGGACAATCTGATCACCCTGTATCCTCCCCAGTGCTTAGAACAGTGCTTTGCACATAGTAAGCGCTTAACAAATCCCATCATTATTAGAATGTCCGTTATGTTGTTGTGCCGTCCTCTCCCAAGCTCTTAATACAGTGCTCTGCACACAGTAAGCCCTCAGTAAATCAATCGATCAATCGTATTTATTGAGCGCTTACTGTGTGCAGAGCACTGTACTAAACGCTTGGGAAGTCCAAGTTGGCAACATATAGAGACAGTCCCTACCCAACAGTGGGCTCACAGTGGATGCAGGACAGAGCCCCCTCCTTCCTCTCCCCGTCCCCATCCCCCCGGCCCTACCTTCTTCCCCTCCCCACAGCACCTGTATATATGTTTGAACCGATTTATTACTCTATTTCACTTGTCCATATTTACTCTTCTATTTATTTTAGTTTGTTAATATGTTTTATTTTGTTGTCTGTCTCCCCCCTCTAGACTGTGAGCCCACTGTTGGGTAGGGACCGTCTCTATATGCTGCCAACTTGGACTTCCCAAGCGCTTAGTCCAGTACTCTGCACACAGTAAGCGCTCAATAAATACAAATGAATGAATGAATGGGTGCAGAGCACTGCGCTAAGCGCTTCTAGACTGTGAGCCCCTTCTAGACTGTGAGCCCACTGTTGGGTAGGGACCGTCTCTAGATGTTGCCAACTTGGACTTCCCAAGTGCTTCGTCCAGTGCTCTGCACACTGTAAGTGCTCAATAAATACGATTGAATGAATGACTGGGTGCAGAGCACTGTGCTGAGCGCTTCTAGACTGTGAGCCCCTTCTAGACTGTGAGCCCTCTGTTGGGTAGGGACCGTCTCTAGATGTTGCCAACTTATACTTCCCAAGCGCTTAGTCCAGTGCTCTGCACACATGATTGAATACGATTGAATGAATGAATGAACAAATACCAATATTCTTCTTATTATTGGCACCTAACAATAATAATAATGGTATTTGTTAAGCGCTTACTATGTGCAAAGCACTGTTCTAAGCGCTGGGGAGGTTACAAGGTAATCAGGTTGTCCCATGGTGGGGGGGGCTCAGGTTTAATCCCCATTTTACAGATGAGGGAACTGAGGCCCAGAGAAGTGAAGTGACTTGCCCAAAGTCACACAGCTGACAGTTGGCAGAGCCGGGATTTGATCCCATGACCTCTGACTCCAAATGATAATGATAAAAATGGCATTTGTTAAGCACTTACTATGTGCCAAGCACTGTTCTAAGCGCTGGAGAGGATACAAAGTGATCAGGTTGTCCCACGTGGGGCTCAAAATCTTCATCCCCATTTTACAGATGAGGTAACTGAGGCCCAGAGAAGTTCAGTGACTTGTCCAAGGTCCCATAGCAGACATGTGGGGGAGTAGGGATTTGAACCCATGACCTCTGACTCCAAAGCCCGGGCTCTTTCCACTGAGCCACGCTGCTTCTCATAGCAGTAGGGTATAAGTATGGGTAGTGCCCCCTTCCCATATGGCAAGAGAAGCAGCGTGGCTCAGTGGAAAAGAGCCCGGGCTTTGGAGTCAGAGGTCGTGGGTTCAAATCCCAGCTCTGCCACTTGTCAGCTGGGTGATTTGGGGCAAGTCACTTCACTTCTCCGGGCCTCAGTTCCCTCATCTGTAAAATGGGGATGAAAACTGTGAGCCCCCCGTGGGACCACCTGATCACCTTGTAACCTCCCCAGCGCTTAGAACAGTGCTTTGCACATAGTAAGCGCTTCATAAATGCCATCATTCTTATTATGGCATCCGCAGACGGGTGTCCCTCGCCCCAAAAGGCCAGAAGGCGACCAATCCGCCCCTCCAACCTCCCTCCCAAGCGTCCCCAAGACCCATCCTTCCCCCTAGGAGCTGCAGCCCCGCGGGTGGCTCTGGATGGCGGGCACCTGCTCCCAGCTCTACCACCTAGTAAGCGAAGCAGCGTGGCTCAGTGGAAAGAGCGAGGGCTTGGGAGTCAGAGGTCATGGGTTCGAATCCTGGCTCCTCCTTGGGCAAGCCACTTAACTTCTCTGGGCCTCAGTTCCCTCATCTGTAAAATGGGGATGAAGACTGTGAGCCCCCCTGGGGGACAACCTGATCATCTTGTATCCCCCCCAGTGCTTAGAATAGTGCTTGGCATATAGTAAGCGCTTAACAAATGCCATTATTATTATTATTATTATTAATAGCGAGGGCTTGGGAGTCAGAGGTCATGGGTTCGAATCCCGGCTCCGCCACTTGTCAGCTGTGTGACCTTGGGCAAGACACTTCACTTCTCTGGGCCTCAGTTCCCTCATCTGTAAAATGGGGATGAAGACTGTGAGCCCCCCTGGGGGACAACCTGATCATCTTGTATCCCCCCCAGTGCTTAGAACAGTGCTTGGCATATAGTAAGCGCTTAACAAATGCCATTATTATTATTATTATTATTATTATTATTATCATTATTATTATTATTATGAGCGAGGGCTTGGGAGTCAGAGGTCATGGGTTCAAATCCCAACTCCACCACTTGTCAGCTATGTGACCTTGGGCAAGCCACTTAACTTCTCTGGGCCTCAGTTCCGTCATCTGTAAAATGGGGATTAAGACTGGAAGTCCCAAGTGGGACAACCTGATTACCCTGTATCCCCCCCCAGCGCTTAGAACAGTGCTTGGCACATAGTAAGCACTTAACAAATGCCATTATTATTATTATTATTATTAAAACCGAGGGCTTGGGAGTCAGAGGTCATGGGTTCGAATCCCAACTCCACCACTTGTCAGCTGTGTGACCTTGGGCAAGACACTTCACTTCTCTGGGCCTCAGTTCCCTCATCTGTAAAATGGGGATTAAGACTGGGAGTCCCAAGTGGGACAACCTGAATACCTTGCATCCCCCCCCCCCAACGCTTTGAACAGTGCTTGGCACATAGTAAGTGCTTAACAAATGCCATTATTGTTATTGTTATTATTATTATTATTAAAAGCGAGGGCTTGGGAGTCAGTGGTCATGGGTTCAAATCCCAGCTCCGCCGCTTGTCAGCTGTGTGACCTTGGGCAAGACACTTCACTTCTCTGGGCCTCAGTTCCCTCATCTGTAAAATGAGGTTTATTCATTCACTCATTCAATCGTATTTATTGAGAGCTTACTGGGTGCAGAGCACTGTACTAAGCGCTTGGGAAGTACAAGTTGGCAACATATAGAGACGGTCCCTACCCAACAGCGGGCTCACAGTCTAGAAGGGGGAGACAGTCAACAAAAGAAAACATATTAACAAAATAAAATACATAGAATAAATATGTACAAATAAAATAAATACATAGAGTAATAAATACATACAAACATATATACGTATATACAGGTGATGTGGGGAAGGGAAGGAGGTAAGGCGGGGGAGATGGAAAGGGGGAGGAGGGGGAGAGGAAGGATGGGGCTCAGTCTGGGAAGGCCTCCTGGAGGAGGTGAGCTCTCAGTAGGGCTTTGAAGGGAGGAAGAGAGCTAGTTTGGCGGATATGTGGAGGGAGGGCATTCCAGGCCGGGGGAGGACGTGGGCCGGGGGTCGACAGCGGGACAGGCGAGAAAGAGGCACAGTGAGGATTAAGACTGGGAGCCCCAAGTGGGACAACCTGATTACCTTGTATCCCCCCCAGCGCTTAGAACAGTGCTTTGCACATAGTAAGCGCTTAACAAATCGTTTGTACATATTTATTTTATTTTGTTAATATGTTTTGTTTTGTTGTCTGTCTCCCCCTTCTAGACTGTGAGCCCGCTGTTGGGTAGGGACCGGCTCTAGATGTTGCCAACTTGTACTTCCCAAGTGCTTAGTCCAGTGCTCTGCACACAATAAGCGCTCAATAAATATGATTGAATGAATGAATGACTGGGTGCAGAGCACTGCGCTATGCTCTTCTAGACTGTGAGCCCCTTCAAAGCCCTACTGAGAGCTCACCTCCCCCAGGAGGCCTTCCCAGACTGAGCCCCCTCCTTCCTCTCCCCTTTCTCCCCCTCCCCATCCCCACCACCTTACCTCCTTCCCCTCCCCATAGCACCTGTATATATGTATATATGTTTGTACGTATTTATTACTCTATTTGATATGTACATATTTATTCCATTTATTTTATTTTGTTAATATGTTTGGTTTTGTTTGGTTAATATGTTTGTTTGTTTGGTTAATATGTTTGGTTTTGTTCTCTGTCTTCCCCTTCTAGACTGTTGGGTGGGGACGGTGTCTAGATGTTACCAACTTGGACTTGCCAAGCGCTTAGTGCAGTGCTCTGCACACAGTAAGCGCTCAATAAATACGATTGAATGAATGAATGAACAAATACCACCGTCATTCATTCATTCATTCATTCAATCGTATTTATTGAGAGCTTTCTGTGTGCAGAGCACTGGACTAAGTGCTTGGGAAGTACAAGTTGTCTGTCTCTCCCTTTTAGACTGTGAGCCCACTGTTGGGTAGGGACTGTCTCTATATGTTGCCAACTTGTACTTCCCGAGCACTTAGTACAGTGCTCTGCACACAGTAAGCGCTCAATAAATATGATTGAGTGAGTGAATGAATGAATGACGGTTCAGAGCACTGCGCTAAGCGCTTCTAGACTGTGAGCCCCTTCTAGACTGTGAGCCCGCTGTTGGGTAGGGAGGGATTGTCTCTAGATAAGCGCACAATAAATACAATTGAATGATGCTCAGTCCAGTGCTCTGCACACAGTAAGCGCACAATAAATACTATTGAATGAATGAATGAACAAATACCTCATTCATTCATTCATTCGAGAAGCAGCGTGGCTTAATGGAAGAGCCCGGGCTTTGGAGTCAGAGGCCAAGGGTTCGAATCCCGGCTCCGCCACTCGTCAGCTGTGTGACTTCAGGCAAGTCACTTCACTTCTCTGGGCCTCAGTTCCCTCAACTGTAAAATGGGGAATAAGCCTGTGAGCCCCATGTGGGACAACCTGATAATAATAATAATAATGTTGGTATTTGTTAAGCGCTTACTGTGTGTGAAGCACTGTTCTAAGCGCTGGGGGGAATAGAAGGAGATGAGGTTGTCCCATGTGGGGCTCACAGTCTTAATCCCCATTTTACAGATGAGGGAACTGAGGCCCAGAGAAGTTAAGTCACTTGCCCAAGGTCACACAGCAATGTGGAGGTTGTAACCTCCCCAGCGCTTAGAACAGTGCTTTGCACGTAGTAAGCGCTTAACAAATACCATCATCATCATTAATCGTATTTATTGTGCGCTTACTGTGTTCAGAGCACTGCACTGAGCGCTTGGGGAGTCCAAGTTGGCAACATCTAGAGACGGTCCCTACCCAACAGCGGGCTCACTGTCTAGAAGAGTAGTTATAAAATTATAACTATGAACGTTAGTATTATTGTTATGGTTGGGGTGCCCCCTCCCCTCCCCCTTTACTTGTCCATATTTACTATTCTATTGATTTTGTTAAATGATGTGCATATCACTTGTACATATTTATTTTATTTATTTTATTTTGTTAGTATGTTTGGTTTTGTTCTCTGTCTCCCCCTTCTAGACTGTGAACCCGCTGTTGGGTAGGGACCGTCTCTAGATGTTGCCAACTTGGACTTGCCAAGCGCTTAGTGCAGTGCTCTGCACACACTAAGTGCTCAATAAATACGATTGAATGAATGACTGGGTGCAGAGCACTGCGCTAAGCGCTTCTAGACTGTGAGCCCCTTCTAGAGTGTGAGCCCGCTTTTGGGTAGGGCCTGTCTCTATATGTTGCCAACTTGGGCTTCCCAAGCGCTTAGTGCAGTGCTCTGCACACAGTAAGCGCTCCATCAACACTTAGAACAGTGCTTTGCACATAGTAAGCGCTTAACAAATGCCATTATTTATTCTATTTATTTTATTTTGTTAATCTGTTTTGTTTTGCTGTCTGTCTCCCCCTTCTAGACCGTGAGTCCGCTGTTGGGTCGGGACCATCTCTATATGTTGCTTGGACTTCCCAAGCGCTTAGCGCGGTGCTCTGCACACAATAAGCGCTCAATCAGCGCTTAGAACAGCGCTTCGCACATCGCAAGCGCTTAACAAACGCCATTATTTATTCTATTCATTTTATTTTGTTAATCTGTTTTGTTTCGTTGTCTGCCTCCCCCTTCTAGCCTGCGAGCCCACTGTTGGGTAGGGGCCCGTCTCTAGCTGTGGCCAACTTGGACTTCCCAAGCGCTTAGCACAGTGCTCTGCGCACAGTAAGCGCTCAAAAAATACGATTGAATGAAAGAATTATTTTTTTTTATTATCAACAGGATTACTTGTACTTGTGAGGGGAGGGAGGGGCGGTTGGTGTTTGGGCCCACGCTTAGTCCAGTGCTCTGCGCACAGTAAGCGCTCAAAAAATACGATTGAATGAACAAATTATTATTTTTTATTATCAACAGGATTACTTGCGCTTGGGAGGGGAGGGAGGGGCGGTTGGTGTTTGGGCCCGCGCTTCGTCCAGCGCTCTGCGCACAGTAGGCGCTCAAAAAATACGATTGAATAAAGGAATTATTATTTTTTATTATCAACAGGATTACTTGTGCTTGGGAGGGAGGGGCGGTTGGTGTTTGGGCCCGCGCTTAGTCCAGCGCTCTGCGCACAGTAAGCGCTCAAAAAATACGATTGAATGAAGGAATTATTATTTTTTATATTATCAACAGGATTACTTGTACTTGGGAGGGGAGGGAGGGGCGGTTGGTGTTTGGGCCCGCGCTTAGTCCAGCGCTCTGCGCACAGTAAGCGCTCAAAAAATACGATTAAATGAACGAAATATTATTTTTTATTATCAACAGGGTTACTTGTACTTGGGAGGGGAAGGAGGGGCGGTTGGTGTTTGGACCTGCGCTTAGTCCAGTGCTCAGCACACAGTAAGCGCTCAAAAAATACGATTGAATAAAGGAATTATTCTTTTTTATATTATCAACAGGATTACTTGTGCGAGGGAGGGAGGGGCGGTTGGTGTTTGGGCCCGCGCTTAGTCCGGTGCTCTGCACACACTAAGCGCTCAAAAAATACGATTAAATGAACGAATGATCTTTTTTTATTATTAACAGGATTACTTGTACTTGGGAGGGGCGGGAGGGGCGGTTGGTGTTTGGGCCCGCGCTTAGTCCAATCAATCAATCAATCGTATTTATTGAGCGCTTACTATGTGCAGAGCACTGTACTAAGCGCTTGGGAAGTACAAATTGGCAACACATAGAGACAGTCCCTACCCAACAGTGGGCTCACAGTCTAAAAGGGGGAGACGGAGAACAGAACCAAACATACCAACAAAATAAAATAAATAGGATAGAAATGTACAAGTAAAATGAATAAATAAATAGAGTAATATGTACAACCATATATACAGTCCAGCGCTCTGAGCACAGTAAGCGCTCAAAAAATACGATTGAATAAAGGAATTATTCTTTTTTATTATCAACAGGATTACTTGCGCTTGGGAAGGGAGGGAGGGGAGGGAGGGGCGGTTGGTGTTTGGGCCCGTGCTTAGCCCAGCGCTCTGCGCACAGTAAGCGCTCAAAAAATGCGATTGAATAAAGGAATTATTATTTTTTATATTATCAACAGGATTACTTGTGCTTGGGAAGGGAGGGAGGGGAGGGAGGGGCGGTTGGTGTTTGGGCCCGCGCTTAGCCCAGCGCTTTGCGCACAGTAAGCGCTCAAAAAATACGATTGAATGAAGGAATTATTATTTTTTATTATCAACAGGATTACTTGTGCTTGGGAAGGGAGGGAGGGGCGGTTGGTGTTTGGGCCCGCGCTTAGCCCAGCGCTCTGCGCACAGTAAGCGCTCAAAAAATACGATTAAATGAACGAATTATCTTTTTTTATTATTAACAGGATTACTTGTACTTGGGAGGGGCGGGAGGGGCGGTCGGTGTTTGGGCCCGCGCTTCGTCCAGCGCTCTGCGCACAGTAAGCGCTCAAAAAATACGATTGAATAAAGGAATTATTCTTTTTTATATTATCAACAGGATTACTTGCGCTTGGGAGGGGAGGGAGGGGAGGTTGGTGTTTGGGCCCGCGCTTCGTCCAGTGCTCTGCGCACACTAAGCGCTCAAAAAATACGATTAAATGAACGAATTATCTTTTATTATTATCAACAGGATTACTTGTACTTGGGAAGGGAGGGAGGAGCCGTTGGTGTTTGGGCCCGCGCTTAGTCCAGCGCTCTGCGCACAGTAAGCGCTCAAAAAATACGACTGAATAAAGGAATTATTTTTTATATTATCAACAGGATTACTTGATCTTGGGAAGGGAGGGAGGGGAGGTTGGTGTTTGGGCCCGCGCTTAGTCCAGTGCTCTGCGCACAGTAAGCGCTCAAAAAATACGATTAAATGAACGAATTATTTTTTTTTATTATTAACAGGATTACTTGTACTTGGGATGGGAGGGAGGAGCCGTTGGTGTTTGGGCCCGCGCTTAGTCCAGCGCTCTGCGCACAGTAAGCGCTCAAAAAATACGATTAAATGAACGAATTATTTTTTTTTATTATTAACAGGATTACTTGTACTTGGGATGGGAGGGAGGAGCCGTTGGTGTTTGGGCCCGCGCTTAGCCCAGCGCTCTGCGCACAGTAAGCGCTCAAAAAATCCGATTGAATAAAGGAATTATTCTTTTTTATATTATCAACAGGATTACTTGCGCTTGGGAGGGGAGGGAGGGGAGGGAGGGGAGGTTGGTGTTTGGGCCCGCGCTTCGTCCAGTGCTCTGCGCACAGTAAGCGCTCAAAAAATACGATTGAATAAAGGAATTATTATTTTTTATTATCAACAGGATTACTTGCGCTTGGGAGGGGAGGAAGGGGAGGGAGGGGCGGTTGGTGTTTGGGCCCGCGCTTAGTCCAGTGCTCTGCGCACAGTAAGCGCTCAAAAAATCCGATTGAATAAAGGAATTATTCTTTTTTATATTATCAACAGGATTACTTGTGCTTGGGAAGGGAGGGAGGGGAGGGAGGGGCGGTTGGTGTTTGGGCCCGCGCTTAGCCCAGCGCTGTGCGCACAGTAAGCGCTCAAAAATCCGATTGAATAAAGGAATTATTCTTTTTTATATTATCAACAGGATTACTTGCGCTTGGGAGGGGAGGAAGGGGAGGGAGGGGAGGTTGGTGTTTGGGCCCGCGCTTAGCCCAGCGCTCTGCGCACAGTAAGCGCTCAAAAAATCCGATTGAATAAAGGAATTATTCTTTTTTATATTATCAACAGGATTACTTCTGCTTGGGAGGGGAGGGAAGGGAGGGAGGGGCGGTGGGTGTTTGCGTGATTTGACGCGGTTGCCCCGCCCCCGGCTCCGGCCCGGGCGCCCTACCTGCGGAGGGCCCCGGCTCGCCCACTCGGCCGCTCGCTCGCCCGGCGGGCGGGCGTTGCTGGGCGACTGCGGGGAAGGAGCGGCGCGTTGCTAGGCGACGGGCTGCCCTCCGGCCCGGTCCATCCCTCCATCCCTCCATCCCCCGGAGTCCAGCATGGCCCCGTGGAAGCAATGCGCCCACTGGCTGATCCACTGCAGGGTGCTGCCGCCCAACCACCGGGTCACCTGGGAGGCCGCCCAGGTGTTCGACCTGGCCCAGACCCTCCGCGACGGCGTGCTGCTCTGCCAGCTGCTCAACAACCTCAAGAGCCAGGCCATCAACCTCAAGGAGATCAACCTCAGGCCCCAGATGTCCCAGGTGAGCCCCCCATCAATCAGTCAATCGTATTTATTGAGCAATTACAGGCAGCCCCAAGTGGGACAACTTCATCACCTTGTGTCCTCCCCGGCGCTTAGAACAGTGCTTTGCACACAGCGTGAGCCCGCTGTTGGGTAGGGACTGTCTCCATATGTTCCCAACTTGTACTTCCCAAGCGCTGCACACAGTAAGCGCTCAATAAATATGATTGATTGATTGTCTCTAAAAAAGTCTTTATTTTATCTTGTTCATGTGTTTTGTTTCGTTGTCCGTCTCCCCCTTCTAGACTGTGAGGCCACTGTTGGGTAGGGACTGTCTCTATATGTTCCCAACTTGTACTTCCCAAGCTCTTAATACAGTGCTCTGCACGCAGTAAGCGCCCAATAAATGCAATTGATTGATTGACTGTCTCTAAAAGAGTATTTTATTTTGCTCATGTGTTTTGTTTCGTTGTCTGTCTCCCCCTTCTAGACTGTGAGCCCACTGTTGGGTAGGGACTGTCCCTATATATTCCCAACTTGTACTTCCCAATAGCTTAGTTCAGTGCTCTGCACACAGTAAGCACTCAATAAATACGATTGATTGATTGACTGTCTCTAAAAAAGTCTTTATTTTATTTTGTTCATGTGTTTTGTTTTGTTGCCTGTCTCCCCCTTCTAGACTGTGAGCCCGCTGTTGGGTAGGGACCGTCTCCATATGTTCCCAACTTGTACTTCCCAATAGTTTAGTTCAGTGCTCTGCACACAGTAAGTGCTCAATAAATATGATTGATTGATTGTCTCTAAAAAAGTCTTTATTTTATCTTGTTCATGTGTTTTGTTTTGTTGTCCATCTCCCCCTTCTAGACTGTGAGCCCACTGTTGGGTAGGGGCTGTCTCTGTATGTTCCCAACTTGTACTTCCCAATAGCTTAGTTCAGTGCTCTGCACGCAGTAAGTGCCCAATAAATACGATTGATTGATTGATTGACTGTCTCTAAAAAAGTCTGTATTTTGTTCATGTGTTTTGTTTCGTTGTCTATCTCCCCCTTCTAGACTGTGAGCCCACTGTTGGGTAGGGACTGTCCCTATATGTTGCCAACTTGTACTTCCCAAGCGCTTAGTACAGTGCTCTGCACACAGTAAGCGCCCAATAAATACGATTGATTGATTGATTGACTGTCTCTAAAAAAGTCTGTATTTTGTTCATGTGTTTTGTTTCGTTGTCTATCTCCCCCTTCTAGACTGTGAGCCCACTGTTGGGTAGGGACTGTCCCTATATGTTGCCAACTTGTACTTCCCAAGCGCTTAGTACAGTGCTCTGCACACAGTAAGCGCCCAATAAATACGATTGATTGATTGATTGACTGTCTCTAAAAAAGTATTTTATTTTGGTCATGTGTTTTGTTTCGTTGTCTGTCTCCCCCTTCTAGACTTTGAGCCCACTGTTGGGTAGGGACCGTCTCTATATGTTCCCAACTCGTACTTCCCAATAGCTTAGTACAGTGCTCTGCACGCAGTAAGCGCTCAATAAATACTATTGATTGATTGTCTCTAAAAAAGTCTTTATTTTATTTTGTTCATGTGTTTTGTTTCGTTGTCTGTCTCCCCCTTCTAGACTGGGAGCCCACTGTTGGGTAGGGACCGTCTCTATATGTTCCCAACTTGTACTTCCCAATAGCTTAGTTCAGTGCCCAGCACTCAGTAAGCGCTCAATAAATACGATTGATTGATTGTCTCTAAAAAAAGTCTTTATTTTATTTTGTTCATGTGTTTTGTTTTGTTGTCTGTCTACCCCTTCTAGACTGGGAGCCCGCTGTTGGGTAGGGACCGTCTCTAGATGATAGTAATAATAATTGGCATTTGTTAAGCACTTACTATGTGCAAAGCACTGTTCTAAGCGCTGGGGAGGATACGGGGTGATCAGGTTGTCCCACGTGGGGCTCACAGTCTTCATCCCCGTTTTACAGATGAGGGAACTGAGGCCCAGAGAAGTGAAGTGACTTTCCCAAGATCACACAGCAGACATGTGGCGGAGTAGGGATTCGAACCCATGACCTCTGACTCCAAAGCCCGTGCTCTTTCCACCGAGCCACGCTGCTTCTCTTATGTTGCCAACTTGTACTTCCCAAGCGCTTAGTCCAGTGCTCTGCACACAGTAAGCGCTCAATAAATACGATTGATTGATTGATTAACAAATGCCATCATTATTATTTATTGAGCCTTTCTGTGTGCAGAGCACTGGACTAAGCGCTTAAGAAATGCCATCATTATTATTTACTGAGCGCTTGCTGTGTGCAGAGCACTGGACTAAGCGCTTGGGAAGTACAAGTTGGCAACACATAGAGACGGGCCCTATCCAACAGTGGGCTCCCACCGGTCATACCGTCGGACTACTGGAGCATATTTGCATATTGTACATATTTATTCCTCTGTTTATTTATTTCATTCATTTAATCGTATTTATTGAGTTCAACTTGTACTTCCCAAGCGCCTAGTCCAGTGCTCTGCACACAGCAAGTGCTCAATAAATAATAATGATGGCATTTGTTAAGCGCTTACTATGTGCAAAGCACTGTTCTAGGCGCTGGGGAGGATACAAGGTGATGAGGTTGTCCCACTTGGGGCTCACAGTCTTCATCCCCATTTTACAGTTGAGGGAACTGAAGCCCAGAGAAGTGAAGTGACTTGCCCAACGTCACACAGCTGACAATTGGCGGAGCTGGGATTTGAACCCATGACCTCTGACCCCAAAGCCCGTGCTCTTTCCAATGAGCCACGATGGAGCGCTTACTGTGTGCAGAGCACTGTACTAAGCGCTTGGGAAGTCCAAGTTGGCAACATATAGAGACGGTCCCTACCCATTCATTCATTTAATCGTATTTATTGAGCGCTTACTGTGTGCAGAGCACTGTACTAAGCGCTTGGGAAGTACAAGTTGGCAACATATAGAGACAGTCCCTACCCAACAGCGGGCTCACAGTCTAGAAGGGGGAGACAGACAACAAAACAAAGTTGGCAACACATAGAGACGGTCCCTACCCAGCAGCGGGCTCACAGTCTAGAAGGGGAAGAAATTAAGCGCTTACTATGTGCAAAGCACTGTTCTAACCTCTGGGGAGGTTACAAGGTGATCAGTTTGTCCCACGGGGGGCCTCACAGTCTTCATCCCCATTTTACAGATGAGGTCACTGAGGCCCAGAGAAGTGAAGTGACTTGCCCAAAGTCACACAGCTGACTATTGGCAGATCCGGGATTCGAACCCATGACCGCAGACTCCAAAGCCCGGGCTCTTTCCATTGAGCCACTGTGCTCCTTCCCTCCCCATCGCCCCCTTCCCTCTCCCCACAGCACCCGTATATATTTGTGCAGATTTATCACTCTATTTTTTTCATTTGTACGTATTGCTCTGATGATTTTGCCCCCTTCCCTCTCCCCACAGCACCCGTATATATTTGTACAGATTTATCACTCTATTTTTTTCATTTGTACGTATTTATTGCTCTGATGATTTTATTAATGATGTGCGTCTAGCTATAATTCTGTTTATTCTGACGGTATTGACACCCGTCTCCTTGTTTTGTTGTCTGTCTCCCCCTTCTAGCCTGAGAGCCCGTTGTTGGGTAGGGATTGTGTCTATCTGTTGCCCAATTGTACTTCCCAAGCGCTTAGTACAGAGCTCTGCACACAGTAAGCGCTCAGTAAATACGATTGAGTGAGGGAATGTCTTTGTGCCAATGCAGAGACCACTTCGGGGCAGTCCTGCCTCTCTCCTTTTTTCCTCTTGCTCCTCTGCTTAGGGAGCTTGGGCTCTGTCCACGGGCTCGGGCACGGTTTTGTCCCCAAAGACTCGCTGGGAATTGAGAAAAGTTGATTTCCAGGGGCTCGGCACATCCCACCCCCTGTCCCCGAACAGCTGTGGGGGTCGTAGGGGGCTTCTGATCCCCAAAGAGAAACAAAACCAAACCCCGAGGGACATGATGGTTAATGTAATTTGCCTTCTCCTTTGCTCCCTTGCTTTGTTCTTTCCCCCTGCTCTTTGAAAGAGGAACCATGATGTTGTGAGAAGTGAGGAATCTAGAAACTTAAACACATCCAATTCCGTTATCTGTCCGTGTCATTAGCCAGAAAAGAAAGAGAAAGAGAGAGAGGAAAAAGTGGTCAAAACTGCTACTGACCCCCGGAGGTCTTTTACACTTGTTGCCGCTTTCGAATGAGATGTTTAGTGTTTACATCATCATCATCAATCGTATTTATTGAGCGCTTACTATGTGCAGAGCACTGTACTAAGCGCTTGGGAAGTACAAATTGGCAACATATAGAGACAGTCCCTACCCAACATTGGGCTCACAGCCCCTGCTCCTCTGCCTTTCAAGGCACGTAAGAAATGTGAGTTTAGTTTCGACAGAGACAGGAAATCAAAAGTTGAGGTGGATAGTCTACCCTCTTTCATTGAGTTCCCAGAGCCTAGGTGCTGCTGAACAAATGATTCTACTTGGACTTCGGTACAGATGTGCGTCTTGGAAATCAGAGACCTGGGTTTGAGAAGCTAAACACAGAGGACAGGCATTAGTAAGGTATCAGTACAGTGGGAACATAATTTCTTGATGTGGGTGGAATTTAGTGCGTCGAGATCCTAAACGTGAAGCTGTGTTGGAATTCTCCCTCACAGTGTTCAGAAGCCATTCACCTCGAAGTGAGGAACAGAAGAGCTTCCATGATGAAAGTGATACCGCTCAAGGGTTTTAAAGTTTAAAAACCTTCATCAGCACCCGATAGTAGCCATTCACCCACAAGGTGTAGCCGTATCTGTTGTTGTTAGATCATTTATACGGTCGTGTTTGTCTTAGGTATTGAGCATCCTTGGGTTGTTTTGTCAGTGTGTCATGTGTAGACGGGAACCCCGTAAGAGCTTTGTGACCCAGGGCTATGAGATGTAAGAGGTATTTGCACGGGTTGATAAATGAAGCCCAGTTAGGCGTACAGATAGGAGGTGTTTGTGCAGGGCTGCGAGAGCAGCTCTGAGTGAGCTGCAGTCAGGCAAGACTGATTCTCCCCCCTTCCCCCTCCCACCCTGTCCCACCTCCCCTGAACAATGCCACTGTCACAGCCCTGGGGATCAGCCCCAGGGCTCTAGGAGTCAGAGGAAGTATGAGTAGTGCTTCCCTCCTTTCTACAGTGCTTTATAATTGTAATTATCATCGTCACCATCAGTATCATTTTCATTGATATATTTGCGGAGCACTTAATATGTGTCAAGCACTGTTCAAAAAATACTGAAGTAGGTACAATAATGATAGCATTTATTAAGCGCTTACTATGTGCCAAGCACTGCTCTAAGCGCTATGGAGGTTACAGGGTGATCAGGTTGTCCCTCGGGGGGCTCACAGTCTTCCCATTTTACAGATGAGGTACCTGAGGCCCAGAGAAGTGAAGTGACTTGCCCAAAGCCACACAGCTGACAAGTGGTGGAGCCGGGATTTGAACCCATGGCCTCTGACTCCAAAGCCAGGGCTCTTTCCACTGAGCCACGCTGCTTAATCAGGTCAGACACACTGTCCCACGGAAGGCTCACCATATAAATGGGGGGAGAACTGGTATCGAATCCCCATTTTATAGATGAGGAAACTGAGGCACAGAGAAGTTAAGTGATTTGCCCAAGGTCAAACAGCACACAAGTGGTGGGGCTGGGTATTAAGCCCTAACTCCCTGGCTATGCTCTTTCCACTAGGCAACATGGCTACTCAGGCCTTCGGATCCTCATCCTGTCTCTCCAACAATGTCTCTTGCATTATTCATTTATTCATTTATTCGGTCATATTTATTGAGCGCTTACTGTGTTGCAGAGCACTGTACTAAATGCTTGGAAAGTACAATACAACAATAAAGAGAGAGATAGACAGGTTACAGACAGATTATAGCCACAAGCCACAGTTCCACCAACCAGGGGGAATCTAGGTAAAAGAGGGCAGGTGAGGTTTTTAGTGCAAGATTGGCAAAACAGATGGAAAGCATAAACAAAAGGGAAGCTGTGAAAACAAATCCATCAAACCTCTGAGTGCTCACTGTGTATTCACCTCTCCCTCAGCACCGTGGCATATATGTATATATTTGTAATTTATCTGTTAAGGTCTGTATCCCCCTCTAGACTGTAAGCTTGGGTGACAGGGAATGTGTCCCCCAATTTGTTATATTGTACACTCCCACGTGCTTAGTATAGTGCTCTACTCACAGAGACAGTGCTCAATAAATGCGATTGACTGCAGAGAGTCGTACTAAGAGCTTGGGAGAGTACACTACAACAGTCAGCAGATGAGTTCCCTGCAAGAGTCCAGGCAGTTTTCCCGTAATGTGCATTTTTCCCTACACTTTTTGGTTAGAGTGCTGTTAGGGAATCTGGAAGCGGTCTTTTTCAAAAATGGTATTTAAGCTCTCATTATGTGCCAGGCCCTGTGCTAAGCACTGGGGTAGAGACAAGCTAATCAGGATGGATACAGTTGAGTCCAATGTGGGGCTCACAGTTTTAATCCCCATTTTACAGAGGAGGTAACCGAGGCTCAGAGAAGTTAAGCGAATTGTCCAAGATCACACAGCAGACACGTGGTGGAGCTGGGATAAGAACCCAGGTCCTCTGACTCCCGGGCATGTGCTCTTACCATTGGGCACTGCCTGTCTGTTCTTCCAACAACATCTCATGTAATGCTGGCAGAAATGGTTGGGCACAAGCACATAGTGTTGGTGTGTTCTAATGCGTGCTTTCCTTGTTCTGGATTTCATCAAGAATATAGGAGAACTGACTGTTCACATGGCATGGAATAGTGGTGGTAATTATATTTTCCACTGGATGCAATGCATCATTCTAAGTGCTTGAAATCCCCAAACACTTCAATCAATCAATTGTATTTGAGCGTTTACTCGATGCATAGCACTGGGAGAGTACACTATAACAATATAGCAGATGTATTCCCTGACCACAACAAACTTACAGTCTAGAGGAGAGACATATATTGCTGATAAATATGTTTCTGATATGTGCATAAGTGCTGTGGGACTAAGGGTGTGGTGAAAAAAGGGAGCAAATCAGGGTGACGCAGAGAGAAAAGGAGGGAAGGAAATGAGGGCTTAGTCGGGGAAGGCCTCTTGGAGGAGATATGCTTTCAAAACTCTTAGAAGCAAGGGAGAATAATTGTCTGTCAGACACAGAGAGGGAGGGCATGCCAGGACAGAGGGCAGGATGTGGGTGAGAAGTCCGCAGCAAAGTAGATGGGATCGAGGTATGGTGAGTAGGTTGGCAGCAGAGTGAAATGGGTGAGCTGGGTTGTAGGAGAGTAGCAAGGTGAGGTAAGAGGGGTCAAGGTGATTGAGTGCATCCAAGCCATTGGTAAAGAATTTCTGTTTGTGGAGGTAGATGGGCAACCACTGGAGCTTCTTGAGAAGTTGGGAAACATGGACTGAATGTTTTTGTAGAAAAATGATCTGGGCAGCAGAGTGAAGTGTGGACTAGAGTGGGGAGAGACAGGAGGCATGGAGGTCAGCAAGGAGGCTGATACAGTATTCAAGGCAGGATAGGATAAACGCATGGATTAAGGTGGTAGCAGTTTGGATGAAGAAGAAAGGGCAGATTTTAACCATGTTGTGAATTTTGAACTGACAGGATTTAATGATCGATTGAAGATCTGGGTTGAATGAGAGAGAGGAATCAAGGATAATGCCAGGGTTATGGGCTTATGAGACAGAAAGGATGGGGAGGTCAGGGTTTGGGTGGGATGATAAGTTCTGTTATTTTAAGTTTGAGGCGGAGATGGGACATCCAAGTAGAGGTGTCTTGAAGGCAGGAGGAACTGTGAGACTGCAGGGAGGGAAAGAGATCAGGGATGGAGATGGAGATTTGGGAAGCATCCGCAAAGAGGTGGTAATTGAAGCCATGTGAGCAAATGAGGTCTCCAAAGGAGTGGGTGTAGATGGAGAATCGAAGGGGACCCAGAACTGAACCTTGAGGGACCCCCACGGTTAGTGGGTGGGAGGCAGAGGAGAAGCCCGTGAAAGAGCCTAATGAGTGGCCAGAGAGATAGGAGGAGAACCAGATTGGAATGTGTTCAACCTTCACCCGTTTGGAGAAATTTAATGATATGTTTTTCGCAGGGTAAACTACTGATTATTCATTCACCTCTTCTCAATTTTCCATCTTGAGAAAGGAAATTTGATCAATTTCTACTGCCCCTACCCCACCAATGTTTTAGAAACCCTCTCAGGTGCCCAATCAGTTTGGCAAGCGTTGTAAATATCAGGGATAGAGGTAAAAGGTTAGAAATTTACTATTCCAGTCAGTGTTTACTCTTCTTAAACACTAGATTGATAATTCTTTAGTATTTGTTTGCCCATCATCAGTCTTCAAGTTGATTCTTTGTTACCCATTGAAAACATTAGTTATAATTCTTCTTTCAAGTCTTCTTAATGTCTTCCAGCAGAGGAGGAATGTGGCATTCCTCCACTGAACTACCTAAATAGGGAAGATGTACTTATTTACTTCTCACAGTATTTCTGCCATAGAATTAGTCATTCAAAGCTCTTGTTGGGGTGTTTAGACCAACAGAAGCGCATTTGGACAAAGAAAGATTGAATTAACTAATATTTTGTCCCTTCAAAATATCTTCCTGGGCAAGTATATGTAATCTCTTGGTTGTAAACAGTCGATTTGGTTAAGTGCTGAATAAATTGCCCAGCCACATGGTTGAATCTTAGCAGGTGACCACTTACCTTAATCATGTAGTGCTTCAATTTTGTAAACTGCAAAAAAAATACAATTATTTTGGTAGAAACATTGAAACTGAATTTCTAGTGAATACTGAAAAGTTCATCTACAATGTCTTAGGTAAATGCTGAACATGAGGAAAAAAAGTAGACAAATATGCTTGGAGTATTGCTGAGGAATGGTGAGGCTTAAAAGTGTCCTAGTAATCTTGCTAATCTAAAAACTATCAAGGGTAATCTTTTATATGGCATCAGATCAAATGGAAGATATTGACTGGGATTTTTAAAATCTGAGATTTGACAAATGACAAATGATTTAATCAAGTGAACTTGAGTCCCTGTCTATAAAAGTGCTGGAGCAGTTGAATTTTTATTTTTAATTATGTCTATATTGGAGTGGATGTCCATATCCTCTTGCTGGCAATGGGACTTAACATTTTTTTGGGCAAATGAACAGTTTTGAGGTAGCCTTTGGTGCAGGCATGCACAATGGCTCTTCACCTTGCTGAGCCTTCTCAAATTCTAAGACACCTATGAGGAAAACCTGTAGAGATTGTGGGTTTGTTATGACTTTTACTTGCATGTGCATTTTTTCTTCACTGTCCACTCACAGGACAGAACTGCATAGGAACCGTTGTTCCGCTAGCTCTGTCTCTCAGACTCTCCTTAAACTGCCCATCTGAGTCACCAGCTCTGATCCTTTGGTTTCCAGATGGAGGTTGGGGCTCTGGGCTGCATAAATCCAAGTGAGGAGAAGAGAGAAAAAGAAGGGAGCTGGGGACCCCGGGGACTAGGAACCATTGTGATATCTGGGGAAAAAGAAGAGCAGAAGAGACAGAGATGACATGAGATTCCAAGAGACCAGCAATATCCTTACCCTCGGATCTTACTAGACTTAGGCATGTAACCAGTGGAAGTGGAAATGCTAAAGACAGTATCTACTTTAGGATACCTCCGATCTCCATTCACTGTTGTTTTTCAAACTGCAGTTTTAGTGCTTTGAAAATCTGTTTTGTAATAGTTTGTGCAAGAAACTTGGTTAGCTTTCGAGAGATTGCTTAACAGGAAGTTAGGAACGTACCCCGTGATCCTGAAAGCAAAATACCATGCCTTCCTTTTTATATCTATTGGCTGCCCTACTGCACCTATGAAATTGGTCAGGGGAGGGATAGTATTGAAGGCGTACATGGTACAGTGTTGTACACAGAGGTGCTCAGTTAATAGTGGTGGTCATGAAGGAGATGATGTTTAGTAAAACTGCTGTAAGCAGGAGAAAGGGTGGACCCACTGACTTTTACAAGTTTCCAGATCTGCCAATAATATGAATGCTTTGTCTTGTAGGACAGCAGCATCCAATAAGGGCAGATGCTGATTTTGGTATGTGGACTAAACGGAAATAAGAGCCCAGAGGAAGAGTTTCCGAGGGAGCTTCTTTTGGGGAGGAAAGAGGCACAAGGATATCAGAAAAATGAGAGACCAGCGATGAGAAGGAAGCCAAGAAGAGGGCAGACAGAGCAGAAAAGAAAGCGTGGTGGAGTGAACATCATAAAATGGAAGAATAACTGAGAGAGTAAGGAAGAAATAAAAACTGAATAAGGTGCTATTGGAGAATAATTCCCAGAGAAATAGATTTCATCAGTATCCTCAATTTCCCACTGTACTTGGCTGATGATGGAGTGTCATTCTATTCTCAGTTATGCTTATTGGGCACTTGATCTGTGCTAAGCACTGGTGGAAAGGTAGAAAGATGGTAATTCAGACACCAGCCCCGATTCAAAGGGGCTAACATTGTGAAAAGCGAACAGGGAAAAGGAAGAGATATAAGTTGTAGAAACATGAGAAAAATGATCAAATAAAAGGCAAAGACCCACGAATGAGCAATTACCGTGCAACGATAAGATCTGTGCATCAGTTTTCAGGCTGCTCCAACTTATCTTTGCCCTAGCAAAGCCGTCCCAAGTCCAGTAGTTGAAATCTTCCCCTTGGTCAAAATGTTTTTATAGGTGGGCTGCAGCTCTAGATTGTGCCAGGATGGAGAGCAGTGTCCGATGGAGGAGGATCTCTTGGGGATGTGAAAAGGCTGCTAGACTTTGGCCAGAAGTATTATCCACTTGGATTACTGCATCAGCTTCTTTGCTGACCTCCCAGCCTCCTCTATCTCCCCATTCCAGGCTTCACTCTGCTGCCCAGATCATTTTTCTACGAAAACATTCAAGACACATCACCTGCGCCAAAAAAACCTCCAGTGGTTGCCCAACCACCTCTGCATCACACAAAAACGCTTCACTTTGTCCCCTCCTACCTCACCTTGCTACTCTCCTTCTACAACCGAGCCTGCACACTTCTCTCCTCTAATGCTAACCTTCTCACTGTGCCTTGCTCTTGCCTGTCTCGCCGCTGACCCCTAACTCACGTCATTCCTCTGGCCTGGAACGCCCTCCCTCCTCAAATCCGACAATTATTCTCCCCACCTTCAAAGCCTTATTGAAGGCACATCTCCTCCAAGAGGCCTTCCCAGACTAAGCCCCTCCTTTCCTCTTCTCCCACTCCCTTCTACATCACCCTGGCTTATTCCCTTGGTTCATTCATTCATTCGTTCATTCAATTGTATTTATTGAGCACTTACTGTGTGCAGAGCACTGTACTAAGCGCTTGGGAAGTACAAGTCAGTAACATATAGAAACGGTCCCTACCCAACAACGGGCTCACAGTCTAGAAGGGGGAGACAGACAACAAAACAAAACATGTAATAATAATAATAATAATAACGATGGCATTTGTTAAGCGCTTACTATGTGCAAAGCACTGTTCTAAGCACTGGGGGGATACAAGGTGATCAGGTTGTCCCACGTGGGGCTCACAGTCTTCATCCCCATTTTATAGATGAGGTAACTGAGGCACAGAGAAGTTAAGTGGCCTGCCCAAGGTCACACAGCAGACAAGTGGTGGAGCTGGGATTCGAACCCTTGACCTTTGACTCCCAAGCCCGTGCTCTTTCCGCTGCTTCTCTAGACAGGTGTCAAAATCGTCAGAACAAATAGAATTAAAGCTATATGCACATCATTAACAAAATAAATAGTAAATATGTACAAGTAATAAATAGAGTAATAAATCTGTACAAATATATATACAGGTGCTGTGGGGAGGGGAAGGAGGTAGGGCAGGGGGGATGGGGAGGAGGAGAGGAAAAAGGGGCCTTGGTTCTTCACCCCTCCCAGCCCCACAGCACTAATATACATATCTGTAATTGCTTTATTTGCATTGATGTCTGTCTCCCCTCCTCTAGATTGTAAGGTCTTTGTGGGCAGGAAATGTGTTTATTGTGGTATTGTACTCTCCCAAGCACCGCTTAGTACAGTGCTCTGCACACAGTAAGCACTCAATAAATACAATTGAGTGAATGAATGAATGAGTGAACTGTGACTGCTATGGCCATTAGTGAGTTCCACCAATTGCCCTGGACCAACTAGCTACAGTTGCTTTTTGGATTTAAAAACACCTCTATTAGAGAAAGAGAGAGAGAGAGATCAGTGTAGGAACCATAGTCCTGACACACAGACAGCCCACAGCATACACAAGCACATACCATCCTTTGTTGTGTTGTTGTGTTTGTTGGCACCCTTCGTTTTGCTCACTCTCCTCTCAAAATCTGCCCTTAAAGCCACTCTTTTCCAGACTGCATTTATGGGCATCTAGGTTTTTTTCTTTAAACTTCAGTTGTGGCATTCAACTCCCGCCATGGGCTTCCAGTCACTTGCTCTAGTTTCCTCCTCTTTTTACTGACTCAGGGAGATCTGTACCTGAAGTAGTAGGCTTTCCTTTTCTTCTCACAACCCAGGGCAATATATCTTGGATGAGTATAAGCACCTGGAAGTACCTAATATATTTGGTCTGGAGGTCAGGGGTAGGAGATTGAGAAACAAAGCCTATTTTTTCCAATCCCAGGTTTTCCTGGAGGTCAGTAAATAGGCAAAGAAAATTAAAAACAGTGTTGATCAGCAGGGGAACTGGATGAACCAACTGGAGTCAAAAAGAAAGACATTAGGCCTGGAAAGAAGTGCTGATGGCTGCAGTCTAAAGGAACCAAGCAGCTAGTGCCTGTGTGTTGGGAAGTTTTCAGTCAGAGGCCCCAATAGATGAGATGATCTGGCAAAGAAAACAATTAGAAAAAGCCTCTCAGCTGAGATTGTCTATGTGATGGGAGAGTGTGCCTAGTGAGAGATTATTAAAAATCTCAAAAACCTCAAAAATCTCCAGTGGCTACCAATCAATCTGCGCATCAGGCAGAAACTCCTCACCCTGGGCTTCAAGGCTCTCCATCACCTTTCCCCCTCTTACCTCACCTCCCTTCTCTCCTTCTCCAGCCCAGCCCACACCCTCTGCTCCTCCGCCGCTCATCTCCTCACCGTACCTCGTTCTCGCCTGTCCCGCCATCGACCCCCGGCCCACGTCCTCCACCGGGCCTGGAATGCCCTCCCTCTGCCCATCCGCCAAGCTAACTCTCTTCCTCCCTTCAAGGCCCTGCTGAGAGCTCACCTCCTGCAGGAGGCCTTCCCAGACTGAGCCCCTTCCTTCCTCTCCCCCTCATCCCCCTCTCCATCCCCCCCATCTTACCTCCTTCCCTTCCCCACAGCACCTGTATATATGTATATATGTTTGTACATATTTATTACTCTGTTTATTTATTTTACCTGTACATATCTATTCTATTTATTTTATTTTGTTAGTATGTTTGGTTTTGTTCTCTGTCTCCCCCTTTTAGACTGTGAGCCCAATGTTGGGTAGGGACTGTCTCTATATGTTGCCAATTTGTACTTCCCAAGCGCTTAGTACAGTGCTCTGCACATAGTAAGCGCTCAATAAATACGATTGATGATGATGATGATGATGATTACTCTATTATTACTCTATTTATTTATTTATTTATTTTACTTGTACATATCTATTCTATTTATTTTATTTTGTTAATATGTTTGGTTTTGTTCTCTGTCTCCTCCTTTTAGACTGTTGGCCCACTGTTGGGTAGGGACTGTCTCTATGTGTTGCCAACTTGTACTTCCCAAGTGCTTAGTACAGTGCTCTGCACACAGTAAGCGCTCAATAAATACGATTGATGATGATGATGATTTAAACTCAATGTGACTGAGGCAGTGTGGACTAGTGGAAAGAGCATGGCCCTAGGAGTCAGAGGACCTGGGTTCTAATCCTGATCTACCAATTGCTTGCTGTGTGACCTTGGGCAAGTCACTTGGTTTCTCTGTGCCTCAGTTTCCTCAACTGTAAAATGGGGATTTAATGCCTGTTCTCCCTCTTACTTAGACTGCAGTCCCAATTTAGAACAGTGACGGTGTCCAGCCTAATTGAGCTGTACCTACCCCAGTGCTTAGAATGGTGTTTGATACATAGTAAGCATTTAACAAATACCATTAAAAAAGGGAAGGGAAGGCTCAAGATAATGGTAATACGGCAGCAGAGAGTCAGTATTTCCAGGAAAGAGGCTCGTGTGGAGGCAACCAAGCAGTGGAACATCTGGTCATGGCAGGAAATGAAAGATAGCTTTCGTATGAACCAAGCCCAATAAGGAAGAGCACACAGCAGAATTGGAAGGGATACTGGCCTGACGATCAATCATCAGGTTATAAAAAAACTCGGTGGGAAACTTTCTTTCTCAAACCTCCTACCATTTGGCTGTTTTAAGAATTCAATTTAGCTCCTTGTGGGCGGGAATCGTGTTTACCAACTCTGCTGTATTGTACTCTCCCAAGCACTTAGGACAGTGCTCTGCACACAGTAAGCACTCAAATACTTGGTTTCAAATTGGTTGAAATTTATTAAGCAACTACGTAGTCCTGGCCTGGGAGGTCTCCGAGATAGTCTCTTTTCTGGCCACCAACTTCAACTTCTGCCTCTGCTAGCAATCTTACCATGCGTGCTGTTGGGCACAGGAGGACCGAGTGTGAGAGTGTGGAGAATGGTTATTGAATAATCATTTTACAGATGAGGAAACTGAGATACAAAAAAGTGAAGTGCCTTGCCCAAGTTACACAAAAGACAAGTTGGCAGAGCTCAGATTAGAACTCAGGTACTATGACTCCCAAGCTTCTGCTCTTCTATACTAGGCCACACTGCTTAGTGGCAAGTATGAGTAGGTTTGACTGTCAGTTGTTAGCACCCCTTTGGTGGTAATACTACTGTTATTATGATTATTATGGTATTTGTTGAGCACTTACTGTTTAACTGGTATTTAAGTGCTCACTACGCGAAAAGTACGGAACTAAGGGCCGGGGTTGATAAAGATTTTCAGGTCGCTTAGAGGTCCTGTCACACATGGGTCTTGCAGTCTGAGAGGGAGAACTGAATTCTCATTTTAAGGAGGAGGGGATTGAATTCTCATTTTAAGGATGAGGGAACTGAGGCACCGAAAGTTGTGACTTGCCCAAGGTCACACAGAAGGGAATTGGTGGAAGAGAGATGAAAACCGAGGTGCTCTAACTCCCAGACCTGTGTCCTTTCCACTAGGCCGTGCTACTTCTCTTCTTGGCTTCTGGATTTTGCTCACTCCTAATTGCTAGGGCCCGGAGAAGGTATCTGGCTATATTTTCATGAGGTCAAGGTTCAAGACATTCTATCTTCGCAATAAATTTGTTGATAAAATCTCTCCAACAGTAGCATCTTTGAAGTGAAGGCCAGTTCTACACCCGATAAGAATTTGAATTCTGGCACTCACTCAAACTTGATAGTGTAAAGGGACTGTGCCAAATGCCATAGAGTCATTTGAAAAGCATGAATAGTTCAAAATTTGAAAAAAAAACCCTTCCTGCTTTATAACTCTGAGAATAGGGACCATTCATCTAATGATTGTTTTGATTTCTGTCTCCCCCCGTCTAGACTGAAAGCCTGTTGTGGTCAGGGATTATCTCTCTTTGTTGCTGTATTGTACTTTCCAGCTCTTAGTACGGTGTTCTGCACAAAGTAGGTGCTCAATAAATACAATTGAATGAATGCTGGAAAGAATGTAACCCTGGACAGTTTAAAAAAAAATTAGGGTCTAACAATAAGCTCTCTCAAAATTTCATAATGAAAATTGGGGTACTTTCTTAATATTTTCCTGAGAAAATCATTTTAAGATATTAGGGTAATGAATCGTCAGCGCTGTCTTGTCAACAGTCTCCACCCAATTTGAGGAATAGATTTTAGGGATGCATTTATAATGCGTCATCAAGATTTCCTTTCTCCCTGAAAACATCTGGGACTTCCTTAAGTAACTACTACCCACGTCAGTCTCATGTGACAGTGATCGTATTTCTAACTCCACCAGAGAGCCCTCAACTCAAACACTGTGGTGTAGACAGGCACTGGAGTCCGACACTTTGATCCAAGCCAAGTGCCTCAGCACTGCTGGGTGTGTTGGCGCATGATATTGCCAAAGAAATACTTGCTGTGCAGGTATTGTTTTGGTTATGCTGGAGATATAACAGGAGCATGAGACAGATTTCCTGCCCACAAGGAGTTTTTACACTCTGGGGAAGAGGGTAGATGTGGATATATTGAATGTATGTATATATTTAAATGTGGAGGATGGACATAAATACACAAGTGCAAGAAGCAGAGGATTGATAAGAAAGTGTTCTGATAATGAGTTGGGGAAGGCTTGTTGGAGGATGTGGGATTGTAAGAGACTTTGAAGGTGGGGAAGGCTGAAGTCTGGTGGATATGGTAGGGAAGAGTTTTCCAGGCTCCTGGAACAATGTGATTAAAGGACTGGACTAGAGACAGACAGAATTAGAGTTGGTTTTAACCAGGAAGCGGGTTTAGTATTGTAAAAATAAAAGCTAAACCCCAAATCTTGAAATCGAAATCTGTTATTTGACTAAATTAAAGCGTAAAACCAACAGTTTCCCTCCCCGAATCCATTGGCTACTGAAAAGCAGTTCGCACTTTTACTAAAATGAATGTCTGAGACCTATTTTATTATTTACTGTTTACTATCCTGCTATGTCTTTACCTGGGGCTGGGGTGTGGAGGTTCGTATTGAATCAGATTGCACATCCCTTCTAGACTGTGAACTCATCCCTTTAGAAGGTGAGCTCGTTGTGGGCAGGGAATGTGTTTACCAAGTCTGTTGTATCATCCTCCCCAAGCGCTTAGTACAGTGCCCTTAACACAGTAAGTGCTCAATAAATATGATTAATTGGTTGATCCTGCCAAACCACAGCCAGTCAACCAGAATTGATCAAGAAATAATCTTGCAAACCAGGTTTGGACTTTCTGAAGCTGTGCGACAAAGTAGATGATGCAGTAAAAAGATTAGCCCGTTGTTGGGTAGGGACCATCTCTATATGTTGCCGATTTGTGCTTCCCAAGCGCTTAGTACAGTGCTCTGCACACAGTAAGCGCTCAATAAATATGATTGAATGAACAAATTAGCGACATTAAATGAAGGGGCATGGGACTGAGAATAAACTCTAGAAAATCAAATCCATCACGTTCCTTTGGATCCTGCCTCTCCAAGTGCTGCCAGATCTTTGCTATGAGTACTAATACTATAATTGTATTTAAGAGTTTACCAAGTGCTGAGGTAGACACCTGATACTCAGCTTAAGTACAGTTCCTGGCCCATATGGGGCTCACAGTGTAAGTAGGAGGGAAACAGGTATTGAATCCCCTTTTTACAGATGAAGAAGCTGAGTTACAGAGAAGTTGCGTGACATGCCCAAGATCACCCAGCAGGCACGTGGTAGAGCTGGGTCTGGAACCCAGGTCGTCCAACTTCCAGGCCCATGCTTGTTCCACTAAGCCACACTGCAAGGGATCATCATTCCCTTCTCCATAGCTCTTAAATTCCCAACTCTTGACCTCCTGCAATCTGATCAAGGACCCACTGATAGAAATTGGAGATGTGGCTTTGAAAGAATGTTTGGATCGGTCTGATTAGCTGTCATCAATATGTTACGGCAAGTGGATCTTGTGGCAATGTGTCGATCCGGGTTATAACCCAGGAAAGACAGTAATTGGGGGATAATGGACTCTGTTAGACCCAATTTGTCGGTGGTGCCAGAGGGAGATCAGGGTAGGGAGAGGATGTGTGAACTCTGCATGCTTGGCTTCTGAACTAGTGGCACCTGTATTGGCATGACCTTTAAAATGGAAGATTTGGAAAGCTGCTAATGGAAGAGATTACTACAACCCCTGTGATTAAATCTTTGTTAGGGGAGCGTGTCAAGTGTCTTTAGTATGAGTTTGATATGACATTTCAATTCATTTTAAAGGCATGGCTGTCCCTTTTTTTGGCAAGTGGGATACCTGTAGGAAATTAGAATGTAGACACAAGTAATTGAAATAAAAGAGAGCAGGGACTTATTTTCTTAAGACAAAGAAGTACACAAGAACCATTTATTTTTCAGAGCTGGTCAGGTCGGAATGAACATTACTTGACCACATCAGAATGACCTTTTAAATGCTTTGTACAGTGTTCTGGACCTAGTAAGTGTTCAATAGACACTACTGATTGTTGCATGATAGTTTTTTCTCTTAGTTCTTTTACGGCGGATAAAGTAAGCCAGTGTCTGCCTTCCATTCCTTTAAGAAACAGAGACAACCATACATTGTTGAAGAAATTAGAGTACTGTTTCGTAGCTGAAGGTCTTAAATCTTTTCTAGTTCTATAGCTCTCTTGGACTAGCTAAGTCTAAGCAAGGTGAACAGTGAAGGTCTCTTAAATGTGTTTCTCTGGCAACATCCTGAAATCCCTCCTGATTGTGTTTTGTATTTTTTTAATTAATTTTCTGCGATGAATGAAAGGAGAAACTGCTTCTACCAGTGAGCCAAAAGAGTGTGAAATACTTGCCCTGCATCTGTGCCAATGTATCTCCTCCCTGACTTAGAATAACATGACGTATCCCGTCCTGGGATTTGGTGCAAGCCAAAGAGCATAAGAGTTTGTGATGAGGAAGAGCATTCTTAAGATCTTAGAGTGTGACCGATACATTTCCTCCCACGTGAGACCTTCAAGGGGATGAGCTCGCAGTGAGGGCCAGTCTAGGTAGGCTGCAAAACCACGAGCAGGCTAATATTTTCAGTGAGATTTGCTTGTGACTTTTATAAGGAGAAAATGTGGACTTCGGTTTATAATCGATAGTGAAATTCAAATTGGAAAGAGCAGGTTGTCTAGTCTATTCTTATCAAGAAAGTGTTGATAAGTGCTGATTCAGTCAATAGTTTATAAAGGGTTGAAAGAAATAAATCCTCCGTTGACAGGATGAAATACTGCTGATGGTTGGAGCCATAGAGCTGTTGGAGAAATAAAAATATTTGCTGCAGTGTTATGTAACCACTGTGAAAAAACTGTTAGCATTGCCCAAACCCCTCTTGGCTTCCCCTGAATTGTGGAACAGAAAGAAAAGCTCGTTGTGGTCAGAGAATGTGTCAGCTAACTCCATTGTATTGTACACCCCCATGCACTTAATAATGATTGTGGCATTTATTAAGCTCTTACTATGTTCCAAGCACTGGACTAGACTCTGGGTTGGATACAAGCAAATCGGGTTGGACACAGTCCCTGTCCCATGTGGGGCTCACAATCTCAATCCCCATTTTACAGATGAGGTAACTGAGGCATGGAGGAGCAGCGTGGCTTTGTGGAGAGAGCATGGACCTGGGAATAAGAAGGACCTGGGTTCTAATCCCAGCTCTGCCACATGTCTGCTGTGTGACCTTGGGCAATTCGCTTAACTTCCCTGGGCCTCAGTTACCTCATCTGTAAAATGGGGATTAAGAGTGTAAACCCCATATGGGACAGGGACTAAGTACAACCTGAATGATTTGTATCTACCCCAGAACATTGATTGGAACATTGTAAGCGCTTAACAAGTACCATAATAATAAGTGAAGTGGCCCAAGGTGCCAAGATGGGATTAGGACCAGGCCCATGTTCTATCCACTGCACCATGCTGCTTCTCACCACTATTCAGATAGTCCTCTGCACATAGTAAGCACTCAATAAATACCATTGATTGATAAAAGAAAGCCCAGAATTGGTTCAACCGTACAATTTTGTTTAATCGTGAGTATTTGGATTTTATCACACCCACTCTGATTTCAGTATCTCTTCCTAAAATCTTTGGGTGAATTGTGCAATCTGCTTGGGTGTAACTACTTCGAAAGGGAAGGCAAAGTTGTGCAGAGTGGCATTTTTTAGCTGTCGGTAGGAGTGGCAGCTGGTGAACTTTTAGGTAGGTGGGACAAGGTCTTTGGCCCCGAGGGGTGGTTTGAAAGGAAAAGTGGTGTTCAATGTGAGGCAAGAAGGGAAATGCCTCAGGCTACAAGTAGGTATCCAGGCCCAGCAACACTCGGGAATGGCAGGAACTCTGGAGTCAATACTCGGGTGTTTCAGCCACACTCGGATAGGAATTAGCTTTGGTAGCATCCTCTTTTAATAAGAGATTTTTATTCATAAAGGAATGTATCTGTACAGAGACACCCATGTAATCATAATCAATACCGATCTATAAGTGGTCTATAGGGATTGTCTGCTAAATGCATAACCCTTTACTAAGCACTTCAGAGAGTACAACAGAAGCAAAATAGTAGCTTATAATTAAATAGGGGAGAGAGGCTAATTTTTTTTTTTAACAAACTGAGTTCGCAGACAATCTCTTGGAGAAATCATTCACTCCCTTGGCTTGAACCACCTTTTCTACCTCTGGACTGTAAGCTGTTTGTGGGCAGGGAATGTGTCTATCAACTCTGTTATATTGTACTTTTCCAAGTGCTTAAAGTGATCTGCACATAGTAAGTGCTGAATAAATACCACTGATTGAATGATTCTACGTGGATGAATCCCAAATTTATTTAACCAGCCCTGACTTCTGTCCTCCTCTACAGTCTCACATTTCCTTCTACCTTCAGGATATCTCTCATCTCTCCCTGAATGTTCCACTGACAGCTCAAACTAAAGATTTCCAAAACAGAACTCCTTGTCTTCCCACCCAAACCCTGTCTTACCTATGTCTTTTTCCATAATTGAAGACAACACCGCCACTATCCTCCCTATCTCCCAAGTCTGTAACCTTGGGGTTATCTTGGACTCATCTCTCTCATTCAACTCACACATTCAATATATTAACCTAATTAGCTTGTATCTACCCCAGCACTTAGTATAGTGCCTGGCACATAGTAAGCGTTCGACTAAATACCATAAAAAAAATCACCAAATCTTGAGTTCTACCTTCCCAGCATCACTAAAATCCACCCTTTCTTCTCCATCCAAACTACTATAACGCTGATCCAAGCACTTATCGTATTCCACCTTGACTGCTGCATCTGCCTCCTTGCTGGCCTCCCTGCCTCCTGTCTCTCCCCACTCCACTCCACACTTCAGTCTGCTGCCTTGATCATTTTTCTAAAAAAAATGAAGTCCATCTCTCCTCACTCCTCCAGAACCTTCAGTGGTTGCTCATCCATCTCTGCATCAAACAGAAATTCCTAAACAACTGCTTTGAAACTCTCAGTCACCTTTGAGCCCCATGCCCCCTTGCTCCACCTCACTGTTCTCCTACTATAACCCAGCCAGCGCACTTCACTCCTGAGGCTCCAGTTTGTTCACTGTATCTTGATATCATCTATCTTGCTTTCGACTCCATGCCCACATCCTCCCTTTGACCTAGAACCCCCTCCATATATGACAGACCAGCACTCTCCCCACCTTCAAAGCCTTATTAAGGTCACACCTCCTCCAGGAGGTCTTCCCTGATTAAGCCCTCTTTTCTAGTATTCCCTCTCCCTTCTGCCTCATTTATGTACATATCCATAATTTACTTTCACGTCTTACTTCCTGTCTAGACTGTTATCTTGCTCTGGGTCAGAATATGTCTACCAACTCCTATATTTGTACTTTCCAAAGTGCTTAGTACAATACTGTGCAGACAGTAAGTGCTCAATAAATATGGTTGATTTATAGCTTTGGCTTTATGACATTAGAGTTGAAACCATCATATGCCTAAGTGACTGCACTGTTAAACGGCCTCCTTAGATAACTTTCGTATTGTCTTTCCTGGAGTTAGTGTAATTCTTTCTTATCTGCTTGTATATGAGGTAAGCCTGGAAAATTAAACTTGGAAAAATTTGTCCAAGAAACCAGGGAGCTAGGAAAAGCCATCCTGAAACCTTAGCCATCCCCTTATCAAAGTCCCTGGCTTTCCTAAAGAGCCAGCTCCAAACCTGACATGTTGATCATCACAGGAATTTTCAAAGCCAGAGGTTAGTAGCAAGGTTGAAACATGGAAAAAAAAATCAATGAACCCCAAGGGGACAGGCTCATTCTCTGTAATAAAAGTTCATTCAATCAACTCTGTTTAACTAGAGAAACTTATAAAACCCTGCTTTTCAGGTCAGCGGCACAGGAGCCAGAATAGGTGAATGTAAAAAGACAGAAAGAGAATCGGGATGCTTTGTCCAGGTTTCATTAATCAGTAAAACCAAAGAAATTCAAAATGTCTGCCACATTGCAGAGTAGAAATAGGCTGTTGCTATTCAGCTTTCTAATTTGCTAAGGAGCGTTATCCTTGATTCATCTCTTCACATTCAACCCACATATTCAATACATCTTTAAATTCGGTCAGTTGCATCTTCATGACGTGGCTAAAATCCGGCCTTCCCTTTCCAACCAAACAGTTACTATGCTGATCCAAGCATTTATTTTTATTATTCATTCATTTCATTCATTCAATCGTATTTATTGAGCGCTTACTTTGTGCAGAGCACTGTACTAAGTGCTTGGGAAATCCAAGTCGGCAACATCTAGAGATGGTCCCTACCCGACAGTGGGCTCACAGCCTAGAAGGGGGAGACAGAGAACAAAACAAAATGTATTAACAGAATAAAATGAATAGAATGAATATGAATTAATAGAATAAATATGAATAAATAGAATAAATATGCTATTCATTCATTCAATCATATTTATTGAGCGCTTACTGTGTGCAGAGCACTGTACTAAGCACTTGGCAAGTACAAGTCGGCAACATACAGAGACGGTCCCTACCCAACAGTGGGCTCACAGTCTAGAAGGGGGAGACAGAGAACAAAACAAAATGTATTAACAGAATAAAATAAATAGAATAACTATGAATTAATAGAATAAATATGAATAAAAAAGGAGAGACAGAAGAAAACAAAGCATATTAACAGAATAAAACAAATAGAATAAATATGAATTAATAGAATGAATATGAATAATAAGGGAGAGACAGAGAACAAAACAGAACATATTAACTGAATAAAATAAATATAATAAATATGAATAAATATAATAAATATGAATAAAAAGGGGGAGACAAAGAATAAAACAGAACATAACAGAATAAAATAAATAGAATAAATATGAATAAATAGAATAAATATGCTATCGTTATTATTCTTCTAGACTGTGAGCCCACTGTTGGGTAGGGACCGTCTCTATATGTTGCCAACTTGTAATAATAATAATGATGGCGCTTATTAAGCGCTTACTATGTGCAAAGCACTGTTCCAAGCGCTGGGGAGGTTACAGGGTGATCAGATTGTCCCACGTGGGGCTCACAGTCTTCATCCCCATTTTCCAGATGAGGTAACTGAGGCCCAGAAAAGTGAAGTGACTTGCCCAAAGTCCCACAGCTGACAATCAATCAATCAATCAATCGTATCTATTGAGCACTTACTGTGTGCAGAGCACTGTACCAAGCGCTTGGGAAGTACAAGTTGGCAACATATAGAGACAGTCCCTACCCAACAGGTGGCAGAGCCGGGATTTGAACCCTTGATTCTGACTCCGAAGCCTGGGCTCTTTCCACTGAGCCACGCTGCTTCTCTTGTACTGCTTGTACCTCCCAAGTGCCTAGTCCAGTGCTCTGCACACAGTAAGCGCTCCATCAGTCTCGTCATTGACCTCTAAGCCTTCTTCCTCTCCCCACTCCAGTTCATACTTCATTCTGCTGCACTGATGATTTTTCCAAAAAAGCATTCAGTCCACATCATCCCACTCCTCAAGAACCTCCAGTGGTTGCCCAGTCACCTTCCCATCAAACAGAAACTCCTTCGTATTGGCTTTAGAGCACTCAATCAGCTTGTCCCCTCCACCATACCGATCTCCTACTGCAGCCCAACCTACACATTTTTCTCCTCTAGCTCCCACTTGCTCACTGTGCTTTGACTGTCCATCTTGCTGCTGACCCCATTCCCACATCATCCCTCTGGCTTGGAACTTCCTTCCCCTCCATATAATCCAGTTCATCACTCTCCCCACCTTCAAAGCCTTATTAAAGTCACACCCTCTTCAAGAGGTCTTCTCCAATTAAGCCCTGTTTTCCCCAACTCCTTCTCCCTTTGCGTCATCTGTGCACCTGAGTCTTTGTCCTTTGGGCACTTGGTATTCACACCACCCTCAGCCCCACAGAACACATGTACATATCCATCACATTTATTTTTATTAATGTCTGTCTCCCCCTCTAGACTGTAAGCTCCTTGTGGGCAGGAAAATTGTCTACCGACTTTATTATTCTGTTCTCTCCCAAGTGCTTAGTACTATGTGCTGCATTCTGTAAATGTTCAATAAATACAATTGATTGAAGACTGTGAGCCCCACATGGGGCAACCCGATCACCTTGTATCCCCCCAGTGCTTAGAACTGTGCTTCACACATAGTAAGCACTTAACAATACCATCATTATTATTATGAAGGAAAATAACAAAAGTAAGCCTGTTTAAGTCTGGGTTTAGTTACATTTTTGTTAGAAGGGCCCAACAAAATGAATAAATTAAAAAAAAATCATTACTTTTGTTAAGCCCTTACTATGTGCCAAGCACTGTATTAAGCACTGGGTATATACCAAATGTTCAGGTCCCAAATGGGGCTTTCAGTCAAAGTAGGAGGGAGTGACTCCAAGCACTTGGTGAACAAAGAACCAAGCATATAACTTAAGCATATTTTAATGTAGCTTACTTCATTTTGAATATAACAGTTTTAAAGGCTTTCCCCTTCCTTCCCACCTCCTGATTGGAGAGCTATGTTAGGTTTTAAGAGCCAGAAATGACTCCCAAGCCACAGTTTGCAGAACTAGGCTCTGGATTTTAGGCCAATTTGAATAGGAGTTTTTTATTTTGGAATGAAGCTTTTGATTAGTCAGTAACTGGTTGTCTGGGCTGTGAAATGTTAGTGACCTGTTCTCCCCCTTCTACCACCCCCTATCTCTCTCTCCCTCCCTTACATATACACTCTTGCACTTTTTCCTCTGGTTTTGGCCATTTTATTTCTTATAAACACCTCAGTCATCAGGGGTATTGAGCACCTACTATGTGCAGAACACTGTACTAAGCATTTAGAAGTGTAAAATAGAGTTGTTAGATATGGTCCCTACCCACAAATAGCTTAAAGCTCTCCATCAGAGGATTACCTGGAGAGACATTGGATAGCAATAGGCAAAAGTGAAACAGGAGTGAGTTTGTGGGGAGAAGGTTGTACCGGTTGGCTAAAACCAGATGGATGTAAACATTATTAATTCTTCAGCTGATTTGTGTTAAGATGAGCTTTATAACACTGATGGTCATTCGATTGCTCTTTATTTTCATTCGATAAGATCCAAGCTTAAAGGCGGCTGTTGGCTTGAGGGTTTTTTGGCCGCAAAGCATACTATAAATCAGATTCACTGCATGGTCTTGCACTCTATGAAGAAAATTGGTGATGACCTTAGGGAGTTTCTGTATTGGAGGGAGAACCTTACAACTTTCTCATATAGGAGAGGCTGGTAAAGTGAACTGAATGAAAGCCTTTGTAGACTTCATTCTAATTATTTGCCTTAGAAGGCAGCTTCAGCTATAGGAAATGGTAATCTGTTATTAGTGGTAGACAGGTGGTGTCTGGCATGCAAAAAGCTGTGGTTATAAGGAGACTCTAGAAACATCCTGCAACTAGAGTGTTACTGTGCATTCAGAAGCCCAGATACCATTTTTTGTATCTCTTCTGAAGATTTAGTTATTTGAAGACTATTTGAGGTTTTGTGTTACTTGGTGTACTGCCTTTCAAGTAGAAACTCCTGACCATAAGCTTTAAAGCACTCAATCAAACACCCCAATGCTGCTTTTATACCAATCCAACTCCCTCATCCCTTCCTTTCCCTTCGTTTGAAGCCCGTATATCATCTGCCTCTACCACCCACTCCAGATTCTAGTAACAGTTATCTCCCACCCTCGAGGCCTCATTTCCAACTTTTTTTAACCATTTTGATCTCTTTCTTACATTCCTTCTCTCTTTCTCCTTCCCTGCATTGATTCTTGGTGACTTCAGTATCCTGATGACCCTTCTGCTGCCCACTTTATATCACTTCTCAACTCCACTTACCTCCTGCTCCACCCCAGTTCACCCTCTCACCCCCTTGGACACACTTGATCTCATCAACTCGAGCCACTCTTTAATACCTACCCTCACCAACTCTCAAATCCCTCTATCTGATCACAGTCTCTTCACCTGCCCTCTCTCTGTCTCTCACAGACCTCCTCCTCACAGATCTGTGCTGTTCCCTCAAAGAGACCTCTGATCTTTTGAGCCCACTGATTATCTCATCATCATACCCCATTTAGCCTCCATTCCCAAACTACCTTCCCTTCATGATCAAATTGACACTCTCAACACCCCCCCTCTACTGATCTCAACTCATTCTCCTGTATCTCTTTGTTGATCTTGTACCCCTAATCCACAGCCCTGGATCACCTCCATGGTCCACCTCCTTCGTAGGAGCCCCAGAGTGCTGCTGGTGGAAATCTAGATAGCAGACTGACCTTGTCCACTTCAAGCTTATTCTTGCATACTTTAACTCTGCCCTCTCCTCTGCCTGGCAAAATTATTTCTCCATCCTTATTGACACCCATGCCCATTGGCCTTGCCAATTGTTCCATACATTTAACTCCCTCCTCAAACCCCCTGTCCCCCTGTCTCTCCCATCCCGTGTCCCTAATGACCTGGCTACCTACTTTGAGAAAATTGACACTATTGGGTGACATCTCCCTAAAATCTCCCCAGTCCTTCTCCCATCCTGCCCCTTCTTCAACTCTTCATCTTTCCAAGCAGTATCTCAAGAGGAGTTCTCCTGCCTTCTCTCAAAATCCACTCCCTCTACCTGTGCATCTCTTCCTCCCTTCAAAGCCCTACTGAGAGCTCACCTCCTCCAGGAGCCCTTCCCAGACTGAGCCTCCTTTATCCTCTTCTCCTCCCCATCCCCCCTGCCCTACCTCCTTCCCCTCCCCACATCACCTGTATGTATGTTTGTACAGATTTATTACTGTATTTATTTTACTTGTGCATATTTACTATTTTGGTTTTTTTTAATGATGTGCATCTAGTTTTATTTCTGTTTATTCTGATGACTTGACACCTATCCACATGTTTTGTTTTGTTGTCTGCCTCCCCCTTCTAGACTGTGAGCCCATTGTTGGGTAGGGACCATCTCTATATGTTGCCAACTTGTACTTCCCAAGTGCCTAGTACAGTGCTCTGCACACAGTAAGTGCTCAGTAAATGCGATTGAATGAATGAATGAATCTGAGCACATCCCTTCTCACCTTACTTCATCCCTTCTTCCCTCCGTAGCCATCGTCTTGAACTGTTTGCTCTCCAAAGGCTTCTTCCCCACTGCTTTCAAACATGCCCACGTCTCCCTTATCCTAAAAAAAACCCTCCCTTGACTCCACAGCTCCCTGCAGTGATTCTCATCTCTCACCTACCATTTCTTTCCAAACTCCTTGAGCTAGTTGTGTAGACCCGCTGTCTTTCAAGTTCCTCTCCTCCAATTCCATCCTTGACCCCCTCTGACCTGGCCTCTGTCCCTTTTACGTCACAGAAACTGCCCTATCAAAGGTCACAAGTGATCTCCTTCTTGCCAAATCCAACAGATTCTACTACATCTTAATCCTCCTCAATCTCTCAGCTGCTTTAGACACTTTCAACTACCTCCTTTTCCTTGAAACATTATCCAATCTCAGCTTCGCTGGCACTGTCCTCTCCTGGTTCTCCTCCTATGTCTCTGGCCGCTCATTCTCAGTCCATTCCGCGGGCTTCTCCTTTGCGTCCCATCCCCTTACTGTGGAAGTCTCTCAAGGTTCAGTTCTGGGTCGCCTTCTATTCTCCATCTACATTCACTCCCTAGGAGAACTCATTTGCTCACTTGACTTCAATTTACCACCTTTATGTGGATGATCCCAGATCCCTTATCTCTCTCCCTTGCTGCAGTCTCACATTTCCTCCTGCTTTTAAGAAATCTCTACTTGGATGTCCTGCCTTCACCTCATGCTTAACATTTCTAAAACATAACTTCTTAGCTTCCCACCCAAACCCTGACCTTCCCCTGACTTTCCCATCACTTTAGATGACACCACTATTCTTCCTGTCTCACAAGTCCATAATCTTGGAGTTATCCTTGAGTTCTCTGTCATTCAACCCACATATTCAATATACCACTAAATCCTGTCAGTTTGACCATCACAGCATTGCTAAAATCCACCCTTTCCTCTCCATCCAAACTGCTACCACATTAATCCAAGCACTAATCCTGCCTTGCATACTGTATCAGCCTCCTTGCTTACCTCCCCTGCCCCATTTCTCCCCGCTCCACTCCATACTTCAATCTGCTGCCCAGATCATTTTTCTAAAGACAGGTTCAGTCCATGTTTTCCCACTCCTCAAGAACCTCCAGTGGTTGCCCATCCATATCTGCATCGAACAGAAACTCTTCACCATTGTCTTTAAGTAATTCAATCACCTTGCCCCCTCCTACCTCACCTCCCTACTTTCCTACCATATGCATCACACACACTTCACTCGTCTAATGCTCACCTTCTCACTGTACCTACTGTATTTATTTATTTTACTTGTACATATCTATTCTATTTATTTTATTTTGTTAGTATGTTTGGTTTTGTTCTCTGTCTCCCCCTTTTAGACTGTGAGCCCACTGTTGGGTAGGGACTGTCTCTATATGTTGCCAACTTGTACTTCCCAAGCGCTTAGTACAGTGCTCTGCACACAGTAAGCGCTCAATAAATATGATTGATTGATTGTACCTCGATCTCCTCTATCTCGAGATAAGGGAGTTCCAGCTGATGGGGAACCTAGGAGCTATGAGTCAGAACATTTTGAGAATCAGGGGATACTCATCTTCAAAACCCTTCTGAAATCACATCCCCTCTTCAACCCTTGCTGATATCATGAGGGAGGGAAACAGAAGAGAGCAAATAAGGGTCCCAGCTGATGGTGAACCTTAACCTGGTAAGAATTTTTCAGAAACAGTGGGTACCCCTTGGAGATTTCAATCAAGCAGTGAATTGATCTCATTTATTGAGCATTTACTGTGCCAGGCCAAGTAATAAGCCTTTGACAGGGTTCACCGGAAGTGGCAGGCATTATTTTCTCCCCCAAGGGGATTGCAATCTAATGTAGGAGACAGGCAGATATAAATTATTTACCAAAAGGATAGGAGGAAGAATGAGGTTAGAATAGATAGTAGCATGAATAGATTTAATTGTGTTTAATAGTAGTACTAGTACTAATGGTATTTAATAAGCACTTATTCTGTGTTAAGCGGGATGCAAAGCATTGGAGTAATTACTAGGTAAACAGATTAGACCTCTTCATATCCCAGTGCTGGCTGGCAGTTTTAATAGGGGTAAACAGTCACATAGTACAATACAGTGAAGAAATACAAAGTAAAGACAAATTCAACAGGCCAAGTTAACAGTATTAGAAAAGGAGCTAAGCACAGTTCTTTCAGCCTTTCCCAGTATTGGATCAGACCTGCAGGTTCCTGCAGATTAATTGAGCTTCTTTCCCGTGGATCTGTGGTGGGAGGCAGGATTAGTATCCAACAATCTTAATAGTAATAATAGTATTGAAATAATTTAATCTTTAGGTTGATAAAAACAACCTAAACTAATGAGAGGTGATATGGTAGAAATCATTAGAACCTGATCTGGGTAGAGGGAGTACGGTAATCAACAAATCAGTGGTATTTATTGTGCGCTCACTATGTGGAGTGAGCATTGTAATAAGCACTTGGGAGAGTACAATACAGTAGAGTTGGTAGACACATTCCCTGCCCATGAGGAGCTTATAGTCTAAAGGGGAAGCATAGTGGCATAGTGGAAAAGAGTCAGAGAAAGTGGGTTCTAACCGTAGCCCCACCATTTACCCACTGCAGTGTGACCTTTGACAAATCACTTTTTTTTGGCATTTTTGAAGTACTTAATATATGCCAGGCACTGTACTAAACACTGGGGTAGGTACAAGGTAATCAGGTAAGCATTTAGTACAGCACTTTGCACACAGAAAGTACTCAATAAATATGATCAAATGAATGCAGATTGGACATGGTCCCTGTCACATATGGGGTTCACAGTTTTAATCCCCTTTTTTCCAGATGAAGTAACCGAGGTGCAGAGAAGTTGTGACTTGCCCAAAGTCACACAGCAGACAAATGGTGGAGTCGGTATTAGAACCCACTTAACCTCGCCGTACCTCAGTTCTCTCATCTGCGGAATTGTGAGTCAATACTTGTGCTCCCTCCTACTTAGAAAGTGAGCCCCCTTTGGGGCCTGATTAACTTGTATCTACCCCAGGACTTAGTACAGTCCTCGGCACATGGTAAGCACTTAGCAAATACCGCAATTATTATTAGATGGGGAGACAGATATTAAAATAAATTACGGATATGTACGTAAGTGCTATGGGGCTGAGGGTGACTATCAAGTGTAAAGTGATAATGCAGGCAGACCCATGTGAACAACAATTCAACATACTTTTTCCAATTCAGGGAAAGTCAGCTGTGTGCCCAGCTCCTTGTGGGCAATTTCTAGGCCTTTTTGTTGTATCAAATTGGTAACCAACTCCTCCCTAGTAAGTTGAGAGTGTGTTTTGGGACAAAAACCAAACACCAACCTAAAACACATCTGTGCTTCATTACTCAGTACCTTTCTCCTAGGTTCTCAATGAGCAGGATAGACTTCTCTTATTTCCTTTGTAGGGCAGACAGTGTTGCCATTTTCTAGACAAAGGAACCTAATAGAGGTAATTAAGTAATGTGAGCAAGGCCTCTCATCTCTGGTAGGTGAGGCAGGTCTTCAATCCCTTTAACTTTGAAGGGATTAGTTCTTTCTGCTGGAAAGCAGGTGACGAGCTCTGTGATACGTTCCTCAGTTATAGAGGGGCTGTACAGAGTAGGTCAAGAGAGCCCAGTTCAGCATTTGAAGCTTTACAAGCATGGTGCAGTATGTGTTAAAATGGAATAGTTTCACTGTGGCTAATTCGGGTGACGTTTTGCTTGTATTTCCAATGTTCGTTTATCACTCAACCATGCATAAGTACATTTAGAGTGCTGTTTAGCCAGAGGAGGCTTGTGAAACTCTGTATTTCAAGAATTTAATTATGGTGGTGGCTCGATGTCTGAATGAGAGAGGGCTTTGCCTTGCCTCAGGTAAGTGTTGGGAAGAATCCAGGTTTGGAGAGACAGATTCCCATTGAATGCATTTTGCACACTTTTTGGAATTAAAATCTGAATGAATGAGCTAAAGGCATAATTGAGATTGAGTATATTAGGATATCATTGGCCTATAGAAATTAGTTTAGTCACTCTCGACTTAACTGCTGCCGTTCCTTCACTCACACTTTCCCCCACATCAGACAGACCACAAGTCTCTCCACATTGAAATCCCTCATAAAATCCCACCACCTTTAACAAGCCTTCCTCAGTTAACCTCCCAGCAACCTGAGCCATATCCTCCCATTGGCCAACTCTAGCATTATGAAATTATTTATACCCTCTTTATATGTGTACTCAATTTATACGTATACACAGATATTTCTTTTGACCCATCTAGCTGTCAATAGTTTATATTATTTTTTATTTTATAAATATTCTATATTTATCTCTGCACTTAGAGTGTGAGCTCCTTTTGGGCAAGAAATGCATCATTTCATTATTCGGTACTTTTCAAGAGCTCAGTAACTACTGCTGCTTTAGGGTAAGGTCAGCTGTTGCTGAATTTGTATCCACAGAAGAATTTCTCAATCGTACGTGGATGTGTAGCACTGTCTCTGCAGTTGGGCCCTCTCTGCCCAATTAATATTAATTAATTGTATTAATAAGTGACCTATTCATAAGTGTTAATTATTGTGTTAATAAGTTACCTAGGCTCTGATGGAGCTATTGTTGAGTCTAGATTCAGTGCCCCAGGACAGCCCAATTGGCAGAGGGTGTTTCCTACAGTGTGACCAGGCTGGGGAATGGGTTGGGGAAGGGTCATATGCTTGATTACTGGTAGAAGAAATGGTGAGTCTTGGCCTCCTGTCTTGTGAGGTTTTGTGCCAATGGGGTGCCCAAGATGCCCATGCTCATCCTGAATCCTTGACCAAATTTCAGTCCGGTGCTTCCACCTCCCATCATCCCTGTATCCTAATGGAGTATGGAAAAAAACCCCAAAATGATAATAATAATTATGGTATTTGCTAAACACTTACTATGTGCCAGGCACTGTTCTAAGTACTGGGGTGGATACAGGCAAATTGAGTTGGACACAGCCCTTATCCCATGTGGGTCTCACAGTCTCGATCTCCATTTTACAGATGAGATAACTGAGGCACAGAGAAGTTAAGTGAGTTGCCCAAGGTCACACAGCAGACAAGTGACTGAGCCAGGATTAGAACCTATAACCTTCTGACCCCCAGGCCCATATTCTTTTCACGACACCGCGGTGCTTTCTTCTGGGGAAGTGACATGGTGAAATCAGAACTTAAAAATACCATGCTGGCCATGTAACGGGAGGCCCTTTCTGGACCAGTGAAACTTAAATTAAAAATCCTGTGTTGGAGTAGGTATGAACCTCCATGGTGAGACTGGCCGAACTTCATGGTTTCACTGGGACAGTGTCACATGATGAAGGTTTCCTGGGGTGGTTTTAGAAAACTATCTGAGTGTCCTGGAATTGACACTGCTCTGACTGAACTGGTCAGCTTAACTGGAACTAATCTCAGTCACACTTCAAACTTTAAATTTTTGAACTTTCACATTTGGGCCGGTGCATGCTTTGTTTTGGTCCACAGAAACTTATATTGCTGTTCCAGAATGCTGAGGTATTTTAACCCATCATGACCTTTCTATCACTCTGTCTCCCTTCCCTTTGGGTGGGATGGAGATGGAAACCAAATTTCGCTAGTCTCCTCGTGTTCAGTTTGAAACTGAAATACTGTGGTTCATCCTTTCCATAGCCCAAGCTTTGGGTTGGTAAGAACCTTTAGAAACATTTACCTATGTTTTAAGCTCTTAAATAAGGACAACATACTGACAAAAATTGTCAACAGAGTATGGTCTTTTTCTAACTGTATAAACTTAAAGAACAACTCCCCCAAACTGTCCAATGGAGGAGAATAATTGGGGCAAATGGAATTGGTTGTGCACTAAATTTTAATTTGTATTTAAGTGCTTACTATGTACCAAGCACTATACTAAGTGATGGGGTAGATTAAAGATAATCAGGCTGGACACAGTCCCTGTCCCACATAGTGCTCACATTCTTAATCCCCATTTTTCAGGAGAGGGAACTGAGGCACAGAGAAGTTGCGAGTTGCCCAAAGTCACAGAGCAGACAGGTGAAGGACCCGGGATTAGAACCTAGGTCCTCTGACTTCCTGACTAGGAATGGAGGAAAAAAACTCTTTTGAGTAGCTTGAGCTGATGGGAGGTGTTGGAGTAGGACACAGGGAGAATGGGATGGGGAGAAATATAGGTAAAAGATATCATCCTAACCATGACAAATGTAGGCAGAAAGTGATTATAGAAAGATGGCTAAGTTTTCTTTCATAATAAAATCCATATTTATATGATTACAGAATTTCCTAATTCTACCCTTGAGGACCTCTCCATCAAGGAAAACAGTCAATCAGTCAGTGGTATTTCTTGAACGCTTACTGTGTGCAGAGTACTGAACTAATAAGCACTTGGGAGAATACAATAGAATAAATACGCAAAATCCCTGCCCTCAAGGACATTTCAGTGTCACATATCAACATGGACAGGTGTGGCTGAAAAGACCGGATGCATGTTTGACAATTGTTTGACTCTCTGGCTGTGTAAGTGTTTTCCTTTACTGACTGAGTTTGCTTTTTTCCAGCACCAGGTGCTACTTTTCATTCTGACTCAAAGAATAAATTCTTACAGAGTCATCAGTTGAAAAGGGGTGTCCTTTCTGATGGCCACATGACAGACCAGTCCGATTTCAACAACCCAGCATTATGCTGTGAAATTAGATTGTGCTTCCTCGAATCTCTAAATAAGTCTTCTGTCACCCTTGCTTACATTTCCCCGCCTTCAGCTTCACCACATAGCAGCTTCTTGGGTATCCCATGGACATTCACTCATATAAACACAGCAAACTTGTAATGCGATGAGGCACTGATGCTCACAGGCTAAATTCCAACCCCAGAATTGTTTGCAGTCCTCCTTTGCCATTTGTTATGGATGGCTCATAGAAGGGACTGATGAAATTGCTTTGGAATCCAGATGTGTCATTGGTGATAAGTCTACGATGTCAACATTTAGAAGGCTGAACAAAATTATTGCAGCTCCTTACACTTTTGGTGTAAAGAGGTTGAACCATGTTGGTACTAGAGTTTGTTCATCTCCCAGGGAACACAGTGGCTTCTTGACTCGTTTTTGGTCCTTTCATTTGCTATTCTAGCCTTCCTGTGTTGCTATTATGGCCTTCCTGTGTTGGCTGTTCTGCAAATTTCACCCCATTGTTGACTGCTATAGGTCAGTCCAGCCTATTTGCCTCTGAAATCTCCCTGCAGTCATTGGAGGTGACTTTTTCAAAATGTTGAAACCAATGCCCTATGTTCTGTTTCACTCTGCTGTTTACTTGTGAGGAAGGACGATAGGTTAATAAGATGACTAAACTGTTGCTGCTACCTCTGGGCTCTGCCAGTTGATTGCTCTGTGAGCTTGGGCAAGTCACTTCTCTGTAGCTCAGTTTTCTCATCTGTCCTGTTTAGATTGCAAGTCCCGTAGAGGACAGGGACTGTGTCCAAGCTGATTTTCTTGTATCTACCCCAGCTTTTAGAACAGTACTTGACATTTAGTAGATGCTTAATGTCCCTATTGTTATTATTATTACTATTCTTCTTGTTTTTAATTACTATTATCTGGAATGCAGGTGGGCCTATGTAGGGCTGAGGTAGCCCAGAGGGGTCCATTCAGATCCACTGGGGATGCTGAGATATCTTTAATTTGACGGGCTATGAACCATGGAGCACTATCGCTCCCTTCTAGACTGTAAGTTAGTTGTGAGCAGGGAATGGGTCTGTTTATTGTTGTATTGTACTCTTCCAAGTGCTTAGTAAGGTGCTCTACACACAGTAAGTGCTCAATAAACATGAATGAATGAGTCAGTTGACTCACAAATGCCTTAGATAGGTTGATCTGCAATGCAGAAGTCCTAGGCCTCCAGTTTTGTCCAAACCACATGGAGCTGCAGCTTGTTGAAAATGTATTGCTTTCACTGAACCAGTGATTTATTCAGCTAGCCGTGCCCATATGTTTAGGGCTTAATGGTAGTTGCCCATTTGGACTTCACACTGGTACTTACTGCTGAGCCTCCTTGCTCCAGTGTCGTCACTGGCATTTTTGTCGCTGAGCAACAGAGCTTTGTCTAGTGGAAAGAGCATGGGCCTGGGAGAGGATGTGGGTTCTAATCCTGCCTCTGCCACATGTCTGCCCTGAAACCTTGGGCAAGCCACTTCACTTCTCCGGGCCTCAGTTACCTCATCTGTAAAGTGGGGATTGAGACTGGGTGCCCCATGTGGGGAAGAGACTGTGTCCTGTGTCCAACCCGATTTGCTTGTATGTACCCCAGAACTTAGTCCAGTGCCTGGCACATAGTAAGCACTTAACAAATACCACAGTTATTTATTATTATTATTATTATTATGCACATAGTAAGCACTTAACAAATACCACAGTTATTTATTATTATTATTATTATTCTATGTTTCCGTTCTCCGCACACTCAACACAGTAGTATTTAGGAGTTGCTTAGTTGCATTTCTAGAATTCCCAACCTAGCGAGTACCCTCTCATTTATCTTTCACAGGACTACAGCAATCCAAGGTCCTGCTGCATATAAGTGACATTTATGACTAGCTACCTCTATTCAGGCCATTTGCATATCTGTTCAGTAAGTGGAAAATGGTGTTGAGGATAGCATCCCAATGGTTAGCACTCTAACCGTATGACTAGAGTATATACTTAGCTTTTTTATGGCATTTGTTAAGTGCTATGTGCCACACACTGTAATATGTGCTGGATTAGATACAAACTAATCAGGTTGGACACAGTCCATGTCCCACATACGGCTCTCAGTCTTAATCCCCATTTTATAGTTGGTCGGTCAGTCGTATTTATTGAGCGCTTACTCTCTGCAGAGCACTGTACTAAGTTCTTGGGAGAATGCAATATAACAGGCACATTCCCTGCCCACAACAAGCTTACAGATGAGGTAATTGAAGCAAAGAGAAGTCAAGTGACTTGCCCAAGATTACATAGCAGACAAGTCCCTCTAGACTGTAGACTCACTATGGCAGGGAATGGGTCGTTTATATTGCTGTACTAAGTGCTCAGTAAATATGACTGACTACTGGGGCTGGGATTGGAATCAGATTCTCTGACTCCTGGCCCATGCTCTTTCCACAAGGTCACGCTGCTTCTGTAGCTGTCCACAGCTGTCCTTGGTTTTTGAAGATGAAACTCCTGATGGTGAAGTCCTATCCACATGCGTGAAAATGGCTGAAAAACCTGATGTGGGATTGGCACACCCTTGAAATTTTTGAAAAGTGTGATTTTTGCTTGTTTGTACCTACCGCTGCATTGAGTTGATTCAGAACAGCTCAAGAGCTCTCACCTCCTCTATTCTTGTATTTATTTCTTGCCTTCAAGGCAAGCAGCATGGCTGAGGAGAAGCAGTGTGGCTCAGTGGAAAGAACACCAGCTTTGGAGTCAGAGGTCATGTGTTCAAATTCCGCTCCACCAACTGTCAGCTGTGTGACTTTGGGCGAGTCACTTAACTTCTCTGTCCCTCAGTTACCTCATCCGTAAAATGGGGATTAAAAAGTGTGAGCCCCCCGTGGGACAACCTGATCACGTTGTAACCTCCCTAGCGCTTAGAACAGTGCTTTGCACATAGTAAGCATTTAACAAATACCATCATTATTATTATCATTATCTCCATTTGGGTGAGCCACCTCCACCTTCAACTCAGTTCATTAAAAGTTTAATTCTTCATATTTTGTATTAATTTATCTTCTATCGAACTTTCCCTGTCACATCACTACCACCTTCCCTGTGCTAGTAACTCACAACTTTGGTCTCATCTCTGATTCCCATCATTTACTTCCCATTTTTATGTAGTTTCTAAGTTCTGTTAGATCTTCCTCCACAGTATATCACAAATACATCCTGTCCTTTTCTCTCTTATGTCCATAGCCTTGGCTCAAGTCCTCATTACTTTGTAGCTAGACTACTACCATAAAAGCCATCTTATTCATTTTTCTGCCTCCAATTTCTTTCATCTCCAGACTAAATTACTTACAACAACATGCCATTTTTCTAAAATACCATTCAGAGCACATTACTCTCTTCCACAAAAAGGGTCCCCATTTCTTCTTGCATAAAACACGAGCTCCTGACCATGCTCCTGGCCACTGGCATCATGGCTCTCCACCAGCTGTTTCCCTCTTACCACTCCATCTCCTTCTCTTGATCTACTGCAGTCCACACTCCTCCCAAACAAACCTAGTAGTATGCATTTGCTTTTTGCTGAGTTTCAATGAGTTAGTCCAGTGCTCTGCGCAAAGTAAATGCTCAGTTAATACCATTGATTGATTGGTGTCTGTATTCCCTCCCCTTTCCTTCTTTTTTCCTTTATGAACCCAAGTAACCAATTCCAAACAACTGTAGAGCCTCCTGCACTAATGAGTTTCTTCTACTTTTATGTGCACGTTGGCTAGGATGGTTCCCATCAGTGTCGTTACCGAGTCCGCACTTAAGCAACGTGGCCTAGTGGAAAAGAGCACAGGCTTGGGAATCAGAGAACCTGGGTTCTAATCCCGGCTCCACCACTTATCTGCCATATGACCTTGGGCAAGTCATGTCAGTCATCCAGCCAATCGTACTGAACGCTTACTATTTGCAGAGTACTGTACTAAGTGCTTGGGAGAGTACAATATAAAAATGTAACAGATAAATTCCCTGCCCACAGTGAGACTAGAGGGAGAGACAGACCTTAATATAAATAAATAACTTATAGATATGTATATAAGTGCTGTGGGACCTGGGGGTGGGGTGGGGGAGGATGAATAAAGAGAGCAAGTCAGGGTGATGTAGAAGGGAGTTGAAGAAAAGGAAAAGAGGGCTTAGTCAGGGAAGGCCTCTTAGAGGAGATTTGCCTTCAATAAGGCTTTGAAGCAGCAGAGAATAATTGCTGTCATATATGAGGAGGGAGGGTGTTTCTGGCCAGAGGCAGGATGTGGCCGAGTGGTTGGCAGTAAGATATACTTCACTTCTCTGTGCCTGTTACCTCTTCTCTGAATGAGGATTAGGACCATGAGCCCCATTTGGGCATGGACTGTGTCCAGCCTTATTATCTTGTAGCTACCTCAGTACTTAGTACAGTGCCTGGCACATAGTATGTGCTTAAAAAATACTATGTGAAAAAAAGGATGTGTGAGATCTGAAGGGCAGCAGGGAAAAATGTTTCTGAAAGTGACCTGCTGCCTACAGGGACACCTTACCTTTAACTGGTAATAGTAATTGTGGTATTTGTTAAGTGCTTACTTTGTGCCAGGCCCTGTACTAAGCAATGGGGTGGGGACAAGCAAGTCAGGTCAAAAACAGACCCTGTCCCACTTGAGGCTCACAGTTTCAATCCCCATTTTACAGATGAGCTAACTGAGTCACAGAGAAGTGAAGTGACTTGCCCAAAGTCACACAGCAGATTAGTGGTGGAGCCAGGATTAGAACCCAGCTCCTTCCAACTCCCAGACCCAGGCTGTAGCCACTAGGCCATGGCTGCTTCTTAAGTAAGTCAGGTAACACTGGTTAGCCAGCAGAGTGAGAAGAGTATCTGTGACTGGAGTAAGGTAGTTTTGAGAGCTCTCTTCAGCAGCAGGTACTACTGTGCTCTTCTTCCTTTGCTGCCCTTTTGTTGAATGAGGTGCTCGTTTTCACCATGAAGATGGTTGGATCCTGCTAATGGAAGTTGGCTGCAGAGTATGGCTGAGGTACAGAGAAGTCTCTCTACCTTCATAACATTGCTAAAATCCACCCTTTCCTCTCCATGAACTTAGACCTGTATCCTTTGGGCATTTGGTATTCACCCACCCTCAGTCCCACAGAACTTATGTATATTTCTATAAACTATTTATATTAATGTCTGTTTCCCCCTTTAGACTGTAAGCTTGTTATGGGCAGGGGACATGTCTATCAGATTCACCCACCCTCAGTCCCACAGAACTTATGTATATTTCTATAAACTATTTATGTTAATGTCTGTTTCCCCCTTTAGACTGTAAGCTTGTTATGGGTGGGGGCATGTCTGTCAGATCTTCTATTGTACTCTACAAAGTGCTTAGTACAGTGTTGTGCATACAGTAAATACTAAAATATCTGATTGATTAATCCATCCAAACTGCCACTAGAGTGATCATATCTCACCTTGACTACTGCATCAGCCTTCTTGCTGACCTCCCTGCCTCCTGTCTCTTCCCTACTCCAGTCTTTTACTTCACTGTACTGCCTGGATCATTTTTTTCAAAACATAACGTTCAGTCCATGTCTTCCCACTCAAGAACCTCTAGTGGTTTTCCGTCAACCTCTGCATCAAACGGAAACTCCTTACTTACCATTGGCTTTAAAGCACTCAATCAGCTCGCCCCCTCCTCCCACACCTAGCTGATTTTCTACTACAATCCAGCTTACACACTTTGCTCCTCTAACGCTAACCTTCTCACTGTACCTCAGACTTGTCTGCCTCCCCACTGACTCCTTGCCCACATCCTCTGTGGACTGGAACTCCCTCCCCCTACATATACGACAACTACCACTCTCCCCACCTTCAAAGCCTTATTGAAATCACGTGTCCGTGAAGAGACCTTCCCTGATTAAGCCCTTGTCAACTCTACTCCCTCTCCTTTTTGGCCGCCTGAGCAGTCAAATTGATATTCACTTGGTATTCATGCAAAGGAAGGAAGTAATTACTGTTCTGTGATTAATCCAATTCTGTAACTTAAAAAATATGGCAGGACACTTTTCTTGGATGAGTTATTCATACATCTATCGTCTGTGGTGCTTCCTGAGTGCTTACTATGCACAAATGCCATACTAAGCACTTGGGAGATTACAATTCAGGCAGAGTTGAGGACATGTTCCCTTCCCCTTAATGAGTTAACAGTCAAGGGGGGATGTGTTTCTATATATTTCTATGGAATATCTGCAACTGTGTCATGGGTAGTTGTGTGAGTCTCAGACGTCAAGCTCTGTACCTGTTAGATGTGAGATTGGGCATAATTTAGATGGAAAGAAATGCATAATTTATAAAACAGGGCCTATTCAAGTCCATTGGGCCTTTGAATTCCATAATCTGTAGCATTCAATTACATCTAAAAGCCTTCATTCTTTCTAGACATTGTAGGGAGGAACTTGGTTGGAACCTTTCTCTCTTTCGAAAATGAGCCCTATCCCTGAAAATCACATTTAGGTGTCAGACTCGCAGAACACTGATGAAAGAGGCATTCTATTCACAATGGAAGAGAAGATTGGTCTGGGTAGATATGCTGATTGATTGTAAGACGATCAGTGAAATTGCAGACATTTTTCATTTTGTACAGTTTTGCCTTATTGACTTGGCTCTGCCCTCCTTACTAAACTGCTACCTTGTAGATGTTTTAAAGAACAGGGATTATTTGTTAGAACAATGTGTAGAAAAGTAGGTGAATGAAAGAACTTTTAAAAATTAATTATCTTTTATGTGAAAAGAGCCTTCATGTTACTTTAAACATAGAGTGGGAAAACCTTTTATACGGTGATCGAATAAATCTGAAAAGCAATGACTTATTGCTTTATCAATGGTGAAGGTAAAACATTTAAGTCTTAAGAGTTTTCCAGGCAGTAAACCTCCTTGAACAAAAAAATAAATCTAAATGGATATTATGCTGTGTTCACACAATTCCTTGGGCTTCTTTTTGGTAAGGGAACAAAGTACTTCCCCCTGACTAAGTTTCTGCTTTTTCTCTATGTTCCAGGGTGCTGTTAATGAGATGTGAAGTCTTTTCACTTCCAAATTGTCCAGTCAGCTCTGGCCATGCTTTGCAGTGTATGAAATTCTTGCATTTATTGATTGATGCTCTCTAGCTAGGAAATAGCAGTGGATCCTGGAATAGTTCTTACTAGCAGAAATATCCAGACTACATAAACATGTAGGTCTTTGTTTTTCTCTTCTTTTTTTATTTTCCCCTTTTTTATCTTCTACCTCTTGCTCTTGCTCTCCTTTGTTGTTCTTTCTGTCTCATATATGTGTGTGTGTGTGTGTGTGTGTGTATGCGTGTGTTTTCCCCTATGTGTGTGTTGGGATCCCCTGCTCTGCACCACGTTTGAGGGAGGGAGCCATGTGGACATGATGTTGAGAATATTGCATGTATAGAGGGTATATTGGAGAATATTGCATGTATTGCATACATTGCCCTGAGGGTTGGAGGGGCAAGAAATGTTTGGATACAAGTGTTGAGTTGTATTTGTATTGATGGCAGCGTGGCCCAGTGGAAAGAGCAGGGGCTTTGGAGTCAGGGGTCATGGGTTCAAATCCCAGCTCTGCCAATTGTCAGCTGTGTGACTCTGGGCAAGTCACTTAACTTCTCTGTGCCTCAGTTCCCTCATCTGTAAAAGGGAATTAAGACTGTGAGCCCCCCGTGGGACAACCTGATCTCCTTGTAACCTCCCCAGCGCTTAGAACAGTGCTTTGCACAGAGTAAGCGCTTAATAAATGCCATCATCATCATCATTATTATTATTAATACCCTGATTTTTACGAAACACTTTCAGTCCCTAAGGCACTGTCACATTTTTGTTGCATAATATCCATGTGAAGTAGCCAATGGGGCTAGTAAAGACTACAGGGGCTACCAGAGCAACCACCCCCCAGATGATCAATCAATCAATCATATTTATTGAGTGCTTACTGTGTGCAGAGCACCATTCTGAGCACTCCAGAGTTGGTAGATACGTTTCCTTCCCACAACAGGCTTACAGTCTAGAGAGGGTTACAGACATTAAAATAAATTACAGATATGCACATAAGTGCTGTGGGATGGAGGGTGGGGTGAATAAAGGTTACAAATCCATGTGCAGGGATGACACAGAAGGGAAAGGGAGTAGGGAAAATCGCGGCTTAGTTGAGGAAGGACTCTTGGAGGAGATGTGATTTTTAGTCAGTCTTTGAAGTTGGGGAGAGTGACCGTTGGTTGAATATGATCATCATCATCAATCGTATTTATTGAGCGCTTACTGTGTGCGGAGCACTGTACTAAGCGCTTGGGAAGTACAAGTTGGCAACATATAGAGACAGTCCCTACCCAACAGTGGGATATGATGCAGGAGGGACTTCCAGGCCAGAGGCAGGATATGGGCAAGGGGGCAATGGCGAGATAGATGAGATCAAGGTACAGTGAGTAGGTTGGTATTCAGGGACCGAAATGAATATGCTGGGTTGTTGTAAAAAATCAGCAAGGTGAGATAGGAGGGATTGAACTGATTGAGTGCCTTAATAATAATAATTATGGTATTTGTTAAGCGCTTGCTGTGTGCCAGCAAGCAATCAATAAATACGATTGATTGATTGATTGATTGCCAGGCACTGTACTATGTGGTGGGGTAGATACAAGGAAATCAGTTGGACACAGCCCCTGTCCCACATGGGTGCACAGTCTCAATCCCCATTTTATAGATGAGGTAACTGAGGCACAGAGAAGTAAAGTGACTTGACCAAAGTCACACAACAGACAAGTGGCAGAGCCGGGACTAGAATCCAGGACCTTCTGTCTCCCAAGCCCATGCTGTATCCACTATGCCATGCTACTTCTCTTTAAAGAAATTGTAAGGAGTTTCTGCTCGATGTGGAGGTTCTTGAGGAATGTGGAAATATGGACTCAGTGACTCTCTAGAGAAATGATAAGTTCAGCAGAGTGAAGAGTGGACTGGAGTAGGGAGAGACAGGAAGCAGGCAAGTCATCGAGGAGGCTGATGCAGTAGTCAAGGTGGGAAAGGATAAGTGCTTGGATCAACATGGTAGCAGTTTGGATGGAGAAGAAAAGGCATATTTTACCAATGTTAGGATTTGGTGGCAGATAAAATATGTGGCTTTAATGAGAGAGAATTACTTGAGGATAATGCCAAGGATATTTGTTTGTGAGGCAGGGAGAATGGTGGTGCTATCTATAGTAATGGGAAGATAGGGAGAGGACAGGGTTTGGGTGGGAAGATGAGGGGTTGTGTTTTGGACAAGTTTGAAGTGTAGGTGAGATATCTAAGAAGAAATGTCACTTTGCACAGGTTCTTGGTCTAAAGCTTCAGGACTGAGGCTCATCTGAGGTTCTCAAAGGGAAACTATCATCAGCAAGAGTAATAGTATTTACTAATCCCCCCATTAGGTGCAATGTGCAGCAATAAGCCTTTGAAAAATATGAAACAAAGAAGTGATGCATTGCCTGCCCATAAGAAGCAACATGCAAAGGGGAAACATAGGGCAGCAGGGGAAGCAGTATGGCCTAGTGGATAGAGTATGGGCTTGGAAGTCAGAAGGAACTGGATTCTAATCCTGGCTCTGCCACTTGTCCGCGAAGTGACCTTGGGCGAGTCACTTCACTTCTTTGTGCCTCAATTCCCTCATCTGTAAAATGGGGATTAAGACTACCAGACACGGATTGTGTCCAACCTGATTAGCTTGTATCTACCCCAGCACTTAGAATAGTGCTTGGCACATAGTAAGTGCTTAACATATACCATAAAAAAGTTTACACTCTACTGGGGGAACCAGATATAAAGAGATTTACAAATAGAATAATCTAATAAATTGACTTTACAAAATTTACAAAAGTACTTAGGCTGGTACCTATAAGTACCTAAGTGCTAGAAATGGCTGATAGGCTTATGTGAGTTGAGGTGCTAGGAATTAATCAAGTAAGACTTGGAGGAGGTGGCATTTCAGGAGGACTTTGAATCTGGTGGATTTTAGGAAGTGGAGAGATGCGTGCCAAGTTATGCTTCAAGAAGAACCATTCAGTTGTTTATATTGTAGATTAGGAGGAAAAGAGACTGGAGTCAGGGAGAGCAGCAAGGAGGCTGATACAACACTCTAATTGGTGTATGGGTAGCAGTTGAATCAGGATGGGATCAACAAATGAATCAAGTGTGCAAAACACTGTATTGAGAGCTTGGGAGAATACCATATAACAGAGTTGGTAGACATGTTCCCTGCCAATAAGAAGCTTAGAGTCTAGAGGGAGCAAATACTGAGGATGCAGCAGGCCAGAAACAATGCCCATGTTGGAATGTGTACAGTTTACACACATGAGGTCGTGTACACATGAGGTAGAAGCAGCGTGGCTCAATGGAAAGAGCACGGGCTTTGGAGTCAGAGTAAGCGCTTAATAAATGCCATCATTATTATTTATTATTATGTACATCAATACGCTTTTAAACACATCGTGTAGTCAGACTAGAAGGAGGCTGGCAGCTCATTGGAGACAGGGAATGTGTCTGTTTACTGTAATATTGTACTCTCCCAAGCCCTTAGTAAATGCACACAGTAAGTGCTCAATAAATACGATTGAATGAATGAAATCCGACAGACAATTAGGCTCTCCCCTTCAAAGCTTTATTGAAGGCACATCTCCTCCAAGAGGCTTTCCCTGACCTAGTCCTCCTTTTCTTTTCTTCAGTTCCCTTCTGTGTCACCCTAACTTGCTCCCTTTGTTCTTTCCTCCTCCCAGCCCCACAGTATTTATATAAACATCTGTAATTTATTTATACTAATATCTGTCTCCCCCCGTCTAGACGTAAGCTTACTGTGGGCAAGGAATGTGTCTGTTTATTGTTGTATTGTACTCTCCCAAGCACTTAGTACAGTGCTCTGCACTTAGTAAGTGCTCAATAAATATAACTGAAAGAATTAATGAATGTATATAGTCTATGTGAGTTTTGCTGAATGTGTCTAAAAGAGACCAGCTGACAGTAACGTTCAAATTGCGAAGGAGAAATGAACTGCATACTGCCCACAAAATAATAGTCTAATAGGCATATCTAGCAGCATCAGAAGCTATATAAGGTGTCTCCCCACCCTTGCCGACGCCCTAACCCTGAAGAGGTAGTTGAGAGGGTTAACAGTGTGCACTGCAACCATGATCCTGAATGGTTTTTGTTCCATTTTCCAATGTCAGTGGAAAACCTGGAAATCAACAGGATCAGCAAATTGGTCAAGCTCCCTCCCAGCTTGAGAAATGCTAGCTCAGAATAGATCCCTGACCTGATAGAGCCATGCAGCATTATATTCCTTTTATACTCTTGTCTTCTTTTAATTCAAAAATGCCCAGACGTATTTTATATTTGTGACCTTATTCAGTTTCTCCAAATGATCCATGTCAGCTGAATGAGATTCATTTTTTTTAAAAATTCTATCAACTGGATAAACCAAAGCAATGACTTTTTTTAACTTGCTGCAGATTGCAAGGAGCCCAGTTACAGATGCCAGAAGGAAGCGACAGCCTTACAGCAGTATCCTTTATGTGCTGCAATCTATTTTTAGTGTTTGGCTGGAAACCTTCATAAAGGAAATGGCAGCAGGTCAGCCCAGAAGTAATAAAACAAGGACTAAAGTCTCCATGTTTGCCCATGAGATAAATAAGCACAACTTAATCCAGTTCATACCTCCTCTTATGTATAATAAAATTATGTTTGGCCTTTTAAGTATTTACTGTTGCACATCAGCATTTTTAAATCTTGAGAATTTGAGCAGAACCGCAGCTCAAAGGATAAGGTCTTTGTTTTCTTCCTCATAGAGCTGAGGCACCTCCTCCCGCCATTAAAAATAATAATAATATATATGGTATTTGGTGTTTACTATGTGCCAGGCACTGTTCTACGCACTGGGGTGGATACAAGCAAGTTGGGGTGGATACAGTCCCTGTCCCATGTTGGACTCACAGTCTCAAGCCCTGTTTTACAGATGAGGGAAGTGACTTGCCCAAGATCACACAGCAGACAAGGGAAAAGGCAGAATTGGAACCCATGACCTTCTGACTCCCAGGCATGTGCTCAATCCACTATGCCATAGAATGCCATTATTATTATTATCATAATCATTGTAATAATCATAATTATAATTATTATCACTTGCCCATGCCCTGCCTCTTTCATGGAATTCTCTCTCTCTCTTCATATCCAACACAGTCACTCTCCCCACCATCAAAGTCTTATTAAAATCGAATCTCCTCTAAGAGGCCTTCCCCAAATAAGCCCTAATTTCCCCTACTTCCTTTCCCATATGCATCACCCTTGCAATAATTTGTACCCTTTATTCAGTTCCCCTCCCTCCCTCTGTCCTATCCCCTTCCCCTCCCCGCAGCATTTGTATATATGTACATATTTATTACTCTATTTTATTTGTACATATTTACTATATCAATGGTATGTATATAGCTATAATTCTATTTATTCTGATGGTATTGACACCTCTCTACTTGTTTTGTCTGTCTCCCCCTTCTAGACTGTGAGCCCATTGTTGGGTAGGGACTGTCTCTGTATGTTGCCTATTTGTACTTCCCAAACAGTACAGTGCTCTGCGCACAGTAAGTGCTCAATAAATACGATTGAATGAATGAATGAAATTCACCCATACCCAAAGCCCTACAACACTTAGATACATATCCATAATTTATTTTAATGTCTGTCCTCCTCCCTGCACTCCCAGGTTGTAAGCTCCTTGTGGGCAGTAAATATGTCTACCAATTTTATTATACTGTAGTCTCACAAGCATTTTAGTATTCATTCATTCAGTTGTATTTATTGAGTACTTACTGTGTGCAGATCACTGTATTAAGTGCTTGGGAGAGTACAATACAGCAATAAACAGTCACATTCCGTGCCCACAATGGGTTTACAGTCTAGATTGGGGGAGGCAGACATCAATACAAATAAATAAAATTACAGATATGTGCATAAAGTACTGTAGGACTGTGGGCGGGGGGGAGTGTAGAAAGCAAAGGGGTCAGAGTGACGCAGAAGAGAGTGGGAGATGAGGAAAAGTGGGGCTTAGTCTGGGAAGGCCTCTTGGAGGTGATGTGCCTTCAATAAGGCTTTGAAGCAGGGTGGCGCGGGGAGAGTAATTATGCTCTGCACACAGTAAGTGCTCAATAAACGACTGACCTCTTGATCAATTGATTAAGAACAATAGTGGTATTTTTTACCACTATTATAGTATTGGTACTATATGCCAGGCATTTTTATTGAGTGCTGGGGTACTCAATAAATACAGATGCTCATTGTGGGTAGGGAATGTGTCTGTTTATTGTTACATTGTAATAATGGTGATAGCATTTATTAAGCGCTTAGTATGTGCAAAGCATTGTACTTTCCCAAGCACTCACTACAGTGCTCTGCAAGCAGTAAGTGCTCAATAAATATGATTGAATGAATGATTGAATGAAGATAAGTTGGATACAGCCCTGTCCCACACAGGGCTCAGAAGGGAGAACCAACATTGACTACCCACCTTAATGATAAGAAACTGAGACGCAGCGAAGTTAAGTGGCTTGCCCATGATTGCACAGCAGGCAAGGGGAGGAGAAAGGATTAGAACCCAGGCCCTCTGACCCTCTTCCCACTGGACCATGCTGTTTCTCAATGATTCCTGATTCGTTTCCCTCTGGGAGTCTCCACTGGGGAAGTCCCTTTTCTTTGGGAATCAAGCCCTCAATCCCTGGAGAGAAGAGCTTGGTTCCTTCCCCCTGCAGTCCCATCTTTTCTACTTAGTTTCAAAACAGTGAAAACAGTTTCTGATTGGCAGCAGTGTGATATTGGGCTACTGAACCTGGAGGGCACAAAGTATGCACACAATAAATTCATTCATTCAATCGTATTTATTAAGCGCTTACTGTGTGCAGAGCACTGTACTAAGCGCTTGGGCAGGACAAGTTGGCAACATATAGAGATGGTCCCTACCCAACAGTGGGCTCACAGTCTAGAAGGGGGAGACAGAGAACAAAACAAAACACATTAACAAAATAAAATAAATAGAATAAATATGTACAAACAAAATAAATATAATGAAGACCATATTTGTATAAACCATTTGGGAGGTTTGTGATGATTCCACATGGGTCATTTCAGCCCCACTGGCACCATACAAGTACGTGTACACACATACTCAGACACACAGAAAAAACAGATACTCATACACACATGCACACATTTATTCATTTCAGTCTGTCATGGGCTGGAGAAGGATGGACCAGTGACAAATAAGTTATAACCTAATGTAATGAGATGACTGGCTATTTGACTCACTGTGCTCTAGACCATGGTCGCATTCCAGCCAAACTCCTGGAATTTATAATAGGACCAGCCTTGCTTGGGTCCTCAGGAGGTTCCCAAAAAGCCCAAGAAAATCCACTGCTGTTTGTTTGGATTGTGGATTTGTACGAAAACCTTGAGCAGACTTGATTAATGGAAGGAGCTGAATGGGCTTTCCATGGCTAGACAGATGCTGCTTTCCAGACACAAATTAGGAGCAGAAAGTAGTTGCTTGTAAATGGGACAAGTCGCTAACTGCAGATGTTCAATTATACAAGCTTTAGCTCATTCCTTTGTGTTTAAGCTAAGAATGTCTGCTGCATCCCTCTCCTATAGGATTCTTGGTTGTTTGCTTTTTTAAGGCCAGCTATATTTGGGTGTTTGCATACTAACATTAGAGAAAACTGTCGCGGACAAACCAACAGCTTCTAATAATTACCTCTTCTTGAACACAAACACTTTGGTATAAATACATTCTTGAAGGTTATTCCCTGCACCTTGAAAATTGGGTTCTCCCTTGAGCAGTGTGGTTGATAGAGCACAGGCCTGGGAATCAGAAGGTTGTGAGTTCTAATCTTCACTTCTCCACTTGTCTGCTGTGTAACCTTGGGCAAGTCGCTTCACTTTTCTGTGCCTCAGTTACCTAATCTGTAAAATGGATATTGAGACTGTGAGCCCCATGTGGGACAGGGACTGTGTCCAACCTTATTTGCTTATATCCACCCCAGTGCTTAGTACAGTGCCTGGCGCACAGTAAGCATTTAACAAATACCACAGTTATTATTATTATTCTTGTGTGTCTATAAACAGCTGGAAGCAGTGTTCAGGAAAGCTGGCCTTCCTCTTGTCATGGTGGGCCAGTCTGACAAGAGCAGCACATTAAAAGAGGAGGGAGAACACCTTTCTCAGCCCTCAGACTAGTAGCCCTGGTTCCTGTTTCTATGCCAGATCACACTGACTCAAATAGTGTGGCTTGGGAGTCAGGGGATGTGGGTTTTAATCCCCACTCTGCCGTTTACCTGCTGGGTGACCTTGGCTGCGTCATTTAATTTCTCTGAGTCTCAGTTTCCTCATCTATAAATTGGGATTAAATTCTCCTTCCTCTAACTTGGCCTGTGAAACTCATATGGAAGAGGGACTGTGTCAGATCTGATTATCTGGTATCTACACCCGCAGTTAGTAAAGTGCTTGGCACATATGTATTTAAGTGGTATGATTGTAGTAAGTGCTTATCAAATACTATAATAATATCATTTTGATTATACCATTTTCTGTGCTGTTATCACCAGTCTCCATCTTGCGTGGACCACAGGAGAATAGGAAGAGTCACTAAAGATGGAGTGGACTGGGGAGAGATAGGGGGACTGACTCAGTTTATACATCTATTTGAGAGGCAATCAGTTAAAGGCAAAAGGGATCTGAGAGGTACAGCCCAAATTCACATCAGCCCAACAGATCCCTTAGCACTTACATATTTATAAACATTCTCAGCACTTGTGTATATATGTATATCAATTATTTATTCAGATGTTTTGGTGCCTTTACATGTTTTCCTGGATTTTTGTTTCTATTTCTACTATTTGCCAATAATGCATGTTTGCCTGTCTTTCCCACTAGGTTGGAGGGTTCTCAAAGGTTCTCAAGGGTGGGAAACCTGTGTTTTGCGTCTGAAATATTTTCCCAAGTACTTAGTACAGTTCTCTGCACTCAGTACGGACTTATAAACCAGTTTACTGATTAAGAGCAAGAAAGTATGTTCAGTACATCATAGCTGCAGATACTCACCTATAAATATAGTCATGTAGTTAGGGACACACACCCCATTTTACAACAGGGAGGTAATAACTGTTCTTCCGTGTTAGGTGACATAGTTAACGGAAAAAACTTTCCTGGGTGTGGATGTGGTTGAAAAGACTTTTGTGTGGCCAACACTCTGCACACTGTGCAAGAGAACATCATCTTTTGCCAGGCTGGAATATTATTGATTAATCAATGTTATTTATTGAGGGCTTACTGTGTACAGATTACTGTAGTACAGTGCACTAAGAATTTGGGAAAATTCAGTACAACAGAGCTGGTAGACAAGTTCCCTGTCCCAAAAGAGCTCACGGTCTAGAGGGGGAGACAGGCATTAAAATAAACTATGGCTATGTACCTAAATGCTGGGGTAGGGGGTGGGGGCAAGGATGGGCATGAATATCAAGTACTTAAAGAACACAGATCCAATTACATAAGTGAAACAAAAGAGAAAGAGGGTAGGGAAAAGGGGGTTAATCGGGGAAGGTCTTTTAGGTCTTTTATGATTTAGTGATTTATGATTTTTGATCATATTTTTATGATTTTAGTAAAGCTGTGAAGATGGGGATAGTGGTGGTCAGTTGTAAATGAAGGGGTAGGTAGTTCCAGGCCAAGGGAAGGACTTAAGCAAGGGATCAGAATCAAGATAGACGAGAAAGAGGTACAGTGAGTAGGTTGGTATTAGATGAGTGAAGTGTGTGGACTGAGTTTTAGCTGGAAATTAGCAAGATAATTCATTCATTGTCGTATTTAGTGAGCACTTACTGTGTGCAGAGCACTGTACTAAGCGCTTGGGAAGTACAAGTTGGCAACATATAAAGACGGTCCCTACCCAACAGTGGGCTCAGAGTCTAGAAGATAAGGTAGGACAGGGTGAGCTGGTTGAGAGCTTTAAAGCTGACAATGAGGAGTTTCTGTTTGATTTTGAGGTGACTGGGTAACTACTCAAGCTTTCTGAGTGGGGAGACATGGGCTCAATGGATTTTTAGAAAAATAATCTGGGTAGCAGAGTAAAATATGGACTGGATACTGGAGCGAGAGGAGGCAGGGAGGTCAGCGAGGAGGCTGAAGCAGTATTCAAGGTAGACTATGATAAGTGCTTGGATCATCATCATAGCAGTTTTTTGTTGGAGAAGAAAGGGTGGATTTTAGTGATGTTCTGAAGATAGAACTGACATAAATTAATAAATAAATAAAATTTATTTCATTTTGTTAGTATGTTTTCTTTTGTTGTCTGTCTCCCCCTTCTAGACTGTGAGCCCGTTGTTGGGTAGGGACCGTCTCTATATGTTGCCAGCTTGTACTTCCCAAGCACTTAGTACAGTGCTCTGCACACAGTAAGTGCTCAATAAATACGATTGAATGAATGAAGTGACAGGATTTGGTGAGAAATTGAGCATGTGAGTTGAATGAGACGAATGAGTTGAGTATCATACCAATGTTTTAGGATTGTGAGATGGAGTATAGTGATGGGAAAGAAAATGGGAGGTCAGAGTTTGGGATGGGAGATGAGGAATTTTGTTTTGGACATGTTTGGTTTGGATGTCGGTGGGACATCAAAGTAGAGATGTCCTGAAGGCATTAGCCAGTTGCCATGCCTGTGTCTATTTGTGAATCTGCCTTTAGACGCTCCAATCTTCCTATAGCCTTTAATAATAATAATAATAATAATAATAATAATAATAAATAATAATAATAATAATAATAACATTTGTTAAGCGCTTACTATGGGCAAAGCACTGTTCTAAGCACTGGGGAGGTTACAAGGTGATCAGGTTGTCCCATGGGGGGCTCACAGTCTTAATCCCTATTTTACAGATGAGGTAACTGAGGCCCAGAGAAGTTAAGTGACTTGCCCAGAGTCACACAGCTAGAGCCTTTGTGAAAGGAGAATAGTCCACTCCTGACTGCCACACATGCCAAGCTGTTCTTTATGCAGCAGTGGTTTCTCAGGTGTCCTTCTTGGTTATATTATTTGAAACTGCTCTTTACTGTGTCTTTACTTGACTTTAAAGCACTCATTGACCTTGTCCCCTCCTACCTCACCTCACTACTTTTGTACTACAACCCAGCCTGCAAACTTCGTTCTTCGAATCCCAACCTACTCACTGTACCTTGATCTCATCTGTCTCACTGCTGACCTCTTATCTAAGTCCCGACTCTGGCCTGGTACGCACACCGTCTTCATATCCGACAGATAATTACTCTCTTACTCTCCCCTTTTTCATTCATTCATTCATTCAGTCATATTTATTGAGCGCTTACTGTGTGCAGAGCACTGTACTAACCGTTTGGGAAGTACAAGTCGGCAACATATAGAGATGGTCCCTACCCAACAATGGGCTCACAGTCTAGAAGGGGGAGACAAAGCCATATTGAAGGTACATCTTCTTCAAGAGGCCTTCTATCTCTCCTCCCAGCTCCACAGCACTTATGTACATATCCATTATTTATCTATTTATATTAATTTCTGTCTCCCCTTCCAAGCTGTAAGCTCATCATGGGCAGCAAATGTGTGTTACGTTGTTATATTGTACTCTTCAAAGTGCTAAGTACAGTGTTTTGCACGCAGTAAGTGCTCTATAAATACGATTAACTAATCTGTAAAGTGTGGTCTCTGCTTGCTTTGCTGACATGAACCTGTCAGCAATAAGACTTTGAAAGTGGGGAGAGTGGTGGTCTGTTGATTTTGAAGGGAGTGAGAGTTTCAGAGTAGAGGGAGGATGTGGGCAAGAAGTTGGCAGGGGACAGATGAAATTGAGGTACTGAGTGAAGGTTGGTTTTAGAGGAGAGATGTGTGTTGGGTAGGTTGCAGTAGGAAGTCAGTGAGGTAAAGTTGGAAGGGGGAGAACTGATTGAGCGCTTTAAAGGGGATAGGAAGTTTCTGTCTGATGCGGAGGTAGATGGGCAAAAACTGGAGGTTCGTGAAGCTTGGTGAGACATGGTCTGAACGTTTTTTTAGAAAACAGAACCAGGCAGCAGTGTGAAGTAAGGACTAGAGAGGGGGAAGACAGGAGACAGGAAGGGTCAACAAGGAGGCTGATGAGGTAATCAAGTCGCATTATGATGTGTTTGGATCTGATGTGGTAGTAGTTTGTGGTAGTAGTAGTCTAGAAGTGGATTCTAGAGATATTGTGAAAGTAGAACTGACAGAATTTGGTGAGAGGTTGAATATGAGATTGATGAGTCAAGGATAATGCCAAGGGTATGGGATTGTGAGACAGGGAGGGTGGTGGTGGGGTTTACAGTGATTGGAAAGTCTTGGGGAGGACAGGGTTTCGGTGGGAAGACGAGGAATTCTTTTGCAAAAATGTTAAGTTGGAGTGCCGTCAGGACATTCAAGTAAAGTTGTCCTAAAAGCAGTATGAAATGCATGATAAGAGAGAGGTGAAGGCTGGAGAAGTAGATTTGGGATTTGTCTGTGTAAAGATGGTAGTTGAAGCCTTGGGAGGGGTTGTAATCCCTTGGGAGTGGGTGTAGATGGAGAATAGAGGGGGATCCAGCCCTGAGCCTTGAGGCCCTCCTGCAGCTAGAGGTGGGAATAGAGGAGGAGCCTGCTAAAGAGACTGGGTAAGGGCAGTCAGAGAAATAGGAGGAGAGACAGAAGGGGACAGTGTCAGTGAATCCAAGGTTAGATGGTGTTTTCAGGAGAATGGGTGGTCCACAGTGTATCCCTGACTGAGATCAATTTAACCCATCTCTTGTCCAGGTTCAGCAGGGCAGTCAGAACCCCTTGCTCTTCAAGGGGAGAGTGAGCCACATAATAAGAATTAATCAATTAATCAATCAATGGTATTTGCGCTCGTACCATGTGCAACTCCTACTCCCTTGTAAATCATTCAGTAGTCATTGAGTACTTACTCTTTGCAGGGCATGTTACTAAGCTTCTGGGAGAGAACAGTAGAGTTAGTAGACATGATCCCCAGTCTCAAAAAGCTTAGAATCTCTCTGGGGAATCAGACGTATTAGAATAAATTACAGGTAAGAGGAAGTAGCCGACTATAAAGATTTGTACATAAGTGCTGTGGGTGGACGAGTGGCTTGAGTACCTATAATTTAGGGAGGTTTTTTTTAAATAACATTTGTAAAGTGCTTACTCTGTGCCATGCACTATTCTAAGCACTAGGGTAGATGCGTATTAATCAGATAATGTCACAGTCCCTGCCTCACATCAGGCTCACAGTCTTAATCTCCATTATAGATTAGGTAACTGAAGCACAAAGAAGTTCAGTGACTTGCCCAAAGTCACACAGCAGACAAGCGGGAGAACCGGAATTAGAACCCAAGGCGCTTCTGATTCCCAGGCCCATGCTCTATCCATGAGGCCACACTGCTTCTCAGTCTGAGCGGGGTCAGACTGGGCCCATCTTGCCTGTGTGGAATTGGGTATTATGAATTGAAAGAATGAAAATAAAAGTTAGGTTCTTTGTTCTGGTCTTTCTGGATAGTGGGAAGTTTTTTTTAGCAGTTATTTGTTAAGCGTTTACTATGTGCCAGGCACTGAAATAAGCTCTGGGGTAGATACAAGCTAATAATATTAATAATGATGGTATTTGTTAGGCACTTATTATGCACGAAGCACCGTTCTAAGCGCTGGGGTTGATACAAGGTAATCAGATTGTCTCATGTGGGGCTCACAGTCTTAATCCCCATTTTACCAATGAGGTAACTGAGGCACAGAGAGTTAAGTGACTGGCCCCAAATCACACAGCCGATTAGGGGTGGAGCCGGGATTAGAACTCAGGTCCTTCTGACTCCCAAGCCCGTGCTCTTTCCACTAAGCCACACTGCTTCTCTTAGCCATGCTGCTAATCAAGTTAGACAAAGTCCATGGCTCACATGGGACTCACAGTCTTAATCCCCATTTTACAGATGAGGTAACTGGGGCACAGAAGTTAGGTGACTTGCCCAAGGTCACACAGCAGACAAGTGGCGGAGCTGGAATTAGAGCCAGATCCTTCTTGCTCCCAGGCCCATGCTGTATCCCCTAGACCTTGTTGTCCACGAGACCACGCTGCTTCTTCGACTAGTTCTCCTCGACTGATTTGTATGATGTGGAATTTCCAGGGACATTGCTGGCAGCCCAGTGAGGCTTTAATGAACATCTTTGTTGGTAAAATTTGTTTTTATGATAAACCACAGTAAGCAATCTAAATTAATATCTACTCTTTATCCGTTTAATTATTGACTTGATCCTTGATATCTTTAAGGCTTGTACTGTTTCTTGGATATATAATACTTGACATTTGATCAATCACTATATTTTGAGGAAAAGATGGATTACTTTTAGGGCAAACTCAATTCATATTTATTCAGGCGAGGGAGTTTATGATCTCTCTGAAAGGTTTGTACCCAGTAAATCGATCCATCGGTGGTATTAAGTGCTTACTGTGTTTGAAGCATTGTGCCAAGGTGCTGGGAAAAAATGCACAGATGAGACATAGGCATAGTCTTTGATCCCCAAAGAAGATCATAGTTAAGATTAGTAGGGGGGGTGGGAGAATAAGACTGAGTTGGGGAGAGGGGACTGGAGATGGATACATAAAGATGAAAGTCAAAAATCTACCCTGTAGACTGTATGTTCCTTGTGGGCAGGAAACATATCTACTAACTCTGTTTTATGGTATTCATTCATTCATTCAATCGTATTTATTGAGCACTTACTGTGTGCAGAGCACTGTACTAAGCTCTTGGGAAGTACAAGTCGGCAACATACAGAGACAGTCCCTACCCAACAACGGGCTCACAGACTAGAAGAGGGAGACAGACAACAAAACATGTAGAAAGGTGTCAAAACTGTCAGAATAAATAGAATTATAGCTATATGCACATCATTAATAAAATAGAGTAGTAAGTTTGTACAAGTAAAATAGTGTAATAAATCTGTACAAATATATACAAGTGCTGTGGGGAGGGGAAGGAGGTGGGGCTGGGGGGGATGGGGAGGAGGAGAGGGGCTCAGGAAGGGGGCTCAGTCTGGGAAGGCCTCCTGGAGGAGGTGAGCTCTCAGGGTTTTGAAGGGAGGAAGAGGGCTAGTTTTGCTGATGTGTGGAGGGAGGGCATTCCAGGCCAGGGGAAGGACGTGGGCGAGGGGTCGACGGTGGGACAGGTGAGAATGAGGCACAGTGAGAAGGTTAGCGGCAGAGATGTGGAGGGTGCGGGCTGAGCTGTAGAAGGAGAGAAGGGAGGTGAGGTAGGAGGGGGCGAGGTGATGGACAGCCTTGAAGCCAAGAGTGAAGAGTTTTTGCATGATTCATAGGTTGACAGGCAACCACTGGAGATTTTTGGGGAGGGGAGTGACATGCCCAGAGCATTTCTGTACAAAGATAATCTGGGCAGCAGAGTGGAGTATAGACTGAAGCAGGGAGAGACAGGAGGATGGGAGGTCAGAGAGGAGGCTGATGCAGTAATCCAGTCGGGATAGGATGAGAGATTGATCCAGCAAGGTAGCGGTTTGGATGGAGAGGTAAGGGCGGATCTTGGCGATGTTGTGGACGTGAGAATGGCAGGCCTTGGTGAGGGATTGGATGTGTGGGGTGAATGAGAGAGCGGAGTCGAGGATGACACTGAGGTTGTGGGCTTGTGAGATGGGAAGGATGGTAGTGCCATCTCCCAAGTGCTCAATAAATACCACTGAATGAATGATTGAAAGAATCAAACCCCAAAATAACAATAGACAAGGTCATGGTAAATATAAAAAATTTGAAAAGCGCAATAGTGTACAGTGCCTAGAGGAGCAGAGTTTAAGGCTCTTTGCAGCTCTGAGTTCAACAGTCACAGCTGCAGCTACAGCAGTGACCACGGCTCTTAAGTACAGTAGATGTCACAGCCTTTCTGGCTCTCTGAATCTTGCGGCGGCTATGCCCTGATACTGCGGCTGTCAAGACTGAGGCTCCAGGGTGGCTGGGCCGCCCGGCGGGTTGGGAGGGTGAGGCCATATGTTACCTCTGAGACAGCTAAAAATGACTAACACATGGCGGAAGCAGGCAGGAGAAGAGGGCCTCAGCAGGAAGTTGTACAAATATGTCAGGATGAATTAGCTGAATAATTGAACCCCCCAAATATATATGTGGATGAAAGTTCCTAGGATAGGAATTTAATGTGTAAATGTGAGTCAGCTGTTCAACTGTTGTGACAGGGATGTCGTGAACTTGGGAGGTTCTCTGGGAGAAGGGATTTTAGGACGGCTTTGAAGATGGAGCGGGCTTGGAAAATTTGTAATGGGGAGGGAGTTCTAAGCTGGGGGAACAGCAGGCACCAGAGGTCAATAGTAGTAGTAATAATGATAATAATTGTGGTATTTATTAAACACTTACTATGGGCCAGGCATTAAACTAAACTCTGGGGTGGATACAGGCAAATTGGGTTAGAAACAGTCCCTGCCCCACATGGCGCTCAGAAGTCTCAGTCCCCATTTTATAGATGAGGTAACTGAGGTCCGGAGAAATGAAGTGACTTGCCCAAGGTCACACAGCAGACAAGTGGCAGTGCTGGGATTAGAACCCAAGACCTGACTTTCAGGCCCATGCTCTATCCACAGTGCCATGCTGCCTCTCAGAGATCAAAGGTTGGAGAGTTGAGAGCAACGTACAGGTAGGTGATGAACTTGAGAGGAGTGAAGAAGTTGAAGCTAACTGTGAGGATTTTTTGCTTGCTGTCGAGAGGTGGGAAGTCACTGAAGGGTAGGAAAGACTAGGTAGGAGTGTGGCTTCACCAGGCAGTGACAAACTTACTGGAAGTTCACAAGTACTGCAGAGTGAAGAAAATATGGAAACACTAAATAGGATCTAGGTTCTGTCTGTCAGTTTAAATTTACATGCCTGGAAGGGAGACAAATGGTGCTGCTTGTAAATGCAAGAACTACAGTCTTATTTTAAAATTAAACACAGAGGGTTTTTTCCAGAGGAGCTAAAGTAACCTGCACCAACATAGTTTAATTAGGCACCTTACCATAGTAGGTAGAAAGATAATGATTCCTGATGAAGAGAAAAATGAATTGAGCAGATGTGATGACTGGGAGAGCTAGATTTTAAGAGGGAGAATTGGTAAATCCTCGAACGAACTACGGGACCTCACGGAACATCCCTTTGACTCATTAACGTTCCACCAGAGGGAAAATATTTTACATGTCGCTTCCTCCTTCATACATACATCCCCACTACCGCTGCATTATTTTGTACACCCCTTAATGGCAGGTATTTATTATATGTTCCCCATGCCAGTTCAGAGTTCTACATATGCTAGGCACTCAATACGTTGTGAAGCACACAGTAAAGCTGTTGTTATTGTAATAATTACTATATTTGTTGAGTGCACTGCTGTAAACGCTGAGGCAGAGACAAGCTAATCAGGTTGGACACTGTCCTTGTCTCACATGAGGCCCACAGTCTAAATAGGAGGGGGAACAGGTATTTAATCTCCATTTGAGGAAACCAAGGCACAGAGAAGTTAGGCCACTTGCCCAAGGTCGCACAGCAAGCAATTGGCAGAGACAAGATTAGAACCCAGGTCCTCTGACTGGTCCTCTGTTGTTGCGTTTCAGGAAATACTGATGAGATGTGCTAATAATAGTGTTACTTGTTAAGTGCCTACTGTGTTCCCAGCACTACTAAGCACTGGGGTAGATACAGGATAATCAAGGCAGATACAATTCCTGTCTTTCATTCATTCATTCATTGTCGTATTTATTGAGCGCTTACTGTGTGCAGAGCACTGTACTAAGCACTTGGGAAGTACAAGATGGCACCATATAGAGACCGTCCCTACCTAACAGTGGGCTCACAGTCTAGAAGGGGGAGACAGAGAACAAAACAAAACGTATTAACAAAATAAAATAAATAGAATAAATATGTACAAATAAATGGAGTAATAAATACCTACAAACATATATACAGGTGTTGTGGGGAGGGGAAGGAGGTAAGGCCGGGGGGATGGGGAGGGGGAGGAGGGGGAGAGAAAGGAGAGGGCTCAGTCTGGGAAGGTCTCCTGGAGGAGGTGAGCTCTCAGTAGGGCTCACTGTCTAAATTGGAGGGAGAACAGGTATTGAATCTCCATTTTAAAGATGAGGAAATTGAGGCTCAAAGAAGTGAAGTGACATTACCCAAAGTCATACAGCAGGCAAGTGGTGGAGCTGGGATTAGAGCCCAGGATCTCTGACTCACGGGTTTGTTCTCTTTCCACTGTAGAAACCACCATCCCATCTATGCTGTAAGCCTTGCCCCCACCTCACATCACCTCTGGTTGAATTCCCTAAGGGATTTGCCCGTTACAGTTAACACTGGCAATAGCCTCCAAGTGGCTGTGTTTCCAGGCTTATGATCCTGGAAAGGACCCAGGCACATCTCTGGGCATGTCACTCCCCTCCTCAAAAGTCTCCAGCGGCTGCCTATCAACCTTCGAATGAAGCAAAGACTCCTCACTCTTGGCTTCAAAGCTCTCCATCACCTCGCCCCCTCCTACCTCACCTCCCTTCTTTCCTACAGCCCAGCCCACACTCTCCTCCTCACTGGGCCTCGTTCTCGCCTGCCCTGCCATTGACCCACCTGGCCCATATCCTAAATAATAAATAAATGAATAATGTTGGCATTTGTTAAGCGCTTACTATGTGCAAAGCACTGTTCTAAGCGCTTGGGGGGATACAAAGTCATCAGGTTGTCCCACGTGGGGCTCACAGTCTTAATCCCCATTTTACAGATGAGGTAACTGAGGCTCAGAGAAGTTAAGTGACTTGCCCAAGGCCACACAGCAGACATGTGGTGGAGCCGGGATTCGAACCCATGACCTCTGACTCCAAAGCCCGTGCTCTTTACACTGAGCCACACTGCTTCTCCTACCTCTGGACTGGAATGCTTTCCCTCCACACATCCACCAAACTAGCTCTCTCCCTCCCTTCTAAGCCCTACTGAGAGCTCACCTCCTCCAGGAGGCCTGCCCAGACTGAGCTCCCCCCTTTCTCTCTCCTCCTCCTGCCCCCATCGCCCCACTCCCTCCTTCCGCTCTCTTCCCTTCCCCTCCTCACAGCACTTGTATATATTTGTACATATTTATCACTCTGTTTTATTAATGCTGTGTATTTAGCTGTAATTCTATTTATTCTGATGGCATTGACACCTGTCTACTTGTTTTGTTTTCTGCTTAGCACATAGTAAGCGCTTAACAAATGCCATCATTATTATTATTGTCTGTCTCCCCCTTGTAGACTGTAAGCCCACTGTTGGGTAGTGACCGTCTCTATATGTTGCCGATTTGTACTTCCCAAGCTCTTAGTACAGTCCTCTGCACACAGTAAGAGCTCAGTAAATACGATTGAATGAATGAATGAATGAATCTGCCATTTGTGTAGAGTTGCAGGCTGTGCAATCTGTAAGGATAAGGAAAGTAAAATGCAATGTGTTTGTCAGGTATCACCCAGAAAGCAGTGGCCCTTGAAAGCATTAAGTAGTTCAGAGTAATTGTTAAACTGAATAACCCCTCATTTCTTCACTTTCTGCCCTCTCTTCTGCTTCGCCTTTACACTTGGGTCTGAACCCCTGAAGTACTTCAACTCTCCCTACCCTTGCCCCTCATCACCCTTAGCACTCCAATAGTTTGATCTCCAACCTGAGTCCCACAACACTTATAGTTATGTCCTTTAATCAGTCAGCTGCATTTGTTGAGTGCTTACTATATGCAGAGCACTGGGAGAGTACAGTACAACAAGTGGTATACATATTCACTATCCACAAGGAGTTTATCATCTTAGTCTTGTACTCTGCCGCTTCCCCTATTTGTAATTTATTTTAATGTCAGTTTCCCTTTCTACGCTGTAAGATTTTCGAGGGTAGAAATCATGTCTGTCAAATGTGTTGCATTGTACATTCTAATAATACTAATTATAATAGTAATTGTATTTGTTTAGTGCTTACTATGTGCCAACTACTGTACTAATCGCTGGGGTAGATAAAAGAAAGTCAGGTCCCACCTGGGGATAACAGTCTAAGCAGGAAGATCAGGTTTTAAATCTCTATTTTGCAGATGAGGGAACTGAGGCACAGGGAAGTTAAGTGACTTGCTTAAGGTCACCCAGCAGGTACCATGACAGACCTGGGATTAGAATCCAGGTCCTCTGATTTTCAAGACCCTGCTCTTTCCACTAGCTCATGCTGCTCCAATGCCATTAGTACAGTGCTCTGCAACAGCAACAGTAAATTCTAACGATGGGTTCATTAAGCTTAGATAACACCTCAACTGGTGGCAACATTGTATCTTATAGTAAATCCTCAGAATGTGATGAGGGCTATCCCTCACCCGCACAAGGGGAGGAGATTGGGATGGATTGGATGGGATTGGATTGGGATGGAAGTGCCAGGAGTGGCCAGAATAGCAGACACAGGGCCCTTTTCAGCGGGGATGGGCTTTAGGCTGTTCTTTGGCCCGACTCCAGGAGGTAGCAGCCGCAGACCTAGAAAGGGCTGAGCTGGTGGCATGATCTGCTCTTAAGAGTAGGGAGTGGGAGAAAATTCCCGCCCTTCCCTTCTGTCCTGCTGACAGTGTGTGAGGGAGGCCCAGGGAGGGAAAGTCTGCCCCAGGACCTCTTAAATCTGCTCTGTACTTGGCCTTCCTGTGTATTTAAGAATCTAAATACAGAGAAGCAGCATGGCTTAGTGGAAAGAGCATCATCATCATCATCATCAATCGTATTTATTGAGCGCTTACTATGTGCAGAGCACTGTACTAAGCGCTTGGGAAGTACAAATTGGCAACATATAGAGACAGTCCCTACCCAACAGTGGGCTCACAGTCTAAAAGGGGGAGACAGAGAACAAAACCAAACATACTAACAAAATAAAATAAATAGAATAGATTTGTACAAATAAAATAGAGTCAGAAGACATGGGTTCTAATCATAGCTCCGCCACTTGTCTGCTGGGTGACCATGGGCATGCCATTTAACTTCTCTGTGCCTCAATTACCTCATCTGTGAAATGGGGATTAAGACTGTGAGCCCCACGTGGGACAACCTCATTAACTTTATCTACTCCAGCGCCTTGAACAGTGCTTGGCACATAGTAAGTGCTCAACAAATACCATAATTATTATTATTAAAGTGGGATTGCTAATGTTGTCATTGTACTGAGCACTGTGAGCATCTTCTGCATCGAGGAGAGCAGTTTTGACAGCCGCCTGATTCAATCAGGTAAAGATCTCTGGGGAACTGCCCTTTTCGAGCACTAATGCTTTATCACCAGAATTGAAATAGGAATGATTAACTTTGTACAATAGGATCAATGAGAATGTATCAGAGCAGAAAAATCAATGCCCATTAAATTAAGTGTAGAATGGCAGTGAGGCAAGCACACGGCACCTTGGCTAGACCTGACCTGTGTGTGGGATCAGTGTGCTATTGGCAGAGAGGTTTTGTTAAGAGTGTGGACACCAAAGGATGCTACTGCTTGTCTTTCTCTGTATTCTCCACTGCCCTCCCCCACCTTTTTTAAACTATGTCTGTTAAGTACCTATGTGGCAAACCCTGTTCCAAGTGCTGGGGTAGATATAAGCTAATCAGGCCTGATGCAGTCCCTAAATGGGGCTCACAGGAGAACAGGTATTGAATCCCCATTTTGCAGTTGATTAAACCGAGGCACAGTTAATTGACTTGCTCAAGGTCACACATTAGGCAAGGGGTGGAGCAACGCGGGTCCTCTGTCTTCCAAGCCCATGCTTTATCCACTAGCCCACACTGCTTCCCATCACATTATCCTTCCATTTTGCAATCCTTTTTCAGGGTTCTTCTTTCAATCCCAGGGATCACCTCAGTATGGAAGGAATCTTATGAGATTAACTAATCAATATGGTATTTGTTGAGTACTTACTGTGTACAGAGCACTGTAATAAGTGCTTGGGGGAGTGCAATAGAGTTCTGTTGCTTATACTACCAGAGCAAAGCCAGGTTTTGTTTTAAGCCCAGCTCTGCTCACCTTATTCTATGGAACTGATGCCTAGTGGAAAAAGCATAGCACTGGGAATTGGGAGATCTAGATTTGAGTCTCAGCTCTGCCACTGGCATAATGTGTGACCCTGGATGGGTCATTTAACCTCCTTGAGTCGTTTTCTTCACATGTAAAATGGAGATAAGATAGTTATCACTGTGTGACACAGGGACTGTGTCCAATCACATGACTTTATGCGTACTCAAGAGCTTAGCATGTAGCATTTAATAAATGCCATAAAAAGCCCCAGTGCTAGAGGATATGACTAGAAATATGGAAACATATGTGAGAATACTGTTTTGACGCTTTGGGAAATTGTTTTAACTGGATAAGATGAGAAAATCTAAAATCCTTGACTCCCTTAGGAATCTATTACATGCTAATGACTGTGGTCTACAACCGTGCACATGAGATGACAAGCAAATGGTTAGGAACTGCTTTTAATAATAATAATAATATTGGTATTCATTGAGTGCTTATGTTGTGCAAAACACTGTTCTAAGCACTGCAGGAGATACAAGGTCATCAGGTTGTCCCACATGGGGCTCACAGTCTTAATCCCCATTTTACAGATGAGGTAACTGAGGCACAGAGGAGTGAAGTGTTTTCAGAAGACAGGTCAGATGGGCATGTAGTTATCAGAAATATGATGACCCTCTTAGGGCAGTGGCCTTGGGAAGACCATGGAGCCAAAAGGGAGAAACCTATAGACACAGCATTGCAACAAAGGGTAAACAGTCTCTAGATGTTTGTGGTTCAGTAGGGATTGTCTGTCACACATTTATTTCCTGTCCAAAGTTAATGAAAACACAGAGGATTATGATGGCAATTACATGAATCCTATATTTGGACCCCAACTTAACAATGATTTTTGTCTCCTTGAATGACAATTGAATGGCAGAATGATTCACTTAACTCCTGGAACAATTTCCCTTAGTAAGCTATGTGCCAAAAAAACTGCAGAGAAGATCACAAGTTATCATACAGATTCTCCAAATGAGAGATGCCCTTTTTGACTTGACCGTAGACTGAGAGAATTTAGGATGATATGAAAGGTCAGTAAAGCAAAATAATTTCAGGGAGGATTTCCGTAGACTGAGATTGGGATAAAATGATAAGTACATGACTGAGCCCTCATTTCCTCTTCTATGTCACCCTAACTTGCTCCTTTTATTCACCATGCTCCCCTACCCCAGCACTTATATACATATCTGTAATTTATCAATTAATGTCTGTCTCCCCCTTTAGACTGTAAGCTTGTTGTGGGCAGGGATTATGTCTTTTATATTGTTGTATTGTAATCTCCCAAGCCCTTATTATAATGCTCTGCACATAGTAAGCACTGATTAAATACAGATGATTGATTGATAGAAAAAGAGAGTAGGGAAAGATAAGAAGCAGCCAGGGTAACAGAACAGAAAGCTGCAAAAAGACCTACATCACAAATAGATAATCATGAAGAGTGAAAGCTAGTCTATCTTATTAAAGAAATAGCATGTGCCGGCTTGGAAAATCTGGAAGCTGAACACATCAGGGAAATCCAGAGGTATTTGTATCCATAGTGAAAGAAGAATCACAGGAAAATATCAGCCTGAGATGGAGAGAGAAAACTATTCACTGAATACACTAAAATCTGGTAGGCCTTTACATTATTTTATTGATTCCAGTCTTAATAAAAAACAGTCAACTGAGATGGTGATGATGATGATTGTGGTATTTGTTAAGCGCTTACTGTGTGCCAAGCACTGTATTAAGCGCTGGTGTGGATACAAGCAAATCAGGCTGGACACAGTCCCTGTCCCGTTTGGGGCTCACATTCTCAATCCCCATTTTACAGATGAGATAACTGAGGCTCAGAGAAGTCAAGTGACTTGCCCAGGGCCACACAGCAGACCTGCGGCAGAGCCGTGATTAGAACTCATGTCCTTCTGACTCGCAAGCCCGTGCTCTTTCCACTAGGCCATGCTGCTTCTCAGTAGATTTAACCAATCTAACCAATAGACCTCATGAAATTGAGGGTACCAGGACAAACACAGTAGAGTGCATTTTAAGGTGGTACAAATAAATTATTTAGCTCTGTAACCATAATAATAATAGTAATGATGGTTTTCTATGCATAGATTCAAGACAGCCCTTGTCATGAAATGGGGCTCCATGCCTAAGAAAGAAAGAGAACTGGTTTTTTAAACCCATTTTACAGATGAGGAAACTGAGGCAAAGAGAAATTGACTAGCCCATTTAAAACACTTTTATGGTATGTGTTAAACACTATTCTAAGTGCCGGATTAGATACAGGATAATCAGATTGGACACAGTCCCTGTCCCACGTACATTTCACAGTTTGTCGGAGGAAGGAGGATTTAATCTTGACTTTACCATATGAGGTAACTGAAGCGTAGAGAAGTTAAGTGACTTGCCCAAAGTCACACAGCAGACTGGTGGCAGAGTGAGAATTAGAACCCAGGTCTTCTGATTCCCATGTTGATTTATATCCCAAAAGTTTTCCTTGAGAGCTTATAAAGCCTGTTAAGATGCCCAAAGGATAGACAAAGGAGATTATGCTGATGGTTCACAGAAGCAAAATAAAAAGACCAATCTCTCTTGTATACCTCCTTTTCTTCCAAGACTTTGAGCCTATTTAATGAATTTGTTTGTGGTTTGGTGCATCTTCACTCCTGGTGTGTCTGTTTCCAATCTCTTTTCCTGACTTAAACTCTCAGATTGTGAGTGCGTCCCCCACCCCTGATCTCCCACACCCAAGAAATAATAATAATAATAATGATGGCATTTATTAAGTGCTTACTATGTGCAAAGCACTGTTCTAAGCGCTGGGGAAGGTACAAGGTGATCAGGTTGTCCCACGGAGGGCTCACAGTCTTAATTCCAATTTTACAGATGAGGGAACTGAGGCACAGAGAAGTTAAGTGACTTGCCCAAAGTCACACAGCTGACAATTGGCAGAGCCGGGACTTGAACCCATGACCTCTGACTCCAAAGCCCATGCTGTTTCCACTGAGCCATGCTAACAGGGACTAGGTCTAATACCCACCAGTGTATACTCTTCCAGTGCTCAGTACAAAGCTCTGCACATAGTAAGTACTTAATAAGTTGTATTATTACAACTATTATCTTGTCTATCTCACTGCCATCCTGCCTTTGGCCTGCAATGCCCTCCCTCCTCATATTCGGTAGACAATTACTCTCCTACTCTTCAAAGACTTATTGAAGGCATATCTCTTCCAAGAGGTCTTCCCTGACCAAACCCTCCTTTCCTCTTCTCCCATTCCCTTCTGCATTGCCTTGACCTTCTCCCTTTATTCATTCCCTCTCCCTGCTCCACAGCTCTTGTGTACATATCTTAAATTTAGTTACAGTAATGTCTGTCTCCCACCCTAGACCGTAAGTTCATTATGGGCAAGGAACATGCGTTTGTTATATTGTAGTCTCCCAAGTACTTGGTACAGCGCTCTGCACTCAATAAGCACTCAATAAATATGATTGAACAAATGAATCCTATAAAATACAGAATCCTAAAAAATATTAAACCCTAATGAAGCAAATTAAGCCCATAAAATTAAACATTTTACTTTCCCAAGTGCTTAGTACAGTATTCTGCATAGAGTAGGCACAGAATAAATACTTTTGATTGGAAGTACTCCCAAACTCACATTCTCAGTGAACTTATGGTTCTCTTTTATCCTGACATATTTGTGCTACTTAGAATTTTTGTTGGGGGAAGTGAAATTGGAAAACCAAAAGCAAGGAGGGAAAAGAATCATTTTAAGTAAGCAAAGCCTCGGGCAATGTTACATCCCAGCTTAAAACTGGAAGTCCACTTCTGCGCATGACTGACTATCAAGAAATAAGTGACTCTTTTTGAGCAAAATCTTCATAGAGATAAGGAAGAAAAAGAGAAAACAGTGGCAGTTGCAAAAATCAAATACTAAAGAGTGCAGTTTTGTTCATACAACATTACTGTGTGTAGAGCATTTGGGAGAGTTCGACAAGCATTAGTAGAATTGATACTTGCACACAAGGAATTTAAGGTCTACTCTACTGAAAATGGTAGAATATAAGAATATTGTAATAATTATGGTACTTGTTAAGTTCGTAGGCAATGCAGAGGGAAGAGTGGGTAGAGGGAATGAGGGCTTAGTCCGGGAAGGTCTCCAGGAGAAGATGGGATTTTTAGAAGGGTTTTGAAGGTGGGGAGAGTGGTGAAATGTTGGATATGAAGGAAGAGGGAGCTCCAGTTCTGTAGGAGGATGTGAGCAAAGAGTCGATGGCAGGATAGGTGAGATGGAGGTACAGAAAGAAGGTTGGGGTTAGAGGAGCAAAGGATGAAGATTGGGTTTGTAGTAGGAAATAATTGAGATAAGGCAGGAAGGAGAGAGCTCATGGTAAGAAGTTTCTGTTTGTTGCAGAGATGTCTGTTTGTTGTAATCACTGGAGGCTTTTGAGGCATAGGATGTTATGGACTGAATAGTTTTTCAGAATAATGATCCAGGTATCAGAATGAAGAATGGACTGGAGAGGCAGGAAGCTGAGAGCTCATTAATGAGGCTGATTCAGTACGTTGCCTTCTCAGCCACACAAGCACTCAGAGGTGAATTTCACTATCCGTGATGTCTCTGAATATGGAGGACAATCATGTGTACCTATCTGTCTATATCTATATGGATATAGCTTGTTCCTCTTCCTGCTCTTTGTAAATAATTTTTGCCTGTCTGTCTTCCCCATTAGAGTTTAAGGGTAGGAACTATATTTAACTTTCATATAATTTCCTAAGGGCTTAACACAGTGCTGTGCATTCAGTAGGTGCTCAGTAAATACCATGGAGTAATTATAGGAAGTACTGAACTAAGTGTTTGGGAGAAGATAGGGTAATTAGCACAAGGTTCCTGATTCACAGAGGGTTCTTTAGGTAGAAGGAGGTGGGGCAGGTACAGAGAAAAGTCAACAAGAACTACACACTAACAGGGTTAACTCAACCATTAAAAAGTACCAAAATGGCAACGGTATTGGGGCATGAGTGGTCGATCCTTGGGCTCCTGGATTCCTCCCAAAGAAGGGCAGCTTTGCATAGCCAGACTTCTCAGTGTTCTTAATGCTTTTACCAAGGGGCAGGGGGTGAGGGCTTCTCTCCCACAGTGCAGGGCAGCATGGAGGGGGCTTCCTCGTGGTTCTCAGACCTCTGGTTGTTAGAGAGAGCTTGGGCTGTGGAGTACGGAACTTCTGCTCACTGGCTGCTCTTGAGGGGGAATGGGGTGTTTTTCCATGCAGTTAGGCCTGAGGGCTGGAGTGGGTTCCCATCAATCAACAGTATTTATTGTGCAGATTGCTATACAAAACCCTTGGAAAGGTACAAGAGAGTTGACAGGTGCAATCCCTGCTCTCAAGGAGCTTAGGGTCTAATGACGGAGATTGACATTAAAATAAATTTCTGGTAAGAGAAGCAGGAACTAGTAGCCAAGAAATATGCCAAAGATTAATGTTAGGAAGACTTGCTATGAAAAGCCTGGAAAAAGTCATGAAATGTGTTGACAAAAATACAAATAGTCAACTCTATGGTGTTTCCAGTGGCAATGTATGGATCTGAAAGCCGGACAGTGAAAAAACAGGATGGAAAGAACATCGATTCTTTTGAAATTCGGTGTTGGAGAAGGCTTTTGCGAATGCCATGGACTGCCTGAAAGACAAACAACTGGATTTTGGAGCAAATTAAACCAAAGTGGTCTTTGGAAGGCAAAATGACTCAACTTAGAGTAGCTTATTTGGGACACATAATCAGAAGGACTAATTCCCTGCAGAAGGCACTAATGCTAGGAAAAGTCCAGGGAAAATGTGGAAGAGGCAGACCAGCAGCTAGATGCACAGAGACCATAACAACGATAGTGGAAGAACCATTAGAAAGGTTGCGGATTGTGGCAGAGGACAGTACATTCTGGAGAAAGTGTATCCATGGAGTCACTATTAATCGGAAATGACTCGATGGCACTTAATAATAAGAGAAGCAACTGAGAATAAGGCTACGTATAAGAGCTGTAGCGGTGGGGATGGTCGGGTGGAGAAATAGCTCAGTGCTGAAGTGGGGTGGTACTGAGTGCAGGGGTGACACACTGGGGAGGAAAAATAGGGTAGGGAGATGAGAACAGTCTGGGAAGGCTTCCTGGGGGAGGATATGGTTTCAGTAGGGCTTTGAAGATGGGAAGAGAGATGGCATGTCAGATATGTAAGGGAGGGAGTTCCAGGCACATGGGAGAGCCTGAGCGAAGGGTTAAATGGTGGGTAAGGCTCTCTGCCTCTGTTGGCCAGCAGAACACCGAGCCCTCCTCAGTGATAGGGCCAAGAATAATTCCTTGGAAAATATTATCATTGTAAACAAATGGACCAATGCTGTCTGGTGTCTTTATATCAGTTTGTGACATCTTGAAGCACCTAGAGCCAAGAGCATCTTAGAGAGCAAATGCTTGAAGCACAGGTTCTTGAAACAACAGTCATTCATCCCTATTATCAGAACTGATCTCCTTTCTGGGAAATCTGGGAAGCAACCCTTCTCCCATCCTGCCCCTCTGCTACACTCCGGTGCCGTTTTTCCTGGCTGGGCATGTGGGTGACAGGAGTGTTTATTTCAGTTCATGGGAACTAGCACTTGCAAATAAGGAACAATGGAGAACGCCAAAAACCTCTCACAGGTCTTCCGCCTACTGCTTTGGCACCCGTTGCTCCACTTCATTCCTGAAAGGTCAGCTTCCAGGAGGCCACTAAGAGTCCCAATAAGTTTATCTCTATTTAAAAAATTGTTTTGATTATTGAAAACAATTCCATGTAACCGTTTGTACACTACAGGTGGTAAAGTGAAATGTTTGAAATTTAATGGCATTGATTTAACGTAAGATTTTGGTGGCTCATAATGAAGGATTTCTTGGCTGAGAGAGCATTAGACAGTGGAAGGGTTTGGAGGCCCCAGTTGTATAAGAAAAGTATAGATAACCAGGTGGGATGGGTTTGATATTCATTTTCTGGGAGGCAGGGGGCTGGACGAGATGACCTCTCAAGGTCACACACACCTCTATTAGTCTGTGTTTCCATTATGTGGGAGAAATTAAACCAGTAAAAAAGTATTGTGCCATAAAGTATGTAAGCAATAGAGAAAAATAAAACACATTAGGATCTTTAAAGCCATTGTAGATACAACTGACTGTTCACTTCTGACTTGCCACGGTCCCTGAAGAAATTCCTTGATGAGTTCATTATAGCGATAATAATTATAGAAAATTGTATTGCGTGATGGCGTGTGCATAAAGAAGGCATCCTTTCCCAGTGGACTGACAATACCAAGCAGAAAAACAAGATTACATATAAAGGAAGAATGAGGGAGCACATTAATTATATTTTCACTGGCAGTTATCTAAGTCTTTTTCTCAAGAGATTACTTTCCAAAAATTCTTCTGAGACTCAATTTTTTATTTCATTGTTTCATAAGATTCTTTTCTTCTTCACCAAAGGAAATGTCTAGAGAATAATTTTCTTGTCATTTCTTTAGATTGTTCAGACTTTAGACTGTGGGCGTGAGAGAAACTGTATTCTGTCCTGCAGTTCTGTTAAGTGACATGGGATTTTGTTATGATATTCATTAACCATTATTAAGTGCCATGCACTGGGGTAGATACAAGATAATGAGTTCAGGCACAATGACTTTCTCCAAATGAGCTCACACTCTAAGTAAGTAAAGCAGGAATCCCTTTTTAGACATAAGGAAACTTAAGTCACGGAGAGATTAAGGGACACTTGCCCAGGGTCTGACGTGAGACTCGTGGTAAAGCTGAAATTTGAACTCAGGTCTCCTGAATTCCAGTCCCATCTTCTTTCCATTATAATAATAATAATAATAATGGCATTTATTAAGAGCTTACTATGTGCAAAGCACTGTTCTAAGCGCTGGGGAGGTTACAGGGTGATCAGGTTGTCCCACATGGGGCTCACAGTCTCAGTCCCCATTTTACAGATGAGGTAACTGAGGCACAGAGAAGTTGAGTGACTTGCCCAAAGTCACACAGCTGACAATTGGCGGAGCCGGGGTTTGAACCCATGACCTCTGACTCCAAAGCCCGTGCTCTTAGATTAGCTTGTCTCTCCCTAGTCTCTGTCTCCTTAAAGTTCTCGATCTTCTAGACAACTGCTAGAGCAAATTTTCTAAAATAAAAACTAATGGCTCAATGTTGGCAGCTCAAGTTAAGTCATTGTGAGGTTCTCAACCACACCAACTATTGATTCAACTGCAAAGCTGTCACCTGGAGAAATTTTTTGATTGGAAAGTGGGAGATGGGAAAGGAGTACATAAGTTGGGGATGGATTTCCACAGGGAATCGCTGTCTGATTGAAGTCTATGTCTGACTTTAGACAAACCCCACATCCCCATCAAGTGGCCTTCGTCTCTGGAGATGAGTGTCCCCAAAGCACCAAGGTTGATCTCTGAAATCCATGGTGGTAGGTAGGCACCGTCTGAATGGGGCCGACCTCCAAGGGTCGTGACAGAAGATGGATTCAGAGTGATTGCAGGGAAGCAGCAGGGATTCAATAAATACGTATTATACATATAATACACAAATACATAAATACATATACATGAATCGTATTTAGAGAAGCAGCATGGCTCAGAGGAAAGAGCATGGGCTTTGGAGTCAGAGGTCATAGGTTCGAATCCCAGCTCTGCCACATGTCTGCTGTGTGACCTTGGGCAAGTTACTTAACTTCTCTGAGCCTCAGTTCCCTCATCTGTAAAATGGGGATTGACTGTGAGCCCCCCGTGGGACAACCTGATCACCTTGTATCCCCCTCAGCACTTAGAACAGTGCTTTACACATAGTAAGCGCTTAACAAATACCATTATTATTATTATTATAAGTGTATAAGTCCAATCCCATTCTGAGCAATCAGAGAGGATGGTAGCGCTGCCTAGGTGAGTCTAACCTTGTTATCAGTTGGTAGGTGGGCAATGAAGGGGAATTAGGGAAACAGCGTGGCTCAGTGGAAAGAGCACGGGCTTTGGAGTCTGAGGTCATGGGTTCTAATCTTGACTCCGCCACTTGTCAGCTGTGTGACTTTGGGCAAGTCACCTAACTTCTCTGGGCCTCAGTGACGTCATCTGTAAAATCTAGACTGTGAGCCCACTGTTGGGTAGGTACCATCTCTATATGTTGCCAACTTGTACTTCCCAAGCGCTTAGTACAGTGCTCTGCACACAGTAAGCGCTCAATAAATACAATGGAATGAATGAACAAATACCGTAAAAAAAAATGAGTCTATCAGTGATTTAACATGCATTTTGGTAAATCAATAATTGAACTCCGCTGACTGACTTCTTGTGTTTCCACTGACTCTCTCTTGACAAAAGGGATGTTTTTTCCTTTTCTTTTTTTTCCCTCTTTGTCAGCTGTAGCAGTCACAGTTGCTGCAGTCTCTTGCAATCACTGTTGACCCTGGGCCTGGGACTGGTCAGTTTATCTAGACTGTAAGCTCACTGTGGGCAGGGAACGTACCTGTTTATTGTTGTATCACACTCTCCCAGGTGCTTAGTACAGTGCTCTGCGCCCAGTAAGTGCTCAATAAATACAACTGACTGACTGAAGCCATCGCCAGATCTGCTATCAGCGCTATCATCATCATCATCAATCGTATTTATTGAGCGCTTACTGTGTGCAGAGCACTGTACTAAGCGCTTGGGAAGTACAATTTGGCAACGTATAGAGTGCTATCCAGGTGAAAGATATGATGGCATAGGACCATGCTACTGGGTCTTTACTGGTTTGTCTGGGCAGCAGTGGTGAAAGTGGAGGGTGGTTGTGGTAGCTGCAGCAGTGATCACAGGTCGTGTGAGCCCACTGTTGGGTAGGGACTGTCTCTATATGTTGCCAACTTGTACTTCCCAAGCGCTTAGTACAGTGCTCTGCACACAGTAAGCGCTCAATAAATACGATTGATTGATTGATTGATCTCTCTTTTGCATACCTCCTCTCTCGCACAAACATACAGCTGCATCAGGGTAGAGCTCTGCATGGCCTTCTCTGATGAGCTAGCCAGTTCCAGGTTGGACATAAATTAATCAATCATGTTTGTGTAGTGCTACAAACTATACCAATATATCACGTACTCCATTCGATGCTTGGAAGCATACAGCCGTGACAAGTAGCATGGCCTAGTGGATAGATACTGGCTCTGGGAGTCAGAAGGACTTGGTTCATTCATTCAATCGTATTTATTGAGCGCTTACTGTGTGCAGAGCACTGTACTAAGCGCTTGGGAAGTACAAGTTGGCAACATATAGAGACGGTCCCTACCCAACAGCGGGCTCACAGTCTAGTAGGGGGAGACAGACAACAAAACAAAACATATTAACAAAATAAAATAAATAGAATAGTAAATATGTACAAGTAAAATAGAGTAATAAATATGTACAAACATATATACATATATACAGGTGCTGTGGGGAGGGGAAGGAGGTAAGGCGAGAAGGGGGAGAGGAAGGAGGGGGCTCAGTCTGGGAAGGCCTCCTGGAGGAGGTGAGCTCTCAGTAGGGCTTTGAAGGGAGGAAGAGAGCGAGCTTGGCAGATGTGCGGAGGGAGGGCATTCCAGGCCAGGGGGAGGATGTGGGCCGGGGGTCGACGGCGGGACGGCAGGACTTGGTTCTAATCCCAGCTCGCCCACTTATCTTCTGGGTGACCTTGGACAAGTCACTTCACTTCTCTGGGACTCAGTTACCTCATCTGTAAAATGGGGATTAAGACTGTGAGCCCCATGTGGGGCAGGGGCCTGTTCAACCTGATTAGGTTGTACCTACCCCAGTGCTTAGTACAGTGCCTGGCACGTAGTAAGTGCTTAACAAATACCATAACAGAAGTATGTTCACTGCTCTCAGAAAGCCTACAATTATTCACACATAGTTTAAGCCAGAGGAAGAACTAGTATAAAGCAAGGCGCAGTATCAGCCCATCAGGTTGAAACAGCTGAACTATATACAAATAAAAATATACGTATAAGCAGGACAGGACACATATTGAATATTGAAGACAGGATACAAGTGCTGAGAATAGATACACAAATATCTTGGCTGTACATTTGGCAAAGCTCAAGGGTTAACTTTAAACAGCGGGAAGTTAGGGGTTGAGAAGCATTTACTTATGCCTATTTTTCTTCCACAACAAGGTGAGTGCTTGGGAAATGACAATTATAAAATGTCATTTATAATTCTGTTCTTTGTCAAGGCATTAATATCGCTAAACAGGTTCCAAAAACATCATTATCATCATTCGTATTATTTGGATTCTCCTACGTGCAAAGTTTTACATAAGTCCTAGGGCAAGTACTAGGTGCTTGGGGAAAATACAGAGATCTGAATTTATATAACTAAGGCTGAAGTTACACGTTAGTGGGTAGAAGTGAAACTTAATGGATAAACCCTTTTAGAAGGCAGTAGAATTAACAGCAGGGAGTAGGATGGGTTAGTAATTTGAAGATGAAGGGAGGAACATGGAGGCAGAGAACTGGGGGTGCGGAACCAGGGGCAAAAAATAGACTAAAATCCGGCTGGAAGATGGTGTTGAAAATAGCTGATGAAACAAATCTGCTGTGCTGATATTTTGCGGGAGGAAAAAGCAATTTGGAAAACAGTAATCCTGAAAGAGATCTTCTACCAGCTCCCTCTCTGCAGGAAGCTTATGTTCAAGCAGCGTGGCTCAGTGGAAAGAGCCCGGCCTTTGGAGTCAGAGGTCATGGGTTCAAATCCTGGCTCCGCCAATTGTCACCTGTGTGACTTTGGGCAAGTCACTTAACTTCTCTGTGCCTCAGTTACCTCAGCTGTAAACTGGGAATTAAGACTGTGAGCCCCATGTGGGACAACCTGATCACCTTGTATCCCCCCAATCAATCAATCAATCAATCATATTTATTGAGCACTTACTGTGTGCAGAGCACTGTACTAAGCACTTGGGAAGTACAAGTTGGCAACATATAGAGACGGCCCCTACCCAACAGTGGGCTCACAGTCTAGAAGGGGGAGACAGAGAACAAAACAAAACATATTAACAAAATGAAATAAATAGAATAGATATGTACAAGTAAAATAAATAAATAAATAGAGTAATAAATACGTACAAAGGGGGAAGGGCTTTGCGTATAGTAAGTGCTTAATAAGTGCCATTATTATTATTATTATGATGATGATGATGTTCCCAGACTGATGACTGCCCTTATAGGAGGTGAAATGTAGAGTGTTTTTCCCAAGAGCACAAACCTTGCAGGACAAGATTGCTTTAGGGCACTATTATATTTATGACAGCCAATTGCAAATAAAAGTGATTTCAGAATGAGAGTGAACAACCAACAAAGCAAGACCTTCACCCAAAAGTGAAGGAATGCAACCACAGCCCACATTGGTGATGGAGCTCTCAGTTTGTGGCTCTAATGTCATGAACTCCATGGGGATTATTCCAAGGGTCATGTCAGTCGGTCTGAACTAGTCAAGGGCTTCAGGGGCTGGCTTTTGGTCTGTATATGCTCACCAGGATGTGAAGTTTCATTTTAAGCAATTTGACTTGAGATATTTATGTCACTGCCATTAAGGTGTCCATTCTTTTTCTTTTCCCTTGTCCTCTTAAATCAACTCCACGTGTGGGAGAGGAGAGGATATTTCTTGTTGGACCATAAAGGATTGGAGACCCTTGCTGTGTCATTCCCAAAACTAGAACATTGATATCGGTATTGATTAATGCTCTTGCAGGAGAGATGGAAATTAAGAGAGTTTTAGTCAGCAGCCACAAAGAAGGAAACAGAGAGACAGGTACTTGAACACAGATTAGCAAATGTGTTGAACCACAGCAAGTGGAGTCTTGAGGCCCAGGGGCTGGGAGAAGAGATGGAAGGGTCAGAGAGCACAGATAAGAAGAGGAAATCTAGTCATCTTCAGAGATGCAATTACAAGCAGTTGCCAGCTTGAAATGTCTGTGAGAAGCAGTGTGACTTATGAATCTTAATTGTTATGGTATTTGTTAATAATAATAATAATAATGATGGCATTTATTAAGCGCTTACTATGTGCAAAGCACTGTTCTAAGCACTGGGGAGGTTACAAGGTGATCAGGTTGTCCCACGGGGGGCTCACACTATTAATCCCCATTTTACAGTTGAGGTAACTGAGGCACAGAGAAGTTAAGTGACTTGCCCAAAGTCACACAGCTGACAAGTGGCAGACCCGGGATTTGAACCCATGACCTCTGACTCCAAAGCCCAGGCTCTTTCCACTGAGCCACGCTTTTGAGTTTACTATGTGCCAGGCAGTGTACTAAGTGCTGGAGTGGAAACAAGCGAATTGGGTTGGACACAATTCCTGTCCCATGTTGGGCTCACAGTCTCCATCCTCATTTTACAGATGAGGGAACTGAGGGCCAGAGAAGTGAAGTGACTTGCCTAAGGTCACACAACAGACAAATGGCGGAGACGGGATTAGAACCCATGACCTTCCAACTCCCAGGCCCCTGCTCTGTCCACTATGCCATGCTGCTTCTCTAACAACCTCAGTGCTTAGAATAGTGGTTGCACATAGTAAACACTTAACAAGTACCATAATTATTATTATTATACTGAGGAGCAATATAACCCAATCCCCTCCTATTGAGAGTAAGGAAAGGAAGAGGGTCTGGAGTTCGGGGCAGTGACTTTTTGGAAGAAGACTTGGCTCTTCACTGCAGTTTTCTGGTTGGGCCCAGGCAGGTCTCTAGGTGCTGAAAATAACTCCAGCTGTCCCTGAGCCGGCGACTGTCTCTAATATGTTGCCAATTTGTACTTCCCAAGCGCTTAGTACAGTGCTCTGCACATAGTAAGCGCTCAATAAATACGATTGATGATGATGACGACTAAGGTTGTTGAGGGAATTTACCTGGGTGTCTGGGTTAGGACTAAAGTAGGTGAGGGAATTTACCTGGGTGCAGCTGGGGCTCCATGGATAACAGGCTGGCAGTGCCAGAATGCTCCATAAAGTGCTCCAGGTGGATTGTAACCATCCAAACATCCACAGGCTCCCCGAGACGTGCCATCAGCCGACTTGAGTCTCCTGGCTAGGCCTGGTTTGAGTCCCTGAGGGATTCTGCACGATCCTGAGATCGAGGGGGCTTTCGGGGGGTGGTGGGATTCATTCTCACTGGCCAGGCTATCTGCTGGAAAAAGCCATACAGCAGGCCACATGTTATTCTTCCAATTTTCTGATTATGCCCGGGGCATTTTTTCCCAAACGATGGGACGGCACTTTTTGACTTGACCCTGGAGAAATCTATCAAGGAATGAGAGAATTTCGGATTACAAGAGGGTCAGTAAAGGAAATGAATTCCAGAGTGGCTCTGAGTAGGCGTGGCTTGGAATAAAGAGAAAGAGGGAGAAGTTGCTGCTCAGATTCCATCAAGAAATCTAGTAAGTATTAAAGAAAACATCCTGTGTGTAAGAGGTAATGGAGGTGAGGACACCTAGGAAAAACAAAATAATAGTAATTGTGGTATTTAAGTAATAATAATAATAATAATAAATGATGGCATTTGTTAAGCGCTTACTATGTGTAAAGCACTGTTCTAAGCGCTGGGGGGGGATACAAGGTGATCAGGTTGTCCCACATGGGGCTCACAGTCATAGCCCCCATTTTACAGATGAGGTAACTGAGGCTCAAAGAAGTTAAGTGACTTGCCCAAGGTCACGCAGCAGACATGTGGCAGAGTCGGGATTCGAACCCATGACCTCTGACTCCAAAGCCTGTGCTCTTTCCACTGAGCCACGCTGCTTCTGTAAGTACTGGGGAAGATAACAGGATAATCAGGTCAGAAAGAGGCCCTGTTCCACACAGGGCTCACAGTCCAAGTAGGAGGGGGATCGGGTATTGAATCCCTATTTTACAGATGAGGTAATTGAGGCACAGAAAAGGTAAGTGGCTTACCCAAGGTCTCTCAGCAGGCAAATTGCCCTGGAAATTGAAAGTGTCGTTACAAGTGCTGTGGCTTTTCTTCTCTTGCTTAGTGACTTAGAGTGGGAAGTCAGGCAACATAGCTTGAATGTTATTTGGCTGTAGTTGACTGAACTGTGTTGCTGCCTTAGCCCTTTATGGGTGGGGGTCAGTGGCAACCAGCCCCATCCCCGGTCCCTGCTCTGAGTGTCTCTTGATCACAACTGCTGCTTGCTGCCACCTCTTTCCTACTAGGAATGCTTGCTCTGTGCCATGTACTGCCAACGCTCGGTGAATAAACCTCCCCCCACCCTCCCCCCTGCCCTGGATTGGCAAGCAAGTTAAAGGGATTTTTTTAAAAATCTGCAGCACTCAGCAATATTGTGTTTTTGGTTTGTGGCTCGTGAGTTCATGAGGTCTGGCTGCACTGTTATTATTTCACCAGTGTGGCATACGAAGAGGGTTGCCATCTATTTTGGTGGCATTCAACACAGTATAGGCACCTTTATTCTATACTGCTCCTGATTTGGAATTCCAATTGTCTTTTGGCCTTCTTGGTTCTCCCTAAATGCAGTATTATTTTCTTCCAGCTTTGTATTTTTTCTTCAGTTTCCAATGTTATCTTTGGAGCTCTGGGGCATTAAGATCATTCTCTTTCCCTCCTTGGGTCAAAGGAGTTCCAGAGAATACATTAAACCACTAAGACAATAAATGCTTTTCTAGCCTTCCACTCCCCAGCTGCTTCCCTCCAGAAGCAGCCTGGAAATTTCCCTGCTGCTGTGCCTCTTATATTTCTTGCTCAAAGAATACCTGTGGTAGCCAGTTTGGAGACTCAAGCCTTTCTCTCCCTTCTTGAGACTCTTTCTCTAAACTAAGAGATTTGGGCCAGATTATGGGAGCAGCTAATTTCCATATCATCCAGAAGGAAGATGTTTTTGAGAGACAGGTTTCTTTCCATGTTGAGAGCTTTTTTTTTTTGACATTATGAGGAGAGTGTATCCATATTATGTCCGGTGGAGAACTAATTAGGATAAAGTGGCAAGTAATGTTTTAGTCAAGTTGAAGTCCTAATTAAGACCACTGGAATGCTCCCAAAGCAAAATGGAGAACTGAAGAAATTATCCGAGTGATTCAGGCAAATGCCTGCTTGGAAAAGGAACAAGGATTTCCCCCTTAGTTCATTTTTTTGAGTCCATGATTGTATTGAGAGGAATATGGTCTAGAGCACATGGTTTCCAGTTCCCATCTGCTGCTAGTCTGCTGGGTGACCTTTCACCAAACATTCAACCTCTCTGATCCTCCATTTCCTCATCTGGAAAAATGTGTCCCTCTTCTTGCCTCACAGGGCTATTGTGAGGATTAAATTAGCTCACTGATTTGGAAGTGCACTAAAAATTCATATTTTGGGTATTCATATAGTACTTTTTCAGCACTACCTATGTTCCCAAATCTAGCATGAATTAGGAATTGTGTTTGAGAGAAATTGTTTTTATTGTAAGGTTAAAAAATTCCATTTGGCAAGTATCTGAGGGGGAAGATATACTAGTGTCTTCCATGCGCTACATTGTTTCCTCCACCCGGAGGGAAATTGTCATTGCTAACCATTATTTAGGCAACATTTAGTTGGTAAGTCTCCCTTATTTAGACAAGCTTCCTCATTTTCTGACGTTTCCACCCACGACAAGCAGAGATCTTATTTTGCTTGATTAAGTGTTTTTGCAGTGACTAATATGAAAACAGAACATAGCCTATGGTAAAACAACACAACCCTCAGAACTTTCCAGTGTGGGCAGAATTAATCAAAGAGGATAGGAGGAGAAAAAACAAGCCTGGTAATAGGGCAGATGAAAACTACTGTAGTTTATGGGGCCCATTCAGGGTGCAGCTGAGACCTCCCCATTCTCAAACGTTTTGGTCTTTGCTCCTGGCCCTGCCATTGGACTGGGTTGGAGAATTGGGAAAAGGGCAACTGTAGAAGCAGCATGTCCTAGTTGAAAGAGTTTGGGCCTAGGAGTCAGAGGATTTGAGTTCTAATCCTGCTCTCTTTATTTTTTTTTTGTATTTAAGGATGTGCTATTTGCCACGCATCGTACTAAACACTGTACAAGATAATCAGGTTGGACACAGCCCATGTCCCACAAGGGGCTCACAGTCTTAACCCCCATTTTACAGATGGGTTAGCCAAGGCCCAGAGAAGTTAAGTGACTTGCCCCAGGTCACAGAGCAGATAAGTATGGCTAGAGCGTGGACCTGAAAGAAGAACCTGGGTTCTAATCCCGGCTCCACACAGTCTGCTGTGTCACCTTGGGCAAGACATTTAACTTCTCTGTGCCTCAGTTACCTCATCTTTAGAATGGGGTTTGACACTGTAAGCCCCATGTAGGACAGGGACTGTGTCCAACCTGATGAGCTTGTATCTACACCAGTGTTTAGTACAGTGTCTGGAGCACAAGTGCTTAACAGATACGATTAAAAAAAGTGGTAGAGCTAGGATTAATCAGGTCTTTCTGAGTCCCAGACCTTGGTCCCCATTTTACAGATGGGGAAACTGAGGCACATAGAAGTTAAGTACTTTACCCAAGGGCACAGATCAGGCAAGTGCTCTGTGATCTTGGGCAAAACACTTAACTTCCCAGTGTCTCAGTTTCCCCATCTGTAGAAAGGGAATTCAATTCTGTTCCTCCTACCTGGATTGTGAGCTCTATGTGGGGCAGGGACTGGGTCCAGCCTGATTATCTTGTATCTATCCCAGTGCTTAGTACAGTGCTTGACACATTTTAAGTGCTTAAATACCGTAATTATCAAATATATTGTTTTGGCATCTGTCACCAGCTATAAAGTCTTAATTACAATTATGAAGTCTTAATTTCCGAGCTAAAACTTAGACTTCATGTTCTCTTACTGATGAGAGTGAAGACAAGGTATGTGAAGGCTAGTAAGTCTCAGTTCCCAGGAAATGTACATGGATTTGTGTAAACTTTGGGTTGTCATTGTCAAAGTGGCACCTTAATAAGCAGCCTCCAGAAATGGTCTCATTTGGCGTAGACACTGGCTCCCTGTTTCAGTCTCCTCCACACTGAATCCAGCTGTTATTTTCTTAGCTGGCATTCCGGTTGGATTCTTCTCTGCTGTGAAAGTTGAATCATCACAATTACAACCTTGCTGGAGGCGTGTAGAGACCTGCCCTCTCTGCCTGTTTCCTTTTTCAGATGATCAGTGCAAGAACATGCACACTCTGCCTTTTGTCGTTTGTGTCTGTGAAAGTTCTACTAGGGGGACTGTGTGTGTATATGTGTGTGTCTACTTTGGTCTACTATGTTTTCAAATAGAAAGTAGTTGCCAAAACCACTTAATTTGCAAGGAAGTTGACGTAGGATGGCAGAAATTTATAGTCAGCATTGACCCGCTAACTTTTCAGAGGTACAGTGTTTGAGATTCAGAGTTCAGCCCCAGATTCATGGGATGGTGGAGTTCACGGCTTCATGATGTATTTTTTTCCCTAGACAAACTGGTATATTCATTTAATTGTATTTATTGAGCACTAATTGTGTGCACTGCACTGTACTAAGTGCTTGGGAGTGTACAACGCAACAATAAACAGTCACATTCCCTGCCCACAGTGAACTTACAGTTTAGAGTGGGGGAGACAGACATCAGTACAAATAAATAAAAATTACAGATATGTACATAAGTGCTTTGGGGCTGGGCTGGGGGAAGAGCAAAGGGAGCAAGTCAGAGTGATGTGGAAGGGAGTGGGAGATGAGGAAAAGTGGGGCTTAGTCTGAGAAGGCCTCTTGGAGGAGATGTGCCTTCAGTAAGTCTTTGAAATGGGGGAGAGTAATGTTTGTCCGATTTGAGTAGGGAGGGCGTTCCAGGCCAGAGGCAGGACATGGACTAGGGGTCAATGGTGAGACAGGCAAGGTGGAGGCACAGTGAGAAAGTTAGCACTAGAGTAGTGAAGTGTGTGGTCTGGGTTGTAGGAGAGAAGTGAGGTGAGGTAGGAGGGGGCAAGGCGATAGAGGGCTTTAAAGCCAATGGTGAGGAGTTTTTGTTTGATGTTGAGGTGGATGGGCAACTACTGGAGTTTCTTGAGGAGCAGGGTGACGTGTTCTAAAAGTTTTTGAAGAAAAATGATCCGGGCAGCAGAGTGAAGTATGGACTGGAAGGGGAAGTGTTAGGAGGCTGGGAGGTCAACAAGGAGGCCGATGCAGTGATCCAGGGGGCATAAGATGAGTGATTTGTATTTACATGGTAGCAATTTTGATGGAGTGGAAAGGGTGGATTTTAGCTATGTTGTGATGGTGGGACCAACAGGATTTAGTGATGGACTGAATATGTGGGTTGAATTCATTCATTCATTCAATTGTATTTATTGAGTACTTAACTGTGTGCAGAGCACAGTTATGGGCTTGTGAGACAGGAGGTGGTGGTGATGCTGTCTACAGTGATGGGAAAGTCAGGGAATGGGCAGGGTTTGGGTGGGAAGATAAGGAGCTCTGTTTTGGACATGTTAAGTTTGAGGTGATGGAAGGATATCCAGATAGAGATGTCTTGAAGGCAGGAGGAGATGTGAGACTTGCGAGAGGGAGAGAGATCAGTGCAGGAGATGTAGATTTGGGTTATATCCACATTGAAGCCATGGGAGCAAATGAGTTTTGGGAGCAAATGAGTTTTCCAAGGGAGTGGGTGTAAATGGAGAGTAGAGGGGACCCAGAACTGACACTTGAGGGGATCTCCCCTCCACACACAGTTAAGGGGTGGGAGGCAGAGGAGAAGCCCATGAAGGAGACTGAGAATGAGTGGCCAGAGAGATGAGGAGAACCAGGAGAGGACAGAGTCAGAAAAGCCAAGGAAGGATAATGTTTCCAGGATAAGGGGGTGGTACACAGTGTCGAAAGTGTAGAGTGTTGTCTGATGGCCCTGTATGTGGCATTTGGCTAGTTAAATTGGGGTCAAGGCGTGAGATTCTAGGTTTTACAAAGAAAATTTTAAAATGGGGAAAAGACATATAGTTATTTCCAAATGTAGAAGGGGGTATGTGAGGTTCCATTTTTGCATTAAATGATTTCGTCTTTAGACTAATTAAAGGCAATGTCCTCTCACTTCAACCCTGAAAAATACTTGAGGTCTGAAAGGTAAATGTGAACAGAAAAATATTTCCCCTGATCAGAAGAATGTGAACTTCAGTGAATTAGTGGAACAAAGTTAAGATTTGGCTCATAAATCAATTAGTAGGATTTACTGTGTACACTAACCATTTCAGAGAGTACAGTAGAGTAAGGTGACATGAATTCTGCCCTTGAGGAGCTTACAGTCTTGTGTGGAGACAGACACAAACAATGAACAGACATTGTAGTGATAATTGTGTTAAGTGCTTACTATGTGCCACATACTGTACTAAGCAATATAAGCCGATTGGACACAGTCCTGTCCTATGTGGGGCTCACAGTTGAATAGGAAAGGATAAGAGGTATATTATCCCCATTTTTGCTGATAAGGAAATAGAAGCACAGAGAAGTTGTGAATTACCCAAGGTCACACAGCAAGCAAGTAGGAGAGACTGTATGAGAACCCAGATCACTAGGACACATTGCTTCCCCAGCGATGAATATATGTATATACCTGTATATATGTATATATGTTTGCACATATTTATTACTCTATTTATTTATTTATTTATTTTACTTGTACATATCTATTCTATTTTATTTTGTTAGTATGTTTGGTTTTGTTCTCCATCTCCCCCTTTTAGACTGTGAGCCCACTGTTGGGTAGGGACTGTATATGTTGCCAACTTGTACTTCCCAAGCGCTTAGTACAGTGCTCTGCACACAGTAAGCGCTCAATAAATACGATTGATTGATGAAGAAGAAGGGCCATGTATATGAGTTACTGCTTAAGTAACAGGATATGTAAGATGTTTCTATAAGTGCTACAGGAAGTTGTGAGTTCACCAGTGCTTAGATGGTACAGAAGTGCTGTAGGAAAACTGGTGAAATGAGAAATTAACCAGGAAGGTTTCCTGTAGCAGATGCGATTTCAGAATCAATCAATTGTATTTATTGAGTGTTTCCTGTTTGCAGAGCACTGTACCTAAAGCGCTTGGGAGCGTGCAGTATAACAAAGAGCTGATAGACACGCTCCCTGCCCACAACGAGCTTAGTCTAGAGGGGGAGACAGACATAAATATAAGTAAATTATGGATATGTCCCTAAGTGCTGTGGAGCTGAGGGAGAGGGTGAATAAAGAGTGCAAAGGACTTTAAACAGGAGAGCTTTGCCTGTCAGATTTGAAGTAGAGGGGCATTCCTGGTAGCATTTGCAAGTGGTTTGAGTACAGTGAGTAGGTTAGCTTGTTTTAAGTTGAATGATGGTATAATGGGAGAAGAGAATGGATAAGTAGGAGGAGAGAGCTAACCAAGTGTCTTAAAACCAGTGGTTAAGTGTTTCATTTGATCAAAATGCTTTGAATACAAAGCAGGGTATCAAGTGCTATCTATAAACTACTTCCATAAATAGAGGTAATACCAGTGTGGCTCAGTGGAAAGAGCATGGGCTTAGGATTCAGAGGTCGTGGGTTCAAATCCCAGCTCTGCCGATTGTCAGCTGTGTGACTTTGGGCAAGTCACTTCACTTCTCTGTGCCTGTTACCTCGTCTGTAAAATGGGGATTAAGACTGTGAGCCCCCTGTGGGACAACCTGATTGCCTTGTAACCTCCCCAGCGCTTAGTACAATGCTTTGCACATAGTAAGCGCTTAACAAATGCCATCATTATTATTATTAGGTGGAGAGCTCATATGATTTTATCAGATGGAGTAATTTTAGGTGAATTTTTTGTCGGAGTTTCAAGAAGTTCATTGAATTATCCTAGTTTTATACTCTTTGTAAAAAATCACTTCTTTTAATGAACAATCATAATAATAACTTGGGTATTAAGTGCTTACAATGCACCAGAAACATGAGAAGCAGCATGGCCTAGTGGAAAGAGCACAAGCACAAGTGACTTTGGTAAAGTCACACAGAGTCACAGAAGTAAATATTCTGTGCCAGTTCCCTCATCTGCAGAATGGGGATTCGATACATGTTCTCCCTCTTACCTAGACTGCGAGCCCCATGTGGGACCTAATGATCTTGTATCTATCTCAGGGCTTAGTACAGTGCTTGGCACATTGCAAGTGTTTCACAAATGCCACATTTATTGTTGTGGTGTGCTAGGGTAGATGCAGGATGTTCAAATTGGACACAGTCCATGTCCACAGGGGCACAGGCTAAGGGAGAGAGAGAGAGAGAGAGAGAGAGAGAGCGAGCAGCTATTTAATCCCCTTTTACCGATGAGAAAACTAAGGGTCAGAGAAGTTAAATGACTTGCTCAAGGTCACACAACAGTCAAGTGGTGTAGCTGGTATCCTGACACCCAGTCATATGCGAACTCCACTAGGCCATGCTGCTTTCTGAATTTCTGTATTCTGCATTTAAAATTGTGACTTTAAAGTACAGCATATGGGGCAATGTTACTCCTCTTTTCACAGACCCAAGAATGGCATTTTTATACGAGAGTTACTGTTATATGAAAGTTGGTCCAGTGGCCACTGAAAAAAAAACCCCCAAAACACAAGAGGATGTGAACGTGTAATAGCATGCTTATTCTTAACATAGTTTATAGTTGGTCATTCAGGGAGGAGTTTGAAAGAATTTCAACTAATCCTTATTCCTTATTGGTGATAACTTTTTCTGGGCATTGGTTTATTTGAGGAACCTTTTTTGAGTGAAAACAGAACCGAGGATGTTTGAGTTCATCCTGACTTAAAGAAAATAACCCACGTTATATTCTTGATGAGAGACTGCCTGAATTTTGGTTTGTAGGGAAAGCATAGTTGCTTCAAAGCTGAAAATAAACTTAGGCTTGTTTGGGTAATGATTCCCTTCTTTGGCTAAGAACTTTCAGCCTTGGGATGTTTAGCAAGACTTTAGCTTTTGAGCCCATCTTGGCTTTATTGTTTGCTGAGCCAATACTTCTGTAATTCCAGTTTATGATATGATCCCTAATACAGGGAGGAATTTTCTGGTGTTTTAAAATGGGTCTTCAGAATTTTGAAAGTTTAAAAAAAGATCAGTAGAATGAACAGAAAAAAGGTCACCATCCTAATCTCTGGTAGTATTGCAAATTTCTAAGTCAACCTATGCTGAAAGTCATTTGTGAGCAGGGAATGTCCCTGCCAATTTTATTCTACCCTCCCAAGAGCTTAGTACAGTGCTCTGCACTTAGTAAGTGCTCAATAAATGCCATTGGTGGATGATTCATGAAGGTGCTTCTCCATCATTATTGTCGTGAACAACATTGATTGAACACCTACTATGTCTAGTGCTCTTTCTTTTTATTCAATCAGTCATATTTATTGAGCACTTATGCTGTGCAGAGCACTGTATTAAGTGCTTGGGTGAGTACAGTATAACAATATAGCAGATATATTCTCTGCCCAAAACGAGTTTACACTAACTTTTTAACTGTTGAGCTGTTTCAACCTGGTGCATTTGCATGCCTCCTGCTTCATACTTATCCTTCCTATGGCTTTAACTGTAAACATATTTTTTATTTGTCTACCTTATTAGATGATGCATTCCTTGAGGACAGGGAGTGCCTTCGTACCATCGTACTCTCCCAATTTTAGCTTTGCTGTTGGGAAAGAGCATTGCTCTGGGGATCAGGAGACCTGGGTTTTAGATTTGGTTCTGCCTGTAGCAGGCTACAAGAATTGAAGACCGCGCATGCACTTTACAATGTGCTGCACAATGTCTGCCTACTCATTCGATGAGCTGAACTTCATCAGACAGTCTGTTTGTGCTCAGGTTTCAGTAGCGACTGCATATCGAGCCAGTTCACTACCAACAAGTGCCACCCTCTTTGGGGAAGAGCATTCTTATCATCATGTCCCAATGCTCCATGACACAACGGTTTATTTCCTTTTTAGCCATTGCTTTCTATTCGTTAGTGCACCACGCGACTAAAGTTTGCCAAGGCTTGTCGTCTGGTGAGAAAGATTTGAGTTTGGTTAGGTAGTATGCATTTAGGGCACCTGTTTTAGCTCCTCTCCATTTCATGGTGAGATCTTTATCCCTAAATAGGGCTGCTCAGATACTCTGTTGCCTCATCCAACAGACAGAAAACTATCCTGGGCTGCCTACTTTCGCAGAACTGCTGTTAAAGTAGAGAAGTGGAAATCATGATGAGAATGATTTATCTAGAAACTCTAAATGATTTCTGAAAACTTACCCTAGAAGTCTCATGAAGTGGGTGCACTTAGTGTTGTAAGTGTTCCTCCCTTTCTCCACTCCCTAGTATCATATCTCCTGCCCAGGCAGAAATAGGGATGCAGGGAGCACTGTCAGGGAATCCAGGACTGCAAGACTGCAAACTCCTTATAGGGAGCATATCTACTAACTACTATAGTTCACTCTCTGAAGCACTTAAGAGCACACAGTAAGCACTCAATACAATTAATTGATTGACAGACAAAATATTAACAATAAATAGTGAGAGTAGGAGGAAGAACAAAATATATCAGGAAGTAGTACATATATATTAGGATGAGATACTAATGATGAAGATACCCAAGCAACCGTTGAAGAGTGAACAGAAAAGGGACACACCAAAAGGATGGAAAAAATGAATGAGTGATTCAAAATCACACGCAGGTTCAACTTCCTTCATTGGAGGCTTTGCTAAAACTGGGATACCAGGAGGTTGAAAATAGAAACAGGCCTTGCATGTAGCAAACACATCAGTTCTTTAAGACTGTAGCCTTACATGCATAAAGTCTAGAAGAGAGTGTTGATTTCACATGGGTCTTATTAGCCACACTTGCATACCTGGACAAGATCTCGCCATCAGCTGAGCCACCTTCCAAAATGAAGTATGTATGTGTGTGTGTATATATATATATATATATATACACACACACACACACACACATCAACCTCATTGTTGACTTAGAAGATCAACTGGCAAATTGAAAGAGCATTAAAAAAATGGAAATTTGAATGAGCACAGGAATAGATAGGTTAGTGGCAGAAAAGCAAATGAAGCTAAGGAAATATTTTATTTCCAAGAGAGACAGTCTGCTCCTGCTTTGAATTTCCCCTCTCCAAAATATGCTGTGATCACAACTGGGCTACACGGTATATACCCTCTCATTAAAAGTACTATTTCTGAATTGATCATCAGAAATTTTAAAGGCAGGTCAATGGTCCTCATCCCACATGCAGGGTAAATTTGAGTTTGTCAGTCAATCAGTCAGTTGTATTTATTGAGTGCTTACTCTGTACAGAGCACTGTACTAAGTGCTTGGGAAAGTACAATTTAGCAGAGTTGGTAGAACATATTCTCTTCCCATAATGAGCTTATAGTCTAGAGGGTAAGGTGGGCATTTTTATAAATACATAAATTATGGATATATATATCTATACATATCCAATATAGATATTATGTTATCTATATAAGGGCTGTGGGGCTGAGGGAGGAGTGACTAAAGAGAAAACTTTTGAGGAAAACGTTTTGCAATTACTTCTTGTTCCTTTGTGAATTATGATGCAGACACTCAATTATGTAAAAATATTGAGAGTAGAGTTATATAATCCCTAGAGCATAATTATTGTCTGTCTTGGCATCATGCAAAGCTTTTAATCTGTAAATAAGCAATTCTTTGTAGTGGAACCAAATGTAGAGTGATTTGGAGTTGGAAAGGACTCATGAATTTTTAAAAGTGAAAACGTATTTGCATATATGTTGCTTGGCTGCCTTTAAGCGACAAAGTGTTTTCCAGTTGTCTCACCTCCGTCTTACTCCCACACCTCTCTGCTTTTTACAGACCATTTCACATCTTTGATCATTGAAACTCTGAACATTCATTTTCTAGGTGAAGTTGTTTTTAGACCTGGGTTTGAAGTAAGGAGCATTAAAACTGAAAGTTTTAATTTTAGGACGGGTGTCGGGTACCTTCTGGAAACTTAAAAGTTCAATACAGTTACTGTCACTGCTAAAAATATTCAAATTCCATGTACTCAAGCTCAGAAAGAAGTAGTATGGTTGAGTCAGAGTTCACTAGAATGGCTGAGTAAAGAATACCTTGTTCACCTTCTGCAGGAATAGAATTTTTTTAATGTTAGAACAGACCCCTTTTCCTAGAAGAGTTCATTTGCCTTTAAAAGGTGGGAGGCTCACATTTCCGGCTAGGGCCTGGTGTATTAGAAATGTTGACTGACGATTTATAGATTGGCAACGGCACACTGCATGCCCCCTCTTGCATCTGTTTTAAGAGTTGGCAAAGCAGGGTTGGAAAAACATGGCAGGAACTAGAATTCATGCTTGATAATTACAACATTCTTGTATACTAATAATAATTATTCTTTCCCCTGCAGTTTCTCTGCCTAAAGAACATTCGGACGTTCCTTTCAGCCTGCTGTGATACATTCGGTTTGAAGAAGAGTGAACTCTTTGAGGCATTTGACTTGTTTGATGTTCGTGATTTTGGAAAGGTAATTAAAATTGAGTTTTTGATCTATAATTTGACTGTGTTGTAATGAATTGTGTGCCATTTGGTATTTCAGAAGATATACTCTATGATTACATGACAATATATATCATCATCACTTGAAAAATTTCTTCTGTCCTTGATGTAATTCTCTTTTTCATGTTTAATCTTTCGTTAGTTTATGTCTGATCATTTCAACGACATATTACCCCAAATTAACAGTAACTCAATTGCAATATGAAAAATTGGAGGAAATATTTTTTACCTTAAAGCAATTTCTCTGAGAGAGGAGCTTTAATTGAATTTATTTCCTACTAGGTATTCCAAATGAATTATTAATGAGGCTCATAATCAGCAGCAGAAACAACAGTTCTTCAGTTTCTACAATATCAGAGCATTATAATTAGATGCTTGGGAAATGTGCAATAGAAATAAAAGATGACATCCCTGCTCTCAAGTTTCTTACAGTCTAAAAGGAGAGACAAGGAGCCACAAATTGCCAAATGTACTATAAGGTTAAGAGTAAGAGAGTAGATAGACATGATTAAAGTACAAGGAATGAAATAACATAAATAGGTAATCCTAATGTAGCGATATGGAGACATGACTAGGAAAGTGGAGATCAATTAAGGAACACCTCTTGGAGAGAAAGCCTGTTGTTGGGTAGGGACCGTTTCTATGTTACCGACTTGTACTTCCCAAGTGCTTAGGTACAGTGCTGTGCACACAGTAAACACTCAATCAATATGATTGAATGAATATGGAGACATAATTAGGAAAGTGGAGATTAATTAAGGAATGCCTCTTGGAGAAAGTGACTTGTTCGGAGAGCTTGGAAGGAAGGCAGGCACTTGGTTTGGTAAATCTAAGAGAAGAGAATGTTCCTTGCCAGGATAATGGAGGGTTTTGTGATTAGGAAGGAGAGATAGTGTCTATCTTTAGAAAGTAACCACTTTTCAGGAGAGGCAGTTTTCATCGTTTCACAATATCAAGCTTAGTGTTCTCCCTCAGTGACCTTATTCTTCTCCCTTGTTCTGATTTATTCTCCTTAGGGTCACTGAACTTAGGAGTTAGAGATAGAGAAGATAGTTATCGGGGGACAGGATCGTGCCTTGTTACTCTCTCAAGCGCTTAGTATAGTGAACACACAGTAAGCATGCAGTAATTTCCATTAATTGGTCAATTTATCCCCTTCTCTGCCGAACAGATGCTCTCTCCAACTCCACAGCATCCCATTCCTTGGGCTCTGACCCAGCATGCCATATGCAAAACATTCCCGTACTTGGTTTGGAGAGTGCTGGATTGCTCAGCCTCTGCTATGCTGTCTGAGGAAAGGCAGGCAAGACAGGCTGCCTCTTGTCCCCAAGCATTACGTGTTGCTTGTCCACATGCTGGAGAGTAGCATCCGGGAGGTAGATCACTTAAAGCCGACTGTCTCTGGTCATCCCAGGGGCCTTTTTCTAATGCTAACCTTCTCACTGTACCTCGATCTCGTCTCTCTCACCACCGACCTCTGGCCCTCGTCCTGTCTCTGGCCTGGAATGCCCTTCCTCCTCAAATCCGACAGACAGACAATTACTCCCCCCATCTCCTCCCCACTTATTATTAAGAAACCACTGCTGGTGCAATTCACCTGTGAATGTATGTGTGGTTGCAAAAGGCCAGTGTGACTGGCAACCCTGGCCACATTGGATATGAAAAGATTGTCTTTGTTGCTGTATTTTGATCTACAGTGCTTAGCGATGTTTCTCTTTTGCCTCTTGGTCTCTTTTTCTGTGTGAAGCTTTTGTTCAAAGAGAGGCACTCCTTCAGTGATGATCATGCACACATTCACCCGCTCATGAACACATCAAAGTAATATTAGTTTTGACAGTATAAACACAGCTGGAAAGATTACGAGCAGTGATCCTTCTAGATGGAGGTGCTTAACCTATCAGTCTGTCACTCTATCGGTATTTATTGAGAGCATAGTGTGTGCAGAACACTGTACTAAGCACTTGGGAGAGTACAGTATAATAGAATTGGGTAAGCAGGTTTCCTGCCCACAAACAGCTTACAGTCTAGAGAGGGGACAGACATTAATAAAAACAAATTAAAGGTATTTATGTAAGTGCTCTGGGGCTGAGGTGTAAATAAAGGATGGAAGTTTGAGTGTAAGGGCAGTGTAGAAGGGAGTGGGACTTTCTCCCCATATCAGAGACCACAGCTCTCCACATTCAAATTCCACCTCCTCCATCTAGCTTTCCACAAATGATTTTCGAGCTCCTTCAGTCAGTCATCCCTTCAGCCAATTCTAGGACTTACTCAGACCCTCCTTAGAACTCATGCATACATGTCTGCTACATTTAGTTTGACCACTTTAAGTTGTAAATATTTGTATGTTTGTCTCCCCCATGAGGGTGTAAGTTTCCTGGAGGCAGGGAATGTGTCACCTTTTTGTTCTGTACTTCCCAAGCACCTAGTACAGAGTACTGCACCAAGTGGGAGTTCAATAAATGCTACTAACCACCACTACTGATCACTCGGCCATTCACTTAATGTTATCTTTTGGTCACGTCTTGCCCCTTCCACTTGGACTTGTATCCTTTATTCACAACCGACCTTGGCCCCTAGCATTTATGTACTTGTCTGTGATTAATTCATATTAATGTCAGTCTCTCCCTCTAGACTGTAAGCTCCTTGTGAATGTGAAGCGTATCCACCAACTCTGTTATATTGTATTTTCCTAATCACTTAATACAGTGCTTTGCACACAGTAAGTGCTCAATAAATACCACTCATTACTCGCTTCTTCTCTTAATGTAAATGAATCAATAGCTATTAACTGTTGCTTTCTTGAAATGATACTTACATTTTTGTCATGCCTATCTTAGAAGGATTAGAAAGATTCCAACTTCTGTGAGAGGATACACTGGAAAGATTAGGAATCTTTGTCAGGAAACATAAAAGATGAGAGTTGGGACCTGACTGTTAAGGCTTTAGGCAGAGTGAACATGGAGGTATTGCTCACCAAATTCCACACCCACTGAAGCTGGGAGGAAGTAGATTTATAATAAAAAAAGGAAGCACTTCTTCGTGCAGAGGTTGGCATTTAACACAGAAACTACCACTTCTACTACCATCTCCAGCCCTCATCTCTGTCCCTCTCTGCAGGCTCAATTTCCTCCTGCCTTCAAGACAGCTCTACTTGACTATCCACTTATCTCCTCAAACTTAACAGAACTTCAAATCATGTCTAAAACAGAATTTCATAACTTCCCACTCAACCCGTGTCCTCCCCCTGACTTTCCCATCAACGTACACAGCACCACCATCCTTCCTTTCTCACAAGCCCATACCTTGGCATTATCCTTGACTCGGCTCTCTCATTCAAACCACTATTCAAGCCATCATTAAATCCTATCAGTTCTACCTTCAAAGCAACGCTAAAACCCACCCTTTCCACTCCATCCAAACTGCTACTGCATTAATCTTAGCACTTATCCTCTCCCGCTTTGATTACTGTATCAGCCTCCATGCTGACCTCCCTGCTTCCTGCCTCTCCCCATTCCATTTCATACTTCACTCATCTGTTCGGATCAGTTTTCTAGAAAAACATTCAGGCCATGTTTCTCCACTCCTCAAGAACCTCCACTGTTACCCATCCACCTTTGGATCAGACAAAAACTCCTCACTATTGGCTTTAAAGCATTCAATCACCTTACCTCCTCCTCCCTCATCTCGCTACTCTCCTACTTCAACCCAGCCTGCACACTTTGCTCCTCTAATGCGAACCATCTCACAGTACCTTGGCATCATCCATCTCGCTGCCGATCTCTTGCCCAAGTCCTGCCTGTGGCCTGGAATGCCCTCCCTCCTCATATCCGACAGATAATTATTCTCCGCCGCTTCAAAGACTTATTGAAGGCACATCTCCTCTAAGAGGTCTTTCCTAAGCTGTCTTTTCCTCTTCTCCCATTCCTTTCTGTGTCGCCTTGACTTGCTCACTTTATTCATCCCCTCTCCTAACCCAACAGCACTTATGTACCTATCTGTAGTTTATTTATATTAATGTCTGTCTACCCCGCCAGACTCTAAGCTCATTGTGGGCAGAGAATGTGTCTGTTTATTGTTACACTGTACTCTCCCAAGTACAGTACTTAGTAAGAGCTCAATAAATACGACTGACTGACTGACTACAAGACTGAAAATATTGGCAGGGATACTCCTAGTGAACAGGGGTTCAAAATACATTTTCATGAACAAAATTACCAAAGGAGGGTTTTAATGGATAGTTCATCTCTCTTGTTATTATAATGGTATTTGTTAAACACATACAATGTGTCAAGCACTGTTCTAAGCCCTGGGGTAAATACAAGTTAATCAAGTTGGAAACAGTCCCTATTGTTGCTGTTAGTGGTACTTGTACTGTGCTTACAATGTGGCAATCACTGTATTAAGATCTGGGTGAGATACAAGAAAATCAGGTTAGACACCATCCCTTTATGGGGCTTACATTCTTAGTAGGAGGGAGAACAAGTATTGAATCTCCATTTTACAGATGAGGAATTGAAGCACAGAAAAGTTAGGTGACTTGCCCAAGGTCGCACAGCAGGCAAAGGGCAGAGCTGGGATTAGAACCCGGTCCTCTGATTCTCAGGTCCATGTTTTTTCCACTAGGCCACTTTGGTTCCTGAGCCTAAGAGGCTGAATTTCCAGGAAGGCAGACCTCCTGAAGTTCCTGCAGGCATCCCATAGCTGGGGTCACAGTCAGAACACTGTGCTAGATAAGCCATTAGTGGCCTACTATGGTTTAATTAATAAATATACATTCATTATGAAAATAGCAGATAAACCATTTCTGTTAAAAGTTTCACAGACATAATCATTCTCATCACCTTGGGATTGTAGGATAGGGTTAATCTTATCGTATTTTTAAAAATGGAGGAACTGTGGTCAGGAAAGGTGATGTGACATGATGAGTGTCTGTTGAATAAGGAGGATTTTATTGCTTTGGTTAGATGGAGCAGATTTCAGAAACAATCATCTGGCATGCTCTGAACTCACTTTTGGAGAGCTGAGAGATTGTTTTGGCTTATTTTCAACTATCCAATATCCATTTCTAAATATTATATTAGAGTCATTTACTTTAATTGCCAGTGATTTCCAGCTCTTTGGATTTACCTCAGTCAGAAGGCAGGCCTGTGACTGAAAATTTTAGCAGCCAAACTGGTTTTTGTTTGCTTGAGTTGCTTCAGGCCAGGTATTATTTATTTCCTCTGTTATCTAGAACTCATTTTGCATTTATTTCACACTGGGCTTTACAACTCACATTGGTTAATTGCTTAAAGCTGTGATAATTCATTTAGAATTTGGCTGCATTCTGCATTATAAGGGCATTCAGTCCACTCATCTGTATATCCAGTTGCTGTTTTTCAATTGTAACATTGGTGTTGCACAATCTGTTTTTCCGAATTTCCTCAAAATCTTTCTGTATTCTATTATTCCTTTCTCTCATTTAACCCACATATTCAATCTATAACTAAATCTTGCCAGTTGAACCTTCACAACATTGCTAAAATCTGTCCTTTTTTTTCCATCCAAACTACCATGTTCATCCCAGCACTTTGCTAAACATCGTTGCTAATATCTGTCCTTTTTTTTCCCATCCAAACTACCATGTTAATCCAAGCATTTATCCTATCCCGCCTCAACTATTATTTCAGCCTCATTGCTGACCTCCCTGCCTTCTGTCTCTTTCCTACTCTGGTCCATATTTCACTCTGCACAGATTATTTGTCTAAAAAGACATTGTCCATGTTTCCCCACTCCTCAAGAACCTTCAGTGGTTGTCTACCCATTTCTGCATGAAACAGGAATTCCTCAACATCGACTTTAAAGTGCTCACTCACCTTGTCCCTCCTACCGCAACTCACAACTCTCCTACTGCAACTCATTACTCTCCTATTATTACTCAACCCATACACTCCACCCTTTTAATGCCAACCTACTCACTATATCTCAGTCTTGTCTATTTCACTTCTGATCTCTTGCTCATCTCCAGCTTCTAGACTGGAATGCTCTCCCTCTTCATATCCATCAGGTAATTACTCTCCACACCTTCAAAACCATATTGGTTGCATGTCTTCCAAGAGGCCTCCCTGAATAAGCCTTCATTTCCTCTTTTCTCCATGACTTGCTCCCTTTATTCTCCCCACCCCCAACCAACCCCAGCCCCACAGCACTTATGTAGTTATCTCTAATTTATCTGTATTAATGTCTGTATCCGATTCTAGACTGCAACTTCATTGTGGGCATGGAATGTGTCAGTATTATTGCTGTGTTGTACTCTCCCAAGTGCTTAGTACAGTACCCTGCACACAGTAAGCGTTCAATAAATGCAGGTGATCAATACATTCCTGCACAATGGAAATTTGATTTTATACTATTACTTTCTTTTCTTTATTCCTTTTTTGTAATGGTATTTGTTAAGTACTTACTATGTCCCAGGGCCTGTACTAACCACTGGGTTAGATACAAGCTAATCAGGTTGGACACAGTCCATGTCCCACATGTATCTCACAGTCTTAACCCCCATTTTACACATGAGGTAACTGAGGCACATGGAAGTTAAATGACTTGCCCAGGGTCCCATGGCAGACAAGTGGAGGAGTAAGGATTAGAACACAGGTCTTCGGACTCCCATCTCCATTGTCTTTCCACTAGACTATGCTGCTTCATTTCTTTTTTCATGATTTAATTTTCTAATCCCTTTTTGGGTGTTGAAGGAAAAATTCTTGGCAGTTCTGGGAATCTGGAGGATGTATACTCAGAGTTCCATTCCAGGTCTCTTGGCCCTTATTACTTCAACTGCTTGTGAAGTTTTGTTACTTCTGCACTCCGAGACACTTGACCTTGTAGTGACACTTAAAAGGCACTCTGATTTCCCCTTTGTTTATCCTTTGAGTTTATTTTGTGTACTTTGTAGTTGGCTTTCAGTACATGGGTATTTTGAGTATGATGAATGAGGAATGACTTGAAGGCCAATTATGGTGTCTGACTTGTTTCTAACCTCTTTTCCTGTCACAAAAGGATCAGTAGCATAAAACTGATGTCTTTTTTCTGATGGACTGAATGTCTTTGTAGACAAATAATCTGTGCAGAGTGAAATATGAACCGGAGTAGGGAAGAGACAGAAGGCAGGGAGGTCAGCAATGAGGCTGAAATAATAGTTGAGGCGGGACAGGATAAGTGCTTGGATTAACATGGTAGTTTGGATGGAAAAAAAAGGACAGATTTTAGCAACGATGTTTAGCAAAGTGCTTGGATGAACATGGTAGTTTGGATGGAAAAAAAAGGACAGATTTTAGCAATGTTGTGAAGGTTCAACTGGCAAGATTTAGTTATAGATTGAAAACTGATGGGTGCCTATCTTGCCCATCAACAGATTGTTCAGTGTCAATCAATCGTATTTATTGAGTTCTTATTGTGCGCAGAGCACTGTACTACGTTCAGGGTAGAGTATAATATAAGAGTTGGAGGCTCTTTTTTATGGTATTTGTTTAGCAGTATGTACCAAGAACTGAATTAAGCACTGGAGTAGTTATAAACTAATCAGGTTGGTCACAGTCCTTGTCCCACATGGGATTCATTGTCTTAATCCCATTTTATAGATGAGGTAACTGAGGCACAGAGAAGTTAAATGATTTGCTGAAGGTCACTCAGCAGAAATGTGGCCAGGCTGGGATTAGAACCCAGGTCCTCTGACTTCTAGTGCTGTATTCACTAAACCACACTACTTCTCCATTTTCTTCACTGCAAACACTTGGGTTGGGGATGCAGAGCTAGGCAAAACGCACCAGCAAAGACTGCTTTGGAATGTGCTCAGTGAAAGGAATAATTTTAGTAGTACCAGGGTTGTGCCCACTCATCTTTGTGATTAAGAGCAGAGAGGTGGTGTAATCAGTCATATTTACTGAGTACTTACTGTGTGCAGATCACTGTACTAAGTGCTTGGGAGAGCACAGTATAATAGGGTTGGTAAACACATTCCCTGCTCACAGCAAGCTTACAGTCTAGAGGAAAACGACTTGCCCAAGGTCCAACAGCAGGCAAGTGGTGGAGTCAGAATAAGAACCTAGATCTCTGGCTCCCAGTCCTGTCGTCGTTCTTTGAGACCACACTGTCACCCAAGGAGATGGTTAACTAGAGAAGCAGCGTGGCTCAGTGGAAAGAGCACGGGCTTTGGAGTCAGAGGTCATGGGTACAAATCCCAGCTCTGCCAATTGTCAGCTGTGTGAGTTTGGGCGAGTCACTTAACTTCTCTGTGCCTGTTACCTCATCTGTAAAATGGGGATTAAGACTGTGAGCCCCCTGTGGGACAACCTGATTGCCTTGTAACCTCCCCAGCACTTAGAAGAGTGCTCTGCACATAGTAAGTGCTTAATAAATATCATTATTATTATTATTATGATTGAAACTGCAGTTCATTCATTCGTTCATTCATTGTCGTATTTATTGAGCACTTACTGTGTGCAGAGCACTGTTCTAAGCGCTTGGAAGGTACCATTCAGCAAAATTGCAGTTGAAAGGACAAGAGGGTTCATACCCACCATTGATTCACCAGGCAGAGAGAAACCTTCCTAGCTCTATCACTGTCTACTACATTGCTAGACATTCTGGGATGGCAGGGGATGGGTGGCAGAAGTGGGAGTTAGCACAGGGAAGCTTGGGGGGAAGAATGAGTGTCTTCCAAGCCCTCTTCTTTGATCATTTCTCCTGCCATCTCTCTTCCTGGATGTTGATTGATTGGAGACTCTGGATGATTGTTTTTGAAGACCCATTAACATGGTTGCTGTGGGAATAGAGTAGGTTCCCGCAGGGAAGGAGATTCGACACTTCCCGCCACATTTCGTTTGGGTCCATCATGGCTCACATTCAGGAATTTCTTTGCTCCCTCCTACTGTACCGATTCCTACTGCAGATTAAGCCGTTTCCTCTCTGTCAGTGCTTGTGGAGAGCTAAGGGTCATTGTCTATCTCAGACAACCTTCCAGATCCTTGAGCGTTCTTCCTGAGAATTCCCAGAATAACTTTCCCTTAAGATTCAGTCTCTTACACATCTTTCTTAGCTCACAGCTTTTCACGTTTAGGAAATAGGACATGAAATCTGACATCCGACTGGGAGAGGTCCTTTATCCACACTTCATGTTTAGTGAAACTAGGGCCAAAGAGGCTCCTTTTTTTTGCCCAAGGAAACACAGCTGGTCCATGCCAGAGTAAAGACTAGGCCCCACTCCCCCTCTCCAGATCTGCTCCTGCCTTCCCCACTTTAATCCCCTGAACTAGAAGCTGCATGGCCTAGTGGATAGAAAAGGTGCTTGGAAGTCAGAAGGACCTGGGTCCTAATCCTGTCTCTGCCATTTGCTGTGTGACCTTGGGAAGTCACCTTACTTCTCTGTGGATTAAGAGTATGAGTCTCATTTGGAGCTTGAACTGTGTCCAACCTGATTAGCCTGTAAATACCCCAACACATAGAACAGTGCCTGGCACATAGCAAGTGCTTAACAAATACCATAAAAAATACCATAAAAAAGGGTAGATTGGTGAATTTGGACTTTCTGAAAGCAGCAGTGGGGAGTTTTAAGCAGAAAGGTGGAATGGTGCATATATTTGTATTTGGGGGAAGAGACTGGAAGGTATGATACAGATAGGAAATAAAAAGAGTACCAGAGGTGGGACTTTGCCTGTGAAGTTAATATGAAATTAGACCCTAATGGTTAAAGAATAAAGTGGCCAGGACATTACAGTATGGAACGGTTAGGTTGACAGCCCATTTACTAACACTCGTTTGTGCCCTTAACAGTACTGCTCAAACAGATCTAGCCCTTTATAATAAGAATAATTCCCGCAGTTCTCTTAAAAATCACGATTGCATTCTTGCAGAATACCATGCTTAGCAAAACTCACATTGGTGTATGTATTTACTCCAGGTTCACTGCCGTCAGTCTCATACAACTTTTAATTCTGAAATTACATCACACTATGTCCAGACAGATGTACATTTTCAGAAGATTCTTTCCTTGGTCAGCTATTGTGTTCTAGTAAAGTGCATAGTGAAAATACATGTTTTGACTGAACTTGACGTAAAGTGAATTTGTTGAATGCTTTTATTTTCCAAAGTTATTTAGCATTACTTATTTCATGTTTTCTTCACCATGTCCCTTATAGATGAGGTAGCTGAGGGCCAGAAGCGCTAAGTGACACACCCGAGGGTCACACAGGCAGGCTGGGATTAGAATCCAGATTCTCTGACTTCCCATCCTGTGCTCTTTCCATTTTAGAGAAAAAGGGAAGCTTGAGCGGGGCATGAAGTCACTGGAAATGACCCAGCCACAAAGTGGCAAAGAGTGTGAAGGGGTGAATCACCCTTCTTTCTCCCTCAGCGGACCTACAGAACCATGCTGATTGCCCTCTTTGGCTCAGGGCAGCCTGTTCTTTGCTGCTGCCCTCCACCCCTGACACAGTTAAGGGGCTCACCAAGGAGGATATTAACATGTATTGAGAGGGTAGTGCATAATTTATTCCTTATATTATGCCTGTAACCCCACTGCTTGTGGCTATTTAGACCATAATGGCTGTGCTCTTGCTCCCTATATTTGTAGATCAGTTAAGTTTCTTGGCCCTTACCCATTAGACTGTAAACTCTTTGAGGAGAAGAAGGGCAATGTTCTGTTGTATTCTGCCAAGTGCTTAGGAGGATGCCCTGCCAATAGGCTTGATCAGTAAATACAAGTGACTGATAGAAGTCTCGCTCAGGTGTCATTGAAGGGGCTAAGGGAATGGGAATAGGGCTAAGACAAGCCATGCGGCAGATTGAACCTGATAGAACAGATGGATTTTTTTCTTGGAATATTTTATTTATTCATAAAGTTCAAAGAGGAATCTCTGCTTTTAACAAAATTCTAATGAGGACTTGGTAATGGGCTTGTACTGTTGATGTAGATCAGCAAAAGCTCTTTAGATTGAATTTCGTTGGTACTTAAGAGCTAAGTGCGGTGCCAGAAGGAGATCTTCAGTTGCATTTCACGGTATTGTTTTCTTCAGGGGAGAATGCCAAAAAGTTACACAGAGAAATCCTTTGGACTCAGACAGGGAAGGGGGGATAAGTCTGAGTTTGTAATTCATTACTTTTTAATGAGAGGAATTGGGCAGTTTGAAATAGCTTCTGGTTTACCTGAGTGTTGTCAATAGATAATTCTTATGGTTGCATCAATATTAACTTTTCCAGACATCCATGCCTTTTCCACTTTTGAGGAAAATATACATCGTGTATTGAAAATACTTAGAAGCATTCTTTTTTGATGGTTACTCCGGGAAGCGTCTGCCTTTCTTATCTCTCTTTGCTGCCCTAATCTTCAAGGCCCTACTTCAAAATATAGTCTAGTAGTTTTATTGTAGACATATTGAAAAGGAAGAGTGATTGGACCCTGGAAACAGATTAGTATTTATATCAGCGTTGGTCAAAGCTCTAGCTCCTTCTTTGATCTCTGGCCCCCCTGCCTGTCTGGTGGAGCCCTCTTATTCAAAACAGGGAATTCTAGGGCCTGGATCACTTTGGAGTTGAATTGATGCATGGGGCTTTCATTCTTTGATGATTTCCCTCAGGTAATTGAGGTGGGGCAAATCCATTAGCAGTCATATGTACTTAAAAGTCCATTGAGCTTAACTCAGCCTTACAAACCCAGATCTTGTAGACGGGCTGGGACAATAAGGAAAAAGTATAGGTTTATTTCAGGGGGCCCTTGAAAAGCTAAACTGTAAGCTCCCACTGGAAGACCTATAAAAGTAGCTAGAATCATATATTCAAACTTTTTTTTATTGTCTTTAGTGCATGGGACAGTGCTCTGCACATCATAGGTGTCTAAGAAATTCCACTGATTGAGGAGATTGTAAAGTAGGACCGTTTAATGGCTCAAGTTGGAAAAGAGTGGTGTTTCACAAGACCTAATCTTCCACAAAACCTAAGGTTGTGAACCCCTTAAAAGGGCAAAACAGCCTTGACTTACCCAGGAGTCCTTGGGTGGTATCTGTTTGGCTCCTAGCTTCTCTATTCCCTTTTCTGCTGTTGCGATAAGAACAGTAGCAGAAGTAACACCAAGTGGTATTGGTAGCAAGAGAATTTGAGCATCTACAGTGTGCAGAGCACTGTCCTGGTCAGTTGGGAGACCTACAGCTCCAGTTAAAGTTGCCATCCCTGTCCCCAAAGAGCTTAAAACGGCAAGAGGGAAAGCAGAACATATAAATTAATGAATCCCTCCTTGTTGAGAGCCAGAAGATAGGTATGTATGATATTCACAATACACAGCTCAATGCATGGCTGTTGAGGGAGTTGGTGAGATGGCTTTACTCACGTTCTCATACTCCCCCCTACCCCTTACCTCTCTTTTCTGTTCTCTTTCTCCTTGGGTTTCAGCCTATTCTCTGAAACACAGGGCCTACCAGAAGCTAGCTCCTCAGTTGAATTTTTCCAACTCTGGTGACTAGCTGTAGTTCAGTAGTACCCCTAGTAATTCTATTGAAAGCGAGGGGAACATTGTTCAGCTTTTCCAATCTGTTCCTCTCTCTTTCTTCCTTCAACTTGTGCAGGAGAAAGGAGGAAAGGAGAGGAGAGGTCTAGATGAAAGAGAAATGACTGTGGCTCACTTTCAGCATGGCTCCATTGGCCACGAGATGTCTGAGAGTCCCATCCAGTTTCATTGATGCACTACCAGAACGCAACCATTTCAGGATCCAACAAATTCCTAGGCCACAGTCATTTTCTGCTATAGCAGGGTAGTTATGTTCTCATAAAACCTCATGTTTTAGGAAAACTGTGTAATTGTGACCAATGATTCAGTGGAGTTAATAGTTTAGGAGGTAGGTCTTTCAAAGATGAAAACCTGACTGACGATTTTCAAGACAAATTCCAATATTATTGCTATGTATTATTTGGTATTTTGTTCAGAAAGCCCAGTGTGTAACTAGTACCATATTTATTTTCTTGTTTTTTTTTTAAAATAGTATTTAAGTGCTTACTATGTACCAGGCACTGTTCCTTCCATACCTTTTGTTGCAGTGAGATTTTGTTCCTTACTAGTTCCTTTCTCCTTCTTGCTACCACTTGTACTTCCATCACTAGTAGAATGCTTTTTATCATTATCACTCATTATTATTTTATTAAATAAAGTTGGAAAACCAAATTAACAAGTAACAAATTACAAGTGAACCTTGTAACAAAATAGGGCTAAGGCAGAGGCTGGGTAACACAGCAGTATCATGTTATGACCAATTCTGCACAGAAATGCTTTCAATTTCTTCCTATGCTGATTCTCTACTTGCACAAACTTAAAACAGTCATAGTATTTAATAACTGCTTACTTGGTGTTTAGCACTTTGCTAAAAACTGGGTAGAGGCAAGATAATCAGACCGGGCTCAGTCCCTGTCCAGCATGCAGCTCATGAACTAAGCTTTAGGAAGAGCAGGAATCTTATCCCCATTTTAGCTGTGAGGAAACAGAGAGGTTAAGTGACCTGCCCAAAGTCACACAGCAGGCCAGTGACAGAGTTGGTATTAGAATTAAGGTCTCCTAAGTCCCAGACCTATGTTCTTTCCAGTATAGTGACTCCCCATAACTTGTAGCTCATGTCACACCCAGAACAGACTCTAGTTGTGGAAAGAACATTCTTTAATATTTCCCTTGTATTATATTAAAATTACATAACAAAAACAAGCATTATAGTAGAAATGACTGTTCTCAGTGTCCATTCAGCCAGCTGTTGTTAATAATGAAAACATGAACAAGTACAAGGAAACTAGGCAGTTTTCTCAAAACATTTACTACTTGATGTCTGAAAATCCCCTGGTAACTTGAGGTAGTTTTTTTTTTTCAGGTTGTGAAACCAAAAATTTCTGTTCCTCAATTTTCAAGTATTGCACAACTCTACCTGTTTATGATATTTTAAAAAAAACAGCATTTCCAAAATCCAGTGTAGGGGCAATGCTTATATAATTATGCAAGTGTCAATCCCAGTAAAAATGAGTGAAAATCTAGCCTTCTTATCAAGCTGCCAGCAATTCCACTAAAAAAAGCACATTCATGGAGCCTAATCTTGGCAAAGGGATGGCAGTATACTTGTCAGAAAGAGACTTGTTTTATCTGAAGAGACAAGCTTGTGTTTGAATAAATGGAGGAACTCAGTGTAATTGTCAACTCTTGTGCCTCTCCTGAAGCATTTGCAGGGCTTTGCGTTCTAGCAGAAAATGTTCATTCACCCCTGAATCATATTATTTAGTGTTTGTTGGAAAAATACATGTTAGGTGAAGGAGTACCTAAATATTCCTATGGATCCAGGGATACAGGAAGAAGAAAGAAGAAAATTGGACATCCAGCTCGTGTTTCCTGCCTATGTGATTCCATCACCATGGAAGCTCATCCAAATGTTATGCAGATGTGACTCATGTATCCTGGAGATTGTGAATTAGCAGCATCATCTAATTCTTTTTTAAAGGGAATAACGAAAAAACAAACAGCAGCAGCTCTTGGGTTAGAACCTGAGGGAATTCAAATTGATGAAAACTGAATCACAAACAAGCCCTTGGAGCAAATCCAAGGGGTGTGTAAATTTTCTCTCTTGAGAGGTTAAATTTAAGGAAATCCTTTTATTTTTATGAAATTTTCAAAACTAGGCTTCTCCAAGCCATGACTTACATGTTATTTTCTCTCGTCCCATTCACAAGGGATGTGCAGAAGCAGAAAGGAAACTGCATGGTTCCTCTGTGTGGTGTTTTTTCTTCTTCTTTTTTGTATATGTGCAGAGTTGTGGTGGTCGCCTGCTTATCTTATCAGACACACAAGAAGCATTCAGGGCCAGGATCAAGAAATCCTGGTTAAACACCATTTCCAGAAGGTCTTTGAAATCTTAAGATTTAATCAAGAGCTAATATTATTTCAAAAGAAGAAAAGCAAACCACCTGGCAGAATGATTTATGCAATTTATGCAAAAGAAACAAGACCACATTCAGATTATATCCTTCAATTTTGCAGAACAGTGACCAGGAGAAAAAATCAGATTGTGCTTTCTAATTTCACCCAACAGTGCCTAAGGAGGGGAAAATGAAAGGGAGAAGATACATTTGAAATCGTGAACACTGTGGTAAAATTTACCTATTTTAATAATTTCCTAGTCCAAACAGAATTTCAGCCTTTCTTGCTAAAAAAACCCCCAAAACAACTACTCTGGCTGTTTCTGTTTCTGTGAGTGTTCCTGTGTAGCCATGTTTTGTTGTTATAGTTGTCACTGGGGGAATGATCCAATCTGAATGGGGGAAGGAGGGGCAAAGTTAGACTGTATACGTCAGTAATGGGGACAGAGGGGAAAGTGTCAATCAATCAATCGTATTTGTTGAGCATTTACTGTGTGCAGAGCACTGTACTAAGCACTTGGGAGAGTACAATATAGCAGTGTAGCAGACATTAATATAAATAAATCATGGGTAATGTACATAAATGCTGTGGGGCTGGGAGGGGGGATGAATAAAGTGAGCAAGTCAAGGTGACATAGAAGGGAGTGGAAGAGACAGAAAAGAGGGCTTAGTCAGGGAAGTCCACTTGGAGGAGTTGTGCCTTCAATAAGGCTTTGAAGGGAGGAGAGAAAATGTCTTTGTCACTGCAGTTCTTCACTTTCCCCAATATTGAAAGCCAAGATGATATTTATGCTGCTCTCACTTTTCAGTAATGTGTTTGTTTTTCCAAGTCTCAAAGCATTATTTGAGCTTGAGCGTGGTTTAGCAAAACTATTTAATTAACTCTTGCTGCACATTAAAGCCTCTGCAAGGCAGGACCATCACTGCACACACAGTAGCATTAGGCAGAAAAAGGTGGAGACTTGAGGGGAAAAAAAGACAAATCAAAGGGAGCTGATGGGTTGCCGGGTGAGGAGGGAGGGTCTGAGCAAGGCTTCCCCTTTGGTGTGATTGTTAGAAGGGCTGACTCTAATAGGCCCTGGACCAGATCACAGCACGAGTCAGTTGGAGGGGTTGTGGATGGAGTCAGACTGATTATCTGGACCATGGGAATAGAGAGGGAGGTAGCTAATACAGATGCTGGGTAGGGAGTGGAGATGGAAGGGCAGAGGGAGAATCTGTTAAAGCCAGGGGGTTTAGGACTGGTGAGTGGCAAGAGCTAATAATAATACTAATAATAGTGGTATTTTCATTCATTCAATCGTATTTATTGAGCGCTTACTGTGTGCAGAGCATTGTATTAAGCGCTTGGGAAGTACAAGTTGGCAACATATAGAGACAGTCCCTACCCAACAAAGGCTCACAGTCTACAGAGGAAACAATAATAATGGCATTAAGTAAGCTCTTACTATGTGCAAAGCACTGTTTTAAGTGCCGGGGAGGTTACAAGGTGTTCAGGTTGTCCCATGGGGGGCTCACAGTCTTAATCCCCATTTTATAGATGAGGTAACTGAGGCACAGAGAAGTTACGTGATTTGCCCAAAGTCACACAGCTGACAATTGGCGGAGCCAGGATTTGAACCCATGACCTCTGACTCCAAAGCCTGTGCTCTTTCCACTGAGCCGAGTTCTTATTATGTGTCAAGCACTGTTCCAAGTGCTGGAGTATATACAAGCTAATTAGGTTGGACACAGTCCCTGTCCCACATGGGACTCATAGTCTTAATCCCCATTTTACAAATGAGGCCACTGAGGACCAGAGAAGTGATGTGACTTGTCTAAGGTCACACAGCAGGCACGTGGCGGAGCCGGGATTAGAACCCAGGTCCTTCTGACTCTCAGGCCTGTGTGCTATCCGCTAGGCCATGTTAGTGCTGAAGAGACTGAAAGCAGAGAGGGATTTGGATGGGTGGGCGGAGAAAGGAAGAGGAAGACCAGACTTGACCTTCTCCATAGGTTTTTGCCCGTTTCTCCATAGAACGGCAGTGCTAGTCACGATGCCACCTAGTTATATCTGTCCATGTAAACCTACCCACAGAACCTGCGTGATTTCCAGGGGTGCTTCTAGACTGTGAGCCCGTTGTTGGGTAAGAATTGTCTCTTTTTGTTGCCGAATTGTACTTTCCAAGCGCTTAGTACAGTGCTGTGCACAGTGTAAGTGCTCAATAAATACAATTGAATGAAAGAATGAATGCTATATAGCATAATCCGGCGGCGGCCTCCGCCTTCATCTTGGAGGCTCCCTCGAAAAGCCAGTTCAGAAACCACATCCCTTTTCCTTCCTCCCGCTCTAGACTCGTTGAGGGCAGGGAATGTGTCTGTTTGTTATGCCCGTTGTTGGGTAGGGACCATCTCTATATGTTGCCAACTTGTATTTCCCAAGCACTTAGTACAGTGCTGTGCACACAGTAAGCGCTCAATAAATGCGATAGAATGAATGAATGAATAATCCCTACCCGCCCCTGCCCCATCACTACTATCATCACCACCAAACCAGGAGAGGCAAGAGAGCCCCTTCCTTCCTCTCCCCCTCGTCCCCCTCTCCATCCCCCCCAACTTACCTCCTTCCCTTCCCCAAAGCACCTGTATATATGTATATATGTTTGTACATATTTGTTACTCTATTTATTTATTTATTTTACTTGTACATATCTATTCTAGTTATTTTATTTTGTTAGTATGTTTGGTTTTGTTCTCTGTCTCCCCCTTTTAGACTGTGAGCCCACTGTTGGGTAGGGACTGTCTCTATATGTTGCCAACTTGTACTTCCCAAGCGCTCAGTACAGTGCTCTGCACACAGTAAGTGCTCAATAAATACGATTGCTGCTGCTGATGATGATCTCTATATGTTGCCAACTTGTACTTCCCAAGCACTTAGTACAGTGCTCTGCACACAGTAAGCGCTCAATAAATGCGATTGAATGAATGAATGAATAATCCCTACCGCCCCTGCCCCGCCCCATCACTACTATCATCACCACCAAACCAGGAGAGGCAAGAGAAGGCTATCTGCCTGTCATTAACTCTGTGAACTTCTAAGGAAAATCTGAATGGTTTTGATTAGGGTCTAGGTCAGGCATAGGAGTGCTTCTCTTGACCCTGCCATTGCAAAGGGGAAGGAAGTGGTCTCTGGCTTTGTGGTGGTGGCTAGTACCCTTATGCAAAAGCTATAGATGGGAGTATACAGTGAGGCATATTGATGCCTGTTCACTTGCTTTGATGTCTGTCCCCCCCCCTTTCTAGACTGGAAGCCTGGTGTGGGCAGGGATTCTCTCTCTTTATTGCTGAATTGTACTTTCCAAGCGCTTAGTACAGTGCTCTGCACCCAGCAAGCTCTCAGTAAATATGATGGAATTGAATTGGAATGAGCAGGCATGTCACCAGGGATGACAGAATCTTGGAATGGAGAGTCAAGGGGACATAGCTTATGCTGATGCCCGCTATAGAAGGGCCTTGAGGTTTCTGAAGGGTTCCTTCATACCAGGAGGTGTTGATGATAACCATCTCACTGTGCCGAAAGAGCCCGGGCTTGGGAGCCAGAGGTCATGGGTTCGAATCCCAGCTCTGCCACTTGTCAGCTGTGTGACTTTGGGCAAGTCACTTAACTTCTCTGTGCCTCAGTTCCCTCATCTGTAAAATGGGGATTAAGACTGAGCCCCATGTGTGACAACCTGATCACCTTGTATCCCCCCCCAGCACTTAGAACAGTGCTTCGCCCATAATAAGAGCTTAACAAATGCCATTATTATTATTATTAAGCACTTAGTACAGTGCTCTGCACACAGTAAGCGCTCAATAAATACGATTGAATGAATGAATGAATCTAGCTCACTGCCGGCCTCTTGCCCACGCCTGGCCTGGTACACCCTCCCTTCTCATATCCAACAGACAATTACTTTCCCGCCCTTCAAAGCCTTACTGAAGGCACATCTCCTACAACAGGCCTTCACTGTTGAAGGGAAAGCCCTTCTTTCCTCTTCTACATCATCCTGACTTGTTCCCTTTATTCATCCCCCCAGCCTCACAGCACTTAAGTACATATCTGTAATTTATATTAATGTCTGTCTCCCCCTCTAAACTGTAAGCTCATTGTGGACAGGGGATGTGTCTATTGTTATATTGTACTCTCCCAAGGACTTAATACACTGCTTCACACACAGTAAGTGCTCAGTAAATAAAATTAAATGATGAATAAATGAATGATGTCTGCTTTAGCTGAGTGTCACTGTCAGTGTCTCCAACTCTGTTGTTTTGTACTAACTCTGTTGAATTGTACTTTCCCTTGTGCTAAGCGCTCAAAAAAATAGTGATTTATCCAACAAGGAGCCCCAGAGGCACCTGAGATCTTTCAGCAGTTCCATTAGCCCTTTCTCCTTCCCTACTTATCTCTTCTGTAATGATACACTGGGACACAGGAGAGAAAGAAACATGAAAAACACCAACATATACTGTAACAATGATCATATTTTATGTATAATAACGCTAGCTGGGAATACACTGTGCGGGCTTGTAAAATATAAGCAGACTTGTGTGGGTGTGTATGTAAAGGACTCCGAGTAGCTTTTGTCCACTGAGAGCATTGTTTCATCTAAAACCACAGTGACCAAATCTAAAGAAACCCAACTGCCTGACCCCCACTTAAGGTAATGATAAATGTTTACTGGTATTTCCTCGACTTCGTATTTCTTTCTATGCAGAGGATTTCACTTGTAATATTGCTCTGACAGTCGGTCAAGTTACTGAGTGATCTAATTTCTGCTCCTGAGTCTATGATATTTTGTAGTATTTTAATTTTGATATCTCCGACTGAGCCTTCTTCATATGGAAATGAAATAATTTTTAGGCATTGCTCTTGTTTCTTTGAGAATTTCTATTTTTTTTCATATATACTGGAATGGTAGAATTCTAGTTTCCTTCAATATCAATAAAATCCAATGTTATGCTTTGGGGCTCTGTACTGAATAGTTTTGCTGATTATCTGAGCTGTGATAGACCAGAATGTAAAAGATATTATACAATTAATTATGGAATAGCTATATAATAATTTATATATATGGCTATGAATAATAATAATAATAATAATAATTGTGACACTTAAGTGCGTACTCTGTGCCAGGCACTGTATTAAACACTGGGGTGGTTACAAGCAAATTGGTTGGGACACAGCCCCTGTCCCACATGGAGCTGAAAGTCTTAATGCCTATTTTATAGATGAGGTAACTGGAACGTATAGAAGTTAAATGACTTGCCCAAGGCCACTCAGAGGACAAGTGACAGAGCTGAAATTAGAACCCGGCTTGCATCTACCCCAGCGCTTAGTACAGTACCTAAAATATTATAAGGAGAAACATTAGGAGAAGCAGCGTGGCTCAGTGGAAGAGCAGGGGCTTGGGAGTCAGAGGTCATGGGTTCAAATCCCAGATCCGCCAACTGTCAGCTGTGTGACTTTGGGCAAGTCACTTAACTTCTCTGTGCCTCAGTTACCTCATCTGTAAAATGGGGATTAAAACTGTGAGCCCCCCGTGGGGCAACCTGATTACCTTGTAACCTCCCCAGCGCTTAGAACAGTGCTTTGCACATAGTAAGCGCTTAACAAATACCATTATTATTATTATTATAAATGCTAACGTGCCACAATTATTAATTATTAGCACAAGTCTTTCTGACTCCCATGCCCATGCTCTAAGCACTCGGACATGCTGCTTCTGTGAATGTAACTGAAATGGTACCTTACCGTCTCTCTCTTGGTTTTAAAGTTTAATTCTTTTTATTATTAGAGAGGTGGTTAAAAAGGTCATTTAAAATAAAATCAAAACTGTATTTTGAATAGCACAACAGGTGTAATGGGAGAAGCTCTGAACCTCTCAGAAATAACTTTATGCCATTTTAATGTCTTTTTTTCAGCCCTTAAAATTGATATTCATGGTAGTGAACTCTCAAATAATGATAGACCATATACAAATGCCATTACTGTGTCAACCAATGCTCCATTCATTCATTCAATCTTATTCTTTCATTTGTTCTCTGTCTCCCCTTTCTAGACTGTGAGCCCACTGTTGGGTAAGGACCATCTCTATATGTTGCCAACTTGTACTTCCCAAGCGCTTAGTACAGTGCTCTGCACACAGTAAGCGCTCAATAAATACAATTGATTGATTCGTATTTATTGAGCACTTACTATGTGCAGAGCACTGTACCAAATGCTTGGGGGAGTACGTTACAACAATAAACAGACACATTCCCTGCCCACCACGAGCTTACAGTCTAGAGTGGGAGAGATGAACATCAATACAAATAAATAAATTACAGATATGTACATAAGTGCTGAGAGGGGGGACAAGCAAAGGGAGCAAGTCAGGGTGACACAGAAGGGAGTTGGAGAAGAGGAAGTGGGGGGATTAGTCTGGGAAGGCCTCCATCTAGCTCCAGATTCAGCCTGAGACAGTGGTAATAGAATGCTTGTCCCTCAGTGCTCAGTTCTGGGTCCCCTTATATTCTCCATTTATACTCACTTATTTGGATAACTTATTCTCTTCCACAGCATCAGCTGCCATTCCTATCCATATAATTTCCCAAATCTCCCATTCCAGCCCTGACCCCTCTCCTTCTCTGCGGTCTTGCATTTCCTTATGTCTTCAGGACATCTCTTCTTGGTCGAGTTGCTGAAACCTTGAACATCCCATGGCCAAACAACACTCTTCATCTCTCCACACAAACCCTGTCCATCCCCCGACTGTCCCGGCACTGTAGCCAATGGTGAGAGATAGTGAGACACCGTCCTCTGTCTTACAAGCCCATAAACTTGGCATGATCCTCAACTCATCTCTCTCATATCCCAGGGAAGTGAGGTGACTTGCCCAAAGTCACACAGCTGACAATTGGTGGAGCGGGGATTTGAACCTATGACATGACTCCAAAGCCCGTGTTTTTTCCACTGAGCCATGCTGCTTCCCCCTTCTAAACTGTGAGCCCGTTGTTGGGTAGGGATTGTCTCTCTGTCTCTGTCTCAAGCGCTTAGTCCAGTGCTCTGCACACAGCACTCAATAAATAGGGTTGAATGATTGTATAAAAAAGGGCTAACCTTTCATGCGTGAGGAGACGGGCCGCTCCGGATTCCTGCTCGCTTTACTTTATCCTTCCTTCCTCCCTCCTTTCCCATCTCCTTCCCTCCTCCTTTCCTTTCTCCTTCCTTCCTCCTTTCCCTTCTCCTTCCCTTCTCCTTTTCTCCTCCTTTCCCATCTCCTTCCCTTCTCCTTTCCTCCTCCTTCCCCTCCTCCTTCCCCATCTCCTTCCCTCCTCCTTTCCTCCTGTTGGGTAGGGACTGTCTCTATATGTTGCCAACTTGTACTTCCCAAGTACTTAGTACAGTGCTCTGCACACAGTAAGCACTCAATAAATGCGATTGATGATGATGATATTCAATCTGTCATCAAATCCTGTCAGTTCAGTCTTTGCAACATCTCTAGATTCCTCCCTTTCCTCCCCATCCAAACTGCTTCCCTGTTGATCCAAGCACTTATATCCCACCTTGACTACTGCATCCTCCTCCTCCTCTCGACCTCCACTCTATTGCCTGGATCGTTTTTCTCAAAAAATATTTGGTCCATATCTCCCTGCTCATAAATATCCAAGGTTGCCTATCTTTGTATCTGTTAGAAACTCCTTACCATCATCTGTAAGGCACTCAGTCAGCTCTCTCCCTCTTTCCTTACCTTGCTGATTTCCCAGCCCACACACTTCACTCTTCTTATGGCAACCTACTCCCTGTACCTCATGTTCATCTATTTTGCTGCCAACTCTTTGCTCAAATCCTCCCTCTTGCCTGGAACTCACTCCCCCTTCATATCCAAGAGACTACAATGCTCTCCAACTTCAAGCCCTCCTAAAATCACTTCTCTTCCAAAAAGCCTTTCCTATGTTCTCAATGGGGTTAGGGTAGATTTTAGTAATGTTTGAAAGTTGAACCAATAGGATTTAGTGATGGAACCCATTGTTATGGTATTAGTTAAGGGTTTAATAAGTGCCAAACACTGTTATAAGTATTAGGGTTTAGACTTTTAGGCTGTGAGCCCACTGTTGGGTAGGGACTGTCTCTATATGTTGCCAATTTCTGCTTCCCAAGCGCTTAGTACAGTGCTCTGCACATAGTAAGCGCTCAATAAATACGATTGATGATGATGCTGATGATGATGATTAGGGTAGATACATACCAGAGCATTTCCTAGTATTACCATTCAATCAGTCTTATTTGTTGAGCATTTCTATGTGCAGAGCACTGTACTGAGCCCTTGGGAGAGTACAATAAAACAGCAGACACGTTTCCTGCCCTCAGTGAGTTTACAGTCCAATGTCCTTGCCGTCTCTGTATGAGGCAGTCAGAGAGATCTGGAGCTGATCACAGACCTGGACAAGAAAACGTTTCTGTATATAAGTGAAGTCACCAAAGAGGAAATTTTCTTTAGGAGAGTAAGCTTTAGTAGCTTTAGTGCAAGGAAGTTGTGTTAACTGGAACCAATGCTGCAAAGAGACAACAATATGATTGGGATTAGTGGCATAATAAGGAAGAGGAAAAGGATGTTGCCATTGGACACGTTATTCTTTTTCCAGTTCTTTATCATCACAGAGGGATGAGGGAGCCTTTAAATCAGAAGCTAGTAGTTTCCAGCTAAGTCAAATACAAATGTGCTGAAAGACACATCCATTGAGCCATTATACTTTCACAATTTGCTGTCTGAGTTATGGAGTGCCACCTGGAAGAGGTTCAGTAACATTCCTTCTCAAATACTATTTGTTTTAATGATCTCATTTAAAGTCTGGGGGACCATTATGTTTTTCCATTTTGTTCTATTTGATTGTATCCTAGCTTCAGATGGGCAACCAGTAAAATATTTTCCATGTCTTTTTTCCCAAGATAGTTTGGTAATATGAAAGATAACTTAGAGGGAATAATATACAGGGTATGTACCTGGCCTCATCCGAGTCACTGCTTCAGTGTGTATAATGAAGGCATGTTGGTCAGAAACTCTGAAAGTAGCCAATGCACTAGGAGTATCCTGCTCAGGAAAACTGAAGCGTGTTCTGCATTAAGGACATTTCTGTTTGTCTTTTCAGCCTCACCTGGGCTGAACCAAGATTTCCATTCTCACCCAGATGTAACGTCGGGATTACTGTCTGGACTGTTAGCTGCTTGTGGGAAGGGCATATGTCTACCTACTCTGTTGTATTATTCTCTCCTAAGGGCTTAGTATAGTGTTTTGTACACAATAAGAGTTCAGTGAACACCATTGTTTGGTTGATTTAACTGGTGATGGTCAACTGGGTGTTGACTGTAGCACTGCAAGGTGTGTAGGGGAAGTGCTCTGAGGAAAGTTGTCAGTGGCCAGGATGGCATGAATATCTCTATCTAAAATAATCCCCCAGACATTGATTTCATCCTTCACCCTTACTGAACTTTTGGACCGCATTACTAACAATATTTGAGTTTTACTGACTTGGGTAGAAGGATGGATAGCAAGGCAGGAGTTGGATTTCCAGACTCATCAGCCTTTGGCTGGACAGTCAGCCGGATGCTGACCTGGATGGGGGAGAGAATAAGCTGGCTCCTTTTTATGTAGGAAAAGTGAAGGTCCCTTAACCTTTTGTGAAGGGCTGGTTTGTTTCTTGATTACAGCAATGTGTGCTGCTGCATTTGCACCTTTCTGAATTAGACACTATTCTTCAGGGAACATCTCTTTTTCTCTCCTAATATGGAAACACCGTGGTGTTCATTCTTTTTACTTTCTCCTATTGAAAGCTCCATTTTTCTTTTACTAGACCAGGTGTTTGTATTTTCTTTAGGGACTGTTTTGTTTAGAACAGAGCTCAGCAGGCTTCCTTCATTTTAGGTAGAGAAAAATGAAATATCTATTGTAACCCAGGTGCCCCAGTTCAGTCAAAATTCTGTTCCCATTGAGGCCACTGTGCAGAACTGTAAATGGAAAGTGGCTCATAAAACTGTCACCGCATCTCTGTCGAAAGGGTAAGCTGGATGTAACCATTCCAGGAGGGACCCTGGAGTGAAGAATTCATTTCTTAAGCCCAACATTTTACCCAGGAGTGAATGACATGAAGAGCATTATTTCAAGTATGTAGAGAAAAGATACATATCAGTAGAAAAGCAATGTGACCTAGTGGAAAGGACACAGGCTCGCGAGTCAGAGGACATGGATTCCAATTCCAGCTCTGCCACGTGTCTACTATGTGAACTTGGGCAAGTCACTTAGCTTTCCTATGCTTTATTTTCCTCATCTGTAAAATGGAGTTTAACGTCTATTCTCCTACTTACACTGTCAGTCCTGTGTGGAAGAGGGACTAGTTCTGACCCGATTATCTTGTATCTACCCCAGGTCTTAGTACACTGCATATTAAGTGCTTAACAAATACCACAGCTACTGTTATTTTTAGAGGTATATTTTTCAACCTGGTGGTCTTGGGAAAGTTCTGAGATAGATCTTGTACATAACACTGAGCATCTGCCTAGCCAAAGGACTTTCCCAATTTTCCTTGACTGAGCATAAGTTTGAGCACTCAGTGTGTTTTATTTTATATTCCAAGTTCTCTACCTTCCTTTTGGAAGTCTCTGTTGAACTCAAAAAAAGCAAAGGTGTAAATTAAATTCCCTTCTTTTGATGGAATGGAAAATTTTGCCACCTTTTGCTCTTTCAAAGAGAGGTTCTACCGAGTTGCAGAGGATGATTGCTTTACTGCAGATATTTATTTGACGTATCACACCAGTGTTTTAGATTTGGGGACAGGGCCTGTTTCCAATTTGATTATACTGTGCCTACCTTAGTGTTTTGTTCAATTCTTGGCATATAGTAAGGACTTAACAAATGTTGTTATTGTTGTTATTTTGCAGGTGTCTGTTGTCCAGTAGTTGCTGTTCAGCTGTCCAGTTGGTTTGCAGAGTGCTTAGTGGCACTTCGCTAATAAATGTTCATTACTAGGGAAGGTTTGGAATCATCATTACGTGCTTACTGTGTTCAGAGCAGTATACTAAGCACTTGGGAGAGTATATTAATGTCTGTCTCCCACTCTAGACTGCAAGCATTTTGTGGGCAGGGAATGTGTCAATAGCTATATTGTACTCTCCCAAGCACTTAGTATAGTGCTCTGCTAACAGTAAGTGCTCAGTAAATTCATTCATTCATTCATTCAATCATATTTATTGAGTGCTTACTGTGGGCAGAGCACTGTACTAAGCACTTGGAAAGTACAGTTCAGCAATTAAAGAGAGGCAATCCCTGTCCACACCGGGCTTACAGTCTAGAAACGGGGAGACAGACATCAAAACAAGTAAACAGGCATCAATGTAATTAAATTGAATTATATGTACATGTAAAAACAAGTCAACAGGCATTAACACAAATAAATAGAATTATAGATATGTTTATAGATACACAAGTGCTGTGCGGGGGGGAAGGGGGTGGAGCAAAGGGAGTGAATTGGGGTGAGGCAGAGGGGAGGGGAAGCTGAGGAAAAGGGTGGCTTAGTCTGGGAAGGCTTCTTGGAGGAGGTGAGCCTTCAGTAGGGCTCTGAAGGGGCGAAGTGTGATTGCTTGGCAGATTTGAGGAGGGAGGACATTCCAGGGCAGAGGTAGGATGTGGGTTAGGGGTCGATGGCCGGACAGGCGAGAATGAGGTCCAGTGAGAAGGTTAGCACCAGAGGAGCAGAGTGTGTGGGCTGGGATGTAGAAAGAGAGTTTTGTTTTGTTGTTTGGTTTTGTTTTCATTTTGTTTTGTTGTCTGTCTCCCCCTTCTGCAGTGTAAGCCCGTTGTTGTGTAGGGACTGTCTATATGTTTCCGACCTGTACTTCCCAAGCGCTTAGTACAGTGCTTTGCACACAGTGCTGAATAAATACGATTGAATGAATGAATGAATGAGAGAAGGGATGTAAGGTAAAGGGGGGCAAGGTGAAGGAGAACTTTGAAGCCAACAGGGGAGTTTTTGCTAGGTACGGAGGTTGATAGGCAACCAGTGGAGATTTGTGGGGATTGGGGTCCTCCCGTGGGACAACCTGAACACTTTGTAGCCCCCCCAGCACTTAGAACAGTGCTTTGCACATAGTAAGCGCTTAACAAATGCCAACATTATTAGTGGGGTGACATGCCCAGAACGTTTCTGTAGAAAGATAATCCGGGCAGCAGAGTGAAGTATGGACTGAAGTGGGGAGAGACAGGTTGGGAGGTCAGAAAGAAGGCTGATGCAGCTTGGCTCAATGGAAAGATCACGGGCTTGGGAGTCAGAGGTCATGGGTTCCAATGCCGCCTCTGCCAATTGTCAGCCGTGTGACTTTGGGCAAGTCACTTAATTTCTCTTTGCCTCAGTTACCTCATCTGTAAAATGGGGATGAAGACTGTGAGCCCCATGTGGGACAATCTGATCACCTTGTATCCTCCCCAGCATTTAGAACAGTGCTTTGCACATAGTAAGTGCTTAACAAATGCCATCACTATTATTCGGGGTAGGATGAGTGATTGTACTAACGTGGTAGTGAATGAATGAATAAACACAATTGAATGAATGAATACAATATATCTGAATTGATAGATATGTTTCCTGCCCACAAGGAGCTTACACTCTAGAGACTGTGCATTCCTGAATACATCCAGAAATGGTCAGTCTAGCACACGATGACAATAGTGTCAATATCCTCTTGGACTTTCTGTTGGTTGATAATTTAGTCCATAAGATGCTACTTCTTAGATCTAAGGGCTTCCAGGTGTCTTTAGTTTATTTAGAAGTGGAATAGATATTGGTGATTGCAAGCTAGTGATTAGCAGATTCCGTGAACAGTTGTAGATCATTGTGCCCTTGACCCAACACTACCTTATTTAAATGATGAGGTTCTCTGCAAAGGACTGAGCCTATCTGAAAGGTAAAGTGGAAATGCAAATGGAGAATTGAGAAGGAAGGCAGCACCCAGAATTCTACAGAGTTTAAGGACTAAAGTACCATATGTGTATGTATTTTTGGATGAAAGAGTTCTTGTCAGGTTCATTATGCCGTTTTTTAATGGTATTCGTTAAGCGCTTACTACGTGCTAGGCACTGTGCCAAGTGCTGGTGTCCATACAATTTGTTCTGATGACTTGACACCTGTCCACATGTTTTGTTTTGTTGTCCTTCTCCCCCTACTAGACTGTGAGCCTGTTGTTGGGTAGGGACCGTCTCTATATGTTGCCAACTTGTACTTCCCACACAGTAAGCGCTCAATAAATACGATTGAATGAATGAATACAAGATAATAGATTAGACAAGAGCCCTTACTCTAGATGGGACTCACAGTTTTAATCCCTATTTTACAGTTGAGGTAACTGAGACACAGAGAAGTTAAGTGACTTTCCCAGGGCCACACAGCAGACAAGTGGCAGGACCGGAATTAGAACCCAGGTCCTTCTGACTCTGGCTCATGCTCTATCCACTAGGCAACACTGCTGCCCAAAGTGGAAATAGTGTGGAGGCTTATCTAGAAAATCTTTTTAGCACCATCAGTTTGGGTAATGCACAGAATACATCCTCAACACCCCCAGTATAAAACACTTGCTGGGGAAACTGTTAGATCCTTGGGTTGGTAATGGAAATGAACCTATTGGATTACTTGGTTTTATGTACAAAAGCACATTTTGAACTTAACACACTTTATTTTTTATTCACGTTTCTAGCTACCATAATAGAAGTAGGCCAGCTGAGCATATAAAAGCTTTGTACCAGATGGTTTGAGTTGAAGGATTGATTTCAATAGAGTTTGCACAATACATCTGTTCTGAGACATAAAGTATTATGGTTCTAAAGTCATCTGCTCTGTTAATGGTGATCTCATTTGCCTTAATAGCAGTCACGGATACAGAGTAACCACTGGGGTTGAACCAGAAAAAGTAGGGGATTGATTTCTTAAGCCCAGAGCACTGAATCATTATTATTTACACTTTTTTCTCCGTCATGTTGCAAAGATCATGTCTGGTGTGATATCTTTTAGTCTGAAGTCTCACTGTGATCCAGGGAGGGTCTGCCTTGTAGGAAGATTATTTATTCATTCATTCAGTCAGTCGTATTTGTTGAGCACTTACTGTGTGCAGAGCACTGTACTAAGCGCTTGGGAAGTACAAGTTGGCAACATATAGAGATGGTCTCTACCCAACAGCGGGCTCACAGTCTAGAAGGGAGCACATACTGTGTGCAGAGCCCGGGATTAAGCACAGGAAAAATATATTCAGGCGATAACTAGACACAGACCCTGTCGCTTGAGGGGATCACAATAATATACACTGTTGAGATGAATTCTGGATTGCATCTTATAACCAGTGAAAGAGTTATAGTTCCCATAGCAAGTTCTCCTATCTTTCTTTTTGAAGATGGGCATAATGGTGACATAATTGCAATCATGTGGAATCTCTTCATTGTTCCATATATAGAGGAAGGCTCTTATAGCTATCCCTCCTTACTGGTAAATTTCTGTGAGCGGGCCATCACATCCTGGTGCTTTACCGTTTTTCATAGTTTGTGGTAGTGCCATCTTCAAATTAGGGCTGAGGTCATGCTTTGAAGGGCCTCATCTTTGGCAGGTTTAGCATATCATAGTAATGAACTTCCTGTCTGTGTGTCTGCAATAGGATCAAGCCATCTGTATGGGCATACCCCACGGTACAGTCATTATAGGTACCTCAAAAATGTGGATATATCATGAAGGCCTGTTTTGTGGGGTTAGGTTTTCTCGTAAAATTACATCTTAGGATGTAGAATCCATTCCAGTGCCACTGGAAAAATGTAATGTGATGTGTAATATTTTGGAAGATTAAACATTGCTAAACTATTATCTACTTTCTGCTACAGTAAGTCAAAGCATAGTCACAAAATTAACTGAGTTGTACTATGATTACTCACCTGTGCTGGGCAGCAGCAGTATGAGGGAGTCTAGGAGAGAGACACAGGTTTATCACGCGTAAGGAGGCAGTGGTAAACCGCTTCTGTATTTTTGCCAAGAAAACTCTATGGATCCACTACCAGAATGATTGCAGATGGAGGTGGGGCGTTCTGGGAGAGACGTGTCCATGGCATCGCTGTGGGTCGGACACGACTCGACAGCTTGAGACACGACTCGACAGCTTGAGACAACATCAACAACTATGATTACTCAATCAACGATATTAACTGCATACTTAGAGCATTGTGCTGGGTTTGGGAGTAACAAAATCCCTGCCCTCAAGGGGCTTAAAATATAATTGGAAAATGAACATGAAAATACATTTCAGGTAGGAGAAAGCAGTAGAGTTGTAACGATATGTACATAACTACTACAGGTTTGAGGGGGATGAGTATTCCAGGGTTTAGGTGACACACAGAAATGCTGAAGGTGGGTAGTATAGGAACAGAGATGAGAGATTAATCAAGGAAGGTCTCTTGGAGATATCATGACATCTCACTCATGTAAATCCTCAAATGTTGAATCATAGCTATAATTCTATTTGTTCTGACGATTTTGACACCTGTCTCCATGTTTTGTTTTGTTTTGTTGTCTGTCACCCTCTCCTAGACTGAGAATCCGTTGTTGTGTAGGGACCATCTCTATATGTTGCCGACTTGTACTTCCCAAGCGCTTAGTAAAGTGCTGTGCACATAGTAAGCACTCAATAAATATGATTGAGTGAATGAATGGATCAGGTATGCTTAGCTACTGAAATTTTATCTACATTCATTACATCCAGAGGGTATGGATGAGCTGATGTGGGGTCAGTTGCTGGATCTGGTGAAATGTTCTCCCACATTCCTTACACTCATAGTGTTTCTCTTTAGTGGGTACCCTCTATTGCTTAACAGTCTTTGCAGGAGGTTGCAGAAGTCTAAACTTGCTTTCTTGACTGAGAAAGTTGTTTTTTAATTTTAGTGAAAAATGGATCCAATGGGTTTTTTTTTTTATGAAGCACTGTCTGGTAGGCCTTCACAATATCTCTGCATACCTTCGAGCTCCTCCATCAGGGTTTTCTTCAGTCATTTTAAAATACTTTTTTGAGTACTGATAGAAGAAACTTTCATCCAAAAATCTTAGCAGATGATGGTGCTAAGATTCTAGCTTTAGTGACAGCCACTTCCACCACCAGGAACACTGGGTTGCTCCTTCATCCAAAAGCAGCACAGAATTGGAGTGAGGTAGATGGGCTAGGTTTTTAGATGGCCTTTTCTAACATGTCGTGATTCTCTGCTGCTTTTCGATAGAGCAGTTTATCTTCAGGTAGGGGCAGGAGAAATAGGATGTAGAGGGAATTGAATTTTCTGCAGTGATTGGACTATACCCTGGGCAGGGCTTATGGATTCTGGGCTACTTCATCAACTAGTGGGTGACACATCTCTGGATTTAATGTGTTACGATCATTCAGAATTGGGGTGTAGATGACACTCGGAGTTGATAATGATCAAAAGTCCTTAATGTAATGGTGGTCAGCGTACCTCTGGATTTCTGGAGCTGTGGTATCTCACCACTGGCTGTAGATATTTTTCAGTTTGGCCTCTGTCATACTGCAGGAGGTTGTAGACATCAAGTCCATACTGAGCCCCCTTTTTTCTCTCCTCCTCCCCACCCCCCCCCACCTTACCTCCTTCCCCTCCCCACAGCACCTGTATATATATTTGTACAGATTTATTACTCTATTTTACTCGTACATATTTACTTATCTATTTATTTTATTAATGATGTGCATATAGCTTTAATTCTATTTGTTCTGACGATTTTGACACCTGTCTACATGTTTTGTTTTATTGTCTGTCTCCCCCTTCTAGACTGTGAGCCTGTTGTTGGGTAGGGACCGTCTCTATATGTTGCCGACTTGTATTTCCCAAGCACTTAGTACAGTGCTCTGCACACAGTAAGCACTCAATAAATGTGATTGAATGAATGAATGTAGGTCTGGTCAGGTAGTTTTTTTTGAGGTGAGTTTTTAATCATAACGTTATTTTCATCAAAAGATTCTGGTGATACCTCCTTGCCTCACCCAAAATTCCAGTAGCTGTCTGCTAGGTGATATCTTGGAAAAGCATCCATTCACTGTTTACATTGGCAGTTGTTCCTTGTCCCAGTTCCGCTTTTCAGGTGGCAGGTGTTCTGATTTTCTGGTATCTTGTAATGGAAAGTCCTTTCCATTGGCTTAAAAGAACTCAGTCACCTTGCCCCCTTCTACCTCACCTCACTGCTCTTCTGCTGGCTCAGTGGAAAGAGCCTGGGCTTTGGAGTCAGAGGTGATGGGTTCAAATACCGGCTCCGCCACTTTCAGCTCTGTGACTTTGGGCAAGTCACTTAACTTCTCTGGGCCACAGTTCCCTCAACTGTAAAATGGGGATGAAGACTGTGAGCCCCCCGTGGGACAACCTGATCACCTTGTAATCTCCCCAGTGCTTAGAACAGTGCTTTGCACATAGTAAGTGCTTAATGAATGTTATTATTATTATTATTATTACTACAACCCAGCCCGCATGCTTTGCTCCTCTAATGCCAACCTACTCCCTGTACCTCAATCTCGTCTATCTTGCCTCTGACATATTACCCACGTCTGGCCTGGAATACTCCTCCTTTTCATATCCTTCAGACTAATCACTCTCCCTACCTTCTAAGCCTTATTTGAAGGCATTTCACCAAGAGGCCTTCCCTGACTAAGCCCTTATTTCCTCTTCTCACACTCACTTCTGCATCACCATTGCAATTGGATTTGCTACCTTTATTCACCTCTCCCTCAGCCCCAAAACACTCATATGAATATTTGTAATTTATTTATATTAATGTCCATATCCCTTTTTAGACTGTAAACTTCTTGTGGGAAGGGAACCTGTCTACCAGCTGTTGTGTTGTACTCTCCCAAGTGCTGAGTACAAAATTTGGCAAACAGTAAATAAGATTGATTGTAATTAAGCCTCTTTTTGGTAATTTAGAGCATATGAAGTGGTGGTCTGTTTGGCCTTTGATAACTCATGTGGTTGCAGTGGTCCTTATATTTTCTCCTGTATGAAATGGCACTGAAAAAGGGTCAGAGAGACATTCCATCCTGGAGGGTTTCACCAGCTCTTCCAACACTTTCCTTTGCTTTCCTTTCCTTTGAATTAACGGATTTCAGTAGTCTTCATTTGCCCAAAATAGAACCAAACTAGTTCAGTAGATTTTTGTCATAAATATTATTTATTAGGGTTAATGGGATTTAAACTGTTTGAAACATCTTGGTTTGGGGTCCACACTGCAGGACCACAAGTGTAGTCTATGAAGCACTTCCTAGAAGTTTTTGGTTATCCCGGTCCTTCACAAGCTATCACAGAAGTTTTAGACATAGGAATTTAGGTTTATTATAAAGACAGAAGGAGGGAAGCAGTATAGTCCAGTAGAAAGGGCATGGACCTGCAAATCAGGAGGCTTGGATTTTAAACCCAGCTCTGCCACTTACCTGCTTTATGACCTTGGGCAAGTCACATAGCTTTTCTGTGTGTCAGTTTCTTCATCTTTAAAATGAAGATGAAGTAACTGTTCTTTCTCCCTCCCTCTTGGACTAGGAGCCATGTGGAACAGATACTGTGTCTGACCTAAACTTCTATCTACCCTAACTCTTAGTACAGTGCTTAGCATGTGGTAACCGCTTAACAAAATGCAACAATTGTTTTTGTTATTAGAATGGAATAGGGAGATTGTCGAAGCCCTGTGGGAAGAGATCAGCTCTTCTTTATTTTGCTCCCCCAAGCGCTTAGTACAGTGCTCTGCACACAACAAGCACTGATTGATTGATTGCACCCACCTATGAACAATTATGAAGAAAGCTACACAGTGATAATGATAGTATTCATTCAGTCATTCGTATTTATTGAGCTCTTACTGAGTGCAGAGCACTGTACTAAGCGCTTGGGAAGTACAAATCGGCAACATATAGAGATGGTCCCTACCCAACAACAGGCTCACAGTCTAAAAGGGGGAGACAGACTACAAAACAAAACATTCATTAATGAATTAGTATTCATTAAGTGCTTACCAGGTGCCAAGCAATGGGATAGACATGTGTAATCAAATCAGATACAGCCTCTGTCCCTCACAGGGTTTTAATCTAAGAGGCACAGAGAGCTGGTATCTTAACCCCATTTTACAGAGGAGAAAACTGAGGCTGACTGGTTAAGGGGTTGCCCAAATTCTCACAGAAGGTCAGTGGCAGTGTCTCCTTATTCTCAGATCCTGACTCTTTTCAGTAGCCTTCATCATCATCATCAATCAATCAATCGTATTTATTGAGCGCTTACTATGTGCAGAGCACTGTACTAAGCGCTTGGGAAGTACAAATTGGCAACATATAGAGACAGTCCCTACCCAACAGTGGGCTCACAGTCTAAAAGGGGGAGACAAGGGGGAGTAGCCTTCCCCTCTTTGAGCAGGGGATAGAAAAACATCAATCAGTCAGTGGTTAGTGAGTGATTACTGTGTACAGAGCTCTGTAATTAGCACTTGGGAGACTACAGCAGAGTTGGTAGATATATTCCCTGACAAAAAGAAGCTCAACACCTAGGGGCCAGATGGAAATTAATATAAATAAATGAATTACAGATTTGTAAATAAGTTCTGGAGAGTTGAGGGAAGGATGAGTATCAAATACTAAAAGGGTAAGAAGCAGGGGAAAAGAGGTCTTAGTTATGGAAGGCCTCTTGGAAGAGATGTGATACTAATTAGACCTTGAAGGTGGGGAGAGTGGTGATCTGTCTTAAATGGAGGGGGAGAGAGTTCCAGGTCCGAGGGAGGCTGTGGGCCAGGCGTCAATGGCAAGGTAGATAAATCAAAATACAGTGAGTAAATTGGCATTGGAGGAGAGAAGTGTACCGACTGGATTTTAGTGGGAAGTCAGCAAGGTTAGATAGGAGGGGTTGAGCTCATGCCACGTTTTAAAGGTGATGGTAAGCAGTTTCTGTTTGATGTGGACGTGGATAGGCAACCATTAGTGGTTTTCGAGGAGAGTGGAGATGTGGATTGAGTGTTTTTTTTTTTGTTTTGTTTTGTTTTAGAAAAACGATCCCAGCAGCAGAGTGATGTGTGGTCTGGAGTAGGAGAGAGAGAGGAGGCAGGGAAAAACATGCTTTTACATGGTGCCTGTCATCGGCCATCATTGTTCCCTCTTGTTTACTTCCTGAATGAACTTCCCTCTTTCCTCCTGCGTGATACTGTTGCTCCCTGCTGCATTTAGAAGCTTGTAAAAAGAAAAAGATAGATTGTAATGTTGAAAGCCTGTGTGTTTCAGGTTAGTGTTTAGTATAAAGCCCGGTGACTCTTATATTTGGTAAAGGAGTAAACACAAGGCTTGTTACCACTTGGTGCTACCGTGTTTGAAAATCATTCTGTTTCACTTTATTAGAGATAGGGTTGAGAAAAATTTGAGACTGTGGGGCCCTGCAGCTTTAGGTTCTAAGTCAAGTGTCCCATCACTTCTCTTCCTTCTGCTACCACACTGTCATCTTTCTGTGTGTTTTAGTTCTTTTTTTTCCTCCTTTGTAGACCCAGTTCATTCTGCCTAATCCGGGGCTCTTCACTTCTCTATCAATTTTAAAGCAACTGGATGTGCGTGCAATTGTTTTATTCTGTTTTCAAAGTGAGAAGCAGCATTGCCCAGTGGATGGAGCACAGGCCTGGGGGTCAGAAGTATCTGGGTTCTAATCCCAGCTCTGCCGTGTGTCTACCGTGTGACCTTAGCTAAGTCACTTAACTTCTCTGTGCCTCATTTACCTCATCTGTAAAATGGCTCCCACCTTGACTACTGTGTGACTTTGGATAAGTGACTTAACTTCTCTGTATTGTATTTGTTGTTGACGTATGCTGCCCAGTCGTGTTCCCGTAGTGACGCCATAGACGCATCTCTCTCTGAATGCCCCACTTCCATCTGCAGTCATTCTGGTAGTGTATCCGTAGAGTTTTCTTGTTAAAAATACGGAATTGGTTTACCATTGCCTCCTTCTGCACAGTAAACGAGTCTCTGCCCTTGACTCTCTCCCATGCTGCTGTTGCCCAGCACAGGTGAGTTTTAACTTGTAGCAGATTGCCTTCCACTCACTAGCCACTGCCCAAGCTAAGAATGGGATGGGTATGCCTCTGCTTGACTCTCCCTCCTGTAGTCGTGACTGGTAGAGTACTGGAAACTTTCCAGATGCAACCCTGAGAGAGTGCCATATTTACCTCATCCGTAAAATGGGGTTTTTAGACTGTGAGCCCCATGTGGGACATGGACTGAGTCCAGCCTGATTAGCTTGATTGTAGCCCAGCACTTAGTACAGTACCTGGCATGTAGCAAACACTTAAGAAATACCATTCCTCTGTCCTCCCCCCTCCCCCAAATAATGACATCCTGGAGATAACATTGCTGTCTCCAGATGAGTGTGCTGCCTAGGACATTGTAGATGCTCCCTAATTATCTTATATCCACATCAACACTTAGTACAACACTTGGCATGTAGTAATTGCTTAAGAAATACCATAATGAAGTCATTGCTATTTAATCAGTCTCCCTCAGTTAACAAATCGCAGACTGCCCAATTGCTGATAAATTCAATTTAAATGGATGGGGTAATGAAAGTAATCCATCAGTGGTACTTATTAAGCACTTACTGTGTGCGGAGCGTTGTACCAAGTACTTGGGAGAGTACAATACAACAGAGTTGGTAGACATATTTCTTGTCCACTATGAGCTTGCAGTCTAGAGAAAATGGTTGAGAAATTTTCATCCAAAAATGTTTTCTCAGTGACTCTGTTGTATTTAACGTTTACGCTTTGGGACTTTCGGCTGTACCTGGTGAATGAGCCCCCATGAGCGTACGTCAGTGGTACACATTGCTCAGAGAATCTGCAGGCAGGCTACTTCCTGTCAGAGGAAATCAGCCTAGAAACTCTTCAATCGCCTGGATGTTTCACAATGACAGCATTGTCACTTTTCCAAAATGATCCTGGGAGATTTCGACCTCAAAGAGTTCATCGTGTGTCCAGGGATGTACATCCACCGAGGCTGTATTTTCATAGAGGCTCAAAATAGTTGGCAATTTGCATCTAGAAAATGGGGCATAGGAGCGATGATGCTTCCAAATCCCAGGTGCTTTCAAATGAAGTGATGGGCGGTTGTGTTTGCAGTGAGTCCTGCAAAGCCTTTTCCCCTCATCCTCCCACTCCGGTCTTCGAGTAGCAGGAAAAGCTGTGTTTTCTTCCCACGGGTAGAAGGAAGGGCGGTTTGAACAATGAGATTGCAAGCGGTAGATCCAGAGTGAAATGGAGGTGGTCTGGCGACAACTGACCTACAGAGAGGAAAAAAGCTATTAGCTGCTCTCACAGATGTTCACATGTTTTGGTTCTGCGAAAGCCACACTTATTCACCGGTGAAGGGGATCCAGAGGAAGTACTTTGTCAGCTGACGTCAAGAAAGTACTTGGAGAAAGCAACCCGTTGAATAGTCCTTGGAAAAAATAAACCGTTGTAGTTTTGCTGTCTGCCTTGGGAGTGTGCAGGTATCAGGTTCTGAATCCACTTAGATGGAGTCTAGCTTGTCTTGGGTTTGAAGCAAGAACAGGAGTTTTAAAATGAAAAACTCTGGGGTACATTGATTAAATTTGCTGTAATGTGTAGAAGAAATCATTCTGCATCAATCAGTCAATCAGTTGTACTCATTCAATTGTATTTATTGAGTGCCTGTTATGTGCAAAGCACTGTACTAAGCACTTCGGAGAGTGAAATATAACAGACATATTCCCTGCCCACATCATGCTTGAGCACTTACTATTTGCAGAGCGCTAAGCCTTTGGAAGAGTGTAACAGTTGGAAGATACGTTCCCTGCCAACATGGAGCTTATAGTCTGTTATTGAAGGCACAACTCCTCCAAGAAGTCTTCCCTAAGTCCTCCTTTCCTCTTCTCCCACTCCCTTCTGTGTCACCTGACTTGCTCCCTTTACTCATCTTCCTTCCCAGCCCCACAACACTTATATATGTATCTGTAATTTATTTATTTACAGTAATGTCTGTCTCCCTCTCTTGGGAGCGGTCAGGGAATGTGTCCATTTATTGTTTTATTGTACTCTCCCCCAGTGCTTAGTACAGTGCTCTGCACACAGTAATATATGATTGACTGACTGAACCCAGCAAGCATCATGATGGATCCAACTGACCTTTAATAATAATAATAATAATGGCATTTATTAAGCGCTTAATAAATGCCATTATTAATTAATTAATTACAAGGTGATCAGGTTGTCCCACAGGGGGATCACAGTCTTGAACCCCATTTTACAGATGAGGTAACTGAGGCACAGAGAAGTTAAGTGACTTGCCCGAAGTCACACAGCTGACAATTGGTGGAGCTGGGGTTTGAACACATGTCTTCTAACTCCAAAGCCCGGGCTCTTTCCACTGAGCCTCGCTAGTTCATTATGGATTGGAAAAAAGGAGAATTGCCCTGGTGTTTGAACTTATCAACCCATCCTGGGCTTTCTCAGGGACATATGGGCCCTGCAGTCTCGCAACCACCACTTTGACAGAAAAGCCCCTAATTCCTACAAGGATCTGCCTGGTTTTCTAACACTGAGTACTTCGCGACTCTTCCCTCTCCCTCACCCACCCATTGCATTTATGTCCATATAGGCATACTCTATTGTTTTCCCCCCACCTGTAATTTTAGTGTCTGCCCCTGCTGCTAGATTTTACAGTCCTTGAGGGTGGGGAGCATGTCTACTAACTCTATTGTGTTCTCCCACGTGCTTAGTACAGTTCTCTGAACAAATTAAAAGCTCAACCTATATCGGTGATTGATTGATTGCTTACCCTACCTTGCCAAATTGGGTGGCCCCTGTTTCTTTGGCATCCCAGAAGGGGGGGTCAGAAGGTTAAAGTGACTTATCAGAGGCCGGAGCCGACCCGTGGGAGAACAGCCAACGGAATCTAGATCTTATGAATTTCTTCACTAACATCATGTCCACGTTATTCTGTTACAGCAGGAGAACAATCAATCAGTGGTATTTATTAACACTTACCACATGCAGAGCACTGTAAGATGGCTGTGGTTAGGCAGTGGTTCCTCAAGCACATACGATGAGAAGTTTCGCCTTCTGGCTGTCATACTGTAGCTAGAACTGTGGGTCTTTACATTTTCCTTCTCAGTCACACACCCATCCATAGGCGAATTTCACCATCAGAGCCATCGTGTTTCACTATAAAGGATACACCCACATGTGCATACATATATGCTTCTCAAAATAAATATGTACATATAAGTAAATGTGTGTATATCCATTATATATTGAGAAGTGTGTCTAAGGCAGAAGCCTAACTGGGCTGATTTCCCAGAAACTGACCTGTGCCCATTTTTCTTGCTTAAATCCGTGGAACTATGTAGGTTAGGGATTAGAAACCCTTTGCCGAAGCCAGAGAAGACGAAGGAGGTACTGCTGGCTGACTCCTCAAGGCTTCATAGGTGCTCATAAGCAGATGTGTCCTGGATTACCAAAATGCCAGTCTCAACTGCTCTTTTGCCTTAGATACATGTGGTAGCTATATATGTGTTGTGTTGGCTTCTCATGGGATGCTTTTCCCAGTAATTGGCTATGGCAGTTTTGGTAGTTGTTTCAAGATTTAGGTGCTTTAGAAAGCATTAAAAATAGCCAGGCAGACATAACCGATACCACATCCTTTCACAGCTGATGTGATGATACATAAAAATAGTCTTAACTGACTCTGTTCTTTAAAGTACTAAACACACTGTTGCACTTAAAGGGCCCCCCCCATCCCCCCCTAACTATTACAATTATAGAAAGCTACTCTTTTCTGTGCAATTGTCTGTGCTTGGCCATACAAGTCAAAATAAGAAACTTATTTTGCTTAGTCTATCTCTGATAATTCTGGGTATTGCACCAGTTTTACGATCAGTTGTAGTGTTGGATTTCATCAATGTGGACACCATTTTCCTCCAGAGGCAGGTAGACTTTAGCTCATATAGTGGGTGAGTAGATTTTAAGTCACCTTTCTGCGTATGTTGAGTGTGTTTTCCTGATCATCATCAGTATTTGAGTACCTGCTGTGCTTGGAACACTATAATACATGGTTGGTGGTGTATAATAAAAAATAAAAGACAGGGAGATGGAATTCATATCTGCTTTGGGAATAGATGCAACCAGTAACAACAAAATTGAGCAGAAAAAATGAGTAGGTAGGAAGAAAAAAAGTCAATATATACAAATACTAAGAGTGACTAATGATCAGGGAGGTGGGAATTGGGAATCACTTCATGGGAGAAGTGAGTTTGGGGAGTCATTGAGGGTGGGGAGAGGCATGATTTGGCAGATTTGAGGCAGGGAGAAGATGTATGCAGCGGACTGGAGGTGGGAGAGTTGATTGCAAAGAAAAGTGAAATGGTGTACTTGGGAAGGACAACGAGCATGAACTGGGTCGTAGCTGTAGAAAAAAGAGGAAAGGTGAAAAGGAGATAGTGGATGGAAAGTCTTGAATAGATTTTGAGGAGGGGAGTGATGTGTTCTCAGTGGTGTTTTAAGAAGATGATTCAGTCAGTAGGATAAAGAATAGACTGAAGAGGGGGCTGGAGGTAGAAAGACCAGTAAGGAGGCTGAAGCAATTGTCCAGTTGGGAGGTGATGAGGATTTGGGACCAGAGTGGTGACCATGAAGGTGAAAGGGAGGGAAGCAGATTTGGGAATATTATAAAGTCTCTGCGTAAATCAAAAGCCTTTCACTTTCATCACGAATGACTGGCCTCAATCAGGTTCAGGCCAAGAACTTTACACCGAACGATTCTTGGAAACTCTTGCTTTGCTCTTATATTTTTGCTTTCATTATTTCAATACTGGTATTTCCAGGTGGTTTGGAATATTGCACCTGATAATTGCATTTTAGTTTCAACCCACATTTGTATTGGGCTTGCCTCAGTCACTTCCCAAAGCCTGAAGTGGTGTTTCCTATTTGTGCAACTAAGGCATAGACTATCTGTCCACTCCTGGGGAATGTTTACTCAGGTTTTGCTGCTGTTCAGTTTTGTAAATGCAAAACTTCATTCAGTTGAGTTCCTTGTGCTCAAATCGTTCATTCATTCATTCATTCATTCATTCATTCATTCAATCGTATTTATTAAGCGTTTACTGTGTGCAGAGCACTGTACTAAGCACTTGGGAAGAACAAGTTGGCAACATATAGAGACGGTCCCTACCCAACAACAGGCTCACAGTTTGGCTATCAGCAGGTCTCCCTATTTACCTTGTTGAAACACTTACCCCCCCGCCCCCGCCTCTCTCAATGCCATCTTTAATCACTCTCTCTCCAATTGATCCTTCTGCACTGCTTTCAACCATGCCTAATTGTCCCCATCCTAAAATAAACCCCTCCCTTGACCCCACTGCATCATCCGTTATCACACCATCTCCATCCTAACATTCCTGTTCATATTTCTTAAATGAGGTGTTTATATCTGCTGCCTCCATTTCCTCTCCCCCGATTCTCTCTTTGACACCCAGCAATCTGGTTTCTGTCCTTCTATGGAAACTATCTTCTCCAGGTTCACCAGTACCTTCCTTTTGCCAAATCCAATGGAATCTACTCCACCCTAATCCTCCTAGATATTTCATTTGATTTTGAAACTGTGGACCACCCACTTCTGGAAACATTATCTAAACTTGGTTTCACTCTCCCAAGCATTACGTACAGTGTTCTTCACACTGGAAGTGCAGGAAACGTCTACCAACTCTGTTGTATTGTATTTTCCTAAGTGCTTGGTATAATGTTCTCCACAAAGTAAGCATTTACCATCTATCATGTCTCACTAACTGGTAGATACCACTACCACCAACCATGTCTCACTAGCCCTTAACCTTGGAATTAACCTAATACCATTTCTTTCTTGTACTTCCCAAGCGCTTAGTACAGCCCTCTGCACACAGGAAGCGCTCAATAAATACGATTGATTGATTCTCTCATGCAACCCACATATTCAGTGTCATCAAATCCTTTCTTCCATCTGCTGACACACCACCTACCACACTACACACCACACTACCCCTGATTAATTTGATCAGACAAGAGCAAATGTAACGAATCTTTGCTACTAAAATCTATTTTTAGATGAAACAAATCCCAATTAAGTTTTATCATGTGCAGAACTTGTGGCTGCTACTATTACAGGAATAATGGTAGTTGAGCACTTGTGATGTGCCAAGCTCAGGGATAGATATGAGATAACTTTCAGTACCAAGATTGGACCCAGGCTCTTTTCTACCTGGGGTTGAGGGGGAGAGAATAGTTACTTTATTCCCTGAGTTTCCCATCACTTTAGACAGCATCGCCATCCTTCCTTACTCACAAGCCCATAACCTTGGTATTATCCTCAACTCATCTTTCTAATTTAACACAAATATTCAGTCTTTCACCAAATCTTCTTGGTTCCTTCTTCACAATGTCACCAAAATCTGTCCTTTCCTTTCCATCCAGATAACTACCTTCTTGATCCAAGCACTTATCATAGCCCTTCACAACAACTGCATCAGTGTTCTTGTTGACCTTCCTGACTCTTGTCTCTCCCCACTCCAGACCATACATAACTATCCTGCCTGTTTCATTTTTCAAAAAAAAAAAAAAGTTCAGTCCCTGTTTCCCCATTCTTCAAGAACCTCTAGAGGTTGCCCATCTACCTCTGCTGCAAACCAAACTCCTTATCATTGGCTTTAAATCACTCAATCAGCTCACCCCTTCCTGTGTCCTCCCTCTGGTCTGGAACTCCCTCACTCTTTGTATATTACAGTCCACCACTCTTCCCACCTCCAAAGCCTTATTTAAATCACATCTCCTCCAAGAGTCCTTTCCCTACTAAGCTCTAATGTCCCCTACTCCCTCTCCCTTTTGCGTTCCCTATATAGTTGGATCTGTATCTTTAAGGACCTGACATTCACGTTACCCTCAGCCCCTAACACCTATGTACATACCCATGATTTATTTGTTTTTCCTTTTATACTATAAGCTCCTTGTGGGCAGGAAATGTGTGCCAACTCTGTTGTATCATACTCTTCCAAGCACTTTGTACAGGACTCTGCACACAGTAAGTGCTCAATAAATACTGTTGATTTTGCGATGAAGAAACAGAGGCATTGAGAAGGGGATTGATTGTCCCAAGGTCTCAGAGCAGGCAAATGGTAAAGCCTGGACTGAGACCTGACTATCAGTCTCCTGCTCTTCCATTAGGCCATGTCTCTTCCTTGCCTGATGATCAGTTCCCAACTTTGTGTCTTTCTAGTTGCTCACTTCTGCCCAATCAGGTGTTGCTTGCTGAGCCATACTTAAAATAATCCCTTAGCCTGGTTCTTGGAGAGAAGAGGGTAGAAGAGGGGATAAAGACACTGCAGGGACCTCCTTGAGACCCTTTGGAGAATCTTCTCAGGTGGAAATTGTCAGAGGGCTGCAGTTATCTTGATAGGGGCCACATGGAGGATGGGATGGGGCTCTCGAACAGTGTCGGGTGATCCAGGGTAAGCTCTTGACCCCGCACCTCCCTGGACCACGAGCAGGTTGCATATTCCTGTTCTCAGCCCGTGGGAGAGGTCAGTCTGTGGGAGAGGACTGAAAAGTCAGTCCTTATTCCTCTTCTGGACTCACCTTGGGCTTTCTTCTCTTCTCATTTCATTTTTCCTTTTCTTTCTCCAAAAGGTACATGAACACCTGTGATTCTTGATCTTTTCTCACCTCTCTCTTCTTTTCCTGTTTTCTCTGGTTTACACCTAATATCTCACGTACTTTGTGTCGCTCTCGCCATCTCCTGTTCTGGCCAGCTTCAGTCCACTCAGGTCCAGCTGAGACACCTCACCAGACAACTAACAAACTATCCAGTTAGGTGTGCTTCCTTCCTTGATGACACTCATGGCAGAAAGAGAAGAAATAGAGGAAAAACACCCAAAACTTGCTAGGAGAAAATTAACTTTCTTTACGTGATCGAAAGTGACATTGCATACACTTTGAGGCAACAAAGATCTTGATTAGGCACTGAGGGTATTTGAAATTCAAACACCTCTTCAAATTTCTCTTATTTGGTATTTAAATGTTCTATCAGCCTGGCTGTAGAGTATTTATTTGAAATGGTTTACCTGCAGTTTATAATGAATGCTTAGTGTCAGTTGGCTTATTTATAAAACATGGTGTTAACATTTTCCTTGTGGAATGAAATTATGCAATTTAAACATTAGAAATTTAGCCTGCTTATAAAACAAAGTTGCACTGTATATGTAGCATGTTAACCCTAGATAATTAGCTTCACAAATTATTCTCATTGCAGTTTACCAACAGTGTTTTATATAAGCTTAGTGTTGGGGTTACCTGTTGAAATATATTAATCCATCAATGCTATTGGAGTGCTTACTTTTCGCGGAGCACTCTAATAAGTGCTTGGGAGAATATAGTACAACAGAGTTGGTAGACACATTCCCAGCCCACAGTGAACTTACAGTTCAGAGTTGGAGACAGATTTTAATATAAATAATTTGTGGGTATGGTCATGAGTCTTGGGATGAATACCAAGTGCAATAACACAAAAGTGTGTGGACAGACATTCCTATTCATCATTCAGTTCTGCCTTCCAATCCCTAGAAAAACTGAAAACATCCAAAAGAAATCCAGGTATGGTAGTCTTGTTGATTTGCCTTTATGGAACTTTTTAGGGACTCTTCCCCCACCCCCCACTCCGAGTATTATTCATGCAACACTGATGAAATGAAAGGCCCTGTCTGGTTTTATGGAGGAAGAGAGTCCCACACTTAACAATGTTGTATAAAATGTGGATGAAGACCCAGCAGAGTCCCCTGTGAACAAGGGCATACAGAGATATTCTGTGTCATAGCAGCAGATTGCAAGCCATTAACCCCAGGCACAACATGTGCTGCTGGTCTATAATAATAATAATAATAATAATAATAATAATAATAATCGTATTTGTTAAGCGCTTACTATGTGCAAAGCACTGTTCTAAGCACTGGGGGATGCAAGGTGATCAGGTTGCCCCACGTGGGGTTTACAGTCTTAATCCCCATTTTACAGATGAGGTAAGTGAGGCACAGAGAAGTTAAGTGACTTGCCCAGAGTCACACAGCTGACAATTGGCGGAACCGGGATTTGGGTCTACAGGGGAGTGTGATTGGCTCAATGCAACCTGTCACCGCTACCGGGAAAATAACTCAAAAGCCTGACCTATGGACAGTGGGAAGCCAATCATAAGCCATACTCTTAAAAGCTGAGAAGAAGTGTGGCTCAGTGGAAGGAGCCTGGGCTTTGGAGTCAGAGGTCATGGGTTCAAATCCCAGCTCCGCCAAATGTCAGCTGTGTGACTTTGGGTAAGTCACTTCACTTCTCTGGGCCTCAGTTCCCTCATCTGTAAAATGGGGATTAAGAATGTGAGCCCCCCGTGGGACATCCTTATCACCTTGTAACCTCCCCAGCGCTTAGAACAGTGCTTTGCACATAGCGCTTAATAAATGCCATCATTATTATTATTAGAAGGGGCCCAGATCACTGGTCATTCAGTTGCTGAGGAGTTTTACAGCATGGTGGAGTAACATCGTGGGTGTTCGAGCAGTCAGATTTACTAGTGTCTGGGTCACCCTGAACGAGACTGGGGGACTTGAAAAAGATCTTAAAAATTGCCTCCCTCCTTCAGTTTATCTGCCACACACACTGATAAAATCTTTCCATCAGAGCGGAATTTTTAGACCCTAAGAGCAGCTAGATACCTACCTCTAGTTTTTTTTTTTTAATAATGTAACTAAGAAATAACAAATTCAAATAATTCAAAGTCTGGATGGTAACTGTGAAATGTGTTGCTAAGGCCCCCAAAATCATAACATACTGCAGTAAGAATTTTAGGGACAAAACCCAGAATATAAGCTATGACCAGTTCCGTGAGAAGAAACATCAATAAGCAGAGAGCGTTTAAGAAAACACTACGTGTTTGGAGGATGTGGTGACTAGTGGATTATTTTATTTAGTAACTACGCTTTACAGGCGTCTACCGGGTGTGTGTTCTGTCTTTGTTTTTTGGTTTCTGAAGTCGACTGCTTCTTTAGATCCTCCAGAAAACACTGTTAGTGAAATAGCGTTGTTCCCAGCAATAAACAGGGCAGGCTTAGGTCCTACCTGTGCAGTCTGCCTAGTAAGTGTGCCAATCAGACTATTTATTCAATATCCACTATGTATCCTTTAGGCACTTGATATTAATCTCCTCCTTAGCCCCACAGCATTTATCTACATATCTGTATAGTTATTTATATTAATGTCTGTCTCCCCCTCTGGACTGTAAGATCCTTGTGGTCAGGGACTCTGTATTGTACTCCTCCAAGCCCTTAGTACAGTGGTCTGCAGACAGTGAACGCTCAGTAAATACCACTGATTGATTGAGTGATACAGAGCATTTTACTAAGCAACTGTTTCTGCTGAAATTTTGTGTGCTGACCTGGATCAGCTAGCTCTTTGGGGAACCGCCATAAAAAGCTCCAGTTAGAGGGTGTTTCTTTTTTTCATGCCTCCCCCTCTAGGATAAGCTCCTTGTGGGCAGGACTCGTGTCTATTAACTATTGTATTGCACTCTCCCAAGTACCAGCGCTTAGAACAGAGCTTTGCACATAGCACTTAACAAATGCCATCATTACTATTACTTAGTACTGTTTTCTTCACACAGTAATTGCTCGATAAATACCATCAATCGATCGGCAAGGAAAGAACCTGTGAGGACAGGAAGGAAAATGAGTCCATTATTATAGATTCGATTATTTATTCAGCTATTTAATCCAATTACATTTCCTGCTGTCTGGTTCTTCATCCTGCTCCCACTCTATAAATACTTTTTATCTGACCATCACCCAATTAATATATAAACTCCTAGAGGGAGCCGGTTGTGTGTTTTACTTCTATTAGACTTTCCCAAACATTTAGTACAATCCTCTGCACACGGTGGTGCTCAGTAAATGCAGGTGATGATGATGATGATGCTCTGAGAATTCATGGGAAAATGAGTCATGAATGACAAAGGTGAAAGATAACCATATAAAGTTACTCTCCTGGGGCAGGCCCCCACCAATTTTGCCAGCCAGTTAGCAGTATACCTAGAAGGATTAGGAAGGTTTTTCTCCACCACCTCTCACAATAATAAGAATAATTATGGTACTTGCCAAGCACTTACTATGTGCCAAGCACCAAACTAAACATTGGGGTAGGCTCAAGTTAATCTAGTAGGGCACAGTCCCTGTCATTCATTCAGTCGTATTTATTGAGCGCTTACTCCGTGCAGAGCACTGTACTAAGCGCTTGGGAAGTACAAGTTGGCAACATATAGAGACGGTTCCTACCCAATAACGGGCTCCCAGTCTCACTGTCCATGTGGAGCTCACAGTCTAAGTAGGAGAGAGGGCAGGAATTGAATTTCTCTTTTCCAGATGAGGAAACTAAGATGCAGAGAAGTTAAGGGTCTTGCCAAAGTCACAAAGTAGGCAAGTGGCAGAATCGGGATTAGAACCCAGATCCTCCAACTCCCAGGCCTGTGCTCTTTCCATTTGGCCATGCTGCCAATGTTTAGTAACAATATCTTGTTGCCGAATTGTAGTTTCCAAATGCTTGGTACAGTGCTCTGCACACAGTAAGCGATCAGTAAATACGAATGAGTGAATGAATAGTAACTCAAGCCCTTTCCAAAGATCCAGGGAAACTAAACCATGAAAATATTAGATCTTAAATAGATGGTGAGTCCTAGCCTCTGGCTAACTGAGACCACAAAGCCCTACAAAGACCCATGAGATCCAGACACTGGTTGTAAGTTTTGTCCCTAGAGGTCAGGCACTCTCCTTGGGCCTACATCAGCCCTAACATTCTCCGCCATCTGCAGAGGTCAGTTAGTCATATGTATTGATCACTTGCTGTGTACTCAATGCTAAGTGCTTGGAAGAGTATGATATAACAGGCATTGGTAGAGTTGGTAAACATGTTCCCTGCCCACAACAAGTTTACAATTTAGAGAAATGTTACAGCAAGTCAGGGAAGTCGACAGAACCACCAGCATGGCCTGAACCCTGGCAACCCTTGAACCCTGGCTTTCTGAGAGGCTCAGCCTTTGCTGTTGGTTTCATTTTAGCTTTTCACTTTCTAACTATTTTGCACAGGAAGCAGTTTCTGAATTCTTAGGGGCAATGCCTCCTCTTGGTACAGGGAATTTCTTCCTGTGACTCGGAGTGGAAATTCCTTGTGAGTGGACAGTTAGGAGCAAGTGCCCTTTGCTTTTATTTCTGTCATGAAGATTTGAACAAAGCTTGAAGAAATCACCCATTAGTGAGAAGAAATCACCCATTAGTGAAAAGTCTCAGAACTAACATGCCATCATTTTGGGATCTTCTCAATAAAGCAGTGTGGCCTAGTGTAAAGATCACAGGCTTGGGAGTCAGAGGACCTGGGTTCTAACCCTGACTCCACCACTGATCTGCTCTGTGACTTTGGTCAAATCATTTTTCTGTGCCTGTTACCTCATCTGCAAAATGGTGATTCAATACCTGTTTTCCCTCCTACTTAGGCCAACATGGGATCTGATTATCTTGTATCCACCCCAGCGCTTAGTACAGTGCTTGGCACAGAGTAAGCAGTAAACAAATATCACAGTTATCATCATTATTATTATTCTTATTGATAATAAAGTCTGCTGACATTCTCTCCTGATTTTGACTGCTAGTACTTTTACACCTACATCTGTGCCAGAATTTCAAGTGGGCCAGACAAGTAGGGTTTTGAAGATCTGATTTCAGTGTTTACAAACCTCCATCACTCATTTCCACAGTGCCCAGGTCTCTCTAAAGTGACAGGTTCAATTTTTGCGTTGGTTTCAGGGCTGAGCTGATGCCCTGAAACCTAAAGAAGGGATGAGAAAGCAGCTCAAATGCCTTCCCAGAACCATTTGTTCAGTGCCTTTAGCACTGTTATTCTTTTATTGACTAATGTAAAAAGCAATGGCTTTTTACTTACGGGAAAAGCCTGAAAATGCATGATATATTCAGGTTTAGTGTACAGTGCCCACCGAGGAGATATTCTGCACAACAAAGGGATCATAAAAGAATAATGATAGCAATAAGCCAATTAAATTCAGAGTCCTTTGATTCAGATTCACTGACTCCATTGGTGTGATCTTATTTCCATTAAGTTGTGGCTTTGGTAATTACTGAGAAAACCACATGCCATCAAGACTGCAGGGACAGCACCAGTTTAGCCTTCTAAAAGGAGAAGACTGAAGGCATTTGGCAGACATGTTTTTGATCAGCACAATCTACACTTTTTTATTGGTAGCAGGACTATGTTCTCAGATATTTTTATGTAAGAGCGATGTTTCAATCATATTTACTTTAGGATTTTTTTAGCTACCACTTCAAAAATAAAGTAGTCAGGAAAGAGGTCTTCCAAGGTACATTTTATACATCAAATCAAAACCACAAACTGCAGGCAGGAAATTGCCGTAACTGCTTCATTTTCCTCCCTCCCCCCACCTCCTCAACCTCCCACCCAAGCCCCTTTCTCTTACTTCTCAAGTATAATTTTGGATTAAAAGATATTATGGGGAAAGATCAGGAGAGCTCATGTTAACCCAGATAGGTTTCTAACCTTTAGCTCCGAAGAAAACCTCTTGGGACGAGGCTAAATTTGGAAACACTCTTTCTGACAAAATCATTTTTAGAAAGTTTCAGTGGCTTTGAAGCCGCGTTTTTTGGTTTCTGAGCACTGGAAACACAATCTCTTACATCATTCCCCATTGAGCAAAGTTCCATTGGTAGCATTGGGTCAATCTTTAAGCTGTATTTAGTTATACTGCTTAGTGGGAAGGCAGGTGTGTTTACCATTTAAACAAGAGAAGATTACAGGATTACATGATGGTATTTACTTCTGTAAATATCACTAGATCAGTCATGTTAAAGTGACCCCCATTTCATAGGAGTTGAAAATCGTGAAAAATCACTGAAGATTTAACTGTTGGATAAATTGTTCTTCACTGTTCTATTTTAGATGCAGAAAATGTGTTTCTTCGAGGGCACATGCAAATTTAAAATTGATTTTTTTCTTTTGAATAGAGGTCAGTCAGTCATATTTATGGAGCACTTTCGTTTGGGAGAGTACAATACAACAATAAACAGGTACATTCCCTGCCCAAAATGAGCATACAATCTACAGTGAAAGATTACAAGTTAGATCAGTCAAGCAAACAACAGGCCAAAATTTAGGACTTAAAGGAAAACATGAAAGAGGTGGGCCTAACCGTGGCCCTTCCATGCTTGGGAGCAGTCACTTTGAGGGGCAGTGGCATGCAGGGGAATTCATTCATTCATTCATTCATTCATTCATTCATTTGTGTTTATTAAGCTCTTACTGTGTGCAAAGCAGTGACAGTCCCTGCCCACAATGAGCTCACAGTCTTAGGGGCCGGGGAGGAGGCATGTAGAGGGAGAATGGGGCTTGGTCTCCTCTAGACACTGATTCTCATTTCTGACTGTAAGCTCGTTATGGGCAGGGAATGTGTCTGTTTATTGTTGTATTGAACTCTCCCAAGATATTTAGTACAGTTCTCTGCACACGGTATCATTCAATAAATACAACTGAATGATTCCTGCTCCTGATTCCTGCTTCCAACCACATAGTCATGGTGCCGTGAGCCCTCTTCCCTTCCCTTTTGAAACCGGGAGCCGGAGAAAAATGCTCAGATGCTCTCCATACCCCAGACTATTTAAAGAATCAGGCTGGGGGTTCAGAGAGTCAGAGCAAATGGTAAGGAAGGAAAGTGAGCCCCAGGTGGGACAGGAACTATCGCTGAGAAGGGAGTCACCTCTCACACTCCTACCGCAGAACTGTGGGGCAGGGAGGGAAGTTATGAATAGCAAGCTCGAGTGTAAGCTTGTTGAGGGTAGAGGACGTGCTTTGTGCTGCTGTTATATTTCCCCAAGAGCTTAGTATAGTGCATTGCCCCAGTTGACTTCCAATACTAACTTTCATCATCATCAAAGGTATTTATTAGTGTTTACTGTGTGCAGGGCACTGTACTAAGCACGTGGGAGAGTACTGTACTACAGAGTTGGAAGAAATGTTCCCTGCTCACAAGGAGCTTACAGGCTAGAGGGAGAGACAGACATTAATACAAATAAACAATTTATAATATATAATTTATAGATATGTACATATAGTGTATTAGTTATATATATATGTATACTCATACACATGTTATCTATAACTGGGTCATGCTGATTTGTGTCAGTTGAGCAGTTAAAATCAATATTCTTTCTGGCTATGTGCTGTATTTTTTACCACTAACCTGTAACCTGGCTTTCTACTCTGGAACACAATTATGCAGAGAGCAACTGGGGCTGAATTGGGTTTGCCTATTGAAATCTATCTAGCTAAAGAGAGATCTGTATCTGTATATATATGCAATATATTTATTTATCTTTTTATTTATATTAATATCCGTTTCCCCCTCTAGACTGTGAGCTCATTGTGAGCAGGAATGTGTCTGTTGTTATATTGTACTCTCCCATGTGCTCTGTACAGTGCTTTGCACACAGTAAGTGCTCAATAAATACAATTGAATGAATGAATGAATAACAGTTCATGATTGCACCTTTGGGCCTTATTTAGCATTTCTTCACAGTTATTGCTTCCTATTTGGAACTGTGCTCAAATGCCAAAGACAATTAAACTGACTGCACCGAAAGAAGAATATGACACAAATACTAAATAACTCAATTTCCAGCCTGTATTCTGTGTATTTTGTGCTCGGAATGCCTTGACTGTTCCACTTAATGTAAGACGCCTAGGCCCTGGAAGTGCAAGCATCATGTGTAGCCCCATGTAAGGTAGCTTTTGTGTACAGAGCAAGTAGTGTTGCTTGCTTGCATAAAACGAGGGATTAATAATGATGGTATTTCTTAAGCGCTTACTATGTGCCAAGCACTGTTCTAAGCACTGGGGTAGATACAAGGTTATCAGGTTGTCCCACATGGGGCTCACAGTCTTAATTCCCATTTTACAGATGAGGTAACTAAGGCACAGAGAAGTTAAGTGACTTGCCCAAAGTCACACAGCTGACAAGTAGCGGAGTTGGGATTAGAACCCATGACCTCTGACTCCCGAGCCCGTGCTCTACTCGTTCCACTAAGCCATGCTACTTCTCAGTGTGAATATTCGTCAATGTTTCCTAAGGCCTTCACTTTGTTGAGTACAGAGCAAGATCCCCAGATTGCCCTTTTTACTATATTAATGGTATTTATATTAATGCTAAGTGAGCATGCAAGAGCTCATTAAGGGCAGGGGATTGTGTATTTTATATTGTTGAAGTCTCCCAAGTGCTTAGTATAGTGCTCTGCACACATTAAGCACTCAGTGAATACTACTGATTGACAAGTGAAGCAGCGTGGCTCAGTGGAAAGAGGACGGGCTTTGGAGTCAGAGGTCGTGGGTTCGAATTCTGGCTCCACCAATTGTCAGCTGTGTGACTTTGGGCAAGTCACTTCACTTCTCTGTGCCTTAGTTCCCTCATCTGTAAAATGGGGATTAAGACTGTGAGCCTCCTGTGGGACAACTATATCACCTTGTAACCTCCCCAGTGCTTAGAACAGTGCTTTGCACATAGTAAGCGCTTAATAAATGCCATTATTATTATTATTTTTAAGAGAGTTTAAAGGCTATTCACAAAATTTCAATGCTTTTTCATTGTAAAAAATCACAACCCCCCTTTTATTTGTATTATTTTGCTGAGCTCCCTTCATCACACTATGCAATAATTGTTTCAGCCAAACCTGCTTCCACTGGTATTTTTGTGGCAGTTGGGATGTAGATGTCTTCAGGGGTTGAGCTTATCCTGGTCATGGAAGCTGAGGCCCTAGAAAACATAACCTGCTTTTGTCTTCTCTGAGCTTTTCAGTGGTAAATCTCACATGGTTTGGACTGAGATGTACTTTTTTTTCAACAACTTTCACTGAAATGCAATCGTTTTTTGATATTTAACTTAAGAAAAGGTACATTTCATTGAGAAGTGAAGTATTTCCCTGGAAAGAGAGAAAGCCACCCAGCATGAAAGGTGACCAGGACACTGAGAAGCAGTGTCGCCTAATGGATAGAGTGTAGGCCTGAGAGTCAAAAGGACCTGGGTTCTAGTCCTGGCTCTGCCACTTGTCTGCTGTGTGACCTGGGGTCAGTCACTTCACTTCTCTGGGTCTCTGTTACCTCATCTGTAAAATGGGGATTAAGACTGTGAGCCCTATGTCGGACAGGGACTGTTTCCACCCCGATTAAGTTGTATCTACCCCAGTTCAGAACAGTACTTGACACACAGTAAGCACTTAACAAACACCGTTATTATTATTCAGAAGGAGTCCTATGATGCTTCTGGCCCCAGAGTCATTTTGTCACTTTGGCACCTTGAGACTCAGTCGTGCCTTAGGATAGGGTGAGGGGGCCTTCATTCACTGTCCCTCAGGCTCCCATCTGAATCTGCTCCTTGGCAGGGGTATGAGGAGTCTTAGCTGAGTGTTTTCCCCAAAAATTCCCTTATGTTCTTGTAGTGGGAGGAAGAATGGTACAGTAATCCTCAAGGAAGAGGAGGGAGGGCTTATTTCAACTAGTCAGAAGATGATAACTTTGAGAAGGAAACACTTGGGAACACTTTAATGAAGTACTAACATGTGTAGGAGAAAGAAATAAAATCCCCTGTAAAATATCTTCCATCATTTACTGGCATTGCAGCTCCATTATAGTTTCCCCAAGTGTAACTGCTTGATCTTGCAATTCTCTTTTAGAAACAATCACCCTACAGACATTTTCTGTATCCCCCAGGTTCTTATCTAAGTAGTAGGGTGGATGATCAGCAGTTTCAGCTGTCACTGTGCCTCATGACAGGTAGAATTAGAAATGAAGGTGCAGGCGGAGACTGAGAGACAGGCATAACTTCTCTGACAAGCAGGATCTGAGCCCTGTAGAAGATGGTCTATTGTTCTGTCCATCATGGAGACTCCTTGGATCAGCTTGGCTTGCAGAACCGACTGTGTACTGGCACATCTTTCAGAGACACTTACAAGCCTGAGGAGGAGCCATTATGGCTTCCAGGTGATCTTCAGACATTCATTTCTAAATGAGGACACTGCAGAAATCATGGTGGAAGGCTTCCTAGCTCTGGCTAATTGGTGCAAAAACTGTCTGAGAGGTAGGGTGGTAGAATGAAGTGTCTCTTATACAAACATTGCCCTGTATTTGGTATTTTCTTCATCTTTAGTCCCTCCAAATTCCAGGTAAGAGCATGACCATCTCATAGGCTTAAAAAAAAATCTAGAAAAATCCCTAACCATCTTAGGAAAATCATCAGCTGGGCTACAGCACTCTTTTGTGCCAGAGTATCTGTCAGGATATATGCTTGCCCTTTAGATTTGAAAATGAACACACTTCAAGTTATTTTGCTCATGTGTTTGGGTGTGATCCAATAAGCCAATGTACAGCAGACTGCCTCTCCCCCTTTGTGTATACACAGATAAAATTCCTGGTCTGTTGTTGTTTGCCGCTGACTTTGTTTTGGTTACTTCCTCTAAACTGTAAGCTCCCTGTGGTCAGGAATCATCTATGCCTACTTTCTTATACTGTACCCCCCCAATCGTCTAGTGCAGTGCTCTGCACACAGTAAGCACTCAATAAATACCATTGATTGATTTTCCTCTTCTCACGATTTGCCTGAAACCTATGCTCAAGAAGAGTCATATCTTTTCTTGATTTCAGGGTACCAGACTTGGCTCTCTGCCCCAGTTCCCAATTTCTTGCCAACATTTACTTGCTATATTGCATTATCTGAAAATATGTTCCACCGAATCCATAAAACATTTTCACAGTCCATCAGTAGCATTTATTGAATGCTTACTGTATGCAGAGCGTACTGAGCATTTGGGAGACTATTATGCAATAGATTTGGTTGACACAATCCCTGCCTTGTACAAGTGCTTAAAGTCTAGAGGGGCAAACAGACATTAAAGTAAATTGTGGATAGAGGAAGTGGCAGAGTAAAATAGGAAATATATATAATGATGGTATTTGTTAATCACTTACTATGTGCCCGGCCCTGTACCAAGTGCTGGTGTGGATACAAGTAAATTGAGGTGGACACAGTCCCTGTCCCATGTGGGGCTCACAATTTCAATTAAGACCTGTGAGTGGGTTGGCTATCAAGGCCTAAGGAGCACTATGGCCTAGTGGAAAGAACGTGAGCCTGAAAGTCAGAGAACTGGGTTCTAATGCTGGGTCTGCCGCTTATCTGCTGTGTAACCTTGGGCAAATCACTTAACTTCTCTGGGCCTCAGGTACCTCATCAATAAAATGAGGATTAAAGCTGTAAGCCCCATGTGGAACACGAACTGTGTCTAACCTGATTATCTTGTATCTACCCCAGCACTTATTACAGTGCCTGGCTCAGAGTAAGAGCGTAACAAATACCATCATAAAAGTGCATAGGTAAGACAGAAGGGAGGGTGAGTAGTAGAAATGAAGGCTTAATCGGAGAAGTCCTCTTGGAGATGTGATTTTAGGAGGGTTTTGAGGGTGGGGAAAATGGAGAATTGTTGGATTTGAAGAACAAAGGAGTTTCAGGCCAGAAGGAAGACCTGGGCAAGGGGTCAGCAGTTAGATGAGATGGAGGTACAGAGAGTAGGTTGGTATTTGAGGAGCAAAATGTACAGGCTGGGTTGTAGCAGGAAATCAGTAAAGCAGAGTAGGAGGGGGAGAGCTTGATGGAGTGCTCTAAAGTCGATTGTAAGGAGTTCCTGTTTGGTGTGGAGGTGAATGGGCAACTGCTGGAGGTTCATGAGGAGTGTGGATACATGGAATGAATTTTTTTTTTTTGATAAATGATCCAGGCAGCAGAGTGAATTATGGTCTGAAGAAGGGAAAGACTGTAGACAGGGAGGTCATTGGGGAGGCTGATGCAGCAGTCAAGGCAGGTTGTGATAAGTGCTTGGATCAGCATGGCAGCAGTTTGGATGGAGAGGAGAAGGTGGATTATAGAGATGTTGTGAAGGTAGAACTGTCAGCATTTGGTGACAGATTGAATGCGTGGGTTGAAAGAAAGAGCTGAGTCGAGGATAATGCCAATGCTTGAGAGGCGGGGGGTGGTGGTGATCCCATTGGTGATGAGAAAGTAAGGGGGAGGATTGGTTGGGAAGATGAGTTCTAACACTGCATACCATAATGCCGTCATATGCAGCGTCTTGTGGAAAATGATTTCTTTGCATTTTTTTCCTTTTTATCAAATAGTACTTGTTAAGCACTTACTATGTGTGAGATACTGTACTAAGTGCTGACGTAATTACAAGGTAATTGGGTTGGACACAGTCCCTGTCCCAAATAGGGCTAATAGTCTTAATCCCCATTTCATAGATGAGGTAATTGAGGCTCAGAGAAGTTAGGTGATTTGCCCAAGGTTAGACAGAAGATAAGTAGCAGAGCCAGGATTAGAATCAAAATTCAGGTCTTCTGAGTCCCAGGATCGTGGTCTTTCCACCAGATCACACCACTTCTGTGCCACTGCGTTCCTACTACCCTAACAACTGAACCTTGTCTGAGCTCCCCGGGCAACTTGGTGTGAGACTGTGATTTAAGTTCCACTAGCGTATCATTTATGTCCTGCCACCATATTTGTGAAGGGCAGCAGGCATCACTTTTGAGAAAAGTCACATGGCTGCCCTCTCTGGAAAGTCCAGGGCAGCTGCTATTTTTGGCAGATTCAAACCTCCATCTTTGGGAGGTTCTCTGTGGTTGCCATCTTGGGGCCGCAGCCCTTGCTGTGTGGTATCCTAAGGCAGTGGCTTCTCTTGGTTAGTATCTGAAGCCAGCCCAGATAAAGGGGAAGGAGAGGAAGATGAATCAGCAAGGGAAACTGAGAAATGGTCGGAAAAGAAGGATGAGAAATAGAAGACTGAATTTCTAGGGGGACATAATGGTCAACTTAGGTGGAAAGGTCAAGGAAAATTAAGAAATAATAATAATAATTAAGGAATTTGTTAAGCGCATACTGATAATGTTGGTATTTGTTAAGCGCTTACTATGTGCAAAGCACTGTTCTAAGCGCTGGGGTAGGTACAAGGTAATCAGGTTGTCCCACGAGGGGCTCACAGTCTTCATCCCATTTTACAGATGAGGGAACTGAGGCCCAGAGAAGTGAAGTGACATGCCCAACGTCACACAGCTGACAAGTGGCGGAGCCGGGATTTGAACCCACGACCTCTGACTCCAAAGCCCGTGCTCTTTCCACTGGAGTAGATACAGGGTAATGAGGTTGTCCCGCGTGGGACTCACACTCTTAATCCCCATTTTACAGATGAGGTAACTGAGGCACAGAGAAGTTAAGCGACTTGCCCAAGGTCGCACAGCAGACAAGTGGTGGAGCCGGGATTAGGACCCAAGCCCTCTGACTCCCAAGCCCTCGCTCTTGCCACTGAGCCGTGCTGCATTAGAGTTCACCCGAACGAGGTTGTTTAAGCTGTGATAAAGGCAGTCTCAATTGGATTTAGAGGCCAAAATCCAGAGAGTACAATGTCTAGAAGAGAGTTTGCAGAGAGGAAGTAGAAGAATTGGGTAAATACACTCTATTTATGAAGTGCAGATAAGGAGCATAGACAGGGGAAGCAACATGGCCAAGTGGAAAGAGCATGGGCCTGAGAGAGGACCTGGGTTCTAATCCTGGATTTGCCACTTGCCTGTTGTGTGGCCACGGGCAAATCCCTTAACTTCTCTTTGCCTCAGTTATCTGACAGCAAAATGGGGATTCAATACCTATTTTCCTTCCTTCTCAGACTGTGAGCCCTGCCCCAACCTGATATTTGGAGGAAAAGCTCTATAAAAAGCATTTGTGTCCTTTTATGGAAAAGTAAGTTTTAGATTCTCCAAATTTGCTGTCATCTTGATTCTCAGATGAGAATTGCCTAAAGTTTAGGATCGTAGATGGATGGTTTATTTGGGAACAGAAATCCGTCACTGACTATAAATCATCAAAGAATTCAAATTCCAGCGAATGCTCTGGAACACATGGCAGAATTAACAGCCTTCTCAGTGATATGGAAAGTAGAACAAAAAAGAGAGCCTTTGTTAAAAAAAATACAGCAATATTTTTGAAACTTTTTAATAGATTTTTAGGTAATCTCTCACCTTGGAAGAGTCAACTAATAATTATCAGCTTCTCATATGGAGAATTTGCATTCTAGTGTGCACATTTTGTTCAGCTCATTGCTTTTGTTTTGCTAGGGGTAAAGATTGTATTATAACAAAACATAGATGCAAAAAATAACAGGAAGAAAATAGCTACAGCAAACTGGTGCAGGTTCTGAAGGGTGAAGCTTTAATACAAATGATATTATAGAGTTATAATACCCACAAGGAATATTTTGGGAGGATTGTGGGTAGGAAGGCAACTGGAGCAAGAGTCATTAACCCTGAGTAAAACCTGTCTGGCTGTGGGGCCCCTTCTAGACTGTGAGCCCGTTGTTGGGTAGGAAATGTCTCTATATGTTGCCAAATTGTACTTCCCAAGCATTTAGTACAGTGCTCTGCATACAGTAAGCGCTCAATAAATACGATTGAATGAATGAACAACTGAATAATAGTATTATTAATAATAACATCAATAATAATGATTGTAGTATTTGTTAAGCACTTACTACGTGTCCAGGACTGTACTAAGTGCTAGGCTAGATACATCCTTGCCCTACCTGGGACTCACAGTGTAAGAGGGAGAACAGGTTTTGAATCTTCATTTTACAGATGAGGAAATTGAGGCACAGAGCAGTTAAGTGACTTCCCCAAGGTCACCCAAAAGGCCAGTGACAGAGACGAGACTAAAATGCAGGACCTTGGACCCAGGCTCATGCTCTTTCCTCTAGTCCAGGCTACTTCTTCAGTAATGGTTTTGGTGGGATGACCCTAGCAGCACCCTGCATAGCCAGACCCAATCTAGCTATAACTTTCGACTCTGAGTAAAGTAACGTGCTTCCAATTTGGGTACTTAAGACCTGGGTGAAGGTGTTGCTTGCCTCAGTGATCTGGTCACTGATCTCCTGAGCCATTTCATTCATTTTCACTCATTCAGTCGTATTTATTGAGCGCTTACTGTGTGCAGAGCACTGTACTAAGTGCTTGGGAAGTACAAGTTGGCAACAACAGCGGGCTCACAGTCTAGAAGGGGGAGACAGAAAACAAAACATATCAACAAAATAAAATAAATAGAATAGTAAATATGTACAAGTAAAATAAATAGAGTAATAAATATGTAGAAACATATATACATGTGCTGTGGGGAGGGGAAGGAGGAGGCGGGGGGGGATGGGGAGGAGGAGGAGGGGAGAGGAAGGAGGGGGCTAGGGCTGGGCCCGGTCAGAAAGAACTGGGTGCCTGGGCAGTGGGACCTTCAGGATTGACTATCCATCTCTACATCAAACAAAACTCATTACAGTAAGCTTTGATAATTAAGAATAATGATAATAATAATAATTATGGTATTTGTTAAGTTCTTAACTATGTGCCAGGCATTGTACTAAGCTCTGGGGTGGATAGAAATCGATCGGGATGGACACAGTCCCTGGCCCACTTGGGACTCACAGTCTTAATCCTCATTTTACAGATGAGGTAACTGAGGCCCTGAGGAGTGAAATGACTTGCCCAAGGTCACACAGCAGACACATGGCAGAGCTGGGACTAGAATCCATGACCTTTTGACTCCCAGGCTTATGCTGTATCCATTACTCCATGCTGTTTCTCTAAAGCACTTGAAAACACTCAATCACCTGGCTTCCTCCTACCCTATCTCCCTGATTTTCTGCTACAGCTGAGCCTACACACTTTACTCCTCTGATAACAACCAACCTATCTAGCCGCTGACCCCTCATCCATGTCCTGCCTCTGGCCTGAAATTCCTTCCCTCTTCATATCTAATAAATGATCAATCTCCCTAACTTCAAAGCGTTACTGAAACCATATCTAGAAGAAACTTTCCCCTACTAAGCCCTCATTTCCTCTTTTTGCACTCCGTTTTGCGTCACATGTGCACTTGCAAGCTTTATTCACCTCTTCCCTCAGCCCCATAGCACTTATGCACATATCCATAATTTATTTATTTTTAATGCCTGTCTCCCCACTCTAGACTGTAAGCTCCTTGTGTCTAACAACTCTGTTATATTGTACTTAATAAAATACTCTGAACACAATAAGTAAACAATAAATGCAATTGATTTGAGTAGAACCTTCTGGTACCTTTGCTGGGGCAGCAGATGAGGGGAAATTTGCTCTCAGCCACCCATCTCTTGTGTGCATCACTCTGGAGAGGTTTCTATGCTGATTCCTGCAGTTGGTCATGAAAAAGACACTGCTTCCAGACAGACAGTGCTTGGGATAGTTCATTGTGATTCTAGTGCTTCTTCCAAGCAGAGTTTTTGTGGAAGTCACCAGAACCTCAAGAAATCTGATTGGTAAGAAAAGCTCTAGAATCAGTTCAGTAACTTTTAGGAGACAATTTCTTTTGGAAAATACAGTTGATTTAAGTTAAATATTAGTGGTGTCAAATTAATCTTATGAAACACAGAAGGGCCTGGAATGAGTAAACCAAGAACCACTGTGTGTGGGTGAGAGGCATCTGCTAAGGAGATGTTGGATTCAATGCTATGAGGGCTTCCCTTTGCCAAGGCCACTTCCCGCTGATCTCAGGATAGCTAAAGGGAATGTTTTGAAGAGCGATCTGTGATTAAAGCTTCGTAAAACTGGCATCATTCCAGCGTGGGTCCTCTCACGGGGAGAGTCTGTATCTTTATTGGTTAGTGGTCAACATATGGCTTCAATAATGGCAGTGGGGAAAGAAATCGTGGACGGTGGGGGAGAAATGCTGCAAATGGACAGTTTCTCAGACAGGTGTGTAGCTCTGACAGTGAACCCAGAGTTTTGCTAAGGGCATCGCTTGTTTCTGGCAACGGGTGTATTTTGCCAACTACTGAGACTCTAGACTATAAATTCCATGTGGCCAGGGAATGTGTCTGCCAACTCTGTTGTACTGTAAACTCCCAAGCACTCGGCACATAGTAAGCACTCAATAAATATTGATTGATTAGTAGAGTGGCTGGCACTTAGAAGACACTCAGTAGGTGTGTGATGGATTGATTGAATTCTGACCCAGTTGTCTAATTTGGGGTGGGAAGGTTTAAAACTTTACACACCTATCAGAGTCCCAAAGAATGTGGCATTTTCATAAAATCCAAACTTTACAAAAGATGTTTCTTCCCAGTGGATTTGCCCACTAGAATTGCCAGGCCAAAAGGAATTGAGTTTGGAAACCACAATGAGATCCATGAATTTTCACTGCAAACTGACTTGCCGCCTCAATTGCAGCCATTACTGTAACTAGGTAATGAATGAACAGTGCTTGCCCTCTATATTAAATTCTTGCCCTTGGTATTAAGAATATTAAAACCTTCATGCAACATTTTCAGAATGCATCTGTACTTTCTGTTCAGCTGTTGAAATTCAGACTTCATTTATAAGTTTTGCTACGGAACTTCTTTTGGCATTGTGGTCAAGCAGCAGAATTCTTTTTCAGTTGCTCCTGAATTCTGTATAGCTGAATGATTTGGTAACATTTTAAGAGTTGAGTGGCATTTTCACTTGTTGATTGATCCAGGAAGGTTGGACTTAAGGGTCCTGTATTCCAAAAAATGTGCTAAGCATTGGGGTTGTTACCAGAGTAACAGACCTGCCACAGTCCCTTCCCACCTAGAGCTCACAACCTTGGTGGGGGTAGACCGAGACAAAGAAACAATGGTATGCAATAATAGCTGAGCAACAGAGTCAACAAGCCAAGATGGAAGTGTCAATAGAAGTAAAAATGGCCCTTGGAAGTCATTGATTTTCCACTGCTCTAGGTAAACATTCCTTAATTACAAACCATCACAGCTCTCCAGAGTTCTGCAGAGTGTAATGGTAGTCTTCTGGCCTGCAACACTGGGGGAGATAACAATAACTGCTATGTTAATTGTTAAGCACTTACTATGTGCCAGGCCCTGTACTAAGCGCCGGGGTGGATACAGGCAAATTGGGTTGGACACAGTCCCTGTCCCATGTGGGGCTCACAGTTTCGATCCCCATTTTGCAGATGAGGTAACTGAGGCACAGAGAAGTGATGTGACTTGCTGAAGATCACACAGCAGACAAGTGGTGGAGCAGGATTAAAATCCATGACCTCCTGCCTCCCAAGCTCTATCCACTACACCATGCTGCTTCTTCTGTATATGTGCCTGATCTACTTATTTTGAGGACTATAGTTGTAAATATTTTTATGTTTGGCTCCCCTTTTAGAGTATAAACACGTTGTGGACTTGTCTTTCATCTCCCTGTCCTGATTTCCCTTCATACTGAATCGCCCCTGAATTTAAATTTCTGTCTCCTCTCCCCCAAACCCACAGCACTTACATATGTATCTTGGTTGCTTTTCTACCTGTAGTTTATTTTACTGTCTCTCTTCCCCTTAGACGGTTAAATCATTGAGGGCAAGGATCCTGTCTACATGCTATATTGTGCTCTCTCAAGCACTTAGTACAATGCTCTGAATAGAGGAAGTCTTTTGTTGGATTAAAACGGGGAATGTGCCGCCTTGTTATTCTATACATCCCAAGCTCCTAGTGCAATACTTGTCACTAAGTGGGTGCTCAGTGAATGCTACTACTACTAAGGCCAGCTTTGACCCTCAGATGATTCAGTCTCTGCCCACCCCCGGTATCCTGCGGGTGGTCCGGATGGTGGCCTCCTCCAGGAGGCCTTCCCAGACTGAGCCCCTTCCTTCCTCTCCCCCTCGTCCCCCTCTCCATCCCCCCATCTTACCTCCCTCCCTTCCCCACAGCACCTGTATATATGTATATATGTTTGTACATATTTTTTTTAACTCTATTTATTTACTTATTTAATTTATTTGTACACATCTATTCTATTTATTTTATTTTGTTAGTATGTTTGGTTTTGTTCTCTGTCTCCCTCTTTTAGACTGTGAGCCCACTGTTGGGTAGGGACTGTCTCTATATGTTGCCAATCTGTACTTCCCAAGTGCTTAGTACAGTGCTCTGCACATAGTAAGCGCTCAATAAATACGATTGATGATGATGATGATGGCAACCATGTCTCTGGAGCCCCTTTATTCAGGGGTCTCACATTAGCCAGCCTCCGCCCACCCACTACTGTGCAGAGAATGGGACTTCATGCGCACGGTGACAAGCTGTCTAATAAATATATCACTAAGCTTCGTGTTTGGCGGTGGGACACATGAAGTCTTGGGTATGCCAACTCAGTTTATGATTAAAGGGTCGAGAGAGTGAAGTAGAGAAATTTGCATGCAGGATCCTATCTAGTTGCTTTTATTCTGAGCAGGGAACATGTCTACCAACTCTGTTGTACTCTTCCAAGCACTTAGTACAGTGCTCTGCACACATTAAGCACACAATAGCTGTGATTGCGTATAAAACTATGGATGTGGATCTGATTTGTCTTCCTGTTTACTGGAAGGGGTGCATTTTAATTTTAAAGAGTGAACTGTTTGGGATTGTCTGTTCTTGCAACTCTCCTGACTCATTGGTCAGGTGGCCCTAGCCCTTTGCTCACCCAAGGCTTTAGCAATGATTCCTTTTAAAGACACCATTCTCATGTCCAGGGCCTGTTCATTTAGGGTGGGTTGCCTGCCAAGTGGTCAGATTGGTTGAAATCCCCCTAAAAATTAAAGGAGGAATTGTGCCTTTTAGTGGAGAATTGCTGCAGATTAGACGGGATTACCGTGGAAGAAAAGCACACCAGGAAATTTTCAACTAGCATTGAGGTAGTGGCGGAGAAGCTGCTTGAAGAAAACTGTAATGAAAAGTTCTTAATGAGTTTGCAGATTCCATAGTAAAGCAGGTAGAAGCATGGTGAAAGAGAGGTAATAATAATAATGACATTTATTAAGCACTTACTATGTGCAAATCACTGTTCTAAGCGCTGGAGAGGTTACAAGGTTATCAGGCTGTCCCCTTGGGGGCTCACAGTTTTAATCCCCATTTTACAGATGAGGTAATTGAGGCCCAGAGAAGTTAAGTGACTTGCCCAAAGTCACGCAGCTGACAATTGGCAGAGTCAGGATTTGAACCCATGACCTCTGACTCTGAAAGCCCATGCTCTTTCCACTGAGCCACGATAGGATGTAGTGTGACTTCATCTTGGGGGAAGGAATGTTGGGTTGGGAGTCAGGAAACACAAGTTTGAAATTCAGCTCTACCACAGGCTGATTAGGTTACAATGCCCAGAAGTCATTCTTTGGTTAGGACAGCCACCATTTTTCAGCTTGCTTCCTACCACCGGATTTGCCTATGGCAGGACCGCAAAGGTCCTGTGGAGAAAGGGACTCAGGCCCTTGGGTGGGAGAGCAGCGGGAGTAGCTGCAGCTGCTGCTCTGGGAAGTGGGAGGAGGAGGAAAGGGAAAGAGACTGAAGTAGCCTCCTTCTCCTACTCCTTCTCTTCAGTGGTGCCATCCACTGCAGCTACTGCTTTCCCCACCGCTGTGGTTTTACTACCGTGGCTCAGTGGAAAGAGCATGGGCTTAGTACAGTGCTCTGCACATGGTAAGCGCTCAATAAATGCATTGAATGAATGAATGAATTTGGAGTCAGAGGTCATGGGTTCAAATCCCGACTCTGCCAATTGTCAGCTGTGCGACTTTGGGCAAGTCACTTAACTTCTCTGTGCCTCAGTTCCCTCATCTGTAAAATGGGGATTAAGACTGTGAGCCCCACGTGGGACAACCTGATCACCTTGTATCCCCCAGTGCTTAGAACAGTGCTTTGCACATAGTAAGTGCTTAACAAATATCATTATTATTATTATTATTATAAGGCAGAGCGGAACATGAGTTTCTAAGCTGACCAGCCAAAACTGAAGTTTATGAAAGACATTCCAGAGTCTGAAACAAGCAAGGTGATTGTCCCTCTTCTCCTATCCCATTTTCCCATATAATAATAACAATGATAATGATAATAATATTTATTAAGCGCTTACTATGTGCCAAGCACTGTTCTAAGTGCTGGGGAGTTACAAGGTAATCAGCTTGTCCCACGTGGGGCTCACAGTCTTAGTCTTACCCTCACCCTCACCCTCGGCTTCAAGGCTGTCCATCCATCCCCTCGCCCCCTCCTACCTCACCTCCCTTCTCTCCTTCTCCAGCCCAGCCCGCACCCTCCGCTCCTCTGCCGCTAATCTCCTCACGGTGCCTCGTTCTCGCCCGTCCCGCCGTCGACCCCTGGCCCACGTCATCCCCCTGGCCTGGAATGCCCTCCCTCCGCCCCTCCGCCAAGCCAGTTCTCTTCCTCCCTTCAAGGCCCTACTGAGAGCTCACCTCCTCCAGGAGGCCTTCCCACACTGAGCCCCCTCCTTCCTCTCCCCCTCGTCTCCTCTCCATCCCCCTGTCTTACCTCCTTCCCTTCCCCACAGCACCTGTATTTATGTATATATGTTTGTACATATTTATTACTCTATTTATTTATTTATTTTACTTGTACTTATCTGTTGTATTTATTTTATTTTGTTAATATGTTTGGTTTTGTTCTCTGTCTCCCCCTTCTAGACTGTGAGCCCACTGTTGGGTAGGGGCTGTCTCTATATGTTGCCAACTTGTGCTTCCCAAGCGCTTAGTACAGTGCTCTGCACACAGTAAGTGCTCAGTAAATACGATTGATTGATTAGTCCCCATTTTACAAATGAGGCAACCGAGGCACAGAGAAGTTAAGTGACTTGACCAAAGTCACACAGCTGACAAATGGCAGAGCTGGGATTAGAACCCATGACTTCTGACTCCCAAGCCCGTGATCTTTCCACTGAGCCACACTACTTCTCCCACTTGGCTTTTTCCTTCCTGATTTCCTTTTCACTCTAGCACCTCACCCCCTTTTTTTCCCCCTCCCCTTTACTTCTCTCTCTTCTGCTGTCCCCCACCCTTTTTTGGCCTCACCCCTGGACACTATCCCTGGCTTCTTCACGGTAGCCAGATTTCTGGGAGTTGCAGGCACTCACTATATGTGCAGCATCTAACAGGAAATTCAAAAACAAAGTAGGGTAATAGGAAGTATGACCTCTGCAGGTCCTAGAGCATGATATATTTTGGCTGATGCATGGAAGAGACCTGTATTGCTTTACCAGTGAATGTAGAGGAACTTAAGTGCAATAATATAGTAATTTAATAATGATAGCATCCTGGATAGACTCAGGAAGCTCAAAATCTCAGAAGGGGTTTGTGAGATTGGTGACAGGCACATTAGGAAGATGAAGACAAAACAACATAAGCAGACAAGGAAAATAATGAATATTAAAGGAGCTCTGGAACATTGCATTTGGAGGTGTCATTTTCAAGCCCCTTAACGCTCTGTCAGGGCTGTTCAGAGCTCAGTGTTTTTAAATCTCTGGAGGGGGAAGTTGGCTCATAGGCTCAAAGGTTCCTCAGGATATGAACATCATTAAAAATTCAGGAACGGTTGTGGCTGGTGACTGTGATCTCAAGATTCCTGCACAAAAAGGCCTACAGATGATTTTGAATCACTTTGCAGAGTCAGCACAGTATTAGTCTGAAGAAATCCAAGGTTTACGACGCGCTGAGAACCCCACACAGAACCAGATAATAATTGGCAAGACAGAACCTAATGTTACCACCAAATATTGCATTTTAGGCATTGCATTATCCACCTACGCACTGAGACAAAGGAGAAAATCGAAATGGGGAAAGCAGCATGTCCTCAGGAAGATTTATAGAGCCTGGAGATTGTCCATATACCCCAGCACTTGGTACAGTGCCTGGCATGTAATAGGTGCTTAAAATATTATTATTATTGTTATTATTGTTATTGTTTCTGGGCTCAAACCAAATTATGGGTCTATAGATGCAGATAGAGATACAGCCTTCATTATGGCTGTGAGACTTGGGCTGTTCAGCGTCAAGAACTCTCTGTTCAGCACTGAGCTAATACTGTACTACAGAGGATTGAGATACTTTCTCTGTCCAAAAGGAGCTTAAACTCTACTGCAGCAGACATAAAGTATTTCCCAAAAGAAAAATACTTCACTGAACAATTGATTATGTTTATACTCGCAAGTGCTGGGGAAAGATTTAAATATTGAAGTGCGGTGACTTGGGTTCTAGACTATGAACCTGTTGTTGGGTAGGGACCATCTCTATATGTTGCCGATTTGTACTTCCCAAGTGCTTAGTACAGTGCTCTGCACACAGTAAGGGCTCAATAAATACGATTGAATGAATGAATGACTTGGGATGATGAAAGTTCAGTCGTACTTATTGAGCGCTTACTGTTTGGAGAACACTTTACTAAGCACTTGGAAAGTACTATTCGGAAGCAAATAGAGACAATCCCTACCCAACAAAGGGGAATTGGAGTTAATTGGAGAAAGTTTGTTGGGGGAGTTGGAATTTTAGGAGAGCTTTGAACATTGGTAGTGCTGTGGTCTGTTGGATAAGAGAAGTAGCGTGGCATAGTGGAAAGAGCACAGAGTTGGGAGTCAGAGGTCACGGGTTCTAATCCCGGCTCCGCCACTGATCAGCTGTGTGATTTTGGACAAGTCACTTGACTTCTCTGTGCCTCAGTTACCTCATCTGTAAAATGAGGATTAAGACTGTGAGCCCCATGTGGGACAACCTGATTACCTTGTATCTACCCAGCGCTTAGAACAGTGCTTGGCACATAGTAAGTGCTTAACAAATGCCATTATTATTACTATTATTATTATTATTTGGAGGGGGAGAGAGACCTTCAGAATGAACAATGGAAGAGTGAAGAGTGAGACAGAAGAGAGTGAGCTGGTATGTTTTGATGGGGAGAGTTTGTGGAGAGCCTTAAAGCCAATCTCAGAGTTGCAGCTTGACTAGACAAGAAATAGGAAGTCATTGGAGGATTTTGAGGAGGGAAGATTCATGTTAAACAACACTTTAAAAAGATGGACTATGCAGTGTCTTGTAGAATAGATTAATCAATCAATCATTCAGTGGTATTTATTGAGTGTTTACTATGTGCAGAGCACTGTTCTAAGTGCTTGGGAGAGTGCAATACAACAGAATTAGCAGACATGTACCCTGCCTTTACAGTCTAGAGGAGGAGACAGAAAGTAATATTGTGGAATTTAAGCACTTACTCTGTACCAGGCACTGTACTAGACTGTGAGCCCACTGTTGTGTAGGGACCGTCTCTATATGTTGCCAACTTGTACTTCCCATGTGCTTAGTACAGTGCTCTGCATACAGAAAGCGCTCAATAAATATGATTGATTGATTGGGGTAGTTACAAGCAAATCGGGTTGGACACAGTCCCTGTCCTACATGGGGCTCACGGTCTCAATCTCCATTTTAGAGATAAACTAACTGAGGCACAGTGAAGTGACTTGTCCAAGGTCACACAGCAGACGAGTAGTGAAGCTGGGATTAGGACCCATGCATGACCTTCTGATTCCCAGGCCCATGCTCTATCTAATATGCCATGCTGCATTATGAGTAAATAATTCATAATAAATGATTTAAAGATATCTATATCTATATCTATATCTATATATATATATATATATATTAGATTACGATACATTAGATTAGCAGTGCAGAGAAACTGAAGTCAGGGACACTGGGGAGGAGGCTTAAATAACAGATTTGTTATGGTGTGACAAGACCTTGGACTAGTGTGGTAGCAGTTTGGGTGGAGAAGAACAGATAGATCCGGCAGGAAATGTTGTGTAGACAGATGTGGCAAAATTTAGCCAGATGGAATGTGAGCATTTAAAGATGTTGGGGAATGGAGGGAGAAGGAGGAGTCACTATCTCTGATATGTGCTTTTGGGAAGATTGGATTTACCAAGAGGCATCCTCAAGAACATCAACAGACCTGCAAGTGGCAACATGGCAGAGCGGCAAGTCACCATCTTAAATTACTCACAGTGTGGAATAGATTGTTACTTGTGCTTCAACCTCTTCAGCCGGACTGGCACGCATAGATAGGATCTCTCACGATTGGAAGTGTCATTTTCAAAAACGACACCTCTGATTGTGAGATATTCACTGAGTTGTGTCATATCACCCCTATTGGATGGTATCATTAGCTGGCCCGATAACATAGAGAAGCAGCTTGGCTTAGTGGAAAGAGCCTGGGTTTGGGAGTCAGAGGTTGTGCGTTCTAATCCTGGCTCACCACTTGTCAGCTGGGTGACTTTGGGCAAGTCACTTAACTTCTCTCTGACTCAGTTACCTCATCTGTCAAATGGGGATAAAGACTGGGAGCCCCACGTGGGACAACCTGATCACCTTATATTACCCCCCCCCCAGTGCTTAGAACAGTGCTTCACACATAGTAAGCGCTTAACAAATACCATCATTATTATTATTGTAACATCGGCTCCGGAAAGATACAGGTGGATTTTGTCAGTCACACTGTCATGAAGCTTTCCACACGTTCTCGTAACCATACGTTTTCAAGTTCTGGCAATAAGGGAGCTGCAGTAATTTTTAGATTGTCAATTTATGAAGTACCTAATACTGTAATATGTACCGATTAAAATCTTAAGGCCGGCCAGGCAGAGGAAAAGCTAATTTGATGTATCTGCCTTTTCTGTTTCTCTTAGTTTCTCCTTGCTATTGATTACATTTTTCAGAGAGAACCCTTCCTCCCAAAATAAATCCAGGCATTGTCATTCATTTTAAATCTTTGCTTCAATTGTCTAACTTGTCAGCATTATCCGTGTTGTTAGTCATTTAGCCGAAGCCTGGTATCGTTGTAACCTTCGCTGTTAATCTCCATTTTTAATCAAATATTTAGTATTCCACACTTTCATTTGTTTTAATATTGGATTTTTTCTGACTAGAAATTAGAAATTTCCTATTTGATTCATTTTATTCAGTATTATTTTTAAGAATACTGGAGTATCAGAGTTTTTTTTTCTTTTATAAATACTGATTTACTTATATTCGTATCCATCCAAAAGAGAAAATGTAATTTGTACTTTGATTTTTCTGGGATTTGAGGAGTCAGTATTATTTTGGGACTAGGTTTTATTCAGACTTGACTTCTCGAATAATAAATATGGACCAAACAATACTCATTGTTAAGAAAATTAATTAATATTCTTTGAGACTGGATTATTTGTGAGTAGTGAAACTGGATAATTCAAAATGCTATATTTTGAGAAACAAGGTCCATAGAATGATGGTGATGATAATAATAATAATAATAATAATAATAATAATAATGGTATTTGTTAAGTACCTATGTGCCAAACACTGTTCTAATAATAATAATGATGGCATTTGTTAAGCGCTTACTATGTGCAAAGCACTGTTCTAAGCGCTGGGATAGATATAAGGTAATCAGTTTGCCCCATGTGAGGCTCGCAGTCTTAATCCCCATTTTACAGATGAGGTAACTGAGGCACAGCAGAAGTTAAGTGGCTTGTCCAAGGTCACACAGCAGACAAGTGGCAGAGCAGAATTAGACTCATGTCCTCTGACTCCCAACCCCTGTGCTCTTAATAATAATAATAATGATGGCATTTATTAAGTTCTTACTATGTGCAAAGCACTGTTCTAAGCACTGGGGAGGTTACGAGGTGATCAGGTTGACCCACGGGGGGCCCACAGTCTTAATCCCCATTTTACAGATGAGGTAACTGAGGCACAGAGAAGTTAAGTGACTTACCCAAAGTCACACAGCAGACAAGTTGCGGAGTGGGATTTGAACCCATGACCACCAACTCCAAAGCCCGGGCTCTTTCCACTGAGCCACGCTGCTTCTCTGAAACCAAAGAAAGGTTGAGCTTTTATATGTTTCGTTCTTTTATGACAATTTTCTTTCTTATAAAATGCATTTTTATGGGGAAGAAGTATGAATTCAGCTTCAGGTATATTTAACTCCCTGCCAGCACTTGACTAGATAAGCAAAATGATACTCTGTCATATGGTTCCCTCTGCTGGATATTTTCATTACATGTGCTGCTGCAATTGTTTTTATGGGGGGAAAGGGATAATTCCGATTTACGGGGGCCTCAACATCATTTTTCACAGAAAATTACATTATCAGTGGTAAGAGCATTGTTGCTGTTGATTCTGGATAGACTGTAGGCAGGGATTGTGGATGTATGTAAACTCCTCATGGGCAATCAATCAATCAATCAATCGTATTTATTAAGCACTTACTGTGTACAGAGCACTGTACTAAGCGCTTGGGAAGTACAAGTTGGCAACATATAGAGACAGTCCCTACTCAACAGTGGGCTCACAGTCTAAAAATGTGTCTACAAATTCTTGTATTGTACTCTCCCAACTGCTTAGAACTGAATACACACAGTAAGTGCTCAATAAATAAAATTGATTATGAAATGCAGAATTGGGCCATAGCCCCTCCTACTTGTCTTCTGGCTCATGAGTCTCATTACAAAATGAATTTTAAAGCCAAGTATCTGATTCGTATATTCAGAAATTAAGAAGTATTTACAACTCATGTAAAATCGAAAAGCCCCTTGGAATTTTTTATTAAAAACTTTCCTAATTTTGAATGTGCATCAGCCAATATCTTCAAAGAGTTTTAGACACTGAGTATTTGTGTTTTATGTAAGTAATCATTTTAATAGGCAAGAACAATTATACAATTATACAAAGTGGATGGAAAGAGGAATACATGAAATTAACTAAACTTGCCAGTTGACTAGATGTAAAATATTAGTAGGTTCAATATTACTAGATAAGTTCCTGAGTGATAGATTCATAAATGTGTTTTATAAGGGAGCATTGAACTGGTCAAAGTTCACAATATATGGCAAAGCTATAGAGATGCTTAGATTCACGGGTAAGTAATCAATGATGGATGACAAGGAGGTGACCATTTCATGCTTTTGCTGAGCACATGTCAGCCCTTGGGCAGGTCACTTTAATTCTCTGAGCCTCAGTTACTGCATATTTTAAATGGGGATGTAGATTGCGAGCCCCATGTGGGACTTGGACTGTGGCCTACCTGATTTTCCCGTACCTATCCCAATGCTTAGTATACAATGCTTGCACATAGGAAGTGGTTAACAAATACCATAAGAAAAAAAGAGGGACCATTGGGACACCATTCCTCATGTTTATTTTGTAGTTGTCCAGAGGCAGTCTATCTTGTTATCCCCTCCTATTCTCCTCCTACCTCCACTCCCTAGCGGAACTCATTCACTCCTACTTTACTTTTTCATTCAGTCATATTTATTGAGCACTTACGGTGTGCAGAGCACTGTACTAAGCGCTTGGGAAGTACAAGTTGGCAACATATAGAGATGGTCCCTACCCAACAATTGGCTTAGAGTCTAGAAAGAGGAGTCAGACAACAAAACAAAACATGTGGACAGGCGTCAAGTCATCAGAACTGTTGGGTAGGGACTGTCTCTATATGTCTCTATATGTCTCAGGTCCGACCTCCCCAAAGTCTCTTCCCCCCTTTCTCCAACCCCCCGGCTCTCAACACTCTCTGCTACTCTCCCATCCTTCCCAGCGGTATCCTCAGAGGAACTCTCCTCCCTCCTCTCAAGTGCTACTCCGGCCACCTGTGCTTCTGACCCCATTCCCTCTCATCTTATGAAATCTCTCGCTCCATCCCTTCTCCCCTCCTTAACTTCCATCTTCAACCGCTCACTCTCCACTGGTTCCTTCCCCTCTGCCTTCAAACATGCCCATGTCTCTCCCATCCTAAAAAAACCCTCTCTTGACCCCACCTCACCTTCTAGTTATCGTCCCATATCCCTCCTACCATTCCTTTCCAAACTCCTTGAATGAGTTGTCTACACGCGCTGCCTAGAATTCCTCAACACCAACTCTCTCCTCGACCCCCTCCAGTCTGGCTTCCGTCCCCTTCATTCCACGGAAACTGCGCTCTCAAAGGTCACCAATGACCTCCTGCTTGCCAAATCCAACGGCTCCTACTCTGTCCTAATCCTCCTCGACCTCTCAGCTGCCTTTGACACTGTGGACCACCCCCTTCTCCTCAACACGTTATCTGACCTTGGCTTCACTGACTCCGTCCTCTCCTGGTTCTCCTCTTATCTCTCCGGTCGTTCTTTCTCAGTCTCTTTTGCAGGCTCCTCCTCCCCCTCCCATCCTCTTACTGTGGGGGTTCCCCAAGGTTCAGTGCTTGGTCCCCTTCTGTTCTCAATCTACACTCACTCCCTTGGTGACCTCATTCGCTCCCACGGCTTCAACTATCATCTCTACGCTGATGACACCCAGATCTACATCTCTGCCCCTGCTCTCTCCCCCTCCCTCCAGGCTCGCATCTCCTCCTGCCTTCAGGACATCTCCATCTGGATGTCCTCCCGCCACCTAAAGCTCAACATGTCGAAGACTGAGCTCCTTGTCTTCCCTCCCAAACCTTGTCCTCTCCCTGACTTTCCCATCTCTGTTGACGGCACTACCATCCTTCCCGTCTCACAAGCCCGCAACCTTGGTGTCATCCTCGACTCCGCTCTCTCATTCACCCCTCACATCCAAGCCGTCACCAAAACCTGCCGGTCTCAGCTCCGCAACATTGCCAAGATCCGCCCTTTCCTCTCCATCCAAACCGCTACCCTGCTAATTCAAGCTCTCATCCTATCCCGTCTGGACTACTGCACTAGCCTTCTCTCTGATCTCCCATCCTCGTGTCTCTCTCCACTTCAATCCATACTTCATGCTGCGGCCCGGATTATCTTTGTCCAGAAACGCTCTGGACATATTACTCCCCTCCTCAAAAACCTCCAATGGCTACCGATCAATCTGCGCATCAGGCAGAAACTCCTCACCCTGGGCTTCAAGGCTGTCCATCACCTCGCCCCCTCCTACCTCACCTCCCTTCTCTCCTTCTACTGCCCAGCCCGCACCCTCCGCTCCTCCACCACTAATCTCCTCACTGTACCTCGCTCTCGCCTGTCCCGCCATCGACCCCCGGCCCACGTCATCCCCCGGGCCTGGAATGCCCTCCCTCTGCCCATCCGCCAAGCTAGCTCTCTTCCTCCCTTCAAGGCCCTGCTGAGAGCTCACCTCCTCCAGGAGGCCTTCCCAGACTGAGCCCCTTCTTTCCTCTCCCCTCGTCCCCCTCTCCATCCCCCCGTCTTACCTCCTTCCCTTCCCCACAGCACCTGTATATATGTATATATGGTTGTACATATTTATTACTCTATTTATTTATTTATTTATTTATTTTACTTGTACATTTCTATCCTACTTATTTTATTTTGTTGGTATGTTTGGTTCTGTTCTCTGTCTCCCCCTTTTAGACTGTGAGCCCACTGTTGGGTAGGGACTGTCTCTATGTGATGCCAATTTGTACTTCCCAAGCGCTTAGTACAGTGCTCTGCACATAGTAAGCGCTCAATAAATACGATTGATTGATTGATTGATTACAAGGTGATCAGGTTGTCCCACGGGGGGCTCACAGTCTTCATCCCCATTTTACAGATGAGGGAACTGAGGCCCAGAGAAGTGAAGTGACTTGCCCAAAGTCACACAGCTGACAAGTGGTGGAGCCGGGATTTGAACCCATGACCTCTGACTCCAAAGCCCGGGCTCTTTCCACTGAGCCACGCTGCTTCTCTTACATAACAGTACATACAGTACTGTTCCTGTTAAATGCTATTCCGTTCTCACCAAGTTACATCAAATCCAGACAGGAAAACTGGTCTCATGAACCCACTCTGGTTTTCTGAAATCCACAGTTAATTAAATATTTTCTCTTTCTCCACCAGGTCATAGAAACACTGTCAAGACTTTCACGCACACCTATTGCCTTAGCCTCAGGAATCAGGTAAGATGATCACTGAGCTGAACCTGCAGAAGTCAGAACGACTGTATGTTATTTCAGTTAACCAGGTTAGCATTCAGTTAGAATTCATTTTTATTACTCCTACCAGCACTGTTACTTTAAGCAAACCATGAGCACCTAGGAAGAGAAATAATCAAAAGAGATTTTACAGGGTTTACGTTGCCATAGTAGTAAAAATAATAAGCATAATAATTGTGATATTTAAATGATTACTATATTCCCTGATACAGGATAATCAGGTCCCACATGGGGCTCATAGACTAAGTTAGGCAGGGGAACAGGTATTGAATCCCTATTTTGCTGGTGAAGGAACTGAGGCACAGAGAAGGTGACGAGATTTGTCCAAGGTTACACACCAGACAAGTGGACAAGTCACTTTACTTTTCTGTGCCTCAGTTTCCTCAACTGCAAAATGGGAATTTAATGTGTGTTCTCCCTCCTACTTAAACTGTGAGCCCCATGTGAGACAGGGACTATGTCTGACATGATTAACTTGTATCCACCCCAGAGCTTAGATTAGTACCTGACGCATAGTAAGCACTTAACAAATACCAGAAAAAAAAATATGTGTCGGAGCCGGAATTAGAACCCAGGTCCTCTGACCTCCCAGCCCATGATCTTTCCAACAGGCCATGCTGCTTCCTTTGGCACAAGGCTTCAAAAATACAGGAACTTTTGGAAACATTTTCAGAATGTTAGACTGTGAGCCCACTGTTGGGTAGGGACTGTCTCTATATGTTGCCGATTTGTATTTCCCAAGCGCTTAGTACAGTGCCCTGCACATAATAAGCGCTCAATAAATACGATTGATGATGATGAGAATACCATTTTTTTCTGATGTCCCTTGTTGAGTCTGTTTATTAACATTAATCAGCCACAAACTCCTGGAACATATATTGCTTCACAGGTGTAATTTAAGCATCACTGGAAGCTGCAAGTGCTCTTTTAGAAAAATCAAACGGTCAGTCAGTTGTACTGATTGTGTGTGTACTGGGTACAGAGCACTGTACTAAGCACTTGGGAGCATACAGTACAAAAGAGTTGGTAGACACATTCCCTGCCCACATTGAGCTTTCAGGCTAAAGGTGAAGACAGGTTAAAGTAAATTATGGTTAAGAGCATAAGTGCTGTGGGCCTGGGGGTGGGGTGAAAGTGCAAATTCAAGTGCAAGGGCAGTGTAGAAGGGAGAAGGAGTAGGAGAGATGAAGTTTAAGCGGGGAAGGCCTTTTGGAGGATATATGATTTTAGTAGGGTTTTATTGGTGGGAAGGCTGATGGTCTTTTGGACATGAAGGGTTAGAAAGTTTCAGGTCAGACGGGTAGGATGGGGACAAGTGATCAGTGGTGAAATAGTTGAGATGAAGGCACCGTAAGTAGATTGGCATCTGAGGAGCAAAGTTTTTACACTGAGTGGTAGTAGAAGCAGTGTGGCTTAATGGAAAGAGCCCGGGCTTTGGAGTCAGAGGCCATGGGTTCAAATCCCGCTCCGCCAATTGTCAGCTGTGTGACTTTGGGCAAGTCACTTCACTTCTCTGTGCCTCAGTTCCCTCATCTATAAAATGGGGATGAAGACTGTGGTCCTCCTGTGGGACAACCTGATTACCTTGTGAAAAGCAGCGTGACTCAGTGGAAAGAGCATGGGCTTGGGAGTCAGAGGTTGTGGGTTCAAATCCCGGCTCTGCCAATTGTCAGCTGTGTGACTTTGGGTAAGTTACTTCACTTCTCTGTGTCTCAGTTACCTCATCTGTAAAATGGGATTGAGACTGTCCCACGTGGGACAACCTGATCACCTTGTATCCTCCCCAGTGCTTAGGACAGTGCTTTGTGCATAGTAAATGCTTAACAAATGCCATCATCATCATCATTATCATCATAATAAGAAATCAGCGAGGTAAGTTAGGAGGGGGTGAGCTTAATACAGCACCCAGCAGTTAGGTCAGTGTCTGGCACATAGTAATAATTATAATAATTGTGGTATTTGTTAAGCGCTTACTCTGTGCCAAGCACTTGGTGGATGCAAGCAAATCAGGTTAGACATAGTCCCGGTCCCATGTGGGCAGTCTCAATCCCCATTTTACAGGTGAGATAACTAAGGCACAGAGAAGTTAAGTGACTTTCCCAAGGTCACACAGCAGACAAGTGGCAGAGTCAGGATTAGAACCCATGACCTTCTGACTCCCAGTCCCGCGCTGTATCCACTATGCCATGCTGCATCTCATAGAAAATGCTTAACAGATATCATAATTATTATTATTATTATGAGCTGATCAACTGCCCTAAAGCTGAGGGTGGGGAGTTTCTGTTAGATGTGGAGGAGGATGGGCAACCTCTGGAGGTTGTTGAGAAATGGGGAGAACTGGACTAAATGTTTTTTGGGTTTTTTTTTTTCAAATAATCCAGGCAGCAGAGTGAAGTGTGGTTTGAAGTGGGAAGGGTTAAGAAGCAGGGAAGTCAGCAAGTGTGTTGGTGCAGTAATTAAGGCAAGATATGGTACCTGCTTGGATCAGCATAGTAGTAGTTTGGATGGAGAAAAAAGGTTGGAGTTTAGTGATGTTGTAAAGGTAGAACCGACAGGATTTGGTGATATTAAATATGCAGGTTGAATGAAAGAGATTATGGGCTTGTGAGACAGGGCGACAGAGCTGGGATGAGAACCCAGAGCCTTCTGACTCCCAATCCTGTGCTTTATGCACTAGACCAAGCATGTTTCTCCAACTCTATTGCTTGGGTCAGAAAAAACCACACAGAGCATTGTGAGCATTCTGTTAAATTGGCTGAAGGCAGGATTGAGAGCTAGTTTTTATGAACAGTGGTACAAGGGAGTCACTGCTAGTCTCAGACTCGCTCCATCCAGTAGGATGGGCATATTTGGGGAATGGATAGACTCATGCCAGGTTAGTGCTCTATTTATGCATCAGTAGCTAAATGGTGAGGGTGGGTGTGAGAGGAGCTTGACCTAATAGAGAGAGCATAGGGCCTTGGAATCAGATGGACCTGGGTTCTAATCCCAATTCCGCCACTCGTTGGCTGTTTGATCTTGGGCAAGTCACTTCACTTCCCTGTGCCTCAGTTACCTCATCTGTAAAATAGGGATTAAGACTGTGACCCCCATGTGGGACATGGACTATGTCCAACCTGATTACTTTGACTCTACCCCAGCTTTTAGAACAGTGCCTGACACATAGTAAGTGCTTAAAAAATGCCATTTAAGAAAAAAAAAGAAACGTTTAGCACTAATATATGAAGGATATACACGGAGGAAGTCATGCTTTTTCATGTTACTGATTGGTTTGTGTTTCTCTCCCCACAGGCCATTCCCTACTGAAGAGAGTGTTAACGATGAAGACATTTACAAAGGCCTTCCTGACTTGATAGAGTATGTTGAAAATCTCCAGAAGTATTTTTAGAATTTGCTGTGTATTGCTTTACTCCACTTTCAGAGATGAAAATCCATATGTGATCAAGCAAGATTTTGAGTTAGACAGGATAGTTTTTCCAAAGTGTTTTCTCTTTCATTCATTATCATATTTATTGAGCGCTTACTGTGTACAGAGCACTGTGCTAAGCACTTGGCAAGTACAAGTCGGCAACATATAGAGATGGGCCCTACCCAACAGTGGGCTCACAGTCTAGAAGGGGGAGACAGACAACAAAACGAAACAAGTAGACCGGTGTCAATACCATCAGAATAAATAGAATTATAAGCTATGTACACATCATTAATAAAATAAATATGTACAAATATATACAAGTGCTATGGGGAGGGGAAGGGGATAAGGCAGGGGGGCGATGAGGAGGGGAGGAGGAGGAGAGGAAAAGGGCTCAGTCTGGATAGGCTTCCTGGAGGAGGTGAGCTCTCCCTTCAAAACCCTACTGCTTCCTGGAGGAGGTGAGCTCTCAGTAGGGCTTTGAAGGGAGGAAGAGAGCTAGTTTGGTGGATGTGTGGAGGGAGGGCATTCCAGGCCAGAGGTGGGACATGGGCCAGGAATCGACGGTGGGACAGGTGAGAACGAGGCCCAGTGAGGAGGTTAGCGGCAGAGGAGCGGAGGGTGCGGGCTGGGCCATAGAAGGAGACAAGGGAGGTGAGGTAGGAGTGGGCGAGGTGATGGAAAGCCTTGAAGCCGATAGTGAGTTTTTGCTTCATGAGAAGGTTGATAGGCAACCACTGGAGATTTTTGAGGAGGGGAGTGACATGCCCAGAGCATTTCCATACAAAGATAATCTGAGCAGCAGAGTGAAGAATAGACTGAAGCGGGGAGAGACAGGAGGATGGGAGATCAGAAAGGAGGCCAATGTAGTAATCCAGTTGGGATAGGATGAGAGATTGAACCAAAAAGGTAGCGGTTTGGGTGGCATCTCTTGGAGAAGTAGCGTGGCTCAGTGGAAAGAGCCCGGGCTTTGGAGTCAGGGGTCATGGGTTCAAATGCCGGCTCTGCCAATTGTCAGCTGTGTGACTTTGGGCAAGTCACTTAACTTCTCTGTGCCTCAGTGACCTCATCTATAAAATGGGGATTAAGACTGTGAGCTCCTCATGGGACAACCTGATCACCCTGTAACCTCCCCAGCGCTTAGAACAGTGCTTTGCACATAGTAAGTGCTTAATAAATGCCATTATTATTATTATTATTATTGAGGCATCTTACAGAAAAAAACGAAACTGGCTTATATTTTCTGTGGAAACATGGTGGTAAATAAACTGCAAATGCAAACTCAAGTTGCTTCTTTAATAAGAGCCAGCTGAGTGGAGTGATTCACTGTTCTGATATTCATTAAAATTAAAAGTTCATCTTCCTTATGATGGAGTAGAATAGGTGTTTACGTACACAGTGTTGGGACAACGTATCAATCCCAGCGGGCAAATTTTTTTAATAGAATTATGCCATGAGCACATTTACAAGAGTAATTTTCGTAGAAAAGCATGCTTGAGTTCAGTCCTGAGACAATTTCTTCTCTTACTGCACAAGCTTCTAGAGTGCAGGAGCTGCCGAGACAGATTAGAAGCAGATTTAAGGCTTTAATTAAGGAGCCTTCCATGTAGGTTTTTGGAAAATCTCTGGGTTTAGAGGGAATGGAAGAAGCAGCACAGCCTAGTAGAAAGAGCAGAGGACCTGGATTCTAATATTGACTCTGCCAATTGCTTGCTGGGTGACCTGGGGCAAATCGTTTAATAATAATGATGGCTTTTGTTAAGCACTTACTAGGTGCAAAGCACTGTTCTAAGCACTGGGGAGGATACAAGGTGATCAGGTTGTTCCACGTGGGGCTCACAGTCTTAATCCCCATTTTATAGCTGTGGTAACTGAGGCCCAGAGAAGTTAAGTGACTTGCCCAAAGTCACACAGCTGACAAGCTGCGGAGCCGGGATTAGAATCCATGACCTCTGACTCCCAAGCCCGTGGTCTTTCCACTGAGCCACGCTGCTCCTCCTTCTCTGTACCTCAGTTCTCCTGTTTTTCCTTCTACTCAGGCTGCAAGCCCCATGGGGGTCAGGGGCTGTGTCACACCTAATTAACTTGTATCTACTCCAGTGCTAAGAACAGTGTTTGACACAAAGTGCCACCAAATGCCATAACAAAAGAAAAGTCTCTAGCTATCTGGGTACATGTGGCATGTTGAAAATCTTATGAGCTCCTTCAGACTTGATATGATTAAGGTGTTTGGCTCTTTAGACACCAACGATAAAGAGACAGATTGGATTCCCTAAACTGTAAGATCCTTTGGGGCAAGGATTGTGTCTACCAACTCTGTTGTATTACAGTCTCCCAAGTGCTTAGTACAGTGCTGTTTACACAGTAAGCACTCAGTAAATACCACTGATTGATTGGCCTGCAGCTGTGTGATTAACAGCTGTTCATCCACCGGACCTCTGAGTTTATTCAGATTGGCTAGATGTCGTTTGTTGGGCTGAGTGGAAGCCAAGTGGAACCAGTTCCAAGAAAAATCTGTCCTGTTGACATGGAGCAATCCCTGCTCATGGTTTCAAGTGTATTGTTGGCCACTGATTGGGATCTCGGGATAGAGGGGAAGTAAGTAAGGTCTTGGAAGGAATCTCGGTAGGCATGTCTTTGGATAGCACAATGTGAATGGAGAGAGAAGCATCTTTCATGCAGTTTTGGAAATGAAATAATAAATACAGTAATTAATTTGCAGCTCTAGCTCAGGTGAGTGAATATGAATAATGTGAACAGGTAATTTGGAAACCTTATAGTGGCCACTAGTTTTGACCGTCTTCTCTACTGAATGTGCCCTTTTAAACTTGACCATCACAGGAGGTATTTGTTTAGCCTAAGAAGGATGTTGCTGTCTGTCCTTGAGGATTTGAATTTTTCTTTAATATAGCTTAATCAAATTACAGCAACATCTAAATCAAATTAGCTTTAATTCATTTGGAGAATTTGGCTTCTGTGTACTGATAACTTGAGTGAAAAGCTTAAATAGCCTTATTAGAAACAGAATTTAGGATGCAGAGAATGGGGCAAGTCAGTCTCTATCTCTAGTGGTGCTAGAACTGGAAGAACTGGATTTAAAGTGTAGCAGGAAGAATTTCTTAAAGAAGGAAGTTCTCTCTTTGAGGGTTTACTAAGTATATGTTGTGATGATGAAAATTACGGGATCTCCTTTTCTGCCTGCATTTAGAAACAGTACATAATTTCACTGTTAGTGATGTTGAGATGCAATATTTCTTTGAATCTAAGTGACTCTATTTTATTATCTTAATGTTTTGCGATAATCCAGACTCATTCTGAAGGGGATCATTGTATATTGAAGTTTCAGATAGGTTTGTGGCAAGTAGCTTTTATAATGATTTTCCTTTGATTGTAGTGAAACTCGTGCAGAAGATGATGAAGACTTGTACGATTGTGTTTATGGGGAAGATGAAGGTGGAGAAGTATATGAAGACCTAATGAAAGCAGGAGAAGTACATCAATCTGTATGTCTTGTTTCCCCCCCCCCCCCACACCCCACTTCTTTTTGGTGGCTTGATGTGATTGGATTGTTGTGGTGATTTTTGATAGCAGAATAAATGCCTCTAAAGATAATCTTGTCACACCAGATCACCAGACTGCTGAGCTCTTAACTGCCCTCGAGGATCCAAACTAATAGATTCAGACTTTATTTAAATCCCTCTGATCATGTGATTATATGCACCTGCTATCTGCAATTGCATTTGAATTGATATTTGTTTGGAATGACAGCGTAGAATGAGTTTAGTGAATCATGAAATTATGGGCTCTACAAGATCTAATCTTCCCCTTATCAAACAAGTCATGTCTTTCTAAACTGAACTGCTCAGTTGGTAAAAAATTAAAAAAATAATTTCTATAGCAGTAATATTTCTATTTTCAATTCTTATGTATTGTCATTTGTATTTGGTGACAATGGGTGTTGAGCAAAATTCTTTCCATTTTGGTGATAAAAGCTAAATAATTGAAATTCTTCTGGTTTAGGATTTTCAGAATGTATAGAACTAATCCTGTTGGACTCATGTGTTTTTCTTGTCATTAATTGGATTCTGGCCTCACTTTTGTTTAAATTCTAGAGTAATAAGTTAAATTGCTGTTGCACTTTAAAGCACAATATCCGTCATGTCAATAGATTTTGAGTGAAGAGTTCCACTGGCTTTTCTAATTCACTCTAGAGTCATGTACTATAACCGTGATGTAGAAACCCTGCCCCCTAAACTGAAGAGAGCCAGCTAAGATTCACTCTGAGGCCTGCTTTTAGAGAGGGTAACTGTGCTCGGCACTTGTGAGTCCTATTCCAGTCTTGTTGAGTCCACTAGATGGAAGACAAAGCACCGGGACAGTGATTTTTTTTACCTCTGAAAATGGTTAATTTCCTACTTGTATACTTGAATACTCTTTCCCAGTGCTGTGCACAAAGTAAGCACTTAATACTATTTCTAACGTGACAGTGGTGTGGCAGTTTTGGTAGATCATATGTTTTTACTCTGTGTTTTGGATGGAAATCTATTGTGTAATTAGGGAACATTTTTCCAGTGACATGCACCTGCCTGTTCAGAATGTGATGTGCTGTTAGTTTTGAATCAGCATGTGACATGGGACCCCACATACTCACTTTAACACAAATTTTTTGTGACACGTGGTTCTCCAAGAATACAAGCCTCATGCTAAAATAAATTTGACTGTGCTTATTTTTTTGGATATTGAAGTGCTTAGTATATGCCAGACACTGTACTAAGCACTGGGGTAGATTGGACATAGTCCAGATTCGTTCAATTGTATTTACTGAGCGCTTACTGTGTGCAGAGCACTGTACTAAGTGTTTGTACTAAGTCCAGGTCCCATACAGGGCTCACAGTCTTAATCTCCATTTGACAGATGAGGTAACTGAGGCACAGTGAAGTGATCTGCCCAAGGTCACACAGCAGGCAAGTGGCAGAGTTTGGATTAGAACCCAGGTCTTTCAGACTCCCAGACCTGAGCCCTATAATAATAATAATAATAATAATGTTGGTATTAAGTGCTTACTATGTGCAAAGCACTGTTCCAAGCGCTGGGGGGAATACAAGGAGATGAGGTTGTCCCATGTGGGGCTCACAGTCTTAATTCCCGTTTTACAGATGAGGGAACTGAGGCACAGAGAAGTTAAGTGACTTGCCCAAGGTCACACAGCAGACATGTCGGGGAGGTGGGATTCGAACCCATGACCAAGCCCGCGCTCTTTCCACTGAGCCATGCTGCTTCTCTAAAAATTTGCCCATTTAGACAGTTTACACGTTAGGCACAGACGGGGTTCGAACCCGTGATCTTCGGTTTACGAGACCGACGCCTCAGACAATGCAGTCTCAGGTTCAGGTTCAGCAGGTGCCCAAGGAATTCCATAGATTTCATAGGATAGGTGTTAAAGATAAGAAAATAATTGCTTAGTTAATGCCCAATATGCTGGAAAACTCAGAAGTTTCACCTCTCAATTACACCCAAACCGAGTTAATTTAAACCCAAACTCTCGTGTCGGAATGTAATAATAATATAATAATAATAATGCTATTTGTTAAGCGCTTACTATGTGAAAAGCACTGTTCTAAGTGCTGGGAAGGGTACAAGGTTATCAGATTGTCCCACAGGGGGTTCACAGTCTTAATCCCTATTTTACAGACAAGGTAACTGAGGCACAGAGAATGTTATTCTGATCTCTTGGGCAACTTTCTGTTTCATATGTACTGGGAATATCATCAGAAGACCTTAAACCCCTTGTCCAAGAGCTTCTCCATTCTGATGATGGGGCCCTGGATACACACCCCCAAGAATGCAAGATCGTGAATAGAGCACATGCCTGGGAGTCAGAAGGTCCTGGGTTCGAATCCTGGCTCTGCCACATGTCTGCTGTGTGACCTTGGGCAAGTCACTTCACTTCTCTGTGTCTCAGTTTCCTCATCTCTAAAATGGGGATTTAGACTGTGAGCCCCCCGTGGAACATGGACGGTGCCCAATCTGATTAGCCTGTACCTACCCCAGTGCTTAGTACAGTGCCTTGCACATAGTAAGCACTTAACAAATAGCATAAAAAATGCTCCTCAGAATCAGCAAGTGCTAGCAAACCGGTGATTAGTTTGAAGTAGCCAGGTCCTATATGTAGCAAACCCTATACACCTAGGATACACCTAGGGCCAGTTACCATCATTGAAATATATAACCTAGGAAGCCTTCCGACTAGTGATTCGGAGATAAGCAAAAAGAAAAAAATCAAAATTAACGAGGCTAATATTTCTTTGAGAGAGTAGCAATGTGGTAATAGCATAGCAAGAAATCAAACTAAACTGAAGGTCTACAAACAAATTACAGACTGACCACTGAAGCCATAATCTCCTTTGAGAGCAGTTTCATCAGTGTTACCTACACAATACTTAACAGTAATGAAAATAATAGTAATAATAATTGTGGTATTTAAATGGTTACTATGTGCTGAGCCCTGAACTAAACACTGGGATGTAAATTAAAGTAACCAGGTCAGACACAGTCCTTGCCCTCATGGCTCATAAACAATGATTTTGTAGTATAATCAGTCCTTTAGTATTGAAGTAACGGCTTGTCACCTCTCGTCCGCACCGCGTGGGACAAGTGAGGTAAAGTGAATGGCAGCAGGATATCCAAGCAGCTTGATCTATGAGGTACTGAAATGGGTCCACCAGGTGTTTTAAATTCATAAAAAATGGAATAATTGAAGCCCCCAGTGAGGTAAGGTATAAAAGAGTATAGTGGAGCAATGGACCCTAGAAAAACAGCAGCAAAAGACAGGTCAGCATGGTGTGCAGAAACATGGGGTCACATTCTTAGATCAGAGATGTTGTGGAGAGAGGGAAAAGAAAACAATGTTAGACTTAGGCGATAAATAGATCAGGGTGGCAAGGGGCTATCTTGCTGCTGCCGGAAACTTCACTTGAGACATCCAGATAAAAACCTCACTGCACCATCATGTCTTAATTATTCAATTGTATTTATTGAGTGCTTACTGTGTGGAGGGCACTATACTAAGCACTTGGGAGAGTACAGTATACCATCATCATCATCAGTCGTATTTATTGAGCGCTTACTGTGTGCAGAGCACTGGACTAAGCACTTGGGAAGTACAAGTTGGCAACATATAGAGACAGTCCCTACCCAACAGTGGGCTCACAGTCTAAAAGGACTCATAAAAGAATTGTATCTGCATGGATTACTGAAAAATGCCCCAGAGAAACCAACAGGAAAAGAACATCCAGTGAGAATACGAGTGAAATCTAAAGAGATGTGAAATATAAGAGAACAGATGCAGTCCCTGGCCGCAATGACTTTATAGAAGAGCAGCAATAGCATGTTTTTATTCTGTTTGTTAAATTGGGGGCTCACTTAGAGAAGCAGCGTGGCTCAGTGGAAAGAGAACGGGCTTGGGAGTCAGAAGTCAAGGGTTCTAATCCCGGCTCCATTGCTTGTCAGCTGTGTGACCTTGGGCAAGTCACTTCACTTCTCTGTGCCTCAGTTACCTCATCCCTAAAATGGGGATTAAGACTATGAGCCCCACGTGGGACAACCTGACTACCTTGTATCTCCCCTAGCAGTTAGAACAGTGCTTGGCACATAGTAAGTGCCAACAAATACCAACATTATTATTATTATTATTATTATTATTATTATTATTATTGCATTTTTCTTCTCAAAATTAAATGAAAGCAATATTGAATTACATTTCCATGTGATTCTCAGTTCATAAATTTGATTTTTGTTTTACAGTCCATTAAACACTAGTATTACTATTAATAATAATAGTATTAATAGTACTTCGGTGCTTACTATGTGTCAGACATTGTTCTAAGCACAGGGATAGATACACGATAATCAGATTGGCTACAGTACCTGTCCCACACAGGGCTCACATTCTAAGTAGCAGGGAAGCAGCGTGGCTCAGTGGAAAGAGCCCGGGCTTTGGAGTTAGAGGTCATGGGTTCTAATCCTGGCTCCGCCACGTGTTAGCTGTGTGGCTTTGGGCAAGTCACTTCACTTCTCTGTGCCTCAGTTACTTCATCTGTAAAATGGGGATGAAGACTGTGAGCCCCCCCTGGGACAATCTGATCACCTTGTATCCCCCCAGCACTTAGAACTGTGCTTTGCACATAGTGCTTAATATATGCCATTATTATTATTATTATTATTAAGATTTCATCTCAGTTTTACAGATGAGGAAACAGAGGTTCAGAGAAGTTAAGTGACTTGCCCAAAATCACACAGCAGACAAGTGATGGAGCTGGGATTAGAACCCAGATCCCTGACTCCCTAAACATTAGAGCAGAATCTTCTGCGGCATAGAATTGACTTTCCAGAGGATTCCAACTTCAGGAAATAATGGAGAGATTTCAGTTCTATTATATTTCACATCTCTTTCGATTTCACTCGTATTCTCACTGGATGTTCTTTTCCTGTTGGTTTCTCTGGGGCATTTTTCAGTAATCCATGCAGATACAATTCTTTTATGAGTCCTTTTTAGGAACCTATTGTACAGGGGTCTATATACAGTGCCACAGGGGTTTTAAAATAATTTAGCAGCTTTAGCATTATATTCAATTCCCCAGGTATCCTTGGGATGCTTACCCTGAAAGATGAAGAAAAGCCAGTGAGCTTTCTCAGCCTTCCTAAGAATCAGTCATTCAGGTCCATCCAACCAAATTCATTCATTCATTCATTCAATCGTATTTATTGAGCACTTACTGTGTGCAGAGCACTGCACTAAGCACTTGGGAAGTACAAGTTGGCAACATATAGAGATGGTCCTTACCCAACAGCGGGCTCACAGTCTAGAAGGGCGAGACAGACAACAAAACAAAACATATTAACAAAATAAAATAAATAGAATAGTAAATATGTACAAGTAAAATAGAGTAATAAATCTGTACAAACATATATACGGGTGATGTGGGGAGGGGAAGGAGGTAGGGCTGGGGGGATGGGGAGGGGGAGAGGAAGGAGGGGGCTCAGTCTGGGAAGGCCTCCTGGAGGAGGTGAGCTCTCAGTAGGGCTTTGAAGGGAGGAAGAGAGCTAGCTTGGCAGATGTGCGGAGGGAGGACATTCCAGGCCAGGGGGAAGACGTGGGCCAGGGGTTGACGGTGGGATAGGTGAGAACAAGGCACAGTGAGGAGGTTAGCAGCGGCAGAGGAGTGGAGGGTGCAGGCTGGGCTGTAGAAGAAAAGAAGGGAGGTGAGGTAGGAGGGGGCGAGGTGATAGAGAACCTTGAAGCCTAGAGTGAGGAGTTTTTGCCTGATGCATAGGTTGATTGGTAGCCACTGGAGATTTTTGAGATGGGGAGTAACATGCCCAGAGCGTTTCTGCACAAAGATGATCTGGGCAGCAGAGTGAAGTATAGATTGAAGTGGGGAGAGACAGGAGGATGGAGATCAGAGATGAGGCTGATGCAGTAGTCCAGATGGGATAGGATGAGAGCTTGAACGAGCAGGGTAGCGGTTTGGATGGAGAGGAAAGGGTGGATCTTGGCAATGTTGCGGAGCTGAGACCGGCAGATTTTGGTGACGGCTTGGATGTGAGGGGTGAATGAGAGAGCATAGTCGAGGATGAACGGTTGAATGAATGAATGAATGAATTTATTGAGCGCTTACTATGTGCAAAGCACTGCTGCAAGCACTGGAGATGTAACAAGGTGATCAGGTTGTCCCATGGGGCAGCTCACAGTCCTAATCTCCATTTTACAAATGAGGGAACTGGGGCCCAGAGAAGTGAAGTGACTTTCCCAAAGTCACACAGCTGACAAGTGGCAGAGTCGGAATTAGAACCCATGACCTCTGACTCCAAAGCCCGTGCTCTTTCCACTGAGCCACACTGCATAATAATAATGGTAGTATTTGTTAAGTGCTTACTATGTGCAAAGCACTGTTCTAAGCACTGGGGGGCATACGAGGTGATCAGGTTGTCCCACTTGGGGCTCACAGTCGTAATCCCCATTTTACAGATGAGGTAACTGAGGCACAGAGAAGTTAAGTGGCTTGCCCAAGGTCACACAGCTGACAAGTAGCGGAGGTGGGATTCGAACCCATGACCTCTAACTCCCAAGCCCACCCTCTTTCCACTGAGCCATGCCGCTTCCCCTGCATTCCCCAAATGAATATGGACCACTTTTTCCACTTCCTCACCGGGTTGTTTTTTGCTGCTTTTTTGCCATATAGAAAGAGATAAAGCCCAACACTTATTTCAGATTCTCATCATGAGGCTCAGTAGTAACTTTTCTTAAACAACCCACACACCATTTTCTATAGGTTATCCCCTGTGGATCATAAACTGTATTAACAAAATATCTAGAATGCCTTCAGGCTTTCAAAATTACATCTCAAACCCAAAATCCGCTGCATTTTTCTATCTCATAATCTATTTGAGGAATAAAGACAAACTATGAGGGGGATAAAAAGAAAAGGGATAGATAAGTGAAAATCAGAAATCCCAATTAAGAGTGCTGCCTCTGGGTTAGGCATAGTTCAAAGATGCATAAGCTCAAAGATTTTTATGGAGTGACTAAACTTCTATCTCTGACTCACCATCCACCAGTTATAGTAATAATATTTATTAAGTGCTCACTGTCTGCAGAGAATTGTCCTAAGTGTTGGGAAAGAACATAGGTTGGAATTAGACAAGGGCCCTATCCTTCAAAGGGCTCGCAGTCTACATCCAGGGAAATACTGCAAACATGGATACCGCATTATTTGGGAGGATTTTCCAAGAATGGGACTACTATTGGAGATGGGGAATGTCTACAATCCAGGCCATTGGGTGGGTCTCCCAAGGACCAGAGATTTTTGCTACCAGTGTGAAAGTGATGGAATGGTGGCGGCATGGTTTCTATCCTCTCCTTAACCCCTCTCCTGCTAAATTCATTGATTCAATCATATTTATTGAGTGCTCACTATGTGCAGAGCACTGTAGAAAGCGCTTGTCTTTCCCTCTCTTCTCTTGCAGAAAGTGAGGTTGCTGTGAAACCCCCAACAAGTGCTTAAATACCCACTAAAAGAGCACCACCTCGTTTTTTCCCTCTACAGCATTCCTCAGCATCCCTTCAGCTGTGTTTAAGGCATCACAATCAGTCAGTCACATTTATTGAGTGCTTACTGGTTGCAGAGCACTGTACTATCTGCTAGGGAGAGTACTGTATGGCAGAGTTGGTAGACACGTTCCCTGCCCACAACGAGCTTACAATCTAGAGTGCCATCATATTGCATCTTAAACCATCACTTCTAGGCTCCCCAAGTAATTCAAGGAAAGGGAGAATCTGTGAATGGGAATCTGCATGCAGGAGCTGCCAGTTCATTGTCTGACTTTTCATCATCCTTGATGTGTGTTTGAACTCTAGTAATAATATCTGTGGTATTTATCACATGCTTACCATGTTTCAAGCACTGTACTAAGCTCTGGGGTAGGTACATGATAATCAGGTCCAACATGGGGTTCACAGTCTAAGTAGGAGGAAGAACAGGTATTGAATAGGTTACTAGATTAACCCTACTTTTCCTCATCTCCCACTCCCTTCTGCATCAGCCTAACTTGCTCCCTTTGCTCTTCTCCCCTCCCAGCCCCACAGCACATATGTACATATCTTTACTTTTATTTATTTGTAGTCATCTCTGTCCCCCCTGCCTCCAAGACTGTAAGCTCTTTTTTGGCCTGGGAATGTGACTGTTCATAGTTGTATTGTACTCTTCCAAGCGCTTAGTACAGTGCTCTGCGCACAGTAAAGTGCTCAAAAAATCCGATTGAATGAATGAACTGAGGCACAGAGAAGTTAAGTGACTTGCTCAAGAACACGCAGCAAAGTGGCAGAGCCAGGCTTAAAACTGTTTGAGATCTACTCTAAAGCTCCCATTTTGGATGGCATTCAGGATGGAAAGTATTGTAAATTAGAGTTGTCACTCTCTGAGAAACCTGCAACAAGTATTATGGCTCATTATCCTGGTATTACATAACTGCATTAAAAAAATAATGTATTTTATTTCATGTGCTTCTAATTGCAGAAATGTCCTGAAAACGACATCCGAAGTTGTTGCCTCACAGAGATCAAACAGACAGAAGAAAAATATACAGAAACTTTGGAATCAATAGAGAGAGTAAGATGATCACTTTCATTCAGGTGGTAAAACTCCACCTTGCAGTTGAATGCCAAATAACATAACATTAACATAAAATGCCAGTATTTTGCATGAACATTTCCTGTATCTAAATATCTTAGTGCAACTCATGGATTTCAAACCTTGAAAAGTGAGTGGAGAATTTCACCTTAAGAGAATGCATTTGTTTAGTGGTATTTGTTAATCTCTTACTATGTGTCAAACAGTGTTCTAAGTGCTGGGATAGGTACAAGTTAATTAGGTCGGATACAGTCCACATGGACTCAAGGTCTGTGGAGTCATCTTAAAATAGACAGGGCTCAGCAAGAGGCATAATTAATCAAACTAACAATAACACTTGTGGAATTTAATAAGTGCTTAGTTGTTGCCAAGCACCGAGCTAAGTGCCAGAGTAGATACAAGATAACCAATTCGGACACAATCCCTCTCCCACATGGGGCTCACAGTATAAGCAAGAGGGAGAACAAGTATTTAATTCCCATTTTATTGATGAGGAAGTTGGGGAACACGTAAGTTAAGTGACTTGCCCAAGACCTTTCAGTAGGCAAGGGGCTGAGCAAGGCTTAGAACCACACTCTATGACCCCTATGCCCATATTCTCTGGTTGTGTCTTACTCTTTTGCATTGGGGTGTATGGCCAGGAGAAGACTGAGAAGCAGTGTGCCCTAATGGATAGAGCACAGGTCTGGGTGTCAGAAGGACCTGGGTTCTAGTCCCGGCTCCACAGCAGGGTCTGCTGTGTGACCTTGGGCAGGTCATTTAACTTTCCTGTGCTTCACTTACCTCATCTGTAAAATCAGAATTATGACTGTGAGCCCATGTTGGACATGGACTGTGTCTAGCCTGATTACCCCGTAATGATAATAATAATGGCATTTATTAAGAACTTACTATGTGCAAAGCACTGTTCTAAGCGCTGGGGAGGTTACAAGGTGATCAGGTTGTCCCACAGGGGGCTCACTGTCTTAATTCCCATTTTACAGTTGAGGTAACTGAGGCACAGAGAAGTTAAGTGACTTGCCCAAAGTCACACAGCTGACAATTGGTGGAGCCGGGACTTGAACCCATGACCTCTAACTCCAAAGCCCGTGCTCTTTCCACTGAGCCACGCTGCTACCTCATGGGGTAGCCCAGCGCTTAGTTCAGTGCCTAGCTCAGAGTAAGCACTTAACAATTACCATAAAAAAGGACTGTTGGCTTAGCTGTTTGTTTCTCCCTTTGCTACCTTTGCTAATTTATATGTAGGATAATTTGGGGGCAACCTACACATCTATCTAGCTCTATTCCCTCATCACTGACAGGCAAAATAGTTTGCTATTTTTTCCTGAAGATGGATGAGAAAACCAGTTAATGTAAATAATCTTCCTTCTGTATCTCTTTATAGTTTTTCATGGCACCACTAAAAAGGTTTTTGTCAGCTACGGAGTTTGATTCAGTATTCATCAACATTCCTGTAAGTAAATCTAACTGTGACAAATATTTGTTTTAAGCAAGTAAATGTGCTTTTATTTAGAAATCCACAAACTCTTTGAGCATTGGCAAATAGATGTATATGAAACAGTAAAAACCCCTGTTCTCTACTGGGCTATATTTTGAAATTATCTTCAGTATATGGGCATATGAACATATGTTCCAGATCTTCCCATAAGGACCTAAACTGCAAATACCCTAAAAGTTTCTTCAGAATATTGGGCCTTGCAGTTCAAATGCTATGCATTTATTTTATTTGAGTGGACAGGGTTCTTGATTAGGGATACTCCTGTCAAGATAATTTAACTGTATTTTCTAAAAGTTTAGGAGTAAATCATCTTTTTCCATAAGAACATTTATCTTGAGGAAATTATACAAAGTGCAGAACATAAATTGATATGTGATATCCTAATAGTGTTTGTGGCTAATATTCAGAATGGGAGGCTGAATTCACAACCTCTCATTAACTGCACAGAGACTAATTTCACCTGTTTAGTACATCTCTCATTTATCTCCGGACAGCTAGAAATAGAACTCCAGAATGACTAGGATATAAATTGGATTGTAGATTTTGAGTTCAACTTCAATAATTTTACTTAATGCTATAAATACTTCACTGCGGTTGTCTCACCCTGCTTTCAACACCCTTCCACCCTTTGTCTACCCGTCCTTCTATTCTTTAAAGCCTCACTTGGCCAACTTTTCTTTAAACACTCCTTTTAACTCCTTTTCCTGACTGATTGACTTTCTCTCTGCCACCTGTTGTTACTTTAGGCCTTCTGATGCCCTGAACAATCTCCCTGCCATAAACCATATTTATTGAACTTCATCCTTAAAATCCTGATTGATTTTAACTGCTTTATGGGCAATGTTTGCCTGAAAGTTGTATGTAATATACAAAGGGTACACATGAAATGAAGTAGTGGTGTTTGCATTTATGTGTTTTAATTTTCCAAGCACTTCACCACTTCTAGATAATGAATCTTTGTAACACCCAACAAAATTTGATAAGTGGAGACTTGCATGTGGGGGAGAGAGTGCCAAAGGATAATTAAAATAAAGAGGATCTGGTTGCTAAGCAACCTTCATTTGATAAATATAGATTTTGGGTGCTCCGAGCAGCTGTATATGAATGACTTAAGACCCTGTGATATTTCTTGTTTATCCTGGGTGTATTATTTTGCTAATAATGGGGCTGAGGAGACAGATTGACTCTTTTTAACCCAGTTCACTATGAATGTGCACAGGGCACCAGAGTGACCTTCAGCATTTCAGACATCCTGGGAAGCCCAGAGGGGTTTAATCACCTTGGTGCTTTTCGTTGCTTGGAACCATTTGATAGTCTTTGTTCACAAAGTGACTGTATTTGAAAATCTCGTTGTTATTCTGCTCATACAGAAGTAGAATAGCCTTTTAAATCAGTGAGAGCTACAACTCTCCAGGAGGATGTGTTATGAGAATGGGTCTCTTAATGTGCAGGGGAATCCCCCTCTGCTGTTTGTTGGGAAATACATTTGGCTTGTCATTATCTGCCTATCAGAATACAAGCAAAATTCCTGCTGTTACCTCTGTTCTACTCTTTAATGCAATCAGTTTACTTGCCCACCTTTTTTTAATACTAGCAATCCGGTGTTCCAAATAATTAAGCATGATTCCAGCTAGCTTACTACCAGGATGCCACTAATGGACCAATAATGTACAAATCAAATTTTTCATTGTTCAGGGACCGGAATCTTTACTTTGGACATAGAAATAATACATTAAGAATTTGACTAGTTTAATGTAACAATGATTATAAAATGAAGATTTAAATGAGCCATACCCACTAAAAAAACCGATGAATAATTGGCCTGTATATAACTGATATTTCGAGATGTTATTTCTCTTTTCTTCTCTGGTATCTTCTCTTAGACACAACATTTACAGATAAAGTCCAGTGACTATTCATTTACTGAAATTACCAGACTTCTTTAGACAGTTCAAATGTTGGTCAGTAGAATTCATCCAAAGAAGCACAGCAGCTATTTTGAGTCTAGATTTTTGTGGCCCTTTAGTGCCAATGAGATTATTTGGTTTTGATTTTCAATGTTCTGTGTTGTTGTTCATTGCAAGGAACTAGTGAAAGTCCATCGAAGCCTAATGCAAGAGATTCATGACTCCATTGTACATAAAAATGTCCAGAATTTATATCAAGTCTTTATTAACTACAAGGAAAGGTAAGCTTCATACTTGTCCATTACTCTTCTCTGCTGTGAACTCCGTGCAATCCATTGCTGTGTAGATTAACACTCTAGGAAGTTTCAGTTCAGTTCTTTTCCCAGTTAATGAGTTGTCCATTCGCAAGTCATTAAGAATACTTAAATGGTATTTGGGGGAGCTGAAGGTACCAAAATAAATTCTTTACAGTCAAAATAAAACACAGGCAGTTTGTTTTTGTTACTGGCCTCCCCATTATAAATGCCAAGGCGACACTTGATACACAATTTTCTTTCTATGCACAAAAACTGAAAGCAGACAGCACCATGATGATCTTCTTGCAGGTCATGTTTGGTCTCTTGGCTATCCTTATGTTCCAGATTCCATTTAAGAATTGGAAGTAATTAAATCAGTTGATAAAACTATTTTTTATTTCAAAAGTATAGGTGTAATTAGTCCCTAGAAAACCTGGGAGTTGAGATACTTATATTGTAAAACTGCCATTGAGTGCTACACACATGAGTGTATTTTTATCTTTTTTTTATAGTATTTGTTAAGCGCTTACTTTATGCCAAGGACCGTACTAAGCTCTGACATAGATACAAGCTAATCAGGTGGAACACAGTCCATATTCCACATGGGACACACCACAGTCTTAATCCCCATTTTACAGATGAGGTAACTGAGACATAGAAAAGTTAAGTGACTTGCCCAAGGTCATGCAGCAGACAAGTGGCAGAACCAGGATTAGAATCCAGGTCCTTTTAACTCCCAGGCCTGTGCCTGTTGTATTGCTTATTCTCTGTCATCTTCCTACCTGTAATTTATTTTAATGTCTCTTCCCCACTGGGCTGAAAGCTCCTTGTGGGCATGGATCATGTCTGCCAATTCTATTGTCTTGTATACTCCCAAATGCCTACTACAGTGCTACTACAAAGTAAGAGCTCAATAAATAATAATTATGGCACTTGTTAAGCGCTTACTATATGCTAAGCTCTGTTCTAAGTGCTGGAGTAGATACAGGCTAATCAGGTTGGGCACAGTCCATGTCCCACATGGGGCTCGCAGTCCTAATCCCCATTGTACAGATGAGGTAACTGAAGCCCAGAGAAGTAAAGTGACTTGCCCAAGGTCACCGAGCAGACACGTGGCAGAGTCGGGATTAGAACCCAGGTCCTTCTCACTCCCAGGCCTGTGCTCTATCCATTGTCATGCTGCTTCTCTATAATGTCATTGATTGATTGACTCCTTAAGTTATTAATCTAATTTCAGTGCTTCAGATAAATTTTGGCTTATGATGTGCTGAATGCGACTGAATGGAAAAAAAAATACCAGGGTTTGATTGTTATGCTTTAAAGCGCGGAATCTTTGACATTCCCCTGTTTTTCCCATGTTGAGATTTGTATCTGAGCGACAAATTCCGGACTTACATGTACACGTACAGTTGCTTTTGAACTCAGAGGCAGTCGTGCTCACTGTCCATGGAAAAAGGCACCCCGTTTTTGCCATGGTGACGAGTTTATTCCTGGTTCCTGCCTCTCTTCTTTACTTCTTTTCTTTGCTTGTTTCCTTCCAGGTTGGTTATTTATGGGCAGTACTGCAGTGGTGTAGAGTCAGCTATCACAGGTTTGGACCACATTTCCAAGACAAAAGAAGACGTGAAGTTGAAATTAGAGGTGCCCAGTTTACATTTCTCTTCATGACACCCAGATAACCAAAGAGAAATGAACCTTTATGAAAATTGTTTCTCATATTTGGTATTCAGATCAATTCTAAATTTCAGGTTCATCTGATTTCATGCTAAAATCTTGAGTATTCACACATTATTATCCTCATCCTCACTCTCAACTGTAGAAACATTTATGGAAAATCTCTGTATGTAGAACATTACATTAGGTACATAGTACACTATAGCAGATATCAATCAATCGTATTTATTGAGCGCTTACTGTGTGCAGAGCAAACAGTATGATATGAAAGATACAGTCCTTGCCTTGAGGAGCTTAAAGTATAACGAGGGAATTATGCATCCTCATGTATGTACAGTTTTTAATTATCTAAAAACTCCTAATCCAGGTGTTATTTTTTTAATGGTACTTGTTAAGCACTTACTATGTGCCAAGCACTGTTTTATGCACTAGGATAGATGCAAGTTAATTAGGTTAGACAGGGTACCTGACCCACATGGGGCTTACAGTCGAAATAGGAGGGAGAGAAGCATGGCAGGACTTGGGTTCTAATGCTGGCTCTGCCAATTGCTTACTGTGTGACTTTGGGCAAATCACTTTATTTCTCTATGCCTCAGTTTCCTCAATTGTAAATGGGGATATAATAATAATAATAATAACAATAAAAAATCATGGTGTTTGTTAAGCACTTACTGTGTACCAGGCACTGTACTAAGCACTGGGCTGGGTACAAGATTATCAGGTTGGACACAGTCCATGTCCCTCATACGGCTCACAGTCTGAATCCCCATTTTTACAGATGAAGGAACTGAGGCACAGAGAAGTGAAGTGACTTGCCCAAAGGCACACAGCAGACAAGTGGCAGAGCAGGGTTTAGAAGACCGAGCCCCCTTTTTCCTCCCCCCTACCCCATTCCCCAGCCCTACCTCCTTCCCCTCCCCACAGCACCTGTATATATGTTTGTACAGATTTATTACTCTATTTATTTTACTTGTACGTATTTACTATTCTATTTATTTTGTTAATGATGTGCATCTAGCTTTAATTCTATTTGTTCTGACTTGACACCTGTTCACATGTTTTGTTTTGTTGTCTGTCTCCCCCTTCTAGACTGTGAGCCCGCTGTTGGGTAGGGACCGTCTCTCTGTGTTCCAACTTGTACTTCCCAAGCGCTTAGTACAGTGCTCTGCACATAGTAAGTGCTCCATAAATACGATTGAATGAATGAATGAATGAATCCTACTCCCTCCTCCTCAGACTGTGAGCCCCAAATGGGAAAGGGACTGTGTTCAACCTGATAGACTAATATCTACCCCAGCACTTAGCGCAGTGCTTGCCACAGAGTTAGTTCTTAACAAATACCATAGAAAAGTAGGATTTAACCCCCATTTTACAGATGAGATAACTGAGGCACAGAGAAGTAAAGTGATATGTCCAAGGTCACACAACAGACACGTGCCCGAGCTGGGATTAGAACTCACATCCTCTTACACCCAGGCCCATGTTCTTTCCACTAGGCCATGATCTTCTCAGTCGTTTTTTGGATTCTCATCCTGTTTGTTCCACTTCAATCTCTTTGTTCATTAGGAAAATGAAAGAGGATATTTCAGATATGCCCACTTTGTTTAATATCTCTGGTGAGCATTTTGGTGGAGGAAAAGGTAAATGAGGTGCCTAGTATTATCTGTGACTCCCATTCATCCACTTGTATGAATGATTACGAGCTGGCTGAATTGATGGTTTGATGTAGTGTGAGTAGTCGTCCCTATATTATTACTCTATTTTATTTGTACATATTTATTCTATTTATTTTATTTTGTTAATATGTTTTGTTTTGCTGTCTGTCTCAATCAATCAATCGTATTTATTGAGCGCTTACTGTGTGCAGAGCACTGTACTAAGCGCTTGGGAAGTACAAGTTAGCGCTTGGGAAGTACAAGTGTCTCCCCCTTCTAGACTGTGAGCCCGCTGTTGGGTAGGGACCGTCTCTATACGTTGCCAACGTGTACTTCCCAAGTGCTTAGTACAGTGCTCTGCACACAGTAAGTGCTCAAAAAATACGATTGAATGAATGAATGAATATAAGGTGCGGCTAGTACAGCAGCCTCTATCAATTAACAGTCTGGACAGATATTACCTGCTGCTAAAGGCTGCTGAAGCTCTGAGTTTGTTTCAGTTCTTCAGGTTCACCTTTCTAGCAGCAGAGTCAACTGGGTAGAGAAAACAGCAGGCTTGATGCATTTATTTTTGTGGGTTCCTCTTGATTGACAGCTGATGCTCGAGGGGTCATTGGGCCTACTCTCACCTCCCTCCTCCAACTGCCAGTAGCTATAATACCATCTCCAGGGTTATACAAGAGAGCACTTCGATACCCCAGCCCCACAGCACTTGTGTACTCACCCCTTATACTCAACTATTTCCCCTATCTGTTGTTTATTTTAATGTCTGTCTCCTTCTGTAGACTGTAAGTTTCCTTTTGAGAGGAAATGCAATTGCCAACACATAATGTACTTTCCCAAGCACTTAGTATGGTGCTTGGCACACAGTAAGCTCTCAGTAAATGACATCACTGATTGAATTGGCATAAGGAGTTAGATAAAAATGAAAATGCGCATCTTCACACATCAAATTTGTAGGATGTGTGAAGATGCAGCCCTGCCAATTTATGCCATTGTAGTGGTTAGTTGTATCTATACAGATTAATCATCTCTGGTTAATGTTGCTACTCATCATCAGCTCATGGAATATTCCAAAAATTAGATTGTAAAGTAATCGAAAGACTATGCCTATTTTAATTCTATTGTACTCTACCAAGTGAATGGTGTGGTCTCTAGGTTATCAGGAGTACTATAGTTTTACTGATTAAGTTTCTGCTGAAAATCAGGTAGGAAAAAAACATATTGCAAACATTAATTACATGGTGGATTATCATATTAATTCTGGTCACTGATGAAAATGTGGTTTTGCTATATTTAGCAGATCCATTGTACCCTTTCTTGATTTGTAAATTATGTACTGTCCCCATCAATCAATCAATCAATCATATTTATTGAGCACTTACTGTGTGCAGAGCACTGTATTAAGCACCTGGGAAGTACAAGTTGGCAACATATAGAGATAGGCCCTACCCAACAGTTGGCTCACAGTCTAAAAGGAACCATCAGGAACCACAGAGTATTTAACAGAGTATTTAACTGCAACTTTTCTGGGGGTGGGGCAGATATGCATAGTTTATTTTATTTATTTAAGGGTAAACTGCTTACCCCTTGTGAAGAGATAAAATTTTTAAAAGTATATTGGCTCCATTTGGTGCTATTGTCTCTCAGTACAAGAAGTGCCTTTGAAGAGTTGTTTGAGGTTGCCTGAAGGATGAGTGGTTTCCTCCCTTTACCATTGGACCATGTGTTTATTGAAGATAGACAAAAAGGAGGGAATGGCAAAAACCACATTTTATACTGCTGTTTGTGTCTGTCAGATCACTTAATATAGATCCCTCCACCCAATAGTTGCTCAATAAATACTGTTGACTATGATGATGAAGAACCAAAAGTTTCTAGAAACAGAAGGGGTGGAATTTTGAGCATGTGGTCTGTGGGAGTTCCTTATATTTGAAGTCTTTTAAAAAGTACATTTACTTCCTTAGTAAGCTGTCAGAAACAATAGAAAACAGGCTATTTTACTAGACTAGACCAGATTAGAAAAATTAATCAGTAATTCCAAATTTCAGATACAGAAAGCCTTGTTAGCTTGGCCATTGTTATGTTAAGTTTCTGGGTTGTTTTTGTTCTCTTCCTCCTCACTCCAGCCATACCATCCTCTCACCCTGTTATAATCCTGAGACCTAGGGGGTTTATACTAAGGGAGCACCTTCTTTCTCTGACATATGATGTAATGATGATGGGGTACTTACTAAGTAATAATAATGGTAATAATGATTGTGGTACTTAAGTGCTTACTATGTGGCAAGCAGTGTTCTAAGCACTGGGGTAGATACAAGTTAATCAGTTTGGACACAGTCACTGTCCCACATGGGGCTCACAATTTTAATGCCTATTTTACAGATGAGGTAACTGAGATCCAGAGAAGTAAAGTGGTTTGCTGAAGGTAATGCAGCAGACATGTAGGAGAGTCAGGCTTAGAACCCAGTCCTTCTGACTCCCAAGGCCCTGAACTATCCTTAAGCAGCATGTCTAAGTGGAAAGAGCACGGGCTTTGGAGTCAGAGGTCATAGGTTCAAATCCCGGCTCCGCCAATTGTCAGCTGTGTGACTTTGGGCAAGTCACTTAACATCTCTGTGCCTCAGTTACCTCATCTGTAAAATGGGGATTAAGACTGTGTGCCCCCGTGGGACAACCTCATCACTTTGTAACCTCCCCAGCGCTTAGAACAGTGCTTTGCGCTTAGTAAATGCCATCATTATTATTATTATTAAGCCACACTTATGTGAAGCACTAAGGAATATACAAATCAAAAGAAAACACAGCCCTCACAGTCTATGAGGGAGGAAAAAATTTGAAAAACACAGCACTCACAGTCTATGAAGGAGGAAAACATTTGAATGGACTGTGGTAGCTTATTTGTAATGGGGTAGCCTGGGGGAATGGCCAGGATTGTGCGATTGTGGAGAAGCTCATCATTACCTTTCCAAGGACTGAGTATAAGATCCACATCTGCACCATTTCAGGATTAGTCGAGGCTTAAACTATGGCCACAAGGTTTTTGTTATGGGAGAATCTTTTGCATTTTCCAGACTCCTCTGAAGTCACTGAGGTCATCTCTGAAGTTGTGCTGAAAGGCTTTGGAGAGCTACTGCCCTTTATTGCTGCATGCATTGCAGGAAACAGCATGGCCTACTGAAAAGAGAATGGGCATGAGAGTCAGGTGACCTGGGTTCTAATTCTGGCTCTGCCACTTGTAAACTGTGTGACCTTGAGCAAGTCACTTGATTTCTCTGTGCCTCAGTTTCCTCACCTGTAAAATGGAATTACACTTTACTCCCTCCTGCTTAGACTTTGAGCTCCATGCAGCACTGTGTTTCCAACCTGATTATCTTGTGTCTACTCCAGTGCTTAGGACAATGCTTGGTCCAAAGTAAGCACTCAATAAATACCATAGCAATAAATACCATCCTGCTAATTGCAATATTTATTGGAAGTTCTTGTTCATTTCTCAGAAACCTGTTAATCCCCTTAAGGTTCCCTAGATAAAGTCCTTAGTGGACATCTAGAACTTAAGCACTAATGCTGTCATTGCAACTTTTCAGCCTCAATTTGTGATAACAGTGAAACTTCTAGGTTGATGGAATTGACAGAACTTCACATTTGTTTTCTGACTCTCTTGTAGGAATGTTCAAAGAGAGCAAACAATGGAAAATTCACTCTACGGGATCTGCTGGTGGTACCTATGCAGCGTGTTCTGAAATATCACCTTCTTCTTCAGGTATGAGACATGAAATACTTAGGGATGTTCTCTACCCTGTCGTTAAGCTTGGGTGGTCCTGAAATTGAGTCCACTCCCCAGTTGTTCAAAATATTTGTTCTGAAGAGAAGCCTTGGGACTCAGAATTGGTCAATCCTTTGTCTGTCACAAAATCAAAATAGTAGAGCATCTCCTGCCGAAGTGATGATCCTAAACTAACAAAACTAACGAAACCCTACACCCTGAAAACAAAAGCAAGCCTCCGGTAGTAGGTCTCCTCATTAATATCTTTAAAGTAGTGATGCCTTTTAGGATACTTAATAGGACACTGTTTTTTCAAGATAAATTAGATAAGACAGGAACATGTTCTGAGTTGCTTTCCTGCCGTATTAGATCTAAATTATGACAAGGCCATATACGTTTTGAAATGGTTCTTGTTACAACCTGCAAAGCTTTTGGATTCCACAGTTCTATAATGAGTGAATTTTATACATTTAATTTGATAACTGTACCAGGAGACTGATTAGTTCTGCTCTAAAGATATGTCTTAGAGTATTAGATCACCAACCCTGCTGATGCTTGAAAAATGTCATTTTAAAAAGAACTATTACCTGAATGTGAAATATAATTTTGGTTCTGAACTTTGTACATCCTGTATATTACATTTCTTGAAATATTGCTATACAAATATTAGTCATATGTACTTTGATCTACAGAGAAATAAGAAAAGCCAACCAAAGCCTTTTTATTCTTTAAAAATGTATTAAAACATTTATGAGGCCTAAACCCAAAGCAGTATAATCAGATGGTGGTTTATGCAAAAAATTGAGGCAGACTCAGTAAGTTCTTGAAGCATGTCTAAATAACACAATGACAATTTCTTTTTATGGTTTTGGCACCGTAAAATAGCCAAGGAACTGAAAGATTCCATTTTAGTCAAAATTGTTCCTGAACTTTTTAAGATTTAAAGTAAACTCTTTTAATGAGGGTTGAGGTAGTGGATATTTCCTTCAGAGAAACTTAGCCAGGCATCTTAATTTCCATTTCACTACACGTTGTGATTATATTAGGTGTTGACCTTGTAAAACAGAAAAAGTTGCTGTCCATATTTGTATATTTTTGGAAGCAGAAGGATGAAATTTCTAGAATTATATTTCTGTCTTATCCCACTCTGAGAAGCAACCTGGCCTAGTGGAAAGAGCCCAGGCCTGAGAATCAAGGGACCTGAGTTCTGTTTCCAACTCTCCCACTTGTCTGCATTGTGACCCTGGGCAAGTCACTTAACTTCTCTGTGCCTCAGTTCCCTCCTCTGCAGATTGGGTATTCAATACACAGTCTCCCTCCTACTTAGGCCTATGGGATATTGTATCTACCCCAGCCCATAGTACAGTGCTTGGCACATAGCACTTAAGGAATACCACAATTATTAAGTATTATTATTAGTGGAGCCAGTTTACCTCTTATGTGAAAATTATTTTTTAAAAAATGTTTGTACCCAGTTTAACACTATGTACAATCAATCAATCAATCAATCGTATTTATTGAGTGCTTACTGTGTGCAGAGCACTGTACTAAGCGCTTGGGAAGTACAAGTTGGCAACATATAGAGACAGTCACTACTCAACAGTGGGCTCACAGTCTAAAAGTACAAGTATATGTACAAGTCATATATAACAGCTTTGTTCCCATGGGCAAATCACAGCTGGTATGTTCCAACACTTAGAGGTTGGCATGCTTGAAATTGGACATTTATTTGACTGAAACATTCAGATACAAGAAACTTGAAAGCCTCAGACTGACTCAGCATTTTCCTTTGCTAAAGAAAAAAAAAAACAGGCAAGAAATAGGCCTTGGAGAATGTGATTTTAACAGTTCAGAAACCTTTTGGGATTTCTGCAGATATGAAGTGGTTTCCTATTTCCCAGGAAAGAAAATCTCTCAAATGGGTGTCTTGTCTTTCTTAAGTCAGATATGTTGTCTTAGTCAGTGAGTAATCTCGATGTGAGCTGGGAACATGTCTATCAACTCTGTAATATCATACTCTCCTAAGTGCTTAGTGCAGTCCTCTGCACACAGCAGAAAATAAATACAAATGATTGAAAAGTTTGGTTGAATTTTTTTATTAACCTGGGTCTGAGTAGATACAAGATTTTTTTCTAAAATGGTATTTGTGTAGTGCTTACTATGTACCATGTACTGTACTAAGCTCTGGACTAGATACAGGCTAATCAGGTTAGACACGATCCATGTCCCATCAAGGGGCTCACAGTTCTAATCCGCATTTTACAGATGAGGTAACAGGCACAGTGAAGTGACTTGCCCAAGGTCACACAGCAGACCAGGGGTTGAGCCGGGATTAGAGCCAAAGTCCTTCTGACTGACAGGCTCATGCTCTATCCATTATACCATGCTGCTGCTGAATTCTGAATGAATTGGAAACCTGAATTAATTTGACATGAATTGATTGTGGGTACTTTCAAGGCAGAGTCAAAAGTGTTATAATTGAATAGGCTACTTTGTTGATTTTTGAGTAAAGCGCTGTTGAGAAGTGACTATGTCTTTTGAACATCAGGAGCTTGTGAAGCATACCACTGATCCTGTTGAGAAGGCAAATTTGAAGCTAGCTCTTGATGCCATGAAGGTAAGTGGGGAATGGCCCACCTTTTTACATTTTCATTCTTTTTATGACAAGGAAATTGTCTATTCTGATTTTGCTTTTGGTGCTCATTAAGGCAGACTAACTTTAATGCAAACTTCATGCAGGTTTCATCCGGAATATAACCCCATGTTTTATGAGAACTGACTTTATTGTTCACTCAAAAGCAGCTGTGAATAGCAGAAGGAAGAAGAGACAGTGATTAGGCACCTCTTGAGAGCATTAAGGAGATCTCCCTAAGCGCCAAAATAGGGAAAAATATTCTGAACCTATGGATTGCAATTCAGTCCTAAAGTAGGAAAATGATAGTGACTCAGTTGAGCTGGATTTGATAGTGTCTAAAGTAAGTGATACACATACCAGAATGACTTTATGGTAGAAGATGGGATGTTCTGGAAAGGGTGTGTCCATGGAGTCACTATGGATTGGAAATGATTCTATGGCATATGAAGAAGAAGCAGTAGAAGAAAGTAAGTGAAGTAGTATTGACTCTATATCAAGTGAGAGAGAAGAAGGATTAAACTCTCGATCCACCTTTACTCTAAATGAGCTTTAGTGGTTTAACAGTGGTTTCATCCCAAGCGCTCAGTACAGTGCTCTGCACACAGTAAGCACTCAATAAATACAATTGAATGAATGAATGAATGAATTTGGAAAATTTTGCCACACTTTCTCTCGTTAAACCCACTTTAAGTGTAGCACCAAAGAAAAGACATTGGGAAACTAAAATTGTTCGGCTGAAGTGTTACTATAAGGCCCAGTTTAAACTCCTGCCTATGCTTATATCATATTGGTAAACTTTGAGAGAATGTCGGCAGTGTGGGAGGGAATAAGCAGCACAGTTGCAATTAGACTTCCAATTTTCAGGTTCAAATAAGTCTGAAACTCAGCAGTAAATGGTATAAGAGATGTGAGATCTGAAAGTTTTGTAGAGCTTCTCTTTCTTCTCATTACACAAACCTAGGGTTGGGCCAGGAACATAGGGATCTGTCAAATCAACAATTTTAGGTTAGGCACAGTGGAAGCCTATGAGAGGAAATCATATTTGCACATCACAGTAAGACAGCATTTGCAACTGTTACTATATCTTTGCTCAAAACCAAAATGCAAACGAAGCATGGGTCATCATGCTCTCTGAGTTCTCCTCTTTTATTTCAGTGCCGATTTCTGATTTTCCACTGCCATTTGTTCTCTCTCATTTTGCTTTAGAGCTGTGATTCCGCTCCCTGTTCATTATCTCTTAAGAAAGTGCCAGGGTTTTCATGCCTTTAGAGATATTTCCACCTGCAGCAGGTGGCAAGTCAGCTATTGGCTCCTCTTTTAAGCACCTTATGTTTTCTGCTGGGGCCCCTCCTGCTATTCCAGTTGAGTTTAAAGGGTAGCGAGAGAGGAAAGAAGCTGAATACCAAAAAATCTGGAGCGAAATTAATAAAAATAGCTCAGTAAAGTGCAAACATAATACCTATTTTTTTGTCCTCCAAAATCAGCAGTGACATTTCAGAATAGGTGAAACCATATGGAAAGAGATGCCAGCCATTTTTCATTCTTCTTATTCCACCTGGCTTTTCATTAGTGTCCATCTGCTTTTGTAAATTATTATCTCTTTAGAAATAAAGTTTATTTCTTGGCTGGATATGCTTTGCTGCCATCGCCTTTCTTAGTACTTGTTGTAATAATGGCTGCAGGTGATCATTCTGCCTGTGTTTGTTTTTTATCCTTCCTTTTCAATCTCTAGAATGAATTCCATATAATTTAAATCACCGATCCTTTACTTTTCTCACAATCCTGGGTAATCCATAACACCTTGTTTTCTGAGGATACAAAATAAATGCTAATGTTTTGGTTTTCTAGTTGTGCCACTGGTAGCACATGATTATGTTGTTTAAAATACAGGGATTATGGTCTATTCATTTTACAGTTATTGGAGAATAGCAGAGGTTGTCCATTTCATAAAAATTGCTTTTTTCATTTTTCCCATCACCTGAGTTTCTGTGCTTTTTCTCCCTCCCCACCCCCCTTTTATTCTTTAGGACTTGGCCCAATACGTAAATGAAGTGAAGAGAGATAATGAGACCCTCCGTGGCATTAAACAGTTTCAGTTATCAATAGAGAACTTGGTACGTGGCTTTCTTTTTCACTTTGAGTGATTAATTTGAAAAAAAAAAAAGACAAAGTTCCTGCCCCTGGGTGTTCTCAACTTCTCCCTGTTGTTTTACTCAATTGTTATCTGCTCCTGGGAACATCTTGGCATTTCCTTTGGTGTAGCAGATACCCGATTCCTCTTTTAAAGACTGTACCCAGCTCTCCTATAGAATAGGCTTCCAGTGGTGTAAGCCATTGTGGGCAGGGAATTGTGACTGTTTATTGTTCATTCACTCAAAGTATTTATTGAGCGCTTACTGTGTGCAGAGCACTGTACTAAGCGCTTGGGAAGTACAAGTTGGCAACATATAGAGATGGTCCGGACAGGCGAGAACGAGGTACAGTGAGGAGGTTAGCGGCAGAGGAGCAGAGGGCTGGGCTGTAGAAGGAGAGAAGGGAGGTGAGGTAGGAGGGGGCAAGGTGATGGAGAACCTTGAAGCCGAGAGTGAGGAGTTTTTGCTTGATGCGCAGGTTGACTGGTAGCCGCTGGAGAATACAACTTATTGTTGTATTCTTGTATTGTTTATTGCTGTGTTACTGTATCGTACTCTACCAAACGCTTAGTACAATGCTCTGCAGACAGTAAGCACTCACTAAATATGATTGAATGAACGAATATGATCGTATTGAAACTTATTTCACTAAGCCAGGAATTCCCTGGAGTAAATGTACCATAGATAAATACATTGATACCACCTTATCTGTAAGCTCCTTGTGGGCAGGAATTTGTCTACCAACTCTGTAATATAGTACACTCCCAAGCACTTGGTACAATGCTCTGCACCCAGTAAGCGCTTCAATAAATGTTTGATTGATTGGAGCATTCATAATGTGTCATACTGTACTTTGCATTGAGGTGAAAAACTGGCTCACAGGAGTCCCCCTCTTGCACATCAGGGGAGTGTTTTGTTTTTATGTTGTTACTTGTTATGCTCTGACTACATGCCAGGCACTGTGCTAAGCACTGGTATAAATACAAGATTATCAGGTTGGACAGAGTTCATATCCTACATGGGCTCTCACTCTTAATCCCCATTTTACAGATGAGTGACATCATTCTACTTGCTTCCCCTACTTGTCATGTATTTTAGTGGTCGCTTCCCAAACTGGACTGCAAGCTTCTTGAGGACAGGGCCTCTGTCTACAAACCCTACTGTACACTCCCAAATGCTTACTACAGTACTGTGCACAGATTAAGCACTCAAAACTATTGTTTGATTGACAAGTCCCTTGTTAATTTTTGTTATTATTTTCCTAAAGCTCTGCGAATAACAGAATCCACCTTTCGTGTTTTAGAACCAGCCTGTCTTGAAGTATGGAAGACCCCAGGGAGATGGTGAAATAAGGATGACCACACTAGATAAACCCACAAAGCAAGACAGGTGAGAAAATGGGTAGAGCCTACAGGTTTTTAAGTAGGAATATAACCTAATTGTGATTGATTGCCCTCCTTTACCATTCATCTTAATAAAAAAATGAAAACTTCTGCAAATTCCCAAGACATAAGACAAAAGTAAAACTTGAGGAAAGATAATTTTCAGTTTGTGGCGAGGCCCCTAGATTACAAGCTTGAGGACAAGGATAATGTGTTCCAACTCTGTTGTACTCTCCCGAGTGCTTAATATAATACTCTGTACTGTAGAGAGTAAGTTCTCAATAAATATTAATCAATCCATCAATTTATTTATATTAATGTCTATCTCCTCCTGTAGACTAAGCTTGTTGTGGGCCAGAAACATGGCTATCAACTCTGTTATATTGTATCCTCCCTAGTGTTTAGTACAGCGCTCTGCACACAGTAAACGCTCAATAAATACGATTGATTGAAATGGTAGTTATTGAGCACTTCCAGTATGAAGACCATTCATTCAATCATATTTACTGAGCGCTTACAGTATGCAAAGCACTCTACTAAGTGCTTGGGAGAGTACAATACAACAGAAATTGTAGACATATTTGCTGCCCACAAGGAGCTTAGTGTCTAGGGGGATCACTATTGATGGACCAGGGATATTTCAGGTTAGAGTTACCAGGCATTCCAGATATTTAAGTTAGTAACCTTCCTTCAGGGACAAGTCTTGTGAGGGGATATATAATAGTTCTGAGTAGTTTTTAGCAATTCCTGCCTCATGACAGGCCTGGACTATAGATGAAAGTGACATCAGTCATGTCTGAAATTTTCCAAACTGACATTTGGCAGCCAAATTCTGGGTTTACAATTGTAAACAGTCTTGTCTACAGTCTTGCTAGAGTAAAGTTTTAAAATAATAATAATGATGGCATTTGTTAAGCGCTTACTATGTGCAAAGCACTGTTTGAAGCGCTGGGGGGGATACAAGGTGATCAGGTTGTCCTTCGTGGGGCTCACAGCCGTAATCCCCATTTTACAGATCAGGTAACTGAGGCTCAGAGAAATGAAGTGACTTGCCCAAGGTCACACAGCAGACATGTGGCGGAACTGGGATTTGAACCCATGACCTCTGACTCCAAAGCCCGGCCTCTTTCCACTGAGCCACACTGCTTCTCTAAAGGCAAATCCTATTATCTTACCCCAATATGGAGGAAATATACCTTTAAAAAAATGCATGGGATTGTAGCCAGATGATTCCATTAAATTCTTAATCCCTGTACACTTCTTTAGAGTGGATTCTAAGTGGTCTGTGAATTGTTTGCCAATACCATAAACAATAACTTTCCCATTTAAAAGAGCTGGTTCCATAGATCACTAAAAAAGTGTGTGCAAGGGGAAAGAAATGTTTGAATAGCATTGACTTTAAGTGCTTCCTATGTGCCATGCACTTTACTGAGTGCTGTAGTAGATGATAATAATGATGATATTGGTATTTGTTAAGTGCTTACTGTGTGCCAAGCACTGTTCTAAGTGCTGGGGGGATACAAGTTGATCAGTGTTGTCCCACATGGGGCTCACAGTCTTAATCCCCATTTTACAGATGAGGGAACTGAGGCACAGAGAAGTTAAGTGACCTGCCCAAAGTCACACAGCTGACAAGTGGCAGAGCTAGGATTAGAACCCATGACCTCTGACTCTCAAACCTGGGCTCTTTCCACTGAGCCATGCTGCTTCTCCAGATGATCCAAGATCATCTGGACAGACACAGTCCTGCTCGCATGTGAGACTCACAGTTTTAGAGGGATGGAGAGCAGGTATCTAATCCCCATTGTGCAGATGAGGAAACTGAACCAGAGAAGTTGAATGACTCCGCTCCTCCGCCGCTAATCTCCTCACCGTACCTCGTTCTCGCCTGTCCCGCCATCGACCCCCGGCCCACGTCATCCGCCGGGCCTGGAATGCCCTCCCTCTGCCCACCCGCCAAGCTAGCTCTCTTCCTCCCTTCAAGGCCCTACTGAGAGCTCACCTCTTCCAGGAGGCCTTCCCAGACTGAGCCCCTTTCTTCCTCTCCCCCTCGTCCCCCTCTCCATCCCCCCCTTCTTACCTCCTTCCCTTCCCCACAGCACCTGTATATCTGTGTATATGTTTGTACATATTTATCACTCTATTTAGTTATTTATTTATTTTACTTGTACATATCTATTCTATTTATTTTATTTTGTTAGTATGTTTGGTTTTGTTCTCTGTCTTCCCCTTTTAGACTGTGAGCCCACTGTTGGGTAGGGACTGTCTCTACATGTTGCCAATTTGTACTTCCCAAGCGCTTAGTACAGTGCTCTGCACATAGTAAGCGCTCAATAAATACGATTGATGATGATGATGATGATGATGACTTGCTAAAGGTCACACAGTGGGCAAGTGGCAGAGCCAGGATTAGAACCTGCGTCCTCTGATTCCATAGGTTGTACTCTATTTTATTTTGTTAGTATGTTTGGTTTTGTTCTCTGTCTCCCCCTTCTAGACTGTGAGCCCACTGTTGGGTAGGGACTGTCTCTATATGTTGCCAGCTTGTACTTCCCAAGCGCTTAGTCCAGTGCTCTGCACACAGTAAGCGCTCAATAAATATGATTGATTGATTGATTGCCACTAAGCCACGCTGCCTTTCCTATGTAAAAATAATTCTCAGCAGTTGCCACCTTCGCCTGGAGCTGGGACTGGGAGAAACAGGGGCCCAGGCTTGAGGTTCCAGTGTCTGGAAGGAGATGCCCTGGTCAGAATGCGGCCAGGCTGCCAGGTAGAGGGGATTGATGGTGGCCAGTGGCTAGGGTTTGATGTGAAAGGCTGTCTCAGCAGAGAGCAAACAATGAGGAACAGGAGTCCGACCAGGGGAGCCATTCAGTTTTGAACACTTTGTCCCCACCACACGGTCTCGACAACCCTCTTTCAGCTGGGTGCCTCCGAGGTCTTCTCACCCTGACACTGCCCCACGTCTGGCCTCTGGTTCCTTCTCTGCAACCAAGTGGCCTCAGACACCCAATCTGCCAATCGATGGTATTTATTGAGGGCTTACCGTGTGCAGAGCACTGTATTAAGCACTTGAGGGAGTGCAGTGCAACAAAATTGATAAACCTGTTCCCTGCCCACTATGAGTTTACAGTCTAGAGGGGGATATGTAAATAAATGTTGTGGGGTGAATACTAAATGCCCAAAGCGTACAGATCCAAGTACAAAGGTGACACAGAAAGGAGAGGAATCGGGGGACAAAGTGGCTTAATTAAGGAAGGTTCTTTGGAGGAGATGTGACCTTAGTCACTGATATTCATTCATTTCATTCAGTCATATTTATTGAGCACTTACTGTGTGCAGAGCTTGGGAAGTACAAGTTGGCAACATATAGAGGTGGTCCCTACCCAATAATGGGCTCACAGTCTAGAAGGGGGAGACAGACAACAAAACAAAACATGTGGACAGGTGTCAAGTCATCAGAACAAATAAAAATAAAGCTAGATGCACATCATTAACAAAATTAATAGAATAGTAAATAAGTAGTAGTAAATATGACCCCTCGTTTGAAGACAAAGGTGTTAAGTGTTGGTGGCTGTGGTGGGGAGGGTTGATGGAGCAGTGACATCCCGGGCTTTGTCCTATCGCTGCTCTGTTATGGTAGCCACCTGTAAATTTTATGTATTTATTTCCTATTTGTTAGTGCTTATTATGTGCTAGCCACTCTACTAAGCATTGGGGTAGGTACAAGCTTGTCTGGTTGGAAACATTCCCTGTCTCACATGGGACTCACAGTCTTAATCCCTTTTACAGATGAGGTAACTGAGGCACAGTGATTTTACCAACATCCACATTTCTTAATGGGCTTTAAAGTCAGCCAATTTTGCCTCAGTCTTGTAGGTTATCTCTGAAATGACAGACGGTTGGCTATCATGATTTCCAAGCCATCATCTAATACTCAGAATTTTCTCTCTGACAGGCACATCTTCTTGTTTGACTTAGCTGTAATTGTCTGCAAAAGGAAAGGTGATAACTATGAAATGAAGGAAATAATAGATCTCCAGCAATACAAAATATCCAACAATCCTACCACTGATAAAGAAAACAAAAAGGTGAACCATGAGAACTTTACTATAATCCAGTTTGCATTCTTGCAAAATTCTGGACAGCTGACTGGGACTCATCTGTGCATGTGTGATTTTTAAAATGTGGGTGATCTTTCTGTTTTCATAATTGAATGCAGATATGATTGAATGATGAGGCAAAGAGAAATAGGAAAATATTATAATAATATATGATGATTGTTTTTTTTTACACACTTACATACCAAACACAGAGCTGCATACAAGATGAGAGTTGACATAGTCCCTATCCCACATGGTATTAACAGTTTAAGATGAAGGTAGAATGGGTATTTATTTTATCCTCATTTTACAGATGTTCCAAATTAGGAAACTCAGCCATGGAGAAGTTATACGATTTGTCCGAGGTAACTCGGTAGGCAAGTCACAGAGACAGGTCTAGAATCCAGGTCTCCTGACCCATGGTCCCATGCTCTTTCTTTAGGCCACAGTGTTCATTTGAATAAGGATGTAGAACAGATTCTTGATCCGACTTAGTTTAACAACATCAGTATGATTGTCATTCAGATGACTGTAACAGTATTACCTTAAGGCAGTAGTGGAATTAAAAGCTAACAAGTCAATTATCCATTCATTTCAACAGTGGTCTTATGCCTTCTACATCATCCACAATCAAGGACACAATGGGTTCGAATTTTATTGCAAAACAAAAGATTTGAAGAAGAAATGGCTTGAACAGTTTGAAATGGCCTTGTGAGTATTCCTACTTCACCAATTCGCCTTCTTTACCATTTTTAACCATGTACTTTAAACTTTGCATATGTTTACAGAAGCCGGGAAGCTAGTATTCTTCGAATATTTGAAACATCTTGTCTCATTTTAATCAATCAATCAATCAATCAATTGTATTTATTGAGCGCTTACTATGTGCAGAGCACTGTACTAAGCGCTTGGGAAGTACAAATTGGCAACACATAGAGACAGTCCCTACCCAACAGTGGGCTCACAGTCTAAAAGACTAAAAGACTAAAATTTTAGTCTAAATTTTTAGTCTAAAAGACTAAAATTTTAAGCTTCTATTATGTCCTTGAAAGTCTCCCTGAGAAAGCAAGAGGGAGCTCTTTGCTATCTTTTGGTTTCCTTCTGAGCAGCTAAGATAGATCAATGTTCTATTTGCAAGTTGCAACTACCTGGAAACTATCAATCTGATAAATATTTAATATATTATGCCCCAATTTTTTCTAGAACTGCAATACTGAAATATTTTAAAATAGATGTAGTGACAATACTAATGGTCTACAGTACATTCTTACTATGCACCAAGTGCTCTGCTAAGCACTTAGGATTTAGAGATGTTCAATTTTTTTGTGGGCCGTGGTAACCAGGTTATTTCTCAAGATCTAGGCCAGTTGCCAAATTCTGCTTTTCCTGTTAATTTCACTCTTTTTTCATTCAGGAATAACTCACCCAATACATAACACCACATCTCATCTTCACCCCTTCCATAACTTCCGTCTCTGCCAATAAGTTTTCCCCGATTTGCTCCCAACACTCCAAGTTAGCATATCCCAACAGACACCTTTAATATAATAGTGGTACTTGTCAAGTGCTTACTATGTGCCAAGCACTGTTCTAAGTGCTGGATTAGGTACAAGCTAATCAATTTGGACACAGTCCCTGTCCCACGTGGGGCCCACAGTCTTAATCCCCATTTTACAGATGAGGTAACTGAGGCACAGAGAAGTAAAGGACTTCCTTGAGGTCACACAACAGACAAGTGGCAGAACTGGGATTAGAACCCAGATCCTTCTGACTTCCCAGGCCTTTGCTCTATCCAGTAAGCCACTCTGCTTTAGCACATGCATTTTAAACCACCCTCAGTATTTTGTATGCATGTCTGCACACTCCACATCATGCTTCTATTTCTTATATCCTTGTACTTCTGTTTGTAAATAACTGGCATGTGCTTGTCTCCTCCATTATAGTGTAAAGCTCTAGGAGGTGGGGACTGTGACTTTTGCTTCTGTCATACTTTTCCACGTACCAAGTGCAGAGTTTGGTGCAGAGCACATGGAATGTACTCAGTAAGCACCACTGATTGAAAATTGTTAGCCTTTGGAATAGAAAAGATGCAGGATAGATCATTAAAATGCCCAGGATAATTGTGTAACTTTTATTTTATTTTGGTATTGGGTGAAGTTTGATGAGTTTTGTCTGGAAGACATGTAGGAGAGCGTGATGAAACATTTCAAAATACTGCCATAAGGTGAAGAGTTGTTTGGGTTTGCTTTTATCTGGGGAATCATGATAACTTTAGCTGTACCCTAGAGGGAAAAGTTTGCTGATTGGATTTCATATCATTTGTCTGTTATGGGGAAAATTCTAGAACTCTTTCGTCTCTCAGTGTAGATGAATGTTCATTGACAATAGGAGAATATTTGGCTAGTATACCTTGTCTGAGGAGAGAGTCACAAGGAGATATTGTTTAGTGATTTCTATGACATTATTCATTTTTATGTGGATAGAAGATCCTGTTGCTGTAAAAACCCTTGGCATGAGCCAATACACCGCAGATTTTTGGCATTTATTTGGTAAAAGTACTATGATTTATAGTTTATAACTGACTCTAACCTAAAGATTTGGTGGTTTAGTGCTTAATGCATTAGTTGTTCCTCAGAGGCCGGTTCTGGTTTAAGTCACAAATAAATGTGTGATGGGTGGTCACGGCTTAATCTCTAATGAAAAGTGGTCCAAACCATCAACCCACAATTCCGTTTAATACAATACCACAAAATTGGCAGATAATGCACTTGAGTCATTTAGTTTGGGAGTAGCAGATGTTTTAAAGCAGCATTGGTGGGTTTTTGCTAATTCTGATTTGGAACTCAACGGCTATTTCCTCTAAGAAGGGTGGGCTGGGAACGTTATTGTTGAGGGCTGGTAAATTTTTGGTAGTTATTGGCAAAGCTGGCTTTAGAGCATTTTCTTAAAGTAACTGAGGCAGTGAGAGGCTTGTCTATCAATCAGTCAGTGAATCAATGGTTTTTATTGAGCATTTACTATGTATAGACCACTGAAGCATTTGGGAAAGTATAATACAACTGGGGTGGTAGACACATCCCTGCCCACCAGGAGCTTACAGTCTGCAGGGGAAGACAGTCACTGCAGTGAGCTGGTAACCAGCAAGAGCCAGGGTCTATGTATTCTTACTCTAGTTCCAGTCAGGATCATATTGACTCTGCTGCTTGCTTTTTTTAAAAAAAATACAGGATATTTGTTAAGTGCTTAAGGCACTGTACTGAGCACTGAGGTAGATACACTCTAATCAGGTTGGACACAGTCCTTGTCCCAGGTGGGATTCACAGTCTTAATCCCCATTTTACGGTGAGTTATCTGAGACACAGGCAAGTTAAATGACTTGCCCAAAGCATGCAAGTGGCAGAGCCGAGATTAGAGCCCAGTTCCTTCTGATTCCCAGGGCCATGCTTTATCCACTAGTCCATGTTGCCTCTGAGGAGATGTTTTTGGATTTGGTCAGACCAGATAAATCCCCTGAACTACTTTATGATGTGTGATCTTTCTGGTCACTAAAGTTAAGCAGAGAGGGGAATTCTTTTTTCTGATTCTGTTATAATGGTGACTTGAGTAAGGAAATAGAGAAAAATAGCAAGATTTCATCCAAGATCGGGAAAGATGGAGGCTGTGGGATGGACAGTCCTGGACGTGAGAGGTTCTTAATTGTAGAGGAAGAGGAGGAAGAGGAGGAGGATTATTTTAAAATGTCATCCCCTTTAGCTGGCTTGAAAGAGCAATGATGATTTTTGATTCAAAATCCCATTGGCAGCCAGCTCCATGTGGTGGGCGCAGGCAGGGTGGTGGAAGAATGAGGCACCTTAGTTCACAGTCACTTTGCCCTGATTTGGAGTGATTTTTACCAATGAGGTCAAGTTTCCTTCCAGCAGTAGAGTTGCTTTTTGTAATTAATATAACTAATATACTTCTTATTTAATTCTTCAAATACCCTGATGATGTTCCCCCATTTCCTTAGCTTATGAATGTAATTGATCCTTGCCAACACAATGCTTCCAACCTATCTCTTGTGGTGAAAGTCAAGTTTACAAGGCTCAGCTTTACAGCAGTGTAACCTGAGTTTTGCCAAAGAGTCTAAGCTCAGTTTTTGATCTTTACAATATTGCTTATATTGTTATCTTATACCCTGTGGGAGGTAAAATAATGTTGAGGGGAAACCTTGATATCCATATACTTACTGCGTGAGGCATATTGTGGCATATCCCTATAGGTAGTCTTTGTATTTCAGAACCAGTCCATAATAGCTCAGAAATCTCTCACACAAGTCCACTTTATGGATCAGTTACTGTGAAACTGTTGCTTTAAAGAGCAATGAAATAGAGGGGGGATAAAGAGATAATGTATTTCAAGACTGATGAGATGCCTGGTGGTTCTTTTTACAGAAGATAAGAATTCTGCTGTTCAGAGGAGCCTTGGCTCATTTTTATTAAAAACCATTACAGATTTCCTTTAGGGTGCTCAAAACACAGTTCTTAATTTGGAAAGTAAAGGACAAATAGGGAAACATGATTTACAAAAACAGTGGATGCCCATAGAAATGTATCAGAGTTGGCTTCTTCAAAGTACATTCCTTTACATATTGCCTCTCAAGAGCTATTATTATTTCCCAAACTTTCCAAGAGTTGGGAAAGTTCACAGTGTTGGATAAGGTGCTGGTGAATTGTCGGGGAAGAGAAGCAGTGAGAGTGAGGATACTGTGATGTGCTCTTTGGTTTGTGAGGACCAGAGAACTTTGACTTCCTTGGTGGAGATGGGTGAATACGTGTGACGTGAGAAAATGAAATAACCCCAAGATTAATGGCTTTGCACACCTGTTCCATTTACTAATAAATACGACCGACATCTGGTGAAAATTCCAATGAGGTTTTGTGGCTTTGGTGATCTTTGAGCTGAAATTCAGACGAGCTTGCTTAGTGACAACTCCAGGAAAAATCCAAAGTAGGGGAGTAAGTCAAATTTCCCATATCTGTCAAGGTTACAGTGACTTCTGTGTGGGTTTTTGTGGGATTGGGTGTTTATGCTTACTCACATTTTGGTTGCTTTCTTCTTTCTAATGAGAAATATTGTGGTCTTTATGTTTTCAAAAGGAGTTTTTCTTTGGAGTAGTTAGGTGTGGGTAGAGCAATGACTCTGGATATAGTAGAATGTAAGTGGCCTATACTGGATTGGGCGGGTGCTGACCTATTATAGTGTAGTAATTATTATGGTACTCATTAAAGCTAACTATGTTCCAAGCACTGTTTTATATACTGGGATGGGTACAAGTAAGACAGATTGGACACAGTTCCTGTCCCACATGGGACTCACAATATAAGTAGGAGGAAGAACAGGTATTGAGGAAACAGAGGCACAGAGACGTTAAGTAATGTGCCAAGTTCACACAGCGGGCAAGTAGTGGAGCTGGGATTAGAGACCTCGGGTCTAATTCTTATTCCCAGGCCCATGTTCTTTCTACTAGGCCATGCAACTTCCCTACTCACACCAATCTCAAGTGTGGAGCAGCTGGCTTAACTCTCTGGGCCCTAATACTGTCCACTATATATAATCAAAATTGGAAGTTAATGTGTGGAGCATACCAAACTGCCTTTTTCTTGCAGCCTAAAAACAAATAAGGCATGAGAGTGAATTCCAAAATCACCGCTGTCATACTATCAATCAGCAGTATTTATTGAGCATTTACTATGTGCACAACACTGTACTAAACACTTGGAACAGTATAATTCAGCAGAATTAGCAGACATATTCCCTGCCTATCTTCTCCTCTAGATTGTAAGCTCATTGTGGGCAGGGAATGTGTCTGTTATGTTGTTTTATTGTATTGTCCCAAGCACTTAGTACAATTCTCTGCTCACAGTAAGTGCTCAGTAAATACCGTTGATTGATTGTATGACGGTGGTGATTTCTGAATCCAGTTGCATGTCCTATTTATTTTTAGGCTGCAAGAAAAAGGCAGTCTAGTGTACTTCTGGGACACCTCAGCAGTGAGCAGATCATTGGGATGGCAACAATTAGGGAAGAGGTGGCTGTATCTGAGCAGAGTTCATTCATTCATTCATTCAATCGTATTTATTGAGTGCTTACTGTGTGCAGAGCACTGTACTAAGTGCTTGGGAAGTACAAGTCGGCAACATATAGAGACGGTCCCTACCCAACAACGGGCTCACAGTCTAGAAGGGGGAGACAGAGAACAAAACAAAACATGTAGACAGGTGTCAAAATAGTCAGAACAAAGAAAATTATAGCTCTATGCACATTATTAACAAAATAAATAGAATAGTAAATATGCACCAGTAAACTAAATAGAGTAATAAATCTGTACAAATATATGCAAGTGCTGTGGGGAGGGGGAGGAGGTAGGGTGGGGGGATGGGGAGGAGGGGAGGAAAAAAGGGGGCTCAGTCTGGGAAGGCCTCTAGGAGGAGGTGAGCTCTCATTAGGGCTTTGAAGGGAGGAAGAGAGCTAGCTTGTTGGATGAGAGGAGGGAGGGTATTCCAGGCCAGGGGTAGGACATGGGCTGGGGGTCGATGGCGGGACAGGCGAGAACGAGGTACAGTGAGGAGGCTAGAGGCAGAGGAGTGGAGGGTGTGGGCTGGGCTGTAGAAAGAGAGAAGGGAGGTGAGGTAGGAGGGGGCAGGGTGATGGACAGCCTTGAAGCCGAGAGTGAGGAGTTTTTGCTTGATTCATAGGTTGCCAGGCAGCCACTGGAGATTTTTGAGGAGGGGAGTAACATCGCCAGACTATGAAGAGACAGGCTTGAGAACAGCCCTGGATACAACAAGTAGCAAAAGCATCAGCATGGCAGAGGGTTATCTTTATGTAGGGAAAGGGAAGAATACAGAGTTAGAATATGTGTTAGAATTTCCAGCAATGTCTACATCTATTTGCATGAAGAGACTTTCACAGTCAGTGGAAACCCTCTCCCCCTTCATATCCAGTAGACCACAAGTGACTTCCATTGTCAAGTCCCTTCTGAACTCACATCTCTTCCAGAAAGCCTTTTCCAATTAATCCCACATATTTCCACTCTGTTTTTCCTCTCTACTTGGGTACTTTGGGTACTCTCACCCTCTCTTTGCACTTATGCATGCATCTTTATAGTCAGGTGCTTCCCTTACCTGCAATTTATTTGAGCGTGTGTCTACCCCACTTGATTGTACGTTCCTTTGCAGTAGGGTTCATGTCTACTAACTCTATTGTACCCCTCCAACCACTTAGTATAGTTTTCTGCACACAGTCAGTGCTCAGTAAATATGACTGATTCATTGAAATATGAAAAATGGCATGTGCTGTTATAGGGTTAATTCCAGATATTTGGTCACCCTGAAATGTGAGATGGAGGGGGAAGTGCTTCCTGCTCTAAGAGAAAAAAAATCTCAAGAGTTGTGAACTTTTAAAATTTTCAACCCCAGACACCTCTTTGATGGTGCACCCTGAGATATCTGCTTTTCTCTCTTGCCCTTCTTGCTCTTCTACTCATCCCCACAAAACTCTCCACAGTAGTGGAGATATGAATTTGATGCCTGGAGTAAATGTTAAGAAGAGTGGTTTTGATTAAAAGGGTTTGGTCAAATTGGTAATTATAATTATAGTATTTTCTAAGCTCTTACTCTGTGCCACACACTGTATTAAGCCCTGGGATAGATACAGGATAATTAGGTCAGATACAGTCTGACCACATGGGTCTCACAATGTAAGTAGAAAGAGAAGAGGTGTTTAATCTGTATTTAGCAGATGAGGAAACTGAAGCATAGGTACATGAAGTGACTTACCCAAGGTCACACAGTAGTAAAGTGGCAGAGCCGGAATTAGAACCCAGGTCGTCTGACTGACTCTCAGGCCTGTCCCCTTTCTGCTTCTAAGCTTTAAAAATTAGGCTTTTTTGGAACCATGATCTGAAATGTTGCAGCTCTTGAGGACTCTGTCTCTGCTAGCCACAGAATGCCGTGACCCTATGCTGTGTGCACATCCCAGGGACTCCTCTGACCCTCCAGGAAACCCCCATGCCTTCATGGCATCTTCAGGTCACACTCACTCTTGGTCAGGACTTGGAAGTCCAGCCTTTCTGCTGAGCATCAGGCATCTCTTTTCAGTTTGCATGGATAATGCACTCTCAAAGCCCAAATGGGATACTTTTGCCTCAGTCATTTTAGTTTCATCAGTGTATGAGTGTATGTGTGAGTATATATATATATATATATATATATATATATATATACTCCGATTACTGAACGAACCCATCCCTGGACGACGGGTGACAGGTTCTGACTCTAGGGCTCCTCTGGCAGGCCCTGGCATCACATCAGGTGCCTGGGACTGATAAATAATAATAATAATAATAATAATAATAATAATAATAATAATAATAATGAGAGTAATAACTGTGGTATGTGTTAAGCACTTACTATGTGCCAGGCACTCTACTAAGCACTGGAATGGATACATACACATATATATGTGTGTGTGTGTGTGTGTGTGTGTGTGTGTGTGAATATATATATTGAATGAAAAATATATTCATTCAATTTTAATATTTATTGAGTGCTTACTGTGTGCAAAGCACTATACTAAGTGCTTGGGAGAGTACAATATAACAATAAACAGGCACATTTCCTGCCCACAATATGCATACATTTTATATATTTTAATGGTATTTGTTAAGCACTTACTATGTCCCCCTCTAGACTGTAAACTCGTTGTGGGCAGGGAGGGACCGTCTCTATATGTTGCCGATTTGTACTTTTCAAGCACTTAGTACAGTGCACACAGTAAGTGCTCAACAAATACCATTGAATGAATGAATGAATGAATGAACATGGCTACCAACTCTGTTACATTGAACTCTTCCCAGCAGTTAGCACAGTGATCTGCACACAGTAAATGCACAAGGGTAGGTACAAGTAATCCGGTTGGACATAATCACTGTCCCACATGGGGCTCACAGTCTTAATCCCAATTTTCCGGGTGAGGTAATAAATGGCAGAGTGGGGATTAGAATCCAGGTCCTCTGACTCCTAGGCCCAAGCTCATTATATTTCTAAATAAGTCACGCTTTTCCCCATGGCTTGCTGCTTCCCAGCCTATATTTACATGTGCATGTTTTATATGTATTTCAAAGCTAGGTATCCATCCAGAACTTCAGTCTTCTTATTTGGGCTCTAGCAACCTCGGAGTACAGAGAAAAAACAAAACAAAAATCTCATCCGTTATTATGCACAAAATTTACTTTGCTGTCTGTGACTAATGACTTACTGGTCAGATTCAAATCAAATAGAACTGTTCTCTCAGATAGGGTATTGATAATAAATACCCATTAAAGCTCTTTCCCAGAGAATATTTGAGTTCTGACATATTGAACACTGACATTTTAAATTAAACCTGTTGCTCTCAATGCATTTAGAAATGTAGATGCCTTCTGCATCTTTCAAACAACATGGAAAAGGATTTCCCGCTTAACAAAAAGGCCCGAGGTCATGCAGAGCTTACCGAAGCAAAACTAGAAAGTGCCTGTTTAAACTGCCGTGGTGGATTGAATCCAAGGGTTCAATAAAGTTCCAACCTTCAAATGGCGATCAGGCATGCCAGGAAAATCCTAGCTGTTTAAAATCCAGAATCTGTAAGGCAAAACTCTGACATGTTGGGGAAATTCCTTTTAGTCAATACTATTTTTCCAAAGAATTTTTTGTTTTAAAAGGCCTGCATAAGTTCTTTTGAGTATTAACTGATGTATTTCTCATGGAGTCGGGGAGCCCATTAGGGATGAAAAAATCATTTATCTCACTGAAGCCCAGAAGATAAAGCAATTTTCTGATCTATAAAACCACCCTTTATTAATCTTGCCAGTTCAGCAACCCACCAAGAAGGGTGGTAATTTAATAGTCATGGAATTTGGAGATTGAAATTTCTGGTCAAGGGACTTTGCCATCATTATTATTATTATTAAGGAAGGAGAGGGGTAGGACAGCAGCCTTCACCCGGTTTGTGGGACCTCCATTTTCCTTATACAATCTTGGGAAGAAGCCCAGCCGTGATTATGCTGTATATCTCCAACTGGACCCATCAATTCTACATTTATTTATTTATTCATTCATTCATTCAATTGCATTCATTCAATTGTTTTTATTGAGAGCTTACTGTGTGCAGACCACTGTACTAAGTGCTTGGGAGAGTACAATACAACAATGAACAGACCCATTCCCTGCCCACTATGAGTTTACAGTCTGCATCCCCATCTATTTCACCCTATCTCCCAACTGTCATATCTAAATAACCTTTACCTTCCTTTTACCTAGGGAAGAGTCAGAAAGGAGTTTCTCAGCTCTTTGCATGCATTCCCAGAGTAATACAGACATATTCTGCGCTCAATCTCCCCACCCCACCCTGCCTCCTGAAAGCTAGACAAAGTGATGTTGAAACCTTCCTGGGCCAAGCCATGGTTTGAGCATTTGGTTTGGCCCATCTCACTTCCCCAGGAGCCAGGCCAGGCCTCTGCTTAATAATAATAATAATGGCATTTATTAAGCACTTACTATGTGCAACGCACTGCTCTAAGCGCTGGGGAGGTTACAAAGAGATCAGGTTGTCCCACGGCGGGCTCACAGTCTTAATCCCCATTTTACAGTTGAGGGAACTGAGGCACAGTGAAGTGACTTGCCCAAAGTCACACAGCTGACAATTGGTGGAGCCGGGATTTGAACCCATGACCTCTGACTCCGAAGCCCGGGCTCTTTCCATTGAGCCACGCTGCTTTTCCAAAATAATGCTATTTGCTAAGCGCTTACTCTGTTCCAGGCACTGTACTAAGTGCTGGGGAGAATGCCAACAAATCAAATTGGACACAGTCCCTGTCCCATGTGGGGTTCACAGGCTCAATCTCCATCTTACAGATGAAGTGACTTAGGCCCAGAGAAGTGAAGCGGCTTGCCCAAGGTCATACAGCAGAAATGTGGCAGAGTCAGAATTAGAACCCATGACCTTCTGATTCCCAAGCTCGTGCTTTATTCCCTACAGCATGCTGCATGTTTATCTTTTCTAATCTGAGCTCTGATGCTCTTCTCACTTGGCCTGGCGCCTGGCTAGATGATGTGTTAGGGTATGAGAAGAATGGAAGATGATCGATAAGGGGAGATTTGTATCCCATATACTAGAGAAGAATGGAATCCCATAGAGATTTAGTCCAGCAGGGCATCTGTCAGTCCAGACAGTGTGTTTTTCTCCTCCCAGTTCTGCCACTGATGAACTGATCGACCTAAGTTAACACGTAAATATCAACTACTTGTTTTCTCCTTTGTGAAGCGGGACTGATACTTGTTCCATTGTGTATCTCCTTACCATGGTGAAAGGAAGATGAATACCTTAATTATTGTTATCATCCTTACTGTTAAATTGTTAAATGGAGAGCTCTGTGGAAGGTTATCCCTTCAGCGTTGCCACATGATGCCAGGCAAGCAGGTGCTATCACATTTGTAAAGTGCTTATTATGTACCAAACACTATAGTAGACACTGGGGTAGAAACAAGCTCATGAGGTCGGATACAGTTCCTGTCCCACATGATGCTCACAGTCTAAACAGGAGGGAAAACATGTATTTAATTGCCATTTTACAGATGAGGAAGCTGAGGCACAGAGAAGTTAAGTGACTTGCCCAGAGTTACACAGCAGGTAAGTGGCAGAGCTCGATTCAGAACCCAGGTCCTTTGACTCCCAGGGCTGTGCTCTTTGCACTAGTGTACACTGCTTCTCTGAGATGGATGAGTTTGGGAGTTATAAGGGCTTTTTTCTTCCTACTTCCAGGGTGACTTTATGGGTCTTTGATTTGGCACTCCCATTTAAAGTGAGCCCACTGTTGGGTAGGGACCATCTCTATATGTTGCCAACTTGTACTTCCCAAGCGCTTAGTACAATGCTCTGCACACAGTAAGTGCTCAATAAATACGATTGAATGAATGAATGAATAAAGGGATTCTCCACTTTTTCCAGTCATATGTACTTGCTGACATGTTTTAAAATAATAGTATTCACCAAGTGCTTACTATGTGCCAAGTACAAGCTAATCAGATCAGACAGTCTGTCCCACCCTGGACTCAAAATCTAAGGAGACAATGTATCGTCCCCATTTTACAGATGAGAGAACTGAGGCACAGACAAATTGTGATGTCGTCCAGTTCAGAAAACAAGTTAGTGGCAGAGCTGTGAGTGGAACCCTGGTTTCCCATATCTTCTGACTTTCAAACCCGTGCTCTCTGCTCGACCACACTGCTTCTCATGATGGCCTGATACCACCTGGCTTCTCACACATGACAGCACTGTACAGCTCCTAAGGTGACTTCTCAGAAGTTATCTTCTGGCCACTTCTCTTCATTATAAAATAGGCTATTGTTGTAGTAATTGTCACAAAAGAAAGATGTACAATGGGACCTCCTAAGGGAAGGATGTGGTATGATACCCAGTCCATGTCCCACATGGGCTGTCAGTCTTAATCCCCATTTTTCAGATGAGGTAACTGAGGCACAGGGAGGTTGTGACTTGCCCAAGGGCACACAACACACAAGTAGTGGAGTCAGGATTAGAACCCAAGTCCTTCTGATTCCCAGGCCTATGCTCTATCCACTAGGCTATGCTGCTTCTCCATTCAACCTTCTCCAAACCTGTAAGACTTGGATGTACCTTAGACGCCACACCTGACTTCTAAAATAAAAATAATAATGGCATTTATTAAGTGCTTACTATATGCCAAGCACTGTTCTAAGCGCTGGGGAGGTTACAAGGTGATCAGGTTGTCCCACGTGGGGCTCACGGTCTTAATTCCCATTTTCCAGATGAGGTAACTGAGGCACAGAGAAATTAAGTGGCTTGCCCAAAGTCACACAGCTGACAAGTGGCGGAGCCGGGATTTGAACCCATGACCTCTGACTCCAAAGCCTGTGCTCTTTCCACTGAGCCACGCTGCTTCCCACTGAGCCGCGCTGCTTCTAAAACCCTTCTGTCACCATATTTAGGTGCAAAATCAAATTGTAGAATGGAACCACAACCACGGAGAGCCTTAGACACAGTTAATCCACAGTCACTGAAGCAATGCATATTACCCTCTGCTGGGAAGGACATATTAAAGGAATGGATATCTCCGGAATACCCAGCTGTTGTTTTATTCCAAGCTGGAAGGGCAGAGTTGTAAACAAGGAGGGCCTAAGAAGAATCCTTGGGAAGATAAAATGAAACAAATCTAAAGATAATGTGATAAGCTGGGAGACTGCAGCAGAAGACAACTTAGCATGGGGCATAGCTATTAGAAATGGGGGGACTTTATATTGATGCCTGTTTACTTGTTTAGATTTCTGTTTCCCCCCTTTTAGATTGTAAGTCCAGTGTGGGCAGGGATTGTCTCTTTATTGCTGAATTGTACTTTCCAAGCACTTAGTACAGTACTCTGCACACAGTTAGTGCTCAGTAAAGCACTTGAGAAGCAGCGTGGCTCACTGGCAAGAGCCCGGGCTTGGGAGTCAGAGGTCGTGGGTTCCAATCCTGGCTCCGCCACTTGTCTGCTGTGTGACCTTGGGCAATTCGCTTAACTTCTCCGTGCCTCAGTTCTGTCATTTGTAAAATGAGGATTAAGACTGTGAGCCCCATTTGGGACAACCTGATTACCTTGTGTCTACCCCAGCGCTTAGAACAGTGCTTGACACATAGAAGGCGCTTAACAAATACCACCATTATTATTATTAAATACTAGTGAATGAATGAATGAAAATGGAGGCTTCAGTAGGATCATCACACCAAAGAAGAGAAGCAAAAATGGTATTAGGTACAGCACTTAGCAAAAGCTCCAGTGCAGCAAGAGATCATCTTTATGCATACGCAGGAAGAAAGGGAATCAGCTTCACAACAGAAAGGGCCTAATATGTCCTTTGGTTCTATGGGCTAAGCCCCTGTACCTCTGGGCAAAGCGTATTATAGTTTTGGAAGTTGTAGGTGGGGCAGTGTATTTATGGGCATGGCCCCTCTGGGTGAGGTAGCTCAATGCTCTGGCACCATGGGGCTTAGCGGTTTATAACCCCAGCAGTATTCCTCCCATTGGTACTGATGCCACACATGCGTTCAGTCATTCCAAATTTACGAAGTATAATTACTTAGTCACTGAACCCCAGAACTCCTTTCATTTCAAATTAATGATGATGATGATGATGATGGCATTTGTTAAACGCTTACTATGTGCAGAGCACTGTTCTAAGCGCTGGGAGGGGGGATACAAGGTGATCAAGTTGTCCCACGTGGGGTTTACAGTCTTAATCCCCATTTTACAGATGAGGGAACTAAGGCTCAGAGAAGTGAAGTGATTTGCCTAAGGTCACACACGTGATGGAGTGGGATTCGAACCCATGACCTCTGACTCCAAAGCCCGGGCTCTTTCCACTCTTTCCACTGAGCCACGCTGCTTCTCTTTAATTAAGCTCTCTCTAATCATTCATTCATTCATTCATTCAATCGTATTTATTGAGCACTTACTGTGTGCAGAGCACTGTACTAAGTGCTTGGGAAGTAATCATGTTTATTCAGTGCTCACTGTGTGCAGAGCACTGTACTAAGGGCTTGGAAAGTACAATTCAGCAATAGAGACAATCTCCAGTCTAACATGGGTAAACGCTTGCCAGATAGGTCATCTTCAAATCCCAAAGAACAACTCTGTCTCTCTCTCTATCTCTGTGTCTTTCTGCTTTTCTCTTTCCCGTGATCTAATATATTGATGTAATATTTCTATTGCCTATCTACTGATGTATTAGTATTATATAAACGTATATGATAGATCAAGTCATTCAATTATTTATTGTTGAAGAAATAATCAAAATGCCATGGTATAGTGTGCATTTTTCTCATTTTCTGGCCATTTAAAGCAATTTGGAAAATAAAAATCCATATTCATCTAAAACAGACCATTCCCCTGCTCTGAAAGGGTGTTGGTAGGTTAAATGCGTACTACATAATTTAAAATTCAATAGTATCTTGAGTTTCTCTGAGGAAAGGCACATTACAAGTGAATAATGATAATAATGTAATGATCATAATGGCTTACTGAAGTCAAGACAAATCTACATCTCTGCCCCTGCTCTCTCTCCCTCCCTCCAGGCTCGTATCTCCTCCTGCCTTCAGGGCATCTCTATCTGGATGTCTGCCCTCCATCTAAAACTCAGTATGGCCAAGACTTAGCTCCTTAACTTCCCTCCCAAGCCCTGTCCTCTCCCTGACTTTCCTGTCACTGTAGATGGCACTATCATCCGTCCCTTCTCACAAGCCGCAACATTGGTGTCATCCTCGACTCTGCTCTCTCACTCACCCCACACATCCAGTCCATCACCAGAACCTGCCGGTCTCACCTCCACAACATCGCCAAGATCCACCCTTTCCTCTCCATCCAGACCGCTACTTGCTGGTTCAGTCTCTCATCCTTTCCTGACTGGATTATTGTATCGGCCCCCTCTCCGATCTCCCATCCTCCTGTCTCTCCCCACTTTAGTCTATACTTCACTCTGCTGCCTGGATTATCTCTGTACAGAAACGCTCTGGGCACGTCACTCCCCTTCTCAAAAATCTCCAGTGGTTACCTGTCAACCACCGAATCAAGCTGAAACTCCTCACTCTCGGCTTCAAGGCTCTCTATCTCACTTCCCTTCTCTCCTTCTCAAGCCCAGCCCACACCCTCCACTCCTCTGCCACTAACCTCCTCACTGTGCCTCGTTCTCGCCTGTCCCACCGTCGACCCCTGGCCCACGTCCTTCCCCCAGCCCATGTCCTTTCCTTGGCCTGGAATGCCCTCCCTCCACACATCATCATCAATCGTATTTATTGAGTGCTTACTATGTGCACACATCCACCAAGCTAGCTCTCTTCCTCCCTTCAAAGCCCTACTGAGAGCTCACCTCCTCCAGGAGGCCTGCCCAGACTGAGCCCCCTTTTTCTCCTCCTCCTCCCCATCCCCTCCATCCTACCTCTTTCCCCTCCCCACAGCACTTGTATATATTTGTACAGATTTATTACTCTATTTTACTTGTACATATTTACTACTATATTTTGTAAATGATGTGCATACAGCTACAATTCTATTTATTCTGACAGTTCTATTTATTGAGGCGATTCAATTTTAGATTGCTTTACTATTAAGATAGTAGCAGCTTGCCAGATGTGAAGGGGAAGGGAAGACTTGAGCAAGAGGCCAAGCAAGAAGTGCCCTTCTTAAGATCTGCATCCTCCAGAAGCCGGTTTGGATAAACCAAACTCAGGATTCTTTTTTAGGCCTTTTTCAATTTAGGGCAGATCTCTAAGGCTATTGTCCTGCCTCCTCAGTAAGCAATTGTCAGTGATCCATACTGCCCATTTGCAATGGAGCTCAGATTCATTGCCCTCAGTCAGTAGAAAATGTGCACTTTAATTGTTCAGCCAAGTGACCTCAGTCGTCCAAATCTCTCATCCATTCCCTTGGCACCAAAGTCACTTATAGAAACAGTTGGATTGAAAGGTGCAGTTTGGGGCTGAGGAGGAGTCCCCTCATCTGCTGCTATCTGCCTTGTATGCTACTGGGAAATGTGGTACCCACTTCTGCTGATTAAACCTCTAGCTCTCTGCTAAATCCATAATAGGGTATTTGTTAGGTGTTTACTATGTGGCAAACACTGTTCTAAGCACTGGGGTAGAGACGAGTCCGTGACTCAGCACTTCTGAAACGAGCTAAGGTTGGGTGTGTGTACAAAAGAAGTGCTTTTGGACTGACAAAGGCAGGGTGATCTTGAGCGCCTTTGCCTTCTGGGGTGTCTGAAATGTGCTGAACACAGACGAGACCTGTTTATAGAGGATTAAATCAAGAATGTTAATCCTTGAGTGAATTCCCTCCAGTTTTCATACCAGCTCATTGCAGACTTTGACAGGGAAACCCCTCTTGGTGATTGTCAGTTTCTCAAGTTTTTCTCTCGTCTCTGAAGATATATTTAAACATACTATAAATTGTGCTAAAACAACTCAGACTCACTGTACAAGCTCAATCAGTATCTATAATTCACAAATATGTTTGTGTTTAACTTAATATAATAATAATAATGATATTTGTTAAGTGCATACTATGTGCTAAGCACTGTTCTAAGCACTGGGGTTGATAGAAGATTATCAGGTTGTCCCACGTGGGGCTCACAGTCTTCATCCCCATTTTACAGATGAGGGAACTGAGGCTTAGAGAAGTGAAGTGACTTGCCCAAAGTCACACAGCTGACAAGTGGCGGAGCCGGGATTAGAACCCATGACCTCTGACTTCCAAGCCCTGGGCTCTTTCCACTAAGCCACGCTGCAAGGTATAACATCCCTTAATCAAGCAAGGATATTTATTGAGCACTTACAGGGTTTAGAGTACTGTACTAGGCACTTGGAATCCCTGCCCACAAGGAGCTTACAGTCCAACATAAATTCCGATCTTTTGACTTCACTGACTTGTATGGGGACATGGATGGGAAAGAATTTGTACCAGTTTAGTTTTTGTGAAGCATCTATAGCTTAATTAATCAGTCAATCAGTGGCATTTTTTCAGCCAGTCAATTGTATTTATTGAGCAACCACTGTAGGCACTGGCACTGTACTCAGCTCTTGGGAGAGTACATTACAATAGAGTCAATAGACAAGATCCCTGCCTTCAAGCAGTTTACAGTCTAGTGGGAGAGATATATATTAAAATAAATTGCAGATAGGGGAAAAAGGAGTGTATAAGGTTATGTCCATAAGTGCTGTAGAGGAAGGGTATCATCACAGTGCTTAAGAAGTACAGATCTAAACACAAAGGTGGTACAGAAGGGAAGGAGAATAAGGTAGGGAAATGAGAGGCTAGGCAGGAAGATTTCTTGGAAGATATATAATTTTATTCATCTTTAAAGATGAGGAGAATGATGGTCTGTCAGATTTAAAGAAGGAGAGAGGTCCAGGCCAGGGGGAAGAGGTGAGTAAGGGGTCAGTGGTGAGAGAGACGAGATTGAGGTATAGAGAGAAGGTTTGCATTACAGTGTAGTGTGTGGGTTGGGTTGTAGCGAGAGAACAGGGAGGTTATGTAGGAAAGGGAGAGCTGATTAAGTGCCTTGAAACCAGATGGTAAGGAATTGCTGTTTGATGTGGAAATAAATAGGCAACGATTGAAGCTTTTTAAGTGGAAGACATGCACAGAATGATTTTTTTTGAAGAATGATATGGACAGACAAGTGAGATATGAACTGGAGGAGAGAGAGGCTGGAGGCAGAAACACGTGAATTACTTTAAATTCACTATGCTTTTAATTTGCTAAGGAATAAAGTCACTTGACGTGTAATGCACTTATGTGACCAGAACCCATTGGTGGCTCTGTATTAAAAATGACTCTTCAGTGAAATAAAATAGTGTGATAGAGAAAAGGTAATAAAATATTGTTTTGTAGCACCAAGTTTATTTTTATTATTGTTTAGAAAGGTTTTATAATTTCATTTATTATCACTGTTTATGAATTCTAGATTCTGGTATGGTTTTCCCAGTATGGATTTCCCACTCAGATTTACTTTTTTTAACTTCCATTATGAAGGGCTTTTATATGTTACTGCTCTTTTAAACAAACTAAAACATTACCAGTATATGGAACAGCAAAGTATGTTATGGCAATCAATAATATAAATAAATATGCAAACAGTGTAATCTCAGCTTTTAGTGTTCTTCATTCTGGGACATTTAGTTTTTAATATTGTAGGTTAGGTAACATTGTTAGTATTGGGTTAGATTTTAAACTTTTTTAACTTTCTCTTTGAAAAATTTGATGTTATAACAGAAAAAGAAGTCATCTTGCTAGACTTTTGAAATTAAACGGATTAAGGCCTATGTCACCCTTGTGACATCACCATCTTTATTAGAAAGGTCCAAGTCTGCTCTGCTAAGGGACTCTCCTTACATTGGGTGTGAGCCCCTCCCATAACCTTGGGGCTCTTGATGGTCTTGGGTGTCCATCGGTCAGTCAATCACTGATATTTATTTAGTACTTACTGTGTGCAGAGCACTGTACTAAGCGCTAGGGAAAACCCAATCCTCAGTAACAAATAATAATGATAATGATGGTATTTGTTAAGTGCTTACTATGTTCCTCCGCACATCCGCCAAGCTAGCTCTCTTCCTCCCTTCAAAGCCCTACTGAGAGCTCACCTCCTCCAGGAGGCCTTCCCAGACTGAGCCCCCTCCTTCTTCTCCCCCTCCTCCCCCTTCCCATCCTGCCCGCCTTACCTCCTTCCCCTCACCACAGCACCTGTATATATGTATATGTGTTTGTACGTATTTATTACTCTATTTATTCATTTTATTTGTACATATCTATTCTATTCATTTTATTTTGTTAATATGTTTTATTTTGTTGTCTGTCTCCCCCTTCTAGATTGTGAGCCTGCTGTTGGGTAGGGACTGTCTCTATATGTTGCCAACTTGTACTTCCCAAGTGGTTAGTACAGTACTCTGCACAGTAAGCACTCAGTAAATACGATTAAATGAATGAATGTGCCAAGCACTGTTCTAAGTGCTGGGGTAGATATGGGGTAATCAGGGTTGTCCCATGTGGGGCTCACACTTTTATTCCCCATTTTACAGATTAGGTAACTGAGGCATAGAGAAGTTAAGTGACTTGCCCAAGGTCACACAGCAGACAAGTGGGGGAGCTATGATTAGAACCCACATCCTTTGACTCCCAAACCATGCTCTTTCCACTAAACCACGTTGCTTCTCTAGTTACTCCCCCACTGAAGTAATGAGATCAGGGAGGTTTATTCTGTTTTAGTCAGACTGTTCTCAGGCCCAACCCAGTTCCTCAGACAACCCTCTAGAGCAGACAGCACGATCCTCGTTCCCGTCCAACTGTCTGTTCTTAGTGTAGGGCCACCCCACCCTTGCCGATGCTCCTTGAGGGCCAAGTTTGGATCTATAAACTCGATTGTATTGTACTTTCCCGAATGCTTGGTGCAGTCCGTGCCCATAGCCAGCACTCATTAAATACCATTGATTGACCAATTGGTAAATCAGGCATGTCCTTTACCAAGGTGGATGACAGCCACATCATTAGCATTCATTCCATATTTTTTAATAGTATTTGTTAAGTGCTAAGTGCCAGGCACTGTACTAGATGCTGGGGTAGATACAAGCTAATCAGGTTGGACACAGTCCATGTCCCACATGGGACTCACAATCTTAGACACCATTCAACAGATGAAGTAACTGAGCCACAGAGAAGTAAAGTGACTTGCCCAAGGTCACACAGCAGACAAGTGGTGGAACTGGGATTAGAACCCAGGTTCTTCTGACTCCCAAGCCCATGGTCTAGCCACTAGACCATACTGCTTGCCAACTGGGCTCTGTATGCCATAAGGGCTCTGTAATAATAGTAATTATAATAATAATAATGATGGCATTTATTAAGCACTTACTATGTGCAAAGCACTGTTCTAAGCGCTGGGGAGGTTACAAGGTGATCAGATTGTCACACAGGGGGCTCACAGTCTTAATCCCCATTTTACAGATGAGGTAACTGAGGCACAGAGAAGTGAAGTGACTTGCCCAAAGTCACACAGCTGACAATTGACGGAGTCGGGATTTGAACCTCTGACCTCTGACTCCAAAGCCCATGCTCTTTCCACTGAGCCACACTGCTTCCCCACCCTTCTTCTCTGTAGGGCCAGCAGGTCTCCCTGATGAGGCACTGGTTAGGGGATCCCTGATACAGGGAATTTCCTTCGTGGTGCTGTTTCAAGGATTCAAATGGTAACACTCTTCAACACCTCATGCAGATCCTTAGGGATCAGGCTCCCTATTTTCCTGGCTAGGCTAAGTATTTGCCCCTCTCCTAGGAATTAACTACTCCTCTCATGGTTACACCTGGAGAGTTTCCAGTACTCTACCAGTTTTGACTACAGAAGGGAGAGTCAAGCAGAGGCATATCAATCAATCAATCAACCGTATTTATTGAGCACTTACTGTGTGCAGAGCACTGTACTAAGCGCTTGGGAAGTACAAGTTGGCAACATATAGAGACAGTCCCTACCCAACAGTGGGCTCACAGTCTAGAAGGGGGAGACAGAGAACAAAACCAAAAATATTAACAAAATAAAATAAACAGAATAGATAGGTACAAGTAAAATAAATAGAGTAGTAAATATGTACAAACATATATACATATATACAATTGCTGTGGGGAAGGGAAGGAGGTAAGATGGGGGAATGGAGAGGGGGATGAGGGGGAGAGGAAGGCAGGGGCTCAGTCTGGGAAGGCCTCCTGGAGGAGGTGAGCTCTCAGTAGGGCCTTGAAAGGAGGAAGAGAGCTAGCTTGGTGGATGGGCAGAGGGAGGGCATTTCAGGCCCGGGGGAGGACGTGGGCCGGGGGTCGACGGTGGGACAGGCGAGAACGAGGTACGGTGAGGAGATTAATGGCAGAAGAGCGGAGGGTGCGGGGTGGGCTGTAGAAGGAGAGGAGGGAGGTGAGGTAGGAGGGGACGAAGTGATGGACAGCCTTGAAGCCCAGGGTGAGGAATTTCTGCCTGATGCGCAGATTGATTGGTAGCCACTGGAGATTTTGAGGCATATCCATTCCATTCCAAGTTTGGGGAAGTAGCTAGTGAGTGGAAGACAATCTGCTACAAGTTAAAACTCCCCTGTGCTGGCCAGCAGTGGCACAGGAGAGAGTTGAGGTTGGAGACTGAAGTTGACTGCGCAGAAGGAGGCAGAGGTAAACCACTTCTGTATTTTTACCAAGAAAACATTATGGATACACTACCAGAATGATTGCAGTTAGAGGTGGGGTGTTTTGGGAGAGATGTGTCCATAGCGTCGCTATGGGTCGGACATGACCTGACAGCACGACAACAACAAGGAGTTAACTAAAGCAATACTACAGCAGTTCCTGCCAGTACAGTCTTGCCTAGGTTCTTGAATCAACTGTATTTACTGAGTGTTTAATATTCATTCTTTCAATCATTCATTCAATCGTATTTATTGAGCGCTTACTGTGTGCAGAGCACTGTACTAAACGCTTGGGATGTGCAAGTTTAATACTAAATGCTTGGGAGAGTAGAGGTAGGAGACTTGGATTTGCACCTTTTATTCACCCTTTCCTGAGCCCCAAAGCACTTATTTACATATTTGTAGTTTATATCAATGTCTGTCACCCCATCTATACTGTAAACTCATTAGGAACACGCCTACCAACTCTGTTACAATGTATTCTCCCTAATGCTTAGTATGCTACTCTGCACACAGTAAATGATCAATAAATATGATTGACTGAAATCTAAACTGTTAATATGTCTCTCTTTCTAGACTAAGCTCCCTGAGGGAATGGAACAGGTCTTCCAACTTTGTTTTGGTGTACTCTCCCAAGTGTTTAGTTTAGTGCTGTGCATACAGTAAGCCCTCGATAAATACGATTGATTAATTGAGACATGATATCTGCCCGACAGGAGCATACAATCTAATGGGGAAGAGAAATGGCACAATTCTTTACTGATGGTGGAAAAAGTGGTTAAGTAGTATATGCAATTCAGTATATTCAATATGCAACAGTAAACTGCATACTTTAAGCAGCATGAAACCCCATGGCTTAGGGGTAAAAGCAGTGTCTGGGAGTCAGAGAACATGGGTTCTAATCCCGGCTCCGCCACTTGTCTGCTGTGTGATCTTGGGCAAGTCACTTCACTTCTCTGTGCCTCAGTTCCCTCATCTGTAAAATGGGGATTAAGACTTGAACCCCACGTGGAACAACGTCATTACCTTGTATCTACCCCAGCACTTAGAACAGTTCTTGGCACATAGTAAGCGCTTAAATACCATAATTATTATTATTATTATTAATATGTTGTGAGTGCCAAAGAGGTGAAGTGAGAGTAGGGAGGGTCTTGCTGTTTTTCTTAGATCCCCTCTGGGTGGTCCCAGGTTGCTTGGGGTGGCTCTCTTCTTAACCTAGAGTTGCCTCAGGAACTGTTTTCCTGGCCATCCTCAGGGCAAGGTACTCACTTTGCCTTGTTTGACTTCATAAAGTGGTTTGTTTCCCCCAATATGTTACCCAAGGACCCTTGCAAGAAGGTGATATACAAATGTTCAATCCACATTTCCCCAACCTCAAGAACCTCCAGTGGTTGCCCCTTCAGCTCCACATCAAACATAAACTCCTTACCATAGCTTTTAAAGCAGTCAACTTGCCCCCTCCTATCTCTAGCTCTCTTCCTCCCTTCAAGGCCCTGCTGAGAGCTCACCTCCTCCAGGAGGCCTTCCCAGACTGAGCCCCTTCCTTCCTCTCCCCCTCGTCCCCCTCTCCATCCCCCCCATCTTACCTCCTTCCCTTCCCCACAGCACCTGTATATATGTATATATGTTTGTACATATTTTTTACTCTATTTATTTTATTTGTACATATCTATTCTATTTATTTTATTTTGTTAGTGTGTTTGGTTTTGTTCTCTGTCTCCCCCTTCTAGACTGTGAGCCTACTGTCGGGTAGGGACTGTCTCTATTTGTTGCCAATTTGTACTTCCCAAGCGCTTAGTACAGTGCTCTGCACATAGTAAGCGCTCAATAAATACGATTGATGATGATGTTGATCTCACCTTGCTACTCTCCTCCTACATCCCAGCCGGCATATTTCACTCCTTTAATGCCAACCTATTTACTGTACCTCAATCTCATCTATCTCGCCTCTGACCTCTTGACCGCATCCTGCCTCTGGCCTGGAACACCCTTCCTCTTCCTGACAGATGATCACTCTCCCCACCTTGGAAACCTTATTTCTAGAAGCCTTCCCTGGCTAATCCCCCATTTCCCCTTCTACTCCCTCCTTTGTTGCCTTTGCATTTGGATTTGTGCCCTTTATTCCTCCCTCCCTCAGCCCCACAGCACTTACATATCTGTAATATTGGTATTTACTTTAACGTTTGTCTCCCTCTCTAGACTGTAAGTGCATTGTGGACTGTAAATGCATCGTAAATCCATTTTTACTATGACGGTAATATCGTAGGGACCGTCTCTATATGGTGCCGACTTGTACTTCCTAAGTGCTTAGTACAGTGCCCTGCACACAGTAAGCGCTCAATAAATATGGTTGAATGAATGAATGAATCTCTACTGACTATGTTATATTGTAATCTTTCAAGTATTAGTATAGCACTCTGCACAGTAAGCACACAATAAATATGATTGATTAATTTATTTTAACCTCATTGTGGGCAGGGAACTGTCTACCAACTGTTATATTGTAATAATAATAATAATAATGATGGCATTTGTTAAGCGTTTACTATGTGCAAAGCACTGTTCTAAGCGCTGGGGAGGATACAAGGTGATCAGGTTGTCCCACATGGGGCTCACAGTCTTCAACCCCATTTTACAGATGAGGTAACTGAGGCTTAGAGAAGTTAAGTGACTTGCCCAAAGCCACACAGCAGACACGCGGTGGAGTCGGGATTTGAACCCATGACCTCTGACTCCCAAGTCCGTGCTCTTTCCTCTAAGCCACGCTGCTTCTCATGCTTTTCCAAGCTCTCAATACAGTGCCCTCCACACACTCAGCGCTCAACAAATATGATTGATTGATAAATAGAGAAGCAGCGTGGCTCAGTGGAAAGAGCCCGGGCTTTGGAGTCGGAGGTCATGGGTTCAAATCCCGGCTCTGCCACTTAGCTGTGTGACCTTGGGCAAGTCTGTTGTCTGTGCCTCAGTTCCCTCATCTGTTAAATGGGGATTAAGACTGTGAGCCTCCCGTGGGACAACCTGATCGTCTTGTAACCTCCCCAGCGCTTAGAACAGTGCTTTGCACACAGTAAGCGCTTAATAAATGCCGTCATTATTATAAATCAGAGAATGCGTTGGAAAGTAAGGTCAATATTTGCAGTTTAGTGTGATAAATCAGTGTAGTCACGAGGTGGCAGTAAAGGAACTATGCAGGGCTTAGTACACTTTGCGATTTGGAGTTTAATTCAATTCTAACTTGAAATCCAGAAATACCTGGATCAGGGCGTTTAGACATTTCTGAATTCTGGGTAAGAGCACATACGTTCATATGGCAGTTTCATTTGTTAATGACTGTCTGTAGAACAGAAACCGGCTTGTCTCCTAGAAAGGGATCAGTCAATCCGTGATATGTCAGAGATATGTCAGAGAAGCAGCGTGGCTCAGTGGAAAGAGCCCGGGCTTTGGAGTCAGAGGTCATGCGTTCAAATCCCGGCTCTGCCAATTGTCAGCTGTGTCACCTTGGGCAAGTCACTTCTCTGGGCCTCAGTTCCCTCATCTGGAAAGTGGGGATTAAGACTGTGAGCCCCCCGTGGGACAACCTGATCACCTTGTAACCTCCCCAGCGCTTAGAACAGTGCTTTGCACATAGTAAGCACTTAATAAATGCCATCATTATTATTATTATATGTGCTTACTTAGCACAGAGTACTATATTAAGGGCTTGGGAAAAATAGAGCATAGTAGGAACACACAATCTCTTCCCTCAGCCTCCATCCTGGCTGGGGAGACAGATTTTAAAATAAATTACAGATGGGAGAAGCTGCAGAGATTAAAAATATGTACATAAGTGCTGTGGGAGTGGGGTATCAAAATGCTTAGTGGGAATGGACTCCAGTACATAGGTGATGCAGAAAAGAGGGAGAGTAGGGTGGAGAGCCAACTTGTACTTCCCAAGCGCTTAGTACAGTGCTCTGCACACAGTAAGCGCTCAGTAAATATGATTGATGATGATGATGAGAGAGGCTAGTTAGGTAAGACTTCCTGTAGTTTGTACTTCATTGTGCTGCTGTTTCCTCATCTGTAAAATGGGGATTTAATACTTGTTCTATTTAGAATGTGAACCATAGTTGGGGTAGCCATTGGGTCCGACATGAAAACCTGTTAGGTTGGACACCGTCCCTGTCCCACATAATAATAATGATAATAGTGGCATTTGTTAAGCGCTTACTATGTGCAAAGCACTGTTCTAAGTGCTGGAGAGGATACAAGGTGATCAGGTTTCCCATGTGGGGCTCACAGTCTTAATCCCCATTTTACAGATGAGGTAAATAAGGCACAGAGAAACTAAGTGTCTTGCCCAAGGTCACACAGCTGACAATTGTCGGAGCTGGGATTTGAACCCATGACCTCCGACTCCCAAGCCCATGCTCTTTCCATTGAGCCACGCTGCTTCTCTCAGCCACGCTGCTTCTCTCACGTGAGGTTCATAGTCTTAATCCCCATTTTACAGATGAGGTAACTGAGGCACAGAGAGTTTAAGTGACTTGCCCAAGTACACACAGCAGACAAGTGGCAGAGAGAGGTTTAGAACCCGGAGAGTGGAAGCACTGCTGTGTAAACTAATAATACAGCTCCTGTAAGTGGCCTTCCCTGATTAAGTGCTCTTTTCTCTGATTCCCTCTCCCTTCTGTGTCATCTATGCACTAGAATCTATACACTTTAGGAATTTGGTATTCACTCCCAACCTACAGCACCTATATATATATATATATATATATATATATATATATATATATATATATAGTCTAGAGGATGCTGATAGTTTCTGTTCCAATGCAGTACCATTGAAGTAATAGACTTTAAGTTGAAGTCATATATATATATATATATATATATATCTGTAATTTATTTATATTAATGCCTGTTTTCTCCTCTAGGCTCTAAGCTCCTTGTGGACAAGGAACATGTCTACCAACCCTGTTGTAACCTCCCAGGTGCTTAGTACAGTGCTTTGCACACAGCAACGCTCAGTAAATACCTCTCATTGCTTGATTGAAGGCAGGGGTTTTATTCATTAAGGTTTTACTCAATATGACCTCATTTTAAGCTCCTGAGTATCAAATTAGTGAGTTCATTCATTCATTCAATCGTATTTATTGAGCACTTACTGTGTGCAGAGCACTGTACTAAGCACTTGGGAAGTACAAGTTGGCAACATCATCATCATCATCAATCGTATTTATTGAGCGCTTACTATGTGCAGAGCACTGTACTAAGCGCTTGGGAAGTATAAATTGGCAACATATAGAGACGGTCCCTACCCAACAGCGGGCAAGTTCATCAGCCATGTATGATGCATCAGTTTGGCACTAGTGCAGTTTAGATGTTGTCAATATCTCCTTGCTGCCATTAGATTTGATAAGTATTTTGGAATGGATATCTGTATTTTTAAGTAGATTCTAAATACTTAGTTTCTGGGCAGTTTTCCTTTTCCAAAAGCTTTGTGTATCTGGCACCTGTAGTCATTTATTTTTTTTTGCTCAGTTTGTTTGTGTTGTCATTCTTTTCACTTCAACAAACGTTTGGGAATTATTGGGTCTTTGGTCAATACTAGTGACAGAGGAATCCTAATTTACTCCAAATTTAAACTCGGTGCCTTACACTGCAGTAAATACCAACAGAGAAGCAGCATGGCTCAGTGGAAAGAGCCCGGGCTTTGGAGTCAGAGGTCATGGGTTCAAATCCCGGCTCCGCCACTTGTCAGCTGTGTGACTTTGGGCAAGTCACTTCACTTCTCTGGGCCTCAGTTCCCTCATCTGTAAAATGGGGATGAAGACTGTGAGCCCCATGTGGGACAACCTGATCACCTTGTGACCTCCCCAGTGCTTTTAACAGTGCTTTACACATAGTAAGTGCTCAATAAATACAATTGAATGAATGAATGAATGAACAGGTAGGTCTGCTGTTTGCACAATATTGAATGCTGGTGAGAAGTACCTATACTGATGAAAACATCACTTTGTTTCTACATTGTTTAATGGGGATTATAAAAAATAAAAGTTAAATAAAACTTACATTTTTGAACGTTAAAACATGATGATGTCCTGAATTAAGACTCTCCAAAACCTTATGATTACCACAAAATTTTATTTCTTTAAACCACTCTTCGCATCGTTGAAGCCCTACTAAAATCATATCTCCTTCAGGAAGCCCACCTTTGACTAACCTTTCATCTCCTAACTCTATTCCCCCTCCCTTCTGCTTTGCCTATGCATGTACCCTGTTAACCACCCCACCCCCACAGGACTACTCCCCCTCTCCATCCCCCCATCTTACCTCCTTCCCTTCCCACAGCACCTGTATATATGTATATATGTTTGTACATATTTATTACTCTATTTATTTTACTTGTACATATCTATTCTATTTATTTTATTTTGTTAGTATGTTTGGTTTTGTTCTCTGTCTCCCCCTTTTAAACTGTGAGCCCACTGTTGGGCAGGGACTGTCTCTATATGTTGCCAATTTGTACTTCCCAAGCGCTTAGTACAGTGCTCTGCACACAGTAAGCGCTCAATAAATATGATTGATGATGATGATGATTGATGATGACTAATTACTTGTGTCCTTTAACTCTATTGTTTCCCTAATCTGCAATATATTTTAATCTTTGTGCCCTGCTCCCCACCACTAACTAGATTGTAAACTCTTTGAGTGCAGCGATCCTATCTACCAACTCTATTGTATCTTTCCAAGTGCTTAGTACAGTGCCCTGCACACAGTAAACACTCAATAGATAGCATAGCACTGATTAATGCACAGGTGATACCTCATTGCATGGAAGTGCTGGACCTTGGGTTGTTCTTTGAGTCACTTCATTCTATCAAACAGTGCAGTTCTATTTTATCAGAATCTCTCGCCTTTCACCACAACTTCTTATGAAACTTTTTTTGGGCCTCTCCAATAACATCTTAACTTTATGTGTGCAACATGATTCTTACAGATGTTTTATTAGTTCTCATTAAGAGTGTGAATTCTCTTCCTAGCCTCTTTCAAGTTTTGGCATGTCCTGACATGGCATGATTAAATCAAGCATATAAATGTACAAGAGATCGTTGAACATAGGTTGAATGAGTAGAACAAATGTTAGGCTGGAAAAACATAGGGAAACTTGAATGTTAATTATTGTGTTAGCTGGCTTTTATAAGGAGTTGATCAATCAAAAGTATTTATTGAGCATTTACTCTACTGAGTGCTTGGGGGTGTACAATATAGCAGACTTGTTTAGACACATGCCCTGCCCACAGTCTAGTCTAGAGGATGCTGATAGTTTCTGTTCCAATGCAGTACCATTGAAGTAATAGATTTTAAGTTGAAGTCATATGAACAGTAATAACTTCTGTGCCTTAGGTCAGGGTTTCTGATTGGCATCAGAATTTGACCCATTTGTCCAGGCCCTCTCACTCCATCCCCAGCCATCAGGAACTCTGGGATCTATCCTGGGCGACCTGCAATGTAGAGGAGTGGGGAATGGGGCTGAAAGTGGAGCAATATATGAGGCTCTGTCTTTAGAGAGATGCAATGATGGCTGGTGTCTTGGAGGTAGAACTAAGGCAGTGTCACTCTCCAGTCAATGTGGGGGCAATCCCCTCGATCAGCCTCCAAAATGCTCTCCCGAGGGAATGTAAATGAGCTGAGGTTGGTTAAAACTAAGTAGGGAAAGATGAACTAGTTAGTGGATGTCACCAGATCCTTGGATGTCTTCACGTGCACACAAGTCCACATGGCCCACTGCTCTTTTAAGTAATGCTTTCCTATATAGATAGAATTCTACCGACAGTAGTGTTATCTACACAAAGAAGGCTAGATATCTAAATCAAAGTAAAATGTTAGAGGGGTACAGCCAGTGAGTCTGTTGAGAGAAGATTTCTGAGGTACTACAATTCCCATCCCTAATGGCTGTTTCTGGACTAAGGTCATTAGGAAGAAACAATAAACTACCTTAATTTTTGTCCCCCCACAGGTGTTGTGGATGAGTGTTGATTGTGTTAATTGATGTTTTCAAGGGAATTGGAACTAACTTTTGGAATGATGATTCTCTTGGCTGTTTTTGACAACCATTTTTTATCTTATGAAATCCTAAATTTCTTATGTGTTCCTTTGAATGGTTTTTATTTACCTGGGAAAATCTGGGGAAACAATGTCATCTCCTAGACATAACTTGTGCAAGTTATTGGGAATTGCTTTGGCCTACACATTACATTTTTGCCTGAATTTTAAGAAAACATAAATATGAAACAACTGAACAGTATCCATTCCACCTTCGGTTGGATAGATTCTCAGTGAACACCTAAATGCTCTGCATTTCAAAACACCCTGACAAACTGCTCTTTTCTAGGTCTAACATAAGGCCGGACAATGCGGATTCAAATTTTCATGACTTCAAAATGCACACCTTCACCCGAGTCACATCCTGTAAAGCTTGTCAGATGCTCTTGAGGTAAGCATTGTTCAGTAGATGAGTAAGATGCTCATTTTTTGACAACCAAATTTAGGTTACTTGAGTCGTTTGAAATAACATTGGGTTTTGAATATCCCATGCTCTGCTGTTCTGTTGTCAAGGGTCCGAGACGCAGTGTGGTCTTTGGAAAGACCGATAAATCCTTTCAGTTTGAATTTAGAAGGCTCCTGAGGAAGGCCGGCAGATTGGAGGTTTTTAGACATTCAATTAGAGATTATTTGTGGACAGCCTGGGCAGAGTTTCTTGACCTCTCAGTTGAATTGTTCCTCAACAGAATAACTTGGGATAGCATCTATAGTGACTCTTTGTTCCTTTGAACTAACAATTTTAAGTCCTCAGAATTTATCACCTTTAATGTATCACTCTCTAATTTTACTTTTCAGAGGAACATTTTTTCAAGGCTATTTATGCTCCAAGTGTGGAGCCAGAGCACACAAAGAATGTTTGGGAAGATTAGACAATTGTGGCAGAGTTAATTCAGGTGGTAAGTCAATTTTATTGTTGTGATCCTGCTTTTAATTAGGACATAAAACTTACTGAATATAATTAAGGCTTAATTTAGCTTTAATTTGTGTTTATTATAACATAGATACTTTAGAAATCTACATTTATAAGCACAATTAGGAGACTGTTTAAAATTCATGTGACTTTTATTCATACTAATGAGGCAGGTTTGAAAACAGAGACAGACCTTGAATGAGGCACATGTATTAGTGCAGTAAGAAACTATCTTCATGTGCACACAAGTCCACACAGCCCACTGCTCTTTTAAGCAATGCTTTCCTACATAGATAGAATTCTGCCGACAGTAGTGTTATCTACACAAAGAAAGCTAGGTATCTAAATCAAAGTAAAATGTTAGAGGGGTAAAGCTTCCAGGAGAAAACCTAGATTGTATAAAACCAAATTGTGTGTGCTGCTTTACCTACAGCTAAATACATAGATATATTCTCCTATAAAGACTGATCTTTTTCAATCAATCATGGTATTTATTGAGCACTTACTATGTCCTTGGCACTGAATTAAGCGTTTGGGAGAGTACAATACAACAGAGCTAACAGACCCATAACTAGCTGAGTCTAGAAGGGGAGGCAGACATTAATACAAATAATTTATAATATATAATTTAAAGATATGTACAAAGTGCTGTGGGGTGAATATCAAATGGTCACAGATCCAAACCCTTTGTGGAAGACAAGAAATTTTACAAAAAGAAACTTGGATTTCTTGGATTCTCAGATTTCTCCAAAATTCTCCCAAAAGTTCAACTCAATAATGTTGCTCAGTTGTTAGCTGCAAAAGTCTCACGTAGACTAATTCATGAATTAATGAATTGAATAAATTATCATTTTTCAACATCAAAGGCACAGAATGTTCTTTATGGATTTTATTTAAATCTTTTGGCCTGATTTTTTAAAAATAAAGTCACATTTTTGTACCTTGAGACAGTCAGGCACCCAAGACGTTTTTGCATGCTTGGTCTCATGCATTCATTACCCTTTTATCCAGCCTAGCTGCTCTTGGGCCTCCTTGCTTCCCTTCTTTTTACTGTCTCTTTCTTCTTTCTCTTTTTTCCTCCTTTTCCCCTGAGTTTCTTGAGCTGTGTTGTTCACTAAGAAGGTACAAAAAACTCCTGAAACTTTGAATACACAAAATTATTTTTTTACCAGTTTGAGTTCAAAGGGTAATAATAATAATAATAATGGTATTTAAGCGCTTACAATGTGACAAGCACTGTTCTAAGCACTGGGGTAGATACATGGTAATCAGGTTGTCCCACATGGGGCTCGCAGTCTTAATTCCCATTTTATAGATGAAGTAACTGAGGCACAGAGAAGATAAGTGCCTTGCCCAAGGTCACACAGCAGACAAGTGGCAGTGCTGGGATTAGAACCCATGTCCTCTGACTCTCAAGCCCATGCTCATTCCACTAAGCCACACTGCTTCTATCCAACTTTGTTAGTCCTGAAAGAAATGGCAGGCAAGCCATTTCTGAGGTAGAGAACGTGGTTAAGTGCAGGCATTTAAAACAGAAGGTATGACATCATATTGGCTAACCATAATTGATTTCCTATATATTGAGTACCACGAATCATAAGACAGTATAAAGAAGAAAGTATATTGTTGGCCAATAATTAATCATCTGCAGTGAAGAGCAATTGTAGCATGAATAATTGACTTGTACCAAATAAGGAAAACCAATTTTTGTCAATCCTTTCAGCCCTTTCTCACTAACAGATGACAAGAAGGGTCATTTTGAATGCCACCTATTTACTTTTTCTACCTCTGCTATGCTGCTTATGAGAAGCGGCATGGCCTAGTGGAAAGAGCATGGGCTTGGGGAGTCAAGATGACCTGGTTCTCACCCCAGCTCCTCCATTGTCTGTTGTGTGAACTTGGGCAAGTCATTTAACTTCTCTGTGCCTGTTACCTAATCTGTGAAATGGGGATTAAGACCGTGAACCATTATGTGGTGCAGGGACTGTGTCCAACCCGATTATCTTGTATCTACCCCAGCACTTAGAACAGTCCGTGGCACATAGTAAGCCCTTAACAAATATCAAAATTACTATTATTATTAGTGAAATGACCTAAAATGGGCAGCAAGAAAGGAAGAGGCAGTGACAGCAGAACAGAGAACCCCAACAGTCTATTAATTGAACTTGTGTGGGCAACAAGAATAAGAAATTCAGTGTCAGACTTTGTGTAATAATTTAGTTCACGGAAACAGACTTTTATTTCTATTTAAAACGAAGACATTCTGTTGCTTGGGGGCTTTATGGTACTTTATAATGTTCTCCCCAAATGGCAATAGTAGTAATAGAAGTAGTATTTATTAGGTGAATTAAACACTGTACTAAGCACTGGGGAATTGTACAGCCGTGGGGATTAATCACTTTTTCTGGCCATCAGGATGTTCACAGACCAAGAATAAAAGTGGGGACTGACGCCAGAGTAATCAGGAGAAATGAAATGTTAAAAATACTAAAACAGTGTAAGACAAGGGCTTATATACACATGGTAGAAACAGACAGAATCAAAGAATCTGCAAGGCATTGTTATTAGAGGAGCGGAGGCAGGGGGTCTTGTCGATCAGAGTCCAACAGTCACAGCTGCAGCCATAAGTGACCCCCATAGCTAGAGCAGCTGCTGCAGCTTTCTCAGCGGATCCGAGAGAAGCAGTTCCATAGGGAAAACATCTCTATCCACCAGTGGGGGATGCAGTATGAGGGGCCTATGCCTGATACCCCAATAATTAGTGTTGTGATTGATGAAAGTGATTAGTGGTTCTTCTCTGTCCCTAACGACAAATGTGCTTTAAATTACATTTCAATTAGTCTGAGAAACAAAATGCAAATTCCTTTCATCTCTACTGGGGGTCACCCCAGGAGTTAGTCTCTCCAGTGTTCAGCCTGAACTGCTTAAAACGACCCACACCAAATCCCTTGAAAGGAAGTGCTGGCAGAATAGGTGGACTGGTCCATCCTCAACTCCATACAAATAATAATAATTATAATATTAATAAAATGATAGTCACTGTGATATTTGATAAGCATTTATTATGTTTCAGGCAGTGAACTAAGTGCTGGGATAGATAAAAAATCATCAGGTCCATTGCTGTCCCTGTCCAACACAGTGCTCACAGTCTTGGGGCAGGGAGAATAGGTATCGAATCCCCATTTTACAGAGGAGGAATCATTAATGAAAATACAAATCCAGATTTCAACATCAGTGTGCCTGAAATCCCCCTAGAAAATGTGACTGTGCACACACACATACCCATGCGCACTCACTCTCTGTTGGCTTCTAGACCAGTTTCATTAGCATTAACCACATATAATTCGATTGACTGATATAACATTATTTGGCAAACCAGCACTGAGATTCTGGAAAGTAGTCAGCATCATGGCAGGATTCCCTGGGAAAGACATAAGAGAACAATGGAAACGTACTGATACCTTATTGAATCCACATGATGTGTAGTAGAAAAACTAGGCATTTGCCCATTCACTTCTGCATCAAGCAAACTCAGCTTACCATCAGCTTTAAGGCACTCAATCAGCTCTCCCCCTCCTACGCTATCCCTCTGGTCTCCTGCTACAACCCAGCCCACACAATTTGCTCCTTTGATACCGACATCCTCATTGTACGTGGATCTTTGTCTCACTGCAGACCGCTTGCCCACTAATGATGTGCATCTAGCTTTAATTCTACTTGTTCTGATGACTTGACACCTGTCCACATGTTTTGTTTTATTGTCTGTCTCCCCCTTTTAGACTGTGAGCCTGTTGTTGGGTAGGGACCATCTCCATATGTTGCCAACTTGTACTTCCCAAGCACTTAGTACAGTGCTCTGAACACAGTAAGTGCTCAATAAATATGATTGATTGAATGAATGAATGAAATCCTCCCCCAGTCTGGAACTCCCTTCCCCTTCAGATATGACAGGTGACTACTCTTCCTATCTTCAAAACCCTACTAAAGTCATATCTTTTCCAAGAGGCCTTCCTCGACTATGACCTCATTTTCCCTACTTGCTTTCCCTTCTGCATCACTTGTGCACTTGGATCTGAACCCTTTAAGAAGCTGATGTTCACCCCGACCACAGCACTTATGTATAGATCCTTATCCTTATGTATATATCCTTTACCCTGCCATTTCCCTTATTTTTAATGTCATTTCCCCTGTCTAAAGTATTTCTATGTCTGTCCCTCCCTGGTCTATTCTGTAAACTTCTTGTGGACAGGGATTATGTCTATCAACTCTATTGTATTGTACTCTCCCAAGTGCTTAGTAGAGTGCTCTGAACCCAGCCAACATTCAATAAATACCATTGACTGGTTGATGGATAGGTACCAGTGATAATTATTGGCAGAAAAGGATTATTCTAATGGGAAAAGCCATACGTGCAGAGGAATGAAGTGGTGAGAATGGGGGTCATAGTCTTAACTTTATCCCTGACTCACTTGTGACGCCATTCTTTCATGACCTCGTGCCAGCTTTTCTTCAGAAGAGGGCTGGTAGTATTTGCTAACTTTTGTTAAGTAGAAACCTATTGAAAACCAAGTTTACATCATCGGTTGGAAATGCCATATGAAGCAGAAAGTCAGTGTCCGACTTCAATGAATGGCCAAGATCCATATCTTAATGGGTTTTTACAAGCATAATCATATTTTATATGTCCAGTCTGAGTCTATAACTCTTTTAAAGAGTTAGGGAAGTAGCGTGGCCTCGTGGATAAAGCATGAGCCTGATAGAAGGTCATGGGTTTTAATACTGGCTCTGCCACTTGTCTGCAGTGTGACCTTGGATGAGTCACTTACCTTCTCTGTGCCTCAGTTCCCTCATCTGTAAAATGGGGATTGACTGTGAGCCCCGTGTGGAACTGTGTCCAAGCCAATTATCTTGTATCTACCCCAGTGCTTAGAACAGTGCCTGGCACATAGTAAGTGCTTAACAAATACCATAATTATCATTAGTATTATTATTCTTATTAATAATAATTCCAACTAATCACTATATCCTGATCTCATCTATCATATGATAAAGGTTGTGGAGAGCTTCTGCCTTAGGGATAGGTGTGAGGTCATTTGATATATCCCTTGATACTCTGGAGAGGTTTGGAAGGCTTGAGACAAGCAATCATCCAAAGGCAAAACCCGTCCAGCACTTAACAAATTCTTCAGTGCAGTTAAAACCAGAAGAGTGGTGAGGTGCCCAGATTTAGAACTACAAAGGAGATCCAAGAGCCTGATGTCTGCATGAGCTTTCCTCAAAGTATGGAATACTGAAGAAAGGGAGTGAGGTTTTGGGATTAAACCATCACCCTCTTCAAGAAGAACAGGAAGGAGGCTGACTGTGGAAACTATCTCATTGCTGTCAAGAGCCTACCAGAGCCCAGTTGACCTTGCTGGCTTCAGAGGACTATAACGAGACCTGCCAATGGAAGAATTTCAACAAAATCCAGAAGTCCTTGCAAGATAAATCCTGATTTGTGTTTGGGCAGCACTTCATTCATATTAAGCTATTTTTATGACAGAATAATGACTTAAGAGCATTTGCACAAATAAGAGGAATGCTGTCAGTTTATTGGATTAGTCCCTGCCCTTGTGATGGAAATTCTGTCAGTTGAAAGGCAGTTTTGGAGTTGCAGAATACAGGTGATAATGAATGGCAGTTTGCGTTTTAGGGTCAAGATTCTCATCAAATTTCAAGGCAAGCGGATCTACGCTGTACTTCATATCTGGCTTTTCTGATTTTGGCCTTCTTCCAAACTTTCCATGGCAGCCTCATCTGACCAACAAATATCCAGGTTTGAAATTGCACTGCTAGACCTTTCTGAACTTAATAATAGGTTCACTCTCCTCTATGCTCGGGATTCTCAGCAAGTTGAATCAGGGCCAAGGTTCACCTTGAGCCAGCCCCCGCTCCTTACAATGAAACATCTTGACAGAGTAACCCTTTACTGCAGGCCAAAAGAGAATATCATTGCTTCTCTTCCTGCCCAGTATATCGTTGAAGTTCTTTTTACCTCTGGATCATCCCCAGTGTTGCCTGCATTGTGTTTTCATTGCTTAAAGAAAGGTAAATTCCAAGAGAAGATGCTACTAGAGTTGGGTACTTTATGGCACTTTCCCTGGAGTCAGAATGCAAATCTCTTCTCCATTAGTATGTAACCAATGCAGATTTCATTTTCTTATTTGCACTTTCTGATGTTTAGTATCAGAATCTTCTGTTAATTGGCAGATGAAAACTGTGGCATTGTATATTGCTTCATCTGCCTTCTAGCATCAGTAATAAGACTTTGCATGAAATTCATTGTATCTCAACATTGAATCAACATGATTCCAGGAGTTTTGCGCAACAAAGATAGTAAACCAGTTTCCATTTGGCTGAATATTGGTTTCATAATCCAAAAGCTCTTTTTGTGGCCCAATATTTAATTAATAAGCTTAACAGGTAAATAATAAAGTCCCTTTATTCTTTGTTATCAAACTAGTTCCTTAATAAAAAATAAGCAGAGGAGACGCATTCACTCCACCTTTTGGTAAATTGGTTGAAAATAGGTTATTTTCTTATTGGTTCTAACGTATTATTCAAGATGAGTTTTAGAGAGGTTTTATTCCAAATAGATTTGCAGTTCATGCATTTTGTCAAATGAGATCTTGAGTCAGCATTTTTTCTTAGTGCATTGATTGATTCTGCCTGTCCATTCCGTACTTAGTGGTCTCTTTGGCTTCTTTGAACACTTTACACATAGACTGTGAGCCCCATGTGGGACAGGTACTGTGTCCAACCTGATTATCTTGTATCTTACCTCAGCCCTTAGTGCACTGCTTAATAATAATAATAATGATAATGATAATAAATAAATTTAGTCATATAAATATAATAATAGCACTCGTTAAGCACTTACTATGGTCTGAGTACTGTTCTAAGTGTTGGGGTAGATACAAGTTAATCAGGTTGGACACAGTCCCTGTCCCACATGGGGCTCACAGTCTATTCCCCATTTTACAGATGAGGTAACTGAGACCCAGAGAAGTTAAGCGACTTGCCCAAGTTCACACAGCAGACATGTGGAGGAGGCAGGATTAGAACCCAGGTCCTTTTGACTCCCACGCTCATGCTCTATCCAGTAAGCCAAATTGCTTCTCATATTGAGCTCACACTGACAAAATAACAGCAATAACAGTAATCACATTTCTGTAGTCCATTCAAGAGATTTTTGTCCCTCTTGGCACACTTCACATTTTTTAGCTTCAAGAAACAGTCAAATCCCTCACTAGAGGCTGAGCAAATACTGTAATATAAGGTAAAAGTTGTTTGTGTAGGAAGGAGAAGGATAGGGCAACATTTTTTATAGTAGGAAATTAATTTTTAAAGGACTGTCTGGAGCCTGCCCGAAAATCGCCTTTCAAACAAATATGAATAGAGGACCTTGCTCTGACATTGAGTCTGATGGTGGAGGCTGCAGATGCAGCAATCACCTAAACCACTTTCAGCTTCTGCATTGCACCGGATCAGTAGGAACATGATGAAAGAATGTTCAGTTCTGGCACCCTGTGGTTCTGATGGAGCTCCTTTGGGATGGAGTCCTGAAAGGGCAAGGACATTTTCCTGTGTGATCAGTTAAAGCCTTAGAAGAAAGCTTCAGGCTGAAGACAAGTTGAGAATGACAAACTTTTTGGACACTCGAAGAATGGAATTACTTCACAGGAAACTTCACAAGAGGAATGAAAGAGATTTTCAGAGGAAGATCTTAGCCTAGAAGCCTTCTTTCTTCCTCTCCCCACACCATTCAGCCTTCAGGTCTCCGGGCACAATTGGGCACAGCCCTATTGCGTACTGGTTTGGAGAAAGCAGTCCCAAGGCCTGAGTACTTCTAAGAGGTGATGGATGTTGTCTATCATGCGAGAGCACTAGTTGTCCGGAGGAAGCAAATGAAATAACTGCAAGACTGCAACCAGGAACAGGGTTTCTAAGGGATATGTTAATGATTTTCTTTTTGATTCATGGGTTGAAAAACAAAAAAACAAAAATTAAAAATGGTTCGTATGGGTCTGAGACTTTCACAGTTCCTTTACTTAGGAAACTGAGGGCCCAAGTTAGCATCATGCCTTTTTCTTCAACATTTCTTTTGCGCTAGCACGTTGTGGGGAAACCTGCCAGGAGTTCCAAAGGAGTTTAGTGTGGCCTATGGGAATTTAATATGCTAGTATTCAGGAGATGGGAAAAAACAGATCCCATGGCATTTTCTTCCAATGGATGACTGCTATGGCAGTTAGGTGAGAACGGGAGGGGTTTAGGAGTCATACGTTGGACTGAAATGGATTTTAATGGTGACAAAAATTGGAATGTTTATCCCTCTCAAGGAGCCATGTTCTGGTAATAGTCTTAAATCCCTATTTTACAGATGAGGGAACTGAAGCAGAGTGGTGAAGGGATTTGCCCAAGCTCCCAAAACAGATAAGTGGCGGAGCCAGGATTAGAACTCAGGTCCTTCTGACTCTTAGGCTCATGCTCTATCCATTAGGCCATGCTAAAAAGTGGGCCCAGGAGCCACCTGCCTCAGTCCAGGTAGCCAACCTCACCTACTGTATTGAAACTGAAAACATACTGTACAGGCTGGCAAAAATGTCTTCTTTAGACAGAAGAGAAAAGGAGAGGAAGACAGTCTGAGATTCTGTCAGCTCTAGTATGGCTAAGGAGGGAAGTGGCAGGAGGAGGCATAGGGAGGGTAAGGAAAGATTGATTTTTCTCCTTGGAGGTGTGGATTAGCCTAGCTAATAGTCTTTCTTCTAGTTCCACCCACCCTTCCCACCAAAACACAGAAATAGAAACAAAATGCCAAGATGAGGGAAGCCCCAGGCAGATTCGGGCTATATGAAGCTGTAACAGCTGATTGGGTGTTGTCTTCCGTAATTACTGCTGCCTCCTAGATCTCCTGGGTCAGGGCCCTCCAGTGGGCTTCCCATTTGGATCTTCCCTTCTTGCCTGGAGCACTGGTATGCTGTGACTTTTGATATCTTCACCCTTTCTCCATATGGAACCATTCTTGATGGGAGCATATGGACCAGGGTTAAGATAACATTATTTTCCATTACTGGCTGGAAGGCCCTAAAGTTAAGTTGCCCACATCACCTCCAAGAGGCCTTCCCAGACTAAGCCCTTTATTTCCCCTAACCACCCTCACGTCTGCATCAGCTATGAACTGTGCACCCCTTAAGCACTTTATTACTCCAGCCTCACAATACTTACATAAATATTCTGGTTCTCTATTTCCCCTATCCGTAATATATTTTAATGTCTGTTCCCTCCAGGGATCATTCATTCATTCAATCATATTTTTTGAGTGCTTACTGTGTGCAGAGCTCCATACTAAGCACTTAATCTTGAATCACATCTACCAATTCTGTTTTAGTGTACTTTCTTAAGTGCTTAGTATGGTGCTCTGCATTGATTGAGTGATTGATTGATTCTTGATATTGAATGGGAGAAGAGAGAGGCCTTGGGAACCTGGCTAATAACTGTCAGTAAAAAGAACAGTTTTGCCACACTTCTCTTGTAATGATCTTCTGCCCTTCTGCTGCAATAGTCAACAGAAGATCTCAAAGCACTTTCTATTAGTCAGCATCTCATAATGCCTGAAGTCTAGGTAAGCCTAATTATCTCTTTTTATAGTCAATAAAGTGCTGTCAAGGGCGATTCACTGACTTTCTCCAGGTTGTAAAAAAGGTCGGGAAATATTTGCAATCCAGTCCAATCCTCCATTCCTTAATCACTCTTTTTAGGTCACATTTACATTTACTGTTGAAGAGTAAACATGGGAGCTGACCATTTTTAATAGAAGGCTGCTGGTGTATTTAAGCCCGGGAACTTTCTGAAGTTGATTGTGTTTGCATTCCTGAGACCAGGTTTTCATGCTTATGATCCTAGAAATGGATTCGTTTTTAGCTTGTGAATTCACTGCAGAAAGTTCATTCCTGCGAGTGCTTTGTGTAGTTTAATCACCTGGCATTGCTTAATAAGCAATTCAGAAGGCTAAGTAGCACCTAGATGCAAGCCATTTAAAGCAATGAGTCACTGATGCCAGACAAGAACCAATAAGGTAAGAGAACCCGGATTGCAAAATAAGAACTAGCCCAGCCTCAGGGCCTTGGAAACCTATTACAGGTATCAGTTAGGAACACAAAGCAGAAGTATTTGCCAGGCAGCAGAGCACAGGCTGAGATTGCTAACTAAACACCATTACCTCCATTGACAATGCCGATTTTTACATTTGTTTCAGAGGCTGGGACCTTGCCACAAGAGGTAAGATTAAAATTTTGACTTCAAACATTCTATTGCTTCGTAGATTATTTGCTAATTGGAACATAATGTGTTTTTAAAGTTGTGCATTATGCATTCTTTTTGAGCGGTTAGAGTTTAGCCACAAAATTTCAAGAATAAAGAGTAAAATGCATTTTAATGATGTGGGATGGGAATTTTTTTAAGTAGTTGGGTGAAGTTGCTGGAGAGTAAGAGGAAAATGTGAAAGCACAACTTGGAAGATTTCTGCAGTGCTTCTAGGCAACGGTTTGCATCTGAAGACTAACTCTTTGCAATTTTTTTTTTATCAAGTCGCAGAGCAGTAGTGTGTGGCAATAAAGTGTAGATACCTACAGTTCTGCAGCCATGGTCTGCTTTTCACTTTAGAAGTGAGGTTTACAAAAAATTGACTTTAGGCAAAAAGGCTTTTCCAAATTCCATTCAGAGTCACCATGCCCTGGCAGTGACCCTGTCCTTGTGAAAAGGGCAATCAATCTAGAAAATAGGAAGTTTATAAATGGGTCTTCTAGCATGATGGTGGTACTCATGCCCTATACCTTAGCCTAGATTGCAAATCAACCCAGAAGCATGGAAACCGCCTGTGCCGTCCCCCAGATTTTGAGACTATTACTGATCTTTCAAATATTCTGGAAATAGTATATATTCTAATAAAGAAAAATATTCTTTGTCCCATAACGCATGTGAATCGTCCCCCTCCCCTCCCCATCTCCCTGACTCGCTCCCTATGCTCTAGCCCCCCTCCCCGCTCTACAGAACTTGTGTTTATATGTATGTATCTATAGTTCCATTTATTTAGATTAATGTCTGTTTACTTGTTTTGATGTGTATATATAATTCTATTTATTTTTATGCTATTTATGCCTGTTTACTTGTTTTGATGTCTGTCTCCCCCCTTCTAGGCTGTAAGCCAGTTGTGGGCAGGGACTGTCTCTCTTTATTGCTGAATTGTACTTTTCAAGCACTTAGTACAGTGCTTGGGAGCCTCAAAGTGAATACCATCTGTATGTAAACATATCTATGCAAGTTTGTCTTCAGAAGCACATTGCCTATTTCATGTAAATCAGAGACTTTTTGAACCAGATCCATTTGTTTAATCCATATATTTGAGAAGGTGGTATTCAGCCAGATGGTGAAAATGACCTCGTACCACCTGACTGAATAATGGAGAGTCCAGCAAGGTGACATGTTATGGTCTTCAAGGGTGAGCAGTGACACTCAATATGTTACCTTAAGCCAACTGATTCTACCTGATATTCTGACTGTTAGGGCATGGAAATAGTTAGGGATGACAAAAGAAAAAGGCTGGAAATTCAGACAGAGACTCCTGGGAGGGCAGTAGTTGTGGCAGAGGCTGACTTTATCTACCTGAACAACTGTGGTCAAACTATGCTTCCTTCTTGGGTGGATGGGGCACGCAGGTACAAAATTTGCCAAATAAATCATAAGGTTGATGAAAATCCACCACCAATTTAGATCTGGGCCTGTTTCCCAGCACATTTGGCATAGATCAGAAGACTAGGTGGCAGTGAGCTCCTCTTAATCTCTTAAATTTGAAGTACTCTGCAATGCATTGTGGGGACGTTTGATTCACATTGATTGAATTGTGAATTGATTGATTGAATCAAATTGATTTGATTCAGCGCTTAGAACAGTGCTCAGTGCTTAGAACAGTGCTTTGCACATAGTAAGCGCTTAATAAATGCCATCATTATTATTATTCACCCCTGCTTTTTAACAGATTTGGAAGTCAATCCTTTGTCCGGGTCTTGTTTAATCTTTGCAGTGAGAAAGTGGATTCTGAATCTTGAACATGGATTGATAGCTACATGAGTTCATCAGTAGTATACTGATTTATTGGCTAATGGTGAGCTTCTTCAGTACTCTTTTGGCTTTTTAAAAAAAAGTCCTAACATGAAGCTGAAGTAAATACCATGGCTTTTCCATAATTATTTCGAAGGCAAAGACTGCCAGGAATTTTGTGCAATACTGATGGGATGAGATAAAGATAATGAAGTCTTACTCAATCTAAAATGTATCTTTCCTCCATCCCTATGGAGAAGCAGTGTGGCTTAGTGGAAAGAGCACGGGCTTGGGAGTCAGAGGACCTGAGTTCTAATCCCAGCTCCAGAACAGTGCTTTGCACATAGTAATCGCTTAATAAATGTCATTATTATTATTACTTTGCTGTGTGACCTTGGGCAAGCCGCTCAACTTCTGTGGGCCTCAGTTACCTCATCTGTAAAATGGGGATTAAGACTGTGAGCCCCATGTGGGACAACCTGATTACCTTGTACCTACCCCAGGGCTTAGAACAGTGCTTGGCACATAGCAAGCGCTTAACAAATACCATTATTATTATTTATTGCTCTAGATGAGCTTTTCTGGTAAACATAGCTCTGCCCCAGTTTAGGTTTTCAATTATTTCAATAATAATGCAGGTTTTGGCTGAAACACAATTAGGGAATTGGGGAACAATCTTCTGCCAATGAGAGCTAATTTGGGCTTCACATGTGGTACTATAAAACTGATGACTTGTCCAAGTGCCCATTGCTTTGGAACCTGTGAGTCTGTAGCAAGATCTTGCCTTAACCCATCAATAATAGTTATTGAGCACCTGCTATGTGCAGAGCACTGTTCTACTACTACTACTAATATTTGTATTTGTTAAGGGCTTACTATGTGCCAATCACTGTACTAAGCACTGGGGTAGATACAAGCAGATCATGTTGGAGGCAGTCCCTGTCCCACATGGGGCTCACAGCCTTAATCCCCATTTTACAGATGGCGGAACTGAGGCATAGAGAAGTTAAGTGACTTGCCCAAGGTCACATGGCAGAGAAGTGGCGGAGCTGGGATTATAACCCTGGCCTGTGCTTTATCCAGTAGGCCATATTGCTTCTCACGCTAAGAGCATCGAGGACTGAGAGAACAGGAGTGGGAACAGGCGGTGGCTCGCCTCTCAGTGGACCACCAGATCAGTATTAAGCACTTGTCAGCGTACAATAGAATCAGTAGACATGGTCCCTGCCCTCAAGGAGCTTACAGTCTAGCCAATGTAAGTTTGCACAAGAAAATGGCCCTTATATGTTAGGAGAACTGAGTGAAGCCTGGCTTAGTGGAAAGACCATGGGCTTGGGAGTCAGAGGTCATTGGTTCTAATCCCAGCTCCGCCACTTGTCAGCTGTGTGACTTTGGTCAAGTCGTTTCTCTGTGCCTCAGTTACCTCATCTGTAAAATGGATATTGAGACTGAGCCCCATATGGTACAACCTGATTACCTTGTATCCACCCCTTGTATCATACTTATTCTATTTATTTTATTTTGTTAATATGTTTTGTTTTGTTTGTCTCCCCCTTCTAGACTGTGAGCCCGCTGTTGGGTAGGGACTGTGTCTATATGTTGCCAACTTGTACTTCCCAAGCGCTTAGTACAGTGCTCTGCACATAAGCGCTTAATAAATACGATTGAATGAATGAATGAATGAATACCCCAGTGCTTAGAACAGTGCTTGGCACATAGTAAGTGCTTAACAAATACCATCATTATTATTATTATCATTATAAAGTTTCAGAATTCTTGAATATTAGCAGCCTTTCAGAGTAAATTGCTTAATGTTTTTTTCTAATTAAGTAATAAAAATAGCTTATAGTCTTTAGACTATGAGCTCCTTGGGGGCAGGGAACATATCTACCAATAGTTATATTGTTCTCTCCCAAGTACCTAGGTACAGTGCTCTGCACCCAGGAATTTCTCAATAAACAATGTTTGATTGGTTGAGTAATTGAAATAAACAAGTTTGAAGAACAAATGTGGTCTAAGAAGAAACATTTTGCCCACTCCTAAATAATTTTTAGTACACATAACTACATTATTACAGAAATTGATGCACTGACTTCCCTTTTAATAATTCATCTAAATGTAGCATTTCTTATGTTTCATAAATCCCAAAGAGTATAGCATCCCCTTGCTTTTGCAATTTGATTACTCGCTTTAACATTAGAATTTAAATCTCATGAGAAGCAGTGTGGCTTAGTGGAAAAGAGCCCGGGCTTGGGAGTCAGAGGTCATGGGTTCTAATCCCACCTCCACCGCTTGTCAGCTGTGTGACTTTGGGCAAGTCAGTTAACTTCTCTGTGCCTCAGTCCCCTCAGCTGTAAAATAGGGATGAAGACTGTGAGCCCTATGGGGGACAACATGATTACCTTGTACCTACCCCAGCGCTTAGAACAGTGCTGTGCACATAGTAAGCACTCAACAAATACCAACATTATTATTATTATTATAAGTTCCTTTTTTAGTCCTGGCAAAATGATAAGATACCAGTGTCTTCAACTTTATTGTTCTTTAACAAGATATGGGCTTGAAGGTGGTTTTAGCACTAATGTCTATTTTCTGACTACCTTGGGAAGTGTATTTCCCCTGAATTTTCTGATAGGAATTTTTGTTAGGGCCATAATTCAATTCTGGGCCAGTCTTATGCCCCGAGCTGTCCTCATGCTGGGGAAAAAAATATTTCTGTTAGGAAGAAGTGAGTCACTAATTGTACGGCTGAGCCCACCCCAAGATGCATGCCAACACAGAATTACGTTGAGTGAGGAGAGAACGTTTCCAATTATTTTGGCCCCCATCCATGTCACCTCTGCCCATTGTTGCCAGGGTGGGCACATTTCAGTCCCCAAAGCCCAGGCAAGATGGAACCTGGGGAAGAACAGAGGACAGGTCCACCAGCAACCCCAAATAGCCACTATTAACTTTGCAGACTTTTGGGTCACTGGGTTCCTGCTCGATTGTAGGCTCCTTGAGGTCAAGGATTGTGTCAACTTACTCTGTTCTTGTCTCCCATGAACTTAGTATGGTGCTGTCCTCAGAGAATATGATCAGTAAATGCTATTGGCTGACTGTCTGATTTTAGAGAAGCAGTGTGGCTTAATGGAAAGAATGTGGGCCTGAGAGTCAGAAGACATGGGTTCTAATCCCAGATCTGCCACTTGCCTGCTGTGTTTCCTTGGGTTAAGTCACCTAACTTCTCTCTGCCTCAATTTCCTCAGCTGTAAAATAGGGATTAAATATCAGCTCTCCCTCACTTTTAGACTGTGAGCCCCTTGTGGAACAGGGACGGTGTATGATCTGCTTAGATTTTATCTACCCCAGTGCTTAGTACAATGCATGGGTCACAGTAAGTGCTTAGCAAGTACCACAGTTATTTTTATTGATTGAGAGCTATGCATAGCATTTTGCAAGTACGATTATTGTAGGCAAAACTCCTCATCCTCGGCTTCAAGGCTGTCCATCACCTCGCCCCTCCTACCTCACCTCCCTTCTCTCCTTCTACAGCCCAGCCCACACCCTCCGCTCCTCTGCTGCTAATCTCCTCACCGTGCCTCGTTCTCACCCGTCCCGCCGTCAACCCCCGGCCCACGTCCTCCCCCTGGCCTGGAATGCCCTCCCTCCGCACGTCCGCCAAGCTAGCACTCTTCCTCCTTTCAAAGCCCTACTGAGAGCTCACCTCCTCCAGGAGGCCTTCCCAGACTGAGCCCCCTCCTTCCTCTCCCCCTCCTCCTCTCCCCATCCCCCCGCCTTACCTCCTTCCCCTCCCCACAGCACCTGTATATATGCATATATGTTTGTATGTATTTATTACTCTATTTATTTTACTTGTACATATTTATTCTATTTATTTTATTTTGTTAATATGTTTTGTTTTGTTGTCTGTCTCCCCCTTGGAGACTGTGAGCCCGCTGTTGGGTAGGGACCGTCTCTATATGTTGCCAACTTGCACTTCCCAAGTGCTTAGTACAGTGCTCTGCACACAGTAAGCGCTCAATAAATATAATTGAATGAATGAATGAATGAATCTGCCACTTGCCTGCTGTGTTTCCTTGGGTTAAGTCACCTAACTTCTCTCTGCCTCAATTTCCTCAGCTGTAAAATAGGGATTAAATATCGGTTCTCCCTCACTTTTAGACTGTTATCCCCTTGTGGAACAGGGACGGTGTATGATCTGCTTAGATTTTATCTACCCCAGTGCTTAGTACAATGCATGGGTCATAGTAAGTGCTTGCAAGTATCATAGTTATTTTTATTGATTGGGAGCTATGCACAGCATTTTGCAAGTATGATTATCGTAATTTTAATATGATTATTGTTATTATCATCACAAATAAACACTTACTACAGGTAAGTCCTACGTTCTGTACTCAGAAGTGTGATAAACAGAAGAAAATATTTAATAAATGATCTGGACACACAGGGAACTCACTTAAGCTGGGATGGTTGGACAAGTAACAGAACAAGCACCAGGCACTGTAGGAAGTGCTGGGGTAGTTACAAGGCAATCAAGTTAGATTTAATTCCTGTCTCATATGAGGCTCACAATCTAAGAGGGAGTTTTACTGATTTTACAGAAGAGGAAACTGAGATAAGAGAAGTTAAGCGACTTGTCCAAGGTCACAAAGCAGGCAAGTGGAAGAGCTGGGATTAGAACCCAGGTCCTCTGATTCCCAGGCCTGTGTTCTTTCCCCTAGGTCTTGCTCCTTCTGTTTAACAATACAAATTCAAACAATAAAATGTAAAATATTGGTCAGGTCAATCGTGGATGGATGCACAGGAAGGCCATCTTCGTTCTCAAGCTGCTGTGGCATATGACCTAAACGTCATAGGTACAGTATAGAGTATCTACAAAGGCCTCCAAGGATCTTTACATTTTCAGAAAGCCTCTATATGTCTGGGCTTCAGATGATGCTAGATCCAAGCTCTTTCTCTATAGAGTGACTTCCACTTGAAAGCAGTAAGCGGAGTCTCCCCGAGGGCACTTGGGAAGTGCAAGTTGGCAACATATAGAGACGGTCCCTACCCAACAGCGGGCTCACAGTCTCCAAGGGGGAGACAGACAACAAAACAAAACATATTAACAAAATAAAATAAATAGAATAAATATGTACAAGTAAAATAGAGTAATAAATACATACAAACATATATGCATATATACAGGTGCTGTGGGGAGGGGAAGGAGGTAAGGCGGGGGGATGGGGAGAGGAGGAGGAGGAGAGGAAGGAGGGGGCTCAGTCTGGGAAGGCCTCCTGGAGGAGGTGAGCTCTCAGTAGGGCTTTGAAAGGAGGAAGAGTGCTAGCTTGGCGGACGTGCGGAGGGAGGGCATTCCAGGCCAGGGGGAGGACGTGGGCCGGGGGTCAATGGTGGGACGGGAGAGAACGAAGCACAGTGAGGAGATTAGTGGCAGAGGAGCGGAGGGTGTGGGCTGGGCTGTAGAAGGAGAGAAGGGAGGTGAGGTAGGAGGGGCGAGGTGATGGACAGCCTTGAAGCCGAGGATGAGGAGTTTTGCCTACAATAATCGTACTTGCAAAATGCTATGCTATGTCCCCGTTGGGGACATTGTGAGGCCTACTCGCCCTTGATGCGGTGGGAGGAAGAATCCTGCACTTGAGGCTGCAGAGGAGGTTCTGCGCAACATCTCCTAAGGGAGGGGAGGAAAGCCAAGAGCCTGGAAGGTTTCAATTCCCTGCTTGTGCCAGGATCTTCACACTGTTCAGGCAACAAGGCGAGAAGTGATTCAGGGAGGGAAGGGTAGGAATTTAGAATTCTGATGTGCCCTAGGATCAGTATCTTCCATCTATCAGTCTGTACCTGAAAATGTGGAAATACACTGGGAACAAGTTCTGGTTGTTCGGGGAGGAAATAAAATGCAGGCACTATAGGTGCACTGCAGCACAAATGGCAGAAGGATGAGCACTGGGTTAGTAGAAAAGGAGTGTATCCTCTCCTTAGCAGCTTTGAGGGATCTTTCCTCTGCCCTCTTGTACCTCCTGCTGTCTCCCCTACACCAGCCCAACTCACTTTCCCCAAGCTCAGGTCCAACTACAGTCTGGGAGTCACCATTAATTTGCAGTAAGGAACAAGGCTTACCATAATTTCCCGTGAATTTGAAATCCAGTTGCTCGCCTGGTGTTGACTACACACCTGCTAAAGTAAACGTTACCCTGAGTTGCAAAAATGACGCAATTGACACAGCGCAGTGCTTGAGAAAGTGAACCAAATCTCAGCATCTGTGCCTGAAAATGCCCGAAGCGTTTTTTAATTCACTTCCTGAAAGTAAGTCTGTGATATTGTGGTGTTCTTGGACTCTAAGTTTGAAGTCAGTTCACCCAACATCTCAGCTGTGGCTGTATGTAGTTAGAACTGAACAGAATATCCTGTTCCTCCCTGCAGTTATTTCCAAATGAAGTGAACAACTGAATTCCCCAGCTCCAGAAGTGGATGGGGAGGGAATAAATGGGTCAGCTGCAAGAAAAAAAGGAGCTTTGAATGCTAAAAATAAGCAGGAATTGGAAACATTGCTGATTAAAGCTTTTCAAAACTGTGAATTCCTCCTTTAGACTGTAAGCTCATTGTCGGCAGGGAACATGTCTACCAACTCTGCTATATTGTACTCTCCCAAGTGCTTAGTACAATGCTCTGCACAAAGTAAGCACTCAATAAATACCATTATTGATCGAGTGATTGATTGAAAGTGACATTTGTGTTCAAGGTAGAATGGAACAGAAGCTATTGACACCTCTCTGCTTCCTCTTTTTGCAAAACAGAGGCGAGCCAACGGACTTCGAAGACCATCCAGACCTGTGGATCCAGGTGTGTTTCATGGCTTTCTGTGGTATTGTATTATATTGTATTATGGTTATGCAGTAAATCGTGGTGTTTTTCTTTCCCACTTTCCCCTGCTTATTTCCAGGAGCAGAAAGTCTAAAGTTTAAATCATTTATCTTGCTGTGTTTCCAAGGGCTCTGGTCACATGACTAGTAACTGCCTGGCATTTCACTGCTTTCATAATCAACCCTTTTGCTTATTGTTCACTGACTGAGCGCTCCAGGTAATCTAAATACCTCCAATGCAAGCACACCTGTGTGCAAAGTGTGGTGAAAAATGTCAACATTCCCCCACCTCCAACCCCACATTGACTCTGGTAAATTAACATTTCCCCAAAGACTCCCAAGAAACTGAATGAGTTGGTTGTACTGCCCCTCTAGAACTGTACCCCCATCTCTCTCTGGTTTCTGGATGATATCACTATAGAATCATGATCTCTTACTGTATCAAGGGTATCCATAAAAGCTCTATACCCAACTGAAAACACATCCCCTTTGTAGACCAATTATTTGTCTGTGTAAAACACTCATCTTTAACATTGGAAATTTTTCCTACTGTAATTATGCCTTTGTCCTTTATGTAAATCTCTTCAAGTTTAATTATTAAAGATTTGTTTTTTAGACCGTGATAGTGTGCAGAGCGCTGCACTAAGTCCTGAGATAGGATACACAGGTGGGAATTAGGCACAGTCACTGTTCCTCGGAGAGGGTGGGAAGGGACTTATGAGCTAAGGGTAACCTTCTCTTGTCTGTCATCTAAAGGGCTGGTTGCAAAGAAAAATTCAGAGTTCTGGGGTTTTGTCAGAACTTTTAATCCTTTTAGACATACTACCTCAGTATTATTCACACCAATTTTGTGGCTCTAAAAGGTTCATAAACATTTTATTAACCCAAAACTTGTGTTTTGAGATCAGTTCAAATCTATTAATGTCTGAAGTTTAGCCCAATTTTGTGTTAACATTACTAAACTTCCCAAATCAAGACTCCATAATGAGAAGCTATAACGTAAAGATCAGTAATAAACTTAGTAATGCTTGAACATTTATTAGCTATATGCAACTAAAACCCTTCTGATATCAACTTATTATTATGGTATTAGTCAATTGATGGTATTTATTGAGCACTTAGTGTGTGCAGAGCACCGTAGGAAGCTCTTGGTAGAGTACAATACAAAGTCAGTAGACACATTCCCTGCCCACAAGGAGCTTACCTTCTAGAGGAGGAGACAGATATTAAAATTAATTATGGATATGAACATAAGTGCTGTGGGACTGAGGGTGGAGTGAATATAAAGTGCTTAAAGTGTACGGATCCAAGTGCATAGGTGACACAGGAGTAGAAGAAATAAGGATTTATTTGAGAACGGCCTCTTGGAGGAGATATGATTTTAATAAGCCTTTGAAGGTGGGGAGAGTGGTAATCTGGCATATATGGACGGGGCATTCCATGCCAGAGGAAGGATGTGGAAAAGGGGTTGATGGGGAGATAGATGAAATCAAGGTACAGTGGGTAGATTGGTGTTGGAGGAGTGAAGCATGCAATCTGGGTTGTAGTAAATCAGCGAGTTTAGTTAGGAGGGGGTGAGCTGAGTTAGGCACTTACTATGTGTCAAACACTTCTGAGCACTGGGGTAGAAAGACGATAATCAGATCAGACAGTCCCTGTTTCACATGGGGCTTGCAGTCTAAGTAGGAGGAAGCACAGGCTTCCTTTCACCATTCACCATTCACCATTTTGCAGATGAAGCCCCATTTTACAGATCCTTTATTTTTCATATATTTCAAAAAATAGAAAAACAGAATTCCCAATCAAAGGCATACTGCCCGTGCTTATTAGTCCTAATAATGATTACCCTTTGTATTAATAACATTTCTTGAATGCAATGTCTCCTTCACCTGCTGGAGGAGGGGGATTTTCCCTGGATGTGGAGACCTCAGGCTGTGAGAATCTAGGTATTTGCTTGATATCTTTGTGGATTAATCCAATTGCTAAAGAGTTTTTTTCTGGAGTATATATTGAAAGTGGAATTATGTACAGTTTCACAGTTTACTTCCTAAGTATGATTTTCTGTACCAACATGGTGATAAGTGAGATTGTCCTCTGTCCTTTAATTTGTTATTGATTAGAGGAATTGCTCTTATCTAATGTGCAGTTGTGACTAACATTTGTGCAGCTGTCACTACTGTCTTCGTAAAACAGCTTCAGGGCAGAATTCGACTGTTGGTAATCTACCTTGCCATTTGAAATTAAATGAGCCTTTTGTAGACATGATTACTGGATCTCTTCTAGAATTCAGATCTGCAGTCCTTGGCCGGTCTGCTTTGCTTCTCACACAGCAGGTGAAAGGTTGGATATTATCTCCTGAAAACCAAGAGCTTGATTTGGAGCTTAATAACCAATTGGTGCCTCACTGTATGCAAATATCTCATGAAATATTCTGTTATTCTCTTTCAACTTTTAAAATATTTATTAGCCCGTTGTTGGATAGCATGCTGCCATTTAATCCGTATCTGCAAGGGACAGCTGTGTTTTTTGAAAAGCAGTTTCTAAAGAAGTGTAGGGCAGACCAGATCCTCAGCACCCAAAAGACATTTCTGGTGAGTGCTGGACAGATAAAGGCAATAGATTAGGAGCCACAGCATCTCCATCGAATTGTAAACTTCTCAAGTAGGAAGCAGCATGGTGTAGTGGGTAGAGCGCTTAGAACAGTGTTCAGCGCTTAGAACAGTGCTTTGCACATAGTAAGCACTTGATAAATGCTATCATTATAATTAGAGCACAGGTCTTGGAATCAGAAGGTCATGGTTTCTAATCCCAGCCCTGCCACTTGTCTGCTATGTTTCCTTCGACAGATCACTTAACTTCTCTGTACCTCAATTACCTCATCTGTAAAAATGGGGATTAATATTGTGAACCCCATGTGGGACATGGACTGTGTCCAACCTGTTTAGCTTGTATCTACCCCAGTGCTTAGTACAGAGCCTGGCACATAGCGCTTAAAAAATACCATCATTATTATTAAATACAAAACCTTACTTTCAGTGTATGTTGACAAGTAATTGGAGGATTGTTCTGCACACCAGAAGCCCCAGGATAGTGCTATAATAATGATAATAATAATGTTTTTTGTTAAGTCCTTATTACGTATCAAGCACTGTCCTAAGTAAATAAGATAATCAGGTCCCACATGGGGCTGACAGTCTAGGTATGAGGAAGAGCAGGTATTGAATCCCCATTTTGTAGATGAGCAAACTGAGGCACAGAGAAGTGAAGTGACCTGTCCAAGTTCACACAGCAGGAAAGTGATAGAGCCTGGATTAGAACCCAGGTCCTCTGATTCTCAGGACCATTGTCTTTCCATTAGGCCATGCTGCTGTTCAACCCAGAGCAGATGACTAGGTGATCAATCACTTGTATTTACTGTGTGCAGAGCATCTTAGTGCTTGGGAAAATACAATAGAATGAGTAGTCTTCATCCCTGTCTCAAGGAATTAACAAGCTAGCAGAAAAGACACTAAAATACATTACAGATAGGATGAAGCAACAAAGTAAAACCATAGACAAATAAGTGTGAGCACCCAAGTGCTTAGGGGATGTGGAAATGTTGAATTGGCATTAGGAGTGATTGGTCAGGGAAGACATCCTGGAGAAGATGATATTTCATAAGGGCTTTGAAGATCGGGAAGGACATGGGTCTGTTGCCGGATGTTGAAGTTCTAGGAAGAAAAAAGGGCATGAGCCGAGGTAGATGGTGGGAGTTGGAAATCAGTCACATTAAGTAGGTGAGCTTCGAAGGAATGAACCCTGTGAACTGGAGTGAAATGGAAGGAGAGAGAGGGTAAGTTAGAGGGAGAAAGCCAATTAATTGAATGCCTTAAAGTTGGTGGTGAGGAATTTCTATATGATATCAGAAGGAATAGATAACCATTGAAGGTTTTTGAGGAGTTGGGAAATGTGTGCACAATGATGTTTTAGAAGAATGATCAAGTAGGTAGAGTGAAGTGTGGAATGGAGATTGGAGAGACTGGAGCAGGGAGGTCAGTGTGGATGATGATGCAGTAGTCGAGTTGGTTTTGATAAGGGCCTGGACAAATGATTGCAGTTTGGATGGAGAGCAATGGGTAAATTCTGGAAAGAACCCATAGGATTTGGTGGTAAACTGAATAACTGGGCTGAGAGAGAGGAGTTAGGCAGATTGCCAAGGATGTGGCCTTGAGACATGGGAATAATAAGAATAATGATAATTATGGTACTTGTTAAGGGCTTCCTATGTGCCAAGCACTGTTCTAAGTGCTGGAGTAGATACAAGTTTAGCAGGTTGGACACAGTCCCTGTCCCACGTGGGGCTCACATTCTTAATCCCCATTTTACAGATAAGGTAACTGAGGCACGGAGAAGTGAAGTGACTTGCCCAGGGTCACACAGCAGACACGTGACGGGTGGTGTGTGCCAACTGTGATGGGAAAATTAGGTGGAGGAGCGAATTTGGGCAAGAAGGTGAGGAATTCACTTTGGGCTCTGTTGAGCTTGAGGTGCCAACAGGATAATCCGTGAAGAAATGTTCTGAAGGTAGGAGTAGGTAACAAGATTGGGGTGATGTCGAGGAATCAGGGCAAGTGAGTTAGGTTTGAGGGTCATCATCAATCATCAATCATATTTATTGAGCGCTTACTGTGTGCAGAGCACTGTAATAAGCGCTTGGGAAGTACAAATTGGCAACATACAGAGACAGTCCCTACCCAACAGTGGGCTCACAGTCTAAAAGGGGGAGACAGAGAACAAAACCAAACATAGTAACAAAATAAAATAAATAGAATAGATATATACAAGTAAAATAAATAAATAAATAAATAGAATAATAAATATGTACAAACATATATACATATATACAGGTGCTGTGGGGAAGGGAAGGAGGTAAGATGGGGGGGATGGAGAGGGGGACGAGGGGGAGAGGAAGGAAGGGGCTCAGTCTGGGAAGGCCTCCTGGAGGAGGTGAGCTCTCAGCAGGGCCTTGAAGGGAGGAAGAGAGCGAGCTTGGCGGATGGGCAGAGGGAGGGCATTCCAGGCCCGGGGGATGACGTGGGCCGGGGGTCGATGGCGGGACAGGCGAGAACGAGGTACGGTGAGGAGATTAGCGGCGGAGGAGCGGAGGGTGCGGGCTGGGCTGGAGAAGGAGAGAAGGGAGGTGAGGTAGGAGGGGGCGAGGGGATGGACAGCCTTGAAGCCCAGGGTGAGGAGATTCTGCCTGATGCGCAGATTGATTGGTAGCCACTGGAGATTTTTGAGGGTCATCTGCAGAGCGGTGGTCGCTGAAGCCGTAGGACTGGGTGAGCTCTACATAGGAGTGAGGATAGATTGAGAAGAGAAGGGGGCACCCAGAACAGAGCCTTGAGGGACTCTCCCAGTTAAAGAGTGGGAAGCAGAAGAAGAACAACTGGCCAAGAGACAAGGATGGCTCAGCCAGAGAAGTGGGAGAGGGCTGGGTCAGAAAAAATCAGATCAGATAGTGTTTCCAGAGGAAATAATAATAATGATGATGGCATTTATTAAGCACTTACTATGTGCAAAGCACTGTTCTAAGCACTGGGGAGGTTACAAGGTTACAAGGTGATCAGGTTGTCCCACAGGGGGCTCACAGTATTAATCCCCATTTTACAGTTGAGGTAACTGAGGCACAGAGAAGTTAAGTGACTCACCCAAAGTCACACAGCTGACAATTGGCAAAGATGGGATTTGAACCCATGACTTCTGACTCCAAATCCTGTGCTCTTTCCACTGAGCCACGCTGCTTCCATAAATGTATGTGAAGTCAAATAAGATGCCTGTGAGGGTTGTGTTGCTGAAAAGGCCAAGTAAACCCACAATCCCAGCCATATTGTGCACGCAAAAATAGGGGACCTGTAGCAGTGTTATGTTTGATGTTTGCAGCATTTAAGAATAATAATAATAATGGTATTTGTTAAGCGCTATGTGCCAGGAACTTTTCTAAGCTCCAGGGTGGATACTAGCAAATGGGATTGGACACAGTCCCTGTCTCACATAGGACTCACAGTCTTAATCCCCATTTTACAGATGAGGGAACTGAGGCACAGAGAAGTGAAGTGACTTGCCCATGGTCAAACAGTAGACAAGTGGCAAAACTGGGATTAGAACCCGTGCCCTGGCCTGTGCTTTATCCATTAGGCCATGTGGCTCTCTCCTTTGCCTCCTTGTCTCTGTTTCTTGTGAAGCTTTTGTTCCGAAGAACCACGCCTTTCTTGTTAACAGTGTACTGTGCTAGAGTATCACCAGCAATTAACTCCCGGTTTTCAGCTGGGATGCAGCATTGTCTGAGGCTTTGTTTTATTGTGTCCTTAAGATCCGATATAAAAGAAAGAATGATTGCAAGCCCCGCAGGCAGGAAATATATTTGAGCAGTGAACAGTAAAAGGGAAACTCACTCATTTATGCTAAAATAATCTAGTTGGATCACTGAAGTCTTTCAGTTGTTGAATTTTAAAAATGCATCTCTATGCCAGGTCTGGGAGTGTGCTTCTGTGTGACCTGTGTCATGCTCTGCACTCTCTCTCTATCTCTTTTTCTGTTTCTCACTTTTTCTGGTTCTTGGCATCTCTAAGTCATTTAGATGGACATAGTGAGAAGCAGCGTTGCGCAGTGGGTAGAGCATGGGCCTGGGAGTGAGAAGGTCATAGGTTCTAATCCCTGCTCTGCCACTTGTCTGCTGTGTGACCTTGGGCACATCACTTTACTTCTCTGTGCTTCAGTTACCTCATCTGTAAAATAATAATAATAATGGCATTTGTTAAGCGCTTACTATGTGCAAAGCAGTGTCCTAAGTGCTGGGGAGGATACAAGGTGATCAGGTGGCCCCACGTGGGGCTCACAGACTTCATCCCCATTTTACAGGTGAGGTAACTGAGGCACAGAGAGTTAAGTGACTTGCCCAAAGTCACGTAGCTGAAAATTGGCAAAGCTGGGGTATGAACCCATGACCTCTGACTCACAAGGCCCTGCTCTTTCCACTGAGCCACGCTGCTCAGACTGTGAGCCCCATGTGGGACAGGGACTTTGTCCAACCTGCTATGTTTGTATTCACCCCAGCACTTAGTACAGTGTTTGGCACAGAGTAAGCATATAACAAATACCATTATTATTATTATTATTAAAGTGGCCATTTCTCTTCCCCCACTGCCCTTCTCTCTCAGCCTCCTGGCCCCTGCTGCCTCTGCATATTCTTCCGCAGCCCAGAGAGCCAGTCAATTAATTGAATCTTGATTAATCACAATACCTTATAGACCATGAGCTTATCACTTCAGCACTGTATTTTCTGTGAAAAGAGGCGACAGTTGTTGACCAGAATGGTCATTTGAAATGCTGCCTAGATTTTTAAGACCTAGAGGTCTCGGTGGCTCAGATTCTGGCATGTCTTCTGCATTTCTTACATAAAGACAAGCATTTCCATCAGCTTGTAACTCACTTTGAGACAGATGCTGGTATTAAGAGAACAACACTTGGAAGAGACAGATCAATTATTTCAGGAGCACAGTAGTGCTAGGCACTTTTCAAGAACACAGGATCATAAATCTCTGGGAAATCCCAGCACCACAGTGATATTTCTTTTGAAAGTGGCACTCAAGGTCAAAGTTACCAATTAAAGTTTAATGAAAAGGCTTTAAAAATTGCCTTCCACCACGTCTAGTTTATGATTATGGGTTATATCGTATATATATCTCAATTTCCACCAGGTACATACCATATGCTGTACAGCAGACCTAGAGCATATTATGTTTTTAACCAAGCCAACATTTTTGGAGTTTTAATAGTGTTGTCTGGTATTTCTGATGTTGACAGCTTCGATAGATATTTAGTGTCATGATCAGTGGCATTTTTAAAGCCAGTGTAACAACACATAGCCACATGTTACATTGCTACCTAAAGATTAAAGAAGTTAAGCTGAAAGGGATGGATTTCATTTTTACCTGATCTAAAGCTTTATCAGCAGAGATAACCTTGAGCATTAAAGAAACAAAATTGAGTCATTTTGGAGGCAGCGTTGTTCCAGCCTTGAAGAAAGAACTATGGAGAAAGGCCTGTTTATCTACTCACTAAATAGATACTGTCCTTTTCTATTTTAGTGGTAAGGGCAGTTAGGCACAGTGTTCTGTCCACTTCTTGATTAAAGAGGGTACATTTTTACTCTTTAATCCAGACAGAAGAAAGTATATGAAACCATTATTAATCAATCCCTCAGTTGAAGGTAAGGAACTAGGCTAAAAGAAGAAGGAAGAAATGTTTCACCCTCCCGCATTGGTATATACAGAATCTATTACTTCTATTAATCTTCTAGACTGTGAGCCCACTGTTGGGTAGGGACTGTCTCTATATGTTGCCAACTTGTACCTCCCAAGCGCTTAGTACAGTGCTCTGCACACAGTAAGCGCTCAATGAATATGATTGATTGATTAAGGACATTTATATCAATCAATCTTATTCAGTGCTTAAGGTGTGCAGAGCACTGGACTAAGCACTTGGGAGAATACAATATAACAAGAATTGGTAAGCACGGTATATGCCCACTACAAGCTTACGGTCTAGAGAGGGATACAGATAAATAAATTACAGATTTGGTCATAAATGCTTTGGGTTTGAGGGAGGGGCGAATAAAGGGTGCAAATCAATCAATCAATTAATTGTATTTATTGAGCACTTACTGTGTGCAGAGCACTGTACTAAGCGCTTGGGAAGTACAAGTTGGCAACATATAGAGACAGTCCCTACCCAACAGCGGGCTCACAGTCTAAAAGGGGGAGACAGAGAACAAAACCAAACATACTAACAAAATAAAATAAATAGAATAGATATGTACAAGTAAAATAAATAAATAAATAAATAGAGTAATAAATATGTACAAACATATATACATATATACAGGTGCCGTGGGGAAGGGAAGGAGGTAAGATGAGGGGGATGGAGAGGGGGACGAGGGGGAGAGGAAGGAAGGGGCTCAGTCTGGGAAGGCCTCCTGGAGGAGGTGAGCTCTCAGTAGGGCCTTGAAGGGAGGAAGAGAGCTAGCTTGGCGGATGGGCAGAGGGAGGGCATTCCAGGCCCGGGGGATGACGTGGGCCGGGGGTCGACGGCGGGACAGGTGAGAACGAGGCACGGTGAGGAGATCAGCGGCAGAGGAGCGGAGGGTGCGGGCTGGGCTGGAGAAGGAGAGAAGGGAGGTGAGGTAGGAGGGGGCGAGGTGATGGACAGCCTTGAAGCCGAGGGTGAGGAGTTTCTGCCTGATGCGCAGATTGATTGGTAGCTACTGGAGATTTTTGAGGGGGGGAGTAACATAACCAGAGCATTTCTGGACAAAGATAATCCGGGCAGCAGCATGAAGTATGGATTGAAGTGGGGTGAGACACGAGGATGGGAGATCAGAGAGATCAAATCCAAGTGCAAGGGTGACACAAAAGGGAGTGGGAGAAGGGGAAATGAAGGCATTGTAGGGGAAGGCCTCTTGGTGGAGATGTGGTTTTAATAAGGCTTTGAAAGTTGGGATTGGTGATCACCTGTCAGTTACAAAGAGGGAGGGAGTTCCAGGCTGGAGGTAGGGCATGGGTAAGAGGTTGGTGGCAAGAGAGATCAAGGGTGAGTAGGTTGACATTAGAGGAGTGAAGTGTGTGGGGTGGGTTACAGAAGAAAATTCGGGAGATAAGGTAGGACGGGGCAAGGTATAGTAGAAGTAGCATGGCCTATTGGAAAGAGCATTAGCCTGGGAATCAACGACCCAGGTTCTAATCCCAGCTCCACCACTTGTTTGCTGTGTGACCTTGGAAAAGTCACTTAACTTCTCTATGCCTCAGTTCCCTCATCTGCCAAATGGTAATTCAATACCTGTTCTCCCTCCTACTTAGACTGTGAGCCCCACATGGGATCTGATTAGCTTGTATCCATCCCATCACTTGGCACAGAGTAAGCACTTATCATATACCATAATTATCATTGTTAGTATTGTTGAATTCTTTAAGGTCTATGAGGAGGAGTTTCTTTTTGATGTGGAGGTGGATGGACAACCACAGGAGGTTCTTAAGGAATGGGGAAACATCCATTTCAAGTTTTCCTTTAGCTCTCTGCTTTGAGACTTCTTGATTTAAGGGTTTAGAGTTTCAACACAATAGGAAAATGTTTTGGAATTTTTGGAATTAAGAGAAGCAGCTTGGCTCAGTGGAAAGAGCCCGGGCTTGCGAGTCAGAGGTCATGGGTTCAAATTCTGGCTCTTCCACTTGTCAGCTGTGTGACTTTGGGCAAGTCACTTAACTTCTCAGGGCCTCAGTTCCCTCATCTGTAAAATGGGGATTAAGACTGTGAGCCCCGCTTGGGACAACCTGATCACTTTGTATCCTCCCCAGCGCTTAGAACAGTGCTTTGCACATAGTAAGTGCTTAATAAATGTCATTATTATTATTATTATTATTGACATATTACATGAAATATGGTTATTGCCATATTTACTGTGGATAATCAGAATAGACATGTACAGTAAAATATCCATGGGGCTATTGTTTGAGTTAGGTTCTTTGAGTTTGAAAATAAAAAAGTGCTTCTGAGGGAAACAGCCAGGTGGCTTTGGAAAATAATAATTGACAAATGATTGTAGGAGAGAAACCAAGTGAAGATTTGGGTTAGCCGTTTCTTTCCCTCGAAAAGGCTGGATTCAATCTGATCTAAATGCACTTGAACCTGCTGTGATAACCTTGAACAGTGAAAGACCCATGTGTTACTGTTCCAGGATTGAGTCATTTGTGAGACAGTGCTGTTTCTCCTCGATCTATATTCCATAATGTGTGCTTCGAAGGAAGAGAAATGGAGACGTGCCATTCTACATACTCACAAAACAGATAGTAATCCAGAGAACCTAATTTGTTAGTGACTGAATCGAGCCGTCATCTTTACCAGCAAACATCTGTACATTTCTTTAGCAATTGACCACTGGTACATTTCCTGCCGGCCCTCAAAATTAATTCCTTGTTCAACAGTCCTTCCAATCTGGGTAACAGCAGGATAATTGTAAGAGTGTAAAAACAGATTTCCTGGTGGAAGGACGAACCTGACAAAAATAAGGCAATAGGCACCTTACCGGTACTTAAGATTCATTGCAGACAAATGAGAGATCTGTGCTGTGAGGGCAAACTGGGTGGGAGGGGACGTGGCCTGACTTTTAAAGGAGCTGATTGCTTTGCAGACCTGCATTGAACCTGGGAAAATAAGGTTAGTTTGGGCCTGAGAGGCAATTTAGCCTTCTCTGGATGTGAGCGGCAAGAAAACCTATCCTGCTCCCTCAGCCGTTGTAACAGATTTTCCAACTGTTCTGGGCCGTCCCTCGCCAACGGCCTTTTCAGGGTGGGGGAGGAATGGTTTTACACTCTTTCAGACTTACTCCGAGTTCGTGAGGGAGGGGCCCTTGCTGCCCTGCTCTGTGGCTGGTTTAAACATGCTTGGCAAAATCACCCATTTATACTGCTGTCAGTCTGACAGTAAAGGAACAGAGCTGACAGTGGGAGAGGCTTATATTAGAGGAACATGCATGCGGAGGATTATGGAGTGGGAAGTGCTGGATCAGCGATGTAATTATTCAAATAATAAAACCCTCAGGGATGCAGGTTCCTACCTGTTGGAGCTCCTTCTGGTTTTAGAAGTGCAATTAGATGGTGACGTCTGCAAACCAGATTTTCTTGCTGCATTAGAGCTCTAGAAGCATTTTAGTGTCTTTTATGGTTTTGACTGATTAAGAAAGTGACCCTAGGAAGAATATCTTGGGCCAGGGAGAATTTCAACTTTTCCTCTTTCAATCAATCAATTGTATTTCTTGAGCACTTACTGTGTGCAGAGCACCGTGCTAAGGGCTTGGGAAAGAACAGTATAACAGAGTTGATAGACATGTTCGCCAACCACAAGGAGTTTACAGTCTAGACAGGGAGGCAGACATTAAAATGCATTATGGATATGTACATAAGTGCTGTGGAGCTAAGAGTGGAATGAATGAAGGGTACAAATCCAAATATAGGGGTGACACGAGAGGGAGTAGGGGGAATGAGGGCTTAATTGGGGAAGGCCTCTTGGAGAAAGTGTGATGTTAATAAAGCTTTGAAGGTGGGGAGGGTGATGGTTAGTTGGTTATGAAGGGAAAGGGGGTTCTAGGCCAAAGCCAGGATGAGGGCAAGGGGTCACTGGCGAGATAGATGAAATCAAGATACAGTGAGTTGGTTGGTGTTAGAGAAGCGAAGTGGGTGTGCTGGGTTGTCATAGGAAATCAGCAAGGTAAGATAGGAGGGAGAAAGGTAACCAAGTACTTTAAAGCCAGTGGTAAGTAGTTTCTGTTTGATATGAAGATGGATAGACAACCACTGGAGGTTCTTGAGTGGGGAAACAGGGACAGAATGTTTTTTGAGGAAAAATTTGGAAAGACGGGACAGGCAGGTTACCAAAGCAGATGCTGTAGGCAAGGTGAGGTAGGATAAGTGATTGAATCAGCACAGTTGCAGTTTTTATGGGGAGGAAAGGGTGGACTTTAGTGATGTTGTGAAGGATGAACTGATATTATTTGGTGGCAGATTGAATATGTGGGTTGAATGCGTGAGGTCAGGGCTGGAGATGTAGATTTGGAGATCATCTGCTTATAGATGGTAGTTGAAGCCATGGGAGCAAATTAATTCTCCAAGTGAGTGGGTAAAAGTGGAGAATAGAAGGGGACCCAGAATTGAACCTTGAGGGACTTCCACAATTAGAGGGTGAAAGGCAGAGGAGGAGCCTGTGAATGAAACTGAGAATGAACGGCCAGAGAGGTAGAAGGAGAGGATGGTGTCAGCGAAGCCAAGATTGGGTAATGCTTCCAGGAGAAGGGGGTGGTCCACAGTTTTAGAGGCAGCTGAGAGGTCGAGAGGATTAGGATGGAGTAAAGAAGGTTGGATTTGGCTAGAAGGAGGTCATTTGTGACCTCTGAGAGGGCAGTTTCTATGGAGTGAAGCGGCATGCTCACGCATCCCCTATCGTAAAGAAACCCTCTCTTGGCCCCACGGCTCCCTCAAGTTATCACCTGACTCCCTCCTACCATTCCTGTGCATGCTCCTTGAGTGAGTTATCTACACCCACTGCCTGCACGTCCTTTTCTTCCATTTCTCTCCTTGACCCCTCCTCCACTCTGGTTTCCATTTGCTTTACTACACCGAAACTGCCTTCTCGAAAGTTACCAGCTTTTCTCCTTTCTTTCCAAGCCAGTTCTTGGGACAGGTACATCAGGCAGTTCTTTAACACGGGACGATTCTAGGTCTGCATTAGAATGGCCAGGAATTTCTTTGGCACCTTGCTCGAGCTCCTCTGGCCTAGTGGACACCGTTGAGGAATGTTGGTAGGTGGAGAACAGTATCCTGTTCCTGCTCTTTAGTAGAGTGCCCTCTTCTAGACTGCAAGTTCTTTGTGGTCAGGGAACATATCTACCAACTCTGTTATATTGTACTCTCCCAAGTGCTTAGAACAGAGCTCTGCACACAGTAAGCACTCAATAAATGTGATTGATTGATTGATTCCAGGCAAAGCAAAGGCTTTAGTCTTTGAGCTAAATAAAGCCCTTAAGTTCAGGGAGACAGCAGTGGCAGAGAAAGAAACAACCGGCTGGGGAAAGAAGTGAGGTATTTGTTATTGCAGGTACATTATCAGTGTCATTTTACACATCTTTTGGTAATAATAATATTTATTGTGCACCTTCTTAGTGCAGTGCACTGTATTGAATGCGTGGATGAAACAGCAGAAACCCAAGACATGTTCCCTTGCCTACAAGGAGCTAACAGGCAATAAAAATCGGGAAAAAGGGGCCTTTATCTTTGGGCACACGACTATCTCAGATTGGCCCTACTGATTTGGGTCTAGTCCTACTCTCCCACACATGGAAACCAGAATGGGAAATCTGGGTGGGTTTTATGGAATTTCCAGCATGCAGGCAAAAGCCAGGGAAGTAAGAGTTTTTTACAGCTAATATTAGGCTGGATGGCACCTTCTCAACAGCCACATCAGAGCTTATTCTTCTTTTATTCAAAAAAAGGGGAGAACAGAAAAACCCATTGTGGAGTTTTGTGAGTTTTGAAAAACAAAAATGTTTCTTTTAAGACTAACTTCTTTTCCCTTGATACAGCTGCTGCTGTGGGTGACACTTTATATGGCAGTGTCACATTTAATTTTCTTTTCTTTAAAAAACACAACTCGAGCAGGAAAAGCAATCCTGGCTCGTATCTCTTTTGAAATAAAAACCTAAAAGGGAGAGTTTAAAATAGTTTTGCTGCCTTTGAAGCACTGTTCAGCTCCCCAGTTGTGACAGGGCTTGTCCTGAAAACCAAGTGAGATTCAAGATTTGGAATGCTTGGAGAAATTCATGTTTTTACATTTTACAATTTGTGCAAATAAGAAAGAAAGTCGCCTATTCTCTGCATTTACATAGCATCTAGGCAATTTGTCTGGGAAACTGAGCCTGTGCAAAAAAGATGAAGCGAACTTCTCTTGATGTATTTTTAACGTAGGATGGTGTTTCTTAAACTGACCCAGCCGAGCCATTGAGGGTTAGATGAGGATCAACAATTAGGAATAATTATATCTTTTTTTCCTGGTCTCTGAAGATTATTGTGTATTGTGTGGTCAGGCTGAAAAATGAGTCTAGGACTCATCTGTTATGTAATGGAAATGATTATTGTATAATTAGGTCTATTTAACCTAGATATTTACCTAAACTCTGCAACCTGGGCAGGACACTCTCCAACAATATACAGCTATATACAGCTATACAGCTTTTGGGTAATCGATGACTGTAACATGGGGTGTCAAGATTTCCTATCTAGTTGAAGATTTATAGTTAGTCAATCAGTGGCATTTATTGAACACTTAAAGTGTACAGGACACCATAGTGAGCACCTGGGGCAAGTGCAATACAATGGAGTTGATGGACATGATCTCTGCCCACTAAGAGTTTACAATCCAGTGGAGCTGTGGTACTGTTGAAACTATGTAAGTATGAAAGATCTAGTCATTCAGTTCCTTGAGTGGTTTCTGCAAGGTCACCTCCAAACTACATTAAACATTAAGTGATAGTACAGGATTTCCAACATTTACAGCATCGAGTATATGCTCACAACAACAAAGCTTTGCTGGGTGGGACGTATGAGAAGAATGGATGACAGCAGAATACCAGAGCTGGTGGACGGGGCCCTAGCTAGTAGGAGGGCAGAATAATGATTTAAAGACACAATCACAAATGATGCCACATAGCCAAAAACCACTGTAAGGAAGAGATCAACATGGACAATCCTCAAAAATCTCCAGTGGCTACCAATCAATCTGCGCATCAGGCAGAAACTCCTCACCCTCGGCTTCAAGGCTGTCCATCCCCTTGCCCCCTCCTACCTCACCTCCCTTCTCTCCTTCTACAGCCCACCCCGCACCCTCCGCTCCTCCGCTGCTAATCTCCTCACCGTACCTCGTTCTCGCCTGTCCCTCCATTGACCCCCGGCCCACGTCATCCCCCGGGCCTGGAATGCCCTCCCTCTGCCCATCCACCAAGCTAGCTCTCTTCCTTCCTTCAAGGCCCTGCTGAGAGCTCACCTCCTCCAGGAGGCCTTCCCAGACTGAGCCCCTTCTTTCCTCTCCCCCTCGTCCCCCTCTCCATCCCCCCATCTTACCTCCTTCCCTTCCCCACAACACCTATGTATATGTATATATGTTTGTACATATTTATTACTCTATTTATTTATTTATTTTACTTGTACATATCTATTCTATTTATTTTATTTTGTTAGTATGTTTGGTTTTGTTCTCTGTCTCCCCCTTTTAGACTGTGATCCCACTGTTGGGTAGGGACTGTCTCTATATGTTGCCAATTTGTACTTCCCAAGCGCTTAGTACAGTGCTCTGCACATAGTAAGCGCTCAATAAATACGATTGATGATAGCAGGGTTTCTTTCTTTGAACAAAGGCCTTCTCAGGGTTATGTTACCAAGAGACTCAAAAACAAAGATAGACTTTGTATGGGGAAAACTTTTCAGTGCAGTAAGGAGTCCCCTTTATGTGCAAACAATTTGGAAAGGTGTATTGATTATGCTTGTCTTTTTAGTTACACTCACATGCATAGATAAGAACTTTGCACGTATGTGTGTGCGTATGTCTGCATATGTATGCATATTTTGGAGCACATAGTCCCTATTCCTCAGTGCTGCCTCCCTCCTATGTCATGACTTTTCCTTTCATTCATTCATTTAATCGTATTTATTGAGCGCTTACTGTGTGCAGAGCACTGTACTAAGCGCTTGGGAAGTACAAGTTGGCGACACTGATTACCACTCGAAGCTCTTCTTTTCCCCAAGGCAGGCAGCCTCATTCTCTCCTTTTTGGACACATTTTTCCTGTCCCCACCATCGACTTTCCACTTCCTGAAGGTGGTGGCAGTGGTTCAGGGAGGATGGGATCATTCTTTCCTGGGAACTTTTCTTTCTAAAGGAGTATCTTGGGAACCCTTTACACTGAAGGGGTTGTAGGGTGAGAATGTTTGTGATGGACTTACCTCTAATAGGCCAGAGTACAAACACCATTTAAGGGCTGGGTAATGTTTCTTGTGGGCACCAGTCAGAGAATACTTAACCTGGAGAACTGGTGGATGATAGACGCTGCCAACAAGCTTGGACTCTTAATCCAACATAAATTAGCCCTATGCCTTCACAGGAAAACCCTTCCAAACCATCACATCTTTAGCTTTGGAGAAGACTCCCTTGGTTAGTTCCCATGCCCATCCAGTGCCGCAGGCTCGCAAGATACCTAATCCAAACCTGCATCTAAGGGGGAAGGCGTAGAAGGGCAGGGCATGGTATGGTGGTAAAGAAGAGGGCAACAACGGTGAGAACCTGAGTTAACCGGACACCCAGTGCCCCCGTGTTTAGCTATTGAAGCACCAATGTTATGGATGCCCCAGTTTCCTCATCTGTAAAATGGGATTCAATAGCTGTTCTCCGTCCCATAAAGACAGTGAGACCCATGTGGGACAAGGGCTATACCTGACCCCATTGTCTTGTATCTACACCGACACCTAGAACAGTGCTTGGCAAATAGTAGGCGCTTAACAAATACCACAATTGTTATTATTGTCATTATTACTACTATTATCATTAAGTTGTTGTCCTTGTTTTTCCAAGAATGAACTTCAGCAGAGATCTATAGTGGTAGAATGCAAAAATCGAGTTTTGATTTGGAAAATGAATGGAAATATTTGCACTATATTCAAAGTTCATGCTGCCTGTCAGATTTAATGCTCACTTTATTGGTGCAATCTGCGATGTGTGAATGCTACAGTGTGTTCCGATTAATTTGAGCTATTAAAACCCAGCACCGGATAACTAATAGCTGAGGACATTGCTGCTAATTAGGACTGATGCTAAAACAAACAGATAAAGACAACTGGTACTAAAGCTTAGTGGGAGGCTGCTACCAAGCCGATCTCACACAGCTTCCACAGCTTCAAACAGAAGAGAGTCTTTCAGCCTATAAAGATGACCTGGTACCATTTGTAGTTATAATAAAACATCCAGTGTCTTTTATGAGCTGAATTTTGCTCCTTAATTAGCATTTCTGAATTTGGAAGAATTCTGAACCATATTCCGTAGACTTTCAACATGTTAAGATAGTTGGTTAATCACAACAATAAAAATAGCAAAACGCAGAGCATCTAAGCTTTTTCCCCAAAGCATTTTCCATGCTTTCCCTAAGAGTGTTATTCATACTTCCTGTCGTTATTCATAGTTTTCATGCAACGTGTTACTACTATTATTGTTTTCTGACATAGCATAAATGCTTACTTGGGGAAAGGTACAAGATATTGAATTAAATGGATTCCCTGATCACTGGGAGTTTACAGTCAAAAGCAATGGGGAGGCTGAGGACCGACACCCAGGGAAACTGATAAATGGACCTAGAAAGCAAAAACATTATTCAACAGCTACAATTAAAGCAGCAGTACCTCACTCCTGGGAGGGGTTAGTCTCTGAACTGCTTTTACCCGGCCAGCCTAATTCAACAGTCCCAACTTTCTTAAATTCTAACTATTGTTTTAAAGGATTCTGTCCTTCCTGCTCCTGCAGGGTAATTTTTCCCAGTGATAGAAGATATGGGAGGGAAACAGGGAGTCCTTTAACTTCTCCGTGCCTCGGTTTCTTCATCTGTAAAATCAATTGTATTTATTGAGCACTTAGCGATTACTGTGTGCAGAGCACTGTACTGAGCGCTTGAGAGAGTACAGGGCAACAGAGTTGGTAGACACGTTCCCTGCCCACAGTGAGCTTCAGTTCTCCTTCCTACACAGACTATGAGCCCCATATGGAACAGGAACTATGTCCAGTCTGATTATCTTATATCTACCTCAGTGTTTAATACTGTGCTTCACACAGTGTAAGTGATTAAGAAGAGAAGATACTGTGCCTCACATGGTGTAAGTGCTTAAGAAGAGAACCAGCCTGGCCTAGTGGATACTACACAGGCCTGGGTGTCAGAAGGGCCTGGGTTCTAATCCCCATTCTGCCACTTATCTGCTGTGTGATCATAGGCAAGTCACTTCAGTTCTCTGTGCCTCAGTTACCTCATCTGAAAAATAGGAATTAATATTGTAAGCCCCATGTGTGGGACGTGGACTGTGTCCAACCTGATTAGCTTGTATCTACGCCAGTGCTTAGTACAGTGTCTGGCACATAGTAAGTGCTCAACAAATATCACAAGGAAATACCACAATTATTAGGTACTACCTCATGGAAACATTGTGGCCTAATGGAAAGAGTATGGGTTTTGGAGTCAGAAGTCCTAGGTTCAAATTGTAGTTCTGCCACTTACCTGCAAATCACTTAATATCTCTGGGGCTCAGTTTCTTCATCTGCAAAATGAGAACTACTTATTCTCCCAACTTCATCCCCATTAATTTTGAGCTTGGTGTGGAGCAGGGACTTAATCTGATCTAATCATATTGTATCTACCGCAGTGCTTGATACATGGTAATCACTTAATTATAATCATTATTCCAATACTACAGTTGAGGAGGAGCTGTGTTCTTTGTGGTTGTAGTTCCTGTTTTCAACCTGTCAGACACTATAATCTTTTATTAATAATAATAATAATGGCATTTATTAAGCACTTACTATGCACAAAACATTGTTCTAAGCCCTGGGGAGGTTACAAGGTGATCGGGTTGTCCCACTGGGGGCTCACAGTCTTAATCCCCATTTTACAGATGAGGTAACTGAGGCACAGAGAAGTTAAGTGACGTGCCCAGATTCACACAGCTGACAATTGGCGGAGCCGGAATTTGAACCCATGACCTCTGACTCCAAAGCCCATGCTCTTTCCATTGAGCCATGCTGAATTTAAAATAAATTATAAAAGATACAGGTTTTCGCTAAGAAATTAATTTTATTTACAATTTACCATATTGCTCTGAAAACAAAAGGAGATTTGGGAAGCCCTTCAGACCCTTTATCCTGAAAGTCTTTGGATTTACCAGTCATGACTATTGAAACCACCACTCCTTGTCACTTGGTCTGGCAGAACATTTCCAGAATGAACCCCTTTCCAGGATCTTATCATATTCTGACTTGACTACTGCATCAGCATTATTTTGGCCATTTAAAAGCCCCATACCACAGCTTCTAGGAATACAGACCATATATTATTACTTCTTCCTTCTTCCCCTACTGCCATCTCAGACAGAGTAGTTAGCGACGTACATTTCAAACATCTAGTTAGTGATGAAATGTCAATTTTCTTGAGGAACAGCATAGATTAGTGGAAAGACCCCAGACCTGGATCTGGGTTCTAATCCTGGTTCTGCCACATGTCTGCTATGTGACCTTGGACATGTAATTATAATAATGATATTGATGATGATGGTAGTAATTATGGTACTTGGTAAGCACTTACTATGTACCAAGCACTGTTCTAAGCCCTGGAGTAGATACAGGTTAATCAAGCTGTCCCATGTGAGGTAACTGAGGCCCAGAGAAGTCAAGTGACTTACCCAAGGCCACACAGCAGATATGAGTGGAGCCTGGATTACAACCCAGGTCCTTCTGACACCCAAGCCCTAATTCTATCCACTAAGCCATGCTGCTTCTCAACTTCTTGATATCTCAGATAAGGCATCTGTAAAATGGAGATTCAGTACCTGTTCTCCCTCCTACTTACACTGTGAGCCCTGTGTGGGACAGAGACTGTGTCTGACCTGATCATCCTCTATCTTCCCTAGCTCTTAGAAAAGTGCATGACTCATAATAAGCGCTTAGCAAATACCAGCATTCAGTGCTAACTGAGCAAAAAAGAGAAATGTGCTATTTTACATTTCAAACTCTTCCCCTTTGGAATTGTCCAGTATAGTTTTGTTCTTGTGCCTTATTCATGTCTAGAATGGCCATTCAGCCAAATAGTTCTTATGATTTGGGTCTTTCTCCCAGCTGTTGATCCATTTCAGCAAACTCCCAGCTGAGGGGCCGGTTATTCTCTGCTTGCCTCCACACTTGGAATCCTGCTTCCCGGGAACAATGTCATCCTCCTCCGGTCCTCTTTCTGGTTGAGGAGTGGTGGTACTGATTCCAAAAAGAGACCAAAAGATTTCCTCAATCTTTCTACTCACTAAGGTGCAAGGCATCATTATGTCACAGCACCCAGTGCATTCCGGCATGGTGGGAAGTGTGTCGTGGATTTTAAAACCATTTTTTACAGTTCCCTGTTAAAGACCTCCCTCTTGTTTCCTTAGTTTCTTCTCTGTCTGTGGCTGTTTGTTTTGCTACTGCTGCGGGACCCACACAGAGCCCTCAGATAACAAAGGGAATTGTCCTCACCAACCACTGAAAGTACTTAGACTCAGCCAGCGTATCTAGGACAGTTTTGCTTTATTTCATTCTCCTGCATCTGAAATGCTCTGGCAATTCAGCACAAATAAAAGAAAGCATCAGGTAACTTTAGTCATGACCCTGAAGGCTAGAACAGCGAGTGTGCTCTGAAGCTGTGATTCATGTAATGTCCATACTACCTAATCCCTTGCCATAAACACCAAAGGGATGCAGTCAGTGCTAGTTGATGAAGAAGCTCAGATTCTGACTTGCTTGGGAACAAACTGGAGGTGCTTCAGTGGCTCCATTTCCCACTCTTCTGGTTTATCACTACCCAATTATGCTCCCAAATATCACATTTTGCATAATAAGCTGCCTAAAAATGCTAGGATTCTTTATGGTATTTGTTAATCGCATACTATATGCCAGGCATTGTATTAAGCGCTCGAGTAGGTACAAGATAACCTAGTTGGTCACAGTCCAGTTCATATATGGGGCTCACAGCTTTAATCCCCATTTTACAGGTGACGTAATTTGAGGCACAGAGTAAATTGACTTGCCTAAGGTCACACACAGCAGACAAGTACTCTCCCAAGCACATAGTACAATGCTCTACCCTCAGTAAGCACTCAGTAAATACTAGTGATGATGATGACGATGAAGTGGTGGAGTTGGGATTAGAAACCCAGATTCTCCAATTCCCACGCCCGGGCTCTTTCTACCAGGCCATGCTGCTTTTTTTTAGCATAAGTAGCAATGAGAACATTCGTCAGCATTTCAGGGGTCACAGTCATCAACCTCATGACACACATCGGATACAAGAAAAGTTTAGAGAACATAAGGACCACTGCACGTTGTTCATAGACTTTACAAAGCATCTGACCCCATCAGTCATCACGGGTTCTGGCACCTACATTAAAGGTTTGTCTGGCCCAGGATCCTGAGATTGCTCCCTGGTGAAAGGGTTGTCTGTATCAGCTCTGTGCCCTATCATGAATTGAGAAAATCATGGCTGTGTTGTAGGTCCAATCCTGTTCAATCTATTCTCTCAGCCATACTGGAGGAGGTAATAAGGAACCTGGAAGCTGTACTATACTAGCTGTACTAGTTATATTATACTAACAGTACATACAGCTAAGGACTATAGATTGACTCTGTCTGATAGTCAAACCCTATACCATGCCAGTGATCAACATCAATGATACAGAGTTAAATATTACTGTCCTACTTAGGCAGGGCATGGTCCAATGATGCAAAGATAGGCAAGGTGACAGAAAACAAAATCTGGAAAGTTCTTTGGGAATCACAGAATGTAGCACCAGCGTGGCATATTCATCATCATCAATGGTATTTATAGAGCACTTACTGTGCATACAGTACTGTACTAGGTGCTTGGGAGAGAACAATTCTTCAGAGTTGGTAGACATGTTTCCTACTCACAACAAAGAATCAAGATTCCTACCAAAATGAAGCTGCACCGGGCAAATTATAGTGTACCCTTGTGGACCGGCTTGGGCTTTTCTTATATGTCCCCAGTGCATAGTACAGTACATTGTACCAAATGGATGCTACTAAATACCATTACTACTGCTACTGTCAGTCAGTCAATGATATTTACTGAGTGTTGTCTGCCAAGCACAATACTAACTTCTTGGGAGAGTATAATGCAATGGAGTTGATAGAAATGATGCCTGCTTACAGAAACTTAAGCACCTATAGGAGCAGACAGATATTAAAAGTACAGCTAGGGGAAATTGTAGAGTATAGGTATATATCAAAAAGTGCTTTGGGCCTGGTGCAGACATCAAAGTGCTTAGGAGGTGCACAGAAAACTGCATAGGTGATGCAGGGAGGAAGGAGCTATTACTACTACAACAGTGTGAATTTGTGTCTACATTCAAATTCTAGAACAATCCCACCACCCCATAGACTCACCAGCAGCAAGGTCCTGGAATACTAATGTGAAAGTTCACGTTTTGGGGATTGATCAATCAATCTATTGTATTCATAAAGCATTCTCTGTGTGCAGAGAACTGTACTAAGCACTTGTGAGAGTACAGTAGAACAGAGATGATCATCACATTCCCTGCCCACAATGAGCTTACAGTCTACAAGGGGAGCAAATCCATCTGCAAGACTGAGGCAGAAGGGAGCAGGAGAAGAGGAAATGAGGGCCTAGTCAGAGAAAGCTTCTTGGAGATGTGCCTTCAATAACGTTTTGGAGATAGGGACAGTGACAATGAAGATGAAGGGAGTTCCAGGCCAGAAGCAGGATGTGGATAACAGGTCAGTGGTGAGATAGGTGAAATCAAGGTATAGTGAGTAGACTGGGAGTAAAGGAGCGAGGTGGGCGGTCTGGGTTGTAGGTAACAGAGAGGAGGTAAGGTGATTGACTGCTTTAAAGCTGTTGGCAAGGAGTTTCCATTTGATGTAGAAGAGGATGGGCAACCCCTAGAGTTTCTTGAGCAGTCGGGAATCATGGACTGAACCTTTCCACAGAAAGTGATCCAGGTAGCTGACTGAAGTATGGACTGGAGGTGGCAAGAGACAGGTGGCAGAGTGGTCAGCAACGAGTCTGATGTAGTAGTCGAGGAGAGATAGGATAAATGCTTGGATTAACATGGAATACATAGGGAAGGAGAGGATAGTGTGGATTTTGGCGATGTTGTGATGGCTGAACCGACAAGATTGGGTGACATTGATTATGTGGGCTGAATGACAGACATGAGTTGAGGATAACACCAAGGCTTGTGACATGGGGAGGATAATGGTGCTGTCTGTAGTGACAGGAATGTCATGAGGAAGATAGTAGGGTTTGGGTGGGAAAATAGAGAGTTCTGTTTTGGACGTATTAAGTTTGAGATGTCAATGGGACATCGAAGGAGAGATGTCCTGAAGACAGGAGAAAGTGCAAGACTGAAGAGAGGAGAGAGCTGAGGGCTGAAGATGTAGATTTGGGAATCGTCTGCATAGAGATTGTAGTTGAAGCCATGGGAGTGAATGAATTTTCCAAGGGAGTGGGTGTACCTGGAGATTAGACAGGAGCCCAGAATTGCGCCTTGAGGGACTCCCACAGTTAGGGAGTGGGAGACAGAGGAGCATCTGGTAAAACAGACTGAGAATGAGTGGCCAGAGAGATAGGAGGAGAACCAGTAGAGGACAGTGTCAGTGAAGACAAGGTTGGATAATGTTTCCAGTAGCAATGGGCAGTTGACAGTGTTGAAGGCAGCTGAGAGGTCAAGTGATCCATAAGAACTGGCCTAGTTTTAAAAACGGTCACTTTTAGCAACTTGGGGAGTTTGGAACATTTTGTTCAGCCAATTCAGCTTACATTTTCAGGTTTTCAGACCAAAATGCTCAAAGCAAGCACTTGAAAGGCCCATGAAAGGTCCTTGAGGAAATAATGTTGTCCAAGGCACTACATCTCAGCACTTAGCTGCAGTGCTTGACTCAGAGCTGGTGCCCGCTAAATGCCACCACTGCCATTGCCCTTGGCGGCGATGATGGCAATGACATTCTTTCTGGATTGTGTCCCAGAGTAGGGGTGGAACAATTTATGGGACTCCTTGGGGTATGACTCTTCTCTTTTGCCCTAAGGAAAGGAGAGATGTGTATGTGGCACTCTCCAGGTTATCATCAGTAGCCTCCTGGGCTTCTGCCCCCTTCCTCAGCTGTTCCCTTCAGCATGCTGGCCAGGATCCTGCTTATGTTCTTCCAATCTGAGTCAGCAGGGTAGGTGCCTAACTAGGCTACCTGGGTTCCCTGCAGGGCATGGCTATCCATCCATACAGTGGGTCCAGCTGAGCCTCCCCTGTTTAGATCTTCCTCTGTCCTGGGATAACTTTGACCTCTCTGACCCTTCGGGACCTGAAAATGAAACAGACCATCAGTGGTTGATGAATGGTCTTTGTTCCGAGATTTGTCTTAGGAAGCTGAAATTCATTTTTCTAATTTAGTGACCTCAATCAGCTGAGTTTTTAATTATGCCTTTGTCTAGGTGGTGGGGGCTCATTCAACTGTTGTGCCACCCCCAAGTGGCGTTCCTCATTATTTAGCAATCAGGGAAATTTACAGATTCTGAATGGAAGCCTCTTTTGGTAAGTTCCATGTGCCTTGCACTGCCAGACACAGAGCAGCCAGGTAAATATAAAAATGCCTCCCAGGGGTAGTTAGAAAGATAAGCAAACAGCTCCATACAAGCCTGCTAAGCACAGGTATGAAGCAAGAAGGTATAATGAACCTGTCCCAGATGGCAAGAAGGGATGCCTAAGGCATCTTTTCCATTCAAGAACATTTCTAAAGTCTGGTCTCTAAGACCAGCCCACCCTATTTCCGTGGCAACCCCATGTTTCTACGTGCCTGATCGGAAAGGATGAAAACAAGCTCTGTTCAAATCGTACACCCTCTGAAGATGATCTTTTCTCATTGAGTAGCATTGTGACCCACAATCATAAACAATAAATATGATTGAAGTACAGAGTAATAATTGAGAACAAGGAACCAATAATAAAAACAGTAGAAAAAGATAAATGCAAATGAATTTTGGCTGTCCTTTGCAATGAGCCTGCTTAGGCAGATGTTGATTCCAAGGCAAGCTACTCGTTGGTACAGAGTAATTGGGTCATTATATAAGCTCAATGTGGGCAGGGATCATGTCTGCTAACACTGTTGTATTGTACTCTTCCCAAGCGCTTAGTACAGGGCTCTCCTCATAGTAAGTATTTAATAAATACCATTGATAATAATGATAATATCCAAATTTGTAATGCCAAGACTCAGATTGCTTCCATATGCTTTTTTGTAATGCCCAGTATCTGTGCTAGAAATCACCTTGACAATTTGAGCATAATCTACTCCATCTAGGCTTTTGAAAACCCTACATTTTTTAAGCACCCATTTAAATTCAGCTAATGTTGGAAACCAATGTTTGGCTAGTATGTTAAGCAAGTACAGAGGTATCTCTTTGTCAGAAACTCAGACTCTTCAAGGTTCTTTTTCTGGCTGAACAAGAAAGAATTGAACGAAGCATGTGGACCCAGGTTGGATATAGGATGTTGACATTCCTACTTGAATGGCTGCTGTATTCTTACCCACTGCATGTTTCTTGAAAATTAATTGTGGTTAATTACTTCGTTTGAGGAAAAAATCCTCAGTGGGAGCTGAATCAACAAATGCATCATCGTATTCGTCACTGCTTCATGCAACTCCTTTCATACCTAAAGTGAAGCTGCAGGGACCAGAGCAGTTTATATAGAAATGCCAACTGCTGCTCTGGCCTTTCCAAACAGGAATTCATTAATCATCACCGAAGCACAGGAACAGACATGCCTCCCACCTGATAGCAAGTTGACTTTCCCAGAAAAAGACTGGAACTTGACAATTGAGCAGGGAGTGCCTGAACTAATTTTATATGTGAGCTATCAATCGGCTTTGCTTGCTTAGCACTCCTGGGGGCCTGGATTGCTCTCAGGAGCCTTTAGCAGCCTGGTGGCTAGTCATTGTTTCCTCCCTTAATCCTGGAGAATCTCAGTAGCCTCTGAGGGAGGGATATCAGACTGGTTTCCCGCCTTCCTTCCTCTTTCACCCTGCTTTCTGTCCCAGTGGCTCTTTAAAATGATGGTATTAAGCACTAGGGTAGATTCAAAAAAATCAGGACACAGTCCTGTCCCACACGGGTGCACAGTGTAAATAAAAGGGAGAACAGGCATTGAATCCCCATTCTAAAGATGAGGAAATTAAATGACTTGCCCAAAGCCACACAGCAGGCAACTGTCAGAGCTGGGATTGCAACCCAGGTCTTCTGATTCCCAGGGCTGTGCCCCTTTTTCCTTTTCTTCTTTCCATCACTCCTGTCCCCTAAGCCTTCACAGTCTGTGGCTATGCCACTACACAGGTTGCCACTCCTTGTGCAGTCATTTCAATCAATCAGTGGTAATCCCCTGATAAAACTAACTTTTACCAACATCCCCCTCTAAATTTTGAGGAGGAACAAGAAGCTTTCCCAAAAGGAGATGGTACGCAGAAAGGGACTAATGTGAAATAAACCCACATGGTTAAAAACAGCCATTCAAAAAAAGGATGTGGTTTGAAAAAATTCTGTTGTTACCCCAGGCTGATGCTGTGTTTGATGCTATCGGCTGAAACATGGCAGGGATTCACAGTGAAATTTGCAGGCAGCTGTGAGAACTTGCAGATGTCTCACCTTCCCTCACTGGAAAGGAATCCCTTCATCCTTGTTATTTTTCAGTCTTTTCCATAGCCATGGTGCTGGTGTCATTTTTAGAAGTCAAAGGAAGCTAGTACAGCAATGAGTAAGGGAATGATAGGATTTGTTGATCCCTGCCTCAGATCATCTGACTGGGGACTTTGGTTCCTGCTTGTTCACGGAAATTAGGCTCTTCTCTGCCAAACCCCTTAGGTACCACAGCTCTCATCCTCCTCTCCACAGTTCCTGCCTGACATAGAATAGAGACTGAATGAAGGCAGTCAGTGTACCCCAATGGGGACTACGAGGTTTGTTCTTTGCAAAACTGAGACCCTCGCTAGGCCATAGAGATTAGTGAGGCTGTGTGACTAGACCTATTACACACCTCACATTGAGCGTTCTGAACAGCCTCATGAGCATAACTGATGAGCCACTTAGAATGGACCCCCCACACACTCAAACACACAAATGGTGGACCTAACAACACAATTTCCCTGGCTGGTCTAGAACAGAGGGGAAATTCGTCGTGACTAAGGAATGTGTCTATCAACTCTATATTGAACTCTCCTAAGTGATCAGTACAGTTCTGTGCACACAGTAAGTGCTCCATAACTATGATTGATTGATTGATGGACAGAAGATAAACCCCCAAGCAACTGCTCTGAGGGCAGCGGGAGTGAGTAGCCAGAAGGAGAATGGGTAGGTGACACCTAACAAATATCATTGAAACACAGCTCCAGAAATTGCCACAACAGTCTGGGCTGCTGAGAAAAGAGCAACAAACAGATCAAGTTGATGCAGGCTTTGCTTCACCCCCACCATAGATTGAGTCCCCTGAGTGACTGAGCTTGAAATATCCTTGTGCTTTTCCCCGGTGCTTTGTACAAAGTGTTAAAGACAATAAGTAATAATAGTGATGATGGATGAACAGGGAAGCAGCCTCAAAAATAAAGCGGTAGAGCTGAAAACAGAACCAAGCTGTCCGGAATGGAGCTGCCTGCAACAGGAAATCTTTGTGTGGACACAGGTGTGTGGGATTGCTTTTTCTGCACCTGTTTGTCACCAACAGAATATGCAGGTTGAATGAGAAAGATAAATTAAACCTGTAACCATAATGCTAAGAATGTGGGCTTGTGACATAGGAAGGTTGGTGGTGGTGTCTACAGTAATGGGAATGGGGAAAATTGGGGGTAGGAGTGAGTTTCACTCCACTATACTTCAGTGATTGTATACTGGGTATAGTACACCCTACTGGGGACCATCTATGTTCAGACTCCACTGTTATGTGCCTACTGGGTGCTCTCATCGGCCCACAGTGTTGTTCTGAGGGCTGTACTGAACCAAAGCAGCATACTAAGCACTTGGGAATGTGGAATAGAAGTAAAAGACATATTCCTTGATGTCAGGATACTTACGCTATGGTGGGGAATATACTATGAATAATGGGAATATGGCAGAAGCCTTGAATCTGGGTTTCCCAGGATTTTTGCCTTTGTTGAGAGTGGAACAGTATGTCAGAATTGCTTTTTTTTTAATGACATATGTTAAGCACTTACTACTTGCCACACATTGTACCAAGTGTTGGGGTAGAAACACACTAATCAGGTTGGATGCAGTCCATATCCCACAAGGGTTTCAGAGAATTAATCCCCATTTTACAGATGAGGTAATTGAGGCCCAGAAAAGTGAAGTGACTTGCCCCAGGTCACAAAGCCGACAAGTGGCGGAGCCAGGAGTAGAACACAGGTCCTTCTGACTCCCAGGACCATGCTCTACCCATTAGGTTATATTGCTTCTCACCATTGCAGGGCCATGGCTTACACTGCACAAACAGTGCTGTGCACACAGTAAGTGCTCAATAAATACGATTGAATGAATAAATTAGTGAGCTTCTTTCACAATCCACCTTCAAAAAGCCCAGCTGGAAGACTCTGGCAAGCTCATTGTGGACAGGGAATGTGTTTGTTTATTTTTATCTTGTTCTCTTCCAAGCGCTTAGTACAGTGCTTTGCATACACCAAGTGCTCAACAAATATGATTGAATGAATGAATGTAGAGAAATGCAGTTTGGCCTGTTCTATCCAGCGTAGGTACCAGCCTGTCATTCCAGCACACTTCACTGGAACAAAGTCGCTAAGGTTGTCAATAGACATGATACGTAGCCATGGGTTACCTAGTTGTTTTGTCCCTGTTTTCCGTTCTGAGTTAGTGAGTCCAGAGCAATTGCTTTCTGAAAGACTTACATTCCTGGTGGCTTCTAGCAATTAATTTAGAATAATGATGGCATTTGTTAAGTGCCTACTAAGTGCAAAGCACTGTTCTAAGCACTGGGGAGAGTACAACGTGATCAGGTTGTCCCATGTGAGGCTCACAGTTTTAACCCCCATTTTACAGATGAGGTAACTGAGGCCCAGAGAAGTGAAGTGACTTGCCCAAAGTCACACAGTTGACAAGTGGCAGAGCCGGGATTAGAACCCATGACCTCTGACTCCCAAGCCCGGGCTCTTTCCACTGAGCCACATTACAGATAAAGGATCAGGAAAAACTGTTGACAATCATCAAGACTCTAAGCACCTTTCGAACAGGGAACATGTCTACCAATTCTGTTAATATTGTACTCTCCCAAGTGCTTAGTACAGTATTGTGCAATGAATATGATTGATTGATTGATTGATTGATGGAGCAAAGCTCATTAATTTTTCAAGCCCACAATACTGGGAGGAAGAAGAAAGCAATTGAGAATATAAAAATGGATGGAACCTCAGTGAAGGGAATCAGCAAGTAGTTGCCTAAGTGGAGAGAGCTTGGAAATTCATCACCTGGCCTTAACCTGCCTTTTCTTTCTGAGTAACCTGCTCCCTGCTTGACCCCCTTTATCAATCCCTCACTTTCTCCTTCAGCAAACTGGCTTTTCTCTGCACTGTTTCTCCAACATATGGCTGCCCACACCCTTGTTGCATAAGAGTTGAAGAGAAGTCAAATAAGCATGTAGAGCTTGGGAACTAACTGTTCCTGGAGGCTTGCAGAACAAGAAGCAGCCTGCTCCAACACAGAAAAAAACAAAATGTGATTTAACATTTCAAAGTGTGAGTTGTGGGGTTCCCATAAAAAAATGACGTGAAAGGTAATGGTAAAGCAGTCATGGCACCCACCTGGATGAACATGGCCCATGCTGTCTTCCGTGGCACCTTCAGCCTCTGCAGCAGCAACCCCCTTTCCCTTGGCTGCAGGTCTGACCACTATACTGCCCGTTATTTCTGAATGCCCTGCCACTAGTTAATCTCAGGAGTGTGAGAATGCCTGTAACCTACTTTGAAAATGTTTGCCAAGAGGCCATTCACTAAGTAAAACTGCTCTTTTGAAGTTTATTTTCTTCCAGATAAGATTACCATTTCCCTGTGCATCAAGCAAAAGCTTCGCACAATTCACTTCTTATCTCTTCCCCAAGTCTATATTAGTTCTTTTCCCCTACTAACTTTGCAGTCCCGTCTTCATGCCTCCCAAGCTAATCTTGTAACTACCTCACTCTCTACTCTCCCTCCTCAAGCTACTCCTCTCCCCACAATCTAACAGACCACCTCAATTTCAAAGCCTTTCTCAAATCCTATAGAGTTCTTCCCCAGTGAATTCCCCAATACCTTGTCATACAACCCATCAACCGCGTCCACTTATCTGTGTCCTTTCTCAGTAGTGCTGTGTATTTGTATAATCAGTAATATTTGATTGTGTGTCCTAGTGGGTAGAGCAAGAGGCCTGGGAGTAAGAAGGACCTGGGTTCTAATCCCAGCTCTGCCACATGTCTGCTATGTGACCTTGGGCAAGTCACTTAAGTTCTCCATTCCTCAGATACTTCGTCTGTAAAATGAGGATTAAGACTGAGCCCCATTTGGGACATGAATTGTGTTCAACCAGATTTGCTTGTATCTACTTCATGCTTAGTACACTTCCTGGCATATAGTAAGCACTTAACAAATACCATAAAACATTGTGTATTCTAATTGCCCTACTTGTAAATATCTTTAGGCTGCCCCACACCATTAGAGTGTAAGTTCCTAATCAGCAGGGAATGTGTCTTCTAATAGAAATAATTATTTTGGTATTCATTAAGCACTTACTATGTGTCAAACACTGTTCTAAGCCCTGGGGTCAGTACAAATTAATTAGACTGGACATTAACCCTGTTCCACATTGGGTTTACACTATTAAATAGGAGGCAGAGTGGATATTTAATCTCCCTTGTACAGATGAAGAAACTGAGGCACAGAGATTGTCATTCATTCAATCGTATTTATTAGGATAGAGTAGGAGCCATTGGATTTGGTAAGAAGGTGGTCATTGGTGGCCTTTGAGATGGCGGTTTCGGTGGAGTGTAGGGGACAGAAGCCAGATTGGAGGGGGTTTAGGAGAGAGTTTGAATTGAGGAATTCAAGGCAGCATGTGTGGACAGCTTATTCTAGGAGTTTGGAAAGGAAGGGTAGGAGGGAGATAGGGCAATAACTAGAAGGGGCAGTGGGATCAAGAGAGGGTTTTTTTTAGGATGGAGGAAATGTGGGCATGTTTGAAGGCAGAGGGTAAGGAACCAGTGGAGAGTGAGAGGTTGAAGATGGAAGTTAAGGAGGGAAGGGAGGAAGGAAGGGGTGAAAGTTTTCATAAGACGAGAGGGAATGGGGTCCGAAGGATGGGTGGATGGGGTGGCAGTTGAGACGAGGGAGGAGATCTCATCTGAAGATACTGCTGGGAAGGATATTACAGTAGCGGAGAGGGTTGAGAGGTGGGGGATGGAGAAGGGGGAGGGATAACTTTGGGAAGCTCAGACCTGATGCCCATTGTTGGGTAGGGACCGTCTCTATATATTGCTGAATTGTACTTCCCAAGCGCTTAGTACAATGTTCTGCATACAGTAAGCACTCAGTAAATACAATTGAATGAATGAATGAAGGATGGTGTTACTTTTACTAATGAAGTAGGTTGCCAGATCGTTGGGGGTGAGGGATGGAGGAGGGGGAGGAACAGGCCTGAGGAGGGGGTTAAATGTTTGGAACAGCTGATGGGGGCTGATGGGCATGGGTGTCAATAAGGGAAGAAAATAGTTTTGCCTGGCAAAGAAGAGGACAGAGTTAAAGGAGGAAAGTATAAATTTATAGTGAACAACATTGGCTTGTTGTTTAGACTTTCGCCAGCAGCGTTCAGTAGCTCAAGCATAAGAGCGAAGGAGGCAGACAGTGGCAGTGATCCAAGGCTGGGTGTTAATGGTGGGAGAGCGACGAAGGGAAAGGGGAGTGAGCGAATTGAATTGAGTAGAGAGGGTGGAGTTGAGAGCAGTAATCTGGTCGTCAAGAATGAGTAGAGAGGATAGGGAGGCGAGGTGGGGTGTGATGCGCTGAGAGAGATGGATGGGGTTGAGAGAGCGGAGGTCTCTGTGGGGGAGTAATATAGATTTACAGAGGGGAGGAGTGTGAGAGAGGAGGCGTGTGAGAGAGGAGAGAGAGATTCATTCATTCAGTCGTATTTATTGAGCGCTTACTGTGTGCAGAGCACTGTACTAAGCGCTAGTGACTTGCCTAAGGTTACTCAGTAGGCAATTGACAGAGCTGGGATTAGAACCCAGATACTCTGATGCCCAGGTCTGAACTCTTTCTACTAAATGTACCGTAGTACTTTCAAAAGCACTTATGTAGTTCTCTCTATTCACCAAGTGCCCAACAAATACTATTCAGTCATTTATTCAATTGTATTTATTGAGCACTTTCTGTGTGCAGAGCATTATACCAAGTGCTTGGGAGAATACAATAGACAGACACATTCCCTGCCCACAACAAGTTTATAGTCTAGAGGCAGGGAGACAGATATTAATATAAATAAATTACAGATATATACATAAGGGCTGAGGGGCTGGAAGGGGGGAAGAATAAAGGGAGCAAGTCAGGGTGATACAGAAGGTAAGGAGAGAAGAGGGAAGTGGGGGCTTAGGGAAGACTTCTTGGAGGAGACGTGCCTTAACAAGGCCTTGAAGAAGGGGAGATTAATTGTCGGATTTGAGGAGGGAGGGCGTTCCAGGTCAGAGGCAGGACATAGGTGAGGGGTCGAGGCTGAGAGACTACTAAAACATACAAGTAATATATGGGGCTTATTTTTGTTGCTATATGTTTTTATTTTACCTGTTTAATGAACAATACAGGCATACCCCAAATACAACTGCATTATATTCCTTGACAGTATGGTTGCATTATGAATCATTTTATGTTTTCTCTTAGACTTACACCTCATGAATTAGGATCTGTCTGTTCTGGAAGAATGATATGAAATACCTTTACCTTCTTTGAAACATGATGACAGATGCCACTAAATTATTGTTTAATTTTAATTAAATGAATTCAAAGCATAAGATCACAATATCAAATATATGAGGAGATGTAATATTTTTCTGTCTTTAAGAAACTACAGAAGTATGTAAGTTGTTCAGCTGACTATAGTAGTAATTTTTTAATTTTAGGGAAAAATTTGTCCTAAGTCATTGGAATAAGTAATCTTCATTTTTAATGATGTTTAAGCACTTACTATATGGCACACACTCTACCAAGTGGTGGGTAGATATAAGCTAATCAGGTTGGACACGGTCCATGTCCCACATGGGTCCCACAGTCTTAATCCCAAGTTTTACAGATGAAGAAACTGAGGCACAAGGAATCAATCTATCATATTTCTTGAGAGGTTACTATGTTCAGAGCACTGTACTGAGTGCTTGGAAGAGTACAATACAGCAGAATTAGCTGATACGTTCCCTGCCTATAACAAGCTTACAGTCTAGAGAGGGAGATAGACATCTATATGAATTAATAAGTAATTTATAATATATAATTTAAAGATATGTATGTAATGGGGAAGTTAAGTGAATTGTCCATGGTCTTACAAGAGATATATGAAGGATCTGGGATTTGAACCCAGGTCCTTCGATTTCCAGGTCCATGCTCTTTCCACTAGGCCACGTTGCTTTTCTTCTTTTGTTCTTAAAGCATCTGGTAAAAGGGAAATTCCTGATGAATGCCTCTGCTGACTTTGAATTTCAACTCTCTATCCTTATTTTCCTTATAGGAAAATATCTTTTTTATTGGGAAAATTTCGAAAATTTATTCAAGACTTTTTAGTTTCAATATTTTAGCAGTTGGTGGAAAAACCGTAACTTTCTATTCATCTGTTTTGGAATCTTGGAATATAATACATTAGATAGTTCAAGATTGAGGGCCTCACTGGGGAAAGATACCTGTGATGAGGTGCAGTTAACTCCTCAACATCTGCATCATCCACTTTTGAAATAGATTTTCTCCTCAGTGTAATAGCTTACTTAGTTATCTGTCCAGGGCTCGCTTCAATGCCTTGAAAATCTGAACCAAAGTGTTAGCAGAATTCATCCAAGTCCATTCATAGTTCATCATCAATCATATTTATTGAGCGCTTACTGTGTGCAGAGCACTGTACTAAGCGCTTGGGAAGTACAAGTTGGCAACATATAGAGACAGTCCCTACCCTATAGTGGGTTCACAGTCTAAAAGGGGGAGACAGAGCACAAAACCAAACATACTAGCAAAATAAAATAAATAGAATAGATATGTACAAGTAAAACAAATAAATAAATAAATAAATATGTACAAACATATATACATATATACAGATATATATATATAGTTGATTGTTTAATCTCAGAGCAGATGTAGCATTACCTGAGGTGAGGTATCAAACTATTCAGGTTGTAGGTGTTGTGGGGTGGCTATAACCCTGGGTATGCCAGTCATATATATCTACATAGATTAGCCTTTGGTAAGGAAAAAAAAGATGACCACCTCTTTGCTTCTCATCCTTTTGTTACAGTTTTCCTTGAGTTCCATGTTCTGAGGTTCTCAGGGTGTGTTTGATTTAAGGCATCTAAATTCCTGATAATTTAGATTTAAGGCATCTGATAATTTAGAGATATGGAAGCAGGAGGAGGGAGGACCATTAATGACTGTGGGTGAGGCTGGTAGAAAGGTTAAGGTTGGTGAAAATGATTATGGCCTGTAGATTTTTTTTTAAACTATTGTAGCTGATACAATGCATGTTTTTTATTTTCACAGGAAGAAACCTAGTTACTGTTGAAGCGTATAATTGTATTTTGTTACTTACTAACTTTCTGGATTATTCTTTAACCTGCCTGCTGGTTATGGAGATTATAATCATTGTATTTGGATTGCTGCTCAGTTTCCATCAAGTTTTTCTTTGTGCTGATAATCACAAAACCTCATAAAAAATCTAGACGTCTGGAAGTGTGAAACTGAATATGTCTTTAAAGAGACTTTTATAATTCATTTTGCAATGATTAACATTGAAGTTCGTTGGTGTCTAGCTATTTATAAAATGTGTGGCTTAGTGAAAAGAGCACAGGCTTGGGAGCCAGAGGCCGTGGATTCTAATTCTGGCTCCACGCTTATCAGGTGTGTGACTTTGGGCAAGTCACTTAACTTCTCTGTGCCTCAGTTACCTCATCTGTAAAATGGGGACTAAGACTGTGAACCCCACATGGGACAACATGCTTAGCTTGTATCTATTCCAGCGCTTAGAACAGTGCTTGGCACATGGTAAGCATTTAACTAATGCCATCATTATTATTATTATCATTACTAAAGTATCAAAAACTTCATTAATGTCGATGTAGTCACTTAGAATGCGTAACAGTTACACATTATATAACCAACTGTTTGTGAAGCACTTAAATTACAATGACTGCTACTACAGGAACTTTGTGTATTGCCCTCTAAATTTTTCATCAAAAGTTTAACCTCACTAAACTATTCTTGACTCTCCTATTATGCTATGTTGGCATTTTCATTCATTCTTTCATTCAGTCATATTTATTGAGCGCTTACTGTGTGCAGAGCACTGTACTAAGCGCTTGGGAAGTACAAGTCGGCAACATATAGAGACGGTTCCTACCCAACAACGGGCTCACAGTCTAGAAGGGGGAGACAGACAACAAAACATGTAGACAGGTGTCAAAATCGTTTTGAAAACTGAATCTACCACCTGGGCCATATTTTATTAGGCTTCTAAGTAAGGTAGGTCACTTCATTTTACTACTTTCTGGTGTTTTGAGAAAACCTGCCATTCCAATTATTATTATACTTGTTAAGTTAAGCACTGACTTTGTGTCAAGCACTGTTCTAAGCACTGGGGTGGGGACAAGGTAATCAGGTTGGACAGAGCCCCTGACCCATATAGGGCTCACAGTCCATTCATTCATTAATTCAATCATATTAAGAGCTTATTGTGTGCAGAGTATTGTACGAAGCACTTGGTAAAGTACAGTAGAACAATAAGGACTCGGTTCTGGCTTTCTTTCTCTTTTCCATCTACACCCACTCCTTTGGAGAACTCATTTGTTCCTAGGGCTTCAACTACCATCTCTAGGTAGATGATTGGCAAATCTACATCTCCAGCCCTGACCTTCTTCTTCTTTGCGGTCTCACATTTCCTCCTGCCTTCAGGGCATATCTACTTGAATGTCCTGCCAATACATCAAATTTAGTGTGTCCAAAACAGAGCCCTTCATCTTCCCATCCAAACTCTGTCCTTTTCTTGACTTTCTTATCATGGTAGGCAGCATCAGCATCCTCCCTGTCTCATGAGCCCATAACCTTGGCATTATCCTCAACTGACCTCTCATTTAAGATGCATATTTAATCTGTCATGAAATCATGGCTGTTCTCTTTTTACAATAACTCTAGAATCCACCCTATCCTCTCCTGCTGCATACTGATAGAAGCACTTATCCTGTCCCACCTGGATTATTGCATCAGCCTTCTCTCTGACCTCCCTGCCTCCTGTCTCTCTGCTCTCCAGTCCACGTGCTTCACTCAGTTGCTTGAATCATTTTTTCTGATAAACCAATCAGCACATACCTCCCCACTCCTCAAAAACCTCCAATGGTTGTTCATCCACCTCTGCATCAAACAAAAACTTCTTCCCATCAACTTGAAGGCATAATCAGCTTTCTCCCTCCTACCTTACCTTGCTGACCTCTTATTACAACTATTGCAGCTTATATGCTTCACTCCTCTAATGCCAACCTACTCTCTGTTTGTCTATCTCATCTTTCCTGCCACTGACCCCTTGCCCATGTCCTCCTTCTAGCCTGGATCTCCTTTTCCCTTTATATCTGACAGTCTGCCACTCTTCCCCACCCTCAAAACCCTCCCCAAATCACATCTCCTTTAGGAGGCTTCCCTGACTAAGCCGCTGGGGATACATAGTTAATAATTACCATTAGTTGCCAAGTCAGGGAAACTTTATTTCAGACCTTGTCAGCGATGGAGAGCAGTGTTATCATGATCACTTTGGTAGTCAGCTCTCTCCTCTTTCGGAATATTAACCATTTTAATAATAACTATGGCATTTGTCACACACTCACCTGGAGGAAATACAAAGTTATGAGAATGGACACAGTCCCTGTTCCACACAGGGTTCACCATTTATTTTATGCCCGTTTTGCTGATGAAGAAATTGAGGACCAGAGATATTAAGCGATTTGCTCAAAATCACACAGCAGGTAAAAGGCAGAGCACCATGTCTATAAATAAGATCTCCTGACTCCCAATCTTGTGCTCTTTCCACTAGGCCACGCTGGTGATTGTGATGGCATCCTTGAAATCCCGTAGCATTTTTTCGATGTTCCATTTTTTGGAGAGAGAGCCTGTGCCTGTATCTAAGCAATCCATTCCCACCTGGCTAGTGTACTACTAGATGTGAAATTTTACCATTCATCTAGGGCTTAAAAAAAGTGAGGATAACGTCAATGACTACTGGATTGACGGCCCCTGGAAAATAAACTATTCTTTCATCCCAGTGAGCAAAAGTATGTTAAGGAAATCATTGGCACATAGCAATCATTTAATGAATACCACAGTTATTGCTCTCATTCATTCATTTATACATTCAATCATATTTATTGAGCACTTACTGTGTGCAGAGCACTGTACTAAGTGCATCAACCTACGCATCAGGCAAAAACTCCTCACCCTTGGCTTCAAGGCTGTCCATCACTTCGCCCCCTCCTACCTCACCTCCCTTCTCTCCTTCTACAGCCCAGCCCACACCCTCTGCTCCTCTGCCGCTAATCTCCTCACCGTGCCTCGTTCTTGCCTGTCCCACCGTCGACCCCCAGCCCACATCATCCCCCTGGCCTGGAATGCCCTCCCTCCGCCCATCCGCCAAGCTAGCTCTCTTCCTCCCTTCAAGGCCCTGCTGAGAGCTCACCTCCTCCAGGAGGCCTTCCCACACTCAGCCCCTTCTTTCCTCTCCCCCTCCTCCCCCTCCCCATCCCCCCCACCTTACCTCCTTCCCCTCCTCACAGCACCTGTATATATGTATAGATGTATATATGTTTGTACGTATTTATTACTCTATTTTATTTGTACATATTTATTCTGTTTATTTTATTTTGTTAATACGTTTTGTTTTGTTGTCTGTCTCCCCCTTCTAGACTTTAAACCCACTGTTGGGTAGGGACCATCTCTATATGTTGCCAACTTGTACTTCCCAAGCGCTTAGTACAGTGCTTTGCGTACAGTAAGCACTCAGTAAATACAATTGAATGAAATACAATTTGGCAACAGATAGAGACAATCCCTACCCAACAATGGGCTCACACACTGAAGCTTTTTCCACCATTTCAAGATTCCCTTTTTGGCTGTGCTAGAGTAGCACCCTCCCTGTTCTTCAGTTGCGCTTGTGGAAGTGAGTCCATCTTTACCTTAGGATTTTATTTACTTTATTGAAGAACTTATGTATTGCCTAAGCAACATTTAGCATTCTGGTATCGCAGTGACCACAACAACAATGGCATTGAGACAAGAACTATTCCCATGATGTGGCCAAAGTTGATTATTGGTTCACCTCAGCAAAAAAGTAGGAACCTTAAAAATGAAAGAGAATGCCTCTATTTTCCAGCAATTAAGCTACTACACACCTAACCTAGATCTGAATTTTCAAGTAAATAGGAACTGTACTTTTATCAAGACGGCAGGGAGCCTTGGACGATATTTGAGTCAAAGGGATGTGAGATATGGCCAATGTGTTGGCTGTTTTGGGGTTCACAATCTACTCAAGACCAGTGGATGGAAGGTCAGGTGACCCCAGGAGAAATTTCCTGCTGCAATGGACTATACACATAGCATGTGAAATTAGGTAGTAGCTTTAAGATATCTGCTAGGGGCAAATGTCAGGACGAAATGTCAAGAAAGATGAAGTCCCTCTGCATAGCTATCTTTTCTATTCTCCAATTTTATAACTCACACTGCTACTCGAAGTAGCCAGGGAGGGAAAATCTTTGAAATCTGAAAATTCTATGTCTTTTAAAATATTCTTCTGCCTGGAAATCTTTATAGCAAGCAGAATACATCCATAAATTTTACCTGTACCTCATTCCCTCAGCTTTTGTTCCAGTATTGTGTATCAAAAAATACTTTGTGCCTGAAGCCTGAATTTAGAGATGTGAATATATTTGGTGCATTATGGGTTATCGAGAGGGCAGAAGTTAGCTTTGGTGCAGGCAAAAATAGTCCTTATACATCCTTTGCTCTCTGCAGACTTTTAACTTCCCATCATTTCTAATGTAGCGAGATCTTGAATTTAGAATTGATTTTAGAAGTCAAACTGTGAAGTGCTATCAAGTATTATTTTCCTGCTTTACATTCAATGGAGGCTATAACAAAGCTTGTATCTTACAATAAGGCCAAGGAAATAAGGTCAAGCAAAGCTTGACCCCATTTCTGCCCCTGCTAAGTTGTGCTTTATAGCTCTGTTCTCCTTGGAATTAGCATTTTATTTCTGATCTTTCTTAACATTCTGTGCCTTTGTATCTTTAATGTTCTGGGGCATCATTTTTGAGCAGAATTTTTTAGTTCTTCAGATAAATGGTAGTTCAAAATTACATTGTTCTGTATAAGACAAGGTCCAGATCACTAGGCGGTTTAGCCCTTTGTCTTACAGGCAAAGAAAATTGGATTGGCGACAAGATCTCTGAACTATTTGGGGTTTCTGTACCATTTCTTCATCATATTGAAGTGTGTGCTAATGAGACTTGAAAAAGTTAATAATTAAGATTGATGTATAACAGTGGCAGGTGGATTTTCAAATGTCAGGCAGTAGTCGTTAAAGTACTCAGGCTGCTGCATACTGGCTGCAAGCGATAATTTGTACCTCCACTTTTACTTTAATGTACCATGACTTGAGTTGTATTTCTTAGGTGTGACTCTGATGGCCCACAAGAAAATAAGACAGCATTGGAAGCATAAGAAAGACATGATGAGCTTACATTGGATGACATGAAATACCTAGGAGAAGCAGCAAGGCTTAGTAGAAAGAGCATGGGGAGTCAGAGGACCTGAGTTCTAATCATGGCCCTGCCACTTCTTCTAGTGTGTGACCTTTGGCAAATCACTTAAATTCTCTGTTCCTTACTTTCCTTATCTGTAAAGTGGGGATTAAGACTTTGAGCCCCGGGAAAGGGACTGTGTCCGATTCAATTATCTTGTATTTACCCCAGCATTCAGTATGGTGTCTGGGACATAGTAAGTGCTTTAAAAAAATAAATAAGACCCCAAAACACCTAGACTGTAAGCTTCCTGTTTGCAGGGATCATGCCTACATACTCTATTGTACTTTCCCAAGCACTTAGTACAGTTTCCTTGCATACAGTGTGATTGTTTGGTGGATTTGAGGAGTGAGGGCATTCCAGGCCAGAGATAGGACAAGGGCTAGGGGTCGATGGTGGGACAGGCGAGAACGAGGCACAGTGAGGTTAGCAGCAGAGGAGCAGAGTGTGTGGGCTGGGATGTAAAAGGAGAGAAGGGAGGTGAGGTAAGAAGGGGCAAGGTGATGGAGAGTTTTGAAACCAATGTATGGAGTTTTTGTTTTATATGGCAGTTGATAGGCAACCACTGGAGGATTTTTAGGAGGGGGTGACATGCCCAGAACATTTCTGTAGAAAGATAATCCAGGCCACAGAGTCAAGTATGGACTGATGTGGGGAGAGACCAGAGGTTGAGAGGTCTATGTATTTAGCATCACAGAAATGGGATGTCTGTAGCCATTCTGGGATTATAGCCATACCATTTATCTGCCATTTAACCATATAGACAAAACGTCTAGGTGTTAGCTAAACATAAAGTTTAGTTATCCTTTAGGATGCCAAACAGTTTCATTTTCCCAGTCGCTGAAGTTCAGTGAGAGGGCCACAGTCCTGCTTATAATCCATTTTATTGGAATTCTAATTAGAGAATGTGTCTTTCTTCCTGGGAATAGCTATCTTCTTGCCAGGGCAATTTTGAAATAGAGTTCCAAGGAATTTCACAGCTTTGCCAGAGAGAGAAGGCAGTTTGGACGGGACTTTCAAAATGGAGTGATCTCATGGGGAATGAAATTTGTTTGATTAAAGGAATTGAAAGCCCTAGTGCTTGGTGGTTTGACAAAACCACATGTGGTGATTTTATTACACTCTTTATTTGTTGTTCCAAAGCATCCCCATGATTCTATCATAATTGAATAATAAAGCATGTGTATGTCACTTCATAGTGTTAGCTGGAGATACGTTCTTCCAAGGTATCTATTGCCAAATCAGAATTACTGGCAAAGTAGAACATAAGAATTTCTTTTTCACTGTTTCTCCCCATCTTTAGTCCAGAAGAAAAGGGACTTTTTTGGTAGTGTACAATGTGGTCCAATTATGTTAAGTTATCTGAGTAAAAATTGTTGGCCTCAGAGACTTTAGAATCATTTTTTTCTTAAAAGAATAGTAAAGTAATGATATCTCTCCGTTTTCCTCCTTTTAAATTCATGTAATATTGAATAGCAATTCCATGAGAACTTGCTCTTAAATCTGGAATCATGATGTTATGGGAAGCAGTGTAGTCATCTGAAAGAGCACAGGCCTTGGCATTTGGAGGCCTGGGTTCTAATCCTTGCTTTGCCATTGACTTGCCGTGTGACTTTGGGCATGTCACTTCATAATTCCAGGCCTCAGTTTCTTCATCTGTTAAATGGTAACAATAATCCCTGCCAGTGTCAACCTCATCATGTTGTGAGATACAATGAGATAATTGATATGAGGAGGTTTTGCTTGGATCGTAAGCTCTTCAGAGGCAGAGAACATGTCTTCTTCTGCTTAGTCCCAAATCCTTAGCACAGTGCTCTGCACCTAATAATAATGATTGTGATACTTTAAGTACTAGGGTAGATATAAGATAGGTTGGACACAGTTCCTATCCTATATGGAGATCACAGCCTAAGGGGGAGAAAGAACAATCGTTTATCCCCACTTTTTTGTCTTATGCCGTTCAGTCGTCTGACCCATAGCAACACCATAGACACATTTTTCCCAGAAAGCCCCACCTCCATCTGCAATTGTTCTGGTAGTGCATCCACAGAGTTTTCTTGGTAAAAATATGGAAGTGGGTTACCATTTCCTTCTTCCATGCAGTCAACCTGAGTCTCCACCCTCGACTCTCTCCCATGCCGCTACTGCCCAGCACAGGGGAGTTTTGACTTGTAGCAGATTGCCTTCCAATCACTAGCCACTGCCCAAGCTAGGAATGGTATGGACAGGCCTCTGATTGACTCTCCCTCCTGTAGTCGAGACTGGTAGAGTACTGGAAACTCTTCAGGTGTGACCCTAAGAGGGGATCTCCATTTTACAGATGAGAAAACTGAGTCACAGAGATATTAAGTAACTTGCCCAAGGTCACCCAGCAGATATATGGCAGAGCAGGACTAGAACCCAGGTCCTCTGACTCTTAGCCCATTATCTTTCTACTAGGCTTCTCATTGATGATGATAATATTCAGTCAAGATATTATTTTTATTATTATTGTTGAATGGGGGCAAGACACACAGGGGAAAAGATAGCTTCTGAAATCTTAATCCCATTAATTTTTGGACAGTGTTCCTTTCCTGTTTCTTCTCCTTTTCCCAATCCCCATCTCAGAGTGCAACATCTTCAGTTATGAACCCTCGCAATTCAATTTCAAAGTTAGTCTTTATTTGAGACATCTTTTACATGCTTCTTAGTTGTCAACCACTATATTAAATGCTAAGGAAAAATACAGGGTAGTAATTCAGACAAGGCCCCAACCAATGGGACTACAAAAACAAGAAAGGTTAGAGGGGAACAGACAAGATAATAAAACAGTTATTTCTTAGTTTATCCCATACCATATATGTTCTAAATCCATAAATAGTATTTCTGAGTACTGACTGTGGGTAGAGCCTTGTACTAAGTGCTTAGGAGAGTACAGCAGAGTTAGTATGCCTTATTCCTGTCCTCAAGTATATCAGTTTATTTAGTGCTTACTGTAGGCAGTGCACTGTACTAAGTGTTTGGAAGAATACACTGTAACAGAATAGGCAGACACATTCCCTGCCCACAGTGAGCTTACAGTCTAGAGGAGGAGACAGGCATTAATTTAAATAAATAAATTATGTATACATACATAACTGCTATGGGGCTGAGGGAGGGGTGAATAAAAGTGCAAATCCAAGGGTAAGGGCAGAAGAGAGTGGGAGAAGAGGAAAGGAGGGCTTACTCAGGGAAGGCCTCATGGAGGAAATGTTCCTTCAATAAGCCTTTGAAGTTGGGGAGAGTGATTGTCCGTCGGATATGAACAGGGAGGGCATTCCAGGCCAGAGGTAGGATGTGGGTGACAGGTTGGCAGAGAGATAGACGAGATTGAGATACAGTGAGTAGGTTGGCATTAGAGGAGTGAAGTGTGTAAGCTGGGTTGTAGTGGAAAAGCAGCAGTGTAAGGTAGAAAGACTCAAGGCAATAGAGGGGGCAAGTAGTTTACAATATCTATGGAAGACCTACTATCTGGTCCTTATAAAAAGGAAAGGAAATCTTGAGTAAGAAATAATGCAAGTGATGTAAGACTGAAAGGAAGGACAGTATTTCAGAAAGAGTACTTCATGAAAGATTTGAGTGCAAAGTTATCATATTTACATTTATAGAATGACAGATCCAGTAATTCTCAAAATTTAAACTGTCCCCTTCCACCCTCCACTGCACTGATAAAGTAGAAATGGCAAGGTAGGCAAATCATAAAATAGATGAGCAAGAAGCGCAATTATCCATCTTAATATTTTATTTCTAAAATTTGTTCTTTACCCAAATCTATGGAGAAGCATAGTGGCTTAGTGGAAAGAGCACAGGCTTGGGAGTCAGAGGTCGTGGGTTCTAATCCCAGCTCCACCCCTTTTCAGCTGTGTGACTTTGGGCAAGTCACTTAACTTCTCTGTGCCTCAATGACCTCATCTGTAAAATGGGCATTAAGACTGTGAGCCCCACGTGGGACAACCTGCTTACCTTGTATCTATCCCAGCTCTTAGAACATGCTTGACACATGGTAAGCACTTAATACCATCATTATTAAATCTATATTTCTGTTGTTTTTCAGGATACCTTTCTGGAAGAAGGAGACTGTCTATTCTGTTTTGATGCACATTAGGATGGCATTAGGGAAAATTGCTTATTGTCTCTGAAAGAGCACACTATTATTGTATTCATTATGAACATCTTTTTGATATTGTAAGAAATCAGAAAACCTAAGCCATCTAAGTGATAGTTTATGATAATTAGTATCTGTTTTTTCCTAGAGAGTTTATGACCAATAGTATTAAATAAGAAAGTTAGAGCTGAGTTTCTGTCAGCTAGTCTCTCTCTGGTTTCCCACCTCTCATTTCTACTGCTCTAAAGCTGACAAAATGTAGTGCTGATCCATCAGGAAACACTTTCAACTTGTGGCTTAGTGGATAAGGCATGGGCTTGGCAGCCAGAGGACTTAAGTGCTAAACCCCGCTCTGCCACTTCCCTGCTGTGTGACCTTGGGCAAGTCACATAAATTCTCTGTGCTTCAGTTTCCTCAACTGCAAAATGGGGATTCAATACCTGTTCTCCCTCCTAGTTGACTGTGAGCCCCACGTGGGAGAGGGACTCCAGTCTGATTAACTTGTGTCTACCGCAGCACTTGAAACAGTGTTAATAGTGTTAGAACAGTATTAACGAATACCATAAAAAAACAAACAAAGAAACAAAAATGGATTAGAAGCATTATTGAATATCTTTGGGACTATGGTTAATCAACAGGCCCTTCTCTTCTCCTTTCCCCCCACAACCCCAGACTCCAGACTCTCTTGGGCTCTAAGAGAGATTTTACTGGAATCCACAGATAATAATGCACAACCTGATGCTGAGCCTTCACTCATAGATAGTCCACACATTTGAATAACAGCCACCTCCAATTCCTCAAGTATACTGCCCAACAAACTTTTACTAAGTATGTGTGTGCGTGTGTGTCTATACATATCAGTCAGTGAGCACCATCTATCATGGAAGCCAAGCACAAAGTGCATTTTTTGAGCAGCAAAGCCCTTATCTTCAGCATCCCTTGATTCTTCTAGCTCCCAGCCTCATGCTTAATACCCAAGAATGAAAGCCAGCATTGTTGGTCCATGCAATGACTCTGGTATTATTCCAATTGAGACCGACTCCATCACATCCTCTGCATGAATAGTCCCAGAATCTTGATTGTGTATGGGCAGCGTTTGGTATCTGCACTATGCTATTACTACACAGTGCCCCAAAATAGTTTGAGGATATAAGCAAATTCCATCTCCAGTGGTTTTTAGTACTCACCGTCAGCTCTAATCATTTTAAATTCCAATATCAGCCCTCATAGAATTGAGATCCTAGAGGTTTCAAGCTTCAGATTTCACTCTCAGTCTGTGTTTATTGGACTATTTGTGTTTGCTGCCCATACATTAGTGACTTAATCAAATATCCCAAATTCATGATTTCACAGTCCAACAGAGGCAAGATAATAAAGATTCAGTCATCCATAGTTCTTTTTTGGGAGATCACGTTAATCAATGTGCACCTAATAAATGCCATTGATTGCTTGATTCTACAATTCTGTTATAAATCCAGCTTCACTTAGGTAAAAAAAAGTCTTAAAATCGAGGAATGTCAGTCAAAGTTTCCAGACATTTTGCGGTAGATTTATTGAAACCAGGGAGCAACCTGAAACATTTTTGTGTTGTCACCAACTGACTCTAAGTAAAGGTTACAAACAGAAGTTCTGTTCTGTAGTTATCCTTTCTCTTGTTTTACTTATTTACATGCAATAGAAATGATGTTGCTGTCAAAACTTTGTCATCTTCTTTCATACTCTTGATTGTTCCGGAAAGGTGACCATGATGTATTTACATGTTCTGTGTAGCATTCTACTTAGCTGCAATAGTGCTTTCTTTGCTACCCACGCTCCACATATTTTCTTTATTTCTTATAAGCAGCATGGCCTAATGGAAAGAGCCCAGGTGGAGTCAGAGTACTTGCGTTATAATTCTGGCTCTGCCACTTGTAAGCTGGGTGAACTTAGGAAAGTTACTTAACTGCTCAGTGCCTCAGTTTCCTCATGTGTTAAATGGGGATTAAATCATATTCCCTCGTGATCCCCATGTGGGTCAGGTACAGTGTCCAACATGATAACCTTATATTTATCCCAGTTGTTATACCCGTGCTTGCTACATAGTAAGCACTTAGCAGGTACCATAATTATTACTACTGGAATTATATAACTTTTTCATCTTGTTGAAAATGTCATTGTGATCAACTAGTAGTGCAAGAAAATGAAGAGGCTAGAGCATTTGTTATCAACAATGATTTTAGGCTCCCAAATGTGCTATAAATGTCATCGTCATCAGTGGTATTTATTGAGTGCTTTTTTATGGTATTTGTTAAGTGCTTATTGTGTGCCAGGCACTGTACTAAACACTGGGGTAGATTCAAGATAATTAGGTTGGACACAATTCATGTTGCTCATGGGGTTCACAGGAATAATCCTCATTTTACAGATGCAGTAACTGGGGCACAAAGAAATTAAGTGATTTGCCCAAGGTCAAACAGCAGGCACATGGCTGAGCTGAGATTAGAACCAGTCCTTCTGACACCAGGGCCCATGCCATATCTGCAGAGCAACATATTAAGCACTTATCTGTAGGTGGAGTGTGCATGTGTAGTACACACAATAGTTTTTTCTGTAATTAAAAGACCTCAGTTTAGGTTATAGAAGAGCATACTTAGATCATATTTTAATGTCTGTCTCCCCCTCTAGACTGTAAACTCCTTGTGGGCAGAGAACATGTCTACCAACTCTGTTATATTGTACTCTCCCAAGCACGTAATACAGTGCTCTGCACACAGTGAGCGCTCAGTAAATATGATTGATTGATTGATTGAGGAGCTGGAGGAATGCCCGCTGGGTGTGGTGCATTGTAGTAGTTGCTTAAGAAGTACAGAAGAATGAAGTGTCATGCTCCCTGAAGAAGCTTTCATTCTAACATGAGACAAACATAGAATATAATAATAATAATAATAATAATAATAGCATTTATTAAGCACTTACTATGTGCAAAGCACTGTTCTAAGCGCTGGGGTAGATACAAGGTAATCAAATTGTCCCACGGGGGGCTCACAGTCAATCCCCATTTTACAGATGAGGTAACTGAGGCACAGAGAAGTTAAGTGACTTGCCCAAAGTCACAGAGCAGAAAATTGGCGGAGCCGGGATTTGAACCCATAACCACTGACTCCAAAGCCCGTGCTCTTTCCACTGAGCCATGCTGCTTCTCGAATATACCCTGCCACAGCCTCAGCTAGTACCCAAGACCCCTGAGCTACTGCCGCTGCTACTTTCAAAAATGAAATGTTGTCCAAGCACCTTAATTCATGATCAATCACTGATAATTTTGAGAAAAATAAAATCTTTTTTTACAGTATTACACTCCGAGAGTGGGTGAAAGTTAATCTCGTGGCTTGGATGTGTTTCCTTGATCGAGACTGCTTCAAACTTGAAACGTTCCCCCGGAGTGAACATCTTTTGGGTTACAACACACCATTCATTATTTAATCAATCATATTTATTGAGCACGTACTGTGTGCAGAGCAGTGTACTAAGTGTGCTCAAATTCCAAAGATAACTAAGGTATGGGCCTCACAAGGGGACAGTGTGATCCACATCTAGAAGAAAGTGAGCCTCAGCTGCTTTTGACACTGAGGACCACCCCTTTCTCCTGGATGCATTACCTAAACTTTACTTCACTGACATTTTCCTCTCCTGGTTCTCCACCTATCCCTCTGGCTGCTCATTCTCAGACTCCTTCTCTGGCTCCTCCTCTAACTCCTACCCCCTAACTCTGGGAGTCCCTCAAGGCTCAGTTCTGGGGTCCCTTCTACACCCACTCCCTTGGAGAACTCAGTTGCTACCATGGTTTCAACTACCATTTCCTTGCAGATCATTCCCAAATCTATATTTCCAACCCTGATTTTTCTCCATTTCTTCAGTCTCGCACATACCTCCTCCTGCCTTCAGGACATTGCTACTTGGATAGCCTACTGGCACCTCAAACTTAATTTCAATCAACCAGTGGTATTTGTTAAGCTTTTACTATGTGACAGGGATTGTGTCCGATCTGATTTGCTTGAATCCACCTGAGCTCTTAGAAATAGTGCCTGGCACATAGGAAGCGCTTAACAAATACCATAAAAAAAGATGTTTCTATCAATCAATCAATCAATCAATCGTATTTATTGAGCGCTTACTATGTGCAGAGCACTGTACTAAGCGCTTGGGAAGTACAAATTGGCATCACATAGAGACAGTCCCTACCCAACAGTGGGCTCACAGTCTAAAAGGGGGAGACAGAGAACAGAACCAAACATACCAACAAAATAAAATAAGTAGGATAGAAATGTACAAGTAAAATAAATAAATAAATAAATAAATAGAGTAATAAATATGTACAACCATATATACATATATACAGGTGCTGTGGGGAAGGGAAGGAGGTAAGACGGGGGGGTGGAGAGGGGGACGAGGGGGAGAGGAAAGAAGGGGCTCAGTCTGGGAAGGCCTCCTGGAGGAGGTGAGCTCTCAGCAGGGCCTTGAAGGGAGGAAGAGTCTACAGTTCAGACTTGCGGTCTCTTCGGCAGGAATATTGGGAGCTCACCCCCACCGTGATTTTCCTGACAGAAAGCTTGTGTTGCTTCTTTGTAGGATTACCGAAGATGCAAGTCATCAGGACCTACAATGGAAACCCGCAGCCCACAGACGGGCCTCCGCTACAGGTCCAGCCAGGGGATACCGTGGAGCTTCTGCAAGGAGATGCACACAGCTTATTTTGGCAGGTACTGTCTTAACGAGTGGACCCTTAGTGGTACCTTTTTTTTTTTTTATGGTATTTGTTAATGCATTTACTATGTGTTAAGCACAAAGGTAGATAAAAGTGAATCAGATTAGGCTTCTGGCCCATATGGGGATTGCAATCCAAGTAGGAGGGAGAACAGGTACTCAATCCCCATTTTACTGAGGTACTGATAAATTAGGCGACTTGCCCACAGTCACATAGCAGAAAGGTGGTGGAGCTGGAACCCGTGACCTCTGACTCTCAGGCCTGGGCTCTTTCAAGAGGCCACGTTACCTCTTCAGCTGCTTCTCCATGCTGCTTCTGTTGGGAAGTGCATGTGCCGAAGTGGAAAGACCCCGGGTGTGAGAGTCAGTGGGTCTGGATTCTAATTCCTGCTCTGCCACTTGCCTGTTGTGGGACCTTGGGGAAGTCCCTTAAAAGAATTTCCTCATCTGTAGTACTGGAATTCGATATCTATTCTTCCTATTTAGTCTGTAAGCTCTGTAAGTTCCATCTGAGATAGGAACTGAGTCTGACATATGTCTTGTATCTACACCAATGCTTAGTACAGTGCTTGACAGAGTAAGTGCTTAACAAATACCACAAAATACACCTCTGGCCTGTAGCCCTCACTGAATAGTCAACCGTCTTGTAAACCATATGGATTCTAAAGAAAGCTTTTGCCCTGCTAGCTTCCCTACTAGTTTTGGGATTCATTCATTCAGTCAGTCAGTCATATTTTTTAAGTGCTTACTGAGTGCAAAATACTGTTCTAAGTGCTTGGGGTAGTACAGTACAGCAATACAGAGTGACAATCCCTGCCCACAATGAGCTCACAGTCAAGAGGGGGGTATACTCCAGTAGGCAATGATACTCAGTCCAGCACTGAGGCCCTGGGTCCAATCTTTTCCTTTATTTCAGGCCCATTTTCTTTCCAGTCCTGGACCTGGGACCTGGCATGGCTCACTTTGGGGGCTTCTAAAGAGCCGAGATGCAGGCAACACCTTCCCTGTGGGGTTCACTGGGGTTCAGAGTCCTGACAGGGTGTTGGAGTCGAGGACACAACTCAGGTTTAGAAAGTCATGAGGCAGATGGATACATAAAGCAAACTTGGCTACAAGTCAAGGTGTGTCTTGAATGTTTACAGCTTGGCCTGTTTGCCATGTGTGACTTGTTCATTTGTTAAAAGGGAATAGTTTCCATAGTAACCTGGTATCACATGACACCGTTTGCTCCTAGAACTGCAGGGGTTACTTCCGTGATTGAGGATTCATAGCTTAAGGTACACAACTCAGCCATTGCAGCTTTTGCACTATTTAATGACAAGATTGTGAACCCTGTGTGGGACAAGGACAGTGTCTGATCCGTTTGTCTTGTATTCGCTATAGCACTTGGCACATAAATGCATAATTAAATACCTTTCGTTACAACCCTGAAAGCCCTGAAATATGATCTACCAATTGCCACCATGGAAACACGTCTTCTAAGCTACTTCTTTTCTCTAAGTACTTTATTTTTTATTATTATTTTTATAATGTTGCACAGAAAATGAAATGGTATTTGAGACAGTGTTATCATGGTTTATAAAGGTTTTTCCCCATTCATCCTTAGAAGAATTAATTCATAGCAACGTACTTTTTCAATCAATTGCATTTATTGAGCTCTTACTGTGTGCAGAGCACTATACTAAGCACTTGGGAGAGTACAATATAACAGAGTTGATAGACATGACCCTTCACAAAATGAGCTTATAGTCTAGAGCTTTCAGTCCCTAATAACATCATCAAAAACTGACCTTTCATAACTCCATTAAGAAGCATTTTAAGTAAATGATATGTGATGGGAATAATATTTTGACTATTGGTTGTTGTTTTTTTAATACAGGAAAAATTGGTGTGATTTATTTGAGAGGCCAGTAACCTTTAGGGTTGAGCTATACTAACACTTTGTAAACCAGTGTTATATTTTCATTAAAACTACATAGGCTGTTTCTGCCAAGGTAAGGGAGTCGATTATTCATGGTACTGCAGAGAGCCTGGTGATATCTACACTGGCTGGATGGAATATTTTTAGAAATTCCTTCACCGGGTCAAGCCCTTCAAGAAATGCACTTCATTCTACCAGTGTAGAAGTGAACAGGCTGCCTTGCGTGCTGACACGTATCTTGATCCCAGGTGCCAAAACGGCAAATGATTCTCTTGCCGTCAGAAGCTTTCTTCCTTTGAATAGCTGCCCACCCAGCCTGTATCATTATCCTAACAACAGTAATTTCTAATGCCATTGAAGCTTCAAGAGGCCCATCAGCAGTTCCATTCTACCTCCCATAGAACAATGAGCTGGCAGTAGAGCCATGTAAACACACTTTGTTCAAACTTTCCTCACAAGAAATTAGTTTGAAAGTCAGTTTCCTTCCTTGTCCTTCCTTTCTAACAATCTGTAAACATAAACAAAATTGTCTGAAAGTGAAATGAATGCAAAAAGGGGATGGTTGCCAACTGCGGGCCCTTTTTTTAAGAGCAGATGCGGCTTGTTATTGGGCATAGCATTCAGACCCATTACACCATATTAACGTACAAAGAGAAGAAAGATTCAGTAGCTTTATTCCCTTGGTAACAAAATAGCCCAGCCCTATATTTATACTTTAACTAGAGATGACGGTGTTCATGCTTGAAGGACCTGCCTCTTAGGTGGAGTTGCCATTGGAAATTCTGAATTGCACTTGTCAAAATAAAGCCTTCATGTGCAGTCGTGCAGTACCCTGCAGGTTCCTAGTCCCAGTGTCTGCAAGACACACATTTGGAACAAAAATCCGTGAAGCAGATGGGATCCCATGCACATTGTTGTTTTCTTTGTCATTCCATGATATGCTCGTTGCTTTTTCCATTTTAATTGGAAGCAAAAGGTAATTACCCAGAGCCAAGCTGTACTTTTGTGAGCCACAGCAGAAGTTTATCAACTAAGAAAAGAGCTTGGAGACTTTGTACCTTTTAAACACCACCCTTCTAAGGCGTGCCTACTCCTCTGTGTAATGGATTTTTCTTTTATAATTGCTAACTGGTCTACAGTTGGCCCTAGCTGCCCACAGGCCTCAGAGAATGGGTATTCCTGGGAATGGCAAGGCTCATGGACACTTGGCCTCCCTCTTCCACTACTGTTCTCTGTTCTAGAAGTCCCAAGAAAGGGAAGTGGGAGGCTGGTGGCCCTGGGATCCCTGGTGTTGGCTTGGCAGTTAGATGCCTCTCTGCAAACTTGCACGCGCACACGGGAAAGTACAGTATACCAATAAATAGACACATTCCTACATTCCCTGCCCACGACAAGCTTACAGTCTAGAAGGGGAGACAGATATCAATATAAATAAATTACAGATATGTACATAAGTGCTTTGGTGCTAGGATGGGGTGTGAATAAAGGGAGCAAGTGAGGGTGATGCAGAAGGGAGTAGGAGAAGAGGAAAGAGGAGGCTTAGCCAGGGAAGGCCTCTTGGAGGAGATATGCCTTCAATAAGGGAAGAAGGAGAGAGTAATTGTCGGATTTGAGGAGGGAGGGTATTCCAGGCCAGAGGGATTAGGTAGGTGAGGGTTTGGTGGCAAGATGGATGAGATCGAGGTACAGTGAGAAGGTTAGCATTAGAAGAGCGAAGTGTGTGGGCTGGATTGTAGTAGGAGAGTAGCAAGGTGAGGTAGGAGGCGGCAAGGTGATGTAGTGCTTTAAAGCCAATGGTGAAGAGTTTTTATTTGATGTAGAGGTGGATGGGCAACCACTGGAGTTTCTTGAGAAGCAGGGAAACATGTCCTTAATGTTTTTGTAGAAAAATGATCCTCTCTCAAGTGCTTAGTGCAGTGCTCTACACACAGTAAGTACTAAATAAATATGACTGATTGATGTGTCAGGATGACCTTGTGCACAGTGCACTAGAGCTGGAGAATATGAAGCTCCCATTCTAACTGTCTGACCCCACTTTTGCCACTTTCCCAATACACACACGCACGCAGACTCACACTCTTGCATGTGCACGGCCTAACGTGTTGTGCTACAGTGTGGCTGTAAGTGAGAAGGAGCAGGGGAGAAGCTGGGGGGAGTGGAAGCAGTGTTTGTCCCCTTCTGGGCAGACGCAGTGCAGCTTGGCCAGTGCACGTGCAGGCACAATCCTGTCCCACTGGAGGAATCAGGAGACTCAGCCTAAGATGAAATGCCAAGGATGCTTTTGTATTCCTGAAGCACCAGTGGAGACTAGACTCATAAAAGAAAAGAGAGGACCACAGAGAGACGGATACTGCAATTCCTTGACCCCCCTTCCACCATGGAGAACGATTCTATGAAGAAAAGTTGACCTGTGACCTTGTGAAAACCTGACTTTCTTTCTGACATTAATGAGGTCGTTACTGCAGCCAGTCATAAGGAGAAGCAAAGCTCCTGGGTCTGATTTGCTTAGACTGTGAGCCCCATGTGGGACAGGGACTGTATCTGACCTGGTTATCTCGTATCTACCCCAGTGCTTAGTAGAGTGCTTGACACATAGTAAGTACCTAACAAATACCACAATTATTTGTCAGCTGAACTATGCAAGTGGGGAAGAGAATCAGAGTGTAGTCACTTACAGAGACTCTTCCTGAGCTTATGGAATACTGAGGAGAGTGAAAAGATTTCAGAGTTGCCACCAGAATCACTGACAAGATTAGATGAAAAGGAAAGCATTGCAGAAAAAATTTTGATCAGATATTAGTGCTCTCCAGGGCTGAGCCAGCGGACTTCATGGCCAACAAGTGAAGAATAGTTCTTTTAGACTGTGAGCCCACTGTTGGGTAGGGACTGTCTCTATATGTTGCCAATTTGTACTTCCCAAGCGCTTAGTACAGTGCTCTGCACATAGTAAGCGCTCAATAAATACGATTGATGAAGAATAGTGTTAGCTGTGCACTCCTGAAATCACAGTGGGGCACTGCAGTCATGATCTTTGTTGACAGTCAGAATCAGTAGAAATGCAGGGGATAAAATCAAGAACTCTACCCAGTGTTCAAAGTCTTTACAGAAGAATTGGGAATCATCAATAGGCTGGATTTTGACAAATGAACAGAAAGTTTGGCTGTCACTTCAAGAAAAACATCAAGCATCCAAGAGTATACTCCATGACACTATGGCTGGTCCAACCGAATTGGAGAAGTTTCCCTATCACCAATGGAATTGAGCAGGGCTGTGTATTAGGTCCAGTGTGTTTAGATCTTGTCTGTGCAAAAATGCTTGAGACAAAGAAGGGATTTGGAAGTTGGTGTGAGAATATGACTTTGTCCTCTGGGGAACTCTTTTGACTCAATAGGCTGAGAGGATCATCCAATCAATCAATCAATCGTATTTATTGAGCGCTTACTGTGTGCAGAGCACTGTACTAAGTGCTTGGGAAGTACAAGTTGGCAACATATAGAGACGGCCCCTACCCAACAGTGGGCTCACAGTCTAGAAGGGGGAGACAGAGAACAAAACAAACATATTAACTAAATAAAGTAAATAGAATAGATATGTCAAGTAAGATAAATAAATAAGTAGAGTAATAAATATGTACAAACATATATACATATATACAGGTGCTGTATATATGTATATCCCAATGTCCTTGGGATCCCCGTAGCAGGGGTTGCTATAGATGGGCAATGTTGTTCCAGAAGCGTACTCACAATCATGCAGGTAATAATGGGGTGTCCAGCTTCTCAGGCTCAGAAGAACTCTATGGACAAACAGTTCATTTGAAGAAGAGCAAAGTTATGTACCAGCCCATACCTGACAAGGCTTATACACATCCAGGGATCTCCCCTGGCAACAAAGAACCAAATGCTGGTCACAATATTCTGCTACTTCGGCAGTGCACTGTCCAACAGTGAAAGGTAGAGGGTCCTTTGGTTATAATGATTGGCAGAGTGTGATGCCAACAGGAAATCAAGATTCAGATGAAACAGAAGGTATGCAGGCAATTGAAGTGCCCAGGCTGCTTTATGGCTATGAAACCTGAATCTACCCCAAACACTGCATTTGGAACTACTTAAGCAATTCAAAAACACCTCCTATGTGCAATTTTTGATATCAGGGTGACAAAACAGATGACAGTGAGGTTTTGGAAAGCCAAATGGTGCAGTGCACTGCACTGGGCACTTGGGAAGAACAAAATAAAGAAGCAACAATTTCCCTGCCTTCAAGGAACTTTAATTCTAACAGAGGAGACTAATGTAAAATACTGATAACTACAGTGGTCAAAATAAATAATTTAATGGATATATATAAATAGTGCTGAGCTCACCAGCACTGAAACAATATTCCTCATGTTACACTTTCCCTGGGAGGGACTGATAAGGCAAATGGACAAAGAACTGCCGTAAAAAGAGCTGAAATTCATTCATTCATTCAATCGTATTTATTGAGCGCTTACTGTGTGCAGAGCACTGTACTAAGTGCTTGGGAAGTGCAAATCGGCAACATATAGAGATGGTTGCTACCCAACAATGGCCTCATAGTCTAGAAATGAAGAAACTGAAGACAAGCTGGATGTTTATAGGAGCAAAACCTCAAATGCATGGCTCAATGGAAAGAGCACAGACTTTGGAGTCAGTGGTCATGGGTTTGAATCTCGGCTCCACCACATGTCCGCTGTGTGACCTTGGGCAAGTCACTTAACTTCTCTGAGCCTCAGTTACCTCATCTGTAAAATGGGGATTACGACTGTGAGCCCCACATGGGGCAACCTGATCACCTTGTATCCCCCCCAGTGCTTATAACAGTGCTTTGCACATAGTAAACGCTTAACAAATGCTATTATGATTATTATTATTATAATAGTGGGTAAACACCAGGAGAAAACAGGTTGGCTTGGTGACTATCTTAGAGGCTTTGCGAAGATCTTGTCTGGAAGAGGAAAAAGCTGAAATAGCATCAGACACTGTAGAGAACTAAAGCAAAAGTTCAGGAAGGGGTACCAATCTTTTAATTCACCGAGGACATTTTGAGGACACCAGAAAGAAATCAGGTTTTCCAGGATTACTGCTATCTGCCTGCAAGAACCATCCATCTAGCTGTGTGGCCTACTGGGGAAGCAGCAAGGCATAGTGGATAGAGCACACGTCTGGGAGTCAGAAGGTCATGGGTTCTAATCCAGACTCTGCTACTTGTCTGCTGTGTGGCCTTGGGCAAGTCACTTAACTTCCCTGTGCCTCAGTTACCTCAGCTGTAAAATGGGAATTAAGATGGGGAGCCCCATGTGGGACGTGGACTCTGTCCAAACTGATTTGCTTGTATCTACCCTAGTGCTTAGTACAGTGCCTGGCACATAGTCAGCACTTAAGAAATACCATAATTATTATTATTAGAGCACAGGCCTGGGAGTCAGAGGGCCTGGGTTATAAAACCAGCTCCACAACTTGTCTGGTGTGGGACCTTGGGCAGGTCACTTTACTTCTCTGTGCCTCAGTTACCTCATCTGTAAAATGGGGATTAAAACTGTAAGCCCTGTGTGGGGCTGTGTCCAACCCGATTAGCTTGCATTTACTCCAGTGCTTAATTCAGTGCCTAGCACACAGTAAGCACTTAAAATACCAATAAAAACTACTCAAAAAACAGAAAAAAACCCACTCCCTCCCTCCAACCTACTTAACAGATGTATTTAAAATCCTCCCGGAATTCCTATTTTTGCCACTTTAATTCAGAATAGCAAACAATTGAGAACTAAAAGTAAGCTTCCAACCTTTGCTACTCCCACTTATTGATATAGGGACACATCCGACCTGCTATTGGTCAGAACGTCCTTTCAGTGAGAAGGATCTTAGAGGTAATTGCTTTGGGACCTGGCTTGAAGGGTCTCTGTTCTTTCTAGCCAGCCCCCCACGCTGTCATAGGATTGTTCAATGCTGTGACAATCTGACCATGCAGAGAGCAATCTGCACCCCACCTAACCTGTGACCTCTCAGGCGCCTAAGATCTAGGTTTGTTTCGTGCTCTTTCAAGTGCTTAGTACAGTGCTCTGCACACAATTAAGCCCTCAATAAAAACCACTGAATAATTGATTGGCCTCCCCAGAAAAGCAGAAGTTAACTTGTCTTTGTCTTACGCTGTCGACTAGTCTCCTACCCATAGCAACACCAAGGACACATCTCTCCCAGAATCAATCGTATTTATTGAGCGCTTACTTTGTGCAGAGCACTGTACTAAGCGCTTGGGAAGTACAAGTTGGCAACATATAGAGACAGTCCCTACCCAACAGTGGGCTCACAGTCTAAAAATGCCCCACCTCCATCTGCAGTGGTTCTGGTAGATATCCATAGAGTTTTCTTGGTAAAAATATGGAAGTGGTTTACTATTGCCTCCTTTCGTGCAATAAATCTGAGTCTCCCATGCCACTGCTGTCCAGCACAGGGGAGTATTGACTTGTAGCAGATTGCCTTCCACTCGCTGGCCCCTGGACAAGCTAGGAATGGAATAGGGATGCCTCTGCTTGACTCTCCCTCCCATAGCTGAGACTGGTAGAGTACTGGAAACTCTCCAGGTGTGACCCTGAGAGAGGTAGTTAACATGTCTACCAACTGTTTATTGTACTCTCCTGAGCACTTAGTACAGTATTCTGTACACGGTAAGTGCTCAATACATATGACGGAGCATAATGAGAGACAACTGCAAAGGGAAATATGGGGCGTCTAAGAGATGTGGCAAGACTCTCAATGAAAGAAAAATATCTTTCTTGGAAAGTGCAGCAACAGTAGAGCTAGTGATGTAATTAGCTGTTGGCTTTCATTCATTCATTCATTCAATCATATTTATTGAGCGCTTACTGTGTGCAGAGCACTGTACTAAGCGCTTGGGAAGTACAAGTTGGCAACATATATAGACGGTCCCTAACCAACAACGGGCTCACAGTCTAGAAGGGGGAGACAGACAACAAAACAAAACATGTGGACAGGTGTCAAATCATCAGAACAAGTAGAATTGAAGCTAAATGACACATAGCTAAATTAGGTAAATGCTTTACCTAAAGGCAACATAATCTAGAATTTATAATCCCCTAAAGAGGGTGGTTTTGATTTGAATGTAATCAGTTCTAATCAAGGCCCTGCCACGTGTCTGCTGTGTGACCTTGGGCAAGTCACTTCACTTCTCTAGGCATGTTACTTTACCTGTAAAGTAGGGTTTAATACTGTGAGCCTCCTGTGGGACATGGGTAGTGTCCAACCTGATTAGCTTGTACCTACCCCAGTGCTTAATTACAGTGCCTGGCACATAGTAAGCACTTAATAAATACCATTATAAAATGTACTAAATTCTGGCCCTAGTCACAGTCTGTCTTGCCAAGAACTTTGCCTCCCACAGCATTAGTTTCTTTGCTACCACAAGCATATAAAAAGATCTAGCTTGATTTCTAAATGCCATAAGAAAAAAGGCCTTCGTGCTAAGGTCTATAGCTCCAGCTGGTTGTCGCTCTGGTTTTTAGTGATGTTTCTATTCATCCATGCTTCATTTTTCTAAGTGAAGCATGGCATAAAATGCAGGATTCAACATTGGGGGATCTTTGATTCCCTGGGTGATTCTGAATCCATGTACAGTATCAAAGATGGAATTAAGCCATTCCTCCCCATGGTGTGTCTGTCACAAGTGCTCTCAAATGCACAGCTTGTTACTGGGTGTGTTAAGCACATTGCTTATTTTCTCGATCATAGAAAAGTCAGAAAAAAGATTTGATTTCAGTTTAATATTCGGTGAGTTTGCCTTTCATTTAGCATTCTGCTTTTAGCATTATCTGCCTTCATGGAGGGCTAATTAACAAGCCCCAAAGAGGTCTCTTTTTGCAAAATTTGGGGGAGGGTGCCTTGTGGGAGTGAGGAGGTAAAAGGGTGTGCAGAGCTGTCTTTGCTTGCCCTTTTCCCTAGGATAGGAAAACCCTCTTTCACCCTCCCTTTGCCTCCCCCATAGTGTGAGTGGCCACCTTAGGAGACCCTCTGTGACCTGGCAGGTGGGGAAGCTTCCCGATCCCGAAGAGAGTGTGGCCTGTGTGAACACCCAAATACCATAACATACCTCAGGTTTGAAAAACCTTGCAGATCTCAGAGTTCAGAGAAGACAAAACATAGCTATAGGGTGCCATCCCTCCCCCTACCCTCAACTCCTTTCTGCTCAGGCAACTAAACCACAGCCAACTGGGCACAGCCACTGTGCTCAGAGACTTCACTTTCCAGTCCAAATTTCTCTCCGCTTCCCGGATCATTTTTCTACAAAAACGTACAGGCCACTCCTCTAGAACTCCAGTGGTTGCCCATCCACCTCCACATCAAACAGAAACTCCTCACCATTGGCTTTAAAACACTCAATCACCTTGCTACCTCACTTTGCTACTCTTGTACTGTAGCACAGCCCACACATTTTGCTCCTCTAGTGCTAACCTTCTCCATGTAACTTGATCTCATCTATCTTGCCGCTGATTTCTCGCTTATATCCCTCTCATGGCCTGGAATACCCACCCTCTTCATATCCGACAGACAATTTCTTTCCCCCGCTTCAAGCCCTATTGAGGGGACATCTCCGAAAGGCCTTCTCTGACTAAGCCCTCCTTTCTTCTTCTCCCAGTACATTTTGTGTCCTGACTTGCTCCCTTTAATCATCCACCGTCCTAGCCCCACAGTACTTATGCACATATCTATTATTTATTTATTCATATTAATATCTGTCTCTCCCTCTAGACTGTAAGCACATTGTGGACAGGTAATATGTCTGTTTATTGTTATATTGTATTCTCCCAAGTTCTTGGTACAGTGATCTGCCCACAGTAAGTGCTCAGTAAATGCGATTGACGGATTCAGACTTGGGTCGTCGAGGGAATTTCCAAGGATTGTGAGCTCTTGCCCAATGTGGCCTAGTGTAAAGAGCATGAGACTGGGAGTAAGAGGACCTGGGTTCTAATTTTGTCCCTAGCCACTTAACCTGCTGTGTGACCTTGGGCAAGTCTCTTAACTTCTCTATGTGTCAGTTTGCTCATATGTAAAATGGGAATTCTGTACCCGTTCTCTCTCCCCTTAGACTGTGAGCCCTGTGTGGGACAGGGACGGCATCTGACCTGATAAACTCATGTCTTTCCCAAGGCTTATTACAGTGTTTGGCACTTAGCATGTAGCTGACAGAATAGTTGCATAACCCTGGGCTCAAAGAGAGAATTAGGTCTGAGGTACATGAAAGACCTTAGTCTTGGACGTAGGCTTTCATTTATGTGAAATGTGTGCCCAGTCAGCCTAACTCTGGGAAAGAGAAAACCAAACCCAAGAATCAAGGACTCTTTGTGCCAATAAATCTGAAGATCACTGGCATGAAAAAGTGCCATTTACACTGCGAAACCCGATCATTTCAACACGGGAGGTAAACAGCAGGGCAGGATCCCCGGAGGAGATGAGAAAACAGTGAAAGCTGATAACCATTATTCACAGCTCAGATTTCCACCTCTGGGGCATTCCTTTATGGAGTGCAGGGATGTGTTTATCGTGCCAATGACACCTTCGGTTGCTGCTGTAAGGAACAATTTTCCTTTGCCTTTCGGTGCTCGCTTATTGGCAGCATGACCGACTGGCATATGTCTGCCTGCCAATTCATTGCAGCTCCCTTGTGTAAAATAGAAAAAAATAGAAGATAGAACTGAAATCTGGTGGCTGGAAATCAGGCTCTGTGTGAAAATGTACACCCTCGTTTGCCTGGAACATGTCCAGAGTCCACGAGGACTTTATTATGACAGATGTTTGCTGTAGAAGTTTTGTTCAACTAGTGTTAATTTTAGGAAAGGGACATTAGAAACAGACAGTTTATGATAATAGGGCAAATGAGACCCTGGAGAGACTGTTAGATAGATAATCAACTTTATTAAAAGCCCATGAGAATCAGTCTCCCTGATTATTGGCTTTGTTTGAAAATGTTATATCACTGATACTATTCATCTGGATGCTTTAACATTTTTAGGAAAAATTATGGGAATTGTGACATTTGTTAAGCATGTATTATATGCAAAGCACAACAATAAGCTCTAGAGTAGATACACGATAATCAGGTCCCATGTAGAAAGGAGAAGAGGTATTTAATCCCCATTTTGCAGATGAGGAAACTGAGGCACACAGAAGTAAACTGACTTGCCCAAGATCACACAGCAGTAAATGGTGGAATGGAAAGGCCCAGGCTCTTTCCACTAGGTCACATTGCTTCTTATTGACATATCGATATATTAACGGTGATTAACATATTAGGCTTGCCTACCAAAAATCCTTTCTGCAATTGATCTTGCTTCCAAACTGGACAGTGCTTTTTTGAAAAAAAAAATCTAAACTCCCTGTCATACTTAGTAATGGACAGAATGTAGAGAAAGATTAAATTTCAATGGGAGAGCTTGCCTCCCTAGCCAGTGAGATGGCATTACATGTGTCTCCTTTTCAAGACAGTAGCTTTTTCTCATCCTTACCAGAAGGCAGTGGTGTGTTGATTCAACCAGTGAAAAAGCGTGAAAGGTTGTTTTACTGTGGCATGAGCCTCTTTCCATAATTGCATCGTTAGAGCAGCATTCCTTCTGAGAAATTGTCTAGAGAGTTGAATGCCATCCAGGCTACCGTGGTTTTGATCCTTGGAAAAACCTTTCAGACTGTAGTCTGACAGTGCAATTGATTAGGTGCCATAAAAGATGTAAGAGAATTGGAAAAATGTTAAGGGGTTGGGTCCAAATTCATCAATGATCAATTGGTTTGTGGAATGAACAGAGTGGCCAGAACCTATTTTTGACAATAAGGACAAGAGCGATCAGAATTGCTAAAAAATATAATTCATGGTTCCCACAGATGCATTCTGATAAGAACAAACATTGTAAAAGTACTTCTTTTGCGTGTCCGAACATCTAACATAGCAGAGAAGCAGTGTGGCCTAATGGAACCCAGGCTTAGGAGTCAGAAGACATGAGTTCTAATTCCAACTCCACCACTTGGCTGTTGTGTGTCCTTGGGCAAGTAACTTCACTTCTCTGTGCTTAATTGACGTTATCTGTAAAGTGGGGATTAAGATTGTGTTATCCCCTTGTGGGACATGGACTGTTTTCAACCTGATTGTATTGACTCCAGCGTTTAGTACAGTGCCTGGTACATTGTAAACACTTTAACAGACACATAAAAAAAAGTGACAAAAAATATTAAACTCAAGACTCCACTTGTAGACATTATAAAGTAGATGGCATCAGTAGCAACTACATGATGCTCTGAAAAATTGATCATTTCACAGCGTAGTGAAAGACCACAGAATTGGGAATCAGGTGACCCTATGGCAACCATGTGCTGGGTGACCTTAAGCAAATCTCCTACCCTCTCTGAGCTTCAGTAAAATCAGTTGTATTTATTGAGCACTTATTGTGTGCAGAACACCATACTAAGTGCTTGAGGGAGTACAATGTAACAGAGTTGATAGACATGTAAAATGGGGATGAGATACCTGCTGTCCCCAGCTCTTAGGTCATGAGCCCTTTGTGTCTGTCCAAACTGATTAGCTATATAAGCCTCAGTGTTTAGCACAGTTCATTTGCACCTAGAAAGCACTTAATAATAATAATAATAATAATAATAATGGCATTTGTTAAGCGCTTACTATGTGCAAACCACTGTTCTAGGCGCTGGGGAGGATACAAGGTGATCAGGTTGTCCCATGTGGGGCTCACAGTCTTAATCCCCATTTTACAGATGAGGTAACTGAGGCACAGAGAAGTTAAGTGACTTGCCCAAAGTCACACAGCTGACAAGTGACAGAGCTGGGATTAATGAATTCTCTATAGAGCATTTCACCCAGTGGGTGTTCAGTAAATGCAGTTTCTATGATTATTACTGGAACCCCTCCACAATAACTTGATTGTATCAGAATTGAAGCTTGTCAGGCCGTTTTTCATCAGTGACAGAGTGAACCTGTCTTATGAAGTAGGACATATCTTGTGTAGTCAATCAGTCATATCTGTTGAGGGCTTACAGTGTGCAGAGCACTGCACTAACTGCTTGGGGGAGTACAATTTAACAATACAACAATCCTCTTGAAAACCCCTGGGCCCCTAAATCCCCTGCTTCCCCCTCTCTCACCCATGATGATTTTGCCAATTACATTGTTGATGAAACCAGAGCCCTTAGGTGCAAAACACCTTCAAATATCCCCTTCCTCCCCAGCTCTCTCTTATTCCCCCATCACTCTCTCATCCTTTTAGACTGTGAGCCCAATGTTGGGTAGGGACTGTATATGTTGCCAATTTGTACTTCCCAAGCGCTTAGTACAGTGCTCTGCACATAGTAAGCGCTCAATAAATACGATTGATGATGATCCTTCCTTGCCATCTCTCAGGAAGAGGCACCCTGCCTGCTTTTGAAATCTACCCCTTCCACCTGGACATACTACCCCTTCCCACTGGACTGTAAGTTTGTTGTGGGCAGGGACTGTGTCTATTATATTGTTAAATTGTATGCGCACAAACACTAAGTACAGTGTTGTGCACACAGTAAATGCTCAATAAATATGATTGATTGATTGACTGACTTCCCTTTACAACTCTTAAAAACACTTGTGCTCAGTCTCCTTCCCTCCCTTCAACTGCTCACTCTCTGTTGGCAGTTTCCTTCCTTCCTTCCTTCATTCATTCAATTGTATTTATTCATTCATTCATTCAATCGTATTTATTGAGCGCTTACTGTGTGCAGAGCACTGTACTAAGCTCTTGGGAAGTACAAGTTGGTGAGCGCTTCCTGTGTGCAGAGCACTGTACCAAGCGCTTGGGAAGTACAGCTCGGCAACATATAGAGATGGTCCCTACCCAACAACAGGCTCACAGTCTAGAAGCAGTGTGGCTCAGTGGAAAGAGCACGGGCTTTGGAGTCAGAGGTCGTGGGTTCGAATTCTGACTCCTCCACATGTCTGCTGTGTGACCTTGGGCAAGTCACTTCTCTGAGCCTCAGTTACCTCATCTGTAAAATGGGGATTAAGACTGTGAGCCCTACGTGGGACAACTTGATCATCTTGTATCCCCCTCCAGCACTTAGAACAGTACTCTGCACTTAGTAAGCACTTAACAAATGCTATCGTTATTATTATTATATTATTATTATTATTACTATTACAGAAGGGGGAGGCAGACAACAAAACGTGTGGACAGGTGTCAAAATCGTCAGAACAAATAGAATTATAGCTATTTGCACATCGTTAACAAAATAAATAGAATAGTAAATATGTACAATTAAAATAAATATAGTAATAAATCTGTACAAATATATACAAGGGCTGTGGAGAGGGGAAGGAGGAAGGGTGGGGGGATAGGGAGGAGGAGTGGAAAAAGGGGGCTCAGTCTGGGAAGGCCTCCTGGAGGAGGTGAGCTCTCAGTCTCTTGCTGCTGAACTCTTGGCCCGGCTTCACATCCAGCAAACCACTACTCTCCCCCCTCTTCATAGACTTTCTGAAATCACATCTCCTCCAGGAGGCCTTCCCTGATTAATCTCTCATCTCCCTGCACTTAGGTACTCATTCTCCTCCTGAGCCCCCTAGGAATACATCTCTTTAAACTCTGTTGCTTCCCCTTACTTGTAATTTATTTTAAAGTCCTTCTCCCCTGCTAGTTGTAAGCTTCTTGAGAGCAGGATTGTCACAAGGAGTTCTCTTGTACACTCCCAAATGCTCAGGACCTTACTCTACACATAGTTAGTGCTATGGAGGGGCAGGATAGTGTAGTGGATGAGAGCATGAGAGTCATAAGGTCATGGGTTCTAATTCCGGCTCTGCCACTTGTCTGCTGTGTGGCCTTGGGCTAGTCACTTTACTTCTCTGTGCCTCAGTTACCTCATCTGTAAAATGGGGATTAAGATTGGGAGCCCCATGTGGGACAGGGTCTGTGTTCAACCCAATTTTCCTGTGTCCACCCACCCACCCCAGTGCTTAGTACAGTGCCTGGCACATAGTAAGTGCTTAACAAATAGCATAATCATCATCATCATTACTATATACATACTACTGATTGAGGTCTTCCCTGATTAATCTCTGATCGCCCTTTCCTGGTTTCTTTTATTACTGACTCTTTAGACTTCCATAGCATCTAAGCACCCAGTTACTGTCACATTCCATATTCCCCTGCCTACCCTCCCTGCTAGCAGGTAGGTACATATTTTTAAATTTGTTTGCTTCCTCCTAATTGTAATTCATTTTAGAGCCCTGCTCTAAGATTGTGAAATCCTTGAGGGCAGGGATTGTGTCTACTACAGCGTGGCTCATTGGAAAGCGTACGGACTTTGGAGTCAGAGGTCATCAAGCGCTTAGTACAGTGCTCTGCACACAGTAAGCACTCAATAAATATGATTGATTCAATGAATGAATGGGTTCAAATCCCGGCTCCGCCAGTTGTCAGCTGTGTGATGTTGGGCAAGTCACTTGACTTCGCTAGGCCTCAGTTACCTCATCTGTAAAATGGGGATTAAGACTGTGAGCCCCAGTGGGACAACCTGATCACCTTGTAACCTCCCCAGCGCTTAGAGCAGTGCTTTGCACATAGTAAGTGCTTAATAAATGCCATTTAAAAAATGAAGAGCCCAGGCTTGGGAGCCAGAGGTCATGGGTTCTAATCCTGACTCCACCGCTTGTCAGCTGTGTGACTTTGGGCAAGTCACTTAACTTCTCTGTGCCTTGGTTACCTCATCTGTAAAATGGGGATTAAGACTGTGAGGTCCACATGGGACAACCTGATCATCTTGTATCCTCCCCAGTGCTTAGAACATTGTTTTGCAAATAGTAAGCGCTTAACAAATGCCATCATCATCATTATTATTACTAATTCTGTTGTATCTTCCCAAGCCCCTAGTATATACCTCTGCACAGAGTAAGGACTCAATAAATACTCTTGTTTGATTGGCCTATGGCATTTGAGGTTTATTTGCCTGTGAATATACTAGGTGCTCCATTCTTGCTCATCTAAGTCCAGATAATGACCCATCCCACCACCTTTCCCTTTTACCATAGCACCATTAAATTGTAATTGAACATATTTACATGAAAATATGTAAGTGTAGACCTTTTGAAGTCTAAAGTGAACTTGAACACAGCATCCATTTTTGATTAGTTATAATTGAATAAGGACATAGTTTGCTTCAGGATAATTATTTTAGCAGTGGTTTTGGTAATGTTTTGGAGGAGAGGCTATATTCATTGCAGGTGGGAAATTTAATTCCAATGGGATTCTTCATTAATTAACCAATGGAATTAAATTTCTAGTCAGTAAGAAAATTGGTAGCGTATGAGATAACATGATACCCTCAATCGATCACTGGTATGTATTGAGTGGCTATCATGAGAAGCAGCATGGCTCAGTGGAAAGTGCCCAGTCTTTGGAATCAGAGGTTATGGGTTTGAATCCCGACTCCGCCACATGTCTGCTGTGTGACATTGGGCAAGCCACTTAACTTCTCTGAGCCTCAGTTACCTCATCTGTAAAATGGGGATTAAGACTGTGAGCCCCACTTGGGACAGCCTGATCACCTTGTATCCCCCCAGTGCTTAGAACAGTGCTTTGCACATAGTAAGCGCTTAACAAATGCCATTATTATTATTATTATGTGCAGAGCACTGCACTAAGCAATTGGAAAAGCACAGGGGAATTAGTAGATGTGATCCCTGCTGTTGAGTTTACAATCTAGTGAGAGAGATATGCCCATATAGATCACCATCTTAATGTACAGAAAATATCTTCCTTTGGCATCTGGCCAGAGATATTCTGTAGAAATTGTCCTAGTCCTTTTTTCAAACATAGAAATTAAAGAAAGCAAATGGATTCAAAATTAGAATGTTCGCCAATACCCAATAAACAAGCATATTTATCTTGCTGCAGATCTATGCATGAAGTTGGTTCGTTAAAAACAATGTATTGCGAGTTGATAACTTGTGGCACCTTTCTCCATCACAACCCCCACAAGCCAAATTTTTCTTAGCTCATGATTTGGGAGAATAAAGCTCAAAAACTTAATTGCTTGTGGATAAATGTAGGAAATAAGGAAAATGATCGGTGGATTATGTTCTACATGGAGTACCAAGAATCAAGTGGTTTGCCTTCCTTTGCACAAATTTGTGGCTCTTAACTTTTTCTCCTTTCTTTTTTAATGCAGCAGGCTATTGTATCTTGAGCCTTCTTCTCCTCCCCCAAACCCGAGGCTGTAGAAGGATTGTTGCTGCATGTGGGAGTGAGATTGGGAAGGGTGACATTTGTCATGGTTATATTCATGTGTGATTAATCGTTCAGTAATCTCTGAAGCAGTACCAGGCACATAGAGAAGTGCATTGAAACTTGGGAAATTTTCCCATTTTGTTAAGTAGCCATTACTTCTGATCCTTTTTCAACCCAGTCCATTCATGTTTGAATGGGCTCAGAACTATTCCATGGTGGGCAGGGGGGCTCTATAGCCTCAGTCCAGGTGATATTCACTGGATTAATGAGCCACAGGCAGCAGGCACATGCTCTGGGTCTGGCCTAATGTATTATGTGCCTTCTCCATGGAGAGACTCGAGAAGCAAGCAATTTATACAAATTTTGTAAAGGTTTCGAAGATGACTTATCCTACCATGAAATGTTCCTGTCTGTGACGCTAGAAGCGGAATTTGGACCTGGTAGCTTCTTGGCAATGCACAGAGTAATCATTATTTTGTATGTCAGTGATACGTTGTGAAATCAGCATTTAAGAATTTTATTACAACCCTAAAGAAAATCCAGCGGAAAGGACTTTTGAAAATGAGGTTCAGTGGACGTTGGCTGTGTTGTAAAAAGAGAATGCTACAGCTTGTGGTATATTTACAGTCTGCAACCATAGTGGCATTTTCTGGCTGTCTCCGCAGACCTGATATCGGGGTGATGGCCACCAGAGTAGACCCCCAATGACTCCACTTGACTCGAGGACGGTTTTTGACAGTGAGTGGAGTTGGCAGGGGCCGAGGCCATGCATGTAGCTGTTTTCTTCCCATCCACCCAGGCTCCTGTGAAGTTCTGTAACCAAAATAACCCTGGAGAGGTGGAGTCTTTTTCTGCCTCCCTCTCTCCCATCCACAGGCTACAGCCACATCCTTAACCCCACTAAAAAGAAAGGGAAGCGGCTACCAGCCTTCACCCTGTCACACCTACCCGCCAGGGACCCAGCAGTGGCAGTTGCATATACACATACACAGACTTTTGCACATATTCGCTCTAACACTCAAAATCTCTCTGTGAGATTGTGCCCACGTGGATGTCTTTGCTCAGAGTGGAGCAGAGCCACCCTGAAAGCAGAAAAGGAAGTGAGACTTTGGTCATGTTTAGCCACCTCTACTTGGCCCAGATTCTAGTTGTCCGTTTCCTGCCTTCACTGCCCTCTTTGGACTTTGTGCCAGAAATCCCGGCCTAAAGGGATTGTTATTACTATCAGTATGGTATTTGTAACCGCTTTCTATGTGCCAAGCACTGTTCTAAGTGCTAGGATAGATACAAAGTAATCAAGTTGCACACAGTCCCTGTCCCACATGGGGCTCATAGTCTCAATCCCCATTTTACCGATGAGGTAACTGAGGCACAAAGAAGTTAAGTGATTTGCCCAAGGACACACAGCAGACAAGTGGCGGAGCTGGGATTAGAACCCATGACCTCTAACTCCCAAGTCCATGCTCTTGTCACCAGACCATGCTGCTTCCCTTTGGCTCCGTTTTAATGTCTCTTTTCTCTCCTGCTACTACTGTGCTCTGAAACAAATGCGTCTACTTTGGAGTGAGTCACTGTGATGATGTGTGCGTGATGGTATCTGTGTTTGTATGGGAGTCTGAGTATATGGTCCTCTTATTCTTTCCAGTGACTTTGTTCCTCCAATTACCATGATTCATTGAATGTGTGTGTGCAGTTTGTGAAGAGGCCTTATCCTTTCTGGGTGGGCTGTATGCAGCCTGCTTCTCGCTGAGTTACTTTCATCCAGGAGGCCTGGACGTACGCAGGAGAGCTCTTCATTTATTCATTCATTCAATCCTATTTATTGAGCGCTTACTGTGTGCAGAGCCCTGTACTAAGCGCTTGGGAAGTACAAGTTGGCAACATATAGAGACGGTCATGCAGGGCTTGATGGCCAAACTTTGGTTCTTCTCCCTTTGCTGTCTCTTGCTGTGTAGCTTGCGCACATGAGTGCATATAGCTTTAATTCTATTTGTTCTGATGATTTTGACACCTGTCTATATGTTTTGTTGTCTGTCTCCCCCTTCTAGACTGTGAGCCTGTTGTTGGGTAGGGACTGTCTCTATATGTTGCCGACTTGTACTTCCCAAGCGCTTAGTACAGTGCTCTGCACACAGTAAGCGCTCAATAAATATGATTGAATGAATTAAAGAGCTGGTGGTGCTGCCTCATGGTGGCCAAGGTCCTGGGCTGGGGGGGGTCCCCTGGCTCCCAGATCCAGATTCCTCGAGTATAATTGTGACTGTTAGTGATGTTGTCACCAAATATGTAACATACATATGAACCGTGGCTCAGTGGATACAGCACATGCCTGGGAGTCATAAGAACCTGGGGTCTAATCCCGTGCCTACTTTGTGACCTTAGGTATGTCACTGAACTTCTCTGTGCCTCAGTTTCATCGTCTGTAAAATGAGAACTAAGAGTGTGAACTCCATGTGGGACAGGGACTGTGTTTAACCTGATTAACTTGTCATTACTCCAGTGCTTAGACTAGTGCTTGGCACATAGTAAGTGCTTAGAAAGTAACATAATAATAATTATTATTCTTAATTATTATTCACTTCTTGAACAGGATAATCATGGGAGCCGTCTAAATTGACGAGAGGCTTACATGATGAATGGAATGATAATAATAATAATAATGGCATTTATTAAGTGCTTACTGTGTGCAAAGCACTATTCTAAGCACTGCGGAGGTTACAAGGTGATCAGGTTGTCCCAAGGGGGGCTCACAGTCTTAACCCCCATTTTACAGATGAGGTAACTGAGGCACAGAGAAGTTAAGTGACTTGCCCAAAGTTACACAGCTGACAATTGGCAGAGCAGGGATTTGAACCTGTGACCTCTGACTCCAAAGCCCGAATGGAAGAGATGATGGTCCGATTCTTCTGACGTGGAAGTCTCTCCTGGACCATCTTGACACTTTCTTTGGGTCTGGGGGCACACATACCCTGATGGACCCCAGGTGTCAACATCAAAACAGTGTTCTGCAAATTACCATGAGCTGTCAGATTCTCCCTATAATCATGAGTGTAGAGACTTAACAACACACGATTGCAAACTTCAAGACAGGACTAACAGAATGTTCAACCTGAAATAGAACTAGGCAGCATGCAGAACTCCACAGAGAATCAGTGAATGGTATTTACTGAGTCTTTACTGTGTTCAAAATGCTGTACTAAACTCTTGAGAGTGCAATACAACAGTGTTTATTGCTATATTGTACCTAGCACTTAGTACAGTGTTTTACACACAGTAAGCACTCAATAAATACGATTGAATTGAACTGAACCTCAGAGAGCTGGCACACAGCAGAACCCTGTTGTGGCAGTGATCCTCAGAGATCTGGGAATATTGTCACCAATTATATTTATTGAGCTTTTACTGTGTGCAGAGCACTGTACTAAGTGCTTGAAAGAGTACAAGACAACAGATTATGGTAGAAACACTCCCAGAACTGCATGTTATCCTGAGAAACTGCTCCAGGTCCAAACAATCTTGTGTGTGTAACAATGGTGAGACCACTGCTCTAATTACTGTTGCTTACCAGATAATTTTCATGACTAAATAAAGAGGAAGCATTAGCATGAAAATGTGTGTATGCATTGTCAATTTCTCTTTCAAGAATTTCACTGAAAGCTGTCAAGGATTCTAGTTTGTTTAACTTCCTCTCAACAGGAGTTTACTTTTCATTAAAGACAGGGAAATTGTCAGACGTTTTATGTGTTTCGTGCCTTTTGCAATTAGGAGAACGTGATCGAAATGCAAATATCTCTTCTTCTCAAGCAGATTATGCAAATGGTTGTCATACTTTCTAAAGGCATTAATTTGAAAAGAAACACAGATTTTACTGTTAGGTTTCTAAGGACCCCAGACAGGTAGAGGCTACAGAATAAATGCGAATAAGCAGCAAAGTGGAATGGATCAAGTCTAAAACAATTAGGAAAATGAAAATTTTAAACTGTGTTAGTACTTACGGAATAACCAGAAAAAAATATATTCCACTTCTGTATTGCAAGCTGATGATAATAATAGTAACAACAATAATAACTGTGGTATTTAAGTGCTCACTGAGTGCCAAGCACTGTATTAAGCACTGGGGTAGATACAAGATAACCAGGTCCCACATGGGGCTCACAGTCTAAGTGGGTAATTAATCCTCATTTTTCAGATCAGGGAACTGAGGCACAGAGACTTGGCCTAGATCCCAGGGCAGACAAGTGGTGGAACGGGGATTAGAACCCAGGTCCTCTGACCCCCAGGCTAGTGTTTTTTCCATTCAATCATGCTGCTTTTCATTTTGATAATAATAATACTAATAATGATGGCATTTGTTAAGCGCTTACTATGTGCAAAGCATTGTTCTAAGCGCTGGTGAGGTAACACGGTGATCAGGTTGTCCCACAGGGGACTCACAGTCTTAATTCCCATTTTACAGATGAGGTAACTGAGGCACAGAGAAGTTAAGTGACTTGCCCAAAGTCACACAGCTGACATATGGCAGAGCTGGGATTTGAACCCATGATCTCTGATATTTGATATATCCCACCATTGAGAGATAGCTTGGAGACTACCTGAAATATCAGTTTGAAAACTTTTAGGATTATGTGTTGATTCATTCAAAAATACTCTGTTGGCATTTGTGATCTGTATTGTAATTTTTAATTGGCAAACTTTCCGCATTCTTCTTGTAGGGACGGAATTTAGCATCCGGAGAGGTTGGCTTTTTTCCAAGCGATGCAGTGAAGCCATGCCCATGTGTAAGTACAGATAGTGCATGTTTCTGTTACCATGATTGTTTCTTCAAGAACATTCGAAGGAAACTTTTCTGGTTCACAGCAGACGTTTTATTACTCTGCCCTTCTGCAAATTCATTGTCTTGTATACCGTTCTTCAAGGTGTTGGGCTGTGCTGTTCAAGGCTATTTAAAACAGTAAGATTGTTAGAATTTCCAACATCAGACTGGGGTTTAAGTGTTGAGGAAATGTCCACCTGAGACAAATTTACATTGGGGAATTTTCAAAATTAGATTTTGAATTAAGAAGCTACAGAACAAGCACACAGTGCCAAGCTTTTCCTTTTTTCAGTGAGGTGCGGGCAGCTTGGATCTAATTTATTCCCTAGTCAGTTTGGATTACAGAGAAATATTGCACTGTAAATAATGTGCAAAAAAACTCATAAAACTCCACAGTGCCTTGAACCAAATCTCTAAATGTATTTCTTGGCATGTTTCAACTTGTCTTTACTGTTTCCTTTAACATGGAAAGACAGTTGCTGGCCTAAAAACACTAATTCACAATTTTGAGGATACAAGTAATATCAATCAGTCAATTGTATTTATATTGAGTGCTTACTGTGTGCTGACCACTGTACTGTGTGCTGGGGAGAGTATAGTAGAACAGATTTGGTAAGCATGTTCTGGGCCCACAACGAGCTTATATTTAATGAATTGTCCCATACTTGCAAAAATGATACTTTGCAAAATTACATCCATTAGCGTACAGTATTCTAGATCAATGCTTAGAACAGTACATACGCTGTAAGCGCTTAACAAATACCATAATAATTATTCTTATTATCATCAACAATAGATAGTTTGCAAAGGGGGAGGAGGAGCTTGAGAGGAAGGGGACAAGGTTTTTATTATAAGACTCCTTTAACCTTTGTTCCCAATAAAATAAAATTAAATGGAATTAAAGATAGCGTGAATGTCTCTTAGAGAATGGAAAATATTTTACATCCTTCAGTATTTCCTAGGTTTCTAAATGAAATATTGTATCTATTAGTGATCACATTGTTTATTCAAAAGAAAGCTTTAGTACATTTGTCATTTCATTTCACAATTTCAGAAATCCTTGTGTCAATGATAATAATGATAATAATAATTATTATTATGGTACTTGTTAAGCACTTACTATGTTCCAAGCACTGTTCTAAGTGCTGGGGGAGATTCAAGTTGGTCAGGTGATACACAGACCTGGTCCCACAAAGGGGTCACGTTCTTATTCCCCATTTTTCAGATGAGGTAACTGAGGCGCAGAGAAGTGAAGTGACTTTCCCAAGGTCAAACTGCAGAGATATGGTGGAGCCAGGATTGGAACCGATGACTTTATGACTCCCAAGCCCGTGGTCTATCCACTAAGCCATGCTAGTTTTTCCACATAATGCATCTTAATTGACCGTGTGGCATTGCTAAAACGTCTTTTTTGTCTAGCTCTGTAATTCATGGAGAGAAGCAATTCAGTGAACAGTATTTTTATTCTATGTTGAAGCACTAAAGTAGTAAATCTCACCCAGTTGAACATGGCCAAGCCAACCCTATCCCAACCCATTTTCAAGGAAAGGTCAGGTGCAAATTTCATGGAAAACTTAGAGAAGACAAGTTGTGGGCATCTATCATTTCCTTGGCCACCATATTTGTGTTTGCAGCTTTATAGTAATGTTTTGCTGGAAACTGCACCAGATGGTAAATGAAGTTTTCAGTTCCAATCTGAGAAGCAACATGACCTAGTAGTACAAGCATGGGACTCAGAGTCAAAGGACTGTGAGCCCACTGTTGGGTAGGAACTGTCTCTATATGTTGCCAACTTGTACTTCCCAAGCGCTTAGTACAGTACTCTGCACACAGTAAGCGCTCAATAAATACGATTGATGATGATGATGATGACCTGGGTTAGCATCTTGGCTTCACCATTTGCCCGCTAGGCAAGTCACCTAACAACAATCTGCCTTGGTTTCCTTCTCTGAAAAATAAGGATTAAATAACAAGTTCTCCCTCCTACTTAAACTGTGAGCCCAATGAGGGACAAGAGTTGTGTCCAACCTGCTTATCTTGTATCTGCCCCAGTGTTTATTACAGTGTTGTTTGGGCACATAGTAAGTGCCGGTGAAGCAGCGTGGCTTAGTGGAAAGAGCATGGGCTTGAAAGTCAGAGGTCGTGGTTTCTAATCCCAGCTCTGTCACTTGTCAGCTGTGTGACTTTGGGCAAGGCACTTAACTTTGCTGTGCCTCAGTTACCTCATCTGTAAAATGGGGATTAAGACTGCGAGCCCCACATTGGACAACCTGATAACCTTGTATCCATCCCAGCACTTAGAGCAGTGCTTGGCACATAGTAAGTGCATAACAAATGCCATCATTAGTATTTACAAATACCGCAATTATGGAATTATGGAATTATTCTTGTTGTCACTATTACTATTAAGAAGCAGCATGGCCTTATTGGGAAGAGCACAGGACTGAGAATCAGAGAACCTGGGTTCTGATCCTGGCTTTGCCACTTGTCTGCTGGATGATCTTGGGCAAGTCACTCAACTTCTCTGCCTCAGTTACCTCATCAATACACTGAGGGTTAAAACCGTGATCCCTGTGATCCCTATGCTTTGCACACAGTAAGTGCTCAATAAATATTTTTATTATTATTATTATTAATAATAATAATAATAATAACAATAATTATTATAATAATATGGGGCAGGGACTGTGTTCAACCTGATTATCTTTATCTACCCAAGTGCTTAGTACAGTGCCTGGAAAATTATAAGCACTCAACAAATACCATTAAAAAAATAAGGCTAAAGGTTAATAGAAATCAGAACAACCTGATTAATGAGCAAGAGAGTGACTTGCAAAATCCCGCTGCGCTCTAACGTATGAACTGGGACCCCTTTGTTAGTCAAGAGGGTATAAAAGCATGAAATAAATTTTCTTCTGGGATAAATTAAGAACCACGCTATTACACCTGTACTGGAATAAAAATAAAATGATCTCCACCACTTTAAAACAGAAGAATGACCAGAGCAGAATGATAAATTGGTGCTCCACAGCTGTTAACCTGGAAGGGCAAAATAGAAACATCTTATTATGACAAATGTGCAGCTAAAGACATGACAACATTGATCAGATTTTTGAAATACGGTAACTTTTTACTATTGTTATTAAATGTAACAGTCTTTACCATCGTCCAATATAAACATGTCTAGGAACAGCATAGAATGCATATATCAAATGACTTTGGGAATGAATATTGAATGAAAAATTACTGCACTCCAAAATAACTCTCTGGAATCCAATCTTTTCTTCGATATTTATACAGTTTTTCTCCTTCCAGAATGCAATCTACAGCAGATGTCTTTTTTTTTCCTTTCATTCCTATATAAAGGTTGTTTGGCTTCCCTGACTTTGTGGTGACTTTTAATGGCTTGAGATATAGCGATCTTTGCCAGCCAGTGGTACCTAGAATAATGTTTGATTTCTTTCTCTGCAGGGAGTGAGTAATGTTTTAACTTTTGTGAAACTCAGAGAGGAAAGAAAAAATTCAGCATTTTCCACATTCCTGACTTCCTGGAACCCAAGACTATTTTGCAGTCTTTCCCAGAATTAGTTTCGGAAGTCCATTGTAAGGTTTGCGTTTTACCCAGCTGAGGATATTAAAGGAAAAAAAAAATTTGTGTAAAGATTTGAGAAGAGGGAGGGTTTTGTTCATTTGGTCAGTTGTCCAAACGCATAAAAGGAACCTTATAAATAAATAGAAACCTGTAACCTCTAACCTAGGAATCAACATGGCCTAGTGGGAAGAGTATGGGCCCAGGAGTCAGAAGGACCTGAGTTCTAATTCTGACCTCGCCACTTTAAAAAAAATGCTATTTGTTAAGCATATTATGTGCCAGTCACTGTACTAAGCATTGTACTAAGCACCTAAGTACCAGGCACTGTACTAGGCATGTACTAAATCCATATGGGCTTCCCAGTTTTAATCTCTATTTTACAGGTGAGGTAACTGAGGCACAGAGAAGTTAAGTGACTTGCCCAATGTCACACAGTAGACAAGTGGCAGAGTCAGGATTAGAACCCAGGTCTTTCTGATTTCCAGACCTGTACTCTATCCATTAGGCCACACTGCTTCCCGTGGCCTAGTCTGCTTGGGCAAGACTAGTGTCCTTGGGCATGTCACTTAGCTTCTCTGTGCTTGTTACCTCATCTGTAAAATGGGGATTAAGGCTGTGACCTCCATGTGGGACATGGACTTGTCCAACCTGATTAACTTGTACCTACCCCAGTGCTTAGTACAGTGCCTGGCACAAAGTAAGCATTTAACAAATGCCATTGGAAAAAACAAATGAACAAAAAACCCTACCCACATCCATATCTGTAGGAATACATATACGGTAAAAGGAAGAAAACAAACATCCACATGCCCATTCTAAATCAAAACTCCCTTGGAGTGGTCATGTAACATAAACTGTTTCCCAGGCTCAGAGCTGGATTAATAGAACTCAGTTCATGGTGATGGTCTGATAACTTCCATTATGTAAATCCTATCTGTTTTCCCATCTCTATTTTAGATGCCCAAACCTGTAGACTACTCCTGTCAACCCTGGTAAGTATTTCTCATGGGAACTGTAGAGAATGAATGGGACCAGAAGGTTGAGACACAATGTGGCCTAATGGAAAGAACATGGGACAGCTTTCAAATTGGGATAAGGTACCTACACTCTCCCTGCTCTTAGACTGTGCATCTCACTCACTCAGTCATATTTATCGAGCACTCATCGGGTGCAAAGCACTATACTAAGCACTTGGGAGAGTACAACTTAACAGCAACATTCCCTGCTGACAACACCTCATGTGGAATGAGCTCTGTATCTGATCTGATTATTTTGGTTCTACTGCAGGGTGAGCTTGTGACAAATATTGTAATCATTATCATTAGAGTGATGTAATGATCTACACTGCCACTGGCTAAAGATTTCAGGCCTTCAGATAGATGTGGGTAGCATTAGGTAAACTGCATTCAGCCATACTCTGTAAAATGTTTTCAAATTTAATGACACATGAATTTAAATTTTCTCCATTTTGCACACTCTCTGTCTCTCTGACACACACACACACACACACACACACACACACACACACACACACACACACAGCCGCCCCCCCCCCGCCCCCAACATCATTTAGATATATCACTACTCTTGTGGAAGAGTAATAGTCCTGAATCCTCTGGAGATGTACATTAGTGACCAGAGTGTCCTAGAACAAGCAGTAATTATGTTATTAAAGCAACTCAGAGAGTACCATATTTCGTTGTGTTCATGAAATAATCCCGTTCTCCCCCACCTTCCCTACCCATATCCCCAACCAAAGTCACAGGAATACAAAATGATTTAAATAGAATGGTGTATTGATCTGTTAGAAAAAATTACTAAAAACAAGTCCTGGAGCAGCTGTTATTTTTCCAGTCAGATGACAAGAGTACGTGTTTTTGAAGTAATATGGTGTAGGATGAGTTCGGCAACCATCTGTCTCTGATAATACAAGTATAGTCTCACCTAGATGATCTTTTTTTGATCAGAGACCTGAATCTGAGTTCCTTCATTTGAAACATCTGGTCAATACTTGTTCTGCCTCCTACTAGACGCTGAACTCCATGTGACACAGGGACTTTGTCCAGCCTAATTATCTTGTATCTACCCCTGTGCTTAGGACAGTACTTGGTATATATTAAACACTTAACAAATGCCACTATTATTGCTACTGTTATTACAGTGGGATAGAGATCTCAGCCTGGTGCTCTTTGGAAAAGTAGGTCAGTGGAGGAAGTAAGACCAGGGTTTCACTCCTGGTCCATGTCATGCTTTCTTTTGTGCAGGTTTCCGGTGGAAACCAGAAACTCTCTCAGAAAATAACTGGGTATGTAGAGAAAATGTGACATGGACCACGAGGTGTGAGCTATGGAACTTGAAGGGAAGGCAGCCATCTACATCCAATTCTCCCTTGATATGAGGATTATGTTTTTGAATACTCAGGCTGTATGACTCAGCTGTTCCCCACATGCATAAAAAAGTTTTCTCTGACACTGCGGCACACTGTACCCGAACAGGCTGATGTCGTCAGATGAACATTCTTTAATTCCTGAATGACATTCTAGCTAAAAGACACAGTGAAAATCCATGCTGGAGCAGAACTGAATATAATCACTTGCCTCTCGTGTGAGCTTGTCCAAGTCACGTAACTTTTCTATGCCTCAGTTTCCTCATTTGTAACATGGGGTTTCAAGTTCTCCCTCCTACTTAGACTGAGCCTTATGAGGGACAGCGACTGTGTCTGACCTTTATATCCTGTGCCCACCCCAGTGCTTAGTACAGTGCTTGGTACTTAGTAACCATTTAACATATTATTATTCTCATTATTGTGGACTGAGCCTTATGAGGGACAGCGACTGTGTCTGACCTTTATATCCTGTGCCCACCCCAGTGCTTAGTACAGTGCTTGGTACTTAGAAACCATTTAACATATTATTATTATCATTATTGTTAATAATCCCTATTTGCTTATATCTTTGCACTGTATATACTACATGGAGTTACAGTCAAATAGTTAAGCATGTAGAGATGCAGATAAAGGCCACCAAATTTGTCAAGTCCTAGGGAACTAATAAACCCAATAGGTGCTTGTGATTCATTCAGTAAACAAGAATCCAGACAGTGGACATTTTGCATCTAACTCTGGACCATGCTCTTATAGATGACCCAAGACACGGCCTGAAACGAAAGGTGGAAAGTAGCTTTGCTTAGTGGATAAAACACACAGGCCTGGATGTCAGAAGAGCCTGGGTTCTCATTCCAGCTCCCCAACCTATCTGCTGTATGATTTTGGACGTCACTTCACTTCTCTGTGCCTCAGTTCCCTCATCTGCAAAATGGGGATTAGGACTATGAGCTCTTTGTGGAACAGGGGCTGTGACCAACCTGATTAATTTACTATCTGTGCCAATGCTTAGTTCAATACCTGGCACGGAGTAAGTGCTTAACAAATACCATAAAAAAAGACCAACATCATTTTAGCATGAGAAATACTAGGAAAGTAACAAGAAAGAGGGACATTTTGTGTTAGAGGCCATGAATTATATTTTCTAAATAGTATAGGCACAGAAACACAGATTCATCCAAATTCAGTAGGCAGTTTAAAATGAAAGGACTTGGTTGGTTGGAGCTAACTGATAAGCTTCTCCAGGAAATCAACTTTCATTTTTATAAACCCTGGCTCAGTCTTAAAATTCTGGGAGACAACTGTGCTCTGGATGATGATGTATTGCAATGCTATATATTGCAATTGGCATGAAGTAAATTATCTTTTCATTATTTTTCTAGTTCAAAATATATTAAAAAACACAGTGGTCAGTACTTATTGTAGGTCAGCTTCATATTGGCAAATCGAAGTGGACTGCTTCAGTACATTTTCCAGGAAATATTGGAAAAAACCTCTACTTGTATCAAAATTATATATACTATAAATATATAAATTATATACATAAATTGTGTAATCTTTATATATATACATTATTTATATTAATGTCTGTCTCCCACGCTAGACTCTAAGTCCACTGTGGGCAGTGAACGTGTTTGCCAACTCTATTGTATTTATTCTCCCAAGCACTGAATACATCTGCACATGGTAAGCACTCAAAAATTCCAACAATGATGATGATCGATAAATTATCCAGATAAATGAGGTAATGGTGTATCTTTGCCAGCATGTTTTAAATTCTAGATCATTGTTGCTGACCTGGGCTTCTAACTAGAAAGCACTGGCAATTTTGGAATTGCTTCCCGGGTCTTTCTTTACCCTTGCCATGGTCTGTATGGAGATTAAACAAGTCACATTAGTGACTCTGGTTAACATGTTTTTGGCTCCCTGTGTCTGGTCTGCACAGACAGAATAAAGCAGGGAATCATGTTGTTGCTTCAATTTTCAACCTCCCTGTCCCAGGATTAATAGGGGCTCCCCATGAGAAGTTGTATATTTTTCAAGGATTTCACATCAACAAATATCTGAGTTGTTTTTTTCTAAATATGTTTTTTCTATATAAAACAGCTCCTCCTTTGGCTCCCCCTCTCCTCAGGTGAAGCTGAATCTGAAAACACCCTTGGAGGATTTTTTTCATACACGAACTTAGAATATTCTGATTCAATTGTTAGCATTTAAGAAATGAGAGACAAAATAATAAAAGTAAGACTTCTACGGGAAAATTCCACATGTTATGCCTGAACCCATACCACCTGTAATCACTCACATTTCCTCTCTCACCTTCTTAGCCCTTTGCTGTTGCTCTGAATTTATTTCTCGGGTGTTTTATACTATGAGCCAGGCAGTGTTTTAAGCGCTTGAATAGATATAAGTGAAGCATGTCCCACATGGGGCTCACAGTCTTAATTCCCATTTTACAGATGAGGTAATTGAGGCTCAGAGAAGTTAAATGATATGCCCAAGGTTACCCAGCGTATGAGTGGCACAGCAGGCACTGGAGCCCAGAAAATTCTGACTCCAGGCCCCTGCTTTATCCACTGGGTCATGCTGCTTCTTGCAAGGCACCATGCATTATACTGGTGGCCATTTCCCTGCTCCTGCTCTCTTGCTTTAGTATGGCCCCAGAGCTTGATATTTGTAATGCCTTTTCCAAACTTGTCAAATCTCCTGTTTTTCTGTCTTCAATTAGTTTACTTTAAATTATTTCTATGCCATAGTCCATTTCTAGACTATCATGTACTTAACTAACTTTCTAACAAAAGCACTGAAGCAGTGAAGGTCTTCAACAGGGTGAAACTGCTTAAAACCGCAGAATCCCAGGGCTGCAAGAAGCCTTGAAGCATTTGTCATTCTATCCTTGAGGCAGGGCTAAAACTCCAGCCAACCCAAACATAGGTACCTTATTTTCAAAGGCCTCAAACAAAGGACATCCCACAGTCCGCTCTCCTCACAGTAAGCACTCAATAAATATGATTGAATGAATGAATCAATCAATCTGCTTTACCAAGCTAATTATAAAATACCTTCTCAGGGAGAATCCTGGTCTGAAGATTTGATAATGAAGAAATTAAAATGAAAAGTAAAAAAAAAATCTTAAAAATCAATTAAGCGCAGCAAGTTGTGTTAACAGCAACAGGTGTAAATCCCACTAGATCATAAACTCGTTGAGGGCCGGGATCATGTCCACCAATTCTGTTGTGCAGCACTTTTCCAGGTGCTTAATGTAGCTCTTTTCACACAGTAAGTGCTCAGTAAATGCTATTGATCAATCGATTGATTGAAAAAGCCCTAGCTCCTCACCATCAAAGACTAAATGCCATGCAGACCTAGAAATAATAATAATAATAATAATGATGGCATTTATTAAGCGCTTACTATGTGCAGAGCACTGTTCTAAGCGCTGGGGGGATACAAGGTAATCAAGTAGTCCCACGTGGGGCTCACAGTCTTAATCCCCATTTTACAGGTGAAGTAACTGAGGCTCAGAGAAGTAATAGTAGTAAGTAGTAAGTAAGTAGTAATAGTATTTATCAAGTATTCTAGACTGTGAGCCCACTGTTGGGTAGGGACTGTCTCTATGTGTTGCCGACTTGTACTTCCCAAGAGCTTAGTACAGTGTTCGGCACACAGTAAGCGCTCAATAAATACGATTAATTGATTGATTGATTACTGTGTGCAAAGCACTGTACTGAGCACCAGGAGAGAAGAATACACAAGGGGAATTAGACCTTTGTCTCTGCCTCCCATGGGGCTCACACTTAGATCTGGGCAATCCAAGACTCCTTGACAAACTTGCACACTTTCAGAATATCCACTATCTGATCACTGAAGAAAGAAATTGCAGGGTGGAATTCTAGAATTTTTATTGGTTAGAAGCACACTATCGACAACCCAGAATATTTTGCCACTGATGTGTGTGTTTACCCTTTTGTAAAATGTTTGTTTTTCCTCTTGGGTATTTATTCAGTTGGTCCACTGTAATCTCACCATCAAAAGTGCTTACTGCATGCCTGCTGTGGGTAGTGCTAAGAACCATTATATGGGGTCCCGTCGAGGAGACCCCACAGCTAGGAGGTGTTGTAGAATGGAAGTGACTTTCTGCCCTGCCCTTGTGTATTGACGATGTTTCCAATGGACCTCATTTCTTGCAGGTACGCAGGAGCCATGGAAAGGTTGCAAGCAGAGAGTGAACTGATTAACCGAGTGAACAGTACATATCTGGTGCGGCACAGGACCAAAGAGTCGGGGGAATATGCAATTAGCATTAAGTAAGTAGGACAGCCCCATAGTAAAAATAGATTTCCAGTTTTCATAATTGCTTAGACAACCTGATATGTATAACACCGATGCCGAGAATCCCGACTCTATTTTTAACAGAGCTAATAATGCATCCCATGCCATTTCTGCATATTTGCTGTTAGAAAAATGGTAGTAACTGGTATAGGCTGCTAATTGGTGTAATAATAATAATGGCATTTATTAAGCGCTTACTATGTGCAAAGCACTGTTTAAGCGCTGGGGAGGTTACAAGGTGATCAGGTTGTCCCACGTGGGGCTCACAGTCTTAATCCCCGTTTTACAGATGAGGTAACTTAGGCTCAGAGAAGTTAAGTGACTTGCCCAAGGTCACACAGCAGACATGTGGCGCAGCCGGGATTCAAACCCATGACCTCTGACTCCAAAGCCCGTGCTCTTTCCACTGAGCCACACTGTAATGCACTTCCTTTGTGTTTAAGTATTTTAGCTAGCAGATTTCAGCAGTATTAAGTACCAGGTGGTTCATTTGTGGTTTCCCGATTCAGTCCCATTGTGAACCTGTAGAGCAACTGTAGCTGAGATCAGAATTAAGAATTCCTCTCTCTCTCTCTCTGACACCTAATTGTGCTCTTACTACCCTCCCCAAACACTGGCTGCATCTTCAGCCATATTTTAGTAAACCCATTTTGTTAATTAGCTGTCAGCTGAGTATTGGCAGAGGTATACATTTTGTCTTCCGAAATTATTCTTGTAGTGTTTTGGGGGCATGCCCTCAGGTAATTATTGATCTTTGCTGATTAAAAACACATTTATATTCATAAGTTATTCATTGCCCACAGGTACAATAACGAGGCGAAGCACATCAGGATTGTAACAAGAGATGGCTTTTTTCACATTGCAGAAAATAAGAAATTTAAAAGTTTAATGGTAAGCATTGATTAGGGCCTATACAATGTGCAGGCCTCAAGCTCGCTGCTCTCGTGAAGCCAGTTATTAATAGTCTAGCTTCATAGAAGTTTGGCAGACTGAAAAGTTATTAAGAAGAAGCTCATCATTAATTCTGCAGTGGAATCTGGTTCTGTTTCCAGCCGTGTCTGAGATGGATATGAGAAAGTTCTCTCAATGTATTTTAATGATAATTGTTTAAATGTGTGTGTAAGGGGGGGGAGGTCAATAATTTCTTTTGTTTTATTAAATTTTCCCTTTCCTTTTTGCAGAAGGTTTCAGTGAAGTTCCCTCATGATTTATCCTGAGAATTCAGGATCTGGTGAACCTCTTAGTTTAGAAGCTCATTGTAAATACGGAAAGTGTCTGCCAACTCTGTTGTATTGAACTCTCCCGAGTGCTTGTACTCTCCCATCCCTGACCTTAAGAGACTGATGAAATAATAACTGTGGTATTTATTAATCAATCAATCGATGTATTTATTGAGTGCTTACTATGTGGAGAGCACTATACTAAGTGCTTGGGAGTGAATTAGCAGACCCATCCCCTGCCCATAAATGACCTTACTGTGCTGAGGACTGTACCAAGTGCTGGGGTAGATATAAGATAATCAGGTTCCATGTGGGGCTCACATTTTAAGTCCCCCATTCTGCAGATGGGGGACTGAGGCTTACCCAAGGTCACACAGCAGGTAAGTGGCAGAGCCAGGATTAGATCCCAAGTCCTCCGACTCCCAGGGCCTGCTGTTTCCACTAGGCCACCCTGCTTCCCTTTACTTCATTGTTTATGATCCAGACTTGTCATTTATAGTTGAGTATAGCCTGTACATGGAAGTGCTCATAGAGTCAGTTGGCTGTGTGTGCATGCAGGGGCTAGGGTCTGATATCATAATAATAATAATGATAATTATAATATTTGTTAAGCGCTTACTATGTTCCAGGCACTGTATGAAGAACGAGCAAATGAGGTGGGGCACAGTCCCTGTCCTTTGTGGGGCTCTCAGTAGAGAAGCATTGTGGCCTAGTGGATAGACCAAAGGTCTGAGTGTCGGAAGGACATGGGTTCTAATCCCGGCTCCGCAACTTGTCCGTTTTGGACCTTGGACAAGTCACTTAACTTCTATGTGCTTTAGTTTCCTCATCAGTAAAATGGGGATTAATACTGTGAGCCCCATGTGGGACATGGACTCTGTCCAACCTCATTATCTTATATCTACCACATTGTTTAGTACAGTGCCTGACACATAGTAAGTGCTTAACAAATACCATATTAAAAAAAAGTTGGAAAGCACTACAGCCCTGCATTTGAACCTTTAATTTGTTTGGGAGTTTGATATTCTGTTGCTGCCATCCTGTGGTGGACAATTTCCCAGAGGATGATTTGCTGGCTTACTTGATTTTCTGCTGTAGATTTTAAGCTCCTTGAGGGTAGGGATCATACCTACTAATTTTACTGTACTCTTCCAAGCCCCTAGTAAAGTGCTCTGCACACTCAAAAAATAACATTGATTGTTCAATTAATTGATCTATCATAGTGTCATTGGTCAGTGTGCTGCTTAAGTAACAGAATTTTCTGATAGAGTTTAGCTCTGGGTTGCCAGCATAACTTTGAGGTTGTGTATCTGGCTTCCAAGGTTCAGGTTGCATTACCTCTGTTTTCTGTAGACTAACTGCCAGCCCACAGTAAATGGCTGATTCCATGAAGAAGTTTGCAATCATTTGCTATTCTTCTCGGATATTTAATAATAATAATAATAATGGCATTTGTTAAGTGCTTACTACGTGCAAAGCACTGTTCTAAGTGCTAGGGAGGCTACAAGGTGATCAGGTTGTCCCACGGGGAGCTCACAGTTTTAATCCCCATTTTACAGATGAGGTAACTGGGGCACAGAGAAGTTAGGTGACTTGCCCAAAGTCACACAGCTGACAGTTGGCAGAGATGGGATTTGAACCAGGATTTCAATATTTGCCTCTAGGGCATAGTCACTGGCATTCAGTTATTCACTAATGACCGTCTCTAGGAGTTTAGATGATGCCCGTGGTCTGTTTAGTTGGAAGAGTTTCACAGAGGTGTGGAAGCATCTCCTAACACCTGCATCCAGGTCTCTTGTTTTGTCTCCTAGCATGGCCGTGTAGACTAAATTAAAGGGAACTGGGCCTATTTACACATCCCTGCTCTATCCGTTGGCAATAGGGAATGAATCAGGCAGGCCAGCCTGGACTCTGACCCAGCCAAACAGTTCCCATCCAGTAGTCTTGGAACCTTAGAGAAGCAGTGTGGCTCAGTGGAAAGAGCACGGGCTTTGGAGTCAGAGGTCATCACTTCAAATCCCGGCTCCGCCAATTGTCAGCTGTGTCACTTTGGGTAAGTCACTTAACTTCTCTTTGCCTCAGTTCCCTCATCTGTAAAATGGGGATTAAGACTGTGAGCCCCCAGTGGGACAACCTGATCACCTTGTATCCCCCCAGCACTTAGAACAGTGCTATGCACATAGTAAGCGCTTAACAAATACCATCATTATTATTATTACTTATTTCAGAGTCCAGATATTTCTTGTATTTACCCAAACACTTAGATCAGGGATTGACACATAGTAAGCACATACAAATATTACAGTTATTATTATTATTGATGGTATCAAATGCTACGTTAATGTTTATAAATAATTTTAAAGGTGTACTGGTGCTGGTCCCTGCATTTTTCCAGTATTTGATGGGTAGTGAAGACCATCTCTCCTGTGCTGTGCTCTAGTTTGAAACAACATTGTGATTCCATGTTTGGTTGACAACAATCTGTAGGAGTAGATCCACAAGAAGACCTTCAAAGGATTATGACCTGCCTGCTGAATTATTACAGTACTGGCCTACCACAGGAATTCCCAAACCCATCCAAAGATTTTAATCGGAAATATGAGACTGAAAACCTTCACTGAATGGTTATTTGGGCAGTGCACTGCCAAAGATTCTTAAATAGAGAAATCAAGAAAACCCAACATACCTTTTGGGAGGTGGCATGTGGAGATGTGAGATAATAATTTATCCGCATCTGGTCCAAAATCAAGGTAATTCAGAAGGTCAATATGCAGGAATTCGTCGTACCTTTCTTGAACATGTTATTGTATCATGAATGATTGTATACTGGATTACATTTTCCCATAGACTTATAGCAATCGATTATATTTATTGATCTCTAGCTGTACCAACAGTGAATTAGCAGGCAGGATCACTGCCTTCAGGGAGCAAACAATCAAACAGAGGAGGTGGATACTAAAATAGATTACAGATAGGAGGAAATAATAGAGGAATACCGATAGGTAGGTAGGTAGGTAGTAAGTGTGGTATCCAGGTGCTGAGAGGACCCAAATGCTTAAGTGGTTGTTGGGGGATACTACGTGGAGAGATTAAAAATTAATTGGCAAAGGCTTCCTGTAGGAGCTGGGATCTCTAAAGATCTTGGCAAATGGGGAGAGCAGTGGTCTGTCAGATATGAAGGGAGAGGGAGGTCCTGACAGGGAGTAGGGGGTGATGAAGAGATAAGAACAAGGCACAGTGACTAGGTTAGCTTGAGAGGAATGGAGCATGTGAGCTGGAGTGTAGTGGGAGAAGAGTCTGTTATAAGTAAGAGGGAGAGAGCTGATTGAGTGCCTTAAAGCTGATGGTTCGTGTTTAATAGCAAAGGGAATGGCCAGGAGCGGTAAGGTGGCTGTTCGGATGGAGAGGAAGGAGTGTATTCCTACATGCAGTTAGGTTCTATTCCAGAAGCAATGGATCAATATGAAGAGCACTATACTAAGCACTCAGGCGATTACAATATAACAGAATTGATAGACATGTTCCCTGCCCACACTGAGCTTGCAGGCTAGCATCCAAGACCACTGTGAGGTAATGGCCAAGCAGTACATTTCACCAGCTTCATTCCTGATATTATTTTTTTCTTTTTAATAATTATGGCATTTTTTAAACGCTTACTATGTGCAAAGCACAGTTCTAAGCGCTGTGGGGATACAAGGTGATCAGGTTGCCCCTTGAGGGGCTCACAGTCTTAATCCCTATTTTACAGGTGAGGTAACTGAGGCCCAGAGAGGTTAAGTGACTTGCCCAAAGTCACACAGCTGACAATTGGCGGAGCCAGGATTTGAACCCATGACCTCTGACTCCAAAGCCCGGGATCTTTCCACTGAGTCACGCTGCTTATCTAAATTAAATTGTTTTTCTAAATTAATTGTACTGCTGGCTGCAACTGCATGTGTAGCCAACACACCATCTCTTTCCTGCTTATAGTCCTACCTCCCTGCCTTGGTCAAACTCAGGAAACAAGGCCAAAAATAGAAGGATACATGGTGGTGTCAGCAGTAGCCATTTGACAAAGGATTGTGCCATTTCCTCTCTCTTCCCTCTACCCCCATCCTACCCTGTCCCTTGTCTCATACTTTGGTGATTCAAAGAGGCAGGGCTGCACACAAGAGAAAGGGAGGGCACTGGTTATACTTAGCTGTCAGCAGGCTTCTGGCATCCATATAGGTAGTTTTTTAAATATAGGAGTGATAGGGAAGGGACACTGGGGAACAACTGAGTTTCAGGGACAGGAATGCACATAGAAATGGGTGAAAGCAGTAAGGGTGTGGGACAAGGATAAGTGGGCATGAAGAGGGAATTGTACCTGTAATAATTAGATCTAATTTAGAGAAGCAGCTTAGCTCAGTGGAAAGAGCCCGGGCTTTGGAGTCAGAGGTCATGGGTTCAAATACCGGCTCCGCCACTTGTCAGCTGTGTGACTTTGGACAAGTCACTTAACTTCTCTGGGCCTCAGTGACTTCATCTGGAAAATATGGATTAAGACTGTGAGCCCCCCGTGGGATAACCTGATCACCTTGTAACCTCCCCAGCGCTTAGAACAGTGCTTTGCATATAGTAAGTGCTTAATAATAGAATAATAATAATAATAATAATAATAATATTCATTTCTGGGGCCCTGCGTACTTAAGCTGGAGAAAATCAGCAAACAATAGTTCCAGTTGCATGTCCTGTATTGTAACCTGGGAATGGATATGTATGGGCGCTAGACCTAAAATTGCCATACCTATATGTCTGAGAAAGTCCATTGGCTTTTCTCATATGGCTTCATTCTTACTGTGGACAAGAGATAAAGATATGAAATCAGACATAATATCTGACCTGCGCGGATGAGAATCCTAGGCTAAAAGAGGTTGGGAGGAGATCAGACACACTGGAGAAAAACCAATTGAGCAAATCCAGTAAAAACAACACTAAAATGCCATCAGATGTTTGTAAATATGCAAATATCCATATACTCTGCTATTTCCCCTGTCTGAAATTGATTTCAATGTTTTTCCCCCCTCTGGATTTAAGCTCTTTATGGGCATCACATCTACCAACTCCATCACAATGTGCTATCCCAAACACTGAGTTCAGTACTGTGCACACAGTAGGTGCTCAATAAATATGATTGATTGAGTCTCACTGCTCCAGCCAGTGCTGCAATTCATCAACAATCACAGTGTTCCCAACGTTTGAACAGTTGTGAAGCTGTGAACATTGTGACATTAAAAAAAATCTCAAGGTTTGTAGGTAGTATCCCCTTTGAACCCATAGGACACGTATATGTCTAAACTGAATTTTCACAACATGTTTCGATGCTAACCAGTCAGACATTTCCTATATTCTTAGCTAGCCGCTAGATGGTTGTGTTTGATGGTATGATCATAAGGAATCTGACTAGTATGCTGGCTATCATAAGTAAGGGTGCACTTATAAATACCTGGCTAAGTGAGGCTTTGAGCTGCATCATTAGGGAGACTCGCTCAATATTATTATACATTGGACAGATCGATCTAATGCTATTTTTCCAGTGCCCTTCCTGCAACCATTTCAAAGCACTTTGCTAAGGATAAAATTTTAAATTAAAACGAGTTATGGGAAGAGCTAGGTGAAACAAGTTGGCCTGGAAACATTTTTTTTTTTAAACAGGTCGTTTTCTCAAAGGGAAAGACATATGGTTGACAGAAAATGAGCCTCTCAATGAAAGGAAAATAAGTAAAATTTATTCAGGGAATCACACCTAGGAAGTGGATCTTCCATGGCAAAAACAGTCTGTGCTGAATATACAGACTCTTAACTACAGAAGTGACTGAAGTTCTCTAAGAAGCAGAACCCTGTGCTGAGAACCCCAGGCAACAGCGGAGTCCTGCACAAATTGAAAACACGAGGAAGGAACAAGCAGATACACAAATAAAAAATGACAGGAGGCCTGCTGGGATGGGGAAAAAGCCCACTCAGGGGTCCCCTCCTCTTGGCAAGAGGGATCAGCCTGAGCTGAACCTATAATACATCTTTGGACGGTAATGAGACGGCACTGTGCTGTGGTTAATATAGGACTTGAAAGAAAGTCTCAGGTCTCGAGATGAGTACCAGGATTGCAGGCTTTGAATGTAAAAGAAAGGAACTCCATCGGAGGAGACAAGCCAAGAGGATGAAAAGGAGCTCCACTAGAAGGGGCCAATCATTATTAGCTTTGTGTTGTCAAGGTTTGCCTCAAGACAGTTAACTACTAAGACTTAATGTTATAAAACAAGTCATGCAGAGTTGCCATAAGTTAATGGAGAGCCATAAGGCCTTCAATTTGCATGATTCTATGGTGTAGGAAGCAGGGGACGTCTGGAGTTTGGAGTATTTTGAATGGCGAAAACATCCATAAGTGTGAAACCATAAGAAATATTTTAAGTTGGCTTTTGGGCCTAAAGTGAGTTTTGGCCACAGTGACACTGTACTTGGTACACATGCGGGAAATCCAACACTTCCTATTTGTTACCATTTCTAGGTAGGCAGCATGGCACAGGGCTCAGAGGTCTAATCCTGATTCATCCTTGGTGTTCCTATCTGTAGAATGGAAATAAGAACACTGATTTCCTGGCAACCTCATTTTTTTTTTAAAAAAAGTTTATCAGTAGTTCTTTGTAAGTGCTTACGGTGTGCCAAGAACTCTAAAAACCACTGGGGTAGATACAAGATAATCAGGTTGGACATAAGCCTCGTGCCAGGTAGAGATCACTGTCCAAGTCAGAGGGAAAAAGATCAAAAAATGTTGCAGGCCCATAGCATTTTTAGCAAACTTCCCATATTTCCTGGCTTAAGCAAGATGATGCATGGGAAGCAAATGATTACCAGTATTTTTAAAGTTATAGAAAAGAAGTACAATAGTTCAGTTTTCCCAATTCTTCTTTGGCTTCTGGATTTCTGGGATTGAGAGCCATTGCTGGTAGGAAAGCACTGGTAAAATCTTGCCCCAGAGGTGTGTTCCAGTTCCCATGTCCCCCCACTTCCCTTAGCCTTGCAGATCAATCAATCAGTTGTATTTATTGAGTTCCTACCGTGTGCAGAGCACTCTACTACGACTTAAGAAATTATAGTATACTGAGTTGATAGACACAATCTCTTCCCACAAGGAGCTTACACTCTTTAGATGAGCTTCGAGGGAAGGACGGAGAAGCTCAGGGAAGAAGATCCTTCATTCAATCAATGGCATTTATTGAGTGCTTACTGTGTGCAGAGCACTGTACTAAGCGCTTGGGGGAGTACAATATAACAGGGTAGTAGACATGTTTTCTGCCCTTAGGGAGCCTTGCTCTAGGGTCAAGTCTCCACCTGAAGGCAACAGGACAGGAAAAACGAGTATGGAGACTCTCCCTCCACCCACCCCACCTATTTCTAAGAATAAAAGCAGTTGTTGATTGGCATCAATCATCATCATCATCATCATCAATCGTATTTATTAAGCGTTACTGTGTGCAGAGCACTGTACTAAGCGCTTGGGAAGTACAAGTTGGCAACATATAGAGACAGTCCCTACCCAACAGTGGGCTCACAGTCTAAAAGGGGGAGAATAATAATGGTATTTGTTAAGCGCTTACTATGTGCAAAGCACTGTTCTAAGCACTGGGGGGATACAAGGTGATCAGGTTTTCCCACGAGGGGCTCACAGTCTTAATCCCCATTTTACAGATGAGGGAACTGAGGCACAGAGAAGTTAAGTGACTTGCGCAAAGTCACACAGCTGACAATTGGCAGAGCCGGGATTTGAACCCATGACCTCTGACTCCAAAGCCCGGGCTCTTTCCACTGAGCCACACTGCTTCTCTGCATCAATCCAGCAATGACTACCGAGCCCAGGGATGGATCTGCCATATAAGCTCCTTGAAGGCAGGGATGGTGTCTACTACTCAAAAACCTTCATTTACTTCTCGGTTCCTTCTGCAGCAAGGAAAACGTCCTCATCATCAGCTAAAAGGCTTTCTGCCAACTCTTACTATCACACAGAACACCTGAGGCATTATTCTGAGGCCATGCCCCATTCCTCCAAACCCTCCAATAGCTTCTAACTACCCTCTTCATCTTGCAAAAACTCCTCACATTCACTTTCAAGGCTCTCCACCAACTTTCCCCATCTCCCTTATCTGCTCTTTTCACCCATTATTTCCAAGCTAACGGTATAAATATACCTCTCACTCTCAACTCTCCTATTTTCTTTTCCTTGATCAGGCTGTTCTCCTTCAGGTGACATTTTGGAGCAACAGGGATAGGAATGAAACTATCCAAACAACCTTTTAGAAAGATGATTCAGGAGTGGGTGGAGGGAGGAGGAGGGGAACAGGAGTATTTGAACATGCTGATCAATCAAACTCTGGTATTTATTGAGTACTTAGTGTGTGCAGGTTTGTACATATTTATTACTCTATTTTACTTGTACATATCTATTCTATTTATTTTACTTTGTTAGTATGTTTGGTTTTGTTCTCTGTCTCCCCTTTTTAGACTGTGAACCCACTGTTGGGTAGGGACTGTCTCTATATGTTGCCAACTTGTACTTCTCAAGCGCTTAGTACAGTGCTCTGCACACAGTAAGTGCTCAATAAATACAATTGATTGATTGATTGATTGCAGGGTACTGTACTAAGTCCCAGGAGAGTACACTATAACAATATAATAGGCACATTCCCTGCCCTCAATGAGCCTACAGTCTAGAAGTCTAGTCTCCTCTTCTCCTCTTCCCCATCCCCTCTGCCCTACCTCCTTCCCCTCCCCACAGCACCTGTATATATGTTTGTACAGATTTATTAGTCTATTTATTTTACTTGTACATACTTACTATTCTATTCATTTTGTTAATGATGTGCATGAAGCTTTATTTCTATTTGTTCTGACGACTTGACACCTGTCCACATGTTTTGTTTTGTTGTCTGTCTCCCCCTTCTACACTGTGAGCCCACTGTTGGGTAGGGACCGTCTCTATATGTTGCCAACTTGGACTTCCCAAGCGCTTAGTACAGTGCTGTGCACACTGTAAGTGCTCAATAAATATGACTGAATGAGTGAATGAATAGAAGGGGAGACAGACATTAATATAAGTAAATAAATTACAGATGTGCACATAAGTACCGTTGGACTGTAAACAAATCAAATTTTAGACTGTGAGCCCTTTTAGACTGTGAGCCCACTATTGGGTAGGGACTGTCTCTATATGTTGCCAAATTGTACTTCCCAAGCGCTTAGTACAGTGCTCTGCACACAGTAAGCGCTCAATAAATACGATTGATGATGATGACAGAGTGAGATGAATAAAGGGTACGAATCCAAGTGCAAGGGTAGTGCAGAAGGGAGTGGGAGAAGAGGAAATGAGGTTTAGCCGGGGAAGGCCTCTTGGAGGAGAAGTGCTTTTAATAAGGCTTTGAATAATAATAATAATTATGGTATTTGTTAAGCATTTACTGTGTGCCACGCACTGTTCTAATTGCTGGGGTAGATACAAGATAATCAGTTTGTCCCATGTGGGGCTCACGGTATTAATCCCCGTTTTACAGATGAAGTAACTGAGGCACAGAGAAGTGAAGTGGCTTGCTCAAGATCACACAGCAGACAAGTAGAGGAGCTCACATCCTCTGACTCCCAAACCCATCCTCTTTCCACTAAGCCATGCTGCTGTGGGGACTGTGAGCCCAATGTTGGGTAGGGACTGTCTCTATATGTTGCCAGTTTGTACTTCCCAAGCACTTAGTACAGTGCTCTGCACATAGTAAGCGCTCAATAAATATGATTGATTGATTGATTGATTGAGAGTGATGGTCTGCCGAATATGGAGTGGGGAGGGAGTTCCAGGCCAGAGGTGGAAGGTGGGCGAGGGGGTTGGAAGTGAGATAGATGAGCTCAGGTGTCATGTAAGTTAGGTATGGATTGTTGTTAGGTATGGATTGAGAAGCAGCATGGCTCAGTGGAAAGAGCAAAGGCTTTGGAGTCAGAGGTCATGGGTTCAAATCCCGGCTCCGCCAATTGTCAGCTGTGTGACTTTGGGCAAGTCACTTCACTTCTCTGTGCCTCAGTTACCTCATCTGTAAAATGGGGATTAAAACTGTGAGCCCCCCATTGGACAACCTGATTACCTTGTAACCTCCCCAGCGCTTAGAAGAGTGCTTTGCATATTGTAAGTGCTTAATAAATGCCATTATTATTATTATTTTTGTCTTGTAGCTGATAAGAAGTGTGTACATTTATTCAATCACATTTCAGTCGTATTTATTGAGTGCTTACTGTGTGCAGAGCACAGTACCAAGCGCGTACATGTGTGCCGTAGTTCCGGCGGCAACTGATGTTCGTTGCCCATTAATGACGCGTTAATTTTGTTTTAGTTGCGGCATTCCAGAGTCCAATTCCAAATGCAATTTCCTAACCATACACATTGCCTGTTGCCTTGAAGATAGGGTGGCTTGACGTCCACTGAACACTTTTGAATGAAATTTGAATCGTTGCCTCGGTGGAATTCATTCAGTCGTATTTATTGTTCATTAATTTGTGTTTATATAACACTTGCTGTTTGCAGAGCACTGTACTAAGAGCATGGGAGAATACAGTATAAAAATAAACAGACTTATTCCCTGCCCACATTGTGCTTACAGTCTATTAATGCAACCCCAAAATAATAATAATGAATGCATTTATTAAGCGCTTACTATGTCCAAAGCACTGTTCTAAGCTCTTTGGAGGTTACAAGGTGATCAGGTTGTCCCACTGGGGGCTCACAGTCTTAATCTCCATTTTACAGGTGAGGTAACTGAGGCCCAGAGGAATTAAGTGACTTGCCCAAAGTCACACAGCTGACAATTGTTGGAGCAGGGATTTGAACCCATGACCTCTGACTCCAAAGCCCGTGCTCTTTCCACTGAGCCATGCTGTTTTGTTTGGGCCCTATTATCTGTTGGCCCAAGGTCACGAGTGCTAAAACAAGTGTAGATATTTCTTCATCTTTAGCCAGTTCCTTCAGGCTCCACCCTACCATCAATCAATCAATGGTGTCTATTGAGTGCTTACTTTGTTCAGAACACTGGACTGAGCAGTTAGGAGAATGCAGTACAATAGTTGGAAGGTACGATCCCTACCCAGAAGGTCATAAACCATTGGCTTGGGACCCAGAGGACTTGGGTTCTAATCCTGTCTCTGCCACTTGCCTGCCGTGTGACCTCGGGCAAGTCATCTAACTTCTTTGTGCCTCAGCTTCTTCATCCACAAAATGGGAATTAAGATTGTGAGCCCCCTGTGGGACGGGGATTGTGTTTGACTTGATGAACTTGTATCTATTCCAGCGCTTGATGTGTAGTAAGCACTTAACAAATACCATAAAAACAATTAAAAAAGAGCTTACATTTTAAAGGAAAGACAGATACTGAAATAAGATACATAGAGCAGAAATAGGACAGCCTACACGCCGAGTCCTCCCAGCTTCTTACTGAGGACTCACAAAGTATTTCCACTGGGATTTTCTGGACTGTTGGGCAGGGGTCATATCTATCTATTCTATCTAAATAGATATCTAGATATATATAGATATCTATATATATCTAGATATCTATATATATCTAGATATCTATATATATCTAGATATAGATATCTATCTATTCTATTGTATTGTACTTTTTTCCAAGTAGATAGTACAGTGTTCCACACACAGTAAATGCTCAATAAATACCATTGATGGTTTGAGCCTGAGAGAGGGCTTGCCTTCTGGAGAGATTTTCATCTCTATCTCAGATTACTAATTTAACATTTTATTGTTAAAGAGAAATGAATTAATTACATCTGAACTGATCCAGATTCGAGTGAGAAGGTGCTTGGGCTAATTCATTGTAAATTCTGTTTCGAAGGAAATAAATTGAATATTGTTTGAGCATTACTGAATGGAATTATTGGGTGGGGTCGGTATTTACTGGAAATTAATTTTCATTGAACACTGGTTTAAAAGAGAAAATTGTTGTAATAGTAGTAGAGGAGACCAAATAAACTGAAGAGCCTTGTCTTGATTTTCCATTTGGTTGTTTACCTTTTTTGAATTTTATAGAATAAGGATGAGGAGCTAGACTCCCAAGATTAATTCATTTCACCCAAATACTGTTTATAGCAGAACAAATTCCTTAGCATTCTCGCTTGAGAACTTAGGATTCGGAATTTATAAGGCAAATCAAGACATTTATGAAAGAAAAGTAAACACTAGCTTTGATCTCAGATAACTCCAGAGGATGTAAAACTTTGTGGGATAATCAAGCACTTCTCAAAAATCAGGAAGCTTTTCAGAGAGTTCAGGTTCGTACTAATAATTATAATAATTGTGGTATTTGTTAAGCACTTACTCTGTGGCAGGCACTGTACTGAGCAATGGGATGGATACAAGTAAATCAGGTCAGACACAATCCCTGTCCCACGTAGGGCTCACAGTCTCAATTCCCAGTTTATAGATACGATAACTGAGGCCGAGAGAAGTTCATTCATCTATTCATTCATTCAGTCGTATTTATTGAGCACTTACTGTGTGCAGAGCACTGGGATAAGCACTTGGGAGAGTACAATAGAACAATAAGCAGACACATTCTCTTCCCACAACGAGTTTATAGTCTAGAGGGTGACTTGCTCAAGGTCACACAGCAGACAAGTGGCAGAACCGATCTCCTTATGATTCCCAGGCCCGTGCTCTATCCATTATGCTATGTTGCTTCTTAACATTATAGCCAGCCAGAGTTGACTGAGTAAAAATGCATCTTGGGGATGAGTTTGTTGTTCTGGTAATTTAAGATAAAAATCTAAAAAAAGGTTATAGCTTTAGAGATTGTACGCATCTGTTCTCTATATTTTTCCTGTGTTTGGAAGAAAATCTTTCATATGCAAGAGCTATACTACTTGTAATGACACTGGGGTATCATGTGCCAGAGCTTAGTACAGTGCTCTGCACACAGTAAGCGCTCAATAAATACGATTGAATGAATGAAATGCCTGCCAACTAAAAGGAAAGGCTCTGTCCATTAGCACAGGAGAATTGTAAGTGGATTGGGGAGCTGCTGTTTGCCCTGAAAAGATGTCATACACCCAAGTACACTGCTCTGCGCACAATAAACCCACTGATTAGGTGATACGGATTCACCTCACCCTTCTGTATACTGTAAATATGGAGGGATTCCTATTACTAGGTGACTCATCTTTGGAAAATATGTAGTTGTATATGGAATTTAAGTGAATGTATATAAAATAACTGTTTGATTTTCTTTTCCAAAAGGAGCTTGTAGAGTACTATAAGCATCATTCTCTTAAAGAAGGATTCAGGACTTTGGATACTACTCTTCAGTTTCCATACAAGGAACCTGAAAATTCCACTGGACAGAGGACTAATAGATCAGGCAGCAACTGTGAGTAATATAGTTTTCAATATGATTTGCTGTCATCTAAGCATTAAAAGCACAAGAACACCCTACATCCGTATTCTGCATATTTAAAGTATAACCCATTAATATGGTAATACATTGAACAAAGACTTTTCTGTGGCTAAGCAAAATCTTATCTGGCAATGTGTTTATGAACCTGTCTAGTTAGATTTATTTGTTGACAAATGTAAAATCATATTTGCATTCAAAAATATATTAGAAATGTGAGTCTTGTGCTAATTTTCAGCCTACCTACCTTTCACAAGCTTTTGAATTGACCGAACTGTTTACAATTTACATATACATTAATGAGGGTTTGTGGCTATAATGCTAATCTCGAGGCAGTCTTTGAACCAAGTAGTTCTGGTCTCCCTCTCAGTGCAATAGTGAATGAGCCTGGCCTCAGAGGACACTGATAACACTGCACATGTCAAAAAAGAGAAGAATTTTCCAGTCATGTTTCTGGATGTTGTGAACAGTTTCCTTCAATCAATCAATCATATTTATTGAGTACCTACTGAGCCCCCTCTCCCTGCCCCACAGCACGTATGTATATATGTGTATATCTTTAATTCTATTTATTTATATTGATGCCTGTTTACTTGTTTTGATGTCTGTCTCCCCACCTCTAGACTGTAAGCCCGGTGTGGGCAGGAATTGTCTCTATTGCTGAATTCCAAGCGCTTAGTACACACAGTAAGTGCTCAATAAATATGATGGAAAGAATGAATGAATGAATGAATAGGACTATATTAACCACTTGCTTGTGAATGTATAAAAGTTAAAAGATACAATCCATGCCCTTCAGAAATCTCTTCCGGCGGGACACTAGACTGTGGAAAGAAGTGGATGCATTTATGAGTTGGTGCTTAAATAGCCAGGTCCGAAATTTGATATGTGCAGAAGTGCCATGCTTGGTGGATGAATACACAGATTGGTGCAAAAATGCTGAAGTTGTAGTTAGGGGGAGTTGATGAATGTAATGTGAGGCTGGTGGGTAAGAAATTATTCAGGGAAGGCCTTCTGGAAGAGATGTAATTTCAAAGGCCTTTGATCCAAATTAAGAAGGGTAGGTTAATGCTCAACAGAAATAATGATTGATATGGCATTTGGCATTATGGCATTTGTTAAGCACTTATTATGTGTCAAGCACTGTTCTGAGTGCTGAGGTAGAGACAAGCTATTCAGGCTGGATACAGTTTCTGTCCCACCTGGGACTCACATCCTGACTAAGAGGGAGAAAAGCTGTTTGTTTTTTGTGAAATAAGCTCGGGGACAAATTTTGCACACATTTTTGACCAGAACATTTTTTAATTGATCAAGAAATCATTTTCCTTTCTTGAGAGTCCATCTCCATTCAAATCCAACCAGATCATAGCTCTCCCCACCTTCCAAACTATCCTGAAATCTCATCTCCTTCAGGAAACATTCCCCAATTAATTTTCCTATTCCTGATTATGACCTCAATTATTTTATACTCACAGTGAACTGTAGCCTGTATGTACATTGCAATTTTCATACTCTACGCCACCATATTTTCCCCAACAAATCTTCCACTACTGAAGATAAGGCCCTCCAAGACATACAGAACCTGCCAAAACACAGACACAGCTAGCACCTGTCCCAATTGTTGAGGAAGTCACCGAGACAAACAATGAAAAGTGGCAAAACACCTGCTGAGAAACCTCTTGAGCTCTGCGAGTATAGAGGAGACAGAGAAGCAGCGTGGCTGAGTGGAAAGAGCCCGGGCTTGGGAGTCAGAGGTCGTGGGTTCTAATCCTGGCTCCACCACCTATCTGCTGTGTAACCTTGGGCAATCCACTTAGCTTCTCTGTGCCGCAGTTCCCTCATTCCCTCATCTGTAAAATGGAGATGAAGACTGTGAGCTCCATGTGGGACAACCTGATGATCTTGTATCCCCCCAGCGCTTAGAACAGTGCTTGGCACATAGTGCTTAACATATGCCATCATTATTATATACTTAATACACTTATGGAACCACTTCCTCAAAAATGACACAATCACTGCCATTTTATGCGAAAGATTAAATGGTCAGATGGCAGAAATTATCAAGACATGTTCTCCATTGGTGGCAAGATTCAAATCAGAGTTCTCCTAGCTACTGAAGAAGATCACCAATGGAACACTCCCATAATCACATTCTGGCTTCAGGTCACAGCGTGACACACTGGCTATGATATGTGTAATGCATCAGACACAGAAAAAGTGCAGTGAGCAGCATCAAGATATCTGGACTGCTTTCACTGAGGTTTTGAAAGCTTTGGACAGCATCAATAAATCAAGGCTGCAGAAATTGCTCAGTAAATTTGGCTACCATGAGAAGTTCATTAAGATTCTGAGACTGCTTCCTGATGGCATGGTTGGTTGGGTCCAGACTTGGCCTGCCATGCCCAATCCATTCCCCACTTCCAGTGGGATAAGGCAAGAATGTGAAGCAGGCCGCGTCTTATTCGATGTAGTTTACAAAACCATTCTAGAAGATAATAATAATAATGATGGCATTTGTTAAGCGCTTACTATGTGCCAAGCACTGTTCTAAGCACTGGGGAGGATACAGGGTGATCAGGTTGTCCCACATGGGGCTCACAGTCTTAATGCCCAGTTTACAGATGAGGTAACTGGAGGCACAGAGAAGTTAAGCAGTTTGCCCAAAGTCACACAGCTGACAAGCAGCGGAGCCAGGATTTGAACCCATGACCTCTGACTCCCAAGCCCGTGCTCTTTCCACTGAGCCACAAGATGCAACAAGAGGCCTGGATATAGATTTTTAATGTGCTTTTGCTAGGAAACAATTCCAACTCAGCAATTCAACTCCAACTCCAACTGAGCACAACACAGACTATATCAACAGACGTTCAAGAGCTGTTCTACACCAATGAATGCATTCATTCATTCAATCGTATTTATTGAGCGCTTACTGTGTGCAGAGCACTGTACTAAGCACTTGGGAAGTACAAGTTGGCAACATATAGAGATGGTCCCTACCCAACAACGGGCTCTCCTGCATACATAAATGCTGTGGAACTGAGGGAGGGGTGACTAAAGAGGGCAAATCCAAGGGAGAAGCAGAAAGGAGGGTTTAGTCAGGGAAGGCCTTTAGTCAGAGAAGTGGTGTGACTTAGTGGCAAGAACCCGGACGTGGGTTCTAATCCCGGCTCTGCCACTTGTCTGGTCTGCTGTGTGACCCTGGGCAAGCCACTTCACTTCTCTGCACCCCAGTCCCTTCATCTGTAATCTTGAGGCATAAGATGACATGAAAATAAATGATTGTAAATTGCTTTCCTGAACCAGTCAGGCATTACAAGAAAACTGAGATAATGTATCAGCCTGCATCAGGGTAGCTGTATATTCAACAACAACAAAAATATCTGTATTGAGGTATCACATGTTGTGCTAACTTCCTAGTATAAATAACTATCATTAGTAATCATGCTATTAGCATGGCCTAATTGAACAAATACGGGACTGGAAGTCAGGGGAGCTGGGTCCTAATCACAGCTCCACCACTTGCTTACTGTGTGACTTTGGGCAAGTCACTTCACTTCTCTATGCTGTTTCCTCACCTGTAAAAAAATGGGGAGTAGATAAGGGCTTACCAAATACTAAAGTTGTTATTGTTATCCTGGGGATAAAGCATTCCCAAAGATAAAAAAAGCAGTGTGGCTCAGTGGAAAGAGCACGGGCTTTGGAGTCAGAGGTCATGAGTTCAAGTCCTGGCTAAGCCAATTGTCAGCTGTGTGACTTTGGGCAAGTCACTTAACTTCTCTCCGTGTTTCAAGGGTGAAGCAGCGTGGCTCAGTGGAAAGGGCACAGGCTTTGGAGTCAGAGGTCATGGGTTCAAATCCCGGCTCTGCCACTTGTCAGCTGTGTGACTTTGAGCAAGTCACTTCACTTCTCTGGGCCTCAGTTACCTCATCTGTCAAATGGGGATGAAGACTGTGAGCCCCCCATGGGACAACTTGATCATCTTGTAACCTCCCCAGTGCTTAGAACAGTGCTTTGCACATAGCACTTAATAAATGCCATCATCATTATTATTATTATTATTCTCTGGGCCTCAGTTCCCTCATCTGGAAAATGGGGATGAAGACTGTGAGCCCCCCGTGGGACAACCTGATCACCTTGTAACCTCCCCAGCGCTTAGAACGGTGCTTGGCACATAGTAAGCGCTTAATAAATGCCATTATTACTATTATAATAATAAAAGAAAGCATTGACACTCTGAAGGCAACTGTAGGGTGGCTCATAAAATAACCACCTGAAGTAATATGGGAATATATAGTGACATAAATTGCTGGCAATCCAGGGGGTCAGGTTTTCAGTCAATACTGTTTAGTCACTAAATACAGAACTCATCCTCTGTTTTTCTGGGGGTGGGAATAGATGCAGTATTTCATTTTTTTGCTTATTTTTATGGCACTTGTTAATTGCTTACTATGTATCAAGCATGATTTTAAGTGCTGGGGAAAATACAAGTTTGGTTAGGTCAGATACACTCCCTGTCCCAAATGAGGTTCACAGTATAAGTAGGAGGGAGAACAGGTACTGAATGCCCATTTTACATATGAAGAAACTGAGGCACAGAGAAATTGAGTGACTTGCTCAAGCTCACAGAGCAGACACGTGGCAGAGCGAGGATTAGAAGCCCGGTCCTCTGACACCCAGGTTCCTGCTCTTTCCAATTGGCTATGCTGCTTGTAATTAAAATGTGCTTACCATTCTGCTCATTGATAGGTGGTTAAAATATAGTACACCTGAGTGACTTTAAAAAGTGCATTGTTAAAAGTCTGATAAAGCATAAAGCAACATCTGTGCCAACCAACTTGTAAAGTAAATCAGATAAAAGCACCTAGAAATTAATTAGTAAATAGTAAATTGCCTGAGACTCTGGGGAACCCTCCAAGTGATATTTTAGAATCCACCATGGACATCTCTGGGCTGTGGTGTGTGGAGATACCAGGGAAAGAAGCATCAGACTTCAGAAGCTGCCAAGAATCCACAAATGCAGCCAGAGGAGTTACCTCAGGAAACCCAGAAGTAGCAAAAACAGCACCAGAGCATTTTCCTGATGCAGTAGAAAGAGGGTTTCTTCCCACGTCTCTGTGCTCAACTCTCTGTTCTTCACCCGGGTGGCGAGACCTGTTTGGTAAAGAGCAGCTGAAGTCGTTGGTTTACTCCCTTTTCAGTTTCCTGCCCTTGGGAGCTGGACATCCCCATAGATCATGGTTCCAGGCCCAGGATTTCTGCAGAGGCCTGTCCTCATGCAGACAGAACTACCCCACCATCCAAGCTCTGGGGTCAGCGGGGGATGGCTTGAGGACTGGAGTCTCCAACATTCGCCTTGCCCCACATGCTCCTCTCCAGGGGAGAGGGTTGGGGTTCAGTAGCCCAGTGACACGGCTCAAAGCTGCCTCTCCACTAGAGCTCCTGGACTTGGGGAGGCAGGTTGGGGGTGGGCTGGGGATTGCTACTGCCAAAACTCACTGTCTCCCCCCCCCCCCAACCCCTGGTATGAAACTAGAATTGGGGATGGTGGAGCTGAGCGGTTGTTGTTACTGCTGCTGTTTGGAGTTTTGTCCCCTCTCTTAGCCTTTCTTTCTCACTGTCTCTATTCTTCCCTCCTCCCCCATCCCACCTTAGTGTGAGAACCCCTTTTGGACCAAGGATCCAATCTGAAATTCTCTTCTGATATCTTCCCCAGCATTTGGCCCATTCTAAGCCTCAGTGACTATGATGGATAATTTGATTGCGATGTCTGTGCCCGACCTCTCCCAAGGCAGGGTCTGCGGGGGTCCTGAGACCATAGGTTGATAGTATCTTGCTGATACCTATTTTCTGTTCCTCGTTATACAACGGGTTACAATGTTGGGGAAACTTTGCATGCGTAAGTGGCATATGTGACCAGATGGTTTGAGACACATCGTATATTTCATCAGAACTGGTAAGATTAAATGTAGATGAAAATTTATTCATAACTTAACTTTACCCACCTTGTTGCCTGACCTTTGTAGGAGTTGCAGGCTGGATATTTCCTAAGCATGTGCTTTGGAGGCCACAGTAGGTGCATGAGTGACTTGCATGTGTTTTTAATGTGAACCACTCATCCCATTGGCACCACACATAGTAACTCCCTTAATCTCCGCATCCTCATGGTGGTTGGGATTATTCTGTGCAACTCTAGGAGCACAACACTGACTGTGGATTTGGTTAATTACTAGTGGTCCAAGTAATTAAGGACATGAGCCCCACTGATGGTTATGGAGATTCGACCCTCAGGCAAGAGGAATGGAACAGAATAAAGCCAAATGGAAGCAAAGTACTGTGTTTTCCTTCTGACAACCAGCAGTATTGAATCCCTGGATTATTTTGGGCTGAAGCTTAAATATTTGGCTCTCTGGTTTATTTAGAGATCCTAAATTTTAATCTGGGGCAGGCAAGAGAAAATGTGAGATCACAGTTCTATATTCTAGCCACCTTCTTTCCCGACTCCCTGAAATGAGAGGTTTGATTTCCTTGTGATTAAGATAATGCAACAGTAGTGTTTTTGTTACCAATTCCTAAATGTTCTTTTGCTTCTCTCTTTCTCTCTCTCTCTCTCTCTAAGCCCCCTCTTTGTTCTGTGGCTTTTCTTTTGTAACTCCTCCAGACTGCAGCTTTGTTCCCCCCTCCTTCACTCCTTTCTGGTCAGGTACTGCTTTACTGCTTTAATATTTCTGCTCAACTTGCTTCTGGTTTGCAAATTCAATGTTTGTACCTATGTGTTATGGGCAATTCAGGCCAATGCATCTTTGTCAGATAGTGTGTTACAGCCAGAAACGTATTCTCTTCAAACTCAAAGTCAATCCTTTGCAGGACTTTAGGCTTATCTAATGTTTGAAATGGTTTCAGGGGGGCTCTTCTGTGGCTTTGGGTTGAGCTTGGGGAAGGGGCAATATGGATAGGCAATAGCTCTTATTAGGCAGGAAATAGGTGTCATAACCTCTTTTCTCTTGCTCTGTGAAAGTTACATTAGTCACAGGCTCTCGTAGAAAGGGTGAGGGCTGCTTGTCATCTATCTTTTGGTCCAGCAACCTGGAGCTGTGCCCTTGACTTTTTCTGACTACCGCAGAGAGTGGTTGCTCCCATCCATTTGGGCAGGACTTGTGAAATTACTACTTATGTAACACCCTTACCCCCAACAACCCTCAGTGGGTGGTAAGTAGGTAATACTATTTTTTTTCTCCCCAACGACCAAACCACAAGATCAAGGTTCCAGTAATGTAGGACAGGTTCTGTTTTGAATCACATGTACTGCTTGGTAGAGTGCATTGCACCCAGTGGGTGCTCAATATATACCTCGCTAGTATCATTAAGGCCATTTATTAATGGTATAATGCATAAAATAGTCTCCTTTTTGTTTGGCCTATTTATGAAATTAATCCTTATGTTTGCAGCCAGAAATTTAGAGACATTTCTAGAGCAAGATAGACTTGGTCCAGATTTTATCCTAAATTAGATTGTGGGCCAATCCTTTTCAGTGTTACAGTTTATAATTGTTATTGACTCTAGCAATATAACAACAGAAACTCTTACAATGATAACCTATGGGAAAAGCCATTTTTCCATTTGTCACTTTGCCTTTTTATAAGTTCTTTTATGTACTGTTTAGGTTATATAAAGTGCTACGCACCTCAGGTGTGTCATTCTCAGAAACTCTTGAAGTGTAATTGAACATACTCTATAATATCAGAAAGCAACAGGCAGGGAAGGTATTGTAAACACATTATGAAACACTGTGGACTGGCAAAAGCACACAGGTTGGAAGTAAATTCCTTTTTATGAACTGGAACAGTCAAGATAAAATTTTTCTTTCAGTCCCTGAATTGCAGGTTTTGCCTAGGATAGACTGTTCTGAATGATATCTGATTTCTTTGTCATCCAAAGAGGCTGTAGTGCAAGGGTAATTCTGTTGGAGGGAAAGAAGTTTAGGTGTACTGTGGGTATCTCTTGGGGAATTTGTTCCACTCTTTTATGATCTGTTTGTGATGGCACTAAGATTATGTAATGATCAATCCCAGTGTGACTGGAGTGTAACTATAAAGGGAGATTTAACTGGAGAAGGGGCTACAGGCAGTTTTACTGTCCCCAGTGGGGATAATTTCCTGTTGAGCCATTGTCAGATGATAGGGATAACTCAGCTGCTTTAACTAGATAAGATTTGACTTCAGGTTTTATCCTGAAATTGTAATGCTTAATGTGATTCTAATTTTTTTTTTATAATAACCTATAAAAACTTAATGCTACAATGATTTCAAATCTCAGGCTCCTCATGTACAAATTAGTTATCTAAAACATTTGGCATATAACTGGAAGGTTTACTTGCTTAAGTGTAACACTAACACAATGGTCTTTCTTGACTCTGAAAACTCCAAAAGAGCTTTTATGGCTGAAATCTGAGACTTAGCCAGGCACGTATCTGCTTAAAAAGTGGGCACTGCTTTCCAGTTTGTGCCATTATTGGTGGTTTAAACTGGAAGGTAATCATTTTTCAATCGATCATTACTGTGCATTATATTAGTATGGATAGTCAGGTGCATAGTTGGGTGGTAACTCTTGTTTCCCTTGTTCGTTTCAGTGTTAAGCCCCAAAATTCTGGGCATAGCCATAGCGCGGTATGATTTCTGTGCAAGAGACATGAGAGAACTTTCCTTGCTGAAAGGAGACATAGTGAAGATTTACACGAAGATGAGTGCCAATGGCTGGTGGCGAGGAGAAGTAAATGGAAGAGTAAGTTACACTCTTCCTCTCACCTCCCTTTATGCGCTACTCATGTTGATTTTCTTTTGTATGGTATTTGTCAAGCACCTACTAATTGCCAGGCACTGAACTAAGTGCTGAGGTAGATAGAGAAGCAGTGTGGCTCTGGAAAGAGCATAAGCTTGGGAGTCAGAGGTCGTGGGTTCTAGTCCCGCCTCTGCCACTTGTCTGCTGTGTGACTCTGGGTAAGTCACTTAACTTCTCTGTACCTCAGTTACCTCATCTGTAAAATGGGGATTAAGACTGTGACCCCCATGTGGGACAACCTGATTACCTTGTATCGACCCCAGTGCTTAGAACAGTGCTGACACATAGTAAGCGCTTAACAAATACCACCATTATTATTACAAGCTATTCAGGTTGGACACAGTCCTTGACCCACATAAAGGCTCATTGTCTTCATCCCCATTTTACAGATGAGGTAACTGAGGCACAGAGTAGTGAAGTGACTTGCCCAAGGTCACACAGCAGACAGGTGGAAAAGCCAGTATTAGAACCCAGGTCCTTTGATTCCCAGTGCCGTGCTCTTTCCACTGGGCCATGTTGCTTCTCTATATGAGTTTGGAGTCTCACCTCCACCCATTATCCATCCTACTGAATGCTGGGAAAGAGGTGTTAACCCCGAATACTCTGCCTGGCACCCAAACTGGACCTGACTGGGAACCTGGAATGATGTCCCGAGTCCTGTAATGCTTCCAAATGAGCATACTGTGTGGTGGAAGCTCCGTCTTCCAAAAGATACCGGACTTCAGTCACAACGAGTAGTGGGAGGAGGGCCAGTGGGTGACTATGTTGAAAGGTGTTTGGTATCCAACCCTCTTGTTTACTAAGGTTTACTTTCCTTTTAGGTGGGCTGGTTCCCTTCAACCTACGTGGAAGAGGATGAATGAATTCTATCTGGATCTTACGTTGTGGAGCAGAGATTTCAGGAAACGGAAAAGTCCCACTGAGCATAATGCATATTAGAAAAGCTGCCTTCCTTCCCTTCCCACCTCAGTGGAGGAATTTCTAGATATGCCTGTGCTGACAGGCTGTTGGCTGCCCAGAGCCACACAGACAACACCCACCTGTCCATTAGCATCATCAGGGACAAGCCCAGATCTTCTATTCCCTTCCCAGAAAAGCCCTGCAGGCACCGAATGGCACACCATAAATAGCTACAATTGGCAAATGCTTCATGATTCCTCCCTATTTTTTTATCAGACTCTTTGATATCAAGAATCGTAGACTTCTTATCATTTTGATTATTTCCTGCACCTACAGAAGATGGTGGTTTTGTCACGCAGGAAGCTTTCAAGAAATGTTCCATGTCACTTGGCTTAAAACATCGATCAAGAGTACTCCTCACTTCACTACCACCTGAACACCTCCAATATGTGTTGCTGTTAATAGAAATTGGTGACTACCGATATTCTTAAAATGATGGTGGTGGTTTTAACTGACTTGTTGATGTTCTACTTATCTTCCTAAGTTATTTTTATGTGAAGACCAGTGATCTTCCCGGGCCCTGATTATCAAATCCTTAAAGCAGTCACTAGTTTTTCCTTTTGGGAGTTTTGTGCTCAAGTCTCTGAAACAGAATTTTCTGGATGGAATCAGGGAGGCGGCAGGTAAAAGATCACCATGGTTACTTGTAAAGAGCTAGATACAGTGGTTGGTCTCCTTAATGTATACTTTTTTGCCAGCAAGAAACACATTGTTTGGTTTTGAAACTGGAAGATCATTGCTTGCCACATCAACGTCAATTCAGATGACTGAAGCATTTTTATTATCACAGCTCTTTGTGAATGCACTTTTGGAAGGTCAGTAGAGAAATACACTTCAGTCCCCATGGCCCTGGATTTCAGGGGCCGGCAAAAAGCAGTCCTCAGTGTTTCAGTGCTTTCTGTACTTTGCCTACCTTGAAACTTGTCTTTCAAACTGCTGGCCATCCTCTTTACCCTCAACCATATGTGTCCTCAAGATGGATATGAACTGTCTAGTAGATGAGAGTGACTTTATTATCCCACTCCAAGTCAGATGAAATGTTGGAACAGTATCTGATCCCGGTTGATGAGGGAAAGAACAGTATTTTGAAAGCTGTGGAAAATCCCGTTTTGAATTTAGAAGTTAAATTTTTGAAGAAGTTATATTGGTAACAGCTCAAAAAATATGAATGATCTATAAACACTCATCTGAAACTTGGGCTGGGATGAAATAGTCTCTCATATTTATGGATAGTGATATGGTGTTACACCTGAACCACATTCTTCCTGGAAGATTTGCCTCTATCAGAGTCTTCTCTCCTGAGTTATCTTTCCAGGAGGTTTACCTCAGAATTATGTTAACTGTGATTGTGTTAGAAACATTACTTGATGGACCCAGAGTATTTGTAAATATGTATAGAAATCCAAAAGCATATTTTGTAAACTGATCTGTACATTAATATAAGCTTGCAGAATGGATATCTTCTGTAATATACAGTATTATTGGCTACTATGTATCTATGGAATGTTTTGTGTATTTTTCTCTGGGGGTAATTTTGTCCAGATAGAAACGTGTGTATACTGTATCATTGTGTGCATTGGATATTTTGGCAAGAAGTCTCCCTACCCTTTAGGATTGATTTTGGCTTTTCATTTTAGCATTTCAAGGGCCTGTTGCTTACCTGGTAGATGGTATTAGAGCCTGTCTAGATTCCTTCTTTTGTACGAACTATCCAGCTGCTTATTTTTTCATTCGTGTTTAATGCCCTGTATTGAAAAGTTCAGTGCTGCATATTCATGTACATTTTGAATACCAAAGACATACTAAGTATTCTAGAACCACTGCTTTTACACATGCTTGGACTTGCCTGAATACAGACTTTGAAATCACACAGTGAATTAGTTCAACTCTTTAATGTGAAATATTATGTAAATATGTCAATAACAATAAACTAGTCATGACATGTTTTAAGTTCACTTGTCAAAGACTGAAGTCTCTTTTCATTTTGAGATTCTTTAAGCAATTGCAGTCAGTCAACTGTACTTCATGAGCACTTACTGCGCGCAGAGCACTGTACTAAGTGCTTGGGAGAGCACAATACAACAATAAACAGACACATCCCCTACCCGCAACAAGCTTACAGTCTAGAGGGGGAGACAGACATTAGTATCGATAAATAAATTACCAATATGTACATAAATGCTGTGGGTTGGGGGCAGGGGGATGAATAAAGGGAGTAGGTCAGGATGACACAGAAGGGAGTAGGAGAAGAGGAAGGGAAGGCTTAGGGAAGGCCTCTTGGAAGAGATGTGCCTTCAATAAGGCTTTGAAGGCAGGCAGAGGGGAGGAGGGAGTAACTGTCTGTCAGTTATGTGGAGGGAGGGACTTTCAAGCCAGAGGCAGGACATGGGTGAGAGGTTGGCTCAAGATAGACGAGATCAAGGTACAGTGAGAAGGTTAATATTAGAGGAGCAGGTTGTAGTAGGAGAGTAGTGAGGTGAAGTAGGAGGGGGTAAGGTGATTGAGTGTTTTAAAGCCAATGGTGAGGAGTTTTTGTTTAATGTGGCGGTGGATGGGCAACCATTGTAGCTTCTTAAGAGCATATCCTTAACATTTTTTGTAGAAAAATGATCCGGGCAGCAGAGTGAAGTATGGACTACAGTGGGGAGACAGGCGGCAGGGAGTTCAGTGAGGAGGCTGATTCAGTAGTCAAGGCAGGAGAGGATAAGTGATTGGATTAATGTGGTATCAGTTTGGATGGAGAGAAAAGGGCAGACTTTAGCACTGTTATGATGGTGGAACTTACAGGATCTAGCGATGGATTGAATATGCAGGTTGAATAAGAGAGGAGTCAAAGATAATGCTAAGGTTACGGGGTTGTGAGACAGGAAAGATGGTGGCGCCATCTACATTGATGGGAAAATCAGGGAAAGGAAGGGTTTGGGTAGAAAGATAAGTTCTGCTTCAGACATGTTAAGGTTGAGGTGATGGGAGGAAGGCAGGAGGAAAAGTGAAACTGCAGAAAGTGACAGATCAGGGCTGGAGATGAAGATTTGGGCATCATCCACATGAAGGTGTAGTTGAAGTCATGTGAGCTAATGAGTTCTCCAAGGGAGTGGGAGTAAATGGAAAATAGAAGAGGACCCAGAACCGAACCTTGAGGGACACCCACAGTTCGCTGGTGGGAAGCAGAGGAGGAGCCCGTAAAAGAATCTGAGCATGAATGACCAGAAAGATAAGAGGTAACCCAAAAGATGACAGCATCAGTGAAACCAAGGTTAGATAATGTTTTTGGTAAAAGGAGGTTATCGGCAGTGTTGGAAGCAGCTGAGAAGTCAAGGAGGATTAGGATGGAATAGAGGCCATTGGATTAACAAGAAGGAGATCATTTGTGACCTTTGAGAGTGCAGTTTCTGTGAGTGAAGGGGACTCAAGCCAGATTGGAGGTGGTCAAAGAGAGAATTGGAGGTGAGAATCTTGATAAAGCAGGTGTAGACAACTCGCTCAAGCAGTTTGGAAAGGAATGGTAGGAGAGAGCAGTGGGGTCAAGGGAGGGATTTTTTGGGGGGGAATGGGGGAGACATGGGCATGTTTGAAAGCAGTGGGGAAGAAGTCATTGGAGAGTGAAGAGTTGAAGATAGCCGGGGGGCGGGGGGGAGAAGTGAGGGGGCAAGTGTTTTGATATGATGCCAAGGAATGGGGTTAGATATACAGGTGGAGGGAGTGGATATTGAAAGAAGGCAGGATATTTCCTCTTCAGATACTGCTGGGAAAGATGGGTGAGTTGAAGAAGGGTCAGGAGAGGGGAGGAAGTGGGAAGGTGAGATTTTAGGGAGACCACACTCAATAGTGTAAGTTTTCTCAGTAAAGTAGGTGGCCAGGTCATTAGGGGCAAAGGATGGAGAGGTGGGGGGCTGGGGGTTTGAGGAGGGCGTTCAACAACTGGAACAACTGGCGAGGACAATGTCCATGGGTGTCAGTTGCACCAACTCACATGAAAGTATTTTGATTAAGAAATAATTATTACTCATATAGCATCTAGCAGAAGGATTGGCATTTCCTCCCATGCATGACAGAGGTGGTAGGCAGGTAATCTTTCTGGGCACAACAGCCCCTGACTGTTGTCTCCCCACCACTATTTATGCTTCTTTCTTGCTTTCTTCACCACTGTTTCTCTCTTACTCTCTAGTGCCCTGCTGACTCTGTGGAAAAAAATCTCTGTGACTCAAGCAATAACCCAACATGTATTGCTTTACAGGAATGGGGACCATGGATGATGAAATGTGCTTGAGGAAAAAATGGTCAATTTAACAAATTCTTCACTTTTTCATGGTATTTGGTAAGTGCTTACTAAGCATTGGGGTAGATAAAAGATATTCATTCATTCATTATTTGAGCGCTTTCTGTGTGCAGAGCACTGTACTAAGCGCTTGAGAAGTACAAGTCAGCAACATATAGAGACGGTCCCTACCCAACAACAGGTTCACAGTCTAGAAGGGGGAGACAGACAACAAAACATGTAGACAGGTGTCAATCATCAGAACAAATAGAATTAAAGCTTTATGCAAATATCAGGTTGGACACAGTCCCTGTCCCACATAGGGCTCCCAGTTTTAATCCCCATTTTACAGATGAGGTAACAGGCACAAAAAAATGAAGTGATTTGCCCAAAGTCACACAACAGACAGACAGTAGTGGACATAGGATTAGAACCCAGATCCTCTGAATCCCGGCCCCATGCCCTTTCCATTAGGACATGGTGCTTCCCCAGTTTTTTGATTAGAAAATTGTTTCCCCATTTTCATCTACCTCTTTCTCAGTTAGAATACTAGTCTTCTCATAAACTAATTTTCTATGATCACACGTCCAGACCAAAAATAACATATACTGAATGTACTAATGAATTTTACTACAATTAATGGACCAAGAAAGGACTGGTCAGAAAGTAAAGACTTCATGTTTTTATCTTCCTCATCAATCACTCAGTGGTATTCAGTGAGTGCTTACTGTGTACTAAATGCTGGGGAAAGTACAATATAGTAAGTAGACATGATCCCTGCACCCAAAGAGTTTGCAATTTATCAGGGGAGCTTAGTAGCGGCTGCAGAAACAATTCCGGCTGAGCCCTTTGAATTTCCAGACATATGGATGGGCTGCTAAGCTTCATACCTAAATCAAGCAGATTGGGCACAGCCCTTTGACATATGTTCTTAGCAGTGATCTTGCATATATCAGTATTGTCAGCTTCTGGATCTGAGTTAAACTAAAATAAACTTTTCTATCCAGCCTGCTGGAGCATGGCAGGTATCTGCTTGCCAAGATTCCATTTAAGGGTGTTGACATTATTATCATATACTAATATTATTATATTTTCTCCTGTGAATCGATGCCTTAGCGTGGCAGGAGAATTTGCATACGCTGATGAAGCTTAGAGCTATGTCATATAGGCCACCCATAATGGAAAGGTCTAAGCGTAAGTCAGATTAAATTCACCTGTGCTGGACAGCAAGAGCATAGGAAATGAATCAATCAATTGTATTTATTGAGCGCTTACTGTGTGCAGAGCACTGTACTAAGCTCTTGGGAAGTACAAGTCGGCAACACATAGAGACAGTACCTACCCAACAGCGGGCTCACAGTCATAGGAGGGTGATAAAAATATTGATCCAAGACAACGGCAGAGACGCAAGTTTCTGCTGTGTAGAAGGCAGCAATGGTAAACAACTTCCATATTTATACCAGGAAAACTCTATTCATTCATTCATTCAATCGTATTTATTGAGCGCTTATTGTGTGCAGAGCACTGTACTAAGCGCTTGGGAAGTACAAGTTGGCAACATATAGAGACGGTCCCTACCCAACAGTGGGCTCACAGTCTAGAAGGGGGAGACAGAGAACAAAACAAAACATATTAACAGAATAAAATAAATAGAATAAATATGTACAAGTAAAATAAATAGAGTAATAAATACATACAAACATATATACAGGTGCTGTGGGGAAGGGAAGGAGGTAAGGCGGGAGGGATGGAGGGGGAGAGGAAGGAGGGGACTCAGTGTGGGAAGGCCTCCTGGAGGAGGTGAGCTCTCAGTAGGGCCTTGAAGGGAGGAAGAGAGCTAGCTTGGCGGATGGGCAGAGGGAGGGCATTCCAGGCCAGCGGGATGACGTGGGCCAGGGGTTGGCAGCGGGACAGGCAAGAACGAGGCACGGTGAGTAGATTAGCGGCAGAGGAGTAAGTGCTCAACAAAGGCCACAAAAGACAAACAAATGCACATCAAAGTTCTTAAGGGGGAGGTGGCGGGGAGCCCGCGCGGCCTACTATGAATACACATACAAGAATGGCCTTATGACAGAAAATGGGATGTTCTGAAGAGGATATGTCCATGTAGTCACTATGAGTCAGAAACGATTCGACTGCATTTGAAAAAGAAAAATAATTATATTACATTATGTTATTATTCCAGTTAATAAGGGAATGTTCTGGGAAATTTTAAGAAGGAACGATATTAGGGAAAGTCTGAAATAACTAAAGGAAGGTGGTCTAATAGAATTATAAGCTGTTAAAACACCATTTTAGAAATGGATGTGAAAGATATAATAATAATGATGGTATTTGTTAAGCGCTTACTATGTGCTAAGCACTGTTCTAAGCACTGGAGTAGATACAAGGTAATCAGGTCTTCCCATGTGGGGCTCACAGTCTTCATCCCCATTTGACAGATGAGGGAACTGAGGCCAGGAGAAGTTAAGTGACTTGCCCAAGGTCACACAGCTTGGCTTGACAAGTGGCGAAGCTGGGATTAGAACCCATGACCTCCGACTCCCAAGCCCAGGCTCTTTCCACTAAGCCACACTACTTCTCTTGTGCTACAGAAAAAAAAAAACAGACAACCATATAGAAAATGTGCTTGGCTAACTGAGAAAGTAAAAGTGGCAAATAGAGTGGGAAAAGTCCTCTTCCAAAATGGAAATCTCAGCTGAGTGAAGGGAAAAATAGCAAAGTCCACGAAGAGTCTCAGGTCAGTGGACTTAGACAATTAGGTGGGTCAAAAAGGAGTTTGAAAAGCATTTTGCAAGGGGTGCCAAAACTAATATTAAAAGATTCTTCAAAATCAGGAGGCTCTTTGGGGAGTTAATGAGGCTAACTAATGATCATAGGGTAAAAGGTTGCACTCAGAGATTAACTAATTTGTTACTGAGGAAGTTGTTCTCATATCCAAATTATTTTTTGTAGCATAATTTGTTACTGCTCTTCTAATAAAAAACATAACCCACAGGGGGAAATTCAGCATGGTTTGTGAAAGGGAAATCATGCATGACTAAAATGCTGAAATTTATTTGAAGGAATCCACATAAGCCCGCAACCTTGGTGTCATCCTTGACTCTGCTCTCTCAATCGCCCCACACATCCAATCCATCACCAAAACCTGCCGGTCTCACATCCACAACATTGCCAAGATCTGACCTTTCCTCACCATCCAAACCGCTATCTTACTGGTTCAATCTCTCATCCTATCCCGACTGGATTACTGCATCAGCCTCCTTTCTGATCTCCCATCCTCCTGTCTCTCTTGCTTCAATCTATACTTCACTCTGCTGCCCGGATTATCTTTGTACAGAAACACTTTGGGCATGTCACTCCCTCCTCAAAAATCTCTCCAATGGTCGCCTATCAACCTTTGAATCAGGCAAAAACTCCTCAGTCTAGGTTTCAAAGCTCTCCATCACCTCGTCTCCTCCTACCTCACCTCCCTTCTCTCCTTCTACAGCCCAGCCTGCACACTCCACTCCTCTGCCGCTGCAAACCTCCTCACTGTGCCTCGTTCTCGGCTGTTCGGCCATCGACACCCAGCCCACATCCTTCCCCTGGCCTGGAATGCCCTCCCTCTGCTAAGCTAGCTCTCTTCCTCCATTCAAAGCCCTACTGGTAGCTCACCTCCTCCAGGAGGCCTTCCCAGACTGAGCCTCCCCCTTTTCCTCTATTCCTCCTCCCCTCCCCATCGCCCCACTCCCTCCCTCTGCCCTACCTCCTTCCCCTCCCCGCAGCACTTGTATTCATTCATTCAATCATATTTATTGAGCACTTACTGTGCACAGAACACTGTACTAAGCGCTTGTACATATTTATCACTATTTTATTAATGATGTGTATATAGCTATAATTCTATTTATTCTGATGGTATTTACACCTGTCCACTTGTTTTGTTTTGTTGTCTGTCTCCCCCTTCTAGACTGTGAGCTGGTTGTTGGGTAAGGACCATCTCTATATGTTGCTGATTTGTACTTCCCAAGTGCTTAGTACAGTGCTCTGCACACAGTAAGCACTCAATAAATATGACAATGAATGAACGAATAGAAGGGACAAAATCAATTTAGATTTGTTTCAAAGATCTTTACAAGGATCTACAATAACAGCTTTTCAGAAAACTGAGTCCTATGGTTTGAGGGGAGATTCTGTGGTGGATAGAAATGAATGAATGAATAGAAGGGACAAAATCAATTTAGATTTGTTTCAAAGATCTTTACAAGGATCTACAATAAAAGCTTTTCAGAAAACTGAGTCTTATGGTTTGAGGGGAGATTCCGTGGTGGATGGAATACCAGTTAGTGATCAGTAATAATAATTATTGTAAATGTTAAGTGCTTACTATGTGCTGAGCACCATTATAAGCGCTGGGTTAGATACAAGGTAATCAGATTGTCCCACATGGGGCTCTGAAGCCCAGAGAACTGAAGTGACTTGCCCAAGGTCATACAGCTGACAAGTTGTGGAGTCAGGATTAGAATCCATGCCTTCTGACTCCCAAGCCTGGGCCCTTGCCACTAGAACAGAGGTTCTAGATAAAAGTCCATTTACAGGAAAGGGAGGTATAATGTGGGGTTCTCCAAGTATCAGGACACCAGGACTATTTTACTGTAACACCTCTAAAATGATCTGGAAAAGGGACAGGGCTTTGAATGGTAATTCTTGTATTTGTAAAACTGTTCCTTTGCGTCAAGCAGCACGACCTAGTGGAAAGAGCACTGGCGGACCTTGGGGTCAGAGGACATGGGCTCTAATCCCAGCTCTGCAATTACTTGCTGTGTGACATTGGGTAAGTCACTTGACTTCTCTGTGCCTGTTTCCTCGACTGTAAAATGGGGATTCAGTACCTTTTCTCTCTCCTACTTAAACTGTGAACCCCATGTGGGACGGGGACCATGTCCAACCTAATTGACCTGAGCCTATCCTAGCACATAGAACAGTGTTTGACACATAATAAACGCTTAACAAATACCGTGATAAAAAAGCACTGTTCTAAGTACTGGGATAGATACAAGTTAATTAGGTTGAACAGAGTCCCTGTTCCCCCATGGAGCTCACAGTCTAAAATCTTCCAGTTGCAGATGATACTAAGCCCTTCAATCAATCAATCAATCAATCATATTTATTGAGCGCTTACTGTGTGCAGAGCACTGTACTAAGCGCTTGGGAAGTACAAGTTGGCAACATATAGAGACAATCCCTACCCAACAGTGGGCTCACAGTCTAAAAGGGGGAGACAGAGAACAAAACCAAACATGCTAACAAAATAAGTAAATGGAATAGATATGAACAAGTACAATAAATAAATAAATAAATAGAGTAATATCAAGGTTGTGGATGCCATGCGATGGTGATGAATGGCAGGAATTCTCATAAAGCTGAAAGGGATGAAAAATAGCAGATGAGAAAATGGCAGATGAGCTTCAGAGTGTGAAAATTTAAGGGTACATAAGGAAAAAATAATCCCTATACTTACAAAATGATGGGTTCTGTGTTATCAGCCATGATTCAGGAAAGTGATCTTGAAGACATTGTCTGTTCTTTAAATACTCAGGCCTATGTGTAGCAACAGCCAAAGAGGCCACCTCTTTGGATCCTCAGACAGCCTCAGAAAGGCTTCGAAAAAATCGTAATGATGATTGTGTTAAGTGCTCACCATGTGCCAAGAGTGTACTAAGCACTGGAATAGATACAAGATAAGGTTGTTGGACTCAACCCCTGTCTCACATGGTGCTGACTCACAGTCTAGGTAGGAGAGAGAACAGGTTTTGAATCCCCATTTTACAGAGGAGGAAACTGAAGCACAGAGAAGCTAAATGGCTTATCCAAAGTCACACATAGCAGGTACATGGCAAAGCCAGAATTAGAACTCAGGTCTTCCAACTCCAAGGTTTATGCTCTTTTCACTGGGCCATGGTGCTTCTTGAAAACAAAGGCAATGGTTCACCACTATATAAAACATGGTATTTCTGTACATGGACTATTATATGTAGTTTTCTTTTATGGTATTTGAAAAGCACTTGCAGTGTGCCAGGTACTGTACTAAGCACTGAGGTAGCTACAAGGTAATCTGGTTAGAGACAGTCTATGTCCCAAAAAGGGCTCACAATCTTAATCCTCCTTTTCCAGATGGTAACTAAGGCACAGAGAAGTTGTGACTTGTACAAGATCACACAGCAGACTAGTGGCAGAGCCAGTTCTGGTTGCCAAATCTTAGGAAGATTACAGTAGAGCTGGACTAGTTCAGATGGCAATTAAGATGAGACAGGGGATTGGAGAGTTGTTAATGGAGCTATGTTAGGCAATTTAGAGAAATAGTAGTGATGATTATCGTACTTGTTAATGATTATCATACTAGTTAAGAGCTTACTATATGCCAAATACCATTCTAATTGCTGGGGTAGGTACAAGGTAATCACATTGGACACAATCCCTGTCCCATATGAGGCTCACCGTCTAATAGTATTTATTAATTGCTTACTATGTACAGTGCACTGTACTAAGTGCTGGGAAAGAGTAGACAGGTGGGAATTAGGTAAATACCTAGTCCCTCAAGGAACACCCAATCCCAATATTAGGGGGAGGTGGTAGGCCTGGAGATGGTCACATTGGGAGTAATGAAACAGTAGAACATTGAAACACCAAAAGGGACAAGGATAGATGCTCCATACACGAAAACCCCCCAAAGGTTAGTAGGGCACTGTGGTTAAAGGAGGAGAATTTCTCCTGATGATTCAAGGTCCTCAGTAATGGCACCATCTGTGTGCTCTGCAGCCCAAAGTAATATTCGCGTTCATGAGTTAGAGACTTCTAGGGCAGCTCCATGCATTCAAGTCCACTAACCAGTCCATATTTGGCAATAGCTCAGCGTTGAACATTACTGTCCATTTTACTGGGAAAAGATGCTGGTCTGAGCCTGAAATTTATCTTCCCCTTGCTCTGTAAAGAATCAGAGGATCCTTAGCTAACTTTGGGACCTTTAGGGGAGAGGAACAGCAGTGATTCCCTATTTAATGTCCATCAATAGTAGCAGTAGTAATAGTATTTATTAAGCATTTGCCCTGTGCAGAGCACTGTATTAAGCTCTGGGAGAGAAAGCACAGGTGGAAACTAGACATGGTCCCTGTCCCTCAGTGGTCTCAATCTAATCTTCAAGTGGGGAGAAAAGTACTGGAGACAGACACAACAGGAGTGGTGAAACTTTGAAAGAACAACACAAACAAATTCACAAAATAGGCTCAAAGACTTGGTGGGGATGGAAACATCTGAGGGTGGGTGGGAGCAGATTTTATTCAAGTCCTAGTAAGCATGGGGTAATGCTGGGAACATGCTGGGTGCAGGGATCCTCATGGGAGGGAGGGAAGCTGGCTGTTTCCACGGATGCTTTTCTCAGTGACGACGGAGTGTGAAAAGTGTGAATGAATGTGAAAAGGTTTATAGATATTACAGTCCCTTTTGCCTTAAAATCTTTTGAAACAAAATAGTATAACAAGGAGGTCAGTTTTTATTCACTTAAAACTGGAATGTTTGATCACTTTTAGGTTAGTTTTACAGATATGAATGTGTTTTATGATTACAGAGCTTCCATTTCCCTGCTTATAAAGAGAGGATTAATTCCCTACCCTAATGTGTACTCTTGTACATATCTCCTTTATCTTCATCCTCCTATCAGAAATTATAGTGCTGAGTCTCACCCAAGATTATAAACCCCTTAAAAACAGAGATCATGTTAGCTAATGGCAGAGTCGAGGATGAGACCAACGTTGCGGGCTTCAGAGATGGGAAGGATGGTAGTGCTGTCAACAGTGATGGGACATCAGGGAGAGGGCACAGTTTGGGAGGGAAGATAATGAGTTCAGTCTAGAACATATTGAGTTTAAGATGGTGGGCAGACATCCAGATGGAGATGTCTTGAAGGCGGGAGGAGACACGAGCCTGAAGGGAGGGAGAGAGAGCAGGGGCAGAGATGTAGATCTGGGTGTCATCAGCGTAGAGATGATAGTTGAAGCCGTGGGAGTGAGTGAGTTCACCAAGGGAGTGAGGGTAGATAGAGAACAGAAGGGGACCAAGAACTGACCCTTTAGGAACCCCTACAGTAAGGGGATGGGAGGGGGAGGAGGAGCCCGCAAAAGAGACTGAGAATGAACGGCCGGAGAGATAAGAGGAGAACCAGGAGAGGACAGAGTCTGTGAAGCCAAGGGTGGATAGCGTGTTGAGACGAAGAGGGTGGTCCACAGTGTCAAAGGCAGCTGAGAGGTCGAGGATGATTAAGATAGAGTGGGAGCCATTGGATTTGGCAAGCAGGAGGTCATTGGTGACCTTTGAGAGGGCAGTTTCAGTGGAATGCAGGGGACAGAAGCCAGATTGGAGGGGGTCAAGAAGAGAGTTGGCAATGAGGAATTTGAGGCAGTGGGTGTAGATGAGCCAAAATGAGTGACAGCTGCTACTCTACTTATATTTACCATATGACATTAAATGCTACGATTTTTGTTACCCAACAGCTAATAGCTGATATATACATAGCCATCTGTCCTTTGGCTTATAAGAAGGTGCTGCTGATGGCAAGATTTTTATCTGGGTGTTGGTGTAGCTAAGTTCAAATTCACGAGGCAATCAATAAACCAACAGTACTTGTGGAGCATCTACTGTTTTTTGAGCCCAGTGTACTAAGCACTTGGGAAAGTAGACATAACCATGGCCCTCAAAGAGTTTTTCATTTCACAGGGGGAAAAGACTCTAAAATAATTTACAAAGAGGAGAAAGAAGAAAGAATGGAGCCCCATGAAGGACAGATACTTTGCCCAGTTTGATTATCCTGAATCTAATCCACGGCTTAGCACAGTGCTTTACACATAGTAAACACTTTATAAATACCAACATTATTATTATATGAGTTGGTACTATCAGGGTATATAAGATTAGGCTTAGGTGGTCCTTAAGTGTTGTATACACACCAGGGAGATGAAAATTCAACTGGGGAAGGGCCCCTGGGAGAATAAGTATTTTTTAGTAATCTATGGACTGTTACATTATTGACACTCCAAAGAGCTATTTTCATATGATTGCAGGAGAAATTAGGAAAATGTCTTAAACCAAAATTTCAGAAAGGACCACAATTTACTACTGCAGGTTCTATTATCTGAGAACATTTTACACATTTTTTACCCCTACAAATGAATATATAAAAGTCAATTGTAATATAGGACCTTCTACTGTAAATAATATGCCACGAACTGCAGGACAAGGAGTATTAACCAAAAAGGCATTTGTTAGCCATCGTCATGATTCAAGCCCCTTTTTATTGCTGAGAATTTGTGCATCCTGAGGTAATCCCCAGATCTTTGCCACAAGAACAATATATCTCAAAAACAAGAAATGGAAATAGTCCAATTTGTTGGGTTTCTTTTGGTTAATAGTGCATTCTACCCATATGCTGTGACACAGACCAATTACCCTTTGCTCGTAGGGCTACAGACTGCACACACGTTTCTTCTCTTTGCCCCAGTGGGCAGGATATTTGTTGGGAGATTGTCAGAGTGCAGCAGCAACTGTGTGGTATAGGCTCCAGAACAAACTAAAAGTCTAAGAACTATAGTACTGCCCGAACTTCTTTATGTCCGTGAGACCAGGACCCAGGTGCTCAGGGGATAAAGCTGACTCCTTGAGCAGTTCCATCAGCATCATTTAAGAGCTACAGTAAACATCGAATGGCAAAGCAGTATCATAAAAAATGTAAAGATCGGGAATGAGGTCAGTTTCTTAGTACTGAGGTTCTGCTCACCTCAGCACAGCTTTCCTGGGTAGATAAGTGAGGAAGGAGAGTGACCAACAGCAGAAAACGTAAACAGCTTCTGTGTAGAGAAACAGTGTAACCTAGTGGGAAGAGCACAGCCCTGTGAGTCAGAGGACCTGGGTGCTAATCCTGACTCTCCATTTGTCTCCTGTGTGACCTTGGGCAAGTTACTTAACTTCTCTGTGCCTCACTTCCCTCTTCTGCAAAACCCTCCTACTTAGACTGTGAGCCCACTGTGGGACCTGATTATCTTGTATCTATCCCAGTTCTTAGTACAGCATTTGACACATAGTAAGTGCTTAACAAATACCACAGTTATTGTTATTATTTTTCTTATCAGTCTTATTGAGTTGAAATTAGGAAACTGAAAGCAAGGAGGGCATGTTTTAAGGATATGCTGTTCAATGTTGTATTGTACTCTCCCAAACAACTTAGTACAGTGCTCTGCACACAATGAGCACTCAATAATATGGTTAACTTGACATGGTAAAATAAAGCCTCAGACAGCGCTTCGCCTCAGCTGGAAACTGAGAGTCAGTTGCTGAGGACAGAGCAGTATGGTATGCTGCTACAGCATGGCATGGTGGATAGAGCACAAGCCTGGGAGTAAGGTCATGGGTTCAAATCCTGGCTCTGCCACTTCTCTGCTGTGTGACCTTGGGCAAGGTATTTAATTTCTCTGTGCCACAGCTACCTCACCTGTAAAACAGTGATTGAGGCTGTGAACCCCATGTGGTACAAGGGACTGTGTCCAACTCGGTTTGCTTATATCCACCTCAGTGCTTAGTACAGTGCCTGGCACATAGTAAGCTCTTATATAATGAATGATGACATTTATTAAGCGCTTACTATGTGCAAAGCACTGTTCTAAGCACTGGGGCAGTTACAAGGTGATCAGGTTGTCCCACAAGGGGTTCACAATTTTAATCCCCATTTTACAGACAAGGGAACTGAGGCACAGAGAAGTGAAGTGACTTGCCCAAAGTCACACAGCTGACAGTTGGCAGAGCTGCGATTTGAACCCATGACCTCTGACTCCAAAGCCCAGGCCCTTTCCACTGAGTCACAGCGGCTTCTCCATATATCACAATGATTAAGAAAGGAACAGCCTTTTTGAGCAGAAGCCTTGAAAGAATGAGAAACAAGGCAGTACCACTACCAGGTGCTGCAAACATAGAACTTGATGACACAATAACAGTGCTTGGCACATAGTAAGTGCTTAACAAATACCATCATCATCATCAACAAGGAACAGTCTTTTTGAGTGCACAATGTGGTAAGGATTGTGGACTGTGCATTGGCTTCTACAGCCACACAAGCACTCAAAAGTGAATTTCACCATCAGTGGTGATTTTTTTGACTACATATATTTTTTTCAAAATGGGCCTTATTAGTAGATACTTTAATAATAATAATAATAATGGTATTTGTTAAGTGCTTTCTATGTGTGAAGCACTTTTCTAAGCATGGGGGTGTTGGGGGAATTTTTTGATCTAGAGCCCCTGGGGTCGGTGGAACTTAGCAGCATCAGACAATTCATACATTATTTGCTGTTGGTGTGTACTGATAAGCTCAAAATGCATTAATAGCATGAGCAGTGTCTTGGTAGGAATCAAATTAGTAATAATGATAATGCTTATGATACTTGTCAAGTGCTTACTATATGCCAAGCACTGTTCTAAGCATTGGGTTAGATACAGGGTAATCAGGTTATCCCACATAGGGATCACACTTTTTAATACCCATTTTACAGATGAGATAACTGAGGCACAGAGAAGTTAAGTGACTTGCCCAAGGTCACACAGCAGGCAAATGGGGGAGCCGGGATTAGAACCCACATTCTCTGACTCCCAAACCCGTGCTCTTTCCGTTAACCATGAAACTGTTCCTTCTGAATATCATCTCTTCTGAAAAACAGTTACTTCAACCTTTTTTTTTTAAACTGTATTTGTAAAGCACTTACTATGTGCCAGGAACTGTTCTAAACATTGGGGCAGATACAAACTAATCAGAGTGGACACAGTTCATGTCCCATATGGGGTTTACGGCCTTAATCCCCATTTTAGAGATGAGGCAACTGAGGAACAGAGAAGTGAAGTGACTTGCTCAGGGTGACACAGCAGATAAGTGGCAGAGCCAGGATTAGGACTCAGGTCCTTCTGATTCCAAGGCCTGTGTTCTTTCTACTAGGCCATGCAGCACCTTTAGAGCAAAAATCTGTCTTGCTTCTTATCCAGTTGAGGGTACCTAATTCTGAAAATCAATCAACAGCCTTTGGGTAAGTGTTTTTCCAAGTGATTTTCACTTCCCAGGATAATTACTAGTGGGTGGCATTAGACTTCACTTCTGCCCTCTCTGAACTCTCCTTCACCTTGCCCCGTTTTAAGACTCTTAGGGGTGTGGAAATGGAGAGTTAGAAGAAGGGCCAGAAGAACAAGGTGTTTATCCCATCATAAACCAGCCCACAGACACCCCAGCTCAGACCATGGTGGGTGCACTTGCAAATCCAGGGACCCATATAATTTTGTGGGTCCCCTTGTTCTGACTGGGATGAGTTTGTAAGGGCACTTGTTCTGTCCCCATGGACTTGTTATTACCCATTCTTCCTGCCTCCACAGGGCAGAATTGGGCTTATTTATCACTGTAGTTCGGGCACAGAATCACACCAGGGACCATCCTCTGTAGCATATGTTCACTTACTTTTTTCTGTCCATCCAGATCCAAGGAAGTATGATATATATCTACAGATCCCAGGGCTTAACGAGTGAAGGGCCTAATTTTCCAATTAATGAGTAAATTTTATGTCCTGATACTTGAATTTTCAAAACTTTGAGAGACACGCCTACAGGCACACTGCAAATATATCTGTCCTGCTCAATGGGAAACTCAAACTGTGTCTAACAATTATGGATGATTTGACTAATGCATTCACGGGGTCTGTGACGGGAGAACAATGCATTTGAGGCTTTTGGTTGGCTCATGAAATTGCCTGGGTGTCCTATCAATTCTACCAATCTGGGGAAAGGGGCTGAACTACAATCCAACATGGCACCATTGGCCCCTGCCAGTCATATGATAATAATAATCATAACAATTGTGGTATTTATTAAGTGCTTACTGTTTTAAGCTCTAGGGTAAATACAAGGTAATCAGGTTGGACACAGTCCCTGTCCCACATGGGGCTCACAGTCTTAATCTCCATTTTACAGATGAGGTAACGGACAAAGAGAATTGACGTGACTTGCCCAAAGTCACACAGCAGATATCTGGCAGAACCGGGATTAGAACCCACATCCTCTGACTCCCAGGGCTGGGTTCTATCCACTAGAGCACACTACTTCTCTATGATGCAATCTGATTCTGGTCTGATGCCCACCCCCCCCATATGTAGTCCTGCAGAGCCGGGCAGTGGCCACAGTGCTACATGGTCTTGGGGTCGCCCATGCCTCGGACTGCTGCTGGCCCCGGGAGATTTATTTTGTGTCATTTTTTAAAGGAAAAGAAAACAAAAACAGGGCTCCGTGTGTCATCTCTTCCTCCCCCGACACTGGGCAGCACCAACCCTCCTGAGGAGCTAGGACAGAGCCACTTTGGTTTTCCTGATTTCCTGCTTTGAGGAGAGGGAAAAGGGCTTTGAATGAACAGAGAGAAGGACCACCCATCCCTGATAGAGCAGCTTCTCTGTCCCCTGATCCAGTGGTGGAAGCCACGAAGTTGGGTCTCCCTTCAGCCACACAGCCTCCCACGGTTCCAAGTTTGGTGGTGGTGGCGGCAGCAGCAGCAGAAGCAGCTCTTCCCAACAGGTCGGGAGATTTCCCAGCTGTGGTGGCCCAGACTGGGGTCCCCCCTGCCCCAGGAAAATGAGCGAGGACAGTGGATTAAAATGCAGGCAGTTGGCCTGAATTCCTTCTGGCTGAGCTTCATGGCAAGCCTTGCCCCCTTCTCTGGCACCACCTCCTGCTCGGAAGATCAGGCGACCAAAGATTTCAATCTATGAGATGGATCAATTGGTGGATATTAAAAACTGCCCGTTTGTCATATCATCTGGAAGTATTTCACCTGAATAACATTTTGCAAAGTGAAACGTGCCCACCCGTCAGGGAACCCTTTCACTACCTAAAGCCCACAGACCATGCCTTAAGAGGTAAAATCAATTACTCTCTTGGATTTTTTTTTCCAATCTCACATCCTTATTTTTCTCCTAGCACGAAGAGAAACAGCCTTTTAGAAATCCCCAAAAGTAGATTTGCATCTAATTTTAAATGTAAATTATACAGATAGGCTATTTGAGTAAGATCCCAATAGTGTGTTTCCCATGAGGCTAGTTCTTTGGGTATGCTTCCTTACTGGCCTTTAAGTCTATCTGGTAGTGACTTCTCAAGGATACTAATTCTGACTTGCTAAAGCTGTCCTGATTTTTCTCTTTTTTTTGTTAAATTGTTATTTTGGGCAAAGAGCAAATTACTATTAAGCTTCACAGACAGAAAATTCATTATTGTTCATACATAAGGGCAATTTCTCCTCCCATAGTGCTGTCATTAGCTTTGTTTTGTCAAAAATAAGCAGAAACACCTAATAATAAGGTTACTGGCAAACAGCTCTCTTGGTTAACTCTAATTTTTTTTAGAGATACTCCAGGGAGAAAGGGTTTGGTCAGGGGATGGATGACACTAATATGGAGATTACTGATCAGACTGGGATGCTGACATCAAAGTTCCTGGGGTGGGAAGTTGTTTTCTCCCATGTACTTTAAGGTCAAAAGTGATTATTTGATTTAAAAAACCCTCTACAGAATTGCATTTGACACCTTAAGCAGACACACCCATATTAAGGGCCAGGGCATCCATAAATTTAGTACTGTGTTGATCACAATTCTTTTGATTTAAATAGAAATTTTAACTCCTAGAGCTCATATTAAGTAAAAACTTTTAATGTTCAATGATAATACTAACTGCAGGATTTACTAAATACTTAGTGCTTTTCCAAGCACTGTGCTATGCATTGGGATGGATCTGAGATAATCAAATCAGACACATTCCCTGTTACTCATGGGGCCATAGTCTAAGAAGAAGGGAAAACCAGTTTTTTATTCCCACTTTACAAATGAGTAAACTGACACATTCCTCTTGGGGTCACACCTGGGGAGTTTCCAGTACTCTACCAGTCTCGACTACAGGAGGGAGAGTCAAGCAGAGGCATACCCATTCCATTCCTAGTTTGGTCAGTGGCTAGCAAGTGAAAGGCCACCTGCTACAAGGCCAAACTCACCTGTGCTGGGCAGGAGTGGCACGGAACAGAGTCAAGGGCAGAGACTTGTTTTCTGCGTGGAAGGAGGCAATGGTAAACCACTTCCTTATTTTTACCATGAAAACTCTATGGATCCACTACCAGAATGATTGCAGATGGAGGTGGGGCGATCTGGGAGAGATGTGTCCATTGCGTCACTATGGGTTGGACACCACTCGACAGCATAAGACAACAACAACAAACTGCCACATAAAGAGGTTTTGCGACTTGCCTAAAGTCACACAGTAGCAAAATGGTAGAACTAGGACTAGAAACCAGACACCTGGGGTTTTCTTATTCTGAAGCCCGTGCGTTTTCCATTGAGTATGACTGCCTCCATTTTGATCCACCTTATTTAAGGAGGACCTGCTATGTGCACAGCAGTATTCTTTGCAATTGGGAGAGTACAGTAGCATTAGCTAACATGATCTCTGTTTTTAAGGGGTTTATAATCTAGAGTGAGACCCAGCACTATAATTTCTGATAGGAGGAAGAAGATAAAGGAGATATGTACAAGAGTACACATTAGGGTAGGGAATTAATCCTCTCTTTATAAGCAGGGAAATGGAAGCTCTGTAATCATAAAACCCATTCATATCTAAAACTATCCTAAAAGTGATCAAACATTCCAGTTGAAAGTGAATAAAAACTGACGTCCTTGTTATACTATTTTGTTTCAAAAGATTTTAAGGCAAAAAGGACTGTAATATCTATAAACCTTTTCACATTCATTCACACTTTTCACACTCCGTCATGACTGAGAAAAGCATCTGTGAAAACAGCCAGCTTCCCTCCCTCCCATGAAGGTCCCTGCACCCAGCATGTTCCCAGCATTACCCCATGCTTACTAGGACTTGAATAAAATCTGCTCCCATCCAACCTCAGACGTTTCCATCCCCACCAAGACTTTGAGCCTATTTTGTGAATTTGTCTGTGTTCTTCTTTCAAAGTTTCACCACTCCTGTTGTGTCTGTCTCCAGTACTTTTCTCCCCACTTGAAGTATTAGATTGAGCCCACTGAGGGACAGGGACCATGTCTAGTTTCCACCTGTGCTTTCTCTCCCAGAGCTTAGTACAGTACTCTGCACAAGGCAAATGCTTAATAAATACTATTACTACTGCTACTATTGATGGACATTAAATAGGGAATCACTGCTGTTCCTCTCCCCTAAAGGCCCCAAAGTTAGCTAAGGATCCTCTGATTCTTTACAGAGCAAGAGGAAGATAAATTTCAGGCCCAGACCAGCATCTTTTCCCAGTAAAATGGACAGTAATGTTCAACGCTGAGCTATTGCCAAATATGGACTGCTTAGTGGACTTGAATGCATGGAGCTGCCCTAGAAGTCTCTAACTCATAAACGTGAATATTATTTTGGGCTGCAGAGCACACAGATGATGCCAGAGAAACCCTGGCCAATATTAGTATATGTTGGGGTAGCTATTACCTGTAAAACCTTCTCACTCGATCTCATCTATCTCTCCGCTGATCCCTCACCCAAATCCTACCTCTGGCCTGGAACGCCCTCCCTCCTCAAATCCGACAGACTCTTACTCTCCCCCCTTTCAAAGCTTTATTGAAGGCACATCTCTGCCAAGAGGCTTTCCCTGACTAAGCCCTTCTTTCCTCTTCTCCCACTCCCTTCTGCATTGTGCTGACTTGCTCTCTTTAATCACCCCACCACCCCATCTGCACAGCACTTATCTACATATCTGTAATTTATTTATATTAATGTCTGTCAACCCTTTAGATTGTAAGCTTGTTGTGGGCAAGGAATGTATCTGTTGTATTATGATATTGCAATAATAATAATAGCAATACTTAATAATAATTGTGGTATTTGTTAAGCACTTAGTATGTGCCAGACACTGTACTAAGCACTGGGGTGGACACACGTAAATTGGGTTGGACACAATCCCTGTCCCACCTGGGGCTCACAGTCTCAATCCCCATTTTACAGATGAGATACCTGAGGCCTGGAGAAGTGAAGCGACTTGCCCAAGGTCACACAGCAGACACGTGGAAGAGCCAGGATTAGAACCCAAGACCTTCTGATTCCCAGGCCAGTGCTCTATTCACTATGCCATGCTGCTCCTCAAGCAGACTCTTTCAAGCCATAAATCCAGTGCCCTGCACACAGTAGCTGCTCAATAAATATGGTTAAATGAATAAATGAACGAAAGCGGAGGGTGGAGAGGGAGACTAAACTCACTGTATGCAGGAAACATGTCTATCAACTCTGTTGAACTTTCCCAGGTGCTTAGCACAGTACTCTGCACATACTAAGCATTCAGTAAATACCATTGATAACAATGATGAGGTCAGATTCACCACATAGAGGAAAGCTTCAGTTGTTGAAGAGATGTCACCTCTGAGAGATTATTTGTCACTTGACCATTCCATCAAATTCTGCTTCGTTTTCCTCATTTCTCCACCCTCTGTATTTACACCTTTTCTCTCACATCTGTGATAGGGCCCTGAAATATGTTTTTGAGAAAGATCTCATTAGCACTGAATGAGAGATGCCTACTGCATCTCTCAAATTATGTGAGAATTAAAACTGCATGGTAATTAGGGGCAGGAAACCGAGCCTTATCATTCCATCAATTGTACTTCACGGAATAAAATAACAGAAATGAAAAGTGAAAAAATTAAATTTTTCCATAGCCTTATTCAAACGTTCAGTCAGCTCTATTCCACCCACACCCTCACACTCACAGCACTTAGGTAACGTACACTTTTACTCAATCCCTTTCCCTATCTGAAATTTATTTTAGTGTCTGTCTTCTCCACTGGATTGAAACCTCCTTGAGAGTGAGCAGGTATGGCTATTGTATTGTGCTCTCCCAAGTGCTTAGCACAGTGCTCTGCACACAGTAAGTATTCAATAATGCCCTCCCTTCTCAAATCCACCAATCACACTTCCCCCCTTCAATGTTCTACTGAAGGCTCACCTCCTCCAGGAGGCCTTCTCAGGCTAAGCCTCCCTACCCTCCTCCCACAGTACTTGTGTATATGTACATATTTATAATTATATTTATTTACATTGATGATGTGTCTATATCTATAAATCTATTTATATTGATGCTATTGATGCCTGTTTATTTATTTTGATGCCCATCTCCCCCCTTCTAGACTGTGAGCCCATTGTGGGCAGGAATTGTCTCTATTGGTTCCCGAATTGTATTTTCCAAATGCTTAGTACAGTGCTCTGCCCACACTGAGCACCCAATAAGATTGAATAAATTGAATTAATGAATGAAAAAGATTGCAGAGTTCGTGCCATGGCACTTAGTAAAGAGATCTGCCCTCAAAGGCACTCAATAGATACCGCTAATTTGATTAATACAGAAGAAAGTGCTATTTTTATGATATTTGTTCAGCACTTACTATGTTGCAGACACTACTAAATGCAGGAGGTAGATACAAGATAATCACAGTCCCACATCAAGTTCGCAATCTTAATCCCCATTTTACACATAAGGTAACTGAGACACAGAGAGGTTAAGTGATTTGTCCATGGTCACACAGCAGCAAAGTGGCAGAGCTGAGATCAGCACCCAGGTCCTCTGACTCCCAGGGTCATGTTCTTTCCACTAGGCCACGCTGCATCTTACTGATTTATCAGGACATTACATCTCCCCTCTTTCTCCTTCTTTATCAAATATACCCTATGAACAGCCAAGAGTTTCACTGAAAGCCACTAGAAGGAATGTAATCACAAAATAATAAAGCCATTTTAACCAAAAATTAAAATTAGGCTCTAGTCAGTAGACTAAGGAATGGACTCATGCTGCTAAGTGAAAATCATTTCTCTGTAACATAACAGATTTTGATGGGGAAATCACTGTCACATGCATATGAGGTGTTGCCTGTTGAAGTTAGGAAACGAAGCTTCTTCTCACTTAATAGTTCCAACTGCTCATTACCAGGAATGGAGAGTGATTTGTAAATCAGTAGGAATAATTAATTTGCCATTATTTTTCTTTTTAATGGTATCTATTAAGTGCTTACAGTATGCCAGGCACTGTACTATGTGCTGGGGTGGATGCAAACTAATCCGGATGGAAACAGTTCATGTTCCTCATGCAGCTTACAGTATTAATTCCCATTTTAAAGATGAGGTGACTGAGGCACAGAGAAGTTAAGTGACTTGCCCAAAGTCACACAGCAAAGTGGTGAAGCCGTGTTTAAAGTCCAAGTCCTTCTGATTCCCTGGCTTGTGCTCTATCCACTAGGCCATGCTCCTCCACGTAATGCTTCTCTGGCATAACCAGAGAATTCCTGCCCTTATATGTTTATTTAAAGTGTCCTGTAATATAAGATGCTTTTTAGTATGCCAAAGCCTAAGCGCTTTCATTTGTGCATCCATCTGCATTGCCAACCACTGACTTTTACAGCACTCCATCACTTTGAACCCTCCTACCTTACATCTTTGATTTCCTACTACAACCAAGTCCACTCACTTTGCTCCTCTAATGCCAACCTACTCAATGTAACTCGATCTCATCTGTTTTGCTGCTGACCCCTCTCCCACATCCTGTCTCTGTCCTGAAACTCCCTCCCCCTTCACATCTAAAAGACAACCACTCTCCCCACTTTCACAGCCTCATTAAAAGCACATCTCCTCCAAAAGGCCTTCGCCAACTAAGCCCTCATTACCCCTTCTCCCATTCCCTTTTGCATCACCCTTACACTTGTGTTTACACCCTTTATTCATTCCAACCTCAGCACCACAGCACTTATGTATGTATTCGTAATTTATTTTTATTAATGCCTCTCACCGCCTCTAGACCGTAAGCTTCATCTGCGTAGGGAACATGTCAATCAACTCTTTTATAAACAAAACCCTAGGTAGAATACCCGTAGATTGAACACTGAATGATATTGGATTTTTAATGGTATTTGTTAAGTGCTTACTATGTGCCGGTCACTGTTATTGCAGACCAAACACTTCCAAATTCATAATATGGCTTCAGATGGCAGCCTAACATGACAGACAATCTGTGCCACACACCAGGCACAAGAAAGAGAAGCACCATGGCCTAGTGGAAAGAGTATGGACCTGGGACTCAGAAGACCTGGATTCTAATCCTAGCTCCACCACTTGTCTGAAGTATGACCTTGGGCAATTCACTTAACCTTCTTTGTGCCTCAGTTACTTCAACTGTAAAATGGGGACTAAGACAGTGAGCCCCACATGGGACATAGATTGCGTCCAATCTGATTATCTTGTATCTACCCTATCACTTAGTATAGTGCCTGGCACATAGTAAGTGCTTAACAAATGCCATGAAAACAAAACAAAAAAGACATGTAGGGACAGCAACTAGACATCTGTATAGATTTTATCAAATTTACAAAAACACTGTACACTGCCAGAAGACCCGGACTCTGGAAGTTGTTTCCATCTACTAGGAAGTTGACTAGGTGTAATTAAGTGATATTGAATGATGTTTTCAATGTGCTCAGTGAAACAGGAACCAAAGCACCAAATGCGGAACTCCTGGAAGAGAGGAACTGCTATTGTAAATGGAAAGTCGGATGCTCACAGTAAACCTATGCAACAGTACTGTAAACCTATGCTAAGAGGTCAGACAGGGAGGAGCCATCTTGCCAAAGCTATTTATGGCTATTCTGGAGTCACTTGTCTACAAACTCCACTCGGAAAAAGGAATCTATATTGATGGATGGCCACTGACACATCTCTTTGCTGATGAATGGAATATATTTATGAAATGATGCAGCAGAATTGGAAACAATAAAGCAACAATTGCAGAAACTGTAGCCCAACAGAGGACTAAGATGAATCTCTGGAAGCCCAAAATTGATTGCTCAACAACCAATATTGCTCATAAGGATTCATTCATGTAAGCAAATTGAAGTAGGGAAAATTTAAATAGAAAAACAACATCTGCCTCAGTTAGGAAATGAAAAAAGTCAAGATACTGAATGGTGAGTGTAGCAAGATAGGGAGCAAAGCAGAATGGATCCATGTCAGTAAAGTCAGAATGTCAGTGTTGAGTCATTCTGGTCAATTAAGAAGTGGATGTTTGACTTTATTGTTAAACTATCAATGATATGCCAGTAAGAATGTGAGCTTCTGACAGGACCAATAAGATTAGATAAAAATAATAATGATGGCATTTATTAAGCGCTTACTATGTGCGAAGCACTGTTCTGAGAGCTGATATGTACAACCCTAACTGAAAGTATTTATTGGTCAAAAAAAAAAAGGGTTAGCTGTATTCAAGGAAAATTGAAGATGAGCAGGATACCCTGTAGGCTTCCCAGTGTAGTAGGTTGGACTACTAGAAACAAAAGCAGCAGATCTGGAAATCAAACAGTGTGGCCAAAGCTGGATACTAGATTATTCAATATTATTTATTCATAGGTAATAGTGAGATCATAGTGGGACACAGAGACTGAAAGGTAAAGAGAATGTTTCTGAAAAATCCAAATCAATCTCCTTTCCAGTTTCTACTGCCAAGCCTCTGTGCCACCATTGGTGTCAAAACAGTACTGCTGCTGCCAGTGAGAGTGCCCCAATCCCTTTGCTCAGACTATGCCACCCCCATGCCCACGTGAGGAACTGAGCTTCCTCTCCCCCTCGCCCCCCTCTCCGTCCCCCCATCTTACCTCCTTCCCTTCCCCAAAGCACCTGTATATATGTATATATGTTTGTACATATTTATTACCTATTTATTTATTTTACTTGTACATATCTATTCTATTTATTTTATTTTGTTAGTATGTTTGGTTTTGTTCTCCCCTTTTAGACTGTGAGCCCACTGTTGGGTAGGGACTGTCTCTATATTTTGCCAACTTGTACTTCCCAAGCGCTTAGTACAGTGCTCTGCACACAGTAAGAGCTCAATAAATACGATTGATTGATTGATTGATTGAGCTCACAGCCTGCAGTCACCTAGACAGAGGTGGAGCAGGAAGGAAAAACAAAGCAGCGGCTGCCTTGGATCCTCGGAGGTCATGTCATTAATTCATTCATTCAATCATATTTATTGAGCGCTTGCTATGTGCAGAACACTGTACTAAATGCTTGGAAGAGTACAATATAACAATTAACAGAAACATTCCCTTCCTACAACGAGTTTACAGTCTAGAGACGAATTTACAATGGCCACACCAATTGGGAAATAGACCAACTGGATGGTAGTCAAAGTAGGAATTTATCTCACCAAATGCCCCACCCTCCATCTTCTCGATCCTTGGGGGGCGGGAAGAGTGTGTGTTTTGAAGTCACACTCCCTAGGAGGGAGACAGGGAAACTAAGACAGGACATGTCAGTGGAGGAAGACAGAGAGGTGGCCGCAGGAGGGACAGTATTAGGGATTAGAGAATGTGCCACCCTCCCTCTTCCCTGGTGCCACTCCCTGGTTGCTAGGACGGCAACTAAAGTGGTTTAAATCACTAACACCATGGATGATGTGGTGAGATTAGGAGACCAATTATCTGGTCATGGTGAAGGATTTTGCCTGATAAATGGGTCTTAGCTCAAAAAGATGCTAATCCTTCGTGGAACCGTACAGAGTGCCGAAGAGGCATCTGGGGCATAAAGTGGCATAAAGAGGAGTTTTTATAAGTTAAGCAGGGAAGACCTTCTGGAGGAGATATGATCAGAAGGGCTTTGAAGATGGGGAGAGCTTTGGTCTGTGGAATACGAAGATGGGGGCAGGGGTTTAGGCAGGAGGAGTGCACGGGCGAGAGAAACCAGCTTCCTCCACACTAAGTAGATTACCTTGCCTGATTGAATGATTAAATGCTTTCTCTCCAGATATCATCAAAAGCCGCTTATTTCACTTTACACCACAGGATCACTCTTGGTTAGAATGATGTTTGGTTCAGTAGGGAAGACTTCCAGTCATCAATCCTGTCCCCCTTCCCAACCCACCCAGCCTCGCCAGGACAGTCACTGGAGATGGAGAACTGGAGAGGTGTGGATATTCAGTGCCCGGCATGTCTGCTGGAATAAATTCAGCACTGCCACTTCCATTTACTAATACCTCCACAACGCTAGTCTATTGGATATGCAGGAATGTCCCAGGTAAGCTTTTATGACCTAGTCTTCTGTAAACATACAAATCTGAGAGTATATTTTTCAATGGCCCTGGTTTCTTCTCTGATGGGGCCCCTATGGGTCCTTTGGAAATGATTCTGGTTGATCTCTTTGCATTCTAAAATGAATCTTTCATCATTGGCAGAGATGATCTGCATTAGCAAAACCCAGGAGGAAATGTTTACAATAAGGAGCAGAGTACTCTTTTAGAGAGTCACTTTTACTCTTTTACTTTAGAGAGTTACTTTTACTTTTAGTGGTTACTTTTAGGGAAGAGAAGCAGCATGGCTCAGTGGAAAGAGCATGGGCTTTGGAGTCAGAAGTCATGGGTTCAAATCCCCGCTCCACCAAGTGTCAGCTGTGTGACTTTGAGCAAGTCACTTAACTTCTCTGGGCCTCAGTTACCTCAACTGTAAAATGGGGATTAAGACTGTGAGCCCCCTGTGGGACAACCTCATCACCTTGTAACCTCCCCAGTGCTTAGAACAGTGATTTGCACATAGTAAGGCTTAATAAATGCTATTATTATTATTATTACTTGTCAATGCACTGCCAAGTCAAATTGATGCCATTTTTATCCTGGAGTTAATGCCTCAGTGGCTAGTAAGGATTATTCAACCAAGTGTGGATAGTGACTTGGAAATTCACTCTGGAACATATCATCATCATCATCATCATCAATCGTATTTATTAAGCGCTTACTATGTGCACAGCACTGTACTAAGCGCTTGGGAAGTACAAATTGGCAACATATAGAGACAGTCCCTACCCAACAGTGGGCTCACAGTCTAAAAGGGGGAGACAGAGAACAAAACCAAACATACTAACAAAATAAAATAAATAGAATAGATATGTACAAATAAATTAAATAAATAAATAGAGTAATAAATATGTACAAACATATATACATATATACAGGTGCTGTGGGGAAGGGAAGGAGGTAAGATGGGGGGGATGAAGAGGGGGACGAGGGGGAGAGGAAGGAAGGGGCTCAGTCTGGGAAGGCCTCCTGGAGGAGGTGAGCTCTCAGTAGGGCCTTGAAGGGAGGAAGAGAGCTAGCTTGGCGGAAGGGCAGAGGGACGGCATTCCAGGCCCGAGGGATGACGTGGGCCGGGGGTCGATGGCGGGACAGGCGAGAGCGAGGTACGGTGAGGAGATTAGCGGTGGAGGAGCGGAGGGTGCGGGCTGGGCTGTAGAAGGAGAGAAGGGAGGTGAGGTAGGAGGGGGCGAGGTGATGGAGAGCCTTGAAGCCCTGGGTGAGGAGTTTCTGCCCGATGCGCAGATTGATTGGTAGCCACTGGAGATTTTTGAGGAAGGGAGTGATATGCCCAGAGCGTTTCTGGACAAAGATAATCTGGGCAGCAGCATGAAGTACGGCTTGAAGTGGAGAGAGACACGAGGATGGGAGATCAGAGAGAAGGCTGATGCAGTAGTCCAGACGGGATAGGATGAGAGCTTGAATGAGCAGGGTAGCGGTTGGGATGGAGAGGAAAGGGTGGATCTTGGCAATGTTGCGGAGCTGAGACTGGCAGGTTTTGGTGACGGCATGGATGTGAGGAGTGAATGAGAGAGCGGAGTCAAGGATGACACCAAGGTTGCGGGCTTGTGAGATGGGAAGGATGGTAGTGCCGTCAACAGAGATGGGAAAGTCAGGGAGAGGGCAAGGTTTGGGAGGGAAGACAAGGAGTTCACTCTTGGACATGTTGAGCTTTAGGTGGCGGGCAGACATCCAAATGGAGATGTCCTGAAGGCAGGAGGAGATGCGAGCCTGGAGAGAGGGGGAGAGAGCAGGGGCAGAGATGTAGATCTGGGTGTCATCAGCGTAGAGATGATAGTTGAAGCTGTGGGAGCGAATGAGGTCACCAAGGGAGTGCGTGTAGATCGAGAACAGAAGGGGACCAAGCACTGAACCTTGGGGAACCCCCACAGTAAGAGGATGGGAGGGGGAGGAGGAGCCTGCAAAAGAGACTGAGAAAGAACGACTGGAGAGGTAAGAGGAGAACCAGGAGAGGATGGAGTCTGTGAAGCCAAGGTCAGATAGCATGTTGAGAAGAAGGGGGTGGTCCACAGTGTCAAAGGCAGCTGAGAGGTTGAGGAGGATTAGGACAGAGTATGAGCCGTTGGATTTGGCAAGCAGGAGGTCATTGGTGACCTTTGAGAGGGCAGTTTCCATGGAATGTAGGGGACGGAAGCCAGACTGGAGGGGGTTGAGGAGAGAGTTGGTGTTGAGGAATTCTAGGCAGCGAGTGTAGACAACTCGTTCAAGGAGTTTGGAAAGGAATGGTAGGAGGGATATGGGACGATAACTAGAAGGTGAGGTGGGGTCAAGAGAGGGTTTTTTTAGGATGGGAGAGACATGGGCATGTTTGAAGGCAGAAGGGAAGGAACCAGTGGAGAGTGAGTGGTTGAAGATGGAAGTTAAGGAGGGGAGAAGGGATGGAGCGAGAGATTTCATGAGATGAGAGGGAATGGGGTCAGAAAAACAGGTGGCCGGAGTAGCACTTGAGAGGAGGGAGGAGAGCTCCTCTGAGGATACTGCTGGGAAGGATGGGAGAGTAGCAGAGAGTGTTGAGAGCCGGGGGGATGGAGAAAGGGGGGAAGAGACTTTGGGGAGGTTGGACCTGATGGATTTGATTTTGTTAATGAAGTAGGAGGCCAGATCGTTGGGGGTGAGGGAAGGAGGAGGGGGAGGAACCGGGGGCCTGAGAAGGGAGTTGAGTGTACGGAAGAGCTGGCGGGGGTGATGGGCATGGGTGTTAATAAGGGAGGAGAAATAGTTTTGTCTGGCAGAAGAGAGGGCTGAGTTAAGGCAGGAAAGGATAAACTTGAAGTGAATGAGGTTGGCATGGTGTTTAGACTTTCGCCAGCAGCGTTCGGCAGCTCGAGCATAAGAGCGAAGGAGGCGGACAGTGGCAGAGATCCAGGGCTGTGGGTTAGTGGGTTAGTATACTTTTCCTTTATCATTCTCTCCTCGGGCTTTTTCATACCAGGCTTGCAGAAACACACACACACACACACACACACACACACACACACACGACCATTTTTCCTAGTATAATATTCTTTGTTTGGCTTTGGTGAGTTCAGGGCTGCTCCAAGTTGTGATTGCTAGCCACAGAAGCCACAGTAAGGCCCTTAGGCCAAGGGATCTGTGAAAAATGCTTACTCCCATTAGAGTTTCCAGACATGCAGAGCTTAACTAAATCCAAATTATCCCCTAAATGACCACGTTCTAATACCCTCACAGTCCCCCAAAGCCAAGCCAAGCTCTTCTATAACTTCTAACATGGTACATGCCCAGTACCTGGCAACATCCTCTCCCAGGCTACCAAAGGCCAGCAACATGACAAACCAGAGCATAGACGAAAATCCGAGCAAGAAGCAGAAACCCACTGAGAAACAGAGCAAGCAAAGCAGGTGGACCTGAGACAGTAATTCCAACTACTTCAGCTGCTCTACCCATCTGCCAACTCCCAGTGGCTTCAGTACCAGAAACATCTGGAACTGTAGGCCTTTTACTTCTGGGGGATGTATTTCTGTAGATGAAGTTTTCCTTTTTCATTTTCCTAATACCATTCAGCCCATTAGGTTGACATTCAAAGGATGTTTCAATGTTTTCACAACTAGCTCTGTAAACATAACAGCATGCACCCTAAGCAGCACAGATGCAAGCATACACATGTACAAGCAGCATTCATGCACACACACACACACACACACACACACACACTGCATAAGGGATATAATACATTTTTTAATGAGCTGCCCCAGCTTAGCTCCTTTCTAGCCCCAGGCAAATGGAGAAGTGGCTATCTGCAAGGCTGATTTTATACTCCCTCTGCCTCTGGAGGATTGTTCTTTTCAAGAGGCAGGCTGAAGCAGGTGGATTTGTTTCTTATGTCAGTCATCATCAAATTTGTGGAGTGCCTTTATTGACATGAAGATGCCAGCAAGTACCTTTTCTACTAGATTGATTGACAGTTAATTTGTCCTTCTTGTTTCTTGGTTGACCGAGTGACACTGGAAAGGGATATCGAGTTAGTACAGTAGAACATGCTATGACAAGCCCAATTGCAGAAAAGCATTCATCCTTGTAAATTACCCATAAAACGGGCACATTTTAACATATGTACCGATAAACCTTTTTAGTAAATGGATCCAAAGATCTGTACTGTAATTGTCCAAGGGCTATTAGGGATTTTAATGAGCGTACAGTTTCACTGCTACATTTCTTTTATTTTTATTGCAAATGGATCTTGATCATTAATCCACATATTAATGATTCTATCTCATTTTTCTGAGCCACACTCACACAGTTAGCTTCTGTGTGTTCTTAGGGTGAGTAAAATATGCAACAGTGATACTAACCATGCCCAATTTAACTGTCATCTCTGAGTCCTTTAGAGATTTCTGTAAACTAGCAATAGTCAAATCATTCGCAGTGATTTTCAGTAGGCTATTGTGTTCTACTATTGCACATTTATTACTGTTTGCTATTATCCTACTCCCAAATTGAATATAATTTTTGTAATCCAGATATGGCAACTATGATGGCACAGAGAAGCAGCATCGCTCAGTGGAAAGAGCTTGGACTTTGTAGTCAGAGGTCATGGGTTCAAATCCCGGCTCTGCCACTTGTCGGCTGTGTGACTTTGGGCAAGCTTCTCTGGGCCTCAGTTACCTCGTCTGTAAAATGGGGATGAAGACTGTGAGCCCCCTGTGGGACAACCTGATCACCCTGTATACCCCCAGTGCTTAGAACAGTGCCTTGCACATAGTAAGTGCTTAATAAATGTCATTATTATTATTATTATTATAAAAGGCTAATTTTATTATTTTGTGATATAAATTCTGACATTGCATCTGGCACTCAAACATGAAACCTCCTCCTAAAACAGAAGCAAAACACTTTCGCCTAGGTCTCCTTTATTTTATTGCCATATCAAAGCATCCCTGAGAAATCCTCTTCAGCATCCCCAAATTTCCTAAGTTTCCATGAAGCATTAACATCATTATGAACTACAATCGGTTTATCTGGTGAACGTCAAGATGAGGGGATAAGCAACTGTAGCATCTCACCACCTTATCCATTGTCTGAGTGGTTCAAACCAAGTTAGTCACCAGCCTAGCAACAAGATGGCAGAGCTGGGGAAGGGAGAGGTGAGACATTTCAGTGAGCCCAGCTCCACCCTTTCTCACAGTGGCTGGGGCCCTCCATCTCCCTACCACCCCGAGGCTCCTCTTTGTCCTTCAGATGGATAGTGGAAGGACAACAACCAGAATCTCCACTGCACCTTGTCTCTGTCCTCCAGAGGAGTGGGTGTCACGGGGGCTAGAGGTGGTGTGTTGAGGAAGGTAATTCCCTAGGGGGTAGTGGAAGACACAATACCCCACTGAGGACCCAAGATGATGTTTTGTGAGACTCACAGGGGTGTGTGAGGCTGTAGGGATGATTCTACCTTCCCTCCACCCCATAAAAAAATATTCCCACCAGCTGTAATAATAATAATAAATGGTATTTGTTAAACACTTACTATGTGATAAGCACTGTTCTAAGTGCTGGGGTAGATACAAGGTAACCAGGTTGTCCCATGTGGGGCTCACAATCTTAATCCCCATTTTACAGATGAGGTCACTGAGGCACAGAGAAGTTAAGTGGCTTGCCCAAGGTCACACAGCTGACAAGTGGAAGAGTTGGGATTAGAACCCACAACCTGACTCCCAAGCCCGTGCTCTTTCCACTAAGCCACGTGACAAGAAGCAGTTTGAGAGAACAATTTTGTGTGAGTGACAGATGCTCTAATCCATCAGATATTGTTGGCAAGAACCAGTCACAAGATTTGGCTCATTAATGGGTTGTACACCAACGCCTTCAACTGGTTGGAGGACAATCAAATATGGATGCGCAGGCACAGCCATTGTCAATCAAAAGTACTGTAGGAATTTAACAGAGCCACCTCTACACTCACTCACTCAATCCTAGTTATTTAATATTTACTGTGTGCAGAGCAATGTACTGTTTGTTTTCATTTCCTCACTCTTTCCAATAATATTACTGGCAACTTTTATCTACTGTCACCCCAGTTAGATTGTAAATATCTTGATGTAAGGCATATATCTTTTATTTCTTTTACATGTTCCTTGCTACTGTGCTCTTCACGTAGTTATGCTTAACTCTAACACAAAGTAGTTAATCTAGAACCTTTCATTTCTGAATGCTGAAGCTCTGACAGAGTTTAGTGAAAAGAGCAGAAATCTGGGTCAGGAAACCCAAATTCTAATCTAAGCTCTGCCAGTGGCCTGCATATAATGTTGGGAAAGTCACTTAACCTCTAGTTTTCTAAGTTTACTCATCTATAAAATGGAGATAACATATCTGCCTTTCCTACCATTTTACCTGGAAGGCTTGTGGGGGACAGGGGGCTATATCTGAGATGATTATCTTGTATCTACCCCAGTGCATAGCACAGTCCTTTTGCATTTATAATAATACATTTATATATATCCATATATAATGTATACTGAAATCCAAAGTAAATCCATAATGAATACTTTTTGGATGATTATTATTAGCAAATATCTTCAGAGATTGTAGAGTTGGAAATATAATCCTTTTCTCATTCTCTCCTCTCTTTTCTGTAGGGTTGGACTTGGCCTGAGATTGTTTGTATTTCCTATGAACGAGTACTGACCCATTTCCCTAATGGACAATCAATAAACATTTGGATAATCATGTTGATGAAGTGTTTTTAACTTTAAAAATGAGCCTCTACTCAAACTGAGGATAGGCATTGTTATTTTTATCTTTTCATCTGCAAGCTTTTTCCAATTCACTGATATCTTAAAGGTTCCTATACAGTAGAGGAACCATTTGTAATTCAGTAACTAATTCTGGGAGCATATGAATCAGAGTGGAAATTCTCTGTTAGACACCTTTATAAAACAAGCTGAGAAAAAGACCATTATCCTATAGGCATTCTCAGCTCCTCAGGAATTACAAGGCACCATTGGAAAGGAATAGGTGTGGTAAATGATCCTGACAGATGATACTTTGAGGTGGAAATTTCTGACTTTACAAATGAAATGTGGACAAAACAAAATTACTCTGAAATGATGGTGTCTCCATACCTGAAAGGAGAAAATTGTGTATTTATTTTTTATTTGAGAAGTAGGTTGAGATTTACATTCCCACAAGATTAATACATGCTGAATTACTGAATTTTAGATATATTCAATATTTATCATTTATTGAAATGAAAATATGAGAGGTGGGATCAGCAAAGGAATATCCAACATTCTTGAGTGCTGACAGCAGCCATCCTAGAGACGAAATTGATTGTGATGGGAGCAGAAAGAACTATGAGAAAATGGTGGGCGATTACACATGCACTGTAAGTTGAGACTGGGAAGGAACCCTCAAGAAATAGGGAAAATAGTAAAATCATAGAGTTTCATAGAAAAAAATCAAAGAGTAATTGATCATCATCAGTCATATTTATTGAGTGTTTACTATGTTCAGAGCACTGTACTAAATGCTTGGGAACTACAAACAATTGATGATCTTTAGCTCAGATCTCCTCAGCACAGGAATGTCATAACTCTTAATAATTACAAGGTATTTGTTAAGTACTGGGATAGATATAAAATGATTGGGTTAGACAGAGTCCCGACCCACAGGTTAATCAACCAATGATATTTGTAGAGTGCTCACTATGTGCAGTGCACTGAACTAAGCACTTAGGAAAGTACAATACAACAGAGTTTGTAGACATGCTCCCTACTCATCTGGGAGTCAGAAGGATGTGAGTTTTATTCCTTGTTCCAACACGTCTGCTGTGTGATCTTGGGCAAATCACTTACCTTGTCTGGGCCGGAGTAACCTCATCTGTAAAATAGGGATAAGACTGTGAGCCCCATGTGGGACAGGGGCAGTGTCCAACCTGATTAACTTGTAGCTACTTCAGTACTTACAACAGTGCTTGGCACATAGTAAGCATTTAACAAGTACCACAGTGATTATTTATGAGTTTACAGTCTAGAGGAGGAATAGGTCTTGAATCCCTCTTTTACAAATGAGGGAACAGAAGCACAGAGAAGTTAAGTGACTTGTCCAAGTTCACACAGCAGGCAAATGAGAGAAGTGGAATTTGAAAGACACCCAGGCTGTGCTCTTTCCTCTAGGACCTACTGCTTCTCTAGCCATGGCAACATCATGTATGTGTGACAGGCAAAGACAGAGGGCCTTGAGCACCAGACTCAACAAGGACAATATCTGTCAGTTACCCAATGTTAGAGTGATGACATCATAGGCGCCATTTTAAGGAAGAAAGCCCAAACCATATGAATCTCAAGAACCTTCACATAAAATCTGCTACTGATCTGTGTCTAAACCACACAACTTGTAGTTCATTCATTCATTCACATTTATTGAGCATTTACTGTGTGCACAGCACTGTATTAAGCACTTGGGAGAGTATACTATAACAATCAACAGCCACATTTCCTGCCCACAACAAGCTTAAAGTCTAGAAGGGGAGAGAGACAGCCCTCCTAGCACCATGAGGAGGGCTCGGTGCTGAAAGCATTAAGGAGTTTGGTCCTATATCTGAACCAGGTGAAGGACAGGCTACCTGAAATTGAAACTGTCTGATATAAAACTAGATGAATGACTACCCTTACACTTTAGAAAGATGTCTGGAAGAGCAGGATGAAATCCAGTTGGCACATTGAAGGTTCTGTACTCTGAGGCTCCTCTAGACTGTAAGTTTATTGTGGGCAGGTAACATGTCTACCAAATCTATTGTACCCTCCCAAACTCTTAGTGCAATTCTCTGCACATAGTAAGTGCTAAATAAATGAGTGATTGATTGATTGAGGCTCCCAATTTGAAAGACCTGAATCCTCGATTCCAGAACTGGAATCTTTGGAAATTTTCCTTGAGATTCCAGGAAGCCTCGTCTGGGAAAGGTAATGCAGGTGGAAACAATTAGGACTGGCTGGCTGACTCAGTAGAAGAAGAGGTAATGGCATGCGATCCTAACTTAAACAGGGTCTTGAGAATGAGATGAGATCCTGGGGGAGACATAAGCCCGTTTCCAGAGAAGGAACAAGGGAGAAAAGGGGCTAAGCTCTTTCGGTCTAAAGGCAGGACATAAGCTAGCTTTCCGGCAGGGATTCAACAGAAGCAAGAGTAGAAGTAACTTCCTTAGCCTGCAGAGGAAATGAAAATGAACCTCTGACAAAACAGCAATTTCTCTTGTCAAACAGTCGTGTGATACATTAGCTCGCTGGTGATTTCTGGCTGGATCGAGCTGACACGGCGAGATCTATCTCTGTCAATTGTGGGTTTGAGCTGTTGGGAGGGCAGACTAATGGTGCAATCCAAACAACAAACAAATTTCCGTCTGCTGTGATAACATTTCATTCTAATCAACATCTGCTCTTAGGTTCACTGGAGAAATCTTTGGATGTTGGGTTTATAATTGCCATCAAAATGAGCCCTCTGGAAAAATTCATTTGATTGCCCAACATTGCATTTCTGATGACAATATTTTTGTTTTCTTTTGTTGGAGAGCAAGTTAAAAAAGTGGTGCAGGCTTCTGCAGATGTTACAGGAATGTGTGTGTGCATGTGTATATGTATGTGTGCATATGTACATATATATATATGTACACACATATATATGTACACATATATAAGTATATATAAACATACACACACTAGCATTTTGCTCTGGAAGTCCACTAGACTGTAATCTCCATTGTGGTCAGGGAACGTGTCTACCAACTCTATTATATTGCACTTTTCCCAATGCCTACTACAGTGCTCTGCAGAGTGCTCAATAAATAGCACTGATTGATTGAAATTGATACCACTGACCATAAGGTCCTATTCTTGCATATTATTTCTAGACTGTGAGCCCATTATGGGCAGGAATTGTCTCTGTTGCTGAATTGTACTTTCCAAGAGCTTAGTACAGTGCTCTGCACACAATAAGCACTGAAGAAATACTATTGAATAATTTTACTTGAAAATGTCAGTGCTTCCTTCCATGTTGTTTGTACTTTAGCTTAGTTCCTTGCCTGTACTAGTAGGTTTGCCTTCATATGGGAATGACCTAGTGAAAAGAGCACAGGCCAGGGAATCAGATGACCTGGGTTCTATTCTGCTATATGACTTTGGGCAAGTCACTGAACTTCTTGGGGTCTCATGTTCTCATCTGTGAAATGAGGATTAATTCTACCCGCTCTTATATAGAGTGAGCCCCACATGAGACAGAGATTGTACCTAACATGATTGCCTTGTAACCGTTCTTGACATATTCTAAGTGCTTAACAAGTACCATTCATGGATACAGGGGCTGACTGTTTTCAAACCTACCTCTTATTGTTCTGATCTTTGCAAAATTTTTACTCAAGAAAAGCGACCCTTCTCCCTAATTACTGTCCCCAAACTGGTCTGTCTGTGCAGCCCCCTGCTGGGTCACCTTGTTCATTCATTCAATCATATTTATTAAGTGCTTACTATGTATGTTGCACTGTACTAAGTGCTTGGGAAAGTACAATGCAACAATAAAGACTGACAATCCCTGCCCACAATGTTCTCACAGTCTAGAGGGTGGGGTAGATAGACGTCAATACAAATAAATAAAATTATTGATATATACATAAGTGTTGTGAGTCTTGAGGGGGGGAAGAGCAAAGGGAGAAAATCAGAGTGATGCGGAAGGGATTGGGAGATGAGGAAAAGTGGGGCTTAGCCTGAGAAGGCCTCGTGGTGGAGATGTGCCTTCAGTAAGGTTCTGAAGGATGGGGGAGAGTAATTGTCTGGTGGATTTGAGGAGGGAGGGTGTTCCAGGTCAGGGGCAGGATGTGGTCCAGGGGACAGTGGCAAGAGAGGTGAGACTGAGGCACAGTGAGAAGGTTAGCACCAGGAGCAGTGAAGTATATGGGCTAGGTTGTAGAAGGAGAGAAGCAAGGTGAGGTAGGAAGGGGCAAGGTGATAGAGTGATTTAAAGCCATGGTGAGGAATTTATGTTTGATAAGCAGGAGTATAGGCAACAACTGGAGTTTTTGAGGAGTGGGGTGACATGTCCTGAACGTTTCTATAGAAGGATAATCTGGGCAGCAGAATGAAGAGACAGGAGGCTGGAAGGTCAGCAAGAAGGTTAATGCTGTATTCCAGGCAGAATAGGATGAGTTATTGCATTAATGTGTTGCAGTTTGGATGGAAAGGCTTTGGATAGAAAGGGTGCATATTAGCAATGTTGTGAAGGTGGGTCTGACAAGATTGGGTGATGGGTTGAATGAGACAGAGGAGTCAAGGATAATGGCAAGGTTTGGGGCTTATGATACAGGAAGGATGGTGGTGTCATATACAGTGACAGGAAAGTCCAGGAGAGGACAGGGTTTGGGTGGGAAGATAAGGAGCTCTGTTTTGGACATTTTTAGTTTGAGGTGATGGGAAGACATCCAAACAGAGGTGTCTTGAAGGCAGGAGGAGATGTGAGCTTGGAGAGAGGGAGAGAGATCAGGCCTTGTTTATGCCTGAGATATTGTTTTCCAAGTTCTTCTGACAAGGAGGTATATCATCCACTTCAACCCAATTTATGACAATGAAGTTAAAAAGATGGCCATATTCAAAGACTTTAGTGACAACATAAACATCCCCCTTGTTGATCTTTATGGGTTGTATTTTGGTGCATGTGTGTCTGTTTCTGTGTATATTCCACATACTTATACATACATATTTATACATAAATAAATGATATTAATTGAGCACTTATTGTATGTGGAACACTGAACTAATCACTTGGGAGAGTACAATACTATCGAGTTGGTAGATACAATTTATGCCCATGAGTTGTTTACGGTCTACTGAAGCCTTTAGTCAAGAAGTACACACCTCTCAATTCCTGCTGGCCTGGCAAGTACAACTGTTGCAGTGGTCTTCCAGCAGCCCGCTGCTCTGCCATGTGTTTGAGACTGTGCCTCACCATGAATTTACAGTAGTATTTTTCTCCTTCACGGTTCCAGGGGTGCGATTCAGTTCCTCATACAGCAGCTCCCTGGGCATCCTGCAATCATCCTCCTCACATGCCTGACCCGGCAAACCTGTGCTGCTTTGAGCATTGTTTCAGGGCTAGTGAGGTGGGCTGCATTCCAGTTAATCCTGCCCTGCTAACCAGTGAAAAATGTAAATTATGTTGTCGCTGGTGTTTTTTTAATGAGAATGAAAAGAAACACGAAAAATGTAGAGTGCTGGGGAGGTAAGGAACACTTATCACTGGGTCCATGTCCCCCAACCCATAGATGGACAGGCTTGAATTAAACAAATTTTAAGATTGGGAAGTTGAATAGCTGTTTCTGTTAGTTCTCGATTATGAAACTCATGCTTCAGTTATAAACTATGCCAACCATGTTTCTAAAGCCCCCTCCTATCTCACCTCCCTTCTCTCCTTCTACAGCTCACCCCACACCCTCCACTCTTCTGCCGCTAATCTCCTCACTGTACCTCGTTCTTGCCTGTCCCGCTGTCGACCCCCGGCCCACGTCCTCCCACTGGCCTGGAATGCCCTCCCTCGACACATCTGCCAAGCTAGCTCTCTTTCTCCCTTCAAAGCCCTACTGAGAGCTCACCTCCTCCAAGAGGCCTTCCCAGACTGAGCCCCCTTTTACCTCTCCTCCTCCCCATCCCCCCCCCACCTCCTTCCCCTCCCCACAGCACCTGTGTATGTTTGTACAGATTTATTACTCTACTTTACTTGTATATATTTACTATTCTATTTATTTTGTTAATGATGTGCATTTAGTTTGAATTCTATTTATTCTGATGACTTGACACCAGTCCACATGTTTTGTTGTCTGTCTCCCCCTTCTAGACTGTGAGCCCATTGTTGGGTAGGGGGCCGTCTCTATATGTCACAAACTTGTACTTCCCAAATGCTTAGTACCGTGCTCTGCACGCAGTAAGTGCTCAATAAATACAATTGATTGAATGAATGAATGAATAAAGTACAAACTAAGATTTTGGATCAGGATTGGCCTTTATAGGTTTAGGAATTGGAAATGTTGGGCGGACCTGGAATCTGCACACTCCCTCAGAGTGAATGGGTTTCTTCAGGGATTTCCCTAGGTCCAAAAATTTGAGGGGACATTTTCTTCCATCACCATCTGCTCAGTCTGATGAGTATCCTAGGCAGTACATAGGGAATATTAAAAAAGGTATGGGATTGGTTTCCTGCCCTGGAAAATTTCTAATCTAATAGTACACATTTTCACCTTATCGTTTACTTAAAAATTTCTGTCCAGAAGTCAGCTGTTTTAGGGGTTATTTGTTTATCTATCATCTAAATGCAAGCTGACTACCTAATGTTGAATAAATGCCAGTGCAGAGCATGATTAGGGTAGACTCTCTTAGTTTTCATAGCTACAGTCCTGATTTGAGAACACAGAGAAGAAACTGGGGAGTAAGTCTTAGAATCCATGAAGGACAGGTTGTTAAGTTGCCTTTTAAAAGCTAGCCATTGGGAAACTATGCAAATGCAACCAAAAATGAGTAAAACTAGATAAAAGAACCCTCCTCATGTTTATTAACCTGCCCTTTACTTAAAGGATTTCTTGAATCCATTTATCCCCCAGAGTGGCCATTTCTGGGCCTGAATGTTTGCTGATAAATTTAGGAATTCAGCTGGCCAGATTGAGCCCTACTTAGAATGTGGCAATGATTGATTGAGGTATTCCACGGAGACTTTGTGTTAACAGGATAAAAAGAAAAAGAACTAGGGACACAGCTGAAGCCCTATATGGTGCCAGCCAGGACACAGAGGGAATAAAGGCAAAGTCAAAGTCTTGGACCAGGGTCTGCCCAAGGGGCAGGGATGCTTCCTTCAAATTGCTCTTGATCTCCAAGAGAGCAGGGTAAGAGCCAATCTGGTGGCCACCTCCCATGAACACACGAGCCCACCAGCCTTGAGGCTTTCTTCAGAAGTAGCAGCTGCTCTCCCATCTTATTCTCTGGGCCTGGTAAACCACTGAGGGGAGGGGGAGGAGATGTGAACAAATGGGGCCTTCTAGAGGGGAAAGTAACACACCAGCCCTAATTGCTAATATACAGCCCATTACTTCACTACTGTTCTTGACATGGTCAATTCTGAAATTCATTCAGAGTGTTGTCTTCTTTTGGTTAGAGCTAGTGGATTACAGCCTTCCTCAGTAATTTACTCTCAAGATTAACGGTGCTATTGATTGCCAGGAAATGTTTCCACGTATCTAACCTTAAATACTCAAGTTGTAGTTCATCTAGTTCCTCAGACAGTATCATCACTGGAGAGTGAGTGGAATTGGTAGTTTTCTCTGTAAAAGCCTTATAAATGTTAAAGGGCTAATTAAATTGACCCCCACACCCCAGACTTATTCCCACAGTCTTTATCATCTCATTAGCTCTTCTAAACCTGCTTTCCTACCCATTCCAAAGGCTTCCTTTCATATCTTTTGTGTAACTCAGGAATTTCTTTGTGCTCCTTTTACTTACTGGAGCCCGGAGCAACCATAACCTGAACCCTGAGACATAAGACTGCATTTCTGCTCTTCTGTTGGATATCTTTTCTGAACAGTCTATGCCTGGGAGTACCACATTTCAGTTACCATAGTTACCTTGTCATTGAGAAGCAGCATGGCCTAGTGGAAGGAATAAAAGCCAGAGGACCTGAGTTCTAATCGCCGCTCCACCACTTGTCTGCTGTGTGACCTTGAGCAAGTCACTTCACTTCTCAGTGCCTCATTTCCCTCATCTTCAAAATGGGAATTTAATACCTATTCTCTCTCCTAGACTGTGAGCCCCATGTAAGTCCTAATTTCCTTGTATTCATCCCAGCACTTAGAACAGTTCTTGACACATAGTAAGTGCTTAACAAATACCACAATAAGTATTATGACCTATTCCTATTATTGTATGTCTCCCCCTCTATACTGAAAGTTTCTTGTGGGCAGGAAATGTGTCTACCAACTCTGCTGTTTTGTTCTCCCTCAAATTCCTAATACAGTGCTCTGCATACAGTAAGCGTTCAATAAATATGATTGATTAAATACAACTGATTATGCCATGTAATCATGAAACAAGACTTTTCTCCTCATCATGCCTCACACTCCCTATGGAACTGAAGTCCTCTGGGCGGTGTTTCTAAAAAAGCCTGAAGCATGCTTTCACCTAGATGTACCATAGCACCCGAGGGCTCCTCATCCTAACCAGAAGACTAGAGGTCATTTCCTGCAGGTTTCAACTTGCTTTGGAATTACGAAGGCAGAGCCTCTTTTCATGTTTACTTAGGTAAAATCATTATGCATCCCTTTTTCCCTGAGCTATTTCATAGTTGTTGTACTGTACTCTCCCAAGTGTTGAGAACAGTGCGCTGCACGTAGTAAGTGCTCAATAAAAACCACTGATTGATTGAAATGATAATGCTGATAATGATAATCCTGTTTGTTCAGGCCACAAGTTGGCAGTCAATTCTGGTCGTGGAGACTAGTGAGGAAGCGACCCTCAGCTCCTGAATCACCTGTGATAAATTTATAACAGCAATAACAACAGTAATTATAATTGTGGTATTTGTTAAGCACTTACTATGTGCAAAGCACAGTGCTAAACGCTGGAGTAAGTTCAAGGTAATTAGGTTGGCCACAGTCTCTTGTCCCATATGGGAAGTAAATTAATTGATTCAAAATCCAACATCTAGTTGGGAGAAACCTAGCTCAGTATAGTTGTTAAAACTATTGCATTGATGAAGGCACTAACTATAGCTTATTGAGTTTTCTAACGCTTTGATGTGTTACTACAAGCAACATATGCTTTTAAGGATGCTTTGGTTACTTTAGCTCTGGGAGCAAGCAACACAGTAAAGAAACTGATGCTTCAAACAACCAGTCAATCAATAATGTTAATGAGCTTGAGTCATTAACACAGCACTATACTAAATACTTGGTAGAGTTCAATGAATGTGATAGACATGATTTTAAATAAAAGACACACTCTAAGGAATATCTAAGGAGCAAATGAGTCAGGTTTTAGAAGAAGAATGCTGGGGAAATGAGGGGAGAAGTTGAAATGCCCTCTATTACTACCATACAAGATCTTGGAGATAATAACAATGATGGTACAGTGCTCTGCACATAGTAAGTGCTCAATAAATACAATTGATTGATTGGTGGTATTTGTTAAGGACTTATGTGTCAAGCACTGATGTAGCTACAAGCCAATTAGGTTGCACACATTTTCTGTCCCTCTTTGGGCTCAAAGTAAGTCAAAGTCTAATTATTTAATCTTTATTCTGCAGATGAGAAAATTGAGGCAAAGAAAGGTTAAGTGACTTTCCACTTTCCCTCAACAGATGAGTGGAAGAGCCAGGATTAGAACCCAAGTCCTCTGACTATCAGGCCTGTGCTCTTTCCACTAGGCTACCCCCTCATTCCAGGCCCTATTAATGGTTTCTCACATTCAGCTTGTATTCTTCTAAGGGTTGTGTGCTCTCTGTCTAGCTAGCAGGCTCGGACAGAAACACTGCCCTTAAAATGAGGGCATTCTCACCACTCAGCTGCACTTCCTTCATTGACACTTTCTCCTCGATTCTTGATCTTGCAGTTTCATTAAGATTCAGAGGAAGAAGGAGATATGACAGTGTTTTGCACACAGTAAGCACTCAAATGTGAATATGGCAGTGAGGAAATGTGATTGGACCTGGAACCTGGAGTTATTGTGGATTGAAGTGCTAAATCAATATTTTTTTCCCTTGCATTTCCACCATTACATTGAATCTTTGACTATTCTTTCTGTCCTTTAAGCTTCTGACTCCTGTTTCTTTACTTTCAGTCTGTTACCACCAATCCACTGTTTCTGCTTCTCTCTTCCTCTTCTAATAGTCCTCCTCTTGTCATTTCCTACTATCCATTTTCTGCACACCTTAGTTCTCCCCATTTATGTTACTTTGTTGTGAACTACAGAAGGGAGTAGAGAAAGGAAAGAAGGAGGATTGGTTGAAAGAATGTGGTCAGTACCTGCACGGCTCTCTTCTTTGGTATTCTCTGTTTAAATTAATGTCTTGGAAAACAAAGTACTCTTCTAGTCATCGAACAATGGCCAACTCCTTCTGAGATACAAGAATTTCCCTCTTTACAGATTGGAACTCTGGAAACCTAGATTGGGCCTATGAGTAGATAGCAAGGTTTTACACAATTTGACCTAATTATGCAGAACAGTTGAATTGGTAACCTAAAGAGACTTTTCAGCAATAAAAGTAGATATCACAAAACAGCCTATGCACTTTTCCAAGAAACCAATCCTTTCCTATTGCAACAGAGCAGGAAGAATACCCCACATGAAACAGGAATATATCTATGTAAACATATATTTGGATCCAATCCCTACACTTCAGGAGACCAAAATGTGATCCGAGATGCTCTTTTTGCTTCTGTCTGTTGCTGGTGGCTAGTGTTAGGTCTAGACAGACTGAATTCAGAAAAATTGCAATAATACTTCCCTTGTGTAGTAGCATATTAATTTTATACCTCCACTCAAGGGTTCCCTTTCCTTCCCCCCTCCCCCAGAAATGAAGATGGAGTAAGACACTTTTACCATATTGAGGGCTTTGGTAACATGCACCACTTTGTCATGACTTTCACAAATGAAAGTGAAAGTCATAATAAATTAAACAAAGTTAAATACTGCTCTTGATTCCTTCCCCAAGCACATTCCTGATTGACAGAGAAACAATGATAAGGGTCAGCATCTTACATTTTCAGTTGTAGATTTGCTTCACATCTTCATTCTGATGAAACTGATTACTGCTTCGAGTGTTGAGTTGTGATGAAAGGGAATCGGGAGTCAGGAGAAAAGAGTGAGCCCTCACTGTAGTGTTTGATTTTAGAGCTCTGGCTTTGACCAGCTGTTTCCCCTAAAATCACACTTCTCTTTGCTTCACCTTGTAGCACTATCAAAGCTTCATGATTGGGAAGCTGCCCTCCCCGGGCATATCACCTGGAATGGATTAGCTTTACAACATAAGTGGAAATTGGGAGAATGGAGAATGTTCTCCTCTTGGCTGTTTGTCTATAACAATAATGTCATAAATAATGTTTCCGTTGAGAGAGGAAAAAACATTTATCAGACAGAATTCAGATCAGTTATGGGATGTAATGCCAGCAGGCTTGAAAAAGGAAAATATGTTTCTGGTAAACTAACTTCAGGAGAAATAGTTTGAACTAAGGCATTTTTCTTTCCCTCTTTGGGCTGCAATAGAATCTGAGTTTGAACACATATAGATTAGAGTAATTTCACCTTTGACTTATTAAGGAACTGTATGAGAGGTGTTCAGGGACAAGGCTCCAGTGGAGGATAATGTGGAGTTTGGTAACCATCCATTCCCTTGGGAATGATTTTTCCTTGAAAAAAATGAAAAACCCTCCAATGGTTGCCCATTCCTCTCCATGTCAAACCCAAACTCCTGATCTTTGGTTTCAAGCCAATTCACTTAGATCTCTCCCTCTATTTATCCTTCCTTTCTCCCACTACGTACAACTCTCACTCTTCGTTCACCAGTCACTTAACTTCTCTGTACCTCATTTAATTCATCTGTAAAATGGGGATTGAGACTGGTAGCCCAATTAACTTATAACTACTGGGTGCTTAGTACAGGGCCTGTCACACAGCAAGTGCTTAACAAATGCTGTTAAAAAAATCTGTATTTTTCTCTAGAGTATATGTTCTTTGTGGGCAGAGACCATTTTACCAACTCTGTTATATTGTTTAAGATAGTACTCTATACATAGTAAGCACTCAATAGATATGATTGATTGATTGACTCCTTCCTACTTAGACTGTGAGGCCCATGTGAAAGAGGGACTGTGTATAATCTGATGAATTTATATCTATCCCAAAGCTTAAAACAATGCTTGGCACATAGTAAGCATTTAACAAACATAACAATAATAATGATAATGATTATGATGATAGTACTAGGCTCCCCCTTCTAGACTGTGAGCCCGCTGTTGGGTAGGGACTGTCTCTATGTGTTGCCAACTTGTACTTCCCAAGCGCTTAGTACAGTGCTCTGCACACAGTAAGTGCTCAATAAATATGATTGAATGAATGAATAATAGTACATTTCTCAGGTTCCCTTAATCGAATGCCATTTACTGGGATGATGATGAAACCAGCCAACTAGCAGGCCACGCCAAACTTAGCTTTTAAATTCAAGAGGTTTCCATTTTTGTAAGTTCCTTCAGAGCTGGGATCAAATCAAGCCACTTGTATGCTGTATGACCTTGGGCATATCACTTAACTTGTCTGTGCCTCAGTTACTTCATCTGTAAAATGGAGATTAATACTGTGAGCTCCATGAGGGATATTGACTGTGTGCAACTTGATTGATTATAACTATTTTAGAGAAGCAGCATGGCTTAGTGGAAGCAGCACGGGCTTGGGAATCAGAGGTTGTGGGTTCTAATCCCGGCTCCACCACTTGTCAGCTGTGGGACTTTGGGCAAGTAGCTTAACTTAACCATGCCTCAGTTACCTTCTCTGTAAAATGGAGATGAAGACTGTGAGCCCCGTGTGAGACAACCTGATTACCTTGTATCTACCCCAGCACTTAGAACAGTGCTTGGCACTTAGTAAGCTCTTAACAAATACCATCATTATTATTATTATTAATACCCCAGTGTTTAGCAGAATGCCTGGCACATAGTAAGCGCTTAACAAATACCATTAAAAAGAAAAGTCTACTCTATTGTTCTTTCCCAAGTGCTTATTACTGTGTTCTGCAGTGCACAAGTGCTCAATACATACAATTAGTTGATTGATTGGTTAATTCTGCTGTCATTCCTTCTTCAGCTTCAAATAATGCATGGGTAATTTCTTCTACAAGGTGAGGGTCAAGCTCAAGAAAGTTTGTGTGGTTTGAAACTTGTATAATTAAGGAAGAGTAAGCATTGATATCATGTTTGTCTTTCCTCTCTTTTCTATTTGTGTTAAATGTAAATTTGTGTCTAAGATTTCTATGCTGATTGAGAGTAACTGGAGCAACTATTAATTATATATGGTTCATCAACTATTATCCCTACTCAATCAGCTTTCATTAAGTGTCACATAGATTATACTTAGAGTACTATGGTGGAGGATTGTCCCTGAGTCATTTTAAAAAGCTCAAAATTCAGGAGCCCAAAATAGGTAAAATTTCCAGGTCTCCTTTCAGAATGTAGTTAATTATTGATGAGACTGGCTCTCAGTTTTTCCCAATTTATACAATAGACAAGTTCCTCAGGAGAGCAGAAAACTCTTCTGTCTTCATCAAAAGGAAGAGAGGTGGTTTTAAAAAAATAAATGGGTGAGTTTCCTTCCACCATTCCCAAGATCAGTTAGTAGTGGAGTTTCCAGAATTTTCTCCCTGTGTTAAACAAAAGAAAAACTAGAAAAGGTATGTGTTATATGATTCTGAGACATACAGGGTTGGCCAGTTCAGACTCCTTTTCTACAGTCTGTGCTATGGAACTCTTTCATGCTGGTCTAGAGACTACTAAGGAGAGAGAAACCAGTTACAATTCAAGTTTGCCATTTTTATTCACCTCTAATTTTCCCCTCTCCATCTCTCTATTCCTACCTTCACACATTTCCAGTAACCTCTGCCCTTAACTTCATTTAACTCTACTTGTTCATTGTTTCTTATAGTTTCCACCCGAAACAAGACCTCGGGCTACTGAAGGGAGGCAAACTTACTCTGTTAGCAGATGTTATTGATTTTCATTCCATTAAGTGCTTAGTACAGTGCTCTGCACATAGTAAGCGCTCAGTAAATATGATTGAATGAATTCAACTCCTATTTCCATAACCCAGTAAAATGTACATGGGATCTTTTGCTGTATTATTTTACCATAAATCTAGATAGCAAGCTCTTTGTTGGTAGGGCTCATGTCTACCAACGCTATGGTATTGTATTCCACCAATTGCTTAATACAGTGCTCTGCACACAATAAGCACTCAATGAATATTATTGATTGATTGATAAGTCCATCTCAGTCATGGAATATTGTGATGCTTAAATTCTAAGTATTTTATCTCTCTATTCTATAACGTTTGTCCCACTAGGGTCATATTACCTTTATTCTCCTCCAAAATATGCGTTGTCCTCTGTTTGATGTGCTATTGTCCTTCATTAAAAATAACAGTTTCTGAAGATTAAAATAAAAGGTAAATCATGGGAGTAACAGATGCACTTCCTATTTGCTAAATCATTTCAATGAGTATCTTCCTCTTCTCTTTTCTGAGCATCACACCATCTCAGGATAAAGGCTTCCATGCCAATGAAAATCACTGTAGAATCAAAGCACTCCACAAATATGGTTCAAAGATAATGGAGGTTTCTTTTTAAATTGTATTTGTTAAGCACTTACTATGTGACAGGTACTGTATTAAGCACTGGGCTAGATACAAATTAATCAAATTGGATACAGGTCAATGCCCCATGGGGATTCATAGTCTTAATCCCCATTTTACAGATGAGGTAATTGAGGCACAAAAAAGTTAAGTGACTTGCCCAAGTTACACAGCAGATAAGTGGTGTTGTCAAGATTAGAACCCAGGTCCCAGATTGGTAATGAAAATCTCCAGTGTATATTCTCTGATTTTCCTGCTCCACTTCATTATTTTATTACAGCCAAACCTTTCAATATTTCCAGATCCCAGGTCAGTTGGCTGTATCAGGTCATTTAGTAAGGTCTATGGACACTGTGTTGAACTCTTGATGTTCTTCCAAGTGCTCTGCAAACATTAGATGCTCAGTAAATGCTATTAATATATTGGTTTCCATTTTGTTGAAATAGTGGGTATCTCATTAATGAAAACTGGGCACCCACCACTGGATCAGTCCAGTGCTTGGCCCCACAAGTAAAAGGTTAAGTATTAGAATGAGAAAATTACTGATGAGCAAATAATAATTTTTGTGAAATTTGTTAAGCACTTGCTATGTGCCAAACAGTTGTATTAACTATTGGGAGTAGAGGCAAGATAAACAGGGCAGACACAGTGCCTGTTTCACATGGAGCTCACAGTCTAAGTAGGAAAGAGAACAGGTACTGAGTTCCCATTCCTAGTAAGAAAACTTTATGCCGGATAGGAATGGATCTGATAAAGAAATCACATATTCAGCTGTTCACTGCACTGACTTTTAGGTAATCTGTCCCATTCCAAGAGATGCTGATTTATGAACTAATTAATGGTTCACAACAAAAGTACGTATGGAAACTTCCTTCTCCCATTCCCTGACCCCCACAAACAACAAAAAATGGGATTTTGCATGTTAGAAAATTAAATTCAATATATATTTATGAGGCCATTCAAACGTGGAGCCCTTCAGTTTCAGCTTTTACTGAGGAAAAATGCCCATGTATCAAACCCTAATTGTTCCAGAAACTAAAGCTTGGGGGATAAATTAAGTCTTAAGCTGCAGAGGACATTGGGCATTAATTTCAGGGCTTATTATAGCAGTGATGGTATGGACTTTAATAAATCCAAAGAAGTCAAAGAAAATCAGACAAAATCACAAATAAGATGGACTTTATAGCTGTCCTTCTGCAAAATATTGAGCTCAGGGCATTCAGTTGAAGGAATAAAACTATGCCCTGGATAGTTTCCCTGCCGGCTTGAAAATGCAGAGCAAGTGAAATGGATGGTAGATTCTGTCCAGACATTGGGATCATGACCTCCTCTTCTATTCACCATGAATCCGATGCTCCATAAAGTGGGAATACAAAAAGAATATCAGTTCATCAAAGTACCCAGGGGCAACACTCAGCTCTTCTTCCTAGGGACTGCAAACTTGTAATATTCACTTCAAAATTTCCCTAACAGATTCCCAGTCTTGTTCCAAATGAAGAAGAGGGGACCAGTGGAGCTGTGATTTCTTCCACTGTTTCTTTCAAAGAGAAAGACAAAAAGTCTGAGACAAACACCTCTCTCTATAAGCCACCTTATCTCTACCCGAAGACTAAGGGCAAGAGAAGAATCAATAAAAGTACAACCATTGGGTTCTCTTAGGATGATAACAAACACGAATACTATCCTGCAGAAGTGGAAAACTGGATGGAAAGATTCTGTATGGGAGCTACAGTCTTTTCAGTATGTCAGAAAGAAAAAAGAGGACAAAAACTTACAAACATGACACTTAGGGCTCATAACTGCACTGTCAGAGGAACTTCAATGGTTTCTTATCAACCTTACCCTTCTACCTTCACTCCAAGGGCTCAGTTTATGAGGAGGACCCGCTCATGATTCTGGTTGAAATAAACTGGAAAATCGCCATAGTCATCGAGTGGCCTTGAAAGCCAAGTGGCTTGGCCATGGCATTCAGGAGGCTTCTTTTTCACTGCTCTCTTTTCAGAAATGCTTATCTGAATTGCTTTTGTCCTGTCTTTCAGGATTTGCTTTTGTTACAGCAAATAAGAGGGAAGAGCATGCTTTCAAGCCTTACTGAACACAGCCTCCAGAAGCTCTTTGTTCAGTGGGACAGTCTTGAGTTTCTCCTTTCAGTCCTGCCACCTTCTACATTCTAGGGAAGCAGCATGGCCTAGTGAAAAGAGCATGGGACTGGGAATCAGAGGACCTGGGTTCTAATCCTGCCTCCACAAATTGTCGGCTGTGTGACCTTGGGCAAATCACTTAACTTCTCTGTGCTTCAGTTACGTCACCTGTAAAATAGGGATTAAGACTACGAACCCCATATGGGACAGTGACTATGTCTGATCTGATTGCTTTGCATTTACCCTAGTACTTAGAGCAGTGCTTAGATCCAAGTAAGTACTTAGCAAACATTGTTATTTTTATTACTATTATTATTATTATCATTATTATTATATGGCCATTGAGATCAGGAAAAGTGTTGCCTGTACCCTCAGAGGCAGTGAGAGATCTAGGCAATTCAGACTAGAGATGGAGAAGCAGGGTATAAGAAGGGAAATTTGTTGCATGACCTTGGGAAAGTCACTTAACTTCTCTGAGCCTCAGTTTCCTTTCTGTAAAATGGGAATTCAATACCTTTTCTCCCTCCACACTGAAATATAAACCTCAGATGGGACAGGAACTTTTTCTGATCTGATTATCTTGTACCTACCCCAGTCCTTACTTAGTACAGTGCTTGGCACATAGTAAATGCTGAACAAATACTACAGTTACTATTGCATCATTCATGTTATTCTACTTGTCACTCTTGTCTTTACTTTCTTTCCTTTTTACCTCTATCTCCCCTCCCATTTTCCCCTGTTGTTAGTGTGCAATGATAGTCTACACTAGTCATAATAGTAATAGTATTAGACATTGTAATCAGTCTACGCTGATGACACCCAGATCTACATCTCTGCCCCTGCTCTCTCCCCCTCCCTCCAGGCTCGCATCTCCTCCTGCCTTCAGGACATCTCCATCTGGATGTCCGCCCGCCACCTAAAGCTCAACATGTCAAAGACTGAGCTCCTTGTCTTCCCTCCCAAACCTTGTCCTCTCCCTGACTTTCCCATCTCTGTTGACGGCACTACCATCCTTCCCGTCTCACAAGCCCGCAACCTTGGTGTCATCCTCGACTCCGCTCTCTCATTTACCCCTCACATCCAAGCCGTCACCAAAACCTGCCGGTCTCAGCTCCGCAACATTGCCAAGATCCGCCCTTTCCTCTCCATCCAAACCGCTACCCTGCTAATTCAAGCTCTCATCCTATCCCGTCTGGACTACTGCACTAGCCTTCTCTCTGATCTCCCATCCTCGTGTCTCTCTCCACTTCAATCCATACTTCATGCTGCTGCCCGGATTATCTTTGTCCAGAAATGCTCTGGACATATTACTCCCCTCCTCAAAAACCTCCAATGGCTACCGATCAATCTACGCATCAAGCAGAAACTCCTCACCCTGGGCTTCAAGGCTGTCCATCACCTCGCCCCCTCCTACCTCACCTCCCTTCTCTCCTTCTACTGCCCAGCCCGCACCCTCCGCTCCTCCACCACTAATCTCCTCACTGTACCTTGCTCTCGCCTGTCCCGCCATCGACCCCCGGCCCACGTCATCCCCCGGGCCTGGAATGCCCTCCCTCTGCCCATCCGCCAAGCTAGCTCTCTTCTTCCCTTCAAGGCCCTGCTGAGAGCTCACCTCCTCCAGGAGGCCTTCCCAGACTGAGCCCCTTCTTTCCTCTCCCCCTCGTCCCCCTCTCCATCCCCCCGTCTTACCTCCTTCCCTTCCCCACAGCACCTGTATATATGTATATATGGTTGTACATATTTATTACTCTATTTATTTATTTATTTATTTATTTATTTTACTTGTACATTTCTATCCTACTTATTTTATTTTGTTGGTATGTTTGGTTCTGTTCTCTGTCTCCCCCTTTTAGACTGTGAGCCCACTGTTGGGTAGGGACTGTCTCTATGTGATGCCAATTTGTACTTCCCAAGCGCTTAGTACAGTGCTCTGCACATAGTAAGCGCTCAATAAATACGATTGATTGATTGATTGATTGTAGTAGCAACAAATTTATTGAACACCCACTGATTGCAAGGCACTGTTCTGTTTGGGAGAGTGATAAAGTACAAGATATATTGCCGGCCCATGAGAAACTTACATTCTAATGGGAGCATAGAATAGTGGTGGACTCAGAATAAATAAATTGAATGTTAAATTGAAAACACTTTTTTGTTACACAAGGGAGGAAAATGGCTGCTAATGACTACATAAATGCTAGAAATATTCGATGGGTTGATGTGATTCAAAGTGATGACATATTCAATTATAAATGTGCCCAGAGCCATTAGTAAAAGGGGAACTAGAAGATGAACCTTTATCTTGAGTCTCCTTTCTTCTCCTAGAGAATGATCCCTGTTATTCCAAAGCCCAGGTTCCTCAGAAGCTCTGGAAGCCAATGAGGATGCTGGAGGCACTGGAGGCTTCCTCATCCTTTTTCTCATTCTACTTCCCTCTTCTCACTCTCCATTCTCCCCTTATCTTTTCTCTCCCCCATTTTCCTCCCCTCTAGGTTCCCTCCAACACTTTACCAGCTTCTCTTGCTTACAGCTTTCCTTCCTTTCCTTCATTCTCTTCCCCTCTCTCTCCCTCCCCTCCTCCACTTCATTTTTTCCTTTCTCTCCAAGCCTCTCTTCCCTTTCCTTTCTTTGTTATCCCTTCTCACCATTCTCTTCTCTCTCCAGGTGACAGCAAAAAATATTCAACCACAAGTCTGGAATAACAGAAACTGGGATAAAATATTGGAACTATAACAAATTAGTAGATTAGTATTGCTTCTCTCAAATTAAGGAGTGGATCATTGTTGTTATCGACTTTGATTTGTTCAGGTCTGCCAAGTGTACTACCGAGATTAGTCCCTTGTTGGTCACAGCTCATTTATTTAATAACTTGGCTGTAAATTCAGAAAAATAAACTGAAAAGTCATCTTCAATAAAACGTTGTCAGCTTGGCACCTAGAAAATATATTTTACATAAGAGGTGATAAGGAGAAATTTTCTAAAAGAAATATGCAATGGCCTTCTGAGAAGGCCCTACCTTATTTTCTCTCTGCTCAAGAGCAAACTATAATGTCAATGTCATGAGGTGATAATTTGCTACATGTTATGGAAAGGAAAGGAATGTAAATGTATTGTGACAGCTATGCTTTTCCTGAGTGATCTGAGCTCTGCTAATGAAGCAGAAATCATGGACATTGTCTTAACACTTACATTGTTTGGTAGTTATTTTTTATCTTCTACTGATATTCAAAGGTGTTCTCTTTCTCTAATGTCCAATAATTGTACACCTGTAGCACTATTCTTTAAAGTGGCAAGACATTTTCATTTTATGACATCTATTGCTCACAACTTTAGTATCAGTGACTGCTGCAGCATCTTGTGCATACTTGTCCTCTCTATTTTGTCCTTCTGAAGTGAAGAGCTTTTTGGGATGACCCTCCATGCATTATGCATGCATCCAAAAATCTGCAGTCTTTTCAGTGTTTTGGACCCAGATTCTGTGCCTCAGGATTGTGATTACAATCCACATGGAATTTTGTGAAAACTGGTTGACTAGAGTTAAGGGAGGAGAAGCAGGAAGTAATTATGATTGTTGTGTCCATCTCAAAGCACACTCTCCATCTGGATGTCTGCCTGCCATCTAAAACTCAGCATGTCCAAGACTGAACTCCTTACCTTCCCTCCCAAACCCTGCCCTCTCCCTGACTTTCCTGTCACTGTAGATGGCATTACTAGCCTTCCCGTCTCACAAGCCCACAACCTTGGTGTCATCCTCGACTCTGCTCTCTCGTTCACCCCTCGCATCCAATGTTTCACCAAAACCTGCAGGTCTCACCTCCACAACATCACCAAGATCTGCCCTTTCCTCTCCATCCAAACCACTACCTTGCTGGTTCAATCTCTCATCTTATCCCAACAGGATTACGGCAACAGACTCCTCTCTGATCTCCCATCCTATTGTCTCTACCCACTTCAGTCTATACTTCATGCTGCTGCCTGGATCATCTTTGTGCAGAAACGCTCTGGGCATGTTACTCCCCTCCTCAAAAATCTCCAGTGGCCACCAGTCAACCATCTAGTAAAAACTCCTCACTCTTGGCTTCAAGACTGTCCATCACCTCACCCCCTCCAACCTCACCTCCCTTCTCTCCTTCTACAGCCCAGCCCACACCCACCGCTCCTTTGCCGCTAACCTCCTCACTGTGCCTCATTTTCGCCTGTCCCGCTGTTGACTCCCAGCCCACGTCCTCCCCCTGGCCTGGAATGCCCTCCCTCCGCACATCTGCCAAGCTAGCTCTCTTCCTCCCTTCAAAGCCCTACTGAGAGCTCACCTCCTCCAAGAGGCCTTCCCAGACTCAGCCCCCTTTTTCCTCTCCCCCTCCCCATCCCCCCCGTCCTACCTCCTTCTCCTCCCCACAGCACCTGTATATATGTTTGTACAGATTTATTACTCTATTTATTTTACTTGTACATATTTACTATTCTATTTATTTTGCCAATGATGTGCATCTAGCTTTACTTCTATTTATTCTGATTACTTGACACCTGACCACATGTTTTGTTTTGTCTCCCCCTTCTAGACTGTGAGCCCGTTGTTGGGTAGGGACCGTCCCTATATGTTGCCAACTTTTACTTCTCAGGCACTTAGTACAGTGCTCTGCACACAGTAAGCACTCAATAAATATGATTGAATGAATGAATGGATAAAGTAAGTTTAGACACTGGAATTTAATTCAGTGCAAAAGAAGAAAGAGTGGGTAACAATGGATGAGGTTCAAGTGCTTACTACAAAAATGCACAAACAAAATTGCACACACACACACACACACTCTCTCTCTCTCTCTCTCTCCCTCTCCTCTCTCTCTCCCTCTCTCTTCTCCCTCCCTCTTTTGGGCTTAAGCATATGCCTGGGTGACAGACACTAACGTAAATTACAGAGAATTCTAGGATATTCAGTCCTTCTACAGCTTGGGAAATGCAGTTCCCAGGCAGAATAGAATGCTTGAATAAGCTTCTTACTCTTTCTTTAGACCCTATGACTACTGTTCTCTCTCCAAGAGGGGCTTAAAGATTTCCACAGCCAAGCTTAGTCAATACTCTAGAAACAGTTAATTGTTCTCCTGCACTCTGGGCCTTTTTAATGATTCAACAATATAGAAAGTCTTGATTTTTTAAGCCAGGCACAGGAATCTGAAAATTCACCATATTTTTGTACTGAAGATACAATAAGGGCCTTAGTAAGGTCCTCTGCTTTTTTTAATGGTATTTGTTAAGTGCTTACTATATGCCAGGCACTTCCTCAAGTGATTGCCCAAAGACCAGTGTGGACAAAAGTCTGGTTTTGTGTGACAATTTTCAGGAGAGTGAATGCTATTTCCTTGTAGAACAGCCACAAGCTATATATTTTCTGACATTGTTGCTAGAGTTGGGTTCTCCTACAACTCAACTCTTCCTAATTCTCATAAAGAAAGAAACCCATCCTTCCAACCTTTGCTCCTTTGGATAGAACATCATTCATTTTGGATGACTATTGAGGCAATTTTAAAAGTACCTCACTCTCTGTTGCAAGATTAAATCATGCGAATCTATGATACCTTTAAAAGCTCACTCTTTAAAACTGTCACATCTGGAGAGCCCTGGATAAGTCAGGAAGGACATAGATAGGATCATTCTCTCCTTTCTCTGGTATTTTAGGCAGCTATCAATTTTAACTCATTTATGCTGCCCTGATCCTTGCACAAAAAGGTATTTTCTTATTATTGTATAGACTGGAAATTGAAGGGATTGTGGATTGTTTTTCAAACTGTCCAATTTATTCTTGGAATTTACAATTTATGATAGAAAGACCCTATCAAACCCTGGCCTTCTCAGGGTTTGAAAATTATGTTACCATTATTTTATCAGTATGTGGAAGTGTGGTTGATGAGTCTGGTTTGTGATTGACACTCCATTTTACATTATTTGCCTGTAAGGAATTTTCCTTGTTTTCTGCCACACCTAGCCCTGTTAACAATTTTGTTTCACCTCCTACCTCCCTCTGAAAAGTCCTAACAGCCACAGTTGTTGAACAAACTTTCAACTTTGGACTCAGATGGTATTCATGGTTTCACCTCATTTGGGAGTGTTCCTCTAACAAATCCCCTCTTAATACCAAGGAACTATTGATTAATTATGGTATTTATTAAGTACCTACTATATGCCAAGAACTTTATAAAGTGCTGAAGCAGGTACAAGATATTCACGTGGGATACAGTCCTTATAACAGTTATAACAGGAGCTCACTGTCTGATGGGTATGGAAAATGAGTACTTAATCTTCATTTTCCAGATGAGGAAATTGAGGCACAGAGAAGTGAAGTGACTTGGCCAAGGTCTTACAGCAAGCAAGTGGAAGGGAAGAATTAGTTAATCTTAAATCTATATATCCAACCCTAGATATAAGGAACCAAATTCCAGGGAAGGCAGAATTCCCAGAGGAGGAGAAGGTACAGTCTGGTTTTGGAATTGTGATTTGAGTTGGAACGAACATCTTGGCATCTAATTGAATTTTTTTTAGTGGGATTTGTTAAGTGCTCACTATATGTCGAACACTGCTCTAAGCATTGGGTTAAGTACAAGTTAATTAGGTCAGACACAGTCCCTTTCCCACATGGGGCTTGCAGTCTACATATGAGGGAGAACAACTATCCCCATTTTACAGTTGATGAAACTGAGGCACAGAGAAGTTAAGTGACTTGCTGAAGGTTGCACAGCTGATAAGTGGTGGACGTGGGATTAGTACCTAAGCCCTTCAGACTCCCAGGCCTGTATTCTCTCCACTGAGCCATGCTGGAACCAGTAATGGAGTGGAATAATAATAATAATAATAATGGCATTTATTAAGCACTTACTATGAGCAAAACACTCTTCTAAGTGCTGGGGGGGGGGGGGATACAAGGTAATTAGGCTGTCCCACATGGGGTTTACAGTCTTAATCCTCAAAATCTCTCCTCAAAAATCTCCAGTGGCTACCAATCAATCTGCGCATCAGGCAGAAACTCCTCACCCTGGGCTTCAAGGCTGTCCATCACCTCGCCCCCTCCTACCTCACCTCCCTTCTCTCCTTCTCCAGCCGAGCCCGCACCCTCCGCTCCTCTGCCGCTAATCTCCTCACCGTGCCTCGTTCTCGCCTGTCCCGCCATCGACCCCCGGCCCACATCATCCCCCGGGCCTGGAATGCCCTCCCTCTGCCCATCCGCCAAGCTAGCTCTCTTCCTCCCTTCAAGACCCTACTGAGAGCTCACCTCCTCCAGGAGGCCTTCCCAGACTGAGCCCCTTCCTTCCTCTCACCCTCATCCCCCTCTCCATCCCCCTCATCTTACCTCCTTCCCTTCCCCACAGCACCTGTATATACGTATATATGTTTGTACATATTTATTACTCTATTTATTTTACTTGTACATATCTATTCTATTTATTGTATTTTATTAGTATGTTTGGTTTTGTTCTCTGTCTCCCCCTTTTAGACTGTGAGCCCACTGTTGGGTAGGGACTGTCTCTATATGTTGCCAACTTGTACTTCTCAAGCGCTTAGTACAGTGCTCTGCACACAGTAAGTGCTCAATAAATACGATTGATTGATTAATCCCCATTTTACAGATGAGGTAACTGAGGCACAGAGAAGTTAAGTGACTTAACCAATGTCACACAGCTGACAAGTGGTGGAGCCAGGATTAGAACTCATGACTTCTGGCTCCCAAGCCCGTGCTCTTTCCACTGAGCCACACTGCTTCTTAAAGGAATAGACATTCCTTCAATTTCAGGGGCAGACCAGTTCAGATTAAAATTTTGGGTTTTTAACAAAAAATTGTATTTGTTTAGCATTTACTATGTGCCAAGCACTGTTCTGGAGTAGATACAAGGTAATCAGGTTGTCCCAGGTGGAACTCACAGTCTTAATCCCCATTTTACAGATGGAGTAATTGAGGCACAGAGAAGTTAAGTGACTTGCCCAAAGTCACACATGGCTCAGGGCTCCCCTGGGACATCAGCAATAATCCTTTAGGGTGTGTCCAGTTCCTAGGCATCTCTGGTTAAGGGTTCACTGGAAATGAGTAAGGAAAAGATATCTGTTCCAGTGACCGGAGGGGTCATAGACCCAGGTGGAGCTGTAAACCAAATAGATACTACCAAGAGAGAAAATGCCCAAGATGACCTGCTCTGAAGACAGAGAGGAGAAAATCTGAACACTATTAACCTTTGCATCCTACACCTACGATATTCACCCAGAGCTGGTTTAGCCTTGCAGCTATATTGTGCTCTAGACTGACAATATAAAATGTAACAGCCATTCAACTTTCTCACTCCAAGCAGGAACCATTCCTATCTACAGCTTTTCAACATTGCAAATAGGGAGTTTCTACTCAGCTGGTTGTCTTAAGGATGAAGTGGTGATACTGTGAATCAGCTGTACTTAATCAGATCGGGCAGGGATTCATTGCAAATAGAAAGAATGGGTTTAGTCTGGAAAGGCAGTTATTTTGTCTAGGGGCTTTTTAGGTTGGTTACAAACTGGCTGTCTTGCTTTGGTGAGAATATGAGAGGGAAGATTGAAAGGCAGAAATTCCTGCCCTCCCATCTGTAACCTTATTCCAAGCTCAGAGCCTGCTGTGATCTGATCAATCCCGTGAATCCAAGAGCGAGGTAGGAGCTGCCACTGGCAGAAGTGCTGCTACTGATATTCGATTGATGGCTTGGATAGCACCTTTTTAAGTGATATTCTAGTGATAGGGGAAGGGAGCCTTGGAGGTCAGTGGAAAACAGGCAGCAATCTCCTTTCCACTCCCCACTCTGAATTTGTGGACCCTCCTTGAAGAGGGAGAGGGAGACCCTGTGGGTGACTGAAGTGACTAGAACTGGGAAAGGTAAGAAATCCCACCCCCAGTCAACACACACACCAAAATTCATTAATGATCTCTGCCTACAGTCACATAAATGTTTGTGCTTTGAGCAGGGAAGGAGGTGAAATAGAGGGTGACTGGTATAAGTGGGGAAAATGAAGGAAGAGGAAAAGAAATGGGATCAATCCCCATGACTTGTGGGACTTGACCCTTACTTTACAAAGGGAAGAATGGTTTTCTAATTAAGCCCAAGGCCTTTTGTAAAAAGAGATTTTACTGGCTCTCAGGCTACGGCTTTCTTGATATCTAAGAGAAAGGAATGGAGACAAGATCCTCTGCTTTATTTTTCATCAAAAGGCACCAGTCCTGGAACTTTCTTGGTGATGGAATTTGAATTCTATTCTCATTTCTGGGGCAAAGCCCGAATGGGTTAGACGGGTTACTATGGGGCATACAAAGGGCTAAAAGAGAACACTGACTATTTTTTGCAATTTTTGTGTTATTGATGTAGATTTTAATTCTGAGTTTTCTTGGATAGAAAGTGAGGTAAGCCTCTTAATAAAGTCAATTATAAAGAAAAAGAGGGAGAAGATATCACCTTTAAATTTTCATATAATTTCACAGATTTGACATTGATTGTTTTTTACTAAAAAAATCAAAGCCATTTAAAACTATGACTTCACATCACATACTTTTAGTTGAAATTATTCCAAAATTTATAGGACCCAATAAAGCCAATACATTTAACTGCTCAACCGTTCATCTATAACAACAAATGAGATGCAGTACAGCCTAATGAAAAAGGCTTGGGCCCAGGAGTCAGATCTGGGTTCTAATTCTGCCTCTGCCACTTTTCTGCTGTGTGACTTTGGGCATGTCATTTAACATCCCTGTGTTTAACTCATAGGTAAAACATAGATTAAATACCTTTTCTCTCTCCAAGACTGTGAGCTCCATGTGGAATGGGGACTGTGTCTGATCTGATTACACTATATCTAAACCAGCTCTAAGTACAGTTCATTCATTCCTTCAACCATAATTATTGAGTGCTTACTGTGTGCAGAGCACTGTACTAAGTGCTTGGGAAGTACAAGTTGGCAACATATAGAGACGGTCCCTACCCAACAATGTCTCACAGTCTAGAAGGGGGAGACAGACAACAAAACAAAGCATATTAATAAAATAAATAGAACAGTAAATATGTACATGTAAAATAGAGTAATAAATCTGTACAAACATATATACAGGTGCTGTGGGGAGGGGGAGGTGGTAGAGCGGGGGGATGGGGAGGGAGAGAGGAAGGAGGGGGCTCAGTGCATGACGTAAGAAGCACTTAGCAAGTACCACAATTACGTACTTTCTAAGTGCTTATTACAGTGCAGTGCACACAGTAAGTGCTCAATAAATGATTGAATTATTATTAATTGGCGATAAGCTCATGCATGATATCACTAAGTCCACACAATTAATCATGCATAAAACAGTTCTTAGAAATTTGAAAAATAGGCAGATACAGAAATTTTTTAAAAATTCAAATTTCCAGATCAGGTTTTGTTGAGGTCTGTGTGGGGTGAAGCCGGTTCTAGACTGTGAGCTCGTTGTTGGGTAGGGACCGTCTCTGTATGTTGCCAACTTGTACTTCCCAAGCACTTAGAACAGTGTTCTGCACACAGTAAGCACTCAATAAATATGATTGAATGAATGGGGTGAAGCCGGTACTAGTGGACTAATTTGAGATCTGAGGGACCGTAAAAAATCAGAGCCAGAGACACAGTCAGTATATTTCTTAATTAAAGGTTTTGTTTATTAAAATGCAGGTGTTCTGGGGATTTTGCTCTCCAAAGCTAGCTAGCAATTAGTTTAATAAACAGGGGATGCACATCTTAAACTTATGAGGGTCGATCCCAGCGGTTCTTCTCCCGCTCAGTTAGGTATTGTGGTGCGGACACCAGGCAAATGTCCAGGTCAGCTGGAGAGTTGGCACAGCAACTACACTGAGGCACCAGAGGGCTGCCCCACTTATTCCATCACCGATTGCAGAAGTGCCGCATGTAACACTTGTTGTCATTGGGTTAGTCTGTGTCAGCTCATCCGAAATTGGTTGGAAACTTTTGACTGGGCTCCATGAGCATACCAGGTGGCAGCTTCTGACTGGTACATGTTCTCTGAGCTGCTGTCCCTGAGGGTATCATGAGTCCTGGGGCCACAAGAAAGAAGTGCTCCAGTGTTATCACATATGTGTGGACATTTCATAGGTGATAGTCAAGACCCAGGTTGGAATTGTCCAACTAAGGGACCTTCTTCTGCTTGGCCTGGCTTCCACGTTTGAACTGAGCATCTTTGCATCCCATTCGGCATAGTTCTGGGGCTGGGAGGGTGAGGGGGACTCATGCGGGTGACCGCAGGTTTACAGTAATGGAATACTTTATCCATAACTATTTAGGATGCAGTTTCTATAAAATATAAAGCACCATCAAGCTTTTAAAATCAAAAAGGATATACTGGTAAATGGATTCTTATTACTCAGTACATAAAGAATGACCTTTTAAAGGTAATTTCAGGTTCCTAACTTTGGCAAAAATCTTTGGGAATTCAATGGGAATTTTGACTAACAGAGAGGATCACTGATCAGTTCCTCTCCTCTCTGAGGAGCAAAAAGGAAATGATGGTCTGATTAACTGGAACTCAGAGGTGGTGGCCCCGGTCTGGGACAAATTAACTTTCATTAACTGACTCCAAAATCAGAGCAGAAAATGAGTTGACGCATTTGAATAAAGAGTTATAGATTCACTTAGTAGGGAAAGCAAGAAACTAGTCTGGAGGAACACACAACTTCCAAGTTCTGGCATACTGCCCAAAAATTCACTTGCAAACATCAACAGGTGGACTATTTAAAGGAGCTTTCTAAAGTAGGTGTAATGATGTACTTTTTAGGGCCTTCAAATTGCAATTTCAAGGATCTTTACTTCAGTTGTTTCTATTTAATAGGTTATTGGCCTTTTTGTGTAATTTGACTGCCCATCATAGTACATGTATAAGGCCACTGAATTTTAATGCTCCAATACCTGTCCCAACATACTATGGCTCCTATAATTTATTATATGTAATAATAATTTTGGTTTTTGTTAATAATACTTGATAATTACAGTATTTGTTAAGCATTTACTATGTACCAGGCACTGCCCTAAGTGTAGCAGTAAATACAAGATAATGGGGTTGGTCATGGTCTTAATCTGTATTTTACAGATGAGGGAAATGAGGCACAGAGAAGTTTAGTGACTTGCCCAAGCTCACGCAGCAGACAAGTGGCAGATTCAGGATTAGAACCCAGGTCTTTCTGACACCCACACATTTTTCACTAGGCCATGCTTTGAAACATTTTTAAAAAGACAAATAAGTACTTATTTGAATCATTTCACCTTTAGCATCTAGAACAACAGAAATCAGGAGGATATCCCTTGTGGACTTTTCATGAGGAAAGTCGACACATTAAAAAATGTATAATACAGTATGTATTTTGTAGAATTGCAGAAAGGTGAAGAACAAACTCTCCTTCCTTAAGGACAGCTTGCTTTAAAAGATGATGCAAGCCTTAACTAAATTCAAATGATGTTCCTTTCAACTTTTGGCAAAAAAAAAAATTTTGAGTTCAATAATTCAACCTCAATTTTCTTCATTTATGAAGTATGTAGAAACAGTTTAGCACTAATCTGATATTATCATAATGACACACACTGTCTTTTACTATAACTCAACATATTTTGGCAGTGCAGGAATTTCAATGCCTTCAGAAAGGTATAGGAGAGTTAATAATTGTTTTCCCTGTTTTACCCAGCACCTTGGCCTCCAGTTCATAGATCACTAATTAAATAATAGTTAAAAGTGACAGGCCAGAAAAATGTGAAGCTCAAAATGGATATTACCTTCCACTTCTCTCTAGTTTTCTTCAGAAAGGCTAGTTAAATCTTCAGGGTTAACATAATTAGGTAGGACATAAAAATGGCCTATTGCACCAGCTATTATTGCACGTTAATAAAAATATCACATTCTTAAATGTTAACACTCCACATTAATTCATCAGTCAATTAAAAACAGCTTTTAGGTGATGGTGGAAGCAAAGAGGGGATTCTCCCATTAATTAAATGCTCAACTCCATAGCTAAAGAAATGGTGTACATCTTCCTCAGTTGGGCTGTTTGGGGACCTACTGCAAAATGGATTATAGGGTAATTGTTCCCACACGAGACCTAAATTAAATTATTTAGAAAAAATCAGCACTAAAGCAGATGCATTTATTTTGAATATTGATATACTCTTTACAGGAAATGATATGACTTTAAAACAAAGCTCTAATCCTGATCTGAAGTTTGACACTCAATGTAATGATGAAAGAGATCTGGTGTTCTTCTTTTAAGAAATCAAATCAGGGAAATGGTAATTCAACACAAATCTAAAAATGTATGGGGAATTTTAGAAGACTGTATCCGTATCTTTTCCTAATTTTGAGATGCAAAATATTGCTACTTGATTAGGAAAAATTAGTGTTTATAATTACCAAAGATTACCTGGAAATTAACATTAAGCATTCATTCATTCAATCATATTTATTGAGCGCTTACTGTGTGCAGAGCACTCTACTAAGCGCTGGGAAGTACAAGTTGGCAACATATAGAGACAGTCCCTTCCCAACAACGGGCTCACAGTCTAGAAGGGGGAGACAGACAACAAAACAAAACATATTAATAAAATAAATAGAATATGTAAATATGTACAAGTAAAATAAATAGAGTAATAAATCTGTACAAACATATATACAGGTGCTGTGGGGAGGGGAAGGAGGTAGGGCGGGGGGATGAGGAGGGGGAGAGGAAGGAGGGGGGGCTCAGTCTGGGAAGGCCTCCTATGCTTACAATTACCAAGGTGGGAGACATGAAAGAGATTGAGGTAGCCAATTTTGTAGTAATTTGGGAAGTGTGCTTAAAATTAGTGGTTTTGTCAGAACTGGTGGATTTAGGATTTCTTTAGGGGGTGACAATAACTTGACAGTATTTCTGAGAATACACACACCTGGTTAATCTGGTATGCGATTCGGTTCTGCTATCTTGGTTTTTTGAGAGGCAGTGTTGCCTGATGGAAAGTTCACGGGCCTGAGTTTCGAGGACTTGGGTTCTAATCCTGTCTCGGCCACTTGCTTGCTGTGTGGCCTTGGGCAAGTCACTTAACTTCTCTTGCCTCAACTTCTTCATCTGTAAAATGGGGATTCAATACCTGTTCCCCCTCCTTTTTAGACTGTGAGCCCCATGTAGGAACTAGTTATCTTGTATCTACCCCAGTGCTTAGTGCGTTGCTTAACACAAAGAAAGCACTTTTAAAATATACCAGAATTATCCTTATTACTCCCTCTACTTAGATGGTTGAGCCTCAAATGGGGCAGGGATTGTGTCTATACTTGATTGTATCTACCCTAGTTTTTAGAACAGTGCTTGGCACATAGTAAGCACTTAAATGTTATTATTATTAATGAAAATCTTGTGGTTCAGAGAAATGCAGGTATTTGGGTCTTTAGGAGGTGTTTTTTTAACTTTGCTTTTATAAGTTCTGGCTTTTCTTGCTTCTACCCCTTTTATTACTTTGAAATTAAGGACTTTATCTGGGTTCAATCAGTTAACAGTGTTTGAATGCGTAGTCTATGTACAGCACTGTACTAAATTCTTGGGAGAGAATAATAGAAGAACTGATCCTTCCCCTCAAGGAACCTACAATCAAGGCAGGGGGTACAGACACTTGTAAAATGAATTATATGCAGGGAGAATTAAGCTCCTTGTGGGCAGAGAATATGTCTACGAACTCTTTATACTGTACTCTCCCAACCACTTAATACAGTACTTTGTGCACAGTAAGCACTACATAAATACTATGGCCTGAAGAAACAGAGTTTGAAGATATGTTGATGAGTGCTACCAGCTGGGGTGGAGTGAATGAGAACTCAAGTAATGTGGAAGTGTGAATAGAGGAAATAGGGCAAATGAGAAATTAATCAGGGCAGGCTTCCTGGAGTAGAGGGGATTTCAGTAGTACTTTGAAGATGGGAAGAACAGCAGTCTGCAGAATGTGAAAGAGGAGAAAGTCCCATGAAGAAGGGAAGGTGTAAGCAAGGGGTCAATAGCAGGAAACACGAGAATGAGGCTCAGTTTGGTTTAAGAGGAAAAAAAACATGTGACTGGTATGTAGCAGAGAAGGTGCAAAGAAAAGTAGGTGAGGACTGAGATGATTGAGTGCCTTGAAGACAATGGTCAAGAGTTTCTGCTTAATGCAGAAATGAATGGGTGACCATTATATTTGAGATTTTTGAGGATCTTTCAATAGTTATGGTAGGAAAATGGTTATATTCTTTTAACATTTGATAATTGCCCTGGGGCTATAAAAGAAGGAAAAGGTATTGATTCATTTTTTTGCAAAGAAAGCAAAATTGAGCCAACAATGTACACAAAACAATGATTAGAAAAATGATACAGGCAGCAGATTGAAGTATGAATTGGGTAGGGGAGAGACTGGAGGCAAGGAGGGCTTACTCAGTAATGTTTTGACAAACTTCCAGAGTTCAATATTTCCGCATCCACTTTCTTTTCTCCAACTGCAAGTTGCTGAAACACCATGAACCTCCTTAAAGTGCCTGTATTTGCCAACTTAACTTGCTTCCATTTTAACCCAAGCACTTTGTACAGTGCTTTGCAATCTGTGGGTGCACAGTAAATACAAATGATTGATTTAGGAGACTCCACTGTATCTGGATTCAGTGAGGTGGGTGTGGAGAATCCCAGCTGAATATGCATTCATTCATTCTATCGTATTTATTGAGCACTTACTGTGTGTAGAGCACTGTAATAAGCGCTTGGGAAGTACAAGTTGGCAGCACATAGAGATGGTCCCTACCCAACAACAGGCTCACAGGCTAGAAGAATATATGAATGTTCAAGCTTCAGCTGCTGATCCTCTCGACTCCCAGGTTCAGATGCCTGGTACCACCCACCGGGAGTAAATCAAAACATCTTTGGATTTTTATAATAATAATGGTATTTAAGCACTTACTAAGTGCAAAGCACTGTTCTAAGTGTCGGGGTGGTTACAAGGTGATCAGGTTGTCCCACAGTGGGCTCACAGTCTTAATCCCATTTTACAGATGAGGTAACTGAGGCACAGAGAAGTTGTGACTTGCCCAGAGTCACACAGCTGCTAATTGGTGGAGCTGGGATTTGAACCCATGACCTCTGACTCCAAAGTTCGTGCTCATTTCAACTGAGCCACGCTACTTTGGAGCCAGTGAGGGGAGAGGCCTACCCAGCTTGGTCTGTTGCAGTGCTCCCATAGTGAAGCAGATCAGCCTCCAGAATGGCATCCTTTCTCCTGGGACCTCTCTCTCTCAGTCTCTTGGGAATTTGGTGGGAGGGAATGCGACATTGATCCCGATGATCACATTTCAGAACTGGAATTTTTCACTAATGGAACAGACCAGTCAGAGTATCTGATTGTTACACTATTTCAGTTCCTCGCATTGAGGAAAACAAAATTGTAACCCACTTCTTTGTCTTCCCATCTAGCCCCTAACACGTTCTGCTGCTTCCAGTACTAGAAGAATATAAACATTTTCCTATCACAACTACCAGCATTCTACGGCTGACCAATTCTTCAGTAGTTCAGTTTTCCCACAAGTGAAAATAGCTGGGGAATTCTATTACAATCAAATGACTTTGAAACCTGGTTGTCACTATATGGGCTTTGTATTGCAATCAGAAGAACTGGGAGCTAGTCCTGGCTCTACAAGTAGGGAAAGCCTGCTGGAGTGATGCCGTCAGTGGTAAAGATTTCTGACCCAAGAACCACCTAGAACATTTTGCAGGAGGAAATAACTGGCCAAAGCTAACTTATGATTGCAATGGTTACCAAGGCAACCCCTTCCTAGTTTATGGAGCAGCATTAGCCTACTACTGTGATCACCTCAGCCACAAATGGGTTGGTTATCCACTTAAAACTGGATACCGGCATTTGTGCCTACCTATTTGTTCATTGTAAGCCATGTCCCAGTGGAAACGCAACTGAGAGTGATGTGAAACTGTTAAGTGGCACTGAACAAACCAATATCATTATAATTGATTCCCTCTCACGAGTCCAGTGTTCTCCCATTGTCCTTAATGGTGACTTCATTCATCCACTACCACACTCACAAATGCATTAAATAAATGCTGCATCTCGCAGACTAACTTTTGTTGTTCATGTGTTGGATGACAGTACATTCATTGACAGAACTGAAAAATCCATGCTCATTTTCAGGTAAAATCCTTCAGCTTCTGTGTTAGTCACACCTTCCCTTGAATCTCTGTGCATTGGCATCATCAGAAATCTCAAAAATCTCCAGACAAGATACCAAACAGCAGAACTGTATTTGGTAAGGACCGATATCCTGCAATAGCTTTTGATGTAGGGCTTTAAGTTGACTCCAAAACGTGCTTGTCTGATGTGAAGGGACTAGAGCCATAATTGAATCCAATATGAGATGTATAGTTATAAATCCAAAGTATTTTAGGCTATTTTTCCTGGAGGAAGGGAAGTCAGAGGAACATTCTTCAAATATAAGAAACATTTATTGTGCATGGGAGAGCAGCCCATTCTATCTTTTCTGGAACAGAGCAGGGGAAGTAGAAATCTAGGTTAAATATACAGAAGAAATTCTTGCTGGGGCTGTTGATCTTGGGAAGGAAGACTTTGGAATCTCTCACTTTGGAGGTCTTTAGAAACGAGATCAATTCTCATTTGTCTGGATTGTTTTAGGAGAGATCTTCTTGAAGATGGATGTGGGGGAGGTGCTTTCTTCAAGACCCTCCAACTCCACAGTGTTGTGAGTTGAATGGGAGGCTGAATTAAAGGAATGATTTTTTCAGAACAAAGATTCTTGCTATCCAGGAAGGATCAACCCCAAGCTAAATTGACCCAGCTGTGATCTATTACACTCTCTCAAGTGCTTTGTGCTGTGCTCTGCACAGAGCAAGTGTCCAATAAATGCTCTTGATGGTGATGATTAAGAGAAGCAGCATGGCTCAGTGGAAAGAGCATGGGCTTTGGAGTCAGAGGTCATGGGTTCAAATCCCGGCTCTGCCACTTGTCAGCTGTGTGACTTTGGGCAAGTCACTTAACTTCTCTGTGTCTCAGTTACCTCATCTGTAAACTGGGGATTAAGACTGTGAGCCCCACATGGGACAACCTGATCACCTTGTAACCTCCCCAGTGCTTAGAACAGTGCTTTGCACATAGTAAGTGCTTAATAAATGCCGTTATTATTATTATTACTATGATCACTTACGTAATTATAAATTATAATTGTTATTATGATTATGGTGAAATGAGTGGGCTGATGCTAGCTAGAATCTTTCATTTTTTTAAAAAAATATAGCATTTGTTAAACACTTACTACATGCCAGGCTAAGCACTGGGATGGATACAAGATAATCAGTTTAGACACAGTCAATGTCCCACATGAGGCTCACTGTCCTAATCCCCATTTTTCAGATGGAGCTGAGGCACAGAGAAATGAAGTGACTGGCCCAAGGTCACACAGCGGACAGGTGGTGGAGCCAGAATTAGAACCCAGTCCTTATGACTCCCAAGCCCATGCTCTATCCATTAGGAAACACTGTTTCCCAATGGCAGCTAGGTCCTCCTTTGTGACCTGGTGGAGAAAAGAACATTTTGGTACAGCTAGAATTTTAAAGTTGATTCTGAGCTCTCCCATTTATCTACCAGCCCTCAAAAAAGCCATTCCTTATATTAGAAAGCAGTGTCCAGCCAGATAATGAAAGAACACGGATTAGTATTCAAACCCGTTGATCCCTGAACTCAACTGTTTCCCTCCCTCTTAACATTTTTATTATCCTGCAGTACGGCTAGACATTGCCAGGATTTTCCCAAAAGCTGAAAAATAATGGTTGATGATCAGTTCATCTACAGGTTTGTTTTCTTTTAAAGTGAAATATGCCCTTAGGAAGTAGCAGTGTTTCCAGGATCAAAGAAATTCAATTTCCATTAGGTGTACACCTAAAAGGATCACTTTATTAAAAGCCAGCTGTGGTATTTCAGAAAATGCAGGAAACTACATCTAAATATCTTGAAAGCAATGCATTTCACATAGATTTAGAGGATTATATCTGCATAAAATTGAAATGCAGATGAAATGATTCAAGATCTGATATTCATTAAACTTCAGAATTGGCTTCCAAAAATCCCATATATTCCAACATGCAGACTATAGCTCCTGAGCATTTGACAAAGCCTTGAGTGTATAATGAGAGTTAAAGTGCATCTTTGCCAATAATTATGGAGCCTGAATTTGATTTGTGCTAATAAACTCTGACAACTTTAATTCCAATTTTAATATTAGAAATCTGCTTAATTATAATTAATCTCCCACTCCATACGCACCTATGTTTGCATTTATATTTTTCAGTGAGCCAGCAGCTTAATTTTCTGTTTATTATCATGCGTATGCATCTAATGTGAATCTACAATTTCTACTGGGATCTCTGGCACATAGCCAAAACTGTAATTTATCTCCACCTTCCCTTATTTTATACATCGAAAGAGACTGCCTGTTTGAATAACAAACGTTCAATAGGTTGGGCTGTCAGATGGCAGGTTGCATAAACATAACCTGTTTACCTTTATTGCTTTTTTCAAATCGGCTTTTTTAGAAACAAAACAAATTAGACAAGCTGTACCCTCCCATACTATTTATCCAGGGTACTTTCCAGAAGACATCACTTTTTCTTTCTTTCTCCTTGCTCCCAAGTAAAAAGACGGCTACTACCTCCTCTAAAGTATGTAGGCGGGGATCCTGTGCTATCTCATCACCAAGGAACTTAGGTGCAACTTTACTCTGAAAACACTGACTTTTGCTAATTCTTTGGCTTTTATTTCAGAGGTTCACATGAGTGACATGGTTATATACAAGTTGAAACTCTTTGGGAACAGAATCCATATCTTTTTAGATTTTTTTCTGATTTACTATTATTATTTCTTTACATCTTTGAAATACTGTTGTGGCTCCTTTTGTGTCCGCATATTTCTCTTTGCCTTGCAGTCATAGCCTGTAATTGGACTGATCAAAGGCAGAAACAAGAATTTATTACACCTTGGGCAATACTTGAAACAAACTTTGCTGAAACAGCACTTTTCATCTACTGGCTGTTGGATATTCAGACATACCATTTAAATACTAAATCTTAATGTATTTAATGTCAAAGCACTAGCCTCTTGATCTTCCTGCTACTTCCCTCAGTCCCTTAGTGTGCACATTACTGAAACATTGCATTTGCAGACAGATATTTTAGCAACCCTAGGTTTACTTAATTACTGTCAATCTGTGGAAGTCGCATGATCTAAAAATGTCTCTCTAATTCTCTGCCAAGTGATTTTTATATATCTTTAGCAAAGAAGTTAGAGTTGCTTTTCGTTGATTGTTTTCACAATTTTCCTCAAGTGAAAACACTCCCTTAATTACAGAAGTTGTCCAAGATCATGTTCAATCCCTTTTGCCACATGCACTAATTCTGCTGCTGAAAATACACTCAGCCCCCATCACAAATGAGAAAACAATCAGTAACCTGCTTGTTGCCTTCTTCTTTCACCATAAGAAATTGCAATACAAGTTCCCCAAATAGTTTACGCAGGAATTTTTATTCTTTTAAATCTTCCAGTGTTAAAGCAACAAGAAAACATTTAGAATGTCCTTTGGTGGAATCTTATTACACTTTTTATATATGTAAACTGATATTCTTTGATGCCAGCACGTTGCCCATACAGAGAAATCTCTGCACAATTAAACAAAACCCAAAAAAAGGACAAAATCAAATGTAATTCTTATTTGAATAGGATAAAATACATGAACAGATTGTCTGATAAACTAAAATTGGCAATAATACAAAAATCTACATATTACATTATTTCAAGAAAAATAACTTCATTTGAATACAAAAGGATAAATACACTTTTTTTTTTTGTTCCTAGAGCCACTCTTGAAAAGTAGGTGTGCATCAGCACTGGGGTTGACACAGTGCTGCTAAGATATACAAGGATATAACTGGCTTGGGGATTTTTTTGTGTTTTTTTGTTGTTGTTTTTTTGAGGGGGCTGTTACACATGTGCATCACTAACATCAGACAAAGAAATCTTTCAACCAACAAGGGTAACAGAGCAACGTTCACTAAAGCACAGGTTGGGAAGGACTCAGGGACTGAAGCAGGCCAATATGGCAGCTTTAACAGATTTCCTTATATCCACAATGCACTGACAGCAAAGAATGCCTCTATTTGGTTGGTCCACACACTGGGCAGAGGTACAGAAGCGCACCATATTAGAGGAGCAAATGTTTTTGTGTGTCTTTTTTTTTTTTTTTTCCTGTTTGGGGGCTGTCACAGCCTTTTCAATCCAGCATAAGCTCTGCAGCCGTCATCGTGATTTGTAGTAATAATATCAGCGGCTGCCAACTTGTCTTGAGTCAGAAATTAACAGTCTTGACTCGAACTGCCGTCCACAACGGATAAATATGGCTTAGTTCAGTTAGGCCTCCTTAGTTTATAGATATATACGCGCGTGTGTTTGTGTGCGTGTGTGTGCGTCAGTAATTTTCTAAGTTAGTAGCAAATGCTTAGGTTGGGTTTTTCCTTTTCCACAGTCCGGCCAGCCAGCTGAACTCGAGGCCATGGGCCACTAGGAGCCTAGAGCAGGTATGGCCCCACGGTTCCCAGCAGAGAAGTCAGCAGTAAGAGCGGAGCCTGGGAATGGGCCGCCTGGTTAGAACGAATACTGCAGCCCCCGGTCTCCTTCTCGCACTTGAGCTTCTCGCACAGAATGCCAGTGTAGGCGGCCGGGCACTGGCACCTCACATTGTTGTGGCATGTCCCTCCATTCTGGCAGTGCAGTAGTTCGTTGTCACACACATTTGCTGCAAAATAAAAGAGGAGGCAAAATAAACTTGAGTCCATCCGGCACGGAAGACTTTGAACTTTTTTTTTTAAAAGAACCCCACAAAACATTGATTTTTGTATCCTGTCTCTGAGACATATACCAAGTATGTGACTTCCATTTTCGATTGTACTTGGAAATAATTGTACTTTTTATCCCATCTTATTTTCTATATAGTTCTGCTGTACCTCTGGAGAATATCATTTCCACTTAAGGCTATACAAAGTAGCTTGACTCCCACTGTTTAGCAATTTTGTTTCTTATAAATCTAGACAATTTTTGGACTGATTTTTAAGGAGGCAGTATCTGCTACAAAATCTCTGAGTAGTTGGGTATTGCTGATAATATTATTGAAATTAAAAAAAAGAAGGCAGGGTTCATCAAGGCTCTTAGGATATGACATCCTCTATATGATTGCTTTGAATGGCATGTGTGCGTGAATGTTCCAGAAGGGAAACAAAACATTAAACATTTGGGGAAGATATGACATAAGGAAGTCGTATACCATAGGGTGGGGGATACCATTGTCTTTTATACCAGACAGGCAGACAGACAGATGTAAGGAATGCATCAATAACTGGAAGAATGAGCAGAAAAAAGCCTTTTGTGATCCTTTATTGACTGATTACAACAGCTTTTATTGTCTTCTTACTTTTGGAAAATTACTTTGATTTCAAGTAGTTATAATAAGCAGAAAGTCAAACCCTGATTATCTTAACTTTGGTATATAAATTTTTTTAATAAATCGAGTTTAACACCTCCACATAATTAAATTTGGATTATTAAAAATTCAGGCATGGGCATTGTCATCCATCTTTTCCATTTAAAAACTCCAGAATATTTGGAAAATTCTGCTTATCCACAATAATTCTTAGATAATTCGATAATCAAGGTTCCACAGAATTAGCAGAATGTTAAAAAGAATCAAAGAAAATGCAAAACAATAATATTAAAGGCGGCAGCGGTACCCCCAAACAGCATATGCTGCTGAAGCATTCAACTTATAGAATTCACTTTACAAGAGGCAGAGCAGAAAAAGTAATTCTTCATAAATGTTTGTATCATTTCATTATTTTTCAAATACCCTGGAAATGTTCCACATTGAAAAGATCCTGCATCAAAAACGTTTGTCTCCAATTCCACATGGGGTCCCCATTGATTTAGCCCAAAAGTTAAGTTTAATAATTAAAAAATGAAATATCACAAATTGGATTAATTTAAAAAATGTTTTACATTTGGGATCTTTAAATATGTTTCTCACATGCTTATCATAAATTCTGTGTGGAATGAATGGAAGAATCATGACAGAGAAATTTTCTTTAGCTCCTAGTTAATAGCAAAGTGGCCTAAAGACAATACTTAAAACACGTTCCTTTCTTGTTCCCTTCAAAAATTCCTTTGCAAGCTGATAATGCATGAAACTCTAATTTACTGACACATCCTGAAAAGCACACATGAACTCTTCAGTAAATGTCGTGAGTGAATACTGAATCCTGCTGATCAAATTTCTGGTCTGAACATGCATGGATATCTTTTAATTTAATTTAGTTTTTTTTAAATAGTATTTATTTTTAGAGAAGAGGCGTGGCCTAGTGGAAAGGGCATGATGCTGGAGTCATAGGTCCTGGGTTCTAATCCCAGCTCTGTCACTTTGCTGTGTGACCTTGGACAAGTCACTTATCTTCTCTGTGCCTCAGTTTCCTTATCTGTAAGATGGGCAGTGAATGCCTGTTCTCTCTCCTACTTATAGATTGTGAGGCTGAGATGGGGACTGTGTCCAACCTGATTAACTTGTTTCTACCTCTGTGTTTAGAACAGTGCTTGACTCATCATAAGGACAAATGCCATGATGATTTTATTAACAAATAATACAATACAGGGATGCTTTAAAAGTTTTTAATTAAAAAATGAAAACCCGAGTTTTACTTTATGAAAATAATGTATGGGATTCAAAGTAAATTGCCATCTTTCTTTGGGTTGGGAATTGCTAAATCCAGAAAATAGCCCCTTTTCTTTACAATTTAAGCAGATGTTCACTTTATAATAGCATTATGAAACAATCATTGACTACAGTGGCTTCAGTTAATTTTAGAGAAGCTCACATCACTTGTTCAGTGCAAGAGATCCTTAGGTGAGATGGTTCTTTTCATGTGGTCACTAGTAGTGAAATAACTGTTCCGTCAATATTGATCATTGCTGGCCTTGAATAATTGAGAAAAAATCAATAGTTAATTAAATACCATTTATTAAATAGAAGATGTTTTTTCCTTTTTGTTTGGTCCTGAATATAAATCAGATGTTTACAAACCTGCCTTCCAAAAGTTTTAAAAACGTTAGAATCCAGTGACTTTTCTATGCTCAAAACTCACCCCCTTGTCTATTTGAGAGTTATCCTATAAGTGGGTATAAAAGACATGTTCAACATGTACTGTGAGCCCCATGTGGATCAGGGACTGTGTCCAGCCTGATGAACTCTTATCTACCCCAACATAAAGAACAGTGCTAGACACATAGTAAGAGCTCAACAAATATAATAATAATGTTCCAATTGCCATGATTTTATGCTTTTCTCAAACAAGTAGGATGAAATAAAGTGCATGTGTGAAGGAAGTTATAGAGAATATATTGTATTTAAGGAACAAGGACTTCAGAAAAACCAGAAGGAACATAGGCAAGCCCTGAATCTATCTTTCAGCTATGATTATGTGGAGCTGAAACAGATATGCCTATCTGAACCTAATAAGGGATTGTTGCTCATTGTGCAGAATTCCCTCATCTCTGCCAGAAGGAATGAATCTAGTTTAATATGAGATGAAGACTATCTTCTCTTTTTATATAGCTTTCAAAATCTTCTGTCCAGACCAAATAGGATTGTCAGTATATATAAAGTCAAACTTGCCATATTCTATATTTGTATTTTAAAAAGCCAATAGATCTCTACTCTAGTTTACCTTTAGGCTAAAGTCAGTGTGTTCCTTTTAGCCTAAAGTAAGCAGATGACTAATGCTAAAATGTATTTGCCTTAAATTATGCATATAATTTGGCATACACCTAACCACACAGAGTTTCTATGACTTTATCTTTTCCCTTAAATTCAGTTTAGGATTTTTCAAACCTATTGATTCTTAAAAATGGAATCTACAGCGACAAAGTGGATCATATCCTGCAATATAACTTGATATATCCGGTACATTTTGAAGTCTGGTTTCAAGTTTCTCTGAGAACTATCTATAGAGTAACAAAAATATTTCTATTGAAAATGGGGAAGTCAGGGCACCAAGCTTGTGAAATTTTTTCTTCACTCCCTGTGAGCACAACAGGGATAAAATGGAGTGGGATTAAAGTCCCAGAGGACTGTCGGAATCTTAGACTAAAGTAAGCATGCTTCAACTTGGATGTGTCCAAGCATTGTGTTAGTAGGAACAATTGGAAGTCATTTTTAGGAAGGCTGATTGGCAGATCAGATATGTTCCCAATTTTGGGACCTTTGTTTATATTTTTTTAATTGCCCATGCCAACTTTTTTAAAAAAATTGGGACTGTCTTTATCTAAACTAGGGCATTTGGTCAGCCTACTTAAATCTGGTTTCATTGTCCCACCTCAAAGGGATGAAGTAAGGCTTAATTAGCAGTGCAATTTCTGCTTTATCAGTTTGTTAAGCACTTTCACTCTTTGAATTACAACATTCTATGGAAGTGTGAGTTCTATCACCTTGGTTTCTCCCACTTATTTCTTTCTTACATTTTTGAGGTTGTGAGAAAAGGAATCTATAGATGGATTCAATTTATATAGGAGGATATGGGAAAGTTATCTGAAAGGGCACATCTAGAGTTGCCACTGATACTTTAAGTGCTCTATAGGTGTTGCTATTATATTGGTCATTAGGTTCCAGTGATATATATGTAGAAATGGAAGGTTTCTCTCCTCAGTAAATGTCTTGAAGAAAGGTTTACACTTGACATAGCTGTGCTAAGGGAGCTGCAAAGGTAAATAAAGCAGGTCTGTTATTTATAGACTGGAGAGTTTTTCATTTGCCTTCAGCATTTCAAATAATCAAAGTGGTGTTTTGCTGTGATAGTGTAACCTGACACTTGTGTTTAATTATAAAGCCTCCACCTCCAAAGGAAATTAAAAAAAAACAACCAAAAAAGAACACCAGGATTCTAAAATGAATATTTTAAATTATCCTTACCTCTTTTTTCTAAGAAATGACAGAGGAAACAAGAATTTAAATGAGGCTAGAAATAAAGGACAGCAAGATACATGAAATTCAGACTGAGGTGGTTATGTGAAGGTTTCTTCAAATGACCTCTGTTTCTACCATAGTTGATGCTGTATGTTCAAGTGATCTGGCAAAAGATTTACTTTGAAGACTGGGAATGGTGTGGATTGTATTGAGGGATAAACAAATCAGTGAACAGAAGGAAGGAAGATATGGGAGAAGAATCTTTTCTTGTCTCAGAAAAGAATCAATCAATTAATGGAGTTTGAGTGCTTACTGTGTGCTGAGCACTATACTAAGTGCTTGGGAGAGTACAATGCAACAGAGTTAGTAGTCACATTCCCTGCCCACAATGAGCTTTAGAGTCTAGAGAGAAGCAACAGATATAATATGCTTCTTATTTATCAGGATATAGAAATGTTCAGAGTATTTGTTTTACCACCAAAGACAGGTGGTGCAAGTGATCTATTTGGGTTACCAAAATTTCAAGACAGTTGGAACCTAGAACTCAGACCACATATCTGTATTTTTTTAAAAAAAGTCCTCCTCCCTCTCCCATGCACTGAGAATTTGATATTTAAAAAAAAATCCATATGTCTGAATCTGTAAAGAGAGAACAGTGTAGGGGGAAAGACTATATGTCAGTGTAGAACTTGATTCTAAAATTAATCATTAATCATTACACATAATCAGGAAGACTAATTCTCTGGGGAAGACACCAATGCTAGAAAAAGTCCAGAGAAAGCACGGAAGAGGCAGGCCAGCAGCCATATGGACAGAGACCCTGGCAACGATAACGGAAGAACTGTTAGGTTGTGGATTATGACAGAGGATAGGGTGTTCTGGAGAAAATATATCCATGAAGTTGCTATGAATCAGAAACAACTCGATGGCACAATAGTAATAATAATATAACTTGATTCACTGTAAGATGTGGATCTTCAGGTCCAGAGTTCAAGAATCGTGATTCCTTCTCATTTAATTTCTGCCTGAGTAATGGCATTTTGATGAGGGTGAGGCTCATGGAAATGAGCCCAGCTTTGTCAAGACAACTGAAGTAATGACCAGCAGCACCCTCTCTTATTCTGAACTTGAAATGGTTCTGTGTAGAGATCGACACAGCATTGGTTATTGCTTAGCCTGCTGGGAAAAGTTATCAGATGATTTCAGGAAATGAATGAGAGCCACCTGCAAAACACCCAGAAAGTTCAGATGTTGTAGCCTGATATAGTCACTGCAGATGTTGGGAGATAATTAATTCACTGTGAATTGCACACACTAAAACTGGGCATCTCTCTCCAAGTGAACATTAATAAAGTATTGAAATCTAATTTAAGTCAAGAAGTTGACGAATACCAAAGGGACGCTTTGTTGTAGCCCACAAAATCTTCACAAGAAATAACTGGTTTTGCATGACCCTATGCTTACTACTAAAATAGAAACAGTATGCTACCATTATCAATGCCTAGGCTCCACCATGATGAATACAAATGAGAAAGGAAGATTCCATGAAGAATTGGATAGAATGAATGCTGCAAAACAATACTGAAAACTAGCTGTTTTGGGAGATTTTGAGGGGCACGAAGGCAATGCTGTACCGTGAGGAAAAACTCCCGTTTAGTTTGTAATATGCCATGCATCAGCTTGTAATCACCACCGCTAGTGAATATGAGAGAGACTCTTGGGTGCACCCCAGAGAAAGAGTGGAACCTTCACTATCCTACCAATGCTAGACAATAAGGTGTGACTCAATCAATCAGTGATATTTATTAAGTGCTTGCTGTGCGCATTATACCAAGTGTTTGGGAGAGTACACTACAATAGAGTTGGTAGACAAATTTCCTGCCCACAAGGAGCTTACAGTCCAGAGGGAGACACAGATGTTAAAATGAATTGCAGATTCATTCATTCACTCAATCATATTTATTGAGCATTTACTGCGTGCAGAACACTGTACTAAGTGCTTGGGAAGTACAAATCGGAAACATGTAGAGACAGTTCCTACCCAACAACGGGCTCTGGGTAGTGAATGTCCCTGGGGTGAATGTCAAGTGCTAACATGGTACAAATCCAAGTGCAATAGGGGACACAGAAGGGATTTAGAGTTAGGGAAATAAGCGCTTAACTGGACAAGGCCTCTTGGAGTAAATGTGACTGTAATAATTCTTTGAAGGTGGGGAGGGTAGTGGTTTGTTGCATTTGAAGAGGGAGGGAGCTCCAGGCCAGAGGGAAGATGTGGTCAAGAGGTGAGATGGACAAGATTGAGGAAAACTGGTTAGAGCAGCAGAATATGTAGGCTGGGTAGTAGTAGGGAAAGAGAGAGGTAAGGCAGGAGGGGGTAAGGTGATTGACGGCTTTAAGGCCAATGGTAAAAACGTTTCTGATTGGTGGGGAGGTGGATGGGCAGTCAATCAGTGGCATTTATTGAGTGCTTACCTTGTGCAGAAAATTGTACTAAGCACTCGGGAGTGTACAGTATATCAGTTTTTAGTCACATTTCCTTCCCAAAATGAGCTTACAGTCTAGGGAGCCACTGGAGTTCTCAAGAAGTGGATAAACATGGACTGAACGGTTTTGTAGAAAAATGATCTGGGCACTCAAATGAAGTACGGACTGGAGTGGGGAGAGACAGGAGGCAGGGAGGTGAGTGTTCCCTTCCTCCCTTCAAAACCCTACTGAGAGCTCACCTCTTCCAGGAGGCCTTCCCAGACTGAGCCCTCTTTTTCCTCTCCTCCCCATCCCCCCGTCCTACCTCCTTCCCCTCCCCACAGCACCTGGATATATGTTTGTACAGATTTATTACTCTATTTATTTTACTTGTACATATTTACTATGCTATTTATTTTGTTAATGATGTGCATCTAGCTTTATTTATATTTACTCTGATGACTTGACACCTGTCCACATGTTTTGTTTTGTTGTCTGTCTCCCCCTTCTAGACTGTGAGCCCATTGTTGGGTATGGACCGTCTCTATATTTTGCCAACTTGTAGTTCCCAAGTGCTAAGTACAGTGCTCTGCACACAGTAAGCACTCATCAAATACAATCGAATGAATGAATGAGTGAAGCGGCCAATGCAGTAATCAAGGTAGGATAGGATAAGTGCTTGGATTAATGTGATAGTAGCTTGGATGGGGAGGAAAGAGAGGATTTTAGCAATTTTTTTAAGGTTGAACCAACCAGATTTGGTGACAGATTGAATATGTGGGTTGAATGAAAGATGAGTTAAGGCTAATACCAAGGTTATGAGATTGTAAGACAAGAAGGTGGTGGTGTTTTCAGTGACAGAAAAAGCAGGGTTTGAGTGGGAAGATGAGGAGTTCTCTTTTGGACATGTTAACTTTGAGGTTTTGGTGGGACATCCAAGTAGAGATCTCCTGAAGGCAGGAGGAAACACAGGACTACAGAAAGGGGAGATTCAGAACTGGAGAGGCAAATTTGGGAATCATCCACAGAGGTGGTAGTCGAAGCCATGGGAGAGAATGAGCTTTCAAAGGGAGTGGGTACAGATAGAGAGTAGAAGGGGACTCAGATCAGAGCCTGGAGGGACAGCCTCTGCTAGAAGCAGAGGAAGAGACTGCGAAAGAGACTGAGGAGAAGCAGCCAGAGAGACAGGAAGAGAACCAGGAGAGTACAGTGTCAGTGAAGCCAAGGTTAGATAATGTGTGTGGGTTTCTTTGTTCTTTTACAGTATTTAAGTGCTTAATATATGGCAGGCACTGTACGAAGCGCTGGAGTAAATACAAGTTAATCAGGTTGGACACAGACCATGTCCACATAGGTCTAATAGAAATAATCCTCATTTTACAGATAATGTAACTGAAGCCAAGTGAAGTGACTTTCCCAAGATCACACAGCAGACAGGTGGTGGAGTCAAATTAGAACCCAAGTCCTTCTGACACTCAGCCCATGTTCTAGTTACTAGACTTCTCTTGGATATGCTTCTCTGTTTTAAGGATATTCTTGCTACTGATTTACCAAATATCTGACCCAAACTTTCACTAATGATACCACCAATGTTCAAGTAATTTAATCTCTTCTTTCTGGAAAAAGGTTGAATAAGTAACTTCATAGCAACATCAAAGAGACTGTCATATAGGGAACTTTTCACTTTCTTCCAGTGAGGCCAGGGGATGGAGGCCTCCAACAGACAACCAGTTCTGTTAGGAAAGGCAGCCACATTACAAAGGAAACTCCTTACCATCTTCTTTAAAGCACTCAATCACCTTGTCCTCTCCTACCTTACCTCACTGCTCTCCTATTACAGCCCAGCCCACCCACTTCATTCCTCTAATGCCAACCTGCTCACTGTACCTCCATCTCATCTATCTCGCTACCTTCCTCTCACCCACATCCTGTCTCTGGCCTGGAATGATCTCCATCTTCATATCCTACAGACAATTGCTCTCTCCATCTTCCAAGCCTTATTTAAAGGCACATATCCTCCAAGAGGCCTTCCCTGACTAAGCTCTCATTTCCTTTTTTCCCATACCCTTCTGCATCATTCTGATTTGTTTCTTTTATATTCACCCGTCCCTCGACCCCACAACATGTATCCATAATTCATTTATTTGCATTAATGTCTGTGCCCCCCTCTAGACTGTGAACTTGTTCTGGGCTGAGAATGTGTCAACCAACTCTGTTAAAAATTGTTCATTGACAATCTGGCATTGAAGATGTTATCTGCAATTAATAATGGAGAGTCTGAGTAAATTCACTGTCATATTGAATAAATTTCATTTCTGTCCCAATTTCAAAGTAACCTGGGCTTCCATGTTCAAAACTTTCCTGACAATATAGATATAATGCAACTCATTCAACTACAGTAGAAGCCCAGAGAGCTGGAATAAAGTATCTTCCATGTCATTTCCTGCCTTGTTATGGACAATCTGGAGACAAAGAATGCTTAGCTGATAAGGGTGGGAGTCAATCTGGATCAAAATGGGATGGTGCATGGCGTTGAATGTGTCCATTATGTCTGAAAAGAGGTGTTTAAAAAGACATGCCTCTTTGGCTGGGATTTTGAGTTAACACACTAGCCAGGTTTGTTTGTGGCCGGGTACAGTTTTGGAAAGGATTATTTTGTGGACATTGTCCTTTTTTGACCTAAACTGTCTGGAAAGGGTGGCGGGGGCAGAAATGGGAAGATAGGAAGGTGGAGGGATGAATACTTTTACTGAATTTAGCAGTGCAAGAACACATGGATTAAAGGGAGTACATTTGAAACTAGTTCATAAGCAGCTGATGAAAAATATGTTTTCCATGCTTTAAAGGTTTCATTTTGTACAGTTAAAAAAAAGAGTTCGACCTAGTGAAGTTTCAGATTCTTGCTTGTCAAGCTTTAGGCAGATGTTTCCTCAGAGACCTAATTTTTTTTCAGTATATTTATCCAGGAGAGCTCTGAATTTGGATGGGGCTCTCTGAGGGTTTTTAAATTCAGGGTTTTTTAAAGTGCGCAAAATACCTCTTGACTTGCACATCAGTAGCATTTCTTAATGATTTTTTGTTAAAGAACACTCACCCACTGGTCTCTGCATAACATCTTAACAGCAGCATGCTACTTCCTAACAATTTCAAACTCAGTCTTGGGAGGTGATTTTATAAAGTCAGAATGAAACACAATCATTTTGCCGCTAATGCTTATGTCAAGGCAAGAATGAATTGATGTCCATAGATTCAAGATTAAGGGTCAAAACAATGAGCAAAATAACAAGTCAGGAAAGGTGATGTGGGATACCGAAGCCCAATGGTGGATCTTTTTTGTGTCAAGGAAAATGGAAGCTATAAATGTGGACATTCTAAAATTTGCTGCTAATACATAGTTCTGGCCTTTTGGGAAAACATTCTATAATAGAGAAACCTTGATAGTAAAGTATGTGGAGGTGAGGGTTAAATCCACCATTTGGGAGTGAGGATAATAGGAATACTTTTTAGCAGTTCCGTAACTATCATTGATTCGTAAGCTAAGACTTCATAGCAATTCTACTGCACCTTGGTAAAATACTATTATTACTACTAATACTTGTGAAGCAGCATGGTGTAGTGGATACAGCATGGGCCTGGGAATCAGAAAGTCATGCATTCTAATCCCTGCTCTACCACTTGTCTGCTGTGTTATCTTGGGCAAGTCACTTTACGCTTCTGTGACTGTTACCTCATCTGTAATATGAAGATTGAGACTGTGAGCCACACGTGGGACAGGGACTGTGTCCAACCTGATTTGCTTGTATCCACCCTAAAGCTTAGTACAGTGCCTGACTCATAGTAAGCACTTAACAAATACCACAATTATTATTATTAATTATTATGATTACTAATAATATGTTTATAATTTGTTTAGCACTTACTATGGGCCAAGTACTGTCCTAGGAGCTGGGGTAGATATATGGAGATCAGATTGGACTCAGTTCTTGTCCCACATGGGACTCACAGCCTAAGAAGGAGGGAGAACAGGTGTGCTGAATTCCTATTTTACAGATAAGGCAAATGAGGCATAGGGAAGTGAAGTGACTTGTCCAAGGTCACACAGCGGGCAAGTGGTGAGCTGGAATTAGAACTCAATCCTCTGACTTCCTTGCCATGTTGTTTCCACTAAGCAATACTGTCTTCCATACTTGCATTCTATTCATTCAATCATTTATTGAGTGCTTACTGTGTGCAGAGCACTGTACTACAAGCACTTCACATACGTCCAAAGCAAGAATGAAAGATCATTAGCAATGCAATTACTAGATCTTTCCCATCCCAAACTCTCTTCAACATTGGCAACAGGATCTTTGGAAGAAGCAAGAGATGGCTAGGATCCTTGACATCCATTCTAATGATTCTGCTAGCATCCCCAGTTTTTCCTCCTAAATTCCTAACTTTCCCTTCACCCCACTCTTCTCTCTCATAATCCATTAAATTAACCAAAATTTTCAAACTTTAACAAATTGTCTCTGCTTAACACTCATTACTTTAGTTTGTTTTGAGGTTATCTCCCTCAGGCTTCAAATAGTGATCCATTGAATTGAAGCATGAGATTTGGCAAATAACAACTCTGGTTTCCCCCTGTCCACCCCATTTAAGATTTCATAGACTTCTTTTACAGGCTGTCTCCATTTTCTTCTTAACAGACTGAAGAATTTAAATCTGTCTTTCTCTGTATCTTCTTCAGCTGTACTATACCCTTCCTATGTTGTAGCTACTAGATGTATAGTTTAGAGAAGCAGCATGTCTCAGTGGAAAGAGCCTGGGCTTTGGAGTCAGAGGTCAAGGGTTCAAATCCCAGATCTGCCAATTGTCAACTGTGTGACTTGGGCAAGTCACTTAACTTCTCTGTGTCTGTTACCTCATCTTTAAAATGGGGATTAAGACTGAGCCCCACATGGGACAACCTGATCACCTTGTATCCCCCAGTGCTTAGAACAGGGCTTTGCACATTGTAAGCGCTTAACAAATACCATCATTATTATACATATTATTCCATAGGCAGGTGTGCTATGTTTTAAATTCCCTTCTTGAGGATGTCCAGCATTTAGAAGCACTCTTTTTGCTGCAAATGTGCATTGGACCAGTGATGAAAAACACGTCCATCATGACTGTGAGATCTTCTGCCTGAGTTGCGATTGACAGCTCCTCATGTCGTAATAATTTAGAATATTTTTCTCCAGGCGTATTACCTGGCATTTTGTTAAACTTCATGGAGTCACAACTGCTGCTTTCTGAAGATAGTGTCAGCTGGGCAGCTGGGCAAGGAAGGTGTGCAACGGTTATGGATGTATCATTCTTATTAGCATGAGGGCCAGGGACATAAGGAGCTTCTGGCCTTACCCTGGGAGCAAAGGGAACTCTGCTTAACCTATGGCCAGGCCTGGGATTGTGTCCTGCTGGCAGGAAGAAAGCCTGAAGCCATAACCTTTGCTCTGCCTCTGTCCCCTTTCTGTAGCTAAAGTGGGGTGATCTATCTGTGAATGGCCATCCTGCCCAAAAAGCTGTGGGAGCAAAGCTTAATGGTAAGACCATGAGGGGGCTATTGTCACTTGGCATCTCTGGGGTCAGTAACTATGTTGCCAGGAGGACTCACAACCCTAGGATAAACTGGAACCACTGACTGTCGTAATGATAATCCTAATAAATGCAGGATAATTCCTCTCCCCCTCGTCCCCCTCTCCATCCCCCCGTCTTACCTCCTTCCCTTCCCCACAGCACCTGTATATATGTATATATGTTTGTACATATTTATTACTCTATTTATTTTACTTGTACATATCTATTCTATTTATTTTATTTTATTAATATGTTTGGTTTTGTTCTCTGTCTCCCCCTTCTAGACTGTGAGCCCATTGTTGGGTAGGGACTGTCTCTATATGTTGCCAGCTTGTACTTCCCAAGTGCTTAGTACAGTGCTCTGCACACAGTAAGTGCTCAATAAATACGATTGATTGATTAAGAAAAGAAATTGTAGTCTTTAAGTACTTACTGTGCCAAGCCCTGTTCTAAGTCCTGTTGTATGCTGTTGAATTGACTCCATAGCAACTCCATGGACACATCTCTCCCATAATGCCCCACCTCCATCTGCAATCATTCCGGTAGTGTATCAATAGAGTTTTCTTGGTAAAAATACAGAAGTGGCTTACTATTGTCTTCTTCCATGCAGTAAGCTTGAGTATCCACCCTCATCTCTCTTCCATGCTACTAGTGCTCAACTCAGTGAGTTTTTACTTGTAGCAGATTGCCTTACACTTGCTAATGCCTGTTCAAGCTAGGAATGGAATGGGTATGCTTCTGCTTGACTCTCCCTCCTGAAGTCGAGACTGATAGAGTACTAGAAACTCTCTGTGATAGAGTACTAGAAACTCAGCTGTGATCCTGAAAGGGGAACTCTTCTAAGTACCGGGGTAGATTCAAGATAATCAGGTTGGATGCAGTCCCTGTCCCATTGGGGTTCACAGTCAAAGTGGGAGGGAGAAAGCCAAATGAGGAATGTGAGGACCAGAGATATCACTTGCCCAGGGTCACAGAGCAGGCATGAGGCAGAGCTGGGATCAAAACCCAGAATCTCTGCCTCCCGGGCTTGTAGTCTTTCAGGTAGGTCATGCTACTTTCAGCATGGAGTAGAGGATAGAACATAGGCTTGGGAGTCAGAAGGTCACGAGTTCTAATCCTGGTTCTGCCACATGTCTGCTGTGTGACCTTGGGCAAGTCACTTCTCTGTGCCTCAGTTACCTCATCTGTAAAATGGGGATTAAGACTGTGAGCTCCACCTGGGACAGGGACTATGTCCAACCCGATTTGATTGTACCCACCCCAGCACTTAGCACAGTGCTTGGCACATAGTAAGTGCTTAATAAATACCACAATTATTATTACTTTTACTTTCAGGTCCCTCACTGCACCCTCAAGCATGGTGGTACAGAAAAGATAGAATGAGATTGACTCATCATATAGCCCTGATTCATAGTGATGGACATGGGGAGGGCTCAGATAGGGTACTTTCAACTACCATTCAACTGACCATGTGGAGTAGCCAAGGGTCTTGATTAATTTTTCTGGGGAGCCAAATCAATCAATCACTCAATAGTATTTCAGTGTTTATTGTATGCAGAGTATTGAACTACTTGGGAGAAAATAATAGAGTAGGTATTCAAGATCTCTGCCTTCAAGGAGCTTACAGTCTTGATTAGAAATTGGCAAAGACCATTCATAATGTCAAATCCTTTTGCAAGATTTACAAATAGAGGTCACTGGCACTGTAAAGATTGTTTTGATGTATGAGCTTTCAGCTGAACTTGCATTATGATGCAATAGTCTGTGTAGAAATAATTTTCTTGATTTTTGGCTTAATATTAGGTCTTCTGCTTGAAGTGTTCTACAAGAAGGCCATCAGATACAGGCACATTGTTTTGCTTCTGGCAGTTTACGGCCATCTGAAACCATCTTGGTTCTGGGAGCTGGTGGAAGTGCTGGTTATGGGACAGCGGAGGGGGTGGGCAGACTGTTGGGCTGTGGGACTTGGCCTAGTGGAAAAAGCCCAGGACTGGGAATCAGAAAGACCTGAGTTCTAATCCCATCTCTGCCACTTTTCTGCTGCATGACTGTGGGCAAGTTACTTCAATTCTCTGTACCTCAGTTACTTCATCTGTTAATTGAGGATTAAGACTGTGAGCCCCAAATGGGACAAGGGACTTTGTCCAACCTGATTATCATGTATCTACTCCAGAGCATAGAACAGTGCCTCACACATAGTAAGTGCTTCACAAGGACCATTAAACAAACAAAAAAAGTCAAAAGAAATAAGGAATTGACCCACTGAGAAGTAGAATGGTGAAGGAAGAATTTGTAAGTGGAAAAAGTCTATTTTAAGGTACTGCAAATGTTCTTGTTATGAGGATCTGGTATATTACCACAGTTAATTTTATGTGATATCTAAGTATTCTAAGTACTCTGGCAGGTCATTTTCAGTCCCTCTGTGGGCTCGTCCTCTGTCTCCCACCCCTCAACTGTGGAAGTCCCTTAGGGTTCAGTTCTGGGTACCCTTCTATTCTTCATCTACACCCACTCCTTTGGAGAACTCATTCACTCCCATGGCTTCAAGTACTACTTCTATGCAGATGATACCCAAATCTACATCTCCAGCCCTGGTCTCTCTCCCTCTCTCCAGTCTCACATCTCCTCCTGCCTTCAAGACATCTCTACTTGGATGTCCTCCCATCACCTCAAACTTAACATGTCCAAAACAGAGGTCCATATCTTCCCACCCAAACCCTATCCTCCCCATGACTTTCCCATCACTGTAGATGGCACCACCATCCTTCCTATCTCACAAGCCTGTAACCTTGGCATTATCCTTGACTTCTCTTTGTCATTCAACCCACATATTCAATCCATCACCAAATCCTGTCAGTCCCACCTTCACAACATCCTTAAAATCTGCCCTTTCCTCGCCATCTAAACGGCTACCATGTTAATACAATCACTCATCCTGTCCCACCTGGATTACTGCATCATCCTCCTTGCTGACCTCCCAGCCTCCTGTCTCTTCTCACTCTAGTCCATACTTCACTCTGCTGCCTGGATCATTTTTCTATAAAAACGTTCAGGACATGTCACCTCGCTTCTCAAAAAACTCCAGTGATTGCTCATCCACCTCCTCATCAAGCAAAAACTTCTCACCATTGGCTTTAAAGCACTCTACCATGTTGCCCATTCCTACTTCATCTCGCTTCTCTCCTACAGCCCAGCCTGCACACTTTGCTCTGCTACTGCTAATCTTCTCACTGTGCCTCCATCTCATCTATCTTGCCATTGACCCCTCACCCACATCCTGCCGCTGGCCTGCAATGCCCTTCCTCCTCAAATCAGAAAGACAATTACTCTCTCCTTACTTCCAAGACTTATTGAAGGCACATCTCTTCCAGGAGGCCTTCCCAGACTAAGCCACACTTTTCCTCATCTCCCACTCCCTTCTGCATTGCCTTGACTTGCTCCCTTTCATCTTCCCCACTCCCAGCTCCAAAGCACTTATGTACATATCTGTAATTTTATTTATTTGTATTGATAATACAATTGTCTCCCCTGCTATTAACTGTAAGCTTGTTGTAGGCAGGGAATGTGACTGTTTGTTATATTGTACTCTCCCAAGCATTTAGTACAGTTCTCGTCACACACTAAGTGCTCAATGAATATGACTGATTGAATGAATACTCTAATTGGTTTTCACTGTTTTTCATGTAGATTTCCTGACTTCTGTGAAATGATAGCACCATAACAATACACTCTGTTACACCAGTAATCTCAAATAAACAAATGTAAACTTTTAAGATATTATCGTGTACTACTAATAATAATTATGGTATTTTTTAAGTGCTTACTATGTTGTCAGGCATTGTACTAAGCCCTGGGGTGGATACAAGCAAATTGGGTTGGACATAGTCCCTGTCCCACATGAGGCTCACAGTCTTAATCCCCATTTTACAGATGAGGTGACTGAGGCACAGAGAAGGGAAGTGATTTGCCCAAGGTCACACAGCAGACAAGTGGCAGAACAGGGATTAGAACGTATGACCTTCTGACTTCCAAGCCTGTGAGCTATCCATTATATTCTGCTTTTTTCAATAGTGGAGTCAGAAACCTTCTGGTTTTGTTGTCATCAGGATCCAGCTGTTCATTTTTGAGGCCCTATCAATGTACTGAAAGAAATGATTTTGCTTGTTAAACATAGTAGTAATGTTAAATGAGCTAAAAGTGGGTAGTAGTTGAATTAGCCAAGAAATTGAAAATGAATTAACCCAGACAATCTTGGAAATGAAAAAGGTTTCAGTGTAATAGGGGATGTGGGAATATGACTAATAAGCTAAGTTTCTAAACATAGGTAGACAATCCAGAGAATATGTAGCAGGGACCAAAGGTTATTCCACTTGTTCCAAAGAAAGTGAGATGAGAACAGAGGCTTGATTTTAACTTCGGAAGTTTTGACTTCAATTCATCAGTTACCAATTATTTTGACAAGTGTTTGGAAATGATGGTTCTGAAGCCAATTAGGCCTAGGAAGTAAATTGTAAATATCTCTTTGGCAATAAACAAAACAAAACCTCACATCCACAAATGAGCAGTATTTTAGGGGAGGGTGTGAGTTGAAGGAAATGAAAGCTGTAATTTAATAACCAGGCTGGAGTGGCTTCCATGGAAGCAATCATAGAAACTGTGCTAAGTTGGGCTTAGGATAACTAATGAACATTTGCCAAAGATCACTGAATGTCTTTGCAAGAGTTGATTGCCCAATTGCTCAAAGCAGCACATAACTGCAATGTCTTTGATTTAGCTTACCTTTTTACCTAGTGTAACAGGTCATACAAGAGATGATTCATTTGCTAATTTAAACTCTCAGATATTTTTGCCTTTATGGTAAATAACAAACAACCTGGAAGATCCAATTTTTCATTCTTGTTTGTCTTATGCCAACTGAGTTGATGGTTAAGAAAATTACTACAAAAATTCCTTGTCAGGGGATAGCTAGCATGCCAAAACTTTACCTAGAAATGAATTTTTATGATGTTTATAAGCCACATAAATTGACTTTTAATGTGCACATCAATAGAGCCTTAACTTGAGTGTCATGAGCAATAAAGCAATAATAATGGGAAGGATTTCACTGAGGTTTTCAATTCTTTTAAGCATTTGTCACTCTAGAGGGAGGATATAAGTAACTTGCTAGGATGACACCTACATGACCATTGCCACTTAAATATAGGCTCTATTCCTACTGCTGCTGACAGTGAGGTTGGGTTTTGTGGAACATCTTTTTGTAGCTCTCATGATAGGGTGCTAGTGCCCAAGAGTTGAAGAAAATGACGTTTAGGATAAATCATTTTTCAGAGATTAATTAACAGGTTCAAGAGATGAATCTCAATAGTACTGGATATTCCCTAAAACAATGGCTCCAAGGGAGCGATGTTTTTCATGATCAGTTTTGGCCCAATCTAGCCAATATGTGAGATGAAATAACTGGAGGCAGTGTGGTCTAGAAGAAATAGAATAAGGTTCACTCCTCCACAACTGGAGGAAGACTGCTCTCCATCTTTAAAGCCCTTTTGAAATCGCATTTCCTTCAGGAGGTCTACACTGATTAATCTCTTATCTTCCCCCTTCTATGTCCCCTATAACTACCACTTGAGCATTTCAGAATCACCTAAGCCCTGGGGTATTCACCCTACTTCTCCTGCAAAGTGGCCATACATACATTCATATTCTATTGCTTTCTCCTACTTAGAGGGTTTTATTTGTCTGCTCCTCAGATTGTAAACTCCTTTAGGGTAGGGATCATCAATCAATCAATGGTATTGAGAGTTTACTGTATGCTTGGGAGAGAACACTATAATAGAACTGGTAGATACATTCCCTGTCCACAGGGACCTTACAGTCTAGGAGGGGAGACAGACATTAAAATAAATTTTGAATATGTACATAAGTGCTGTGGGGCTGAGGGTGGAGGGAATAAGGGAAAAATCCAAGTGCAATGTCTAATAATCCAGCCTCTGCTGATTAAATGCAGTTTCCAAAACTAAAAGTATCCAGGGCACTTTACATTAGCTTAGCAGGAAAGAAAATTTTCGTGTTGGTTGGAGGAACAATACTGCTAAACTCTTAGTTACCCTGAAACAGTAAGCACACACTAAATGCCGCTGACTGATTGATTTAGTACCTGTCTCTCTGATATATTGTAAACTCCTTGAGATCAGAGATTGTGTATACTCATTCTGTTATAGTCATCTGAGAGCTGAGTATAGTGCTCTGAACACTGTAGGTATTCAATGTCAATCAATCAGTGGGATTCACTGAGCACTTAAGTGAGTACACAGCCAAGTGAATAGATGATGTAGAGAAGAGGGAAGGTAAGACAAATAAGGATTTAGTTAGGGAAAGCCTCTTGGAGGATATGAAATTTTAGGAAGATTTTGAAGGTAGCTTGCTGCATAAGAAGGAGGAGGGAGTTCCAGGCCAGAAGAAGGAAGCCCCCAAAATTCCACTGATTGATTGAGTCTATCAAATCCAAAGGACAAGTATCTATTTTTTGGACTTTTATGGCTAATTGCATTTATTGAGTACTGAGTGCAGAACACCATACTAAGTGCTAGGGAGAGTTCAATACAAAAGAGTTAGCAGACATGCTCCCTGCTCACAGTGAGTTTACAGACTAGAGAGTCAAAGCATGTGTGGACTTATTTTTTACTGAAATTGAAACTTCACTAATGGATTATTCACCTACTGAACTTTAACTTTATTGCCTGGCCACAGTCTTTCAGAAGCCCCTAATGGCTTTAAAGCTCTCTGTCTAGAGAGTTGATTTTCATTTGAAAAAAAAAGAAAAGTATTTGCTTTTTCCCAGATTGGCAGTTTATAATTTTGGAGGATTAAGGAAGGACACTGGAATAATTTGTTCTCATCATTAATCTGGCCTAATAGATGTGAATAAGGACATTTTAAACTATCATTGTATGGAACTGTATGTTGATACATGAAAGACTACACTCAGAAATAGTCCAGTGAGACTATCCGATTTAGGTGTAGCAGCAACCTGGACTATTAGTGAAAAACAAAGCAACTGTTAATAGGAAACTATTTTCTCTTTTTAAGGAAAAGTACTTTGGAAGGCATTCCCATTTGAATATTCCTACTAAGGATCTTAGACTATATATGAAGGGAAAAAATGTTCATAAAATTTCCACATATGCAACTCACAACATACAAAACACAAAATTAATGTTCTGCCTTCTCATATACAATGTTAAAATATTAGATTCATAATTTCCTAATGCTTTAGAAGGAAAAACACATGCATACTCCATACTCATAAGTCTACCAGTGTAAATAATTTATCCTGGTTTATGGATGATTCAAGCTGTAATATTTATATAATGTTGTAAAATGATTGTTACGGAAAACTAATAAATTACTGAGCAGAAATAAGAAATGAACTGTACTTCCAAGATCACCCAAAGAAAATGCAAAAGTTATGTTTACCTCTAAGACCTTCAGGGTAACTCAGATTTTCTTGATTAATAAGATGTTCCTAAAACTACCTATCAGTTGGGCCTATGCAAGTGACATTCCATGTTAGATTCATAATCTCTGGTTTTTATGCTCTTGATCTTCCCATCTGCAGGTTGCTCTTTGTGGTCTCTGGTAGGCGGATGTCTGAGAATTTGATCCCAGGTGAAGATGTTTATTGTGGAAATAGGAATGGATGGAGACTTGCAAGGTGTATCAAACTTAACAGATAGCTCAGGAATGTCCTTGGTTATCTCTGGGCATGACTGCCTGTCTCTCTCTTAAGTGTTTGGTACAGTGCCCAGCATGCAGTAGAGGCTCCTTAAAGCATTACTGGGATGAGGCTAAATTGATGCATCAGATAACTTGGTATGTAGAAAATGTCACTTAGTTCTGGTATGGCCCTGGCTCAGTAAATTCAAGATTCCAATTTCACAATTCACAATCACCTCCTTCTCCTCAACATGCTATCCAACCTTGGCTTGAGAAGCAGCATGGCTCAGTGGAAAGAGCCCTGGCTTTGGAGTCAGAGGTCATGGGTTCATATCCCGGTTCCACCAATTGTCAGCCGTGTGACTTTGGGCAAGTCACTTAACTTCTCTGTGCCTCAGTTACCTCATCTGTAAAATGGGGATTAAGACTGTGAGCTCCACGTGGGACAATCTGATCACCTTGTATCCCCCCAGTGCTTAGAACAGTGCTTTTCACATAGTAAGCACTTAACAAATACCATCATTATTATTATCCAGCGATTAGAGCAGTGCTTTGCACATAGTAAGCATTTAATTAATGCCATCATTATTATTATTGTTATTATTCACAGACTCCGTCCTCTCCTGGTTCTCATCTCTCCGGCCGTTCATTCTCAGTCTCCTTTGAGGGCTCCTCCTCCCCCTCCCATTCCCTTACTGTACACAGTAAGCGCTCAATAAATACGATTGATGATGATGATGTAGGGGTTCCTCAAGGGTCAGTTCTTGGTCCCCTTCTGTTCTCTATCTACACTCACTCCCTTGGTGAATTCATTCACTCCCACGACTTCAACTATCACCTCTATGCTGATGAGACCCAAATGTACATCTCTGCCCCTGCTCTCTCTCCCTCCCTCCAGGCTCGTATCTCCTCCTGCCTTCAGGACATCTCCATCTGGATGTCTACCCGCCATCTGAAACTCAGTATGTTCAGGACTGAACTCCTTATCTTCGCTCACAAACCCTGCCCTCTCCCTGACTTTCCCATCACTGTAGACGGCACTACCATCCTTCCCATCTCACAAGCCCGCAACCTTGGTTTCATCCTCGACTCCGCTCTCTTGCTCACCCCGCACATCCAATCCATCACCAGAACCTGCTGGTCTCACCTCCACAACATCGCCAAGATCCACCCTTTCCTCTCTATCCAAACTGCTACCTTGCTGTTTCAATCTCTCATCCTATCCTGACTGGATTACTGCATCAGCCTCCTCTCTGATCTTCCATCCTCCTGTCTCTCCCCACTTCAGTCTATACTTCAGTCTGCTGCCCAGATTATCTTTGTGCAGAAATGCTCTGGGCATGTTACTCTGCTCCTCAAAAATCTCCAGTGGCTGCCTGTCAACCTAGGAATCAAGCAAAAATTCCTCACTCTCGGCTTCAAGACTCTCCATCACCTTGTCCCCTCATACCTCAGCTCCCTTTTCTCCTTCTAAAGCCCAGCCCGCACCCCCAGCTCCTCTGCCGCCACTAACCTCCTCACTCTACCTCGTTCTCACCTGTCCCGCCATCGACCCCCAGCCCACGTCCTTCCCCTGGCCTGGAATGCCCTCCCTCCACACATCTGCCAAGCTAGCTCTCTTCCTCCCTTCAAAGCCCTACTGAGAGCTCACCTCCTCCAGGAGTCCTTCCCAGACTGAGCCCTCTTTTTCCTCTCCTCCTCACCATCCCCCCTGCCCTACCTCCTTACCCTCCCCACAGCACTTGTATATATTTGTTCAGATTTATTACTTTATTTTACTTGTACATATGTACTATACTATTTATTTTGTTAATGATGTGCATATAGCTTTAATTCTGTTTGTTCTGGCGATTTTGACACCTGTCTACATGTTTTGTTTTGTTGTCTGTCTCCCCCTTCTAGACTGTGAGCCCATTGTTGGGTAGGGACTGTCTCTCTACTTTGCCAACTTGTACTTCCCAAGCACTTAGTACAGTGCTCTGCACACAGTAAGCGCTCAATACATACAACTGAATGAATGAATGAATGGCTTTCTTGAATAGTGGATGCACTGTTGCCACTTGGTGGCACTTGGCACTTGGTGGCAATGTGAGACACTTCTACATTATGTGACTTTGTGCAGGTAATATCAGGTAATAAAATGACACATACAGAAGCTTTTAAGGATACCTGACCATTCCCTTTGCTCCAGAGCTATTGTACTGCCTCCCAAATTCCCATAATAATAATGATAATAATGACGGTAATTTAAGCGCTGTCAGTGGAAAGAGCATGGGCTTTGGAGTCAGAGGTCACAGGTTCAAACCCTACCTCTGCCACTTGTCAGCTGTGTGACCTTGGGTGAATCACTTAACTTCTCTGTGCCTCAGTTGCCTCACCTGTAAAATGGGGATTAAGACTGTGAGCCACACGTGGGACAACCTGATCACCTTGTAACCTCCCCAGCGCTTAGAACAGTGCTTTGCACATAGTAAGTGCTTAATAAATGCCATTATTTATTATTATTATTGTTATTATTATTATTATTATAATTATATGCCAGGCACTATGCTAAACCCTGGGGTGGATGCAAGCCAATCAAGTTAGACACAGTCCCTATCCCATGTGGGGCTCACAGTCTCAAATCCCCATTTTACAGATGAGGTAACTAAGGCACAGAGAAGTGAAGCGACTTGCCCAAGGTCACGTAGCAGAGCTGGAATTACAACCCAATACCTTTTGATTACCAGGCCCATGCTCTATCCACTACACCATGCTGCATGGGGATTAGAGACAGGAGATAAGGAGGAGAGATCCTGCTTGCTTATTATTATAAGTAATCTCATTATTATCATTACTAAGAGTAGTAAGGTATTTCTTAAGTACTTGCTAAGGTCAAGAACTGTGCTAAACACTCAGGTAGATACAAGATAATTGCACGGGGGCTCAAGAGCAAAGTGGTATTATGATCTGGTGTCATCCTCATTTTACAGATGAGGAAACTAAGGCATAAGTGAATTGCCTGAGGTCACACAACAGGTGTAGGACAGAGCTGGGATTAGAGTTCAATTTCCTGAATCCTGGTCCTACTCTATCCACTGGGCAATACTGCTTTCCTAAAGTACCAGACATAGTCAATCAATCAATCAAAAATATTGATTGAGCATGTCCTGTCTGTGGAATATCAGGTGCAGGGGAGAGTACAAGAGAAATTAATATGCATGATCTGTGGCTTCAAGGAGTTTAAAATCTAATAGACTGATCAGAGGTAATACCACTATATAAAATATGTACATAAGTGGTATAATTGGGTTGTGAGCTCTTAACATATGTGTGTAGTGCAGAAGGACTAGGTGAGTACCCAAGTGCTTAAGTGACATGGAAGTGCTGAAATGATAGCAACTTGGGGAAGAAGATGGGGGCCTGGGAGATTAATTGGTGAAGGCATCCTGGAGAAAATGTGCTTTCATAAGATGGGGAAAGCAGTGGAGGGGGGATTTCATTATACTGGAAAATTGGTCATTTCCTGTCTGGGATGAGGTTAGAGAAATGGAAGGATGTATACTCTGGGGAGTCCTAGAGATAACTGTCATCACAGATGCTACTGCAGCTTCTAGAGAGTAACAACCCTCACTATCTGTAAGTGGGGATGGATTTGGGGGTTAAAAATATACATAATTTGGGACTATCATGTTAATTTTTTTCTTTTAATTTGAGCAAAAGTGGGACTTATAAAAAACAAAGCTTCTAGATTTTGAATTTGTTCCAGATGATACATCTAATAATAATAATAATTGTGGAATTTGTTAAACACTGTATTCTAAGCACTGTACTAAGCACTGGACAGATACGAGATAATCAGGCCTTGCATGGAGCTCACATTCTCAGTAGGAGGGAGCACAGGTACTGAATCCCCATTTTGCAAATTCATTCATTCAGTTGTATTTCTTGAGCGCTTACTGTGTGCAGAGCAATGTACTAAGCACTTGGGAAGTACAAGTTGGCAACATATAGAGGTGGTTCCTACCCAACAATGGGCTCACAGTCTAGATGGTGAGGAGGGAACTGAGGCAGAGAGAAGTTAAGTGACTTGCCCAAGTTCACACAACAGGTAAGTGGCTGAGCTGGGGTCAGAACCCAGGTTCTGTGACTCCCAACTCAACTACGCCACGCTGTTTCCACTTTGGCCAAGTGAGGGTTTCTCTGACAATATCACACTTGGGTTTGGAAATGCTCCAAATGGTTAGCAGACTCTAGACACCCCAGGACCCCGATGGCATTCACAGCAGAGCTACGGTGCCTCGGGTGGTTCATAGTGTTGGAGTCCAGAGTCAATCCAAAACCCAAACAATATCCAAACTTCTGCAACTGAAGGAGAGGGTAAGAAGAATGTGCCTCAAATTAGAAACAAGCAAATATAACTGTGGGAGCCAAGGAAGCTCCAGGCTCTTTTTCAAGAAGGGAAAAAGGAAATCTCCCACCTGGAAAAAAAAGGAAATCTTTGCACTACTAAAACCTTCTGAACATCCATTCCAAAGAATATTCATCTTTGGCACTGGAGATATTGCCATTTAATCATTTAAGACCACCAGGTCAGAATGAGAAGAGGTTTGTAAATCAACATGTCTGTTTTGGAAAGGAAAGTGTTAAAAAAAATTGAAGAAAACATTTTTTTAAAATTGGGATTTGGAGGTTAGAGGGAGAGGTTAGCCCTAATGAAAAGCAAATTGGTGGGATGGGAATCTGGCTAAATCAGATAAAACTCAAAAATCCATACCCACAGAAGGGATGACGGACCCTTGAGGTGACAACTGTGATTGTAATGTTGGTAGGCAGACTAATGATTTGATTAAGAATCACTTTCTTTCCATTTCTTATTTCTGGGGCACAGATAGAAAATGACAGAGGTGAAATCATATGAGTTGCTATAGAAACAAAGGCTTGCCCACATATATCACTTTTTATGACACCACCTCATTGCACTGGAAACTACTGCCACTCTAGGTTGTGAATTTTTACTTCAGTGTGGTGATGCATTGTCACTGTTTACCTGCTGCTATGATAAACTGAGATGCATTGTTTGTGTGCATACTCCTCAGTCTATGCTATACAGGCCACAGAATCCATCTGAATACAGTTGTTACAACAAGCTGCTAACTTTGTGAATTTGAGAGGCAACATTATCTAATGGAAAAAGCATGGACATGGAAGCCAGGAGACCTGGGTTTTAATCCCCATTACACTACTGGATGGCTGTGTGCTCAGTACACAGAAAGCACTCAGGTACCATTGATTGCTGTGTGACCTTGGGCAGTCACTTAATCTCTCTGTGCAGGAATTAAATCTCATGCTGCTGTCTTGCTTTCTCAAATGCTTAGAGCAGTCCATAACATTCAGTGGATGCCCAATAAATACCTTTATTTATTCATTCAATCATATATGAGAGCTTACTGTGTGCAGAGCACTGTACTAAGCACTTGGGAAGTACAAGTAGGCAACATATAGAGACAGTCCCTACCCAACAGCGGGCTCACAGTCTAGAAGGGGGAGATAGATAACAAAACAAAACATGTAGACAGGTGTCAAAATTGTCAGAACAAATAGAATTAAAGCTATATGCACATCATTAACAAAATAAATAGAATAGTAAATATGTACAAGTAAAATAAAGTAACAAATCTGTCAAGTAATAAATCTGTTCTCCCCCTTTTTAGACTGTGAGCCCACTGTTGGGTAGGGACTGTCTCTATATGTTGCCAACTTGTACTTCCCAAGTGCTTAGTACAGTGCTCTGCACACAGTAAGCACTCAATAAATTCGATTGATTGATTGATACAAATATATACAAGTGCTGTGGGGAGGGGAAGGAGGTAGGGTGGGGGGGATGGGGAGGAGGAAAGGAAAAAGGGGGTTCAGTCTGGGAAGGCCTTCTGGAGGAGGTAAGCTCTCAATAGGGCTTTGAAGGGAGGAAGAGAGCTAGCTTGGTGGATGTGTGGATGGAGGGCATTCCAGGCCATGGGAAGGACGTGGGCCAGAGGTCGATGGAGGGATAGGCAAGAACGAGGTACAGTGAGGAGGTTAGTGGCAGAGGAGCGGAGGGTGCAGGGTGGGCTGTAGAAGGAGAGAAGGGAGGTGAGGTAGGAGGAGGGTGAGGTGATGGAGAGCCCTGAAGCCAAAGGTGAGGAGTTTTTGCTTGATTCATAGGTTGACAGGCAGCCACTGGAGATTTTTGAGGAGGGGAGTAACATGCCCAGGGTGTTTCTGTACAAAGATAATCCAGGCAGCAGAGTGAAGTATAGACTGATGTGGGGAGAGACAGAAGGATGGGAGGTCAGAGAGGAGGGATGTTGGCATAAACATCCCCGCACATCAAGATGGACATCGAGGAGGTTCCCTGCCCACAAGGAGTTCACCATACAGAAGGGGAGGCAACCACTGAAACAAGTGAAGGAAATGGGCATATCATCATCATCAATCGTATTTATTGAGCGCTTACTATGTGCAGAGCACTGTCCTAAGCGCTTGGGAAGTACAAATTGGCAACATATAGAGACAGCCCCTACCCAACAGTGGGCTCACAGTCTAAAAGGGGGAGACAGAGAACAAAACCAAACATACTAACAAAATAAAATAAATAGAATAGATATGTACAAATACATTAGAGTAAAAAAATATGTACAAACATATATACATATATACAGGTGCTGTGGGGAAGGGAAGGAGGTAAGATGGGGGGATGGAGAGGGGGACGAGGGGGAGAGGAAGGAAGGGGCTCAGTCTGGGAAGGCCTCCTGGAGGAGGTGAGCTCTCAGCAGGGCCTTGAAGGAAGGAAGAGAGCTAGCTTGGCGGATGGGCAGAGGGAGGGCATTCCAGGCCCGGGGGATGACGTGGGCCGGGGGTCGATGGCGGGACAGGCGAGAGCGAGGTACGGTGAGGAGATCAGCGGTGGAGGAGCGGAGGGTGCGGGCTGGGCTGGAGAAGGAGAGAAGGGAGGTGAGGTAGGAGGGGGGCGAGGTGATGGACAGCCTTGAAGCCCAGGGTGAGGAGTTTCTGCCTGATGCGCAGATTGATTGGTAGCCACTGGAGATTTTTGAGGAGGGGAGTGATATGCCCAGAGCATTTCTGGACAAAGATAATCCGGGCAGCAGCATGAAGTATGGATTGAAGTGGAGAGAGACACGAGGATGGGAGATCAGAGAGAAGGCTGATGCAGTAGTCCAGACAGGATAGGATGAGAGCTTGAATGAGCAGGGTAGCAGTTGGGATGGAGAGGAAAGGGTGGATCTTGGCAATGTTGTGGAGCTGAGACCGGCAGGTTTTGGTGACGGCTTGGATTTGAGGGGTGAATGAGAGAGCGGAGTCGAGGATGACACCAAGGTTGCGGGCTTGTGAGATGGGAAGGATGGTAGTGCCGTCAACAGAGATGGGAAAGTCAGGGAGAGGGCAAGGTTTGGGAGGGAAGACAAGGAGTTCAGTCTTCGACATGTTGAGCTTTAGGTGGCGGGCAGACATCCAAATGGAGATGTCATATGTACATATGGGCATATGTGCTGTGGAGCTGAAGTCTAAGCTTTACTACTACTATTCAGCTCCCTTATTTGTATACTTTGGTGTGACATACGTGCTTTCACTCCTTTTTAGATTTTTGAGCCTCATTTAAGACAGAAACTGTCTGACCTGAGTAAACCCTTATGAAATTTCATTATCATTCATTATTAGAATATGAAATTAGTCTTCAAAACACTAGCGTCTTCTTGTGCCTTGAACACAGTATTTAGCTTGTTGTCCAATTCACCTTTGCTGCATGGATAGTTGGGGCATGATTATATTGGTCTCATCTCTTGGAAACTACAGGTCTTTACAACTCTACTTTGCAGATATCACATAATTTAATGGATGGCTCCTCCTCCTCCTACAGTGATTTTTTTTTTTTACACTGAATCCACTACTTCCTCTCTATCCAAACTGCTATCCTGTTCAAGCACTCATCATATCTCAGCTCAACTACAGCAACAGCTTCTTCGCTGACCTTCCTGGCTTTAGCTTCTCCTCCCATCAGTCAATACCTCACTGCTTGCCATGTAATTTTTCTAAAAAAAATGTTCTGTGTATGTCTCACCTCTCCTCGAAACCTTCCAATGGTTGCTCATCAATCTCCACAACAAGCACAAACTCCTCTTCATGGGCTTTAAGGCACTCAATCAACTCTCTTCCTTGTATCTATTCTTGGTCTTTTCCACTACAATTCAATCTACACACTTCACTTCTCTAAAATTAACCTATTTACAGTGCTGGGCTCTTGCCTCTCACCATTGATCCCTGACTCACATCTTTCTTCTGCCTGGAACTCTCTTCCCCTTCATAGCCACAGAGACCCATTCTGCCCATCTTCAAAGTCCTATCAAAATAGTATCTGCTCCAGTACACCTTCCCTGACAAAATCTCTCATTTTCCCACACTATTCTCCTCTCTTCAGCATCATCTTTGCACTTAAATCCATACCCTCTAGGCACTTTGATACTCATCCCACTTTCAGCTTGGCATATCCTTTTACTCTGATTCTTCCCCTACCTGTGATTTATTTTAACATCTTTCTCTCCTGATAGATGTAAACTCCTTGAGGTCAGGGATGATGTCCATCTACTGAATTTTACTCTCTCAAGTGCTTAGTACAGAGCTCTGCACACACTAAGCACTCGATAGATGCCCTTGATTGACTGCTTTGTTCTTGGAGTAACATTTCCTGTTTTATTGGGCTCCATCATGAACTGATACCTTGCAGATAAGGATGGCAGACTGATATTAATTAGGCCTGTTCTGATTCGGCATTTTGATTAGGTATGTGGGAAACTTTTGATTTTCATAATAGGTTTAGATGTTTCAGGGATGAAAAAAATATTCAGTTTTATTTACTTTTAGTGTCCTGGTTGTCCTGTTAAACAGCTCTCCCTGTCTTTACCTCCCCAGCGCTTAAAACAGTGCTTTACACATAGTAAGCACTTAACAAATGCCATCATCATTATTATTATTATTTACCAAACCTCAATGTAGGGACTTGGTGAAGCCACAGATATGAGAGTGTTGAAAGATTTCACCATCTTATTCAACTCTGAAGATATCTCTAAAAGGAACTTTCCCATCAGTGTAGGCAGCATCACCATCCTTCCTGTCTCACAAGCTCATAACCTTGGCATTATCTTTGATTCATCTATCTTTTTCAACCCACATACTCAATCTGTCATCAAATCCTGTTGGTTCAATCTTCACAACATTACTAAAATCTTCCCTTTCCTCTCCATCCATATTGCTACCATGATCATCCAAGTGCTATGTCAGTGTAGGAGAAAACTTTCAAGATGACCCAATAAATGAGCAGTTTATATCAGCTACTCATCAATTGTCTTCATAGGTTTAGTGATGAAGTTACCCGGCCTTGTGACCAGGAGTTGGGGCTGGGGAAGAGGGAGGAGTTTTGATGACCTTGGGCAGCCTTCTCCCGAAGTGAATTGAAGGTGGGGTGGGTGGAGGAAGGTTGGGTGGGTGGAGGAAGGTTGGGTGCAGGAGATAATTTAATAATTCTTAAATTATGCTCTTCTCCCATCTTCAATTATTTAGGAATTAATTAGTAGGAAGCCACCCTCCTTTTGATTATGCCTTTCATATCTCTTCCAGGTCCCTCCTTCTCCAGGGAATCTCCAGGGAATCTATTATATTGTATTCTCCCAAGCACTTCGTTCAGTGATCGGTACATATTAAGTGCTTGATAAATACGATTGATGGACTGATGGGAGCTGATCCTTTCAGTGGGGACTGTGGGGATGGAGTCTGGAATGCAACGTCCTCCACAGGAGATGCATGTGGATTGCAGGGGTGAGGAGCAAACTGAGAGTGGGTGCCTGAAGATGGGTTTCCTGAGTCCTTTCACCAGCACTGGGGGATGAAATCTCTGGCACGTGATTTACTTTGGCAGGGATGTGCATACTGTTTCCTCTGACAATGATAATAATAATAATAATGATGGCATTTATTAAGCACTTACTATGTGCAAAGCACTGTTCTAAGTGCTGGGGAGGTTACAAGGTGATCAGGTTGTCCCACGGGAGCTCACAGTCTTAATCCCCATTTTACAGATGAGGTAACTGAGGCTCAGAGAAGTTAAGTGACTTGCCCAAAGTCCCACAGCTGACAAGTGGCGTACCCGGGATTTGAACCCATGACCTCTGACTCCAAAGCCCGGGCTCTTTCCACTGAGCCACGCTGCTTCTCTGATGTGTGTAGATTGTGGTGTTGGGAAGTGGACCAGGGGTGGGTGTTCACGAACACCTGACTGAGACCTCCTTCCCAGATCCCTTCCTCTGGAACTGACCCCCGTGGCAGGGGCAGGGGGCAGAGGCTGCCAAAGCCCTCCCTCTGGAGCTGAGTTGGAAGTAGACTGCGGGGTGCACACCAGGCTGTGTTAGATTGTATCATTTATTTTTTTTAATGGTATTTGTTAAGCTCTATGTGCCAGGAACTGCCCAAATAATAATAATAATAATAATAATAATAATAATAATAATAGTATTTGTTATAAGGTAATTAGGTTGTCTCACATGGGGCTCACAGTCTTAATCTCCATTTTACAGATGAGGTAACTGAGACACTGAGAAGTGAAGTGGCTTACCCAAGGTTACACAGCAGACAGGTGGCAGAGCTGAGACTAGAACTCACGTCCTCTGACTCCCAAGCTCGTGCTCTTTCCACTAAGCCACACTGCTTCCCTTACTTATTCCCAATTTTATAGATAAGGTAACTGAGTCACAGATAAACTAAGTAACTTGCCTTTGGTCATCCAGCAGGCAAGTGGCAGAGCTGGGTTTAGAATCCAGGTCATCTAACTCACAGGTTCATGTTCTTTCCATTAGGTCATGCAGCTTCTCTACGCCTCGCTGATGCCAATCAGAGGGGACATGACAACATTTTGGGTCTCAATTCAGTGCATTCTACTAGGAATTGGTAGAATTGATAGGAAACCCTCATGCATTTGTAATAAAGCCCTCTTTTCCTCTTCTTCCACTCCCTTTTGTGTCCCCTTGACTTGCTCCATTTATTCATCTCCCCCCAGGCCAACAGCACTTATGTACATATCTGTTATTTATTTATATTATTGTCTGTCTGAAGTAGCATGGCCCAGTTGAAAGAGCCTAGGCCTGGGAGTAGGTGACATGGGTTCTATGTCTGCCTCTCCCACTTCCCTGGTGTGTGACGTTGTGTGACCTCTCCTACTTGCAATTTGAACCTAGTGTGGGACCTGATGATCTTGTATCCACCCTAGGACTTAGTACTTCATTCATTCAATCAAATTTATTGAGTGATTACTGCGTGCAGAGCACTGCAATATATGCTTGAGAGAGTACAATAATAACAATAAACAGACACGTTCCCTTCCCATGACGAGCTTCCAGTCTAGAGTTGGAGAAGCAGCCTGGCTCAGTGGAAAGAGCCCGGGCTTTGGAGTCAGAGGTCATGGGTTCAAACCCCAGCTTTGCCAATTGTCAGCTGTGTGACTCTGGGAAAGTCACTTCACTTCTCTGAGCCTCAGTACCTCATCTGTAAAATGGGGATTAAGACTGTGAGCCCCCCGTGGGACAACCTGATCACCTTGTAACCTCCCCAGCGCTTAGAACAGTGCTTTGCACATAGTAAGCGCTTAATAAATGCCATTATTATTATTATTATAATATAGAAGGGAAGACAGACTTTATTGGAACAGCGCTTGGCACATCGTAAGCACTTAACACATACCATCATTATTATTATAAATAAATAAAATTATAGGTATTTACAGAAGTGCTGTCAGACTGGGAGGGGGAATGAATAAAGGGAGCAAGTCAGGATGATGCAGCAGGGAGTGGATAGAGAGGAAAGGAGGACTTAATCAGGGAAGGCCTCTTAGAGGAGATTGCTTTCAATAGGCTTTAAAGTGGGGGAAAGTAATTGTCTTTTGGATATGAGGATGGAGGGGCTTCCAGGACAGAGGCAGGATATGGGCGAGAGATGGGCTCAAGATTGATGAGATTAAGGTACAGTGAAAAGATTAGCATTAGAGGAGTGAAGTACGTAGGCTGGGTTGTAGTAGGAAAGTAGCAAGGTGAGATAAGAGGGGGTAAGGTCACTAACTACTTTTGAAGTAATTGGTGAGGAGTTTTTGTCTGATGCAGGGCTGGATGAGCAACCACTGGAGTTCCAGTGTTTGGCACATGTAGGCGGTTAGCACATAGTAGGTGCTTAATAAATATCACAATTGTTATTATAACTACTATTAAAGTGGGTGCAAGGTCTGATTCTTCATTTGCTACCTGACTTTCTGATAAGTGAATTAATGTTATACAATGACTGCCTCCTGCATGCTAAGAACTGTTCTAAGTGCTTGGGAGAGTAGATCAGTGGTAATACACCTGAATGGTGTAATACACCCTGTTTTTCTGCTGGAAGCTTGTAATCTAATGATGCAAGATCTGTGGGATCCTTAGGGGAGAAGGAATGGAATGGGGATACCCTCTGTTTTGGGAGATTCTTAAACTTGTAAAACTGTGGGGAAGTCCCTATTTGACCATGGACCACTGGGGAGTCACCTGAACACTAGCTCTGGGCTGGGGGTGGGTGGCTTAGTGGAAAGAGCCCAGGCTTGGGAGCCAGAGGTCATGGGTTCTAATCCCAGCTCTGCCACTAATAATAATAATAATAACAATAATAATAATGATATTGGTTAAAGGCTTACTATGTGTCATGTACTGTTCTAAGTGCTGGAGGGGATATAAGGTGATCAGGTTACCCCATGTGGGGCTCATAGTTTCTTCTAGACTGTGAGCCCATTGCTGGGTAGGAACTATCTCTATGTTGCCAATTTGCACTTCCCAAGTGCTTAGTGCAGTGCTCTGCACACAGTAAGCGCTCAATAAATACGATTGAGTGAATGAATGAAAGGTGGCAACACAATTTCAAGCAGTGTTGTCTATTGGAAAGAGCAGGGCCCTGGAAGTCAGACAATGTGGTTTCTAAATTCGGCTCCACCCTTGTCCGCTGTGTGACCTTGGGCAAGTCACTTCACTTCTCGGTGCCTCAGTTACCTCAACTGTAAAATGGGGACTAAGACTGTGAGCCCCATGTGGGGCAAGGACTGTGTCCAACCTGATTAATTTGTATCTATCCAGTGCTTAACAAATACCACAATTATTATTATTATTACTAACTCTTAATCTTGTAGAGGCAGAGAGGTTGGGGGAGACCCTAGGTAGGGTTATGATTCAATCCTCTAGTTCCTGGTTGTGGATTGGAATTTGGGGGCCAGGTGATGTTTATCCTTATTCTTGAGGAAGACATATTGAGAAGGTATATTTTCATCACTTTTGTATGTTCTAGTATTACAGTTTTTTTTCAATATTTAAAGAGGATTTACTGGTAAGTGAACTGCAGACAGTTCTACTTCACTGTCCCTTTACTTGCAGATGTCACCCTCTACTTTCACTTTTTTGGGGTCATTGTTCACCTCAGAAATAACTTACACTCCTAATTCACTGTCTTCAATGCCTGTTGATGTGTCATAAACCAAAATGTTTTTATTTTATTTGTATACTTTTTGTAGACTCTTTGAAGTTAGTCAAATTTCAAATATCATTTTGGCTTGAAAAAAGAATTTAATTTTCATTTAAAAATGGCACAATTATCTGACTTAAGATGGCAAGAGTACCCTGAAGTGCCAACTGAGAAGTGTTGTTTTTCTTATTTTTAATGTACTCATTGTATTCAAACTCCCAAGAAGCAAGAGATTGAAAGCAAATGGATCATAGATGTCCACCACCGAGTCCAAAGGAATTGATTTATATTCAAGCTGTGAAATGGGGTCTAATATTTTGACTTTTCCAGGAGTCTCCATGTTTCTGGATTTAGCTGGGCTGCTAATTTTTCGAACCACAAAATAACTACTTTTTGAATCAGCATGTATTTTAGTAGTATTTTCTAATAATAAAGCAAGGCTTGAAAAATACAGAAATGTTGATTTTAGACAAAATTTTGAATGAGAGGCCAGCATGCACTGTATTTATAAATGCCTAGCAGAGATTGTAAGAAAAGTGGTGTGAAAGTGGTTTCAACACTAACAATCAGTAGCTTAACAAAAGATTGAAAACACTAAATATGGTTCATTTCCTTAAATTTCTGGCACCACTTCCCTATTTCTGGATCTTGATTTCTTTTCATAAGCAGATGTTTCTCTAGTCAATTATTTTCTGTGTAACTTAAAAGAAGGCAAGAAGTGAGAGAATCAATACTAAGCTGTTAACAGAAACAAACCACTTCCTCTCTAAACTATCACATCTCCTCCTAGAAGCCTTCCCTGACTGTTTTCATTTTGCCTATCCACCATCCCCTCTATACTGATTATGCACGTGGCTGTCCACCCTTTAAGCTCTTTGATATTCATTACAGCCCCACAGCACTTATGTTCATATCCTATATGCTACTATTCAACCATCTGCAGTTTATTTTAATGTCTGTCTCTCCACTCACCTCCCCTTTCAGCAGGCTATAAGCTCCTTGTGGGCAGGTATCATGTCTACCAACAATAGTTTCCCAAGCTCCTAGTACAGCACTCGATACACAGTAAGTGCTCAATAAATACCATTGATTCATTCATTAATCGATGGTTTGCATAGAGAGGAAAAGTAAATAACTGGATTTTCCAAACAACAGTTTGGAAAGGTGGCTTAATGAAAAAAGCAAAAAAGGAAGATGCGACGGAAAAGACATGGGAAAGAAATGAATGTTCTTTTCAGAGAAGTCATTGAGAGATAGTTGGCTACAAGCAGTCACCACCAAATCTTTAGGTTTACTAAATTTTTGAAGGCTGTTTTACACTCGAAGCAATATATTCTAAGGGAGGGTAATTGATTAATGTAAATTATTGGGATATCTCGTAACTCAAAAGCCAGATAGAAGTGAATACTAAGATCAGAACCCTTAAAGATCCTGCTAATCATTTATAAAATGTCTGAGTTCCAATTTGAACGAGACACCATGTATTTTCTAATGTGAAGTGTTCTTTTTTTAAAACCAGAAAACTATGCTCTCGCCTTCTATAATTGTAATTTTAATAGCCACCTGAAAATATTCAGTCCAAAATGCTGCTTTTCCCTGGCCTAATTTTGCTCAGTTAATCTAGATATTAAATCTTTGAAAGGCTTTTAGAGGGCACAACTATGTTCTTTCACAATGCATAATTTCTAAGAAACATTCCCATTAAGGTGACTTTAGTAACGATTAAGGATCATTACATATGAAAGATGTCTGTGAACTGCCATTAATGGACACAGCCTTGGCTCCAATGTACTGAGTATCCCTTTTAAAGCTTAGTTAAGTTGACTGCTTTTTTAGCTGAAGAGGGATAATAGCAGTAGTCCTACAAAACCATCTGAGAAATTATTTGCCTCCAGAGAGAATGCGTTCAGTGATAGGAAATTTTGTAAACAGGCCAAAGTGTCCGGTTTGCAAAGCTTTTGGGGAAATGAGGTAAACCACACATTGCTTTGAAAATCAGACCCTTTAAAGTCAGGATGACTTTAATTTGCTATTGGTGTTATTGGCTAGGACTTTTGACTGTGAGCTCGTTGTTGGGTAGGGATTGTCTCTGTTGCTGAATTGTACTTTCCAAGTGCTTAGTACAGTGCCCTACACACAGTAAGTGCTCAGTAAATACAATTGAATGAATAATTCAAAATCGTGATCTTTTAAAACCTAATTAAATTTGATGGAACTATTTTCTCTGATCTGAAATTGACCTCTATTTATACACCTTACATTGTTCTCGGCTTTATGGGGTCCTATTTTGGGTGGGGCTGAAGCCCTTGTTGAGCGCTTGTGTTTTAACGAAACATATGTCACGAAGGTTAAGGCCGCAGAACAGGTTTCAAGGAGAGGCTTGACGGGTTTCTGCAGCAACAGCAATTCTATTCAAGCTCTTCAAATGAACAATTAATTATTCATAACAATTAACTGAGTTACGAGTTTGTCTTTCAAAACGTTTTCAAAGATGAATAGATTAAATGGTAATCACCATCAAATTTTATGTTTATGTGCCCAATAAAAATTTACCTTGTGGAGCTTACTTTGTATCTCCTTTTGATATATTCATCACTGAATGCAATGTACTATATTAAAATATTTATTATTAACCTATCAAATATTAACTACTTTTAAATTATACCGAGTAGAGAAAACAAATAGAGCACTTGTTTAACTTCTCATGAATTTCTTCAATGTCATATGATTTAGATTTGCGGAGGGCAATGCCAAAATATTGATGAAGTGAAAAATACTGACTTTTATATGAATTCTCTTTAAGGGGCCCTTCTGGAAATACATTCTTCTCTTATCAAAGCCATTATTATTCACCTGGAAGGCAAAAGATAGAACTATTCTATGATAGGGGTGGCAGCATGGCCTCCAATCAAAAGAGAATGGGAGTCCTGGGAGTTAGGAGACCTGGATTCTAATCCGAGCTTTACAACTGAATCTGTTGCGTGATCTTGGGCAAGTCACTTAACTTCCCTGAGCCTAAATTTCCTCATCTGTAGGTGGAAATACTACCTGCTCTCTCCACTCATAAGACTATAAACCCCATAAGAGACAAAGATTGTGTCTCACCCAGTTATCTGTGTCTATCTCAGCATTTAGCACAATGTCTTGGCACATAAGTGCTTAATAAAAATCATAAATACCATGGTAAGAAATGGAATTTTTAGGGCATTTAGTAGGTGCTTACCGTAGGCTAAGTGCTGGGGTAGATACACAGTTGGGAGATTCAAACACAATCCCTGCCCCACTCAGGACTCTGGAGCGGAACCTAATAGCCGTGGAGAGCACTGAGATCCCATGATATTTTCAGTAGTTAGTTCTTTACCTTTATTTTTAAAGATCATGTCAGTGGCATTCTTTAAAAAAAAAAGCTTGTGCAGGAATCAGAGTGGAATATACACTCTCTGGTTGTAGTTCTCGGGATACATACAAGGAGCATGGAAGGCTGGGGGATGGGGAGGTGGGACCTGATCCCTGAGTAGAATCACCAGAGAGGGTCATAGGGACTACTTCTGCTAAACTAAAAGTAGGTTATTCAGTCACATTCACTGAGCGTTTACAGTGTGCAAAGCACTGCACAAAGCGCTTGGGAGAGTACAGACTCTCTAGAGCTAGATACAAGCAAACTGATGTAGATATATTTCTGATCCTGAGTTGATGGAGAACGTAGTTTCATGTAATTGAATAAAAACTGAAGGCTTCTTAAGCCTTAATTTCCCAATTTACCCTCCTTTCAGTGTCATCTCTGTACTTGGATACGTTCCCTTTAAACACTTGATATTCACCCCACCCTCAGCCAACAGCACTTATATATATATATATCTTTGTTCTCTCCCATTTTCCCTACCCTTAATTTATGTTAATGCCTTATTCCCTACAAGATTAACTCCTTGTGGGCAGGGACTGTGTCTATCAATTCAATTGTGTTGTGCTCTTGCAAGAACTTAGCACAGTTCAATCTCTCATCCTATCCCAACTGGATTACTACACCAGCCTCCTTTCTGATCTCCCATCCTCCTGTCTCTCCCCACTTCAGTCTATACTTCACTCTGCTGCCTGGCTTATCTTTCTACAGAAATGCTCTGGACATGTCACTCCTTCCTCAAAAATATCCAGTGATTGCCTGTAAATTGAGTCGAGCAAAAACTCCTCACCCTTGGCTTCAAGGCTGTCCATCCCCTCACCCCCTCCTACCTCACCTCCCTTCTCTCCTTCTACAGCCCACCCCGCACCCTCCGCTCCTCTGCCGCTAATCTCCTCACCGTACCTCGTTCTCGCCTGTCCCGCCATCGACCCCCGGCCCACGTCCTTCCTCTGGCCCGGAATGCCCTCCCTCTGCACATCCACCAAACTAGCTCTCTTCCTCCCTTCAAAGACCTACTGAAAGCTCATCTCCTCCAGAAGGCCTTCCCAGACTGAGCCTCCCTTTTTCCTTCCCTCCTCCTTCTCCCCTCCCCATCACCCCCTTCCCTACCCCCTTCCCACCCCACAACACTTGTATATATTTCTACATATTTATTACTCTATTTTATTTGTACATACTATATTTTATTGATATGTATATAGTGATAACTCTATTTATTCTGATAGTATTGACACCTGACTACTTGTTTTGTTTGTTATCTGTCTCCCCCTTCTAGACTGTGAGCCCATTGTTGGGGTAGGGACTGTCTCTATATGTTGCTGATTTGTACTTCCCAAGTGCTTAATACAGAGCTCTGCACACAGTAAGCACTCAGTAAATACAACTGACTGACTGAATGAATGAAATGCTCTGCACACAGTAGGCACTCAGTAAATACCATTGGGTGGTTGACAAATCAATTATCCGACCTTGGTTCAGGAACCACTCCTCCATTTGTAACATTGTTTCCTAGAGAAAATTGGTTGACTTACATTTAGGCTAACGTTAAAGTCTTTCAAGAACTAATTCAGTTATGACTTCATGAGTAGCTTTAGTAAATTTACCTTCTCCCTTTATATTCCGATGAGGAACACCCTGTGAGTCAGGGATCATGTCTATTTCTTAACCGTGTATTCTTTTCCAGTGCTCTGCAAATGGTAAGCTCTTAATCAGTGCTACTACTACTATTAATAATAATTAAGGTACTTGAGAAGCAGTGTGGCTTAGTGGATAGAGCACGGACTTGGGAGTCAGAAGGACCTAGGTTCTAACCCCAGCTTCTCCACATGTCTGCTGTGTGACCTTGGGCAAGTGACTTAACTTCTCTATGCCCCAGTTACCTCTTCTGTAAAATGGGGGCTAAGACTGTGAGCCCCATGTGGGACAAGGACTGTGTCCAACCTGATTACCTTGTATCTACCCCAGTGCTTAGAACAGTTCTTGGCATATAGAGCTTAACAAGTGCCATAATTATCATAGCATTCTGATTGCAGTGTGCAATTACAAAAGCTGAACTTGCTATGCCGCATGTTTGTAGCTAGAGTGCCAGCTTTGTCTTTGTGCAGTTGATATCTTCCTTCTGCTTGTTCTTGGCATGGCAGGAAATTTTTAGGGACTCTTTTTCTTGTCCTCCTGCCTGTTCGGGTCAGCAGTGCACTCCTGAATAGGGCCACTCGGACATCCAGGGTTCTGTCAAACAGCGCTACTACCTCTTCAGCAGCAAGTACCAATATTCTAACTGCCTACTCACATGGGGTTTTTTGAGTTCAGGTATGAGGTATTCCACTGGCATTAGGAGTTGTGCTTGACCTGTTTTTCATTAGTGGTGATTGTAGTATTTGTTAAGCACTGACTTTGTGCCGGGCACTGTACTAAGCACTGGGGTGGCTACAAGCAAATTGGGTTGGACAAATTAAGTTTGCCACTGAGCTATCTTCACCCTCACACCCAGTCCCCCTGGAGCCAACAAGAAGTTTACAATCTCCCGTTGGGATGGCGATCCCTGTAGAAATGATGGCTCTCATGGAAAACCTTTAGGAAGATACAAGCCTGGCATCCACAACATTGCCAAGATCCATCATCATCATCATCATCAATCGTATTTATTGAGCGCTTACTGTGTGCAGAGCACTGTACTAAGCGCTTGGGAAGTACAAGTTGGCAACATATAGAGACAGTCCCTACCCAACAGTGGGCTCTCAGTCTAGAAGGGGGAGACAGAGAACAAAACCAAACATACTAACAAAATAAAATAAATAGAATATATATGTACAAGTAAATAAATAAATAAATTGAGTAACAAATATGTACAAACATATATACATATAAACAGGTGCTGTGGGGAAGGGAAGGAGGTAAGATGCGGGGGTGGAGAGGGGGACGAGGGGGAGAGGAAGGAAGGGGCTCAGTCTGGGAAGGCCTCCTGGAGGAGGTGAGCTCTCAGTAGGGCCTTGAAGGGAGGAAGAGAGCTAGCTTGGTGGATGGGCAGAGGGAGGGCATTCCAGGCCCGGGGAATGACGTGGGCCGGGGGTCGATGGCGGGACAGGCGAGAACGAGGTACGGTGAGGAGATTAGCGGCAGAGGAGCGGAGGGTGCGGGGTGGGCTGTAGAAGGAGAGAAGGGAGGTGAGGTAGGAGGGGGCGAGGGGATGGACAGCCTTGAAGCCAAGGGTGAGGAGTTTCTGCCTGATGCGCAGATTGGTAGCCACTGGAGATTTTTGAGGAGGGGAGTAACATGTCCAGAGCGTTTCTGGACAAAAACAATCCGGGCAGCAGCATGAAGTATGGATTGAAGTGGGGCGAGACACGAGGATGGGAGATGAGAGAGAAGGCTGATGCACTAGTCCAGACGGGATAGGATGAGAGCTTGAACGAGAAGGGTAGCGGTGTGGAGGGAGAAGAAAGGGCGGATGGCAATCCACCCTTTCCTCTCCCTCCACACCGCTACTCTCCTCGTTCAAGCTCTCATCCTATCCTGTCTGGATTACTGTATCAGCCTCCTCTCCCATCTCCCATCCTCTTGTCTCTCCCCTCTTCAATCCATACTTCACGCCACTGCCCAGATTGTTTTTGTCCAGAAACGCTCTGGGCATGTTACTCTCCTCCTCAAAAATCTCCAGTGGCTACCAATCAACCTATGCATCAGGCAGAAACTCCTCACCCTGGGCTTCAAGGCTGTCCATCACCTTACCCACTCTTACCTCACCTCCCTTCTCTCCTTCTATGGCCCAGCCCTCACCCTCCTCTCCTCTGCCGCTAATCTCCTCACCGTGCCTAGTTCTCGCCTGTCCCGCCGTCAACCCCCGGCCCATGTCCTCCCCCTGGCCTGGAATGCCCTCCCTATGCACATCCGCCAAGCTAGCTCTCTTCGTCCCTTCAAGGCCCTACTGAGAGCTCACCTCCTCCAGGAGGCCTTCCCAGACTGAGCCCCCTCCATCCTCTCTCCCTCCTCCCCTGCTCCATCCCCCCCTTATCACCTTCCCCTCCCCACAGCACCTGTATGTATGTATATATGTTTGTATGTATTTATTACTCTATTTTATTTGTACATATTTATTCTATTTATTTTATTTTGTTAATATGTTTTGTTTTGTTCTCTGTCTCCCCCTTCTAGACTGTGAGCCTATATGTTGCCAACTTGTACTTCCCAAGCGCTTAGTACAGAGCTCTGCACACAGTAGGCGCTCAATAAATACGATTGAATGAATGAATTAAAGTTACATCCAAATCATGTTTGGGAACAAGACAATTCTACATTCTCCTTTTCCACCCTGCTCTTTCCAACACAGCCAGGTGAGGACAAGCGGCAGCCAAATGTCTGTGCACTTATAGGACATTGGGGTTGAAGCTGTGTCTATATTGGTTCTGTAGCCTATGTCAAGTGATCTCGTGATCTCGTACTGTTGAACAGCCCCGTCTCGGCAGGGAGAAGCATGAAACTGCTTTTACAGTCACAGTGTTCTCTAACTCCTGTGATACTCACTCTTTTTCTTTAATTTTAATTTTAATTTCTTTAATTTTTATACTGTGTTTCTCTTATTTCATTGTTTCACCTTTCTTTCTGTGCCAGTTACCACCCCTCCCTCCTTTACTCTTAGACTGAGAGTCCCTTGAGGGCACAGAACTGTGTCTAAATTTCATTCTTAGAGCTTAGTACAGTTCTATACACACAGCAGATGCTTAATAATAAATACTCCACCTACAATTCATTCAATCATATTTATTGAGCACTGACTGTGTGTAGAACTCTGTACTAAGCACCTTGAGTACAATATAAGTGAACAGACACATTTCCTGCCCACAATGAACTTACAAGTAATACTTTTTTCTTTCATCTGGGAAAGTAGTTCATGTGCCTTGTGTGGCAGCACATGCTGCTTGAGTGGACTCAAGACACTTTGTTTCACTACCAATCAGTCATATTTATTGAATGCTTACCATGAACAGAGCACTGTATCAAGTGTTTGGGAGAGTACAATTTAACAGAGTTGGTGGACACACTCCCTGCCCACAGTGAGCTTATGTTTTATTTTATGGCCAAAGATTATATGGTCATTTTGTTCTCTGTCCCATGGCCACCAACAGCATTTAACTGTGATTGACTCTCCATTACAGACTGTTCATAGATCTAATTAGGTGAACATCCCATCCTGTATTTCTAGCTAAACATTTGCTTGCTGTGCACTCAGAAAATCGGTAACTCCACTTGCCTAGAAAAAGCAGAAGGTGAATTAACTAACAAAAATTCATGTCTCTTGAAAGTATTTCAGAGTCAATTTTATGTTTTAGGTAAGGAACTATGGCTTTTATTATTCAATGATTAACCAGTATCATGATTAGCATGTCTGTAAATCAAACCTGCTTATGGTTTTGCAAGATATTTCAGTTCTAAATATGGTAAACTTTGGAAAATGTAGGTAACAGAAGAGACAGTGGTGTCTAAATGATTTTAAGATGAATGGGATGATTATGAAAGCTTGAAAATCATTCAGCATGGCTTAATGGAAAGAGCACAGGCTTGGGAGTCAGGGTGTGGGTTCTAATCCCAGGTTTTAATCCCAGCTCCGCCACTTGTTCATTCATTCAACAGTATTTATTGAGCACTTACTGTGTGCACAGCACTGTACTAAGTGCTTAATAATAATGGTATTTAAGTGCTTACTAAGTGCCAAGCACTGTACTAAGCACTGGAGTAAATACAAGGTAACCAGGTTGTCCCACGTGGGGCTCACAGTCTTCATCCCTATTTGACAGATGAGGTAACTGAGGCACAGAGAAGTTAAGCTACTTGCCCAAAGTCACACAGCTGATAAGTGGCAGAATGGGATTAGAACCCACGACCTCTGACTCTCAAGCCCATGCTCTTTCCACTAAGCTATGCTGCTGTGTGCCCATGGACAAGCCACTTAACTTCGCCGTGCCTCAGCTCATCTGTCAAATGGGGATGAAGACCGTGAGCCCCACATGGGACAACCTGATTACCTTGTATTTACTCTAGTGATTAGTACAGTGCTTGGCACATAGCGGTTAACAAATACCATAATTATTATTATAGGTTTATGACACCATTGAGTATGGAGTTTTTGTGGGTTCATCCCTAATACTTCTTTCCTTAGGTATCAGTTCTTCCATCACCTTTTAGATTGTGAGCCCACTTCAGGTGAGCTAAGGACCATGTCCGAGTAACTCGACTTGATGAGTATACTGTTCTGTATATTCTAAGGGCTTCTCAATGCCTCAAATCAACTGTTTAAAATGTCAGATAGCAGCAAGCCCCATTCTATCCTTATGAAGATATAAATAGTAAGTCACAGCCTATTTTCTTTCATAAAATAGTTTAAAATTTGAGATTTAACTCCGTAGCAATCTGCAAAGGCAGCTGTGACTCAAGTTGGGTCAGCATTATCATTGCAGCAATTAAATGTTAAATAGAGCTCACCTAATTCTAGTCCTCCATGTGCTATGATGTGATTTTCTGACACTGCAATTGATCAGTGGCTAAATTAGTTTGAAAACCAGCTCTCCTGTATGCCTATAAGTTGTATATCTCCTGTACAGGAAAATCACCAGGCCAATGTAGCACTGCTTATTATTGATTGGCATGATACAAAATATGGATTCACCTAATGACTGGTGATTTCTCTGAGTCATTAAGTACAGAAGAGTGCATTTTAGAAGATTCCTAAACATGAATTTTATAATTGCATCAATAATTCCTTTTATGAAATAGCAGAGCCTACATTTATGTTCCATAACAATAATGTTTGGAGGAAACCATTGCAGAAAATCGGATTTATAATATCCACCTGCAGGAGGAAGTAATTAGGATTTATAAAAGTGCATCAGTGCAGTTCTTTCCTTTATACAATGTAGTTTACTGTGGTTCAAAACGATAAAACATAACAAAAATGGGATAGAAGAAATGGTTCATAACCAACTCAGCCATCAGAAAGCTGACCTAAAGGGTGCTTGGTCTATTAAATATGTGATATCAACGAGTGTCAAAAATAAAACGAAAGCAAGCCCACAGTTAGGAATTCCAAGCCCTTTCATTGGAGTTATTCTTCTAATGCTAACCTTCTCACTGTGCCTCGATCTCGTCTGTCTTGCTGCCAACCCCTAGCCCACGTCTTGCCTCTGGCCTGAAATGCCCTCTCCTCAAATCTGACAGGCAATTACTCTCCCCTTCCCCCAAGGCCTTCTTGAAGACACATCTCCTCCAAGAAGCATTTCCAGACTAAGCCCCACTTTTCCTCATATCCTACTTCCTTCTGCATCACTCTGACCTGCTCCCTATGCTCTTCCCCTATCTCAGTGGCACAGCAATTATGTAAGTATTTGCAATTTTATTTATTTGTACTGATGTCTGTCTCTTCTCCTCTAAACTGTAAGCTTGTTGTAGGCAGGGAATGTCACTGTTTATAACTGTGTTGTACTTTCCCAAGTGCTTAGTACAGTGCTCTGCACACAGTATAATAATAATAGTAATAATAATAATAATGATGGAATTTGTTGAGCGCTTAGTACGTGCCAACACTGTTCTAAGCTCTGGGGTAGATACAATAATCAGGTTGTCCCACGTGGGGCTCGCAGTCTTAATCCTCATTTTACAAATGAGGTAACTGTGGCACAGAGAAGTTAAGTGACTTGCCCAAAGTCACACAGCTGACAAGTGGGGGAGTTGGGATTAGAACCCACGACCTCTGACTCCCAAGCCTATGCTCTTTCCACTAAGCCATTATGCTTCAATAAATACGATTGAATGAATGAACTCTATTGTACTGCACTCTTCTAGGGGCTTTGTATGCAGTACTTTGTACACAGTAAGCACTTAATACCACTGAATGATTAACTTTGATTGCTGCTTAACTGGCTTTCTTAATTCTTAAAGCCCTTAATGATCATCAATCATTATCACATATCATGAATAATATTTACGGAGTGCTTACTGTGTGCAGAGCACTGTACAAGGCTCTGGGAGACTATAACAGTTGGTATGCTCTCCCTTCACACATTCGCCAAGCTAGCTCTCTTCCTCCCTTCAAAGCCCTAGTGAGAGCTCACCTCCAGGAAGCCTTCCCAAACTAAGCCCCCTCCTTCCCCTCCCCACAGCACCTGTATATATGTTAATACAGATTTATTACTCTATTTTACTTGTACATATTTACTATTCTATTTTATTTTGTTAATATGTTTCGTTTTGTTGTCTGTCTCCCCTTCTAGACTGTGAGCCCATTGTTGGAGGGACCGTCTCTACATGTTACCAGCTTGTACTTCCCAAGTGCTCTGCACACAGTAAGCACTTAATAAATACGATTGAATGAATGAATGAAGATACAGATTCCCTGTTCATAATGAGTTTACAGTCTAGAGGGAGATACACACATTGATATACATAAATAATTTATAATATATGATTTATAGGTATGTACATAAATGCTGTGGGCTTGAGGGTGGTGTGTTTATCCAGTACTCAAAGGTCACAGATCCAAGTGCATAATTGACACAGAAAGGAGAGGGAGCCAGGGAAAAATGGGCTTAATTGAGGAAGGCCTCTTGGGGGAGATGTGACCTTAATAAGGCTTTGAAGGTGGGGAGAGTGATGGTCTGGCATATACTGTGGGGAGGGGAGGAGCTCCAGGCTAGGTGTAGGATGTGGGAAAGGAATCAGCGGAGAGATAGAAGAGATCGAGGCACAGTGAGTAAGCTGTGTGGACAGGGCTAGGAATCAACACTGGCTGCTTCTTTCCCGCTTCTAGAGCCTCATCCTTGTTTTACTGAGATGTAGCCAGAAATGCTTTTATTTTGAACAGAGTGGGGTTAATACCAGGTTTGCCAACCAGGATTGCATGTAAATTCGTGCAAATGTGTCACAGTTGCAGCTATGTCTGGTGCTAAAAGCACAGGAGTAGCCACGTCCATTTCTACCGCTACCACTGCAAGGACGGTATATTCAAGGAAAGCCTGTAAAACATGAGCTAAAATTGCTGGTGCCTGTAAAAGCATTTTGATATCCCTACGCAGTGATCTACTTTCACCAATCACACCACAGTAAACACTAATGTTGATGATAATGCCACTCACAGCAGAAACCAAGACCATTAAACCTCTGCAACTATTAGCAGTTATTTTACCCATACAATGCCATAATGAATGATTTGTGTATGTGGTGCACAGACCCTAAGTGATCGAACTGGAAAGAGGTAATAGATTGAGGGTAGTCTAGTCATTGAAGGAGTCAAATGTTCACTACTGAAGAATATATGACCTCCTGCAACCACCTGAGCGCCATTTACCTAATGTCCTCTTCCACTGATTTAAATTAAACCCTAATTGCCTGAAAAGGTCAGCACGGATTAGTGGAAAGAGCATTGGCTTGGAAGCCAGAGGATGAGGATTCTAATCCCCTTTCCTCCACTTGTCTACTGTGTGACCTTGGACAAGCCACTTCTCTGTGCCTCAATTACCTCATCTGTAAAATGGGGATTAAGACTGGGAGCCCCACATGGGACAACCTGATTACCTTCTGTCTACCCCAGAGCTCAGGATAGTGCTTGGCATATAAAGTGCTTAACAAATACCACAGTTATTATTATATCAAGCCTCAAAATCCTATGGTTGAAATAGTAATTTAACAAGTTAAAATTTAATACCCTTAGGGAAGAAACTCAGGGAAACCAAGAAATCAAAATAGAAGAAGCAGTAATGATGAGGTAGGCAGTGAATTTTTAGGAATAAATATTAATTCAATATCTGATATAGCTAGTGTTGTCTTAGCTGACACAAAACAGTTATTCAAGTCACTTCTGCTCTGCCAAGGATTTTATAAATTTGCTTTATCAGGATCATCCTTATCGTTTCCTGCCATCTTAAAATTCTCCTGCATAATCACCATTGCCCTGTTCCACTTGTTCACAAGCTATAGGGGTCTTACACTCAATGGGTTTAATAATAACAAATGACTTGCGATCCTATCCTATCCCTATCACTTTCTCTATCCCGTTTTCACTACTGCAACAGCCTCCTTGCTGACATCCCTGCCTCCTGCCTCTATCCATTCCAATTCATACTTCATTCTGCTGCCTGGATCATTTTTCTACAAAACCACTCAGTCCATGTCTCAGGAACCTCCAGTGGTTGCCCATCCACCTTCACATCAAACAGAAACTCCTTTGCATCACCTTTAAAGCATGCACATCCCCTAAATGAGGCGTTCCCCTATTGCCCCTCCCTTCTGCATTGCCTGAACATGGATTTGTACCCTTTATTCAGCCCACCTTTAGCCTCACAACAGTTACATACATATATGTGATTCATTCTAATGTCTGTCTCCCCATCTAGACTGTAAGCACCTTGTGGTCAGGGAGCATGTCTATCAACTCTGGCACATGGAACTCTCTCAAGTGCTGAGTACACTGCTCTGCGCACTGTAAGCACTCAATAAATATGATGGATCGATAGACAAACAATTCAGGTGGTTGATTAACCTTTGAAGCATTGAATTGCTCTCTACCATCCTCTCCAAACCCTTAGTAAGGCATTTTGAGGATTTTTTTTGCTGGTGATTGAATTTGACTTCGTCAGTGAAATCCATTTGTAAGTGAATTATTAGATAGGTTTTGGAGAATTTAACCCCAACCCTTGAGTGTGTACATGTTTGTGTGTATGTATGTCTACATATGTATGACTATATTTCCATATGAATTTTCACCAAATCTCGGCTGGGGAAATATTCAGGCATAATTCAGGTTACTTGTGAGTAATACTCCTCTGCAGGATGGATTAGTTAGCAACCACTGATTCCATATTATCTAGGCATTTCTCAAAGACGTTAATGAAAAACTCATTTTGTCAGTACAGAATTAACCAAATCCAGTAGCATTAATCTGGGCTAATGAATCACTCTAATTTGCGTGAGTAGCAGAGTCAATAGTGAAATATTGGCCCAGTATAGCATTGGTTCTTAAATCCTAAGAGGTCATGAACTAGGTATACAGGACTCATCACTCACTAGTGAAACATTAAATAGCTGTATTCATTCAATGTATCTGGAAGCACAAGTGCCAAAAGATAATCAATTTAAAATTACAAGGGGAATTTAGGTAGGCTGAATATAATTGCCCACCGGGGTTTAATCAACACTCATCATCTTGCAGAAAGCACCAAGGGATCTTTTTAATGATCACAAGTTGTCATGCCTGCAGGAGTCTATTTCAACCATAAGGCACTGTCGCCAGCAAGACAAGAAGAGTTTAGACAGAGAGGAGCTATTCCATTAAGCTCTGCAGATTTCTAGGTGAAGGATGCTATTTAAAGACCAGTCTCATACACAGGCCTCAGGGCCCTCCTAACCAATATGGAAAATGAAAAACTTTCTAATCCATATACAGTTAAGCGGGACGCAGGTGAGTCTGGTGAGGAGATGTGATATCGGCAATGTGCTTTGGATACTGGGATACTGAAACCTGGTAACATGAATGTCCAGAGATGGCATGTGGGAGGAAGAGGAGTGAGCAGGGGCACAGAGCTAAGCCTTTTGGGGAAAATGTATTTGATCCTAAATCCAGTCCAAGCAATAGGGATGAGGCTCCTTCGGTAGCATGACACCTAGTAGATCTGCAGCATTGGATAGGAGGGTTGGAAGATGAGACATAGCAGTAGCTAAGAAAAGAGAAAAAATAGAAGGTATCTATTCAGCTGTTTAGGCAGAATTAAACCCATTGGGGGTTATAAAATCAAAGAGCCACTTGCTACAGGAATTAGTTTATCTTTATCATATATGCAGTTTGACATGACTGGCCCTGCAATACCATTCTTTTAAGATGGGCTGATCACCCTCAGATATGTCAGAATAAACTGAACACTATCTGTGATTGATTCTCGGAACAGTAGCTCTCTAAAGTCTCAATTTTTCTTCATTTATTTTTAATTATCATCCCTTTTAGTTTTATTATTTAGATTGGGTTATTGGAGAGATCATAGACCTGGGCATTCAGATTTTATTTAATTTACAAATTTGAGGTTTATAATATGCATTCAGTTCAAGACATTCTCAATTTATTCACATACCTAGGTCCTGAATAAGACATTCCCTGTTTTTGGACACTTGTCACTCATCTTTCTTTTTTAAGAGGAAAAAAAAGGCAACTTAGTTTTTTTTTTTCACAATTTAGGTGCATGGAGGCCAACCAGGATTATAGATAGGTTCCTGGTGTTCTGAAGATCTTTTCCAGATCCAGACTCCATAAGGAATGCTTCAGGGTTCAAGGGACTTTAGGAAGGACTAAATCCCATTTCTGACTCAATTCATTTTCAGGGTGGAAACAGTCATCTTTAGAATCCCAAACATACCATGATTTGTAAAAGCCAAGCCCAACATGTTTAGCCCTGAGAAAAATATGATATCTTAACAGGACAGATGGCCTCTAACTTTGTAGTTAGGCATCAAACGTTTGTATATGGTTCATTTGTGTTTGGTGGGACACCAAGTCAGTTTGTTAGTTATGATAATAAGCGCTGATTGCACTGCCAAGCACTGTGCTAAGTGCTGGGGTAGAATCAAGACAATCGGATTAGCCGCACAGATCTGTAACAATGCTTTGGTACAGACTCCACAGGCAGAGCCGGGGCTGGGAATAGACTTTTGACAGAGCCCTTAGGGGGATGGAATCTCCAATTGATTGACTGCTCTTCACTTCACATGTTGGGCTGATAAGGTGACATTGGGAATTTGATGGGAGCAAAAGCTCTTTTTCTGCTTCAGGTAGCTTCACATGCCAAGCATAAAAAAGCAGAAGCAGCAAAGCTGCAAGGAGGCCAAGGGCAGCTCCCAGAGTTACTTACGTTGACAGCCCTCGAGCCAGTAATTCCCAGGCAGACACTCATCACATTTAGGCCCTGATGTTCCCTCCTTACACTCACAATATCCTGTGTCATTACAGCGGTCATGGATTGAGCCAAAAGGATTACAATAACACTCTGTAGAAACAAGACAATACACATCCACATAGCTTACAAATTACAGTAAAGGGTTATTTCCCACAGATTACTTAAAAACAGCCCATTAATGAAATGCTTTAGGAAGAGGCTGCTGTAGGCCTATTTATTAATATCCTCAGGTGTCCTTGATACTGTTTTGTGATTCAGAAGTAAATCAAATGAAAACCTGAAAGGGAATAAGGCATTTTGCAGCTCTTCAATGCTAACCCATAATAGTGGAGCTCACAGTTGGTAGGAAATTTTTAGATCAGTTAATGAACATTAGGAAAGGCTGAATATCAAGGGCAAATCTATTGACCATCAACATAAAGTTGGTTTTAAATTATTCACACAGGCTTACCTGTACCACTCAATGCTTTTGTACTGCTAAACATTCTTACAGTGCAATATTCATTACATCGTATTTATTGAGCGCTTACTGTGTGCAGAGCACACACGCACTCTGCTTATTTTCAAGATAGTCTTTCCTAATGTTTCTGGAATGGTACAATAATTCATTCAGGTATTTTTAGTTGTGTTGATAAGAATTTCACTTAGGTAAGTTAGTGTAGTTACTGTGTTTTCGAAATGAACAATCTTGATGAAAGAGTAAATTCTACATTCCCCAACTTAATTTCAAACCTGTAATTTCCATCATATTTCTTTTTTATTTGGAAGAGGGATGAGCTTATTTAAAGGGAAAAGATTAGGAGATATATATATATATATATATATATATATATGTATACATATATATATGTATGCTCACTGTGAAGTACATATAGTATCAGCCATTCTGGAGTCCTGACCATATGGGAAGGTGCTGAGCTGGGTTTTAGTAGGTCTCAGACAACTTCTCTCAACTCCAGAGGTGTCAACAGATTCAGATATCATCTACTTCATTCCTGGCACCTCTGGGGCCATGTTTAATTCCTACCTATGTATTTTCTCGTAGTGCTTAGTACAGTGCTCTGCACACAGCAAGCACTTAATACTATTCCTATTTTTATTACTACTGTTTTGGCAAGTGGATCTACCAATATTTATCATGGGAAAGGTCTTTAAACTTTCCATCCTAGATTTCTTCATCTTGCACAGTAGGGACAGTGATGACTGCTGTTACCTACCTTACAGGGATTAGTTAGATAGCCCCATTTCTCCACAGACTGGCCCAAAGGGGTTGTGGCCAGGGATAGAAGGCAGCCAGAATAAGGCTTTGGGAAGCAGGTACTGTGGTTGATTTTTCCCATGAGCTCAAAATGGATTGGAGGGTCTGCAAGGTCAAGAGAATAAACTCTCTACGGCAGCTAACCCTCCCCTCTTTCTGTGGTCATAAACCTTATTAATGTTGGGGTGAATGCCAGAAGGAGGGCCTGGAACTTCCTTTCCTGTTTGTCCCTGGAGGCTGTGAGCTTTGGGCTCCTGGGGCAGAAATGTGTCTCACTGTTTTAATGATTCAAGGTAATCCTAGTCCTAAATCTTGGAATCAGTACAGCAGCATAGAGGGTAGAGGTCATGGTTGAATAGGCGAGGAGAATTCCAAAGTTTTCCCCTTTTGATCTGCCCCATTAGGTTGAAAAATCAGCTCTTCTGTGAGATGGGAGGGAAGAATGGGTAATGTTGAAATGTTTCCAGATCCAAAGTGAAAATGGAAGGTGTTTAAAAAAAGAAAAAATCCTCAGTAGAAAATCGGTCATTTTTCTTCCCCGCTGCTTATGAGCTATAAATTCCGGGTGAAATTAAAACTATTTGGCAGGCTCCAGAAGTAGGCATTAGTACCTCTCACAAACATAATTCTACAATAATCACCTCATCAATTAGCTAGCAGCATTAATGAATGAATTTGAAGTCCAAGATGCCAGAAAACACTATAGAATCTTGTGCAGCATGAGGCCTCAGTGGGATTCATGAAAACGTTGGGCAATTCTGTATGTCAAGGAACAGCACCAACTGTATTAAGCTTTCAATTTTAATTAAAAATTGTTTGTAATCCAAATGCCCCATGTTATATACTATTTGCTCTACATTTTACCCATAAAATAAGCAGGTGTAAACAAGTATATTTATTCCTACTGAAAATAAAATTTACAGCCTGTAAAGTGATGAGAAGAAATTCTCTGGGCCACAGGGTAGTTTAGACCCTACAACAATTTTACCATGGATGCAAGGGGTTCACAGGTTCTGAAGGTTTTGGCTTAGGATTATGAGAGTAAATTAAACTAATAATTATTTTTGGAGGTGAGTAGCAAATAGAGTCCAAATTTTTAGGGTTTTACCTGCTGTAATCTGATTTCTCCTCCCTGAATCTTTTAGTAAAAATTAAGGTTTAACCTGAAAAACATCAAATTTTTAAAAATTAATTAAGCTTTTCACTGCCAAAAATGGACATAAATTGACTTACGAATTTTCATGGTCACCAATAGACTCAGCATGAAATTTGGAATGAGATACCTAGAAGATATCACCATGTTTAAATGCATCTTAAATTTATTCCAGGGGGATTTCCATTTCCAAATTTTAATGACTAACTTTCTGTGGGTAACTTGGCCCCTGTGTTCAGTTTTTGTTCATCTACTGTGTGACGGTCATCAGCCTCCTTGCCTAATACGGAACCTCCTCTCAAAGCCAAGGTTTGGAGCATGTTTCTGTTGGCATTACTATGTAAGACAACAGGTAACATGGAAGTCCAACATTCATTGAACGATTTGCATCATTTGCAAATGTTGGAAAATAGTATTATGACCAAAGACTCCCTTGCCCCATTCACTGTCGCATGTATGAAATGTAAGAGAGAAGCTAAAATAAAAAGAATAAAATTATAATTTTTCTATACTTTCCTCCAATTTTCAAAAAACAAAACCCATTCATTACCCTCTGTGCTATATCATTTTTAAAATCCTAAAAGGTCATCCCCAAACGTAAGTGGTAACTATATGAGAAGCAGCGTTGCTCTGTGGAAAGAGCCTGTGCTTTGGAGTCGGAGGTCATGGATTCAAATCACAGCTCCACCAATTGTCAGCTGTGTGGCTTTGGGCAAGTCACTTAACTTCTCTGTGCTTCAGTTACCTCTTCTGTAAAATGGGGATTAAGACTATGAGCCCTCCATGGGACAGCCTGATCACATTGTAACTTCCCCCGCGCTTAAAACAGTGCTTTGCACATAGCAAGTGCTTAATAAAAGCCATTATTATTAACTATATGGCATTCTTTTGAGTCTATAATTTAGAGGTCACACTGTTAGAAACTCAGTCAAGAAATAAACCACATAACTCAGTTTCCATCTTAACATTTGGGTTTCTGTGACACAGGAACATGTAAATATATTCTCTGATTGTAACTGTGGCTCACCAAAGAGTTATTAAATCCTTACACAGGGATCATTTTGAGAGGTTTTAAGGAAAAATGGAGTGCTCAACCAGCATCCAGCAATCACAGGGGCCTGTGCATAGGCAGGTAGCATTGGGGATGCAGTAGAATGTCAAGTGTTACTAGCATTTCAGTACATTATGCATAGCTTCAATGATTTGATTGGATTTTTTGTCCTTTCATTTTTTAAGAAGGGAATGATCAAGGGACCTTGGATCTGGCTGCAAAAATCAGGACAAGGCATTTGGATGAAAATCAAAATTTCAAATTTCTGAAACAATTAGTTTTACTCAGATCTAATCCTGTTCAATGATGCAGGCCAAGCCTTCATACTTTTATCAATGCTTTTCACGCATCTTGGAATTAAATTCACACCTCAATTATATGTTTTCGGCCATTATTGAACCCACTTCCGTGGTCTTCACAAAGACAAAAGCTCTCGCTGCTGATTGCTGCCTTAATAGAAGCTCTGAGGGCAGACTTTGGAGATGGAGTTATCCCCAAGTATCTGAAAACATCAGCATACTGCCCTCTGTAAATGGGATATTAGAGCCAGTAACAACTTGGCTTTACGAATATATGTAAGATTCTATAGGAGCAGAGTTATAGGGTTAATTCATGTTTAATTAAACTGTACATAAAAGATTAATAAAACAGGCATTGATAAGATTCCAGTTCAGTATATTTGCCCGATACAATAATGTAATTGGGGCAGGGATAGCTTTTACCAAATTTCAGTAGCATCTAAAGAGTTAGTCTTATACTTACCATGTAGTTTATTTGACTTGTATAGTATCAAATAATAAACAGAAACCTGTTCGCCTCAACAAAAACAAATAAACTTTTCCCCAAATTTAATATTTGCTATACAATCTTTCTGGAAATATAGAAAACAAAGGTAAAAATGGCTCTTTAAAGGTGAAATGTTCACTAGTAAACTTCATTCCTAAATATGTATTAAGCCTTCTACATCAACACCTGAAATACATTTGATTAAAAAAGAAAAAAAGTGAATCTGCTGTTTTTTGACTAGGAATCAAATGAGCATTTTGGTTCTTCAACAGATTTTATATTCAACACATTAGTAACTAGGGCAGAGCAAGGTCCCAATCCTCAGATAATAATGACTTTGCCTTAGGCCTTCAGCTGAAGATAACCAATTGTATCTCTTTGCAATGCTTTATTCCTGATCTTTTGGAAAGACTCAGAAATCTACTCAGATGTGAAATCAGTGAAAGGTTTTCTGAATTTATTGGGTAAAAAGTAAAGGAGCCATTAAATTTTGTCTGCTTTTCATTTATCTTACCTAGACCTCAAATATACATTTTCCCATGATATTTCCATTGCATGAGAGGAAGACCTATCGAAATGTCATCTGGGAATGAACCCCAAACATCTTTATATTTCTGCTACTAGAGGCTAAATGGTGTAACCCTGAAGTCATGAAGACCATGGCTCATCTCCGCAACCACACTCAATTAAACTGAGTCTTTCTCATGTGCCTTTTTAATGTAATAGTACAAATGTCCAACTAGCTAAATTCCATGCTTCCTGCCATGAAATGAGACCCAATTGAATTTAATGAAGCCATTCATTTTATTTCACATGGTGCCTTCATGAACCTAGAGGACTCATGCAGTCCAGGGTTATGAATAGGGATGCTTAGATTTTTGTTTTTCATGACCCTTTCAAGATGAAATAGCGAGCATGAAAATATGGCTAAACTGAAGTCTTTCAACTGTTAAATTTTAACCTCTCATTTTTCAACTGGTGGTTTAACTTAGTTTTGCCTCTTTTTTTTTTAAGATCTGTGAAAATGTCACGCTTTCTGCCACAGTAGCTAAACAGGTGCCTCCTGGCTCAGGGCCTTCACACAAGTGGACCTAAGTCACAGCTGTAAGTTAAGGTGAAATCACATTTAGACAAAATCTGGTTAAACCACACATACGACAGTGATCCCACCTCGCTACAGCATTTAGCCGTTATTTTCAATGTTCTCTATTTTGTAGGAAGGTTCAAACGACATCACCAAAACACCTGTAAAGCTGAATGCTCAGCCTACCACCGATTTACTTGGATCCATCGCGGAAATAGAAAAGGCTCATTCTGGCTCAGCTAGCGGTGCTGCGCTTTGCTAGCCTAGGACTACATTAGCCCACGATAGCTTCAACGGCACAGAACAAAAGCCAGAATTATAATGAAACTGACCTATGCATACATTTTCATCGTCCAGCTCTGCAGAAGCATTTCTGAAGTAGCCCAGCCTGCATAACTCACAGTGCTTCCCTCTAGTGTTGTGCTTACAGCTCACGCATATGACTGTATTTAGCAGCTCGATATAACTGCACCGATTGGAGTGGCCGAAGCATTCACAGTCTTGCAAGGAAGAACAGAAATGTATACAAAATGTATACAGTAGCAGAGTCAGTGCACATCACATGCTTGGATAGAATGAGGCATGGGTAAAAAAAATGACAGCAGTTGCATGATTTTAGCATAACACACAGGGATCACAGATGTTTGGACTGGCATGGAAACAGCAGCTATTCCAAGCAGGATGGCATGGTCAGATATCCATAATATGGCCAAAGACTGTTTCGTCTTGGCAAGCCAGATGAAACTGAAACAGCATTTGCAGTTGTACACCTCTTAGGAGTTGAGAAGACACAGTTTCTACTGAGATAAATGCACCTGGAAATAGGAATCATTAACACCCAGGCTAGAGTTAGCCAAAGTCAGAAGAAAATCACATACGGTAAAGGAAATGATCCTTTAAAGCCTTTGGCAAATGGGAAAGAGAGATTAGTAATGCTGGTTTCCCCAAGGTTTCACTGCAACAGGCACAAAATGAGGAGGAGGAGTCTGCATTAGTCAATAAATTTCGGCTGTGAGGATCAAAGTAGTTCATATTCAATGCCTTGAATTGACAAGAAAAATGGCAGATTCTCCACTTTCCCTTTGGGCTTTGTAGACCTAAGCTCTGAGAGAACACAAAAGTTGCTCCATCCTGGAAAAATACAGCAAACCACTAGTGAATGAATACTTGTCTACACAAAGGGTAGTGTACTTGGGAATGTTTGTGAACAAATCACCATGCCTGAAGTAGTAGTCTTCAGCATTCGCTGTAGGATTTGGAAAATGTTATGGAGCCTTGAACTGAAAACAAACTTCAGTTTGCAGGATAATAATTTTTCTATAGTTCAAACACAGCCTAAACTAAATAAAACAGGAATTGAGAACTGTCAGAACATTTGAAATTTCAGTAAGTTCCTGGAACTTAAGGAATTCCTTTTTAAGGAATTGCCAAATTTGTACATTGACAATACATAACATTGCTTACTAGGCCCTTTTTTTGTCTTGAATTTGTAAATAAAAATGTTATAAGTGAATCATGATTAAGAAATAAAGCTAAAATTGTTCATGGATTTCTTTGAAAACATAGACCTATCTAGATTCATATGGAAAGCACACAGGAATGTGCCCTTCCGAATAATAGATTACATCCATACTGCCCCTATGTATTGCACAACTAAATTAGAGTAAATTTCTTTAGTTAGTTGGACAACACTGTGAAAGATTTCTAATCCCAATTCAGACACCTGGACAGTTGAACAAGGACAAAGGTTCCAGTAATGGAGGGTTTTTATAATTTAAAATTAAGATCAGTCTTCAGGGTGATGATTATTGGTTCATCTTTCAGAGACAACTCATTTCAGCAGTACAATTTAACCCCACCATGAATCCACATTTGCTTGATTTTCAAGGAGATATTCTTTGCTCAGAGCCCTCATCTCTTCCCTCTACTTTACACACGAGGCAGGTTTTCTTTACATGAGGGTAAAATCGAGTGTGCAAGTGTGATTTGATCCAGCGGGTGCTGTAACCGGAGTGATGGGAGATGGAGTCTCCAGTTAGAGAGTGTGAGAAAGAGCCGATTATAGTGATAGTGGTTTATGCAGTAATAATAATAATAAGGACATTTATTAAGCGCTTAATATATGCAAAGCACTATTCTAAGCACTGGGGAAGTTACAAGGTGATCAGGTTGTCCCACTGGGGGCTCACAGTCTTAATCCCCATTTTACAGATGAGGTAACTGAGGTAGTGCCACTCGCACTGTCTCTTCCCTACCAATCTTGGTCTGAGGAACATGCATTTTAGTAGAATGTCTCTAGGTTTTTAACAGTTGTTTCCTTTAACTTGGCTGACTGGCTGGCTTTATGTGCCTCTAACCTCTTGGTTCCCTTAGAGAAGCAGCGTGGCTCAGTGGAAAGAGCCCGGGCTTTGGAGTCAGAGGTCATGGGTTCAAATCCCGGCTCCGCCAACTGTCAGCTGTGTGACTTTGGGCAAGTCACTTCACTTCTCTGTGCCTCAGTTACCTCATCTGTAAAATGGGAATTAAGACTGTGAGCTCCCCATGGGACAACCTGATCACCTTGTAACCTCCCCAGCGCTTAGAACAGTGCTTTGCACATAGTAAGCACTTAACAAATACCATTATTATTATTATTAGTCCTTCTGTGTAACATATGCACTTGGATCTGTACCCCTTAAGCACTCTGACACTCCACCCTCAGCCCCATAGCACTTACGTACATATCCCTACGCTCTGCTGCTTCCCCTATTTTCAATTTATTTTAACGCCTGTCTCCCCAACTAGATTATAAGCTCCTGATCTTACCTCACTGATTTCCTACTAAAACTCAGTCTACCCACGTCACTCCTCTGGCACCAACTTACTCTTGGAACCTGGGTATCGCCTGCCACTTGCCACATCCTCCCTCTGCCCTGGAACCTTTCCTCCTTCTGTATATGAGAGATCATCACTTCCCACCTTCAAAGCTTTATTAAAACCACATCTCCAAAAGGTCTTCCTGATTAAGCTCTCTTTTCTCTTGCTCCTTCTCCTATGTACATAAATCTATACCCTCTATGCACTTGATATTCACCTCTACCCACAGCACTTGGGTGTATATATGTAATTCATTTCTTTATATTAATGTCTGTCTCCCACGGTAGACTGTAAATTCCTTGTGGTCAGGGAACTTACCTATCAACTTTATTGTATTGTACTCTCCCTAGATCTTAGTAAGTGCTGTGCAAACAGTAAACCATGAATAAATACCATTGATTGATTGATCTGCCCAGAGTAAGCACTCTAATCCTGGCTCTGCCACACGTCTGTTCTGTGACCTTGGGCAAGTCACTTAATTTCCCTTGGCCTCAGTTCCCTCATCTATAAAATGAGGATATAATAACAATAATAATAATAATAGCATTTATTGAGTGCTTACTATGTGCAAAGCACTGTTCTAAGCACTGGGGAGGTTACAAAGTGATCAGGTTGTCCTACGGGAGGTTCACAGTCAATCCCCATTTTCCAGATGAGGTAACGGAGGCGCAGAGAAGGTAAATGACTTGCCCAAAGTCACACAGCTGGAAACTGGCAGAGCTGGGATTTGAACCCATGACCTCTGACTCCAAAGCCCGGGCTCTTTCCACTGAGCCAAGCTGCTTCTTTAGAACGTAAGCCCCACGAGGATCAGGGACTGTGTCCAACCTGATTAACTTCTATCTACCCCAGAACTTACAACAGTGTTTGACACATAGTAAGGGCTTAAGAAATACCATTATTATTATTATTAAAACATTGCTTGATTGATTATACCTATACAGTAGTCATTTGTCCCTGATCGACCAAATGTCCAAATTTAGAATGTACAAAGCACATCCAATATTTTGAATCTGTAGAGCAAACAATAAAAAGACAAAGCATGCCAGGACAATAAATGTGCCTTAAGAAAATTGGCTAAGAGCAGTGGTAACTCTGTAGTATCTCTAACTGTCCTGACCAAACTAAACAATGTCAATTTATAGTCTCATATTTTAACCAAAGGCTCTTCCCTTCCTTTCCCCTAATGGAACAGAGCTTCGAGTTGATTAACTATGAGGAAGAGGAGGAATAAGAGGAGGAGCGAAAAGATGGGAAAGAGGAGGGGAAGGATAGGGAGGGGATGTCCAAGAGGAGATTGAGTAGTAGGAGGAGAAATAGGAAAGGAAAGAGGAGGAGAAGGAAAACTAGATTGAGAAAAGAGAGAAGGAAGATGGCATTAGCCTACTTAACTCCCAGTGGCTTCCTTTTCCAACAAGGAGGTAAGAGCACCTTCCTGGAAGTGAGTAACTCTCTTTTCTGTCTCTTCTATTTCATTTGTGGGGACAACATAGCATAGTGAGTAGAGCACGGGCCTAGGAGTCAGAGGGTCATGGGTTCTAATCCCGGCTCTGCCACTTATCTTGTACGTGACCTTGGGCAAGTCATTTAACTGAGGTGCCTCAGTTACCTCATCTATAATAATAATAATAATGGTATTTGTTAAGCACGTACTATGTGCCAAGCACTGTTCTAAGTGCTGGGGTAGATACAAGGTAATCAGGTTGTCCCACATGGGGCTCACAGTCTTAATCCCCATTTTTCAGATGAGGCAACTGAGGTGCAGAGAAGTTAAGTGACTCGCCCAAAGTCACACAGCTGACAAGTAATGGGGAGGGAATTAGAACCCACGACCTCTGACTCCCAAGCCCAGGATCTTTCCGCTAAACCACGCTGCTTCTATAAATGGGGAGTGAGACTGTGAGGCACACGTGGGACAGGGATTGTGTCCAATTTATTTGCTTGTATCCACCCCTGAGCTTAATAATAATAATAATAATGTTGGTATTTGTTAAGCGCTTACTATGAGCAAAGCACTGTTCTAAGTGCTGGGGGGATACAAGGTGATCAGATTGTCCCACGTGGGGCTCACAGTCTTAATCCTCATTTTCCAGATGAGGGAACTGAGGCACAGAGAAGTGAAGTGACTTGCCCAAAGTCACACAGCTGACACGTGGCGGAGCCGGGATTTGAACCCATGACCTCTGACTCCAAAGCCCGGGCTCTTTTTCCACTGAGCCACGCTGCTTAGTATAGTACCTGGCACATAGTAAGCACTTAACAAATGCCGTAATTATTATTCACAATTTTCTTCTGCATATGGCAGAGATTACAATAATGCTACTATTTTTAAAGTTAAAATGTCCTATTTTTCCCATCTTCTGTACTTTTTCTTGCTTTTTTCCTCTATCTCTATTGTGGAATTTCTCTGTTGAAGTTATAAGGAGAGATATGCTTATCTTGCTTTGCTAAACACTAAGAAAAGTCTATAGGGTAGGTGACAAAGTTGTGTGTAATAACATTAAGAAGAAACCCCAGCTGTTTCATCATGAACCTCCATGGAATGGTGGTGCAAAAGGATGACTGTGAAATGTCTGCAAAAAAGAAGTTCCCCTATACTATCCTGACTTCTCTGTACAAAGCCAATATTAAATATCAACTCTTAAAATATATACCATATACCTAGGATGACACAATTCGCTTCTATGTTCTTTTTGACAAAAACACTGGCATCACCTTACCTGTTCTTGTCAGAATGTCACCACTGTTGCAGTGAAAAGTAAAGTTCACTTTGAAGCAACAGACCCCAGTAAATCCTGATCCTTCAGTAACATGACCACTTTCCTTTGACCATCTGAGGCAAACAGATTTCTAAGCAAGAAGTAGACTGGGAAACCATATTCTCAAACTGTGAAGACTGATCTACAGAGATGAAGGTGAGAAAGTCACTTCAACTAAAATGAGGAACATTTGTGAAGAAAGAATGAAAGTATAGGCTGAAACAAACTGATGGGGAACAGCTCCCCATTTCCTGCTTCAGTTCTCACTCCCCAGTTGGGGTGAGATCTCTGAGCTGTCTCAGTCCTCTAAGCTAAGGAATGGAGCATCTTAACCCTACTCTAATAGACTTACATTAAGTATGTAGATTCCTTTTCCTAGGGCTAATTCATAACTTAAAGGACAGAAACGTGGCCTAGTGGACAAAGCATGGGCCCAGAAGTACCTGTGTTCTAATCCCAGCTCTGTCACTTGTCTGATGTGTCACCTTGGGCAAGTCACTTAACTTCCCTGGGCTTCAGTTACCTCATCTGTAAAGTGGGGATTAACACTGTGAGCCGCACATGGGATATGGACCATGTCCAACCTGATTAACTTGTGTCTACCCCAGCCCTTAGTACAGTTCCTAAAAGCATTTAACAAATACCATTAACAAACAACAAATCCAGCCATCCTTAGAAAAATATGAAGTCTCTAGAGATTTGGTGATCAAGAGGCTAAGGTTGGTGTATGCAATTTAGTCATTAACTGCTATTGTTATTGAATTTGCTAAGTTCCAGCTATGGGGCAAGCAATGTACAAATTGCTGTGTGAAATTCACAGAGCAGGCACAGTCCCTATCCCACATGGGGTTTGTGATGCTGTGATGGTGTGACTTCATTCATTTGCAAAGGCTTAGCTGTAATATTAATAAAGATAGTATTTGTTAAGCACTTACTATGTACCAAGCACTGTTGTAAGCGCTGAGGTAGATACAAGGTAACCAGGTTGTTCCACGTGGGGCTCACAGTCTTAATCCCCATTTTACAAATGAGATAACTGAGGCACAAAGAGTTAAGTGACTTACCCAAAGTCACACTAGCTGACAAGTGGAACAGCCAGGATTATAGCCCACGACCTCTGACTCCCAAGCCTGAGCTCTTTCCACTGAGCCACACTGCTTCAGTCAATAATCAATAATCAGGTCCCGGGTGCTGTGATCATCAGAAGGTTGTACTTTGCTATACTGATACATTTATCACAAAAGTGTGTATCACTGTTTTCAACAGACCTTGTTTCAGCACAAAACAAATTTGGTTAAAAATGCCTCGTTGGAGAAGTAAGGGACTGGGTTACTATTATTGCTATTATTACTAGTAGTAGTAGTAGTAGTAGTGGTAATAATAATAATAATAATGGCATTTATTAAGCACTTACTATGTTCAAAGCACTGTTCTAAGCGCTGGGGAGGTTACAAGGTGATCAGGTTGTCCCACGTGGGACTCACAGTCTTAATCCCCATTTTACAGATGAGGTAACGGAGGCCCAGAGAAGTTAAGTGACTTGCCCAAAATCAAACAGCTGACAATTGGCGGAGCCGGGATTTGAACCCATGACCTCTGACTCCAAAGCCCAGGCTCTTTACCAGGTGGTGGTAGTGATAGCAGTATAGTAGTATTGTTATTTGTTAAGCATTTACTCTGTGTCAAGCACTGTTTTAAGCGCTGGGGTAGATGCAAATTAATCAGGTCAAACACAGTCCCTATACATAGGTTGACTTATGGGAGACTTTGGGTGGTGTAATAACTGATTTGCAGGAACTTAATAATACAGAGGAAGGGGGCATGTTTCCTTCTTATTGTATGCTTCTTATATGGGATTTCTCTCATCTATTCTTGGAATCTTGGAAACTGGTGTAATGGCATAATTTATAACCACTTATTTAGACAAGCTTGAAGTCAGAGGAAGATAGACTTTAAAAAAAGCAAAACATAATTTTTCCTCTGTGAAAGACCATGTTCAATTTTGGGTTCCATATTTTTCAAATGATAGGAAAGAAAGAAAGCAGAAAAATTGATACAATTGCAGAGGGGCATTTCAAAGAGTTGGCAAGTGTGATTAGCAGAAAGAAGCTTGGAGCGTTAACCCGGCCCTGAATGCTTATTTCTGAAATGGTTTAGAAATTAGTCCTGCTACAGTATAGAGAGGCCATTCCTATCAAAAACACAAGAGGAAAGTCATTACTTGTCAGACCAATGTTCTAGTCAGCTCTCTAAAAGAAGGGTAGGTAGAGTGGCTTTCTTTTTGGCATCCACCGTCATACATGGGTGGGTTAGTCCACCAACCTTTCCTGCCATAATTCAAAATGAAACTATTGTCCATGGTTTTACCTAGAAAGTCATTCCAGGCCAGAAGCTGAAAATTTAAACCTTTTCAATTCTAAAGTGGACTTTACGCAATATGGATTAGATCACATCCATTACTGTGTCTGACCTAATTATTTGTGTCCACCCCAGCACTTAGTAGAATGCTTGACACATAGTAAGTGCTTAAAAAGAAGCATTATTAATCCAAAATTCTAAAATCCATTGGATGTAATAACATTATCACATCTTATTAAATGTTCTTACGAATTTGGGAATTTATGATAACTCCCAGTGACTCCCAAATCTATCTTTCTCCCTATCAGCAATGTCACATTTTCTCTTGGATATAGGACCTCTCCAGGTAAATGTTCCACTGGTATCTTAAGTTCAATATTTCTACTACTGAATTTGTCATTTGTCATTTAATGAATTTGTCATTAAACCCACTCTTCTCTTCCTAACTTCCCCATATTGTCAAAAACACCAACAACCACCCAGTACCAGAAGCCTGCAACATTGGAACCATCCTCAATGCCTTTACTGTCTTCCCAGTCTTGTATTCAATCTTCTACCAAATTCAGTTGGTTCATCCTTCACAACATTTCCCACAAACAGCTACATTTCTCCACCAGGCATCAGTCTGCCCAAGCTCTTGACATATCCCAGATTACTGTATCTCCCCATCTCCAGTTATCTCACTTTCAAAGTATAAAGTCCTCAGGATTGACAGATGCTACCCAGAACTTGTAATCTGTCACAAATGAGGGTAAATGTGCTGATATTTCATTGCTAGGACCTGGGAGTTGAGCCTTAGTTTACAATAGTCTAAACAGTAGGTATCTATAAAAAGCAATAGAAATAGAAAATTTGAATCTCAACACACTGACATCAAACCTGAAGGCTTTTATAGCCAATATGATTGCATTCTCAAGGTCCAGAATGACAGTACAGATCCTACAGTAAGCAATAGTGTTTGGGAACAGAAGCAAAAACTTCTTTGCAAGGTTCTCTCCTTATCACTTGGGGAAGTTGTTTTGACTCTGCAGAAACATTGGAAAAAGATGATGCTGCCAAAGACTGAATTATCACAAACTGTTGCTAGGGAGAAGTTCTTCTGCATCTTAGATGATCTGGCCTAGGGCTGGAAGGTGACTGGGTCATCAAGACTGATGTCCAAAGTCACCAGACAGGCTACCTCAAAATCATGGCTTTTTCAGATATTTTTCCTGAGTTGGAACATACAGTCACCCTGTGTAGACATGGATGCGTTTACCTCTTGCCAGAGGAATGAAGGGCAGAAACTGTTTTACAGAAGACTTAGATAAACATCTCAGGCAAAAATGCTTCCCAAAAGACACTTTAAATCATCAGAGGATTGCTTTTCCTCAAGATGAAAAAGCTCTTTAGACCACCTTCACCTTCTTCTGTCTGCTGCCTATTTCTATCACAAGAAATTGCACTCCTGCTTTAGTCATCAAACTTGGCTATATTCACCCAATCAGGAGAACATCAAAGGCAAAGCTGTCATTGGTACAAGTACAGAATACTGCTGGAAATATTGGTCCATTGTTATATAGATGCATTTTCTTAGTTTCAAACCACCTTAAGTATTTCTTCTGCAGTATGCTTTGAACAGGTCTTGTTAATAGGCTTACTTAAAACTCATGTGTAATCATTTCCAGGATGTGGTTTGGGAAATATTGAAATGATCGCAGCTTCAATTGCTTCTCATTTCCTGACAAATATCTTCTCTTTTCCCTTAGACCACAAAAGGACAAATTCAATTTGCATTGGCCCCTTGGCAACAACTTGAATGATTCAATTAGAAAGGAAGGGCTCCTTATTTTTCTTGAACAGGTCAAAACAAGTTCATATTTTTGTTAATAAACATACTTATATTTAGTATATATTTCATGAAAGATGATGAATGCTTGGAAATAAAATTTGGCAAACAAGACAAACCTATCACTCACAGCACACATCGAGGAATGGAATGAAACAGACCAAAACCAGAAACTTTCACGTTTCCTGAAAAATCTTCAGATTCTGAAGGATAAATGCTAACTGGCCTGGGTTACGCATTGATAATAGACTGTCCTGCCATTTAAATAAAGCAATAGAACTTTATCATGTTTATCGAATAATACAATTATATAACAAAATGCATATAGATCACGGGTGCTCAGGTGAAATATAAACATTATGTGGAAGTATAAATTCAGTGCAATAGGATGCTTAATTGGAAGATGTTTCAATAGTTTTGGGAAGAATTAAGTAAACAATATGGCCCCCTACTAACCTTATCCCCCGAAATGCATAACTAAAACTGGCTGAATTGGGTTCCCTCATTTACATATGTAAATAAGGAATGGAATGAAAACTCCAGCATTCTTTCTCTAAACACAAATGAAATGGTTTGTTGTTCACTGTCACACATTAATCTTTCAGAAAACAAATGCTGCAGCATAGTTTGAATAAGCAAAAATCCTGGATGAAGTATATTCTGTTTTTCTTTATGGTTAACATTTGTGGAAGCACTTGATGCTTGTATTATCGTCAATAAACATGCCTCACTAATAAGCTGATGGGAACACTTCACAGATATTCCAGATTCATACAGTGTAATGTTTTCACAACACATAACACCATGAAATCACTGTATGAATCCAAGAATTCCTACCTCTCTTGTGGTTTGCAACTTGAACAGAAGAAACTGTTGACAAAGTTAATTTGGGAGCAACTGGATAGGTTTAAAAGAATGAACAGCAAATTAGAAAGTTACCACAGAGGAACAAAGAAGAAACTTTAAAAACTGTAATAATGTGTCATTGAGTTGTCAATCAATACATTTAAAAAGAAACTACCCCAAGGAAGTATTTGTAACTGTTGTTTCAAAAAACTAAAGTGATGATTGTCTGGAAGGATAAAATGTCACTTAGATGTTAGAATCCTAGACTCTGGTCTATTTAGGCAAAAAATATGAGGATTCATCAATTATTTGGCAATACAGCCAATATCTAGGGTCATTAAGTTGAAAATGTGTCTTCAATAGCGGAGGTATTTTGTATTCGGTTTAGTTGCTCCCTGCCTCAATTTTCTGCTTCATTTTATCCATGTAGATCAGGCTATCTTTAAGAAAGAACCCAAAGAGGTGCAAGTAAATACTAACCACTTCAAATTCTCTGAGATTTCACTCACACCTTAGGTGTGCTCAGCATCTCCTTGCATGAAATTGTTAATTTCTGTGCTTTTTTCTCTAGCTATTGAGGCTTTTAGGTATGGATTTCTCATGGAGAATAACATTTGCAGTCAAATTCGACCTCCCATCCTCTGCAGGCAGGTGTCTGACCTGGGAAACAGTGCCTGGGATGGGTAGCAGTGGGAAACGAAGCTACCCTCCACAAACACCCCTCGTTTGAATCTTAGAATGCAAGCTTGTACATTCTTACAAAGTTCCCTAAGGCAAAGAACAATAGTTTAAAAATGTCCAATTTGAAGGGTTTTGTTCTGTATGCCACTCAGGAGGAAAAAGAAAATGAATTAAATGTGGTTGTTTTGACTTTTCAATATGTAGTCTTTTACGGTTCAAGATACCCTGTGGTAGCATTTATTGAATGATAGTCGCTTAGGGGAGTACACTGAGAAGCAATCAGAGGAGATGCTGTGTTTTGCACATAGTAAGTGCTTAATAAATGCCATTATTATTATTATTATTATTTTATTTATTCAGAACTGAATAGAGCACCTAACTTTCCTCACTAAGTCCTACACAAATTGCCCCAATAGGCACAGAGCTCAATCTGAATTTCTTTAGTGCTTAGTACAGTGCTTTGCACATAGTAAGCACTTAACAAATACCATCATCATTATTATTATTATTCAACCTACACTTGCTTAATCTTGTTAGAACAATTTCAGCTGATGATTAGGATAATTACATTTATTAGTTAGCTACATATCTGGAACAATCTCAATTTCATCACTTTGATCAAGGCCTGAAACTACGGTCTTTCCAATTTAACTCTTCAACAAACTGATAATACATTTTGTTTAGCTTAGCTTCTCCCTTTTGGTCATTTCTTTCCCTCACTGATAAGCTCATTAGAGCTTACAAGGAACATCCTGTTTATAACCAAGACAGACTGAAGGACAAAGATGGGCAAAGCATGTTTTTTTGAAAGTGGGGAAAGAGACAAAGATGGGTAGACAAAGCAAGAACAGCTTCATTTCATTGAGGGCTTTTGAAACCTGACCGTAAATTTTGAATGCATCTTTATATTTTATTACTGAGTTTTTCCTTCATGTGGCAATCATCACAATTAGTTGATAATATTTTATGATTGATTGGGATTTGGAGGCAGAAGTATCACTCTCTGGATGCAAGACAGACTTCCATCAATTTTATAGGAATGTTCATTTTTGAGTTTAAAAATCTGGTAACATGGGCATTGTGCCTGTGGTAAACTGGAACGAGAACAAAATTCTAAGAAAAAAATTCCTGACATTACTAAAAGAAATACAGGCGGCCAGGGCTATGGGATATTCCCAGAGTAGAGCTGAACGCTGATGAATTCAGAACACAAGCTGTGCAAACAGTCAGATAACTAAAAAACAAATCAAAGGAAAGAGACATTAATAAATGATTCTGATGAAGACAGCAGACACCTCTGGCACTCACAGTGCTTGAACTTCTAATACAAACTAGGATGGCTCCACCATTCCAGATATCTCCAGGGATTGAGAGTCAGTGCAAATTCCTAGAAGCACCACTAACTTTTATGTCAGCATTGGTTGTTTTGCTTTCCTCTCACAATAGTGCTTCTAATGTCCAAGTCTGATATTGGAAAAATATTTAGTTTATGAGTATTTCTAAGATTGGCTTTTTGAAGGAACGTTGCTAATAAATGCCAGGAGCAAAACAAGTGGGATTTAATGCCCCCAACCCCAGGACAGGTGGGCTTTTATGAAAGCAACTTAAGTGATTTTTAGTTCAGTAGGAATATTTCAGAATCCTACCTTGCTTTGGATTAGATACATCAAGGGAAGAAATATTCGGCCATATCCTATTAAACTTTGAAGGAACTGCACACATCAAAAAAAAAAAATTAGGATTTGTTATTTTCATCTGCAGTTAAATTATGCTTGTTCTGAACAGAAAGTTGTATGGACAAAAACATAAACCACAGACAATTACTACTTATATATGATGCATTGAAACAATATGTGACTCCAACACTGTACAAGAACAAGCAATTCATTGATGATTTACAAAACACTGAATGGACATTACATATAAGCCTCTTAATGAATAAATTATTTGTTTTCTTCAGAGTTGGAATAGGACCAGCTGCAAAGAAGTGATTTTATCTATAAAAATAACCAAGATGGAGTTCAGTGGTTCAACCATTGAATAACATTGGTGCCTAAAATAGGATGATAACATTTCAGAGATACTTCTCTGAATATTTCATTTTTTGGCTATTTTCATTCACAGAGATAAATTCAAATACTTACAGATACATTAGTCCCTCGCAAGCCAGACTCTTTAGGTTGTTTGCAGTATAAGCTAAAGTAAATTGTAAATAGCTCATCTTCCACACTGCTATTTCCATATTTATACTTTTTCAATATTTGTAAAAAGGTTTCTAAAAATAAAATTCTGGGCTGGCTGGTTGTAAGGAGATTATTCCAAAGCACTTCAGGAAGTATGGTTGTATTTCCTTGAAAAGCTTTGATTTTAGTATGAATTTTTGGACTATCTGGTTAAATTCCAAAATCAAGATTTTCCCATTTTAGAAGTTATTCCATTGTTCCCCTCAGATCCACCAATATCTAAAAAGTGTGTAGAAGTAGCCATTTTAAAAGTGCTTTAACGTTACAGTTGCCAATGAGAAAAAAGCTTTACCATGTTTGAGATTTTTCCTTGTCTCATATTTACTTTCATAATATCTGAACTATTGCAAGAGCTACATGACATTTATTAAACAATCCTTCTAGAGATATAGATAATATTCAAAAACACTACACTAATTAACATTAAAGCAGTATTAAGCTACGTAACTATCCTATCACACAACTAATGAAGTATGTCAAAGAAGGTCATCTTTGAAGTTAATTTCAACTTCCAAGGAGAATCTTGCTCATATTATTAAATGTTCTAATATATGGGATATAGATCTGACTCAGAATTAAGAAATACTGTCATCACTGTTCATTTCTCCAAATCAACTCTTAATGTACTAAATTCCTTATCTATCTGAAATAGAATCGGATTTTAGGCTCTTGGAGTGAGAAACATCTCTCTCTCTCTCTAAATATATATGTATATATATATTTTATTTTTTGATTGTTATTGATCATGTGAGTGAAGATTTTCCTCTTTTTTACAAGTCTCTTCTCAGAGAGAATTAAGTACATTGCCAATTAACAGATCCTTTAGATTATTAGAAATGAAGACTGTAACTAAACAGCTGCGTAATTAGTAGAACTTTATTCTGTGAAGGACTGTGTAACCAGTGTAATTTTCTTCACATTGTTTGAAGGTTTCTTCTTTACAGGATGTTGGGGAGCTATTGTTTTTCAGATGCTTCCAATGTTTGGTCAAATTGAGAAAGAATAACTTCTGCCCCTCCTCTTTCCTCCAAGTGTCAAGATAGCTCAAAAACAAAAGTATGCTTCATCCAGGAATGATAAGACTCTTTGTTTGGAATATCCTTTCACCATAAAGCCTTTACTCTACTGGGAGGTGGTATAATCTTATTGTGTGGTTGCATTTTATTCTCTGAACATATGTTGAAGCCCAAAAGGAACCCAGAAAATTGCCAAGTAATACTAAACATAAATATTTTATTATTCTGAGATATCCGATTCATCCTTCCTATACTGATTTTGAAATCTGTTTCATTTTATGTTAACATGATACACCCAGGGGTTACATGAGACACTTTTGTAAACTGCATTAACAGTTTCAGTTTGCTGAATTTGATGAAATTATCATTTTGTTGCATTAAATAATGCCCCTGTGGCTTGAACAATTTAACTTGGTTTCATCTCAATAACAAGGACAATTGGGATTAAGTATGCATTCTCTGTGAAAGAGAAAATCATTATCCTTAACTCAAGAGATTTTGGCATATAATATCTGAAGAAGGCCTTTTCGATGTTAGTTTAGAAAAGTTGGTGTTAAAGCAAATAGATGGACCATTCTAGGATAAGGCAACCCAATACAAGAGGGTCATTCAGCTACAAACATGTAAAAAGTATTTATTTTTGAGATCCTTTGTGCTAGGGACAGAACTCAGTCATTCACTTTAGGGTTCTGTTAGTTTTAGAGCTAAGCATATTAGCTGAATGGATGAATTCTGCAGGTCTTAAACCATTTCACCCCCACCCCCTGCCTTAGAGAAAATGAAAAACCCAAGCAGATGTAGTAAGGCAGTGAAAACCTCACCCAGTGGTGACAGTAAGGGCTGCCCTGAGCTGCTGGATAGACTGAAAAAAGATAATGTTTTGGGAAAATGGTTAAGGAGGTGATCCTTTTAAACAACTTTCAAATCAGAAGATTTTCATCAAGTGAAACCTGTCGTGTGCTCAGTTCGGTTTAGAAAAGATCAAGGAATATTTTATTGGGTCAAAGAAGGGTAAGCAATTTGGACCTGTATCGTCTGACATTCTCAAATGTTACTGTGGTAAGGTACTCTCGTATTTGTTATTTCAATTCATAACAGATCGTCAAAATATTAGGTTACCGCAGAGAGGTGTCCATCTTATGCATAATGCAGTATTGAACTTTGATCTTTGATGATGAGCAACTTCAAATATTAGTTCCCAGTTTCTGTTAGTCTAGCTACACTTGGGCATGACAGATTTTTCTAGCTGTGGGGTTTATTTTTCTGCCATTTTTATTACTGCAGAACAATTTTCCTTAGAAATAGCATTGAGAGACTAAGAAATCAGTGTATGGAAACAAAGCAGCAGCATAGCCTTGTGGACAGAACACAGGCCTGGGAGTAAGAGGACCTGGGTTCTAATCCCTGCTCTGTCGCTTGTCTGCTGTGTGATCTTGGGCAAATCACTTCACATCTCTGTGCATCTAGACAGTAAGATCGCTGTAGACTGTGAGCTCGTCCCTCTAATCTGTAAGCTCACTGTGGGTAGCAAATGTGACTGTTTTTTTTTTTGTACTATACTCTCCCAAATGCTTAGTAAAGTGCTCTGCACACAATGAACACTCAATGAATACAACTGAATGAATGAATCAGTTACCTAATCTGTAAAATGGGGATTAAGACTGGGTCCCATATTGGACATGGACCATGTGCAACCTGATTAACACGTATCTCCCTCACTGCTTAGTACAGTGCTTGGCATATAGGAAACGCTTAACAAATACCATTAAAAATGCCCCCAAAACACTTGATGTACATATTCATGAATCTTAAGTTTGAATAAACTGGTCTATAGCACCTCAAATGCAAGTCTAAAAAACAGTTCTTTACTGCTTAGTGAAGAAGGAGGTTGTAAAAGATTAGTAACTGTCTCCACAAAACTGAATACCTTAGGGGAAAATCATAATTTCCCCTCCCCACTGTGTACTAAAACAGAGAACTAGAAGCCAGGAGATGCTGCTTCTTAACCCATCTTTTCCACTTGCTTCCTAGGTGACCTGGAGCTTGTCACTTAACTTCTCTGGGCCTTAGTTTCATCCTCTGTAAAAATGGGATCAAATAACTTTCTCCCTCCACCTTGGACTTTGGCAGAGACTTTGTCTGTTCTTGTGTTTAACCTACCCCAGCACTGTCATAATAAGTGCTTAGTAAATATGACAAATATATGCTTAAGAATGTCAACTTCTGCATTCATTAAAACAAAAAGAGCATGGCTCAAGGGTTACCTCCAACTATCTTTGGCCAACTTGGGTCATTTCTATGTATATGTAGGCAGGCTAGGAGGCTTTAGTACCCTCCAGAAATATTTCAAGCCCTCTGGAAGCTTTGCCAATGGAGAGGCCGGAAGGAGTTATTTTTTCTAGAATTTCAACCAGCAGGGAAAATCCTAAAAGCTGCCATTCCCAGGGTCCTCTCCTACCAGCACTGCAGAAACAAACCATGAAGATTCTTCTCTCTGCCTGAGGGGTCAGCTCAAGCACCGTAGTGGACTGCAGAAGCTACCCTGGGCTTCGAAACATTTTGAGGAAAAATTTCTTATTGATGCTCTGCATACCCCCACCTAGACGAGCATGACTTCACTTAATTTATCTGTGCTTCAATTTTCTCATCTGTAAAGTGGGGATTTCCTACGTACTCTGCCTCCTGTTCAGACTGTCAACCCCATGTGGGACAGGGGCTGTACCCAACCTGATTATCTTGTTTCTACCCCATTGCTTGGTAAATAGTAAATGCTTAACAAATATTACAATTTTCTTTGTTACTTGACATCATTGTTAGTATTATTACTATTATTATTATCCAGGTATTCCCAGGCATTCCTGTCTCATGAAGATCATGAAGTGTCTCCTTGAGGTGTGTTTAGCTTTAGATAGTCACCTTGATGATGAAGAAGGTGATTTCCATGGTTCTCCACGGTGACAACCACGTGGAAGATCAATAATGCCCAGAGGTCAGCACATGCTGAGAAAGCATTCTGTGTTCATTTCTTAACATGTTAATTAGGAAGAAAGAATTTATGATTGGTGATTTAAGGGGGATCACCAGTGGTCAAGAGACCACTGGTCTTTGAATCTTTAAAGATTGGTGGATCTGTTACAGAAAGATTTCCTGAAGGGTAGTGAGTATTGATGGAGATTGGTGGATCTGTTACAGAAAGATTTTCTGAAGAGTAGTGAGTATTTTTGGGGAGGCTGGGGACAAGTTTGGTGAATGCCCATTCAAAAAACTATTTCTGGTTATAGAGGCACTTAAGTCACAATGTTCATTCAGTGTCAGGATAAACACGCAAAGACTGCATTAGCATTAAAACAATTCACAGAAACACGAAATGGATTTAGGACAAGGACTAACGTGTCTATGATTCAACAGACACCAAAATGAATTTTACCTGTGGCTTTAAATGTCCTTCTTGCTCTTTCACAAACCCAACACAAAATTAATGCCCTGCACCACAGTCAGCCATTAAGCTGAACTAGCACAGCGTCTTTGTTACATTATAATAAAATCTAATTAGTTTTAGGGTCATTCAAATGACCATTTATTTTTAGAGATTTAGACATATTGCAAAGACTACACACACACACACACACACACACATACACACACTGTACACAGGATCTTTATGAATAACTCAACATGGTTATTCATTAGTACTTGGGTAAAAGAATGATTAACCCTATTTCTCTATTCACGATTCATGTTTCTCTGAAAAATCAAGACCAGACAAAAATATTTTTGATGCACTGTAGAAAACAAGATCTTTAGTGACTAAGGTTTTCAAATATAAAAAAAAATCCTAAACTCCCTTGACAGGCTGATGGTTCACTGCAGGTAGCACTTATGTCATTAAAGATTACAGACAATTAGATCACATCAGAAAATGACTGTTAACTTCCTGGTGGCAAATGCTAGTTAGAGAAGAACTTGGGAAAAATGAAATGTTTGTAAGTGAATTTCTGCTACAAGTTGCATGGAGCTAGGGGAACTGAAAGATATAGCTCACCTAACTATCCTCTTTATTGGACTATTTGCTAAGCTTGAATAACATCTTGTCAGGGTTTCTCTATTTAGAACCTTTAAAATGATAATGTATTACTGGGTCTGTGATCTATAACTTTGTTTCAGCGGCTATTCCAAAAAATAATATTTTTATTTTAAATCACCAATTTTTATTTTTGTTCAAAGTTGGTTTTTCTTGATTGCATATTGCCAACTCAGAAGCTGACCTGTATCTAAACTCTGATTCATCTGCAGCCAGCAGGATTCAGAGATGATAATCGCCCACACGAAGTGATTTGCACTTCACATCAATCCTTCTCATATCTAATTATACACTTTATAACACACTGTTTAGGCTAATTAGTGAAATTGTGCTTTGCAGGACTAAGGATCATATAATGTAGGTTAAAAGGTAGTTATTTTTAACGGCAGAAATCCAGTACAAATGTTTCTTTTTGAGAATCAGTGAAAACAATGTAAATTTCCCTAATTACAATTTCACAATGAATATTCCGTGAAACAAACTAGAGTAAGGCTTAATCCTACTGGATGAACTGTCTTCAATCTCAGACAGTTTGAAGTGTCTTTGGGACTCATTCAACTGCTCACTGAGTCTTTGGGACTCATTCAAATCACCAGGATATTTCTTGGTGGGGGTCAAAAATGTTGAAAAGATCAGTATTTGACTCAAATAATCAAATAAAATGATAAAATCTATTAGCTAATTGACAACAGCAGGTACAAAATGACTTCAGTGGGAAATATGTTTCATTTTTCTTTTGCGGTCGTTCAGAAAGGATGACCACTTTTTCTATGCATTTTGTTACCCAATGATTCGGTGTTTTAATTTAAGATTATTCCATATTGATTCAATAGGACACAAAACTATACCTGAGATAGGTCAAAAATTCTAAATTCTAATTATTTTTCCACAAGCATGCTTTGATAATTAACCACATGGCTGTTAACTGGTAGTGCATTGCTAATGTATTTGCACCCATCAATTACCTCCTTTTGAGTTAGGAAAAACAACCCTGTTTTAGTGCCAAATTCTTCCCATATCCTCCCAGTCTTCCTCTCCTTCCAGCTTTAACAGTGAGGTGCCTTGAAAATATACTGCCTTTGGATAGGAAAAAATATCCACAAGTGCAAATACCGTCATCCTGAACAAATAAATGAAGGAAAATGCTTAAACCATTAAAGCAGGGAGAATATCAAATGCATTAAAGGTTTTAATATACCTACTGTAGTCCTGTTCCCTTTAGAAACAGGGAGCATCCAGGTTATTTTAAAATGCACCTTTTCATCTTGCCATCCTCACATTAGTCTATTGTGAAAAGGAGGGACAGTAGCGAGTGAATGACATTGAGAGAATGGACATTAGCTGGCGTTGAAGAGAAGACTTTGTACGAATCAGCCGGAGTTACAAACTTTAGCATCTTATAGGAGTTAATGTTCCTAGGTGCCTGATTATGATGGCTCATAAGCTTTTTAAAGGTCACACAATGCATCCTTTCAGGTCACTGTGGATTAAAAAGAGACCTGAAATTCCCAATGAGGTAATTAAAAAGGCCGACATCTGCTGATGCTCAGGAATGGGGGATGTGGTGAAGACAGCTGTATGGAATGTAGAGGAGCAGCACAACCAGAGTTCATGCAATACAAAACTAGCACCAATGGCACGACAATCGAGCACCAAAGATCTACTTTTTCCACATGTCCATTTCTGAAATTCAACCATCTGATTCTCCATACTGAAAGTTCTTAATTCCTGTTTTCCTTTTGGTTCTTTTGAGGAAAAAGAAGGTTAATATAAATGCAGTTGTCAAAGTCTGAAAGCTGTATATCACTCTCGATGTAAATACGGGAGAAGATGTTAAAATAGAATGATTAAAGCTATTGCAGTTATAAGCTTTCATTTGCAAACTGACGTTGACATTGTAAGTAACCACAATGATGCATAATTCAAGTGGATGCTGTGATGTTAACCTGGTATTTAAATAAACATGGACATGAAAACTCCTATTAACGAAAAGTGATAGCATTTTGTCATATAAGTGATTACAAAACAGTAGCTAGGTGTATTTATGTAAAGAAGGTTAGTTTATCCATCAAAAGACCTGATTATGCATTTATAAAATGCAAAAAGGTGTGCTTTAATCCAAATTACTGGAGTGTTGCTATTAATCCTGATGCCAGGATTGTACATCTGCTGCTGTTGTTTAAATTGTTTTGATCTTATGGCAAGACAGAGTCTATGCAAAGCTAAGGCTACGGGGAACAGTATTTCTTCATTTGCAGTGGCTTATTTTAGCTACCTTGGCCCTTTTATTATCAGTTCTACTTCCCTGGCTATCAACTCCATCCAGGAATAAGACACAGAATGTTTGAAATGCATCAGAGTATGTTTGGAAAAATTAATTCTTCCTTCAAAAAACATTATTCTTCTAGCATTAAGATGTTTCAATTTTTTTTAAAGTCACCCACTGAGTTTTCATTTTGCATTTGAAAATATCCTTCAAAAATAAATGAATTGAATCAAATAATTGGTGGGGAATTAAATGGATTGTTTTAACCATTTTTCGTCTCTTGCTTTTCAAGAGCTTAGACACTGAATCCCACAATGTCTAAGACATTCATAAAATGTGTTAGACTACCCCTCCTGGCTCCAGAGTATTTTTGTTTTTTCAAAGAACAATCCTGAGGTTTCAGTGAGCTGGCCTATTCATCCAGAATTACCTAAGTGGTTAATGTTAAAAAAATAAAAATCTCCCTTCTGAAAGTTACATGGAGAATCCCATATGTAATCTCATGTAGCTCCTTTAAGGCCAAAGAGTGTGTTCATGTGTTTGTTTTAAGTGTTAGGAAATAAGAATGTCTACAAAACCACAAAATAGTGTAGAATCTTTTTCTCTTGAATTACCTGAATATTACAATTCTCCAGCCAGGCCACTCACAAATTGGAAAACAACAGAATAGGTATGAAACTGTCTTGCACAGCTGAGTTATATATAATTATTCAATTTGGTCTTACTCTCATGTATATACTACAGGGAAAGCCAATTATCATGAAGAATATTTCAAGAAAACATTATCTTACATCAGAAGTGGATTCTGGGAAAGCAGATCTGAGGAATCAAACAATAAAGCAAAGCTATTTGTGATTTGTTTATGTTTTCTACTTACTACCAATACTGGAAATACTAGGAATACCTAGAGAGAAAGAAAACAAAAATCCCATTAGCCATTCATTACTGTATAACCAGAAACCTTTAACATTTTATGTCAAAAATTCAGAAACCAATTTCCTAACAATTTTCAGATACTGGTTCAAAGATTAATCAAGTCTAAGCACAGGGATAGGCCAAACAGCATGACTATCAGCATTTAGAATATTTAGACTTTAGCACATTTTAGAATTTCAGCAATTCTACTGGCTCTGTTGCAATGCACTTTCCCAAATGCCTAGTACACTGTGCTGCACTCAGTAAGCGATCAATAAATATCATTGATGGATTCGAGCTCCTGGGGTCAGATCTGAAAGTGGGGAACAGGTTAGTTTCAGTTTTTGTCACTAAAATGGAGACAGGACAGATTTCTCAGATGACTCTGTAGTTTCTGCACCTGTATGATACCATGATGCCAGGCCCTTTGCTGATTCCACACAGGTACTGAGTAAAACATTTCCTACCCATTTTGCTTGGTGCTTATACAAATATTTTAATACAAGTAATATATATTTTTAATGGATTACAAGTAGAATGGGTGAGTAGTTGAAAATTATTTGGGACTTTATTTGATTAACGGTATGTAATCATCATTTTTGCTCCTCTTTGACTTGTCATATAGGTGGATGAAGCTATAGAATAGAAAGTTAATTGAGCAGAATGAAACAAGAGCACATTAGGCTGCTCATATTGATCACACACTTCATTGATTTTTCAGCTTTCACTTCAGTTCTCAAGTAGCATAAAGGAGGTTGACCAGCTTTCGAGTCAACTGGTCTTTGTTCAAATTTTTGCATTATTATTTACTGCATCTGTTTTTTTAATGGCATTTATTAAGCACTTACTATGTGCAAAGCACTGTTCTAAGAGCTGGGGAGGTTACAAGGTGATCAGGTTGTCCCACAGGGGACTCACAGTCTTAATGCCCATTTTACAGATGAGGTCACTGAGGCACAGAGAAGTTAAGTGACTTGCCCAGAGTCACACAGCTGACAATTGGAGGAGCCGGGGTTTGAATCCATCACCTCTGACTCCAAAGCCCGTGCTCTTTCCACTGAGCCACGCTGCTTCTCTGAAAACTTATTTTGTGCAGAGCACTGTACTGTTTGGTGGGGAAAGGAGGGAGGATAATAATTCAGACACTGTACCTGGTCCATAAAAGGCATACAATATAAACCTTGGGCAGGAAATCCCCATGCTTGTTAACCAGAGAAATGTGTGATAATTTAATGACACTCCAGATGGCACCACAATTCTAAATCACTAATAAAATTACTAATGTTTGTTCACTACCTCTTAAATGATTGACAGTCCCAGTTGTCCTGATGATAGCTTATAGCTTAGGGTATGTGTCACATGCATATGTTTGAAATTATTTCTTGAATTTTTTTCATTTCTTTGGTCTTTCACAATTTTTTATCTTGATGGAAAGGGCTACATGATATGAAACGATTTTGGTGCACTGGTAAGGATAGGTAATTCATAAAATCTAATACAGAGTTGTCTTTCCTAGTCATAGAAAATACCATTCATGGTCAAATTCATCTATGAGGACATGTGTGGCTGAAAGAGTCAATAGCAGGATCCACAGTCCCAATCACATTGTTCACATGCAGAAACTGTCCTGTGTTATCATCAATCGTATTTATTGAGCGCTTACTATGTGCAGAGCACTGTACTAAGCGCTTGGGAAGTACAAATTGGCAACATATAGAGACAGTCCCTAGCCAACAGTGGGCTCACAGTCTAAAAGGGGGAGACAGAGAACAAAACCAAACATACTAACAAAATAAAATAAATAGAATAGATACATACAAGTAAAATAGAGTAATAAATATGTACAAACATATATACATACGTTATGTTATGTTATGTTGAATGTCTTCAGTGCCTGCAACTGCTTTCTCTTTTGCTGCCTTTTCTCTCATTCTGAACCAAGCTTTAGCTTGAAAGGAGTCACTCCTTCCCTAATAGAAGTGTGTCAAGCTAGTATATCCTCTGTCATTGATTCCCCCAGTTTTCAGCTGGGATGCTGCATTGTCTGAGGCTTAGGTTTACAACCCATACAATATAACACTAAAAATGATTTTCTTTATTACTACTCAAACTAAGTTGCCAATTTTCCTCACATGTATTTTCAGTTTTTGTTCTTTTGAAACATATTTAAGCCCTATGGGACCTTGGTATACACAATGACGATCCTATTGATATCTAAGTCACTGGTTCAACAGTCTGCCGATCTCTAATTGCTTACAGTGGTCAGATGTCAACACAAATGCATGAGCTCATAATTGCAAAACAATGTACAACTTCTGATATCACAAACACTACACCTTACACCTTCATCTCCGAATGGGTACAAGATAAGTGTGCAGCTTTCTTATCTGTGACTCCCATGGTAAATGAAAACTTTCTGGGAAACCTTTGCTTGGATTTTTCCAAATAAATAGTTTATGATCTGCTCCTTCCACACCCTTCACTGATTGGCTTCTCCAGGTCAGATCAGGTTGGTGGGAAAATCTGCTTCTTGAGATTCAAATGCCAGTGATGCAGTCCTCTCAGGTTTTGGTTCAGTCTCTCATCCTATCCCAACTGGATTACTGCATCAGCCTCCTCTTTGATCTCCCATCCTCCTGTCTCTCTCCACTTCAGTCTATACTTCATGCTGCTGCCCGGATCACCTCTGTGCAGAAATGCTCTGGGCATGTTACTCCCCTCCTCAAAAATCTCCAGTGGCTACCAGTCAACCTACGCATCAGGCAAAAACTCCTCACTCTTGGCTTCAAGGCTGTCTATCACCTCACCCCCTCCTACCTCACCTCCTTTCTCTCTACAGCCCAGCCTGCACCCTCCGCTCCTCAGCCGCTAACCTCCTCACTGTGCCTCATTCTCGCCTGTCCCACCATCAACCCCTGACCCACATCCTCCCCCTGGCCTGGAATACCCTCCCTCCACACATCCTCCAAGCTAGTTCTCTTCCTCCCTTCCAAAGCCCTACTGAGAGCTCACCTCCTCCAGGAGGCCTTCCTAGACTGAGCCCCCTTTTTCCTCTACCCCTCCCCATCCCCCCCACCCTATCTCCTTCCCCTCCCCACAGCACCTGTATATATGTTTGTACAGATTCATTACTCTATTTATTTTACTTGTACATATTTACTATTCTATTTATTTTTTTAATGATGTGCTTCTAGCTTTACTTCCATTTATTCTGATGACCTGACACCTGTCCACATATTTTGTTTTGTTGTCTGTCTCCCCCTTCTAGACTGTGAGCCTGTTGTTGGGTAGCAACCATCTTCCCAAGTGCTTAGTACAGTGTTCTGCACACAGTAAGCACTCAATAAATATGACAATGAATGAATGAATGACTGTGGAAGGGTGGGTACAGTGGGCACTCAATAACCACTTCTCATAGGTGCCTCTTATGGCAGCAGGTTTATTTGTTTGTTTGTTTTTTCCCAGGCATCCTAACAGGATGCAATCACTGGAGTTTGGGGTGAAAGGGAAAGAGACATTTTTCTCCCCTTGTAAGTGGTAGAGTTTTGATGTCTTTTAAGGGGATGGAAAATAGCAAATATTATTTTCTCCTGGAATTTTAATCTGCCTCTCCATGAATCCCCACAAAAAAACTTGGATAGGATCCTGATCTATTACTGCTTCCTCCCCCATCCCACTACCAATGCTAAAACTGAGCTGTAGAACACTAGAGAAAAGGAATAATCACATTCTAAAACTGTCTTTAAAACAGTAGATATTTCGAGAATTCAGCATACATGAGGATTGTTGCCTGTGAAGTTGGATCGGTTTCATGATACTCATTCCTTATCTCAGCCTCTGAGGTCTACCCTCTCCACCTATCCCAAACTATTGTGCCTCTTCAGGTCTCCCTAACAATCTTACCTTTCCTTCCCTAGGTGTAAAGATTAGCTTTTGTTGATTAGAGAGACTCCTGTTATAGCAAGACTCAACTCCAGTGCCCTCTTCACAAAATAAGCACTTAATAAATATGATTGAATTGAATGGTCCTTCCATTGTCCTCATCCCCAGTCCTGGTTTATTTCCTTAGTTAGCTTTTTACTCTTCTGTACTCATTCAGGTGAACATTCTTGGAAATCCCAAACCCACTGTTTTAAATTCCCCTCTCAAGTTATTACACTGCCTTTTCTTCAGTTCAGTACTACTTGACTCCATCACCCATAGTCAATACTTACAATTCCAGCTCAACTCCCTTCTGGAACATCCATTGTCTTCACTCCATCCCTTTCTAACACGCTGGTGATTTTAATGACTAGTCTGTTGGCAAGATTGAAGCCATCAGTTTTGTATTTCCCCAAAGGCCAGCTTTGCCTAAAGGTCTTCTGGCCTCTACTCTGGTTACAGAGGTACACAAAAACACCAGGCATGGTCCTGAACTGAGATGGTAGATAGAGAACTGAAGAGCATCTAACAAATTGCCATGTGCAGTGTTGGGTCGGTGTAGGGAAGAACTCCATGGAGAGGGTGATTCTCATATTACAGTTCATTGAAATCTTTAAAGATAGAGTTGGGATGATTTTGTTACATGTCTCATTGAGACAGGAGACTGGACTAGATGAACTCTGAGGTCCTTTTCATCTCTGTTATTCTCCAGTAGGCAGGATTTGAAAAGAGCCTCTGGCAAAATACCAAACACCTTGCACAATTCCACATTTTTGCTGAATAGAGTTATAAAATATTAATCTGATGAGCTAGCCCAAAATTTTTTCCTCAAACACAAAAATAAATTGAATATCCTCACCAAATTGGGGTTTTTCATCTTTTGTAGGCTCATTCTTTCTGCCTGTTGGGAATTTTATCATAATTTTATGCCCCCATACTCACAGTTTGTTATTTGGTCCATTACTCTATTTAACTTGACAAAATTTCAGTTCCTGGGCTACTCATTTTTAGGGTTTGATTCCTCACAGCTGCTGCTTTGAAGTTTCTGATAACACTGGTAAGTGTTTCAACTCATGATTCCACTGTGGCACACCATCCTGCTTTTCCTAAATAGCTTTTCATTGGATCTGAACTGTTTCAAGCCAGTTTCCTCATTACCCTGGCTTTTGTAAGCAGCTCATCAGCTCAATTTACCAATAGAGATTATCTATTCTGGGTGCCTTCCCTTTTGTCCCTATCATATTAGAGTCTATTTCTCCACTGTTGAGCTTGGGACATGGGTCCAGACTACTGTTAATGGCAATTGAAGCCATTGTGTGATGCCCATAACATGGAGGAGATGAACAATCTTACTGAGCCATTATTATCCATTATTTTCTTTCTGTGGTGCCATATGGTTGTAAAGTCCAAGTGGATAGTTCTCCACCAACATGAACTGGATCAGAGACACAATATGGTATCATCTCCAATGCAAAGACATGAATAACTGCCAGTTATATCCTTGTGCTAATTAACCCATAACACCAATGTCCAACTCCTTACTCCCTGATCTCAGACACCACACAAATTGTTCTAACAAGAGAGATGCCATGAGACAGAGTCTTGATTTTAATTACTCTAAAAAACATATCCACAAAAGGGCTCCACTTCCTCTCAGTCAACTCTTCCCAAGGTCTCCTACAATTTAAATTTATCCTCTTCTCTCTACTGAGACTGTGCTTACTGGATTTCAGATGGCTGTCTTCTGGTAAACTCTAATGATCTGTTCTCTGTCCTAATCATTCTTGAATCTTTAGCTGCTTTTAAGATGATTGACATTCCTCTCCTCTTTTTGGCCTTGGCTTAGCTGATGCAGTCATCTCCTGGTTTTCACTCTATCCATCCATCTGAAGAGTCATGTACTTTACTTATGTTTGTTTATATATTTATTTATTTGAACTTTTAGGGAAGAATCCCACCTAGGAGAGATGTTTTCAAGGAGAAAGCAATGATTTTTTTCTTCTATATCTGAATTAGGGGTGGGAGACTTGGCCAGGCTTTTAGCATATTCATTCAGTTTTTAAAAAATTATTATCGTTATTATTATTATTATTACTATTATTACACCACCTCCTGTACTACTAATAATTATGGTATTTTGTAAGCAATTACTATGTGCCAAGCACTCTGCTAAGCACTGGGATAGGAACAGTGCAATCAGATCAGACACAGTTCCTGTCCTACAAAGGACTCATAGTCTAAGTAGATGGGAGGCTAGGTATTTAAACTGAGGCATAGAGATATTAAGTGATTTGCCAAGCGGCAGATGGCAGATCCAGGATTAGAACCCACGTCCTTTGAGTCCCAGGCCCATGCTCTTTCCACTAGGCCATACTAGTCATAATTATAGTAGTAGGGGTAAAAGTAATGTTATTTTAGCACTCACTGGGTGCAATGCACTGTGGTAAGCACTTGGGAAAATGCAGACATACAAAGCTTAAAGGAGAAGTTGACCTCATTCAAATGAGAAGCAGCATGGCCTAATAATAATAATAATAATGGCATTTGTTAAGCACTTACTATGTGCAAAGCACTGTTCTAAGCGCTGGGGAGGTTACAAGGTGATCAGGTTGTCCCCCAGGGGGCTCACAGTCTTAATCCCCATTTTACAGATGAGGTAACTGAGGCCCAGAGAAGTCAAGTGACTTGCCCAAAGTCACACAGCTGATATTTGGGGGAGCCGGGATTTGAACCCATGACCTCTGACTCCAATGCCTGGGCTCTTTCCACTGAGCCATGCTGCTTCTCTAGTGGAAGGAGCATAGACCTAGGAGTCAGAGGAACTGGATTTTAATCCTGGCTCCATTAGTGATCTGCTGTGACCTTGGGGATGTTATTTAACATCTTCGTGCCTCAATTTCCTCATCTGTAAAATGGGAATTAAATCCTACTCCCTCCTTTAGACAGGGAGCCCCACGTGGGAAAGGGACTGTGTCCAACGTGATTATCTTGTATCCACCTCAGTGTTAAGAACTGTGTTTAACAAATAGTAAGTGCTTACCAAGTACCATAATTATACATTTTTGACTGCTGGTGATATTACTCATCACCATTCCCTTATCTTTCCTATCACTATTGATAATACCACTATCCACCCCATCTCACAACCTTGTAAACTTGACATTATCTTCGACTCATCTTTCTCATTCAACACACCTATTCGATGTATCACCATATCCTGTCAGTTCTACCTTCACGTCGCTAAAAGTTTCTCTTTTCTCTCCATTGAAACTGCTACTATGCTAATCCAAGCACTTATCATAACCAACCTTGACTATTGCATCCTCCTCCTCACTGATCTCTCTACCCGCTCCAGTCCTCATTATACTATCTGGATAATTTTTCTAAAAATGTTTAGTACGCATCTCCCAACTCCTCTGCAACCTCCAGTGGTTGCCCATCCAGCCCTGCATCAAAGAGAAACTCCTTACCATCAGTTTGAAAGCATTCAATCAGCTTGCCTCTTCTGTCTCACCTCACTGATTTCCTACTACAACCCAGCTTGCAAACTTTGCTCCCCTAGCACTGTGACTCACTCTGCTTCAATTTTATTTATCTCATCTCCAATCCATTTCCCTCTGATCTGGAACTATCACGCTCTCCAAATGCACCTGATTACCACTTTTCCTACCTTCAAAGCCTTGTTAAAATTCCATCCTCTCCAAGAGGCCTTTCTATTCAAGCCCTCTTTTCCCCAACTTCCTCTCCATTCTGTGTTACCTATGCACTTGGCTCTGTACCTTTTAAGCATAATGATATTCATAGCACTTACTTGCATATCTGTAATTTATTTATTAATATAAATATTTGTCTCCCTCCCTAGACTATAAGCTCCTTTTGGGTAGGGATTGTGTCTAGCAACTCTGTTGTATTGTACTCAACCACTTAGTACAGTGCTCTACACTCACTAAATGCTCATTAAATACTATTGATTAATTAATGCTGCTTTAAATAAGCTCTAGTGACAAGTAGCTCTAAAGACTATTACATTAAATTTAGTAAATGGAGGGTTTGTAGAGAAATTCCAAGAGAAGAATAGGAGAAAGATAAAATGAGAAGACAGGTGTGAAAGTGCTGTGAGTTTTTAGGAAGAACGAGTCAATGTTATAGCCAATAGACTGCTAACACGTTATGGGCAAGGAACATGTCTGCTAATTCTGTTGTATTGTACTCTCTCGAGAGCTTAATATAGTGCTTTGAGCATAATAAGCACTCAATAAATATGATTGATGGAAAGGGACATTCATAACCAAACTAGAAGAGGTTAGAAGTGTGACATTTGCCTCCTCCAAAATCTCTTTAGCTACTTGTTTTAATACTCTTAATTTTTGATTGTTCACTTTTATACATTTATTCCTATTGTTTGTAATTCCTTCCTGCACACTCTAGATTTCTGTCTCTTCTACTTAGATGATGAGCCACTTGTGGGTTAGGGACTGTGGCTGAATCATCAATCTATTCCAACACTTAGTATAATAATAATAATAGTATTTGTTAAGTGTTATGTACCAAGAACTGTTCTAAGTGCTGGAGTAGACATAAGGTAATCAGGTTGTCCCACATGGGACTCACAGTCTTAATCTCCATTTTACAGATGAGGTAACAGACACAGAGAAGTTAAGTGACTTGACAAAAGTCACACAGCCGGTAAGTGGCAGAGCTGGGATTAGAACCATGACCTCTGGCTCCCAAGCCCGTGCTCTTTCCATGCTGCTTCTCTATAAAATGCTCAGTATAGTATAGTGCTCAGTCCAGAGTAAATGCTTACCCAATGCCAGCATAATTTACAATGATTAATTTATATATTTTCTCACGCTTCAAGGATGTCAATTAATTTGTTAGTTTGTTTCAAATATCTCATGTCTCCCCCTTTGGATTGAAAATCCCTTGAGGAAAGGAAACATGTATTTTACATCATCTATGCTCTGCAAATGGTGAGTGCTCAGTAGGTATTGTTGGTGCTTATCCTGGCTAGAAGCATCTGTGTCAAATAAACACCTATCTCTTATATACTTAATCCTCAAGTTGTTCTTATTAAAAAAAAATAGATCCATTGCTCCTGGCACCCATATCCACTGCTCTCAGCTCCCATGTCCACTGCCCCTAGCTCTCACCTCCATTCATTCATTCGTATTCATTGAGTGCTTACTGTGTGCAAAACCCTGTACTAAGCACTTGGGACAGTCAGACACATTCTCTGCCCACAAGGAGCTCACAGTCCAGAGGGGGAGACAGACATTTGTATAGATAAATAACAGGTATATACATATGTGCTGTGGGGCTGAGAGGGAGGAAGAATGAAGGGAGCAAGTCAGGGTGACACAGAAGGGAGTGGGAGAATAGGAGAGGAGGGTTTAATCAGGGAAGGTCTTGGAGGAGATATGTCTTCAATAGGGCTTTGAAATGGGGGAGAGCAATTATCTGTCTGATATGAGGAGGGAGGGCATTCCAGACCAGAGGTAGGATGTGGGCGAGAGTTCAGCAGCGAGATACATGAGAGTGAGGTACAGTGAGAAGGTTAGCATTAAAGGAGAGAAGTGTGCAGGCTGTGTTGTAGTTAAAGGGTAGCGAGATGAGGTAGGAGGGGGCAAGGTGATTGAATGCTTTAAAGCCAAGGGTGAGGAGTTTTTGTTTGTTGCAGAGGTGGATGGGAAATCAATGGGGTTTCTTGAGGAGTGGGGAAACGGTCTGAGGGTTTTGGAAGAAAAATAATCCGGGCAACAGAGTGGAGTATGGCCTAGAGGTGGAAGAGATGGGGGCAAGGAGTCAGCAAAGAGGCTGATACAATAATCAACTCTGCCGCTCCCAACTCTACTGCCCTCATTCCCTCTGCACCCAGCTCCCATCTTCACTGCTCATGTAGTCCTCCTTAAAGTCTGCAGTGATAATCCATTGAGGTTGAAGACTATTTTCTTAACAGACAGGATTCAGATAGGAGGGATGGGGAGTGGTGATGGGATCCAGGAGCAGAAGTTATGGAAGTGGAGGGTGATGGAGAGGGCAGCTGGGGGCAGTGGAAATGGAAGTGGAGACAAGGCAAGGTGCAAGGAACTAGTAAAGGAAATGATGGTTTGCCCGGTGAAATCATTAGTTGATCCAGAGTGCCTTTGCCAGTGAGTGCTAGCTCATTTGTCCCTGACACACAAACATTCAAATCTAACAGTGATCTACGAGGAAATGTACTCACAGGTATTTGCAGTGCCTTTTGGGATGGGCAGATAGGAGCCAGGACTCCATGGACGACCGTGATAGTTCTTCTTGCATCGCCCACAATCTGGGCCTGTAGTATTGTGCTCACATTCACAAGACAATTTACTGTTGTCAAAGACACAGACAGTGGCATGAAGATTACACTTGCACCTAGGGAAGAAGAGACAAGGATGTCATCTTAAGGGAAGACTTGATCTTAACCTGTCATGATCCTAGTAAATCATCACTTAACTAATCAGTAACTAATCCATTTGGTCTCAGTTTGCTTGGCAGGAGGAGAGGTTTTTCTTTAAAAAAAAAAGTATATTTAAAAATCAAGCATTTCTAAATAGTTTTTTTGAACCCCTTGAGGGTTTTTTATTTCATGGCAACTTACTCTACACTTGGAAAATATAATAGGTATAGTTTATAATCATCTGGGCAATGATGATCCTATTAAACTCAATTCTACTTAGAGGTGTTTTTATACTCATGAGGTTACCATTCCAGACACTTGATGTGTTTTCCTCTCTAGTGTGTCCATGTTGTCACACAGAATTCTAAATTCACTCTTTGGATCCTATTTCTGGCAAAGGAGATGATTGTCCAGATCTCTTGGGAGCCAGCCAAATTCCTCTGAAAGAAATTGTTTACCACGCTGGAAGGGAAACTTAAGTGTTGCATGAGTTTGGAAGGCCTCGAGCAAAGGTCCTGCCATTTATGTCTGTGGTTAAGGTTATATAAGGTTAGGTGATATATGGGAGACAACAATAGAATATGCCATTTCCACCAGAATGTATTACCAGATCAAACCTCCCTGAATATAAAAGCTGCATATGTGTTGAGACAGCAGGTCAGAAACTGCTCCATCCCAAGGTCTAGCCAAGTGCAGAGGGATCAATTGGAAGGGCACAGACCTAGAAGTCTGAGAACCTGAGACCTAATCCAGGTTAGTGGCTCCTGATGTGTGACCCTAGGAAAGTCACCGCACTATTCAGTGCCTCAGTTTCCCCATCTGTAAAATGGGGATTCAATACCTATTCTCCTTGCAGGACAGGGACTGCATCCAAACTGATAAATTTGTATCTATCCCAGTGCTTAATGCAGAGCTTGGCTTATTGTAAGCTTAACAAATGTCACAGTCATTATTATCATAAATCTTAATTGACAGAATTTTAGTGATGGAGGATAAGCGTATCACCTGTTTAAATAGATGTACACATATAAAATTCCACACACTATTGTGCTTTCCCAAGTACTACTGTGTGTGTATGTGCAAATGTATTCAATTATTCATTTAATGGCATTTACTGAGTGCTTACTGTTCGCAGAGCACTGTACTAAACACTTGGAAAAGTACAAAACACCAGAATTGGTGGATGTATCCCTGCTCACAAGGAGCTTATAATCTACAGGGAGAGTTAGACATTAAAATAGACTAGGAATCCGGAAAATAGCCGGGAATAATAATTTTTACAAAAGTATTCTGGGGCTGGAGTGAATATCAAAGTATTTAAGGGATATACTGCCAAGTTCATAGTCAATGCAGAGGGAAGGGTGGATAGGGGAAATAAAGGGTTTAGTCTTGGAAGGCTCTTGGATGAAATGTGATTTTAGGAGTGTTTTGAAGGTGGCTAGAGTGATGGAGTGTTATATTTGAAGGGGGAGGGAGTTCCAGGCCTGAGGTAGAACATGGGCAAGGGATCAGTGGCAGGATAGATGAGATCAAGGATAGATGTGAGCCCCATGTGGGACAGGAGCTGTGCCCAACATGATTAATTTGAATAATTATTAATGATTAGTCTACCCTAGCACTAATAACAGTGCTTGATGCAAAGTAAGTGCTTAACAAATGCCATTGTAATCATCAAAGGGTAAGTTGATGTTAGAGGAGTGAGCATTGTGTTGTGTTGTGCTGTGTTGTAGTAAGAAATCAGAGAAGTAAAGTAGGAGGGAAAGAGCTGATTGTGTGCCTTACAGCTGATGGTAAGGAGTTTCTATTTAATATAGAAGGTGGGTAAGGCAACCACTGGAGGTCCTTGAGGAGTAGGGAGATAAGGTCTGAATGTTATTTCAGAATAATGATCTGGGCATTAGAGTGAAGTATGGACTGGATTGGGAAGAGATAGGATGCAGACAATTCAGCAATGAGGTGGATGCAGTAGTCAAGGCAGGAAACTATGAGCTCTTGGATCAACATGGTAAGCAGTCTGGATGGAGAGGAAATGAGGATTCTAGAGATGTTGTGAAGGTAGCATCAACAGGATTTTGTGACACACTGAATGTGTGTATTGGATGAGAATGATGAGATGGGTATAATTCCAGGGCTATGGGCTTGTGATACAGGGAGGATGGCACTGCTGTCTATAGGGATCAGAAAGTCAGGAGGAGCACAGAGTTTAGGTGGGAAGATGAGAAATTCTGTTTTGAACACTTTAGGTTTGAGGTGACAGTGTGACATCCAGTAGAGATGTCCTGGAGCTCAGAGGAGATTGCAGAGAAGAAGAGAGGATGGAGGTCAGAGCTGGAGAGGTAGGTTAGAGAATCATCCATGTAAAGATGGTGGTTGAAGCCATAGGAGCTAATGCGTTGTCCAAGAGAATGGGTTTAGAAGTAGAAGGGAACACACAACTGAGCCTTTAGGGACCCCCACAGTTAGAGGGTGGAAGGCAGGGGAGGAACCTGTGAAAGAGACTGAGAAGAAGCAGAGGGAGAAATAGGAGGAGAACCAAGAGAGGACAATTTTAGTGAAGCCAAGGTTAGTTAAGGTTTTCAGGAGAAGGGGGGCAGTCCACACTGTTGAAGGCAGCAGAAAGGTTGTAGAGGATTAGGATGGAGTAGTGACCATTGGATTTGGCAAAAAGGAAGTCATCGATAACCTTAAAGGGGACCGTTTCCATGGAGCGGAGGAGGCAGAAGCCGGATTTCAAGAGAAGATGTGGAGGCAGTGCATGTAGACAAATCATTCAAGGAGTTTGGAGAGGAATAGTACGAGGGAGATGGGGTGATAATTGGAAGGACCCCTGGGGTCAAAGGAGGGTCTTTTTTTTTAGATAGGGGATGCACGGCCATGCTTGAAAGCAGTGGAGAAGGAATGAATGGAAAGTGAGAAGTTGAAGATGGCAGTCAGGGAGGGGACAAAGGAGTGGATAATTGATGATAATAATAGTAATAGCATTTATTAAGCACTTACTATGTGCAAAGCACTGTTCTAAGTGCTGGGGAGGTTACAAGATGATTAGGTTGTCCCACGGGGGACTCACAGTTTTAATCCCCATTATACAGATGAGGGAACTGAGGCACAGAGAAGTTAAGTGACTTGCCCAAAGTCACGCAGCTGATAATTGGCAGAGCTGGGATTTGAACCCATGACCTCTGACTCCAAAGCCCGTGCTCTTTCTACTGAGCCATGCTGCTTCTCTATTGATTGATGTTTTGTTGTGATGTGTGTTGTGATGTGATTGATGTGAGGTAGAGGGTGCAATTTGAGAGAAGGTGGCAGATCTCCTTTTGACATATGGCTGGAAAGGATGGTAGGGTCAAAGAGGGGGCTGGAGAGAAAAGGACCTGTGGGGAAACCATTTGAGAATCCTGATGCTTTCAAATAAAATATTCAGAAACATAGTAGACACTTCAAAAATACTACAATTATTAAACAACCAGAAAAAAAATGTTATCACTATTTTAAGGGTTTATATTTTCTTTCCCCAGAATCTTTGATGTAACTGGACAGGAAAGGCAGTTACATAAAGGTGACTACTCTTTGATTTCTCCATGACAGTCTATGCTTTAGTAAATACTGGTGTCGTCTGTTGGGATCTCCAGAGCACACAGTACAATGCTTCACATTCAAATTAGAGGTCAATAAATACCTTTGAATAAGTGATTTCATACTTGCAGTGTAAATGAGGTCAATAGCAACCATCTCTGTTTCTTTTCATGATGATACTTTAGCCCAAAAGTTCCATATTCCTTCCTTCCTTGTTGATATTCCAGCTGTTCTGAACATTTACCAATCGTTAGGCCTCAGAAATTCACAGATTAGCTAATATATTACCACAGGTCATTGTACCCAGCCAACCTGACTTTAAACTCAAGGAGGGTAACTTGGAGCATATGGTCACTCACACATATATCCATTAGTAGGGGAGTCATAGGTTCTTCTTGGGATCTGAGCAGGGAAGTTACCACTTTTGAGTTATGAATTCCAGCAACCTGAATTGTTGTTATTTAAACAATACCCTCTCGAATTGGAAATATAATCAGCACCTTATAAAATTACCATTCATGAAAAGTTTTTTGAAACACGACTGAAGGAAACAAAGGTCTTACTAAACAGACAATGTTTAATTATGAGTTGGGTCTTATAATGATCTGCTGCATGCAGGGAGTTACTTTTGCTAATTTGCTTATTAGAGGATCTCTCTCTTTCCAACATTAGAGAGGTTATGCAGTGCACATGCCTCTGTGTCCTTGTGCTTAATACCCTGGTGGCAGAAAACCTAATTAAAATGATTTAGCAACCCAAAAAGGCCTGAAAATCCCAAATGGGGAACAATGTAATCACCAAGGATTTACTAGTTACATATGTGCGGAGGCAAAGCATGAAAGTGCTAATTATAAGTTGGCTTCGTACACTGCGACTGCTAATGCTATTTCCACACTTGAAGTAGTATAAAAAGGTGACTTCCAGTTTTATTCTGCTTAAACTATGCTGGCTGAGCAAATGACTTTTTCAGAATGAGAAAGCAGAGCTTAGGGAAACCCATTTCATTAGCCCTCTTTCATTTAATTCAGTCATATTTATTGAGCACTTACTGTGTGCAAAGCACTGCATTCATTCATTCAATTGAATTTATTAAGTGCTTAATGTGTGCAGAGCACTGTTTGCACTTGGGAAAATACAACATAACAATGAAGAGTGACAATCCCTGCCCACAATGAGCTCACAGTCTAGAGGCACTGTACTGATTGCTGTATTAAGCACTATACTAAGTGCTCGGGAAAGTACAATATAACAGACACATTCCTGCCCACGAGTTCATAGTCTAGAGGGATAGATGGACATGAATTTAAATAAATAAATAGACAAATGAATTACAGATATATAAGGATATATACATATGTGCTATGGGGGTGGGAGTGAGGATAAATGAAGGAGCAAATAAGAGCAGCAAAGAAGGGAGTGGGGCCCTCTTGTTTCAGGGGGCACAAAATGGGGTTTTATTGCCTGAAGTGGATTTGACTGGATTACAGGTGTGTCTGAGTGCCCTATTTCAGTGGCCTCCACCCAGGTGAAGGGTATGAATTGCAATCTGTTAATAAGCTGTGTCCTCTGATTGGTTCCTGTAGATGGAACCTGATTCATTTGGAAAATCTGCCAATTATATGATGCAATCTGACACGGATGACATGGGGGAATCTGGGAAATTTCCCTGTGAATATTACACTCCCTCAAAAACCTCACAATGTTGTGGCAGCAAGGAGTCGTTTAGGTCCCCACCCCTCCAGATGACAGAGGAGGAACAAGGGGGCTTTGGGAGTACCACCACCATACCTCTGGAGAAGAGAGAGAATGGGTGTTGAAGTGTGAAAACACTGAGCCAATTTGGGGGGTGGGTAGGAATAGGATCTTGGAATACCCCACCCTACCCCCTCCCTAGCTCTGGCCACTGGTTGCTAGGCCAGCGAATACATATTTCAAACCACCCAGAACAATTGAGAGATACCGAGATGAGATGGCAATTTATCTGGGGATCTTGAAAGACTTCATCTGATAAATGGGTCATAGCTCAAAATGGGGCTGATACTTCATAGAACCATCCTAGATCAACATGCCCAATCACCATAAATTATTAGCAAATCTCTTGGAGGCATCATAAATCTAAAAGGATTTTCCAGCTGGTTGTGTCCTGAAAGGTCTGTAAGAGAAAAGTTGGGATAAACCCTGGAGCAGAGCCCAGTTGAGAGCAGAAGCAGTGCACAGAATTGTTGTTTCTTTCTCTAAGGCATCAGGGCTGGGCTTCAGAAATATGAGACATCTGATGCACATACTGAAACAGAGCTATGCTCTGCTCCAAAGCTGTTCGAACTGAAGAATATGCAGGCCTTGCATTTACAGTTTGTGCAACTGGAAACTCAGCTGGCAGACTGCCAACACAGGCAAAAGCTTCAGCTCTAGGCGTTTGAAGCTTTGTTTTCAGCTGGACCCAAAGCATCCCCTCTCATTAGGAGCACAATCTGATGAAAAAGCAAAGCTCTCCACCTCCTCCCATCCATAAATATGACTGCAGGGTGTCAGTAAAAGGGGAGACTGAGGGTCCACAGCCTTGGTTTGTGTTTGGAAACTTCCCCTTCCCCATTTCCACAACTCATTTGATTGATAGCTCCCTATTCCTATGACAGACGGAAACCTCATTTAGAGCATAGAATAACTTTCCCTTCTATTGGAAAAAATAATTCGGGGTAGCTAGTGACTGATGCAGTTTCTCTGGGGCAGTGAACTCTATCGTTTGTGGGAAGAGGGTGGTTACAAGCAAATCGAGTTGTACGCAATCCATGTCCCATGTGGGCCTCCCAGTCTCAATCTGCATTTTACAGATGAGGTAACTGAGGCACAGAGAAGTGGAGAGACTTGCCCATGGTCACACAGCATACAAGTGGTGGAGCTGGGATTAGAACCCATGACCTTCTGACACCCAGGCCCTTGCTAGACCGTGAACCTGTTGTTGGGTAGGGACTGTCTCTATATGTTGCCGAATTGTGCTTTCCAAGCGCTTAGTACAGTGCTCTGAACATAGTAAGTGCTCAGTAAATACAATCGAATGAATGAATGAATGCTCTATCCTCTATGCCATGTGGCTTCTCTGAAACGAACCATCCAAAATAAAAACTGAACCGCATCTACCAGAATGTAAATTGCGGTTAACCTAATTATTGAGCAAACATCTGACAGTAATAATAATAATAATAATGGTATTTGTTAAGCGCTTACTATGTGCCAAGCATTGTTCTAAGCACTGGGGAAGATACAAGGTAATCAGGTTGTCCCCAATGGGGCTCACAGTCTTAATGCCCATTTTACAGATGAGGTAACTGAAGCACAGAGAAGTTAAGTGATCTGCCCAAGGTCACACTACTGACAAGTGGTGAAGCCAGGATGAGAACCCATGACCTCTGACTCCCAAGGCCGGGCTCTTTCCACTGAGTCACGCTGCTTCTCAAGCCCTTGAGAAAGAGATAAAAGAAGTAGTCCCAGACTTAAAGGGGTTTTACACTCTAGTGGGGGAGACATACAAAATAATTTAAAAAATGGATATACGTATGAGTAAATGCTTTAACAGTAGGGTGTGTTAGTTGACATTACAGAAGTGCTGCGAGTGGGTGTGAGTATGCAAGTGTGTAGTTGAGGCAGAAGCGCTGAGCCCTCTCCAGTCCCACAGAGGAGGCTGGACCAATCCAAATCACTGCCTGCATTTCATTAGAGAGGGCATTTGGGAGTAGAAGAAGTTGTGGTGCCTGAAATGAGTCAGCTGCATTCCTATATCCAAGTGAGAGGAAGGCTAAAATCAGCAACTGCCATCTGGGTATTGGGACTGCCGCTAAATCAGTTTCAATCTGGGACTCAGATCCTACCCAAGGGTGGGATCTGAATGATAGGCTGAACAGAGATAATTTCAAACATCAGAATGACCCCCTAAAAATCCACAAATGGGGTCCTGGTGAGATTCAGTCTCTCCTATGTCATCTGCCTTTGTGATCAATCTATCGATCAATCAATGATACTAATTGAGCTTTTACTATGTTCAGAGCGCTGTACTAAATTCTTGGGAGGGGAAAATAAAGTTAGCAGGCAAGATCACTGTTCTCAAGGAACTTACAACGGGGAAGATTTAGAGGTTTCTTCTTCTATAAAAATGGGGATTCAATGCCTGCTCTCCTTCTCCTACTCCCTCCCTCCTACAGAACCTCTTATTTTCCTACGCAGACCCTGTCATTCCACTGGTGTTCTCATCACTGTAGATGGCACCACCAACCTTCCTGTCTTTCAAGCCTGTAACCTTGGCATTATACTTGACTCCTTTCATTCAACACACATACGCAATCCATCACTAAATCCTGTAGGCTTAACCTTCACAACATCGCTATCATCAGCCCTCCCCACTCCATCCAAAGTACTACCACATTATTCCAATTATTTATCCTATCCTGACTTGATTACTGTAACAGTCTTCTTGTTGACCTCCCAAGCCTCCTGTCTCTTCCCACTCCAGTCCATACTTCACTCTGCCTGGATCACTTTTCTACAAAAACATTCTGGCCATCGTGGCTCAATGGAAAAGAGCCCGGGCTTGGGAGTCAGAGGTCATGGGTTCGAATCCCAGCTCCGCCACATGTCTGTTTTGTGACCTTGGGCAAGTCACTTCACTTCTCTGAGCCTCAGTTACCTCATCTGTAAAATGGGGATTAAGACTGTGAGCCCCACGTGGGACAACTTAATCACCTTGTATCCCCCGCCAGCGCTTAGAACAGTGCTCTGCACATAGTAAGTGCTTAACAAATGCCATTATTATTATTATTATTATTATTATGTTTCCCTTCTCCTCGAGAACCTCCAGTGGTTTCCTATCCACCTCTGCATGAAACAGACACTACTCCCCACTGGCTTTAAAACACTCAGTTCACCTTGTCCCCCCACACCTCACCTCACTACTCTCCTACTACAAACCAGCCCACACACTTTGCTCCTGTAATGCTAACCTTCTCACTGTACCTCAATCAAATCTATCTCACCACTGACCTCTCGCTCACATCCTGCCTCTGGCCTGGAATGTCCTCCCTCCTCATATCCGACAGACAATTACTCTCAAACAATGCCTTAAATATCCTTCAGGCAATTGCTTCAAAGCCTTATTGAAGGCAAATCTCCTCCAAGAGGTCTTCTCTGACTAAGCCATTCTTTCCTCTTCTCCCTCTCCTTTCTTCATTGCCCTGACTTGCTCCCTTTATTCATCCCCCTTCCCAACCCCACAGCACATATATACATATCTGTAATTTATTTATACCAATGTCTGTCTCCCCCCTCCAGACTGTAAGCTCATTGTGGGCAGAGAATGTGTCTGTTATAACGTATTCTTCCAAGCACTCAATACAGTGCTCTGCAAACAGTAAGTGCTCAATAAATACAGTTGACTGACTGACATAGACTGTGAACCCCAGGTGGGACAAGAGCTGTGTCCAAACCAGATTATTTCATATCTACCCCAAAGGTTAGTACAGTGTTTGCCACACAGTAAATGTTTAATACAGTATTATAATAATGGTAATAATAATGGTGGTATTTGTTAAATGCTTACTACATGCCAAGCACTGAATTAAACACTGGGGTAGATAAAAGTAAATCAGGCCAGACATAATCCCTGTCCCACATGGAGCCCACAATCCTAATTGTGATTATCAATTAACTGATTATCATTATCACTATTATTGTTAATAGTAGTAGTAGGTTTGGCATTATTATTTCTGCCTACTCCTCAGAACAGTATTTACTTTAAACCAGCCCACTCCTGTGGAGGCTGGGTCCGGCTGACCTGCTTCAGTGACCTATTGTTTTTGACTATGGAGTTTTGTCAAGGGCTTGATTTATATTTTTGGAAGGCAGTAGGACTTGTTTATAATTTACTTTCATACCTCCAACTTCCACACATTTATCACTCCAATTTGTGATATGTGCTGATGTACTGAGATCTGACTAATCAACTTAAACCCTGGCACAGGCCCACTGGATTCATATTTCATTTCTCCCAGCACCTATCATTTATGCAGGAAATACCCATTTATTCCGCACATTCAGCTTTCTCCAGGATTCTTTGTTCCTATAATGCCTCTCTCCTGAGGGATTATTAGACACAAAACATTCCTGTGAAATAACAGTTGGCAATACCAGCATTTGACAGATAGAGAAACTGAGACACAGAGAGATAAAGCATAGTTCCCAAGGTCACCCAGGAAATCACTGGCTGTATAGGGACATTTATCCATTTGTATGGCATCAGCAACCACCTCTGGAATGATGAATCCCAAATCTATCTAGCACTGACCTCTCATCTCATCTGCAGTTTCACATCTTCCATTGCCTCTAGGTAACTCCACTTGGTTGTCTCACTGGTATGTAAAATTCAAGGCATCTAATACTGAACTCCTCATCTTTACTCCTAAACCCACTCCTCCCCTTAACTTTCCTACCTCAGTGATACATCACCTTCCTCACTGTCCCAGAAGCCCTCAACCTTGGTGTCATCTTTGATTCTTAGCTAACGTTCAACTCTCACATTCAGTCTTCTGCCAAATCCTGCTGTTCCTCCTTTCACAATAGCTCACGGAGCCACTTCTTTCTCTCCACCCAAATTGCTACCCTCTCGGTACAAGGTCTGGCTTTACAGTGTCTAGTCTCCATGCTGGTCTATCAGACTCCAGACTCTCCCAGCCTCACCTCTCTTCAATCTTCACTTCACAAGGCTGCATGGTACAAGCTCTTAGTACAGTGCTCTGCACACAGTAATCACTCAATAAATATGATTGAATGAATGAATGCATGGACCATCTTCTTGAAACCTCATTCAGCCCATGTATCTTTCTTCCCTTTAATCTATTTGCTGGCTTCCTGGCTCAATTTGCATGAAACAAAAACTCCTCACAGTTAGCTTCAAGGCTCTCCACCATATGCTCCCAATTTACTCCCTTCACCCACTATGAAACTTGTTGTCTTCATTCGTCCCTAGGCAATATTGTATCTGTATCTTACTCTCAATTTTCCCACCTCTGTATCTTTGCCCATGCTCTTCCTCAACCTCTCAACTGCCTTCTTCTTGGAAAGACTACCCAATCTTGACTTCACTGACATTGTCTTCTCCTGGTTCTCCTCCTATCTCTCTGACCATTCACTCTCAGTCTCTATTGCAGACTCCTCCTCTGCCTCCCAACCCTTAACTGTGGGATTCTCTCAAAGGTCAGTTCTGGGTTCTCTTCTACTGTCCATATATACCCACTCCCTTGGAGAATTATTTCATCCCCATCATTTCAACTGCTCTCACTGTGCTATGATTCCCAAACCTATGTCTCCAGCCCTGACCTCTCTCCTCTGCAGTGCCTTCAAGACATTGCTACTTGGGTGTCCTGCCAACACCTCAAATGTAACCTGTCAACACTTCAAAGAACACCTCTTCTCCCCCTGACTCTCCCATCACTGTACCCTCCCTGTCTCACAAGCCGTAATCCTGATATTATCCTTGACTCATCTTTCATTCAACCCATATAGTCAATCAGTCACCTAAATGAATTGTTTCAACCTGCCCTTTCCTCTCCATCTGGACTGCTACCATGTTAACACAGGCACTTATCCTATCCTGCTTTGATTACTGCATCAGCCTCCTTGCTGACCTCTTTGCCTTCTGTCTCTCCCCACTTCAGTCCATACTTCACTTTGCTGCCTGTATCATTATTCTACAAAACCATTCAATCCAAGTTTCTCCATTCCTCAAGTTCTCCCGTGGTTGCCCATCTACCTCCACATCAAACAGAGACTACTTACTATTGGCTTTGAAGCACTGAATCACCTCGTCCCTTCCTACCTTACCTCTCTGATTTCTTACTGCATCCCAGCCTCAAACGCCAGCCTATTCACTCTACCTTGATCTTGTCTATCCCACTACTGACCCTTCACCCGAGTCCTGCCTCTGGCCTGGAACTCTGTCTCCCTTCATATCTGTCAGACATTCACTTTCCCCACCTTCAAAGCCTTATCTCCTCCCAGATTCCTTCCCTGACTAAACTCACAGTTCCTCTTCTTCCACTCTCTTTTGTGTCACCCTTTTTGCACCCCACTTTCAGTCTTTCAGTGCCTATGAACGTGTCAGTAACTCATATATTTTTATTAACATTTGTCTCTCCTTCTAGACTGTAAGCTCCTTCTGGGCAGGGAACATGTCTACCAACTCAGTTATATTGTACTCTCCTATACAGTGCTCTGCACACAGTAAGAGCTCATTAAATATGATTGATTGATTGATTGATTGGAACTAACTCACTCATATCAGACAGGATGACACTTCATTACATTCAAAGCTGTGCTAAAATCCCATCTCTTCACACAGGCATTAAGACAAATAATAAAAAAAGTGTCTTAAGACAAATAATTTAATTAGCCAACTCTATTACTCCACTGGAGAACTGATTTGCTCACACAGCTTCAACTACCCAAATCTACATCTCCAGCTCTGATCTCTCTCCCTCTCTGCAGTCTCACATTTCCTTCTGCCTTCAAGACATCTTTACTCAGATGTCTTCCCTTCACCTCGAACTTAATATGACTAAAGTTGAACTTCTTATCTTCCTACCCAAACCCTGTCCTCCTGTTCACTTCTTCATCACTGCTGATGGCACCACCATCCTTCCTGTCTCAAAAGCCCATAACCTTGACATTATCCTTGACTCCTTTCTCTCATTCAACCCACATATTCGAGACATCACTAAATCCTGTCAGCTCTACTATCATAACATTGCTAAAATCTGCCCCTTCCTCTCCATCCAAACTGCTACCACATTAATATAATCACTTATCCTATTCTGCCTAGATTATTTTATCAGCCTCCTTGCTGACCTCCCTGACTCCTGTCTCTCCACACACCAGCCCATACTGCACTCTGCTGCCTGGATCATTATCCTTCAAAAATGTTCAGATCATGTTTCCCCACTCTTCAAAAAACTCCAGTGGTTGCCCATCCAACTCCACATCAAACAAAAACTCCTCGCCATTGTCTACAAAGCATTCAGTCACCTTGCCCCCTCCTACCTCACCAGTCTCCTACTACAACCCAGGCCCCACATTTAATTCTTCTAATGCTAACCTTCTCACTGTACCGGGATCACAACTATCTTGCCGCTAACCTCTCACCCACATTCTACCTCTGTCCTGGTATGCCCTCCCTCCTCATATCAGAGAGATAACTGCTCTCCGTCCCCCACTTCAAAGCCTTATTGAAGGCACATCTCTTCCAAGAAGTCTTCCCTGACTAAGCCCTCCTCTCCTCTTCTCCCACTCCCTTCTGCATCACCCTGACTTGCTCCCTTCATTCATCCTCCCTCCCATTCCCACAGTGCATATGTATATATCATTTATTTATTTGTTTACAAATATTATGAATATTAATGCCTGTCACCCCCTCTAGACTGTGAGCTCTTGTGGGTAGGGAATGTGTCTGTTGTTGTATTATACTTTTCCAAGAGCTTAGTACAGTGCTTTGCAAACAGTAAGCACTCAATATATACAATCGAAGGAATGAATATCACTCTATGAATTTATTTATACCATCCTTAGCATTCATATATGTGTGTCCGTATATGTGTGTATATTTAATCTTTTATTTTGACCACTCTAATTGTAAATATTTTTATGTTTGTCTCCCCTTTTAGAGTGTAAGAACCTAACAGGGAGAGAACCTGTCATTTCTTCATTTTTACTTCCCAAGCCCCTTGTAAAGCACTAAATTTGTTCACGAAAAACAGTACTATTACTACCACTACTACTTCTAAAAATATGGATTATCTTTACTAGGCTCCCACTTTTATTATAGGTTTCATTCTTAAGTTTCAGAAAGTTTAAGACAATTTCAATTTTGTTAAAAATTGGGTTTTCACAATGTGACTTGAAATTATTGTGCGACTGTACAATTACTTCAGCTGACTTCAGAGGATTGAGGAGGTTTGTTTAGTGGTCAGTGTTTTAGTGTTAGTGGTTAGTGATCTTCCAGACTGCGAGCCCAGTGTTGGGTAGGGATTGTCTCTATTTGTTGCTGAATTGTACTTTCCAAGCATTTAGTACAGTGCTCTGCATACAGTAAGCACTCAATAAATATGATTGAATGAATTTTTCCATTAATGACTATCCCAGTGGGCTCTACCTCCTGAAAAATTTCTGATAGAGTTTTTCATTTTCCTTGGTAAGAGCAACTGAGTGCTATGTCAGTGCTACTTTGTGGATGTTCAAATACAAACTGATTCAATCCCACCTGTTTTCACAGCCACTAAAGATCCTAGAAAATGAAAAATTGAGTTTCTTGAAGCCTAGTCAGAATATCTGGGCAGTTCTTGCTCAGCCATCCTTCAAACAGCTCTGCCTCTAAAAGTTATATTCAAACTTTATTATAAACAGTAAAAACTTATTTGACAGAAACCTAGAGTAATGCATCTCACTAAAACTGGTTCCTTGGGGGGGCATTACTTATAACCACTCAAGTTAGCCAGCTTGACAGAAAACCTCAGAAACAGATAACCTAGTTATAAACTAAAAATAACATTTACAACAAAGGTGATGCACAGAGCAGTGCTTATTGCAGTAGAATGATAAAATACTAGTATCCTCTTTATCCATTTACTCTCCAGATTTCTGTGAAGAGAGAGATATCAAATTATTGTTATTATTATTATTATGGTATTTGCTAAGCACTTACTATGTGCCAAACACAGTTCTAAGCGCTGGGGTAGTTACAAGGTAATCAGGTTGTTTCACACGGGGCTCACAATATTTATCCCCATTTTATAGATGAGGTAACAGAGGCACAGAGAAGTTAAGTGACTTGACCAAAGTCACACAGCAGACAAGTGGCAGAGTCGGAATTTGAACTCTAGTCCTCCGACTCCCAAGCCCATGCTTCTTCCACTAAGCCACGCTGCTTTTACAAGCGTGGATGCTTGTAAATGGATGCAGGGGGATGAAATACATAGGATAATTACTGCAGACTGAGACTACTGCTGCTCACTGCAGGATCAACCAGACGAGCAAGTTCTGAAGAAGGAGGTCAAGATAACTAAGGACAATTGGCAATCAGCAAATGACATTAACTGCCTGACACACCTGCTAATCTGCTGAACTGCTGTACTATAATTCATCTGAGGCAAACAGACAATTTTCGATAGTCTCTACTCCAGACGCAGATAATTCAGTGTTCAAACAACCTTGTACCTATAAGTCGGTATGTATAAAGACATCTGAATAATCCAAGTTATTTTTTCACCTATTTGTCCATTCATTTGCTGTTGTTAATTTACAGCTATGATAGATATCCACCCTTTTCCCTCTGTATACTCACTTGAGACAATATACTCCGTAAATTCACGTAGAGAAATGAATATGAAGTACACTAGCGGGTGGACTTCCAAGTTAATGGGAAAAAGTTAATGATTTCACTGAGGGGGTTCACAAAAAGAATATGATTTTTCTATGTAATAAGCGAGAATTATTCTTTGTATTTTTATTTATGTCACATTCTTTGGGGTTAGCCCTAACTTCAAAAACTGATCTGGGTATTAGAAATTGGGTTATAAAAGGAGAAAACCCTGAAGTCCATAATCAGCCCTAATGCATATATATATGGGGTTGGGGTGGGGGGTGGCGTGTGTGTGTATGTGTGTGTGTGTGTGTATGCAGGTATGTATATGATCAGATATACCACAGAAATAAAAAAATGCACACATTGCTTTTTTTGAAAAGTATTTTGGCAAGGAAAACTCAAGTACTCACCTTGTGTATAATATCACCCACATGCTCTCAGCCATTTAATAATAATAATAATAATAACAATGGCATTTGTTAAGCACTTACTATGTGCAAAGCACTGTTCTAAGCACTGGGGAGGTTACAAGGTGAACAGGTTTCCCCACGTGGGGCTCACAGTCTTAATCCCCATTTTACAGATGAGGTAACTGAGGCACAGAGAAGTTAAGTGACTTGCCCAAAGTCACACAGCTGACAAGTGGCGGAGTCAGGATTAGAACCCACAACCTCTGTATCCCAAGCTCATGCTCTTTCCACTGAGCCATGCTGCTTCTCTTTTCTTCTGACAATGCGTCCCATTATGCCCAGCTAGATCTGAGTTTTTAGAAGAATATTCTCTAATTTTAACACTGCAAACTCCCCAGCCTCAAGGGTTTGTAACTGAGCTGGAATGACTGATGCTTTAGCTAACGAACTTTTAGGTATCAGAGAAGCAGCATGGCTCAGTGGAAAGAGCATGGGCTTTGGAGTCAGAGGACATGGGTTCCAATCCTCGCTCCGCCACTTGCCAGCTGTGTGACTTTGGGCAAGTCACTTCACTTCTCTGTGCCTCAGTTACCTCATCTGTAAAATGGGGATTAAGACTGTGAGCCCCACATGGTACAATCTGTTCACCTTGTAACCTCCCCAGTGCTTAGAACAGTGCTTGGCACATAGCAAGTGCTTAATAAATGGTAAAAAAAAGGTAAATAAATGAACTGCTAAGATTAAAATAATGTGCTTTAAACCTTTTTTTTGATGGCATTTATTAAGCACTTACTATGTGCAAAGCACTGTTCTAAGCACTGGGCACTGTTCTAAAACCTTGAAATTTAGCTTTCATTTGAGATCTAATCTTGGTTTTGGAGCCAAAATCAATCAAGACTGGAAATATAGCTCTCCCCTTCCTACCTTACACTTCACTGATTTCCCACTGCAACCCCACCCACACACTTCACTCCTTTAATGCCATCCTACCTACTGTACTTCGATTTTGTCTATCTCGCCACCAATCCCTTGTCCATATCCTTCCTCTGACCTGGAACTTCCTCCCCCTCCATATCTGACAGAACATCACTCCTACCACCTTCAAGGCCTTATTAAAAACACATCTCCTCCAAGGGGCCTTCCATGACTAAGCCTTCATTTCACCTACTGACTCTCCCTTCTGTGTTGCCTATGAATTTAGATATGTATCCTATAATTAAGCATGATATTCACCCCACCCTCAGCCCCACAGAACTTATGCACATATCCTTATACCCTGTCATCTTTCCTATTTGTAATTTACTACAGCGTCTATCTTCTACTCTAGTTTGTAAGCTCCTTCTGGGCAGGGATCATGTCCATCAACTCTTATTGTATGGCATTTCACAAGCACTTTCTACAGTGTTCTGCAAACAGTAAATGCTGAATAAATACCACTGAAGGTGGTAAGAGAGGTAATGGGGCCAGTAGTCCAATCATGGGGCAGGGGGCAAGGAAAAAAAAAAGAGGGTAAGGAATAGAGGGATATTCTAATACATCTTTTTCCCTCTTTCTGTCGAACTTCTTTAAAAATTTTGACCCCTTCCTCACCTTCCTTCTCTCCTTTTCCTTGCCTACTCTGATCCTCGGAGACTTCAACATCCACATGGATATCCCTGGTGACTCCTCTACCACCTGCCTTCTATCTTCCTACATTCCATGGAAACTGCCCTCTCAAAGGCCACCAATGACCTCCTGCTTGCTAAATCCAATGGCTCATACTCTATCCTAATCCTCTTCGACCTCTCAGCTGCCTTCAACACTGTGGAGCACCTCCTTCTCCTCAACACGCTATCCAACCTTGGCTTCACAGACTCTGTCATCTCCTGGTTCTCCTCTTATCTCTCCGATCATTCATTCTCAGTCTCTTTTGCAGGCTCCTCCTCCCCCTCCCATCCCCTTACTATAAGGGTTCCTCAAGGGTCAGTTCTTGGTCCCCTTCTGTTCTCTATCTACAGTCACTCCCTTGGTGAACTCATTCGCTCCCACGGCTTCAACTATCATCTCTACACTGATGACACCCAAATCTGCATCTCTGCCCCTGCTCTCTCTCCCTCTCTTCAGGCTCATGTCTCCTCCTGCCTTCAAGACATCTCCATCTGGATGTCTGCCCACCATCTAAAACTCAATATGCCCAAGACTGAACTCCTTATCTTCCCTCCCAAACCCTGCCCTCTCCCTGACTTTCCCATCACTGTTAATGGCACTACCATCCTTCCTGTTTCACAAGCCCGCAACCTTGGTGTCATCCTCGACTCTACTCTCTCGTTCATCCCTCACATCTAATCCGTCACCAAAACCTGCAGGTCTCACCTCCGCAACATCACCAAGATCTGCCCTTTCCTCTCCATCCAAACCACTACCCTGCTGGTTCAATCTCTTATCCTATCCTGACTGGATTACTGCATCGGCCTCCTCTCTGATCTCCCATCCTCCTGTCTCTCCCCACTTCAGTCTATACTTCACACTGCTGCCCGGATCATCTTTGTGCAGAAACACTCTGGGCATGTTACTCCCCTCCTCAAAAATCTCCAGTGGCTACCAATCAACCTACACATCAGGCAAAAACTCCTCACTCTCAGCTTCAAGGTTCTACATCACCTCACCCCCTCCTACCTCACCTCCCTTCTTTCCTTCTACAGCCCAGCCTGCACCCTCTGCTCCTCTGCCGCTAATCTCCTCACTGTGCCTCATTCTCGCTGGTCCTGCCATTGAACCATAGCCCACATCCTCCCCCTGGCCTGGAATGCCCTCCTTCCACACATCCACCAAGCTAGCTCTCTTCCTCCCTTCAAAGCCCTACTGAGAGCTCACCTCCTCCTGGAGGCCTTCCCAGACTGAGCCCCCTTTTTCTTCTCCCCCTCCCCATCCCCCCCGCTCTACCTCCCTACCTCCTTCCCCTCCCCACAGCACCTGTATATATGTTTGTACAGATTTATTACTCTATTTATTTTACTTGTAAATATTTACTATTCTATTTATTTTATTTTGTTAATAAGTTTTGTTTTGTTGTCTGTCTCCCCATTCTAGACTGTGAGCCCACTGTTGGGTAGGGACTGTCTCTATATGTTGCCAACTTGTACTTCCCAAGTGCTTAGTACAGTGCTTTGCACACAGTAAGTGCTCAATAAATACGATTGAATGAATGAATGAGTGGCAGAGAAAGAGAGAGGGAGAGAAAGAGAGGGAGAGAGAGAGAAAGAGAGGGACAGAGAGGGAGAGAAGTTGTGGAGACAGGAAATGAGGAGAAAGAAGCAGGGACACAGATGCAAAACAAAAGGAAAGAAAGCTAGACAAAGACGGAGGGAGAGATTGCATGAGAGAAAGTTCCTTTCTAGGACCTTAATCTGAAAGGCAAGCTGTAAACACAGGCTTACTAAATAGATCAAATTCACAGTTATTTCTAATTATGAATATTTAACCAAAAATTCAAAAAGGTATATTGCCAGAGGAGTCTGGAAGTTTTGGTTGGCCAATTGCATTTCTAAATTGGTCTTAGCATTTATAGTTTCAAAACTTTAGAAAAATGTTGGTTAAAGAGCATTTTAGACTTTATAAACAAGATTCGTTCACTTTGTATCGTCTAGCTCTCCAAGGCATAAAAATGGTTTATATATATATATAAATTACCTATGCAACAACTCCTTGGAATAGATTAAAAAATTTCCCATCCTTTTCTTTCAGTTTCTTTTAAAACAAAAGAGAGATGAAAAACACAATGGATATAGAAAATGGGAGTTTAGATAATGTTGGCATTTTAGCATGCTTCGACCTTTGAATCTCCACTCCTTGAATCTTTCCTTCTCTTCCAAAGGTGCTACTAGCTTTGAGTTTCCTACATTCTGGTCACAATACATCATCCCCTTAACTTTATTTAGAAACAGGATTTCTTTTTTCCTGTATTCAGTTAATACAGGCCTTACATCTGCTCAGCAGCTAGCCTAAGAAAGTCTCTACCTAAGACTATAGTCATTACCCACCCAACTTCCTCTGTTTATCTGTAAGTACTATTCCACACCAACAACAGCCAGCTGGTGTCTTGGATTTTTCCGCCACTGTGTCACTGAAAGGGAACAATTTGTGGTGTGTGACAGCTAAAATGGTGGAGATTGAATTATCATCCGATTGGACATGGTTGCAATACCATTCCAAAATCTTACTCCTCTGTGTCCCAGTATAACAGTTTTTCTACTCATACAGAGCTTCCCAAGTGTGCTGATAGCGATCTGTATGGTTGGCTATTGTTGCACAAAGCTGATGGATTTTTTTTCTCTCTCTCATCAGTTTGCTGGAAAGGCCTGGGCTAGAAGGTGCTTTACTCACTGGGGAATATGGTAGATTTATGTTCTGAAAGGATAATGAGTTTCATGTGAATTGTTTTCTGCAATTGAAGAAGCAAGTAAGGTTAATTCCCCACTGATAGATGTAATTTCTTAGAGGACACAAAAGAAAAGTAGTGTTTGAAAGGATCAGTGGTGTGCTTGGAATACCACACAAGAAAATCTAGATCAATAGATTTAAACAGGCTTAATCTATTTATAGAAAACTGACCTAAGTAGATAAACATGTTTCCAAATAGCCTCCCTCTGTTAAACAGTAACGCTGGCACACATATTATTTTATGCAGAAGATTTTGTGTTTAATAGCAATAGTTTGATGCATTCAAGAAAAGTATCTGAATCATTCATTACAACGATCTTTAAAGTATATAAATGAATACCTGGAGAAATACATGCACATTTACATACTCCTCAATTGTCTAATTTATGGTATTCAATTCAATCCCTTCTTCAGTGGGCTACATGGTTATAATAACCCTTTGGAGCGGAAGCAGAAATATCATTATTGACATATCTTCCATAATGAATATCCTTACGCTCCATATCATTTTTCAAGTAAAGGAGGCTTAATTCAAGAGATTTTTTTTTTACTCCTGCAGGATGACTACTTCATCAACCTTCTGGCTGATCCTCCTGCCTCCAGTCTCTCCTCTTTGCAGTCCATACCTCACTAGTTACCAGATCGTTTTTCTAAAACAGCATTCTATGATGTCTACCCAATCCTTAAAAACAATTCCCTAGTTATCCTTTCCTCTCTGCATCAAACAGAAACTCCTGAACTCTAACTTTAAGGAATTCAATCAGCTCTCTCCTCACTAATTATCCTCACTCTTCTCCCAATATACCCCTGCTCTCATGCTTCTTTCCTCTCATACCAACCTATGGTATCTTGTTCTCATCTCCCCTGATACTGATCTCTTGTTCAAACCCTCCAACCTTCCTTGAACCCCCTCTCTATTCACATCCAGCAGACCACTGCTCTGCCCAGCTTCAAAGCTCTTCTGAAATCACATTCCCTTCTGAATTTCTTCTCTGACTAATTTTTCTTCTCAGGGCAAAATACAGTACGAAGTGCTAGGGAGAGTACAATGTAACCACAAACATACACACTCCTGCTGACAACAAGCTCATGGTCTAGAGGGAGAGACAGATAAATATAAATAAAAAATAGATTAAATGAATAAATAAATTACAGTTATGTATGGATATGTACCTGTGTACTCTGGAGATGGGAGGGAGGGTGAATGAAGGAGCAAGTAAGAGTGGCACAGAATGGGGTGGGAGAAGATGGCCTATTCAGGAAAGGCTTCTTGGAGGATATGTGCGTTCAATAAGATTTTGAAGTGGGGAGAGCAATTATTTGTCCGATATGAGGAGGGAGAGTATTTCAGGACTGAGGTAGGATGTGGGCGAGAGGTCAGCAGTGAAATCAAAGAGATCTAGGTACAGTGAGAAGGTTAACATTAGAGAAACGACGTGTGCAGGCCGGGTTGTTAGAGTAGCAAGGTGAGGTAGGAAGGGGCAAGGTGACTGAGTGCTTTAAAGACATTGGTGAGGAGTTTTTGTTTTTATTTTTGTTTGCTCTAAAAGACACATACCAGAAGACATTTTTGGTTTATTTGTGTTAAATTTTGTTCCCTTCCCTTCTATCCTCTCCAAAACTGAATTACATGGTGGGCATCCTTGAAGATTTAGCTGAACCCATCAGAGCGAAGGATTGGGGAGGAAGGAGAGGGGCCAGGTGAGGGGAAGTGAGCTGTGTGCCTGGAAGAATAGGACATAGGATAACTTGTTCTGTGGGCCTTGGATGGACACAGGGCACAGGGAGGGATCAAAGAAGATCTCTGGAGGTTTGGAGGCTGGCTGGAAGAACGAGGCTCCTGCCCTGAGGTGGAGAAGAACATAAGCCCTGGGACAACTACAGGGTATTACAAAGAATCCTGGAGGGAGAACTAGGAGAGCCAGAGAAAAACATTTTGAACTGGGTTTTTACTGTTGTTAAGTTGTTAAGAATGTATTAAATTGGTTGAGCCCTCGGATCTTGGTGTCTGCCTGTGGTAAGGGGTGGAGAAGAAGCTCCCGTGCTGGGGGGACATGTGGACCCAGGGAGATGTGGGAGCAGAGGGAGTGCTTTGTCATTGAGCTTCCTGCAGTCAGCCCCAGGAAGCAGGGTGATAGACTAGTATCAACTGAGAAGCAGCGTGGCTCAGTGGAAAAGAGCCCGGGCTTTGGAGTCAGAGGTCATGGGTTCAAATCCTGGCTCTGCCAATTGTCAGCTGTGTGACTTTGGGCAAGTCACTTCACTTCTCTGGGCCTCAGTTACCTCATCTGTAAAATGGGGATGAAGACTGTGAGCCCCACGTGGGACAACCTGATCACCTTGTATCCTCCCCAGCACTCAGAACAGTGCTTTGCACATAGTAAGCGCTTAATAAATGCCATCATTAATTAATTACTGACTCTATGCCTTTGGGGAGACTCCTGGACTTCAGCCTTAGTGCGGTGGCAACTATAGAGATGCAGAGACTTGGGGAACCGGGAGAGGGACTCTGAAAAAACAGGTCTGTAATCACTAAACACAGCCTCCCAGCAAAGAACAATCTTTCTGTATACAAAATGTGGAATGAGATCTCAGTTACATTTCAGTCTTTTTGTTCACATCTCATGCTTGGTTAGAATCTCACCATCAGTAGGGTCGATCAAACAGTCATATTTATTGAGCACTTACTACATATACAGCACTGTGCTAAGCGCTTGGGGGAGTACAGTACAACAGAATTAGCAGATACGTTCCCTGCCCACAATGAGCTTACAGTCTACAGGGGGAGATAGAAATTAATATGAATAAATAATAAAAATGGGACACTGATAAATGAACTGTAATTCTATTTCAAGAGATTCCAAATATTACTTTGAAATGAAGGACCTGATGTGGAGCTCAATTGTTATCCAGGTACTTCACTAATCTAACAGGAAAATAAACAACTTCATTTATATTTTAAATGTTTCAAATCAATATTTTTCTTCATTTTGTATCAATTCCTCAATCTAACCCCATATGTTTCAAAAGTTAAGGGCTAGATTGCCACTTGTGAATAATTTAAAGTTGTCATTAGGGAAAATAAATTGACATATGCTGATGACAAAAACAAATCATTCACATTGTTAGATTAGCCAACAAAATCTTTCCTACTTGATTCTAAACTCTGCGGCCTGTTTTTTTCTTTTGAAATGGCTTTTGGGTTCCTTTTCCCATTCCCAGGCCAGGGTCCAGCACAGCTTTGATCGTTATGTTCTCCCACGGTAGGTCTGGGAATGGTGAGCTTCTGAAAGTAGTAAAAACATCAGAGGTGACCATGCCTCTGACCAAGGCACAAATTTCATGAAGTGGTCCTGGGCCTGTTCGACATTGATCCAGTGTGTACCTCAGCCAGAATTTCTAAGAGGCTAATTTTGCCCATTTGCTCTGGGTATTCTGGTGGCAGTAGGTCTCCAGAAGTGACAATTGAGCCCACTCTAACATGGGACTTGGAGTGCATATTGATCTGCAGGTAACTTAGGGTGATTCCCTCACTAGGAGATCCGTGTGACGGAATCCCACAAGCCACCCAGGCCTTGACTCCTCAGTGTTAGGTCTAGGGTTCAGGCTGGTTTGGGGGATGTTGTACACCTTCATAGTCTAACAAGATGATATGTTTCTACCTCATAGTAGGAGAGAACAGATATTGAATCCCCGTTTTGCAGATGAGGGAACCGAGGCACAGAGAAGTTGAGTGAATTGTCCAAGGTCATACAGCAGGTGTCTGGAAGAACTGGGGTAAGAAGCCAGATCTTGTGATGCCAGGGAAAACAATCAGATCAGTCATAGTCCTTTTCCCACATACAGGTTCTCTCGTTCTTGCATTTCTTCTTTCCCCCAGGACATTTCCACACGAATGTCCCAGTGGTTCCTTAAGCACAAAGATATTTAAAATAGAACTCATCCTCCCTCTTAAATACTCTCCTCTACCTAATTTTACATTATAGTTGACCATATTCCCTTCCTTCCAGTCTGAGAAGCCCACAACCTTGTAATTTTCCATGACTCGTCCCTCTCTCTGAACACCCATATTCATGCTATTGCTAAATTCTGTTCTTCTTTCCTACCCAACATTCTGGATTTGCTCCTTTGTCTGTATCCAAATGACCACCACCCTGGTTCAGGCACTTGTCATACCCTGGCTTGTCTCCTGCATCAGCCTCCTCATTGCTCTCTCTATCTCCAATCTTTCCCTTCTGCTGTCCATACTTCACTCTATTGCCCAGATCTTTCCACTCTCCTTCCTTCTTATTCACTCCTTTCCCCCATTACAATCCTATTAAGGTTCTTCTTTCCTCTCAAGTTAACCTACTCATTAAGCCTCATTCTTATCTCTCCCACCTTCACTCTTTCCTCACACTCCCTCTAATAATAATAATGACATTTATTAAGCGCTTACTATGTGCAAAGCACTGTTCTAAGCACTGGGTAGGTTACAAGGTGAACGGGTTGTCCCACAGGGGGCTCACAGTCTTAATCCCCATTTTGCAGATGAAGGAACTGAGGCCCAGAGAAGTGAAGTGACTTGCCCAAAGTCACACAGCTGACAATTGGCGGAGGCAGGATTTGAACCCATGACCTCTGACTCCAAAGGCCATGCTCTTTCCACTGAGCCACGCTGCTTCTCTAGACTGCTTCTCCTAGACTGTGAGCCTGCTGTTGGGTAGGGACCGTCTCTATATGTTGCCAACTTGTACTTCCCAAGCACTTAGTACAGTGCTCTGCACACAGTAAGCGCTCAATAAATATGATTGAATGAATGAATGAATGAAGAAATCTGCCAAACTCCTTGAGTGAGTTGTCTGCACCTGCCGCCTTCACATCCTCTCTACCAATTCTCTTAACCCCCTCCAATCTGGCTTCTTTCCCCTATCCTCCACTAAAACTGCCTTCTCAAAGGTCACCAGTGATTGCCTTTGTGCAGAATCCTCTAATACATTCTAAGTCTCCTCACCCCTTCAGCTACCTTTGACACAGTTGACCACTCCCTTCTCCTGGAAAAAAAACTTGGCTTCACTGATACTATCCTCTCCTGTTTCACCTGCTCAGTTCTGGGTCCCCTTTAATTTTCCATCTACACCACTTCCTCAGAGATCTCATGCAATCCGAAGGCTTTAACTACCATTTCTATGTGGAAGGTTTCCAAATTTTCATCTCCAGCCCTGATCTCTCTCCTTCTCTGCAGTCTTGTATTTTCTCCTGCCTTCAGGACATCTCTACTTGAACGGCCTGTCGATATTTCAAACTAAACAGGTCAAAAACAGAACTCATCTTTCTACCCAAACCTTTTCCTCCCCATGACTTTCCTATCACTGTAGATAGCACCACCACCCTCCCCATCTCACAAGTCCATAACCTTAACATTATCCTCCACTCCTTCTCTCATTCAACCCACATATTCAATCTGTCACCAAATCCTGTCAGTTCAACCTTCACAACATCGCTAAAATCTGCCCTTTCTTCTCCATCTGAATTGCTGTATCATTAATCCAGGCACTCATCCTACCCCACCTTGTTTACTGCATTAGCCTCCTTGCTGTCCTCCCTGCCTCCTTTCTCTCCCCACTTCAGTTCATACTTCACTCTCTTGACCTGATTACTTTTCTACAAAAGCGTTCAGGCCATGTTTCCCCATCCGTCAAAAACCTCTAGTGATTGCCCATCCACCACCGCTTCAAATAGAAACTCCTTACCATCAGCTTTAAAGCACTCAATCACCTTGCCCCCTCTTACCTCATCTTGTTGCTCTCCTGCTACAACCCAGCCCACACACTTGCTCCTCTAATGCCAATCTATTCACTGTACCTTGATCTTGTCTATCATGCCACTGACCTCTCACCCACATCCTACCTCTGGCCTGGAATGCACTCCCTCCTCATATCAGATAACTGCTCTCCCCCACTTAAAAGCCTTATTGAAGGCATATCTCCTCCAAAAAGCCTTCCCTAAGTCCTCATTTCCTCTTCTCCCTCTCCCTTCTGCATCACCCTTGGACTTGGATTTGCTTCCTCTAGTCACCCTTCCCTCAACCACATGGCAATTATGTATAAACCTATAATTTATGTATTTATATTAATGTCTGTCATCCCCTCTAGACTGCAAGCTCTTGATTTCCTACTACAAACCAGACTGCACAATTTGCTCCTCTAATGCCAACCTTCTCACCCTACCTTGATATCATCTTACCTGCCACCAACCCCTTGCTCATGTCCTGCCTCTAGCCTGAAACTCCCTCCCTGTTCATATCCAAAAGATGATCACTCTCTCCACCTTCAAAATTTATTAAAAACACATCTTCTCCCAAAGGGCTTCCCCGACTAAGCCCTCATTTCCTCTTATCCCTCTCTCTCTCTCTCCCTCCAAAATCTTATAATCCATTGGAAGTAGAATAAATAGGCAGATAATGATTGAATACATAATTGGAAAGAACCCAAGGACTGTTAAATGGGAAGCAGCACGGCCTACTGGAAAAAACACAGATCTGGGAATCAGAGGACTGATTTCGAACCCCAGGCTGATATTTGCCTGCTGTATGACTTTGAGAAAGTCAGTTAACTTAAAGCTTTAGTAGAGAGCCCTGCACACAGTTCATTCTCAATACATACATTGATTGATTGCTTTTCTGTGCCTCAGTTATCTCATCTGTAAAATGGGGATTAAATGCATCTTTCCTCCCGTCCCCTTAGACTGTGCACCCTATGTGAAACGGGGACTGCATCTGACATAATATCTTGTGTCTATGCCAGCACTTAATACTGTGCTTAGCATATACTAAACACTTTGTAAATACCCAAATTATCAATATAAATTCAAAATGGCAGTGGATAACCCAGAGAAGCACATACAAGCAGGCTATCAATAGGGAAGTAATGAAGTCTTACATTTGAGATTATTTTAAATGGGTTTCTGATTCTATTTTGCTTCTGTCACATTAGAAAGTCTTCTTTTATCTCTTCCTCTAACAATGTTCCTTTTCAATATTTTTCACTCGCTGTGATCTTGCTTAAGGTAAAAAAAAAAAAAAAGCCAAAAAAAGAGTAAATATATATAGCAGATTCACAAGTGCACCTTGAGAAGAATAAACTCTGGGCCCAGAACAGCCATCACACACTCTCATAATCATCCTGTCACCTGCTGCTGTGGCTGCTGGCAATGTCCTTGATACTGCTAATGACACTCCTGGATTTAAACCTTACCCCACATTTCTGTTCCTCTCAAACGATCATCTTTTTTTCCTCCACAATGTAATATGCTAAAATTATGGCATTTTAGAGCCCCATCTGGCACCTTATAAGCTGTGCTCAATACATATGCAGTTATAAAGAAACCTGACTCCCACACAAAGACTCAGCACTCATGGAACATTCTCTGTTCTGTGTGGGGAAATCATCGACCGTTTCCTTCCTGGTCATCCATCCCAGGATCCTCCAGCTAGCCACTCTCAGTGGTGTGTCTTTCTCCTTTAGACACTCTCCTGAAATCACTACACAGTGCCACAACAATACCCGGGTGTTCAAGACCCTTGGCATGTCAGACGGCAAGGAAGCAGCGTTATTGAACATGAAATATTTGAAAAATCATTTAAGACACCTAACTCTCCCGGCAGAGTTTCTGGGCAGGTCCACTCTTTATTACCAAGTGGCATGACTGAGTCTTTCTGATGCTGGACATCTCTTTTTAGAATTCAAATTCCCAAAGAGTGTTCTGGTCTCAGGAACACGAGCGGCAAGCCATTTGCAGCCCAAGCCCCGGAAAGACATTATCCTGTTTATGTGATAGTCAGGGGGATATAGGATGTGCCCAGCCAAATAACTGAGGCAAACAGTTATTTAACAGTAAGGCCTGGAGGAAGACCTGGGGCAGCCAAACCACTTTAAATCAGGGGAAGAGAGAAAGTCAAAAATCTCCACAAAGCTATTTTACTTGTTTGTGAAACATAATGGGTGAGGCAATCAATCTATCAATGGTATTTATTGAGCACTTACTGAGTGAAGAGCACCATTCTAATCACTTAGCACTGTACTAAGCGCTTAGGCAAAGCTGTTGGAGGATGAGGGCAATTGACATGGGGTGGGAAGGCTTTCAATAACAGGCAATTCTTCAGAGAGGTCTGCCACGAATACCCTGAAAGCCCATCCAACCTGGTAGAGCTCATGCTTCCCAAGGAAAATCAATCGATCAATGGTATGCATTGAGCTCTTAATAATAATAATAATAATTATGGCATTTATTAAGTGCTTACTATGTGCAAAGCACTGTTCTAAGTGCTGGGGAGGTTACAAGGTGATCAGGTTGTCCCACGGGGGCTCACAATTTTAATCCCCATTTTACAGATGAGGTAACTGAGGCACAGAGAAGTTAAGTGACTTGTCCAAAGTCACACAGCTGACAATTGGTGGAGCTGGGATTTGAACCCATGAACATTGACTCCAAATCCCGTGCTCTTTTCACTGAGCCATGCTGCTTCCCCTGTGTGCAGAATACTGTACTAAGCACTTGGAGAAGCACAATGCAGTAGAGTTGGTATAAACAATCATAACAGTCTAGTGGAGGAAGAGAGATATTAAAATGAATTTCAAATAGGAAGTGGCAGTGTACAATGATAAATTTCCTTGACTCCCTCTCCCTTTTGCATCACCTATACACTCGGGATCTGAACCCTTTGGGTACTCCGCCATAATCCCCACAACACTGAGGTATATATCCATAATTTATTCATGTCCCCCTTTCAGGATTACTCCTGGAGAGTTTCCAGTACTCCATCAATTTTGGCTATAGAGGGAGAGTCAAGCAGAGGCATACCCATTTCATTCCTAGCATGGGCAGTGGCTAGCAAGGGGAAGGTAATCTGGTACAAGTCAAAACTCACCTGTGCTGGGCAGCAGCAGTATGGGAGAGAATTGAGGGTGGAGACACAGGTTTACTGAGCAGAAGAAGGCAATGGTAAAGCACTTGTGTATTTTTACCAAGAAAACTCTATGGATATACTACAAGAATGATTGCGGTTGCTGAATGGGGTGTGCTGGGAGAAATATGTCTATGGAATCACTATGGGTCAGATAACTCGACAGCATAAAACAGAACATGATATTAATGTCTGTCTCACTGTGGGCCAGGAATTTGTCTACCAACTCTGTTGTATTGTACTCTCCCAAGCATTTACTTCAGTGCTCTGCACTCAGTAAGGACTCAATAAATACCACTGATTTTGATTGAGTGAATTAGTATCAAAGTACCTAGGGCATACAGACCCATGTACATAGGCAATACAGGAGGGATGATGAATAAGGTGTGGAGAGGCAAGGTTAGTCAGGGAAGACCTCTTGGAAGTGATGGGTTACAGCTACTACAATTTTAGTACTACTTTCAGTAGAAAGGAAGTCTAATCTGCTTTGCCAAGGTATTTCCTCTGTGATTTGACTGCTCCATTACCCTTCTTTATGCTTTTCAACACTTCAGTCACCAAACACTGACCCTGGAGAAACTACATTCCTTGAAAACTTCCCTATGTCTCTTTCTGCATTTATATAAAGCACAATTAGACTTTATATTTGTTAGCAAAACCCTTTCAACAAATGACATTTCTATAGGTCATATAAACTGTCAAAAAATCAACCCCAGGCTTCTATTTTAAGGGCTAATTTCACCAAGACATTCTAAATTTCTACTTGGAAAAAGAATTATCAGTTTGAAATAGACTAGTTTTGAACAGTTAGATTCAATCAGTTTCTAAACATAAGTGGGTCTAAACTTCTTATACAAGATGAGAAACAGAACTGCTCTGAAATGATTCTTTGTTTGTTAAGATGGTTACTATACATCTACATCCTGAGTCTCTCTTGAAATAATCCAATCCTGTGTCTCTTTGCAAAATAAAACTATTTTAAGGAACAGACCACCTGTGTGCCCTGACCCGATTCCAGAACATGCAGTAATCTGAGGTAGCTGTGCTGCCTTTCACAAAAGGAAAATAAAATATTTAGCTTCAATTTGCTTGAAAGAAATAGATAATTTTAAGGGACAACAGTAACTTTTGCTTTCTAGTAGGGTTACAAATTGCAAAGGAAAAGCTAGAGCAGAATCACCCTTGTCATGAAAACAGGAGCAGTCCCTCAGTTCCACTCCCACTTGACCCTTGACCAAGGCAGTCTGAGGTTGGCATGTCCATGATAATATAAGCTCCTGTGGGCAGGGAATATGTTGACCAAAACTGTTATACGGTACTCTCCCAAGCACTGTGTGCTGTGCACACAGTAAGTGCTCAATAATTAAAAAAAATATATTTTAAAATCCCATTAATTGACTGATAATAAATAGCAGGCACTGAGGAGGACTTTGCCCCCAGGATTGGGAAGAAATGTAGCCTAGTAGAAAGAGCACGGGATGTGGAATCAGGAAAACTGGGTTCTAATCCTGGTTCCTCCACTTATCTGCTGTTTGACCTCACTTAACTTCTCTGTGCTTCAGTTTCCTCATCTGTAAAATAGGGATTAAATAAAACTGTTCTCCCTCCTAGTTAGACTGTGAGGCCCAGTAAGGACTGGACTTGTGTCTGATCTGCTATTATCTATCCCTCTGCTGAGTATAAAATAGGGGCCTAAGAAATATTACAAATATTACGATTATTACTAGGCTATCTGTAAATCTCAGACCTTCGTCACATCCAAATCAACAAGTTTAGTAGGACAAGGAGCTCTCAAACACCCTAATCAGGTTGCTTTACAAACAACACATGCACAGGCAAGTATTTCCAAGTTTCCTTGCTGCTGGTTGGATGGCAACACCATCCAGCTCCCCCACCTCCACTCCCCATAGCCAAAGTGGGTTCTGTGAAGTCGAGAGAAGTGAAGGCTTTGGTGCCCATTCTAAGTCAATGGAACCAAGTGGGTTAATGAATTTTAAACTGTTCTCCTCTCTCTCTCATTTGCTATTGGTCTGTCACTGGATTTCCTGTATTAGCCAGATCAAAGCCACCCTTAAATGGATCAAGGATGTTCTGATTAATAATTATCATTCTTATTTGTAGTGTTTAGTAAGCCCTTGCTAGGTGCTAAGCAGTGGATTAGCTCTCCAGGGCTCATGATTTAAGCGGTAGGGAGAGGCAGATATCTCATCCATTATTTAAGACAGTTAAGCTAAGCAGTTGTCCCAGATCCCAGATCTCCTGTCCCTCCCATCGCATGAACTTTCCACTAAACAATACTGCCTTGGGCACTGGCCTGTGCAAACCTCATTCTATTTCTGAAGAGTCCACATAATCAGGTGGAAAAATGGATGTGAATGTTTCAGACCAAAAGCCTTACAATCAAAGAATCCCCTTTTAACTATTTTGTTAGTGTTAACCAATGAACCGATCAACAACTGAAGATAGTGTCCTGAGAGAAAGAAGCAGGCACAAGAAAGAAAGGAAATTCAGATCATTTTGGCTGCTCTGAGTTTCATGCAATAGCTTGTGATCATTGTGAAGTTGTGAACAAATTCAAAGCCATTGTGTTATACCATTTTGGCATTATTCAAGTAATCGATAGCATCTGTGGAGCACCTGTATGCAGAACATTGTATTAAGCACTTGGGAGAGCACGATAGGATTTGTGTACATAATCCCTGCTGTCAAGTTTACATTTTTTTTAAAATGGCGTTTGTTAGGCACTTACTACATGCCAGGCATTGTTCCAAGTGCTAAGGCAGATACAAGGTAATTAGTTCCTACATGGGACTCATTTATTCATTCATTCAATCATATTTATTGAGCACTTACCATGTGCAAAGCACTGTACTAAGCGCTTGGGAAGTACAAATCGGCAGCAGAAAGAGATGGTCCCTACCCAACAATGGGCTCACAGTCTAGAAGCGGGGGGACAGACAACAAAACAAGTAGATAGGTGTCAGTACCATCAAAATTAATGGAATTATAGCAATATACACATCATTTAAAAAATAGAGTAATAAATATGTACAAATATACACAAGTGCTGTGGGGAGGGAAAGAGGGTAGGGTGGAGGGGTGATGGGGAGGGGAGGAAGAGGAGAGGAAAAGGGGGGGCTCAGTCTGGAAAGGCCTCCTGGAGGAGGTGAGCTCTCAGTAGGGCTTTGAAGGGAGGAAGAGAGCTAGCTTGGTGGATGTGTGGAGGGACGGCATTCCAGGCCAGAGGTAGGATGTGGGCCAGGGGTCAATGGCGGAACAAGCAAGAACAAGGCCCAGTGAGGAGGTTAGTGGCAGAGGGGCGGAGGGTGCGGGCTGGGCTGTAGAAGGAAAGAAGGGAGGTGAGGTAGGAGGGGGCGAGGTGATGGAGAGCTTTGAAGCCTAGAGTGAGGAGTTTTTGCTTCATTTGAGGGTTGATAGGCAACCACTGGAGACTTTTGAGGAGGGGAGTGACATGCCCAGAGCGTTTCTGTAGAAAGATAATCCCGGGCAGCAGAGTGAAGTATAGATTGAAGTGGGGAGAGACAGGAGGATGGGAGATCAGGAAGGAGGCTGATGCAGTAATCCAGTTTTAATCCCCATTTTGCAGATGAGGTGACTGAGGCCCAGAGAAGTTAAGTGACTTGTTCAAGATCACACAGCAGACAAACGGTATCCCCCCCAGCACTTAGAACAGTTCTGGGCACATACTAAGCACTTAACAAATGCCATCATTATTATTTTAACAGGGATTAGAACCCAGGTCCTCCTGGCTCTCAGGCCCATGTTCTTGCCATTATTCATTCATTCATATTTATTGAGGGTTTACTGTGTGCAGAGCACTGTACTAAGTGCTTGGAAAGTACAGTTCAGCAACAAAGAGAGACAATCCCTGCCCACAATGTGCTCACAGTATAGAAGTGGGGAGACAGGCATCAAAATAAGTAAACAGGCATTTGGCAAAGCTGGTTCTTTTCTGTAGTTTCTCCATTTCAGAATGCTCATCTCTGCCCCTTGAGTGGAATGGCTGCATTTTTAAAGGGGCATGTATTTGTTTGGAAATGGAGTTGTCAGATGTGTGACTTTTCTTTTCACATGAGCAAGTGAAGAAAGAAGCTTTAGCACCTAATTCCCTGTGGAGAACCAATGAGCAGGAACAGCTCTGCAGTCTGCCCACTACCTAGAATGGGGGTCTTCAGAAGCAAGTTTTACCCAATCTAATCCATCCAGAGGTAGACTGTCTGCTGGGCAAGTGACCTAACCAACAATCTCTACTCCAGCAGGCATTGTCCAGAAGCACAATCTTAAATGGGCTACCATAAATCCAGGGGGGAGAAAAAAATCGGTGTCACAGAAACCAAGCAGAATCCTGGTAATCAATCCTAGCATCTGGTTCCAGGGAAGTCACATTCCCAGAGATTTTAATTCACACTGTTCATTTCTGATTTAGCCTGTTCATGGTCAAGGCTGCCCTTTGAGTATTGCATCATCGGAGTCCATCGATCTCTCAGCTGGGTTATTAATGTGATCTATCATTATTGGGATGGCTTGCTTTTAAATATCCAGAGCATGACCCTGACCAGGGGATGACTGGAAGGGGAAGGATTAAGGAGCCCTTCCTATCACCAGAAAATAGAGCAGTATTAGGTTGAGTATTGGAGTGTCTCATTCCTGTCCTGTTACTGATTTCCCCATGCATTACCTTGTCACTGGTAATATTCAGCTGACTTTATTAAGAAGCTATGTGACAGGATGCAATAAGGTATTAGTGGGGGCTACATTGATCTCCTTGCACTGATGACGTTTGCTAAAAATCAAGTATGGTAGAGGTTGTCCGCGGGGAGGGGAGAAGCAAACGCTAATGTTGCCTAAAGCAATACGTGATTTTCAGCTCACAAAGAAATGCCTTCTATGGAAAATAGATCTGTAAAGGGGATTCAGGTTCATTTATGGAAGAAAAGGTGTCATGGAGAGAGGGTGGCTGCTCCGATTATAGGGGATTTATCTAAAGCATTGAACTCAGCCTAAGGGTAGATATAAAACTAATATCTGAGAAGGGACAGAACCGCTTGGAGAGTTTGCCACCCAAGGTTTTGAATGAAGAGGTTTCAAACCTCCGAATCGTGCTGCAAATAGGGAAAAGGAAAGGGTAAGAAAAGGACTAGTAATGTCGAGGTTAACAAAGGCAGCTGTTTTTAGAAATTTGGTATTTGAGCTCTTCATCATTTTCTGAAATGAGGATCTCATCTTCCTCCTGCACCCTCTCCAGAGCTGAGCAGATGGTTACCCTATTAGCAACCGTTTGCATTTAACATATTGCAATGATTTATGTACCACATGTCACTGAGCAAAGCAAAAACATTCAGTGGCAACTAATTAGTCGAGTGTAAAGACACATATCTCAATGTACAGCTCCTTCCTGTAACCACATTTAATCATTTTTAGAGTTCTATGGCTTACATTTGTGCACTGCAACAGAAATAATCTCAGCAGCTAAGCATGAACCATGACATCTCTCTGTCATTATGAAAGTGCCACTGTAATTAAAGATCTAACACTTTTTATGTCATGGGGTTACCACTTGCTTGTCAAAATTTGCTCTGGGCATTAACATGGCAGTCACTTTTTATTTCAAAATTTTCTCAAGTGCTTGAAGTTAAAAAAAGCCCTCCAAAGGCAAACGTTTTAATTTTAAGAAGGATTTTTTGCTTCTAAAAGAACTAGAGAATATGCCTTTTCAATGGTTAATTCAAGGATTACTGAATGAAAAGTGGTAACCTCTTAAAAAATGGTGAGATGCTTTATTAGCTTTGTTTCTCAAATAAGGTCTTACTGATTTAGCATCTTGTTCAGAGAAACCTCACCTGCATTGTAGTGAGACTGACTACACTGAGGAATGCAAAATTAGGCTGTCATAATTGTCTCTTCTCCCTTTCTTCCAAGACCTTCCTCAGACAGAATAGAAATGAGGTAACAATTCATGTTTTTATTTAGAGCAGCACAGTGGAATGGAACCATTTACAGTCTACCCTAAACATGCTCTAAACATCAGTTTATTTATGGACAAAGTCTTACTGTTGAACTTCTCTCTTTTCACTTTTAGTTTCTCTGAATAGCTTACAGAATGTCTGCGAGTCCATTTTAATTAAATATCTGAAAGGCTTCCAGAGAGTACAGGCCATAACAAGGAATCTTATAAATATGATTTAATGGTAATGAGAAAAACTGACCTTTAGACTGTTAGCTCCTTGTGGACAGAAATGGTGTCTAACAACATTGTTATACTGTACTTATAATAATAATAACTGTGGTATTTGTAAAGTTCTTACTATCTTCTAGGTACTGTACTAAGCACCAGAGTGGATACAGGTAAATCTGGTTGGATACAATCCCTGTTCCATGTGGGGCTTACAGTTTCAATCCCTATTTTATAGATGAGGTAACTGAGGCCCAGAGAAGTGAAGTGACTTGCTTAAGGTCACACAGCAGACAAGTGGCAGAGCCGGGATTAGAACCCACAACCTTCTAACTCCTAGGCCCCTGCTCTATCCACTACGCCATTGTTCTCTCCCAACCAATGTGTACAGTGCTCTGCACACAGTAAGTGCTCCAAAAATACAATTGTGCAACCTGAAACCAGACAGTGCACCAGACTAAACTATGGCAGGTGAAACTAGCCCTAAACAGTGAGTCACTAATGAATGGAAAGGTTTAAGGCACATTAAGATCACAAGGTGCTTAACTCAGTTTAAGTCCAAAGAGTCTTTTAATGTGAGCAGCTACCAGCTATAGTATGAAGAGGACAGCAAAAGTCCATGAGAATGAAAATCTACTATATTAGGAATATCTAACCTGTGTATCCAGGCTTGCAGAATCTGAGGCTGTTCCAACTCCCTTCCTCAAAGAAGTTATTCTCTAGTTAATGAGTCTGCCTTATCAGCCTTGGAAGATTGGAGGCTATTTTCCGTTTTCCTGAATCAGAAAGTGCTCTGTCGGTCAGCAGTATTTATTGAGTATCTATGATGTTCAAAGTAAACCCTTGAGAGATTATAACAGAAGAAGATATGACCCCTGATTATGAGGAGTTTACAATCTAGCTGGGAGGAACAAACGAAAAATAATTTGTTAATAGGAAGAAGCACTTGAGGTAGCGGATTGAAGATGCACCAAGCGCTTAGTACAGTGCTCTGCACACAGTAAGCACTCAATAAATATGATTGAATGAATGAATGAAGATGTCCCAAGAAGAGAAGCAGCATGGCCTAGTAGATAGAACCCAGGACAGGCAATCAGGAAACTTAGGTTTTAATCTTGGCTCTGACGCATGCCTGCTTTGGTACTCAAGGCAAGTCACCTATCATTTCTGTGCTTCAGTTTCCTCATCAACAAACAGGGGATTAAATACCTGTTCTCCCACCCCCTGAATCCAGATCATGGCTAATATCATTTTTTAAATTAATTTAATTATTGCCCTCTAGATTATAGGCTCCTCTTGGGCAGAGAATGTGTCTCCCAACTCTGTTGTACTCTCTTAAATGCTTAGCACAGTGCCCTGCACCCAGTAAGTGTTCAATAAATACCACTGACTGATTGATTAATATCTCTGGGCTACTGAAGGTGTACCAGAGTGAGATCCCAGCTGAGTTATCTACTTCAACACTAAAATTTCCTGTTTCAGTTTAGGTAACAATGGAACTACTTCACTTAATTTTCTTTGTCCTAATAGTTATAAGTAGTAGCAAAAGTAGCAAAACAATACTGTGAAACTTTACTTATATGTCATTCTTATTTGCAGGCAAAAACCTAGTAGATTAATCAATATTCAGAAAAGGAGTAAATAGGATTGCAAAGAGGATTCTTAATTCACAGTCATCAGTGCTGATCAAATATTAAATGTGTAACCCTGGGAGATATCCTTTTGTCTTAACCAGAACTCTTATTTTCCATAAATAACATTTATATTTAATGAATTTAGGATTATCTTTGTATTGAAAATTGAGCCTGCAATTCAGTGGGATTAAACAGTATGGGGGTCTAGGAAATCCACATTTTACTGAATTGCATTGAATCTCAATACCTGTTGCTATATTGTGTGTCAAGTGCTGTCCTAAATATTGGAATAAACACAAGTTAACCAGGAAGAACAGAGTCCCTGTCCCACTTTGGGCTCACCTTCTAAGAAGGAGGAAGAACAGGCAGCGAATCCCCATTTTACAGAAGAGGAAACTGAGCCACAGAGAAGTTAAGTGACTTTCCCAAGGTCACACAGCAGATAACTGGCTGAGGCTAGATTAGAACCCAGGTCTTCTGACTCCCAGACCAGTGCTTTTTTCACTATTCATTCATTCAACCATATTTATTGAGTGATTACTGTGTGCAGAGCACTGTACTAAGTGCTTGGAAAGTATAATTTGGCAACAGATAGAGATAATCCCTACCCAACAACGTGCCCACAGTCTAGAAGGACCATACTGCCTCTGCTGTACTGACTCTTTGTTGAGAAAGGAAATAGCAAAGTCTTTCTTCCTACTTGATAAGCAAATTCCTGTTACTATGATATGTTGGGGACAGGGGTGGTCAAAATCCAGCTCTCTGTTTTGCTCAACATCTCTTGTCTGAATCCCACAAATGACTCGCACGTCCACAAGCTCCACCAAATTTTCATTCGTTCAATCACATTTATTGAGTGCTAACTATGTACAGAGCACTGTTCCAAACCTAACTCCCTCCTGAAACCTCCACCAGCCCTACTGTCTCCCTCCATAATTCCTAATGACCTGGCCAACTACTTTGTTGATCGATTGATTCATTCATTCAATCGTATTTATTGAGCACTTACTGTGTGCAGAGCACTGTACTAAGCGCTTGGGAAGTACAAGTTGGCAACATATAGAGACGGTCCCTACCCAACAGTGGGCTCACAGTCTAGAAAGGGGAGACAGAGAACAAAACAAAACATATTAACAAAATAAAATAAATAGAATAAATATGCATAAATAAAATAGAGTAATAAATTCATACAAACATATACATATGTACAGGTGCTGTGAGGAGGGGAAGGAGGTAAGGCAGGGGGGATGGGGAGGAGTAGGAGGGGGAGACGGAGGAGGGGACTCAGTGTGGGAAGGCCTTCTGGAGAAGGTGAGCTCTCAGTAGGGCTTTGAAAGGAGGAAGAGAGCTAGCTTGGCGGATGTGTGGAGGGAGGACATTCCAGGCCAGGGGAATGACGTGGGCTGGGGGTCGATGGCAGGACAGGCAAGAACGAGGCACGGTGAGGAGTTTAGCGGCAGTGGAGCAGAGGGTGCGGGCTGGGCTGTAGAAGGAGAGAAGGGAGGGGAGGTAGGAGGGGGCGGGGTGATGGACAGCCTTGAAGCCGAGGGTGAGGAGTTTTTGCCTGATGCAAAGGTTGATTGCTAGCCACTGGAGATTTTTGAGGATGCAATAGAAATAATTTGGTTTGAACTTTCAAAATTATTTCCATAATTCTCTCCATCTTTTCACTGTGCTATTGTCCCCCCCCTTGTCTTTCTCCTCCTGCCCAGCTGTTTTTCAAAGGAAGGTCACCCTCAAGCTCTATAAATTCATCCCCTCACCTCCTATAAGCACTTGTTCAATCAGTGGTATTTATTGAACCCTTACTGGGTGCAGAGCATAGTACTAAGTGCTTGACTTGCTCTCCCTCACCTCCTCTCCCTACTGCTAACTTTAAGGTCTCTCTCCGATGGCTCCTTCCTCTCTACCTTCAAATATGCTCTAATCTAAGCAGTGTGACTCAGTGGAAAGAGCATGGGCTTTGGAGTCAGATGTCATGGATTCGAATCCCAGCTCTGCCGGTTGTCAGCTGTGTGACTTTAGACAAGTCACTTAACTTGTTTGTGCCTCAGTTACCTCATCTGCAAAATGGGGATTGACTGTGAACGCCCCGTGGGACCTGATCACCTTGTAACCACTCCAGTGCTTAGAACAGTGCTTTGCACATAGTAAGCGCTTAATAAATGCCATCATTATTATTGTCTCTGCCATGCTAATAAAACCTTCTCTCAATTACACAGTCTCTTCCAGCTCTCACCCCATCTTTCTACTCCCAATCTATCCAAGCTCCATTAATGGGCTCTTGTAACCTTCATTTCTCCACCAATTCTATAGCAGCTCCACTATAATCAGGTCTCCGGCTCCTTCATTCCAAGAACAAGATCACCAATGACCTCATTGTAACCAAGTCCAGTGAACTCTACTCTGTCCTGATCCATCATGACCTCTAAATTGTCTTTGGGATTATAGACCACTTTCTCAACCTCGAAATACTATGAGACCTTTATTTTGCTGAACTGCTTCTCCTTCCATTCTGATGACTGCAAAGCACTTTCATTTACTATTAATTCATTCATTCAATCATATTTATTGAGTGCTTACTGTGTGCAGAGCACTGTACTAAGTGCTTGGGAAGTACAAGTTGGCAACATATAGAGATGGTCCCTACCCAACAGTGGGCTCACAGTCTAGAAGGGGGAGACAGAGAACAAAACAAAACATAAACGAAATAAAATAAATAGAATATGTACAAGTAAAATAGAGTAATAAATACGTACAAACACACACACACACACACACACACACACACATATATATATATATATACAGGTGCTGTGGGGAAGGGAAGGAGGCAAGGAGGGGGGATGGAGAGGGGGAGGAGGAGGAGAGAAAGGAGGGGGCTCAGTCTGGGAAGGCCTCCTGGAGGAGGTGAGCTCTCAGTAGGGCCTTGAATGGAGGAAGAGAGCTAGCTTGGCAGATGTGGAGAGGGAGGGCATTCCAGGCCAGGAGGATGACGTAGGCCGGGGGTCGACGCTGGGACAGGCGAGAACGAGCCATGGTGAGGAGGTTAGCGACGGCAGAGGAGCAGAGTTTGTGGGCTGGGCTGGAGAAGGAGAGAAGGGAGGTGAGGTAGGAGCGGGAGAGGTGATGGAGAGCCTTGAAGCCGAGGGTGAGGATTTTCTGCCTGATGCGTAGGTTGATTGGTAGCCACTGGAGATTTTTGAGGAGGGGAGTAACATGTCCAGAGCATTTCTGGACAAAGACGATCCAGGCAGCAGCGTGAAGCCTGGATTGAAGTGGGGAGAGACAGGAGGATGGGAGATCGGAGAGGAGGCTGTTACAGTAATCCAGATGGGATAGCTTGAACGAGCAGGGTAGCGGTTTGAATGGAGAGGAAAGGGCTGATCTTGGCAATGTTGCAGAGCTGAGACCGGCAGGTTTTGATGATTGCTTGGATGTGAGGGGTGAACGAGAGAGCGGAGTCGAGGATGACACCAAGGTTGCGGGCCTGTGAGACGGGAAGGATGGTAGTGCCATCAACAGTGATGGGAAAGTCAGGGAGAGGGCAGGGTTTGGGAGGGAAGACAAGGAGTTCAGTCTTGGACATGTTGAGTTTTAGGTGGCGGGCAGACATCCAGATGGAGGTGTCCTGAAGGAGGAGGAGATGCGAGCCTGGAGGGAGTCTCTTACTAGCTCTTTCTCCCTATTATTCCCTAATTGTGGGTGCCCCACTTGACCCCGCTCTAGGTCTCCTACTCTTCTCACTCCACACTAACTCTCTCCAGGAATTAATTTGTTCATATGACTTCAGCTACCATCTCTAGGCAGAAGAGTTCCTGGATCTGCCACTTGTCTGCCTTGTGGCCTTGGGCAAGCCACGTAACTTCTCCATGCCTGAGTTACCTCATCTGTAAAATAGGGATTAAGACTGTGAGCCCCACGTGGGACAACCTGATTACCTTCTATCTATCCCAGCACTTAGAATGTGCTTGGCACATAGTAAGTGCTTAACAAATACCATTATTATTATTATCTATCTAGTCTTGGCCTCTCATCTAACCTATATTCCCACATTTCCATTTGCCTCAAGGACACCTCCATTTGAATGTCTCCTCAGCCCTCCAACATCAATATGTTTAAAACTGAACTTCTTATGTTTTCCCCAAAATCCACTCCTCCTCCTAACTTTCTTAACTTGGTAACACCAACACCTTCTCCATTCCAGAAGTCCACAACCTTTGACTCCTCATGTGTCTTTCAGCTCTCACAATCACTTTACTGTGAAACCCTACCAGATCTTCGTCATTTCCCATTATCCACCTCTTCCACTCCAACTAAATGGCTACGACCTTGGTACAAGTTCTTATCATATCATAGTTAGGTGACTGTACTGGCCTCCTCAGTGGTCTCTCTGTCTGTGATCTTTTCTCCCTTTCAATTTTCCCTGCATGCTACTGCACTGATTAACTTATTGAACCACTACTGAGCATGAATCTCTCTACTCCTCAAAATCTCCAGTGCCTTTCCATTTCTCTCTGTATCAAGTAAACGCTTGTCACAGTTGACATCAAGGCTCTCCACCAACTCTCCCAATATCAGTATTAGAATCATCATCATCATCATCATCAGTGGCATTCATTTAGCACTTACTGCATACAGAAGACTGTACTAAGTACTTGGGAGAGTATAATACAAACTATCAGTGTGCTTTACCTGCCTCTTCTGAACTTCCACTCTTCATTCCACCACAAGTTTACTTTTCTAACTGTACATCATTCTTGACTCTCCCATTTACTTCCCCTAGTTTAAGCTGTCCCCTTACCTAGAGCTCCCTCCTGAACGAAATCACAAGACCATTCGTTCATTCATTCAGTTGTTGAGTGCTTACTCTGTGCAGAGCACTGTACTAACACTTGGGAGGGTACAATACAACAGACACATTCCCTCCCACAACGAGCTCACACATTTCTCTTCATTTCATAGATCCCCTAAAATTCCTCCTCTATGAAGACTACTTCACCAAATAAATTACAGCAATCAATTAGTGGGAGCACTTACTGTGTGTAGAATACCATACTAAACTCTTGGTAATAATAATGATAGCATTTATTAAGCACTTACTGTGTGCAAAGCACTGTTCTAAGCACTGGGGAGGTTACAAGGTGATCTGGTTGTCGCACGGGGGGCTCACAGTCTTCTTCCCCATTTTACAGATGAGGGAACTGAGGTCCAGAGACGTGAAGTGACTTGCCCAAAGTCACACAGCTAGCAATTGGTAGAGCCGGGATTTGAACCCCTGACCTCGGACTCCAAAGCCAAAAGGAGCTTAGTTGCGAATACAATAGGCACCTTTATTACTTACATATTCCATCAGTTTGTGAACACGTGTACGTTTTCATCTGGATTCTCATTCTGCACTTTCATCTTGATTTTCTTGAATTACTTCCCCCTATGCGTATTATTTGTATATAATTTTTGTCCATCCTCCTCTGCCATTATATTGGGAGCTCCATGAGGGCAAGGAACATATTGCTTATATTGTACTCTCCCAAGTGCTTAGTACAATACTTTACCCGTAGTAAGCACTCAATGAATACCACTGATTGTTTCATTTAAAACTTTAAAGCACTCAAGCATCTTGCCCTCTCCTACCTAACCCCTCTGCTTCCCTACAACTCAGCCCACACACTTCGCTCCTCTAATGCTAACTGACTTACTAGACCTCGATCCTGTTTGTCTTGCCACTGACCTCTCACCCACATCCTATCTCTGGTCTGGAATACCCTCCCTTTTCAATCCAATGATCACTCTCCCCACCTTGAAAACCTTATTAAGTCCTCATTTCCTCTTCTCCCACTCCCTTCTGCATCGCCCTTGCACCTGGATTTGTACTTTTTATTCACGTTTCCCTCTACCCCACAGCACTTCTGTACATATATGTAATTCATTTATATTAATGTCTGTCTCCCCCTCTATACTGAGCTCGTTATGGGTAGGGAATGTATCTACCAACTCTGTTATATTGTACCATCCCAAGTGCTTAGTACGGTGCTCTGCACATAGTAAGTGCTCAGTAAATACAATAGATTCATATAGTAACTGGAAAGCAGCATGGCATAGGGGATAAAGCATGGGGCTGGGAGTCAGAGGAGCTGGGTTCTAATCCCTGCACCACCACATACCTGCTGTGGGACTTCAGGCAAATCATTTAACTCTTCTGTGCCTAAGTTTCCTCAACTGCAAAATGGAGATTGGGTATCTGTTCTCCCACCTACTTGATTGTGAGCCTCATATGTGACAAGGACTGCATTGCCCTAAATAACTTGTATTTATCCCAGCACTTGGACATGTGCTTTGACACTTAGTAAGCTCTTAACAAATACATGAAAAATATGATGTTCTTGTTATATTAATGTAATACTGGGAGGAGAAGCATGGCCTAGTGAAAAGAACACTGATCTGAGAATCGGAAGATCTGGGTTCTAATCCTGGATCTGTCACTTTCTTGCTGTGTGACCTTGGACAAGTCACTTAACTTCTCTGTGTCTTCGTTCCCTTCATGGGGACTCAATAGCTGTCCTCTCTCCCTCTGAAACTGTGAGCTCTATGTGGGACAGGGACTATGTCCAGTCTGTTTATACTGTGGCTAACCCAGTGCTGGCACATAGTATCTAACAAGTGCCACAATTATTATGATTATTACTTTAAAAAAATGGTATTTGTTAAGTGCCTCCTATGTGCCAAGCACTGTACTGAGCACAGGGGTAGATATGAGATAATCAGGTTGGACACAGTCCATGTCCCACATGGGGCACACACTCAACCCCAATTTTACAGATGAGGTAACTGAGGCACAGTGAAATTAATTGTCTTGCCCCAAGGTGACAAGGTGACAACTGGCAGAGCCAGAATTGGAACACAGGTCCTTTGATTCCCAAGCCTGTTCTCTTTCCACAATGTCATGTTGCACCTTCTAGGCCACGTACTTAAGTAGATTTGTGCAATGCTCATTAATTGTGGATCACCGTTTATCTTCCTGTTCTCAAGAAAAAAGGGCAATGGTGTGGCCCCGTGGGAAGAGCAAGGGCTTGGGAGTCAGGGGACCTGGGTTCTAATCCTGGCTTTGCCACTTGTATGCTGTGTGACCTTGGGTAAATCACTTAAATTCTCTGTGCCTCAGTTACCTCATCTGCAAAATGGGGATTCATTTCCTGCTCACTCTCCCATCTATTTGGACTGTGAGCCCTAGGTGGGACCTGATTATTTTGTATCTACTCCAAAGCTTAGTACAGGGTTTAACACAGAGTAAGCACTTAACTAATATTATCATTATTATCTGAAATGCTTCTTAAACCAATACTACAAATTATTCCTTGAAACATTAAATTTTTACCAGCAGCTATTGCAACAAAATGGACATAGATTCTCTAGAATGTGCCAAAATGGGAACCTTTCCTCAGCTAGCTGCTTCTTACCTTCCCTAGGTTTGCTTTCCCTATCAGAGTCACTGCCATACTATATTAGGTTTGTATTATTCCCATTCAAGTATAATAATGGTATTTACTGAATCTACTGATAGCACCCCACTGTATTAAAGGCTTGGAAAAGGAGAGCAGAAACAGAAGCTATGTTTTTTGTCTTCAAGGACCTTGCCCTCTAATGGTGGAGGCAGAGGCACCAAATATTTGCTATTAGTGGGAAGAACAAGGATAAGATACAAAGTTTTGGGGAAGCGGCATGGCTCAGTGGAAAAAAGCCTGGGCTTTGGAGTCAGAGGTCAAGGGTTCAAATCCCCGCTCTGACATTTGTCAGCTATGTGACTTCGGGCAAGTCACTTAACTTCTCTGTGCCTCAGTTACCTCATCTGTATAATGGGGATAAAGACTGTGAGCCCTCTGTGGGACAACCTGATCACCTTGTAACCTCCCCAGCGCTTAGAACAGTGCTTTGCACATAGTAAGCACTTAATAAATCCCATTATTATTATACAAAGTAGAATGACTTTTATTATGATGACTTGATGCCTGTCCACATGTTTTGTTGTCTGTCTCCCCCTTCTAGACTGTGAGCCCGTTGTTGGGTAGGGACCATCTCTATATGTTCCCAACTTGTACTTCCCAAGCGCTTCGTACAGTGCTCTGCACACAGTAAGCACTCAATAAATATGATTGAATGAATGAATGAATGACCATGCCAGGATGAAATAGAGTAAATCCGAATCATTAACTATATGACCGAATACACCTGTAATTATACTTGCTCTAGGTATGAAAAAACTTTTCCCAGATACTCCCCTCCAACATACTTTTGACTTCTAATTAAATTTCATACACCTTCCCTTCACCTACTTTCAGGAACAAAGTACCTTATTCTGGTACATTCCCCTCACAGAGTTTCTTAATCCTCAAAATAACCCTGGGGTTGGCTCTTTTTATTTCTATCCATTGAGATTCTAAACCTATTTCCATTGCCCCAGAATACCTTTTCAATAATCTCTCATTGTTTCTGATCCTTCCAACCCAATTCACAATCTCCAAGCCCATTCCTGCCTTCTTCCATATTCTCCTGCTGCTTACAGCAAAACACAGTTGAATCCTCACTGGTCTGTCCCTTTCCTGGGATAGCTATAAGCACTATATCAATCAATCAATCATATTATTCAATCAATCATATCCCCTTCTGTTCTTGATCTACACGCACTCCCTTGGTGACCTCATTCGCTCCCACGGCTTCAACTATCATCTCTACGCTGATGACACCCAGATCTACATCTCTGCCCCTGCTCTCTCCCCCTCCCTCCAGGCTCGCATCTCCTCCTGCCCTCAGGACATCTCCATCTGGATGTCTGCCCGCCACCTAAAGCTCAACATGTCGAAGACTGAACTCCTTGTCTTCCCTCCCAAACCTTGCCCTCTCCCTGACTTTCCCATCTCTGTTGACGGCACTACCATCCTTCCCGTCTCACAAGCCCGCAAACTTGGTGTCATCCTCGACTCCGCTCTCTCATTCACCCCTCACATCCAAGCCGTCACCAAAACCTGCTGGTCTCAGCTCCACAACATTGCCAAGATCCGCCCTTTCCTCTCCATCCCAACCGCTACCCTGCTCATTCAAGCTCTCATCCTATCCCGTCTGGAGTACTGCATCAGCCTTCTCTCTGATCTCCCATCCTCGTGTCTCTCTCCACTTCAAGCCATACTTCATGCTGCTGCCCGGATTATCTTTGTCCAGAAACGCTCTGGGTATATCACTCCCCTCCTCAAAAATCTCCAGTGGCTACCAATCAATCTGCGCATCAGGCAGAAACTCCTCACCCTCTGCTTCAAGGCTGTCCATCCCCTCGCCCCCTCCTACCTCACCTCCCTTCTCTCCTTCTACTGCCCAGCCCGCACCCTCCGCTCCTCCGCCGCTAATCTCCTCACCGTACCTCGCTCTCGCCTGTCCCGCCATCGACCCCCGGCCCACGTCATCCCCCGGGCCTGGAATGCCCTCCCTCTGCCCATCCGCCAAGCTAGCTCTCTTCTTCCCTTCAAGGCCCTGCTGAGAGCTCACCTCCTCCAGGAGGCCTTCCCAGACTGAGCCCCTTCCTTCCTCTCCCCCTCGTCCCCCTCTCCATCCCCCCATCTTACCTCCCTCCCTTCCCCACAGCACCTGTATATATGTATATATGTTTGTACATATTTTTTTTACTCTATTTATTTATTTATTTGATTTATTTGTACATATCTATTCTATTTATTTTATTTTGTTAGTATGTTTGGTTTTGTTCTCTGTCTCCCCCTTTTAGACTGTGAGCCCACTGTTGGGTAGGGACAGTCTCTATATGTTGCCAATTTGTACTTCCCAAGCGCTTAGTACAGTGCTCTGCACATAGTAAGCGCTCAATAAATACGATTGATGATGATGATGATATTATTGAGCGCTTATTGTGTGCAGAGAACAGGCATTGAATCCTCATTTTGAGCACTTGGGAGACAACAATATAACAGAATTTGAAGACACAATGAGCTCACCATCTAGAAGAAAGTTCATACTCTAGAGTTCTCATGGTACTTTGGACTGATCTACTCCAAGAGGCCTTCCCTGCATTCTCCTTTCCATTTCTCCCTCTCCCTTCTACATCTCCCTGACTTGCTCCCTTTGCTTATCTCCATTCCCAGCTCCACAGCACTTATGTATGTATCTATAATTTATTTATTTGTATTAATGACTGTCTCCCCCACTCTGTAATGTAAGCTTATTGTGGAAAGGGAATGTGTCTGTTTATGGTTGTTATTGTACTCTCCCAATTGCTTAGTACAGCGCTCTGCATACAGCCAGCACTCAATAAATATGACTGAATGAATATGGCAGCACTGGACACCTTTATATCTGAAATTTTTATTTTAAGTGTTCAATCTCCCTTCATCTCAGATTCGGCCTCCGTGTTCTGTGGTTCAGAAGTGGTGTCTATATAGGAACCCAAGAGGAACTGTAATGGGATGATAGGTGCCAGGGGTCTCTTTGACCAAAGCTATAGGTTTGAATTGACTTGGACTGGATCCACAAAATAAGTTGTCATTACATTCTAATGCAAAATGGTGCATATGACATCAATGCATGGCCGGTGTAACCCATGTCACATACATGCATCCCACTGTCTGGTAACTACGAGGACTGCCTGTCATTACCCTACCTCCTCCTGTATGAAGGGATTAGGAACAGGGTATTTTTAGACTCTTGCTGTTGTTACTAAAGCAGAAGCTACTCTTTAGGCAAAGAACACACAGATTTTTAGATAATTTATCCAAAATTACTCATGTATTGACAATTGTCTTCTAAACTAGTTGAAACAAAACAATAAATAAAATTCCGGTTAGTGGTATTTTCCTTTGAATACATAATTCTAGTTTGTTGCTGTAATTAGAGTTTGAGGAGCTCATGTGGGGGAGGAAGAGAAATCCTTTAACATCTCTATTTAGCTCTAAAATGCACCAGATTGCACCATTTAGCATTTCATTTTTCACATCTTCGCTGACTCTTCCAATGAATTTTTTTTTTACTAAATAACAAAACAGAAACCATACAGTGAATTTTCTCTTTTTTCCCATTTCACTGTTAATGAAAGTGTCAGAGCATTCCAGGAAGGAGTAAAATAATAATAATAATTATTATTATTATGGAATATGTTAAGCACTTACTATTTCCCAGGCACTGAACTAGATGGAGGGGGGGCTACCAGCAAATCGGGTTGGACATAGTCCCTGTCCCGCAAAGGGCTGACAATTTCAATCCCCATTTTGCAGATGAGGGATCTGAGCCACAGAGAAGTGAAGTGACTTGCCCAAGGCCAAACAGTAGACAAGTGGAAGAGCCAGGTTTCGAACCCCCGACCTTCAGACTCCCAAGCCGATGTTCTATCTACTGCACCATGCTACAAGCAAAGTTGCATCTTCCCAAGCTATTTCCTAAGATTATCTCTCAAACCCATGTCACAAACTATCCACCACTTAAGATGATGAACTTTGCTAAATTGAAGGGGTGTTTTTTAGAGGGATAGATTCATTTTTATCTCTACAAGAGACGAGATGGCATAAATCCCAACAAGTAGGCTGATAGCTCATTTATTATAGCTAATGGAAAATGAACCATAAGAGGTCACCTATAATAGAGCTGGTAGACACCTTCCCTGCCCACAAGGAGCTTACAGTCCATAAAATAAATTTAGATATGAAAGTTGTCAGCTCTCCTGGAGGCCACCATGTTGTGTATACCCAGAGGAAGCTAAGATAAACTTGAGGGGTTTAGTTATGAGAGGTAGTTCTCATTAAGTTTGATAATAATAATAATAATAATAATAATGTTGGTGTTTGTTAAGTGCTTATTGCATGCCAAGCACTGTTCTAGGCACTGGGGTAGATACAAGGTCATCAGGTTGCCCCACGTGGGGCTCACAGTCTTACTCCCCATTTTACAGATGAGGTAACCGAGATCCAGAGAGGTTAAGTGACTTGCCCAAAGTCACACAGCTCCTGATGCAAGCTCCTCTCCACTTTATCATTTATTACATGTGTCAGAGGCACTGCAGTGTATTCTTTTCATTTTCACACAGGGAAAGCGTAGGATTGCACGTGCCAAATGGTACCCTTTAATGATTATCCTTCTCTGCCCCTAAGTGACTTTGCTCTTTGGGAGCCCTATTCTTATCTCAATTTCCCTATAGTAAGATGGATTCAATGCCACTCAATTAATCAGTCAATGGCATTTCTTGCCCACTCATTCAATACAGAGTACTGCACCAAGTGATTGGGCGGGTACTGTACAATGGAGGTGGTAGACCTAATCCCCGGCCACAAAGAGGTTACACTCTAGTATTCATTCATTCATTCAATTGTATTTATTGAGTGCTTACTGTATGCAGAGCACTGTACTAAGCACTTGGGAAGTACAAGTTGGCAACAGAAGTTGGCAACTTCTCTAGTAGAGAAGTTGGCAATAAAATACGCGACAGATTATAAGGCTATTTATTGTACGTATGTGCTCTGGTGTTGCGGGTATCAAAAGGTCCAAGAAACCCTTCCAGGCTAAACCCTCTTTCTCTGCAGGCAGGGAATGTGTCTGTTTATTGTTATATCGTATTCTCCCAAGTGTTTAGTACAGTGCTTTGCACACAATAGGCAACCAATAAATACGATTGAATGAACTCCCTCTCCCTATGTTGTCAATATGCTTGGATCTGTACCCTTTGTGTATTTAGTATTTACTCCATCCACAGCCCCGCAGCACTTATGTGCATATCTGTAAATTGTTTATCAATCAATCAATAGCATTTATTGATTCCTTACTCTGTGCATAACACTCTATGAAATGCTTGGGAGAGTATAATACAATAGAGTTGGTAGACATGTTCCCTGCCCACAATTAGCATTTGTTTATTGGAATGCCTGTCTCCCTCTCTAGACTGTAAGATCATTGCAGGCAAGGAATATGTCTACCAACTCGGTTGTTTTCTCCTGAGAGCTTAGCACAATGTGCTGCACACAGTAAGTGCCCAATCAATGCCATTGATTGATTGACTGATTAATTAGATCATGGAGGTAGCTGTGTGGAGAGGAAGAGTTGGGGTTGGGAGATGTTATGTAGGAAGAACTGGAAGGATTTAGGAGTAGGTTTAATGTGAGAAATGAAAAAAGGCTAAAGAGGGGCTGAGAACACGTCTAATAATAATAATTATGGTACTTGTTAAGTGCTTACTTTGTGCCAAGCACTGTTCTAACCTCTGTGGTAGATACATGTTAATAAGGTTGGACACAGTCCCTGTCTCAAATAAGGCTCACACTTAATCCCCATTTTACTGATGAGGTACCTGAGGCTCAGAAGAGTTAAGTGACTTGTCCAAGGTTACGCAGCAGACGAGTGGTGAAGCCAGGATTAGAACCCAGGTCCTTCTTACTCCCAGCCCCGTGCTCTATCCACTAAGCCACACTGCTTCTCAGCCAACTACCAACTCTGTTGTACTGTACTCTCCCAAATGCATAGTGTGGTGCTCTGCACATAGTAAGCACTCAGTAAATATAATTGATTGATTGCTTTATTGATTGGCACCAAGGTTGTGGGCTTCTGGGACAGGGAGGATGGTGGTGCTATTAAAAAAATGTGAAAGTTTGGAAAAGGAGTGTTTGTTTCGGGTAAAGATATGTAGTTTCATTGTAGACATCCTGAGTTTGAAGTGCTTAGGGTGTATCCTCATAGAGATGTCTTGGATGCAAGAGGAAAAGGAGGATTGTAGGTTAGATGAGGGGTCTGGGTTGTAGAAGAGGATTTGGGAGTTATCCTCCTTGAAAAAGAAGTTGAAGTCATAACAGCAGATGAGTTCCCCAAGGAGATTAGTTTAGTGTGAGGAGAGTAGTAGGAGATCTAGAAGAGAGCCTCACAGGATGTCTACAGTAAGTGGACGGAAGGCAGAAGTGGAGCCAGGCAATGAACCTGAAAAGGAGCCATCAGAGGGTAAAAGAATCAGGTACTACATCAGCAAAATGGAGGTCTCTGAGAGTTTAAGGAGGAGAAGCATAATAATTTACCATGGAATTAAGCTTACCATGTGCCAAGCACTGTTCTAAGCGCTGGGGTAGATGCAAGGTTATCAGGTTGTACCACGTGGGGCCCACAGTCTTCATCCCCATTTTATAGATGAGGTAACTGAGGGCACAGAGAAGTGAAGTGACTTGCCCAAAGTCACACAGCTGACAAGTGGTGGACCCGGGGTTAGAACCCATGACCTGACTCCCAAGCCCAGGCTCTTTCCACTGAGCCACGCTGCTGGTTCCACTTTTACAGCTTCGCCATCATGGCCTAGCAGGATTGAATGATTTCTGAATTGTTTGCACTTTTCTCTAATATAAAATACAGGCCAAATAAATGCAGTTTTTTAATATAAAGACTGCCAAAAGAAAAAGGTAAGTGGTGATTGAGGTAGGAGGTTTGGCGGGATATGATAAGAACAAAGTTATTAGCTATGGATAAGCAGGGGATCCAGTTGGGTTAATAATAATGATCTACCTTGTCTCTCTTCTCAGAGGGACAAACTGACAAGATGTCATCAAAAGCCCTACACACCCACTCTTCACAAATGATCAAGTAATTGATTTAGAGTAAGTAAAAGTGAACAAAAGCAATTCAGATTGGAAGGCACCTGATGTAAAAGGACAAGAAGACTTGTTTTAAAAAAAGAAAGCAAAGAGGATTATCTAGGGGATAGAGTAGATTCTGCATGAAGACAGAGAACATTAGAACTTATCAGTCTGGATAAAATAAAGGCTAAAAGCAGTCGAGATTGAAATGTGTGGTCAGGATAACCACCGAATTGTAGGTCACCAAATCCCAAAGCAGCAAGATGAGGGGCATCAAGGGCAACTTCAGGGTAATAGGTTTGAAAGAAACAAAAGAAATCACTTCTGAGAGAGCAGATGTTAAGAATATGGAATTTGTTAGTTGTACAGGCTAAATATAATAATATGTTCAAATGGTATTGTCTTGTTTTATGTCATCATGTCATCACCGACCCATAGTGACGCCATGGACACATCTCTCCTAGAATGCCCCACCTCCATCTGCAATCATTCTGGTAGTGTGTGCATAGAGTTTTATTGGCAAAAATATGGAAGTGGTTTACCATGGCCTTCTTCCACACAGTAAACTCGAGTCTCTGCCCACGGCTCTCTCCCATGCCGCTGCTGCCCAACAAAGGGGAATTGTGACTTGTAGCAGATTGCTTTCCACTCTCTAGCCACTGCTCAAGCTAGGAATGGAATGGATATGCCTCTGCTTGACTCTCCCTCCCATAGCCAATACTGGTAGAGAACTGGAAACTCTCCAGGTGCGACCCTAAGAGGGTAAGTTCAAATAGTAGGGTTTGGTTCAATTTTTAAATCTGAATTGCTACTATAGGGTATATGAGGAATGTAAAATAGTCCATCCTTAACCATGAAGATGGACAAGCATCACAAGATTCCACAAAACATCCAGACCCTTCATCATCGACAGATTGCTAGGCTGGATGGAGGATTGGTTTGATCCAGTAATGCCATTGTTTATACAGTTAGTTCCCTACAAAATTGGTCATTCCATCCCTGGTTCACATCTAGACGATTTATTTTTCAGCTCCCCAAATTCACAAATCCTGGGGATTCACTTACTCCGTCCTATCCTGGTTCTCCTATCACTCTGGCCATCATTTTCAGTCTCCTTCTTGTGCTCCTCCTCCCCCTCCCATCCTTTAACTGTAGGTGGTCCCTCAAGGGTCAGTTCTTGGTCCCCTTCTATTCCCCATCTACACTCACTCCCTTGGAGAACTCGTTCGCTCCTACAACTTCAACTATCATCTCTATGTGGATGACAACCAAATCTATATCTCCTCCCCTGTTCTCTTTTCCTCCCTCCAGGCTTGCAACTCCTCCTGCCTTCAGGGCATCTCTACTTGGATGTCCTTCCACCACCTAAAACTCAACATGTCCAAGAAAGAGATTCTTATCTTCCCTCCAAACCCTGTCCTCTCCCTGACTTTCCCATCACTGTGGATGGCACAACCAATCCTTGCCACCTCACAAGCCTGCAACCTTGGTGTCATCCTTGACTCCGCTCTCTCATTCACCCCACATAGCCAATCCACCACCAAAGCCTGCTGGTCTCACCATCACAATATTGCCAAGATCTGCCCTTTCCTCTCCATCCAGACTGCTACTACGTTAGTACAATCACTCATCCTATCCCGACCGGATTACTGCATCAGCTTCCTTGTGACCTCCCAACTTCCTGTCTCTCCCACTTAAATCCCTACTTCACTCTGCTGACCAGCTTATCTTTCTATAGAAACATTCTGGGCATATCACTCCCTCCCTGCCACTCAAAAATCTCCAGAGGTTGCCTATCAACATCCATATTAAGCAAAAAATCCTCACTGTTGGCTTCAAAGCTCTCCATCACCTTGCCCCCTCCTACCTCAGCTCCCTTCTCTCCTTTTACATCCCAGCCCACACACTCCCGTGCTAACCTTCTCACTGTGCCTGATTCTTGCCTGACCAGCCGTCGACCCCTGGCCCATGTCCTATCTCTGACCTGGAACACCCTCCCTCCTTAAATCTGCCAATCACTCTTGCCCCTTCAAAGCCCTATTGAAGGCTTACCTCCTCCACGAGGCCTTCCTAGACTAAACCCCCCTTTTCCTCAGCTCCCTTTCCCTTCTGCATCACCTAGACTCACTCCCTTTGCCCTTCCCCCCCTGCACAACCCACAGCACCTATGTATATATCTATAATTCTATTTATTTATATTGATGCCTGTTTACTTGTTTTGATGTCTGTCTCCCCCAGTCTAGACTGTAAGCCCACTGTGGGCAGGGATTGCCTCTATTGCTGAATTGTACTTTCCAAGCACTTAGTACAGTGCTTTGCACATAGTAAGCACTCAAATACAATTGAATGAATGAATGGGGAGAATCTGCATATGAATGATTTCATAAATAAAAAGAATGGTTTGTAAAAAAGTTATTGAAAATAGTTATGGGTTACGGCCACAAACAATATGTGATTCAAACCTTTCTAAAGAGGTACAACCATATACTCTTTTTGATCCTGCTTCTTTTGCCCAAGACAGGTACACCAAGGCCCATGATGAAATTTGATCACCCCAGTAAGCACACGATTTAAGAATTGCATGTGTTTCCAGGAGATTGTTTTGCTTTTACAGTTCAGCCCTGTATTAGGCAAATAGCACTCAAAGTAGCACGATGGTACTAAGAACTTGGGAGAATAAAAAAGTTGGCAGACACATTCCTGGCAAGCCCTCATTTCCTCTTCTCCCTTGCACTTGGATTTGCTCCCCTTATTCACTCCTCCCTCACGCCCACAGCACTTATGTACATATCCATAATTTATTGATTTATATTAACATCTGTCTCCTGCTCTGGACTATAAGTTTATTGTTGGGCAGAGAATGTGTCTACCAACTCTGTTGTATTGTACTCTTCCAAGCACTTACTACAGTGTTCTGCACACTATAAGCACTCAATAAATACAGTTAATCGATTGATAGAGGAGGACTACTACCACTATCACTACTACTATAATCAATCCATGAGTGTAGATACATGGAGACAGCAGGATATTTGGAGAAAGGGATTGGAACTCACCTCTTATTTCCCATTGAAAGAGAATTCTCAAATGCCATTTTCACTTCATGCTCTTACGCTAAACAATAAACCCATAAAGGAAATGAAAATGATCTCTCTGTTGAACTTCTGTTATGACAGGTTAATGAAGGTTAATGTCTGACAGTACCCATATTTTCTCGAGTTGTTCATCTACAACCTTCCATCTGGAGGATGGTAGCGGCAAAGTCTCCGGAACTGCAGTGCTTCAAACTGACTTAGACCTTGTGAGTTTGAGGCCAGGAGGATAGATGACCAAAGCAAAGCAATATTTCATATCGACAAGCATACGGATTCATCTGTTTAACTTTAAATACAAGTGCTGCTACCCAAGAGTCAGGGGAAACAATTTAATTATTTCATTTCATGAGTTTTTGTCTATGTGCCTTTTCCCCATTAGAACATCTAGCTTAAAAACACATTATCTAGCTTAAAAACTCTGGGGAGTTTGGATAAACCGATAAACTCTTAGGTACATAAGCTTTTTCTGCCCTCTAATGAAATACATAATGAAATACATAATTTAATTGGAGTTATTATTAGATACTTTGACTCCACACACTGGTGAAAACCTCAATGGAACACAGGCTGCTTATGCATGCATTCTTTTAATAAACCAAGAAATCCTCCAGACAGCATGGCTGAGTGGGAAAAGCCCCTGAGTGGGCATCCCCTAAGCCTCCCAAGACCCAGGTTCTATCAGTTTTGCCACTAGACTGTTGTGTTAGTTTCAGCAAGTATCCACTATGAGTTCCAGTTTCCCCATTAGTAAAATGGGCCTTGAGTTTTCCTTGGCAAAGATAGTAAGTGTTCACTGCTTAAAAATCTCAGGATGAACACTTTCTAGTTGCCCTGGCCCTTAGGGCCAATATTTCCCGTTTCTGTGCAGAATAAGAGCTCAATAAATATTACTGATTGATTGATAAAATGATACCCCATTGGTCCAACAGAGTAAATAGCTATGTCTGAAGGGTGTGCATGGTTGCTGAAAATAATTTTCAATAGAAAAATCTATTTAATAACAATGATGACATTTATTAAGCACTTACTATGTGCAAAGCACTGTTCTAAGCACTGGGGAGGTTACAAGGTCATCAGGTTGTATCACGGGGGGCTCACAATCTTAATCCCCATTTTACAGATGAGGTAACTGAGGCACAGAGATGTTAAGTGACTTGCACAAATTCACACAGCTGAAAATTGGTGGAGTTGGGATTTGAACCCATGACCCCTGACTCCAAAGCCCGGGCTCTTTCCACTGAGCTACTGCCAATCCACCTGGGTCAAACCAAATGCTACTTAATATTAGTGGGGAATGAGCTGGGCATAATAGATCAACATCTACAGAAACCACTTGTCTGCTGTGTGACCTTGAGCAAAACACATCTTCTCTGTGCCTCAGTAACCTCATCTGTAAAAAACGGGGATTAAGACTGTGAGCTCCATATAGAACAAGGAATGTGCCCAACCCAATTTGCTTTACCCCAGCATTTAGTAGAGTACCTGGCACATAGTAAGAACTTAACAAAACCCACTATCATTATCATTACTATTGTTATTATTATTCCTCTAAGCAATTGAGGGAGGCAAGATTTATTAACCTGACTTTACAGATGAAGAAACTGAAGCCCAGCAAGAGGGAGGTATTATAATTCCCATTCTACAGATGAACAAACTGAGGCTCAGTGAGAGGCAGGTAATCCCCATTTTAGAAGTGAAGACACTGAGGCCCACTGAGAGGCAGGGACTATTATTTCAATTTTACCCATAAAGAGGCTGAAGCCCAGGGAAGTTTAATTGTCTTAGGTCACAAAGTGACTTTGTGATAGATTCAGGACTAGGCTCAAGTCTTGATCTCCAGTCTGGTCATCGGTCCACCAGTCCGTCCTGTCAAAATGGATCCAAGCTGGTCCCAGGGTCATCACTTAGGAAAGTCAGCCTTACACAGATCAAACAAGGCAAACTGCAAAGCTTCATTAAAAAATAGCAGTTGCATAAGCTATGATGTAGGCCGAGCTGTACTGGATAAATGGATTCCATTTATCTATCAACCCTAGTAGACTAGACTCTCCTAACAATGTACAAGGCAAATACATTAATAATTAGAACTGCGGTGTTTTTTAAGCACTTACTATGTGCCAGGCACTGTACTAAGTGCTGGGGTGGACACAAGCAAATCAAGGTGGACACGGTCCCTGCCTCACATGGCTTAGTGGAAAGAGCACGGATTTGGGAGTCAGAGGTCATGGGTTCTAATCCCGGGCTTCGCCACTTGTCAGCTGACTTTGGGCAAGTAACAAATTCTCTGTGCCTCAGTTACCTCATCTGTAGGAGCAGCGTGGCTCAGTGGAAAGAGCCCGGGCTTTGGAGTCAGAGGTTGCGGGTTCAAATCCCGGCTCCACCAACTGTCAGCTGTGTGACTTTGGGCAAGTCACTTAACTTCTCTGGGCCTCAGTTCCCTCATCTGTAAAATGGGGATGAAGACTGTGAGCCCCCTGTGGGACAACCTGATCACCTTGTAACCCCCCAGCACTTAGAACAGTGCTTTGCACATAGTAAGCGCCTAATAAATGCTATCATTATTATTATTATTATCTGTAAAATGGGGGTTAAGACTGGGAGCCTCACGTGGGACAACCTGATTACCTTGTATCTCCCCCAGCACCCAGAACAGTGCTTGGCACATAGTAAGCACTTAATAAATACCACCATCATTATTATTATTATGGAGCTTACAGTTTCAATCCTCATTTTACAGATGAGGTAACTGAGGCACAGAGAAGTGAAGTGACTTCCCCATAGCAGAAATGTGGCAGAGCCGGGATTAGAATCCATGACCTTCTGACTCCCAGTCCCATCCTTTATCCACTAAACAATGCTGTTTCTCAGTTACTATGTTGGTCTGGAATGTATTTTTTTTTTTTAGAAAGGACCCTATGCCTCTGGATCAGGGATGTCTCAATCCAACCAATTTCCATTTGATGCCTGCTAAGGAGAATGTGGCCCGCTGCAGAATAACTGAAAACTCACCAAAGGAAAATGGCAAATGATGAAATGTTCAGTCTTGTTTACAAAGGTAGGCAATAAATGGGGACAATTTTTGATGGCCTAAATAGCTGGGCCTTAGGAGAATGTCAGTTGGAGGGAAGGGGTAAATTGGGCCGAGAGCATGCTTTATCAAAATGCTAATTTCTTATTGCAGTCTGGCTCAAACTTTTCAATTAATTTCAAGATGAAAAGCTCATAAGGAAAAAAAAAACCCAAGCAACGTAATCAAGGGAACATTTTCTGAGGTTATCTAAACACGTCAGCCTTTGAATTCAACTCTTTGCTGCTAAAGAGATGTTCAGAGCAAGTATCCACCCTTTATTTTTTCCTGTCTCTTAGAGAGTACTATTTATGCATTAGGCGACCTTTTTAGCCATTAGGACCATCTTGCTTCAGCAGTTAATTAACACAAGTACCATAATTTAATACAGTTAATACTACTTGATGCCCTTTAATGTGCTTTCCATTAGTGATATTATTGTACTATTACCCTGTAAATTAAAATGAGATCAAGACTAAGGGAGGCTCTCTTTAATTAAGGTAGTGGCACACTGTACTCATCTATTATTCACTGGAGAAAATCACCCTGATTTAGTGAAGCAGGACATCCATAAGTCAGAATTAGTTCATGAGGATTATTATGTTTATTGAATAATACGAGTGCAGTGGAGTTGCTAAAATTGCTACCAGCCACATTTCCTCTTTTTTCATTATCTTAAATAACACCCAATGAGAAGTGTTGCACTGAATTTGAATAAATAAATGTTAACAGAGAATGCCAATACAGAGAGAATATCATTTTTGAAAGGAGTAAAATAGGTATCACACTGATTTTCTGCCAAAACAAGATGAGAAATCCTAGATTGATCTTGAAAAATCACTGTTTAGGGCATTAGTATCAATCGTGGTCATCTTACTGATTAATTGAAAAACCAAGGTTAAAGAGAGGTTCTAGGAGAAGGGGATGGTCCACACTGTCAAAGGCAGCAGAGAAGTAGATGATTAAGGTAGAGTATAATCATTTAAATTTATCAAGTAGGTGACTGGTCACCTTGGAGAGAGCAGTGGACAAAAAACAGTTTTTATAGTGTCAAGAAAGGAGTTGGAGGAGAGGAAATGGAAGCAGAGGGTGTATTAGGGAATATTATGCCACTGGGATGTGGGAGGGATGTGGTTTGGTGGATTTGAAGGTGAGTTCCAGGCATGCAAAAACACTGAGCAACAGGTTATAAGTGGGAGTCAGGTACAACATAAGATTAAGAATTTAGTTTCATAGGTTTGGAGATCACAAAATGGAGAAGGGAGTGGGTAGACAAGAGGAAGGAAACTGAGAGGCAAGGCTCTGAAGCTGATGGTCAAGTGGTTTTACTTTATATGAGAAGTAATTGGGAAATTATTGGAGAGTTTTGAAGAGTTTTAAAAGGAGATATGACTGCTTTAAAGCACTTCTAAAACCAAGTACACCTGTGCTCCAATCCTTGGAAAGAAATAAGTTTTCCTGACACCTTCCAAGAAATAATTTCCTTAAAAATGATCTTTGATATCTACTAGATGCCTTAGTTTTGTTTAATGAGAAAATCAATCATATTTATTGAGCACTTACTGTGTGAAGAGCACTGTACTAAACACTTGGGAGTGTACAATGTAACAGAGTTGGCCGACACATTCCCTCCCACATTCAGCTTACAATCTAGAGGGGAAGACAGATACAATTAAATAAATTATGGATGTGTACATAATTGCTGTGATTCTGAGGGGGGTGCAGGGTGAATAAAGGAAGCAAATCCAAGTGCAAGAGTAATACAGAAGGAAGTGGGAGAAGAGGAAATGAAGGCTCAGTCAGGGAAGGCTCTTGGAGGAGATGTGTCTTCAATAAGACTTTGAAGGTGGGGAAAGTGACTGTCAGCTATGAAGAGGCAGGGTGTTCAGGCCAGCGGCAGGACATAGACGAGAGGTTGGTAGTGAGATAGACAAGATGGGGGTACAACGAGTAGCTGACACTGGAGTAGCGAAGCATGAGGGCTGGGCTGTAATAGGAGAGCAGCTAGGTGAGGTAGGAGAGGGCAAGCTGATTGAGTGCTCTAAAGCCAGCGATAAGGAATTTCTGTTTGATGCAGAGGTGGATGGGCAACCACTGGAGGTTCTTGAGGAGTGGAGAAACATGGCTTGAAGTTTTTGAAGAAAAGCGATATGGGCAATAGAGTGAAGTATGGTCTGGAGAGGGGAGAGACAAGGAGGCAGGGAGGTCAGCAAGGAGGCACATAAATTAATCAAGGTGGAACAGGATAAGTGGAGAAGCAGCATGGCTCAGTGGAAAGAGCATGGGCTTGGGAGCCAGAGGTCATGGGTTCTAATCCCAGCTCCGCCACTTGTCAGCTGTGTGACTTTGGGCAAGTCACTTAACATCTCTGGGCCTCAGTTACCTCATCTGTAAAATGGGGATTAAAACTGTGAGCCCCACATGGGACAACCTGATCACCTTGCATCCCCCAGTGCTTAGAACAGTGCTTTGCACATAGTAAGCGCTTAACATATACCATTATTGTTATTATTATAAGTACATGGATTAAAGTGGTAGCAATTTGAAGAGAGGAAAGGACAGATTTTAGCAATGCAGTGAAGACTGATTTGACTATCTAGTGACAGATTGAAAATGTGGGTTGAATGAGAGGGATGATTCAAGGATAACACCAAGGTTATGGGCTTGTGAGTCAGGAAGGATGGTGGTGTTGGCTACAGTGACGGAAAAGTCAAGGTGGGATGATAAAGAGTTCTGTTTTGGACATGTTAAGTAAGCTTACATATGCTTAAAAGAATGTCCAAAAGAAGAGAATGCTTCTTTTGTATAATCAATTACCTAATAATATACATATATATATATATATCAATGTGAGTACACACTACAAGAAGTTATTTTCTATTCGGCATTTTGTGTCTTTCCTATACCCCTGCCTTATCCGGCTTGTTGCTTGGGTTTGTTATTCTGAAATAGTGACATTTCCAAAGCAATTTCAAAAATTAGGTCATTGAACATTACATTAATAAACATATTGTGACTGTGTTTATAACTGAAGGGAAAAAATCAACCAATACTGTTGAATGAAGGACAAATATCGAAGACAAAGTCACACTTCTGTAGACATTTGTAGGACAAACTTTGATTGTCGAGGGACAACCACACCAACAATCATTACCCATCTACTGTGCACCTACTATGTGCAGAACGCTTTACTGGATATCTTGAGTGTAGAGCATTGAATTGTGTGCTTATGATGTATGTTATTGTTATATTAATATTATTATTGATTTGTTAAGCACTTACTATGCATCAAGCGCTATTCTGAGTGCTGGGATAGCTACAAGTTAGCAGGTTGGACACAGTCCCTGTCTCACGTAAGGCTCACAAGTCTAAGTAGGAGGGAGAACAGGTATTGAATCCACACCTTTCAGGTGAGGAAACTGAGGCACAGAGAAGTTCAGTGATTTGACCAAGGTGTGTCGACAAGAAATTGGCAGAGCCAGAATTAGAACACTCGTCCTCTGATTCCCAGGCCCATGTGAAAAGATGCACATTACTGAAAACTGACATCATATATAAAGAATTCCAGACTAGAGTCTACTGTATTAATTCAACAGGTTATTGATGGGTTATCAGAAACCTCTAGACATCCATCAAAAGTTTGGGACCAATTAGTGTCAGTTTTGTGGTTCTGCTGAGGAAACAGGAAATGAACTGGACTTATGGGGAGCTTTGGGAGAGAGGGGAAGGGAAGCTCAGAGGAGGTTAGCAGAGCCAGGAGTCAGAGCTCACTATACTGCCTCCAATCTTCCTCGGATGGTTGCTTCATCCAGCTCTCCCACTACCATAGCAGCCACTGACTTCACATGACTGCTTGCCAGCTACGAGCAGTCCTTCCCCTCTTTTTTATGGTTTTTGTTAAGCAACTTCTGTATCCCAGGCACTGTTTTAAGCTCTGGGGTAGATATAAGGTTGGACACAGTCCATGTCCCACATGGGGGTTACAGTCTTAATCCCCATTTTTTACAGATGAGGGAACTAAGGCACAGAGAAGTTAAGTTATTTGCTCAAGGTCACACAGCAGGCAAGTGGCACAACTGGGACTAGAACTCAGGTCCATCTGGCTTCCAGGCTCATGCTCTATCCACTAGGCCATGCTGCTTCTCTTCCTCTTTCTGCTGTCTTTTGACTTCACCACCACTCATCTAAAAGCAACATGTTATATGAGAAGCAACATGGCCTAGTGGAAAGAGCAGGGACCTGGCTGTCAGAGGAATTGGGTTCTAACCCCAGCTCTTTCACTTGCTTAACTTCCCTTAACTTTTCCATGCCTCAGTTTTGACACCTGAAAAATAGGGATTTGAATACCTGTTCTCCCTTCTGCTCAGACTGTGGGTTCCATGCGGTACAGCAGCTCTATCTGACCACATGCTTAGTACAATGTTTAACACATAGCAAGCACTTAAATACCAAAATTATTATAATTATTAGATGGTGAAGTCAAAATTTATGCTCACAAGTCCAAGGATACAGTGCCATTTTAATGTGATGGTCTCCTCTACTCATCTTGCATAATGACCCCCACTCCTTCCCCCTCCCCCCAATTGATACTTGACTCATTTCATCTTAGGGAGACCTTCATCTATTTTATGATACAGCTCACGTTTGACTCCAACTTTAATACCAACAGAAATCGACCAAATATAATGCCAGATTAAAAAAATAGCTGAAGCCAAAGTATTCCAATGCATTCAGAAACTAGGTTGGACTGAGAAGCAACAATTCATTTCAGTATCTGTCTCCCCCTCTAGACTGGAAGCTCCTTGTGGGCAGGGAATATATCCACCAACTCAGTTACATTGTACTCTTCCATGCACTTAGTACAGTGCTTGGCACACAGTAAAGTCTCAATGAATATGATTAATTGATTGGTAGATTTTGGGAAAATCTTTCTGTGGAAACTTCCCGAAGTCACCACAGTAATGATGGTGGGGAAAGGAGACTAAATTCTTTTCACCCTTAAGTATCGGAACCATCCAAGATATATAGTCTCTTACCTTCCATGTACCTTTATGTCTGAGATTGCATAAAAGTAACGTGCCAAGTGTAGCTCGTCTACAAATATTTCCCCGGTAGCTGGCCTTAGCAGTCTTATCCTCAGGTCTGTGATGGTAAAGAAATCTCTAAGATTCTTGATCGTGTCAAGATGACCATAGAGGGAAGCCATGTTGCGAAGCCGAGGACCAGCAAAAAATGCAAATCTATCTTTGATTTCAAAGTGGATTATTTTACTATTTGTCATGTACCCCGTGGAGTACTCTTCTGTGCAAATGATCTCTAAGGCTGTTTGCTGCGATAAATCCTTCACAGATTTGGGATCCATGTGGAAAGCGTCTAAGCAGTCTGTGGCGTAATACTGATAGGGCTGCCATGTCTGTCCATAGTCAAGAGATTTTTCCAGGATCATTTGGTCTGGACGCCCCGATTCAAAGGTAATAACTATGTTATCTGTGAGCTCAATCGTTTTGTTCCAAGACAGAGTAATGTTAACCTGGAGAGGCTTGGGGTAATGCTTCCAAGTAGCAGACTGCCAAAATGTGGAGGGGTGTCTTCCTTCAAAATCAAACATCAGTTCGGGGGGGTGTGCCAGCTCTGGGGTGCTTGCATCACATTCATTATTGCACATGTAGGGGTTTCCCTATGGAAGAAGAACAAAATAGTTTTAGGCGGGGTAGAGCAAGTTCAGCAAGTCACATCGCTGTTTGGAGAGGTCCTGCATCCTACTGCTGAATGACAAGCCTAGGAAAAATATTCAGCATCTACAATGATTTCAATGGCCTTACCTACATTTTCTCCTGCTTTAGGTTGGACCAAGGTCACAACTTCTTTGTCATTATTTCCTTCCACAGACTTTAAATCAAGAAAACAGGTTATTTATCTCAGACGCAGTGGACCCACAAGCTGGTCACAGAGTCAAAATGCATTGAACGGCTGCCTAACAGCTCAATAATCCTGATTCCTCTCAGAAAGATGCTGCACTGAAGTGAGAAACGTTTCTTTCTAGCTCAAGTACATTCCTCGAGAGCACAATTCATGAAAGAGTCATTTTGGGGGCAAAGTGCTTCAGAATTAACAGTGCGTGGTGCTGGCTGGGTAACAATACTTCCATGCGGCTTCCAGACTTCTCCCCAGCCTCAAATCTATCATGCTTAACCATGCTCCTGTTTAGTAATGGCCTCCTTTAAAACATTTGCTTTGTTCCACCACAAATTATTAGAAATGTGGTTCACCACAAGCTTTGGGGCTCATTCCAGACTTCAGCCATTCCATTAGCAAGAGGCCAGGGAAGCATGTCAGCAAGTTTTCACACCAAACTCTCACTGCAATTTATCAAGACAAGATAATCCACCACTTGATTAGGTAGGAGATGGCAGCAGGCCCCGCTGAAAGTCTGCTAAGGGGACTGAAAGTCTGCTAAGGGGGTTGGAGTTCTGAACCATCATTAGAAGAGTGGAAAAAAAAGCCTATAAGGTGAAGAGCATATTGCTCCTTGTCCTACTGGCAGCGTGGAGTGAATGACTCTTCACTCTTGGCCTTTGTCTGTGCTGACTCACATGTGAACCTCTCTTTCTCCCAAGGACTACTTCATCTGGGCTTCAGCTATATCAAAAGGCAAAGAAGTCCAGTCTCCCTTCTGTAACATAAGTTATCAAGTACCACTGTAACTTTATCAGATAACAGTCTGAAGTCTCACTTTTAAATGGATTAGTTGCTCCCATTTTTTTCCTCATTTTTGAAATATTTTGGCTTAACTCTTAGCTTTGTCCAATACCCACTAGGCCATATTTTCATACCCATGCCTACTACTAAGCAATTATAGGAACATGCACATACAAAGGCTAGATAACTGATTATTAATTATTTTTTTTCATGTTATGACTATTGTAAGCACTCAATACGATTGATTGATCGATTATTGTTACCTTTCTGTGACAGAAACCATAGCCTTTTGATTGTCTTAGCCAGTGTGCATGATCTGTTTCTCAAGTAATGAATTTCCATTTTGGTTCCTGGCCCTGAATCATGGACATACTTGCATGAAATGAGAGCAGAACACTGAACCATTTGCCTTGACCTCCCTAGAGGCAATCTTCTTCTACCTAGTCAGATAAATATTCTCTCTCACTCTCTAATTTCCCCATTAATGCAACTGAATCCTGAAACTGGCACCAGTTCTGGAGGCTCAAGTAGAATGTTTGAAGCTGGGAAGGAAATGAGTTGTTTGAAAAGTAGAATCTATGTTTTAGCAATCTATTCTAGGCAATCAATGGAAATTGAATGAATTCCATGCATAGCCTTATGTCGCAATTCTGTTTTCTTAATTTTGGCATCAGCATCATTATTTATAATCTTCTCTTCAAAAAATAGGAATTAAAAATAAGATTCAGATCCAGGTAGGATAAATCACCAAATGTATGGTTATTTAAACTTTCCTAAGTCTACCCTGATTAAGCTCTCATTTCCCCCTACTCTCACTCCCTTCTGTGTTGCCTATGCACTTGGATCTGTGTTCTTTAAGCACGTAATATTCACCCCACCTTTAACCCCTTAACACTCTTGTATCTGTAATTTATTTTAATTTCAGTCACCCCCTAGACTGTTAGGCCCTTATGGTCAGTGGCAGGTCTACAAACTGCATGAAACTCTATGAAATAGCAATTTTGTAACTCTCCCAAGCACTTAATATAGTGCTCTGCATACACTAAGTACTCAATAAATACCGTTGATTAACACACAGAGACCCAATCTAAAAACTAGGTGGAATATTTTAAAGAAGACTATCCTTATTGTTGAATCTATCAAGATTTCTTAATTTAAAGTATATGTAAATGTGCACTTTACATAAAATACACCTTCACTTGAAGTTTACTGGGAAAGTGCAGCTTTTTAAAAATCTTTCAATGTAAAATCATCCATACAACCAATATCTTGGAAGCTGCAATATTCTTCCTGTCAAAGACTATCACAGGAGGTCAGAAATGTCAAAATACAAAAAAAAAATCAAAGCTACTTGATTCACCCTATACTTATCAGATTATTATATTATGTCATGCTGAAGGAATATCACCACCTCTCCTCCACTGCAATTAGACAACACAAATTAGATGCTGTGATGACTCCATGAGCAGAGACCACACCGTGAAACCCAATCAAGTGAGGAGAGATACCCATAACTGAGCAAAGGATGTGACCTAATTCTAGGACATTAATATAAATTAGATGAAGGTAGGATAGCATCATTGCTTCCTCATTTGTTTTTGTTTCAATCTCCCCACACTAGACTGTGCGCTCTTTGAAGGCAGGAATCACATCCACTAGTTCAGTCGTACTCTCCCAAGCTCTTGGAATGTGCACTACACACAGTTGCTGCTCAATGAATACTGTTGATTGACTAATTGATATTTGTGGAGTCTAATTCATTTGCAGGGGGGAGAGAAGAGAGAAAATGGCTGATGACAATTCATGAGAAAGGTCCCCTCTTGGATTATGGAGCAGAGACATCTCCTAAATACAGTGATGGATTCTCCAATATAATGTATACAACCTGGGCTGGAGTAGCCCATATACGTCTTCAATTTTTGCTTTTGTTTGCTTAAAGAGCTGCAATGATCTTAGTGTGGTGTTGCTAACGGTAATGGGTTTGACTATTTTATAATTACAATTACATGTCAGAGCAATGAGTTTTGATGCACTAGAAAACTCAAATATTATGTACATACATGTTCTCTTTCCAATCGAACCACATAAATCTAGCCCCACCCCCACTAATGTATGCAATCCCATTCTTTTCCCTATCTCTGGGACTTCTCCAGCACACTGAGCTCTTTTCCTGACTCCCTGAACTCTCTCCTATTCTGTAGGTCTTTTTTAACTTTATATTTTCTTCAGCTCCAAATCATTAAAAAATAAATATAACTGATTCGCCTGATTGCTTATTGACTCTTGATCCTGCCCCACTTCTGCAGTGAGGATGAAATAGAATGGATACACTGAGAGGGATATTTCTTAATACATGGAACTAAATAAACTAAATCTCTAGAACAAAGCAGAAATTTAAGACAATTGTTCAGATTGTTCAAGCAAAATCCATAGTGGTGATAATTTGGCAGTAATGAGGGTGGCTACATCAGCTTTTGTGACTTGTGTAGGTATTAAAATAGTTAATACTGAATTCGTCTTAAAAGTCCTCATTTTTACTCTTTAAAATGCAGGTCCCAATCTGTTCTGTAGAATGCAGGGTCTTTGAATATTCCATCTTCTGTGATTAGACCACAAGGACAGATTTTAAGAAATGCATAGATTTTCAGTGAAATAGAAGTCACACTGTCATCCCTGTCAAATGAACAGTGGCATTTCATAGGAATATGTGGTGTTGGGTTTTGATCCACATTAAAAAAACTCAAAACACTTGAAGGAAGACAGGCACAGCAGGTTATGACCCCCACAATGAACTACAGATAGGATAACCAGGGGTTGACCAGAATGCCAGTTCTGTCCTTCACCTGGATCTACCCTTGGTGATAATTTCAGGAGTAGAGTGCTTCACTGAAATCTTTGTATAAGCAAATCGTTTCACATGATAATACACACAAGACAACTATGAATATGCCAAAAAATTTCAATCTGCATGCCCTCTTTTTCCAGAGTCTTGAGAGCTCATTTAAAAGATTAATGATTTGATGACTATTCAAATAACTTACTGAAATACAGTGGCATCTAGAAGAAATTAGAAAAAGAAAACCCTGTAATACTTTAAAGAAATACCCCGAATCACAACATTGCACTATAAAAATGAATGTCGGTATGGGGAATACTTAATGTGTGTTTGTGTAATGAGATGGTGAGGCAAAAGAGAGAGACTACACATGTTGAGAGAAACTTGTAAAAGCTACAGAGTGTTTTTGGTGTAATAAAATGGGAGAGCAACGAGTGAGGGCAGATGGTAAAATATTTAGTGTAAATATTTCACATGAATGTAATCTGAACAGTTGTTACAGTTGTTTTGATGAAATCAATATAGCTGTCTTTTTAAAAAGGATTAGATTAATTGAAATTTCCAACTACTTCAACCCTGCTTTAAACCTCTGTAATACCATCAACCTAACATAGATGTAAGAAAAACAACTTTCTTCTTCTTGCCAAAATAGAGAAGCAGCATGGCTCAGTGGAAAGAGAATAGGCTTGGGAGTCAGAGGTCATGGGTTCTAATCCCAGCTCTGCCACTTATCAACTGTGTGACTTTGGGTAAGTCACTTAACTTCTCTGTGCCTCAGTTATCTCAGCTGTAAAATGGGGATTAAGACTGTGAGCCCCACGTGGGACAACCTGATGACTTTGTATACCCCCCAACACTTAGAACAGTGCTTTGCTCATAGTAAGCGCTTAAAAAATATGAGCATTATTAAGAACACTTTTTTCTCACTAAGACTCAGGCATTAGCTGCTCTAAATATTATGTGTCCAGCAGGCAGCATTAAATAGATTTTAATTTAAATTCCATAAGCAACAGCTCCTCAGCTGATCATCTATGGACAAACCAGAATTATTTATCACTTTGTTAACAATATTTTACACCATGAAGAGTTTTCTAAATAAACAGACATTGCTTCCAAATATTTTTATGATAATTCAAAGAGGAAGCTATTGTTGTTTCTATTCACTTAAAAAAGAATGCAAGATTTTACCTCTGGGAGAATTTGTTAGGTTTTAATTAGCACATTGCAGCCAATGTTGTGTGTGGTGTTGTTATGCTGACTTAATCACCTTTGGGAAGTTTGGATGGTGGGTGAAATTTTGGGCATGCCTTCAGAGTCCTTATTTAGAGGAAATAGGTCGTTCTTCTGTATAACGTAACTCCAGAATGCATTGCTTTCTTCAGCTAAAATTATTTGAGGGCTCCACAAATTTCAGTTTCACATTCTTATCATAAACAAAACTGCTATAATGGTAATAGTGGTATTTGTTAAATGCTTACTATGTGCCAAGCACTGTACTAAGCATTGGTGTAGGTACAGGAGGATCAGGTCCCACATGGGGCTCACAGCTAAGTAGGAGAAATAACTAATCCCCATTTTACGGATGAGGGAACTGGGCACAGAGAAGTTTAGTTACTTGCCCAAAGTTACCAATGAGGTACATAGTGGAGCTAAATTAGAACCCAGGTCCTCTGATTCCCAGGCCCGTGCTCTCTCAACTAGGCCACGCTATTTAAATAGGGTGCCAGGGACATTAACAATTTATTGGTTAGAGCATAGGACTCGGGGTCAGAAGGATCTGGGTTCTAATCTTAGATCTGTCACTTGTCTGCTCTATGAGCCTTGGGTAAGTCTCAACTTCTTTTTGCCTCAGTTATCTCATCTGTAAAATGGGGATTAAGACTGTGATCCCCATGTGGGACAGGGACTGTGTCCAACCTGATTAGCTTGTATCTATCCCAGTGCTTAGTACAGTGCCTGGCACATGGTAAGTAATTAACATATATAATTTTAAAAAAACCTGCTGAAGAGACAGCAGTGCTCCTGCAGGACACCCCATGTTAGGTACGATGCCTGGGGCCGAGAGACAGGCCAGTCAGCAGGGGCTCCCCGACACGGACGGACGGACGGATGGCCGGACTCGACCCAAAGAACCACCGCTTAGGCTACTCGCGTGGCTCGCTGTCTTTGGAGTTCAAATCCCATCTCTGTACCTCTGACCTCATCTGAAAAATGGAGATTAAGACCGGGAGCCCCTTGCCTAAGGTAGCTGAGGCCCAGAGAAGTGAAGTGTCTCGCCCAAAGTCACACAGCTGACAATTGGCAGAGCCGGGATTTGAACCCGTGACCTCTGACTCCAAAGCCCGGGCTCTCTTCCACTGAGCCACGCTGGATTAAGACTGTGAGCCCCCCGTGGGACAACCTGATCACCTTGTAACCTGCCCAGTGCTTACAACAGTGCCTTGCACATAGTAAGCGCTTCATAAATGCCATCATTATGTGCTGAGCTCCGCTCTAGGTACTGGGGGTAGTTACCAACTTTAGTAAGTGCTTAACAGATACCATCATCATCATACCAGTTCATCGGGTTGGACAGTCCCAGCCCCCCATGGGGCTCGCACTTTTGCAGGTGAGGGAACTGAGGCCCAGAGAAGGGAAGTGATCAGCCTGAAGTCACACAGCAGATGCGTGGCGGATGGGGAATTAGAACCCGGGTCCTTCTGATTCTGAGGCCCGTGCTCTAGCCGCTAAGCTACGCTGCTTCTACTTTGTGCAGAGCATTGTACTAAGCCACAGGGGAGACACATTCCCTACCCACAATGAGCTCACGGTCTTGGGCTAGGCATTACAGCCTGAGGCCTGCTGGGACTCAGAAGGTCATGGATTCTTGGCTCTGCCACTTGTCTGCTGGAAGACCCAGGGCGAGTCACTTCACTTCTCTGGGCCTCACTTCCCTCATAATAATAATAACTATTTATTTTATTTTGTTAATACGTTTTGTTGTCTGTCTCCCCCTTCTAGACTGTGAGCTCACTGTTGGGTAGGGACCATCTCTATATGTTGCCAACTTGGACTTCCCAAGCACTTAGTACAGTGCTCTGCACACAGTAAGCGCTAAATATGATTGAATGAATGAATGAATTCAGTGTCAGCCTGGTTGACTCAACAGCTCACTATGAGGCTGTCCTATTTCCACTAAATGGAAAAAAAAACTAGCAAAAGTGTCCTGACATCTGCCCACCACAGTCTCACAATACACTTACAGGAGGCCGTATAGGGGGGCTAAGTTTGCTGAAGCTAACTGCAGTGGAAGAATGAGACACAAAACAAATAGATAAAAATCAACAAAGAAAATAGCCATTGTGCCATTCACTCATTCAGTTGTATTTATTGAGCACTTACTGTGTAGAACACTGTACTAAGCGCTTGGGAAAGTACAATAGAGCAGTAATAATAATAATAATGATGGCATTTGTTTAGTTCTTGCTTACGTGCAAAGTAATGTTCTAAGCACTGTGGGGATACAAGGTGATCATGTTGTACCACCTGGGGCTCACAGTCTTAATCCCCATTTTACAGATGAAGTAACTGAGGCTCAGAGAAGTGAAGTGACTTGCTCAAAGTCACACAGCAGACATGTGGGGACCCATGACCACTGACTCCCAAGCCCGGGCTCTTTCCCCTGAGCCATGCTGCTTCCCCCTATATAGGAGTCAGTGAGTCAATCATATTTATTGAGCACTTACTGTGTGCAGACCACTGTACTGAGTGCTTATTAGAGTACAATATAATAGAACATAAACATTCCCTGCCCTCAATGATCTTACAGACCAGAGGAGCATCAGGATGCCCTGTGACATCATAGCAAACAACTGTAAACTACACAGATTCAGACATTATTGAGGCCTTGAGGGAAAGCACTTTGAGAAGCAGTGTGGCTAGTGGATAGAGCATGGTTCTGACAGTCAGAAGGACCTGGGTTCTAATTCCAGCTCTGCCACTTGTCTGTTGTATGACCTTGGGCAAATCACTTCACTGAGCCTCATTTACCACATCTGTAAAATGGGCATTAAGATTGTGAACTCCATGTAGGAAAGACTGTGTCCAACCTGATTAGTTTGTATCTACCCCAGTGCCTGGCACATATTAAGCACTTAACAAATACTGTAAAAAAATGAAAGCCAAATGCACATTTCCTGATATAGGTCAACTCATAGAGACAGATGGTCACAGCTTTTCTGAAGAAGGTGTCTCTCTTCAGAGCAATATCTTTTAACTGTAGGACTTCAGTTTGTCCGTCCTTAATCATAGGCTTCTCAAAGCAATCAATCAATGACACTAATTGAGTGCTTACAAATTTATCTAGATCAAAACTAACTGATGACTACTTACTATTCATTCACCCGATTGTATTTATGGAGCTCTTACTATGTGTAAAACACTGTACTAAGCACGTGGGAGAGTACAAAATAACAATCACTACTAATAGTAATAATAATAATTGTGGTACTTGTTAAGCACTTACTATATTCCAAGAACTATACGAAGTGCTGGGGTAGATACAAGTTAATCAGATCCTATATAGGGCTTGCAGTCTAAGTATGAGGGAGAATAGATATTGAATCCCCATTTTGCAGATGAAGGAACTGAGACACAGGGTAGTTAAATGATTGCCCAATGTCAAGCATCAGAGCTTGATTTTCTATAGTATGCATTATTAAGGCACTTGAAAGTACCTCCGTGATAGCACCACAGCAGCCATGAGGGACAATTGACAACATAAACAGGGCTCAAGTTACTGTCTACCGGGGAGCTCCAGGACAGTTGACAGCAAGACTAAGGAAATGCCTCAGAAATAAAGAAAACTTACTCAGAGCAAAGCAAGGCAAGCATAGCCCCATGCCTGTAACAGAAAGAGTCCTGCTGGAGCTTCCATCATGTCAGATTAAGCAAATGACTGGGCATGTCCATATAAGTGAGATAATATTATTATAATCATTATTATTCTAGTTAAGTGCTTACTATGTGTTAAGCACTGTTCTAAGCACTGGGGTAGATACACGTTAATCAAGTAAGACACCGATCCTGTCCCACGTAGGGTTCCCAGTCTAAATAGGAGGGAGAATTATTCTACTGAATCCCCATTTTACAGATGAGGAAACCAAGGCACTGAGAAGTTAGGTGCCTTGCCCAGTGTCCCAGAGCAGGCAACTGGCACTGCTGGGTTTAGAACCCAGGTCCTCTGACTTCCAGGATTATGCTTGTTCCACTAGGCCACTCTACTACATACTGATACTAACCTTGATGCTCTTTGGAGCCATGCTGATCATCCCCCAATCCCAATTTTCACCTCCTACACATTACCATCACAACCCAGATTGGAACAGAGGCCAACAGCACTTCAACAATCTTCTGAGCTTTCTTTCCACATCAAGGAAGAGGTCTTTCAAAGCCCAGAGACCCCATCTGGAAGAAGTTGCATATCCTTAGCCCAACCTTTGAGTAAGTTCGTGGTACCATCAATGATGGGAAAAATGAAAAAAACTGCTGGATCAGCTATCACTTCAATAGAAATCATAGCTAAAATGGCAGCATAGGGTTTTTTCTAGAGCATGGAATACAGAGATGATGCTTCTCAAACTATTAACGTGCCACCATAATAACATCCTCATAAGGAAAGGTGAGAGAGCTGAAAGGTGAAACTGCCAACAAAAGTATCTGTTTTCTCAGTTGTTTGCAAGCGTTTCAGCAGAATCCACCTTTGCCAGCTGTAGAAGAATATATTTAGCCTGAATCACAATTTGGCTTCAGATCCTAATAATAAATAATAAATAATTATTGCTTTTGTTAAGCACTATGTGCCAAGCACTGTACTAAGCGCTGGGGGGATACAAGGTAATCAGGTTGCCTCACATGGGGCTCACAGTCTTAATCTCCATTTTACAGATGAGGTAACTGAGGCACAGAGAAGTTAAGTGACTTGCCCAAAGTCACACAGCAGGTAAGTGGTGGAGCCGGGATTAGAACCCATGACCTCTGACTCCCAAACCCGGACTCTTTCCACTGAGCCACACTGCTTCTCCGATCATCTTCTCCTAATGCAGTCTGGCAGGTAGTACTGCTGGTAAGAAATGTAGGTAGCAATAACAAGACCCTCCTAAAACGTTTGGGCTCTGGGAAATTTCCCAGCAGGGGTGGTTGCCCAGCTGTAGTGCCGGAGTCCACAGGCTAGACCACAATACGGTCAGTCAAGTCAGAGTTGGTGATCTTCTGTCTCTCTCCTCAGTTGCCAGTGGAATCAAGCAGGGATGTGTAGCATAACCAGACATTTTAGACCTCTAGACTGTGAGCTCATTATGGGTGGGAAACGTGTCTACTAATTTTGTTGTATCCTCCAAAGCACTTAGTACAGTACAAAGCACAAAGTAAATGTTCAATAAATACCATTGATTGATTGATACTGTGCCACCATTCTTAAAGATGCCACAAAGGTATCTGAAGCTTCTGAATGCGCTGACACTTATTCTGAAGGAAGTTAAAGTTGTATGTAGGTCAACACCTGCTAAGTCCTATCTGCAACCAAAAATGTCCATGGCATGGAAATCAGAGGACCTGGGTTCCAATGCCAGCTCTGTTACCTGCTGGCTGTGTGACCTTGGGCAAGTCACTTCACTGTGTCTCAGTTTCCTCAACCGTAAAATGGTGATTAAATACCTGTTCTCCCTCCTATTTAGACTGTGAGCTCCATGTGGGATGGCGAGTGGGTCCCAAGCTGATTACCCTGTAACTACCCCAGCGTTTAGATAAGTAGCATGGACTTGTGGATAGAGTACAGACCTGAGAGTCAGAAGGACCTGGGTATCAAACCCAGCTCTGCCACTTGTCTGCTGTGTGACTTTGGGCAAGTCACTTCACTTCTCTGTGCCTAATTTACCTCATCTGTAAAGTGGGGATTAAGATTGTGAACCCCATGTGGGACATGGACTCTATCCAACCTGATTAGCTTGTATCTGCCCCAGCACTTAGTACAGTGCCTGGCACAGAGTAAGTGCTTAACAAATACCATAAATGAAAATACACAAATAAAAAACAAACATTGAGAACAGTGTTTGCTGACATAATAAATACTTAAAAATATAGTAATAATAACAATTTTTGAATAGAGAGCTACATATTGCTCTCAGAATATTGCTATGGTTGGGGTTTACTACGCACTATTGCAACATAGAAAAAGAGGTAAAAACATAGCTCAAGAAAGCCAGCTTGTCCTCTGGAAGTATGACAGCAGAGTGTGGCAATGTGGAGGCAATAATCTACAAGTCTACAAACTACAAGTTCACAAACTGTAGTGATTTGTGAGACCCACACTGGCTCTTGATCAACACCGTCTACATCACGTATGAGCCATCCTAAGCATCAAGTGGAAAAATAAGCCCATCCACGATGTGGCCCTTGAATGCAGTCATCAGCCAGCATCATGCCAATGCTCATTGCAGAAACATGGGGAGGGAAATATAAGAAGAATGGATGCCAGCAGGATATCCATTCAGCTGTTATAGGCTGTTTGGATGGCATCGGTGTACATTGTTGGAACACCAGAATTGATAGACTAGACTGATGTGGGGCAATCTGGCAAGATTTTCTATATCTTAAGCAAACACTGAATGGAGTAAACATAATAGACAGGGTAGTTGACAGAGATGCTCTAAAGGTAACCTGAGGTCCAATCTCCAGCCATATAGCCAAGACAGGGAAGAAGTGTGACCTAGTGGAAAGGGCATGAGCTTGGGAGTCTAATCCTTGCATCACCACTTGTCTACTGCGTGACCTTGGGCAAGTAACAATTTCTCTCTGCCTCAATTGTGTCATCTGTAAAATGGGGAATACAATTGTGAGCTCTATGTGGGACATGGACTGTGTCCAACACAATTAGCTTTTAACTACCCAAGTGCTTAGCACATGGTAAGCACTTAAAACCATAAAAAAAACTGGGGACAATAGGGAAGAGACAGCATCTTCTAAATGCTGAGCAGCGCAGTGAGAAGTGAAGAGGTAGCAGAGCCACGAATAGCTCCAGCCCACTGACCAGGGGACAGACATCTTGATTTAGAGAAGACTTCCTTTGAAGCCCACATCATTCGCCTCTACCACCCCCTCCAGAATCTTGTAGCCGTCATCTACCGCCCTCCCGGCCCCACTTCCAACTTCTTTAACGACTTTGACCCCTTCCTCACCTTCCTTCTCTCCTTCTCCATGTCCACTCTGACCCTCGGAGACTTCAATATCCACATGGATATCCCTAACGACTCCTCTGCCGCCCGCCTTATATCTCTCCTTGACGCTGCCAACCTCTTCCTCCACCCCACCTTGCCCACTCACCAACTTGGTCATATCCTCGACCTCATCATCTCCTACCGCTGCACTGTGTCCACCCTCACCAACTCTGTAATCCCTCTCTCTGATCATAATCTTCTCACCTGCCTCCTCACTCACACTCCTTTCCCCTGTAAATCCGTATTACTCCCTCACAGAGATCTCCGCTCCCTGGACCCCACCCATCTTTCGGAGCGCCTCACACCCCACCTCGCCGCCCTCTCCTCTCTACCCAGTCTTGATGATCAGATTACTGCTCTCAACTTTACCCTCTCTACTCAGCTAGACTCACTCGCTCCCCTTTCCCTTCGCCGCTCTCGCACCACTAACCCACAGCCCTGGATCACTGCCACTGTCCGCCTCCTTCGCTCTTATGCTCGAGCTGCCGAACGCTGCTGACGAAAGTCTAAGCACCATGCCAACCTCGTTCACTTCAAGTTTATCCTTTCCTGCCTTAACTCAGCCCTCTCTTCTGCCAGACAAAACTATTTCTCCTCCCTTATTGACACCCATGCCCATCACCCCCGCCAGCTCTTCCGTACATTCAACTCCCTTCTCAGGCCCCCGGTTCCTCCCCCTCCTCCTTCCCTCACCCCCAACGATCTGGCCTCCTACTTCATTAACAAAATTAAATCCATCAGGTCCGACCTCCCCAAAGTCTCTTCCCCCCTTTCTCCAACCCCCCGGCTCTCAACACTCTCTGCTACTCTCCCATCCTTCCCAGCGGTATCCTCAGAGGAACTCTCCTCCCTCCTCTCAAGTGCTACTCCGGCCACCTGTGCTTCTGACCCCATTCCCTCTCATCTTATGAAATCTCTCGCTCCATCCCTTCTCCCCTCCTTAACTTCCATCTTCAACCGCTCACTCTCCACTGGCTCCTTCCCCTCTGCCTTCAAACATGCCCATGTCTCTCCCATCCTAAAAAAACCCTCTCTTGACCCCACCTCACCTTCTAGTTATCGTCCCATATCCCTCCTACCATTCCTTTCCAAACTCCTTGAACGAGTTGTCTACACGCGCTGCCTAGAATTCCTCAACAACAACTCTCTCCTCGACCCCCTCCAGTCTGGCTTCCGTCCCCTTCATTCCACGGAAACTGCGCTCTCAAAGGTCACCAATGACCTCCTGCTTGCCAAATCCAACGGCTCATACTCTGTCCTAATCCTCCTCGACCTCTCAGCTGCCTTTGACACTGTGGACCACCCCCTTCTCCTCCACACGTTATCTGACCTTGGATTCACAGACTCCGTCCTCTCCTGGTTCTCCTCTTATCTCTCCGGTCGTTCTTTCTCAGTCTCTTTTGCAGGCTCCTCCTCCCCCTCCCATCCTCTTACTGTGGGGGTTCCCCAAGGTTCAGTGCTTGGTCCCCTTCTGTTCTCAATATACACTCACTCCCTTGGTGACCTCATTCGCTCCCACGGCTTCAACTATCATCTCTACGCTGATGACACCCAGATCTACATCTCTGCCCCTGCTCTCTCCCCTTCTCTCCAGGCTCGCATCTCCTCCTGCCTTCAGGACATCTCCATCTGGATGTCCGCCCGCCACCTAAAGCTCAACATGTCGAAGACTGAGCTCCTTGTCTTCCCTCCCAAACCTTGTCCTCTCCCTGACTTTCCCATCTCTGTTGACGGCACTACCATCCTTCCCGTCTCACAAGCCCGCAACCTTGGTGTCATCCTCGACTCCGCTCTCTCATTCACCCCTCACATCCAAGCCGTCACCAAAACCTGCCGGTCTCAGCTCCGCAACATTGCCAAGATCCGCCCTTTCCTCTCCATCCAAACTGCTACCCTGCTAATTCAAGCTCTCATCCTATCCCGTCTGGACTACTGCACCAGCCTTCTCTCTGATCTCCCATCCTCGTGTCTCTCTCCACTTCAATCCATACTTCATGCTGCTGCCCGGATTATCTTTGTCCAGAAACGCTCTGGGCATATTACTCCCCTCCTCAAAAATCTCCAGTGGCTACCAATCAATCTGCACATCAGGCAGAAACTCCTCCCCCTGGGCTTCAAGGCTGTCCATCCCCTCGCCCCCTCCTACCTCACCTCCCTTCTCTCCTTCTACAGCCCAGCCGGCAACGTCCGTTTCTCCACCGCTGATGTCCTCACCGTACCTTGTTCTCGCCTGTCCCGCCGTCGACCCCCGGCCCACGTCATCCCCCGGGCCTGGAATGCCCTCCCTCTGCCCATCCGCCAAGCTAGCTCTCTTCCTCCCTTCAAGGCCCTGCTGAGAGCTCACCTCCTCCTGGAGGCCTTCCCAGACTGAGCCCCTTCCTTCCTCTCCCCCTCGTCCCTCTCTCCATCCCCCCATCTTACCTCCTTCCCTTCCCCACAGCACCTGTATATATGTATATATGGTTGTACATATTTATTACTCTATTTATTTATTTATTTATTTATCTTACTTGTACATTTCTATCCTATTAATTTTATTTTGTTGGTATGTTTGGTTCTGTTCTCTGCCTCCCCCTTTTAGACTGTGAGCCCACTGTTGGGTAGGGACTGTCTCTATGTGTTGCCAATTTGTACTTCCCAAGCGCTTAGTACAGTGCTCTGCACATAGTAAGCACTCAATAAATACGATTGATTGATTGATTGATTGATAGTAAGCAGCATGACCTAGTGGAAAGAGCCCAGACCTGGAACTCAGAGGACCTGAGTTCTATTCATTCATTCATTAATTCAATCGTATTTATTGAGCACTTACTGCGTGCCGAGCACTGTACTAAACGCTTGGGAAGTACAAGTTGGCAACATATAAAGACGGTCCCTACACAACATTGGGCTCACAGTCTAGAAGAGGGAGACAGAGAACAAAACAAAACATATTAACAGAATAAAATAAATATGTACAAGTAAAATAAATAAATAAATATGCTACTTGCTGGCTGTTTGACCTTGATCTTAACTTCTCTGTGCCTATTTCCTCATCTGTAAAATGGGTATTAAATCCTACTCTCTCCTATTTAGACAGAGTCCCCTGTGGCACAGGGGCTGTGTCTGATCTGATGATCTTGCATCTACCTCAGCACTCAGTACAGTGCTTGGCACATCATAAGGGCTTAAACATATCACAATTATTATCAGTCTTTGCAACCCTGCTTTTGAAAATGTGTAGCAAATCAGAGGACAGGGCAGTACTCTTTAAATATGACATGGCAATGCCATTTATCTAACAGCCAAGACATGATTCTCAGGAATCTGCCCGCAGTGCAAAGAGGAAGAGGTTTTCTGATTTAGCTCCAGTTTCAAGAGTTGAAAACTGATTGCTCATTCTGAGATGAAACTCCCGCTCATCACACAGATTCTTCTGTGGCCTAGACACGGATTTAGGACTGGATTGAGGCTGGTGCTTGTATCAATCTGCTTTCTGTATATAATAACACCTTATGGACTTTTTTTCCTCAGGAACAAAGACAGGAGGGCTTAACCTTTCTGCAGCGTGAATATTGGAAGCTGTATCACAGATTACAAACCGTAATAGACACCTGGGTAAAGCCCTACAGAGGATTATGTCTGGGAATCTCAAACTGGCCGAGGGCACAGAGGTCAAGCAGGCCAAGAGTCTGAGTTGAAGCCAAATTCATTCTCTAACCATGAGGAGCAGAAACAGATTTCTAGTCATCGGCCTCCAAGTTCTTAGCCTGGGTATGCTAGACAAGAAAAATATAAATAAAATCAAGCAAAGCTTTTTGATAGGGGCAGTAATAAAATGTTTTATTATAGGAATACTATGGAAAATGGTAAAATTGGTTTTTTCCCCAAATGGCCAAAGTAAGATAAATATGCTGGTCCACTAGTGTGCTTTGTGGAGGAAAAAAAATAAACCGACGAGAAAAGGGCTAAATAATGGTATTAAACTGTTAATACCCTAAATCTGAAACTAAAGTTGTGCTGTGGAAGCTGGATCTCCTATGTCCCTGATCCTCTTAAGTGAGAATCCTCTGGAGCTTTTGATGAGGACCGTGGATTCTGAATTCTTACATCCACCTTGCTTCTCCTACACAATATGTCTCCTTACCTATTCCTCCCCAACACTGACTGAAGAACACATTTCTAAAAGTCAGATGTTTAAATGAGTATGCAATCTACAGACTACAAAATATGCTTTGCTAAATTGAACTTTTACTTGAAGGTGACAGATTTGAAATCTCAGCTTGGAATAGAACTTTCCCAAATTTGCATTTTCCTGGATGAAATTCACCTGTTGTTTTCCTGGGTCACTTTTTTTCCCTATTTTTCAGACTTTCACAGATCCTGAACTGAATCCATCCCCTTCTCTCTAAATTTTCTCACCCCCTTCATCTTTTTCCTCAGCTTTGTGCTTTTCCTGACCTACTAGTCAAGTGGCCCATTTTGCAATCTCAGCATTCTCTGCTAGTATAACCCCAAGCATTATTACCATCTTCATCAATATACTCTTCATAATTTAATCATATTTATTGAGTGCTTACTGTGTGCAGAGCACTGTACTAAGCACTTGGGAAGTACAAGTTGGCAACATATAGAGATGGTCCCTACCCAACAGTGGGCTCACAGTCTAGAAGATAATAATAGCAATTGAGATATTTAAGATCTTTCAATGTGCCCAGAACTGTATCCTTGCACCCTTGGGGTAGATTACAGGATAATCAGATCAGACACAGTTCCTGTCTGACATGGGACTAATAGTTCAAGGGGTTGGGGACAGTAAGTGCTCAATAAATATGATTGATTGATATGATATTTCATCCTCATTTTATAGGTGAGGCACACAGAAAGAAGTTAAGTGACTTGCCCAAGGTCACATAGTTGACAAGTGGTGGAGCTGAGACCAGAACCCAAGTCTCCATCATTATTGCTTTTTTGAACTCACAAGAGTCTTCTGGAGCTCTTCCCCCTAATTCTGTGTCTCCCAACTTCTAGCTTTTGGTACTGATAGGCAAATGTAATGTCAGTATAAAGGACCAGAAATAGGGCTAGTCTTTTTCTCTGAATCATGCAAGACAATTCTGAAGGAGCCCCGCCATTAGAAAGAGTATCAAATGTTCAGGATATGAACATGGTGTATCCCTCCATATACAAGTGAGATCTGGATTGGAGCTGCGTTTGTGCATTTCAGCAGCACATATACTAAAATTGGAATGATATGGAGAGGATTAGAATGGTCCCCATGCAGGCATGACACTCAAATTCATAAAGCATTCCATATTTTTTCAACTAAGACCCCAATCCCTAATTTATTTATATTAATGTCTGTCTCCCCTTCTAGACTGTAAGCTCATTGAGGGCAGGCAATGTGTCTATTGTTATATTGTACTCTCCCAAGCACTTATTACACTGCTCTGCACACAGGAAGTGCTCAATAAATACTAATGATGGGTTAAGTCCTGCATTGCCTATGCACTTCTGTCTGTTCCCCTTAAGCACTTTGATATTCATCCCTACCCCAGCCCCACAGCACATGCACCTATGTGTAATTAATTTCAATGTCTTCTCCCCCTTTAGTGTGTGATCTCAGTGATCATCTATACCTACTCTTTTGTGTTATATTCTTCCAAGAGCTTAGTTCCGGGCACACAGTAAACGCTCAATAAATACCACTGACGAAGTGCTCAATAAATAGAATTGCTAGAGACAGATTCAATTTATAGCCCAGATATGCCAAGAATGCTTCCTGGGTGAGTGGCTGCCCTCCTACCACTCTTCCCACTCTCACTCCCTTCATTCTTCTTCTTGCCAGTTAGCTTCTTTCTCCAAAGTTCCCCGCCACTCTGGCCCCAGGACCTACCACTCCAAATCTTTCAGTGCATCACTCCCTGGGGCCACTTCAGTGCGCACAACTAACTCAGATAACACCCCACCTTTTGTTCAAATTTAATAGACAATTTAAGCTTTAAAATACAATGATTTAAAGCTTCCATTGACTTCGCTGATTTTTCAAAAGATCTAGGCCTGCTTCTATTTTCCAGGATAGTAGGATCTAGGGTGGTCTTGCTGAGACTGAGATGCCTAAACCCCACTACTGTGCACTTGCAACACTGGCTACACTGCACATTGGCTAACCTCAGTGTCATTTCTGTTCCTCTGAGTTTCACCATCTTTTCTATGACAGACATCTCCTTTCTAATTGTTTTATAGCATGCCAGACTACCTGTTGAGGCCGTTTTCTGTTATTATGAGGCACAGGTTTTATTAACTAGATCATGCTGCTTCATTTAAGTACTTAGGAATTGCCAAGCACTCTGATAAGCACTGGATTAGATACAGTCCAATCAGAATCATTCAATCGCATTTATTGAGTACTTACCATATGCAGAGCACTCTACTAAGTACTTGGGAGAGTACAATATAACAAAGACATTTCCTGCCCACAAGGAGCTTACAGTCCAGAGTGGGAGACAGACATCAATACAAATAAATTAATAAATCTGATACAGTCCCTAGCTCACAGATACATGCACTTTACTCACAGTTTTCATGATGAAATTGATGCCATGTTGCTTTCCTTCAAGAATTCACAATGACTACTTAGTAGGAGGGAGAACAGGTATCCCCATTTCATAGCTGATGAAACTGAGGTACAGAGAAGTTAAGTGATTTGCTCAAGATTACACAGTAAGTGATTAGCAGAGCTAGGACTAGAACCCAGGTCCTTCTGACTCCCAGGTGCCTGCCTGGGATTAGGATATAAGGCAAGACAGAGATGCAGGGAGACTGATCTGGAGGCTAATTCCCCTCAGTGAATGTCTTGCATGAAATGCATTTCCCAGCTGCCTGCAATATGGGCTGGGTCTCCCTGGGAACAGGTGGTTGAGGGTGGAAACACTGTAGACAGCTGATAGTCACCACAGTAGAGTGAATGCCTGTTTCCTTTGCAACTGTAGTGGCTTGCAGTCACCACAAAGCAAATCTTCTCTATTGAAACTTAAAAACCGTTACTCATTCTTCAGACTACTTTCCCTCATTTGAGACAGGTCTAAGACCGAATAAAGCTTCTTGAGGCACAATTTTCAGTCTTAGAAAATCAACAATGGTGAGCAGAAGAATATACTTTGGCAGGCACATGATGGCTTCCAAGGCTGAATTAATTTCTTTCCTAAAAATTAAAAAAAATGCAATAACTCTGAACAATTAAATTGACTTTTTAAACATCTTTTTACTGTAATTTCAGGATTTTCTCAGAAAAAGTACAATGACATGAACCGATCCCAAATCTTTATTTCAGAGATCAGGATAGACAGATTCATTCCTATTTGAAAATGATCCTCCTGATAGACACATTTTACATTGGTGCATGTTTGCGTATGTGCTTTTATGTGTGACCATTAGTGATATGAACATAGGGTGACTGACAATCTCATACATTTGCCCGTTGTTAAACTACAGCATTGGCTACCTCAGTGTCATTTCTGTTTCTCTGTGTTTCACCATCTTTTCTACTATGACAGACATCTCCTTTCTAATTGTTTTATAGCTTGCCAGACTACCTTTTGTGGCTGTTTTCTGTTATTATCAGGCCCAGGTTTAATTAACTAGATCATGTTGCTTCATTTAAGTACTTAGGAATTGCCAAGCACTCTGATAAGCACTGGATTAGATACAGTACAATCAAAATCATTCAATCGCATTTATTGAGTACTTACCATATGCAGAGCACTCTACTAAGTGCTTGGGAGAGTACAATATAACAGATACATTTCCTGCCCACAGGGAGCTTACAGTCTAGAGCAGGAGACAGGCATCGATATAAATAAATAAATAAATCCAATACAGTCCCTAGCTCACAAGTATCTTGGAGAACAGGAATTTCAATCCCATTTTGCATATGAGGAAACTGAGGCATGGAAAAATTTAGCTCCTTGAGGGCAGGAAATGTGCATACCAAACCTAACGTACTTTGCCAAGTGCTTAGTAGGGTGCTCTTCATACAGTAAAAGCCCTGATTGATTGCCCTATTCACTAGGAATATAATGTCTTTTTGTGTATGCTTCCAGAGCACAGTCGAGGAATTTCAACCGTGTTCACAAGCTGTTGCAATGAAAGAGTTTTTCCTGAAGATCAGACACAGCATTTTGACATCAGATTCCTTATTGTATCCTCAGGCATTACTGCACAGAACAGGTTGAACACACCAAGCCCTAGCACCCATTCTGGCTTCTCTAATAATAGTAATTGTGGTAGTTAAGCATTTACTATGTTCCAAGGACAGTACTAATCACTGGAGGAGACACAAGGCAATCCGGTCAAACCCAGTTCCTGTTCCTTATGGGTCTTGCAATCTCAGGATGAGGGAGAATAGACATTTAAATACGATTGATTGATTTAATCCCCATTGTACAGATGAGGAAACTGAGGCCCAGAGAAGTTAAGGGACTTGCCCAAGGTCACACAGCAGTCAAGTGGAGTGCTGGGTTTAGAACAAGTCCGCTGACTCCGAGATTAGTAATCTTGTCATTAAGCTGTGCTGCTTGTCCACTAGTGATGGGAAAACGGCCAACTAAAAACTCAACAATTCTGGTGTGACCAGCCAGATCATTGTGGAATAATCTTAGAAAGTTGATTAACTTTTCAGGAGAACCTAACAGATTAGTAATTTCTAAAGCCCAGTTGGAATGCTTTCATAGGGTCTATGAACACTGTGCGTTAATGTGGGCCCTGTTCTCTGTACTTATACCTGACATCTAACCAAAAATATGACCACTGTGTCCAGCAATAATTGGTGTTGAAATTCTGGGTGGGCACAGTTGAAGTTTTAGAGTAAATGATCTGAGAGCACTCTAGCTAGGATCTTGCCTACATTGGAGAGCAGTGAGATGCCTTTGTAAAGTGCTCCGCACACAGTAAGTGCTCAGTAAAGACAATTGAATGAATGAATACCACTTTCCTCAGGCAGCCTCCTCCTCTTTCTCTTGAAAATGGTGACATTTTTGAAATCCTGTACCATGTCCTCAGCCTACTAGATGGTTGACAAGGAAATACCCTCATAGGTGATTAAGCATGCATCCCTCTCTCTCTCTCATCTCAGCAGGCAGATCATCAGGTCTGGGAGCTTGGCCATTCTTCCTGGCTCTGACTATGGTGTTGGACTGAAAGCCATGTCTTCCCGTGTTAATGATAATAATAATAGCATTTATTAAGTGCTTACTATGTGCAAAGCACTGTTCTAAGTGCTGGGGAGGTTACAGGGTGATCAGATTATCTCATGGGGGGCTCACAGTCTTAGTCCCCATTTTACAGACGAGGGAACTGAGGCCCAGAGAAGTTAAGTGACTTGCCCAAAGTCACACAGCTGACAATTGGCAGAGCCGGGATTTGAACCCATGACCTCTGACTCCAAAGCCCAGGCTCTTTCGACTGAGCCACTCTGCTTCAACTTAATGCTACTGGCCTGTTAACAAGCCTCAGTTGTGTTACCTCTTTGTGAGGAAATGCCTGTTAAACAGATCATTGAAGTGGGCTACAGCTCTGGGAGGCAGAGATCAACTGAAAACAGCCTGTCTCTCCAGTGTGGAGATCATGGCCCTAGTCCCAGCATTACCACTGGCTTGCTGTGCGTCAATCATATTTATTGAGCACTTACTGCATGCAGAGTACTGTACTAAGCACTTGGGAGAGTATGGCATAACAATGTAACCATCACATTCCCTGTCCATGAAAGCTTACAGTCCAACTTACAATGTCCTTATGCAAGTTGTTTCACCTGAGTCACAATTCCCACGTCTGTAAAATGGGAGTAATAATTCTATGCCTTCCTGTTTCAGAGGGGTGTTGTGTGGATAAAATGAGATTCATTGATAGGAACTTTGGAAAATAAAAGTATTAAAAAAATACATGGCATTACTATCTCCTTAGTATTTCCTTCTTGTTTGAGAGGAAGGTGCAGCCATCCTTTTCAGTAAGGCTGTGTTGGTGGGCAGTATTCATAGAAAGTCTTCAGAGAAGGCAGGAAAGAGGACTTGGTTTGGATTCTCTCTGCACACAAAGCCTTAAATTTCATTAGCATGTCAGGCACGTTTCTTACATTTCCCCATAGGATGAGATGCTGACCCTTTTAGCAACCCTTTTGTCAATGCTGTGAAGATCTACAAGGTATTGATAACACATTGCTTGTCTTCCTACAGATCATTAACATCGATAGCTATATAAATTAGGGCTAAATATCAGTAGGGTGCATTAACTGAATAGACATGTTGACTCACTGACCTTGACCATGCCAAATCTGATGGACTTAACTCTCTCTTAGTTCCCCTCAAACTCTTTCTTGCTGCGTACAGGAGCTCCAGGATTATCGTCTGCCATGGTCTCTCGTCTTCTCTCTTGCTCACTCCCTCCCTTCTGAGATTCCTTCCTCACTTCACATCCGACACTCCACTGCTCTCCCTATCTTCAAGAAACTTCTGAAATTGTAACTCCTCCAGGAAGCCTGTCCTGATTAATCTCTCATCTCCCCACCTTACCTACCTCCAATACTGCCATTTCAGAACTTGGTTTCTACCACTCCAGCCTTTTCTTGGCACTTAAAAACCTGCTTACTCGTCTCCCAGGCCTCATAGCACAAATGTACATAACTTTAAGCTCTGTTGCTTCCCACTACATTAAATTTATTTTAGTGTCTGTCTTCCCCCTCCAGATTGTAAACTACTTGAGAGTTGTGACATCAGCTAGCTCTACAGTGTACTCTCAAGCACTTAGTACAATGATGATGATGATGATGGCATTTGTTAAGCGCTTACTTACAAAGCACTGTTCTAAGCACTGGGGGATACATGTGGGGCTCACAGTCTTAATTCCCATTTTACAGTTAAGAGAACTGAGGCTCAGAGAAGTGAAGTGACTTGCCCAAGGTCACACAACAGACATGTGGCAGAGCCGGGTTTTGAACCCATGACCTCTGACTCCAAAGCCCGGGCTCTTTCCACTGAGCCACGCTGCTACAATGCTCTGCCTACAACAAGTGCACAATAAATATTGATTGATTGATGTGATTTTTATGGTATTTAAGTGCTTGCTATGTTTTAAGCACTGTTCTAAGCACTGGGAAGATACAAATTCATCAGGCTGGATACATGGGGCACACAGTTTAAGTGGGAGGGAGAACAGGCATTGAATCCTTATTTGGCAATTTAGGAAACAGGCACAGAGAAGTTGAGTAACTAGCCTAAGGTCACACAGCAAGGAAGAGGTAGAGCTGGGACTAAAGCTCAGGTCCTCTGGCTCCCAGTCTTTATCCACTAAGCCATGCTACTTCCAACAAGGCCTTTATCATTCAGAAATAAGCATTCACAGAAGGAATTGGGATGGGGAAAGCATGTTTTTGTGCAGGTTTCCCTGTGGGAAAAATCCAGGTTTAACCCAAATCTGCAGCATATAGTCTGTCATGGAAGGGTGTGGCACCATGTTTTCAGAGTGCCATCCATCTCTTTCCAAAGTCCTCCTGGGGAGCGAGAACAATCAGTTCTTTGGTCTGATTGAGGGTAGACTCTCAGAGGTGCATTTTCCTCATCCCATTTCTACTCCCCACTTACCTTGCAAAACCTGTTTTGAACAAACCCTGGACCTTGAGGTTCACTCACCTCTAAATCTCTGTACCTGAGGGGTTCTCTGCTACATGGCCTAGTGGAAAGAGCATGGGACTGAGAACTAGGAGACCTGAGTTCAAGTTCTGGTTCTGCCACTTGCCTGTGATTTAAATTTGTTCTGCAATTTAACTTCTCTGGGCCTAAGTGTCCTCATTTGCAAAATGGGGATAAAATATCTGCTTTCCCTCCCTTTTAGACTGTGTATGTCTATTATTTTTCCCTCAGCTCCTTTATGTTTTAAAACAAGTAATAGCTCTGTACATATATGTATACACAGATTGTTGCAAATGGAACTTTAGTCAATCAATGAATCAATTGTATTCATTGAGTGCTTACTGTATTCTGACCACCATGCTAAGCATTACAGTACAATTAGTAAAAATGATCCCTGCCCTCAAGAAATTTAGAATCCAGTGAGGAAGACAGACGCTGTCCTTTTTTTATTTCATGCTCTCTATGTATACATTAGAACTTGAAAGAGATTTGTAAGAGAAATAACTTTCTAAGAAAAGCAAGTAAAAGCTTCACTGATGTATAAAGACAAGAGAATATATGATCTTCCCTATCTGCTCCAGCTCATCCAGTTGTAATTACATAACCGGCTTTCCAACGTTGAAACATGAATACAGGGTAAAGTCCACAGAGCAGTTTTAATTAAAAGTTATTTTCCAAAGTAAACACAAACAGATTTAGCAAAAGGGCAGATGAAAATCTGAGGCCTCAATGTGGTGGAAACTTCATTTTCTGGGGGTTTACAGATCAATACATATTCATGAGAAGAGCAGAGCGCCCTTCTAATCAGCAACTTATCTGGGCACCCTGGTTCTGTCCAGAACTTCAGGATTTCCAAGTTGGCATGTGTTAGGCATCTATCTTTAAGGAGAAGCAACAACTCTGGGGAGTGAGAGGGACGAGGGAGATCAAGCTCCCTGTGGGCAGAGATCCTGTCTACTGTTTTGTAGTGTCTTCTCCCAAGGGCTTAGTACAGTGCTTGGCACAGGAAAAGTGCTCAATAAGTACAATTAATTGAGTGGATTCATCCGGGGCAAGGAGGAGTGACTGCAACTCCAACTCCTCAGGGACTCTCACACCATCTACGAAACCAAGACACAACATCCACTGTGATGATTAATTAAAACCACCTGTTGTGCATAAAGGCAGTGAGCAAATGCTAGGTGGAACCGAAGTAATAGCCTCGTTCAGAATAAAGCCTGGTAAACAGATCCTCTTCACAGCTTTCTCTGCCACCCTGGGAAGTGTGGGTAATGAGGAAATAGGCCTCTGAAATGCCTCTGCACAGTCCATAACGTTTTGCGGTTTGTGTTTCACTCGCTGGGCCATTACTACTTTGGGCAATTGATTGCCTTCTACATCTTGGCCTCTGGCATATTGGAGACAAAAGATGACTTTTTAAACAGGTGTTGATGCACTGACAGTCTCTTAAGAACTAATTCTAACCATGTGTTTGAAACCATAAACCTTCCAAATCAACCTTGGCTTCAGGCTAACCCAAATTTAATGTGTGGTGGGCTCCTTCACCCTGTGCAGGTGATTGGAGCCTCCTCATGGGTATCAGTGGGAATCCTGCAAGTGCCTCAAATGAACGAGGACTCACCATAACCAGAAAAAGTGAATTGAGCTGAAAGGAGGGTTTTTCCTAAAATTTCTAGGATGTTCATTGCTGTGCAAAGAGAAAAATCATGTGGTTTTTTTCCTCCCCCTGTGCTGGCCACCTGACACTTCTGTCCCTGATAAAAAATTCGTGAATACTTTATACAAATTTGATCTTGGGATTTAAACTTTGTCATACAGAATGTTTTTTGAGTTTGGCTGAGGAAAGTTAAGGACTTGTCAATAGCCACAAACTAAAATTCCTGTAATAATACCTTTTATCCCCAAAGTGCTCTCACATTATTTAATTTTGCCCTCACAGCAATCCTCTGAGGAGGCAGAAAGGCATGTACTATTATCCCCATTTTGTGGAAGAGGAAAATGAGTTAGACTCAGGTTAAAAGACTTGTCCAAGGTCACTGCAGGCTAGTGGCATTACTGAAAATCAAACCCAGTCTTCTGGCTTCTAGACTGGTGCTCTTGCATTTCACCACACTGTGGAGGCTGGCAGGAAAGAAAACTCCACAACCCCAAGAAAGCAAATCCCCAGCAATTACAAAGGCCTGTGTGTAGTTTGGAGCACAACCCTGTCCCAAATTCCCTCTCATTCCATCCTTCCACCAATTTATACAATCCTATTTGCTTGCCTAAATGTGCAGCAGCAACGAATATTTGTCCCCATACTCTCCATAAACCAGAAAAGTGAGGTTACTGGATATAAATTACAGAGCGACAATGAGCAAGAAGACACGCAATTCTCCACAGTGTTCATTAAATGTTGCTGGTGACAAGATTCTGTCATCTTTAATTTACTAATTTTCCCAGGATGGTTCCTGCTCACCCAGCAGGTGACTTGAAGACCATTCAGAAGGATTTGTGAGTGGTGGTAGGAATGAAGGGAGGTGTTTTTCCAAACACAACATTAGAACAGGCCGGGAGGTGACAAACCGGATCACGTCCCTCATATTTTGCTCAGATGATTACCATTAAATTAGCAAGGTGACCCCCAAAATGACGGCCCAGCCCAATATCCTCAGCAAACTGTAAACTGTCAAGTGCAGCTGGCACAATTGCTGTGCCAGCAGATTAATGATGAATAAGAGACTTAAGGGTAGCCTCCAGGCACCCCTGAATACACAGGGAAAAATATACATAGCTTCCCCCCATCCCAGAGGACTCAGCCTTGAAGCTCATTCAAAGCAAACCTCCCATATTAAGGAGTTGCTGTTAGCCCCCTTCTATCCTCTTCACAAGTAGTGTGATTTATTTCTCTCCTTCTAGAAGGAAGAGCTGACATTTATTTTTTTATAGTTAATTCTGTTGCTAATTCCATGGAGAAGAAAAACACCACACAGCCAGATGAATAATAGAAGAAAAACAAAAAGGTAAAAGAAGATCCTTGTTTCTTTGAGGATGTTTGGATGTGCTGATGGCCCATCCTGTATCCCTGAACATCATTCACTGAGCCGTGGGACACAGATGACGTTAGACTTGTGGATTTCTGGCAAAAAACCCTCATATTTCTCGATTATCAGCACCAACCCCTAACTAGTATTGTTCTTGACAATTTCTGACCCACTCCTCTGCTGCCAGGGTGTCTGCTGCCATCTTTAATAAGCTTTAGAGCTACTGGATTAGCACTGAATGTCAAGCACTACAATTAGAATTGCTGATGTTATGCAGAAACACTGTTTTAATATAAAAAAATCTGCCTTATTATTGCCATAGAATTCTAGACTCCGTTCTGTTGTATTTGATCATTCTTTGTCACATTTTTTTACATCAGCTTGCCCGTATATGAATGTAAGTCTTTTTGAGAGATAGTGAAAATAAATAAAAATGACAATGGTAAGTGAAATCTAATTTTCTTTCACTTCTCTAAAGAGAAGTAGGTTGCTTGGCTTATAAGAAAAAGGAACTAATCACCAAGAACTACAGAATCCTGAAGAAGGGAGGACACTAATTTGAACATCGCACTACAAATGAGCCCAGTTTGTTAGCATGTGCAATAGCTCAGCTTCCTGATTTACAAAATACAGAGGGTAAGGAGAGGAGGAAAGTTACTTCCATAGCCTACTGTCCTAGATATTGATATGGAATTTTATGACAAGAAAGACTGAGGAGTATTTTGGGGTGGTGAGAATTAACAAACAAAAACCGAAGATAGTAGCTTCTGACATGGCTCATGTCACTCAGTCTTTCCTTCTGACAATACCTCACTCTTGATTCTCCTGCTTTTTTAATGGTATTTGTTAAGTGTTTATCATGTGCCAAGCACTGTCCTAAGCACAACTGTAGATGCAGGGTTATCAGGTTGGACAAGGTCCTTGTCACGCATTAGGCTCACAGTCTTGGTAGGAGGGAGTAGGATTTAGTCCCCATTTTACCGATGAGGTATCTGAGGCACAGAGAAGTTAAGTCATTTGCCCAAAATCACACAGCAAGAAAGTAGCAGAGCCACTGATCCTCTGATTCACAGGTCTGTGCTCTTTCCATTTGCCATGCTGCTTCTCTACGCTATGCTGCTTCCGAACCTTGCTTACACCATTCCCCCAACCTGGAACTTCCTCCCATTTAAAATCTGCCAAATTCCTGCCCACACCTGGGAGACTACCATCTCCACTGCCTTCTGAGACTTAAGGAGAGTGTCAAGCTCGGGGCTCTACATCATCTTGGAGAAATAAACTGCGAAGCTGAAGTGTCTAAGTGGGATGAGGTCAGAAGACATTCACCAGGCACGTTTTATTGGGTGATTTAATGGTGGTTACATATTCAGTGTGCCGGGGGAGTGATCAGTTGGCCAGTTTCTGTGAAAGCCAAACTAACCGCACACTGAAAAATGATGATTTATTGCTGAAGAGTCAGAGCGATTAGTCTAGTCCTCAGCCAGGCCACATGGGTTCATAAAGTTTAACGCAATTTTTTTAGAGGCTGCTTCTCGGAAACCAGAAGATGAATGGAGCGAATGTTGCTCAATTCTAAACAGAGGACAAGTCTGCTGTTCACCACATTTTCTTTTTACCCCTGCATTTTGGAAATTATGCCTTATGCTCTCGTACTGTTTCATTCTTTCATGAAAATATTATAGAAAATAAAAGCTGATGATTATTAATTTAGACTCGAGGTTGCTTCTTAGAGGGGTTGGTTTATTTATAAGTGAAAACTTAAAAGCTCTCTGAGCAAAAACCAAACTAAACACAGGCTTCCATTTTTAAGCCCTATAAATTAGATATGCTCTTTCCTGCTCAACAAATTTTATGGTGTCCTTTCCTTGCAAAATATGCGGCCTCAACAATTTGTTTAATGTGATCTTCTGATAGAGTCATTAACCTTTAAGAGCCAGTAAACTCCGGTGGTAATGAAACTATTTTTTAAAGACAGTGAGGGAGGTCTGGGCTTATTCCAAACCACATATGAAATAACTCCTGAATTAACACCTGTGAATGGGTAAAGCACAGCACTCACAAAATTTATATATGTAGAATTCTCACGTTTTAATCTCAGGTGATCTTGAGTAAGGCTATAGTTGTCCCTGGAAGTTTTTGGCTTCGAAAGCAGTGTCAGTTCAAGTTGGTAACTTTCTTTGGTGAATTTTCCCACAAGAATTCAAAATCAGTTCTAGGTGCCTTTATATAAGGTTGAACTGTGGGATCCTTGGGACAGGATGCAGGAGAAAGGTTTCCCCAGGTTGGGATGCAGAGCTTACAATCCCTGAGAAGTGTATTTCCTATCCCGTACTGGGGGGGAAATGACTATGTGGGTCAGCAGTAGTTTCAATTTGGGATCTTGTTATTATGTTTTCTTTTGTTGTCTGTCTCCCCCTTCTAGAATGAGAGCCCGCTGTTGGGTAGGGACTGTCTCTATATGTTGCCAACTTGTACTTCCCAAGCACTTAGTACAGTGCTCTGCACACAGTAAGCGCTCAATAAATACGATTGAATGAATGAATGAATGAATGAATCTGAAGACCCTGAGGGAAGGAATCAGAGGAGTGGAAGCTGAAACCCAGGATTCCCTGAGAGACTGGCCTGGAGGAATGTGTATACCAGAGCACTCACAGAGAGCCAAGCAAATCCTCCAGTAACCTGCCATCTGGCATCGCCATTCACAGGGCCCTGCTCCCGGAGTGCTTTGGGCACAGCACCCGAGAGCCTCTCTTTCTCCATCCCAGAGATAAGCACATCCATGCATGATTTCTGCCTTCCCACTGAGACATCTAGACCCTCAGCCTCCTCCTCCACTGGCCAGCCAGGCTGCCTCCCCAGCATCCCTCACCAGCTCTCCTCCACATTACCGAGGAAGCTCCATCCCCACTTTCCCCACACCAACAGGGTGAAAAAGAAGGAGTCACAGCATGGCGCTGCCTCTGCAAAACCTTGAGAAGACTATAGCAGCTGCTGCTGTAGCAGTCATTAAGGCTGTGGTTGTGACTGGGGACTCTGAGCCATGAGGAGTCTGAAATCCTGCTCCTCTAGCCATGGTACCCTACTGATCTTTGTTTTTTTATTTTTATGTTGTCATTGTTTTCTCTCATCTCTCCTTTGTGTCTTTCTCCAGTCAGCCCCTCTCTCCCATTTCATTTTTACATTAAAAGCATTCTGAAGACCAGGGGACCTGTCTAATAGAGAAGCAGCGTGGCTCAGTGGAAAGAGCACAGGCTTTGGAGTCAGAGGTCTTGGGTTCAAATCCCGGCTCCGCCAATTGTCAGCTGTGTGACTTTGGGCAAGTCACTTAACTTCTCTGGGCCTCAGTTACCTCATCTGGAAAATGGGGATTAAGACTGGGAGCCCCCTTTGGAACAACTTGATCACCTTGTAACCTCCCCAGCACTTAGAACAGTGTTTTGAACAAAGTGCTTAATAAATGCCATCATTATTATTATATTAATTCCCACCTGGTTATTCCTTCCCAGCAGTTAATGCACTGCTCTGCTCACAGTCAGTTCTTAAAAAATACTATTACCATTACTAATATTACTACTATGTAAAGGTGAAAAAAGATACACTGCCCCAGTAGAATACTGTCAATTGGTCAATCCATCAGTGATATTTATTGAGGACTTACTGTGTGCAGAGCACTTTACTAAGTAGTTGGGAGAATATAGTACAATAGAGTTGGTAGACATGATTCCTGCCCACAAGGAGGTTACAGTCTGAAGGAGCCTGTCAACTCAAAAAAGATTCAAGCCATGAAACATATACTTCAGAAAGGTGGGAAGAATGAAACCAACTTAAATCCCCTGCAGGAAGGATAGCTGGTGTCAAAAAAAAATCACAGTCATAGATCACCAAAATGTTGAGAAGCCAGTCAGTTCTTGATCCACTTCTATTCTTGATCTATACTCACTCCCTTGATGACCTCATTTGCTCCCACAGCTTCAACTATCATCTCGACGTGGATGATACTCAAATTTACATCTCCTCCCCTGTTCTCTCTCCCTCCCTCCAGGCTTACATCTCCTCCTGCCTTCAGGACATCTCCACCTGGATGTCTGCACACGACCTAAAACTCAACATATACAAGATCGAGCTCCTTATCATCCCTCTCAAACCGGGTCCTCTCCCTGACTTTCCCGTCACTGTGGACAGCACTACCATCCTTTCTGTCTCACAGGCCCGCAAACTTGGTGTCATCCTTGACTCCGCTCTCTCATTCACCCCACATATCCAATTCATCACCAAAACGTGCTGGTCTCATCTTCACAACATCGCCAAGATCTGCTCTTTACTCTCCAACCAAACTGCTTCCTTGTTAGTACAATCACTCATCATATCCTGACAGGATTACTACATCAGCATCTTTTCTGATCTCCCAACCTACTGTCTTTCCCCACTTCACTCTATCGTTCACTCTGCTGCTCAGATTATCTTTCTACAGAAATGCTCTGGGCATGTCACCCCCTCCTCAAAAATCTCCAGTGGTTGCCTACCAACCTTCAAATCAAGCAAAAACTCATCACTCTAGGCTTCAAAGATCTCCATCACCTTGTCCCCTCCTACCTCACATCCCTTCTCACCTACTACAGCCCAGCCCTCACACTCCACTCCTCACTCACCTCCTCACTGTGCCTCGTTCTCACCTGTCCCACCATCAACCCCTGGCCCACATCCTACCTCTGGCCTGGAATGCCCTCCTTCCTCACATCCGCCAAACTAGCATACTTCCCCCCTACAAAGCCCTACTTAAAGCTTACCTCCTCCATGAGGCCTTTCTAGACTGAGCCCCCCTTTTCCTCTGCTTCTCCTTCCCTCCCCATCACCCCTATTCCCTCCCTCTGATCTACCCCCTGTTCCACAGCACTTATAAGTACCTACTTATTATTCTATTTATTTTATTAATAATGTATATCTATAATTCTATTTTTTTTACATCAATACTACTGATGCCTGTCCACTTGCTTTGCTTTGTTTTATTGTCTGTCTCCTCCCTTCTAGACTGTGAGCCTGTTGGGTAGGGATTGTCTCTATTTGTTGCCAAATTGCACTTAGGGATTTTCTCTGTTGCCTAATTGTACTTTCCAAGTGCTTAGTATAGTGCTCTGCACACAGTAAGCACTCAATAAATACGATTGAATGAGTGAATGAATGCAGCCTTTGCTCTACATAGATGCAAACAGTCACTCAGAGCAGTTGATTGTCCACCCTTCCTTACATATCCCTGTGGTGGAGATGGCTCAACTTCTGTAATTAATCTGATCTGAGTTTTATCACCACAAGAGTTAATAAGCTCTTCCAGAAGCCCAACCAAACTCTCTTTGGCTTTAATAATGTAAGCCTGTTCCATTTATTCTATCCTGTAAAGACATCAAGGACAGCGGTCAGCATCTATCTCATAAATATCTTTCAGAAACCTGAAGGCAGTCATTAAATCACCCCTTAGTCTTATCTTCTTCAAACTGAACCACCCCAATTTCTTAAAACTCCCCTCAGAGGTCTGTTTTCCATTCCCTTAACCATGTTTATCACTTTTCTGTACACTCGCCAGTTTACCATGGCTCAGTGGAAAAAGCACGGGCTTTGGAGTCAGAGGTCATGGGTTCAAATCCCAACTCCATGAACTGTCAGCTGTATGACTTTGGGCAAGTCACTTAACTTCTCTGTGTCTCAGTTACCGCATATGTAAAATGGGGATTAAAACTGTGAGCCCCCCAGGACAACCTGATCACTTTGTAACCTTCCCAGTGCTTAGAACAGTGTGTTACACATAGTAAGCCCTTAACAAATACCATCATTATTATTATTATTATTACCCAATCAATGAATCAATAGTATTTACTGAGCACTTATGCTGTGGAGAGCAATGCATTAAGCAATTGGGAGAGTTAAAGAAAATAAGTAGACTCAATCCCTACCCCAAGGAGTTTACAATCTAGAGGGGCAAATGAAATGTGATGAGACTTTTAAAATGTCGTGGCCAAAATGGAACAAAATATTCTAGAAAGGACCAGACAATGGGAAGAGAGTGAGGGTTTTTTTAATGTTATGTAATTCAGTACCATGGAGTTATTTTTAAAATTGCATATTTTAAAAACAGACTGACATATTCAGCTCCTGGTCCATCAACTAAGGCCTCTCAGTCTCTTTCTGCTGCACTTGTGCCTAACTTGTGTGTATATGTTTTGGCTTTTTCTTCCTAAGAATACTGCTTTGTCTTTCTGCCTACCACATTTCATCTATTCTTGGAGATACCTTTCCCTAGTCTATTAAAATCACCTTGAGTTTTATTCCCATGTTTCCTAGTGTTAGCAAACCTATCCAATTTTGCATCATCTGCAAATCCCATAAGCATATTCACAATTTCTACCCTCTGGTGATCAATGAAGATACTGAAGATAAGTGGACCCATGACTGACCCTTTTGGGATATAACCACTCCCCAGTTGATAGACCTTTTCATAACATGGACAGGGAGTTTATTACTGAAGTATTTCAAGTTGGGAGGAATTTGCCTTTCTTGTCATGAGGAACGGCTGTTTAGCTCCTGTTTACTTTTTGCTCATTCCCTAGCTACTGCTTTATTCCCTGGTCTCTTACTCCTGAATATACTACTTCAGGGACAAGAGTTAGTGTTCCTTTGCTCTCCATCCAAACCACTACCTTGCTGGTTCAATCTCTCATCCTTTCCAAACTGGATTACTGCATCAGCCTCCTCTCTGATCTCCCATCCATCCTCCTGTCTCTCCCCACTTCAGTCTATACTTCACGCTGCTGCACTGATCATCTTTGTGCAGAAACTCTCTGGGCATGTTACTCCCTTCCTCAAAAATCTCCAGTGGCTACCAGTCAACCTAAGCATCAAGCAAAAACTCCTCACTCTCAGCTTCAAGGCTGTCCATCACCTCGGCCCCTCCTACCTCACCTCCCTTCTCTCCTTCTACAGCCCAACCCACACCCTCCACTCCTCTACCGCTAACCTCCTCACTGTGCCTCATTCTCGCCTGTCCCGCTGTAGACCCCCAGCCCACATCCTCCCCCTGGCCTGGAATGCCATCCCTACGCCAAGCTAGCTCTCAACCTCCTTCTCCTACTGAGAAGTCACCTCCTCCAGGAGACCTTCCCAGACTGAGCCCCCTTTTTCCTCTCCTCCTCATCCCCCCCACCATATCTCCTTCCCCTCCCCACAGCACCTGTATATATGTTTGTACAGATTTATTACTCTATTTATTTTACTTGTACATATTTACTATTCTATTTTTGTTAATGATGTGCATCTAGCTTTACTTCCCTTTATTCTGATGACTTGACACCTGTCCACATGTTTTGTTGTCTGTCTCCCATTTCTAGACTGTGAGCCCGTTGTTGGGTAGGGACCATCTCTATATGTTGCCAACTTATACTTCTCAAGTGTTTAGTTCAGTGCTCTGCACGCAGCAAGTGCTCAATACATGTGATTGAATGAATGAATGCTCCTTGGTACGTGAATGGTAGTATAAATGGCCTACAATGAGGTCCAGGAGTGAAGCAGAGAAGATGACTGATTAAGAGTGAGAGATGACTTGTCCTGCTTCCATCAACTTGTGCCTTGGTGCTCACTCAGATATCATCTCCCTGCCCAGATATCCATCAGTCCCTTCCTGTCCTGGGGCTGCAAGCTACTGGGGCACCTGGATGACTCCTAGCCAAGACACGGACTTCATCCAAAAATCTCTGGAGTGAAAAGAAAGTTTGAGGAGAGAAAAGAATATCTTACAACCTCCTACAAATCTTAATTGGATTCTTTTGCTCAGAAATAGGGAACTATTGATCTTTGCTTCTTTTCGGTTTTGGTGCGAAACAGGCAATTATGTTACCAACTTATACTTCCCAAGCACTTAGTACAGTGCTCTGTGCACAGTAAGTGCTCATTAAATAGGATAAAAAATTGCACTAACAGTGATGTAAGTGACTCTGCTCAGTCATGATTAAGTATTTATGATGTCTTCGATTGGTTGTGTATCACAAATGATTTTACTAATAGTTTAAGTGCTTCCTACTTGACTATCCTAAACTGCTTACAGCATTTACACTTAATGGTCTTATTATGTAATAATGGTGCTCGTTTTTAATGCTACAGTGCTCAGAGTTGAACTGATGCATGTTTCTCATCATGTTTTAAAGATTATTTGCAACGAAGCCTAGGGGGCACCTTTAAATCAATGCTTTGACTAGGAGATCACCTCTTGAGTAAATATAAAACTGGTATCATTCAAGGCCACTGCAGTAATGTCCAAACCATCCTTGAAGTGGGAATGTGGTCCCAGTTGGAAGAAGGAGAGAGGAGAAGCTCAGGATAGGGGGACCCTCTGTACTTTTCAGTTTTTCTGAAAATGACACTCCATCCCTGGAAAAGATATCTCAGGCCCTACAGCACAACCTGAATTCAGTTCTGCTCTGGAATTCCATTCAGTGTAAATTCCCTAAGTAGCTTGCACTTGAACATGCCCAGGAAAGTGTAGAGCAAGGTGAGGAATGAGTCCAGCTGACTCATGTAGGCTGCAGTATGACCAACGCAGGGAAAGAGCAGAATCTCCACACTCGAGATGCCAAGTCAACATCTAGCGTGGCCTAGTGAGAAGAGTGCAAGACTGGAAGTCAGAAGACCTGGGGTCTAATCCCAGCCCCACCACTTCCTGCTTTTTGATCCTAAGCTCAGTTTCCTCACCTGTAAAATGGGAATCAAATACCTGCTCTTCTACTTCTTTAGACTGTGGGTCTTAGGTAGGACAGGGACCCTGTCTGATCTAATTGCATTGTACCTATCCCAACACTTAGCACAGTGTTTGGCTTATAGTAAGCACTTAACACCTTCTCAGGATCATACCTGGAGAGTTTCCAGTACTTTACCATTTTCAGCTATAGGAGGGAAAGACAAGCAGAGACATACCCATTCCATTTCTAGCTTGGGCATTGGTTAGCAAGTGGAAGGCAATCTGCAACAAGTCAAAGCTCACCGGTGCTGGGCAGCAACAGCATGGGAGAGAGCAGAGGGCTGAGATTCAAGTTGACTGCACAGAAGAAGGTGACAGTAAACCACTTCTGTATTTTAACCAAAAAACCCTCTATGGGTACACTACACTACTATGTGAAGAGCACTGTACTGTTCGGGAAAATACAATAAAATAATTAACAGTGACATTCCCTGCCCACAAGAAGCTTACAGTTGAGAGAGAGAGAGAGAGAGAGAAAAATAGGGATCAATACAAATTAATAAAGTTACAGATATGTACATAAGTGTTTTGGGGCTGGGAAAAGGGAAGAGCAAAGGGAACAAGTCAGGATGATGCAGAAGACAGTGGGAGATGAAAAGTGGGGCTTAGTCTGGGAAGGCCTCTTGGAGGAGATGTGCCTTCAATAAGGCTTTGAAGAGGTGGAGAGTAATTATCTGTCCGATTTGAGGAGGGAAGACATTCCAGACCAGAGGCAGGACACGGGCTAGGGGTCAGCATCAGGGGTGAGACAGATGAGATCAAGGCACAGTGACAAGGTAAGGACTAGAGGAGTGAATTCTGGCAGATATGTCCATGGAATCATTATGGGTAGGAAATGACGACAACATAAGACTGGACAAGACAACCACTTAATAAATACCATGGTTAGCATAATTAAGGATAGCTTGCAAGGACATATCTTTCATACAAAACTATATTTCCACATTCCCCCATCACATTTAAAAATGAATATGTTAAAAAAACTGCATCACCATCATGTCACAGGGGCATTCTGACCAGCAGATCTGAGCTTGACACTATGAACCATTGTATTTTAAGCAGGCTATAAATATGCCCAAATGAGGTCTCCCTTCTATACATTTCCCTCCTTTCACTGATGCCGTTTTTATTCCATGCATTTAAAAGACATCGGATGCCCTAGATTTTATAGCCATAATGTGTATTCATGAGCCAAACCCATTGAGACTGCTCAGCTGAAAAAGTCCTACTGCTGATGTAACTGATGTTTACAGCCCAGCATAGGTACAGAGACCTAAAGCTAAAGATGGAGAAACAGGTGTTTGCCCTGTGTCAACAGAGAAAATTGTATTTTTGCTTGTGAAATGCTAATGTGGTAATGCTTATTCTTTACTCTATCATCTATTGTTAATTAAAATAGCAGTCCATTGCAGAACAGCTGTCACAATAGAGTGCATAATTATTATCTGTTTGATATTTTAATTAAGTTATCATGCAGGCTGTTGGTCTGCAGGTCTGGTTTATTAGAGATATTTGGAGTCTGCCAGCCACTACCTTCTTTTTGTTTTAAATACAACCTCTGAAACGTGGCATTAAATATTCATTAGCTGAGTCTAGAATAAAATGGCAAAACAGCCTTGGGCTGTTATAAACAAAAGTAATAAATGCATTAAGAAGACAGATTAGTTTAGGCCTATTGGTTTCTGACTGGTTTCATATGATAGTAAAATTTATCATCCTAACTGGAGAAAATTTAGAATGATTTATGTAATACAGAGACAGAAATCCAGGATTTCGGCTTGAAAGACAAAAGTTATTGCAACTCAAGGGTTTCTGGAGTTGGTGTTTCAGACTTTATTATCCTAATGGATTGGTCCCAAAAGTCATAGTCCACTACACTTAAAGAAGCTCTCCCAGAAAAAATTATGAAGCACTCAGTGATTAAAAAAAAAACCACCAAACAGTTCCCCACTGTCTCTTATGGTTTTTGATGGTTTGACTTCCTATATGGTTAATAACCTTATTATCAGAATTGTCCCACAAGTCTACATAATATAAGAACAGATTAGCAGTATTGTTCCTGAAATAGATGCTAGGATAGAAGCTTTTTACAAGGAACCTAAAATATATGTCTAACCTCCCTATGATAGAAAGGATAAGTAGTCTGCTTGGAGAGATCCATTAATACTCTGAGTACTATGATCCTTTCAGGAAATTGCCATTTCCACCCACTCAATGGAACCCTAATGGCCTGAGAGTGATATAGCCTCTCCAAAAAGGCAGAGGTTGATTCCCTTAAACTCAGAAGGCATAGGCCTGTGTCACTGGGAGATGGCAGGCATGACATATTAGGCGAATGAAGTCCTAGTGGAGTCCCTAGCTTAGAATGCTATGTACAGGCAGGATAAAGTAGGATTCCCCTTCCTTAGAAATCATGCTAAAAGCCACCTTGTAGGCTGTGAGGCTTGAAGGATTTTTTTTTTTTTTGAATTAGTGGTGGATGTAGGTTTTGCCACTGATTATTTGAGTTTGGGGTCAGGACATACCAAACAGGTTATTTTGCTATGCTGAATGTGTTTGGATGCAGTATGGCTGTTTACTTGGATAATAGTCCCCTGCTAACTTTCTAAATCAGGGCAGGAATCACACCTACCAACTCTATTACATTGTACTTTTGCAAGTGCTCTGTAAACAGTAAATGCTCAATGAATAACATTGATTGATTTCTGAGATAGTAAAGAAACTAAATAGCAAGCTTAGAGATTGTCAAGCACCCCAGTTCCCAGCTATCTCAAGAGAAAAGTGGCACATGCAGTCTGGAATCGTTTTTCTGACTACCCTTGTTCCCCTTTCCTGTCAACAAGGTGGGAATTGAGAAAGCAAAGAAGAGTTGCCTTCCGGCAGATTTGCAGGGGGAGAGAATTCCTGGCAAGGGGAAGGGCATGAGCTAGAATCCAGAAGGTGAGGTGAGAATGAGGGTCTGAGAAGATGAACTTGGGGTAAGCAGAGGGTGACCTGGGGAGTACCAGGGGAAGAGAGTAGATACGTAAAAAGGGAATAGTTTGGATTCACCTCAAAGTTACTGGACAGGAGTCTTGCTTTATTTGGAGGGAAATTGTGAACTCCTTGAGAATTGAGAAGTTGTGTGGCCTAATGGAAAGAGCACGGGCCTGGGAGTGAGAGGACCTGAGTTCTAATTCTGGTTCTGCCTAATGCTTTCTCTGTGACCTTGCCAAGTCACTTAAATTCACCTTGCCTCGATTCTCCTGTCCGCCATCCTCCTTAAACTGTGAGCCCCATGCGGGACAGGGACTGTATCCAACCTAATTCACTTGTATCTACTCCAGTACTTAGAAGAGTGCTTGGCATATAGTAAGTGCTTAACAAATACCATTTTTTAAAAAAACCTTGAGGGTTAGGGACAGTGTCTAATTCCCTGTGGTATACTTTCCCTGACCTTGGTACATTGCTCTGCACACAGTAAGCGCTTAATAAATATTATTCAGTCAATAGTACTTATTGAGAACTTACTGTGTGCAGAGCACAGAACTAAGCCATTATTGGGGGAGTTCAATAAGCAGCGTGGCTCAGTGGAAAGAGCACAGGCTTTGGAGTCAGAGGTCATGGGTTCAAATCCCAACTCCACCAATTGCCAGCTGTGTGACTTTGGGCAAGTCACTTAAATTCTCTGGGACTCAGTTACCTCATCTGTAAAATGGGGATGAAGACTGGGAGCCCCCTGTGGGACAACATGATCACCTTGTAACCTCCACAGCGCTTAGTACAGTGCTTTGCACATAGTAAGCACTTAATAAATGCCATTGTTATTATTATTGTTATTATTATTATTAGAGTTAGCAGACCCAATCCCTGCTCACAAAGAGGTTGTGGTCTAGAGAGGGAGAAAGACATTAAAATAAATTACAGACAGGGAAAGTGGGGTGAGAATAAGGTTATGTACATAACTGATGGAGGTTGAGGGTGTATTGAATATCAAGTGCTTAAGGAGTTCTGCTACACAAATACTACTTACTGGTACATTTAAATTTTTATGTGTTGAACAACATTTTAGGAGAGTAGTATAGATGGAAGAGGGGAGTGGTTCAAAGAAGAAGTCTACTGAGGAGGTAAAAGCCGGATCCCGGGTGAAGCCCATCTGGGTGGAAAGAAATATGAGAAATGTTGTAGAGAACGAAGTGGCAGAACTGGGCTATGAGCTGAGCATGAGGGTTAAAAGAAATCGAGGGGTCAAAGGTGACATTAAAGTTGAGAGCTTCAGAGACAGGGAGGATGACGGCATTGGTGACAGAAATAGGAAAGTTAGAAGGAAAAGTAGGTTTAGGGGAGAAGATGAAAAACTTAGTCTAAGCCATGTTGTGCTGAAGATGCCAATGGGACAGCCAAGTGGAGACTTCCTGATGGGAACATGAAATGCAAGCTTGCAGAGCAGATGAAAGATCTGAGCTAAAGAGGTAGGTTTCAGGTACAGGTTTCTAAAAATGGTAGCTGAAATCACCTTGAGGGGATGAGGATCTGGAGGTCACTTGGGTATAGCAAGAAGAGTAGGGCACCCAGAAATACAACAAAGTAACAGCCAGATATGGGCAAGGAAAATATATTAGAGAAGGTGGATACGTTATATCCCAAGCAATTAGTACAGTGGTTGGCACACAGTAAGCTCTCAGTAATATGACTGATTGATTGACTGATTGATTGAGAGACAATGAAAAGAATATGCACTGGGAACAATATCCTCCATTCTTGTCTGTGAATTATTCAGCTATGGAATAAATGGTGCAAAACTGACTACATTTAGGCTTCTTGAGCTGTGTGACTTTGGGCAGGTCGCTTCACTTCTCTGTGCCTCAGTTCCCTCATCTGTAGGATGGGGATTAAGACTGTGAGCCCCACGTGGGAGAGCTAACCTCCTCCAGGAGGCCTTCCCAGACTGAGCCCCCTCCTTCCTCTCCTTCTCCTCCCCCTCCCCATCCCCCACCTTACCTCCTTCCCCTCCCCACAGCACCTGTATATATGTTTGTATATATTTATTATTCAATTTATTTATTTATTTTACTTGTACATATTTATTCTATTTATTTTATTTTGTTAATATGTTTTGTTTTGTTGTCTGTCTCCCCCTTCTAGACTGTGAGCCTGCTGTTGGGTAGGGACCATCTCTATATGTTGCCAACTTGTACTTCTCAAGCACTTAGTACAGTGCTCTGCACACAGTAAGCACTCAATAAATACGATTGAATGAATGAATTAAAAGTACAGGATCCCAAATGAGTGGCTGGCTTCACTATCTTATAGGGAGATGCAATCACTAATCCCAGTCCGTACAAATTCAGCCAGGAGTCCACATCACTAATTCATAACCCCGCTCCTTACCTCTATTACCAGCAGTTATGGTCTTGCAATGACAAATATGAAGAAAAAAAGTGTTATTTTCTACAGATTATTATGAGACTGAATATTGTAAACTACAGAGGGCAGAGACTATGTTGTTAAATGGTCCTATATTTTCCCAAGCATTTTATTTAATGATAGGCACCCAATTGGTGCTCAATAAATACTACTGAATGAATTCATAGAATATTTCAGCACTAATATTGGTAGGTATACTGAAACATAATAAAATACTCAAGCCACAAGATGATGTTAGAGGAAGTAGAAAGCCTACTTATGAGTGTACCAAAAATCAACTTGTGATCACCACACAATCTTTCACTTATTCAATAAGCTAAAAGACATACTAGCTGCACCCAAGATCTTAACATTAGCACATCAGTGGCTATATCATAATAAAACAGCAGGACCATAAGAACAAAAGGCTTCCAAGACACCAGGTTGGCTATAGGCAATGGAGTATAAAAAAGATCGGCAAGTGAAATAGCAGCATCACGGGAGCCCAGCTACAAATTCCAGCAAAATGGTGAATGAGCACTTCTCTGCCAGACTGTCTACCAGTGGATGCTATTAGTCAATGCCACAAAACTGGTTTTATTAAAACATTTTAGATGTTGAAGAACTACTTGTAATGAAACAAAGAGGCTGTCATCAGCTCCTTGCAGTGCTTCAAGATACAGATAAGAGAGCATAATAGAAGATTGTGATGTGATATGTAAATTAAGTGGTTGGAAACCAAGCAAATCACTAACTAGTTAGGAGACCCCCAGCCCTTACCATTGGCTTTAAGGCCCTCCATCATCTCTCCCATCCTTCCTGATCATCTACTACAACCCAAAACACATACCTCACTGCTTTAACACGAACCTAATAATAATAAATAATAATAATGATGGCATTTATTAAATGCTTACTATGTACAAAACACTGTTCTAAGCACTGGGGAGGTTACAAAGTGATCATATTGTCCCATGGGGGGCTCACAGTCTTAATCCCCATTTTACAGATGAGGTAACTGAGGCCCAGAGAAGTTAAGTGACTTGCCCAAAGTCACACAGCTGACAACTGGTGGAGCTGCGATTTGAACCCATGACCTCTGACTCCAAAGCCTGTGCTCTTTCCACTGAGCAATGCTGCCGCCACCAACCCCTTATCTGCATCCTCCCTCTGTCCTGGAACTCCCTGCCCCTTTGTACCTGGCTCACCACCACTCTCCCCATTTTCCAAGCCCTACTGTTGTGGGCAGGGAATGTTTCTATCCACTCTGTTGTATTGTACTCCCCCAAGCACTTAGTATAGTGCTCTGCACACAGTAAGTGCTCTATAAATATAGAGCCAGAGCTCTATATTTCCACTGAGCCAGAGAAGCAGCATGGCTCAGTGGAAAAAAGCCCGGGCTTTGGAGTCAGAGGTCATGGGTACAAATTCCAGCTCCGCTAATTGTCAGCTGTGTGACTTTGGGCAAGTCACTTAACTTCTCTGTGTCTCAGTTACCTCATCTGTAAAATGGGGATTGACTGTGAGCCCCCCGTGGGACAACCTGATCACCTTGTAACCTCCCCAGTGCTTAGAACAGTGCTTTGCACATAGTAAGTGCTTAATAAATGCCATTATTATTGTAAATATAACTGATTGATTGATATCTCCTCCAAGAGACCGTCCCAGACTAAGCCTTCACTTCCCCTATTCACCCTGCCTTTTATGTTGCTTGTGCACTTAGGATAGTACCTCTTAAATACTTTGATTTTCATCCCATCCCCAGAGCCCTTATGCACATATCCATCTGTAATTTATTTTAATGTCTCTCTCCCCTTCTAGTCTGTAAGCTCTTTGCAGGCAGGGATCATGTTTTAACTTCTCTAATGTAGCATACTCTCCCAAGTGTTTATTACAGTGCTTGGCACACATTGGTTTCCAAACCAGAGACATGCATTCACTGCAGCACCACTGAAGAGAGCAGATGGTTCCACCCTCCTCAAAGACAAGGAAAGAAGCCAGTACAGATAGAGACATCACTTCAGTGATCTTTAAATACACCTTCTCATATGGCAGAAACACTAAATACATAGCATATCTGGGCGAAGCAGCATGGCCTGGTGGAAAGAGCATGGTTTGGGAATCAGAGGGCCTGGGTTCTAATGCTGGCTCTGCCACCTCTGCTCTGTAGCCTCAGGCAAACCACTTCACTTCTTTGTGCCTCAGTTACCTCATCTGTAAAATGGGATTAAGACTGCGAGCCTCATGTGGGACATGGGCTGTGTCCAACGTGATTAGTTTGTATGTCCCTTAGTGCATAGTACAGTGCCTGGCAATCAATGACACATTGTAAGCACATAACAAATACTATTAAAAAAATATGTACCATTATTCGAACCCCATGCATGCTGAGAATTACAATGTGGCTTCGGATGGAATATCTTGGCTGCATGCCCAATATGCAAGCTCAAGGAATAGCATCAAGAAATATTAACAACCCTCCTAAAATCCCAGCTTACTCCGCATGCCCCAGTTGCATCAGAACATAATCTCCCCTTGGCCCTTGAAAACTTCAGTCATATCCTCAGCATTAAAAGTACAGTTGCATAATTCTATGTATTTATATATGATTTATATATTCATCTGTACATTCCGTTATTTTAGATGTTTTATTCTGCTGTGTTTGTACTGCTTCTGGTATATGCTGTTCTTCAGGTTTTTGCTACCTATAAATACTCTTTCTCCTCTAATAGACTGGAAATTTGAGGGCAGGGAAAATATGTCTTGCTACTGTTGTATTCTCCAAATGCTTTCCACAATGCCTCGCACTCAATAGGAATTCAATATATACTATTGAATCATTGACTGAAGTATTTCCAATCTATTTTCACAGATCTTTCAAACATGTAATTGTGATGTTGAAAACCTAAGCTTTGGTAGCTACTCAGTAAATTAGGTTTTCCTGAGATGTCCAACAAGATTGACTTTTGCTCTGTGAGCATGGACCATGAACCCAGTAAGGCATGTAGACGGAACCTTTTGCAATGAAGAGCAAAGGCAAAACAACAACAACAATAAAATAAACAAAACAAAAAACCAATATTCTTAAGACAATGGGAGTGACTGATTCCTAAACAAAGTTCAAAGCAGCTAAATATCACAGCTTGGCTGACTGACCTCTCAAGCAAAGTCCACTAATACACAATTTAAATTGTGCATCACAATGATGGTGCAAGGTAACATGAATTGGTTTGCCGTGGGAAATTATAGGATGATCAGAATAAATCTGAGAAAGGAAAAATGCAGACTGAATATATTCAAGGTGACAAGAGAACCTGAGACTGAAGCCTTAAAAATTAGCCTGGACCAAATGTTAGAAAGTGTGGAGTGGGAGCTTCTCATTTATTCATTCTTTCTTTTGTTGAATTGCTTCATTTTATGTTTATCATTTAATAATAATAATAGTTATTATTATGGTATCTGTTCATTCATTCATTCAAGCATATTTATTGAGTGCTTACTCTGTGCAGAGCACTGTACTAAGTGCTTGGGAAGTACAAGATGGCAACATATAGAGATGGTCCTTACCCAACAACGGGCTCACAGTCTAGAAGGGGGAGACAGATAACAAAACAAAACATGTGGACAGGTGTCATCAGAATAAATAGAGGTAAAGCTAGATGCACATCATTAGCAAAATAAATAGAATAGTATATATGTACAAGTAAAATAAATAGAGTAATAAATCTGTACAAACATATATACAGGTGCTGTAGGGTGGGGGGATGGGGAGGAAGAGAGAAAAAAGGGGGCTCAGTCTGGAAGGCCTCCTGGAGGAGGTGAGCTCTCAGTAGGGCTTTGAAGGGAGGAAGAGAGCTAGCTTGGCGCATGTGCGGAGGGAGGGCATTCCAGGCCAGGGGGAGGACGTGGGCCAAGGATTGACGGCGCGATGGGTGAGAATGAGGCACAGTGAGGAGGTTAGTGGCAGAGGAGCAGAGGGTGCGGGATGGGCTGGAGAAGGAGAGAAGGGAGGTGAGGTAGGAGGGGGCAAGCACTTACTATGTGCTGAGCACTTTTCTAAGCACTGGAGTAGATTCATTCATTCATTCAATCGTATTTATTGAGTGCTTACTGTGTGCACAGCACTGTACTAGGGAAGTACATATAAGGTAATCATGCTGTCCCACATGGGGCTCACAGTCTTAATCCCCATTTTACAGATGAAGCAACTGAGGCATAGAGAAGTTAATTGGCTTGCCGAAGGTCACACAGCAGACAAGTGGCAGAGCTGGGATTTTAACCCATGACCTATGACTCCCAAGCCCCCACTCTTTCCACTGAGCCAGGCTGTTATATCCGTTTTCCCCTCTCAAACCTAATAATAATAATAATGGCATTTGTTAAACACTTACTATGTGCAAAGCACTGTTCTAAGTGCTGGGGAGGATTCAAGATGATCAGATTGTCCCACGTGGGGCTCACAGTCTTCAGCCCCATTTTACAGATTATGTAACTGAGGCACAGAGAAGTTATGATTTGCCTAAAGTAACACAGCTGACAATTGGCAGAGCCGGGATTTGAACGCACGACCTTTGACTCCCAAGTCCGTACTCTTTCCAGTGAGCCACGTTGCTTCTCTGCTGCTATTACAGTGTTTATTAAACCTATTGTATTCTCCTAGGAGCTTAGCATAATGCTCTGCACACAGTAGAAACTCAACAAATACTGTTGATTGATTACAAGTTGTTTCAATTTGACTCACCTATTGGATTGTAAACTCCTAGAAGGTAAAGACCAGATCTTTTATTTTTACTGTTTATTCCCAAGTCCCTAGCACCATATTCAGTGTTCAAAAAAAGTTGCTGCTGACAATAATGATGCATGGGGGGAAATAATGTGAAATTAGTAAGTTAACAAGAAAACCTTTCAAGTTTTAATTTCTATGATCCTACAGTTCAATAAATTAAGGCTATCACTTTACATGTTCCAAAGCCACAATAAGATTTAATCCTGATGAATCATCCAGGAACCTTCCAATTAGATTCTGAGGCTTATGCCTCTGAGTGTTTCCCCAGAGAAGTTTCAATACAGGGACATATGCAGTAGGTTTTTCAAAGTGAATCTACCTTGGAATCCCAATGATGCAGTCTGAAACAGCTGAGTACTTTAAAAATCTAGGCTGCGCTTGAGTCTTTCAAATGAATTCTAAAGAAAATAAACAAGGCAACCTAAAATGAAAACAAATAAAACCTCCAAAATATAATTGAAGACTGACAAAAAAGTACACTGGAGTTAATCGAAGGTATTGATTTAGAGCCTACTACATTCAGAACACTGAAACAAGCACTTGGGAAAGTACTTTATGACAAAGTTGGTAGTTGCAATCCTTGCCTACAAGGACCTTACAGTATAAGCTCACATCCAAGCCGTCACCAAAACCTGCTGGTCTCAGCTCTGCAACATTGCCAAGATCTGCCCTTTCCTCTCCATCCACACCGCTACCCTGCTCGTTCAAGCTCTCATCCTATTCCGTCTGGACTACTGCATCAGCCTTCTCTCTGATCTCCCTTCTTCGTGTCTCTCCCCACTTCAATCCATATTTCATGCTGCTGCCCAGTTTGTCTTTGTCCAGAAACACCCTGGGCATGTTACTCCCCTCCTCAAAAATCTCCAGTGGCTACCAATCAATCTGCACATCAGGCAGAAACTCCTCACCCTGGGCTTCAAGGCTCTCCATCACCTCGCCCCCTCCTACCTCACCTCCCTTCTCTCCTTCTCCAGCCCAGCCCGCACCCTCCGCTCCTCTGCCGCTAATCTCCTCACCGTGGCTCGTTCTCACCTGTCCCACCGTCGACCCCCAGCCCACGTCATCCCCCTGGCCTGGAATGCCCTCCCTCTGCCCATCCGCCAAGCTAGCTCTATTCCTCCCTTCAAGGCCCTACTGAGAGCTCACCTCCTCCAGGAGGCCTTCCCAGACTGAGCCCCCTCCTTCCTCTCCCCCTCGTCCCCCCTCCATCCCCCCGTCTTACCTCCTTCCCTTCCCCACAGCACCTGTATATATGTGTATATGTTTGTACATATTTATTACTCTATTTTACTTGTACATATCTAGTCTATTTTTTTTTATTTTGTTAATATGTTTGGTTTTGTTCTCTGTCTCCCCCTTCTAGACTGTGAGCCCACTGTTGGGTAGGGACTGTCTCTATATGTTGCCAACCTGTACTTCCCAAGTGGTTAGTACAATGCTCTGCACACAGTAAGTGCTCAATAAATACGATTGATTGATTGATTATAAAGGGGGAGACAGATATTTAAGAGATTAAGGTTAGGGAAAGTAGTAGAAAGGATTAGAGCCAGCAAATGACAGCACTAGGAGAGTAAAAAAACCAGACCTGCAGGAGCTAAGAAACCATCATTCCTTCATCTTACCTATACCAGCACTCTATCTGCCTGCAGCCTGGCCTGAATGTACAGTGAAGAACACCGACCAAGGGTGGCTTTCTGACTGGGGCCTGATAAACTCCCTTGAAACAGCCTTTAGGTATAGCAAGAGCTGTCTGTTTACACGTCAACACAAACACCTGTCCACATCTCAGGGTTCCCTTATTTACTCTCGAAAATCCCTCTGGCTGGGTGTGTTTCTTCTCACCCCCAAGTCCAGGAAGGATTGATATCATTTTGAGCTTATCAAGTCTTTTGAGGTGACCAGATAACTCCTCTCCTTATCTCATGGCTTTTTCCATTTCTAAGTGATTTAAACTACTTTGTTCCTGACCTAGTAACAAGGGGGAGAAGCTGAGGAAGAGGGAGATAGGATATTCCATTATTCCCCCTCCTGCCCCTCCTGCAGTGGCTTAGTTTCCACCCCACCCTGCACCCCTACACCCCTCTTTTCTGTCTTTAGGAGGAGTAACAGGGGCAGGACATATCCAGGTTCTCCCTGTTCCTCCTCTCTGCCCACAAAAGAGGAGGGGATGTAGGGCCCCGGGGGATATGATAGCAGACATGACCTCCCAACACACACACCACCAGAGCTTGGACACAGTGTTGTGAAGATTTCTAGACTTCTAGAAATCTAGACTGTGAGCCCATTGTTGGGTAGGGATTGTCTCTGTTGCTAAATCGTATTTTCCAAGCGCTTAGTACAGTGCTCTGCACACTGTAAGCATTCAATAAATGCGATTGAATGAATGAATTTGGGGGGATGCATGAGGCTTATGTGGAAATTGCTTGGGTCCCATCACCAGCTGCATCAGACGGCATCATATAACTAGCAGGTTTTCCAAACGATTCAGATCCTGTCTGCAGAAAACAATAAGAGGATGGGTCTCAGAGGGTTGTAAATCAACCCCTTCAACTGGGTGGAGGATGATTAGATGGGGCACCAAGGCATGCCCATAATCCAGTCAAATGCACCTTATGCAATTCACACACCTGTCATATACCCTAACCCAACTGAAAGGGCCTGCATTCATTCCCATAGTTAATCACTGAAACATCAGATTAAGTTGCTCTTGAAGCAGACAATCTCTCTTAAAACCCTTAATTTTTTCCAATGGCACCATGTCCTCTCAATCCCATTCCCTGTCCTTCTTTTCCTGTTTCTCCACAACCCACTTCCCCCATGCTACCCACCCCAATAATAATAATGATTGTGGAGTTCATTAAGTATTTACTATAAAAGCAATATATACTAATTTGCTGGGGTACATACAAATTATTCACTTGGGAGGGGTAGTCAGGTGCCAGGACTGGGGAAGGGGACAGTGCAAAGAGTAGGGAGGCATTGGAAGGGAGTGAGCTGATAGAATCAGTGTAAAGTACTGGATAGAGCATGAGATCTACCCACATCCCTCTCCTTCCCTTCCTTTGAAGCTCACAGCACCCGCCTCTACCACCCACTCCAGTTACACTGATTCGTTGCTCTTACCTACCACCCCCCAACCCCATCTCTAACTTTCTGAACCATTATGCTTCTTCTCACTTTCCTTCTGTACACTGGCTTAACAAATGCCATCTTTATTTTTACGTTGAAAGGAGAACAGGTATTGAGTCATCATTTTATTGTTGAGTCCTCATTTTACAGATAAGGAACTGAGGCACAGAGAAGTTGAGTGAGTGGCCTAAGGTCGCAGCAGACAAGGAGCACATCACGGTTATGATGCAGGTTCCCTGATTCCCAGGCCCAAGCTCTATCCAGTATTTTACACTGATTCTATCAGCTCACTCCCTTCCAATCCCTCCCTACTCTTTGCACTGTCCCCTTCCCCAGTCCTGGCACCTGACTACCCCTCCCAAGTGCAGCCTGTGGAACCTCCGCTCCACCATAGGAAAACTTTCTTTGTCCTTAACCTGTGCCAACCCAGTTACTAATCATCTTTATCATTAATGAAATATGGCTCTCCCCTAATGATACTGTCTCCCCAACCATTCTCACCCAAAAGGACCTTTTCTTCTCCCACTCCCCAAGACTCACTGCTAGTCTTGCCCTTTCTTGCCTCCCGATGCCATTTTTACTCCATCCTTCCACATCTCATCCCTCTCCATCCCTTCCTTTGAAGGTCACAGCACCCACCTCTGCCACCCATTCCAGTTAGACTGATTTGTTACTGTTACCTACCACCCCCAAACCCCAACTCTAACTTTCTGAACCATTATGCTTCTCACTTTCCTTCTCTCTTTCTCCATACCTGCACCACTGATCTTTGTGCACTTCAATATCCATGTGGTCGTGTCTGGTGACATTTCTGCTCTCCGCATCCTCTCATTCCACAGCGAGACTCAATGGAAAGAGCACGGGCTTGGGGGTCAGATGTCATGGGTTCAAATTCCAGCTCCACCAATTGTCAGCTGTGTGACTTTGGGCAAGTCACTTAACTTCTCTGTGCCTCAGTTACCTCATCTGTAACATAGGGATTCAGACTGTGAGCCCCACATGGGCAATCTGATCACCTTGTATCCTCCCCAGTACTTAGAACAGTGCTTTGCACTTAGTAAGCACTTAACAAATGCCTCTTCTAGACTGTGAGCCCGTTGTTGGGTAGGGACCATCTCTATATGTTGTCGACTTGTACTTCCCAAGTGCTTAGTACAGTGCTCTGCACATAGTAAGTGCTCAATAAATACAGTTGAGTGAATGAACTGTACTCACCTCCTGTTCCACCCCACCTAACTCATCCAACGATGTGGACACATCATTTGATCTAATCATCTCTAGCCACTGTGCAATCCCTAAGTTTCCCAACATTGAAATCCCACTCTTCAAATGCAGGCTCCTCACCTGTCTTCTCTGAGATCTCTGATTTACTGACCTCCTCTGATTTTCCAAAGTAATCATACCTAATTTTGTCTCCATACACAACCTACTTTCTCTTGAAGCACAAATATTACCTCAACTCTGCTCTCCTCAACTCGCTCACTCCTTATCTCTCTGCCAATCTCATACCACCATCCTGCAACCCTGGATCAACTCTACAGTATAATAATAATTATGAAGGCATTTATTAAGTGTTTACTGTGTGAAAAGCACTGTTCTAAGCACTGGGGAGGTTACAAGGTGATCAGGTTGTCCCACGGGGGGCTCACAGTCTTAATCCCCATTTTACAGATGAGATAACTGAGGGACAAAGAAGTGAAGTGGCTTGCCCAAAGTCACACAGCTGACAGTTGTCAGAGCCAGAATTTGAATCCATGACCTCTGACTCCAAAGCCCGTGCTCTTTCCACCGAGCCACATTATGCTTGAGTTGTGGAGCACTGCTGGAGAAAATCCAGTCATCAAACTGACCACATCTGCCTCAATCTCATTTTCACTCGCTATTAATTCTAACCTCTCCAGCCAGCAACAACATTTTTCCAATTTATTCATTCTCATACCCTTCCACGTGCCGGCTGTTACAGACTTTTAACTCCCTCCTCAAATCTCTTGATCCTTTGCCTTCCCCATCCCTTACCTCTAAAGGCTTTGCAACCAATATCATCAAAAGTTTGCAACGCTCAGGTATGAACTCTCTAAAATGTCCCATGCACTTCTCCAGCCACACCCTGGCTCCTCTTTGACTCTCCCATCCTTCCCAGTAGTACTGTAGGAGAAGCTTTCCTCCCTCCTCTTAAATCTACCCCATCCACCTGCATCTCCAAATCCTATCCCTTTGCACCTCCCTGACCATCATCTTCAAACATTTACTCTCCAATGGCTCTTTCCCACTCTTTTCAAACATGTCCACATATTTTCTATTGCAAAAAATCCCTCCTTTGACCCTCAGCCTCCTGCAGTTATCACCCAATCTCCCTCCTACCATTCCTTTCCAAACTCCACAAATAAGTTGTTAACACTCATTGCCTCCACTTCCTCTCCTCCAATTCTCTCCTTGATTCCCTGTAATCTGTCTTCCACCCCCTCCTCTCCATGGAAACTGTTCTTTCTAAGGTCACCAGTGGCCTTCTTCTTACCAAATTCAATGGCTTCTAACACCATCCTAATCCTCCTTGTATTCTCAGACATCTCCATTGTTGCAAAGAAAAGTCTGGTGTTAGCCACCCCTTCCCTGCTCCCAGCATGTTCTGTGTGTGCTTGGATGGGGCTGAAAGCTGCTCCCAGGAGCTCTTAGGCTCCTCCATCCCCACTGAGATTTTGAGCCTATTTTGTGTACTTACGTTTTAATGTTTCACCATATTCTCCAATCCATTCTCCCCACTTAATTTTTAGATTTTGAGTCCCTTGAAGCACAGAGATCATGTCTAATTCCCAATTCTCAGTTCAGTGCTCTGCACAAAGTAAGCACTGAGTATTAGTACAAGTACTACTACTACTATTATTATCAGCTGCCTTCAACATTTTAGAATATCCCCTTCACCTGGAAACACTAAAGTACTATATATTCTTGGCTTCAGTGACATTGTCCTCTTTTATTCTCCTCCTATTGCTCTAGTCACTACTTCTCAGTGTCTTTTCACGGACTTCTCTACTTCCAACCCTCTAACTTTGGGAGTTCCTCATGGCTCAGTTTTAGGTCCCCTTCTGTTCTCCGTCTACACCCAGTCCCTTGGAAAACTCATTCACTCCCATGGCTTCATCTACCATCTCTATGCTGATTCCCAAATCTACCTCTCCAGCCCTGATCTTTCCCCTTCTTCAGCCTCTAAGCACTTTGGTTTTAGCCACTCTTCCAGTCCCTCATAGACATAAAAATAAATTACAAACGGGTATGTACATCTCCCCACTAATCCATAAGGCCTTTTGGGGCACATGTCTACATACTTTATTGTATTTGCTCAAGTTTAGTACTTTTCTCTGCGTATAGTAAGTGCTCAATAAATGCCATAATTGATTGATTGATTTTTCGGCCTATACCCTTTGAGATCGAATCTTGGGGCTTCCTCTAATGATTCAAATGCTTATAAGCCAAACACTTATAAATACTGTGGTAGACACAAAATAAAAAGTTCCTGTCTGACATGGGGCTCACCATCTAAGGGGGGATGGGGAAACTGAGACCCAGAGAAGTTAGGAGACTTGCCCTGGTTCACACAGCAGGCAAGTGGTAGGGTCAGAATTAGAATTCAGGTCTTCTGAATCCTAGGCCTATGATCTTTCCACTAGGCCATGCATATGTATCTATCCTGTGCCCTACTGTGAATTTAATTTGCATAATTTTTACCTAGCTCTCTCTCTTCCTTTTCAGTCCCTCCCTTAGACTTTATTTTTTCGCTCAACAGTACTCCCCTTCATATTCCCTCTAGTCACTGATAATCTCCCTAACACCTGTATCTGAGAAACTTGCCCAAAATGTGATGGCATGGGATCCAAACATACAGAGTGTGGGGTTTTTGAACAAATGGATTTCCGTAATCCTTTCATTCATTCAATCTTATTTATTGAGCACTTACTGTATGCAGAGCACTATACTAAGGGCTTGGGAAGTACAAATCGACAACATATGGAGACGGTCCCTACCCAACAATGGGCTCACAGTCTAGAAGGGGGAGACAGACAACAAAGCAAGTAGACAGGTGTCAATAGTATCATAATAAATAGAAGTATAGCTATATACACATCATTGATAAAATAGAGTAATAAATATGTACAAATATATACACGTGCTGTTGGGAGGGGAAGAGGGTAGGACAGAGGGAGGGGGCAATGGAGATGGGAGGAGGAGAGGAAAAAGTGGGGGTGTCTATGTCTGGGAAGGCTTTTGAAGGGAGGAAGAGAGGTAGTTTGGTGGATGTGTGGAGGGAGGGCATTCCAGGCCAGAGTTAGGACATGGGCCGGATCTTGATGATAACTCATTTGTATATTTTGAGTTGTACATCTTATGATATTATCAATTTTGCGTTTTCTTAGTTTTTGTTTTTTTCTAAAATAAGACTTGAAATACTATGCTTTGGGAAGTAGCATGGTTTAGCAGCAAGAACCTAGACCTGGCAATAAGAGGACCTGGAGTTTAATTCCAGCTCTGCCACTCACTTGCTGTGTAACCTAGAGGAAGTCATTTAACTTCTCTGAGCCTCAGCTTCCTCAATTGTAAAATGGGGATATAATATCTGCTCTCCCTGCTACTTAGACTGTGAGTTCCCATTGGGAGAGGGACTGTATCTGACCTGATTAACTTCTATCTACTCTAGTGCTTAGAACAGTGCTCAGCAAATAGTAAGTACTCAACAAATGCCATTTTTATTATTAAAAGACCTCATTTTGCAGCTCTTCGCCTTTGTCGTTTTGTTGATGGAGTTTGTTGGCTTTTGCTGGGAAGATACACTACTCTACTATGTTTCTCCTGAAAGTGTCCAATTTTGGTTTCCTACTCAGAATCTCTACCTAAATTTGGTCAGCAAAGACTGCAGTCAAAAATGATTTTAGAGCAATTATAATGTTTATCAAGGTAATCCCAGATTTATCTAGGTATAGAACATCATCCCAGAAAGAACAGTCATCCTAATGAAATTTATCTTCTAAGCTAAAATATAGATTATCCCATCTACCTAGGCCAAATCTTATTTTACCTTCATCATGTTAGGGATTAAACAATCTCTTTTTATAATATTATTCACCAAATTTAAGTGCTCTAATCCATTTTATAATAGGGAGTTAAATTGAAAAATGGAAAAGGGGTCCCACTGCTGCTTCCATATGGCTCAAAAGGAAATCTATTCATTCATTCAATCATATTTATTGAGCACTTACTGTGTGCAGAGCACTGTACCAAGAGCTTGGGAAGTACAAGTTGGCAACACATAGAAATGGTCCCTACCCAACAGCGGGCTCACAGTCTAGAAGGGGGAGACAGACAACAAAACGAAACATATTAACAAAATAAAATAAATATAATAAATATGTACAAGTAAAATAAATAGAGTAATAAAAACATACAAACATATATACATATAAACAGGTGCTGTGGGGAAGGGAAGGAGTTAAGGCTGGGGGAAGGGGGAGGAGGGGGAGAGGAAGGAGGGGACTCAGTTTGGGAAGGCCTCCTGGAGGAGGCGAGCTCTCAGTAGGGCTTTGAAGGATGGAAGAGAGCTAGCATGGCAGATGTGCAGAGGGAGGGCATTCCAGGCCAGGGGGATGACGTGGGCCGGGGGTCGACGGTGGGACAGGCGAGAATGAGGCCCAGTGAGGAGATTAGTGGCAGAGGGGTGGAGGGTGCGGGCTGGGCTGGAGAAGGAGAGAAGGGAGGGGAGGTAGGAGGGGGCAAGGTGATGGACAGCCTTGAAGCCCAGGGTGAGGAGTTTTTGCCTGATGCATAGGTTGATTGGTAGCCACTGGAGATTTTTGAAGAGGGGAGTAACGTGCCCAGAGCGTTTCTGCACAAAGATGATCCGGGCAGCGGCCTGAAGTATGGATTGAAGTGGGGAGAGACAGGAGGATGGGAGATCAGAGAGGAGGCATGGTATGGGACTAGGCATGGGACCATGCATGTGAACCAGTGTGAATCTGCATTTGGATAGGCTGAGTACCCACAACTCCAACATCAATCCCTGGTAGTTAGTAATTCACCCTTCTCTCTACTACTTGTATTTCTATTCTCCCTTCTACTATCATTTCAAATCACTACATGCAACAGAGCCCCCTGAGACCATAACCCCATCTAATTTGTTGTTGTTTGTTGTTTTATGGTATTTGTTAAATGCTTAGTATGTGTCAGGAACATTAACAGCGTGGCTCAGTGGAAAGCACCCAGGCTTTGGAGTCAGGGTCATGGGTTCAAATCCTGGCTCCACCACTTATCAGCTGTGTGACTTTGGACAAGTCACTTAACTTCTCTGGGCCTCAGTTACCTCATCTGTAAAATGGGGATGAAGACTGAGTCCCCCGTGGGACAACCTGATCACTTTGTTAACCTCCCCAGCACTTAGAACAGTGCTTTGCACATAATAAGCGCTTAATAAATGCTACCATTATTATTAAGCACTGGGGTAGATGCAAGTTAATCAGATTGGACACAGTCCCTACCCCACATAGGGCTCACAGTCTTAATCCCCATTTTACAGATGAGGTAACTGAGGCACAGAGAAGTGAAGTGACTTGCCCAAGGTCACAGCCTACCAGGCCTGCTCTATCCACTAGAGTACACTGCTGCTGTGTGTCCAGCACTCCTCCTCTACCTCTGCCACTTACAGCTACAAGGGCACATGAGTACTCTACTTTCATTCTGTCAACTTTAGTAGTAAATAGTTTCATGTTTGCCCCGACATTTGTCGGCAGGGAGAGTACCTTTGCTTTAATCAATACTTCCTATGCTCTTAGTACATTGCACCACACCAAGTGGACACTCAACAAATGCTGCTACTACAATTACTAAAAATATGAATTGGGATAGAAATTGGTTTAAGCGAAGTTAAACATTAAGAATCCCAAAAGCTTGAAATCAAGTTCTGTTTCCCTCCTTCCCTGGGCTTCAGGTTGCCTGTACGACAACTAACACTCATTCATTAATCGTATTTATTAAGCACTTACTGTGCTCAGAGAACTGTACTAAGCACTTGGGAAAGTACAATACAACAATAAACAGTGACATTCTCTGCCCACAACGAGCGCACAGTTTCTAGGGCGTTGAACATTCCCATTTGCTGTCTCTTCTCCCTCTCACCTCCCTATATAGTAGCATAAACAACATATACTGAGCACCCACTTGGTGCAGTGAGATGTATCCAGAGCTTGGGAGGTGACGTGTTTCTTGTCCACAAGAAGCTTGAATTCTAATGGGGAAGATGGGCATGAAGACGTCCCAACTTCTGCTCTCTGCCTTCCTCTTTGCCTCTATAAATCACTGGAGATGGCAACTTCACCTGTCACCAGCCCCCAGCAAGTGACAGGAAACCCCCACCCCCCAAAACTGTCATTCATTCATTCAGTCATATTGAGCACTTACTGTGTGCAGAGCACTGTACTAAGCGCTTTGAAAGTACAATGCCTATACAGAGGATTAGATGCCATGCCCATCACTATCCAGAGTGAGGCCTGGGCTTACTGCATTTAACCCTGGGAATGGTGGTACGAGCATCCCATGGCTCTGGCCCATGCTTGCTTCCTCTTTGTGATGGGGCTCAAATTAGGTCGGGCCATTAATTAATCAATCAATGGTATTCATTGATCATTTTCTCTTTGCAGAGCACTCTACTAAGCGCTTGGGGGAGCAAAATACAACAGAGTTGGTAGACACATTCCCTTCTGACAAAGAGCTTACAATTTAAGTCCCTTAAGGAAGCAGCATGGCGTGGTGGATAGAACCCAGGCCTAAGAGTCAGAAGGTCATGGGTTCCAAACCCGGCTCTGCCACTTGTCTGCTTTGTGACATTGGGCAAGTCACTTAGCTGCTCTGTGCCTCAGTTACCTCATCTGTAAAATGCAGATTGAGATTGTGAGCTCCACATGGGTCAAGGGGCTATGTCCAACCCAATTTTCTTGTATTCACCCCAGAGCTTAGTACAGTGTTTGCCTCATAGTAAGCACTTAATAAATACCATTACTATTATTATTATTACCACCCCAAGTTTGTGTTTGTTTTTGCCAAAGGCTGAGTTCTGCTTGAAGGTCTCCTAATTTCCTGCTCTCTCTGAGATGGATCTCACAACTAAGAGAAAGCAACGCTTTAACTCTAAAGGAATGATGAAACAGGGACTTTGCTATGCAAGACTGCATACAGATACACGGTCACCTTTTGGTTTCCTAGGGGAAGCTCATCATCATCATAACAATGATAATATTCTATTTATTTTATTTTGTTAATATGTTTTGTTTTGTTCTCTGTCTACCCCTTCTAGACTGTGAGCCCACTGTTGGGTAGGGACCATCTCTATATGTTGCTAACTTGTACTTTCCAAGCGCTTAGTACAATGCTCTGCACACAATAAGTGCTCAATAAATATGAAAAAAATAATAACAATAATAATAATGGTGTTTGTTAAGTGCTTACTATGTGTAAAACATTTTTACTAAGCCCTGGGATAGAGAATCAGGTCCCACATGGGGCTCAAAGTCTAAATAAAAGGGAGAATAAGTATTGAATCACCATTTTGCAGATGAGGGAACTGAAGCCCAGAGAAGTTAAGTGACTTGCCGAAGGTCACACAGCAGCAAATAGTGGAGCCAGTGTTAGAAACCAGGTCCTCTGACTCACAGGCCCGTACTATTTTCACTAGGCCATGCTGCTTCCCTGTTTCAAACTTTTATGGAACAAAATGTCATCAAGTTAATCCCCTTTTCCCATTGTCACTGCCATAGACTGGCCAGGACTCTATATCTCCATGAACTGATTCAGACCAAAATCAGTTCTTTCTCTTAAAACGTCCTTTCAATAAAGATCCTTGCTCAATGCTCTGATCCAAAAACCCTGATATACCCATGAGTGGACTAGTTACGCTGGTCTGGAAATTCTGAAACCTAAAAATGTGATCTCCTCATTTCTTAGTCCGGTACTAAGAGCGAGCATTGAAATTCACCATCACATACTGAAAGAGCAGGTACCTGACTTCTCAGTTTTACCTGCATCATTTTTTTTTCAGACTGATTAGTGCAGCTTCCATCAAAATAAGACTTACCCTTTAATCAGACCTTGCAGAAACTCCTTACAACTGGCTTCAAAGCACTCAATCACCTTGCCCCTTCTCACCTCACCACTCCCTCACTACAGCCCAGTCTGCAACCTAGCTTCTTTAATGTTAACCTTCTCATTGTACCACAATCTCATCTATCTCACCTCCGACCTCTGCCTAAGTAATGCCTCTAGCTTGAAATCATCATCATCATCATCAATCGTATTTATTGAGCACTTACTATGTGCAGAGCACTGTACTAAGCGCTTGGGAAGTACAAATTGGCAACATATAGAGACAGTCCCTACCCAACAGTGGGCTCACAGTCTAAAAGGGGGAGACAGAGAACAAAACCAAACATACTAACAAAATAAAATAAATAGAATAGATATGTACAAGTAAAATAAATGCCCTCCATCTTCATATCTGATAGACAATTACTCTCCCCTCCTACAAAGTCTTATTGAGGGCAAATCTCCTCCAAGAGGCCTTCCCTAACTAAACCTTATTTTCCTTTTTTTTCCATTCTCTTCTGTGTCACTCTGATTTGGTCCTTTAATTCATCCCCCTGCCCAGCCCCACAGCACTAATGTACATACCTGTAATTTATTTATTTATATTGTCTGTCTCCCCCCATAGACTTTAAACTCATTGTGGGCAGGGGATGTGTCTGTTATATTGTATTCTCCCAAGCACTTAGTATAGTGTTCTGCAGACAGAAAGCACTCAATAAATACAATTGACTTACTGACTGATCCTTAACTCTCTGGCTCCCTTCTTTTTAAAGTGAGTTCCTACTTCATTCTTTCAGATCTCCCATCCCAGGAACATGCTATTTAAATCCTATCCAGAACTTGACGTCACCCATGGTCAAACAGGTGGGGTTTTTTGCCACATGGTCAAAAGTACCTTATACTATGAAAGAAAAAGCTCAGAGAGACACGTGAGAACCATGTGGGAATCTCTAAAGCACCCCTGTGAGGAGAATCTCAAAGAGCAGAACCAGAAAGTCACATATCTGCCACAAATAAAGCCTCAGGTAAAGTGCATTTTTCCAAAAGCAGAAAGAAAAAGAGAGAATGTTATTTCAGTGTAAAAAGTAGGTGGGAGGTAGAGGGAAAAATCATATTTCCTTCACTTCTAACAAAGAGGTTTGTCTGCATTTGAAAGTTCTACATTTCACATACTTAGTTCTACCCACCATTTTTTCTTCAGGCTCTAGCAGACCTATAGATTACCAACCTTCAGCCGTAGGCATTTGTTTAATATAAATACCTTTAATTTTGTTCAGCTCATTTCCCATTTTTATTGCTCAATATCCCTGCATTCGTGTGTCAACCAACCCTCCTGGGCTATTTTGGAAGTGATGAATCCCAAAAGATGTTTTCCCACAGAAACCACAAGGTAAATGTAGCAAGTAATCAATCTTTGGAACAGCAATCAGGCAACCACTTAACGAATACACTCCACAAACAAAATAATTAATCTTTTGCACTGACCTGAATAGCAATTATTCTAATTGGATCCAATTGATGTGCTCGCTGTACACTATTTGGTTTCTTGGTTGTCACAGTTAGCGTGTCATAGGCAAGACAAATGTGTTAACTAGTTTAGGAGAATACTAATTTGAAGAGGAAAATGTGACACAATTGTTTATGCCGTGTGGCCTGTTCATCCCTTTGTTTGTTGAAGGAAACAACACAAATCAATGTCAGAGGGCAACGAAAAGGACAGATCCTCTGAAAGGAAAGAGGAAACAAGCCCTTAACCACCAGCATCAGGAAAGCAATTATGCCTAGTGAAGATTAAATGTGGGAACTTTCCCCGTTAAACCTGGGTAAAGGATAAAGAAAAGTCAGAGTATTTTAAGTTAAGGATGGTAAGAGGCCTTAAACCTCAAAAGGCCTTAAACCAGGTTTACAGCACTTCCCAGTAAGGTCAGCACTGGGAACTGGTGATACTCCCTAACCAGGCTACAGAAGGAGCCCAGGGGTACAATTTGCATGACAATGGTTGTTGACTTCTGAGGTTGTCTAAGCGCCCTTTCAAATCTACTTCAGAGAAGCAGCCTGGCATAGTAGATAGAGTACAGACCTAGTAGTCAGATGGTCATGGGTTGTAATCCCTCCTTCACCACTTCTGTGCCTCAGTTACCTCACCTGTAAAATGGGGATTGAGACTGTGAGCCCCCTAAGGGACAGGGACTGTGTCCAACTTGCTTTGCTTGTATCCATCCCAGCACTTATTACGGTGCTTGGCAAATAGTGTTTAACAAATGCCATCATTATTATTATTTTTACTGTGAAATGGGTGTGGTTTCATTCATTCAATCGAATTTATTGAGTGCTTATTGCGTGCAGAGCGCTTGGAAAATATGACTGAAGCAATAGAGACACCGTGGTTTGCGTGACAATCATTGACTTCTAAGGTTGTTTAAGGGTCCTATCAAGCCCATTAATCGGGAGGTGAAGGGGTTAAATTACTCTCCTGCTTGGTGCCACCTTCCCCTCCCCTTTCCACAGTCATATGACACAATCCCTTGTGTCTGTCCCCATCTGCTCTCGTCCCCCAGAGAATTTACAATCTTAATCAGTTGAATTTGTTGACCCCTTACTGTGTGCAGAACACTGTGCTAAGCACTTGGGAGGGAACAATAAGCTAGTTGTGGGAAGGGAATGTGTCGACTCTATTTTACTTGTACATATCTGTTCTATTTATTTTATTTTGTTAGTATGGTTTTGTTCTCCATCTCCCCCTTTTAGACTGTGAGCCCACTGTTGGGTAGGGACTGTCTCTATATGTTGCCAACTTGTACTTCCCAAGCGCTTAGTACAGTGCTCTGCACACAGTAAGCATTAAATACAATTGATTGATTGATTATTATTATACTGTAGTCTCCTAAGCACTTTAGTTCATTCATTCAGTCATATTTATTGAGCGCTTACTGTGTGCAGAGCGCTGTACTAAGCGCTTGGGAAGTACGAGTCAGCAACATATAGAGACAGTCCCTACCCAACAACGGGCTCACGGTCTTCAGTGCTTCACACACAGTAAGGGCTCAGTAAATATAACTGAATGAATATATCAATGTAACAGGGTTGGTAGCCCTGTTTCCTGCCCACAACAAGCTTCCAGTTGCACTCTATCGCTCTGTATTAATTGATAGGATTTTAATTTTAAGCCATCTCTTGCTTATACAAAGTATCAATTGTTTTATCATGAGGAAATTGAAACAGAGAGAGGTTAAGTGATTTGCTCATTGATCTGAGTGGCCCTATAGCTATCAGCAGGCAGATGGAGGGAATTGAATGATAGGAGAGTAGAGGAAGCACATCTAGCTCAAAAGAAATCTTTGTTATTTACTGTCTCCCGATCCATCAGTGTCAGCAGCAGTGGAGATAAAATCTTATCAGTGAAGCTCTCAGACATCAAAGGCATTTCCCTTTCGGGATGTAGGTTATGCACTAGTTCGGCCTGAACATCACAGGCACAATCAAAACCTCCAGCCCTTGCACATCGGATCAGAAAATGTTCTAGCCATTTCAACTATTGACACAGTCTTGTGTTTCCTGAAACATCTTTGAATTGCGAGGGAGAGGTGGGGAAGGGGGAAAGTTTTGAACCAAGAGAGAATTGCCTTAAAAACTGGGTGGAAAAAATAATAAAAACCGATCTTTTTGAAATGGAACAAAGGTTGCAACAGTGATGGATCATTTCAATGATGAATCTGGGAGTGAAAATGCATTGGGATTTTGCAGTGGAATTTTTTAAGCTTTTGTAGAATCCATCGTAATGGTAATGTCTGCATTAGGAAATCAAAGAGTGCTTTTTATTTCTAAGAAAGCAATATCAGTTTCTGTTGAAATAGCAGATGTGGAGACAATGTCAGACATCTCACGTGCAGGATTTTGGAACAATTGGGAAAAACAGCACGGAGGAAAAAAATAAATGTCAAAAGTTCTCTATCTTGAAAAGTCATGACCATCTGATTTAATAGGCTATTTTATAGGAGAAAAGGAGGACAGCTTTAATTATACAAGCCTTTTCGTATTTACCAATTGTTTGAAATTAGCACAAAGTTCCCGGAAAAGTTAATTTTAGAAATGTGGCTGCCATGTCTTTGGGGAAGAATGAAAAGGAGGCTGTCCCCATTTTCTCTGGATACCACGAGAGCTATGTCCTATTCATGCCCTAGCCAAGATGGGCAGAAGTGCCAAGGAACACCTGGGCACCAGGGGCCATGGGGAAGAGTACCTGCTGTCTGGAGCAGCCTCTCCTTCCCTCACAACCTTGCAGGAGATGACTCTTTAATAATAATAATGATAATGATGGCATTTATTAAGTGCTTACTATGTGCAAAGCACCGTTCTAAGCTCTGGGGAGGTTGCAAGGTGATCAGGTTGTCGCACGGGGGGCTCACAGTCTTAATCCTCATTTTACAGATGAGGTAACTGAGGCCCAGAGAAGATAAGTGACTTGCCCAAAGTCACATATCTGACAACAGGTGGAGCTGGGATTTGAACCCCTGACCTCTGACTCCCAACCCGTGCTCTTTCCACTGAGCCACGCTGCTTCTCCAGTGGACAGAGCATGGGCCTCAGAGTCAGAAGGTTCTAATCCTGTGTGACCTTTCGTGTGCTGTTTGACCTTGCTCAAGTCACTTAACTTCTCTGGGCCTCAGTTACCTCATCTGTAAAATGGGTTTTTAGATGGAGCCCAATGTGGGACAGGGACTGTGTCCAACCCAATTACCTTGTATCTATCCAAGCACTTAGTACAGTGCCTGGAACACAGTAAGCACTTGAATACCATTATTATTACATTTACACATGCATGGTTTGTACTGTAGAATCATTTGCTTATTCAAAACTAAAAACTTCCCTGATCTTACGTAAACATTCATCTTTATCTTTCTGCTGAAACTTTGAGTAAAAATGGAGGGCTATGAGTTTAGGAAATTTGGTAGTTTTTTTTTATTATTCTTCTAGGAGAATCACTTTCCAAGTCAAACCTTTCAATCACACTTAAGACCATCTTTAAACAACAGCAATTTTAAGAAACATTCTAACTCCACAGAAGCCAGCTGATGTTACTACAAGGATGATGACTTGGAAAAGACACCTTTAATTTATAATGAGAAGCATGCCATTCACTACATGAACGGGAATTTCTCCACGATGCTGCATTCTAGACAGCTGTCAATACACTGGTTGCAGAGAAGGCACCAAGACTGGTTCAAAGCCAACTATTCAGAAATAAACAGGCTACTTGTTGAGAAACGGCAAATCTACCTCTCCAGCTCCAACTTCTTTGCAGTCTCACATTTCCTCCTGCCTTCAGAACAATTCTATGTGAATGGCCCACTGACACCTCAAACATAACATGTCCAAAACAGAACTCATCTTCCCACCCAAACTCTGCCCTCCCCATGTTTTCCCATGACTTCAGCAACACCACTATGCTCCCTGTCCCACAATCCCGTAACTCTGACATTTTTCTCAACTCATCTCTCTCATTCAACCCACATATTCAGTTTGTCACCAAATCCCGTCAGTTCTACCTTCGACAACATTGCAAAAAAGTCTGCCCTTTCCTTGCATCCAAACTGCTACTACGCTGATCCAAGCACTATGCGTGCCCCACCTCGACTACTGCATTAACCTCTTCCCTACCTCCTATCTCTCCCAACTCCAGTTGTTACTTCACTCTACTGCCCAGATGATTTTTCTAAAAAGTTCAGTCCATATTTCCTCACTCCTCAAGAACCTTCAGTGGTTCCCCATCCACCTCTGCATCAAACAGAAACTCTTTAGCATTGGCTTCAAAGCACTCAATCATTTGCCTCCACCCTTTCCCCCATAATAATAATAATGGCATTTGTTAAGTACTTACTATGTGCTAAGCACTGTTCTAAGTGCTGGGGAGGTTACAAGGTGATCAGGTTGTCCCACACGGGGCTCACAGTCTTCATCCCCATTTTACAGATGAGGTAACTGAGGCACAAAGAAGTTAAATGACTCACCCAAAGTCACACAGCTGACAATCGGCAGAGGCGACATTCGAACCCATGACCTCTGACTCCAAAGCCCGGGCTCTTTCCACTGAGCTACGCTGCTTCTCATCTTACCTCACGGATTTCCTATTACAACCCAGGATGATGATGATAATGATAACAATAATAGTAATAATTATAAGAATTATGGTATTTTTTAAGCAATTACTATGTACCAAGCACTGTTCTAGGCTCCGGGGTAGATACAGATAGTCAAGTTGGACACAGTCCCTGTTCCACATAGGGCTCCCAGTCTTAATCCCCATTTTCCAGATGAGGTAATAGGCACAGTGAAGTAAAGTGACTTGTCCAAGGTCACAGCCAGACATGTGGAAGAGCCAGGATTATAACCAACATCCTTTGACTCTCAGGCCAAGGCTTTTTCCACTTGATTATGCTGCTTTCCTGTGAAGCATGTTCACTTCACTCCTTTAACACCAATCTACTCACTATATATTGATTTTGTCTTTCTTGCTACTGATCCCTTGCTCATATCTTGTGTCTGGCCTGGAACTCCCTTTCCCTTCGCATCTGACATATCATCATTCTCCCTACCTTCAAAGCTTTATTGAAGGCACATCTCCTCCAAGAGACCTTCCCTGACTAAGCCCTCCTTTCCCCTACTCCCTGTCCCTTCTGTATCACCATTGCACTTGGATTTGTATCATTTATTCAGCCCACTCACAACGCCACAGCACTAATATACATTTCCTTGTGGGAGAGAATGGGTCTTCAAAACCTGTTAGATCGTTCTCTCCCAAGTGCTAGTACAGTTCTCTGCACACTGTAAATGCTCGATAAACACGATTGATTGCTTGATATGGAGAGCTGAAATTAGGAAATGGAAAGCAAAGGAGGAAGAGGGGGTGCTTTAAGGACATGGAAGAACAAAGCCTCAGACAATACTCCATCCCAACTGAAAACTGGGAGTAAATTGCTGAAGATAGACCTCCATGGTGTATTGCCCTCAAGAAGGGAATAGTTCACTTTGAACAAAAGCTTTATATGGAAGAAAGACAGCAGGCAAAACAGAAAAGAGCACCTGGTGCTACAAATGCTAAATACAACACAAGACAGCTTTTTTGTGCATCCAATGTGTCTGGTGCTATAGATCCTATATTAGCCTTTTCAGCCACATTCAAATCCATAGGTGAACTACACCAGCACTAGTGTCTTCTTCAGATAAAAAGGACATACATGCCACTACACAAATAGGTAAAATAAATATTTTATGTGATTTGTTCAAAGAACAAAAGTAGAAATGACCATATACTGAAATTAGAGGGAAATGGTATTTATTTAAAAAATCCCTTAATGAACTGATCAAGGCTCAGAATTTTAAAATCAGAAGCACTCTAGCAACCTTATTTTTAGGCAAAAGCTCCCTGTAACTGACACTTTGACACACTGCCACCTGTTTCCATAACAGGTTCCTTCCTCTTATATACTTCTTTTCCCTTTTGCATCCAAGGTGCATTTTAGTCCTAGAAGAGGAATAATGCTTTTTTATTTTTCTTTTCCATATTAATTTCAAAATTCCAGAAACCCAAGCTGTCTTTGCAACCTGTTTTTATTTTAGCAATTTATCCAGAAAGAAACCTTAGGCAGGTCAGTAAATTGTATAAAAAGTAGTAAGTTTTCGTTCACCAGCGATGATGGAAAGACACAGGACTATTTTTGACAACTGGAATGAAGAACATCAAAATCATTGCCTTTTATGGATAGAGTAGAGCTTGGCACTATATGTAACCACAGCTACCAAAACTGAATAGATCACAAACCCACGAATGCATAAATTCTGATGTGGTTTGATGTTTTAATTAAATCACTATATGGACCAGTCCTGTTTACATACACTAGTACTCCTTTCCTTCCCAAGTCTAAAGAAAGAGGCAGATATTTACCACAATATTTAATACAACTCTACAGTTAAAAGGGTTTTACCTTACTCCAATTTTCAAATAATGATAACAGCAAGCTTGGAGCCCCTTGGAATGATACATCATTATGCTTTGTGACTGATTTCCAGGTGATTCTTTAAAGTATTATATTGCCCACTTTTTATGGAAAAAATAATCAAGACCAGCGTTATATAGCTCCACATTCATTTGGTAGATTACTATTTACATGATTAACTTGATCTTCTTCCAGAATGCTACAGAAATAGAACACATTGCCAACACTTTAATTCTATTTTTAAAATATGAGCTCAAATTAAATGATTCTCTTTTCATGAATTTCATGATAAATTTGCTAGCTGTTAGTGTTAAATATAAAGGCAAAAATCTAAAGTGTACTATTCACTACTGTTCACTGAAGGCCAATACCTCTATGCTGTAAAAATATTATTTCCAACCTTAAATTAACATCCTACTATTGGCTGTTTTAGTAGGGCTACTGTCCAAGAACACAGTAGTCATTCATCAAAAGATTAAGTGTCATTATACACAGAATCCAAGGGACTTATTTTGCATTTGATTCTGGTTCCGAAAACATTATTATTGATTTAATATTCCCTAGCATGATATGAACTAAACACAACAGACCACTGGGTTTCTTGAACTGTCAGTTACAAGCAAGCTTGGGTTGCTCAAAATTTAATGGCTTCTGAAAAAAAAAATTGAAGCAACAAAAAGTCTGTTCAGACTCAGCCAAAAAACTATGCACTTCAACAAAAGTTCCCATGAAAACTTATAATTCCTGAAGGTTCCAAAGTGACAGATGGAATAGTTCTATTCATTGTGCAAGAAAAGCCAGAAAATTATTCTCTCAGGAAGTTAATGATGAACAAAGAGATCTTTTTTTCTGTTAAGCTTGAAAAAGATAACCATTCCTTTTTCTTGAAAATAAAGTACACTGATGATTTATATCTGTCTCCCCTCCTAAACTGTATGCTTATTATGAGCAGGGAACTTGTCTGCTAATTCTGTTGTATTGTACTCTCCCAAGCAGTTAGTACGGTGCTCTGCACATAGTAAGTGCTTAATAAATGATTGATTGATGGAGTGTCCAGTCAGATGAGCCTTAGTTCTGAAATTTCAGGACTAAGAAATCTGTGGAGAGAAATTGACTATAATAATAATTATGGTATTTATTATACACTTACTATTTGTCAAGCACTGATCTAAGTCTTGGGTACATACACATTAGGCTGAACACAGCCCTCATCCCACATGGGGTTCATAGACTAAGTAGGAGGGAGAACAGAAGTTTAATCCCCATTTTACATTTGAAGAAGCCGGCACAGAGAAGTAAAATGACTTGCCCAATGTAAGCATTTAGGTGGCAGAGTTGGAATTCGAACCCAGGTCTGTGCTGTCACTACTAAGCCATGCCACTTCCCACTAGATCATAGTTATATAGAGAAGCAGTGTGGTTTAGTGGAAAGAGCGGAGGGCTTGGGAGTCAGAGGTCGTGGGTTCTAATCCCGTCTCTGCCACTTATCAGCTGCGTGACTCTGGGCAAGTCACTTAACTGCTCTGTGCCTCAGTTACATCATCTGTAAAACAGGGATTAAGGCTGTGATCCCCACGTGGCTCAACACGATTACCTTGTATCTACCCCAGTGCTCAGAATAGTGCTTGGCATGTAGTATGCGCTTAACAAATACTATTATTATTATTGTAGTGGTTTGCACATTGCCACAGGCACTCTCATTCCTGCTAGTCATGTTCCCTCTGGGGCAGAGAGCAAGAAGCAAGTAGGCCAGTAGGTGAGTGGGGATGCAGCATGTTGCACGCAAAGTAGCCAGTTGTAAATAGAACTGGGACTAGAACCCTGGTCTCCCGATCCTCAGAGCAGCACACTTTCCACCAGATCAACAGTAGAGCTAACATTCCTCAGGAATTCCTAGGTTCAGTACCTGAAAATTAAAGATTTTTTTCATCAATATTAAGTTGGAGTCAGTTACATTTTGCTGTACTGGGAAACTCTTCTAAATCAAAAGGCCATGAGCATCACCGACAGTCTGAGAGATAGTTTTGCAGGACAATGCTCTTGAGACAGAGATGCTATGCAATTGATTCTGAATCATTTCTAATTGTCAATATAGCAGCCATAAAGCAAGAGACAAAGTGTGGCCTAGTGGATGACACACAGGCCTGGATCCTTATCCTGGCTCTGCCACTTACATGAGACTTGGGAAGCTGGAAAACTGTCTGGAAGTACCAGTGGGGGATTTCAATTATCCTCATATATTGGCTGAGTGACCTAGAAAGAGGCAGAGGCAAAGTTTCTGTATGGTCTTCGGGAACAGCCTGTCACAATAGACAGACTCTGCTGCAGCAGTAATGTGTGGGTTCACTTCAATAGTGACAACAATTCAACTAAAGTTAGCATTCTTGCTGGGTGAGAACAAAACAAAACCACCCATCAATCAAAGGCATTTATTTAGCACTTACTGTATTCAAAACACTAAACTCAGGACTTGGGAAAGTAGAACACTGAGTTAGTAGACATTCCCTGACCACGACAAGCTTACAGCCTAGAAGGGGAGACAGACATTAATATAAATACAAAAGTTAAAAGTATGTAAAGTGCTGAGGGGCTGAGGTTCCGGGGTGAATACCAAGTGTCCAAAGGGATATGTGTGGATGCAGGGATATTTCATTATACAAAATATATAAAATATATAAATGAGAACTTGAGATACAGAGAAGCCAAAAAGGGATAGCTAAAAAGAGTAACTTATTCAAAAGTGATTGTTCAAGAACACTTTTCTGGAGATCCAGGTAAAATGTGCACCATAGAACAAAACAAAAGCAGCAACTGAATACAAACTATACATGGCTGACAGAGTTAACTCCTCACTCTTGTCTTCAAGGCTCTCCATTATCTTGCCCCTCCTACCTCACCCCCCTTCTCTGCTTCTACAGCCCAGCCCGCACCCTTGGCTCCTCTGCTGCTGCTAACCTCCTCAAGGCATGGTGTAGAGGATAGAGAGTCATAAGGTAGTGGGTTCTAATTCTGGCTCCACCACTTGTCTTCTGTGTGACTTTGTGCAAGTCACTTTACTTTTCTGGGCCTCAGTTACCTCATCTGTAAAATGGGGATTAAAACTATGAGCCCCATATGGGATCAGGTCTATATATAACCTGATTTACTTGTATCCACCCCAGTGCTTAGTGTAGTGCCTGGCACACAGTAATACTATTTTCTATTTTTTTTTTATTTGTTTGTTTTAGTTTTTTTAGTGGATAGGTCCAAGAAACTGGATTAAAGAGTGGTGACCACACAGACTTAGAAAATCATTCAATCAGTCGATCAGTGGCACTAAGCATGTAGTGTGTGCAAAGCACTGTACCAACCACTTGGGAGTTTATGATATTGACAGAGTTGGTAGATATATTCACTGTCCACAGGGACTTTACAGTCTAGCAGAAGAGCTAATAGTTTTGAGGACTGTAAGCTTGTGAGGGAAAATGTGTGGTTTCTGTAAGATGAAATCCTTTCCTGGTGGTCTCCTGTAGCGCCTTTGAAGGGATATATGTCAGGTTTCTAAAGGGTAAGTTAAGTAATTAGAGAAAGGTAAATGCTCCATACCTAACAGGATCAATGTCAATGACACAATTATCGCACAATTTTTCCAATCATTCTGTTGCCACTATGGACCATTGATCTGATTCACTAATTTAATCAGCAGCAAAGTCATAAAATGAAACCATGGTCACTAACAATGAGGCAACATTGGTTACATCACAGCTTTGCTGGCCAGGATACATCAGAACAATGGAATTCAGCAAGTTATGAAATGGGGCATTTGCAAGATAATGTAAAGCACAGTCTCAAGCAATGCACTGTTAGAAGATCACCACAGGAGACAAACTAGCCTGACAGGCAGGAATCAGGACTGAGGCTGCACTGTTTGGGCAGAGGTTTTGATGAAATCCATTAATCTAGACTATCAGCCCACTGTTGGGTAGGGACTATCTCTATGTTGTGTATTTGTACTTCCCAAGAGCTTAGTACAGTGCTCTGCACACAGTAAGTGCTCAATAAATACGACAATGAATGAATTAATCAATCATACTTACTGAATGCTTTTAGTGTGCAGAGCACTGAACTAAATGCTTGAGAGAGTACAATATAACAGAGTTGGCAAGCTTTCCCCACCCACAACAAGCCTGCAGACTAGAGGAGGATACAGGCATTAATACAAAAAAAAATAGTGGATATATATATAAGTGCTGTGGAGGAGTGAATAAAAGGTGCAAATACAAGAGCAAGGGAGATGTGGAAGGGAGTGGAAGAAGAGTAAATGAAGGCTTAGGGAAAGCCTCTTGGTGGAGATGTGCTTTAATAAGGCTTTGAAGGTGGGGAGAGTGATTGTCCATTGGATGTGAAATAAAGGGGGGCATTCCAAAACAGAGGCAGAATGCAGTTGAGCAACAAGATAGATGAGATCAAGGTACAGTGAGAACGATGGCATTAGAGGAGTGAAGTGTGTGGGCTGGGTAGGAGAGTAGCGAGGTGAGTTAGGAGTGGGCAAAATGATTGAGTACATTAATGACGATAAGGAGTTTGATGCAGAGGTGGATGGGTAACCACTGGAAGTTCTTAAGGAGTGGGGAAATGGACTGAATGTTTTTGTAAAATAAAAAAGCAACAGAGTGAAGAAGTATGGACTAAAGTAGGGAGACAGGAAACAGGAACGTCAGTAAAGAGGCTGATGAAGTAATCAAATTTGGATAGGATAAGTGCTTAGATTAATGAGGTAGCAATTTGGATGGAAAGGAAAGGGCAGATCTTTAGTGATGTTGTGAATGTTGAACCAACAGGATTTGGTGACAGATTGAATATGGGGGTTGAATGAAAGAGAGGAGTCAAAAATTACACAAAGGTTAGTAAATGCTCAACAAATACAATTAAATGAATGAGTGAACTTAATTTCTCGCTACCTCAGTTGCCTCATCTATAAAATGGGAAATAAGACTGTGAGGCCCATGTGGGACTGTATCCAACTTGATTAGCTTATACCTACCCCAGTGTTTACTGAAACACCTGCACATGGTAAGTATTGAGATGTGTTGTGAGTCCCCCGCCACAGTTCATACCAACCAGGACTTTCCTGGGACGGGGAAGCCTTGGTGACAGTCAAACCGCACCTCTGATCACAAAGGTTACTGTGGAAAGTGGTCCAATACCAGTCTGCTTGTCATAGGAGCACGTTCTGCCAATGCTTCTTTCTGCTTCCAAGTGTTGTTGCCTTCTGCTGCTTCCCTCTGCATTGAGCTTCAGCATGCCTCTGTGCTGCCTCTGAACCCCTTGCTGCTTCAGCTGCTCAAAAAGCTTGCAAAAGCAAAAGCTTGCTTTTCTGTGCTGCTTCTAACCCAGGTGCTTCCCTTTGCTTCTCTGCATTCTTCTTGCCCTGCGTGCTGCTTCTCCCTGTACCTCTTCCTCTGCACTGCTTTCTATTTGCTCCTTCTACATGCCACCTCACGACTCAAAATGAATGCCTTTTATCTGCCTTTTATAAGCAGTCATTGATTGGTCTAGACCCATTACTGGGTAGAGCAGGGAGAGAAGGCCACGCCTCCCTTCATGTTCTACCCCACCACCGGCCAGCAATCACCTGTCTCAAGTCAAGCCCATCAGTGCTTTGGCCAGTCTCTTCCTTGTTGTTAACCAGATCACAAACAGTCAGTAATAAGGCAGCTTGTTGTGGGCTCACGACAGGATGCCATTAAAAAAAGAGTGGAATTAATGGAGAAAGAAGGACACTCAGAACTGAGCCTTGAGGAAATCCTATAGTTAATGTCTTCTCTATTTGTTGGCTATGTGACCTTAGGCAACTCATTTAACTTCTCGGTGCTTCAGTTACCTCATCTGTAAAATGGGAGGGAAATAAAGGGCAGTGTTAGGGGTTGGATAGGGAGGACCATGGGGAGGGATGGGAAGGGAGGAAAGGGATGGGATGATTGGAGGGAGGAGATTGAGGGAATATGGTAGGGGCAGAGAAGTTTAAGGATTATAGATGAGGTTATCAACTGAAATAACTGCTTAATCTGGTGGTGCCATGAGTAATTGCTGAATTGAAGGTGGGTCCTTGAGAATGAAGAGGCTAATGTTTAGGAGTAAACAGAGGGATGGGTTGATGAGAAAGGAAGCAGCTGTTGATATGTAAAAATCCAGGTCACTGTCACCAGGTTGTCAGACAGCCACACCTTTTTGGTGATCTCCACTATGTATTCAGGCCAAACTACAGGGAGAGGGAAGATGGAGGAGTGGCCACTTCTCAGCTGCAGCAGTTAGGAGTGAGATCTAGGTGTCCTGGTGGGTAGACAATAGGCAGTAATTCTGACGTTTGATGACTTGAGCCCACTGAAGCAACTTGGCAGAGAGAGATTTTAGCAGCATTGAGCATTTCTCTGTTCTGGGTGAGGGTGATGTTAAATGCCCTGGGCCAGCTGAGGTAGGTTGGCAAAGAGAAATCTGTGTCTTCAGGCAGCTCTGTGTCCCAGGTGATGTTCAATGTCCTGGGCCACTGAGTCAGCTCAGCAGAGGGATCTGTCAGTGACCTTGGGCAGCTCTCTATCCTGGGCACTGTTTGATGTCCTGGGCCAGTTGAGGCAGCTTGGCAGAAAGAGATTTCATTGTCCTCTGGCAGCTCTCTGTCCCAGACTGGCTGAGGCAGCTCAGCAGAGAGATCTCCATGTCCTCGGGCAGCTCTCTGTCCCACTTGAGTTCGGGGCCAATTGAGTCAGCTCAGCAAAGAGATGTCAGTGTCCTTGGGCAACTCTCTGTCCCAGGCAGTAATAATAATAATAATAGCATTTATTAAGCACTTACTATGTGCAAAGCACTGTTCCTAAGCACTGGGGAGGTAACAAGGTGATCAAGCTGCCCCACGGGGGGCTCACAGTCTTCATCCACATTTTACAGATAAGGTAACTGAGGCACAGAGAAGTTAAGTGACTTGCTCAAAGTCACACAGCTGACAATTGGTGGAGCTGGGATTTGAACCCATGACCTCTGACTCCAAAGCTCATGCTCTTTCCACTGAGCCATGTTTCAGGGGAAGAGAGAGAAATAGAGAGAGAAAGAGAGAGAGAGAGAGAGAGAGAGAGAGAGAAAGAAAGAAAGAAAGAACGAGAAAGGGAGAGAGAGAAAGAGAGAGCTGTATCCAATGGCATGGGCTGACTGAGACAGCTTGGCCGAGAGAAATCTCTGTGTCCTTGGGCAGCTCTCTATCCCAGGAGATATTTGCTGTACTGGGCCACCTGAGGCAACTAAGCAGAGAGAGATCTCTGTGTCCTTAGGCAGGTCTGTAGCCCACTCTATGTTCAATGTACTGGTCCAGCTGAAGCAACACAGCAGAGAGAGATTTCTGTGTCCTAGGACAGCCCTTTGTCCTGGATTATGTTCACTGAGTAGGTTGGTGTTAAAGGAGGCAAATGAGCATGGACTTGCCCCTTAACCCTCCTTGGCCTGGTGAGATCAGAGACACTCAGGCCCCTGGACAAGGTGTCTCCTCCTGCAGACCTGAGTGAAGTCTCTTCTCCATTCCAGGGGTTAGGATCCCTGCAGAACCCCATCCTGGGACTCCTTCTTGTCCCCTCAAGCCTCTAAACAGCAATAGGTCCTACAATTTGCAAACTCAGCCACACAACCAATAACTATTTTCCAGAGAACACAATATTGAATGAATAGTCAATTCATAATGGTCTTTTCAGTTGCCCCAGCCCACAGAAGATAGGATCTTGCCCTCAACTGGATCATCTTCATTCCCTTAGGTGAGCAATGACTCTCTCTTTATACATGGGAAATCATTGACACAAACATTATCAGCAGGTTGAGAAAGGGGGTAAAAGATTCCCAGAGTGTGGTCTCTTGGTGGGGAAAAACCAAGGGCACCTTTTAACCCAGGCCTTTGTCCTTTAAATCATTTGAGGATTTGTCTTCCTACAACAAACAGTATCATCGGGGAACATGATTGAGGATGGGATGGCTGATTTCTGACTATAAGCTGGTTGGACAGGGACTGTGTCTGTTATATTGCTGTGCTGCACTTTCCCAAGCACTTTGTACATTGTCTGTAGACTGTAAGCTCATTGTGGGCAGGGAATGTGTCTGTTACACTGTTATATTGTATTCTTCAAAGTGCTTAGTACAGTGCTATGCACATAGTAAGCACTTAATAAATACAACTGACTGCCCGCACACAGTAAGTACTCAATAAATATGATTGATTGATAGATGTCAGTTGCTGCGGCACATTCCTTATGACCTTAATAAGATGATATTTGTTAAGTGCTTCCTATATAGCAAGAACTGTCCTAAGCGCCAGGGTAGATACAAAATAATCAGATCATGTGATGAGGCTCCCAGGAGAGAGCTGCTAGACCCCGCAGAGGTGAATCTGCTCCTTCTCTGAGTCGATCATACTACAATCAGGTCTGCAACAGGGGGTCGATTTGCAAAAGAGGCATTCGGTTGACTTACCACTCTCCCTCGTCATCCTATCAATTCTACCAATCCCTAGGTGAAGGGGTTGATCCAACATGGTGCCACTTCCCTCTGCCAGTCATATGACACAATCCAACACCAGCCTGGTGCCCACACCCTGTGTATAGCCCCCCTGGACCGGGTAGCAACCGAAGCGCTCCCCGATCTGAAGGTTGCCCATGCCTCAGAGCACTGCTGGCCTGGAGGGACTTATTTACTGCTGTTTTTTTAAATGAAAAGAAAAGAAATACAAGTCATTTTGTCTCCTCCACTCACCCTGAGGGCAGCACAGACCCTCTGGAGGAGCTGGAGTTGAGCCACTTTGGTTTCTGCTACTTTCCTGCTTTATGGGAAGGTATAAGGGTTTCACCTCTGGAGCACTAGCTGACGAGTAGGGAGAAAGACCACCCAACCCCGCAGCCAGACTCCTACTGGAGAGGCCTCTCTTTCCTCTGGTGTGCATGGGAACATTTCCCTTTGATCTCACAGCCTGGCAGTTGCAGCAGTGGCAATGATAACTCTTCACACCCTCTGGAAAAGCTAAGCCCTGCTCCCTCACCTCCAGCAGTCCCATGAATGAAAGTGGCAGCAGTAGCAGTGTCAGCTCTCCAATCAATCAATCAATCAAATCATTCATTGTATCTATTGAACACTTACTCTGTGCAGAGCACTGCACTAAGCACTTGGGAGAGTACAATATCACGGAGTTGGTACATACGTTCCTTGCCCACAGTGAGTTTACAGTCTGGAGGAGGGAGACAGACATTAATATAAATGAATTACAGATATGTACGTAATTGCTGTAGGGATTGGGTTCCCCCCTTCCCCTGCCATGGAGTTCAGTTTCGGGTTTGCCCACACAGGCATCAGTTTTGGAGGAAAACGTGCATGTACATCTATCCAATTCACTCCCCATACACCAGTTCCTTCCTCCTGCTTCGCAGAAAATCCTGCCTCCCTCTTTCTTGGCATCACCTTTGATTGGAGTACTAGGGGTCATAGTGATTCAAGCTATGAGATGTATCAATCAGAAGCCATCATCTTGAAGGATTTCACCCAAATAACATTTTATGGAGCAAAGTGCACCAACTCATCATGGAATCCTATAACTAGTTGTTTCAGTGGGACCCAGTTGTAACTAGCACAATCCCATCAGCATTAAGTGCACTCAATAATGAACAATATTAAATTGTAAATTACTTGGAAGACTTCAGAGGTGTGAATACCTTTCCTCTTCAACCGACAAAGTGTTAAGTGGTCCCCTCTTCATTGTGCAATCATTTTACGATTATTAACTGCAGAGCTTGGTTGCTTCAGATTGTGGGAACAAAGCCAGGTGGTCAACTATAATTAGTTACTTTTGCAAACTGACAAAGACTGACAGGATTCCGAGATATTGACCACTAACACAATTCTGAGATACTGAAAAAAGACAAAATGAATTTGCACCCAAAAGTCCACATTCTCATTTTAGCCATGGATTATTCATTTCTTTTATGGGAATTTGGTACCTCAGATTGATTGACTGGTCCAACCGATTGGTGTTGGGTGGCAGAGCTGTAGAATCAAAGCCTCTTATCTATAAAGAATTCTAAGTCAGATGAGTGGAGTTATTGTTATGTGACTTTCTATGATGATGGAACAAATACTCAGAAGCCATATTCCCTTCAGTTGTCAATCCAAGAGTTTCCAAATTCTAACAGGAAACCACAATCTAATGGAAAAGATTTCCTGTCTGAAGAGGTTTTCTCTACTTTTCATTCTTTCATTCAATCGTATTTATTGAGCGCTCACTGTTTGCAGAGCACTGTACTATGCACTTGGGAAGTACAAATTGGCAACAAATAGAGACAGTCCCTACCCAACAACGGGCTTACAGTCTATAAGGGGAAGACAGACAACAAGTAGACAGGTGTCAATATTATCAGAATAAATATAATTATAGCTATATACACATTAATAAAATAAATAGAGTAATAAATATGTACAAATAAACACAAGTGCTGTGGGGAGGGGAAGGGGGTAGGGTGGGGGGGTGATGGGGAGGGGAGGAGGAGGAGAGGAAAAGGGGGGATGCTGATGAGTTTGAGTTCTGTTTTGCTGGACTGTGACTGAAAGTAGTAGTGTCCAATCTTCCTGATGCTCTGACTGTGATCTAGCAAATGGTATTCCTAGCTCTCTCCATACCACCACATGCTGTTATTTGGAGTTAACTTGTTCTGTTCATTATAAATACAAATGGCATCTTTGCTCTTCCAGGCTTAATCTGCTAGATCTAAGTAGGAATCAATCAGCAGCCTTTCTTAAATGTAGACATTTACTCAAGGGCTCTGAGCTTTGTTATATTCTTCAGCTGAGTGAAGAAATGCAGTGGCTGAATTAGTGCAGAAAAATCAGAGGTAGGATTGCATGTCTCCCCCTCCATAAATAGATGATTAACATTTAAGTTAATTATAATAAAAATCTGCATGTGAAGCTGCAACCCTCTTGGGGAAAGGAGACAGGAACAACTTGCTGGAATAGTAAGAGATTATTCTTGTCAAGGAACACCCTCAAAGAGCTTGACTACCCCACAGAGAGATTTCCAAGATGCTACGAGTGCATTTCTTTTCCAATAAAGGATTTAATATATCAACTGTTCACATTGATTTACTTGGAAAAGTTCCTTCCTGAATGGCTATTGAAAGGGTCCAGAGTGCATCTCATTTCCAACAAAAATTCAAGGAAGTGTGAATGCTAGTAAAAAATCTTGAGAAGATGCCTAGGGATAAGTCAAAGCGCACATTTTAAAATATTCCACAGGAGAATAAAAAAAGAGTCTGGCTAAAATGTTTTCAGTTTGCCCAAATTAATTTTTGGAGACCTGTGGAACACACCTCCTTGGAAAGTCTTGATTAACCAGACCTGGTTAAAAGTGGGTTACTAAGACTAATTCTGTAATGGCATTTCTTATCTTTTATCTTCAAGGTTTTATGGAACCTTCTGAAATTGAAAGTTGTTATTCTCAGCAGTCTCATGTGCTTTAATGTGACTGTCATATTGTATTGATTCACTTTAAGCAAATGCATTAGTCATATAAGAGATGACCTTGGAATGGATAAATTCACGGTTAATGGGTGTTACTGTGCTTTAAAAGGAAAATACAATTCAAATATAAATTTCAGCAGGAAGAACACATGTTTTGAGGAGATTGGTGCATAATCCCAATTCTAAATGCAATTACTAGTTAAATATTTATATTTAATTTTCATTTTTTTTTACTTTATTCTTTGTTCCACACACTGCCATTATCATAGTGTCTATGCAATTGGATTCCATTAGTATCCGGCATTTGGATTCTGCTATTGCATAGCACGGCACTGAGCAACTTGACATCTATTCCTTTTATTGATTCTGACTAGTAAGTAGGCAGTTCAATGGTGATTACAAAATGCAGAGTGTTACAGAATCGGAAGAAAATGAAATTTGGCTCCACCCATCTCCTAACTACAAACGCAGTATTTTTGAAATGAACAGCAGGCCGACTATATTATAAATAAATACACCAGTTCGGTTCCCAAATCAGCAAGAAAATTTACAACACTTTGAAATGATGATGCATTTTAAAACAGATTCAATTTTCAAAGGAACTGTTCACTTTAAACTGCTAGCAATGCATACCCATGGTGGCACTAGTTAAAGGGGGAAAGAACACAACAGAACATTAATTAAAATGAAAAGGATAAAAGCTTGAAAGCTACAGGCAACACAATTCCCTTCTCCAAGAGGCCTAATCGGTAAAGACTGGTACTGCCATTCTGAGACCTCTGAAGATGTGGGATAGCAAAAAAGTTGTCCAGATTGGTGCTCCCATACTGCTTTTAGAATTTATCCTAGAATGAAAGGAAGCTAATCTCCATGACTGCACTGAAATACGAGGTTTAAGCTTAGAAAACTAAAGAAAGACAGAGTTTCCTTTGATAGTGTGCTCTCAGACAGAGTTGCAATAGCCTGCAGAGAGCTGAGTGGTGGGGCATAAGACTTTGCCTGCCTTTGGCAACAGGAGGAATCTGAGATTAATGAAGCACCGTCTTCTGAGCCTGACCTATCAGGGTGGGTGCTATCCTGTGCTATTCCCCATGGGTTTATACTGAAGGAAACTACAGTAGCAGACCAGCTGACATGACCCTGATAGTCTGGATTCAAAAATTCTGGATTCAAAAATTCAAAGATTCAAAAATCTCCAGTGGCTACCAATCAATCTGCGCATCAGGCAGAAACTCCTCACCCTGGGCTTCAAGGCTGGCCATCACCTCGCCCCCTCCTACCTCACCTCCCTTCTCTCCTTCTACAGCCCAGTTCGCACCCTCCGCTCCTCCACCGCTGATGTTCTCACCGTACCTCGTTCTCGCCTGTCCCGCCATCGACCCCCGGCCCATGTCATCCCCCGGGCCTGGAATGCCCTCCCTCTGCCCATCCGCCAAGCTAGCTCTCGTCCTCCCTTCAAGGCCCTGCTGAGAGCTCACCTCCTCCAGGAGGCCTTCCCAGACTGAGCCCCTTCCTTCCTCTCCCCCTCGTCCCCCTCTCCATCCCCCCCATCTTACCTCCTTCCCTTCCCCACAGCACCTGTATATATGTATATATGTTTGTACATATTTATTACTCTATTTATTTATTTAATTTATTTGTACATATATATTCTATTCATTTTATTTTGTTAGTATGTTTGGTTTTGTTCTCTGTCTCCCCCTTTTAGACTGTGAGCCCACTGTTGGGTAGGGACTGTCTCTATATGTTGCCAATTTGTACTTCCTAAGCGCTTAGTACAGTGCTCTGCACATAGTAAGCGCTCAATAAATACGATTGATGATGACCCTTTCAGAGGAGTCACCCTCTCAGAATAATGGTAATTTAGGAAGAGAATAAAGGCCACCAGGGTCTTTCCAGCAGTTAGTGTGGCAGAAACTAACCAGAGGCTCTGAATTGTAGTTATCCAGAGAATCCATCTTTTCTATCATTGCAACACCAGGAGAATATGCCAATGACCCACAGTGAATTTCTACCTGCAGACAATTCCTTTACCACACAAATTGCTCCTATTAAGATTCACACTTGCTTCTTTCTTTCTTTGGGTGTGAAAACCACTAGATGGTAAGCTCCTTGAGAGCAGGATCCTACCAACTCTGTTGTATTGTGCTTTCCCAAGTGCTTAGTAGAGTGCTGTACACAGGGTAAGCGTTCAATAAATACCATTGGTTTTATTTTTTTAATGGTATTTGTCAAGTGCTTACTATGTGTCAAACACTGTTCTAAGTGCTGATTGCTGGCTGATTGGTTGATTGCTTATTTGGGAAGAAACAACTTGTTTGGTGAAAGGGATGTATGAGTTAATAATGCCACTACTTGCCTCAGCCACACTACTGTAGCCCTTGCAGCTAGAAATTGCTCTAGAAGGGTGAGCCACAGGGGAGACAGGGAGCATCTGAGCTGGATTAGTTTTGACCAGCTAATACAACTACTGAGTAAGGGAGCAATGAGACTCTCAATCCTGGCTGGGTTTGGAGGCTCAGTTCTGTGCACTGAATTACTACTATTTAGGTTTCTTTCAAGTGCCAGAGCCCTGCTTTGGACTTCTGTGATAAGAATAATCAATCAAAAATCAGTGTTATTGAATGAACACTTACTGTTGCACAGTACTGTTCTAAGCATCTAATAATAATAATAATAGTATTTTAAAGCACTTACTATATGACAGGCACTGAACCAAGTAAGCACTGGGGTGGAAATAAGCAAATTGGGTTGTACACGGTCCCTGGCCCACGTGGCGCTCATATTGTCAATCCCCATTTTACAGATGAGGAAACTGAGGGCCAGAAAAGTGAAATGACTTGCCCAAGGTATCACAGCAAACAAGTGGCAGAGCCAGGATTAGACTAAGGCCCAGAGAGGTTAAGCAGTTTGCCCAAAGTCACAGAGCAGGCCAGGAGCAGAACTGGGATTAGAATCTAGGATCTTCTGAGTTGCAGGTCCTTTGCTCTTAACATCAGGTTGCAGGAGCCTGAAAACACTTTAACCAATTTTCATCTTAGTTAAACACTTGCTTAGTTATGTGAATACAGTAGGATGCTTCTGGCTTTGTTCATTCCATGTTTCCCCATTCCTCAAGAACCTCCAGTGATTGCCCATTCACCTCCGCATCAAACAGAAACTCATCAACACTGGCTGTAAAGCACGCAATCACTTTTCACAAACTCAATCTCAAACTCACCCTGACTTGCTCCCTTTATTCATCCCCCCTCCCAGCCCCACACCACTGATGTCCATATCTGTAATTTTATTTATATTAATGTCTGTCTCTTTAGACTGTAAGCTATTGATGTCTAACTGTTTTGTTTTGTTTTGTTGTCTGTCTTCCCCCTTCTAGACTGTGAGCCCATTGTTGGGTAGGGACTGTCTTTATTTGTTGCTAAATTGTAGTTTCCAGGCACTAAGTACAGTGCTCTACACACAGTAGGTGCTCAGTAAACTCAATTGAATGAATGAATGAACCCGTGTCCTTCTTACTCCCAGGCCTGTACTCTATCCATTATGCCATGCTGTTTGTTGCCTATCTGGGAGAGCACAATACAGCAGAGTTGGTAGACACATTATCCATAAGGAGCTTACAGTCTAATGTAGGAGGTTATACCACTATTTTTGACCTGAAAGCCTTTTCTATGTAAAATGATGTTTAAATTTCACACTTCTCTTTTTTACTGACATTCCTCAGAATGTTCTCAAGGTAAAGACATTACACAAGGTTATTGTGCTGCATTTGGATTTTTAACCAAAATAGGTATGAAAAATTCTGGCAACAGTGAATTGGAGATTTCAGTATTTTAATATTCCAATTTCTCAAAATCCTTTCTCAAATTTTGTGGCTTATATACAACCCAAAAGTAAAAATTCTAACAGTCTTAAAAATGGCCTACTTGTTGCTCTCTATTGACAGTCCAATTCCTGAGAAGCAGCATGGCCTAATGGAGAAAGCATGATCCTGGGAGTCAGAAGACCTGGGTTCTAATCCAAGCTCCATCACTTGTCTGCTGTGTGACGTTGGGCAAGTCACTGAACTTCTCTGTGCCTCAGTTACCTCTTCTGTAAAATAGGGATTAAGAAAGTGAGCTCATGTGGGACAGGGATTATATCCAACCCAATTATCTTATATCTACCCCAGTTTCCTAGTGCACTGCCTGGTAGAAAGTAAGCACTTAAGATATACCATATTAAAAAAAAAAGATCATAAATAGAAGGAATACCGTTTTGAAGGTAAGAAAAATATTTTCTGGGTCTGGAATGAATTTTTATATGTAGCTAGAGAGAAATTCTAGGGAAAATGCATGTTCTCTTCCTGCTATTAGGAGGCCATTGGAGGTTTTCAGGTCTTGCTCATGATGACCAAATGAAGACAAAGTAACTTCAGGAGTGAGGCACATTCTGATCTGAGTCAGTCAGTCAAATTTCTGAGCACTTACTGTGTGCAGAGCACTACACTAAGTGCTTGGGAGAGTACAATAGAGAGGCAGCATGGCTTAGTGGAAAGAGCACAGGCTTGGGAGTCAGAGGACATGGGTTCTAATCCTGGCTCTGCCACTTGCCTACTGTGTGACTTTGGGCAAGCCACTCCACTTCTCTGTGCCTGAGTTACCTCATCTGGAAAATGGGGATTAAGACTGTGAGCCCCATGTAGGACAACTTAATTACCTTGTATCTACCCCAGTGCTTAGAACAGTACTTGGCACATAGTAAGTGCTTAACAAATACCATTATTATTATTATTATTATTATTATTATTACAACATAGCACTGTACAGTCACGTCCCCTGCCCACAGTGAGTTTGGGAGATACAGCCCAAGAAATCATTCAATACATTTCCGCAACCTGCTAAGGTGGAGTAAACATTTTAGACAGGGTAAGAGAAAAATATCATAAAGTATTAAAAAATATTATAGGGATAAGCATTATAAAAACCACTGAGCAGTCAAACACATAGGTCTTCAAACATTAGGTCTTTTTCAGCTCCTTCCCTTTTACGGTATAGGAACTTATTCAAAATAGGTTTTGTAATTTTGAAATTTGAGAAACCAGGTACAAGACTTGTTGATACTCTGAGTTTACCTCTTAGAAGATGGTTCAGAATGACAGGGAAAGAAGAATCATGTTCTGTAAAGCACTGAAATTAAAGCAACAAGAACACTAAGGAAGTTCACTACAAGCTTCATTCTATTTTTCCTAATGGTTAAGATTAATATTAATTCTGTAAATTTGAGTTTGCTTTGTGAATTCCCACAGACTTCAGTTAAGATGAATAATGGTCCTTTGTATTTTTAAAAAAGATAAAATTAAAAATCTTCAGCTGGTAAAGAGAGCATTCTCATGTTAATCACAGCACAACAAATTCATGGCAAAACAGAAATTGAACAAGGAATATTGCCTATCAGTAATATGGATCTGGAGCAAAACCATCAATACACACTTTTGCCAAAAAGTATTGATAACAAATTCTGAGAATGTTGCTATAAGATGATGTTTAGAAAGAGAAAACCCTTAAAACTATTTTAGTTCTATTGAATCAATTGAAATTTTTAGAAAGGAACTTATTGTACCTAAACATCCAAACTCTGAATTCTATTAGTTGTTTTTTCTGTGCTTGGTTGTCCAGGAAGCATCTGACTTCTTAAGTATGCTATGACTGAACACGTTTTCTTCACAGTAATAGCAGAGAAATAGAGAAGCAGTGTTGTCTAGTGGGCACCTACCTAGAAGACTATGAGCTCCATATAGGACAGGACTCTGTTCAATCTAATTAACATGTATCTATCCCAGTTCTTAAAAAAAGTGTTTGGCACATAATAAGCACTAAACAATGTCATTTAAAAAAAAAAAGAGCAAGGGCCTAGGTGTCAGAGGACCTGGATTCTAATGCTGGTTCTTCCCCTTGCCTGCTGCATGACTTCGGAAAAGTGCTTAAACTTCTCTGGCCTTCAGTTTTCTCATCTATAAAATGGGGATTCAGTATATGTTCTTCCTCTTATTTAGACTGAGAGCCCCATGTGGGATAGGGACTGTGTCTGACCTGCTTATCATGTATTTAACCTAGCATTTTGTCCAGTGCTTACCACAGAGAAAGCCCTGATAACACAATTATTATTCTTTTTATTGTTATACCTCCCTCTTTGTCATGGTGAGAGAAAAAATAACAAGTCCAAAAGAGACTGTGGCACTTGTCTTGGATTGGTTTGTTCCTTTCCAGCAAACTAAGGACCTAAAAGAGTCAGAACAGTGTATCAAATTTAGTATCTGGGACTGATTCCATCAAATCTATAATCCTATAAGCAACTGTGCCATTAGTATCCTATCTTTGCTTAATAATTTTTGAGGTTGCTTGGTGACATGCCATGCTCCCTAATGTCCCCAGGTAGATTAAAATCTATCAGTAGATGACCTTTGTGTTCCTACTGTGTGCAAAGCAGCATACTAAGTTATAGGAGAGAATGCCACACTACTTGCCCTCAAGGAGTTTACAGTCAAATGATGATGATGATGATGGCATTTGTTAAGCGCTTACTACGTACAAAGCACTGCTCTAAGCACTGGGGGAGGTTACAAGGTGATCAAGTTGTCCCACAGGGGGCTCACAGTTTTAATCCCCATTTCACAGATGAGGTAACTGAGGCACAGAGAAGTGAAGTGACTTGCCCAAAGTTACACAGCTGACAGTTGGCAGAGCCGGGATTTGAACCCATGGTCTCTGACTCCAAAGCCCGTGCTCTTTCCACTGAGCCATGCTGCTTCTCCAATGAACAATCTAATTACAATTTAATTAAAACTCTACAATAATTCTTTGGGAAGAGTGAAGCCAACCTACTTTACTCATCAGAGGGTTTCATTATGAGTTACAGGAAGCCAACAAGTGCATTCAAAAATAAAATTATGGAGCTTAGTCTACCACTCTACCCACTACTTCAACCATTAAACTTTTGGAGAACAGATCAGGCCAAACATCACTTGACTCTCAGAATTAACAGAATTACCATACATACCACAGTATTACTGTCCACAAAACACAAGCAACTGACAATCTTCCCCAAAGTTTCAGTAATCAACAGGTGTTTATTGAGGACACTGTGGAGGCACAACAGTGAAATAGATGCTTGAGGTGATATTGGAAATTAGTCCCTATTCCTGTCCTCAAGGAACTTAGAAACTAAGTAATGGAGACAAAACAGACACATGGACAAACAAGTGACTCATTCTAACCCCCAAAATACAGTAACATATGGTAGAGTCTTCATTGCACTCAGTGTGCCCTTGGTTCTAGGGCAGACCCCCCAAAAACATTTAAGTGGACCCCTTACCAAATGTAAGGGGCTCCCCAAAACCTCCAGGGCCTTGGGGAGGTTCTGCCTCTAACCGAAAATGGAAAGAGCTCCGTACAAAAACCTACAAATAGTAATTACAAGAATCATTAGAAGGGAAGGGATATTGAATAGGTGAGATTCCCTAGAAAAAGTGGTCTCTGAAGCAATGAGGGATGTGGCTTTGGGAAGTAGTAGGAGGAAAGATTGTCCAAGATCAGAGTAGCCTGTAAACACCTCCTTGAGGAATCAAGAACATTTAAAGAGGATGGCAAGAAGATGTTAGAATGTGCGGCTTAATTGGACACAGAAGATGAAAGCAGATATGTAGGATGGGGCCAGCAGATGGATCTATACCCTTTAGGCACTTGCTATTCATCCTACTTGCCACACCACAGCACTTATGTTTGCATCCATAATTTATTTATATCAAAGTCTGGCTTCCTCTCTAGACTGTAAACTTGTCTGGGCAAGGACCTGTACACCAACTCTGCTGTATTGTATACTCTCCCAAAAACCTAGTACAGTGCTCTGCACACAATAAGTGCCCAATACATACCATTGATTGATTGATGGAAAACTCTGAATCTCTACCATTCTCCCTGAATGTCTCTATTCTCCTTTCTTTTCTCCCCTCTGTGTCTCTTGCTCTCTCTCCCTGCCGGATTCTTTCTCCATCCCCCTAATCTGAGGCCAATATCCTGGCCCCATGGAAGCTACATTAACTAAGCTCATTTTGTTTGTTTCTACCTTTCATATGCTTTTGTCCCCCCACAATCTAGGGCCACTATCCTGCCCCCATGGAGGTCACACTTACTAACACTGTATCTGGAGGTAATTGATATAAATAATTCCATTTTCTTCATTTGAATTAGTAATACTGTAGAAACCTACTTTTGGAGTTACAATAATTTACTAGCAATTTGCACCATATAAAAAATTCATTCAATCATATTTATTGAGTGCTTACTGTATGCAGAACACTGTACTAATTTAACACACTGACACTACTGAGTTGAGGGTACCTAGGATATATCCCCTAGATGTTCCTAAAAACGTCAAGATTAGAAAGAAACTATCTGTTTCCTCAAAGGAAACAGGGGTCTCTTCCCAAATAATTCATTTCCTAAAGTTATTAATTTTGAAAGAGAAAAAATAAAGGGAATATTACTATTCTTTGTTTGAAAATAATATGAATTATAAGGTTTTAACAGTACGTGTGTGACTAAAACCAATCTATAACTGAAAAATGTGTGCATTAAAGATAGCCTTGCTGCATCATTCCTTTTGTTATCCCTTGTGTCTGGAGATGTTTTAAAATCAATCGATCATATTTCTTGAACACTAACTGAGCACTTACTCCCTCTTGGTGTCAGGCTCTTTCTCAAAGCTTCTTTTCAATTAATCAATCAATCAATTGTATTTATTGAGCACTTACTGGGTTCAGAGCACTGTACTAAGTGCATTGAAGAGTACAATATTACCGAGTTGGTAGACATGTTCCCTGTCTCCAATAAACTACACTCTAGAAGGGGATATGGACATTAATATAAACTATGGATATGTACATAATTGCTCTGGGGCTGAGGGAGAGGTGAATAAAGGGTGCAAATCCAAGTGCAAAGGTGATGCAGAAGAACTGGAAGAAGATGAGATAGGGCCTAGTCGAGGAAGGTCTCTTAAAGGAGATGTACTTTCAATGAGGCTTTGAAGGTGGGGAGGGTGATCTGTCTGACTGAAATGAAGAGGGAGAGTGTTTCAGGCCAGAGGCAGGATGAGGGTGAGAGGTCAGTGGTGAGATAGGTGAAAATGAGGTACAGTAAGTAGATTTTGTGTGGGCTGAGTTGTAGTAGGAAATCAGGAAGATAAGGTAGGAGGGGGCAAGGTGATTGAGTGATTTAAAGCTGAAAGTAAGGAGTTTCTGTTCTATGCAGAGGTGGATGGGCAACCACTACAGGTTCTTATGAAGTGGGGAAACATGGACTGAACATTTTTATAGAAAAATTATCTGGGCAGCAGAGTGAATTGTGGACTGGAGTGGGGAGACACTGGAGGCAGAGAAATCAGCAAGAAGACTGATGCAGTAATTAAGGCAGGATAGTATAAGTGCTTGGATTAACATGATAGTAATTTGGATGGAGAGGAAAGGGAAACTTTAAGCAATATTATGAAGATTAAACTGATAGTATTTGGTGACAGATTGCATATGAGGGCTGAATGAGAGAGATGATTCGAGGATAACGCCAAGTCTCTAAGGTTATGGGCTTTTGAGACAGGGAGGATGGTGGTGCTGTCTACAGTGACAGGAAAGCCAGGGGGAGCACAAGGTTTGGGTGGGAAGATAAGGAGTTCTGCTTTGCTCATGTTAAGTTTGAGGTGACACTTGGACTTGGACTACTTGGACTACTACTTGGACTACTCTACTTGGATACCCAAGTAGAGATTCATTCATTCATTCATTCAATTGTATTTATTGAGTGCTTACTGTGTGTAGAGCACTGTACTAAGCGCTCGGGAAGTACAAGTTGGCAACATATAGAGACGGTCCCTACCCAATAGCAGGCTCACAGTCTAGAAGATGCCCTGAAGGCAGGAGGAAATGTGAGACACTACTGATTGCTTCATGGCAGGCTAACCATGTGTTTATTGAGTACCTACTGTGCCTCCAGCACTATCCTAAGCACTTGGGAGAGTACAAACAAAAGATACCATCCATGGTCTCCTGGTAATTACTACCTAATGTTTTCTGTTGCCTTCTCTTAACTGTCTCCTGTTATGCCATATCATTTCAACTTTTATTTCATGTCTTTCAGTTGTTCACTTTTTCAGCCCACCACAGAACATTTGTTTGGTTTCCCACAACTATCCATTCTTCCCCCATCCTGTCCAGGGATGGCCTGATATGATGGGAATTACTCCTTTTGGGGTGGTCTGACATTGTTCTAGGAACTCATTGATTATCCTTCTATCTTGCCATTTAATGTTAATATGCATCATAGGTGACTGTAACTGTAGTCTCCTTATATTGTAAGCTTCTTGTGGCCAGGGAACATATCTACCAACTCTGTTATGCTGTACTCTCCCAAGTGCTTAGGTCAGTGCTCTGTCCATGATAAATGCTTAATAAATAGGATTGAGTAACTGATTGATTGATTGTGGAACTCTAGGTTGCTACACAAGCCCTTCTTCTGGTTTAAATTATCCCCAGAGCCACTTGTTTTGTCTCATGCTGTCGAATTGTTTCCAATCCATAGTGGCTCCATGGACACATCATTATCATCATCAATAGTAATTATTGAGCGCTTACTGTGTGCAGAGCACTGTACTAAGCGCTTGGGAAGTACAAGTTGGCAACATATGACACATCTCTCCCAGAATGCCCCACCACCATCTGCAATCGTTCTGGTAGTGTATCCACGGAGTTTTCTTGGTAAAAATACAGAAGTGGTTTACCATTGCCCTCTTCTGCTCAGTAAACTTGAGTCTCTGCCCTAGACTCTCTCCCTTGCCACTGCTGCCCAGCACAGGTGAGTTTTTACTTGTAGCAGATTGCCTTCCACTCACTAGCCACTGGCCAAGCTAGGAATGGAATGGGCATGCCTCTACTGGACTCTCCCTTCCATAGCCAAGACTGGTAGAGTACTAGAAACTCTCCAGGTGTGATCCCGAGAGGGGGGAGCCACTTGTACTTCCCTGTAAATAACTCTCCTTCCCTGTAAATATTCCCTGTTCTATTTCCCTGTAAATAGTTCAGTTCGTAAAAATAATCTTTTGAATATATGTTGATGTGGGAAGCATATATGACCTGCTTGTAAACATTAGATTATATAATAAAATACGTGGACCCAATGAATAAGCAAACAGAACTGCATTAGTTGTCAAAGTTGTCGAAAAAGTGTGAGAAGAGAAGCAACGGGGGCTAGTGGGTAGAGCATGGGTTTGGGAGTCATAAGGACCCTGGGCAAGTCACTTCACTTCTCTGTGCCTCGGTTATGTCATCTGTAAAATGGGGATAAAGACTGTGAGCCCCATGTGGGACAGGGACTATGTCCAACCTGATAAGCTTGTATCTACCTGAACACAACACAATTTCTGTCATATAGTAAGTGCTTAACAAATGCCATTAAAAAAAAGAAGAATTTTACCACCCAAGCAGCCTACTGACAAAGTAAACTGTTTAATGTATTTACACAGGAATTGGCTAGGCAATTTGAAGAAACCTGAGGGATCTTATGGTTGCCAATACTGAACTTGGCAGGCACACCAGAATCCATGGTTCTTTGTTTTCCAGTACCATTCTAGGTTTTTCCCATAGAGTGAAGACTCTGACACTTGTATTTGTAAAGCAGTTCCTAGAACTGCTGCTACTACCTTCAAAACCTTATTGAAAGCACATCTCCTCTAAGAGGCCTTCCCTGACTAACCCCTCATTTCCTCTTCTCCCACTCCCTGCTGCATCACCCTTGCACTTGGATTTGCACACTTTATTCAGCCATCCCTCAGCCCCATAGCACTTAGGTACATATACATGATTCATTTATATTAATGTCTGTCTCCCCCTCTAGACTGTAACCTCATTGTGGGCAATTAACATGCCTACCAACTCGGTAATATTGTATTCTCCCAAGTGCTTAAGGTGTTCAATAAATAGTGTTGATTTGATAATTCCAAGTACTTAGTACAGTGTTTTTCAGATGTGAGCACTCAATAAGTACCACTGATAATTATGATGATGGAGTAATAAAAAATCAAGGCCTAAATTGCTTCTAGAAAATAAAATGTTTGGGCTTACAAAAGCAATAAATCCAGAGGTATCCAGGGATATTTCTATCTACCTAGACATCCTAGATTGTCCATTTAAATTTTAATGCCAAAAAGGAGTTTGGCAGAAGGAGCTTTGATTTAGGAATGCTCTAAGTAAAAGGTATACACGAGCTCTGCAAGAAAACAATCTGCTTCCCATTATTGGCAGTATGAGTGGGAAGGTGGTAGTCTCAGCTAAAGAATAATCCTTCCTTCTGATAATAAAAGGGGGATGAGTCCTTTTTCATGATTAAAGAGGGAAGTATAGTAACACATTGAGAAATGGAAAAGTGTGCTCAGCTATTTAAAAAAAGTCTTTTTCAATACATTTTATGACACCTAGAGGGTATAAACATGCCCATAAATTTAATTAATTTTCTTTCTTTTTTCATTGCACCTGCATGACCTGAAGGAAGGGAATTCTAATGAAAATACCATCAAGAAATTCTTCAGGACTTTCAAAACTCATTTGGACAATATTCACAAAATAAGGTGTTACCTTCGGTTAATGATTCAAATAATATATTTGGAAGAAGCAGCTTAATATTAAAAAATGATTTACCTATCTTGATAGGGAGAGATATGTTGGCCATCCATATGTCCCAATTTTGCTGGGGCAATTATGGAATTTTCTAGGCTTTTTTGGGCATCATCATCATCATCATCATCATCATCATCATCATCATCATCATAACAATGGTATTCATTAAGCACTTACCAAGTATCAATCATTGGAGTAGATATAAGTTAATCCTGCTGGACACAATCCTTGTCCTGCATGGGACTCACAGTCTAAGAGGGAGAACAGGTATTGAATCCTCATTTTACAGATGAAGGAAGCAGATGCAGAGACATTAAGTGACTTGCCCAAGGACATACAGAGGCAAGTGGTGGAGTTCAAATTAGAACCCAGTTCTGCTGACTCCGAGGCCCATTCTTTTTCCACTAGGCTTAATTACTTCTCAATTGTTTGAGAATTTAGCCTGGCCAATTGCATCAATACCCAATAGCTCTTTATTAAATTAATGCTTGAGTTTACATGGCCAGGCTGGGGTACGCTCAGTTTATGTTCATCTTTGGTGTCATAGCATTCTGGGACTTGTCAAATGCATTCCCTCCATACTTCCCCTTCCATCCCATCTCAAAGATCTGTGAGAGCAAAGAAGAAGTTGTGCTAAGAATATGGCCCAATGTCTTGGTTTCAACAAAAAAACAGCCTGGTAGCCTGGTTATCCCTCTTCCTTGGCTTTAGGCTACAAAACCTCAAAATAATTTACAGAATTTATTCAATTCTAATGACGACAGCAGACCAGACACCCACAATGATACATTTTTAATATATGAACTGGGAGAGTTAAGTGACTTAGCAACTGTCACGGGAAGTTAGTAGTGTGGCCAACACCATATCAGGCCTGCTGTCTTTCTAATGCACTCTTTAGTTTTGTAAAGACTATTAATTCAAAATGTGCTTCATTCAAACCAAAGTGCTTACTATATTTGATTTTCATTGCCTTTTCTTATTAAAGTAGATATCACTTAAGTAGTGGTCTATCATTATCTCATTAATTTTGCTTTTAATTTATGTAGAATACTGTATTTACTACTACTACTGATAATAATGATGGTATTTGTTAAGTGCTAGGTGCCAAGCATTGTACTAAGTGCTGGAGTGAATACAAACAAATCGGGTTAGACCTAGTCCCTGTCCCACATGGGGCTTACTTTCTGAATCCCCATTTTACAGATGAGGCAACTGAGTCACAGAGGAGTGAATTGACTTGCCTAAGGTTGCACAGCAGACAAGTGGTGGAGCTGGGATTAGAACCCAAATCCTTCAGGCTCCCAGGCCCAAGCATTAGCCAACACTGCTTGATTTAAGCATCTACTTACTCACATAATTACTCCACCCTGATTTTTAAGGAGGAACTAAACTATTATTTTTGTAGCACATAATTGACTATGCAAAAATTAAAAATTGTTTTTATTATTTGGTCTCTTCTTGCATTTTTAATTATTGTATATCCCAAACAGGTATCTGCAGTGTCTTATCTGATAAATTGTAATACCACAGAAATAATAATATAATGGCATTTATTAAGTGCTTACTATGTGCAAAGTACTGTTCTAAGCACTGGGTACGTTACAAGGTGATCAGATTGTCCCATGGGGGGCTCACAGTCTTAATCTCCATTTTACAGATGAGGCAACTGAGGCACAGAGAAGTTAAGTGGCTTGCCCAAAGTCTCACAGCTGACAATTGGCGGAGCCAGGGTTTGAACCCATGACCTCTGATTCCAAAGCCTGTGCTCTTTCCATTGAGCCACGGAACATCAAGTGTCATGACTAGGTTATCAAGTCCAGTATTCGGTGGCCCTAATAAGCAATAAAACAGCCAGGTGTTTGGTAGAACTGTGTGATAGTTCCCTTCCTGGATTATTATCCTCATGATTATGAAAGAGATGTCCAATATCCCTAACTTTTCTGTCACATCTTTAGCTCTCTTTACACTACTAAACAATCCAAGAACAGTTCCCCAATACTTAATGCAGTGTCCTATACCCAGTAAGTAATCCACAGATATTGTTAATGATTAAGTAAAATGGAATCAACGGTATTTATTAGGCACATACTCTGTGCTTGCTCTGTTTGAAGCATTTAGGAAAAGACAATAAAATAGAGTTGGTAGACACCATCCCTCCCCTGAAAGAGCTCACAATCTAGTGGGATAGTAACAGACAACTGAGGAGATGCCAGAAGTCTTTCAAAATTACATAATCATTATCTTGCAGAAAAAAACACGAGAGGAGTTGACTGTGAACTATTCGACTACATCACTGTTCTTCTCCATTACCATCAAGATCATAACCAGAATCCTTCTGAGTGGATTACTGAAAATCACTGCTATCCCTGAGTTGCAATTGTAGCTTCATTTCCAGCAGGCATGATGTTTATTATATGGCAGATGCAAGAGACGGGCAGGAAGCAATCCCAAGAATTTCAGGCTATATTTGCAGACCTTCAAAAGCATGAATGAATATGTTCATAAAATGGGACTCAGGGAAAGGCCTATTGCTTTCTATGTATTGCCCTTAAGTGGAAAGTTAATTCTTGGACATTCTCACCCTTAAAAGTCCTGTTTCATTTTAGGGACATTCCCCACAGGACTGTAGTTCTGTGGGAAACACCACCAAGAATTAGTTTTCCATTTAAAAATAACACCTGAGAACCATGGTCTACCCATAATCCCTTGTCTCTAAGGATTATGGCCAATGATTCAGTGCTTCCCCCCAAAACTTTGCATTACAAAACCCCTCCTTGAAAAATCTTAATGGTGGACAGTGCATTTTATAGCATAAAATTGGTTTGTGTGGCTCGCGAATAGCTGTTACATAAAACTAAATTGAAATATTTCCATTTCAGCCATTAAAATCCTCATTATGTCATGAAATGCCATAGTTAGTGCTGCTTTCAGTTTTAATCTTTTTCAAAACCATTGGCTGTTAATGTTTTGTGAGTTCATAAACTAATTTGAATTGGTCTTATTTTGCAGTCAAGCACATTACACTTGTTTCATTTTTTGCCTCACAGATTTAACATCTGGAAGCTATAAAAAACACAATAGACTGTCTAAAGAGACGGTCACCAGAGACTGTGCTATAGAGTATGGTACTTGAAATTTAGAACTTGGTTATTCAACAGCACTTAAGGGTCTGATACATCTCCCTTCTGTATTTTACTGGTCAGACTCCATTTGAGACTGATGATGATAGCGATAAAAATGATTTATCCCCAAAACCATGAAGCTCAGGTTACCCTTTGGCCAAGCTATTAGGGTTCATGCTATTCTCCAGGAAAATAGTTAACAAGAACCCATTTTAAAAATCTCAAATATTAAGCACACAACTCCAGAAACTATGGAACTCTAGCACCCACCCAATCTATCCCATGCTGCATTATGACGAAGGCAGCTGCCACTATATTCAACTCAATTAAAGTGCTTATATGTTGATAGGCATTGATAAGATTCTACATTCTGGTAACGTTTGCAATCTATTCCTAGAGAGATTGCAAGGTCTAAACAGTTAAAATAGGTGATATTCCTTAAGACTAGAGCTTATATGGTTACAGTTTTCTACTAAGACTGATAATCATATTATCAGTCTCACCTCTCCCGCTGTCGATCCCCGGCCCATGTCATCCCCCTGGCCTGGAATGCCCTCCCTCCCCACATCCACCAAGCTAGCTCTCTTCCTCCCTTCAAGGCCCTTCTGAGAGCTCACCTCCTCCAGGAGGCCTTCCCAGACTGAGCCCCCTCCTTCCTCTCCCCATTCTCCCCCTCTCCATTCCCCCGCCTTACCTCCTTCCCTTCCCCACAACACCTGTATATATGTATATATGTTTGTACGTATTTATTACTCTATTTATTTATTTTACTTGCACATATTTATTCTACTTATTTTATTTTGTTAATATGTTTTGTTTTGTTCTCTGTCTCCCCCTTCAAGACTGTGAGCCCACTGTTGGGTAGGGACCGTCTCTATATGTTGCCAACTTGTACTTCCCAAGCGCTTAGTACAGTGCTCTGCACACAGTAAGTGCTCAATAAATATGATTGAATGAATGAATGAACGAACTCCTCACTTATCTAATATTGTGATAATCGGAGTTTGGAGCAGTGAAAAGACCACAATTCTGGGTTTTAAGGGCCCTAGGCTCTAGCTCCAGTTCTAATAATAATAATAATGATGGTATTTGTTAGGCACTTACCACGTGCTAAGCACTATTCTAAGCGCTGGGGTAGATATCAGGAAATCAGGTTTTCCCACATGGGGCTGACAGTTTTAATCCCCATTTTATAGATGAGGTAACTGAGGTACAGAGAAGTTAAGTGACTTGCCCAAAGTCACACAGCTGATAAGTAGCAGAGCTGGGATTAGAAACCATGACCCCTGATTCCCAAGCTCATGCTCTTTCCACTAAGCCGCGCTGCTTCTCTACCTGTTAGGGAAATGCCTTTAGTGGTGACTTTATTAAAAAAATGATATTTGTTAAGTGCTTACTATGTGCCAGGCACTGTACTAACAGCTGGGGTAAATATACGCTAATCAGGTTGGATACAGTCCATGTCCCATATGGGACTCACACTTAATCCCCATTTTGCAGATGAGGTAACTGAGGCATAGAACAGTTAAGTGACTTGCCCAAGGTCACACAGCAAAGGATGAAGTCAGGATTAGAATTCAGGTCCTTCTGACTTGCAGGCTCATGCTCTATCCACTAGGAAACACTGCTTCTCAGCCTTTTTTGGAGCAAAGGATGACTTAGAGTGGCCTACAAGGTGTACCATTACAGCCAGAAATTTGAAAAATATCCAGATAACTTTGGGGGTTGAAGAACAAAGGCTATCCAGGCAATGGCTTGTTGGGTTGGGACATAACAAGCAATCAGTGGTATTTACTGAACGCTTTCTGCTGTGCAGAGAACTGTACTAAATAAATATGCTCAATAAATATGATTGAATGAACTAAGCCCTTGAGAGAGGACAGTACAACAAGTGGTAGAAATGTTCTCTGCCCACAAGGAGCTTACAAAAGCACATCATCAGCACCATGGTTTAGTCAGTGTGCCTGTAAATGATTCCTGCTTTTAAAATAACCTTTGCATGAACTTCACAATGTGATGCATCCTGAAGAGGAAGGGGTGTGCTATAGCATACACACATCTGTAGAGTTGGTAAACAGCTTGGCTGAAGCAGAAAAAGCTGAAATGTATAACTGTGCAAAAAATTAATCTTAGAAGGATGACAGCAGCCTGTCTTGGCTGTGTAGCTGCCAAACGCAGGCAAAAAAATATGTTCATCTCATCCAGATTCCCCTTTCCTCTGTCCAGAATGCACCAGAAAATCATAATAATAACAACTGTATTTGCAAAGAATTTATTTTGTGCTTAACCACTGGACTAAACACTGGAATAGATGAAAGTTAATTAAGCCAGACATAGTCTCTGTCCCACATGAGGCTCAGGGTCTAAAGGGGAGGGAGAGCAGGTATTTTCTATTTTACAGATGAAACTGAGGCAAAGTGACTTGTCCAAGGCCATACAGCAGGCAAGTGCCAGAACAACTTTATTAAATCAGTGGTATTCATTGAGTGCTTACTGTTTACAGAACACTGTGCTAAGTGCTTGGGAGATACATTCCCTGCCCTCAGTGAGCTTACAGTACAGAAGGGGAAACCAACATTAATATGAATAAATTACGTACATGTGCATAAGTTCTGTGAAGTGGAGGGAGGGGTGAATAAAGGGTTCAAATCCAAGTGCAAGGGTGACACAGAAGGGAGTAGGAGAGGAAGAAATGAGGGCCTAGTTAGGGAAGCCTCTTGGAATTGTTTAGTATAGTGTTCTGTGAGGCTTCGTGACCAGGGATGTGTCTTATCTCCCTAGTGGTAGATGGGAATAATAATGATGGCATTTATTAAGTGCTTACTGTGCGCAAGCACTGTTCTAAGCACTGGGGAGGTTACAAGGTGATCAGGTTGTCCCATGTGGGGCTCACAGTCTTAATCCCCATTTTCCAGATGAGATAACTGAGGCACAGAGAAGTTAAGTGACTTGCCCAAAGTCACACAGCTGACAAGTGGCGGAGTCGACATTTCAACCCATGACCTCTGACTCCAAAGCCCGGGCTCTTTCCACTGAGCCACGCTGCTTCTGGGAAAGAGGGCAGGGGACTCCACAATGGTTTAGCACATTTTGCTCTACTAACATTATTCAGGCAAGATTCTTCATAATGATATGACAAAGAGGTGATTTTTAATGAATATTCATCGATTTGTCTCAGTTTGAATCACTAGATCGCCCAAACCGTCCGACCAGGGCATGGCACGGCGGGGTGGGAGGGAGGGGCATGGACCATTCCATGATGCTTGGGACAAAGAAACCCAGGCCAAGCATGCACATCTTTTTCTCCATCGTCCCGACTCATTTTCCTGGTCCCCAGAGAGGCAGCTGAAACAGAGAAACAGGAAAGTGCATTTTCCTCCACTGTCCTGGCACACTTTCCTGGATTGATCCCTGAGGCCTGGGATGGGAAAACCCAGCCTGGGCTCTCCTGGATAGCCTCAGAGACCTACTGCGGCTGTTACCACCACCAGGCTATGTGGGTAAAGGGAGATGTGCACCTGTGATTTCTGCTGCCAGACCAAGGGAGAGAGGCTTCTCCGTCAGGTGTAGGTTGGGGAATCCATTTCCCCATTCATCAGCCCTTTCCCCAACTCAAAGCAGGAAATTGGCTCTAACTGAAGAGGCTCTGTCTCTGTTCTTCCAGAATGTTCATGCTGCCTGAGGTCTGTCTCCTTGTGCGGCAAATGGAAGAGACAAACCAAGATGGCTTATGTTCATTTACTTTTTATTCAAAGAAAACCAGGACCAGCAGTGATCATATGTAGGGGTGACCTTAAGGCATTGGAGGGTTGCGGTCACTACTTGGCCCAGTGGCTCTGCGTTCGGGGTGCGGGACACCAGACTGGCATCACATTGCATTATGTGAGAGGCAGGAGAGGATGGTGGATCATAGTTCAACCCCTTTGCCTAGGACTGGCAGAATTGATAGGACAGCCAGGCAAAGTAGTTAACCAACCGAACGCCTCTCATGCATATTGCACCCCTGTTGCGAACCCTCCTATCCCCACCATTGCCCTCTCAACATCCCCTTCAGGCAGCTCAATGGAAAGATCCGGCCCTCCTCCACTTCCACAGAGCTTGGAATGGAGAGACACACAGCCCAAGACAGGCCGTCAGACACCCAATTATAATTCTGGTATTTGCTAAGCATTCACTACGTGCCAAACACTGTACTAGCCGCTGAGTAGATACAAGATACCCAGGTAAGACAAAATCAATCAGTGGTATTTAATGAGCACTTACTGTGTGCAGAGCACTGTTCTAAGTGCTTGGAAGAGTACAGTACAAAATAAATTAGCCTACATGTTTCTTGCCCATAAAGAGCTAAATGTAGTCCCTATCCCCTATGGGGGTCCCAGTCTAAGGATACAAATACAAACAAAGGATAAGGTTTGAGATGTTTTATATGGGCCAGCCACATTAGCCTGTAAGAAATCTATATGCTCTAACCTTATTAATATAATGCTGGTATGAATGTGAAATAAACAGACAACTCAGAGAAAAACCAAACAAATGCCAAGAAGGGTGATATGTCCTTGCCAGCATTCTGTAGTAGTAGTAGTATTAAGTACTATTACTACATACATATATAGTATATACTCTACTACTCTTTACTATTATAATTATTAATAGTAGAAAGTAGTAGTAGTAGACTGCAAGCTCCTTGTGGCCAGGAATTGTATCTATCAGCTCTATTATATAGAACTTTCCCAAGTTATTATTAAATTCATTCATTCATTCAATCAATCATATTTATTGAGCACTTACTCTATGCAGAGCACCGTACTAAGCACTTGGGAAGTCCAAATCGGCAACATATAGAGACGGTCCCTACCCAACAATGGGCTCACAGTCTAGAAGGGGGAGACAGACAACAAAACAAAACAATTAAACAAGTGTAAATACATTCAGAATAGAATTATAGCTATATACACATCATTAATAAAATAGAGTAATAAATACGTACAAATATGCACAAGTGCTGTGGGGAGGGGAAGGGGTAGGGCAGAGGGAGGGGGCAACGGGGAGGGGAGGAGGAGAGGAAAAAGGAAGGCTCAGTCTGGGTAGGCCTCCTGGAGGAGGTGAGCTCGCAGAAGGGCTTTGAAAGGAAGAAGAGACCTAGTTTGGCAGATGTGTGGAGGGAAGGCATTCCAGGCCAGAGGTAGGATGTGGGCTAGTGGTTGACTGTGGGACAGGTGAGAACGAGGTACAGTGAGGAGATAAGCGGCAGAGGAGCGGAGTGTGCAGACTGGGCTCTAGAAGGAAAGAAGGGAGGTGAGGTAGGAGGGGGTGAGGTGATAGAGACCTTTGAAGCTGAGAGTGATGAGTTTTTGCTTGATTCGAAGGTTGACAGGCAACCACTGGAGATTTTTGAGGGGGAAAGTGACATGTGCAGAGCGTTTCTGTACAAAGGTAATCCAGGCAGCAAAGTGAAGTTTAGACTGAAGCAGGGAGAGACAGGAGGATGGGAGATCAGAAGGGAGGCTGATGCAGTAATCCAGTCGGGATAGGATGAGAGATTGAACCAGCAAGGTAGCAGTTTGAATTGAGAGGAAAGGGCGGATCTTGACGATGTTGTGGAGGTGAGACTAGCAGGTTTTGGTGATGGATTGGATGTGTGGGGTGAATGAGAGAGCGGAGTCAAGGATGACACCTAGGTTGTGGGCTTGTGAGATGGGAAGGATGGTAGTGCTGTCCGCAGTGACGGGAAAGTCAGGGAAAGGGCAGGGTTTGGAAGGGAAGATAAGGAGTTCAGTCTTGGACATACTGAGTTTCAGATGGCTGGCAGACAACCAGATGGAGAGTCCTGAAGGCAGGAGGAAATACGAGCCTGGAGGGAGGGAGAATGAACAGGGGTGGAGATGTAGATTTGGGTGTCATCAGCATAGAGATGATAGTTGAAGCTGTGGGAATGAATGAGTTCACCAAGGGAGTGAGTATAGATGGAGAACAGAAGGGGACCAAGAACTGACCCTTGAGGAATGCCTACAGTAAGGGGATGGGTGGGGGAGGAGGAGTCCATAGAGATTGAGAGAATGAATGGCCAGTACAGTACAGAACTGTGCTCTGCACACAGTAGGTGCTCAATAAATAGCATTGAAGCTCTCAATGAAAACGACTGATTAATCGAGTAGTAATAGGAATTATTAAGTGCCAGATGGAAAGCATTAGGAAAGAAGTACACTGATGTGATACCGACATGGTCTCAGGCCTCCCAAGGGACTCACAACCAATGAATAAAGTGGGGAAGGGGGTGGTGATAGACCAGTACAGCTGAAATGAAAACATAAAAAACAAAGATGGTGATAAACATGAAAGGAGCAGCAGGTTTTCCCAGTTTGAGGCAGAATGCCCCCCGCCCCCCCCCACAGTCAGTCAATTGTATTTCAGCACCTTCTATGCAGAGCACTGTCCTAAGTGCTTTCAGAAGTACAATAAAATTAGGAGATTAGGTCCCTCACTCAAGGCTCTTAAGAATATGACAGTCCTCCCAAAGAGACAGGCACTAAATTCAGAGATGAGAGAAAGTAGGGGATATATATAGTGTTAAGCGCTTAGTATGGTGCTCTCCACAATAAGCACTCAATAAATATGATCGACTGAATATGTACATGAGTTAGTGCTTGGGTAATTGGTATGTATGATATGTATGAAAAGGCTACAGTGATAGGCATGATTTGGGAGGGTATTGTTTATCATCCGACTTTGCGGCAGCACCTTGAAGAGTCCAATGGTGGTCTGCTATACTGAACTTGTCCGACTCAGAGCTTTGTCTTTTGGGTTGTTTGGGGCTATCTCCCTCTCTAGACTGGGAGCTCATTGTGTAAATTCCTCCTCCTCCCCCTCCCCATACCCCTGCCTTACCTCCTTCTCCTCCCCACAGCACCTGTATATATGTACATATGTTAGTACATATTTATTACTCTATTTTACTTGTACATATTTATTCTATTTATTTTATTTTGTTAATATGTTTTGCTTTGTTGTCGGTCTCCCCCTTCTAGACTGTGAGCCCGCTGTTGGATAGGGACCGTCTCTATATGTTGCCAACTTGTACTTCCCAAGTGCTTAGTACAGTGCTCTGCACACAGTAAGCGCTCAATAAATACGATTGAATGAATGAATGAAGATTGTCACTCTATTGCTTAGTACAGTGCTCTTTGCACAGTAGGTGCTCAATAAATATGACGATATGGTACTTATATGCTATGTGTGGAGCTTTCTTCTAATCACTGACGTCCTTATGTTTTAGAGAGTTTATCCCTTAAATGGTGTCCCTTCCTCCCCTATTATTTTCCCAAAACTTCATTCGGCACTTTGAACACCATAAGTACTTACTAAAAAACTATTATAAGGAATAATACTATTTTTCCACCCCTAATCATTAACCTGATCTTCTTTGAAGAACTAGAAAGTTTTGTCATTTGAGTTCCTGGGAATAAAAGCTTCTTTGGTTTTCTTTCCGGTGCCCTTCTTTCTACCTTTAATTTTCCCTCAAATAGACCCTTCTGCTACTGAAGTGGGCTAAACTCTAGGTGACAACATCTCAAACAAATGAAGCATTTAATAATAATAATAATGATGGCATTTATTAAGTGCTTACTATGTGCTGTGCACTGTTCTAAGTGCTGGGGAATTTACAAGGTGATCAAGCTGTCCCATGTGGGGCTCAGTGTTAATCCCCATTTTACAGATGTGGTAACTGAGGCCCAGAGAAGTGAAGTGACTTGCCCAAAGTCACACAGCTGATGAATGGCAGAGCTGGGATTTGAACCCATGACCTCTGACTCCAAAGCCTGTGCTCTTTCCACTGAGCCACGCTGCTTCTCTAACTTAGAGAACCTTCCTCAAAGTATAGAGGAAAGATACTTTACGACTGTAGAGATAATCAACTTACAATTTGGATTAGTTTGAGTGAAAAAAAAGTGCAAGTTGCAGCTGCGTTATAACAACTGATGATACATATCATTCAGGAAGAGAAGCTCTAACATTTCTCTTAAGCCCCTGGCTATGTATCACTGAAGCAATAGCAATATACAAGAAAGAGAGTGGTGGATTTAAAGCCTCATGTGTCTGACTAGCTCCTTCTTGAGCGAATCAATTTCGTTTTTCGACACTTTGATTTCAGAGGCAGGAGCTACTTTGGAGTTTTCAGAGGACAAACAAGGTTTTTTTTTTAAAAGTACTTATGCATAATGAGGTTGCTTTTCCTGATGAAGGTGGTGACAGTATGCACTCTTTTCTACTGTTGCAACTTCCTTCTTGAAGGAGGCAGAAGCCTCTCCAATCGCTTGAAAGGAGTTACGCTGCCAAGTGCACACCTAATGCATAAAAGATGTGATTAATAATAATAATAATAATAATAATAATAATGGCATTTATTAAGCGCTTACTATGTGCAAAGCACTGTTCTAAGCGCTGGGGGACACACACACGGTAATCAGGTTGTCCCACATGGGGCTCACAGTCTTAATCTCCATTTTACAGATGAGATAACTGAGGCCCAGAGAAGTTAAGTGACTTGCCCAAAGTCACACAGCTGACAATTGGTGGAGCCAGGATTTGAACTCATGACCTCTGACTCCAAAGCCCAGGCTCTTTCCACTGAGCCACACTGATTCCACCCCAAAGTTCTTCCCTGCTGCAAACAAGCATCTGAAGCCATTCTAGGCAAGGTGAACTCTCTAGGCGCCACAGCTCCAGCCTGGTAAAAGTGTTTTCTAGGGGTGGATGGATGGTTTCCGCTGTCCTGAAGGGTCACTGGTCCGGCAAGAGAGGGCGCATAATTTATTTAGTGAAGTCCGCATCAGGCAAATAAAATGAGTATCTTAGAGACATTAGAAACATTTCAGGAATATTTTCTTGATCAAATCCACTTTCTCAACTTTTTAGAAAAATATTATTTTACTGACAGTTTTTAGGTAGGAGAGACATTCGAAGTGACTTCTACGTTCACACATGCCTTATCTCATCCTTCCCATCTCAACTGGCCCTGAGCAGTATAGAACAGCCAACAGCACATTGCATCAGACCTTCAGATTCAAAATCTGTTTAGTTTGACACAGAAAATTAAATCCTAAGACTTAGCTCCCCAGTACATAGAGTTGGTGAATGATGGGAACACACACACACACACAAACACACACTCTCTCAGTAGCTGTCTATCTGTTCCTCTAGCATGTGCTTGTTTTGCTATTTTTCATGCCTACAGGAATCAGTGGCCTTTCTGCTAGTAAGACTATCAAGACATAAGAACCTATGACAGCTACACCAGGTCAGATTAATCATCCATCCAACCCAGTGGCAGTGGCACCAAGGGCATCGGAAGAGCAATGTGATGGTGCCCTTGGTTTCTTCAGGAAAAGAAAATTTTCAAAGCATTTATTACACAAAATGTCAAAGAAAAACAGAATCTCCAACCTTCAGAGAAAGGTACCTCACTCAAGAACATGGCATAGGTCAGAAAAATAAAGAGTGTAATCACTTGTAGTGCTTCCAAAATTTCTGGTACATGACATGAAAGATTAAATTATAGAAATAGGGGGGATGAGTTGGAGGCAGTTTTGCCTAGTAGAAAGAGTATGGAACTTGGAGTTGGAAGACTTGGTTTTGGGTTCCAGCTGTGCTACAGAACAACCTATTTGATTACATCATTTTCTCATCTGTAAATTGGAGATAAAACTAGATTGTGAGACCTGTGGGGGATATGGACTGTGTTCAATCTCATAATCTTATTTATCCCAGCAATTAGCTAAAGGTGTTGACTAAATGCCATAATTATTAGTATCTTCATTTTGTCTGTATTCCCCAAATTAGTTGAATTAGAACCATTATATTTCATGATCACTAGAGTACAAATTGGTTACAAGAACTAAAATGGCAGCTTTACAAAAACTTGTGTTATTACTCTGATAATGAAACAGGATGGGTAATAGTATTTATTAAGCACTGACTGAGTTAAAAACACCGTACCAAGCACTGAGAAAGAATACATGGGCGAGAATACATGAGTAAGAACCAGAGAGGTGCCTGGCCCACAACAAGTTCACAGTCTACGAGTAAGGTGTCACGAGCCCACCTGGTTCGTACCAACTAGGATCTTCCTAGACTGGGGGAGCCTCAGTGACACGTACTAGAAGTCAAACCACTCCTCTGACCACCAAGGTTACTGTGAAAAGTTTTTACTTGGTTTTACCAACGTGCAAGGGAGTGATACATACACTCACTCACTCCAGTCCACCAAGGGTCCAATACCAGCCTGTGGTTAAAGGAGCCCATTCTGCCAATGCTTCTTCTTTCTGCTTCCAAAGTGCTGCTGCCTTCTGCTTCTTCCAAGTGGTGCTCTCCTGATGCTCTTAGTGTGTTTCCTTCTTGCTTCGCACCTGCTTCTGCCCCTCTGTGTGTGCCTCCAGGTGTCCCCTCGCAATTCAAAACAACCGCCTTTTATCTGCCTTGGGCATCACAGCTGGGGCTCTACGTGAAGTCACCGATTGCCCCAGTCCTGTTACCAGGTAGAACAGGGAAAGCCACACTTCCCTCCATGCTCCGCCCCCACAGTCCAGCAATCACCTGTCTCAAGTAGAGCCCCTCAGTAGCTTTGCGAGTCTGTTCCTTGCAGTTGTTTGCAGAATCACAAATAGTCATTAACAAGACGACTTGTTGTGGGCTCACCACATGAGGCATGATGGAAGATTAAAAGAATAAAAACTCAACATCAACATAAAAGATGAGGATAGAGATAAGTACAAATTTTTTTCAAAAGCTGTAGGATACAGTAGAATGAGCAAGGCCTGGAAGTAAGGAGATTTGGGTTCTAATCCAGACTCTGTCATCTTCATGTTGAGGGATTGTGCAAAATCAATCATTTGATAATATTTATTAAGTGCTTACTATGTGCAGAGCACTATGCTAAGTGCTTGGGAAATTACAGTACTGCAGAATTCGTAAATGTGATCCCTGTTCAGAGAGCATCAGTCTACAGTCTACTTAACTTTTCTGTGCCTCAGTCTCCTCATTTGGAACACAGAAATTAAATGCCTATTCTCCCTCCCCTACTTCGACTGTGAGCCCTTATGGGATGACTAGGCCTTCATCTGTTAAGATGCCCTTGTATCTTCCTCAGTGCTTAGCACATAGTAAGCACATAGCATACACGGCAATCATTATTAGGTCATATATGAGCATTTTCATGGCTTCCTCTACCATGCTTTGAAGATTTGTCATGTGGACAAACTATTTCTTCTTAATTATTTATTCCTTAAATTTAAAACCAAAAGCTCAAAAAAAAACAAACTGTAAAAGACTTTCTCCTCAAATGTTACAATGTGCTTTTGCCTTAATTCCATAAATAAGCACATTACATATTGCAATGAATTAGCCTAATTCAAATATTAGTATAAAAGATTCCCTGAACTCAGCGACCATTAGTGGAGTGTGCAAGAAAGAGCAACCAAAAGCATCCCTCAATTTACAATTGCTGTCAGATAGTTAGCCTTGCTAAATAGTAAATTTCTCAAGGCTAGGGACCATGGGTTACCTCCATTGTACACACACTTAGTAAAGTGCTCAGCAGCACTGTAGGCACTCAGAAAATAAAAATAATAATAATAATAATGATGGCACCTGTTAAGCACTTACTATGTGCCAAGCACTGTTTTAAGCACTGGGGGGGATACAAAGTAATCAGGTTGTCCCACATGGGGTTTACAGTCTTAATCCCCATTTTACAGATGAGGTAACTGAGGCCCAGAGAAGTGACTTGCCCAAGGTCACACAACTGACAAGTGGTGGAGTCGGGATTAGAACCCATGACCTCTGACTCCCAAGCCCGGGTTCTTTCCACTGAGCCAGACTGCTTCCAAAACTTGGTAGATTAATCTACTTTGAATAGCTGTTCATTTTAATACAAAGGAAAGAGGAACGACAGGGCAAAGTGAAAATAAAGTTATTCCCTGCTAGACCATAAGATCCTTGAGGGCAGGAATCATGTCTTTCAACTCTATAATAGTGTGCTTTCCCATGCAGTTAGTATCCAATCCGTCACCAATGCCTGCCTATCTCGCCTTCACAACATCACCAAGATCCGCCCTTTCCTCTCCATCCAAACCACTACCACGTTAGTATAATCACTCATCATATACTGACTGGATTAATGCATCTTCCTCCTTTCTGACCTCTCAACCTCCTGTCTCTCCCCACTTCAGTCTATACTTCACTCTGCTGCCTAGATTATCTTTCTACAGAAACATTTTGGGCGTGTCACCCACCCTCCTCAAAAATCTCCAGTGGTTGCCTATCAACCTCCGTATCAAGCAAAAACTCCTCACTCTTGGCTTCAAAGCTCTCCAACACCTTGTCCCCTCTTGCCTCACCTCCCTTCTCTCCTTTACAACCCAGCCCACATACTCTGCTCCTCTGGTGCTAACCTTCTCACTGTGTCTTGTTCTCCCCTGTCCTGCCATTGACCCCTGGCCCATGTCCTACCTCTGGCCTGAAATGCCCTCCCTCCTCAAATTCGCCAAACAACCACACTTCCCCCCTTCAAAGCCCTACTGAAAGCTCACCTACTCCAAGAGGCCTTCCCAAACTAAGCCACCCTTTTCCTCATCTCCCCCTCTCCTCCCCATTGCCCCGACTCACTCCCTTTCCTCTTCCCCACAGCACTTATGTGTATATGTACATACATATTATTTTATTTATTTATATTATTGGCTGTTTACTTGTTTGATGTGTACATATCTATAATTCTATTTATTTATATTGATGCCTGTTTACTTGTTTTGATGTCTGTCTCCCCTCTTCTAGACTGTGAGCCCGGTGTGGGCTGGGATTGCCTCTCTTTATAGCTGAATTGTACTTTCCAAGTGCTCAGTACAGTGCCCTGCACACACCAAGTGCTCAATAAATATGATTGAATGAATGAATGAATACAGTGTTCTTGTAAGTGTTCAAATACAATTGACTGAGTGAAGAGCATTGGGGTCTCTTAGAATTAGAATCCTAAAGCATTTCATAGGACTATGGTATTTTGTCTGAGTGTAAGGACAAAAGCTTGGAAGCGGTAAACTAGGCTGCATGGATATCAGGAGTAAGGATTGTAATTGGAATCTGGGAGTCAGTTTTCTTTTTGGGTGTCAGGAGTTAATTGCAGTTTCCTTAGTTTTATGCTGAGACATGCTCTCGGCCTCTCTAAAAACAGACCTGAATATACCCTCCAAACCCTCAGCACGAGCAACCAGTGCCAGGGCTCACAAGACATGGAATTAGTAAAAAAGAGAAAAAAAAGCTGCCTTGATTTGTACAATATCATCTGAAGCAGGATTACCTGGAGGAATACTTTCAATGTAAATGAACGTAGTCTTAGATGGAATAACTTAATGTTGATCCTCCTATGTAAAATCAATAGGGAGCTCATTGGCTGCATCCAATTTTTCACAATTTTCAGCTAAGTCAGGGATCTTCATGCCAAATCTGCTAGGTTATGTGGATTTGAGAACTGCCTTAGAGGGTTCTGGGTCCATTAACCAAGGGATGGATTACCTTGAGACATAAATATAATGTTTTTGTCTCCCACAGAGCTAGCCTTGTTCTAATCTGATTCGTGTGATTTCAAGAAGAACGGTGGCTATTTCTCTTAGACCTGCACTAGGAAATTAATAAAACACAGAAGGGTCTCTTGGTATCACTTCAGGATTCTGAAACAAAATTAATTAGGCATCCGCTTTACAAGCTTCACATTCTGGGAACCACAAGGTACTGGTACTCTTTGTTCTTGTAAAACCCCACCTGGAAAGCACAAAATCAATGTCATTATGTATATGGAATATGAAGGAAAGGAAGCATCAGGGACTGGAGTGGGGTGAGGGACAGGGAAATGGGCTTATACACATGCATCTGGCAAGTGAGAGACACCTTAAATTTTGACTGTGACTTTGTTAGATGACTGAGTGTAGCTGCAGGCAAACATCACTGTGCTGCCCCTAAGATAGCAAGCCAGAATTGTTCTACTCTTGCTGGAAGTGGGTTGTATAAACACTCTTCCCTGACATCAGTGACACAAAATCTTCCAGCTTAGGCTAAGACTGCTGGTTTGTCAAGTGTCCTGCTGAGCACTTCTGACCATATTATGAAGATAACACTTGTCCTGCTTTTTTGTATGATATTTGTTAAGCACTTACTATGTTACTAGGCACTATACTAAGCACCAAGGTAGATACAAGCTAGTCAAGTTGGACCCAGTCCATGACCCACATGGCATTCACATTCACAGCATTAATCCCCATTTTAACAGATGAGGTAACTGAGGCACAAGGACATTAAGTGACTTGTCCAAGGTCACACAGCAGACAAGTGACGGAGCCAGGCTTAAACCCAGTTCCTTCTGACTCCTGGGTTTGTGCTCTATCCACTAGGCTACACTGCTTCCTTTCTTTCAGAAGGAAACTCTGCCATTCTATATTTCCCCCCACCCTGAACCTTTCCGTTGGTCACGAAAATCATGTTTCAGCAAACGAATGCACCAAATGTGCTTCAGGGAGCATAAGTCCCGGCTAGACTGTCAGGTAGGCATTTTCTCATTCTGTGCTAAACATGAAACTTCAAGAATCTTCCTCCTCAGGATCTTCCCCTTTGAAAATAAAGCATCTTGCCCTTGCTTCTGAGTCAGGTGTGTTCCAGACAACACAAGGTCTCCAGAGGGAAGAGGAAGAAATGACTGTGTCAGACCTCTGGATTGCCTCTTTGGCCCCAACTCTCCCTGGCATACCTCACCAGGCTTATTTTAGCTCTACTTATGGTTAACTCTTCATTGTCCCCAGCCGCACAGTAACATTGCAGTACTGCAACAATGTTGTAGCTCGGGGATTCTGAACGAGATGTCTGTGCAGCTGGATGATGTTTTACTTGAGGCAGTCTAGAATGTGTAGAATCTTCTCCTTCACTCTCAACAGCCGAATGTAAAATTAGCTGATGGGAACAAAGTTCTGTGAAATCCTTACAACAAAGTTACTAGCCAAACGAAGCTGCTCTAGGAATTCAGGGTTATGGTGGTCAATTCAGAGTAAGGCAATGCATAAAAGCAGGCTGGCTGGCAAAATGGGTATAGATACAAATGGTAACTTTCCAATCTTACACTTCCAAGTGTAGCACTTAGTAGAAAAGAGCCCTACCACCCTTACTTGACACAGGCCTTTCCTAAGCCTCTTCTCTGGCTCCCTCTCCTTTCTACGTCATCCATGCACTTGGCTCTGTGAACCTTTAGGCATTTGATACTGGCCACACCCTTAACTAAGCAGGACCTAAGTCTTCTAGTCTTATGCTGTCAAGACAACGCCGACCCATAGCAAAGCCATGGACACATAATAATAATAATAATAATAGTAATAATGATGATGGCATTTATTAAGCACTTACTATGTGCAGTGCACTGTTCTAAGCCTTGGGGAGGTTACACGGTGATCAGGTTGTCCCACAGGGGGCTCACAGTCAATTCCCATTTTACAGATGAGGGAACTGAGGCGTAGAAAAGTTAAGTGACTTGCCCAAAGTCACACAGCTGACAATTGGCAGAGCTGGGATCTCTCCCAGAACAACCCACCTCTATCTGCAATCTCTCTGGTAGTGTATCTATAGTGTTTTCTTGGTAAAAATACGGAAATGGTTTACCATTGCCGCCTTCCACGCAGTAAACTTGTCTCTGCCCTCTATTCTCTCTCATGCCATTGCTGCCCAAAACAGTTGAGTTTTGACTTGTAGCAGATTGCCTTCTACCTGCTAGTCACTGTCCAAGCTAGGAATGGAATGGAAATGCCTCTGCTTGACTCTCCCTCCCATAGTCGAGACTGGTAGAGTACTGGAAACTCTCCAGGTGCGATCCTGACAGGGGAAGCACTTAAGTACATATTTAAATGATAAATTTCTATTAATGTCTGTCTCCCCTTCCAAACTGTGAGTTTGCTTTGGGCAGGGAATGTGTCTACCACCTTTTCTATGGTATTTGTTTAGCACTTACTTTGTACGAGGCACTGTATTATGTACTGAGGCAGATACAAATTAGTAAGGTTTGACATCAGGTTGGACACAATTCATATCCCACATAGGACTCACAATATTAATCCTCATATTACAGATGAGGTAAAAGGCACAGAGAAGTTAAGTGACTTCTTCTATCTCACCCAGCAGACAGGATTGGAACCCAGGTCCTTCTGACTCCGGGGCCCATGCTCTATCCAATAGGTCACACTGCTTTTCAATAAAATACAACTCTGTTCTATTGCACTCTCTCAAGCACTTAGTACAGTGCTCTGCACACAATAAGCACTTAATAAATATGATTGATGATGACTATTATGACAGGCTGAGTCTCAGGGCACAAAATTCCCTTTTTATAATGGTGTACCTATCAAGAATTAGATTGCAAGCTCCATCTGAGACAGACTGTGTCCAGTCTGATTATGTTGTGTCTATCCCAGTACTTAAGTATAGTGCTTGACACAAAGTAAGCACTTAACAAATACAATTATTATTATCATGTTTACTACCTTCCAAGAGTAGCTAGGAGAGCCTCTGGTATTCAGTACTACCATCTATATGCCTCGACCTGAGCTCCTAACATTTCTCTAGCAACATACTACTACTACTACCACTACTACTACTACTACTACTGCTACTACTACTACTACTACTAATAATAAAGGTGGCATTTATTGAGGACTTACAAAGTGTCAAGCACTGTTCTAAGTGCTAGGGTAGATACAAGGTAATCAAGTTTGACACTGACCCTTGTCTCATGTGAAGCACACAGTCTAAGAGGATAGGAATCCACATTTTAAGACAAGGAAAACTGAGCACAGAAAAGTTAAGAGACTTGCCCAAGTTCACATAGCAGGCAAATGGCAGAACTGGGATTAGAACCCAGGTCTTCTGATTCTCAGGCCCGTGTTTTTTCTGCTAGATTATGCTGCTTTCACATTATAGGTGTTGGTGGTGGCAGGGAAAGGAGGGTGCCAGAAAAACTGGCCCTCATCGAGACTGCTCCACCTACTCCTAGAATCATCTCTTTCCCCTTTCTCTTTTCCCCATCCTTCTCAGTGTCTTGGCCAGGATTTTTGTTGCAGTCCAATTCAGATGATGGCTGATACAATAATACCCAAAGACCCTTAACTCTAACGGTTGTGCCAGACTCTACTATGAAGAACAGAAGCAGCAACTCTACAATCAGCATTAATCATAGGGAACAGATGGTATAAACTGCAGTTAAGAGGAAAAAATACTAAATTCCAGAGAAAGTGGAGAGAATAATAAAGCATGAGATGAACCCCAGAAATGGCAATGCAACAACTTCTAAAGTCTTCAGAATTTCCATAAATGGATTGATTGACCCTTCTATGTTACACAGTACAAAACCTCCAGGAAACCTCTCTGCAGTCAGGCCCGAATTCTTGGCTAGGAGGGAAAGCAACAATAAGAATCCCAGCCATTTATATACCTGTTCTGGGCTTCATATCAATCTCCAGCTGGCCATCAATTGATTATATCCCACCTGGGCAGGATGTATGTGTGTGTGTCTGTTGTCTTCTAATATACTTTCCCAGACGTGTGGCAAATTGCACTGCACATTGGAGGTGCTCAGTAAGTACTATTGATAGATTTTGGGAAGAGGTCTGTGTGCAGTCCAGTCTAAAATCAATCAGTGGTATTACACGCTTATCAAGTGCAAAACAATTTGCCCTCCACCGTCACTATGTTTCTCACTGACTTCTAGATACCAAAATAAATGAAATTAAAAGACAAGGCCCACTGGAAGGGCCGTGAAGGCTCACTGGCCCATATCAATCCTAATCTAAATTGTCTAGAAAGTCAGGGATTCAGTGAAGGCCAATTCATTTATTCATTCGATCATATTTATTCAGCACTTACTGTGTGCAGAGCACTGTACTAAGTGCTTGGGAAGTGCAAGTCGGCAATATATAGAGACGGTCCCTACCCAACAACGGGCTCACAGTCTAGAAGAGGGAGACAGACATAAAAACAAAACATGTAGACAGGTGTCAAAATCAACACCAATGAGAAAGGGAATGCTGCTACTTCTTTATCATTCATCACTGAGTAAATTCCATAAGGGCAATGTCTTTTACTTCTGGTGGATGCTCGAGAGCAAGCAGTTCAGTACTTGGAATGTAGTAAGTAAGCATTCAATGAATCATAATATCAATAATAGTACTTGCTAAGTGTTTACTACATACCAAACTCTGTACTGAGCCCTAGTATAGATAAAAGGTAATCAGATTGGACACAGTCTTGTCCCACATGGGACTCAAAGTCAATGGGGGAGGAAGAACTGGTACCTTCTCCTCATTTTACAGATGAGGAAACAGGCACAGAGAATCAATCAATGGTATTTGAGTACTTACTCTGTACAGAGCACTGTACTAAGCATTTGGGAGACTTTGATACAATAGAGTTGGGAGACACTTCCTGTCCACAACAGGTTTACAGTCTAGAGCTGGAGACCAACATTAACATAAATAATACATAAACATATACATAGTGAACCCAGGTCACCTGACTCCCAAGCCCGTGCTCTTTCCACTAGATCCCACTGCGGTTCCACAAAGTCATTTTGATCTATGACCAATCTATTGGGGAAAGACCTTCCAGATGATCCAATAAGCAGCCACCTTATGTTGGCACCTCATCTACTGACTAGGTAGTTTAAACTACAAAGTCTCTGCCCTAACAACAGGTTGCCAGAAGGAGACTGAGCCATTCATGATCTCCGCTCCTGTTCCTCTTTCAGTGGCTTGGTAACTTACCCACCAGTGTCTCTGAAAAACAGAGGCAGCAGCTGTGGTAACACAACACTCCGGGAAGTCCCTTAGCATCCTCTCTGTCCTCCAGAGTAGTTGGTTCTGGGACTTGTAGTGGCAGACACCATATCTCGAGGAGCCAGGATACTACATATAGAGGCTGAGGAAATTGCCCAGAACCCTGTCCCCCATCTGCATTAGATTGAATCATACTCCTTATAGCCAACAATTTCTCCCCTCCACTTCAAACCTTACTGATGGCACATCTCCTTCAAGAGGCCTTCCCTGACTAAACCCTCCTTTCCTTTTCTCCCACTCCCTTCTACATCACCCTGACTTGCTCTCTTTATTCATCCCCCCAGCTCTATGACACTGATGTACATATCTGTAATTTCTTTCCCTTCTGCGATGCTCTTACTTGCTCCTTCAGTCATCCTCCCTCCCATCCCCACAGCTCATATGTATTCAAATCCCGGCTCCGCCAATTGTCAGCTGTGTGACTTTGGGCAACTCACTTAACTTCTCTGTGCCTCAGTTACCTCATCTGTAAAATGGGGATTGACTGTGAGCCCTCCTTGGGACAACCTGATCACTTTGTAGCCACCCCAGTGCTTAGAACAGTGCTTTGCCAATAGTAAGTGCTTAATAAATGCCATTATATATCTGTAAATATATTTATTTATATTAATGTCTGTCTCCCCTTCTAGACTGTGAGCTCGTTGTGGGCAGGAATGTGTCTGTTTGTTGTTATATTGTAGGCTTCCGGGTGCTTAGCACAGTGCCTTGCACACAGTAAGTGCTTAATAAATACAAGTGAATAAATGAATGAATGAATTATTGTCTGTCTCTTCCTCTAGACTGTAAGCTAATTGTGGGCAGGGAATGTGCCTGTTCATTGTTACATTATACTCTTTCAAGTGATTAGTACAGTGCTCTGCACACAGAAAGCGCTCAATAAATACAATTGACTGACTGGCAGATGTTCCAAACAAATCAAATGGAAGATGGTAGAAGCAGCATGGCCTAGTGGAAAGAGCATGGACCTGAGAGTTGGAGGACTAGAGTACTAATCCTGGATCCATCACTTGGCTTCTGTGTGCCCTTGGGCAATTCACCTCACTTCTCTGTGCCTCAGTTACCTCACCTGTAAAATGGGGATTAAGACTGTGAGCCCCATGTGGGACAGGGACTGTGTCCAACATGATTAGCTTGTTTCTACCTCAATGCTTAGAACAGCAAATAATCAGAGCTTAACAAAAACCATCATTTTATTAGATTCCATTTCCAGGAACCAATCAGCTGGGTGAAGAGCAATCAGATAGGGGCACCCAGGTACGCTCGTAATCCAGCCAAAAACCCCTGTCTGGACTATAGGATGGCCACTCCCACTTTTGTTCTGCCAGCCTAAAAACTTTTCCCAGAATCCTAAAACAATAGGCTCATTGGATTTTTGTCTTTGCAAAGCATCCATTTTTCCTGTAATGTGGTGGGGCTGGGGGTGGGGAGTGATCTTATAAAACCCCACAATAAGGAACGCTTTCACTGTAGTATTCTGCATTCTGTCCCTGCTCATCCTCAAACTGTTTCTTCAGAAACAGGTGGATGCTGTCAGACAAATATTTCCTAATTCTCTGGCAATAATCTAGCCTAAGCGGATAGTGAAAACCCACTTGATGGAAGAACCGGGTGCTTAGTACAGTGCTCTGCACATAGTAAGCGTTCAATAAATACGATTGATGATGGCAGTCTTCTCTCCTGTAAAGAATAGATGAGCCTCAGACCTGAAGTTTCAAGACCAGACCCACAGCCTGGGATTAACTATAAACCACCTGTCTAATGACATACCATGCAAAGAGTTCATTCAATTGTATTTTTTGAGTGCTTACTGTGTGCAGAGCACTTCACTAAGTGCTTGGGAAGTACAAGCCAGCAACATATAGAGACGGTCCCTACCCAAAAACGGGCTCACAGTCTAGAAGGGGGAAGTTGTCTTAGAAGAGTTGCCTTAGAAGCCACTGTACACTCTGGTGCCATGTGGCCAGCTATTTTTCAAGATTACTGCAGGGCACATGCAGCTGCCTTAGGTGGTTCCTTGGTGTGTCGAGGTGAACCTGGACACCTGCCATCTCAAGGTCAAAACGCTTTCTGTGGCTTCATGAGCCAGCAAGGTGGGACTCGGAAGCAAAGGCGGAGTGATGAAACTGAACCTGCTAGACATTCCTGCAACACCACCCCACAACCAAAGCCTCTAGATTACCCAAGTCAGGAAAACGGTAGTAGGTGTCCATTGTCCTCGTGCTGAACAAATAAGGTATGGAGGAGGAGGGTATGGAAAGAGATCAGAGAAGTGGAAGTCAGAGGCTGGAATGGCTCAGGAGGACAGGTAATAAATACCTACTGCCTCTGACCTTCTAGGTAGCAGACCAGGGCTTGCAGCGGCCATTCACATGTCACTCCTGCCCAGAGCGCGGGATGCCTGCTCTGTCTCTGAAACAACTGCACAAAAGTGAGGGACCATGAGACAGGTGAGGGTCAAACTGAGTGTTTGTGGGAGGGACCTAGGTGTTCTGCCATCTATGACTAATGCATAAGTGAACTCCTCCCAAGTGGGAAGTATTCATGGACGGGAGCTAGGTACTTCGCCATGTGTGAGTAACACATAGGCATATTCCCCCCCCCCCCCCCCCAAAATGGAAGCTCAATTCTCCTCATCCAAAATAATTATATTCCTCCCAAAAGGGAAGTTCAATTTGCCACGTGGAATAAATTTCATACGGCTCAGCCTTTGACTCTGGTCTCTCTCTCACCACGCCAATCCTCGAATCAATCTCTGACCAAGTTTTTGATCAGAAAACTAGCTCTCTTATGGTGGCAGAGCCCCAGCAGAGATTTCTGTATCTACAGTGCTGAGATTAGTCTCCCAGAACCATGCTGTTTCCACTAGACCAATAGCACGGTCGATTGGAAACATTACAAAGTGCTTGAGTAGGCAACTCATTGCATTGCTCAGTGCCTCCTTTTCCATATGTCAAGAAAAGAGAAACAAGCAGATGGTGGGATTTTAAACCATTTTATTACAAGAACCTGGCAGAAATGAAAGAAAAGGGGAAGTACGCACTCCATTTTCAACTGTATGCTTATTGAGGTCGATTTGCTATGCCCTATCAATCAACAGTATTTATTGATCACTTACTGTGTTTAGAGCACTGTACTAAGTGCTTTGGAAAGCATAATACATTAGAGTTGGAGGACATTATCCTCACTCACAAATAGTCTACAGTCGTTGACGGACATTAAGATAAATTACAGGTAGGAGAAATAGTAGATTATAAGGATATGTGGCAGGGAATGTTACTATCCAGCCTGTTATTACATAATAATAATAATAATTGTTATTATTATGGTATTTATTAAGCACGTACTATATGTCAGACACCATACTAGGTGCTGGGGTGAATTACAAGCAAATCAGGTTTGACACAGTCCCTGTCCCATGTGGGGCTCACAGTCTCAATCCCCATTTTACAAATGAGTTAACTGTGGAACAGAGAAGTGAAGGGATTTGCCCAAGGTCACCAGCAAAGTGGCAGAGCTGGGATTAGAATCCATGACCTGCTGACTCCCAAGCCTGTACTCTATCTACTACATCTCACCCAAACACTTAGTTCCAGTGCTTAGAATAGTGCTTTGCACATAGTAAGTGCTTAATTAATGCCATCATTATTATTATTCTTATTATTACAGTCCTCTGTATACAGTAAGCACTATACAGCAAATGCTGAAAAAATTTGATCGATATGTCCTAGGTGCATATTGTACTTCCCTGTCTGTAAAGTCACTGGAGTCTACCACACTGTCAATCACAGAGGAACCATGAGGAATACTTGTAGTTTGGAGGGTGATGATGCCTTGGGTTGCAACTCCTTCTGAGTAAAATTTCAAGTCAGTAATTAAATCAAAGAAACCCCAGTGAAGGTTTTCTTGGCTACTATGCTTCTAGACTTTATCAATGGCTGTTTTCATAAAGAGGGACCAAAAAATTCTTAACAAGACAATGCTTCAGACCATCAAGAGCAATTATAATAGTTGTGGTATTTGTTAAGTGTTCATTATGTACTAAAGTACAATACAATCAGATCAGACAGTCCTTGTCCCACATGCACAAAAACAACACTTGGCTGCCATCAGAATTTGCACAACATCAAAGCAAAGGTAGGGAGGCAGCATTCATGTTTTCTGCTACACATTACTTGCCTTTTCAGGATTTTAAAACTCTAAAAAGCTTCAATAGCCAAGGCGTCATTCCAGCCCTAGAGAAAGGGGAAACTTTAACTATATGTGGTGATTTAATGGCCGAGCAGGAAGTAGGAAATAAAAACCTTCAAAAGCATAAGAGGATAAAGAGTGAATGATGGTCAATATTCATTCAGAGATGATTTTCTTCCTTTTGCTCATTCTTTACTATTAGTACCTCAACCACGAGGTGGCTTGAGGAAATAGAGAAATATTTGCTGGTGACCCTTGCTAAAAGGCTTTGAGAAACTCAGCTGAGGGAGAAAATGAAGTCTTTGGGATTTCAGTGAAGGTCAGTTTCCATTCTCTCCTAGGATCCCATTTCTCAGATTAATCTTGTATTGGTTGTACTTTTGCTGAAGGGATAAGTAACTGAGAATGTGTGGATTGTGGGTGGTGTGAGGGAAACCATTCCTCCAGTAGGGAATCAATGTGCTAAAGCACGGCTCTAGTGCCTGAAAACATTTTCCAGGCCAACACTGCTGGAGGTGAGAAGTGATGGGGAAGCAGGGCAGGGATCTCCTCACTGACATTTCTACCAAGTCTCTCTTCCCTTCTTTTCTGACTCCCTTCCAGAGGAAATGTGGAATACATTCTGACACTTGCAGCTTCATTGGATTTTGGAGCTTTATATCCTCAGTCATGGAGGGGAGAGGCATTTTATTATGAGAAATGTGGTTGGTTTGGGAGAGAAACCTCAGGCAGCAGCTACTCAAGACTTATCCCCCTGAAATCCCTATTAATCTAAAACTTTGGGACGACGGAGAGTTCGCCAACATTTTTCCACCTAAAAGAGACAGCTAAAATGAGATGCAAATCAGTATTCTTACCTAATGAATAATGCAAATAAGCTTTCTACTTGCACAGAGGCAGTCTGCTGGAATCCTCACTGCCTCACCTCACATTTCTTGTGGATTTAAGCACCAGGTGTCACAAGAAATTAGAGAAAGGAATTGCCAAGTAATGACAAAGACTGCAAACCCTCAGTCAGTACAGACAGCAAGGCACATTAAGATGCATGGTACAGCCAGGGAGAAAGCTGACAACTCATTAAAATGAAAATGTTGCTATTTTTCCTTCACCTAGTTAATGGAGTTGTGTGACACTGTAATCTGCAATTATTTGTGTGGCTATTACTTAGAGGCAACCTGGACCACACTGTCAGATGGGTTCTGGAAAAGTTTATAAAACCCTCCTATCTTTTTCAGAGCAAAATCTCTGTCTATATTTTCTCTCTTTAGCGTGAGTTAACAACTTCAGTGGTACTTTCCACAGCAAAGGCAAATACACTCTAACACAATGTGCTGCCCATTAGTCACAGGCTTTGTGCAACTTTCTGTCTTCTCACTGAGTATTAAATTCCCAAAATAACTCCCGTAAACAAGTCTCAGGGCAGGCAGTACATAACAAACTGATGCTAACTATTGCCCCATTCATTAGTTATTTCCCTGAAATGAATCATTGATTGAGTATTCCAGCATATACTTCATTAATCTCGCCACTAAAGAGTTTATAATACAGACTATTTTATGTCATTTAGTCAAACTGCATCTGCCACATTTTTTCACTCTTTCAACATTTTGTTTTTTTCATCAGCTACCACACCTTAAAATTTACCAGTCTTGAATGGCATTTGGGGATGTGCTCATGCAGAAAAAGTCAGGAAATCTACACTTCTCACCAGAACACAGAGCAAGTAGCTAACGTGACTTTTAATCACATATTCTAGAGCGGCAATATTTCAAGTATGGATTCTTCTTTCTCTCTATCCAAACTGCCACCATGCAGACCCAGGCAGTTGTCATGTTCATATCCTGATTCAACTATTGTTTCATCAGCCTCCACTTTGACCTCCCTGCCTCTACACTTCATTCTGATGCCCAGATCATTTTTCTAGATCATATATACCTACCCCCACTTCTCAAAAATCTCCAATAGTTGCCCATTCCTTTCTGCATCCAGCAAAAACTCTTAACCTTTTTTTAAGGCACTTAGCTTTCTCCTCAATTACCTTTGCTCCTCTCCCACCACTCTCCAGTTGCACACTTAGCTCCTCTCACACCAACCAATTCATTGGCTTTCACACTATCCCTTCTCCCCCTTCCCTTTCCTTCCCTTCCTTTGAAGCCCACATTATTTGCCTCTACCACCCCCTCCAGATTCTTGTAGCCATCATCTACTGCTCCCCCGGCCCTACCTCCAACTTCTTTAACAATTTTGACCCCTTTCTCACCTTCCTTCTCTCTTTTTCCATGTCCACTCTGATCCTCGGAGACTTCAAAATCCACATGGATATCCCTGGTGACTCCTCTGCCACCTGCCTTCTATCTCTCCTTGATGCTGCCAACCTCCTGCTCCACCCCAACTCGCCCACTCACCAACCTGGTCACACCCTCGACCTCATCCTCTCCTACCGCTGCACTGTGTCCACCCTCACCAACTCTGAAATCCCTCTCGCTGATCATAACCTTCTCACCTGCCTCAATCAATCAATCAATCAATCGTATTTATTGAGCACTTACTATGTGCAGAGCACTGTACTAAGCGCTTGGGAAGTACAAATTGGCAACACATAGAGACAGTCCCTACCCAACAGTGGGCTCACAGTCTAAAAGGGGGAGACAGAGAACAGAACCAAACATACCAACAAAATAAAATTAATAGGATAGAAATGTACAAGTAAGATAAATAAATAAATAGAGTAATAAATATGTACAACCATATATACATATATACAGGTGCTGTGGGGAAGGGAAGGAGGTAAGATGCGGGGAGGGAGAGGGGGACGAGGGGGAGAGGAAGGAAGGGGCTCAGTCTGGGAAGGCCTCCTAGAGGAGGTGAGCTCTCAGCAGGGCCTTGAAGGGAGGAAGAGAGCTAGCTTGGCAGAGGGGCAGAGGGAGGGCATTCCGGGCCCGGGGGAGGACGTGGGCCGGGGGTCGACGGCGGGACGGGTGAGAACGAGGTACGGTGATGAGTTTAGCGGCAGAGGAGCGGAGGGTGCGGGCTGGGCTGGAGAAGGAGAGAAGAGAGGTGAGGTAGGAGGGGGCGAGGGGATGGACAGCCTTGAAGCCCAGGGTGAGGAGTTTCTGCCTGATGCGCAGATTGATTGGTAGCCACTGGAGATTTTTGAGGAGGGGAGTAATATGCCCAGAGCGTTTCTGGACAAAGATAATCCGGGCAGCGGCATGAAGTATGGATTGAAGTGGAGAGAGACACGAGGATGGGAGATCAGAAAGAAGGCTGGTGCAGTAGTCCAGACGGGATAGGATGAGAGCTTGAATGAGCAGGGTAGCAGTTTGGATGGAGAGGAAAGGGCGGATCTTGACAATGTTGTGGAGCTGAGACCGGCAGGTTTTGGTGACGGCTTGGATGTGAGGGGTGAATGAGAGAGCGGAGTCGAGGATGACACCAAGGTTGCGGGCTTGTGAGACGGGAAGGATGGTAGTGCCGTCAACAGAGATGGGAAAGTCAGGGAGAGGACGAGGTTTGGGAGGGAAGACAAGGAGCTCAGTCTTCGACATGTTGAGCTTTAGGTGGCGGGCAGACATCCAGATGGAGATGTCCTGAAGGCAGTGCCTCCTTACTCACGTTCCTTGCCCCTGTAAATCTATATTACTACCTCACAGAGACCTCTGCTCTCTCGACCCAATCCATCTTTCTGAACACCTCACACCCCATCTCGCCTCCCTTTCCTCTTTACCCAATCTTGATGATCAGATTACTGCTCTCAACACTACCCTCTCTACTCAGCTCAATTCACTCTCTCCCCTTTCCCTTCGCCACTCTTGTACCACTAACCCACAGCCCTGGATCACTGCTACTGTCTGCCCCCTTCACTCTTATGCTCGAGCTGCTGAACGCTGCTGGTGAAAGTCTAAACACCAAGCCAACCTCGTTCACTTCAAGCTTATCCTTTACTGCCTTAACTCTGCCGTCTCCTCTGCCAGAGAAAACTATTTCTCCTCTCTTATAGACACCCATGCCATCATCCCTGTCAGCTCTTCCGTACATTTAACTTCCTTCTCAGGCCCCCTGTTCCTCACCCTCCTCCCTCCCTCACCCCCAACAATCTGGCTTCCTACTTCATTAATAAAATTAACTCCATCAGGTCTGAGCTCCCCAAAGTCACTCCTCCCCCTTCTCCAACCCCCCAGCTCTCAACCCTCTCCGCTACTCTCCCATCCTTCCCAACAGTATCCTCAGATGAGATCTCCTCCCTCCTCTCAAGTGTTACTCTGGCCACTTGTGCTTCTGACCCCATTCCCTCTCATCTTATGAAATCTCTCTCCCCGTCCCTCCTCTGCTCCTTAACTTCCATCTTCAACTGCTCACTCTCCACTGGTTCCTTCCCCTCTGCCTTCAAACATGCCTACGTCTCCCCCATCCTAAAAAAAACCCTCTCTTGACCCCACCTCCCCTTCTAGTTGTCACCCTATATCCCTCCTACCATTCCTTTCCAAACTCCTTGAACGAGTCATCTACACCCGCCACCTCGAATTCCTCAATGCCAACTCTCTCCTCGACCCCCTCCAATCTGGCTTCCATCCCCTACATTCCACTGAAACTGCCCTCTCAAAGGTCACCAATGACCTCCTGCTTGTCAAATCCAATGGCTCCTACTCTATCGTAATTCTCCTCGACATCTCAGCTGCCTTTGACACTGTGGACCACCCCTTCTCCTCAACATGCTATCCAACCTTGGCTTCACAGACTGTCTTCTCCTGGTTCTCCTCTTATCTCTCCGGCCGTTCATTCGCAGTCTCCTTTGTGGGCTCCTCCTCCCCCTCCCATCCCCTTACTGTAGGGGTTCCTCAAGGGTCAGTTCTTGGTCTCCTTCTATTCTCTATCTACACTCACTCCCTTGGTGAACTCATTTGCTCCCACAGCTTCAACTATCATCTCTATGCTGATGACACACAAATCTACATCTCTGTCCCTGCTCTCTCTCCCTCCCTTCAGGCTCGTGTCTCCTCCTGCCTTCAAGACGTCTCCATTTGGATGTCTGCCCACCATCTAAAACTCAGTATGTCCAAGACTGAACTCCTTATCTTCCCTCCCAAACCTTGTCCTCTCCCTGACTTTCTCATCACTGTAGATGGCATTACCATCCTTCCCGTCTCACAAGCCCGCAACCTTGGTGTCATCCTCGACTCTGCTCTCTCTTTCAACCCTCACATCCAATCCCTCACCAAAACCTTCCGGTCTCACCTCTGCAACATCGCCAAGATCCGCCCTTTCCTCTCCATCCAAACTGCTACCCTGCTGGTTCAATCTCTCATCCTGTCCTGACTGGATTACTGCATCAGCCTCCTCTCTGATCTCCCATCCTCCTGTCTCTCCCCACTTAAAACTATACTTCATGCCGCTGCCTGGATCATCTCTGTGCAGAAATGCTCTGGGCATGTTACTCCCCTCCTCAAAAATCTCCAGTGGCTACCAGTCAACCTACGCATCAGGCAAAAACTCCTCACTCTCATCTTCAAGGCTCTCCATCACCTCACCCCCTCCTACCTCACCTCCCTTCTTTCCTTCTACAGCCCAGCCAGCACCCTCTGCTCCTCTGTCGCTAACCTCCTCACTGTGCCTCGTTCTCACATGTCCCGCCATCGACCCTGGGCCCACGTCCTTCCCATGGCCTGGAATGCCCTCCCTCCGCACATCCACCAAGCTAGCTCTCTTCCTCCCTTCAAAGCCCTAATGAGAGCTCACCTCCTCCAGGAGGCCTTCCCAGACTGAGCCCCCATTTTTCTTTCCTCCTCCCAATCCCCCCCACCCTACCTCCTTTCCCTCCCCACAGCACCTGTATATATGTTTGTACAGATTTATTACTCTATTTATTTTACTTGTACATATTTACTATTCTATTTATTTTATTTTGTTAATATGTTTTGTTTTGTTGTCTGTCTCCCCCTTCTAGACTGTGAGTCCATTGTTGGGTAGGGACTGTCTCTATATGTTGCCAACTTGTACTTCCCAAGCGCATGGTACAGTGCTCTGCACACAGTAAGTGCTCAATAAATACGATTGAATGAATGAATTGTGACTCATTCTCATCTCTCTCACCACCCAATTCTTGCTCACACCCTCCCTTCAGCCTAGAACTCCTCCCCCCTTCACATCTGGCAGACACCACTTTCCCCCATTTTCAAAGCCTTTTTGCAAACCACATCATCTCCAATCATTGGTATTCATTAAGCCCTCAGTGTGTGAAGAGCACTGTACTATTGTTTTGGGAGAGTACAGTCAAAAGAGTGGGTAGACACATTCTCTGTGCACAGGGAGCATACAGCCTAGAGGTAGAAAAGGACATTAAAATAAATTACGGATACATACACAGTGCTGTGGGATTGAGAGGGGAGGTGAATATCACCTACAAAGATGATGTATCTAAAGTAGGAATTAAAAGCCAAGAAAATCTATTTAGAATAGTGAATTGTCATCAGTGTCTACGTTTAAGAACATTCACTTCAGCATATAATAGCAGAGAAAGTTTTCAAATCACTTGTATCTGGATCAGCATTATGGCTTTTACAAATTGTTAACTTACCTTTGCAGAAATAAATGGGCAAATAAATATTTCTTCATGAGGCTCTCTTGACAATACATTTGGTCAGTACAACAGAATTGTGTTTTCATGATCTGAGCTGCACTACACAAAAAAGAGGCTAGCTGTCTTATAGTACTCTAGTTAAGGCTTCACAAAGTCCTTAGAAATATACAGGAATAAAATCAGAACATACTGTAAAAAATACTTACATTTGACTTTTGAGGCCTCTAGAGTTATCAACACAAGCCAATAGTAAGGAGTGTATTTACGTTTTTCCAGTCAATCATACATACCAATAAGCCCAGCTACTCAGTCCCAAAGCAATCAATCAATGGTATTTATTGAGTGCTTACTGTTTGCAGAACACTATCTTAAGTGATTGGGAGAGTACAACAGACAGAGTTGGTAGACAGGTTCCATGCCCACAAGAAGCTTACAGTTTAAAGGGAATGGGCAATGAGAGAAGACATTGTTTTGGCAGAAGAGTAATTTTTTTAAGGTTATCCATGTTGCCATGTTGACAAAGTCTGGTGTGGATAGGGATTGTCTCTCCTTATTGCTGAATTGTACTTTCCAAGCACTTAGTACAGTGCTCTGCACATAATAAGTGCTCAATAAATGCAATTGATTGAATGAACATGATCTACAAAGGCAGAAATTTAGCAGAAATCTGCAAAGAGCTACTCAACTTACTTGAAAAATTTCTGCTGCTACTGTGGTGCAAATCGGAAGTGAGCCTGAAATTTGTTTGTGCCAGGTTGAAATGAGCTTTCCTGGTGAAGTCCTTGATTCATCTTGCTGAAGTAGGTTTTCTAGTCTCCTCCCTCCATTGTGACTAGATTATAAACTCCTTAAGGGCAGGGATTGTGTCTACCAAGTCTATTGTATTGCACCCTCTCAAGCACTTGGTGTAGCCCTCTGACTACAGAAAGTGCTGAGAAAATGCTAATGACTGATGATTAGGTCTTCTCCATGGGTTTTGGAATATTAAATAGAGCTTGATACAAGACTTGAACCTGGGACAGACAATCTCCTTACAGAGAAAACAGAAATCAAGATGGAGATGCTTTTAGTAACATTGGTCATTCTGATACATTCTTCAGTGCCTCAGATGGAGAACTGAAGGCATTGACTACCATCAAAATTAGACCCCAAGGATATACTGCAGTTTGGAAAACAACCGTTCAATGATCCTATTGACTTAAGAAAACTAGTTACGCCCTGATGGCTACCTAGGGTAATAATCAATTTTCCCTATGAAGCTGCTCAGAGCAGAAGCTAGAACTCAGTCTGACCTGAAGCTAAGATCCTTTGTGCTCTGGTGCTTTAAAACAGAGTGATTGATTCTAATGGCGACATATAACCCCTGAAAATAAGGGTCTTTTGAATCCTGCTGTAAGATGTCAAAGAAATCTCCTATCAGCTCAGTATCTTACTGTATGCTCCTTGAATTTGGAGTCCTCAGAGCCAACCCACAATGCTACATAGGCATAGTTTTACGAAATGATTGACTCTTGATTTCAGCTGACTCAATAGGTGTAGAATCTTGTAAGACATGGCCAAGGCAGGTTGAAATTATCAGTATCCATCTTTCTGAGGATTTGGAAGTCTTCTTTTATGGTATTTGTTAGTGCTTACTATGTAACAAGCACTGCTCTAAGTACTGAGGTAGATATAATTTATTCAGGTTAGATACAATCCCTGTCCCACTTGGGGCTAGGAGGGAGAACAAGTTTTGAATCCTCATTTTACAGTTGAGGAAACTGAGCCATAGAGAAGTTAAGTGACATGCCAAAGGTCACACAGCAGGCAACTGGCAGAGCTGGAATTGGAATCCAGTTCCTCTGATTCTCAGGCCCACCTTTTCTCTACTAGGCCACACTGACATAAACTGGAATAATGGAATAGGCCTGTTGTGATTACACTTTTAGTATTTAGTCCTAGGACAAACAGCGATAGCATAAAAAGTCTAAAGAAAACCAGAAAGAGCACACAAACACATGCACGCACACACTCTCAGGATTCTGAAGCTGAGACTTAGCTATATAACTTTTACTTTTTATCTACAAACTCTTGTAATTATATTCATGTATTTAGTGTGATTGTACAAAAACAGCAATTCTTTGTTTGGGGGAACTTGGAATTGACAGAGTTTATGAAAGTAATTATGACTTTGATTCTTCTGTCACTGTATTGCTCTAACCACACTGACCTAGAGGTAGCTGAAATCATAAAATAGTTATTTCATCCCCTCTAAAAATTTAATAGAGCTTGGGCCAGCAAAATTATGTGATTTAAGGAAAGAAGAGTGGGACTGTTATGTTTTAATGCCATCCCAAACTCAGAGCCTTCTTTTTGTGGTAATTTTAAGTAATTAGACCTTCTGTCAGGGTGTGGCGATGCCTATGGTGTTATATTAGAAGCTTTAGGAATAATGTGGGACTTGATTCTTCTTTCTGAAGTGCAGTTTCCCATTGCATAACCCGCTTACTTATATCCTGGGCAGTTCATTCCAGAGAATGTAGGGATTTTGTTCCGTCTCTGGTATAAAAGTTTAAGCAAGATTTCTGAAGGCAGCTGCTCTCCAAGTTCAGTCAGTGTAATAGGCATCAAGATGACATAAAGCCTCTAATGCCTTAACTTTGCAGGTCAAATACAAATTGTCTTTATTGAGAGACACCTGCCCCCCAAGGGTAATCATTATTGGATTCAGGAAGGATTCAAACCTCAAAGATGTAGGAAATGTAAGTCTTCCAAAGCTGAAACCTAGACCAGGAAACTAATCCGCACACACACACAAAAAAAATCATAAGGGGGAAAAGGAATGGTAAGAAAATGGAAAAGACAGCTATAAAAGTGGAATGAGAAGGGGCTTTAAAGCACATTGAAAAAAATCTATCATGGTTGGGAACATCTCAATAAATCTTTGAAGCACTACTACATGATTCTTTGACAAATATCACATAATGGCTTGGAAGTGAAGTATAATTTCAATTCCTACTACAGAGCCATTATGATGTTCTTGTGGATGGGTTAATTTATTACTGAGCTCTCCTGTACCAATCTCATTCGCCTGAAGTAGGTGGAAACAGTAAATGTCTCTGTTTTCAATGAGGTCATTTCTCTAGAGAAGGAACTCAAAATATTCACTGTCCAAAGGAGAAAAATCACACATTTCTGAACCTTCTATTTTAGGCTTCAGGAAAGAGAATTACTTGATATATTGCAAAGACCTTAATGGGTACCTGATTAAAAAATTGTTTGTCAAAATAAATTGGTTGATTCAAAAGTTTCCAAAGGATACGTGTTGAGCACAAAGGAAGTGAAAACAACCCTCCATTCATCACATGAACAAATTTCTTAATATATTTTCCACAAGATTCCATAGGGTCTAGAATTGTGAGGATTTCAGAAGACAACTAATTAGGTCTTCATGAAACAAATTAAGGCTATCTCCACTAATAATCAATGGCATTTATTGTGTGCTGACTGCAGATTCCTGTACCAGTCCTTGAAAGAGTACAATAGGAATGAGTTGGTATAAACAATCCCTTCCCACCAATAGCTTGCCGACTAGATGGGGAGACAGATGTTAAAATAAATTACATGTGGTATATAAACGAGTGCTGTAGGGCTGGGGAGAGGTGAATATCGAAGTGCTCAAGGAGAACAGACCTAAGTGCATAGTCAACGGAGACAGGAGGGCAGATTGGAAAAATGACGCCTCAGTTGGGGACGGTCTCTTGGAAATCAATTTATCAGTTGCATTTACTGTTTTCAGAGAACTGAGCTAAGCACTTGGGAGAATACAGTATAATGGAGTTGGTAGACGTTCCCTTCCCACAAGAAGCTTACAGTCTAGACGTACGTTTAGTAGGGCTTTGAAGGTGGGAAATGAGATGGTCTGTCAGATAGAAAGGGGAAGGAAGTTCCAAGCCAAAGGGAGGACATGGGCAAGAAGTCAGTGGAAAGACAGATGAGGCTCGGATACAGTGAGTATGTTGGTTTTAGAAGAGCAAACTGTATGGGCTAGGTTGTAGTAGAAGATCGGCCGTCTTAATACTCCCTAAGAGAGGGATGGTCAATTGAGGACTTCAGAGTTAGCAGGTTGTCTTGCATAATTTTCAAAATACTATCAAAACCCAGGATATCTGTGAACATTAATTTCTGCACCGGAAGGGAGGATGTAGTGAATGTCTTGTTCTCATTGTATGTACACTTGTCAGTCTCCCTCCTTATCATTTTAGTACTATAGTATTTGTTTAATGTCATGTGCTAAAATGTACTAAGCACTGAGGTAGATGCAATTATCAGATCAGACACTGTCCCTGTCCGACATTGCCTGTGTCTCACTGTCCTCATCTGTAAAATGGGGATTAAATATCTGTTCTCCCTACCACTTAAATCGTGAGGTCCACGTAGGACAAAGCCTGCCTGTTCTGAATAGCTTGTATCTACTCCAGTGCTTAGTACAGTGCTTAGCATGTCGTAAGACCTTAATAGATCCACAATAGTCATTATTATTATTGTTGGGTAAGCCAAGAAATGCCCATCTGTAGGATTAGCAGTCTAGGACCTTGTTGAAATTTTGCCACAATTTCAGGGTCTTCTGGGAGAAGTAACAGGAACCAGTAAAACGTGTGATCACTTTCTAAGCCAAATTGCAGAGAACGAAGTTAGAGAATTAGAAAAGTCAGAGTTGCCATCCAAGTGGTAAAGAGCAAGGGAAACCTAGTTCTATGGGACTACGTTATTGGGTGGAAATGATGATGATGATAGAGTCTCCAGGAAACTTGACACTGAGACTCCAGGACTGAGAGCTCTCTTTTGCTTGACTCCCTCTTCCTTCTGCATTGCATATGCCCTGGGATCTGTACCCATCTAGCACTTGATAGTCACCCCACCCTCAGCTCCACAGTACTTATGTACATACCTGCCAATTATTGAATATCTGTCTCCTCCTGCCTGTAAGATCATTTTAGGCAGGGAACATTTCTACCAGCTCCATTGTATTGTACTCTCCCAAACACTTACTTCAGTGCTCTGCCCACAGTAAGCACTCAGTAAGTGCCACTGATTGACCAAGTTGAATGAAAGTGCTGCTAATGGTTTACACTGTGCTGCTAAGCATTCTTGTTCTTGCTTCTGCTGGGGCACAGGTTGCAGTGGGAAGGCAAGTGGATGGGGATGCAGAAAATTAAAATGCACATTAGCCAACTCCTGGTCAAACTGCCAAGAACCCAGGTCTCCCAAGTCACAGAGCAGTACCGTTTCCACTGGAAAAGCATCAGGGCTTGGCTGAATGTAAATCTGTGAGGATAGGCAGGAGGTATACAATCGGAGCACAGAGAGTCCCATGCTCATTAAATGTTTTGAACCTTCCTCTGGAGTCAGAGGGAGAATTTATTTTTGTATTGGGTCAGAGGGTGAAACAAACTATCATTCACTAAAGTCTTCCTGATGTATGGTGAATTCATTCAATCATATTTATTGAGTGTTTACTGTGCACAGAGCACTGTACTAAGTGCTTGGGAAGTACAAATAGGCAACATATAGATACGGTCCCTACCCAACAACGCGATCACAGTCTAGAGGGCGGAGACAGACAACAAAACAAAACAAGTAAGCAGGTGTCAATATCATGAGAATAAATAAATAAAGCAGGTGTAAATATCATGAGAATAAATAAATAAATAAGCAGCTGTCAATACCACGAGAATAGAATTATAGCTATATGCACATCATTAATGAAATAGAGTAATAAATACGTACAAACATACACAAGTGCTATGGGGAGGGGAAAGGGGTAGGGCAGAGGGAGGGGGTAGATGGGGAGGGGAGGAGGAGAGGAAAAATGAGGGGCTCAGTTTGGGAAGGTCTCCTGGAGGAGGTGAGCTCTCAGTAGGGCTTTGAAGGGAGGAATAAAGCTAGTTTGGTGGATGTGTGGAGGGAGGATGTTCCAGGCCAAAGGTAGGACGCATGCCAGGGGTTTACGGCGGGACAGGCAAGAACAAGGCAGAGTGAGGAGGTTAGCAGCAGAGGAGTGGAGTGTATGAGCTGGGCTGTAAAAGGAGAGAAGGGAGGTGAGGTAGGAGGGGAGAGGTGATGGAGAGCTTTGAAGCCTAGAGTGAGGAATTTTTGCTTGATTCGAAGGTTGATAGGCAGCCACTGGAGATATTTGGGGAGGGGAGTGATATGCCCAGAGTGTTTCTGTACAAAGATAATCCAGGCAGCAGAGTGAAGTATAGACTGAAGTGGGGAGAGACAGGAGAATGTGAGATCAGAAAGGAGGCTGATGCAGTAATCCAGTCTGGACAAGATGACAGATTGAACCAGCAAGGTAGCAGTTTGGATGGAGAGGAAAGGGCAGATCTTGGCAATTTTGTGAAGGTGAGACTGGCAGGTTTTGGTGAACCTGAGCCTGGTCTGATATTCACACAGATGGATTGCCGTGTAGATTGACAGAAAGTGACTGCCTGTCACTTGGGAGTCAAGAGGTGGTATCTGCTGTGTGGTAAGGACCAAATTTAATACCTGTCCTGCATCTCACTTCCCCCTCCCCAGAACAACATCCACTAACAGTTCACCCATGTCCCTTCTCTCTGTGAGAGTGGAAGGCAGTGAAGCCAGGGCATGGTCTTTACGAACTCTGGATTATGCTCTGCATGGCCTGATAATGAGAGAGAGAGAGAGAGAGAGAGAGAGAGAGAGAGAGAGAGAGAGAGAGAGAGAGAGAGAGAGAAAACGAACATAGTAGAGAACACTCCACAGATTTTCCACTGGTAGGACTTGGTGGGTAACATCCTGACTGCTAGAAGTAGGTCACCTCAGGGACCCTGACCTGGGTGGAAAAATATCCATTTGATAGGTTCCATGTAATCCAGACCAAGGGGATGCCACATGAAAAACAGGAGCCCATGGGAAAAGCTTCAGTATTCCAGAACTTCTGCTCTTCCTTTTCTATTACTGCAAGGAGGTAGTCCTGACTGCCACAAAGCAGCAGGAGATGGGCCTGGAGCTCCCAGTATCCTCAGTCTGCATGCTTCCAGCAGCTTGTCACCAGTCACATTTCCTTTGGTCTCTCTGATACTCTTTCTTTAAGACAGCCCAAGTAACATTAAACATCATCTTTAAAAATGAAGAGGAATGGGGATCCGAGTCCCCACCTCCTATGAGCTACAGAAATGCGGACTTAAACATAGGTGTTTTCCCCCCCACCTCTCAAATCTTAAATTTGCCCTCTATCTCCATGGTCCTATCACACCTGCCTTCCACAGCACCACTGTGGAAGTCCCAGCAGAGAGCTAGAGTCACTGCCAGCAGAAAAGGCTTGGGCCCCTTACTGGTATACAGAGAGACTCCTTTTGGGATCCTTTTCCAGGGAAAAAAATGCAAGTTTGCATTCCTTTCTCTGACTTTCATCAGAGAGAGGGGAGGAAAGTCGAGGGAAGACTTAGAAGAGAGTGGTGAGAGGTAAGTCATGAAGAACTGGAAGGTGAAAATTCATATTCAGGCCTCTGGCTAAAGACGGGTGAAAGAAAAACTGGTTGTGCACCAACCCCATCATAGATCAGCTGAGCTTTAAGAGAAATAGTTGCTGTGCATTTTCAAACACCAATAACTCTGCCATTGATTATTTTAAATATTAAAAAGAACTCAGTCTCTGTTATTGATCAACAGTCATGAGAATGCTATGCTAAAAAAGGCAGCTGTTTTGAGTTAAAAATACATGACTGAAGTCAATCTGATTTGTTCCGTGCTGAAACCTGATTTCTACCACACTAAAACCTAAGGAAATCGCATCTTATTAAGATGCCCAGAGACACTCAACTACTGCCTAATGGTGTAAGTGGTGACGGTCGTTATGATAGAGAAAATAGGAAAATTATTCATTATTGGGACCTCTTGTTCTGGTTAATTATTTACAAATAAGCTGAAAGACTCATACGGCTGATAAGAAATCATTTAACGTGAAAAATGGCAACCTGCCTGGCAGAGTACTATAAATGGCAACATCAATTCAATAAATTATATGATCTTAACCCGGCCTCTGTGTTCCTTAAAAAGTATGTAGCGTTCTTACCTGGATATTACTCTTTTCTTCACCAAGCCTCATATAACATGGGACTAACCTTTGATTTTTCCACTACCTTAAGACGACTCTCTTTCCCAGCATTGTATTGTACTCTCCCAAGCCCTTAGTACAGTGCTCTGCACACAGTGAGCCACTTTGCTCCTTATGGACAGGAATCAACTCTACCAACTCTATAGTACTTTCCAGCAGAGTCAAAAAGGCTCAGTTCACTTTCCTAATTTTGAATCTGCCACCTCTGTCCTTGAGACCAGGATCATTCATGATGAAAAGATCTGATAGCTTAACTCAGAGCAAATACTTGCCCCTGCAGGTTCAGCTGACCCAAACTGCATTGACCTTTCCTCCTCTGTCTCCTGAGCGATTGCAATTCCAGAGGAATTTCCAGCCCTCAGTGCTGCATTATTCGAATAGAGGGAGCATTTTGTCAAGAACGCAGCAGATCTTAAAATGCTCTTTTTGTTGCCTGTAAAGTCTAATGCTCTAGATGACTAACTGGAAAGATGACTTGATCGATCAGATAGACACATAGATTACGTAGACAAAGGACTTATGTGTAGATCAAATTGCTTTCAAGGGCCAGTTTCATTTCCACTGCCTCAGAACCAAGGTGGTGATTGAGATGGGGGTTGAGGAGAGATTGGCTGTTCTTTGAGTAATGAGCTGCCAGGTGGCGAGACTAGCCAAAAGATATATTTGTCCATTTGAGATCTGTTGCTTAATGAATGGTGTTGGAAATTTGAGCAATTTCCTTTAAATGTCACCCAATGAAATCACTGGAAAATAGCCAATCATTTTGGGATATTTCTGTAGGCAATCCTACTGCAGTGCCATTCCTATGAACTGGCTTCCTGTGGGGCCAAAGGAGCCGAGGGCTTCATTGGAGTTTAGAGAGAAGGCCAGAGAGTACAGATAGAATTGTCTCAATAGTTTTTGAGAAAATGACATTATGTGCACTCTCACAAATGCATGCAAATCGTGCTTCTTTAAGTAATGAGGCATTTTTTTAGATGACTACTTGGTTTCTTTTCAGTCATTTGTAAATGTCACCCAGAAGCGGTTCAGCTTCAATTTTTTTTAGTGGGGAGGAGAGGGTCTCATCTTTGCCTTTGAGCACGTGTAGATGGTAAAAACTAAACAGATGCCTGTGCAGTTTTATCTAGAAGTAAATGTGTTACAAATGTCAGAACATTCGAGTGACAGTATTTACATGGAAAGAAGACTCTCTTTTGACCCACTCTTGTAGTGTTGCACTCTAATGGATTAATAACAACTTAGCTATAAACACACACTCTTGGCTGTACTACTGAATAAAGAGTGACAGCCCAGGAACACTATTCTTGCTGAAATTTAATTAAATTAAAACAGTGCTGAGGTTTCCTTTTCCTTAGAGGAAGCCTGGAATGCTAATGAAAACTTTACCAAAAATTAGTCTGGGGATGAGAGTCATCTTTTACAAATGAGAGGATGAGAGGTGAAGGGAAAAAAAGAAAAAATCCAACATGTTGTCTTTTGTGAAGTAACCTTCCCCATGTTAATATTCTCACATAGCCAGGCCACCCACCACAATTGTACTTTGGACGTTCTGGTGTCTTTCTTTAGTGAGCTTATAGCTCTTTCCCTGGGGTAACCTCTTTATCTTATTAATCAACTGAATTTATTGAGCACTTAGTGTGTGCAGCTTACCAAACTAAGCACTTGGGAGAGTATAATATAACAGAGTTGGTAGACACATTCCCTGTCCACAACGAGTTTACAGACTAGAGGTAGCTGGATTTCACCTGTAACAAGAGGTCTAAAAAGGATGACAAATCCATTGTGATTTTTGTGGAAGTATCTCACATATAAAACACAATATATAGTTTTGGAGAACACCCAGAGCTTGAGGATTCTTATTTTCCAGTAGATGTCAAGACTCCCACATTATCTGAGAAATGCAAGGAAATAGTGCAAACTAGGAAAATAATAATAATAATAATTGCGGTATTTGTTAAGTATTTTTGATGTGCCAAATATCATATTAAGCAACGAGGTAGGTATAAAATAACCATGTTGGACATAGATCCAGTCCCAAATGGGGATCCCACTCTAAGGGAGAGGGAGAACGGGTATTTAATTTCCATTTTACAGGTCAGTAAACTGAGGTACAGATAACTGAAGTGACTTGTGGAGGATCACATACCAGGCAAGTTACAGAGGCAGGATTAGAATACAGGTCTTCTAATAATAACTGTGGCAAGTTTTAAGCATTTACTATGTGTCAAGCACTGTACTTGGTATTGGGGTATGTACAAGATCATCAAGTCCCACGTGGGGCTCACAGTCTAAGTAGGAGGGAGAACAGATAATGAATTCCCATTTGCCAGATGAGGGAACTGAGGCACAGAGAAGTTAAGTGACTTGATAAAAGTGTGACAGCAGGTAAGTGGCAGAGCCAGGATTAGAACCCATATCCTCCTACTCCCAGGCCCATGGCCTTTCCACCAAACCATTGTCTTTCTCTAACCCTGAATCCCAGGCCAGTGCTGTTTCTAAGCCAGGCTGCTTCTCAAAAGAAAGCAGAAAATCAACAGGTGAGAAATTGAGCTTTTTGAAAGACAGCCAAATAGTCCACTAAATGAACTTGAAGCTGTCATCTAAAACAAAGGTGGGCACTGCCCCTAGATGTCTCCTTTCATCAACAAAGAATTCGGTACCTCTCTACCCCTGCCATCCAAGGACAAACTCTTGTTAGCTGATTAATGATGTGACTGGCTTCCTCCTGCGACTTGCACTCCCAGACGAATTGCACTGTGGTACTGTCACGGAGCAGAGATGATCATTCCACAACACCATCTGGATGCTGAGCAAAATTAAAGGGGAGCTTCAATCGTTTTACCATGAGGTCACCGGCAGGAAGCAACATGGTAATGACTGATAACCCAGCATCATAATTAAGTCTTATCCTGAACTAATTATTGTATACCAGAAGATAAAATGCACTGGAATAGGTCAAGGAGGTCAAAGACAGTAAGTAGTGAAAGTAGCTGAGAAGAAGCAAGGCCAATGGGAAATTATAATAATTGTGGTATTTGTTAAGCCCTTACTGTCTGCCAAGCACTGTATTAAGCACTGTGATAGATTCAAGATAATCAGGTACCACATGGGGCTCAAGTCCAAGTAGGCAAGAGAACAGGAATTGAGTTCCCATTTTGTAGACGAGGAAACTGAGACATAGAGAAATGGCCATACAAGAAATAACTACTTCCAGTAAACAAGGAAAGTATTGCCAAAACCTCACAGCTCCTTACAACCATAACTAAGGGAGGCCTGTGAGGGATAAGCTAAGTAAACTAATGAACAAGCATGATCAATTTAGCAGCAGTATTTGTTGAATGGTCATTCATTCATTCATTCAGTCATATTTATTGAGCACTTACTGTGTGCAGAGCACTGTACTAAGCGCTTGGGAAGTACAAGTTGGCAACATATAGAGACGCTCCCTACCCAACAGCGGGCTCACAGTCTAGAAGGGGAAGACAGACAACAAAACAAAACATATTAACAAAATAAAATAAATAGAATAGTAAATATGTACAAGTAAAATAGAGTAATAAATCTGTACATACATATATACAGGTGCTGTGGGGAGGGGGAGGAGGTAGGGCAGGGGGGATGAGGAGGGGGAGAGGAAGGAGGGGGCTCTGTCCTGCATCCAGATCACTGCACTTATAATAATAATGGCATGTAAAATGCTGATTATGTGTTAGGAGAAATACTGTGACATAATGGAAAGAGCAAAGGCCTGAGAGTCAGAGGACCTGGGTTCTAATCCCTGCTCTGACAATTACTTGCTGTGTGAACTTAGGCATCACAACTTCCCTGGGCCTCAGTTTCCTCATCTATAAAATGGAGTTTAAATTGATCAACCATATTTATTGAGTGCTTACTATTTGTAGAGCACTATACCAAGCACTTGGGAGAATAGAGTATGATAGAGTTGGTAGACATGTTACCTACTCACAAAGAGCTTACAGTCTGGGGTGAGGGGGGCAGACATTAATAGAAGTGAATAAATCACCAATATGTTCATAAATACTGTGGGGCTGAGGAAAGGGTGAATAAAGGGTACAAATCCAAGTGCAAAGGTGATATAAGAAATGGGAGAAGAAGAAATGAGGGCTTAGTCTGAGAAGCCCTCTTGGTGGAGATATGCTTTTAATAAGGTTTTGAAGTTGAGGAGAGTGATCATCTGTAGGATAAGAAGGACGACACTTGGCATTCTAAACCAGAGGCAGGACATGGGTGAGAGGTTGTCAATGAGATAGATGAGATTGAGGCACAGTGAGTAGGTTGGCATTAGATTCATTCATTCATTCAATTGTATTTATTGAGCGCTTACTGTGTGCAGAGCACTGTACTAAGCGCTTGGGAAGTACAAGTTGGCAACATATAGAGATGGTCCCTACCCAACAGAGGGCTCACAGTCTAGAAGGGGGAAACAGACAACAAAGCATATTAACAAAATAAAATAAATAGAATAAATATGTACAAGTAAAATAGAGTAATAAATATGTACAAAGGTGGTAGTAGACACAGAACAGTGCTTAGAACAGTGCTTTGCACATAGTAAACACTTAATGCCATAAAAAACTGCATACATGACCTTTTCAGCAAAGGAAGAATCATAAGAACTGCAGGACCACTATACTCTACATAAAGCCCTTGACAGCAACAGAGGTTGCGGCCACATAGGCTCCAGAAACTAATTAGTCTTATCTGTGCAGAGCAGGGCCTGCACCTCCTAGGCCTAGTCCAAGATTACATGACAAAGGTCAGAGCTGAAGATGCTCAGTATAATCTTTTCACCAATACCTTTGTAGTAACTGTTCAATTATTCTATGTTGCCATGCTTAAGGAGCCCGAAATGAACATAGAAGTTTAAAGTACGTAAATTTAGATATACTTGTCATGCAGTTACTCCTAACCTCGCTAATCTCCTTTTACAACCCAGCCCACACATTTCACTTTTCTAGTGCTTACCTTCTCATTTTACTTCAGTCTTGCGTGTCTCACTGCCGACCCCTGCTCCATATCCTGCTCCTGGCCTGGAACACCCTCTCTCCTCAAATCTGACAGACAATTACTATCCACCCCCCCCTCAAAGCCTTATTGAAGGCACACCTCCTCCAAGAGACCTTCCCTGACTAAGCCCCCCTTTTCTCTTCTCCCACTCCCTCTGCATCACCCTGACTTCCTTTATTCATCCTTCTCCCATCCACACAGCACTTAAGTGGAGGGCAGCATGGCTCAGTTGAAAGAGCCTGGGCTTGGGAGTCAGAGATCATGGGTTCTAATCCCGGCTCTGCCACTTGCCAGCTGTGTGACTTTGGGCAAGTAACTTCACTTCTCTGAGCCTCAGTTAGCTATCTGTAAAATGGGGATTAAGACCGTGGGACAACCTGATCACCTTGTATTCCCCCCAGCACTTAGAACAGTGCTTCGCACATAGTAAGTGCTTAAAAAAAGCCATCATTATTATGTACGTATAAATAATTCATTTATTTATATTATTTGTCCATCTCCCCCTTAAGACTGTAAACTTGTTGTGGGTTGGGAACGTACCTGTTTATTGTTATATTGACTCTCCCAAGGACTTAGTACTCTAAGCTCTGCACATAGTAAGCACAAAATAAATATGACTGAATGAATGTATAGCTCTTTAAACTCCATTGCTTCTCCTTAATTGCAATGTATCTTCTGTCACACTGACTAAATTGTAAGCTCCTTGAGGGCAGGGATAGTGTCCTCTAATTCTAGATTAAGGAAATATTCCAATTCAATAGGACTAGAAGCGGTGCCAAGAGTGCCTGAGATGGGGTAACTGCTGAGTACTGATGAAGGCACATTCATTGGAAGCAATTCATTCATTAATTCATTCAATCATATTTATTGAGCACTTACTGTGTGCAGATCACTGTACTAAGTGCTTGGAAAGTACAATTTGGCAACTGAGACAATCCCTACCCAACAATGGGCTCACAGTCTAGAAAAATAATAGTCATAATAATAATAGCCCATTGTGGGGTAGGGAATGTTTCTATATGTTGCCCATTTGTACTTCCCAAGTGCTTAGTGCAGTGTTCTGCACACAGTAAGCACTCAATAAATATGACTGAATAAATGAATAATGATATTTTTTAAGTGCCATGTGCCAAGCACTGTTCTAAGCACTGGGATAAATACAAGGCAATCAGGTTGTCCCACGTGGGGCTCATAGTCTTAATTCTCATTTTACAGATCAGGTAACTGAGGCACAGAAAAGTTTAGTGACTTGCCCAAAGTCACATGGCTGATAAGTGGCAGAGTTGGTATTAGAACCCATGACCTCTGACTCCCAAGCCCGGGCTCTTTCCATTAAACCTTCTTCTTCTAAAGATCAGTATAGATTCTCGGAGGCAGTGTATCCTAGTGGAATGAGCATGGACTTGGGGGTCAAGAGACATGGGTCTAGTACCGGCTCTGCCATTTGCCTCCTGGGTGGCCTTAGGTAAATCACTTGACTTTTCTGTACTTCCCTTTCCTCATCTTTTAAATGGGGATAAAAGATTTGTCCCTCCCTCTTTGATTATGAATTTCATGTGAGACAGGGACTGTGTCTAATCAAGTTATTTGTATCTACTTAACACAATTCTTGGCATACAATGACTAAGAAATGCCATTATTTTCACTTGAAACTACTTCGCAAAAATCACAGCAGTCCTACAGACGGACAAGAAACCTGAAAACTGAAGGAATGTACCAGTCTATATCCAAGGAAGATTTTTGTTTGTCATGGAGCCGAGCAGTATGCTATTCAGTGGTGCACAGAGAGAAAATTAGGATTAGAAAACCAATGCAAATCAGGCAGAGCAGGGTGACTAAGAGTCATCAAGCTTTATTCCAGGAGACAGGTCTATAAAGCTCTACTAGTGCCCAACCTTTTATATTAATGCAAGATTTGAAAGCACAGTTGGCTGCTCAAGTAGTTTCATCAGAATTACATGTGATCCCTTCTCATTATTAAATGGTGACACAGAATTATAAACAATGAAGAAAATGCTCATCACAATGGAGATTTTTGGAGAAGGGAAACAAATAAATCATAATCATCATATTATTGTTGGTGTGCTTTACTAAGCACTGGAGAAGACAAAAGATAATAAGGTCAGGCAGAGTCCCTGTCCCACATAGGGCTCACAGTCCTAAGGAGGAGGGAGAAGAGATATTGAATCTCCATTATGCAAAGGAAGAAATGGAAGCACAGAGAAATTAAGTGATTTGCCCAAGGATGCACAGCAGACAGTAGTCAGAGTCAGGATTAGAATCTAGGTTCTCTGACTCCTGCCCACACTCTATCCATTAGACAATGCTGCTTCTGATTAGCAGGATAGTTGAGCAACTCTCAAAAGAAAGCTGAACCCAGTCATGTGTAAACAGTAAAGGCAGAAGAATCATTCTAAATACTATTCATTCATTCAATTGTATTTATTGAGTGCTTACTGTGTGCAGAGCACTGTACTAAGTGCTTGGGGAGTACAAGTTGGCAACATATAGAGACGGTCCCTACCCAACAGCGGGCTCACATTCTAGAAGGGGGAGACAGGCAACAAAAGAAAATATATTAACAAAATAAAATAAATAGAATAGTAAATATGTACAAGTAAAATGAATAGAGTAATAAATCTGTACAACCATATATGCAGGTGCTGTGGGGAGGGGAAGGAGGTAGGGCGGGGGGGATGGGGAGGGGAAGAGGAAGGAGGGGGCTCAGTCTGGGAAGGCCTCCTGGGAAGCATCTTCTCAGACAGTGAATACAGTGCTCTACCCAGTCAACACTCAATAAAGAGCATTTATCGACTAATTGATACACACCAATGTGCTTATATATATATGAAGGGATATGTTGGTAGTCGTGAATGCAATTAGCATTTGGGAGCAGCTACATTATTTTTAGGATGAATGCGTTTTCCCCAGTGCACTCCATCATCTCACTGCTCAGCATAGACTGTTAATATTCAATCGTATTTACTGAGTGTTTACTGCATGCAGAGCACTGTACTAAGTGCTTGGGAGAGTACAGTATAACAATAAACAGGCATTCCCTGCCCACAGTAGGCTTACAGTCTTTTCAACCAGAAAAGTAAACCTTATCTGATTAAGGGCTAGGAAATGACTTGGCAAGCAAAGGATTATGTCCTAGAAGGGAGCTATTCCTGGAAAAAAAGGATGAAGGGGAGTAGCCAGGAAGGGATCGAAGGTAGCACTGATATTTCTTTGAAAATAAGGAGGCTCAAAAAGGAAAGAAAATTGGGGTAGAAGCTGAAGAACAAAGAGCTATTAACATAAGGGCAGAAAACATAAGTCTGATATTCAAGCACTGGTGGCTGGTAATTTCAGATATGCTCATTGTGGACAGGGAATGTGTCTAACAGCTCTTATAGTATACCTCCCAAGTGCTTAATATAGCGCTCTCTGCACACAGTGAGTGGTCAATAAATAAAACTGATTGGTCAAGGGACTACTAAGGCCTCTGATGGGGAAGATGATTTTGAGGGCAGAATTAAACCACCTGGCAGGGGAGAATTATTCACTTTATAGCAGGTAGGCTTCCATGAGCCCACTGGGCTGTGTCAGCTCCAATCTTTTATTAATAAGAGTATTTTCATTTCATTTGTTTTTAAACAAATATTTGTTCACATCTCTGTTTTTGGAAGGAGGCATTATGTTGTTTTTAGACATGTCTAGTGTGGTTGTTAAAACAATGAGCCATTATAATTCCAATGCAAATGCCACTGCATCTATGGAAGATTATTTTAATTCTGTCTCATTCTGAATACATTTCATGTCCTTTAAAACCACTGCTGTAAAATGGTTTGGGTATGAAACACCTGAGTGTGTGCCAGAATTTCACCAGCTGTGATGTGCTGTGAAGAGCTCTCTCAGGAGTTCCTTCAGATACATTTCCTGGAAGATGGGTGACCCTCACCTATGGGAAAGATCTGCTGAACTCGAACTCAGGACTAGGCCAGTTTTTTCACACTGCATCAGAGCATGTTTGTGGATTGAGGAGGTCAAAGATGTGGAGTCAAGTCAGAAGAATCTGGAAAGCTGTTTTCCCCTTCTAGGGTATATTTTGGTTCCTGTCCTCTATATCCCAAATACTAGATCAATCCGTGTATTAATAATAGTAATAATAATCATTATTATTATTATTGCATTTGTTGAACACTATATGCCAAGCACTGTTTTAAGTACTGGGGTAGATACAAGAAAATCAGGTTGGACACAGTCCATGTCCCACATGGGGCACACAGTCTTAATCCCTAGTTTACAGATGAGTTATCTGAGACACAGATAAATAAAGTGACTTCCCCAATGTAACTCAGCAGACACATGGTGGAGACAGGATTACCCCCACATCCTCTGAATCCCCGGCCCATGTTCTTGCCACTAGGCCATGCTGCATCTGCCTTTAAGAGTTGGTTAACTATGGATCAAGCATTCACCCTTGCACATGGACAATGATAATAATAATAATGGCATTTATTAAGCGCTTACTATGTGCAAAGCACTGTTCTAAGTGCTGGGGAGGTTATAAGGCAATCAGGTTGTCCCACGGGGGTTCACAGTCTTAATCCCCATTTTACAGATGAGGTAACTGAGGCACAGGGAAGTTGTGACTTGCCCAAAGTCAGACAGCTGACAATTGGCAGAGCCGGGATTTGAACCCATGACCTCTAACTCCAAAGCCTGTGCTCTTTCCACTGAGCCATGCTGCTTCTCAGTCATTGGAAAAAAGCATTGATAGGACATAGTGACAGGTTTTGGACATTTGAATAAAGTTAACTTGAATATTTACAGAGTGTCCCCAGGGTGGTGGATGAGCATCTTTTTGTCTGGCAAAAATCGAGTCAGTGCAGCTATATTGGGAATTGAGGGATTGCACACATGCAATCAACCCCCATTTGCTCATTTGACCCAATCTATAGGTCACGTGGCCTAATGGAAAGAGCACAGGCCTAGGAACCAGAAGACCTGGATTCTGTTCCCAGTTCTTCCACTCATCTCCTGTGACACCTTGAACAAGTCACTCAGCTTCTTTGAGTGACTGAGAAACTGAAACATCTTCATCTGTAAAATACGGATTCAATACCTGTTCTCCCTCCTACTTAGAAGGTGAGCCCCAGGTGGGACCTGATGATCCCCTATCTTACCTTAGTACTTAGTGGAGTTCTAAACACATAGTAAGTGCTTAAAAACTATTATTATTGCTGAGAATTTATTTCATGAACAGCACTGTACTAAGCACCTAGGAGAGTACAATAGAAGCTGGTAGACACAATTTCTGCCCTCAAGGATTTTACAGTCTAACAGGGGAAACAGGCAATAAAATAAGTTACAGGTAAGGGAAGCAGCCGAGTACAAGCTCAGGTCCATAAATTTTGTGGGTGTAAGAGGAGTTTAGTGGATGGACTAAGTTCATGGGACAGGCAGTGGAAGGGGGAGAATAATAATGATAATGGTATTTGTTAAGTGCTTATTATGTGCCAAGCACTGTTCTAGTGTGAATAGTGAGATTAATGAGAAAGGATAAGACCCCGAATCTGGGAAAGCTTCCTGGAGGAGATATTTCAGTAAAGCTTTGAAGATGTGGAGAGTGCTGCTCTGTAAGATATATAAGGGGAGGGATTTCCATGCTGGAGGAGGGATGTGAGCGGGGGCAGTGAGCAGGTTGGTAATAGAGGAGGCAACCATACAGGCTGCATTGTAGTGAGAAGAGTGAGGATAAGTTAAGGAGTTGAAAGAGCTGATTGAGTGCTTTGAATCAGATGGTGAGGAATTTCTGCTTGAGCTCTGCCCTTATCTCCTTCTCTCCTGCACCTCTAATTTAGCTGGATGGTCAGGGAGATGGCAGATAGATATTTCTTATTTAAATGCCTGAAGTAGGGAGAAATACCTAGTCAACATTTCTCTTTGATAAGTGCAATGTCACAACCTGAGTGTTGCATCTCTACATTTAGTCAGAGAGCCGTACAAAGTATCTTGGAGAATACAATAAAAGTAGAAACACATCCTACCTTGTAATCTAATGAGGCTCTTACAATCTCATCCGATAGCAAATCAGTGATATTTATTGATCATTTATGGACAGCACTGTACTAAGCATTTGGAAGAGAACAGTAAAGTAGATAAACTATATCTGCCATACTTCTTAAAGGTATTCATGCTCACAGGATCACCTGCGTTTATTATTAAATAATAATAATACTAGTATTTAAGCACTTACTACAAGCCAAGCACTGTACTAAGCGCTGGGGTAGATACAAGATCATCAAGTCCTACCTGAGGCTCATAATCTAAGTAAGGAGAAAAGGTACTGAATCCCCATTTTGCAGACGAGGGAACTGAGGGGCAGAAAGGTAAGTGATTTGCCCAAGGTCAAATATCTGGGAAGTAGTGGGCCAGGGATTAGAACCTAGGTCTTCTGACTCTCAGGCCCTGTGCTCTTTCAACTAGGTCACACTGCTTCCCAATACACACCCCAATTGACACTAAGAAGTTAATAGATGATTAATCAGTTTCCATTTCCTTGTTTGATTTAAAATAATGAATTAGTTCATCAATAAGTTTGCAAAAAATGTGCAGTAAATTGCACTTTTTATAGTGTGGCGGGGTATCAATGTCTAATTGAATATGTGGATCTTCCGCAGGAGTGAGTTTGACACGCCTGATCTATAGCATTTCATCTAGAAAACAGTCACCTCCATGATGGATGAGATAATATTTGTATATGGTCTTGCAAAGTAGGCATGGATTCTTCAAATTGAAAAGCAATTGAAAAACAACATAATAGACGAGCAACAGGTATGAATGTAACGGGAAATTGTGCTGATGTGGCTGTTGTGCTGGGAAAGCACAGGAGATTTGGTATCCCACATCATGTCCATAATCTAATCTGGATGTGGGAGGGATAAAATACTTTTTAAATCTTTGTTCCTTGGGATTTAACTCTGTCAGAGGAGAGAAACTCTGAGCCAAAGTCCGAAGGTTGGATGGCTATCCACATTGCATCCTTATCCACATGCAGCAACAATCTTCAGTTAGACTGATTTCAATCAATCGTTCATTGAGTGCTTACTGTGTGCAGAGCACTGTACTACATACTTGGGGGATTGTAATATAACAGTATAACAGACACCTTTCCTGGTTTGGAGTTTGTCCGTTTCACTGAACTGAGTATGTGTATACGTGTTTTTTATTGGAATCATCAAAAGTCCAAAGTACCAAACTAACTGCTTCATTCCACACCTCACCCACAGGAATCTGGTTTTGTTACCCAGCCCACAGTTGCTGACATTAGTTTGGGCTTTTAGATAATGTGTATATTGTATCATCCTCCTCTCAATCTGATTTCTCAAAACTTATTTGCATCTTTATGAATGTGTTCACGGAAAATAAGGAAAAAATTGAAACAGCCCTGGATCAAGGTACTCATATTGCAAATGTTCATGGAAGTCTTTGTTTACAAAACAACCAGCAGGTTGTCAAGAAACAAATTCCTTTTAACAACCAATTATTTTTTTATATAGCCAGGTCACACTATTAAGTCTATTCTTCACCACTAACTTTGAATACAAAAGACAACTAAATGTATCCCCCTCCATGTGCACATCCTTCCTTCTACTCACCAAACTACTAAAGCTCATGACACTGATTGCTATTGCTCGACCCAGTGGGTCATTAAATTGCTGTGTGGGGAAGGAGAGAAAGAGGGGAGGCAGAGAAGGAGTGTAGCCTATAGAGCACAGGCCAAGGAGTCAGAAGGACCTGAATTCTAATCCCTATTCCACCACTTCTCTGTTACGTGACTTGGGGCAAGTCACAACTTCTCTCTGACTCAGTTACCTAGTCTATAAAATGGGGATTTAGACTGTGAGCCCCAGGTAGGACATGGACCGTGTCGAACCTAATTTGCTTGTATCAACCCCAGTGTTTAGGGCCTGACACATAGTAAGCACTGAAATACCATGAACATTAAAAAAGGGGTGTGGATCAAGGATCAGTCTGACCTACTCTGATATGGTTTCCCAATGAAGCCCATTAGAAAGCATGGTATTCCACCACTGTAACTAGATCACTGAGCTTCTCACATGCTCCCAAAAATGCATTTCAGTGTAACCTCTTTGTCTCTTTGACATTTCTGTAAAATGCAGTAATGCTTTCCTGAAGAACACGATTCATCAGTTTTCAAAATGCTTGATGGGTTTTGTTTTCATCTCATTTTTCCCTTTCCATGGTAGGCTTCCACTTAGAGGAGACTCACTGCTATACTCTCAGTTGAAATGGCTTTATCATCAATCGTATTTATTGAGCGCTTACTATGTGCAGAGCACTGTACTAAGCGCTTGGGAAGTACAAATTGGTAACATATAGAGACAGTCTCTACCCAACAGTGGGCTCACAGTCTAAAAGGGGGAGACAGAGAACAAAACCAAACATACTAACAAAATAAAATAAGTAGAATAGATATGTACAAGTAAAATAAATAGAGTAATAAATATGTACAAACATATAACATATATACAGGTGCTGTGGGGAAGGGAAGGAGGTAAGATGGGGGGATGGAGAGGGGGACGAGGGGGAGAGGAAGGAAGGGGCTCAGTCTGGGAAGGCCTCCTGGAGGCTTTATACCAGAAGTCGGTGGACCTAGTGGAAAGAGCAGAGGCCTGGGAGTTAGAGGACTTGGATTCTAATTCCAGCTTCACCACTTGCCTACTGGGTGACCTTGGGCAAATCATTTCTCTGTGCTTCAGTTTTCTCAACTGTAAAATGGAAATGAAATGCCCGTTCTTTCTCCTAATTTAGACAAGGAGCCCTGTGTGGTACAGAAATTGTCTGACCTGGTCAACTTCTATCTACCTCAGTGATTAGAAGACTGCTTCACATGTAGTAAACACTTAATACCATAAAAATACCACTAAAAATTTGTCATTTCAAATGCAGAATAACAAGAAAATATATCCAAATATCATGAATAGAAATGATCATTGCACAAATCATCCCCGTTTATATCCTAACTGTTGCTACTTTCCCAGAGTCAGTGGCCCTATAAAAATAGGTCTATTATTCTGTGAAGTAGCTATTGCCAGTCTGATAGCTTGTTCAATGCTTTAAATTCCATGTTAAATTAGGGTTAAGAATGAAAGTCAATTCTGTTCTTTCACATCTTTAGAAGAGAGACTGAGAAGGCAGACGGCAAGCTCTCCTACAGTTCCACCTCCTACAATAAGCTGTCCCCAGTGAACTTCCCAGCATGCTGACCCATATCATCCCTTCTGCCAACACTAGCACTTATGAGCTTTTTCCACATCCACCACAACACTCAAGTATAAGTGTGTACTAATCTAGTTTGGCCACTCTAGTTGTAAATATTTTTATGTTTGTTTCCCGCTTTAGAGTGCAAGTTCTTCGTGGGCAGGAAATGTGTCAACAAGTAGGTGCTCATTAAATGCTATAATTGTTACTGCTGTTGTCATCCTATTCACTGCTGTGGGGTTGGGAGTGGGGAAGACCAAAGGGAGCAATTTAGGGTGACACAGAAGGGAGTAGGAGAAGAAGAAAAAGGAGGCCTAGTCTGGGAAGGTCTCTTGAAAGAGATGTGCCTAGCCCATTGTTGGGTAGGGACTGTCTCTATATGTTGCCGACTTGTACTTCCCAAGCGCTTAGTACAGTGCTCTGCACACAGTAAGCGCTCAATAAATACGACTGAATGAATGAAATAGGGGAGAGTCATTCTCTGTCAGATTTGAGGAGAGAGGGCATTCCAGACCAGAGGCAGGATGTGGGCCAGGGGTCAGTGGTAAAACAGGCAAGACTGACACACAGTGAGAAGGTAAGCACTAGAGGAGCAAAGTGTGTGGGCTGGGTTGTAGAAGGAGAGTAATGAGGTGAGGTAGGACGGGGCAAGATGGTAGAGTACTTTAAAGCCAATGGTGAGGAGTTTTGGTTTGATACAGAGGTGGGTGGGCAACCACTAGAGTTTTTTGAGGAGCAGAGTGACATGTCCTGAACGTTTTTGTAGAAAAATGATCTGGGCAGCAGATTGAAGTGTTAAACTGAACTGCAGTGAAGAGAGACAGGAGAATGGGAGTTCAGAAAGAAGGCTAATATAGTAATCCAGGCAGGATAGGATGAGTGATTGTATTAACATGGTAGCAATTTGGATGGGGAGGAAAGGGCAGATTTTAGCAGTGTTGTGAAGGTGGGACTGACAGGATTTAGTGTTGGATTGAATATGTCCGTTGAATGAGAGAGAGGAGTCAAGGATGATGTCAAGGTTACAGGCTTGTGAGACAGGAAGGATGGTGGTGCCATCTGCAGTGATGGAAAAGTCAGGAGGAGGACAGGGTTTGGGTGGAAAGATAAGGAGCTTGGTTTTGGACATGTTAAGCTTGAGGTAACAGGAGGACATCCAAGTAGAGATGTCTTGAAGGAAAGAATAATAATAATGGTATTTGTTAAGTGCTTACTATGTGCAAAGTGCTGTTCTAAGTTCTGGGGGGATACAAGGTGATCAGGTTGTCCCACGTGGGGCTCACAGTCTTAATCCCCATTTTACAGATGAAGTAACAGAGGCGCAGAGAAATTAAGTGACTTGCCCAAAGTCACACAGGTGACAAGTGGCGGAGTTGGGATTAGAACCCATGACCTCTGACTCCCAAGCCAGGCTCCTTCCATGGAGCCACGACTTGTGAAACTGCGGAGAGGGAGGGAGATTAGGGCCGGAGATGTAGGTTTGGGTATCATCCTCATAAAGGTGGTAGTTGAAGCCATGGGAATGAATGAGTTCTCCAAAGGAGTGGGTGTAAGTTGGAGAATAGAAGGGGATGCAGAACTAAACCTTGAGGGATCCCCACAGTTAGGTGGTAAGTTGCAGAGGAGGAGCCTGTGGAAGAAATTGAGAATGAATGGCCAGAGGGATAAGAGGAGAACCAGGAGAGGACAGAGCCAGTGAAGCCAAGGTTGGATAATGTTTCCTGGAGAAGGGAGTGAACCAAAGTGTTGAAGACAGCAGAGAGGTTGAGGAGGCTTAGGATGGAGTAGAGGCTGCTGGGTTTGGGAGAAAGGAGATCTTGCCTCAAACTCCCTTTTCCTTCAAACATAGCAGATCAGAGCTTTCCCCATCTTCAAAATGTATCTGAATTCACCTTTCCTAATCAACCTCTAATCTCCCCATTTCATACCCAACAACTTTTTCTTCAGCCCTCCTGCATCACCTAAGCACCCACAGCCTCTGTAAGACTTCTGGACATACTATTATCTTGTATTATTTCCTCCTACCTGTAATTTAAGTATCTGTCTCCTCTGCTAGAAGGCAAACTTGAGGGCAGGTATTGTGGATTTCAATTCTGTTATGCATCCCCAAATGCTCAATACAGAGCTCGGCCCACTGAAGACACAATTGCTATTGACTGATTATTGCCAAATGATGGTGGAGAGGTTTCCCACTTGCCAAATCAAGGAAACTTTAACTTTCACTCTTGTGAAATTGCTTTCATGCTTCCCACTCCACCTTTTCATGGTTTTTGTTTAGGGTATTTATATGGTATGGTATTTGTTTTTATGGCATTTATGACCTACTGAAGAATAGGCCAGGCACTATAATAAGTGCTGGGGTAGATAAAAGCTAAATCATAGGAGGCAGTCTATGCCCCACATGGGACTCACAGTCTTAATCCCCATTTTACAAATGAGGTAACTGGCACAGAGAAGTGACTTGCCCAAAGTCACACCGCAGACAAGTGGCAATAACAGGATTCAAACTCATGTACTTTGATTCCCAGGACCACGTTTCCTCCACTAGGCCACACTTTCACAAGGAGAGATTTTTCTGAAATCTCAAAGGGCTCACCAGAGGAAGGGGAAGAAACTAGATGAAGCCAAACAAGGTGCTCTTGTTCGGTATTTTGTAATGTACTTTATTTCTAGAAGGACTGGTTTCACTAAACATAGTGACCGAAAGGTGACATTTTGCCCGGGTTTCATAACTTCTTGCATCTCCCAGCTATTTACACCAGGAGCAACTAGATCATGGAACTGGACAGCAGGTATAAGATTCCCTTAACAAGGGTTATTTATATCACTGAAATAACCCAAGAGCCTCAGACTCAGAAACTGGAGTATAAGTGGCTGCAATGACTAAGTTGATGGTGAAGGAGGAAAAGTTAATTCAGATAATAATAATAATAATGGTATGTGTTAAGCACTTACTATGTGTCAAGCACTGGGGTAGATACAAGGTATTCAGGTTGCCCCACGTGGGGCTTATAGTCTTAATCCCCATTTTACGGATGGCTAAAAGGCACAGAGAGGTTAAGTGTTCTGCCCAAGTCACATAGCTGATAAGTGGCAGAACCAGGGTTAGAACCCACGACTTCTACTCAAAGGCAAGAGGAGGAGGGTCCAGTTATAGTTGTAAAGAACAGTCAACCCTTGCCAGAGCTCAGAGAGGTAGCCTGCTCACTAACTTAAAACTATAAACAATAATAGGATAGAATAGGAAAGTAAATGCAGAAGACAGTACATTGGTAATCAAATCATTGTTTTTCTTCATTAGCAAAGATTGCCATCCAACTTCTACTTCCCAAGCACTTAGTACAGTGCTCTGTACACAGTAAGCACTCAATAAATACAATTGAATGAATGAAGATAAGAAAAGCCACTTCATGCCCCATTGTTCTTTCTCCTGCTTCTTTTAGTGGTAAATAATTTGAACTCCTCTAGACTTTAAGATCTTGGTGGTCAGAGAACATGTCTAAGAAGTCTGTTATATTGTACTTTTCCAAGTGCTTAATACAGTGCTCTACACACTGTAAGCACTCACTGAATGAATGACCCTTTCTCTCTTCCCCATTAGATTATCATCTTCTTGAAGGAAGAGACCTTTTGTCTCTTGCTTCTGGTGTATTCTTCCAAGCTCTTAGTACAGGGTTCGGTATGCAATAGACACTCAAACACCATTGATTATTGATTAACAATGGCAGGCTTTAGAATTCATTTCGTTTTCACGATCTCTCCCTTTCCATTCTTAATGTCCTTAGTCACTTTATTTTATCCTGTGACTTAATTAGGATTTCAATATTACAGTTACCCACATGCAGGGGTTTAAATCTCAGCATCTATACTTAGAAGCCTTCTCGTTTAAGGCATCAAAAAAGAACATCAACAACACCTGGAAGCTGCAAATACGAGGAAAGAATCAATAATTCTTGAAAACGAGGCTCCAGCCGGCTGCCTGTCTTTCACTTTGAATTCCAGCTTGAAACACAAGCACACTGTCACTAGAAATGCTAGTTGCATTCATACCAGAGGTTTAGAAAAAAAAGGCTATTTTTTTGTTTCTATCCCAGGCAGATGTAATTAGGGATGAATAAATCAAAGAAAATAATTCCTATCATCAAAACTTCACTCACTTCTCGAATTCGGTGTGAAGGAAAAAGAGATTACAGAGTGTTCATGTAAGGCGTTGTTTTTACAGCTTCGGGAAAATATATGCTAAAACCATACCTATCGGCTGAGAATTCAACAGACTCTCAATTTCATCTTTCGAAGGCCGATAGCCACCAGATGGCAACCTGAGCTAAATTCGACCCAGAAGTTGAGAGATGGAAAGCTTTCTGGTCTGTGGCATTACATACTCCTCCAGCACCTCGGAAACTAAAACCACTAATTCCAATCTGATTACTACAGGGTGATTCCACTTTTCAACTGATTCGCAAATCCAATTTTGCTCATGGAATTAAGTAGTTACTCGGAATAGTTTGAGTTAAAGTTTTTTTTTAAAATCCACACCTTTCTCCTACAGGGTAATTAAATACTGCAAGCAGAAATATCATTAGAAATTGAGAGTTGTTTGATATGCCTGCTGAAGTACACATATGGGCATTAATTCATTTCCTGAAGAAAATTCATTTTCATTTCAAAATCCCATTCAAGTTATTTATAAAATATGGCAATCTTCCTTTTCATTATTTCAGTAAACACAACAGCCTTGCTAACTACCCCACAGAGTGCTTTATTTTTCCTATTTTTTAGCAGCCTACTTGTAATTAAAGGCAGCTTGCATTAATGATGCAGGAAGTCTCTGAGGGAAACAGTTAACGTCCACCTCATAATATTATTCCAGAATTACATGCACAGAAGACTTTTTAATAATCTTTGTTTCCTAATTTAGTTTTGATTGGTTATGAAATCCTTAGCAGCACTAAAAGGCTCAAATTTCTACTGTCATCAGCACTTCTGCTCCATAAATTGTATGACTTCTGTCTGTAAGCTTCTTTTCAAAGCGTCTGTTTAACTTATCCAGAAAATTAGCTGCAGGCTGGAGATAATTGCAGATAATTTTCCATTTTTAAGCCACTGGGGTGTTGCATGGAGATGTGACAGCTACGTTTGTTTAAACACAAAGAGCAGATTATGGCATAGTGCTGTCATTTCCGTTTTATATGCAGGTTTATAGCATCATATCAGCTTTAGATGCAAATTGTAACTATAGTCTCCAAAATGGTCTGTGCTTTCATGACAACTCTGGGGTCTTAGGCTTTTTACTTGACTATAAATAGTGGATCCAGCCTAACCTTTGCCGTTCACCACTCTAAAATATAAATTCTTAAATATTTTAAAAAGCTAAGGATTTTTCCCAACAATACGAAGTTACGTTTCAAAATGAACAACCTGTTAGCCACCGTAGACCTTTACCCAACTCAATTTACTTATAACTGGTTTTCTGAAGGACCCTAGTGCTCACATTTTCCCAGGTAGGTACAACTTTAAACAGACCCCACTGAAAGCCACCTGAAATTAAATGTCGCAAATTTAAAGTGGGCTACCCTGTTTGATGTATGGACCTTTTTTTTTTTAATTGAACTGTATGATAGGTGTAACAGTGATGCATTTGTGGTTTCACTTTCAGGGATGTGTATTTTCTCACTTCCTTTTCAGGTAAATTCAATGCTAATGGAAGTTGTCCCTTAGAAGTCACTGGACCTAGGAACATTCATATAAATACAAAACAGATGACAATCAGAGAAAGGGTGGCCCTCCTAAATCATCTTTCCAAGGTACTTTAAGCCTAAGATGAAGCTCTAGCTACAGGAAAGATGGAACAGCAGAGTTCCTTGGCTGATCCCTCTCTCACTTAGACTCCCTCCTGAGGATGCTAGTAAGAACGTTACCATTTGTGACGGTGCTTTCTGAAATTTTGGCAGCAAACATGCACGTGCACAGGGAAATCCACCTGCAAATACGATGTATGTGTGTTCACATGTGCCTGTAATATGCATGTGTAAATGCGTATGTTTAATAGACCAAAGAGCATGTCAAAGAATAGGGAAGAGCAGTGTCTAAAGTCATAACACAAGTGAGTTTATAATTCCCATAAATCTTTGGGCTAAGGCACACACCTAAATGGGCCTGACAATACAACTTCTGAAGTTGCTTTCCTGTGAGGAGCTCTTAGGCTTAAGGAATTTTGTGGAAAAGCCTAATATTTCAAAGTTTTCTAATATGTTTCTACACAGGACTATTACCACTGACTCTGCCAATTACATCAATCAATGGTATTTATTCAGTGCTTACTCTGTGCAGAGCACTTTACTAAGCACATTGGCTGCTCACCAAAGCTTGGTCTGGAGACATATTTACAGTTTAGTTACATGCTCCCAAAGAGGCCTAAACTTGCATTTAGAGGATAAATTATTAAATGTATTATAGCACCAGTATATATATTTAAGATTTCAACGGTAACATTAGGGAATGCCTTAAAAGTTAACATTTTCCCTTGAAAAACTGCTATGTTCAGAGACTAACAAACCACAAAATACCGAGACTCCCAATTCATGGTGAAACTCTACTGTTCATAAAGCCCAGTGTTGTGGGCGCTGAGTGAGCTTCTAAATAGTTACAGCACACATTCAATAAATATGCTTCAGAATTTGAGAATTGGAATTGTTAAGGGCAAATTTTCAGTTTTGTGTTTCAGCTTTTACACCCCTCAGAGGTTAGAATCAAGACTTCCCTCCTGTTCCAGTCACATGCACAGTGTGAGCCCACTGTTGGGTAGGGACTGTCTCTATATGTTGCCAATTTGTACTTCCCAAGTTCTCTGCACACAGTAAGCGGTCAATAAATACGATTGATTGATTGATTTTGCCTGCCAGCAGCATAACTTAATGGAAAGGGCAGGGGCCTGGATGGGAGTCAGGGGACAACATGGGTTCTAATTCTAGTTCTGTCACTTGCCTGCTGTGTGACTTAAGTCTAGTCACTTAACTTCTCAGTGCCTCAGGTTGCTCACCTGTAAAATGGCTAAATATCTATTCTCCCTCTTACTTAGAATGTGAGCCCCATGTGGGACAGAGACTGGGCCTGACCCAATTAACTTGTTTCTCCCCCAGCACTAGCAACATTCCTTGGCATACAGTAAACATTTAAATACCAATATTATTATTATTATTATCACCACCCTTGCAGGCTGTCCTTACCCCATTTCCTTTCAAGGAGTAACAAACTACCAAATTTTTTTCAAAAGGGACTTTTGAAGAGTTAATTTCTAACTTGTGGTCTTGAGCTTTTGAACTATATTCTACTGCCTTTCATTATTAATAATAATGATATTTGTTAAGTGCTTACTGTTTGCCAAGCACTGTATTAAGCACTGGGGTAGATACAAGCAAATCAGGTTGGACACAGTCCCTGTCCCACATGGGGCACCTGGTATCATTCCCCACTTTACAGATGAGGTAACAGGCACAGAGAAGAGAAGCAGCATGGCTCAATGGAAAGAGTACAGGCTTGGGAGTCAGATGGGTTCTAATCCTAGCTCCGCCACTTGTCTGCCGTGTGACTTTGGGCAAGTCACTTCACTTCTCTGTGCCTCAGTAACCGCATCTGTAAAATGAGATTAAGACTGTGAGCCCCACGGGGACAACCTAATCACCTTGTATCCCTTCCACCAATGCTTAGAATGGTGCTTCTCACATAGTAAACACTAAACAAATACCATCATTATTATTAAGTCACTTGCCCAAGGTCACACAGCAGACAAGTGGCAGATGCAGATTAGAGCCCTTGACCCTCTCACTCCCAGGCCAGTGATCTGTCTTTCCTTCCCCAATGATAGACATTATGGCATTGTCTTAATAACCAGTCATTATCTGTTCCCACCACTTGATTCACAATGATTCTCCACCACTTGATTCACTACTCGATTCTGCTTTCCACAACGTTCCCAGTTCACTACTGTCATAGTTATGGTGACGACGATGAACTAGTGAGATCACCTTGGAAAATCACACTTGTATCTTGTTCAATCCTCAGTGAAGAAATATTATCCCTAACAGGGAAATTCCTCAGTATGATGGAAAGAAGATGGCACTGTGTTGCCAAAGGCAGAACATGACTACCATGCATATGAAACTATGTACCATATTGAGAGGGAAAGAGAGGGGGTTGGGGGGAAGGGGGAGGAAGGAAGCGAAGCAGCATCTGAACTATTTAAAATTGCACACTGAGAAAGTCTTTCATTTTGAACTATTTCTATAAATTATTAAACATTTTTTAAAAAGAGTCATCATTTCCAGTATAAACTTCTACATGTAACAGACAAATGGAACACAAGAGTAGTTGGCCTAGAACTCTTCCCAAAACATAAGGAATTGAAAATTTTACCCTGTCATATTAAGGTAATTTCCTCCAGAACTGAAATAAATTTTTGAATTTGGCCTCTGGCTTTTTGTCAAAAATTATTAAGCACACCTTCATAAATGCACAGTTTTTCCCTCCTACGGATTTGCTTGAATCTCATTAATCCATCAGAAGGAAAATATTTGGGGGAATTCTGTAGTTGCTAAAATTCAGCTTATTTATACTGTACAGACCTGTTTTCCAGGGAACACAGTCCTATATTTTGAAATAATCAATCTTGGGGGCACTTCTGTTGCAGTGATATCTAAACATCAAGCTCTTTTCTCCAAAAAATCAGGCACAACCTGCAGTTTAACCGGCACATCTGAGAAACTGTAAGTCCTTAGTTTGCGGGTTAAAGCTCTCTTCATTGTTGCAAATTGTTTCCTGTTTAAAACCTTTTTCATCATGCTAAGTATAAAATGATCTTATGCTAATGTACCTCACTGGGGATCATGCACAGATGTTACTTTGATTAATAGGTTCAGCATTCCCAAAATGCCAGACCAGGTTCAAGACTATAAAATCAAATAAGAAATTATATTAAAACCCACATACCATTGTATATGTTATTCTGGTGAGAGAACAGTGGGGGAGTTATAGCTAAAGCTATTTAAGCAGACAAAGACCTACTGAAAATAAGGGGGATGATATTGAAAAAGGAATACATTCACATTGCGATATTTGATGTATTTACAACAGAATATGTATACTGCAGTGCATTTCATAGACTAATATTTTCAACCACTACTCCAATATCTAAATCTTTTGTTAAAATGTTGAGCAGTGCAGCATGATTCTTTTCATTGTCTATTTTACTATTTAAAGAAAATTACCAGGTTTCCCTAGAATTCTGTTGCATCATTTTGCAAACCGTAGAGCCAATATCATCCTTTACACCTGGTACAATGTATTGCTACCTAATATGCTTGACATACCAATCGTGATTCTGAAATCACCCAGGTGAATTGGTCTTTATTAGCGAATGCCATACTGAAAAGCAAAGGACAAGCTTGGGCATCCTCTCAGAAAGAGACTACTCACTACAGCTTAGTACGGGCCTGCTAGCCTCTTACTTTTTAACTTCATGCACTTTCATAGCCAAAAACCCCAATAAGCGATACTACTTTTCTGACTGGGACTAATGACCAGGCTCACTTAGTCAATCAGTCAATCAATAGTATTCATTGACCGCTTACTATTTGCAGAACACTGTACTAAGTGCCTAGGAGATCCTTGGCATGCTCATCATAATCTGGGCCCAGGCTTAAATTGTGTCTGTGGAGAATTTATTGTTACTGGGACTTTTCTCCTTTAAACCTTTAAGATACTCAGAGACATAAGTATTATCTAGCTTTCACATCCAGTGGGATGCCTCAGTAAGTGAACTCTGCTGTAGCTGCACCTCTGTTTTCCTAAGGAAGTGGAAGGTCAAACTATTTTCCTAAATACTACAAACCTCCACCAATAATGAATCCATCCTATGACAACAAATCCACTCCATGAGACTTCTGCCCCAGTTATACCTACTCACAGAGGAACCAGGTACAAGGGGCACATCCCTCAACACACAAGTGAGGAATTTGAAAAGGGTTGCCTCACCATCGCACAGAACGTCTCTGGAGGATCTCCGCAGGTAATGTCAGGGGGATCCAATTTCACTTTCAAGTATTTTGTCATATCTGTGGCTTCCGGCTGGCAGGCCATGTAATCCCAAACTATCCCTTCTTCCGTGTAAATCTGAGTCTTGCATACGTCGTAATGTCCCCACACGGATGGATAATGCTGCATCACTGAACTCACGGTGACCCAAAGGGCATGAAGCGACAAGAATCTGGAGAAATACATTTCTAAATCCCGGGGAAGTCTCCTGGACAACTTGAACCAGGGCTTGTTTCAACAGAATCTAGATATTCTACATATAGGTAGGTGTATGACTCCCAGTCCGGGATCCAAAGCCAGGGGCGGGGTGAAACAGTCAGGATAGAGCAGTGCTTTTTCGGGTAAATTTAGTACTTTGGTGAAAGCCTAACATACTCAAGTGTCAGCCTTTGACATGAGCTTGGAGCTCTTTCTTTGTCTTACAATGCGTCTCTAAGAGGGTTTTTTTGTTGTTGTTGCTTTTGTAAATGATGCGAGGATTAGATGATAATTTAGCCAAGCGGTGGTTCTTCAACTGTACTGCCAATAACCCTGAGTGATCCTCTCTGCTCACGGATCCCGAGGGGCATCCAGGAGCGCTGATAAATCAGTATCCGGAGCAAAAGGATAAATGTCTACAGCCTTGTGTCTGTTTCCCATCAATCATTCTTTTCTTCTGGCACCAAAACCCTTAAAGAAACAATAAGAGTAAGAGTTATTGTCCCAGAATTGATGCATTATAAATATATGATATTTTGAGATACAGAGGACTGATACAATACGAAACAAGTTGGGGGTAATACTGATAATCTTTCCCGCACAGCTTTGTTAGAATGGACAAACCGTGAAAATCATTCATAGGAGAGAGATTTTTTGCTATGAAGGACTACATTCCTTTGTAACAAAGGCAGGTTTATAGCGTTCAGGTGGGTTTCAGCCTTTGGCTTCAACAATATTTCCATCTTTGACAAAACTGATAGCACGAAGGAGAATTTTAGTATCTTAGCTATGCTGTATTGCTAAAATGAATTCCTCTAGGAGAACAATGGAAAACGAGTTCTTTTATTATGACAAAGAGATGTCAACTAGCTGTAAGCCTTTTTTCTCTTGGCAGAGGGACCTTAAAGCTATCCAAATTCCTTGCACACTCCTTAGCTTTTACTAGCTGGAATAAAAAGCAGTATTATGGGTATTAGTCTGTCCCTTTACCCGTTAATCCTGGAAGGGTTTACCATTTTTTGGTTTAGCTGTATTTAGTGTTAAAGATAACAATCAATTTATGGCAAATGGTTAAAAATAAAGCCCCAAATGGGCATTTCCCTTATCTATGGAGTTTTCTATTTTCTTAGCTCTAGGTATCCATTGCTTCCTCATCTGAAGGACATTTCTATATCAGAAAGATATTTTTTCCCCCAACAGCCAGTATTATATGCTGCATTAGGACTGAAAGCGCTATAGAAAAAAAAATTGCATTTGAAATTCATGCATAAAAATAAGAAGGGTTTGCTTACAAGCTCACACGAAGATGAAAATGACACTAGTTTTAAAATAGAATGAAACTGCCAAGTTGAAAATAGTTTCAGTTGGCTGTTATTTTCCCAGTACAGTACTAACAATCCATATAGTGACCGAAGTGTGATTTCACTCAACATTACTACTAAATTGACCATCGGAAATGAATAAAAGTTTATAATTAAAATATAGGAGTCATTTTGAGCAATACCGTATGTTGGCACAGTTGCCTGCTTAATCCGCCTTCTTCTAATTTTATAACCAAAATGACAAATCTCCTCCACAATTCAAGAGTGATGGAGACCGATGGTTTTAGCAAACACCGTTATAAACTCCCCATTACACATGACGCATATTAAGCCTGCAAATTTACAGTCTCCAAAACAATATAGCACTAGGGTTTCTGTATTTAAATAATGCACCATCTTAAAATGAACCCAGTACAATCACTAGGAAATGCCAACAGATGGTTGAATTGTGTTTCCATAGCAAAGTAATTTGTAATAATTGCTTTATGGATCCAAGTGCAATTTTCATTATATTCAATTCATAAAATGTTATCCTACAGCTGCAATTTGTGATATTTTCTATTAGGAAGTGTGTTGAATATTTGAATTTGCATGAAACAATAATTAGCAGTTGGAATATGTTGAAGTTCAAATTTGAGTGTCCAATTTTCTGGTCATCTAAAAAGTTCAAAAACAGATCTTTATTTTTTAAAACAAAGGGAGCTTCACAGAATTAAGTGTTATGACTATTTTCACCCTTACCTTGTCTTATTTTGTCAGCTCTGAGGATGTTTTTATAAAAATCCATTAGTGCAGTACTATACAAAACTATTTCTAAAGGTGCTAAAATGGAGGCAGGATTCACTTTCAGGGTGTGTTCTTTTAAAATCTGTTCACTACTCCGGGGTGGGGGTGGGGGGAAACCATTTTAAAAAATGTATATGGTCAGAAAACTAGTGTTTTTAAATAGTAAGCTAGTTACTGTAATGGAAAGATTTTTTCATTTCAGTTTTCAAAATCAGCCATACATCCTCGAGATGCAGATTCTTTGCTGCAGGACCTGTTTTGAGTACAAATTTTCCTGAAATACCATGTGAGTACATTTTCTCATTCTGGTTTTAAGTACATTTTAAAATTCTTGATAAAATTTCATTACATAATTTTTCCCCCCTAAAATTTGCCTTCCCCTTCCTCTTCTCTTCCCTGGTCCCCTTTGCCTCACCACTTCTCCTTTTGTCTTCCTACCTATTGTCACTGATATTTTAAACCACAGGTAAGCAGAGCCCCATAGGAGCTCCAAATCCATGTAGTCATTGCAGCAGAGTGTGTGTGTGTGTGTGTGTGTGTGTGTGTGTGTGTACAGCAAACAAATGTTACCAGCATTCATGCCATGAGACTACAATACTCTTCCTATAATGAATTCTCACTGAAGTCAAAGTCATAATGACGGTCATTACACAGAATTATAGGCTATAACATTGATCGAATTTAGGGCACTGACAAGGAAAAATGCAGAGGAGTGCAAGATATTTGAATATTAAGCGACAGACATTCCTGACAAGAAGCAGCCAATTATAACTTAAATTTCTGGCATATAACCAGTTGTGATTAATAGTTTTCCATTCCTTTACAGACACATTATTAATGTATTAAAAATGTCAGGCTTTGGCAAGAACTACTATGGCATGGCTCAGTTAGTCTGCAGAATCTACATTTAATGAGCTCCCATTGACACAGAGAACGCTATTGACCAAAGCATATTAAAGATCATATGCTAAGGGTCAGCGAGAATTTTTATAACTCAGGTATCCTATTTATCTCCATCATTTTAGTTTATACACTAGCTCAAGAGTATATTCCTCTCGACTATTCCAAAAAAAATATTTCAGAAAGCCCAGGATCTAAAATGCATAAGAAATTCAGTATCTAAGGCTAAAAGTGTAAAATATGACACGAAGCCAAAAAAACTTCTATCAAAAGCAGGAATTTACCATTGCAGCTCGTGTATAAGGGCATATGGAAAGAAAACTATGCACCAAAAAATACACCCAACTGGAATATTTTTTTTTAATTTTCAGTCTCGCGACGCTCAATTTCAGGGAAAAAAAAAATGAAACAATGCAGATTGTCAGAGCTGCAAATGAGGGAAACTGAGGATGGAAGGAAGGTCATTTTTGGTGGTGGACCACTATCACTTTTAAGCCCTAACAATATGAATTCCTTAATAAGCTAGATCTTGAATTTTCCTGAGGCCATACCCCCTAAATCTGAGCTACCTTAGAGGAGCTCTTGGACAAGGTCAGACCAATAGGATGCCAATTGATTAACTCTGAGGACCTTTGAAATTCATAATAGTTAAATATCTTCAAATGGTTGCCCCTTACATGAAGAATCTTTGTCAATGGAAATTCCCAGTCATTGTCCTTGCATTCTGTCAGGTCACGGGTGGCTGTAGAAATATGGCGATGTAAAATATAACTATGTATCTCCATAATAATCTCCACCGAGATGGATGCTAGTGATGTCAAAAAACAACTATAAAATTGCCTTGCATATCCATAACTTTTTCCAAGTTGCCAAAGCTGAGTCAATTTTACCTTGAACGAGGCTGCCAGAAACCGAACCAATGGCCCAAAAGTAGATTACGGCTAGAAATAGCCACAATTAAGCAATTAAGCAATATACTGAAGCAACTGCTTTGGAAGGGAAATATTGTTTTATGCTCTCTGGCTGATTTTCAGCGCTCGTGTTATTACTGAACACTGGAAGGTAGTGACGAGAGCAGCGGCGTGTCAGGTCTGTAAATGTTCAGCTCTTCAGAGAATATCAAAAAGAGACAACTTTTGATCCATTTCTCAGAGTCACCGATAATTTTTTGATATAACAAAATGAGTGAAATAGGGATGAGAGAGATGGAAACCTGTCTCAAGCTATAGTCTACCAAGAAGAGGTCTGAACTGCAACAGAAGCTATATAAATTCAATATATTGGAGTGATTAAGGCTTTGAGAATGGATAAAGTAGGGCTTAAGGATGTTTTAAGATTATATCGATAACCACTTTCCATTTAGAATCAGAAAAGGGGGAAATGCCTTTGTTGAGGTGATATTTTCTTAATTTCCTTTGTCAAAATGCACAGGCTGTCCTGTGGGCTCTGGTTCACAGCAAAAAGGACAACATTATCGTAAACCTACCACTTCTTCACATCTTTAACATAATCAGGTGTAAAATATCATTTAAATAATCATTTTTACCAAGGGAAAAGTTACCGGGGGATTGTGAGGGTGTGTGTTTTTTTTTTTAATATAGAAACACATGGTATAGTTAAGGACTGGTAGAATCCCTTCAATTCTGAGAATTCACAATCAGAAAACCTACAGTAACAATCTTAAATCTCATTTCCACCTAATTTATTTTTCTGTTCAGTGGACTAAAAAGAGCTTCCCTTCTACCTCCCAGGAAGCCCTTATAGGTTCAAGTTCTATAGAAGTCAAGTTTGAAAGAATCAGCACCTGAAGTTCTGCTAACCAAGCTATGAAGGCTGATATAGTGTAGAAATATTTTAGATTATGCTAGCTATAACTCTACCCTGTAACAGTATGAGACAAATACTGTAGCATTTCCACTCATATATACAATTTACCTGTAAAATTGAATACAATTCCATGACAACTATCCCTCAAAGCAATTACTTGTAACTGTTTGAATAACTTTCCTAAAACCACCCATATCAAAGTTAACAATTACCCATCTCACGATCACTTTGGGGCTTGAATTTTTTTTATTAAAGTGTCTAATAATTACTCTCAAAATGGCTGCTATAGGTCCCCCAAAGGAATGAATACCAGTGCTCACTCCATATCCAAAAATATCTTCAAAATATCATATGCCTTAAGAAAGTCAGCCAAAGCACATCATCACCAACATCGAGGGGTTTTGTTAATACATTATTTTATCATCGAGTTATCCATAGTCTCTGTGTGCCGCCCCCCTCCTAAATTCACATGGAGAAACAGCAATAGACAGCTGATCGAAAAATATCCTCCCACACCATTGTTTCCCTGTGCTGAGATTATTCTGGAAATCCCATTTTTATGGCACCCACAGCATAACTCCAAGTTATGTTTATTTGGGAGAAGGAGCAGAAAACATTCGAGTTAGACCCCCTGTACGTTTATTTGGATTTGTTGGATATTGCAGCAGAAACTAAAGTTTAAGCCCAGGCATGCAGTCCGCTTGAAGAAAGGCTGAAGTGGCTCATCTTTAAAAAGCTTCTTCTGCATTTATTTTAGTCCTACGCGTTTGCTTTGAGGAGTGGAAAAAGAAGGGCAAGGAGATGGGGGAAAAAAAAAAAAACCAAAACGCTCAAGAGCCCAATTTAAATGTTGGGGCTTAAAAGCTAACACACTCTAGTGAACTCATTAAAAAGAATATGCCTGGGTCATTTTTCTAGGTGATTTAACTAATAAACATCATTAAAAATCATTTCGATTTGTTGTTTCTTGCGACTATTTCATTTATCTCGGTTTGCAAAACTCCCTGCAGATTCTGTCATAAAGGAGAGTATTATTTCCAGAACAAGTGGGCTGCCAGATTCACCATATGTTTACCGGATTTCTGAATCTCGTTCACACAAATCTGAATTTCAGAGACTGGCAAATTATTCTAAGATAACAGTCCCTGGATGGGGGTGGGGGGCCACTAAGATTTCGCTTATCCCATTTCATTACGGCCCTTTAACCCATTTCTCGACTCTTGTATCTCCCCCACCTCTATAAACTTTTCAGGTTACCGTCACCAAACGTTTCCACCGCACAGCTCCTTCGCTAACCTTCTGAATTTGAGATCCTGAATTTGAGGGAAAGGGATTGCTGAGTTTAACGCTTTGAAGTTTAATTGGAAATATGAGGTTCGGGGGTGGCGGGAGCGTGTGCCAGGACGAACAATGCCCCAGGACTTTCTTCGCGTCCTAAATTCGGCCTTTGATGGGGGAGTGAACGAAAGGAGGAGGAGGGAGAGGAAGCGGGCCAGCAGAAAGTGGCGGAGGAATGAAAATCCCTCTTGTGTCCCGAAGCCTGGACATACTGGGATGTTAAGGGACTTTTTTTTGCCCAATTAAAGTGGTAATTTTCCTCCTCTTTGCGGCCCAAGGACAGCGCACACTGGGCTCTGAAGTGGATTCGGAAAAATTGGTACCCGGTGAGGAACCTAAACAGCCAGAAGAGGGCGGGCTTTCTTTTTTTTAATCCAAATTCTCCCCCCCGCCCTGATGAATCACTTAATTGGTAATTTGGGAACCCAATACGATTCGGTATGATCCGAATTATCGATAGCTCCAGATCCATTAGGGACAGAATGTCCGTCGGGAGCAGTTCCATTTCCAGGTCTAAGTTCCCTGTGGACACGGGTCCCCTCGGGATGGGAACGTTTTGGCCTCCCCCTCCCTGTCCCTGATAAGAAGTTCTGGAGGAGTGGGACCCGCTGACCTTCGACCCGGCCTCCCCTGCCGTCTCCCCCGCACACGGGTCAAATACTTCTTTTAGACTGGGAGCCCACTGTTGGGTAGGGACCGTCTCTATATGTTGCCAACTTGTACTTCCCAAGCGCTTGGTCCAGTGCTCTGCACACAGTAAGCGCTCAATAAATACGATTGATTGATTCGCAGGGCCCCCCAACCGTCTGGAGAGATGCGCTCACGGGCCCGGCAAACCCAGCTGAGAACCCCGGGGACCACCCCGAGAGGTCTCCTCCAGCGCTTAGAACAGTGTCCGGCACATAGTCAGCCCTTAAGAGATACCATCATTATAATAATTATTATTATTACTATTATTATCCGGAGAGGTCGCCTCCATCCAGCCGGAGGGGGCTCCTCCGGCGCCCAGAACAGTGCCTGGCACATAATAAGCGCTTAACAAATACCGTTATTATTATTATTATTGTTATCCGGAGGGATCTCCTCCAGCGCCTGGAACAATGTCTGGCCCATAGTAAGCCCTTAACAAATGCCATCATTATTATTAGTAACCGGAGAGGTCTTTAGCGCCTAGAACAGTGTCTGTCACATAGTAAGTCTTTAATAAATACCATCATTATTATCATCCGAAGAGGTCTCCTCCATCCAGCCGGAGGGGTCTCCTCCAGGGCTTAGAACAGTGCCTGGCACATAGTAAGCGCTCAATACTATTATTATTATCCAGCGAGGTCTCCTCCTTCCATCAGGGAAGGGGTCTCCTCCAGCGCTTAGAACAGTGCCTGACACATAGTAAGCGCTTAACAAATACCATCATTATTATTATTGTCCGAAGAGGTCTCCTCCTTCCATCCGGAGACATCCCCTCCCTCCATCCGGAGGGGTCCCCTTCGGCGCTCAGCACAGTGCCCGGCACATAGTAAGCGCTTAACACATACCATTATTATTATTATTATTGTCCGGAGAGGTCTCCTCCTTCCAGTCGGAGGGGTCCCTTCCCTCCACCTGGGGGGGTCCCCTTCAGCGCTTAGAACAGTGCCTGGCACATAGGAAGCGCTTAACCCTAATAACAATGATGATAATAATAATAATGATGATAATAATAATAAGGATGACACATAGTAAGCACTTAACCCTAATAATAATAATAATAAGGATGACACATAGTAAGCGCTTAACCCTAATAATAATGATGACAATAATAGTAATAATGATGACACATAGTAAGCGCTTTACCCTAATAATAATGATGACAATAATAATAATAATGATGACACATAGTAAGAGCTTAACCCTAATAATAATGATGACAATAATAATAATAATGACACATAGTAAGCTCTTTACCCTAATAATAATGATGACAATAACAATAATAATGATAATAATAATAATAATAATAAGGATGACAATGATAAGTGTTACCCGGAGAGGGGTCCTCCATGCAGAGAGGTCTCCTCGGTCCTTCGGGAGGGGGGCCCAGGGCTTTGTGCCCGGCGGGTCCCTGGCCCTGGAGGGGGTCCCGGCCCCCGTATCCTCCCTCTCCCCCCGGGTGGCACTGCCAGGGGTGGGATGTGAGGGGGAGGAATTGTCTTCCCAAACTTCCTCTCCCCCCTCCGGACCCGCCCGGGGCCGAGGGGGGCAGGGCTGGGGGGCAGAGGACGGACCGAAGGGTAGGACGGAGGGATGGAGACTAGACTGTGAGCCCACTGTTAGGTAGGGACCGTCTCTAGGTGTTGCCAACTTCCCAAGCGCTTAGTACAGTGCTCTGCACACAGTAAGCGTTCAATATATACGATTGATTGATTGATTGTTGGATGGGACTGAACTGAGGAGGGCTGGCCCGAATATGAGCGCTCAGTAAATACGATTGATCCTCTATATGTTGCCAACTTGTACTCCCCAAGCGCTTAGTCCAGTGCTGTGCACACAGTAAGCGCTCAATAAATACGGTTGATTGATTGATTGTTGGATGGGACTGAACTGAGGAGGGCTGGCCCGAATATGAGCGCTCAGTAAATACGATTGATCCTCTATATGTTGCCAACTTGTACTCCCCAAGCGCTTAGTCCAGTGCTGTGCACACAGTAAGCGCTCAATAAATCCGATTGATTGATTGTTGGATGGGACTGAACTGAGAAGGGCTGGCCCGAATATGAGCGCTCAGTAAATACGATTGATCCTCTATATGTTGCCAACTTGTACTCCCCAAGCGCTTAGTCCAGTGCTGTGCACACAGTAAGCGCTCAATAAATCCGATTGATTGATTGATTGATTGTTGGATGGGAGTGAACTGAGAAGGGCTGGCCCGAATATGAGCGCTCAGTAAATACGATTGATCCTCTATATGTTGCCAACTTGTACTTCCCAAGCGCTTAGTCCAGTGCCGTGCACACAGTAAGCGCTCAATACGATTGATTGATTGTTGGATGGGACTGAACTGAGAAGGGCTGGCCCGAATATGAGCGCTCAGTAAATACGATTGATCCTCTAAATGTTGCCAACTTGTACTTCCCAAGCGCTTAGTCCAGTGCTGTGCACACAGTAAGCGCTCAATAAATCCGGTTGATTGATTGATTGTTGGATGGGAGTGAACTGAGAAGGGCTGGCCCGAATATGAGCGCTCAATAAATACGATTGATTGATTGATTGATGGAGGGTGGGGTAGGGAGGGCCGGGAAAGGAGTGGGTACTTACCGGGTGGACCCTCTGCTCCTTTCCAGCCCGGTGGTCCTCCGGGGGTGGGCACCATCCCTGGCCCCCCCTGGCCCCCACAAGTCGCCCCGGGTGGGAGGGGTCCAGAGCCGGGGGAGGGATGGAGGGGGGGGGGGCTTCCCACTCGGGATGGGGAATTGATGCTGCTGCTGCTGCTGCTGCTGCTGCTGGTTTGTTGGTGGGCTGGGCGGCTGGATGGGGCGGGGGCGCACGGGGGAAGGAAAGGACCCAGGAGAAAGGGGGGGGGGCCGCCCTCCGGGTCTTCTCGGCCCCCCGGCCCCCGCCCCAAACTTTCCAAGGGGAGGCTGGTCCCGGGGGGAGGACAGCAGGACGAGGAGGAGGAGAAGAAGAAGGAGAAGGGGTCAGATCCGGCTCCGGCGGGGACCTGCTGCTGCTGCTGCTGCTAAGGAGGACGAGGAGAAGAAGGAGGAGGAGGAGGAGGAGGAGAGGGAGGAGGGGGAGGAGGAGGAGAAGGCGGGCCGCGGTACCCGGAGCATCCCTAAAGGCGGGTCCGCAGGTGGGCACCCCGCCAACCCCCCACCTCCTCCTCCGCGACCCCCGCTGCGAACCCGAGGTCCCCCAGGCCCGCCCCCTGCCCAGGCCCGCCCATTTAATTTTTTTTAAAATTATTTGTACATCTCTATTCTATTTATTTTATTGTGTTAGTCTGTTGCGTTTTGTTCTCTGTCTCCCCCTTTTAGACTGTGAGCCCACTGTTGGGGAGGGACTGGCTCTAGAGGTTGCCAGTTTGTACTTCCCAAGCGCTTAGTACAGTGCTCTGCACATAGTGAGCGCTCAATAAATGCGATTGATGATGATGAGGATCCTGCCTCCTCCAGGACCCCATCGTTACAATGACGGCACTGGCTAAGCCCTTACTATGTGCCAATAATCATGATAATAATAATAATGTCATTTATTAAGCGCTTACTATGTGCAGAGCACTGTTCCAGGCGCTAAGGGCAGCAGCATGGCTCAGTGGAAAGAGCCCAGGCTTTGGAGTCAGCGCTTAGTACAGTGCTAAGCGCTTAGTACAGTGCCCTGCACACAGTAAGCGCTCAATAGGATTGATTGATTGGTCATGGGTTCAAATTCTGCTCCGCCTATTAGAGAAGCAGCCTGGCTCAGTGGAAAGAGCCCAGGCTTTGGAGTCAGTGGTCGTGGGTTCAAATCCTGCTCCGCCTATTAGAGAAGCAGCGTGGCTAGTGGAAAGAGCCCAGGCTTTGGAGTCAGTGGACATGGGTTCAAATCCTGACACCGGCTATTTATTAGAGAAGCAGCGTGGCTCAGTGGAAAGAGCTCAGGCTTTGGAGTCAGAGGTCATGGGTTCAAATCCTGGCTCCACTGGTTGTCAGGTATGTGACTTTGGGTGAGTCACTTCACTTCTCTGGGCCTCAGTTCCCTCATCTGGAAAATGAGGATGAAGACTGCGAGCCCCCCGTGGGACACCCTGATCACCTTGTAACCTCCCCAGCGCTTAGAACAGTGCTTTGCACATAGTAAACGCTTAATAAATGCTATAATTATTATTATTATTATTACAAGGAGAACAGGTTGTCCCTCAGGGGGCTCACAGTCTTCATCCCCATTTGACGGATGAGGGAACTGAGGCCCAGAGAAGTGAAGTGACTTGCCCAGAGTCACACAGCTGACAATTGGCAGAGCTGGGATTCGAACCTATGACCCCTGGCTCCAAAGCCCGGGCTCTTTCCACTGAGCCATGCTGTTTCTCTATTTGTTAAGTGCTTACCATGTGCCAATAATAATGATAATGGTATTTATTGAGCACTTACTATGTGCTCATAACAATAATGGTATTTATTAAGCGCTTACTATGTGCCAATAATGATAATAATAATGGTATTTATTGAGCACTATGTGCCAATAATAATAATAGTGGTATTGAGCGCTTACTATGTACCAATAATAAGGATAATAATAATGGTATTTATTAAGTGCATACCATGTGCCAATAATGATAATAATAATCGTATTTATTAAGCGCTTACTATGTGCCAATAATAATATTGAGCGCTTACTATGTGTCAATAATAATGATGATAATGGTAAAGTGCTTACTATGTGCCGATAATAATAATGGTATTGAGCACTTACTATGTGCCAATGATAATGATAATAATAATAATAATGGTATTTGCTAAGCGCTTACTATACACCATTAATAATAATAATGGTATTTGTTAAGCATTTATATACGCCAATAATAATGATGGTATAGGGACCGTCTCTATATGTTGCCGCCTTGTACTTCAAGCTCTTAGTACAGTGCTCTGTACATAGTAAGCGCTCAATAAATACAATTGAATGAATGAATGTTAAACGCTTACTATGTGTCAATAATAATAATGATGATGGTATTTGTTAAGCACTTACTGTGCGCTAATAATAATGATGATGATGGTATTTCACTGGGGTAAATACAAGGTAATAATAATGATGGCATTTGTTAAGCACTTGCATTGTGCGAAGCACTGTTCTAAGCACTGGGGTAGATACAACGTAATCAGGTTGTCCCACGCGAGGCTCGCAGTCTTAATCCTCATTAGACAGACGAGGTAACTGAGGCCCAGAGAAGTTAAGTAACTTGCCAAAGTCACACAGCTGAAAAGTGGCAGCATGGGATTAGAACCCGTGACCTCTGGTTCCCAAGCCCGGGCTCTTTCCACTAAGCCACGCTAATGGTATCTGTTAAGCGTTTACTATGTACCAATAATAATAATGGTAGTTGTTAAATGCTTACTATGTGTCAAGCACTGTGCTAAGCGCTGGAATAGATACAAGGTTATCAGGTTGTGGGGCTCACATTCTTCATCCCTATTTGACGGATAAGGCCCGGAGAAGTTGAATGACTTGCCCAAAGTCACACAGCTAAGTGGCAGAGCCGGGATTAGAACCCACGACCTCTGACACCCAAGCCCGGGCTCTTTCCACTAAACCACGCTGCTTCTCTGCCAGGAGCTGTTCCAGGCTCTGGGGGAGACACGAATTTAGCCCGTTGTCCCACGTGGGGCTCACAGTCTTCACCCCCCCTTTTGCCAGACGAGGGAACTGAGGCACGGAGAAGGGAAGTGACTTCCCCAAGGTCACACAGCAGCCAAGTGGATTGGGATTAGAACCCACGTCCTCTGACTCCTAAACCCGGACTCTTTCCACGAAGCCAAGCGGCTTCTCTATTCTACTACACTCTTCCAACCACCCCGTCCTTCCCACCTCCCTTCCCCTCCTTCCCAGCGGGGAATCCCAAATGTCGCTTCCATTCATTCAGTCGTATTTACTGAGCGCTTATTGTGTGCAGAGCACTGTACTGAGCGCTTAGTACTGTACTAAGACGCCGCTATTCTCACTCCCCGTGTTCGCTTCCGAGAGAGCCCCGGTCCAGTCCCCCGGTCCAGTCCCCCCGGCCAGCCTCTGATTTATTATTATTATTATTATGTTTAAGCGCTTACTATGTCCCGGACACTGTACGAAGCACTGGTGTGAATACAAGCAAATCGGGTTGGACGCAGTCCCTGGCCCAGGTGGGGCTCCTAGTCTCAATCCCCGTTTCACAGCTGAGGGAACTGAGACACAGAGGAGTTAAGTGACTTTCCCAGGGTCACACAGCAGACAAGGGGCAGAGTCAGGATTAGAACTCATGACCTTCTGCCCTCTGGACCCGTGTTTTATCCTCTACGCCGTGTTGCTCTTCAGCAGCCTGCAGAAATTCCTGGGCAAGTCCCAGACGCGGTACCCCACGAGTTTCCAATTTGTACTTCCCAAGCGCTTAGTACAGTGCTCTGCACATAGTAAGCGTTCAATAAATACGATTGATGATGATGATGAGTTTCCTATCCCGCCACACCCCGGAGTCCCCCTAAACGTATGCACGTATACCCGCCGACGACTCCGCACATGACATACGAATACTCTCACATCATCCCATGCCACCCACAATACCCACTTTCCCAGTATAACCAGTACAACCAGAAACAGGACCTGACACGGGGGACACGGAGCGGGCCATCCTCCAAGCCCCCTCCCTCTCAAGGAGGAAATCTTTTCTGCCCCGCAGATGTGGGGCCAAGGCCCAGATTTTCCCAACCTCAAAGCAGGGGGTAGACCAAGGGGAAAGAAATGGGGCAAGGAAAAAAAAAAGACAGGAATAGCGAGAGAAAGGATGTCGCTTTCCCCCAAAGTCACACCGGACAGAGGCACAAACCCCAACTCCGACACAGCCAGTCCGGACGGAGAGTGCCACATTCAATTAAATCCTATTTATTAAACACTTACTACGCGCAGAGCACTCTGCGCAGCAGCAGGATCGATCAATCCTCTCACTTTATCACAACTCCGGCTACCTCCTCTCCCCACTGTCCGCTGTGATCTGTATTTGGCTCGGCTTCTCCCGCACGTCTCTGGTCCTGGCACCCCGAGGGTTAAAAGGATCAATGGGGAACTACTCAGGCACGGCGGGGGTTGAAGAGATCTAAGGGGAACAGTTCAGGACGGTGAGTGCAGGGGGGGGAAAAAGTCTCCAGCTTTTAGTGGCCTCAATCTGCTCGGTGGTGACTTAAAAACATAACAAAATGAAGGTAAATTGTTCCCACCTGCTGCTCTCACTTAGACAAACACTCCCAGTAGCTCCTCCCGGTCAGGTGCAGCTGTCTCCCATGAATTTAGCCACCGAGAGAGAGAGACCGACAGCAAGCCAGATGTGCCACTATGGGTGTAGCTGGCCGCTCTGACCAGGGCTGAAATGCTGTATGGGAATACTCAAAGCACAGATATGGGGCCTGGGTGGTCTACTCAGCTGGGCATGAAAAACCTTTGATAGGCCACAGGGCTACAGCTTTTCCTCATCATTATGAAATCACATCTCTAAAGAGGTCTTCTCAGTTTGGCTTTATTCATCTCCCGACTTTTATTCCCAAACTGCCACAGAAACATTTAAGTTCTCACAACACCCTCTAGCATCTCTGTACAAACTCAATGTGCTTTACTGCTTAACATAATATTAGGGCATTTGTTAAGCAGCTACTGTGTGCCAAGCACAGTACTAAGCAATGGTGTAGGTACAAGATGATCAGGTGGGACAGCCCCCATCCCATATAGGACTCACAGTATAGGTAGGGAAGAAGAGGATTTACAGATGAGGTAACTGAAGCACAGAGCAGTGACTTGGCCCTTTGTCTGCTGTGACCTTGGGCGAGCCAAGATTGCAGCACAAATCCTCAGGACCATGCTCTTTCCACTAGGCAAGGGTACTTCCACCTCCCAGTAATTTACTTATACTTCTGTTAAACTGTAGACCCTTTGAGGGCAGAAATTTGACACATTCTGTTATATTCTCCCAAGAGCTTGGTACAATGCTCTAGACATAGTAGGTGCTCAGTAAATACTATTTATTGGTCTACAAGCTGGAGTGGCTCTAATGGCCCATCAGCAGCTCTTGCACACTGTGTTAATGAAGTGGGGAGCTAGAGGCACAGGTGTGACTAAGCAGAGGTGGGGATTTCACCCCCAGAATGCCCCCCTAAACCTGCCTAGGCCCACATCCCCCTTGTCATTGGTACCTGCAAGAGTGTGTGGCCAGAAGGGGAATCTGATGGACTTGGGTCCCCTCCCCCGTGTCCACACTGTGTCTGAAGTCCCCTCCTAATCACCAAGGTCCAAGGGGGCTGATCTGGGTAAGGGTGAGGGCCCACTGGTCCCTAATCCCCCAACACTTCTCAGGCCCAGCCCCAATTTACTCCTCTCACCTCCAGCTCTGGGACATTGGGTTAACCCCTTTAAATCTGGGTGTCACACCCAGATAAAGTCATCTTGCCCTTGCATAGAACCACCTTTCATTCTTGAAAATGGCCTTATTAGCTGGGAATCCTTCTACACACTCCACATCCTCTCTCTAGATGAGAGCTCCCACTCCCTCATATCCAACAGACCACTACTCTGCCCACCTTCCAAGTCCTCCTAAAATCCCATCTCCTCCAAGAGTTCTTCCTTGGGAAGCAGAGTGGCTTAGTGGAAAGAGCACAGGCTTGGGAGTCAGAAGACATAGGTTATAATCCCGATTTTGCCTCTTGTCTGCAACGTGACCTTGGGTAAGCCACTTAACTACTCTGTGCCTGTTACCTCATCTGTAAAATGGGGGTTAAAACCCTAAGCCCCACGTGGAACAACCCGATTACCTTGTATCTACCCTAGTGTTTAAAACAGTGCTCAGCACATGGCAATCACTTAACAAATACCATAGTTATTATTACTAAACCATCACTTCCTAATTTAAGCCCTCCCTTCAGTGTAGCCTAGACAATTGTGTCTGTTCCATTATTAAGTTCGATGATATTTACCACTCCCCCACCCAGCATTTACATACCTACCTATCTAATTTATCTTAATTCCTGTCTCCCCCTCTAGTCTGTAAGATTCTTTGGGCAGAGGGCATGTTCACCAACTGTTTTGTAATATGTTCTTCCAAGTGTTATGTATAGTGCTCTGTATATAGTAAGGGCTTAATAAAAACTGAATACAACTTCTTCCACACTGTCTGCACACATGAGTACTTATTTCACCCATCACCATCTTCCTCATTGCCTTGGGTATCCCAATGGCCCCAGTCCTTTTCTTGCAAGGGGAAAGTGGCCCAATTGCTCCCCACCAGGATGATCTGTCTGCTGGTACACGACACTGCTGCCATGATGTTTTATTGATGTCTTTAAAATGTGCATCCTGTCCTCCCTACTTGAGGGACTTGTGCCCCTTTTCAGTGCTTTCTATCTGTTAACACTCCACTTCTCCTCACACATCTTACCCGGAAAAGCTGTAATACTAAAAGGAAGCACCCCGAGTCAGGTCAGGGATGCCCCTAAGATACTAGTCACCCAGTTTCATCCACTGAAAGTGTGCACCGAGAGTTTACATCGTGGGTTGCATCACAGGAGAGTAACAAAACTAGATGAATTGCCTCTAAAAGTTGCAGTTACCAGCTCCTCTCCTTCTCTTCTCTCCATTACCTGACAATTTTTTCTGGTTAAAGTTGTACATCAGGAATAGCGTCAGACAACTGACTCTTTACCCCCTAGTACATGAGAAGGAAATTGAGGTGTTAGAGTCTCAGCTGATAACGCTATTTATCTTCTTTGCAGGTGCTGGCTCTTATCGTCTGTTTAGAAGGAAAACACCCAGACCATTCATCGGCTTCTAAAACGGGGAGGAGAGGGAATTGGCACCTAGCCTCCAGTTCGAGGACAAGCCTCGCCTAGATTTTAAGATTAGTGCGAAGATTAGAAGGTCAAACCAAGCCTGAAATGACGTATTGTTAGTTAAAGCCCTTGCAGCTACATGGTTTACATGCTTTAGTGCAGAGAAATAAATGTGAAAGCACATAATCACTTTATTTTTATTTTATCACCACTACAAGTAGAAGCAGGAAAGCTAGCTAATATCCCTGTGTCAGCTATTGCTGGTTAATGATAGATTGGGGTGTTTGACCTTTCACTACTCAAATACCTCCTAGTAGCTTGAGTATGGAAGATAACTTGGAAACTGCTGAATTACATGTGCTGTACCATTATGGGAGAGAGCGGGCCACATGGTGTGAATTTGTATTATTTCTAAACGCTAAAGAGGATATTTGAGTTCAAAGGCTTGGGCATTTTAGTCACATGATGCTTTTCACAGGTCACCTTTTGGCATCTAGGTGGCTAGCTAAAATACATACTGGAGGATTATTTTCCCGTTATTCTCTTTAAAACATGCATTAGACCCAGATTCTAATCCCATCTCTGGCCTGCTGTGTGATTTAGGAGAAGCAGCGTGGCTCAGCGGAAAGAGCCCGGGCTTTGGAGTCAGAGATCATGGGTTCAAATCCCGGCTCTGCCAATTGTCAGCTGTGTGACTTCGGGCAAGTCACTTAACTTCTCTGGGCCTCAGTTCCCTCATCTGTCAAATGGGAATGAAGACTGTGAGCCCCCATGGGACAACTTGATCACCTTGTAACCTCCCCAGAGCTTAGAACAGTGCTTTGCACGTAGTAAGCGCTTAATAAATGACATTATTATTATTATTATTATTATTATTATTTAGGGCCAATCACTTAACCATCTTATGCCACAGTTTCCTCATCTGTAGACATGCTCAGTAAATACCATTGATTGATTAATTTCTTTGAAACCTCACCTTTGACTGTGAGCCCCACAGGACAGGAATTATTCCCAACCTATCTTGTAGCTGTGAGCCCCCTTCTAGACTGTGAGCTCACTGTGGGCAGGAATGTGTCTGTTTCAGTACAACATTACTCTCCCAAGTGCTTAGTACAGTGCTTTGCACATAGTAAGTGCTCAATTAATACGATTGAATGAATGGATGAATGAATGAATAACCTAAACCCTGAGCACTCAGCATTTAATATCAAATTACTGATAGGTTTATGACAGTCTCCTCATCCTTCATTCCCTTCCTTTCTTCCAGTCCTCGCTTTTGCCCCAGCTTGTTACCTCTTCGGAGTCCGTAGTAAAAAGAGGCTTCCAGGTTGTTTATTTGGAGCTCTGCTAAGGATGCTTCTGGGACTTGTTTTCCTTTGATTTGAGGATGAACACTTTTCAGTTCTCCTAGTGCTGTTCCACGAGCAATGCCTGGCCACTCCCAGGAGCGGGAACTAAAACTCAGGTGTCTTTGTCCCATGATTACTCCTGCATGTTCATTCATTTTCTGATTTTCCGATGCTGCATCTCCATGAACCAGGAACCACAACTGGAGGCAGTGTTGAAAAGGAGTAATAATAATAATAATAATTAGTTTTTGGCTCTAAGCTTCCTTCCCATCAGGATCCTGCTGTCTCACGCAGTGGCTCGAATAATAATAATGGTATTTATTAAGCACTTACTCTGTGCAAAGCACTGTTCTAAGTGCTGGGGAGGTTACAAGGTGATCAAGTTGTCCCACGTAGGGCTCATAGTTTTAATCCCCATTTTACAGATGAGGGAACTGAGGCACCGAGAAGTTAAGTGACTTGCCCAAAGGCACACAACTGACAGTTGGCAGAGTTGGGATTTGAACCCACGACCTCTGACTCCAAAGCCCAGGCTCTTTCCACTGAGCCACGCTGCTTCTCCTAAATCACACAGCAGGCCAGAGATGGGATTGAAGACAGTACTGAAGACAGTATTTACTGAGTACTCACTGAATGCCATACAATGAACTAAGCAGCTGGGAACTACACAAGAAGCACAAAACAAGTTGCAAGGCAGTGTGGTCTAGTGGAAAGAGCACAGGTCTGACTATCAGAGAACTGGGTTCTAATGCAGGTCCTGCTGCTTACCTGCTGTGTGACCTTGGGCATGTCACTTACTTTAACCTTTGGACACATATTGCCAACTTATACTTCCCAAGCGCTTAGTACAGTGCTCTGCACACAGTAAGCACTGAATTAATACGATTGAATGAATGAATGAATAAAGAGGGGAAAGGGGCATCCGAGGGCCAGTAGAACAGATGCTTGAATCGTTCTCGCAGTAGTGATGATGGCTTGTGCTGAGTGCTCTGCACACAGTAAGTGCTCAATAAATATGATTGATTGATTGATTGAGAAATCCACACTCTCTTTCCTACTAACTGTGGTATTTGTTAAGAGCTTACCATGTGTCAAGTACTATTTTAAGCACTGGGATAGAAACAAGCTAATCAAGTCAGACACAGGTCCCTGTCCCACCTGGGGTTTAACAGTCTAAGTAGGAGGGAATCTCCTCACATGTAGGGAATCCCCATTTTAATAATAATAATAATAATGATGGCATTTATTAAGCTCTTACTATGTGCAAGGCACTGTTCTGAGCACTGGGGAGGTTACAGAGTGATCGGGTTGTCCCATGGAGGGCTCATGTTCTTAATCGCTATTTTACAGAGAAGGTAACTGAGGCACAGAGAATAGTAATAATAATAATAATGGTGGTATTTGTTAAGCACTTACTATGCACCAAGCACTGTTCTAAGCACTGGGGGGGTGGATACGAGGTGATCAAGGTTGTCCCCTGGGGGGTTTACAGTCTTAATCCCCATTTTACAGATGAGGGAACTGAGGCCCCGAGAGATTAAGTGACTTGCCCAAAGTCACACAGCTGACAAGTGGCGGAGCCGGGATTTGAACCCCTGACCTCTGACTTCAAAGCCCATGGTCTTTCCACTGAGCCACACTGCTTCCCCATAATAATGGCATTTATTAAGCGCTTACTGTGTGCAAAGCACTGTTCTAAGAGCTGGGGAGGTTACAATGTGATCAGGTTGTCCCACCTGGGGCTCACAGTCTTAATCCCCATTTTACAGATGAGGTAACTGAGGCCCAGAAAAGCTAAGTGGCTTGCCCAAAGTCACACAGCTGACAAGTGGCGGAGCCGGGATTTGAACCCATGACCTCTGACTCCAAAGCCCGTGCTCTTTCCACTGAGTCACGGGGGAGTTCATACTCTTAATCCCCATTTTACAGATGAGGAAACTGAGGCAGTGAGAAGTGAGGTGACTTGCCCAGAGTCACCAGGAGGCAAGTGGCTGAGCATGCGGTGGAGCATGTGGCCGAGTGGAGATTAGAAGCCATGTCCTCTTACTCCCAGGCCCGTGCTCTTTCTACTAGGCCTACCACCAATAGATAAGGACCCCCTGGGAAAACCTAAAAAGTTTTCCTTTTGGGGACAGCAGAGAAGGAAGCGGCAGGAAAGCAACTGATATTCCCCTGGAATTCACTCATTCCAATTTGTTGTTCTAAAATGTACTTTCCAAGCACTTAGTACAGTGGTCTGCACACAGTAAGCGCTCAATAAATACGATTGAATGAATGAATATTCTCCCCATCCCCAACCCTGAAGAACTTAAGTATCTACCTTTAAATTATATATTATAAAGTATTTACTTATTTATATTAATGTGGCATTTGTTAAGCACTTACTATGTGCCAGGCACTGTACTAAGCACTGGGATAGATATAAGGTGGTTGGGTTGGACATAGTGCCTGTCCCTCCTGGGGCTCACAGTCTGAATCCCCATTTTACAGATGAGGGAACTGAGGCCCAGAGAAGTGAATGACTTGTCCAAGGTCACACAGCAGACAAGTGTGTGTCTCCTCCACAAGACTGTAAGCTTATTATGGGCAGGGAACGCTTCTGCTAATTTGGTTGTATTGTACCCTCCCAAGCGCGTAGTTCAGTGCTCAATAAATATGATTGATGGATTAACTTATCTGTGATTCTGTTTTTCAGCTGTGCAGTGGGGATTCAATACCTGTTTTCCCTCCTACTTAGACCGTGAGCCGTATGAGAGACAGAGACTCTGACCTGATTATCTTGTATTTTCTACAGTGCTTAACACATAGCCAGCATTCTGGAGCTGAGTTCTCTCTCTCAAGTCCATCCCTGTATAATTCTTTGCTGCAAAGGCATCGGTACAACTTTGGGGGCCTGCTTGCAAGTCCAACTGAATGATTCCTTAAGAATAATAGCAATCATAATAATAGTAGTTGTTAAACGCTTACTACATGCCAGGAACTGTACTAAGCACTAGAGCAGATACAATCATTCATTCAATCAGTTGTATTTATTGAGCACTTACTGTGTGCAGAGCACTGTACTAAGTGCTTGGAAAGTACAATTTGGCAACAAATAGAGACAATCACTACCCAGTGGCCTCAAATTGGGTTGGACACAGCCCCTATCCCATAGGAGGCTCACAGTCTTAATCCCCATTTCACAGATTAGGCAATTGAGGAGTTAAGCGACCTGTCCAACGTCACCCAGCAGACAAGCGGCGAAATCAGGATTAGAACCCAGGGCCTTCTGACTCCCATGCCCCTTCTCTATACACTAGGCCACACTGTTCACATGTCCCCTCCCCTGAAAGACAGATATTCTCTAAAGAAAGGACAATGTGAAGATAGTGGCAGATAGCAATTTTACTGACGTACCTTAACAGTGGAATGAGTTTCCCTGTTGTTTAGCTGGCTCTGTCCTGATTGAGTCAGTTGCCTTCCCAGCCTAGCTTATTAAGGCTGCTGCTGCCCTTCTGCTTTCCAACCCTAGGTGAATGGCTCTCCTCTTCGGAAATGCATCATGAAAGCTGTTATCCCGCAGAGTTTGCCCAGAAACTCAGTGGCTACTATCTCCTTTAGGCCCAACAACAGACAGGGCCAAAAATGGCTAAAAGAAGATTCTCTGAAAAATCCAATAGTATGAATTTTCAAATAGTGGCAGAAGGATGCTGAATAAAAGTCAAGTTTTTACGGATAGAGGCAGAAGGCAGTATATCACCTCTCCGTTTCTTGAATCTAGTAGCTTTCCCATGATCTGTGTCTCTCAGTTTCCTAGAATGTTGGAGGCAAGAGTTGCAAGCCATGTGCCAGCGCTCAAATGGAAGCCTCCAGGGCCAGGATCTCAATATTTCAGCTGTAGACCACTCAGATGTTGGAATCAAGACTTCTTGCCCCAGTAAGTTGACATGGTTGACATTTTGCCCACTGGCAGCATGGCCTAGTGAAAAGTGTGGAGGCCTGGACATCAGAGGACCTGAGTCCAAATCCTGATTCCACCAATCAATCAATCAATCAATCAATCGTATTTATTGAGCGCTTACTATGTGCAGAGTACTGTACTAAGCGCTTGGGAAGTACAAATTGGCAACACATAGAGACAGTCCCTACCCAACAGTGGGCTCACAGTCTAAAAGGGGGAGACAGAGAACAGAACCAAACGTACCAACAAAATAAAATAAATAGGATAGAAATGTACAAGTAAAATAAATAAATAAATAAATAGAGTAATAAATATGTACTACCATATATACATATATACAGGTGCTGTGGGGAAGGGAAGGAGGTAAGATGGGGGGATGGAGAGGGGGACGAGGGGGAGAGGAAAGAAGGGGCTCAGTCTGGGAAGGCCTCCTGGAGGAGGTGAGCTTTCAGCAGGGCCACTTGCCTGCTGTATGACCTTGGGCAAGTCATTTAACTTTACCCTGCTTCCTCATCTGAAAAATGGGGATTATATACCTGTTCTTCCTCTTAACTTAGACTGTGAGTCCTGTGTCAGGGACTACATCCAACCTGATTATCTTGTGTCTGCGTCACCTATTAGTAGAGTATTTGGCACTTAGTAAGCACCTAACACATATCGCAATCATTCTTATTTACTGAACACCTATCGTGTGTAGAGAACTACTCAGATCTTGATAGGACACGAGGATTTTATAAGCTAGCTGGGGAGATAGATACTAAAATCACAGATAAGAAGAATAGTGCTCTGCACATAGTAAGCGCTTAATAAATGCCATTATTATTATAAGAGAAGGAAAGTGGATAAATATATGCTTCTATGTGTATGGTTGTCCTTTTGTGTTCAAATACACCCCAATCAATCAATGGTATTTTTTGAGTGCTTACTGTATGCAGAACACTGCACTAAGCATTTGGTAAAATACAATACAATAGACTTGGTAGACCCCGCTGACTATGAAATTCACATATGAGAATGTCTGTGGGACTGAAAAGGACAGAAGGGACCCGCAGTCCTGACCACACTATGTACACAAAAAGGCTGTCCCTTCTTGGGTTGCTTCGTTTCATGTTTCAGTGCCTAGTAGTGTTTTCTCTTTTGCCTCCTTATCTCTTTGTTCTTTGCAAAGTTCCCTGCTTCCATTCCTGGCCAAATTCCTTGAACGGGTTGTCTACACCTACTGCCTCCACTTCCTCTCTTCTAACCCCTTTCCTTGGCCTGTTCTCTCCAATCTGGTTTCTGTCTAAGGTTACCAATGACCTCTTTACTATAGCTAATGGACTTTATTCTTCTTGATGCTCAGCAGCCTTTGACACTGTGGACCACTAAGGGGAAATGCTATCTAATCTTGATTTCTCTGAAAATGTCTTCTCCTGTTCTACTTATTCACATTCTTTTGCTGGTTCTTCCTTTGCCTCTAACCTACTAAATGTGGGGTCCCTGAAGACCCATTCTGGGTCTCCTATTTTCATTGTACACCCACTCCCTTAAGAAGCTTATCTTCTCCCAAGGCTTCAACTACCTTTGACCTCTCACCTATGAAATCTGGCATTTTCTCTTGCTTTCAGGATATTTCTACTCGGATATTCCGCTGACAACTCAAGGTCAGCATGTCCCAAACTGAACTCCTCATCTTCCCACCCAAAACCTCTCCTTTCCCAGACCATTTTTTTAATGGCATTTATAAAGTGCTTACTATGTGCAAAGCACTGTTCTAAGCTCTGGAGAGGTTACAAGGTAATCAGGTTGTCCCACTAGGGGGGCTCATAGTCTTAATCCCCATTTTCCAGATGAGGTAACTGAGGCCCAGAGAAGTTAAGTGACTTGCCCAGAGTCACACAGCTGACAATTGGCTGTGACCTTCCCATCACTGTTGCCAACACCACCATCCTTCCTGTCTCACAAACCCACCATCTTGGCATTATCTTTGATTTCTTCCTCTCTTTAAATCTGCATATTCAGTCATATTCAGTCATTCATCCGATCATAATGATTCTATCTACACAATATATCTCGACACTGCCCTTTCCTCTCATTGAGATTGAAATCCAAATGGTCCAAGAACTTTTCATATCCCATCTTGATTACTGCATTAGCTGGCTCTTCCTGCCTTCAGCCTCACCCTTCTACAGTCCAAACTTCACTCTGATGTTCGGATCATTTTTTCTTAAATATCATCTGCACGTCTCCCCACATTTCAAAAACACACAATGATTTCCCGCCCCTCTCTGCATCAAGCAGAAATTCCTGATCATTCCCTTTAAGACTGTCAGTCAGCTCTCTCTCCCTCCTACCTATCCTCACTCCTCTACCACTATAACCCAAGCCACACACTTCTCTCCTCTAAAATCAACATACTCACTATGCATTCTTCTCTCTTCTGTTGTTATCAGCTTCTTGCTTAGACCCTCCCTCCTTCCTGGAACTCCCTTCCTTGTCACATCCAGCAGAACTTACCTATTCCCATTTTCAAAGCCAACCATGAATCAATCATATTTATTGAGTGCTGAGCGTGGAGCAATGTACTAAGAACTTGGAAGAGTATAATAGAACACTATAACAGAAACATTCCCTACTCACAACAAGGTTACAGTCTAGAGGGGGAGACAGACATTAATATAAATAAGGTAAATTATGGATATTTACAGAAGTGCTGTGGGGCAGGGGTGCGTGGTGAACAATAATAATAATAATAATAATAGTAATAATAATAATAACAATTACGGTATTTGTTAAGTGCTTATTATGTGCCAGGCACTGCAGGGTGACTCAGTGGAAAGAGCACGGACTTTGAAGTCAGAGGTCATGGGTTAAAATCCCAGCTCCGCCAATTGTCAGCTGTGTGACTTTGAGCAAGTCACTCCAACTTCTCTGTGCCTCAGTTACCTCATCTGTAAAATGGGGATGAAGACTTTGAGCCCCACATGGGACAACCTGATCACCCTGTAACCTCCCCAGTGCTTAGAACAGTGCTTGGCACATAGTAAGCACTTAATAAATGTCATCATCATCATTATTATTATTACTAAGCGCTGGGGTGGATACAAGCAAATCAGGTTGGACAGTCCTTGTTCCACATGGGGCTCACAGTCTTAACCCCCATTTTACATATGAGGAAACTGAGGTCCAGAGAAGTGCCGGCCCAAGGTCACACATCAGATCAGCGGCAGAGCCAGGATCAGAATCCATGTCCTTCTGACTCTCAATAGTGCTCTATCCACTAGGCCATGCTGCTTCTCCCTAATAAAATTATATTTTCTGCAGAAAGGCTTTCCTGATTAGTTTCTCATTTTACCACCTTATCTCTTCCCATACTGTATCACTTATGCACTTGAGCCCTCTCCTCCAAAGCACTTAGGTACTAACCCCCCCCAACCCAATCTCCTGCTACAACATCTCCCATCCCCTACCACTTGAGTATCTATCTTTAAACTTTGCTGTTCCTTGTAATTTATTTTAGGGACTGTGTTCCCCACTTGAATGTAAGCTCTGTAAAGGGATGGCTCTACCTACCTACTCTCCCAAGTACTTAATGCAGCACTCTGCACAGACCTTGGCTTAGTGGAAAGAGAATGGGCTCGGGAGTCAGAGGTCATGTGGGTTCTAGTCCCGGCTCCACCACTTGTCAGCAGTGTGACTTTGGGCAAGTCACTTCACTTCTCTGTGCCTCAGTTACCTCATCTTAATAAAATGGAGATTAAGACTGTGAGCCCCAAGTGGGACAACCCGAAAACCTTACATCTACCCCAGTGCTCAGAACAGTGCTTGGCACAGAACAAGCACTTAACAAATACCGTTATTATTGTGGTAATATTTATATTTGTGGTATTTGTTAAATGCTTATTCTGTGCCAAGCACTATAATAATAATTGCGGTGTTTGTTAAATGCTTACTAGATGTCAAACATTGTGCTGGATAGGTTCAGGATAACAAGAGCGACATAATCTCTGTCCCACATGGGTCTCAAGTGGTGGTTGAAGACACTAGGGTGGATATAAGCTCCCTGGGCATTGAGTGTTATAACAGGGGACCCAGACAGAGCCTTAATAACAATGATGGTGTTTAGAAGTTGCTTACTATGAGGAAGTAGCATAGTACTCAGAGAGAGAGGACTTAGGTACTAAGCCTGGCTCCACCACATATCTACATGTGACCTTGGGTATGTCACTGAACTACTCTGAGCCTCAGTTCCCCCCATAAAATGGTGATTCAATACCTGTTCTCCCTCTCATTTAGATTAGGAGCACAATTTGGGATGAGGACTGTGTCTGGAGTGGATCGTTTCAGGCTACACGCTGCTTAGGCTGGGTTGCCCAGAGAGCCACAGTCAACCAATCAATCATATTTATTGAAGCTCTCACTGTGTGCAGAGCACTCTGTGAGGCGCTTGGAGAGTAGAGTATAACATAGTTGGTAGACACGTTCCCTGCCCACCACAGCCACAGCTTTACCAACATTGTGAAAGTTGGGAAGATATGCTGAGGCTTCAGCTTTTATTTGCTCTGCCCCAGCAGCATGGGACAGGAATCTGGATGGCATAAGGGGTGGTAGTGTCTAGCCCGGGTGGCGTGCCTCAGCACTCTGATGGCATGGGAGCGTTCAAGACTCATGAAGTGCTTCTTTGTATTATTAATATTTCTATTTATTCTGTTGGCTATAGCATTGTCCCTCCAAGCTGCTCAAGGCCCTCTAAAAATAGCTTACAGCAAAGCAAATGGAAAGGAATAACAGGAAGATGGAAAGAGCAGATGAATGGCAAAAATAAGTACTGTGCTTAGGCAGAGTGGCCCAGTGGGAAGAGCATGAAACTGGGAGTTAGGAGAACTGAATTCTACTCCCAGTTCCCCTAAAGTTGTCAGTGTAACCTTGTATAAATCATTTAACCTCCTTGGCATCAATTTCATCATTTGAAAGGGAAAAGAAATTCCTATTTTCCCTTCCAATTAGATAGTAAGCCCCAAATGAGACAGGGAATGTGTTTCATTTGATTATCTTTTATCTATCTAACGTGTATCTACCCTAGTACTTAGCACAGTATTTAATAAACACCATGTTAAAAAATTCAAGCCCCCAAAGTTCAAGGTACACCGGGTTAATTTCAAAGAGTGTCAATCACCATCATCAGCATCAGCATGTATTGAGTTGTTGTTGTTCACTGTCCTCTGTACTAGGTTCATTCATTCATTCAATCATATTTACTGAACGCTTACTGTGTGCGGAGAACTGTACTAAGCGCTTGGGAAGTACAAATCGGCAACATATGGAAACAGTCCTTACCCAACAACGGGCTCACAGTCTAGAAGACTAGGTGCTTGGGAACATACAATAGAAGTAGGAGATATGGTCCCTGCCTCTAGGCACTTACAGTTCTAATGGGGAGACAAGCGGACTCTGTCAAAATAATAATAACAGTTGTGGTATTTGTTAAACATTTACTATGTACCAGGGACTGTACTAAGCACTGGGGTAGGTAAAAGCAAATCTGAATGGACAGAGTCCCTGTCCCTCATGTAGGGCTCACAGTCTTAATACCCATTTTACAGATGAAGTAACTGAGACATGGAGTATATAAGTGACTTGCTCAACATCTCACAGCAGACAATTGGAGGAGAAAGAAATAGAACCCAGGTCCTTCTGACTCCCAGACATGTGCTCTATTCACTAGGCCATGATGCTTCTCTAAATATGCTTAATGTAAGACTGCTAATAAATGGTGAAAACTGAAGTAGACAATCAAAGAGATATAAAAATGACTGCTAAGGAATGACGAGGAAGGTTGTGATTAATCAGGAGATATCTTCTGGAGGAAGTGGATTTTTTTGGATGGTTTGAACGTGGAGAGGAACAAACACTCTGGGGATTTGAAAGGGTGGAGAGTGTGTACTAGGGGAAAGACATCAGAGATGGGGGAGCCCTGAGTGAGGCACAATGAGGAGATTAGCCTAGGAGGCTGTAAATCTGAGCTGAGATTAGTGGGAGAAGAGAGTGGATAGGTAAAAGAAAGATAACTAGCTGGTCCAGAGTTGTACTCTTCTCTTTCCTCTATCCCTAATCTATTTTAATGTCTGTCTCTTCCTGTAATAATAATAATGATGGCATTTGTTAAGCACTATGTGCAAAGCACTGTTCTAAGCACTTGGGAGGCTACAAGGTGATCAGGTTGTCCTATGGCAGGCTCACAGTCAATCCCCATTTTACAGATGAGGTAACTGAGGCACAGAGAAGTTAAGTGACTTGCCCAAAGGCACACAGCTGACAATTGAGACAATTGTCAATTGACAATTCTCTTAATTGACAATCAAGAGAAGCAACGTGGCTCAGAGGAAAGAGCCCGGGCTTTGGAGACAGAGGTCATGGGTTCAAATCCCGGCTCCGCCAATTGCCAGCTGTGTGACTTTGGGCAAGTCACTTAACTTCTCTGGGCCTCAGTTACCTCATCTGGAAAATGGGGATTAAGACTGTGAGCTCCCCATGGGACAATCTGATCACCTTGTATCCTCCCTAGAGCTTAGAACAGTGCTTTGCACGTAGTAAGTGCTTAATAAATGCCATTTTAAAAAAATTGGTGTAGCCAGGATTTGAACCCATGACCACTGACTCCAAAGCCTGTGCTCTTTTGACGGAGCTACGCTGCTTCTCTAGTCTCTCCTTGTGGGCAGAAATCATGTATATCAGTCTGGTGCCTTGTACTTTCCCAAGTGCATAGTACAGTGTTCTGCACACATTAAGCACTGAATGAAAAACAATGACTGATTAATTGAAACAAATGGCTAGGAGTTTTGTTGGTTTGTTTTTTTAAAGAGGAGAGAAACTGGTAAGCTACAGGATATATTTGAGGAAGAGAATGTGTGTTTGGGAATGGCATTTTATAAAGACACAAATGAAGAGGAGAGAGATTTGAAACAAAGAGACCAATAAAGAATTAGGACTGGATTCAGCTTGATCTCTCTTTTTTTTTAATGATATTTGTCAAGCACATACTATGTGCCAGGAACTGGGGTAGGTACAAGATAATCAGATTGGACACAATCCATGGCCCATATGGGGTTCACATTCTTAATTCCCATCTTAAAGATGAAGTAATTGAGGCACAGAGAAGTTAAGTGACTTGCCTAGATTACATAGTAGACAAATGGTGGAGTCGAAATTACAACGCAGGCCTTCTGACTCTTTGGGCTGGACCATGCTGCTTCCCATGCTGCTCCTTTACTGGCTTTGATGGGTTTATAAAACCCAGGAAAGAGGAAGACCACCCACAGAGTAGAATGAAAAACCTGGAAGCATTGAATTCAACAATTGGTTAATCAGGAGCTAGAAGGACGATTATCCCATTAGCTAGAGAAGGGGAACACAACCTCTTTGTGTGAAACAAGCCACTTCCCTAAATTATTTAGGGAAAGGCAAATTGGCTGTGGTGGCTGTAGACTTTGGAAAGCCGTGCCTTGGCAGCAAGAAGCATGAAACTGTGTCTTCTAGCCACATTGTTCTGTGACTCATTTCGTATTTATTTTTGTCCTTGTCTTTTTATGTAGTTTTTCCATTTTTATTGTTACATCTTTCTGATGTATCCTTAGCTAGTCCTCCATCCCTAATTTGTAGATTATGAGCCCCTTAAGGGCCAGGGACTGTGTCTAATTCTCATATATGCCTTTTTTCCCCAGGAATCAGTGCTTTCCATACTGGAGGTTTTTTAAATAAATATATTAAAAACATTTTAACATCAACCCCAAAGTGGTTATTAGTTGTGAAGGGGAGGAAAGTGAAGATTAATCCAGTTCTTCCTTCCTCAACTCTTGCCTTTAGAAACCTCAATTCTGTTAACTATGTAAAAGGAGACATTGAGACTGCTACCTCTGTCACAGCCAAATAACTAAACCTACCTTACTAGCTGGGATGCTTCTCAGTGACAGATCATTTCATTCCAGAATAACTTTTTCTGAAGGTGTTCTAGATGAACTGAAAGACAATGTCTAAGTTTAGGAAAGATAGGGCAATTGCATATATTCGGAAAGTTAGTTTTTATGGCTCTCTTTGTTAATAATAATAATAATAATAATGGCATTTGTTAAGCGCTTACTATGTGCAAAGCACTGTTCTAAGCGCTGGGGAGGATACAAGGTGATCAGGTTGTCCCACGTGGGGCTCACAGTCTTAATCCCCATTTTACAGATGAGGGAACTGAGGCACAGAGAAGTTAAGTGACTCACCCAAAGTCACACAGCTGACAGTTGGAGGAGCAGGGATTTGAACCCATGACCTCTGACTCCCAAGCCCGTGCTCATTCCATTGAGCTACTCTGCTTCTCCATAGTTCTGTGTTGATAGACTATGATCAGTAACTTTTAAGATTTAGAGAGAAGAGTACACCAGTGTTGGTATCATTTATATCTTTCTAAAATGTGACAGCGATTTGGTTCTTCAAATAATGATAGGAGAAAAATATGAGGACTTCACAAAGTGAATTTTTGAGGAATCCAGTCCTTATTATTGGACAACCCCAGTTCCCTGAAAACTGCCATAAGTAGGCAGACTTCAAAGTTTAGGAATATTGTATTCAAGGTGAATTCTTTAGAAATTGATTAATTGATTGTTGCATTTTCTCTATCATCCAATTAAATATCTCTAGGTAATTTTATCATTTGCATTATCATTGCTGACATCAAAAATAAAAATGCAATTTATAAAAATAACTAAGCGCATCATCTCTTTTTAATCACTTGTGTTTCTAAGTAAAATGCAATGTTCCACAGTCTGAAGTGCATTCCATTCTGAGATTCTGCTCATAAACTACATTTGTTTCAAAACCCCATATTTATGGCTTAACTCAATAGATTTAAATAGATCCTTTCTACCTAATGAGAAGAAAATGAAACTAAACACCTTGAATTTTTATTATTTGGCATTGAAAAACTGGAAAAACATTCCAGTCTCTACCGTCTTATTTTTAAACTGGATAGCAACTTGTAAGGCCAATCCTTAAATAATCTCACTTGTAAGATCTACAAACACTGACGAAGGTCTTGAAGTTATTCCCTGATATGTTCCTGAATCTGACATGCAGCCAAGATCATAATAATGATAATGACAATAATAATAACAATAATGATGAATAACTCTGGTATTAGTTAAGTGCTCTGTGTGTGCCACGCACTGTAATGAGCATTGGGGTAGATTAATAATAATAATAATAATAATAATAATAGTGGTTTTTGTTAAGCACTTCATATGTGCCAGGCACTGTACTAAGCCCTGGATGGATACAAGCAAATAGGGGTGGGCACAATCCCTGTCCCACATATCAGGGAACTGAGGCCCAGAGAAGTGAAGTGACTTGACCAAGGTCACACAGCTGACAAGTGCAGATTGGACATAGTCCCTTTCCTCCAGGGGAATCATAGTCTAAGAGGGAGGGAGAACAGATTTTCAATCCCCATTTTAGGGGTGAGGAAACTGAGGCACAGAGAAGTGACGTGACTTGCCTAACATCATGTAGCAGAAACAGCAAGATAAGCCATTTTCCATTATGAATCAACTGATCTTTACACCATAGCAGTAGATTTAGGGTCTTGGTGACTGCCAGATTTGCATAACAGTTGCTATAGCCTTGATTTCCTGGGCTGTGTTTTGGGTTTAAAGCCTCACTGCAATTTAGATAGTGCAGAGTTGACTGTATTCTTCAATATGCCAGAAGGATTCTTACCAGAAGTCTGCTTCTATTGAAGAGCAGGGCATTTCCTAGTTGTAGTCACAGAGTTTTCTTCTTTCTTACTGAATATGAAAAGACACATTGTCTAATGGATAGAGCGTGGGCCTAGGAGTATGAAAGACCTGTGTTCTAATCCCACTCCTCCACTTGTTTTCTTTGTGGCCCTAGGCAAGTCACTTAACTTCCCTTTGCCTCAGTTACCTCATCTGTAAAATGGGGATTAAGACTTGAACCCTAGGAGGACTGACTGTGTCCAAACTGATTAACTTGTGCCTACTTTAGCACTTGGTACAGTGCATGGCACATATTAAGCAGCACGGCTCAGTGGAAAGAGCCTGGGCTTTGGAGTTCATGGGTCATGGGTTCAAATCCCTACTCCACCAATTGTCAGCTGTGTGACTTAGGGCAAGTCACTTCACTTCTCTGTGCCTCAGTTACCTCACCTGTAAAATGGGGATTAAGACTGTGAGCCCCCCATGGGACAACCTGATCACCTTGTAATCTCCCTAGCACTTAGAACAGTGCTTGGCACATAGTAAGTGCTTAATAAATGCCATCATCATTATTATTACTAGATGCTTAACAAATACTATTTTTTTTAAAAAAAGGTGGTGATAAAGGTGACATCTATGAATTCTTGTAGATTCTCTAGACTCTAAGCTTGTTATGGGCAGGGAACATATCTGCTAATTCCATCACATTGAACACTCCCAAATGCTTAGAACATTGCTCTGTACATAGTATGCGCTAAATAAATACCTTTGATTAATCTCAACATTTTATGTTTTGAGGAATATCTTTGGAGAAGGATCATGTCCCCTTCTTCAGTTATTTGTTCACTAGTATTGACTGAGCACTTTCTGTGTGTAGAGCATTGTAACGAATGACTGGGAGACTTCAATAGAAGAACAAGACCAGGTCTCGGCCCTCACTGGGTTGCATAAATTGAATACCTACAGTTGAAGCTTGAGGACTGCCATAGTTACTACACAGTGGTAAGCTCCTTGTAGACAGGGAACATGTTTACCAACTCTTTCACTGTACTCTCCATGCTGCTTAGTACTGTGCTCTTCCCACAGTAAATTCTCAATAAATACCATTGATTGATTGTTAATAACATGAACGTATATATGTTCTTTGTGCTCCAAGAAGACACCACTGAAGCATAAGTGTCTGGAAAGGCCAATGGTGGAATGCCCCAACAACACCATGTGAACATAAAGATTATCCTTTTTTGTGCTGTTAAGAAGGCCGAGAATGTGGATCGAGCGCGGGCCTGAGAGTCAGAAGGTTCTGAGTTCTAATTCTGACTCTGTCACATTCATTCATTCATTCAATTGTACTTACTGAGCTCTTACTGTGTTCAGAGCACTGTACTAAGCGCTTGGAAGAGCGCAATACAACACTATAGGAGACACATTCCCTGTGCACAAGCTTACAGTCTAAAGGTGGGGAGGCAGACATCAGTACAAATAAATACATTGCAGATATGTGCATAAGTGCTGTGGGGCTGGGAGAGGGGAAAACAAAGGGAGCAAGTCGGGGTGACACAGAAGGGAGTGGGAGAAGAGGAAAGGAGGGGCTTATAGTCTGGGAAGGCCTGTTGGAGGAGATGTAACCTCAATAAGGCTTTGAAGGTGGGGAGATGATGATGATGGCATTTATTAAGTGCTTACTATGTACAAAGCACTGTTCAAAGTGCTGGGGAGATTTCAAGGTGATCAGGTTGTCCCACGGGGGGCTCAAAGCCTTAATCCCCATTTTACAGATGAGGTAACTGAGGCCCAGAGAAGTTAAGTGACTTGCCCAAAGTCACACAGCTGACAAGTGGCAGAGCTGGGACTTGAACCCATGACCTCTGAATCCAAAGTCTGGCCTCTTACCACTGAACCATGCTGCTTCTAACAGCAGTTAGGAGGAGAGTAAATGTCTGTTGGATTTGAGACGGAGGGAGTTCCTGGCCAGAGGCAGGTTGTGGGCAAGTGTTAGGCAGTGACATAGATGAGGTGGAGGCACAATGAGAAGTTTAGCACTAGAGGAGAGAAGTTTGCGGGCTGGTTGTAGAAGGAGAGAAGCTAGGTGAGGTTGAAGGGGGCAAGGTGGTGGAGTGCTTTAAAGCCAATGTTGAGGAGTTTTTGTTCGATGCAGAGGTGGATGAGGAACTTCTGGAGCTTTTTGAGGAGCAGGGTGACATGTCCTGAACGTTTCTGTAGAAAAATGATAAGAACAGCAGAGTGAAGTATGGGTTGGGGTGGAGAGAGACAGGAGGCTGGGAAGTCAGCAAGGAAACTGATACAGCAATCCAGGTGGGATAGGATGAGTGATTATATTAATGTGGTAGTGGTTTGGATGGTGAAGGAAGGACAGATTTTAATGATGTTGTGAAGGTGGAACCAACAAGATTTAGTGATGGATTGAATATGTGGGTTGAATGAGAGAGAAGAGTTAAGGATCATGCTAAGGTTACGGGCATGTGAGACAAGAAGCATGGTGACGCTGTCTACAGTGATGGAAAAGTCAGGGGGAGGACAGGGTTTGGGTGTGAAGATACAGAGTTCTCTTCTGAACATGTGAAGCTGGAGGTGACAGGAGGACATCCAAGTAGGGATGTCTTGAAGGCAAGAGGAAATGAGAGACTGCAGGGAGGAAGAGAGATCAGAGCTGGAGATGGAGATTTGAGTATCATCAATTAGAGGTGGTAGTTGAAGCCAAGGGAGCAAATGAGTTCTCCAACGGAGTGGGTGTAGATAGAGAATAGAAGGGGATACAGATTGAATCCCAAAGGACCCCCACAGTTAGGAGGTGGGAGACAGAGGTGGAGGCTGAGAAGAAGACTGAGAATAAGTGGCTAAGAGAGATAAGAGAACCAGGAGAGGAGAGAGTAAGTGAAACCAACAAGGTTGGATAATATTTCCAGGAGAAAGGGGTGGTCCACAGTATCAAAGTATCAGTTCCTTCTACAGCCCAGCCCGCACACTCCACTCCTCTGCCACTAACGTCCTCACTGTGACTTGTTCTTGCCTGTCCTGCCATTGACCCCTGGCCCATGTCCTTCCCCTGGCCTGGAATTCCCTCCCTCCCCACATCCACCAAACTAGCTTTCTTCCGCCCTTCAAAGCCCTACTGAGAGCTCACCTCCCCCAGGAGGCCTTCCCAGACTGAGCCCCCTCTTTTTCCTCTCCTCCTTCTCCTCCGTATCGCCTCCCCTCCCTCTGCCATATCCCCTTTCCCTCCCCACAACACTTGTGTACATATTTATTGCTCTATTTATTTCATTAATGATGTGTATATTACTATATTTCTATTTATTCTGATTGTATTGACACCTGTTTGCTTGTTTTGTTTTGTTGTCTGTCTCCCCCTCCCCCTCTTGTGAACCCAAGGGGGACCGTAGCGACCGTCTCTATATGTTGTTGCTATATGTTGCTGATTTGTACTTCCCAACCACTTAGTATAGTGCTCTGCACACAGTGAGTGCTCAATAAATATGATTGAATGAATGAATGAAAGGCAAGCTGAGAGGTTGAGGAGGGTTAGGATGGAGTAGAGGACACTGGATTTGTCACGAAGGAGATCATTGGTGACCCTTGAGATGCAGTTTCTATGGAGTGAAGGGGACAGAAGCCAGATTGGAGGGGCTCAAGGAGAAAATCAGAGGAGATGAATTTGAGACAGAGGGTGTAGACAACTCGCTCAAGGAGTTTGGAGAGGAATGATAGGAGGGAGATGCGGCATTAATTGGAGGGAACTGTGGGGTCAAGAAAGAGTCTTCTTAAAATAGGGGAGACTTGGGTATGTTTGAAAGCAGTGGGGAAGAAGCTATTGGAGAGTGAACAGTTGAAGATGGCCGTTAGGGAAGAAGGGGCTGGTGGGCGAGAGTTTTGATAAGATGTGAAAGAATGGGGTTGGATGGGCAGGTGGAGGGGTTGGCATTTTAGAGAAGGCAGGAGATCTCTTCTAGAGTTACTGCTGGGAAGGTCGGAAGAGTTGAAGAGGGAGCCAGAAGAGGGAGGGCCTGAGGAGGGGCAGGGACAATTTTAAGGAGCTCATGACTGATAGTATCTGCTGTGTGATGTAGACTATGAGCCCCATGTGGGACAGGGACTGTGTCCAATCTGACTAGATTGTACCTACTTCAGGGCTTAGTACAGTGCCTGGCACATAGTAAATGTTCAACAAGTACCATAAAAAAAAAGAAGGAAAAAGACAAAAGACAATTGAGAGCTTGAAACTCAGGGGAGGCCATAAGGGTGGAGAGAAAGAGGAAGTTCCAGAAAATACTTTAGAGGGTAACTGGCCAGATATAGAGACAGACTGAAGGAGAGATGTAAGGGCAGAGCTAAATTTCAGCTCCCTGCTTGCTGATTTGCCTGGGGAATACCATCAGATCCAAGTGTTTAACTAGTGAATAAATAGACTAATCAATTATATTTATTGAGTTCTTACTGTGTGCAGGGCACTGTATTAAGTGCTTCAGTAAGTACAACAGTGAAGCAATGGACATGACTCCCCTGCTCTCAAATGGCTGACACTCTAATGCAAATGAATCCCCAGGGAAAATTGTCTGACTTCCTGTCATACTGTGAAGTTTCACATATCCCCAGGTTGAGTTACCCACTGGGCTAACTTAGCTGAGGTCCTGTGCCCTCTGTGTTCAGGAGGAGCCACAGAGGCCACCACATCAGCACCTCTGAGGCTTTCTTGTCTGCTGGAGATACCTCTAGACTGTATGCTCATTTTGGGCAGGGAATATGTCTGTTTATTGTTGTATTGTACTCTCTCAAGTTCTTAGTACAGTGCTCCAGTAAGCACTCAATAAATAAAACTCACTTTCCAGTTGCTGAAATGTCTAGGCGGAGACAAGAAGGGGAAGCAGCATGGTAAAGTGGGGAAGCAGCGTGGTATAATAATAAATAAATAATAATGATGGCATTTGTTAAGCGCTTACTATGTGCAAAGCACTGTTCTAAGCACTGGGGGTAATACAAGGTGATCAGGTTGTCCCACGTGGGGCTCACAGTCTTAATCCCCATTTTACAGATGAGGTAACTGAGGCTCCGAGAAGTTAAGTGACTTCCCCAAGGTCACACAACAGACATCTGGTGCAGTCGGAATTCGAACCCATGACCTCTGACTCCAAAGCCCGTCCTCTTTCCGCTGAGCCGTGCTGCTTCTCATATATAGTGGATAGTGGATAGAGTGGATAGTATAGTATAGATAGTAGTGTAGTAGTATAGCATATATATATATATATATATAGTATAGTATAATATAGAATAGTATAGTATAGTAGAGTATAGTTGAGTATAGTATAGATAGTATAGTGGATACAGTACATGCCTGGGAGTCAGGAGGTCATAGGTTCTAATCCTGACTTTGCCACCTGTCTGCTTTATGGACCTGGACAAGTTACTTCACTTCTCTGTGCTTCAGTTGCCTCATCTGCCAAATGGAGATTGAGACTATGAGCCCTACATGGGACAGGGACTGTGTCCAAGTTTATTTGCCTGTATCTACCCCAGTGCTTAGTACAGAGCTTGGCATGTAGTAAGTTCTTAACAAATACCATCATTATTAATATTATTATTAAGGAAAGAAAGAGCATGGGAAGTACTAGGAGCATGAGAAGGCTCAATGGAGGGGCAGAAGCGGAGACTTTGATCTTGTCAGTCCAAAACAACCCAGTAGCCCTGGTCTCTTCAGGATCTCAATCTAGTTCTTCACAGTCTGCAGCTTCGTCCACCTGGGTCCACAACTGGTGGGAGGAAATATGCTGGAACATTTCTGCACCCTCCCAAATGCGGTGCCATAGGGGAAAAGAATGATAGATCTGTGAATCTCCTGGGAGATGGCTTGCCCAAAAATCATAGGACAGATGAAACATGTGGATAATTTGTGGGGAATTTAGGTTCTAGGGTTTCCTGTCATTCCGCTTCCCAACTGCTGTCTCCCCAACTTCCACTGGTTTCCTGACTCTATCTCTTCTTGTGACTGACAGTCTTCCATTTAACTGGGCCCTTCCTTCCCCACTGTCTGACTCTGGGTATTTCCAACCCTGTGGTGTCCACAGGTCTGCCTATCCTGCCTCTCAAGTTCTTTCTTGGCCTTTTCATTTCTCTGAGCTTTCTCTTCTTTACCCAGTTCATTTTGTTCAGTCCTCTGGTTTCTGGCCAAACCTGCTCACTTAAGGTCCTCCCATACCTTCCATTTCCTCCCTCCGTCTCTTTCCTGCTTTCTTACTGTGGAGCTGCTTGAGGTTCCTCCTGCTTGCTCTGGCCTTTCCTACTGTCAGCTGAGGGGATGATCCAGAGAATTCCATGTTATGGGTCCACTTCTCCATCCTTTTCATGGTGCAAGCCCAGGTATCTCTGAAACTGCTTCATGTTTTGGACAATAGAGGTCCCATGCAGTGCTTATTCTTTATTATAGCAATAATAACAAATTGGCAAATCGTTTGAGTCCTTTAATTATGCGTTCATCTGTTAGCTGTGGAAGAGAAAAATCTATAAAAATATCTACTGAACTGAGGATGATGGATTTCCTTACAGCAAAGGGAGGGCTGGGAACTTGTGATTGGAAGCACAAATGGAAAATCCTGTTCATATGGTGTCACTAGGGGAGAAGAGATATGATAAATCATGCATGGGTTCCATTAGTCCCTGGATGATGGCAGAGACGTTTTCAGGTAAACCCTTAAACAAACAAGTGTCTCGAACATAGTTATAAGGAATAACACATTCTCAGCATCGATGGCCTTTGTGCATTGTGTCAGGCAGCTAGCTTTTATTTTGATTTGTGGTATACCACAGTGAACCAGAGAAGGGCAGCACTAACCAACTGTTTTCTAAATTTTAGAAAAAAAAACCTAATTATTTCAAAGCTTAAATTAAACATATGTTTGCACTTCAGTGTATTTGAAGTTAAATTGATTGCATTATTACACCTGCTAAAGAGCTATTTGTAAATCATTTGTTTTACCCTAAAATAGAAATTATAAAATTATACTACACTATCCCCACACATAATTAAATTGATCATTCCTTTTACAGAAAAGGAATTAGACTTTTGTAGTATTACCAGAGACAGATAATTAGGCTTTGAGACTTCATATGTGTAATTCAGGGGGAAAATACTTTTGTTTTATAAATTACTTTTTAGGAAGTCCTCAGATTTACATCACAAGTGGTGACAGAAAACTGCATCTTATGTCAAACTGTTGTATGACGGAACCAATTTTCTCATAGAACAATGTTATAAATGGGGGATTGGACCGAGGTCAAGTACCCTACTTGTACCAAGTGTACCCAGAGCTGTATCCTCAATCTAGTGTAGATTATTAATAAGGCATTGCTATTGAATCAGAAGGGACCCCTCTAGAGTGTAAGCTCATTGTAGGCAGGGAATGTGTCTGTTATATTGCTATTTGTACTCACCCAAGTGCTTAGTACAGTGCCCTGCACACAGTAAGCTCTCTGTAAATAGGATTGATGGATTGATCGATGAGGTAGCTACCTTTTACCTCATTGGAAGTGAGATGGACAGGAATGATTATTCCTTGATTACTGTATAAGCTTCCTCCCTGACCTCCCTGCCTCCTGTCTCTCCCTACTCCTATCCATAATTCATGCTGCTGTCCAGATCATTTTTCTATGAAAACGTTTTTCCATTCCTCAAGAACCTCAATGGTTGCCCATCCACCTCCACATCGAACAGAAGCTCCTTACCATAGACTTTAAAGCACTCAATCACCTTGCCCCATCCTACCTCACCTTGGTGCTCTCCTCCTACAACCCAGCCAGCACACTTCACTTCACCAATCCCAACCTACTCACTGTACCTTAGTCTCATCTATCTCATCTCTGACCTCTTGCCCATATCCAGTCTCTGGCCTGGAATGCCCTCCTTCTTCATATCTGACAGGCTTCATATCTTTCTCCACCTTCAAAGCCTTATTGAAGGACCTCTCTTTCAAGAGGCCCACGTCCAGGCCCATGGTCTGGAATGTGCTGCCTCCACACATCAGCCAAGCTAGCTCTCTTCCTCCCTTCAAAGCCCTACTGAGAGCTCACCTCCTCCAAGAGGCCTTCCCAAACTGAGCCCCCCTTTTCCTCTCCTCCTCCCCATCCCCTGCCCCACCTCCTTCCCCTCCCCACGGCACCTGTATATATGTTTGTACAGATTTATTACTCTATTTATTTTACTTGCACATATTTACTATTCTATTTATTTTGCTAATGTGGTGCATCTATATTTATTTCTATTTGTTCTGATGACTTGACACCTGTCCACATGTTTTGTTTTATTGTCTTTCTCCCCCTTCTAGACTGTGAGCCCGTTGTTGAGTAGGGACCATCTCTATATGTTGCCAACTTGTACTTCCCAAGCGCTTAGTACAGTGCTCTGCACAAAGTAAGTGCTCAATAAATATGATTGAATGAATGAATGAATGAATGAATGAAAAGAGGGCTTCCATGTTGAAGCCCTCATTTCCTCTTCTCCCACTCCCTTCTCTGTTGTTCTGACTTGCTCCCTTTAGTTTCCCTTTCCTCAGATACAGAATACATAATAATAATAATAATAATAATAATAATAATGGTATTTGTTAAGCACTTACTATGTGCAAAGCAGTGTTCTCAGTGCTCTAAACTACATATCTGGAACTTATTTATTTATATTAATGTGATCTCTCCCTCTAAACTATGAGATCGTTGTGGGGCGGGAATGTGTCTTCCAACTCTATTACATCATTGTATTGTACTCTCCCAAGTGCTTAGTGCAGTACTCTGCATATGGTAAGCACTGAATAAATACAATTGATTGGTTGATTGATTCTGTCTGGCAAGTAATCCTCCTCCTTCCATACCCCTGGCCTCTCCTGCTCCCCACTCTGCCCTATTTAAGCTTTCTCTCCCCCCTTTTCCCTGTTTTGTAGCTTTGTAATTCATTTCCTATTTCTCTGCAGCTCTGTATACCTCACCTGATTCCTGAGAACTAGTGTTGAAAAACAAGCCAGTGTTACAAAGTAAAAATTGATGTGCTGTAAAGCTGAAACTGGGGGTAAATTTGGAAATATAGATGCTGTTGGCCATTATCCATAGCATCTTAATAATAATGTTGGCATTTGTTAAGCACTTACTATGTGAAAAGCACTGTTCTAAGTGCTGGAGGGGGGGATACAAAGTGATCAGGTTGCCCCACGTGGGGCTCACAGTCTTAATCCCATTTTACAGATGAGGTAACTGAGGCTCAGAGAAGTTAAGTGACTTGCCCAAGGTCACACAGCAGACATGTGGTGGAGCCGGGATTCGAACCCATGACCTCTGACTCCAAAGCCTGTGCTCTTTCCACTGAGCCACACTGCTTCTCTGATCTTGAATCTAGAACTGCCTGTATTCTCAACCTACCCCTATTAGAAACCGATGTGTGGGTCATTGTAATACACAAATGAAATAGTAATCACCCTCATTTGTGTAGTGATTGATATGTCTCTATCTTCAAGTAGCTATTTCCTCAGACCTCATTTCAATAACTATGCTCACCTCCAAAAATTCAGCAAAACTGAACATAATTCTGCTCCGGTCTGTAATTTCCTGCCATACTGGGTGCTGCAGATATGCTCTCTACTTGATGTGTTCCCTCAATAATATTTATACTTATTGAGCACTTTTCATGTGCAGAGTGCTGTACTAAGTTCTTGGGTGAGTACAGTAGAAATTATTACACATGATCGCTGCCTTCCAGGAGCTTACAATGTTGTTGGGGAGAAAAACACTTAAACTGCAGATAGGAGAACATAATAGAGTATATAAGATATTTAAATAGGAGGAATGGAGGATTGTGAGTGCTTTGGAGACATGGAGGGGTTGAATTTACATTTGTGGGAAATTCTGTTGTGATTATTATGACCAAAATCAATTGGGAGTTTAACCATAGTCAGAAAGTACAATCTGGAGTTTTACTTCCCCTCATAGACCTGAGCTCTTGACAGCATCATTAGTTGGTAAATCCTTGAGGGCAAGAATGCTTTTTACTTCTCTTGTACTCTCCCAAATGCTTACTCTGGGGCTCTGCACACAGTAGATGCTAAATAAATATTATTGATTGATTCCTTAGTTGGTATTTTAATGGTATATATTCACATTGCTTTGTTTTCTTTTTCTAATTTTTGCTACGCACCAGAGCATAAATTACTTTATTCCAGATTCCACTTAGGTTCAAAGCAGAAAGGGACTCCATATCCACAACTGGAGCAAACACAAATCATTGCAATAGCTGTATTATGGCTGAAAGATCCAGAATTGTGAAAGATTAGGGCAAAGGTTCCAAATCTTATTGGCTTAGCTTCAGTCACCTTATCTTGTTCAGCTATCTATTCCATAGCATCGAACCTTTACTTGGTTAATTTGCCGCATCTCAGTTTAAATTTAAAGATGACTATTGTTCAATGTTCATTTGGAAATAAGATCTACATAATATTTTACTTTAGGTCCTTCCTAGGCTTAACTCATGGTTAAGAAACAATTCTGGCAGGGTCAGTCACCTGGCAGTTTAACTCCTGAAATAGTAGTAGTAGTAGTAGTAGTAGTAGTAGCAGTAATAGTAGTAGTAGTAGTAATAGTGTTTATAAAGCATTTACTATGTGCAGTTCATTGTTCTAAGTACTGGGAAAAGTACACAGATGAAAAGTTCGGCAAATTGACCCACAATCTAGAAATGAAGTGGAGAAATTGAAAGCAGACCAAGAAAGAAAAGTAAAACAAATAAAATGAGGAAACAACATGAAATAAGTGCACGAAGAAATACTCAAGGGGTTACAGTTCCATGTTCCATGTTCTGTCTCCCCCTTCTAGACTGTGAGCCCACTGTTGGGTAGGGACCATCTCTATATGTTGCCAACTTGTACTTCCCAAGCGCTTAGTACAGTGCTCTGCACACAGTAAGCGCTCAATAAATGTGATTGAATGAATGAATGTCCTTCACCACTTGGGGAGACCTGATGAGACTCCAATAGAAACAACAACTATTCAATTAATCAGTTGAACCTACAGTTGAACCTAACTAATCAGTTACTTTGTACAAAATACCATATTAAGTATTTGGGAAGTCCTATATAGATATACAGTATAGATGTGACTGCTGCCCAAGAGATATCCCAACACCAACACACTAAAATTACACCAAACTGGCTACCTCTTTGGCCTTAACCTTCTGTGGTGGTCAGAATAGGTTGAAGGGAATGGAGGTTGCAGGATGTGTTCTGGTCAATGAGGCTGGCACTCCAGTAACCTGCTTTTGGCCAACTCTGTTTGAGACTTAATGGGTTTCTCTGTTTAGGTGTGTGTAATAAACTCCTTCTGGGTCACTGAGGAATTTTACACTGTGAGTCGGTATTTATCCTGGCCTTTCATCAGATTTTGCATCTTTTATTGGACTTTTATTGGAATAGCCCTTTTATATGGCTATACCTTTTTCTTTCTTATTTTCATTTAAACTCTGCATTTGAGAGAGCCAGCTGTATATCAGAATTTTTAGGGTGCTTCAACATGCTTCTCAGCATAGGCAACTGCTGTGGTGAAAGGGATTTTTAAGAGGTGCTAGAAAAGTGGAATCCCATTCTTAACGAGATGAATGAAATACATTATCGGTGGACAACAGAGGAAAGTTAATATTGTCTGAGACAGTTACATGGCCTTACTACGCATTCCCCTGCCTTATGGTACCTAGAGCAAAACCTGCCAGGATTCATTCACTAGAAATTATACTTTGGCTGATTCCAGTTATGACCAAACTTTTCTGACAAAACTGGCTTTCTTAATTCTCTACTGCACATGGATCTCCATGAAAAAAATACTCAGCAGTTGGGTAGTTCAAGACATCCCAGAGAGTCCGGCCCCTCCAAACTGTAAACTCATTATAAGCATGGAAGGTGACTGCTAATTCTGTTGTACTGTGTTCTCTCAAGAGCTTAGAACTGTGCTCTGTACATAGTAAGCACTTAATAAATATCACTGATTTATTGATTGATACAACTGCACCAGGGCCCAAGTCCTTTCGATTTCTCAGTTCTCAGACAGGAGAAATGACTGGGGAACCTTCAGTGTTGCCTAAAGTTCTCCAGGAGCCCAATTTTCAGGGATCTAACAGCCTCATCTAAAAAATACTGAGGAATCTGGTATCCGTTTCATCCAAACCCTGGAATAAAATAGCCTGAACAGTAGGGTTGTCACTGAGAGGGGACGTTGGCCCTTTAATCAATCAAGCAGTGGTATCTACCTAGTGCTTATTGGATGCAGAGCGCTGTACTAACCCCTGAAAGAGTACAAGCAGTGTGAGAACCAACGTGGCTCAGTGAAAAGAGTCCGGACTTGGGAGTCAGAGGTCATGGGTTCTAATCCCAGCTCCGCCAATTGTCAGCTGTGTAACTCTGGACAATTCATTTCCCTTCTCAGTGCCTCAGTTACCTCATCTATAAAATGGGGATGAAGACTGTGAGCCCCTTGTGGGAGAATCTGATTCATTCATTCATTCAATCATATTGATTGCTTATTGGGTGCAGAGCTCAAAATAGAGGCCAGGGCAGGTCCTCTTTTAGGGGATGGCAGTGCAGTAGCAGCAAAAGTGAAAATTCATTTTAATGTCCTTCCTTGTCATGACTCCATCTCCATGTTCAGGTGGAAGAAGAGAAGACATAAATAGGAATTTGATTTAAAGGATCATTTTGCTTCCTTGCTCCTGCCCTGCCTGATACACTCTTTCTAAATCAATCAATAAATCATATTTATTGAGTGCCTACTATGTGCAAAACACTATGCAAAATGCTTGAGAGAGTACTACTCCCTTTAGCCCCTTCTTGCAGGGATCAATCTGCCCGAGTTTACCCAAGCCCCATCAGATTTGTGATTTGCGTTTGTCCCACTGGCCCCTAGATGCTTCATTCATTCATTCATTCAATCATATTTATTGAGTGCCTACTGTGTGCAGAGCACTGTACTAAGTGCTTGGGAAGTATAAATCATCAACAGAGATGGTCCCTACCCAACAACAAGCTCACAGTATAGAAAATAAAATTCGTTAAGTGCTTACTATGTGCCACGCACTGCACTAAGCACTAGGGTGGATATAAGCAAATTGGGTTGGACACAGTCCCTGTCCCCTGTGGGGCTCAGAGTCTCGATCCCCATTTTACAGATGAGGTAACTGAAGCTCAGAGAAGTGAAGTGACTCACCTGAAGTCACACAGTTCATTCATTCAATCATATTTATTGAGTGCTTACTGTGTGCAGAGCACTGTACTAAGTGCTTGGGAAGTACAAATCATCAACAGAGATGGTCCCTACCCAACAACGAGCTCACAGTCTAGAAAATAAAATTTGTTAAGCACTTACTGTGTGCCACGCAGTTGATAAGTAGCTGAGTCAGAATTAGAACCCACAACCTCTGACTCCCAAGCCCATGCTCCTTCCACTAAGCCATGCTGCTCCAGCTCCCAGAATGATCAGATCTCAAGTTGTGATGACATCCTGACAAAAAAATAACACCCTCTCCACTCCACCCTCCTAAAGCTCCCTGATGACTCCTGGACAAACACAAAGGTTGCTAGGAAGATCTCAGTAGCAACAGAAGGGTCCCTTCCCGCTGTTGAGTAGGGGTCGTCTCTATATGTTGCCAACTTGTACTTCCCAAGCGCTTAGTATAGTGCTCTGCACACAGTAAGCGCTCAATAAATACGATTGAATGAATGAATGAATGAATGAACTGCACAACCTCTAGGCTGTAAGGCCAAAAACATCTGAATGGCATCTGTACTCCATGAGCAAACAGCTCACCTTCAATCCATCAGTCAGTCAACTTGATTTACTGAGCGCTTGCTGTGGGCAGAGCACTATACTAAGTGCTCACAACCAGCTTTTATCCTAGGTATGAAGTATGAGAGGTATGAGTTTGTGGGAAATGTCCTGTCCCCACGCCAGTGTCCCCAGTTCCCATAAGCAAGGCCTGGTATCAAGCCTTCTCCATTTCTTCTCTTCAAGACCGATTTGTAGGCAGCTTCGAGACCATTGCCCTTGGATGTCCACACTGAAAACCGAAAAGACATGTTAAAGATGTTACAGCAAATTGCATCTGGTGCCTCATTTGTAGCCTAACACTGTGTGACAGTCAACCAATCAATCAGTGGCATTTATTGAGCGCTTACTGGGTGCAGAGCACTGTACCAAGGGCTTGGGAGAGTACAATACAATAGAATTGGCAGAGCTTATACTGTAGTGGGGAATATCATATAATATATGTACATATATGGCTAATAAATGCAACAATTATGAATATGACATCTTGACACCAATCAATCAACCAATCAATGGTATTCAATAAGCACTTACTGTGGGCAGAGCACTGTACTAAGCTACTGAGAAAGTACAATAAAACAGAATTGGTAGATGTGATCCCTGCCCCAAAAGTGCTTACAGCTACAGTGGGAGACAGACATAAAAATAGGGTAAGGATAGAGAAAATTGTAGCGTATAAAAATATTAGAAATAGTCAAACTATTTAAAATTGAATTCACTATACAGGAAATACGTTACTTTGAAATTTTGTGATTAGAGAACACCACAACTTTGAATATTTTTTCTTTTACTAGATATAAACATTTTTATTCAAGAGCATCTTCCAATGAGTCCTCTCATTCGGAATAAAAATCCTAATATTAGCTGACCTGTTGTTGAAGAAATCATGGCAGGCAATTAAAGTCTTTTTAATAATAATAATAATGATAATAATAATAATGGCATTTGTTAAGTGCTTACTATGTGGAAAGCACTGTTCTAAGCGCTGGGGAGGATACAAGGTGATTAGTGCTTAGTACAGTGCTCTGCACACAGTAAACGCTCAATAAATACTATTGAATGAATGAATGAATGAATGAATTAGGTTGTCCCTACTGATAGCTCACCTCCTCCAGGAGGCCTTCCCAGACTGAGCCCCCTCCGTCCTCTCCCCCTCCTCCACCTCCCCATCCCCCCTGCCTTACCTCCTTCCCCTCCCCACAGCACCTGTTTATATGTATATATGTTTGTACGTATTTATTACTCTATTTATTTATTTTATTCATACATATTTATTCTATTAATTTTATTTTGTTAATATATTTTGTTTTGTTGTCTGTCTCCCCCTTCTAGGCTGTGAGCCTGCTGTTCAGTAGGGACCGTCTCTATATGTTGCCAACTTGGACTTCCCAAGCACTTAGTACAGTGCTCTGCACACAGTAAGTGCTCAATAAATACGATTGAATGAATGAATGAATGAATGAATGTCCCACATGGGGCTCAGAGTCTTAATCCCCATTTTACAAATGAGGTAACTGAGGCACAGAGAAGTGAAGTGACTTGCCCAAAGTAACACAGCTGACAATTGGCAGAGCCAGGATTTGAACGCATGACCGCTGACTCCCAAGCCCGTGCTCTTTCCACTGAGCCCCTCTGCTTCTCATAATTCTTCTAATAATTCTTCCAAAGGCTATAAACTCCAGCCAGAAATTCCAAGGAGTGTGAAACAACAAAGGAACTGCATGAAAATGGATTGGTTGTGCTGACGGTATTCTAGTTTTAACCTTTACAATTGGTTTATATTAACAACCCCAGATCCATGTACAATATGCTGATAATCTTTCTTGGAAAGACTAAATAAAGATTTTCAGAATATATTGGAGGGAAGAATCCTGATCTTGGGAAAGAACAGACTAAATGAAACTAAGGAAAAAGCCTCAGGCTTGGTAGTCAGAGGACCTGGATTCTAATCCTGGCTCTGTCACTTGTCTGCTGAGTGAACTTAGGCAAGTCACTTCACTTCTCTGTGCCTCAGTCACCTCATCTGTAAAATGGAGATTAAGACTGTGAGCCCCATGTGGGACAACGACTGTGTCCAACCTGACTACCTTTAGCACTTAGTACAGTGAATGGCATGTAGTAAGTGCTTAGCAAATACCATTTGAAAAAAAAAGGAAATGAGGGTTTAGTCAGGGAAGGTCTCTTAGGAATGTGCCTTCACTAAGGCTTTGCAGGAGGAGAAAGTGTTTGTCGAGTATTAAGAGGGAAAGTATTCCAGGCCAGAGGCAGGAAAGCTATTGTATTTGTTCTCTACTGAGTTTTGTCCTCAAAATTTTTCCAAAATAACTCCTGCTGTATTACTGTCCTTAATTGCAACAATCTCAGAACCTATCAATCAATCAGTGGTATTTATTGAGCACTTATCGTATGCAGAGCACTGTACTAAGCTTTTGGGAAAGTACAATTGTTAGACATGACTAGACTAGACTAGACATGTTAGACTAGACAGTTGTTAGACATGCTTCCTGCCCGTAAGAAGCTAGTGGTCAACGGGGGGGAGAAAGCCATTAAAATAGGGTAGGGAGAGGGGAAATAGTAGAGTACAAGAATATTTACTTAAGTGCTGTGGGGCTGGAGTGAGTATCAATGTCCTTAGAGGTACTTACATACCTAATGTGAATACAAAGAACCCTTAAGCTACATAAGAAGCTTGCAAGAAAAAGACAATAGCTTTGTGAATAACCCCTCTAGACTGTAAGCTCATTGTGGGAGGGAATGTGTCTGCTTATTGTTGTATTGTACTCTCCCAAGCACTTTGTACAATGCTCTGCACACAGTGAGCGCTCAGTAAATATGATTGCCTGTAACTCATTTGATCCACAGAACACACAGCCATAACAATCTCCTTCCTTGACAAAATAGACTGTCAATATATGCACACGAATCGCACAATATTTGATGTGGTGATATACCAACATCTTAATGACGATGCTTTTGAAATCCTACCTTCTCCCAGAAGTTTTCTTGGATTAATTTTTCCAGGTTGAAACTAGAATATCTGGAGTTAGGCAATGAAATCTGCTGTACACAAATGAGAAGCAGCCTGACATAGTGGAAAGAACACAGGCTTGGAAGTCAGAGGATCATCATCATCATCATCATCATCAATCGTATTTATTGAGCGCTTACTATGTGCAGAGCACTGTACTAAGTGCTTGGGAAGTACAAATTGGCAACATATAGAGACAGTCCCTACCCAACAGTGGGCTCTGACTCCACCACTTGTCTACTGTGTGACCTTGGGCAAAGCACTGAAGTTCTTAGTGCCTCAGTTCTCTCATATGTTAAATGGGAATTTAAATCCTACTTTCATTCAATTGTATTTATTGAGCGCTTACTGTGTGCAGAGCACTGTACTAAGCTCTTGGGAAGTACAAGCTGGCAACATATAGAGACGGTCCCTACCCAACAATGGGCTCACACTCACTTTGACTGTGAACCCCATGTGGGATAGAGACTGGATCCTACATGATTATCTTGTATGCACCCCATAATAATAATAATGATGATAATGGCATTTATTAAGCACTTACTATGTGCAAAGCACTGTTCTAAGCTCTGGGGAGGTTACAAGGTGATCAGGTTGTCCCACGGGGGGCTCACAGACTTCATCCCCATTTTACAGATGAGGTAACTGAGGCACAGAGAAGTTAAGTGACTTCCCCAAGGTCCCACAGCTGACAAGTGGCAAAGCTGAGATTTGAACCCATGACCTCTGACTCCAAAGCCCGTGCTCTTTCCACTGAGCCATGCTGCTTCTCAGCTTCCCAGCACTTAGTATAGTACTTGGCACATAATTATCGCTCAACAAATACCAAAATTATTATTATTGCAGGGAATGGCTGTTCTGAGAGCAGAGACAGATGATGACTCTGTGCTTTATCCTGACTTTCTTGTCAAAAATAAACTTTTGAATTATTTATATCAGTTAGAGTCCATCTATGATAAAAATAGGGACTAATATAAGAGATTTTTGGCTTGTTGCAATGCTCAAGCTGTTTGGTCTCCCCACCTTTGGTTTGGAGAATAAAACACTTGAAAGAAGTTCATTTTTCTCCTCCTTTACCTAGCTATACCAAAGTATAGAAAGCCAGTGGTATCTACAGAAGTGCAAATTTTGTGTTTTGTAGTAGTCTTTGTAGCCTTCTTTAGCAAATCTGTATATCATATTTGTCAACAACTGACTTGATCTCTTTTCTGAGCAGCAAGGTACTCTATGGTGAAATGCAGTACGCCATTCTAACGTTTCATTTTGTGATTAGGCCCACAAAGATGCAAACAAGGCAAATGGTATTTGATATCTATTTTTTTCATATGCTATGGTTCAAAGCAGGTGAAAGAGAATTGTGCTCATTCAGCTCAGCCCAGTGGTCTAAAAGTGTTTCTCAGCATGAAATACATTTAAACTAAAGTCACTAAAAACATAGTTTTCTAGTACATTTCACAGTTTCTTCAAGAGTTGTGCTGATAGGGTGAGAAAATGCACCAAAATGTCATTTTGTCATTGGAATATTTTGATCATTAGGTTATCAGGAGACATAATAAGTAATGTGTAGCTGAAGCTGGAGATTCTAACAAACTAATCAAATATATTAGTAATCAGAAGGTGCAAATCACACTAACGTAGCTTCTAACCAAGGCTGTAAACACTGTCAAACAAAATAAATTTTGACAATATAATATGCTAAATCAATGCACAAAGTGGTTTAGCGTGAAGTTTCAAATAAACAATTTTACTTCTTTCTGTCACTCAATGTGCCTTGAAATATAATAGTAATGTGGCATGAAAAACAAATAAAGGAACAATATGACGCTGGTCTGAAATGAAAGCACAGCATTTCTTCAGGTCCCAATCCATTCATTGGTTTATGAGTTCAGTGTTCTCAGGATGATATAGATTATTTTGTTTAAGGAAATTCTGCCAGTGCAAATCAAAGAGGAGAGTTATTTTAGGATTTGTATATATGACTTTGAAAAACGTTGAAAAATTCTCTAACCATCTTGCAAATTAGGAGAAAACTGAGTAAGATTAGAGAATCCAAGTTATTTTTAAAATAATTTCTAGGCTCCAGCCCATTTTCTTGGTTCTAAATGTTTACATGGACTCAGTCACATGGAGGAGGCCGAGCAGGAAAGCAGAGACAGTAGGAAGAGGGAGTGCCCCTTCTCCTTCGGATCAATCAATTAATTGTATTTGTCATTATTATACCAAGTGCCGTCAAGTCTTTCCGATTCATTGTGACTCCATGGATATTTTTTCTCCAGACCGTCCCGTCTTCTGCTATAATCTGTACCCTAACAGTTCTTCCATTATTGTTGTTATGATCTCTATCCATCTAGCTGATGGTCTGGGTTTTTCACATTTTCCCATGGACTTTTCCTAGCATTAGTGTCTTCTGCAGAGAATTAGTCCTCCTGATTATATATCCAAAATATGTTAATCTAAATCGAGTCATTTTCATTCATTCATTCAATCATATTTATTGAACGCTTACTGTGTGCAGAGCACTGTACTAAGCGCTTGGGAAGTACAAGTTGGCAACATATTGGTTGGCAAGTTGGCAACAAGTTGGCAACGGTCCCTACCCAACAGAGGGCTCACAGTCTAGAAGGGGGAGACAGACAACAAAACAAAACATGTAGAAAAGTGTCAAAATCATCAGAACAAATAGAATTAAAGCTAGATGCACATCATTAACAAAATAAATAGAATAGTAAATATGTACAAGTAAAATAAATAGAGTAATAAATCTGTACAAACATACATACAGGTGCTGTGGGGAGGGGAAGGAGGTAAGGGAAGGAGGTAAGGCGGGGGGATGGGGAGGGGGAGGAGGGGGAGAGGAAGGAGGGGGCTCAGTCTGGGAAGGCCTCCTGGAGGAGGTGAACTCTCAGTAGGGCTTTGAAGGGAGGAAGAGAGTTAGCTTGGCGGATGTGTGGAGGGAGGGCATTACAGACCGAGGGGGGACATGAGGCACAGTGAGGAGGTTAGCGGTAGAGGAGCGGAGGGTTCAGGCTGGGCTGTAGAAGGAGAAGGGAGGTGCGGTAGGAGGGGGTGAGGTGATGGAGAGCCTTGAAGCCGAGAGTGAGGAGTTTTTGCCTGATGTGTAGGTTGATTTGTAGCCACTGGAGATTTGGCCTTCCAAAGACCACTGAGTGTCTACCTATTAATGTACTATCCCAAGTGCTTAATACAGTGTTCCCCAAAGAGTAAATGCTTGATTAATACTACTGATTGATTATAATCAATACCCTGCCTAATTTTAATATTCTGTGTGTCACCGTGATGGGAGGACTGTAATGTGATTCCCTGAGGGCAAGGAATTGGCGGGTGGGCACTGAGGAGTAATCCATTAACATCACCTTCACAGCTTTGGGGGTAAGGTGGAAAAACATGGTTAATGCACCCAGCTCATTTCTACAGATCCTGATTTGCATTTTGAAATGAACTTTTTCAAAACCTTTGTGAATACACTTATTTGGGCAAAGCCACGATTCTAACTTTAGGCAAATCTGTTGGGACAACAAAACCATTTCAGCCTGATGTTCATGTGGGGCACTATCATTTACAAAACACTCTCTTAACCACACCTAGATTTTTGGTTTCATCTGGCAACACAAACTACACAGAGTCATAAGTGGCTCCTTCTTCATTCATTTCCCCTTCTCCCTATCGCACCTGCAGCAGGATCAGTGTTGGAGTTGAAACTTTTCTCATGTCATTTTGTAGGCTGCAAACTAGAAATAGCTTCTGTTCTTCTAGCAGAGGACTTTTGACTGTTTTCCACTGAAAATTTTAAGCAGTGGTATTTACACAATACGGCATTTTTAGCATCTGTATTATTTGCAGCTTTACAGTCTTTGAAGTGAGGGTATTCTAAGACCAACTCTTGTATTTTGTTGCTCAATAGTAAAATGTGTAAGTTTTATTTATCATTAAAAAAACCTACAAATCACTTCATGCATTACCAGCTCTGAAAGGTAGGTAGGCTTTATCAGAAACTCAGCATTGTTGGAGTGATTCCTAAGAGGCCCTCGCTGGAACATTTTACTATAAGCTCTTCTAATTGCAATTTTCCAAACACCTACTGCAGTGCTCTGCACACAGTTTTTGCCCAATAGAGACAGGATGGTGATGGTTGGGATAGTGAGGCTGCTGAAGCTGAATACAGACCAGTAAGAGGGCTGAAGGCTCTGCCCTTCACAGTTCCATCATCCAAAGTATTTCCGTTCTTGATGTGTTTCCACAGCACAACCTAGAAAGAGAGCTGGGGAACAGAGAGAGAAGAGAAAAGGAGAAGATGGGAAAGGGCTTCCTGAGATGGAAGAAGATGGGGAATGGAGAGCAGTGATGAGCAGCAGCAAGCAACAGAAGTAATAATAATAATAATGGCATTTATTAAGCACTTACTGTGTGCAAAGCACTGTTCTAAGTGCTGGGGAGGTTACAAGGTGATCAGGTTGTCCCTCGTGGGGCTCACAGTCTTACTTCCCATTTTACAGATGAGGTAACTGAGGCACAGAGAAATTAAGTGATTTGCACAAAGTCACACAGCTGACAATTGGCAGAGCCAGGATTTGAACCCATGATCTCTGACTCCAAAGCCCAGGCTCTTTCCACTGAGCCACGCTGCTTTTCAAGCAGACATATATGTGTATATATATGTGTGTGTATATACATATATATATATATATTCACATAAATCTACATATATACATATATTCCTCCTCCCCCACCCATCCCCTTACAGTAGGGGTTCCTCAAGTGCAGTTCTTGGTCTCCTTCTGTTCTCTATCTATACTCACTCCCTTGGTGAACTCACTCACTCCCACAGTTTCAACTATCATCTCTGCGCTGATGACACCCAAATCTACATCTCCTTCCCTGCTCTCTCTCCCTCCCTCCAGGCTCGTATCTCCTTCTGCCTTCTTGACATCTCCATCTGGATGCCTGCCCACCATCTAAAACTCAACATGTCCAAGACTGAGCTCCTTATCTTCCCTCCCAAATCCTGTCCTGTCCCTACAGTCCTTTCCCATCACTGTAGACAGCACTACCATCCTTCCCATCTCACAAGTCCACAACCTTGGTGTCCTCCTTGACTCTGCTCTCTCATTCACCCCACACTTCCAATCCGTCATCAAAACCTGCCAGTCTCACCTCCACAACATCGCCAAGATCCGCCCTTTCTTCTCCATCCAAACCGTTACCTTGCTGGTTCAATCTCTCATCCTTTCCCGACTGGATTACTGCATCAGCCTCCTCTGTGATCTCCCATCCTTCTGCCTCTCCCCGCTTCAGTCTATACTTCACTCTGCTGCCCAGATGATCTTTGTACAGAAACACTCTGGGCATGTCACTACCCTCCTCAAAAATCTCCAGTGGTTGCCTGTCAACCTACGAATCAAGCAAAAACTCTTCACTCTTGGCTTCAAGGCTGTCCATCACCTCGCCCCCTCTTACCTCACCCCCCTTCTCTCCTTCTACAGACCAGCCCACATCCTCCGCTCCTCTGCTGCTAACCTCCTCATTGTGCCTTGTTCTCACCTATCCCACTGCTGATCCCTGGCCCACGTCCATTCCCTGGCCTGGAATGCCCTCCCTCTAAACATCTGCCAAACTAGCTTTCTCTCTCCCTTCAAAGCCCTACTGAGAGCACACCTCCTCCAGGAGGCCTGCCCAGACTAAGCCCCCTTTTTCCTCTCCTCCTCCCCATCCCCCCACCCTACCTCCTTCCCCTCCCCACAGCATTTGTATATATTTGTACATATTGATTACTCTATTTTACTTGTACATATTTACTACTCTATTTATTTTATTAATGATGTGCTTATAGCTATAATTCTATTTATTCTGATAGTTTTCACCCCGTCTACATGTTTTGTTTTGTTGTCTGTCTCCCCTTTCTAGATTGTGAGCCCGATGTTGGGTGGGGACCGTCTCTATATGTTTCCGACTTGTGCTTCCCAAGCACTTAGTACAGTGCTCTGCACACAGTAAGCCCTTAATAAATGTGATTGAATGAATGAATGCATATATTTGGTATTTGTTAAGTGCTTACTATGTGCCAGACACTCTACTAACTGCTAGGGCAGATACAAGGTAGTCAGGTTGAACACAGTCTCTGTCTCATATGGCATTCACAGTTTTAATCCCCATTTTACAGATGAGGTAACTGAGGCACAATGAAGTTAAAGGACTTGGCCAAAGTCACGTAGCAGAGACGTGGCAGAACTGTGCTTAGAACTCAGGTCCTTCTGACTCCTAAACCCATGCTCTATCCCTTAGGCCATGATGCTTACCAAATTGTGATAAACGTCACAATCTAGGTTTATGTGTTAAACTCAGAATTTATAAAAGGAATTGGGGTAAAATCAGGAAAAATCCACAAAATCCATTATGATGCTATGTTGATGCTTTTATTAGCTCTCCTCCTTTTGGAGTTTAAATAAGGCAGGATCTCCCAATTCCTAGGAACCTGTAAACAAAATGTATTTATTTCCCTGTAACAAAGTAGAAGGGAATGCACTATGGTATCTCATATTCCCCTTTGCTAATTTTGTTTTTCAGTAGATTTTCACATGAATGACATGCTCTCATTTTTCCTTAAATGAGATTTATTTATCCTTAAATCATCCCAGTGATGTAGGGGAGGGAGAAGCAGCCTGGCATAGTGGATAGAGCATGGACCTGGGATTCAGAAAGTCATGGGTTCTTATCCCAGCTCGGCTGCTTGTCTGCTGTGTGACCTTGGGCAAATCACTTCACTTGCCTGGGCCTCAGTTACCTGATCTGTACAATGGGGATTGAGACTGTGAGCCCCACGTGGGACAGGTACCATGTCCAACCCTATTTGCTTGTACCCGCCCCAGTGCTTAGTATACTTCCTGGCATATAGTAAGTGCTTAAAATACCACAATTATTATTATTATTATTATTATTATCATTATTATTATTATGCCCATTCAAATGAGAAACAATTGCAGATAACTGATTTGTCTAAGGTCACATAGCCTGGTGGCATATCTGGTTCTGAGTGAAGGAGAAGGAAGAGGGAATGGAAAAGAAGGAAAGGGAAGAAGAACAAGGGGAGAAGGAAGTGGAGGGAAAGAATAGGAAATTAAAAAGGAAAAGGAGCAAGAAAAGGAAGAGGAAAAGGAGAAGGAAAGGAAATCCAGAATCTTTTTTTAAAATTTACTATTCAAATTCTGCTCCTGAAACTTCTGCCTCCCCTCCCTTCTCAAATACATTTATGGTCCTTTAATTTTCTCACTTAGCTATTTTATGTCTCTCTTCACAGCATAATGATTTTAAAAACAAGTCTGTGGATATAAAATCAACACATCTTCACCTTCTAGCAACAGCAATAACAGTTTGAATTTTAATGGTCGCATCTACTGCACTTGAGGCGGACCAGAGCTTCAGAGCTTCTGTTCTGGGACAACTTCAATTTCCGGAACTTCAGGTTGGGATTTGCATTTCTCGATGTTTCCTGGCAACAGAGGACTTTATTTAATGCCCTTTGTTCAAGAATCCCAGAGGGGTATCTATCAGAGAATCAAAGACCTGACAGAAAAGCAGCTTGACCTAGAAGATAAAACACAGGCCTAGGAGTCAAAGGACTGGATTTTAATATGAGCTCAACCGCTTGCCTGGTGTCTGACCTTGGGAAAGCCACATAACTTTTCCGTGCCTCAGTTTCCTTGCCTGTAAAATAGATATTCAATATCCATTCTTCTTCCAATTTGAACTGTGAGCCCCATAGAGATCAGGGATTGTGTCCAATATGATTATCTTGTACCTAATACAGTGCTTAATATAGTTATTGATACGTAAGTGCTTAACAAACACCACATTTGTTGTTGACGTTATTATGAAAGGGTAACTGGTCTGTCCCTTCTCCTTGGTCCCTTATTTTCCTCTCCACCAAATCTCCTTTTGACCCACTAGAATCAGGACATGTTTCCCCACTCCTCAAAAAATTCCAGTGGTTGCCCATCATCCTCCACATCAAATAAAAACTCCTCACCACTGGCTTTAAAGCACTCAATCACCTTGTCCTCTCCTACCTCACCTGCTACTCTCCTACTACAATCCAGCCTGCATACTTCGCTCCTCTAATGCTAACTTTCTCAATGTACCTCCATCTCCCAGCCGACACCTAGCATACATCCTGCCTCTGGCCTGGCGTGCCCTCCCTCCTCCTATCCAACAGACAATGACTCCCTCCCCCTTCAAAGTCTTACTGAAGGCACATATCCTCCAAGAGGAGACTAAGCCCTCCTTTCCTTTTCATTCATTCATTCATTCAATCGTATTTATTGAGCTCTTACTGTGTGCAGAGCACTGTACTAAGTGCTTGGGACGTACAAGTCAGCAACATATAGAGACGGTCCCAACCCAACAGCGGGCTCACAGTCTAGAAGGGGAGACAGACAACAAAATGCAACATTCACTGGCTCTTTCATTTCATTCATTCAATTGTATTTATTGAGTGCTTACTGTGTGCAGAGCACCGTACTAAGCGCTTGGGAAGTACAAGTCGGCAACATATAGTGACGGTCCCTACCCAGCAACGGGCTCACAGGCTAGAAGGGGAGACAGATAACATAACATAACATACACTGGCTCTTGAAGTAAGCACCCAGATTCTTCTGCGATATTTCATTCTTGTCACTGACAGAGTCCATAAGTGTGAGGAAAGAGCTTTTTTTGTGGATAGTCCATTACCTCACGTCTTGTTTGTAAAATCTCAACCTCATAATATGGACTCTGCACAGCTTCATAGTAAGCGCTTAATAGATGCTATCATTATTATTATCACCTAGGTGAGCCCGCTGTTGGGTAGGGACCGTCTCTATATGTTTCCTCTTTTCTCACCCCCTTCTGTGTTGACTTACTCCCTTCGTTCAATCATTCAGTTGTATTTATTGAGCGCTTACTGTGTGCAGAGCACTGGTCATCCCCACACCCAGCCCTGCAGCACTTATGCACATATCTGTCATTTATTTATGTCTGTCTCCCCCTCTAGACTGTAGCTGAGTTGTGGGCAGAGAATCTGTCTATTGTTATGTTGTACTCTCTTAAGCTCTTCGTAGTGTGCTCTGCACATAGTAAGTGCTCAGTAAATATGATTGAATGGATGAATGAATGAATTTCAACTCCACTCCACTGAGACTGTAATTTCTCATCTTCTATTGTCTCTAAAATACCTTAATTAAATGTCTCCCCAGCACCTCAAATTTAACATCTAAAATGGAATTACTCGTCTTCTTCTCCTTCTATTCCTTCCCTAATTTTCCTATTTGTCAATCAGACCACCATCCTGCTGTCCCAGAAATCTGCAATCTGAGTATCATTCTTGACCCTTCAATGTCCTTCAAATCCCACATGCAAGCTACTGACAAATCTTGATGGTTCCTCCTACACAATATCTCCCAGATCCACCCCAGTGCTTTGCACATAGTAAGCGCTTAACAAATACCATTATTATTATCATTATTACAAACAGTGGCCATTCTGATACAAGGTCTTGTAGACTATTATATCAGCTTTCTCACTGGTCTCGCTACCTCCAGCCACTATACTAGGTACACATCGCTCCACTTCTTGGAACCTTCCACTGCTTTCTATGTTAATCAATCAATCCATTGTATTTATTGAGTGCTTACAGTAATAATAATAATAATAATATTTGTGGTATTTGTTAAGTGCTTATTATGTGCCATGCACTGTACTGAACGCTGGGGTGGACACAAGCAAATCAAGATGGACACAGTCCCTGTCCCATTTTGGGCTCATAGTCTCAATCCCGATTTTACAGATGAGATAACTGAGGCCCAGAGAAGTGATGCGACTTGCCCAAGGTCATATAGCAGACAAGTGCAGAAGTGCACAGCAGAAGTAGTATGACATAGTGGATAGACCACGGGCCTGGGAGTAAGAAGGTTGTGGGTTCTAATCCCTGCTCCATCACTTGTCTACTCTGTGACCATGGGCAAATCACTTCACTTCTCTGTGCCTCAGTTACTTCATCTGTAAAATGGGGATTGAGACTGTGAGCCCCATATGAGACAGAGATTGTGTCCACCTTGATTTGCTTGTATACACTCCAGTGCTTAGTACAGGGCCTGACACAAAGTAGTCACTTAACAAATACCATCATCATTATTATTATTAAATGGCAGAGCTGGGATTAGAACCCATGACCTTTTGACTCCGAGGCCCATGCTCTAACCACTACTCCATACTGCTATCCTGCTATGCAACTGTATGTGCAGAGCACTGTAAACATCAAAAAATATTTCTCATAATTGGCTTCATGGCTTTTCACCATTTTGCCCTATTTAAATATTACCTCTCTTTACCCTCCTACTCCCCAACCTAATCTCTTTGTACTTTCCAAGCTTACCTTCCAGCTGTACCTCACTCTGCATGTTCCCACCTCCAACCCCTTTCTCAAGCTGTTCCCCCACTTTGTAACATCCTCCCTCTCCAAATCTGACAGACCCACTATTCTCCCATATTTGAAGCCCTCCTGAAATCCCACCCCCTCCAACTAGTCTTTCCCTGATGAAAGTCCAGTCTTCCAAGTGATATAAACCCTCAGCCATCCCTAGTACTTATTTATGCTCATCCTTAGCCCTTATGCACATACCTTTATTCTACTTTTTATTTGGATTACTCTTTCTAAATACTATTGTGTCATCTTCGCCATTCGAGCGTAATTTTCATGTGAACAAGGAACGCTTCACTTTGTTATGAGAAGCAGCATGGCTTAGTGGAAAAAGCACAGGCTTGGGAGACAGGACCTGGATTTAAATCCTGGCTCTGCCACTCGTCTGCTGTGTGACTTTGGGCAAGCCACTTAACTTCTCTGTGCCTCAGTTACCTCATCTGGAAAACGGGGATTATGACTGTGAGCCCCAAGTGGGACAACCTGATTACCTTACTATCTACCGCAGTGCTTAGAACAGCAAGAACAGTGCTTGGCATATAGTAAGTGCTTAACAGATACAATTGTTATTATTAATATCATCGTTCTGTACATTCCAAATGCTTATTGCAATTCATTTCCCCCAGTTGGAACTCAATACATGCTGTTAGTATTACTACTACTATTATTACTACCATTACTACTACTGTTATTACGACTATTACTATTGCAGAAAAACAAATTCCTATATAGGAAAAGAGCCCCAAATAATCTTGTAGACCTAGTACTGCTCTGCCTCCACCCCTGCCTTATCTTGATTCCTACCCGAATCCTCTTGCATTTCCCCTTTCACATGATAGGGAGGGACCAATCGAGGCAGAGAGGGCTGGCATCTCTCCTGTCCTCAGAGGGCAATGCTCTGTGAGTTCTGACTCTGCCCATGTAGAAGACTTGAAGGATTCTGGAGGTGCTTTGGCTTGCTGAGAACACTCACAGGCACAATGATTAGGAGAAGCTTCAACCTGTCGATGTAAAAATATACGACAAGAACCCAGAGTGGAAAAGGGACACGATTTTCTCTTCTCTATGCCCCAGGACACACTGTGAGGTTTCTGCCTGATGCCAGGGGAAGAATTGAATCTCAGATTCTGAAATAGAATCAACAAGTTAACCTGGATCCCTTGCTCTCAGAGCTCCTGGCCAAATTACGCTGCTACTTCACTGCTCGTTGATTGCAAATTCATCACAAGCATTACTAGAGCTCTAATGAAATATTTATAAATATGCAGGAGTTTATTTTCAATATAGTTACTAAACTATATATATCAGGGTACATTGAAACCATCAATTTACCAAGACTATGAAAGTATAGGCTTAATCCTGCTCTCGTGCCTGAACACAGATTCAAATCCTATGTTACAGAAGACCAACATATTTTATGTTTCTTAATTATCTTTAATGCTTCCAAACACATTACTGCTCAAAAGGCTCGATTTATTATATGCCAATGAAAGAACAAGAGAACCTCAAAGAAAACTGTTCCTTCAAATGAAAGAGTACCTCATTCTCTCTTGCTATCAGGGTATAAAACATTAATGCATACAGTGTTTCTGCTCCCCTCAGTCTTATTCAAAGCCACTTAATGTTTGTTCCAGACAGTTAAGAATGATAACAGAATTTGAACAAAGCTTGGACAGGATCCTAAGGTCAACAGGGTTGACTTCAGAGAGTAAGCAAGTGAGGCCCTGAGGTGTTCATGACACAGGTGTGGTTTTGCTAATCTACAAATGATTGGTCTACTGGTAGTCCTCAGGAGGCCTTTCTTTATCACACTCAACCAATTGAAAGGATTGATTTATGACCTTCTCACACCTTCACCTCCTCCACTGCCCCTTGTCTTGCCTTCTGCTTTTAGTATTTCCATTCCACAGTGACCCAGCTGAAACTACTCATCAGGATTCCTCGTCAGAGCCGTTAATTTCCAAACAAACGTTGCTGTCTGCTCAGAGAAATCCTGGTGTCTAGTTCATTCAATCGTTTTTATTGAGTGCTTACTGTGTGCAGAGCACTGTACTAGTTGTGGCTGAGTCACTCAAGTCACTCATTTCTGAAGGCAGGGCTGGATAAGACTGTGAGCCCGTTGTTGGGTAGGGACTGTATCTATATGCTGCTCACTTGTACTTCCCAAGCACTTAGTACAGTGCTCTGCACACAGTAAGTGCTCAATAAATACGATTGAATGAATGAATGAATGAATGAATAAGAGAGGAAGAATGATGGATCAGGCAGAATTCTAATCTCCATTCCTAATCCCTGTGCATTTTATGTGGGGTTTTTTTGGGGGTGGGGGGTGGTGGTAAGGGGAGGTAGGAGAGGGAGGGAAGAGACACAAAGGATTTACTGCACCACACAGTCTCTTTATCTGGGATCAAACTTTTTCTTTCCCCACCTCACCTTTATTGGGTTCCTGGAAGGATTATTGTTTTAATGATCCCACTATTCCCCCTCTAGACTGTAAACTGATAGTGGGCAGGAAATGTATCTGTCATTTTGTTGTGCTGTAATCTCCCAGGCACTTAGTACAGTGTCCTGCTAACAGTTAGTACTCAATATTAGTGACTAATTGATAGTTGGCAAAGTCCTCCAGGATAATTCAGGCAACAGGGCTGGGGATGGGGATGGATACTGATTTTAATTTTTCAAAAACATTCTCTCTATCTCTCTGTCTTTGTATCCTGCTATGATCTCACTATTACCTGGGAATGGAGAAGACAAAGAAAGAGATAGAGGAAGAGACACAGTAACAGAGAGAGAGATTTCTGCACTTTACATTTTACGGTTTACATTTGACCTTGATGGTAATAAATCCCTTCAGAATTTTTGTGAGAAAAAAAAAGGAAAGAGTTGATGGTGTTCTATAGCAAATAAAAATCGCTGGCCTTGGAATGGAATGTTTGGCTGCCTGAAATGTCTTCCCAACGGCTGCAAGGTGTCTCCACCCTTCTGTCTCTTCTCCTCGAGATGTCTGACAAGTAGCAATTTTCAAAAAATGGCCATGGCAGATTCTGTTTCTGTTGATGAATCAGTTGATTCCTCCCTTATCCAGACTTGCTGTCAGAAAAAAGTGACTTTGGTCCTGTGGGTGCAAGTCTCTAGGTGCCGTGCTCTATTTGTACTGAGTGCTTGGGAAGTACAAAATAAAGAATGACATGCTCCCTGACCACAAGAAACTTACTATCTAACAAGGAAACCTAACATAAAATATTATTATTGACATTAATAGTAATAGTAGTATTTGTTAAGTACTTAGTAGGTGCCAAGCACTGTACTAAACACTGGAGTATATGTAAGATAATCAAGTTGGATACAGTCCTTGTCCCATATGGGGCTCACAGTCTAAAAAGGAGGGAGAACAGGGATCATATCTCCATCGTACAGATGAGGAAACTAAGGCACAGAGATGTTAAATGACTTGCCCAAGGTCACACAGCAAGCAAATGGCAGGCCCAGGATTAGAAGCCAAGTCCTCTGACTCCCATTCCCAACCTCTTTCCATTTACAACTTGAATGATCAAAATAAATGAATACACACAATTATATGTGAGTGTTGAAGAGGATGTAAATAAGTTCATAAATCATAGAATTGGTTGAAATTGCTTGAGTTGGCTGATGAGATGGGGCATGTTCTATGGGGACTGGGTGGGACTCTTTCTGTTTGTCCAATCTCCTCGCACCATCTCTGTGACTTTCTGTTTCAGCTTTTCATCAAGCTGACAGCCAGATATTTCTTCCCTATACCCAATCAGAATCTTTTCCATTACCCATTTGTCTTTATGGATGTGGAGAACAATTCTCCATTAAACACATTCATATGATTGAAGGCACTTAATAGGTTACCTTAGCCTCCTCTACAGACCAAACAGCTCTTTTTCTCTTACTCCCCACCGGCCCCGTTTTCCTGTTCTCCATCTCTTAAATCATGCTGGTTCCTCCTCTTTGAAACCATAACCAGAAAATTGCTCTTTCATGAAACACGAAAACATGCATACCCCTTGTAAAACACTAGGTGAGATCAGTGGAGTTTTAAATCTTTCCAAGTAGCTATTACAATGATTACAACCCACATTCTGAACTCCAAAATCCAAAACGTGCTCTGCAAAATGTGAGCAGACATTTAAACTGAAGTGAGATTCAGCATGAAGTCCGGATATCCATTAAAGTCTTCAGAGGATATAAAAAATCAGTAAGGAATATTAAAATATGTTTCCAGCTGGTAGAAATGAAAGTGAAATAGATCATATCAGTCGCCCATTAGTGTCCACAAACTGAGATTGGAACTCGGACCTCTAGTTGATCAACTAGGTAGCCCAGTCTGAACAAAGAAATTTAAGATGAATAAATAAAAATCCAAGTTCCTTAATGACTCATAGAGGGTGATCTGGGAGAATTTAGGCTGTAGAACCGGAGAGGCTAAAATCAGTTAACCTAAAAGATTTTGATACAAATTGTGGAGCTCATATTTTTAGGTTGTCTGTTTCTCCAACTAGATTGTAAGATCCTTAAAGGCAGGGATAATGTCTTCCAAGTCTATTGCATCGTACTCTCCCAAGTGCTCTGATTGTTTGAGTGATTGACCATTCCCTATAAAGAAAGAAGTTCTGGTTACATTATTTGCATACTTGAGTTCTTGAAAATCTTGGTACTGTCCAGGGAAAGAATTTGGGGCTCCATTTTCTGGAAGTGATGGGGCAATAGGAATCCAGGATTGGCAATGGGCAGAGTGAAGCCATTGGTTTAGTTTCCATTGTTTTTTAGCAGGGTGGGCAGCTACAATTAAGCAAGAAGTGGGTTGGAAGCTCTAAAATGCCAGATCCAGTGGGGGACCCTACAGCAAACCCTAGGTAAGACTTTCCCTGCTTCCATTCATATAGAAGTCTGTTTCTTGTCTTACTGTTTCCTTGCCTCTGTCTGTTTCCCAGCCAAGCTCTGTTTTCCAGCCCCTCACCTCTTTTTTCCCTGCCTGCCTTTCTCTGCCTCTTTATCTCTCTGTCTTTTTGACTCCTATCTCTCTCTCGCTCTCTCTTTCTCCCTCTCCTCTTCATCTCCTCACTTGATCCATTTCTGATGAGTCTCTGTGTCACTTTAGCAGCAGGCTCTGTGGCTCTCTGCCTGGGTTCTTATATCCTGGCTTGCATCTGAGGCTCTCTGGCCACACTGCCTAGTCTTGTTTGCATCTCTGGCTATGTTTTTAGCTGGTTTCTTTTCCCATTTTCCCTTGTGACCCAAAGCCCTACCCCTGTTTTTCTCACAATGAAAAAACGGTATCTGTGGACAGATCCAAAACTAAACATCTTCCAAATTTAAGGATTTGGCCTTCCCTGGATCACAGCTGACCCTGGTCAAAAGCAAAAACTGCATGTGTTGCAGTTCCATGATTGCAGAGGGATTTTTGTGAGGAATACACATTGATTCACCTCCTGTGCCTCCACACTTTGGCAGTTAGTAAAGGCCCAGAACATTTGTGTACTCAAGAAAATGTCAGGAAAGAGTAGGCCCCTGTGGTTTATTCCCCTGTAACAGAGCAGTTTCAGGTTTTGATTCATTCTCTCCTGCTACAGCATTAGAAAACATTTTCACTGGTATGGAAAGTTGTTTTAGAGTATAAGGAATGGTGATTCTAATTGTATTTCATGGTAAGTTTTTTTGTTTTCTGTTTTTTATGGTATTTGTTAAGTGCTCATTATGTGTCAAGGATTGTTCTAAGTTCTGGGGTTGATACAAGCTAAGCTAATCAGGTTGGACATAATCCCTGTCCCGCATCGTATTCACAGTCTATGTAGGAGGGAAGACAAATATTGAATCTGCTGTGTGACCTTGGCAAATCACTTGACCTCTCTGTGGCTCAGTTACCTCATCTGTGAAATGCAGACTAAGATTGTGAGGCCCTTTGGGACATGGCCTATATCCAGCCTGATTTATTTTGTACCTAACCCAGTGCTTAGAACAGTCCCTGGCACATAGTAAGGACTTAAAGAATACCATACAAAAAAATAGAAATCACAGTTTCTAAAGCTCTGAAGAGCTATAGATCTTTTGTTTTATTTTAATCCAGATTCCATATTGATGTCTGTTTCCTAAAGATTTGGATTTCTACAGCTGCATAACTAATTACTAAATCTAGTGTTGTGGAATAGAGAATAAGCTGGGTGACTTGAGGGACAAATAGTGGGAGCTCAAGGCTGAAGAGATATGAAGCAACATAAGACCTCAACCAAACACAGTCATGAAGCACATCCACAGAAATGGCTTTGTTTCATCACAGACAAGGAAACACTTCAACAGTTTCAATGCTGCTGCTGCTGATGGAGTCTTCCTTTGAATTGTTTGTAGCTAGTAATAATAATAATAATGTTTGTATTTGTTAAGGGTTTACTATGTGCCAAACACTGTTCTAAGCGCTGGGGTAGATACAGGGAAATCAGGTTGTCCCATGTGGGGCTCACAGTCTTCATCTCCATAATAATAGTAATAATGGCATTTACTAAGCGCTTACTATGTGTGAAGTACTGTTCTAAGTGCTGGGGAGGTTACAAGGTTATCAGGTTGTCCCACAGGGGGCTCACAGTCTTAATCCCCATTTTACAAGTGAGGTAACTGAGGCACAGAGAAGTGAAGTGACTTGCCCAGAGTCACACAGCTGACAAGTGGTGGAGCTGAGATTTGAACCCATGATCTCTGACTCCTAAGCCTGCGCTCTTTCCACTGAGCCACGTAGCGTGTGCAGTGTCACTCTCACTCTCTTCCCTGCTAGTCATGTTCTTGATGTAGTGCAGGTTGCAACAAGTGAATAGGCAAGGAGGGGTGCCACACATTTTTTTTTATATGCGGGACACATTTGTGGCCAAAGCAATCAAAGCATAATGTGTCCCTGGCTCCATGACTTAGAAAGATATTGCTTTGGCAGTCATTGCTGTGTTCACTGTCCAAGTCTTTCAACTGCCGTTAAGGATTTCTGCTGGGCCTTTCTGCCTAGTGGAATGTCTTAGGTGGTTCTTCAGACAAAAGGAAACCTTTACCACTGATGGCATAGCTCCAAAACTTGAATCTAGGTGTCCAGATTCCCAGAGATTTTTCCACTATACCAACAGCAGGATTCAATCTCCTTATCACATTTACTCCATTATCCAAGATACTGGTAGACAAAGAATCAGTATCACCATCATGGAGGATGCTTGTAGACAACCTGCCAACATGTTAATATGTGACTTTCCCTCTGTCATTTAACGAAGTTATCACTGCAGTTAGAGTTATGCAGAATGAACCCGATCCCAAATCTGAGGGTGTCCCTTCCAGGTTCTGCAGAAGAAGAGGGTATAATAATAATAATGATGATGGTATTTGTTAAGCGCTTACTATGCGTGAAACACTGTTCTAAGCGCTGGGGGAGATACAAGGTGATCAGGTTGTGCCACGTGGGGCTCACAGCCTTGATCCCCATTTTACAGATGAGGTAACTGAGGCACAGAGAAGTTAAGTGACTTTCCCAAAGTCACACAGCTGACAAGGTACGGAGTTGGGATTAGAACCCATGATCTCTGACTCCCAAGCCCATGCTCCTTCCTCTGAGCCACGCTGCTTCTCATTCTGATTCTGAATAGCTGCACAGGCTCTTCATGAACATGAAAACCAAAAGAATGTCACAGGATTTTAAGATGCTATCAGCACCACCTTCTTCAAGAAGAAATGTGAGAGAGCTGACTGTGGAAACTAAGACAAGACATTACTGTTCTTCAGTGCTGGCAAGGTTTTTTTTTATGTTCCAGACACTGTACTTAGCATGGGATAGAAACAAGATACTAAGGTTGAACCCAGTCCCTGTGCCAGTTAGAAGGAGGAGGATTTAATCCCTATATTGCAGAAATGGTAACTGAGGCACAGAGAAGTTGAGTGATTTACCCAAGATCACATGCTAGGCAAGTAATGGAGCTGGAATTAAAACCCAGGTCCTTTGACTCCCAGCCTTCTGCTTTTTCCCCTGGCCACACTTCTTCCCTAGCTATTTATAACCCAGGGCGTTCCCAAATGCTTAGTACAGTGCTTTGCACACAGTAAGCGCTCAATTGTTATGAGTGAATAAATGAATGAATTCCCAGGCTAATTTATGAGAAACATCATCAATCTTGGCCCCTAAAATGTAAGCTGCATGAGGGCAGCAATCATGGCTTCTCACTCAGCTGTACTTCCCCATGTTCTTAGTGCATTACTCTGCAAGCAGTAGGCAATCGATAACTACTTTTGATTGACTGATATATTGCAGGACATGAGTGAGATGTGTAGGAATTGCAGTGTGGCTCAGTGGATATGATTCTGCTGCATTTCAGATATATAAAAGGAACAACATGAAGATCACGGTGTGATGTTTGTATACTTCATAAAAGCCCGGTAGATCTACTATAAAATTTGGCTACATGAAAAGATGAATCAAAATTCTCAGATTACAATCACACTTCCTTCAAGAGGCCTTCCCTAACTAGGCTTTCATTTCTTCTATTCGCTCTCCCTTCTTTGTCACCTATGCACATGGATTTGTATCAATTGATCAATCAATCACTTGCATTTATTAAGGACTTACTGTGTTCAGAGCACTGTACTAAGCACTTGAGAGATTATACTATGACAATATAGCAGCCACATTCCCTTAGCTCTTTTTTGGGGGTATTTGTTAAGCACTTAATATGTGCTAGACACTGTACTACTAAGTACTGGGGCAAATACAAGTTAATCAGGTGGAACATATTGAGAGTTTACTGTGTGCAGAGCACTGTACTAAGCACTTGGAAAGTACAATTCGCAACAGATGGAGACAGTCTCTACCCAACAACAGGCTCACAGTCTAGAAGGGGGAGCAAACAACAAAACAAATCAAGTAGATGGGTGTCAATACTATCAAAATAGATAAATAGAATCATAGCTATATACACATCATTAATAAAATAGAGTAATAAATATGTACAAGTATAAACAAGTGCTGTGGAGAGGGGAAGAGGAGCAGAGGATAAGGGGGGGCTCAGTCTGGGAAGGCTTCCTGGAGGAGGTGAGCTCTCAGTAGGGCTTTGAAGGGAGGAAGAGAGCTAGTTTGGTGGATGTGTGGAGGGAGGGCTTTCCAGTCCAGGGGGATGATGTGGGCTGGGGGTCGACAGCAGGATAAGTGAGAACGAGGCACGGTGAGGAGATTAGCGGCAGAGGAGTGGAATGTGTGGGCTGGGCTGTAGAAGGAGAGAAGGGAGGTGTGGTAGAAGGGGTCAAAGTGATGGATGGCTTTGAAGTCAATAGTTGATGTCCTACACAGGGTTCACCTTTTAATCCCCATTTTTCTGTTGTGGTAACTGAGGCATAGAGAAGTTCAGTGATTTATCCAAGGCCATACAGCAGACAAATGGCGAAGTGGTATTAGAACCCAGTTCCTTTTGACTCTTGATAGTCACCCCTCTCCAAAATCCATGCGACTCACATACTTACCATGAGAAGCAGTGTGGCTTAGTGGAATGAGCACGGGCTTGGGAGTCAGAAGTTGAGAGCTCTACTCCAGGCTCTGCCACTTGATAGCTGTGTGACTTTGGGCAAGTCACTTAACTTCTCTGTGCCTCAGTTACCTCATCTATAAAATGAGGATTAAGACTGTGAGCCCCACATAGGACAACCTTATTACCTTGTGTCTACACCAGCACTTAGAACAGTGCTTGGTACATAGTAAGCACTTAACAGATACCATTATTATTATTATTATTATTTTACTCTCCCATTTCCTCTGCTTTAAGTGATTTTAATGTCTGTCTCCCCCTTTAGACTGTGAGCTTCCTGTGGGTAGATAATATGTCTACCAACTCTAATGTATTGTACTTTGTATTTGTAGTGTGCTTTGCAGCAATTCATACTCAATAAATACCACTGATTGATTGATTGACTGATGGCATCACTGACTGCGTCATAATTAGAAGCTCCTCATCTGATGTCTCTTCTCCATCCTCATCCCATCCCAAATGGAACAAAGTAGGGGTGTATAGCATGTTTGACCTTATTCAACATATTTTATGTAGCCATTTTATTGATGTAACAAAAAAATATGAAACAAATGCCATGATTCCAATCCTTTGGGAAACTCTTTGAACTCAATAGATTGGGAGCTCACAAAAGTCTCTAGAATGAGACATAAGACTTTTACGCTCTTGAAAGGAAAGGGCTATGTGTTGTGTGATATGTATATTTGGGGCATTATAGAACGACTATGGGTATCAAAGGCCCAGTCTAAACTTCTGCTTAAAAAATGGTGTGCATCATCATAATTTGACAAAAGAAAGCAGAATTGGGATGGCTTATTTGGGAAACTGTCACAATCGTCTCCAAACCTGCACTGTGAAAGATACCCCTCATGTTGTAGATGACAAAGAAATTTTGATTCACACTGAGTTTCCGCTTCCCCCATGCACATACAAAAAAGGTGATCCTGTTTTTGTGTGCCATGTTTTAGCATGGCCTAGGTTCAAGAATATGGATTTATAATGCTATAACAATCCCTGATTTACTCTGTAGGACAAATTCCTATAAAGTGAAGCAATTGGGGAGAGATGGGAAAATGCCTTTTTAAAAAATATTTTGTACGTATTGTTAAATTTTGGGTATTTGTTAAGCTCCTAATTTTGCAGCACTTTGATATCTGCGTATTTGAATTTCATATCCTTCTGATGTTTCCTCCTGAATATCAAGTCTTTGAAGAGTGTTTCTGATTTGATTGTTGCATTTTCTCTTTCAATATCACTGGTGTATGGGGCTTCCTGAAAGTCTGGAGGCAGCAGACATCTGTTTTCCACTAAGTACAAACACTGAAGTGAGAGGTCTTTTAATGACAGTTACTGCCCCAGTTAGTTCTGCCTTTTGCTAGCTTTTGTGTATTTTTTTGAAGAAGAAATGAAATGTTTCATAAAAACGTTTACTTGGAATGAAAAATGAAATAGAATGAATCAGGAGGTGGCTATTATGTTATCAGTTAAAGAATGTACATTTTTACATGGTTTTATTTCAGTTGTATTTTTAAAAAATATAGGTCATTTACTCCACCAACTAGAAACATTCTGGCTTGCATTTTATAGTTTAAAATGATGAAAAGAATAGAATGACCTTTGGAAGCTACCAATGTTTATGGTAAATGAGTAGTAAACCCAAGAAAATAAGTGAAGAGTTGTTCTAATTGTTATGGCATTTATTAAGCACTTGTGTCAAGCTTTGTACTGAACATTGGTTGAGATACAAGATCAATCAATCAATGATATTTATTGAGTGCTCACTGTGTGCAGAGTACTGTACTATGTGCTCAGGTGAGTACTATACAATAGAATTGGTTCTATGCTTCCTGTATTCAAGGAGCTTACAATCTAATGGGGGAGACATACGTCAAAATCAATTACAGATAAAGTTGGAAACCCCAGCTCAGGGTCACCCCTGGAGAGTTTCCAGTACTTTATCAGTCTCGACTATGGGAGGAAGAGTAAAGCAGAGGCCTACCCATTCAATTCCTAGCTTGGTCAGTGGCTAGTGAGTGGAAGACAATCTGCTACAAGTCAAAACTCACATGTGCTGGGCTGCAGCGGCATGGAAGAGTGTCGAGGGCAGAGACTAAAGCTTACTGTGCAGAAGGACGCAGTCTTAAGTCACTTTACCAAGAAAACTCTATGGATACACTACCAGAATGATTTCATAAGGATGGGGGGCATCCCGGGAGAGATGTGTCCATGGCATCGCTATGGATCAGAAATGACTCGACAGCATAAGACAAGCGCTCAATAAATACAATTGAATGAATGAATGAACGAATAAATGAATGAAAGACAAGAGGTGGAAACAGAGTATAAAGACATATGTAAGTGCTGTGTGGGTGAGAGTGAGGGGGTTATCAGAAGTGACTAGGAGACTCAAATGAATAGACGGTGTGGAAGGGAGGGCAAATAGGGTGGAGAGATGAAAGTCTAATCATGGAAGGTTTTCTGGGGATAAACAATTCAGACAGAAATTATTGGGAATTGCAACTGCCTCCTCACTGACCTCCCAGCCTCCACTCTCTCCCAGTCTAACCTATATTTGCTCTGCTGAATGAATCACTTATCAACAAAAACATTCAGGCCATGTCTCCCCATTCCTCAAGAACCTCCGGGGTGCCCAATCACCTCTGCATCAAACAGAAACTCCTTACCATTGGCTGTAAAGCACTCAATCACCTTGCCCCATCCTACTTTACCTCACTAATGTCCTACTACAGTCCAGCCCCTACACTCTGCTCCTCTCTAGTACCAGCTTACTCACTGTGCCCAGATCTTGTCTATCGTGCCATTGACCCCTTTCCCACGTCCTCTGGCTCCAAAGCCCATGCTGTTTCCATTGAGCCACGTTGCTTCATTATTTTAACCTAATGATTTAAAGATACTGTGGCCTTTTGTTCTTTTTTCAGGTACAGTGCATTTTATCTTTGAAATGTTTAAAGCAGGAATCAAGGTATGCTCACTAAAAAACAACCCTCGCTTGACCCCACCTCACCTTCTAGTTATTGCCCCATCGCCCTCCTACGATTCCGTTCCAAACTCCTTGAACGAGTTGTCTACATCCGCTGCCTCGAATTCCTCAACACAACTCTCTCCTCAACCCCCTCCAGTCTCTTTTCCATCAATCAATCAATCAATCAATCGTATTTATTGAGCACTTACTGTGTGCAGAGCACTGTACTAAGCACTTGGGAAGTACAAGTTGGCAACATATAGAGACAGTCCTTACCCAACAGTGGACTCACAGTCTAAAAGGGGGAGAGAGAGAACAAAACCAAACATACTAACAAAATAAAATAAATAGAATAGATATGTACAAGTAAAATAAATAAATAAATAGAGTAATAAATATATACAAACGTATATACATATATACAGGTACAGTGGGGAAGGGAAGGAGGTAAGATGGGGGATGGAGAGGGGCACGAGGGGGAGAGGAAGGAAGGGGCTCAGTCTGGGAAGGCCTCCTGGAGGAGGTGAGCTCTCAGCAGGGCCTTGAAGGGAGGAAGAGAGCGAGCTTGGCGGATGGGCAGAGGGAGGGCATTCCAGGCCCGGGGTACGATGTGGGCCATCATCATTCCAGGGAAACTGCACTCTCACAGGTCACCAATGACCTCCTGCTTGCCAAATCCAACGGCTCATACTCTATCCTAATCCTCCTCGACCTCTCAGCTGTCTTCGACACTGTGGACTGCCCCCTTCTCCTCTAAACAGTATCCAACCTTGGCTTCACAGACTCCGTCCTCTCCTGGTTCTCCTCTTATCTCTCCGGTCATCCATTCTCAGTCTCTTTTGCAGGCTCCTCCTCCCCCTGCCATCCCCTTACTGTGGGGGTTCCTCAAGGACTACTGTATCAGCCTCCTCTCCGATCTCCCATCCTCTTGTCTCTCCCCACTTTAATCCATACTTCATGCCATTGCCCGGATTGTCTTTGTCCAGAAACTCTCTGGGCATGTTACTCCCCTCCTCAAAAATCTCCAGTGGCTACCAATCAATCTGCACATCAGGCAGAAACTCCTCACCCTGGGCTTCAAGGCTGTCCATCACCTCGCCCCCTCCTACCTCACCTCCCTTCTCTCCTTCTCCAGCCCAGCCTACACCCTCCGCTCCTCTGCCGCTAATCTCCTCACCATGCCTCGTTCTCACCTGTCCCGCCGTCGACCCCCGGCCCACGTCATCCCCCTGGCCTGGAATGCCCTCCCTCCACACACCCGCCAAGCTAGCTCTCTTCCTCCCTTCGAAGCCCTACTGAGAACTCACCTCCTCCAGAAGGCCTTAGACTGAACCCCTTCCTTCCTCTCCCCCTCGTCCGCCTCTCCATCCCCCCGTCTTACCTCCTTCCCTTCCCCACAGCACCTGTATATATGTATATATGTTTGTACATATTTATTACTCTATTTATTTATTTATTTATTTTACTTGCACATATCTATTCTATTTATTTTATTTTGTTAATATGTTTTGTTTTGTTCTCTGTCTCCCCCTTCTAGACTGTGCGCCCACTATTGGGTAGGGACTGTCTCTATATGTTGCCAACTTGTATTTCCCAAGCACTTAGTACAGTGCTCTGCACACAGTAAACACTCAATAAATATGATTGATTGATTGATTGATTGAGATTCTTGCATTTTTCCATAAAATACTTAACTATTGACAGTCTTCCTTTCTTCCCGTTGCCTGGTTATTTGAAGTAAGCAATGCAGCAAATAATATTGTAGAAATAATGCTTCATTTTCCACAAAAAACACACCAATCTGCTTCTCCAGATCTTCCTTTCAAAATCTAAGTCTATTTTTGAGAGCTGGGAAAGTGAAACAGATTTTCACAAGTTCCCATTTAATGAATTTATGAGACTGATTTGTCTCCAAAATATGGCATGTGCAGTCTTAGTGATCACTATGCCTGTTGCACAAATGAACTCACTGTTTTGGCAAATACATGCCCAAATGAGACCTGTCAATAACTTTCTGTCAATATGTCTTGCTGGCCAGTTTTTAGTGTCTGCAGTTACTGTAATGTCTTGTGATAATGCTGGTTTAAAATAGATACGACTACAGTTCCTTAATATTAGCAATAAACAAGCTCATTCTTTCGTGGATCTTGTGATACCAAACCCAAATGAACCATGTAAACTATTTTTTAAAATATGTTCATACACTGGTGACCCCTAACAATGTTTTCCCTTTCATTTTTATTTGAACATTCTTAGAACTATTAAAATAATAAAAACAATAATACCTTGGTATTCTATAGCACACTCTCACATTAATTAATTCATTTCAACCCTCACAACAACCCCATGAAGTAGGGAGAGAAGGCAGATTTTATTATCCCCACTTTATAGATGGGGAAACTGAGGTACAAGGTACAGTGTCACAACTTGGACTCGAACACGAGTCTCTTGGCTTCTCTACCTGTGCTCTGCCATTTTGCCACACTGCTTCCCCTGTAAACAGGGGCTTACTTTGGATAAAGAAACTGTGGGAGGAGCACAGGCTTTGGAGTCAGAGGTCATGGGTTCAAATCCCGGCTCTGCCAATTGTCAGCTGTGGACTTTGGGCAAGTCACTTCACTTCTTTGTGCCTCAGTTCCCTCATCTGTAAAATGGGGATTAAGACTGTGAGCCCCCCGTGGGACAACCTGCTCACCTTGTAACCTCCCCAGCGCTAAGAACAGTGATTTGCACAGAGTAAATGCTTAATAAGTGCCAACATTATTATACTTAGTTGTCATTGTTTCTGTACAAATATGTATTTATTTAATCAATCCGTTTAAACTGTGGCTATTACAACAGAAGTGAAAGATACAGTCCTTGCCTTCAAAGGTTTTACAATCTAAGGGAAGTACATAAGGCAGTTTGTACACCCGGTCCAGCAATAGTAGAAGTAATATCATTTATTAAGCACTGACCATATGCAGAACACTGAACTAAGCACTGGGAAGAGTACATAGGTGGGAATCAGATATGGGTCCTGGTCTGTGGGGGCCTAAAATAAGTTTCTCTACCAGTGGAACTAAAATAATAGTATCAGCTTAGCTGGGTAAATTTTTGGAGGTCTTCAGCAGTAAGATTCCATCATATCATGCTAGGATTTCCAAGGTTCGGAACTACAGGGGGTAATAATTATAATGATGACATTTCTTAAGCGCTTACTATGTGCCACGCACTGTTCTAAGTGCTGATAATGATGGCATTTGTAAAGTGCTCACTATGTGCAAAACACTGTTCTAAGCACTGGGGAGGATACAAGGTGATCAGGTTGTCCCACGTGGGGCTCAAGGTCTTAATCCTCATTTTACAGATGAGGTAACTGAGGCACAGAGAAGTTAAGTGACTTGCCCAGTCATACAGCTGACAAGTGGCGGAGCCGGGATTAGAACCCTTGACCTCTGACTCCCAAGCCCATTCTCTTTCCACTGAGCCATACTGCTACTCTTAAGAAGTTGAGGCACCACTGGGATTCAAACCCAGGATCTCCTGGTTACTAGACAGGCGCTTTAACCAACTAAGCCATGGTGCTAAGTGCTAAGTGTATGCCTCCCCCCATCCCCTGCCCCCTGTCTCTGCAAGACTCCTTGGTCCCCTACCCTAAATTTATAACTGAGATAGGCACATGCCCAAATCTGAGCCAGCTTCAAAAGACCAGGTTTTGAGAGGACTCTGGATCCTGCTCTATGCTTTCTGTACCAGGCTGCAGGGGCCCAGGAAGGATCTGGCCTGAATTGGGCCAGTTTCTGCTTTAAGATGGTCCAATGGGATGGGTCTTAGTTACTCTCCTTTCAAAGATTCCTTGAGAAAGGAAGCCCTTTCTGCATGGGCCTATCCCTTCTAAGAGGCCACTATAGCACCCAGAGAAGGCAGTCCATAGAATGAAGAACCTAAGAGATGTGTAGGTACAGGCTACTACAACTGATAATAATAATAATTAGTAAGCACTTTCTATGTGGCAAAGAGTGTACTAAACACTGCGATATATACAAAATAATCAGGTTGGACACAGTCCTTTTCCTATATGGGGCTCACAGTCTAAGATGGAGGGAGAACAGGTTTTTAATCCCTATTGTACAGATGAGGACCCCTCTCAGAGTCACACCTAGAGTTCCCAGTACTCTCCTAGTCTTGACTACAGGAGGGAGAGTCAGGCAGAGGCATAGCCATTCCATTCCTACCTTGGGCAGTGGCTAGCAAGTAGGAGGTAATCTGCTGCAAGTCTAAACTCCCCTGTGCTGAACAGCAGCGTCATGGGAGATAATCAAGGGCGAAGATTCAAATTTACTGCATGGAAGGAGGCAATGGTAAACCACTTCTTCATTTTTTACCAAGAAAACTCTATGGATACACTACCAGAATGATTGCTGGTGGAGGTGGGTGTTCTGGGAGAGATGTGTCCCTGGCATCCCTATGGGTCGAAGACGACTTGAGGGCATAAGACAAGATGACAGATGATGGAACTGAGGCCCAGAGAAGTTATGTGATTTGGCCATGGAAACATAGCATGCAAATGATAGAACTGGAATTAGAATTCAAGTCTTCTGATGCTCAGGCCCAGGTTCTTTCCACTAGGCCTCACTGCTTCTCAGGACTGGAAAGGGTGAAGAGGGAAACCCAACCTCTGACGCCTAGGCTGGAGTAGTCCCTGTTGCCTACTTGTACTTCCCAAGCGCTTAGTATAGTGCTCTGCACACAGTAAGTGCTCAATAAATACGACTGAATGAATGAATGAAAAGGCAGCAGAGACAAGGACTAGAGGCATGAATCATCATCAACTGTATCATCAGTAGTATTTTCTGAGTGCAGATCATTCTTTAAGCCCTCGGGGAATGTTCAGGAACCTGGTCCCTGCCTTCGAGAGGCTTATAGTTTAAATCATCATTAGGGAAGCAGCCAGACCTCGTGAAAAGAGGACCTGGGTGGTTCTAATCCTGGCTCTGCCACTTGCCTGCTGTGTGACCTTGGGCAAGTCACAACTTCTCTATGCCTCAGTTTTCTTCAAAAGTAAAATGGGATTTCAATTCCTGTTCCCCTTCCTACTTAGACTGTGGGACAAGGACCGTGCCCAACCTGATTAACGTAGATCTACCCCAGTGCTTAGAACAGTGCTTGACACATAGTAAACACTTGACAAATATGAGAAGAACAATAATAATGATCATAATAATCATCATCACCAGTGTTATTTATTTAGTGCTTACTGTGTGCTGACCACTGTTCTATGCGCTTCTTGTCTTGTCTTATGCTGTTGAGTTGTTCCCGACCCATTGCCCGACCCATAGTAAGCGCTCAATAAATACGATTGATTGATTGATTGATTGATTGCGACTCGGTGGACACATCTTTCCCAGAACGCCCCACCTCCATCTGCAATCGTTCTGTTAGTGGATCCATAGAGTAAGTATGGAAGCAGCTTACCATTGCCTTCTTTCACACAGTAAACTTGAGTCTCTGCCCTCAGCTCTCTCCAATTTTCCATGCTGCTGCTGCTGCTGCTGCCCAGCACAGCTGCGTTTTGATTTGTAGCAGATTGCTTTCTACTCACTAGTCCTGCCCAAGCTAGGAATGGAATGAGTTTGCCTCTGCCTGACTCTCCCTCCATAGTTGAGACTGGTAGAGTACTGGAAACTATCCAGGTGCGACGCTGAGAGGGGTCTAAGCGCTTAGGAGAGTACAATAGTTCATATGAGAAGAAACAGTGTGCAGGACAGCAGAAGAAACCTTCATTGTAAATAAACAAGTAAGAAAAGGAAGGAGATAGAGGCCAAACTAGCAAATATAGATGCACATAATTTAGAAGAATAAAGCAATGTCATTAACTGGGAACCACTTGCGCTGTGGATTTAGGAAAAAAGCTGTTCTTTAAAGGATAGTTCAACTCAATGACTTAGGATGGAAAAGTAATCCCCAAAATAATGAAGATTTCTAAAGAGAAACATGGGACAATGTTGCAACAAACGCTTAACTTTTTTATATTTGAAATTCCACATCTAACACCCTAGTCATGTTACTACATTGACTATAGCAGCACCTATGAACGTTTTTACACTAGCACATGCATTCAGCCAAAGTTAAGGGTTTGTCGATATTTCCATTATCAATGCCAGTTCCAGCAGTTTATAACTTGGCTATTTTCAAATCACATCAGGCTGAAAGGTGCAAAACAAGGAAGAAACATGTTTTCATAGATTGAAATGTGTTTTGGTAAGTTTCTAGTTAAAAATTGGTGTAATTTTTCCAAGTGAGTAGTGTCCAGATTTAATATGTTGAGAGCTAAATATATCAAATTTTGAGAGAAGTATTTCTATTTCTGGTGATAATTACGGTTTGGAATAACACTACCTTGCATATGCAGGGCTATCTGCTTTTCCAAAATGTTTTCCCACATATCTTACAGAGAGGCAATTTTAACATATTGGTCCAGAACTTGGCATGCACAGTACTGATTTGATTGTAAATATTTTTGAGTGGTTATCTTTCTCCAAATATGTCCTGTCTTAGCAGTTTCAGAAGCTGGTTCTACATTAACATGGCCTAGTGGAAAGAGCACAGGCCTTGGAGTCAGAGGCCTGTGTTCTAATCCTGGCTCTAACACATGCCTGCTGTGTGACTTTGGACAAGTCACTTAACTTCTCTGGGCCTCACTTACCTCATTTGTAAAATGGGATTCAACCTCTGTTCTCCTTCCTACTAAGATTGTGATCCCTGTGTGAGACAGGAACTGAGTCTAATCTGATTATCCTATATCTTCCCCAGCATATAGACAGTGCTTGACACCTAGTAAGCATTTATCTAATACCACAATTTTTATTATTATTTTTAATGCAAATTTTACTGCAAATTATTAGTGAGCTAAATACAGCCAACCAGTATTCCTAGCTTTTTTGCTTCAGGCCTTTGATTTTATGTCACCAATCTGGAGCACAATACAGGTAGTTGTGCTTAGTATTGGGAAGAGAGTAAATCACATTCATTGTGCAGGTAGGATGAAAAAGACCAGTGCATAACCATTGATTCTTTCCACTCTGCACACAAAAATAACATTGCTGTCACTTGCAGCACTCGATGCTACTTCAACTCTGACTTTCTAACTCATGGTCTATTTGAAGCTTTTGTTCACGTAGAATTTTCCTAGGGGACCTGAGTTCTAATCCTTTCTCTGCCACTGGTCGGTTGTGAAACCTTGGGCAAGTCACCTAACCCTTCTGAACCTCAGTTTCCTCATCTTCCGTTAGAGAAGCAGCATGGCTTAGTAGATAGAGCACGGGCCTGGAAGTTGGTGGTCATGGGTTCTAATCCCAGCCTTGCCACTTGCCAGTTGAATGACCTTGGGCAAGTCACTTCACTTCTCTGTGCCTCAGTTACCTCATCTGTCAAATGGGGATTGAAACTCTGAGCCCCACGTGGGACAGGGATTGTGTCCAACCTGATTTGCTTGTATCTATCTGAGCTTAGTACGGTGCCTGGCACATAGTAAGCACTTAACAAACACCATAATTATTATTATTATTATCTGCTCTCCTATACTAGATTAATCAATCAATCAATCAATCAATCATATTTATTGAGCACTTACTGTGTGCAGAGCACTGTACTAAGCACTTGGGAAGCACAAGTTGGCAACATATAGAGACAGTCCCTACCCAACAGTGGGCTCACAGTCTAGATGATGGTCATCCTTTTCAAAAGAGTTAAACCCTTTGAAGTGCTGGTCGGCTGTTGCAGGTATGAAAACCTGCACTACTTGCTGGCCTCATCAGCTAACAGCACCTTAGTCCAAATGATTATTCAATATAAAGAGTATTTAAATGATAGAATTGCCCAGTGGAACACTGTGGGCAGGAATTGTGTCTACTGAGCAAAACTTGTAATTATAGTAATAGTATTTATTAAGTACTTACTGGTTGCTGGTAAAGAATATACAGCTAGGAATTATATTCTCCCAACCACTTAGTACAGTGCTCTGCACAAAGTAAGAACTCAGTAAATAACATAGATTGACTGACTGACTCCCATACTCCTTGATTTAAGCCCCATGTGGTAAAAGCACTATGTCCAATTGGATTTATCTTGTATGTCACAGTGTTTGGTACATAGTAAACTCTTAAGACAAATTCCACAATTACTATTGTTATTATTACTATTATTGTCATAATCATTATTACAATTATCAGTTGGGCACATAGTTTGTATTTCCTGCTCTGATTGGTCTGTTTAGTTGCCACAGACTTCACAGTTACCTTCATTATCCAAATATCTTATTCTGTCATCTATATAGTTTGAATGACACTGTGCAATACATTGCTTTTACCGTTGGTGAATGGTTGGGAGACACACCAAGACGTCCAGTACTCAGTACCACCAATTCGGACAGGAAGAAAAACATTCTTCAGATCTCACTGTCTCACTACCTAGATGTTGCAAACATCCAAGATGTCTTTCACTAAGTTTTGACTGTGTACTCTAGGCTGCGAAAACCCTGAATTTCTGCTCCACTAACCACACTCCCTTATTGATCTATATTCATCTTTATGTTGTTTTTCTGTTTAGTTTCCTCTCTCCCTTATATATATATATATATATATATATATAGAGAGAGAGAGAGAGAGAGAGAGAGAGAGAGAGAGAGAGAGAGAGAGAGAGAGAGAGAGAGAGAGAGAGAGAGAGAGAGAGAGAGAGAGAAGCAGCATGGCTCAGTGGAAAGAGCACGGGCTTTGGAGTCAGAGTTCATGGGTTCAAATCCCAGCTCCGCCAATTGTCAGCTGTGTGACTTTGGGCAAGTCACTTAACTTCTCTGTGCCTCAGTTACCTCATCTGTAAAATGGGGATTAGGACTGTGAGCCCCCCGTGGGACAACCTGATCACCTTATAACCTCTCCAGCGCTTAGAACAGTGCTTTGCACATAGTAAGCATTTAATAAATGCCATCATTATTATAAGACAAGAGTCCTCCAAGAGACAGGCAGCATGTCTAATTCCCACCTGTGTATTCTTTCTCAGAGTATAGTAGAGTGTTCTGTGCCCAGCAAGCTCATAATAAATACTATTATTACTTCTATTCTTTAAAGGCATTTTCATTCAATCGTATTTATTAAGCACTTACAGTGTACAGAGTAGTGTACTAAATGCTTGGGAAAGTACAATACAACTGTAAACAGCGACATTCCCTGCTCACAACAAACTCACAATCTAGAGGACTGTGAGCATTTTATACTGGTAATCACAAACTGATGCTTAACTCAGTCACTGAGCCACTACTATTGGCTTTCTTTTTTCATGTGGCCCAATGATTTTACTCTTTCTTGGAGCTGATTCAGAGTTAGCTGCCTATTATTTTATGGCTGATTTGGTTAAGTTGCATAATGAGAATCTTTGGTTCTGTTTGACTTTTGCCTGGTGTAATTTGCCCTGGGACCTCAGTCTTCAGGCTTATTATAGCAATGAACACTCTGCAAAGAGTTTGTAATTATGTTTCGCTGCATGCCGTGTGTGGGTGTGTGCGCAGAGCACTCCTTGAGACACAGCAATTCTTTGAGGACCGTCTCAAGAGCTTTTGAGGATACTCTTAGCCTGTTCAGTTGGAAGAGTTTCCAGGAGCATCAAGAGAGTGCTACAATATCAGCTCTGGGACTTTTGCTCATCCTCTAGGAAGGCTGCAGAAGAATGGGTTGATTAAGTCTGACCCTATCACATAATTACAATCTATTTATAATGAGAATCATAAACTGTCTGAGAACAGGGAAGACCATTTCTATCCAATTTTGTGCCGGGGACTAAGGCTCTGACCAAGTGTCCCTGGATGCTTATGTAAGCACCACCACACCACTGAGCCCTTATATGTTCAGTGCTAAAGTGGAAATAATGTCTTCCTCGCTCTGCACAGGCCTCGTTTTCATCGGATGAACACATTCTGCTCTCTATCTCCTCCTCAGACACCTTCCATCCGGCACTGAAGCCTGGGTCATATGACTGCACCTATGAGAACAGAACATAAGATATTTCCCAGATTTGCCATATTGCTGGAGGAAATGGGGTCTATTTTTCAAAGGTACCCCAAGGGATTCCTTTAGATGGGAAACTCCATCCTGAGATTCCATCATTACTTCAAGCAATTACTAAGGTACTACATTCCTCAAAGCTGCTTGGAAATATTTGTCTTAGTAGGTCAAATAAGGCAGGTTCAGTTCTGAACTGTCAAGTCCATGAAAAAAGCTTTAAGGCCTTCGAATAATCAAATTTACCCTGTAGCTTCCAGCATCTAATGCTTTTGTAGATTTAGTAAATGGGCATCAGAGGTTTTGGTGTTGTTCACAGTATTTTTCCTTTCATCTGGTGTGTAGCAAAGATCGCGTCCCTTTAGGCCACATATACCCAGTGAACACAGGGGTTATGCTCTTACAAGACCCCAGTTTAAGGAAAACTCACACTAATAATTAATAATCATAATTATGTATTTGTTAAGCACTTACTACGCATCAGGTACTGTACTAAGCCCTGGGGTGAATAGCAGCAAATAGGGTTGAACACAATCCCTGTTCCATGTTGGGCTCACAGTCTCGATCCCCATTGTACAAGTGAGGTAACTGAGGCACGGCGAAGTGAAATAACTTGCCCAAGGTCACACAGCAGACAAGTGGCAGAGCCAGGATTAGACCCCACTACCTTCTGAGTCCCAGGCCGGTGTTCTATCCACTAGGCTATGCTGCTTTACCCTAATAGGCTCCTACTCTATCCTAATCCTCCTCGACCCCTCAGCTGCCTTCGACACTGTGGACTACCCCCTTCTCCTCAACACACTATCCAACCTTGGCTTCACAAACTCTGTCCTCTCCTGGTTCTCCTCTTATCTCTCTGGCTGTTCATTCTCAGTCCCCTTTGTGGGCTCCTCCTCCCCCTCCCATCCCCTCACTGTAGGGGCTCCTCAAGGGTCAGTTCTTTCCTCCCTCTGTTCTGTATCTACACTCACTCCCTTGATGAACTCATTCACTCCCACGGCTTCAACTATCATCTCTATGCTGATGACACCCAAATCTACATCTCTGCCCCTGCTCTCTCCCCCTCCCTCCAGGCTCGTGTCTCCTCCTGCCTTCAGGACATCTCCATCTGGATGTCTGCCCACCATCTAAAACTCGATATGTCCAAGACTGAACTCCGTATCTTCCCTCCCAAACCCTGCCCTCTCCCTAACCTTCCCATCACTGTAGATGGCACTACCATACTTTCCATCTCACAAGGCTGCAACCTTGGTGTCATCCTCGACTCAGCTTCCTCGTTCACCCCACACATCCAATCTGTCACCAAAACCCGTTGTTCTCACCTCTACAACAACACCAAGATCCGCCCTTTCCTCTCCATCCAAAGTGATACCTTGCTGGTTCAATCTCTCATCCTATCCCGACTGGATTACTACATCAGCCTCCTTTCTGGTCTCCCATCCTCCTGCCTCTCCCGACTTCAGTCTATACTTCACTCTGCTGCCCGGATCATCTTTGTGCAGAAACGCTCTGGGCATGTTACTCCCCTCCTCAAAAATCTCCAGTAGCTGCCTGTCAACCTACAAATCAAGCAAAAACTCCTCATTCTCGGCTTCAAGGCTCTCTATCCCCTTGCCCCCTCCTACCTCACCTCCCTTCTCTCCTTCTACAGCTCAGCCCACACCCTCCACTCCTCTACCACTAACCTCCTCACTGTATCTAGTTCTCGCCTGTCCCACGGTCGACCCCCGGCCCACAAACATCCCCTGGTATGGAATACCCTCCCTCCACACATCCGCTAAACTAGCTCTCTTCCTCTCTTCAAATCCCTACTGAGAGCTCATCCCCTCCAGGAGGCTTTCCCAGACTGAACCCCCTTTTTCCTCTCCTCCTCCCCATCCCCCCAGCCCTACCTCCTTCCTCTCCCCACAGCACTTGTATATATATATTTCTACAGATTTATTATTGTATTTATTTTACTTGTACATATTTACTATTCTATTTATTTTGTTAATGATGTGCTTATAGCTTTAATTCTATTTGTTCTGATGATTTTGACACTTGTCTATATGTTTTGTTTTGTGGTCTGTCTCCCCCTTCTAGACTGTGAGCTGTTGTTGGTTAGGGACCATCTCTATGTGTGGCCGACTTGTACTTTCCGAGCGCTTTGTACAGTGCTCTACACACAGTAAGTGCTCAATAAATATGAATGAATGAATGAATGAATGAATGAATGAATGCTTTATTCACAGTGTCTGATGCTGCATGCAGGGACATGTGCATGGAAACTCTTTCTTCTAATACCATGGGATGTTCTAACCAAACAAGTCCAACCAGTCAGATGAATGTCCCTAATTCCCTAATAACATTCCGGGCAAAATGTGTAGAGAAAATGTGTTTTGGTAGAACTTAACATAATTAAAATTAAAATTTTTAATTAAAAATTAAAATAATTTCAAAGTAGCTAAATTTAATAAAGCTCTCCTTATTTACTCAAACAAAACCTGTCATAGAGGCTAAAAGATTATATTTCATGCAGAGAGGAGAGGTTACTAAAAATCAGAGTGGCAACTAAGAGGTAAAGACCGAGATAAGACCATAAGTACAAATTTTTTAGTCTTTCCCCCACAAGGTGAAAAATTATATTGCAGATATTACCTGTTAATAATAACGATGACAAGCCTGCTGGAATTCAAAGGATGCTGCAGAAAATCCTGACAATTTCTTTGTGTGGCAGAGAGATGGGCATTAATTATTCCCAATTTTTAGATGAGGAACCAAGCCACAGGGTGGGTGGATCAGAGAAAGATTCCATATGTCCTAACTTAAGTATCTGAAGCCTCATTTTTTGGTTGAATTAGTCCTCGGGTACACAGAATAGATAATTAGGATGATCCCTTCTCTAGTCAGGCTTAGACACGTGATCTTCTAGAGTATATGCATACCAAGAAAATCACTCACATTAATTTCATTGCCCCAAATAGTTCAGCTCCTGTTCCCCTTCCTTGTTTTCTTTGACGGGCAGTATTAATGCCTGTTGTGCTTCTGTTTCTATTTAAACATCACCATTTAACAAAAGCACATGGAACCAAGCTGACTAGTTAAAACTACTGAAAGATAATAATAATAATAATAATGATGGTATTTGTTAAGCACTTACTATGTGCAAAATTAGTTTTATAAATATTCATCAACATTTCCTCTAGAATGATGAAATTAAAGACTTCTTAGGAATAACTCGATGCTATGCAGGACGAGGCCTCACACCAAACACACACACACATGCACTCACACACACACACACACACACACACACACACACACACACACACACACACACACACACTCTCCCCATATAATCAAGCCAGAATAGGACTAATATGAATCACATCCTCCACTGAATCACAAATATACCCATTAGCCAAGAGCAGACAGCTGTGAGCAGAGAACTAGAGAGTAAATGGATTTATGCTTGAGGTGCTATTGCTAACTATTTTCTTTCTCCCCCATCCTGAGCCCTCTGAGCCACTAAACCTTGATCTCAGACCCCCTATCTGTGGGATTTAAGTTTTAAAAGCTCCTAAGCAGCTCTGGCAATTGCAGTCACAGTTTTCTTCCTTAACTCTTTTGTTATTCTGTTCTCCAGAGTGAATCCTTTTCTTCTCTTATCTCCACTTCTCTGCTCTGCCTTTTACTTCTATTGTTTTCCTCCCTCTTACCCTGAACACTCATACCTCACTCTTGAGTATCACTGCAATTTCTACTTCTCACCCTCCCCTCTGGCCTAGTCTTTTATCTTTCTGATAAAGGTAGGATTCTTTTTCTATGGGAAATGGACCCATCAATTGACACTGGAGCATCTGGAAAGATTGTCACATATTCAGAATGAACCTTCAAATGTTTGCTGACATAGCAACTGCTTCCCCTAGACTGCTAGATCCTGGAGGGCATATTTGTGTCTATGAGTCCTACTGATGTTTCATTGATGGTATTTGTTAAGCGCTTACTATATGTTAAGCACTGTTCTAAGCCCTGGTGTAGATACAAACTAATCAGGTTGGACAAAGTCCAGTGTAGTGGACAGAGCCTGGGCCTGGGCATTTACTATGTGCCAGGTACTGTACTGAGCACTGGGGTGGATCCAGTCCCTGTCACACATTGGGCTCACAGTCTTAACCCCCATTTTACAGATGAGATAACAGGCCCCGAGAAGTAGTGACTTGCCCAAGGCCAAACAGCTTACAATTGGCAGAGCCAGGATTAGAACCCAGGTCCTTCTGACCCCCAGGCCTGTGTTCACGTTATCCCTTCTGTCTGGTACATCTTCCCCCTTCACATTAATTGTGGTGTTTAAGTGCTTACTATATCCTTGTACTGCACTACGATAGATACTTGATAATCGGGTCAGACATCGTTCCTGTCCCATGTGGGGCTCACAATCCAAGTAGGAAGGAGAATGAGTATTTTCTCCTCATTTTACAGGTACAGAAACCAAAGCAATGATAGGTGACTCACCCGAGGACACACAGCAGGCAAGAGGCAGGACAGGCATTAGAACCCAGCTCCTTTGACTCCGAGGCCCACGTTCTTTCAATTAGGTCACACAGCTTCTCAGACCCACAAGCTAACCTCCTTAACCCCCATGACTGTTTTCTCCACCGACCCACAGCACAATTCCTGCCTCGGATGCCACTTCCACCCTTGCTGGCAAACTACCCTCTTCCTCCACCGTAACACTATTTAGACCTCACCTTCTCTATAAAGCATTCCCTGAGTTATCTGGCTCCCTTACCTAATTAGTTTGACCTCTTGACACTGAGCTGTAGAACTGAACATCTATCCATTATGTACTGTAATTCTTACTTCTGTTCTGCAGGCTTTACCTTTCTGGTTGGCGTCCTGGCTCTTCCTTTACATTTTCAGCAACCAGAACTCAAGTGCACCTCCTAACCTGAAGCTCCCCATGGTCTGAGACCACAGACCTCTTTCCTGGGATTTAAGTCAATCAATTGGATGACTTACCGATCACCACTGTTTCCTACCACCACTTTCTTATATATTATATATCAGGGCATTCAGTACGAATGTATGAATTTATGAATCCTTAAATTACAAAGCTTCATTATTTTAAAACTTTTTCCCCAGATGCTATTCTAGTACTAGCCAAATATTAGTCAGTACTCCAACAATGAGGGTTTTTACAATGCATTTTGGTTACAATGTGATGGTCACACTCATTCGCTGGAGCTACGGTGATGTGGTGCTGGAAGAAGTGGTTCGTTCAATCGTATTTACTGAGCGCTTACTGTGTGCAAAGTGGTTGGGCATATGTATCAACCAAGAACAAAGATGATACACATCATTTCTTTATTGGTGGCGGGGGGGAGGAGGGTGTTCAAGAGCAGCAGCCCTGCATCATAGAACTGACTTTGCAGACAGTAAGTATTTCTTCGACATGTATTTCCATGCATGTCATTGGAAACATGTTTATTGTGCTGGAGAAAGGTTACCATAGTGTGTTCTTTTCATTGAAGTCTACAGCAAATAGCAGACTAAAACCCCGAATAAATGTTCATCTTAGAATAGCTATCCCTAGGACATGTGTGAGTTCTAGTGGAAAACAGATTGTTGCATGAACTTTATTGTCCAGGTTTTTCTGGATTGGTTTTCCATGCCTTAGAAACTCAGGTTAACCATTGTCATAGAAAAATGGTAATAAAAATACAACTTTATCGCTCTTTAGTGAATAGGTAAATCCTTCATCAGAGTAAGAGGTGTTTAAGCTTTGATTTTAAAATTGTATGAACCCACAAAAAATGTCTTAACAAAACTGCGACAAATGGAATCATTCAAATTTAACACTTTTAAATGTTACCATAAATAAAATGCTTGCTTTACACTACTTTGGAAGAATAAAATTTGATGTTTCTATCTTTCTACCAGCCTAAACTAAAAATACATATGAACATACATCAAACCACCATGTAAGCTTCCCTGAGACTAAATTCTGAAGCAGTTCATAACTATTTTTCTCAAGGGAACTAGCTATAAAAAACACCCTACAGTCCTCAAAGGTTTCCCAAGTTTAAAGCCAGTGGCCTTCACTTAGAAAAATGCAGATTTTTGATGTTTTCATTACTGTACAGAAAAAGATCCAAGTATCATTGAAAAAGGTATTTGTCATTATTATTCTTCCCAAAGAGCTCAGTGAAATGGGTCAAATGTCGCAAAAAAAAATCAGCCTTTTTTTCTTCTCACAAATTAATTCTGTTAAAAGTAGCATTTCTCAGGTTGAGAAAAAACCTTGGGTCGGAAACAAGTGTTTTCTCATAGAAAAACTATCCCACCTCTAATTTAATGAGAATCCAAGCACTTAAGTGTATAGTGGAGCTCACTTGCAAAGTTTTACTTTGTAGAGTATAAACAAAGAAAAGGGAAACACCTGGATTGCATCACTCCGACAGTTCGATCACTAACAGTATAATGGAAATTATGGAATTGCCAACATAAGGTTTGATTTGGCAGAATGAACGAACCCACTCATTTTAGCACCCCACTACTGCTGTAAACAAGTAGACCTCCAAAGTCACTGCTGCTGTGGGTTTGACCAGCTGCTTTCAAATGGACAGGAACCTCTTTGACTGTTGGATATTTGTCTTTCCTGCTCCTGCTCCTGCGTCTCACAGCAGTGTTCCCAGCTAGCAAAGCCCAGCAGGGAATTGGGCAAAATCAGTGTTATGTATTTGCTAAAATAGTGAGAACTACATTTATAAAAGAGGCTTTGCAAAAAACCAAAAAGTCCAAAACAAAATGTGGCCCTAGAGGAAGGTTAAAGACAGGCTGGGATTTTATGAAGCCAACAGGAAACCCAACCCACGACTTCCTAGAACCGGTGGCTTCGCGAAGACACCTCTCTCAGCAGTTTCTTTACCAGTTTTTCTTTTTTTTTTAATCGTGCCCCAAAGACCTTTGTGTTACAAGACTGGTTTTCAAGGTTAAGCACTTTATTCAGTTATGTGGGGGCAAATCAAAGTCCTAACAGTCAGGCCACCTAAAAGCCCTCCAATCTACGGAGGGTGGTGGGGGTGTTGGGGGCATCCATCCAAAGGGTTTAGCATAGGGAGGCCCCCGAGGACCTTCTGTACCCCATTGGCCCCTGAGCCCCAGACCCCTCATCCCCAGGGGTCAGAATAGGGAAGACCCCAAGGCCCTTCTGCAGCCCATTGGCCACTGGGCCCCCACCCCAGTTCCTCCATCCCCGGGGGTCAGAGTAGGGAGGACCCCAAGGCCCTTCTGCAGCCCACTGGCCCCCAGGCTTCCACTTCCCAGCTCCTCCATCACCAGGGGTCAGAGCAGGGAAGACTCCAAGGCCCTTCTGCAGTCCATTGGCCCCAAAGCTTCCACTCCCCAGCTCCTCCATCCCCAGGGGTCAGCATAGGGAGAATCCCGAGGATCTTCTGCACCCAATTTGCTCCTGGGCCCCCACCCCAGCTTCTCCACCTCCAAGGGTCAGAGCAGGGAGGAGCCCGGGGGCCTCCTTAAGACCACTGCCCGCCCCTCCCCCAACGCTGGGGCCAGGCTCTGTCCCCCAGGCTTAAGTCCTTGGTCTTCTCCTCACCCTCAGCTTCAAGGCTGCCCATCACCTTGCCCCCTCCTACCTCACCTCCCTTCTCTCCTACAGCCCACCCCACACCCTCTGCTCCTCTGCCGCTAATCTCCTCACCGTACCTCGTTCTCGCCTGTCCCACCATCGACCCCCGGCCCACGTCCTCCCCCGGGCCTGGAATGCCCTCCCTCTGCCCATCCGCCAAGCTAGCTCTCTTCCTCCCTTCAAGGCCCTACTGAGAGCTCACCTCCTCCAGGATGCCTTCCCAGACTGAGCCCCCTCCTTCCTCTCCCCTTCCTCCCCATCTCCATCCCTCCTGCCTTACCTCCTTCCCTTCCCCATAGCACCTGTATATATGTATATATGTTTGTACGTATTTATTACTCTATTTATTTATTTTACTTGTACATATCTATTCTATTTATTTTATTTTGTTAATATGTTTTTTTTGTTGTCTGTCTCCCCCTTCTAGACTGTGAGCCTACTGTTGGGTAGGGACCGTCTCTAGATGTTGCCAACTTGTACTTCCCAAGCGCTTAGTACAGTGCTCTGCACACAGTAAGTGCTCAATAAATGTGATTGATTGATTGATCCTACGGAGCAGGATGCAGAGGTGTCGGCGGTTCCCAGGCATGGGGGCCAGAGTCATCTGCCCAGACACGTCGGGGTCCTGCTGCACCGGCACTGGCTGGTCCAGGTAGAGCAGAGCCTGCTTCCAATGGGTGTCCGGGTGGAAGGGCGAGGTGGACAGGACGAGGGGCTCAAGGGGGTCGAGGGAGCCGTTGCTATGGCAGGTGGGGAAGATGACCTGGAATCAATCAATCAATCAATCAATCATATTTATTGAGTGCTTACTGTGTGCAGAGCACTTTACTAAGTGCTTGGGAAGTACAAGTTGGCAACATATAGAGACAGTCCCTACCCAACAGTGGGCTCACAGTCTAGAAGGGGGAGACAGAGAACAAAACCAAACATACTAACAAAATAAAATAAATAGAATAGATATGTACAAGTAAGATCCAGAGGGCAAAGTCGTGCATGGGGCTGGTGCCATATCAGCGGCATCAGAAGCAGCTAGCCACGCCTGCCCGCAGCTCCCACTCCATTCACTCATTCAAACATATTTATATTTATTGAGCTCCTACTGTATGCAGAGCACTGGACTAAGCGCTTGGGAAGTACAAATCGGCAACATATAGAGAAGGTCCCTACCCAACAACAGGCTCACAGTCTAGAAGGGGGAGAGAGACAACAAAACAAGTACAGAGGTGTCAATACCATCAGAATAAATAACAATAATAGAATTGGTATTTGCTAAGTGCGTACTATGTGCCAAGCACTGTTCTAAGCGCTGGGGAGGTTAAAAGGTGATCAGGTTGTCCCTCATGGGGCTCACAGTCTTAATCCCCATTTTACAGATGAGGTAACTGAAGCACAGCAAAGTGAAGTGATTTGACAAAGTCACACAGCTGACAAGTGGTGGAGCCGGAATTAGAACCCATGACCTCTGACTCCCAAGCCCAGGCTCTTTTCACTAAACCACGCTGCTTCACTGGGCTGAGGGGCCCAGGAGCTATAGAATTATAGCTATATGCACATCATTTAATAAGAGTAGTAAATAGGTACAAATAAAATAGAGTGATAAATATGTACAAATATACACAAGTGCTGTGGGGAGGGGAAGCGGATAGGGCAGAGGGACGAGGGGAAGTGATGGGAGGGGAGGAGGAGGAGGAGAGGAAAAGGTGGGGGGCTCAGTCTGGGAAGGCGTCCTGGAGGAGGTGAGATCTCAGTAAAAATATGGAGTGCTTCATGAATTTGCGGCCTGGCGAGCACCATGATGTCCAGGCGGCCCATGAGGCAGCGGGTGGCGATACCCTCCAGGCAGCTCATTCACTATCAATCAATCATATTTATTGAGCGCTTACTGTGTGCAGAGCACTGTACTAAGCACTTGGGAAGTACAAGTTGGCAATATATAGAGACAGTCCCTACCCAACAGTGGGCTCACAGTCTAGAAGGGGGAGACAGGGAACAAAACCAAACTGTACTAAGCACTTGGGAAGTACAAGTTGGCAATATATAGAGACAGTCCCTACCCAACAGTGGGCTCACAGTCTAGAAGGGGGAGACAGGGAACAAAACCAAACATATTAACAAATTAAAATAAATAGAATAGATATGTACAAGTAAAATAGATAGAGTAATAAATATGTACAAACATATATACATATACACAGGTGCTGTGGGGAAGGGAAGGAGGTAGGACTTGGGGGATGGAGAAGGGGAGGAGGGGGAGAGGAAGGAAGGGGCTCAGTCTGGGAAGGCCTCCTGGAGGCCTAATTCATTCAATCATAGTTATTGAGCGCTTACTGTGTGCAGAGGTCTGTACTAAGTGCTAGGGAAGTACAAGTCAGCAACAGATAAAGACAGTCCCTACCCAACAATGAGTTCACAGTCTAGAAGGGGGGGAGACAGACAACAACAAAAAAAAAACAAAACAAGTCCACGCTGTAGCACCATTTGACCTCAGCCCATAGGCCCAGCCGCCACTCCAGCAGCTGGTCACTGACGGGGGTCATGAAGAGCTCGGCAGCAGTGGGGAGCAGCAGCAGCCCACCGTCCCGAAAGAGCCCGGTCTTGGAAGTCAGAGGCTGTGGGTTCTAATCCTGACTCTGCCACATGACTGCTCTGTGACCTTGGGTAAGTCACTTAACTTCTGAGCCTGTTACCTCCTCTGTCAAATGGGGATGAAGACTGAGCCCCACTTGGGACAACCTGATAATAATAATAATTTTGGTATTTGTTAAGCTCTATGTGCAAAGCACTGTTCTAAGCTCTGGGGGAGGATACAGGTGATCAGGTTGTCCCATGTGGGGCTCACAATCTTAACCTGATCATCTTGTATTCATTCATTCAGTTGTATTTATTGAGTGCTTACCGCGTGCAGAGCACTGTACTATGCACTTGGGAAACACAAGCTGGCAACATATAGAGACGGTCCCTACCCAACAATGGGCTCACAGTCTAGAGAAGCAGCGTGGCTCAGTGGAAAGAGCACGGGCTTTGGGGTCAGGGGTCATGGGTTCAAATCCCAGCTCTGTCAATTGCCAGCTGTGTGACTTTGGGCAAATCACTTAACTTTTCTGTGCCTCAGTTACCTCATCTGTGAAATGGGGATTAAGACTGTGAGCCCTCCATGGGACAACCTGATCACCTTGTAACCTCCCCAGTGCTTAAAAAAGTTCTTTGCACATAGTAAGCGCTTAATAAATGCTATTATTATTATTATTATTAGAGAAGCAGTGTGGCTCAGTGGAAGATGTACGGGCTTTGGAGTCAGAGGTCATGGGTTCGAATCCCAACTCCACCACTTATCAGCTGTGTGACATTGGGCAAGTCGCTCAACTTCTCTGAGCCTCAATTCCCTCATCTGTAAAACGGGGATTAAGACTGTGAGCCCTCTATGGGACAACCTGATCACCTTGTATCCCCCCAGCACTTAGAACAGTGCTTTGCATATAGTAAATGCTTAACAAATGCCATTATTATTATTATTATAGAAGGAGGAGACAGACAACAAGACATAACATGTAGACAGTTGTCAAAACCGTCAGAATAAACAGAATTATAGCTATATGCACATCATTAACAAAATAAATAGTAAATATGTACAAGTACAATGAATAGAGTAATAAATCTGTACAAATATAGACAAGTGCTGTGGGGAGGGGAAGGAGGTAGGATGGGGGATTGAGAGGAGGAGAGGAAAAAGGGGGCTCAGTCTGGGAAGGCCTCCTGGAGGAGGTGAGCTCTCAGTAGGGCTTTGAAGGGAGGAAGAGAGCTAGCTTGGTGGATGGGCAGAGGGAGGGCATTCCAGGACAGAGGGAGGACGTGGGCCGGGGGTCGATGGCGGGACAGGCGAGAACGAGGCCCAGTGAGGAGGTTAGCAACGGCAGAGGAGCGGAGGGTGCGGGCTGGGCTGGAGAAGGAGAGAAGGGAGGGGAGGTAGGAGGGGGCGAGGGGATGGACAGCCTTGAAGCCCAGGGTGAGGAGTTTTTGCTTGATGCGTAGGTTGACTGGCAGCCACTGGAGATTTTTGAGGAGGGGAGTAATGTGCCTAGAGCATTTCTGCGCAAAAATAATCCGGGCAGCAGAGTGAAATATTCTCACAGTCTTCTGGACTGTGAGCCCACTGTTGGGTAGGGACCGTCTGTATATGTTGCCAACTTGTACTTCCCAAGCGCTTAGTCCAGTGCTCTGCACACAGTAAGTGCTCAATAAATACGATTGAATGAATGAATGAAAGTATAGACGGAAGCGGGGAGAGGCAGGATTGTTCAGCATCCCGGCCCTGGCCTGCAGCGGGGCGGGCAGCACAGCCCCGTAGCCCGTCCTCTCGCGGACGACGGCGTCCAGCACGCCGTCCTGCAGCCCGACGAGCCGCCCCACGGGCCGGATTCATTCATTCATTCATTCATTCAATCGTATTTACTGAGCGCTTACTGTGTGCAGCGCCCTGTACTACGCACTTGGGAAGTCCAAGTTGGCAACATCTAGAGACGGGCCCCCCCCAACAGCGGGTTCACTGTCTAGAAGGGGGCGACAGACAACAAAACAAACCATTTTAACAAAATAAAATAAATAGAATAAATATGTACAGGTAAAATAAATAGAGTAATAAATACCGTACAAACATATATACAGGTGCTGTGCCCTCCCCATCCCCCCTGCCTTACCTCCTTCCCCTCCCCACAGCACCTGTAAATATGTATATATGTTTGTACGTATTTATTACTCTATTTATTTTATTTGTACATATTTATTCTATTTATTTTACTTTAATATGTTTTGTTTTGTTGTCTTTCTCCCCCTTCTAGGCTGTGAGCCCACTTGTACTTGTACATATTTAACATTCTATTTGTTTTGTTAATGTGGTGTATCTAGATTTGTTTCTATTTGTTCTGATGACTTGACACCTGTCCACGTTTTCATTCATTCAATTGTATTTACTGAGCGCTTACTGTGTGCAGAACACTGTACTAAGAGGTTGGAAAGTACAGGTTGGCAACATACAGAGATGGTCCCTACCTAACAGTTTTGTTTCATTGTCTGTCTCCTCTTTCTGATCAATCAATCAATCAATCGTATTTATTGAGCGCTTACTGTGTGCAGAGCACTGTACTAAGTGCTTGGGAAGTACAAGTTGGCAACATATAGAGACGGTTCCTACCCAACAGTGGGCTTACAGTCTAGAAGGGGGAGACAGAGAACATAACAAAACATATTAACAAAATAAAATAAATAGAATAGATATGTACAAGTAAAATAAATAGAGTAATGAATAGGTACAAACATATATACGTATATACAGGTCCTGTGGGGAGGGGAAGGAGGTAAGGCAAAGGGAATGGAGAGGGGGAAGAGGGGGAGAGGAAGGAGGGGGCTCAGTGTGGGAAGGCCTCCTGGAGGAGGTGAGCTCTCAGTAGGGCCTTGAAGGGAGGAAGAGAGCTAGCTTGGCAGATGTGGGGAGGGAGGGCATTCCAGGTCAGGGGGAGGACGTGGGCCGGGGGTCGATAGTGGGACAGGTGAGAAGTGCTCTAGACTGAGCACCCGCTGTTGGGTAAGGACCGCCTCTATATTTTGCCAACGTGTACTTCCCAAACGCTTAGTACAGAGCTCTGCACACAGTAAGCTCTCAATAAATATGATTGAATGAATGAATGAATGAATGAGGGGAAGGAGGTAAGGCAGAGGGGGATGGGTGTCCCGATGCCCAGCCGGCGATCATCTTCTCGCCATCCGCCACATCTTCTCCTCCTCCCCATCGCCCTACTTCCTTCCCCTCCCCACAGCACCTGTATATATGTTTGTACAGATTTATTACTCTATTTCACTTCTACACATTTACTAGTCTATTTATTTTGATAAAGTGCGTCTAGCTTTATTTCTATTTGTTCTGACAAGTTGACACCTGTCCCCGTGTCGTGTTGTTTGTCTCCCCCTTCTAGACTGTGAGCCCGTTGTTAGGTAGGGGCTGTCTCTATATGTTGCCTACTTGTACTTCCCAAGCGCTTAGTACAGTGCTCTGCACACAGTAAGCACTCAATAAATACGATTGAATGAATGAATGAATGACTGGGTGCCTTTCGCTTCTTCGGTACCAGCGACAGGGCCGCCTGCCCCACTGCCTTCCCAGCGCTTAGGACAGTGCTTTGCACATAGTAAGTGCTTAATAAATGCCATTATTATTATTATTATTATTATTATTATTATTATTATTATTATGGGACTTATAGGTCAGCACCTCATCCCCTCTTCCCTCGCCCGATGGGATTCATTCATTCATTCATTCAATCATATTTATTGAGCGCTTACTGTGTGCAGAGCACTGTATTAAGCACTTGGGAAATACAAGTCGGCAAACATCTAGAGACGGTCCCTACCCCACAGCGGGCTCACAGTCTAGAAGGGGGAGACAGACAAACAAAACAAAAAATGTAGACAGGTGTCAAAATCGCCAGAGCAAACAGAATTATAGCTATAATCAATCAATCAATCAATCGTATTTATTGAGCGCTTACTGTGTGCAGAGCACTGTACTTGTACATATCTATTCCATTTATTTTATTTTGTTAATATGTTTTGTTTTGCTGTCTGTCTCCCCCTTCTAGACCATGAGCCCACTGTTGGGTAGGGACCGTCTCTAGATGTTGCCAACTTGTACTTCCCAAGTGCTTAGTCCAGTGCTCTGCACACAGTAAACGCTCAATAAATACGATTGATTGATTGATTGTACTAAGCGCTTGGGAAGTACAAGTTGGCAACACGTAGAGACGGGCTTTACCCAACAGTGGGCTCACAGTCTAGAAGAGGGAGAAGACTGTGAGCCCCACGTGGGACAACGTGATCACCTTGTATTCCCCCCCCACGTGGGACAACCTGATCACCTTGTATTCCCCCAGCGCTTAGAACAGTGCTTTGCACGTAGTAAGCACTTAACAAATACCATCATTATTGACTGAGCCCCCTCCTTCCTCTCCCCCTTCCCCCTCCTCCCTCTCCTCCTCCTCCTCCTCCTCATTCCCCCACCTAACTCCTTCCCCTCCCCACAGCACCTGTATATATGTTTGTACATATTTATTTATTCAATCATATTTATTGAGTGCTTACTCTGTGCAGATCACTGTACTAAGCGCTTGGGAAGTACAAGTTGGCAACATTTAGAGATGGTCCCTACCCAACAGCAGGCTCACAGTCTAGAAGATAATAATAATAATAATAATAATAATAATAATAATAATAATAATAATTTATTAAGTGCTTACTATGTGCAAAGCACTGTTCGTGTCTCAGTGGAAAGAGCCCGGGCTTTGGAGTCAGAGGTCATGGGTTCAAATCCCAGCTCCGCCAAATGTCTGCTGTGTGACTTTGGGCAAGTCACTTAACTTCTCTGGGCCTCAGTGACCTCATCTGTAAAATGGGGATGAAGAATGTGAGCCCCACATGGGACAACCTGCCTTATATACCCCCAGTGCTTAGAACTGTGCTTTGCACATAGTAAGTGCTTAACAAATACCGTCATTATTATTATTATTATTATTGTTATTCTAAGCATTGGGGAGGTTACAAGGTGATCAGGTTGTCCCAAGGGGGGCTCACAGTCTTCATCCCCATTTTACAGATGAGGTAATTGAGGCACAGAGAAATTAAGTGACTTACCCAAAGCCACACAGCTGACAATTGGCGGAGTTGGAATTTGAATGCAAGACCTCTGACTCCAAAGGCACTGAGCCACTGTGAGTCCATTATTGGATAGGGACTGTCTCTATCTGTTGCCAACTTGTACTTCCCAAGTGCTTAGTACAGTGCTTCGCCCACAGTAGGCGCTCAATAAATACGATTGAATGAATGAATGTAGTCCAGCCACCTTCTCTTCCTCTCCCCTGCCCAACCACCCACATCTCCAACGCCTGCCCCCTCAACGCTCCCTGGCAGAGTTGCTAATTGGGCGCTACCTGATGCCCCTACTACATTGCCATAAATGCTTAGAGAGCCAGCGTGGCTCAGCGGAAAGAGCACGGGCTTGGAAGTAAAAAATCTCCAGTGGCTACCAATCAATCTGCGCATCAGGCAGAAACTCCTCACCCTGGGCTTCAAGGCTGTCCATCATCTCGCCCCCTCCTACCTCACCTCCCTTCTCTCCTTCTCCAGCCCAGCCTGCACCCTCCGCTCCTCCGCCGCTAATCTCCTCACCATTAGGCCTCGCTCTCGCCTGTCCCGCCATCGACCCCCGGCCCACGTCCTCCCCCGGGCCTGGAATGGCTTCCCTCTGCCCATCCGCCAAGCTAGCTCTCTTCCTCCCTTCAAAGCCCTACTGAGAGCTCACCTCCTCCAGGAGGCCTTCCCAGACTGAGCCCCTTCCTTCCTCTCCCCTTCGTCCCCCTCTCCATCCCCCCATCTTACCTCCTTCCCTTCCCCACAGCACCTGTATATATGTATGTACATATTTATTACTCTATTTATTTATTTATTTATTTTACTTGTATATATCTATTCTATTTATTTTATTTTGTTAGTATGTTTGGTTTTGGTATTGTGTCATCTTCGCCATTCGAGCGTAACTTTCACGTGAACAAAGAACGTTTCACTTTGTTATGAGAAGCAGCATGGCTTAGTGGAAAAAGCACAGGCTTGGGAGACAGGACCTGGATTTAAATCCTGGCTCTGCCACTTGTCTGCTGTGTGACCTTGGGCAAGCCACTTAACTTCTCTGTGTCTCAGTTACCTCATCTGTCAAATGGGGATGAAGACTTTGAGTCCCATCTGAGACAACCTGACTACCTTGTATCTTCTCCAGCGCTTAGAACAACGTTTGGCATATAGTAAGTGTTTAACAAATACCAACAATTATTATTGTTATTATTATTTCAATGTGGTCAGCATCTACTGCTGTTGAAGATGAGGCTCTGTAAAACATACAAAATCTTCCAATGCGAGATGATGTGGCACTTGTCCCAACTCCTGAGGAAGTCACTGCAGCAAGCAGAGTCATGAGAAATAGAAAAGCACCCAGACCCAATGGCTTCACCTGTGGAGATCTACAAAAATGGAGGGGAAACTGCTGAAGTACTTACACAAACCCTTCCTCCACATCTGGACCACTGAGGAAATGCCACAGGATCTCAAAAATGCCATCATTATCACTATCTTCAGGAACAAAGGTGAAAAATTAGATGTGATCATTTGGAGACCTCTATGACAGGCAATATCCTAGCCAAAGTAGGCTTATATTGACTCATAAAGAGTTTTATTGACTGAACCCTCCTAAAATAACAAAGTAGCTTCAGATGTGGTTCAGAGGACAGGGTACTGCAGCAAGAAATCTACACAGTTTTCACAGACCTTATGAAGACAGCAAATCAATCAATCAGTGACATTTACTGAGTGTTTACATGTGCATAGCACTGTACTAAACGCTTGGGAGAGTACAATGCACCAGAGTTGCTAGACACGTTCCCTGCCCATTAAGGATCTTACAATCTGTTACCAATGATATACATATGGCCCCTGGAAATCACTTAACCAATTTGACTGATCTAAAAAGTTCATCAGGGTTCTGAAACTATCTCGAGGTGGCATGGCTGGTTGGATCAGAACTGAAGGTGCCCTTTCCGATTCATTCCCCATCACAAATGGAGTTAGCTGGCATACTTAGTAGGCCTGCTCCCATTCGATTTATTCTGTAGAGCTTTGCTAGAAAATGCACCATAAAACCTGAAAGCAGGTGTTAGCATATGTTTCTGCACCTGTGGAAAACTCTTCCAATTTAATGGACTTCGAGGATCAACCAAAGTCCTAAAAGAGAGTCATTCTGGGATTGCTCTGTGAAGATGACTCCCTTGTAGAGGTACACGTCTAAGAAGACGTGGAAATGATTGTTAACTGCTTGACTGAATCAGTCAGGTGTTTTGGGCTGACAATAATCCTGTAAGAAACTGAGGTATCACATAAGCCTAAACCAGGAAAGCGACACACAGTCAAAAATGTATATTGGCATCACGAAGCTAAACACTTACATAATTCTGTTACCTCACCAGTACACTGAACAAGATCACAGTGAAGTTTTGGAACCAGCTCCGTTCATTTTGACCTACTTACCCTGTGTGGGACAAGTGTAGAGAACGAATGACAACAGGATGTCCAAACAGTTACTGTATGGTGAGCTGAATTCGGGAAACTGAAAGCAAGGATAGAGGAAAGATTTCAAGGATACAGTGTAACCAAATCTCAGGCAACACCGCATCCCAGCTAAAATCTGGCAGTCAGTTGCTGTAGATAGAACTGCATAGTATATTGGAGTCAAAAAAGAAGTGGCTATTTTCCCCCAGAAGCTTTGTAAAGGATCGAGAAACAGGAGGGCAATAGTGAAAGCATAGCCACCCAAGGCACCACCTTTTTTGTATAGACACTGAGATCAGATCATGGGTCCTGCATTCACTTTTACAGACACACATGCATTCATGAGTAACTGACAACCACACCAGGCACAAAATCAATTCTTCTGATACTGAATCTACTTGAGCCGAAACAAAAGGCGTGTTTTATCTAAATCAGACTTGGGTGGTGGAAAAAGTGTTCCCTAATTTTTCCTCCATACTGTAGCCAAAATGGCTAATAAAAACAAGTGTTATAGCAGGAGCATCTGTAAGCAAGTTTTCCAGGAAGTTTTAGGACTCTCTTGAGCAGCATGGGACAGGAAAGCAAATAAGCACTAGAATATAGTCTCCTTGAGAACAGGGATTGTGTTGATTGGCCCTCTTGCATTGTACTCTCCAAAGTGTTTAATACAGTGCTCTGCATGCAGTAAGTGTTCAATAAGTACCATTGACTGATTAATTGAACAGGAGGCAAGAATGGATTTCCAGGGGCTTACAAAACCACCAAATTAGTCCAGATATTTAACCAATATGTAAGCTCCCATTTCCTTTGAATCTTCTAAAGGACTATACTCCTAATTCTGCAGTTTGCATTTATTCTTGCCCCTCTCAGGATCACACCTGGAGAGTTTCTGGTATTCTACCAGTCTCGGCTATGGGAGGGAGAGTCCAGCAGAAGCCTACCCATTCCATTCCTAGCTTGGGCAGTGGTTAGCAAGGTGAAGGCAATCTGCTACAACTCAAAACTCACTTGTGCTGGGCAGCAGAGACATGGGAGAGAGTCGAGGGTGGAGACTCAGGCTTACTGTGTGGAAGAAGGCAGTGGTAAACCACTTCTGTATTTTTACCAAGAAAACTCTATGGATACACTACCAGAATGTTTGCAGATGGAGGGGAGGCATTCTGGGAGTAGCGTGTCCATGAAGTTGCTATGGGTCAGAGAGAACTCAGTGGCATAAGACAAGACAAGACATTAATTCTTAAGAGGACCTGAACAAAGTTTCCTGCTATGAATAGTTTACAAGGGCAGCCCTGATCCTCATCTGGAAATGTGGCTTTTTAAATGGCATTTAGTAAGCAACTACTATGTTCTGAGCACTGCGATAGGAAATGTTTCTTATCCCCATGTTTCAGAAGAAGCAGTGTGGGTCAATGAAAAGAGCCCAGTCTTGGAAGTCAGAAGTCATGAGTTCTAATCCCAGCTCCGCTACTTGTCAGCTGTGTGACTTTGGGCAAGTCACTTAACTTCTCTGTGTTACCTCATCTGTAAAATGGGGATTAAGACTGTGAGCCTCATGTGGGACAACCTGATTATCTTGTATCCCCCCCAGCACTTAAAACAGTGCTTGGCACATAGTAAGCCCTTTACAAATGCCATCATTATTATATGAAGAAGCTGAGGTACTGAGAGGTCAAGAGACTTGACTATGGTCACACAATAGGACAGTGGTGGAGCCAAAATTCAAACTCAGGTCCCCTGACTTCCAATTTTTCTAATTAAATAGCAGCTAATATTCCAAATGACAAAATTTTACTAGCTATCTACTATTACTACTATTAATAGCAGTAATAATAATTATAGCATTTGTTAACCACTTACTATAAGCCAAGCACAATATTGAGTGCTGGGGTGGATAGAAGATAATTAGGTTGGTCAAAGTGGATAAATTAGTCAATAATAAATGAATAGATCAACATGAAAGACTGCTTATGTGGCTAAGGGAACACATCAGGGAGCTGGAGAGGGGGCTATGGGGGTAGCATTTTAGAAGGAGTTTGAAGGAAGGGAGAGATGTGGTTCATCAAAGCTGAGAGAGGAAAGGTGTCCAGGCAAGGAAAGATGTGAGCCATGGATTGTAGGCAGAAGGGGCAGTTTGCACAAAACAGGGTGCAAGGGATGGGTAAGAGGAAGCCAGCTGCCAGACAACTTTGAAGATATTTGTGACTAGTTTGTTTCGGAGGATGGATTTATTTAATGAGAATGTTCCTTTCCTTCCAAATCTTTTTTTCCCCAATTCCCCTTCTTTTTTCCTCTGACCCTGTCTTTTCTCTGCCCTCCTTCATTTGTCCTTTATATAAAAGTGGCCACATTTCATAATTAGGTGGGAAAGTGCCATTTTTTTTGAATTTCCTGGCTGTCACCACTTGCTAAAACAATTCGACAAAATCCCAGCAGGAGCTGCAGAACTTGGAGTGAGGGCTGGTTATTTTTAACCTCTCTCTGCTCTGAATCGTGCATTGCTGGTGAGGCAAAGACCTTGGTCTCTGTCTGACCCAGATATTCCATTGCACCACCACTCCCAACTACCGCCAGAGCTTCCAGGCTCAACACTTCTAGATTTAGATTTGGAGAGTCCAATCTTGATCCGAAAGGTCCTGGTAGCAGAAAAGATTACTGGGTCCAGAGAGATTCCTGGATGCAGACCTAAGACCTTCTGCACTGGGTGGAAATATAGGTTGTGGTTTCTGGGGTTACTCAGGATCCAAACAACTAACCAACCAACCAATCAATCAATCAATAGTATTTAGTGAGGACCTACCCTGTGTAGAGATCTGTATGAAGCATCTGGGAGAATACAATAGAGTTAGTATACATGATCCCTGCCTTCAAGGAACTTACAATTTAGCAGGGGAGGCAGACACTAAAATAAATGACAAAAAGGAAGAAGTAATAGATTGTTTACATATTGCAAACACATCGTGGGCAGGGAATGTGACTGTTTATTGTTATATTGTACTTTCCCCAGTGCCTAGTACAGCACTCTGCACACAGAAGGCGCTCAATAAATACGACTGAATGAACATTAGTGTAATGGGGCATTGTGAGTTCTTAAATATGTAGATGGTGCACAAATACTGAAGTGGTTGTTGAGGGAGAAATTCATTCATTCAATCATATTTATTGAGTGCTTACTGTGTGTAGAGCACTGTACTAAGTGCTTGGAATGTAAAATTCAGCAATGAAGAGAGATAATCCCTGCCCACAATGGGCTTACAGTCTAGAAGGCGGGGGGGGGGGGGGGGGGGGGGGAGACAGACATCAAAACGAGTAAATAGTCAATAGCCTCAATATAAATAGAATTTTTCCAGTTCAGTCTTATAGTTAGTTCTTTTGAAAATAAATTTAAATTTAGTTTATAGGGATTTTTAGATGGAAATTTGAAGCTAACTGGCCATATCACTTAAAGAGACTGCTGTTGATTCCATTTTCCCTCTAGCCTTTAAACTCACTGTGGGCAGGGAATTGTCTACCAACTCTGTTGTACTGTACTCTTCCAAGCACTGATCAATTGATTGATTGATTGATTTTGGAAGCATTCTAAATCCTTTGTGTCTAATCATCTCATTTCAAGACTGGTGTCTGAAAAAGTTAAAACCTCATTTTTAGGGCTTTTCCTTGAAGAGGATGCCCAAATTCCTTAAACTAGATTATTCATTCATTCAATCATATTTATTGAGTGTTTACTGTGTGCAGAACACTGTATTAAGCACTTGGAAAGTACAGTTCAACAATAGAGACAATCTCTGTTCCCACTGGGTTTACAGTCTGGAAGCAGGGAGACAGACATCAAAACAAGTAAACAGGCATCAAACAAGTAAACAGATTAAAAAAAGAATATGGTCTTTGTTAAGCGCTTATTATGTGCCAAGCACTGTTCTAAGCACTAGAGTACATACAAGGTAATCAAGTTGTCCCATATGGGGCTCACAGTCTTAATCCTCATTTTACAGATGAGGTTACTGAGGCACAGAGAAGTTAAGTGACTTGCCCAAAGTCACACAGCTGATAAGTGACGGAGCCCGGATTAGAACCCAAGACCTCTGACTCCCAAGCCCTTGCTCTTTTCACTAAGCCACGTTGTTTATCTAAGATTAGGTTATTCAAAGCTAGGAGACTTGCCTGACCAGGTCTTCATTTCTCTTATTTGACCTCAATCAATCAATCAAATTTCAGAGCATTGTATTAAATGCTTGGAAGAGTACAATATTTTTTTAATGGCATTTGGTAAGTGCTTACTGTGTGCTGTACATATGCTGGGCTAGATACAAGCTAATTAGGTAGGACACGGTTCATTTCCCACATGGGGCTCACAGTCTTAATCCTAATTTTACAGATGAGGGAACTGAAGCACTGAGAAGTTAAGTTACTCACCTAAGGTCACATAGTGGACAAGTGGCAGAGCCAGGATTAAAACCCAGGTCCTCTGATTCCCAGGCCCATGCTTTTTCCACTAGGCCTCTCGGCTTTGCAGTATTTTCCTCTGTTCAGATGCCTATGCAAAATTTATGTGTATTCTTGCAAGTACTAAGTAGTAGATGTTGTGTAAATACTATTGATTGATTGGAATTTAATCCATTTGGAATTCGGAATGGAAAATTGATTCTAAAGTACATATTTATTACTCTATTTATTTATTTATTTTACTTGTACATTTCTATCCTATTTATTTTATTTTGTTGGTATGTTTGGTTTTGTTCTCTGTCTCCCCCTTTCAGACTGTGAGCCCACTGTTGGGTAGGGACTGTCTCTATGTGTTGCCAATTTGTACTTCCCAAGCGCTTAGTACAGTGCTCTGCACATAGTAAGCGCTCAATAAATACGATTGATTGATTGATTGATTAAAGGGCATACAGTCTTAGGTTTGTGGAAAGGAGGTAGGAGAAACTTAAAGGATATTTTAATATAACAGAGTTCTTAAAGGGCCTCCCTTCTGTACTCCCTATGCACTTGGATCTGTGCCCCTTAAGAACCTGATATTCACCCCACTCCAAGCACCTCAGCTCTTAGGTACTTATCTTTATACTCTCCCATTACCCTAAAAATAATTTATTTTAATGCCTGTCTCCTATTCTAGACCGTGAGCCTCTTGTGGGCAGGGAACACTTCTTCCAACTATACTGTATTGTCAATTGTCACTGGGGCTTCTGGTCCAGCATTTACAACAGTGTTAGGCACATAGAACAGTGTGTTGCACATAGTAAGCACTTAACAAATGCCATCATTATTATACTAAGCACTTAACTATTATTATTATCAAAGTTTTTATTATTATTATTACAGTAAGCATTCAATAAATACCATTGATTTATTGATTGCTTTAAAAGAGTCCAGTCATTCTTCTCAGAGAGGATTATCAATTTTTAAAGCGTACTGATGAAGGGCCCTCAGAATTGCTATTTGTTGGCTAGGCCATCCAACAGGATGGGCACTGTTGAGAGCTAATTCTTCTAATCTGACCATCAGATCTTGGGGGAATTAAATCCTCTGGTCTATGGATCATGAATCAGCTTTTAGACTGCCTGGGAAAAATACGTCTGATTTTTTAAAAACTCATTTAAGATGTTAGTAGTCCTTGAGTAGGGGCATAGGACCTCCTTAAGACCACTTTTAACACGTTCACATATGTGTGTTTGCAGTCTTTGGTTTTATCCATCTGAATCAAAAGTTGCAAGAGTGCATCCACCAGTGGAATGATCAAGTGACTTCAGTGGGGCAAGGTTTACCAAAAAAAAAAGTTTCATTCATTCAGTCATTCAATCGTATTTATTGAGCACTTACTGTGTGCAGAGCACTGTACTAAGCGCTTGGGAAATACCAGTTGGCAACATATAGAGACAGTCCCTACCCAACAGTGGGCTCACAGTCTAAAATGGGGAGACAGACAACAAAACAAAACACATAAACCAAATAAAATAAATAGAATAAATATGTACAAGTAAAATAAATAAATGGAGTAATAAATATGTACAAACATATATACATATATACAGGTGTTGTGGGGAGGGAAAGGAGGTAAGGTTGGGGGGATGAAGGGGGGAGGAGAGGGAGAGGAAGGAGGGGGCTCAGTCTGGGAAGGCCTCCTGGAGGAAGTGAGCTCTCAGTAGGGCTTTGAAGGGAGGAAGAGAGTTAGCTTGGCAGATTTGCAGAGGAAGGGCATACCAGGCCAGGGGGAGGACGTGGGCCAGGGGTTGACGGCGGGACAGGCGAGAATGAGGCACGGTGAGGAGATTAGCGGCAGAGGAGCGGAGGGTGCGGGCTGGGCTGGAGAAGGAGAGAAGGGAGGTGAGGTAGGAGGGGGTGAGGTGATGGACAGCCTTGAAGCCGAGGCTGAGGAGTTTTTGCCTGATGTGTAGATTGATTGGTAGCCACTGGAGATTTTTGAGGAGGGGAGTAGCATGCCCAGAGAGTTTCTGCCCAAAGACAATCCAGGCAGCGGCGTGAAGTATGGAATGAAGTGGGGAGAGACAGGAGGATGGGCGATCGGAGAGAAGGCTGATGCAGTAATCCAGTCGGGATAGGATGAGAGATTGAACGAGTAGGGTAGTGGTTTGGATGGAGAGGAAAAGCATGGGATTGATTCTAGTCCAGGCACAGGACTGTCCCAGCAGGGAATGGAGTTGCCTAGTGGAAAGAGCACAGTCCTGGGAGTCAGAGGACAAGGGTTCTAATCCCAGATCCACTACTTGTTTGCTGCATGACCTTGGGCAAGTCACTTAACTTCCCTGAAACTCAATTACTCATCTGTAAAAGGGTATTAAGACTGGGAGCCCTATGTGGGACAGGGACTGTATCCAACCTGATTATCTTATATCTACCCCAGGGCTTAGTACAATGCTTGACACATAGCAAGCACTTAACAAATGCCACAGTAACAATAATAATAATAATAATAATAATAATAGCAACTTTACATGGCAGCATTTGAGAAAAAAATTCACCAAAAAATGGGATGCTCCACAAAATGGGGACATGTGTTCACCCAACACACATATAAGGTTGGAGATGTTGTGGTGTTCCCTCATCCTGATAAATCTTGCATATCAGCTTTGAACCTGAAGGACGACTAGATATGTATGACTAGATATGTACTTTATTCATATGTACATTTTTTCTAATAGTTACTAAGGTGTTCCATTTTTTTCGCATTGCTGTTTTAAAATGCATGAAAAAGCCTGATGTAACATTACTTAAGACTTCAATTCTTTCAAGACTTCAAAACTTCATTTGTGATGCGAGGGAGGATGTGTGGGGGAGGGAAAGGGTAGCAATGACATGAATAAAGCCGTTATAAATATCCTTTTAATATGAATATTCATTAAATGATGTAGCTGTTAACCAATGTGCAGATGCTTGGGAACTGCCAGCTTGGAAGGGAGTTCTTTTGGAATGATAAAACCTTTTCAGAAAACAGGAACAAAAAGGGGTGATTTTTCCATTTAAACAATTTAAATATTTTCTGTGGATATCGGCCATCTAAAAAACATATGCTTTACAGTTGATGTGTTGTAGATACACAGGGCACTGTGGCCTAGTTACATAGCCTAATATTGAAGCAGGATAAATGGGAAAAAGAGCAGACTCATGACTCTCTGGTAGTATTAATGTCAGCAGAGCCTATTGAATTGTTTAGAAAGTGACAGCCCCAAAATTATAAGCATATGACAGGCAGAAATTATCAATTAAATTAACATTTTTTGGGCCCCATAAGGGATGTAGGCCACTGCCATTGCTTTAATTCTTCACACAGGTATTCCCCAAGTCATGAAATTGAGAGGTACCCATAAAAACAGAAACATATATTATGTCTCCAAAAATGGATGATGAACTATTGTTGCTATGGAAATCAAGAGAAGCAGACCCCTTGTCCTCAAAAACCAGAAGAAAGTATTTAGTATACCTGAGGAGATTTGGGCTGTGGGCCTGAGAGGAGTTGAATGTACTTTTTCTCTCCCTTAGGTTCAGGTCATTTGAGTTCTTGAGAATCTGAGCTTGTGGGTCACCTCATGTATTTCCAACAGCAGGGTGCTTGCGGAACTGGAAAAATAGGAAGGAATGGTAAGGAGACAGAACACCACTGGAAATGGATCTGGATGTCATGTACATTTTGGGGGTCAAATAGAATTTTTAGAGTCCTCATCCTTTTTCAAACTATTTGTAAGATTGCCAAGTGGAAACAAGAAAAGTCTGCCAAGTCAAAAATCATTCCCGTTAAAGAAACTGAAGAGAGTTGTCTGTGAGGTGCTCATGGGATCACACTGCTCTTATTGCAGGGAAGAGTCTGTCTACCTTTCTCTTCCATTAGACTATGAACTACACAGGAAAGGGACCAAGTACTTAATACAGCACTCTGTGTATACTGGGTGCTCAATAAATGCTGATAGTTAGTTGGTTTCTAGACCTGAATTCAGTAGTGAGAAAGAAGGCTAGTATCTTTAGTAATGTTGGGTGCTTACTATTTCTCTCATAACAGACTTAGGGATTAGACTCCTGAATTTCCAAAAGAAACAGGTTATGGTCGTAAGATTGTAGCTGGGGTAGGGGGATTATTACTGTGTTTGGAAGATTATAGTTGTGCTTAGAAAACTGAAGCTGTGTTTGGGGCATTGAAGCTGGGGTTGGTAGATTACAGGGCTCTGATTGGAAAATTTCAGTTAAAATAGTATTTATTGAGGGCTTACTCTGTGGGAAGCACTGTACTAAGTACTTGAGAGAATACAATAAAGTACAATAAAGTACATAGATATTATCCCTGCCCTCAAGGAGTTTACAGCCTAGTGGGGAGACAGACACTAAAATAAATAGCAGATTGGCGAAGCAATAGAGTTCAAGGGTATTGAGTAATGATGACGATGATAATAATAATAACAATAACAATTGTGGTAGTTATTATTCATTCATTCATCCAATCATATTTATTGAATGCTTACTGTGTGCAAAGCACTGTACCAAATGCTTGGGATAGTGTACTATAACAACAAACAACACATTCCTGCCCACAGTGAGCTCACAGACTAGAAGGGGAGACAGACATTAATATAAATGAATAAATAGATAAATAAGTAAATAAAGTACATATAGATATAGTTATATAGATATAGACATACGTGCTTTGGGGATGGGAGGGAGAATGAATGAAAGAGCAAGTAAGAGTGGTGAAGAAGGGAGTGGGAGAAGAGGAGAGGAGGGCCTAGTCAGGGAAGGCTTCTTGGAGGAGACATGCATTTGTTAGGCACTTACTGTGTGCCAAACACTGTACTAAGTGCTGGGGTAGGTACAAGATCATCAGGTCAGACATAGTCCCTGTTCCATAGCAATGTTGAGGTAGGGTGTGAATGCCTAAGTGCTTGGGTGATGCAGAAGTCCTGAAGTTGCAGGTGGAGATGTGACTGGGAATAAGGTGGGGAGATTAGATATTAATAAGTAACATCTGCTGGAGGAGATATGATTTCAGAAAGGCCTTAGAAATGAGAGGAATAAAGGTCTAACAGATGTGAAGTAGAAGGAACATCCAGGCAGGACGGAGGGTATGAGCAACAGGTTGGGGATGAGAGACAGTAATGAGGCATAGTGAGTAGGTTGCCTGTGGTTAGCAGAACAAGGCAGTGGTGTAAGAGCCTGAGGTGTAGATAGTGCCAAAGTGGAGGGGAAGTGCTGTGTAGACGTTTGTTGGAGGTGGCTTAATCATATTATCTATCTCCCACTCCAGTCTGTAAGCTCATTACAGATGGGAAATGTGTCCATTTACTGTCATTGTGTACTCTCCCAAGTGTGTAGTACGGTGCTTTGCACACAGTAAGCACTCAATAAATACGATTGAATGAATGAATGAATGAACCTTCTCATCTCAGAAAGGTTGGGAGACAGAGGGCTTGTGGGACTGCAAAGCTGATGTGGTGGCTTCAGAAAACCTTAGTAGAGGGACGATGCCAACCGATATCACTGTGTCTTTCCAGTTTGGACTGCAAGCCCAAGATGGGCTGCTGTGGAGAGGATGGAGGAACCGCAGGGGGACGCAGCTGCTTCTCAGGGTTGAGCTGGCAGGCCTGGGGCCGAGGGGTGGAGGGGGGGTATCCCACCTGTCTTGTCCCGAAACTGAGCGACATTTCCTGGAGGCACAATTGTAGGTTGGCAATCTGTTCACCTATGGCTCTCACAACAAATGGAAGGTTTCTGGGAAACTTCTGTGGTTTGGATTCTTTCAGTTGAAATGTTGATTTGCCATCTGTCCCTCTGGTCCACTCTTCTGAGTGCTTCCCTCAAGCAGGACCTGATTGGTTGTCAAATCTGCCTGTTGAGTGCTTGCCACGATCTAATTGAAGGGAAGCTCGGCTTAGTGGAAAGAGCACGGGCTTGGGAGTCAGAGGATATGGGTTCTAATCCCAGCTCCTCCACCTGTCTGCTGTGTGACTCTGGGCAAGCCACTTAACTGCTTTGTACCTCAGTTACCTCATCTGTAAAATGGGGATTAAGACTGTGAGCCCCACATAGGACAACCTGATTACCTTATATCTACTCCAGTGCTTAGAACAGTGTTTGGCACATAGTAAGCACTTTACAAATATTATTATTATTATTATTAATAAGAGAAAAATCTACCAGTGTTGTTCCCCACAACAGTGATGCAATCCCTGGGAATCTGAAAGTGGAAGAGTGGGTACAGAGGCCACTCAACACCCACTTTATCTTGCTTCTCATGGCAGCAGGGTCTCTTTTTCCCTGTTCTCCTGACTACCTGATTACCTATCAGGACAACCTGATTACCTTGTTTCTACCCCAGCGCTTAGAACAGTGCTTGGCTCGTAGTAAGTGCTTAACAAATATCATTATTATTATTATTATTACCAGTCCCCTGCCCTTTCTGAAAGCAAAGCAAAAACAATGGAAAGAGGGATATCAGAAACTACAGGAGGTGGGAGTGAGAGAAGTTTGGATGAAATTGCTGAAGTTTGGGATGGAAATGAAAAGGCATTTTTCTACTTTTTACCAGCCTTGTGGAGTTTGGAATAGTACTTTGGAAGGCCAATGACCTACAAACAAGTAGAAGGGAAAGTAGACAATCTCTCGCGATCTTTTTCCTAACTACAATTCCCCACTGAAATCCCATTGTTTTCTTCCTTTCTGGGAGCGGGAGTGGGGCAGGTTGGGGACAAGAACAAGGCAGGGATGGGGCAGGGTAGGGAAAGGCGGGGGGGACTGGACTGATTCCACCCAGGAGGGTCTTTTCTGACGTGTTTCTATTGCTTGCCAACAAATCCCTAAAAAAACTCGGGCCTGACCCTGCTTCCTCCCCCTACTCCACTCCCTTTTCACTAGCACTACTTAAACTAAGCCTTAGTATACTTAATAATGATGGTATTTGTTCAGCGCTTACTATGTGCCAAGCACTGAGGAAATAACTGTTCTGTACTGCCGTCTCTCAAATGGTCAAATACTTAGGGAATTTGTGAAAAGTGAGGATCCCTGTCTATGAGATTGGCTTTATGCTCTTTTCCTAGCATCCCCCAGGATAATCCTGGTAATGATAATAATAATAATGATGGCATTTATTAAGTGCTTGCTATGTGCAAAGCACTGTTCTAAGTGCTGGGGAGGTTACAAGGTGATCAAGTTGTCCCACGGGGGGCTCACAGTCCAGGAGGCCTTCCCCAACTGAGCCCCTTCCTTTCTCTCTCCCTCATCCCCCTCTCCATCTCCCCCATCTTACCTCCTTCCCTTCCCCACAGCACCTGTATATATGTATATATGTTTGCACATATTTATTACTCTATTTATTTATTTATTTTACTTGTACATATCTGTTCTATTTATTTTATTTTGTTAGTATGTTTGGTTTTGTTCTCTGTCTCCCCCTTTTAGACTGTGAGCCCACTGCTGGGTAGGGACTGTTTCTATATGTTGCCAACTTGTACTTCCCAAGCGCTTAGTACAGTGCTCTGCACACAGTAAGTGCTCAATAAATACGATTGATTGATTGATTGATTGAATTAATCCCCATTTTACAGATGAGGTAACTGAGGCACAGAGAAGTTAAGTGACTTGCCCAAAGTCACACAGCTAATTCATTCATTCATTCATTCATTCAATCATATTTATTGAGCGCTTACTGTGTGCAGAGCACTGTACTAAGTGCTTGGGAAGTACAAGTTGGCAACATATAGAGACGGTCCCTACCCAACAGTGGGCTCACAGTCTGGAAGGGGGAGACAGACACCAAAACAAAACATATTAACAAAATAAAATAAATAGAATAGTATTCATTCATTCATTCATTCATTCATTCAATCGTATTTATTGAGCGTTTACTGTGTGCAGAGCACTGTACTAAGCGCTTGGGAAGTACAAGTTGGCAACATATAGAGCCGGTCCCTACCCAACAGTGGGCTCACAGTCTAGAAGGGGGCGACAGAGAACAAAACAAAACATATTAACAAAATAAAATAAATAGAATAAATATGTACAAATAAAATAGAGTAATAAATACGTACAAACATATATGCATATATACAGGTGCTGTGGGGAGGGGAAGGAGGTAAGGCAGGGGGGATGGAGAGGGGGAGGAGGGGGAGAGGAAGGAAGGGGCTCAGTGTGGGAAGGCCTCCTGGAGGAGGTGAGCTCTCAGTAGGGCCTTGAAGGGAGGAAGACAGTTAGCTTGGCAGATGTGGGGAGGGAGGGCATTCCGGGCCAGGGGGAGGACATGGGCCGGGGGTCGACGGCGGGACAGGCGAGAACGAGACAAGGTGAGGAGATTAGCGGCAGAGGAGCGGAGGGTGCAGGCTGGGCTGTAGAAAGAGAGAAGGGAGGTGAGGTAGGAGGGGGCGAGGTGATGGACAGCCTTGAAGCCCAGGGTGAGGAGTTTCTGCCTGATGCGTAGGTTGATTGGTAGCCACTGGAGATTTTTGAGGAGGGGAGTAACATGCCCAGAGCGTTTCTGGACAAAGACAATCCAGGCAGCGGTGTGAAGCATGGATTGAAGAGGGGAGAGACAGGAGTATGGGAGATCGGAGAGAAGGCTGACAGTACATACGTAGAAGTAAAATAAATAGAGTAATAAATCTGTACAAACATATACAGGTGCTGTGGGGAGGGGAAGAAGGTAGGGCTGGGGGGATGGGGATGGGGATGAGGGCGAGAGGAAGGAGGGGGCTCAGTCCTTGATGGAGCTGGGGTTTGAACTCATGACCTCTGACTCCAAAGCCCGGCTCTTTCCACTGAGCCACACTGCTTCTCTACGGGACAGAAAAGTTTCCCCTGCTCTCCACAGGAGTTTGCTTGGCACATGGTGGCTGGTATTCCCGTCTCTCTGTAACCCCCAGTTGTCCCTTGATGCTGGCCCTGGACCACCTGCCCTATGCTACCTGGTGGAATGGCAACTGGGAACTAAGATCCTGTAGAGTCTCGCCCTCCACCCCCTGGCTGGGTCTGGGTCTTGATGGCTGCCATGACCTCCTCCCCACCGCCCCAACCTCACCAACCTCTACAGACATTTTGTCCCAGGCAGTGGAGGCTCTTTTGGAGGGTTGGCTGAGCCCACTATGGGAAGTTCTTGGCTGATTTGAGGGAGGTGGACCCTTGGAAGAACAAGATGAATGGTGAAGTGTCAAGAGAGAGGAGGATGAGGAGGAAAGGTGTGACATGTCACATGCAGGATGAATTCATTGTCATGTGTCCCATGGTGGGGAGGCACTTTGGATGTTTGCCTCTTTGTGGTGGAAAGTCTTCAGTTGGTCTTGGCCCAGGGAAGCTTTTCAACTCCTGTCTGACATTTTGAAATTCAATCTTGATAGAGCATCAGTAAAACTGTGGCATTCTGAAACCACATGTGGTTAACCTGCCTTTTATGTTTTAAATGGTATTTGTTAAGAGCTTACTTACTTACCCCAGGCACTGTTCTAAGCAGTGGGGAAGACACTAGGTAATCAGGCTGGACACAGTTCATGTCCCACATGGGGCTCAAAGTCTTAATTCCCATTTTACAGATGAGGGAACTGAGGCACAGTGAAGCAAATTGACTTGCCCAAATCACACAGCAGAAAAATGGCAGAGCAGGGACTAAAACCCAGGTCCTTCGGACTCCCAGGCCGATGTTCTATCCACTAGGCGATGCACCTTCTCATTTGCTTGCTGAATTATTGCTGAACTTTCTAAGCACTTAGTACAGTGCTCTGCACACAATAAGTGCTCAATAAATAGAACTGAATAAATATGCTTCTCCTCCAGCGCTTAGAACAGTGCTTGGCACATAGTAAGTGCTTAACAAATACCATCATTGTTATTATTTCTAATTGGTTTTGTGCTTTTCCCCCATCTGGATCCTTGAAGACAGGGATCATGTATTCTACTCAAATGAACCCTCCCAAGCACTTAATTTCAGAGGCTCACCTACAGTATTAAACCACTCCTGTATCTTTACCAAAAAAACCTCTAAGGATAAACATACCAGAACGACTTTATGACAGAAGATGGGGTATTCTGAAGAGGGTGTGTCCATAGAGTCTCTATTGGTCACGACTAGATGGCATTTGAAGAAATACCTGAATGCTCAGTACAGAACTTCACATGTTGTAAATGTTCAATACATGTTAGAGAGGATGATAAAATACGTGTTAGAAATGGTGATAATAATAATCATCATAATGAAGACTAAGAATGCCTGCCTATTTTTGAAAATCACCAAAGAAATCAGGAACTGGGAATAATTGGGCAAAAATTCAAGACAAGGAACACACAAGAATGTTAGATCTGAACTAGAATAAAAATCTACCTTGAGTTTTATTTCAAATGATTCCAATTTATTAGCGATTTATAGAGACTGCTCCCTTTAGTATGGGTGGTATGGCATTATGCAAAGATGTTTATTGTCATTTGGTCTCTGAGTTTATTTTGATTTAAGCCATGACCAGCCTATTTGTGCTTGAATAATGAAGTTTATAAGGGAGGAATTGTCTCCTGGAATTAAGGAAGTATCAGGGCAGGAGCAAACTGTCCTTTGTAGAAGGCACAGTTCCAGGGGGAATGAAAGGCGCATGGAATTCAAGTTCCAGAGGACTGACCACCCTGTAAAAAAGAGAACACTGGGGAGGCCATTTGGAATTGTGGGGCATGGAATAATTTCACTGGAGATGGAAAAGTGAATAATAATATCAATTATATTAATAATGCTATTTATTAAGCATTTACTATGTGCAAAGCATTCTACTGAGCACTGTCAGAACCGACACAGTCCCTGTTCCACATGGGATTCACAGCCTAAGGGAGATGAAGAGGATCAGGTTTTAAATACCCATTTCATGGATGAGGAAGCTGAGGCACAGAGAAGTTTTTTGACTTACTCAAGGTCACTCAGCAGGAAAGTGGCAGAGCCGAGATTAGGACCCAGCTCCCTTGACCCCCAGGCCTCTGGTCACTCCATTGGGCCATGCTGCTTCTCAGGCCACCATGCTCTTCAATCATAGAATCACAGAGAATGTCTCCTTAGGATAGCTGAACCACCAATTGCTGTAGTGTAAAAGCAATAAACTTATTTTAACGTGTCTCCCCACAGAGATCATGAGCTCCTTATGGCAGGGAATGTATCTATCAACTCTACTGATTTGTTCTCTCCCAAGTGCCTAGTTCAGTGCTCAGGACATAGTAAGGACTCAGTAGATATCATTGATTGACTGATTGATTGAATCAAGAAATTTCCCTGCAACTTTATTCCCATGTTCGATGACGAGCAGACAAAAGTTTGTATCTGACTCTTTCGCCTGTTCAGTTGCAAACTTCTAAGCTCGTCTCTAGACTGTAAGCTCATTGTGGGCAGGGAATTTGTTTGTTTATTGTTGCACAGTACTCTCCCGAGCACTTAGTTCAGTGCTCTGTACACAGTAAGCGTTCAATAAATATGATTGAATGAATGATCGAACTATGTGTTTAACTTCCATGGTATCTTCCCAAGCGGTTAGTACAGTATGCTCAATCAATACTACTCAATAACTGATTTATTTTCCTTTTGTTTAACTCATCCTTCACCTTGGCCTCAATGTCTATTGTAAACCTCTTCTCTTCTAGATTTTCTGCATCCAACTGCATGTCTTCAGAAGGGAAATTCGCATAACTGAACAAGCGCGAGTGTGTATAAAGCCCTGCAATCTGTATGTGAATGGAGCCAGACTAATAACATACTCCATCTGCAGTTCATCTTCCATTATTAATTCATTAATTAATTCATTCAATCTTACTTATTAAGCATTTATTGTGTAGTGTCATCCAAAAAACAGTAAGCTCCTGGTGAGCAGAGATCGTTTCTACCAACACTATTAGTAATAAAAATGATGTTTTTTGTTAAGCGCTTACTATGTGCCCAGCACTATTCTAAGTGCTGGGGTAGATACAAGGTAATCAGGTTGTCCCAAGTGGCACTCACAGTCTTAATCCCCATTTTACAGATGAGGTAACTGAGGCCTAGAGAAGTTAAGTAACTTGCCCAAAGTCAAGCTGACAGATGGCAGAGGTGGGATTAAAACCCATGACTGCTGACTCCTAAACCCTTGCTCTTTCCACTAAGCCAAGCTGCTTCTCTAATAATTCATTCATTCAATTGTATTTATTGAGCACTTACTGTGTGCAGAACACTGTACTAAGCACTTGGGAAGTACAATATCTTGTGCTTTCCCAGGTGTTTGGCACAGTACATGGTAATCTGTCAATAACTGATTGATTGACCAGTCCAGTAAGTAGTTTGTTGGAAAGCCATGGTGTGCTGTTTCAATAGTTGCATTTTGAGTATTTCTAGTATTTATGTGGTTGGACGATGCTGTCTGAAACATGAATCTTATCTGACCATTTTACTTGTTCTGTTTGACTCTATACCTAGAAGATATAGGATGTTGCTAGCCTGATGTAATCATTTTTAAATCAAGCAGCAGACATTATTCCCTTCTACTGACAATTTGGAATTTATTCTTGCATAGACTCGTCACTGAGGCTGGTTGATGAGAATTCATATCCTGAAAGAAAGTGATAACTACCTTCCGCTTTTCTCCTAGTGAATCTGACTGCGTGTTGGTTTTGATTTATTAAAACACGGCAAATGTACGTTGGCAAGTAATAGCATGTCGTAGATTTAGAATGGAACCATTTCAGATGGAAGCCTGGCAGCTGCTTGGGGCTTGGGACTTTGTTTTGTGTGGGATTTTAATTTAACTCTCCCACAGCCATTGAGCAAGTGGCAAGTAAAAATCCTGAGGCACACAGCAGAAGCCAAACAGAAGCCAAGCACCAGCCTTCGAAAATCATGCATTCATTTGAAAAAGAAGTGCCGCCAGCTTTCAACCTTTAAGCCAGGGCTTCTGGACCACTGCAGGTTGCAGATTTAGAGAGCAGTCAGTGGGTAAACATTTACCAAAAACTGTGAGACTGAGCCACCAGGAGCCCCGATGAGCTTACAGTCTAGAAGAGGACTCCCCATCAAACATAGACTCCTTACCATCAGCTTCAAAGTACTCAATCACCTTACCCCTTCCTATCTCACCTCACTAGTCTCCTGCTACAACCATCCCATACACTTCGCTCCTCTAATAATAATGATGGCATTTGTTAAGTGCTTACTATGTGCAAAGCACTGTACTAAGCACTGGGGAAGATATAAGGTGATCAGGTTGTCCCACGTGGGGCTCACAATCTTAATCTTTTAGACTGCGAGCCCACTGTTGGGTAGGGACTGTTTCTATATGTTGCCAACTTGTACTTCCCAGGCGCTTTGTACAGTGCTCTGCACACAGTAAGCACTCAATAAATACAATTGATTGATTGATTGATTAATCCCCATTTTCCAGATGAGGTCACTGAGGCCCTGAGAAGTTGTGACTTGCCCAAAGTCACACAGCTGACAATTGGTGGAGCTGGGAGGAGTTGATTGGCTCCTCTGATGCCAACCTACTCACTGTACCTCAATCTCGTGTATTTCACCATTGACCTCTCACCCCATCCTGCCTCTGGCCTGGATGCCCTCCCTCTTCATATCCCTCTTCTATGCTTAGCCTGGCACATAGTAGGAACTTAACAAACACCATAATCATGATTATTATTATTACATCCGACAGACAACTTCTCTCCTCACCTTCAAAGCCTTATTGAAGGCACATATCCACCAGGAGACCTTTCCCTTACTAAGCCCTCATTTTATTTTCTTGCACTCCCTTCTGTGTCACGCTGATTTTCTCCCTTTCTCCCCCAGTTCAATCCCACAAGATTTATGTTCATATTCATAATCTATTTATTTATATTAATGTCCCCTATAGAATGTAAACTCACTGTGGGCAGGGATTATATCTTATATTATTATTCCCAAACTCTTAGTACAGATTTCCACAGGAAGTGTTCAATAAATATGACTGATAGATTGACTGAATGAGAGAAATAAGTCAAGGATAATTCTAAGGCTATGGACTTTTGAGACAGGGACGATAGTGGTGTTGTCTATAGTAATGCAAAAAATGGGGGAAGACAGAGTTTGGGCAGGAAAGTGAGGAATTCTGTTCTGTACATATTATGTGTGAGGTGTCAGCAGAACATCCAAGTAGAGATGTCCTGAAGACAGGATGAAATGTGACACTGAAGAGAAGGAGAGACACCAGGAATGCAGAGGTACTTTTGGGAATCATCTGTAAAAACGGTTGTTGAAACCAGGAGTGAATGAGTTCTCTAAGGGAGTGGGTGTAGATGGAGAATGGAAGGGAACCCAGAACCTAGACCAGTACCTATACTATTAATGTGAGTAACTAACTGCTTAGGGGGTACAGACTCAAGTGATACAGTAGGGAGGGGCAATTCCTTATCTGTGACCAATCATGCTAAAATGGATACCTGTTTGCAATGTTAATTTGGTTTGGTTTCATTTCAGTTGAATTTTTTAGGTGAAGATTTTTCTTTTCCCCCTAATGACAATAGGTAGACACCTGTAGTTACTCACTCAGTTGTATTTATAGAGTGTTTACTTTGTGCAGAGCACTGTACTAAGCATTTGGGAGAGTAGAGTATAACAGAGCACTGTACTAAGCATTTGGGAATGAATGAACAGAGCTGGTAGACACATTCCCTGCCCACAATGAGCTTACAATGCTAGTGCAACAGGCTAGGAATCAGAGATGGCAAAAACATTCCCAAATTAAGGAGAAATTCTCTGCTTTGGCTAGCCTGGGTTTCTCTTGCTATCCAGATTGTATTTTCTGCTCCACATCCCATGGACCCTCAAAAGCCAACCAAAGTGATTACACTCATGTATTTGAGTTTGCTCTTATTTATCTAGTTGTTTTAGCCTATGTTTGTACAGCTTCCTCAGTCATTCAATGAATGTCATTTATTGAGGGCTTATTCTGTTCAAAGCACTGTAGTAAATGCTTTGGAGCATACACTGGAGTTGGTAGACATGATCCCAGCCTTTAGGGAGGTAATACTTATTCTTTTTCTTACTCTCCTGATCTGTAGATAATTTTTGTTTATTTCCCCCATTGAATTATAAACCTCTTGAGAGGAGATGTGTTTGCCACTGTTAACTCCAATCAATCAATCAATCAATCAATCCATCTCTATTGAGTGCTTACTTTGTTCAGAGTACTGCACTAAGTGCTTGGGGGAGTACAATTTAACAGAGTTGGTGGACACATTCTCTGCCCAAACGGAGCTTACAGTCTAGAAGAGTAGACAAACATTAATATGTATATGTATAAATCAGTTATGTATATGTATATAAGTGCTTTGGGTTTGAGGGGGGCATGAATACCTTTAGTATTTGGCAGAAGGGAGTGGGAGAAGAGAAATAGGGCTCAGCTGGGAAGGCAGCTGAACCAGCTGAGGTAAGCAGCTGCTTACAGAAGCACTGTGGCTCAGTGGAAAGAGCCCGGGCTTTGGAGTCAGAGATCATGGGTTCAAATCCCAGCTTCGCCAATTGTCAGCCGTGTGACTTTGGGCAAGTCACTTAACTTCTCTGTGCCTCAGTTACCTCATCTGTAAAATGGGTATTAAGACTGTGAGCCCCCCGTGGGACAACCTGATCACCTTGTAACTTCCCCAGCACTTAGAACAGTGCTTTGCACATAGTAAGCGCTTAATAAATGCCATTTTTCTTTTAAAAAAAGGCCTTTTGGAGGATGTGTTTTTAGTAAATCTTTGAAAGTGAGAAGAGTGATTGACTGTTAGAGAAACAGAATGGCATAGTGGATAGAGTCTGGGAGTCTGAAGGTCATGGGTAATAATCCTGGCTCTACCACTTGTCTGTTGTGTGACCTTGGGGAATTCACTTTCCTTCTCTGTGCCTCAGTTATCTCATCCATAAAATGGGGATTGAGACTATGAGCACCATGTGGGACAGGGACTGTGTCCAACCCAATTTGCTTGTATCCACCCCATCACTCAGTACAGTGCCTGGCACATTCTAAGTGCTTAACAAATACCATATGAGGGAAGGAGTTCCAGGCCAGAGGCAGGACATGGGCAAAGTGTTGGCAGCGAGATAAATGAAATCGAGGTATAAAGAGTAGGTTGACATTAGAAGATCGAAGTCTAGGCACTGCATCATAGTAGGAAATCAGAGAGGCAAGGTAGGAGGGGGCAAGGTGACTGAATGCTTTAAAGTCAATGGAAAGAGTTTCTGTTGGATGCAGGCCTTGAAAGAGTTCTCTGAAGAGTCCTCCAAACTCCAAGTGCAGTGCGTAGCACTTAGTAGGTGTGCCAAAGTGAATCAGTGCAAATCTTAAGGTCAAAACTCTCTACTTCCTGAGCTAGCAAGATGGGACTCAGAAATGCGGGTGGGGTGCTGAAACCAAAACTGCTAGACACCCCGGCCAGGAGTGCAGAGGTAGATTTCCCTCACCCCCTTGCCAGTCAAATGAGGTATGGAGGAGCAGAGATGGTGGTCAGACCTTGGACAAGCAGAAACTGAAAGCCCAAATGGCCCAGGAGGATAGGAAATAAATACCTGCTACCTCCAATATCCTGGGCAGTGGATAGAGACCTGCAGCAGCCGGCTACATGTCACCTCTGCCCAGACAGTGGGATGTTCACTATGTCTGTACCAAATGAGGGGCCGTGGGACAAGTGAGGATCCCGCTGAGCACTTGTGGGGCTAGAAGCTAGAATGTTTCGCCATGTATGTGTAACACCATAAGTGAATTCCTCCCGAGTAGGTAGTGTTAATGAGTGGGAGCTAGGTGTTTCTCCACGTGCAAGTATTATATAATTCCTTCTGAGGGGTAAATGTTCATGGGTGGGAGCTTCATGCTTTGCCATGTGTGAGTAATTCATAAGTGAATTCTTCTTGAGTGGGAAGCATTTGTGGGTAGGAGCTAGGTACTTTACCACGTGTGAGTAATCCATAAGTGTATTCTTCCCATAAGGAAAGTGCAGTTCACCACATGGAATAAATTTTGCAAGGCTCAGCCTTTCTGATTCTGGTCTCTCCCTCTCGATGCATCAATCCTCGAACTCATGCCCAGGTGACAGGTGACAGTAGTTTCTTAATAAAACCATCGATGGATCGATTCACTTATTCCTTCTTTGCCCACGTTGTTTTATTGGTCAGAGACAAATGCCTCATTCGTCCTACAGGAAGACCTTTCTCAAGAACACTAAACAGTGTAGTTATTGCTTTCAAACCACAAGAGCAGGAAAATCAGAGTACCAGAAAGCTCACTTTCCCTGTCTTTCACCTGATAATCCTGGGACATCATTTTTGTAGTTACAAAAAGAAAAGGACTTCCTCCTTCTCCCTTGGAAAGGAGGCGATAAGAAGTAGACTAGGGAGGGGGAATGCTGGGCGGGAGAGCAGCTAACATAGCTGTGTCAACCATGGTGAAACAGTGCAAGCCACAGGATCCCCTCAAGGAGACAGTAACATAATATACTCAGAAATGGCAAGGGATAGGAGGATTTTCAACATGAAGCATGGCTTGAGTCTTGCCAAGGTTTGAGGAGTATGAGGTCATGTGATTTCAGCCTCTGTGACTCTTGCCAGACCGATACCAAGTGGAATCCCCCTTGTCCTGCAGGAGTCATGGTGGACACTTCTGGAGCCCTATGAGGCTCTACGAGATGAGTAACTCTAGGCCCCCCACAGCTGCCCGATGTTGAACCAGCCTTGAAGCCTCCTGACTGATCAACATAGCATGGAAGCCTGCCTTCAGAACTCTTCCCAATGCAGGGACACAGGAGGTGATTTGTTATCAAAGTCTGTGATGACAGTGGTGGGGAATGGACGGCTCCCTTCTCCTCCAAGAATGTGTTTGGCTACTTTATTTTACACTTGTTTTCCTGGATTGTTGATTTTGCAATTTACTGTGTTTTGTATTTCACTGTTAGCATCCTGCGCACTAGGTTACTGTTAGTACTAGGGTCTTATTTATAATGTAAGCCCTTTGAGAGTTCAGTCTGTTTTCCTGCACTAAACATGGAGGTTTACTTAGAGCAAAGCCCATAGTAAGTGCTTGAAGCCTATTACTACTGTTACTACTACTACTATTATCTACTACTACCACTATTTCATGGACTTTGGGCCATACTTAAGAGAAAATCTCAATTTAATCCTGATGGAAAATTGAGCCGTAACTGAGGTGAATTTCACTTCATTCAAGATTTTCATCCAGGGGAAATTCTAGGAAAAATAGTACTCCATATGCCCTCTCAGGCAACAAAGCAGAGCCTTCAATAAGCAGTACCCTGGAGTTTAGTCTCTGCAGGGTTGGCCTCAAATCAGGCTTCCCTGAAGTGAGAAAAAGTTTGTCATCCTCTCCCATTCCAAATGACATGTCATGGAAGCCATCCCAAACTCCTAAACCTAGAGCATTTCTCTGGTGGTGTTTGGGGGTGATGGGGGAAGTGGTGGTATCAGTAGTTGCCAAAACCTGCTCTGGTGCTTTCCCAGGGAGTGATTTTAAAAATTTTAACCACTGCCACGCCCATTCTGACAGGTGCACTGTGGCAGATACTTAGTTTTTTTTTTAATGGCATTTATTAAATGCTTACTATGTGCAAAGCACAGTTCTAAGCACTGGGGAGGTTAGAAGGTGATCAAGTTGTCCCACGGTGGGCTCACAGTCTTAATCCCCCATTTTACAGATGAGGTAATTGAGGCACAGAGAAGTTAAGTGATGGCCAAAGTCACACAGCTGACAATTGGCAGAGCCGGGATTTGAACCCATGACCTCTGACTCTAAAGTCCGGGCTCTTTCCACTGAGCTACACTGCTCTGGCTCTGTATCCAGAGAGATTAGGCCTCCCATGTCCAACTTCCTTGGGAAGGAACAAGGCCTTGTGGAAAGAGCATGGACCTGTGAATTGAGGATCTGGATACTAATACTGGCTTCTGCCACTTTCTTGCTGAGTGACCTTGGGTGAATCACTTTACTTCTCTGTGCCACAACTTCCTCATCTGTAAAATGGGGATTGAACACCTATTTTCACTTGCCTGTCAATCTTCACATGAAGCAAAAACTCCTCTCTATTGGCTTCAAAGCTCTCCATCACCTTGCCCCCTCCTACCTCACCTCCCTTCTCTCCTTCTACAGCCCAGCTCACACACTCTGCTCCTCTGCTGCCATTAACCTCCTCACTGTGCCTCGTTCTTGAATGTCCCGCTGTCGAACCCTGGCCCATGCCCTACCTCTGGCCTGGAATGCCCTCCTTCCTCACATTTGCCAAACTAGCTCTCTTCCCCCCTTCAAAGCCCTACTGAGAGCTGACCTCCTCCAGGAGGTCTTCCCAGACTGAGCCCCCCTTTTTCCTCTGCTCCTCCTCCCCTCCCCATCACCCCTAATCCCTCCCTCTGCTCTACCCGCCCCCCCACCCCACAGCAGGTGTGTGTATTTGTACATATTTATTATTCTATTTATTTTATTAATGATTTGTATATATCTATAATTCTGTTTGTCAATCTTGATGCTATTGATGCCTGTCTACTTGTTTTATTTTGTTATCTGTCTCTCCCTTATAGAGTATGAGCCTGTTGTTGGGTAGCGATTGTCTCTATCTGTTACCAAATTGTACTTTCCAAGCACTTAGTACAGTGCTCTGCACACAGTAAATGCTCAATAAATACGACTGATTGAATGAATGAATGAATTCTACTTAGACTATGAGCCCAATGAGAAGCAGCATGGTTAGTGGAAAGAGCATGGACTTGGGAGCCAGAGGTAATGGGTTCTAATCCCTGCTCCACCACTTGTCAGCTGTGTGACTTTGGGCAAGTCACTTAACTTCTCAGTGCCTCAGTTACCTCATCTGTAAAATAGGAATTCAGACTGTGAGCCCCACGTGGGACAACCTGATTACCTGGTATCTACCCCAGAGCTTAGAACAGTGTTTGGCACATAGTAAGCCCTTAATAAATACCATCATCATCATCATTATTATTATTATTATTATTATGAGGGACAGGGGCTATGTCTGATATGATTTGCTTGTATCTCCCCAGTGCTTAGTACTGGGCATGGAACATACTAAATTCTTAAAAAAATCACAATTGTCATTATGATTATTACTAGGTAGTTACCAGCAGAAGAGAGCATCTCTAGATTAACAGCAACCAACTCTCTAACCATGATACTCCTTGGAAGCTTATATTCAATATATTCAAAAATTCTCCAAAGACCAAGCAGGTAGAGAGCTCCAGTATCAAGAAATGGCAGAGCTTGTCTTTCAGTTCAAATATGCAGTAATTTCATAGTGCATTCTGGAAGCCCATATTCAAAGTCACCCAGTAGTTCGGAACTGAATAATTCTCAGGTGTGAGAATGTTTCCTTTGATCTTATATTTTACATCTAAATTTCTCAATTGTGCCCAAACAACTCTGTGGAGGAAGAAGTGTTTTACCTTAAATTTGTATAAATGACTGAGCCACTGTAAAGAAAATTCCATTTTTTAAGACTAAAAAGAGCCTAGTTCTGAACTAGGTTAAATTGGCCACCCATGAAAATGACTTGAAAACTAAACATCGTGGAAAGTTATGACAATGAAACAACAGAACTGGACTATGACTCCATGTGGATAATGATTGTGTTTACCAACTCTACTGTATTATACCTTCCCAAGCACTGAGTACAGTGCTCTGCAAGCAGTGAGCTTTCAATAAATAATAATAATAATAATAATGGCATTTGTTAAGTGCTTACTATGTGCAAAGCACTGTTCTAAGCATTGGGGAGGATACAAGGTGATCAGGTTGTCCCACGTGGGGCTCCCAGTCTTAATCTCCATTTTACAGATGAGGGAACTGAGGCATAGAACAGTGAAGTGACTTCTTTTGCATTTATTAAGTTCTTATTATGTGCAAAACACTGTTCTAAGCACTGGGGGTGATACAAGGTGATCAGGTTGTCCCACGTGGGGCGTACAGTCTTAATCCCCATTTTACAGATGAGGTAACTGAGGCACAAAGAAGTTAAGTGACGTGCTCAAGGTCACACAGCTGACAATTGGCAGAGCTGGGATTTGAACCCATGACCTCTGACTCCAAAGCCCATGCTCTTTCCACTGAGCCACGCTGCTTCTCAATATATACATTGATATTGATATAACATCACCTTCATCATCAGTCATCATCAGTGATATTTATTGAGTGCTTTATTGAGTGTTTACTCTGTGCAGAGCACTCTACTAAATGCTTGGGAGTGTAAAATACACAGTGTTGGCAGACACGTTTCCTGCCTACAATGAGATTATAGTCTAAAGAGGGAGATGAATCCTAATATAAATAAATAATTTATAACATATAATTTAAAGATACATACCTAAGTGCTGTAGGGTTGAGGTTGGGGCAAATATAAGATGTCCATAGGTAACAGATCCCCAAGTGCACAGATAATGCAGAAGGAAGATAGAGCAGGGGGAGGGAGGCCCTAATCAGGGAAGGCCTCTTGGAAGAGATGGGACCTTAATAATACTTTGGAGGTGAGGAGAGTAGTGGTCCTCAGTTGTCTGAAATACAACTGAAGACTTCTCACAGTCATAGAATATTTTTCCAGGGGACTCCTGGGTTCTTTACTTTCTCCAGAGCCTTTGATTCTCCTCTCAGGTCGGTGTGAAGTCTGATACAGAAGTCTGATGTAGAAGCCTATATGGAGGGAGACTCAAGACCAAAAAAAGTAATAATAATACTAATGATGCCATTTATTAAGCACTTACTATGTGCAAAGCACTGTTCTAAGCACTGGGGAGGTTACAAGGTGATCAGGTTGTCCCATGGGGGGCTCACAGTGTTAATCCCGATTTTACAGATGAGGGAACTGAGCCATAGAGAAGTTGAGTGACTTTCCCAAAGTCACACAGCTGACAATTGGCAGAGCCAAGATTTGAACCCATGACCTCTGACTCCAAAGCCCGTGCCCTTTCCACTGAGCCATGCTGTTTCTCAGAAAAGCATCTGGTACCAAATAGTTCATACTACTACCCTGCACTTGCAGTTCTTATTTTAATCCCAGATCCACCCCTTGCTTTGCGACCTTGGACAAATCTTTTGACATCTCTGCCTCAGTCTCCTCATCTGTAAAATGGGAATTCAATGCCTGCTCTTCCCTCTTAAACTATCAACTCTATGTGCATCAGGGACTGTGTCTGATCTGGTTATCTTGTATCTACCCCAGTGGTTAGTACGCAGTACTTGGCACATAGTAAGCACTTAACAAATACTATTATTATTATAATTATTATGCTTCTACTGGGACTGTATACTGGAATATGCTGTCTTGCTATCATCACTGCACTACGTAAAATAGGACTACTCAGAGGAATCTTTGAAACTGGGATGCATATAATCATGGCTTTTGTAAATTTAAGACCGGACATAATTATTTCAAGTCAATTTTGTTTAGTTGGTTTACATCAGTTCATTGAGGCGTACCACAAATGCCAATTAAAAAGTAAATGCATTACTTTGGTGAATGCATCAAATGGGAATGACAATCATTTAAGCAAAAACAAAATCACTAAGTTGGTATGCTGTTATTTGCTCTCGAAGTTAGTGTTGCATGAGGTTTTGCAGCCTCGTGCAATTCCGTTGATGATTTCCATTCACTGGGCTAAACCACTGAGGATACTTCTAATAGATGTCACATCTGTACTTATGCTGTCATTTGTCCTACCTTCACGCTTATTCTGCCCTGGCTGACTTTGCACATGTGTTGTAATCTTATGAATAATATCAAACATTCTTCTACAGGTTGTGTTGCTAAAAGCAGAACAAACTGAAAATTCATTAAGCAGCTAAGACAGAAAAAATGAGGACATTTATATCATGGACCATCTCTTCGTAGGCATCCTTTGGTTGGCTTGAAAATTGTGAATTATAAACCCCGGTCTTGACTCCACTCTTTGCTTACTGAATAGCTTCGGGAAAATTGGGCTTCTATCTGGAAAGTGGGGTGAGTGATTTTTATTTATCAGAATCACAAGAGGTTTTGAAAATGAATGCCCTTAAAGCAGTTTGAGAAAATCATCTCAATCATCATCAGATTTTAGAAAATCTGTATCACCTCATGTTAAGATTTTTTACCCATTAATCATTACCTCCATTTCCACATTCCCAACCTAATGACTTCCTAAATTACTCTACCATAATTGGGATTTGAAATTCGTAAGATTGAGGTAACCAGATTGAATGCAGTCAGTTCTTCCAGCATGCAACGATTATGTTTCTAAAGAATTTCACTTTCTCAAGAACTAACATTGTGATTGAGCACTAATTCCCATGCATAAAACCATTACTTCTGAACCTGCCGCATGTTTAATAATAACCATCGTAACTGTGATACTTGTTAAGCACTCACTATGCTTACTAAGCGCTGGGGCAAATACAAGATAATTGGGTGTTACATAGTTCCTGTCCCACTTGAGATTCACTGTCTAAGGAAAAAGGAGAACAGGTATTTAATTCCCATTTTACAGATGGAGAAAATGAAGAATAGAGAAGTTAAGTGACTTACCCAAGGTCACTCATCAGACATTTGTTATCTAATCCAGATAACTACACTGTTGAAAGTATGTTTCTTAATTTCACAATAGCATTCTATCCAAAATGTCTAATGGAAGAACACATTATGATCATGGCCACAGCTGAAAATCTTCTAAAAATAGTGGATGTTAGTTAAGCTTCACAAGCGCAGTCATTCTGAAGATCTCATGCTGCTAGAAAGAGAAAGTCTTTTCATTGGTTTTGTCTTATCAACAGGTTATTGCGCTTTTCATCTTCATTACTAAAACATACCTGACAAATAGCTGGAACTGTTTTTCCAATGGTAAAACAACTTTCTACAATCGTTATTCTATGCTCATGTAAAAGTTGTCTGCAGTAGCCTTATTGTAAATTAACTGAAGAATGCTGAAATTAATCATCCAGACTCTCATCTCCTTTAACGAAAGGATTAGGAAATGCCTTCTACTTTTATCATTGATGTTGTGATTAGCCCAACACACATTTTTGCATCATTTATAGTCCTTAATTGCCTTAATAGATCTCATTAGTATATTGGTATTTTGTTTTCAAAGACATGCATATTTTAAAATGAGACTGCCTTCAGACTAAATAGTCTCAATTATTTTCTGCCATGATGAGCTTCTACTAGAAGCTGGCCATGTCTAAGTCTTTGCTCCCAGAATCCCGTGTGTCCACAATTTCTCAGTCATGCTGATGATTTCAGTAGCAACTTTCCAGAAATTTAAATAGATCATCATCATCATCATCATCATCAATCGTATTTATTGAGCGCTTACTGTGTGCAGAGCACTGTACTAAGAGCTTGGGAAGTACAAATTGGCAACATATAGAGACAGTCCCTACCCAACAGTGGGCTCACAGTCTAAAAGGGGGAGACAGAGAACAAAACCAAACATACTAACAAAATAAAATAAATAGAATAGATATGTACAAGTAAAATAAATAAATAAATAAATAGAGTAATAAATATGTACAAACATATATACATATATACAGGTAAATAGATAAATAGATAAATAGATGACCATGTTGGAGTTAAGGACAAAGTTTCTGATATGAATTCATAGCAGTCGCTTATTCTTATGTTGATGCACAAAACTCAGCAATCAGATGTTTGCAACCTCTTCACCATTAATGGATTAAGAATGGTTCAACAAAGAATAGATTCAAAATAATAATGATAATGATAATAATAATAATAGTGGTATTGATAACACACTTACATTGTGCCAAGTACTAGGCTAAGTACTGGGGTAGATGAAAATGGATTAGGACACAGTCCCTGTCCCACATAAAGTTCACAGTTTCGGTGACAAATAGTATAATATCTCCATTTTTACTAAGCAGGAAACCAAGTCATAAGGAAGGAAGTTAAAGAGCTTTCTTAAGGTCATTCAACAAGTGGCAGAATCAGGACTAGAACAGGTCTACTGATTCCCAGTCCAGGGCTCTTTCCAGGTGACCATACTTCCTTCCTGAGTTGCTGAATAAAACTAAAAAGAGCATTCACTAGACCTTCCGTATAAATGAATTGCACAGTGTCTTACAAGAAATATGAAGGAAGAATGTTCACATCTGAAACACAGTGGGTAAATCTTGCTCAATTGAACATTTTAAAGGGTTAAAAACTAATGGAGAGGTGTCTGCTTCCTGGCTGAGCACAAGAAGGAAAAAAAGGGTCGAAAGTTCAAACAGATAGTCAAATTAGTAAACTCATGGAAGAAAGAGGAAACAACGCTACAGTCCATAAACAAGACATTACACAAATAGCTCAACATGAGAAGCTGCATGATAGAGTGGATAGAGCATGGTCCTGAGAGTCAGAAGATCATGGGTTCTAATCCTGTCTCTGCCACTTGTCAGCTGTGTGACCTTTGGCAAGTCTCTTAACTTCTCTGTGCCTCAGTTACCTCATCTGGAAAAAGGGGGTTGAGACTGTGAGCTCAATTTGGGACAAGGACTGTCTCCTACATGATTTGCGTGTATCTATCCCAGCACTTAGTACAGTGCTTGGCATTCATTCATTTAATCATATGTATTGAGCACTTACTATGTGCAGAGCACTGTACTAAGTGCTTGGGAAAGTACAATATAGCAATAAAGAGAGACAATCCTTGCTCACAACACGCTCACAGTCTAGAGGCACATAGCAAATGCTTAACAAATACCACAATTAATATTATTATTATTAGCATAGAAAAGTCCCAACATGTCTCTGGAATCTGCTATCAGATCCCATGTGATCTGTAAGGGACTTTTTGAAAGTAAAATGAAGCAATATCAAGTTTGCATAGATGAGTTGAAAAAGTTGAGGCTCAGCGTAAAGAGCCTGGGCTTTAGAGTCAGAGGTCATGGGTTCAAATCCTGGCCCTGCTGATTGTCAGCTGTGTAACTTTGGGCAAGTCACTTAACTTCTCTGTGCCTCAGTTACCTCATCTGTAAAATGGGGATTAAGACTGTGAGCCCCCTGTGGGACAACCTGGTCACCTTTTTACCTCCCCAGAACTTAGAACAATGCTTTGCACATAGTAAGCGCTTAATAAATGCCATCATCATCATCATCAGAATGGTGGAGTGAAAGAAAACATTTAGTCTGAAAAAGGCCACTGTGAAAAGTACATGGGTGAAAAGCAAGATTAATAAGCTTATGATGAGGACTTTATTCCCTATTTCAAAACAATTTTATGTAAGGAATTAAATCCTTTTCAGTGACAGAAATGTTTAGTAGTCTTTCTATATTTAACCAAAAACAGCTTTTGTGGATTGAAAAACATCTAACCTCCTCTGGTAGAGAATTATTTCTGGATGTGCTGGAAAAAGTGCCTGCCTAACTTTACTAATGCTGCCTGTTACCTGAATTCAAACAAATGCTGCCCTACTCCTAGTTAAAGATACAGTGAAGTTTTGAATTTTCAGCCAATTCTTGCAACAAGAAATGAAGGGCTTTTTCATTCAATTGAATTGGATGTCCCACTGATACCTCAGACTTACTATGTCCAACCAGAACTCCTTACTTTCCCATCAAAACCCTGTCCTCCCCATGATTTTCCCATTACTGTAGACAGTACCACCATGCTTCCTGTCTCACAAGCCCATAACCTTGGTGTTATCCTTGATTCATCTCACTCTCTGTCACTAACTCTTCTTGTTTCAACCTTCATAGCATCACTAAAATCTGCCCTTTCCCTTCCAGCCAAATGGCTGCCACATTAATCCAAGCATTTACCATATCCCGCCTTGATTACTGTATCAGCCTTTTTGCTGACCTCCCTGCCTCCTTTCTCTCCCTACTTCAGTCTGTGTATTGTTGCACTCTCCCAAACGCTTAGTACAGTGCTTTGCACGCAATAAGTGCTTAATAAATAAGATTGAATGAATGAATGATACCCCCAGAGCTTAGTACAGTGTTTGACACATAGGATGCACTTAACAAATACTACAATTATTATTAATATCATTATCATTATAATTATTAGTTAATTGTTTGAACAAATGCCACACAAAATCTCTCCCTGGCCCTCAGTGTATAATGCTTTGGTTGGAAAGTGTTCTTGGGACAAACATTCCTTCCCTTATCAGCATAAAAGAGATTGTACAAAAATGTGGCATTTAGAATATGATCTTTTCCCCTCCTAAAAGATAACTTTAAATTTTAAAAATTATTTTTGCTAAAACATTCCCAAATTACAGTCTGCTAAAAATCTGCTAGCATTCCTCTGAAAGTGTAACACAAAAAAATCTCATCTCCCCTCTAGTTATCAATAAATCAATGGTATTTATTGAGTGCAAGGTGAATGCCAAGAACTGTACTAAGCTCATGCAATGCAACAGAGATGGTAGACATACACCTTGCCCACAACAAACTTACAGTCTAGAGGGGGAGAGAGGCATTAAAAAAATAAATAATTTAAGTCAGTAAGCACTTAGTAAATGACAGAATTCGGTATGAGTGGGGAAATACAGTTACATAGAACACTAACAGTGAATTACAAAAAACAAAGTAAAAAATTCAACAGTCGAAAATAACAATGTGAAAAATATAGCTAAAACAATATCTGGCAGAGTATCATTACTGTCACTGTTCTCAGATTCATTAAGCCTGGAACTCTGTAAGGTATGTAGTTTAAGACAGCAGGTAGACATTAAAAATAATCTCCTTTTAGCATAATTCACTACTGAACTGCCAAATCACCTTGGATAAAACATGTTGACTATGTCAACGTTTTACACAAGATGTGAACTTGAAAACATAGATTTTGTCCATTTTCACTGAACTTCACAAGAGAATATTGTGGAGGAGGATCCACAGAGCATGGGTCTATGGTCCAAGGAACATGTTAGTCATGTGTTACTGACACTCATTAAAACACTGGAGCCCTGCATACAGCAGGGAACATAGATTCCCCAAAGAGGAATGTAGGAAGCAATATAGGGATCCAAAACAACAAATGAAAGTGACCATCACACTACGAGAGGCTGAAAACCAAAAGTTGAACTGTCCTGAGTATCATTTTTGCATTGTGTGATCAAAGTCCTGGGTGGGTCAATCAATCTCCTCCCCTGTTCTCTCTCCCTCACTTCAGGCTCATATCTCCTCCTGCCTTCAGGACATTTCCACATGGATGTCTGCATTTCCACATGGATGCGGAAGCAGCATGGCTCAGTGGAAAGAGCACGGGCTTTTGAGTCAGAGGTCATGGGTTCAAATCCCTGCTCTGCCAATTGCCAGCTGTGTGACTTTGGGCGAGTCACTTAACTTCTCTGTGCCTCAGTTCCCTTATCTGGAAAATGGGGATTAAGACTGTGAGCCCCACGTGGGACAACCTGATCACCTTGTATCCCCCCCAGCACTTAAAACAGTACTTTGCACATAGTACGTGTTTAACAAATACCATCATTATTACTATTATGGCACTACCATCCTTCCCATCTCACAAGCCCACAACCTTGGTGTCATCCTTAACCCTGTTCTCTCATTCACCCCACACATCCCATCCGTTACCAAAACCTTCCAGTCTCACCTTCACAACATCACCAAGATCCACCCTTTCCTCTCCATCCAAAGTGCTACCATGTTGGCTCAATCTCTCATCCTATCCTGACTGGATTACTGCATTGGCCTCCTTTCTGATCTGCCATCTTCCTGTCTCTCTCTGCTTCAGTCTGTTGCTCACTCTGCTGCCCAGATTAACTTTGTACAGAAACGCTCTGGGCATGTCACCCCATCTTCAAAAATCTCCAGTGGTTGCCTATCAACCTTGGCATGAAGCAAAAACTCCTCACTATCGGCTTCAAAGCTCTCCATCACCTTGCCCTCTCCTACCTCACCTCCCTTCTCTCCTTCTACAGCCCAGCCCCCACACTCCACTTCTCTGCTGCTAACATCCTCACTGTGCCTCATTTTCTCCTGTCCCACTGTCGAACCCAACCCACATTCTACCTCTGTCCTAAAATGCCCTCCCTCCACAGATCTGCTGAACTAGCTCTCTTCCTCTCTTCAAAGCCCTACTGAGAGCTCACCTCCTCCAGGAAGCCTTCCCAGACTAAGCCCTCCCTTTTTCCTCTCCTCCTCTCCCCATCGCCCCCCACCTTATCCCCTTCCCCTCCCTATAGCACTTGTGTATATTTGTACATATTTATTACTGTATTTAGTTTATTAATGATGTGTACATAGCTATAATTCTATTTATTCTGATCGTATTGACAATGGTCTACTTGTTTTGTTTTGTTGTCTGTCTTCCCCTTCTAGACTGTGAGCCCATCATTGGGTAGGGATCGTCTCTATATGTTGCCAATTTGTACTTCCCAAAAGCTTAGTACAGCACTCTGCAAACAGTAAGAGCTCAATAAATACAATTGAATGAATGAATGAATGGATCATAAACTCTCTGTGGGCAGGCATCACGCCTACCAACTCTTTTGTATTGTACTCTCCCCACTATTTAATACGGTGCTCTGCATGCAGTAATTACTAAATGAATACCGTTGATTTTTTTATGGGATTTGTTAACTGCTTACTATGTGCTAGGTACTATTCTAAATGCTAGGGTAATCAGATCCCGCATGGGGCTCACAGTCTTTATCCCCATTTTATAGATGAGGTAACTGAGGCACACAGAAGTTAAGTGACTTGCCCAAGGTCACACAACAGACAAGTGTTGGAGCAGTATTAGAAGCCAGGTCCTTTGGATTCCCAGGTCCATGTTCTAGCCATTAGGCCACACTGCTTCTCCATATGTTTGAGTGATTGATTGAGTACTTATTGTGAGCTCAGCATTATACTAGGTGCTTGGATAGAATAATATAGTCGAATCACATTTCCTGCCCACATGGAGATCATAGTCTAGAGAGAGAGCAATTGTTTCCAATTTGATTATCTTATATCATTCATTCATTCATTTATTCAATCGTATTTATTGAGCACTTACTGTGTGCAGGGCACTGTACTAAGCGCTTGGGAAGTACAAGTCAGCAACATATAGAGACGATCCCTACCCAACAATGGGCTCACAGTCTAGAAGAGGGGTGGTCACAGCTGCATAGCATTTAGCACAGTGCTTAGAATCTGATTGGCACTTAATAGCACCATTATACAAAGAAACATTCTTCTACAGAGGCCAAGAGGAAGCTGAACACAGGCAGTCATAGAAGATTATTTCCTTTAATTTATACAAAATACATTTTAGTGCACTTGCTGCTCCAGAAAGGTGTTTAAGTCACACACCCTGAATTTGCAGTTCTCCACTTCAATCTAGAAATTACAGGCATATAAATTTAACTTCTGTACTTGGTAAAACAACAAAGCACATGATCAAAAAATCAACATTTTCAAGCTTCTAAAAATGACATGCTTCTCATTTCTTGTGATGGTCAAATCTAGAATTGCGGTGATTTTTTTAGAAAAGATCAGTTCCCAGACACAGGGATTCTTGGATTGTCATTCAGAGCAGTAGCAGCAGCAACAACAGTATTGTGTGCCAATTATGAGCAAACTATTCCACTGAGCACCTACTATGTGCAGAACAATGTACTTAGGGGCTACTGAGCATTGTTCTGAGGATCTACCAGGGGACTATGTACTGAGTGTTTTACTGTTCAGAGCACTGTACTGAACACCAACTGTGTAGAGGTCTGAAGTAAGTGTTTTGGAGTACATAATCAAAGTATAAAACATGGTCCCCATCCTAGGAGCTTGCAAATCTAATGGGTGAGAGTAATAGATAGTTAGGATATGTAAAACAGAAACCACAGAGAAAATATCACCCATAACAGCACGTGAGAATAATAATAATAATGATAATGGCATTTATTAAGCACTTACTATGTGCAAAGCACTGTTCTAAGCACTGAGGAGGTTACAAGGTGAAAATGTTGTCCCACAGGGGGCTCACATCTTAATCCCCATTTTCCAGATGAGGGAACTGAGGCCCAGAGAAGTTAAGTGACTTGCCCAAAGTCACACAGCTGACAATTGGCAGAGCCAGGATTCGAACCCACAACCTCTGGCTCCAAAGCCCGGGCTCTCTCCGCTGAGCCATGCTGAGAAGTGCATAAATAAATAAGTGGGATAAATAATTCACTCAATCAATCAATCAATCAACCACACTTACTGTGTGCAGAACAGTAACAGGCACTTGGGAGAGTACAATGTAACAGAGTTAGTAGAGAAAATTTGCCCACAGTGAGTTTATAGTCTAAAATAGGGTATACACACAAGTGATAAGAATGACTGTTTGGGATGACTACAATAGGAATTTTTCCAGGATATGCCTCCTGGAGGAGGTGGGTTTCTAGCCTTTGAAGGTGAGAGGTGTGGTGAGATCACAAAAAGCTGCCTTGTTAGAGATTGTTTGTGATCCCGTAAACAACAACAAGGAACAGAACAGTGCTTTGCACATAGTAAGTGCTTAATAAATGCCATCATTATTAACAGGCTTTTTGAAGCCACTGATGGGCTCTACCTGAGACAGGTGATTGCTGGCCTGTGGGGGTGGAGGATGGAGGAAGGCGTGACTGTCTCTCCTTGTTCTACCCAGTAATGGGTCTGGACCAATCAGTGGCTGCTACGTAGGACCACAGCTGCCACACCTAATGCTGATAAAAGGTGCTCATTTTGAATTGTGAGTGGGTATCTGGAGGCAGTTGATGCACCCTGAGATGTAAAGAGAAGCAAGCATTGGAGCAGCGGAAGGCAGGAAGAAAGAAGAAGCATTGGCAGGCAAGCATTGGAGCAGCGGAAGGCAGGAAGAAAGAAGAAGCATTGGCAGAATGGGCTCTTTTGACCACAGACTGGCAATGGGCCCTTGGTGGAGTGAGTGAGTGTGTGCATGCATGTATGTATGTGTCACTCCTTTGCATGCTGGTAAAACAAAGTAAAAAACTTTTCAAAGTAACCTTGGTGATCCAGCGCTTAGAACAGTGCTCCAGCGCTTAGAACAGTGCTCTGCACATAGTAAGTGCTTAACAAATACCATTATTATTATTATCAGAGGGATGATTCAAACTCTACTATGTATCACTGAGGCTCCCACGGCCCAGGTAGGTTCTGGTTGGTATGAACTGCGTGGTTGTGACAATAGGCGTGTGGCTTGGTGGATTTTGGGGAAGGAAAGTGCTCTATGTGGGGAGAAAAGGGTGAGTAAAAGGGTGTAGTTGGGAGCACTGGGAGTGAGTAGAAGAGTGAGAAGGAAAGGATCTAGCTGACTGGGAACCCTAGTAGGCAGTGCTTAGGACTGAGCTGAACCTGATTATCTCTTGTCTGGTAGCCCAGGTTGGATTGAACCAGCAGAAAATTGGTACTACTGAAGTATGGGGGAAAGTGGGTATTTAAAACAGTGGCATCAACATTTGCAACACTGGGAATGGTGGTGCCCATGGTAAAGGTGACACTATGCATCAAGTGTTCAGTACAGTGCTCTGCACACAGTAAGTGCTCAATAAATATAATTGAAGGAATACCCTTCTCCAGGGACACTTCCTCTGGCTCCCACTTACAGCCTCTGGAACATCTTTAGCTCCAGAATCTGGTTGCACCATTGAAATTTTGGTCTGTTATGATCCTGGGGCTTCCTAGCCTGTTTAAGAATCCTGCTGTTGTCTGTTCTTCTCACATGTCCCAGTCAGTTAATCAGTGGTATTTATATCAAGCACTTACTGTGCATAAAGCTCTACACTAAGTGCTTTGGAAAGTACAATGGATTTGGAGGTAAACGTAATACAGATAAATTAGGAAACATGCAGAGAAATGTTGAGTTGAACCCAGCTCTGATTCCAATTTCTTGGAGTCCTACTTTCCTCTAGGGCTTAGGTCATAATTTTTGGGAGTGCTCTGGGCATATGACTTCCTTCCTCAAAAATCTCCAGTGGTTGCTTGTCAACCTTCACATGAAGCAAAAACTCCTCACTATTGGCTTCAAAGTTCTCCATCACCTTGCCCACACACTCTGCTCCTCTTCCACAAACATCCTCGCTGTGACTTGTTCTTGCCTGTTCTGCCATCAACCCTGGCAAATGTCCTACCTCTGGCCTGGAATTCCCTCCCCCCTCACATCCACCAAACTAGCTCTCTTCCCCTGCTTCAAAGCCCTACTGAGAGCTCACCTCCTCCAAGAGGTCTTCCCAGACTGAGCCCCCCCTTTTCATTTGCTCATCCTCCCCTCCCCACTGTCCCTCCTCCCTCCTTCTGCTTTACCCCCTTTCCTGCCCCACAACACTTGTGTATATTTGTACATATTTATTATTTTATTAATGATGTGTGTATATGTCTATAATTCCATTTATCTATTTTGATTGTACTGATGCCTGTCTACTTGCTTTGTAGTCTGTCTCCCCCTTCTAGGCTGTGAGCCCATTGTTGGGTAGCGATTGTCTCTGTCTGTTGCCGAACTGTACTTTCCAAACACTTAGTACAATGTTTTGCACGTAGTAAGTGCTCAATAAATGTGATTAAATGAATGAATAGGAGCAAAACATACTGAGAGTTGCTTGGTGGAATTGGGAGACAGTATGACCTAATGGATAAAGCACAGGTTTGGCAGTCAGAGGACTTGGGTTCTAATCCTGACTGTCCACTTGTCGAGTGACCTTGGGCACGATACTAAATTTATCTGTGTAAAATGGGGATTAAGACCCCAAGACCCATGTGAGACGTGAACTGAGTCCAACCTGACTAGCTTGTATCTACCCCAGTGCTTAGTAAAGTGCCTGGCATATAGGATGCGCTTAACAAGTGTCATTAAAAGAAGGTGAAATGGCTTTCCTTCTGGATGGCAAACAATTTTTAAAGATGGGCCAGGCAACGTTTCCCTCACCCTTCCCAGCTTTCTCTCTTTAATAACCTATTTTGGGTTATTTCTCCATTAATTTACTCAAACCTCATTTGAGTTTATTGATGCTTTCTGTCTATGTAATTTCCTATGGTAATCTTGTATGAATTGTATCATTTTCTAGCTTCAGTGGTGTCCCTTGACCTGTTGCTGAGCTGCTTGGCTTAGTGAATAGAGAACAGGCTTGGGAGTTAGAAGATCTGAGTTCTAATCCTGCTCCGCCACTTGCCTACTGTGTGACCTTGGGCAAGTCATTTAACTTCTCTGTGCCTCAGTTTCCTCAACAGTAAAATGAAGCTTCAATGTCTGTTCTCCCCCCTACTTAGACTGTGAGCCTATGTGGGGAAAGGAATGTATCCAACCTGACAGATTGATATCTAGCCCAGCACTTAAAACAGTGGCTGACATACAGTAAGCACTTATTAAATACCATTAAAAAGGAATTTAGTGAACAAAAACTTTGGTTTAAATCTTTCCGAACTCAAGATGTTGAATTTATTTAGTCTTTCATAATAGGGAAGCTTCTTTACTAACTCAGTTGCTGAACTTTATATCTTCTGTGCTCTTGTGTCCTTCCGAGATGTGGTGATCAAAACTATATGCGGAATTCTGTGTCAGAATGACACGCTTTTATGTAGTGACAAAACTGCTTCTCATCTTTTTTTTTTTTTCCTAATGTAATTACAAACACTTCAATGCAAGACTCTCAAAGCACAAAATGCAATTCTGTTATGTTGGTGATACAATAGGATATGGATTGCTGTTCATCATCATAAATCATTCTAAATTTGTGCTTCACAGAAACATCACATACCACCTCAACAGTCAAATTTCCCAATTAATTTTTCTATTACTATCAAACACTATTAAATCAACTTGTAGATTCTTTAATGATTTTCCACATGGAAAACCTCTCAGTGTAGATTAAGGTCACTTTAAAAGCTGATAATCTTATTTCTACATCCATATTAGGTTATACCTTCCATAATCCAGAAGTATGCAAATATAACAATTCTTCATGAGTAGATGTACAAGTCTTTGGAATTAAATTTGAGACCTTTCAGGCCTCACTGTAGTTAACATCGTTGTTATCACTATTATCCTTATTTTTTAAATACGTTCAGCTCATCCAAAGTTCATGTTTTCACAGTGGATTTTGAATAGAATACTGTTAGGGAATTAGGCCCTGTTCTTCTGACAATACACATTGTAGTAGCATTAGTAGTAGTAATGCACTTACTGAGTACACTAAGAGCTTGGGAAAGTACAACAGAAGCATAAGACATGTTTCTGGCCCACAGGCAGCTTACATTCTACTGAGGGAGACAGACAATAAAATATTTACAAGCATTGAAATCAGAATGAATAAAATGAAAGTTCAATCAAAATATGCATGAGAAGCAGCTTGACCTACTGGAAGTAGCTCAGGCTTGAGACTCAATGGACCAAGGTTCTAATCCTAGCTCAGCCACTTGCTTGCTGTGTAACTTCAGGCAAATAACTTCACGTCTCTGTGACTCAGTTTCCTCATCTGTAAAATGGGGATTCAACACCTGTTCTCCCTCCTACCTAGACAGTGAGCCTCATGTGAGAGAGGGACTGTTTCTGATTGGCTTGTACTCATTGTGGTCAGGTAATGTGTCTGTTACACTATTGTTACAGATTTATTACTCTATTTTAATTGTACATATTTACTACTCTATTTATTTTGTTAATGATGTGCATATAGCTATAATTCTATTTATTCTGATGATTTTGCCACCTGTCTACATATTTTGTTGTCTGTCTCCCCCTTCTAGACTGTGAGCCCGTTGTTGTGTAGGGACCGTCTCTCTATGTTGCCGACTTGTACTTCCCAAGTGCTTAGTACAGTGCTTTGCACACAGTAAGTGCTCAATAAATACGATTTAATGAATGTTGTACTCTTCCAAGTGCTTAGTGTAGTGTTCTGCATACAATATAATTGACTGACTGAGTCTATCCTAATGCTTCATCCAGTGCTTGGCATGTAAGTATTTAACAAATACCATAATTATAATTATCATGTATATGCAGTTGATTTCTAGAAGAAATTCCAGTGTGCGTGTGTAGAATGTTGACAGTTTTGGTCAAGACCCATGTATTGCAGTGCAAAACTTCTTTATCGTGGGGTTTGCCAAGCCTGTTATCCATGAGGGTAAAGAGCTGAGTGTACTCTGGAGATTATTCAAGTGATAATCTGTATTTAGTGCTCACTGTGTACAATTTGGTAGATGTGATCCCTGTCCACAAGAAGCTTGCAGTCTATCGGGGAAGACAGACATTAAAATAAGTTACAGCTAGGGGAAATAATGGAGTTTAAGGATATTTACATAAGTGCTATAGAGCTGGGATGAGTATCAAAATGCTGAAGGGGTCCACAGCCAAGTGTGTACTGTTATATTGCAAGACAGCAAATGAAGTGTCTTGTTGGAACTGTATTATATTTCAAATCACCCACTCACACCTCATTCTGGAGCAGAGCTAGGGAATTAAAGGAATGGATTGTAAAAAACTTTCTCAATAGGCAAAGAGGCTGAATCACCACATTTCCCAGCAAATAAAGGGGCTGTTTTGGGCAGTCTACCTCCCAGCATTCTCTTGGGAAGCAGTGGTGCGTCCACTTAGTACAGTGCTTAGTACAGTGCTCTGCACACAGTAAGCGCTCAATAAATATGTTTGGTGGATTTCCTCTCATTATCTTCTGAACCTGCTGCACTTATCTATGGCTTTCTTTAGCCATATACCTTGCCTTGCGGGTATAAGGTGAGTTTCACCTCATTAACACTTAATAATTGTGGAAAGATTAGCCATAGTAATAAGGGGAAGTTTTCCTGGGTTTTGTCATAAGGTAAGCTCTTACTGCAATTATTATTAGTCATTTGTTAAGCACTTAATGTGTGCCAGGCACTGTACTAAGCAATGGGGTAGATACAAGCAAATTGGGTTGGACACAGTCCCTGTCCCACATGGGGCTCACAATCTCGACCGAGCACAGGAGTAGAGACATGATAATGAGGTTGGACAGAGACCCTGTCCCACACGTCAGTCTGAGGGAGGGAGAAACAGATCATTTTGAATCTAGATTTTCCCATTTGAGTTCTCTGAGTAAATTATTATTGTTTTGTAGTGTGAATTACCTCCCCAAAGTGTTCACCCCAAACGTCTACTTACAAGCCTGCTTTAAGAGGCCCTTCAGGGGTCAAAGTTGGGCTAGACTGCTCAATACTTCTACCCCTTTTGAATGCCTATTTGAAGGAGGGTTTTTATGTTTGCTTCTCATGCAAGGTCCTTTAACAAGATGTTCCAAATGGTCTCAATATGAATCTTCAATGACTTTGATTACTTAATCAACTAATTAAAGAAAATTATTGCTTTTTTTCAGTTCAGAATGGTCTTATTTTCATCCTCACAGTTCAGTTTTTCTGTTCAATAGCATTTTTCTCCTTTGTTCTTTTCATTATGTAGTTATATTCAGCATGTTCAGAACACCCTGTGTTTGATCTGAAGGTTCTTCCTATCCTTACGCCTGAGGCAGATAACCAGGGCTTGATTATCCCAGTAAACTTGCTTATACATCTTTTCTTAATCATTCATAAACTTAATTATTAATTATTATTATTTTATTTAAGTGCTTACTATGTGTCAGGCATTCTACTAGTGCTTGGGTGGATACAAGCAAATCAGGTTGGACAGAGTGCCTGTCCCACATGGGGCTCACAGTCTCAATCCCCATTTCACAGATGAGGTAACCGAGGCACAGAGAAGTGACTTGCCCAAAGTCACACAGCAGACAAGTGGCAGAGCTGGGTTTAGAACCCATGACCTTCTGACGCCCATGCCCATGCTCTATCCACTACGGCATGCTGCTTCTCTTAAGGTTTTAGAGGAGTAGTGAGATAGGGGAAGAGTGAAATATTCAGATCAGATGATAATAAGGAATTAATGGAAAAACTCAAAATCCTAGGAAAGGAAGTGAGAGGGTTCGATCCACTCAATCAGTGTTATTTTTGAGCACTTACTATGTGTAATGCACTGTACTAAACACTTGAAAGAGTACAATGCAACAGAGTTGGTAAACACATTCCCTGTGTACAAGAAACTTTACTCAAATTATTCCTCACCCCACTCTGTGCCCAGTGAGAGAGAGCTGCATTAGGGGGACAGGATGAAGGTGGAAATGGAGATCTCTTTACTCTTGGCTCAAATCTGCCTGGGACCATGTTAATGGCCACCCCCTTACAGTACATTAATTTGGTTTGGTTTTGGTTGAGTTCTCTTTTGCCTTGTCTTATGCTGCCAAGTTGTCTCTGACCCCTAGCAACGCCATGGACACATCTTTCCCAGAACCCCCCAACTCCATCTGCAATCTACGAGCAGTGTGTCCAAAGCCTTTTCTCTATAAAAATACAAAAGTAGTTTACCATTGCCTCCTTCCACGCAGTAAACTTGTGTTTCTACCCTCGTCTCTCTCCCATGCCACTGCTGCCCAGCCCAGGTGAGTTTTGACTTTTAGCAGATCTCCTTCCACCACTAGCCTCTGCCCAAGCTAGGAATGGAATGGGTTTCCCTGTGCTTGACTCTTCCTCCTATAGCCAAGACTGGTAGAGTACTGGAAACTCTCCACTTGTGATCCTGTGAGAGGTGAGTTCTCTTTTTTTTATGCAAAGATTCTTCTTTCTTCCTTTATGACAGTAGATAAACACCTGCTGTATCTACCCAATCAATCATATTTATTGAGCATTTCTGTGTGCAGAGCATTGTACTAAGTGCTGGGGAAAGTACAATGCTCAATAAATACAATTAAGTGCTTTTGCATTAGGGGTGAAGGTTTATGTTGAGCCATATCAGATCTGTCTCTGACACTGGAAAATGTACCTTCCTTTGAACATTTACTGTGTGCAGAACATGTACTAAGTGCTTGGAAAGTACATTTCAGCAATAAAGGGAGGTAATCCCTGCCCACACGGGGGCTTACAGTCTAGAAGGGGGGAGACAGACATCAAAACAAGTAAACAGGCATAAATATAAATAGAATTATAGATATAAACATATTAAAACAGGTAAAAAGACATCGATATACATAAATAGAATTATATGTGTGTGTGTGTATATATATACACATATGTGTGTGCTGTTTCGGGGGAGAGTAAAGGGAGCGTGTTGAGGTGATGCAGGAGGAGCTGAGGAAAACGGTGTCACAGCAACCTATTAAAGAAACAGCATGGCCAGGTGGAAGAAGCAAAGAACTGGGAATCTGGAGACCTGGGTTCTTATTCTGGCACTGCCACTTACCTGCTGTGTACCTTGGGCAAGTTACTTCTCTCTGCCTTAGTTTCCTTAACTGGAATATGAGGATTCAATCCTGTTCTTCTGCCTACATGGACTGGGAGTTCCATGTGGAAAGGACAGTGTCTGACCTGGTGATCTTGTACCTATTCTAGTGTTAGTACAGCGCTTGGCACATAGCAAGCACTAACAAATTGCCACAATTATTATCTTTCTATAGAAATGTTCTGGGCATGTCACCTCCCGTCCTCAAAAATTTCCAGTGGTTGCCTATCAACCTCCATATCAAGCAAAAACTCTTGACTATTGGCTTCAAAGCTCTCCATCACCTCCCCTTCTTACCTCACCTCCCTTCTCTCCTTCTACATCCCAGCCTGCACACTCCACTCCTCTGGCACTAGCCCATCTCACTGTGCCTCGTTCTTTCCTGTCCCACCATCGATCCCTGGCCCATGTCCTACCTCTGGTCTGGAATGCCCTCCCTCCCCAAATCTGCCAAACTAGCAAACTTTCTCTCCACCACTTCGGAGCCCAACTGAAATCTCACCTCCTTCAGGAGGCCTTTCCAGACTAAGCACCCCTATCTCTGCTCCCTCTCCCCTCCTCATCACCCCAACTCACTTCCTTTGCTCTACCTGCCTCCCGGCCCCACAGCACTTGTGTATACATGTACATATTTATAATTACAATTATATTTATTTTTATTAATGTGCATATATCTATAATTCTTTTTATTTATAATGATGCTACTGATGCCTGTTTACTTGTTTTGATATCTATCCCCTCCCTTCTAGACTGTGAGCCCATTGTGGGCAGAGATTGTCTCTATTTGCTGAAATGTACTTCCCAAGAACTTAGTACAGTGCTCTGCACAGTAAGAGCTCAATAAATGCAATTGAATGAATGAATTAGTAAAGGTATAGATGAGGCAAGTTTTTAGTACAGTGCTCTGCAGACAATGAGCTCACTGTGGATAGGGAGCCATGTCTAACAGCTCTGTTATATTGTAGTCTCCCAAGTGCTTAGTACAGTGCTAGTCGCACAGTAAGTGCTCAATAAATATGATTGACTGATAAGTGCTCAGTTAATACCATTGATTGACAACCTGCGTTTGTAGTAGAACACACTTTTGTTTCTTAGGCTGCAAATTCCAGCTTAACGTATAGGAACCCTATAACTAACCATAGAGATGAGAAACTGGACAGTCAGATTCCATATATTTTAGGAATAGATATTGTTCTGTGGCTAAGAGTAAAATTTAATTCTGGCCTCTTTTGGTAACAAAAGATTTCAGAGCATCTTAAAATGAAAACATGATTATTCCTAATAACCTGGCCAAGTTCCAGCTGAGTAATTCCATTCTTATTTCAAATGCCGTTGAGTCATTTCTGACCCTTATGGACTCCATAGACACACCCTCTTCAGAACGCCCCATCTTCAGACAGAAAGTCGTTGTTATCCATAGAGTTTATAGTCTTTCCTCTAGCTTAAATCACTGATACAGTGCTTTTCACTTCTGCTCCTAAATTGTTGCTTTGTCCAGTTCTGTGCTGCTAAATTTTTTATTGCATCTCACCCTGGAGATGATGGTATTGGAATGGTTAGATGGTCCTGTATGCAAACCTTGCACAGAATGTGTAAATGTGTAAACTTTGGCACCTTCTGGATAAAAATACATAAATGCTGTTGTTGCTGGAGACACTCCTATAGTGCTTTTTTTCCCGTAATACCAGTGCCAAATGAGGAAGAGTTGGAGGATTCACACACAGTTATAATTATTTATGAATCATATGTTCACATACCCCTACTAGCATTACTTCCACAGAATGCCTGAGGAGACCTGCTGCTAAGAATAAACTTGCTCAGGATTTCAGTACAGTGCATGTCATTTTCCCTAGGGACAGAAGAAGAAAAATATTGCGTACGCAACACAGTGTAAATATCCAACCTCTGGGTCCACTTCGAACTCGGAAGAAATTAACTACTAGGGACAGAGACTAGCATACTAAAAACTGGAAAATATGGGCTTCCTACGTTTTTTTATTGCTTGCTACAATATTTTTATATAATAGTAGTTTGGCTTACTTCATTAATGGTTTGGGTCACATTCGACAGTGTCAACCATCTCCTTCTCCTCAGCACATTATCCAACCTTGGTTTCACGGACTCCATCCCTCCTGGTTCTCCTCTTATCTCTCTGGCCATTCATTCTAGTCTTCTTCATGGGCTCCTTCTTCCTCTCCCATCCCCTTACGTAGGGGTTCCTCAAGGGTCAGTTCTTGGTCGCTTTCTGTTCTCCATCTACTGACTCCCTTGGTGAACTCATTCTCTCTCATGTTTTCAACTATCATCTCTACGCAGATGACACCCAAATCTACATCTCCTCCCCTGTTCTTTCTCCCTCCCTCCCGGCTCGTATCTACTCCCGCCTTCAAGACATCTCCACCTAAATGTCCACCTGCCACCTAAAACTCAGCATGTCCAAGATTGAGCTCCTTATCTTCCTTCCTAAACCCTGCCCTCTCCCTGACTTTCCCATCACTGTGGATGGCAATACCATCCTGCCCATCTCACAAGCCTGCAACCTTGGTGTCATCCTTGACTCTGCTTTCTCATTCACCTCATACATCCAATCCATCACCAAAACCTGCCAGTCTCACCTTCACAACATCGCCAAGATATGCCCTTTCCTCTCCATCCTAAATGCTACCTTGTTGGTACAGTCTCTCATCCTATCCTGACTGGATTACTGCATCAGCCTCCTTTCTGAACTCCCATCCTCCTGCCTTTCCCTACTTCAGTCTATCCTTCACTCTGCTGCCCGGATTATCTTTCTACAGAAATCCTCTGGGAATGTCACTCTCCTCCTCAAAAATCTCCAGTGGTTGCCTATCAACCTTGGCATGAAGCAAAAACTCCTCACTATTGGCTTCAAAGCTCTCCATCACTTTGGACCCTCCTACCTCACCTTCCTTCTCTCCTTCTACAGCCCAGCCTGCACATTCCACTCCTTTGCAGCTAACCTCCTCACTGTGCCTTGTTCTTGCCTGTCCCACCATCGACCTCTGGCCCACGTCCTTCCCCTAGCCTGGAATGCCCTCCCTCCACACATCTGCCAAACTGACACTCTTCCTCCCTTCAAAGCCCCATGGGGAGCTCATCTCCTCCAGGAGGCCTTCCCAGACTGAGCCCCTCTTTTTTCTCTGCTCCTCCTCCCTTCCACCCCACCTCCCTCCCTCTGACCTACCGCCTTCCCCTCCCCCCAGCACTTGTGTATATTTGTACATATTTTTTACTCTATTAATGATGTGTATGTCTATAATTCTATTTGTCTATTTTGATGGCTTTGATGCCTGTCTACTTGTTTTGTTGTTTATCTCCCCTTTCTAGACAGTGAGCCCATTGTTGGGTAGGGATTGTCTCTATCAGTTGCTGAATTATACTTTCCAAGCACTTAATATAGTGCTCTGCACAGAGTAAGCACTCAATAAATATGATTGAATGAATATTGAAATGTCTCAGCTTTGGAGGCTTAAATATAGTCATTTAAAAATAAAACAAAGGTGCATTTCCATATTTTATATGATTTGCAATTGTCAAAGCAACATTAAACAGTCATAAGGGAGGCATGCTAATCTCTTCCTGGATAGCAGTTTAATTTGATTTTTCATTCCTTCCTCAGGAACTAAGTCATAAGAACTAAATGGGAGTAAATCGTGAGGTCACTAGAGCATATGCTAGAATCCTAATGATCCTAACTGTAATGTGGTTGACTGGATACTTTAAACAATGATAAAAAAACTACTTGATTCCTGGCTTCCTAAAAAACAGACCTGCAAAGAACCATGAGATACCTAAATATTCATTCATTCAATCATATTTATTGAGCACTTACTATGTGCAGATCACATTACTAAGCACTTACGAGAGTTAGAATACAACAATAAACAGACACATTCCCTGTCTACAGTCTATAGGGGGAGAGATAGACATCAATACAAATAAATAAGTTACAGATGTATATTAGTGCTGTGGGTCTGGGAGGGGGGTAGAGCTAAGGGAGCAAGTCAGGATGACACAGATGGGAGTGGGAGAAGAGGAAAGCTGGGGCTTAGTCTGGGAAGGCCTCATCTTACTTTGATAAGACTTTGAATTGGGGGAGAGTAATTGTCTGTCAGATTTGAAGAGGGAGGATGTTCCAGGCCAGAGGCAGGATGTAAACTAGGGGTCAGCGGCAAGATAACCGAGATCGAGGCACAGCGAGAAGGTTAGCATTAGGGGAGCAAAATGTGTGGGCTGGATTGTAGAAGGAGAGTACAGAGGTGAGATAGGAGGGAGCAAGGTGGTGGAGTGCTTTAAAGGCAATAATGAGGTGATTTTGTTTGGTGCAGAGGTAGATGGGCAACCACTGGAGTTTTTTTAAGGAGCAGGGTGATATGCCCTCAATGTTTTTTGTAGACAAATGATCCAGGCAGCAGAGTGAAGTATGAACTGGAATGGGGAGAGATAGGAGGCTGGGAGGTCAGCAAGGAGACTGATAAAGTAATCCAGGTGGGATAGGATGAGTAACGGTATTAAAGTGGTAACAGTTTGGATGGAGAGGACAGGGTGGATTTTAGTGATGTTATGAAGGTGGACCGACAGGATTAAGTGATGGATTGAATATGTGGGTTGAATAACAGAAGTCAAGGATATCACTAAAGTTATGGGCATATGAGATGGGAAGGATGGTGGTGCCATCTACAGTGATGGGAAGGACAGGATTTGGGTGGGAAGATAAGGAGTTCTGTTTTGGATGTGTTAAGCTTGAGGTGATGATAGTACTTGCAGTTGGAGATATCCTGATGGGAAAAGCAAATGTGAAACTGAAGAGAAAGAGAGATGAGGGACGTAGATTTGGTTTCCTCTGCATAGAGGTGTTAGATGAAGCCATGGGAGTGAATGAGTTTTCCAAGGGAGTGAGTGTAGATGGAGAATAGAAGGGGACCCAGAACTGAACCTTGAGGGACCCCCACAGTTAGGGAGGCAGAGGAGGAGCCTGCAAAGGAGACTGAGAATGAACGGCCAAGAGATGAGAGGAGAGAGTCAGTGAAGTCAAGGTTGGATAATAGTTTCCAGGAGAATGTGGAGGCGATGGCTTTTGAGCGGAGGCAGGATATTTCTTTTAGAGATATTGCTGAGAAGGATGACAGAGTTGAAGAGGAGGCCAGAGTGGGAGGGACTGAAGAGGATGGAGTTAAATGTCTGGAACAACTGGAGAGGGCAATGAGCATGGGTGTCAATAACAGTGGAGAAATAACTTTTCTGGGCAGAGTTAAAGCATGCAAGGATAATCTTGAAGTGGATGAAGTCAGCCTGATATTTAGATTTTGAAGATTTAGAAGATATTAGATTTAGAAGATATTTAAATATATCTAATATCCAGATCTTAATGTCTAAATCTCTATTAGATGTAGATGGTATTTAAGTAAGTATTCCCGCTGCAACCTCAGAGCACTCAAATCAGGTAGACGAAACATTTCCAGTGATCACAGAATTTAGTGTTGCAGTCCTTTTTAATGGGGGACTCTATACCTCTATATGGGGAATGACTCTCTAATGTTTCAATTAGGGGTACCAGTAGCATTGCAGTAACTTCCAAGTATAGGAGATGAGCTTGTTGTGAGCAGGAAACATGTTTGTTTGTTGTTGCATTGTACTCTTCCAAGTGCTTAGTACAGTGTTCTGCACACTGTAAGCACTCAAATATGATTGAATTGAAATGAATCTTTTAGCAATGCTGTACTGAACACCTGCTTTAAGGAGAGTTCTCCCTCCTCATTCTCCCACCCAGACAGCTGAGCATTGTTTGAATAATTTTCCCTGGTTCTGTCATGTTATTCTATCCAAGCTGTGTAGTAAATATGCATTCTGACAGAATTATGTACAGAGGGCTTCCAGGGAACAGACAAGTCTTGTTGGAAGCAGTTGTGGGTATCTAGTAGGTAGCATCTTGTTCTTTGGAATCATCTCATAATTCAGTTCTTTAATGCTGTGAGATGAGGTCTACAGTGGGAACCGATATTATTCCTCATCAAATTTTCTGGGAGAAATAGTCATTTTAGCCAGGATTCTATGGAAGATAAGCCTGATAGTGTCAAATTTGTGCTCATGGACTTGGGCAGTGCCGATAAAAGTTGACATTAGGGTGTTATGCACCATTTATTTAGTTTCCCGTTTCAATCATGTGACCAATCAGGACACTGGGAGAGAATATGTAACAACCAGCGTGATCAATTAATCATATTTATATAGAGTGCTAACTGTGTGCAGATCACTGTACTAAGCACTTGGGAGAATATAATAAAAGAATAATTCCATCAGATAAAGTAAATACCCTGATTTTCTTACTTTACTGGACCAACTATCTTTAACAATTTCAAAGTTTTACGATGTATTTTTTCCCTCCATTTTGAAAACGCAGTTTTTTATAAAGTATTTTCAGTCTTTACATCATAAAAATAATTGTGGTATTTGAGCGTTTGAGTTGTGCCAAGCACTCTGTTAACCCTGGAACAGATACAACATAAGATCAGACACAATCCCTGTCCTATGTGGGGCTCACTGTCTAAGCGGGAGGGTGTGCAAGTATTTTGACCCCATTTCTACAGATGAGGAAACTGAGGCACAGAAAAGTTAAGTGACTTGCCCAAGATCACAAAGACAATTGGCAGGGTGGGGATGAGAACCCATGTTTCCGACACCGGGATCCACACTGTTTCAGCATGTTGCCCTGAGTGATAGCACTTCACGTTTTCCTCCACACTCTATTGGCTGTCTGGGTATTTATTTATACTAAAGTCTGTGAGCTCACTGTGGGCAAGGAATGTGTCTGTTGTTATACAGTACTCTACTACGTGCTCTGCATACAGTAAGTGCTCGATAAATACAATTGAATGAATGGTAGTTTTTAGACCTGGAAAAATGATTTAGGATGTGAGGCAGAGAGCCGGGCTTCTGAGTTCAGTACTCTCTCCAGAAGTTCTGAAGCTCTCCCTCTGAGTTCGTTCATTCATTCATTCTTTGAAAAGTACAGTACAGCAATAAAGAGACACAATCCCTGCCCACAATGGGTTAGTTCCTTCGTTAGGTCTGGCTGCATCTCCTCTCCCCCTCATCCCCCTCTCCATCCCCCCAGCACCTGTATATATGTATATATGTTTGTACATATTTATTACTCTATTTATTTATTTATTTTACTTGTACATATCTATTCTATTTATTTTATTTTGTTAGTATGTTTGGTTTTGTTCTGTCTCCCCCTTTTAGACTGTGATCCCACTGTTGGGTAGGGACTGTCTCTATATGTTGCCAGTTTGTACTTCCCAAGCGATTAGTACAGTGCTCTGCATATAGTAAGCGCTCAATAAATATGATTGATGATTTTGTTTCCAATTGCTCTATCAGTTTGTAGTTTATCAGCTTAGTTTGATTTTTGTCACGGTTTGGTCCAGTTCCTTTGACTGTCTGCTGCAAACACAGTTTGAATATAGGAATGTCACCAACATCTTCCTCATTAAAGGCAAACTGGATGATTTTATTGATATTTTAGCTATCACTTTCTTATTCCCAACTAGACTTTAAAGCCATGATCACCGAGAGGTTTCACTGGCACCCTAGCTAGTGTCCTGCTTTTGATATATTTAAAGAACAATTAATTACTATGTTTGGCATTCCTTCTTAGTACATTTTTAAATATAGGGACTAAAACTGTGGGCTTCCCGTGGGACAACCTGATCAGCTTGTAACTTCCCAGCGCTTAGAACAGTGCTTTGCACATAGTAAGCACTTAACAAATACCGTTATTATTATTATTATTATTAAATGCTTGTGTGGCCTGCAAAGTTTTTCCTTGAAAGTGAATTAACATTTACCAGTCTGTATGAACTTTCCTGTTTTCAACCAGATGAATTTTCTTTCTGTTAAAGAATAGCTATTTCCCTCCTGAAGGACTTTTTTTTAATTTGCTGGTTAACCATGCAGGGGTTTTGTTTAATCACCTGATTTTGCTTTTATTGTGTTCTCTAACACCCATTTTACTTAGTTTCTTATAAATTACTTCTACATTAGCTGTTCCTTTCTGCTTTTTCCTAACCTTTCTTTTAATAATAATAATATTGGTATTAAGCGCTTACTTTGTGCAAATCACTGTTCCTAAGAGGTAAATAATTGTTAAGCACCATAAAATTTACATCATTGTCCTACTGAATTGAGAACAACAAACAAATCACCAATCTTCCTTTCCCTGGGTCTCATTGCAATGGGTATTACATAGCATGGCACTATATCTGCTCTGATGTTTACTTTTCTAAAATGGGGGACACAATTCGCCTATTGCTGGTAGGATCCTTATTTAGAAATTAGTAAACTCTGTAGCTGAGGGGTTAAAAAGAGAAGCGGCATGAACCTGGGAGTCAGAAGGTTTTGAGTTCTAGTTCTGGCTTTGTTACCTGCCTGCTGTGTGACCTTGGGCAAATCATTTAACTTCTCTTTGCCTCCATTATCTCATCTGTTAAATGGGGATTGAGACTGTGAGCCCCATGTGGGACATGGACTGTGCCCAACCTGATTAGCTTGTAGCTACAACAGCATTTAGAACAGTGCCCAGCACATAGTGAGCAGTGCTTTGCACATAGTAAGCACTTAATAAATACCATTATTATCATTATCATTAACGAATACAATAATTATTATTACTACTTATTTTTAAAAAGTAAATGGAAATACTGATCCCCTGTCCTCTTTGGTTTGTTAATGTAATTTTTTTTAATGGTGTTTTGTTGAGTGGTGTTTTGTTGAGTGCCAGGCACTGTACTGAATACAAGATAATCAGGATGGACACAGTCCATGTTCCACAAGGGGCTCACCATCTTAGTCTCCATTTTACAGATAAGGTAACTGAGGCACAATGAATTTATGTGACTTGCCCAAGGTCACATAACAGTAAAGTGATGAAGATGGGATTAGAGCCCAGGTCTTCTGACTCCAAAGTCCATTCTCCTTTCAGTAGGCAACACTGCTTTTTCTGGATGCTTCATTGGTTATTTTACTATTTTGGTGAGTTTTTAATCCCCTGGTTATTTGGGAAAATTACCGGAGATTTGCAGGTGGTCCAAGACAATGTTAAAAAAAAAATACACATGTTTTGGAATTGGAGCAGGTCTGCCATCCTGATCCTCATCAACTCTTGGTCCCTGAATTTGGTTGGATTGCTACATTCTGGCTGGAACATGATTGGTCCTCATTCATATTAGGTTCTTCAGCATCCCGAAATTTGTAGTTTTAGAAAATTTAGAATGCTGCCAAGTCAACTCCACATTTCAATCAACCAATGGCTTTTATTGAGCATTAACATTGTGCAGAGCACTGTACTAAGCATTGTGGAGAATACAATGTGTTCAGTAGACATGATCCCTGCCCTTAAAGAAGTTACAGTCCAGTAGGGGAGACAGACACTAAAACAAATTGCAGATAGGGGAAGCTACCAAGTGTAATTGCTGTGCTGGTGGAGGTAGGATGAATACCTAAGTGCTTAAAATGTGGGAGTAAATACATAGATGAGGTGGTGAGGGGGGAAAATAGGGTGGGGTAGATAAGAGTGTAGTCAGGGAAGGCTTTTTGGAAAATAAGCAATTTTAGTAGGGCTTTGAAAATGGGGAGAGTGGTGATCTGTCAAACATGAAGGGGGAGGAGCTCCAGACAGGAGGGAGGATGTAAGTATGTGGTCAACAATAGGTGAAGTAAGAGATAGGTATAGTGAGTAGGTTGGCATCAGAAGCGTGTGGCTCAGTGGAAAGAGCCTGGGCTTGGGAGTCAGAGGTCATGGGTCCTAATCCCACCTCTGCACTTGTCTGCTGTGTGACCTTGGGGAAATCATTTAACTTCTCTGGGCCTCAGTTACCTTATCTGTAAAATGGGGATTAAGAGTGAGCTCCACATGGGACAACCTGATTACCTTATATCTACCCCAGTGCTTAGAACAGTGCTTGGCACACAGTAAGTGCTTAACAAATACCCTCATCATCATCATAATCAGAAGAGTGAAGTATGTGGGCTGGGTTGTATCCCCTCTATGCTTTTCAAGGTGGCAGGACAGAGAAAGCACAGAAGTTAGAGATCATGCCCCAGTAGTTTTCAACCAGAATAATGTGTCCAGGCTAACTGCATTCACTGAAGTTTCTTGCAATTTCCTTGAATTTTCTTTTTAAAATAGCAGTTTTGATATCGCGGTATTTGGTGTTTCTTATTTGCTCAACAATGCTATCTCTTTCATTTGCTTCCATCCCAATGCCTACTGTGTTGATCCAGGTACTTCTCACTTAACAACTGAATAAACCTGTCTCCTTGTTCACCTCCCTACCTTATCTCTCCCCTCTCCAGACCATATGCCACTGCAGCCTGGATCATTTTTCTAAAGCATTGTACTGCACCACATCACTAAGATACCTCTCATGGTTGCCATTCCTTTTTGCATATAGCCAAACCTCTTGACCATTAGTTTTAAAGCCCTCTTTGAGCTCTCTTTCCCTCCCACTGTGCCCTTCTCTCTGGACTCCAGCTCATTAGCTTAACTTCTCAACTTTTTATCTTCCAACTCCCATTCAGCCCTTCTATGCCACCTAAGTGCTTATGTTCCCACAACCCCCCTGCACTGAATACATCCACTCTATTTTTTCCTCCTATCTGTAATTAATTGAAGTGCCTGTCACAATTTTGAGATTGTGAGCCCAATGTGGGGTAGGGACCATGTTTAATTCCCACCTGTGTATTTTCTTCCAGAGCTTAGGACAGTGCAATGCATACAAGTAAGTGCTTAAATGCTAATATTAATACTACTTCCCACTGTAGAATGTAAGCTACTTGAGGGCAGGGATCATACTATCTAACTACTATACTCTTCAAAGTGCTTGGTACTCTGCTCAGCAAAAGGTAGGCATTCATTAACTGCTATTGATTCATTAGCTTTGTCTATTTAACTGGTGCATTCCCTTAATATCAATAATTTTTGAAAATTCCCACAGATGGGGTGGTTCCTATCCTATCATACATGCTTGGAGAGGAATTCAATCAAGAAAATGGGTACAAAGTACTCAGAGAAGCCCCAAAACATGATGTGCTGAGTGTAGAATTACACTTGAGTTCATTCTGTCCCAAACCACAAATGCCTTAGCTACATGTGTTAGATTTCTTACCATACTGTTTTAGTACAGAAGGAATGTCTATGTGTTTGTGTTATTCAGATAGTTGTGAAATATGTAGTTAGGATAGCTGATAGTCTGAAATAAAAATCTAAATAGGCCTCATCATTAGACTAAAATGATATTTTGATCCCAAACCCTTAATTAGAACACAGCATTTTTTTTTACCAAATGCTCTCATGGGAATGAGCCAGAATTCATCATTTATAATAATATCCAATTAGAACTACTTTGTAACATATGTCAGCCTTGTTTTTGAGTCTTTATTATCTGGTGACTCTCTTCCTGAAACCCATTTTACTTTATTTCCAACTTAGCTTTGAAAATGTTATTTTGAACCATGTTATTTCAAGTATTGGCTTAATTCCCCAAATGTCTGCTGTGTGTCATGAGGTAAGTCAGTTAATTTTCCTGTCCCTCTGTTTCTTCATCTGTGAAATGTGGATTAAATACCAATTCTCCCTCCTACATAGTCTGTGAGCCCTATTTGGACAAGACTGTGTCTGACCTGATTATCTTGTAACTACTCCAGTCTTTAGTAATGTGCTTGGCCCATAGTAAGCATTTAACAGATGATATTACTGTTATTATTACTACTACTACTACTATTAAGAATCGGGTCATAGGAAATTTTCATCCTGACTCATTCTCTCGAGTAACTCATCTGCAAATCTGATCAGGTATCCTTTGGTTCCAATGAGGGTGTCAGGATGATCTTGAGTTTTACTTGCATACCCAAAAAAAGTATAAGCTACAGGAAACCCTTGGAATTTCAACAGTTTTCAAATCGAAAATGCATTTTAAATTGAAACTCTGCAACTTGCATACAATTTTCTGATAGGTATAAGGTTTTAACTGGGAAACTGTTTCTTGAGTCAAGGCTTAAATACCTCTTTTTCACCAATATTACTCAGAATTGTCTATTCAACCAATAATGATAATGATAATTGTGATATATGTTAAACACTTAAAATGTGCCAAGTACTATGCTAAGCACTAGGATAGAGAATAATGAAGTATCAGTGTGGCCTACTTGGGCCTGGAAGTCAAGGAACCTGGGTTCTAATACTGCCTCCACCACTTCATCATCATCAATCGCATTTATTGAGCGCTTACTATCTGCACAGCACTGTACTAAGCGCTTGGGAAGTACAAATTGGCAAAGTATAGAGACAGTCCCTACCCAACAGTGGGCTCACAGTCTAAAAGGGAGAGACAGAGAACAAAACCAAACATACTAACAAAATAAATAGAATAGATATGTACAAGTAAAATAAATAAATACATAAATACAGTAATTAATATGTACAAACATATATACATATATACAGGTATACACCACTTGTCTTCCATGTGGTCTTGAGCAAGTCACTTTCATTCATTGATTCATTCAGTCGTATTTACTGAGCACTTACTGTGTGCAGAGCACTGTACTAAGTGCTTGGTAAGTACAAATCAGTAACATACAGAGACGGACCCTACCCAACAATGGGCTCACAGTCTAGAAGGGGGAGACAGACAACAAAATAAGTATACAGGTGACAATATCATCAGAATAAATAATTATAGCTGTATACACATCACTAATAAAATATAGTAAATATGTACAAATAAAATAGAGTAATAAATATGTACAAATATATACAAGTGCTGTGGAGAGGGGAAGGAGGTAGGGCAGAGGGAGGGAGGGGGGCAATGGGGAGGGGAGGAGGAGAGGAAAAAGGGGTGGTCTCAGTCTGGGAAGGCCACCTGGAGGAGGTGAGCTCCCAGCAAGGCCCTGAAGGGAGGAAGAGAACTATCTTGGTGAACATTCCAGGCCAGAGGAAGGACGTGGGCTGTGGGTTGATGGTGGGACAGGTGAGAACGAGGCACAGTGAGGAGGTTAGCATCAGAGGAGAGGAGTTTGTGTGGTCTGGGCTGTAGAAGGAGAGAAGGGAAGTGAGGTAGGAGGGAGTGAGGTGGAGAGCCTTGAAGCCGGGAGTGAGGAGTTTTTGCTTGATTTGTAGGTTGACAGGCAGCCACTGGAGATTTTTGAGAAGGAGAGTGACATGCCCAGAGCATTTCTGTGCAAAGATAATCTGGGCAGTGGAGTGAAGTATAGACTGAAGAGAGGAGAGACAGGAGGATGGGAGATCAGAAATAAGGCTGATGCAGTAATCCATTCGGGATAAGATGAGAGATTGAACCAGCAAGGAAGCAGTTTGGATGGAGAAGAAAGGTTGGACTTTGGCGATGTTGTGGATATGAGACCGGCAGGTTTTGGTGACAGATTGGAGGTGTGGGGTGAATGAGAGAGCAGAGTCAAGGATGACACCAAAGTTGTGGGCTTGTGAGATGGGAAGGATGGTAGTGCCATCTACAGTGATGGGAAAGTCAAGTAGAGGATAGGATTTGGGAGGGAAGATGAGGAGCTCAGTCTTGGACATGTTGAGTTTTAGGTGGTGGGCGGACATCCAGGTGAAGATGCCCTGAAGGCAGGAGGAGATATGAGCCTGGAGGGAGGGAGAGAGAACAGCAGTGAGGTTGTAGATTTGGGTGTCATCAGCATAGAGATGATAGTTGAAGCCATGGGAGTGAATGAGTTCACCAAGGGAGTGAGTATAGGTAGAGAGCAGAAGGGGACCAAGAACTGACCCTTGAGGAACCCCTACAGTAAGGGGATGGGAGGGAGAGGAGAAGCCCACAAAGGAGACTGAGAATGAATGAGTGGAGAGATAAAAGTAGAACCAGGATAGAATGGAGTCTTTGAAGCCAAGGTTGGATAGCTTGTTGAGGAGAAGGGGGTGGTCCACAGAGTCGAAGACAGCTGAGAGGTCGAGGAGGATTAGGATAGAGTAGGAGTCCTTGGATTTTGCAAGAAGGAGGTCATTGGTGACCTTTGTGAGGGCAGCTTCGGTGGAGTGTAGGGGATGGAAGCCAGATTAGAGGGCATCTGGCAGGTCTGGGAGGGGGGTTGAGTTGAGGAATTTGAGGATGCGAATGTAGATGACTCGTTCTAGGAGTTTGGAAAGGAAGGGTAAGAAGGAGAAAGGACAATAACTAGAAAGGGCAGTGGGGTCAAGAGAGGGGTTTTTTAGGATGTGGAATACTTGGGCATGTTTGAAGGCAGAGGGGAAGGAACCAGTGGAACCAGTGGTTGAAGATGGAAGTCAATGAGGGGAGGAGGGAAGGGGTGAGTTTTCATAAAATGAGGGAATGGGGTCTGAAGCACAGGTGGATGGGGTGGCACTTGAGAGGACGGAGGAGATCTCCTCTGAAAATACTGCTGGGAAAGATGGGCGAGTAGAGGAGAGGGTTGAGAGTGGGGTGGATGGAGAAGGGGGAGAGGTGACTGTGGGGAGCTCAAACCTGGTGGTGCTAATTTTACTAAGTAGGAGGCCAGATCATTGGGGGTGAGGGATAGAGGATGGGGAGGAACAGGGGGCCTGAGGTGGGAGTTGAATATCCAGAAGAGCTGACGAGGGTGATAGGCATGGGTGTCAATAAGGGAAGGAAAATAGTTCTTCACTTCACTTCTCTCTACCTCAGTTTCCTAATCTGAAAACTAGGAATTTATTCATTCAATCGTATTTGAGTGCTTGCTATGTGCAGAGCACTGTACTTAAGCGTACTCCCCCACTACTTAGTCTGTGAGCCCCACGTGGGACCTGATTATCTGGTATCTACTCCAGCACTTAGTACAGTGCTTGGCACTCAGTAAGCACTTAATAAATGCCACCATTGCTGATGAGACACCTCCTCTTGAATAGCAACACAACTGTGGGCTGAGACATCTCCACATTCGGAAGTTGCCATGTCCTTGTTTGAAGAACCTCACCCCAGTGTTGAACACAGTGCTCCAGTGAGCAGGGGCGTATCTGACATTTTCAGGTGTTACAGATGATAAGAAGAGAAGAGCTGCCCGAGCTTCCTTAGACACTTCCCGGAATAAAGCAGAAAAACACTCTAGAAAAAATAACACCCATGATGTTGGTATTTGAGTGCTTACTAGAGCTGATTTTGACACCCATCTACATGTTTTGTTTTGTTGTCTGTCTCCCCCCTTCTAGACTGTGAGCCTGTTGTTGAGTAGGGACCGTCTCTATATGTTGCCAACTTGTACTTTCCAAGCGTTTAGTGCAGTGCTCTGCACACAGTAAATGCTCCATAAATACGATTGAATGAATGAGTGAATGAGAAGCAGTGTGGCTTAGCAGCAACAGCACGGGCTTGGGAGTCAGGTCATGGGTTCTAATCCTGGCTCCACCACTTATCAGGTATGTGACTTTGGACAAGTACAAATGGATTAAACATATGTACCTGCGTGAGTACTGAATATAGGAACAAAATACGTAAGTGGTAAGGGCATGTGGGAAGCAGCCTGGCCTAGCGGATAGAGAATTGGAATGGAAGTCAGAAGGAAAGGTGTTCTGGCTCCACCACCTGTCTGTTGTGTGACCTTGAGCAAGTCACTTCACTTTTTTGTCCCTTGGTTACCTTATCTGTACAGTGGAAATGAAGACTGTGAGCCCCCTGTGGGACAGGGACTGTATCCAACCAAATTTGCTTGTATCCACCCCAATTTGCCTGTATCCACCCCAGAGTTTAGTACAGTGCATGGACTATAATACGTGCTTAACCACAAGACCACAATCGTTATTACTACTGTGTGTTTGGATTGATGTGCCTGGGATATTAGTTGCCGAAGGCTTCTTGCAGGAAGGGAAACTTTAGGAGGGCTGTAAATATGGGGGCACCTGTGGACTGGTGAATTTGGAAGAGGAATGCTTAGCAGCATAGCCTAGTGGATAGAGCACGGGCCTGGGAGAGAAGGTCATGAGATCTAATCCTGACCCCGCCACTTGTCTGCTGTTTGACCTGGGGCAAGTCACTTCATTTCTCTGGGCTTCAGTTCTTTCATATGTCAAATGGGGAGACCTTGAGCCCTATGCAAGACAGGGACTGTGTCCAACCTGACTACCTTATATCTACCCCAGTGCTTAGAACAGTGCCTGACACATAGTAAGCACTTAACACATACCATTGTTATTATTATTTTTCTATTTAAATGTCTGTCTCACCCTGCATACTGTATGCCCCTTGTGGACAGGGGTCATGTCCACCAATGCTGTTTGATTATACTCTCCCAAGAACTTATTACAGTGCTGTGCACCCAGTAAGCACGTGGGTCAGTGGAAAGAGCACAGGCTTTGGAGTCAGAGGTCATGGGTTCAAATCCTGTTCCACTACTTATCAGCTGTGTGACTTTGGGCAAGTCACTTAACTTCTGTGGGCCTCAGTTACCTCATCTGTAAAATGAGGATGAAGACTGTGAGCCCCCCGTGGGACAACCTGATCACCTTGTTAACCTCCCCAGCACTTAGAACAGTGCTTTGCACATAGTATATGCACATGGGGAAGCAGCGTAGCTATGGAGAAGCAGTGTGGCTCAGTGGAAAGAACATGGGCTTTGGAGTCAGAGGTCATGGGTTCAAATCCCGCTTCTGCCACGTCAACTGTGTGACTTTGGGCATGTCACTTAACTTCTCTGTGCCTCAGTTCCCTCATCTGTAAAATGGGGATTAAGACTGTGAGCCCCACGTGGGACAACCCGATCACCTTGTAAACTCCCCAGCGCTTAGAACAGTGCTTTGCACATAGTAAGTGCTTAATAAATGCCATTATTATTATTATAGTAAGCACTTAATAAATGCTATCATCATTATTACTATTAATGAACACAACTGATTATAATCTGCAGCATTGAATGAGATGTTTAGATTATGAAAAATCTAGGTTTTTTCCATGTCCTGCATCTAAGAGCATTTTGTGTTTCTAGCCTTAACAGTTTCTCAGTTTCCCTAATTTTTTCAATCAATCATGTTTATTGAGCACTTACTGTAGCAGAGCACTGTACTAATTGCTTGGGACACTACAATGCAAAAGAGTCATTAGATATGTTCTTTGCCCATAATGCAGCAATGTTGCCTACTAGATAGAATATGGACCTGTGAGTCAGAAGGACCTAGGTCCTAGTCCCAGTTCCACCACTTGTCTACTGTGTGACCTTGGGGAAGTCACTTAACTTCTGTGTGCCTCAATTACCTCATCTGTAAAATGGGAATTAAGGTCGTGAGCCAATGAACTCCTTATCTTCCTTCCCAAACCCTGTCCTTCCCTGACTTTCCCATCACTGTGGATGGCACTACCATCCTTCCCATCTCACAAGCCCACAACCTTGGTGTCATCCTTGACTCTGCACTCTCATTCACCCCTCACATCCAATCCATCACCAAAACCTGCCGGTCTCACCTCCACAACATTGCCAAGATCTGCCCTTTCCTCTCCATCCAAGCCACTATCTTGCTGGTTCACTGTCTCATTTTATCCCGACTGGATTACGGCATCAGCCTCCTCTCTGAGCTCCCATCCTCCTGTCTTTCCCCTCTTCATTCTATACTTCACTCTGCTACCTGGATTATCTTTCTACAGAAATGCTCTGGTCATATCACTCGGCTACTCAAAAATCTCCAGTGGTTGCCTATCAACTTTGACATGAAGCAAAAACTCCTCACTATTGGCTTTAAACTCTCCAACACCTTACCCCCTCCTACCTCACCTCCCTTCTCTCCTTCTACAGCCCAGCCCACACACTCTGCTCCTCTGTCGTTAACCTCCTCACTGTACCTTATTCTCAACTGTCCCGCCATCGACCCCTGGCCCTTGTCCTACCCCTGGCCTGGAATGCCCTCCCTCCACACATCTGCCAAAGTAGCTCCCTTCCTCCCTTCAAAGCCCTACTGAGAGCTCCCCTCCTCCAGGAAGACTTCCCAGACTGAGCCCCCCCTTTTTCCTCTCCTTCTCCTGCCCTATCCCCTTCCCCTCCCCACAGTACTTGTGTATATTTGTACATATTTATTACTCTATTTTATTAATGATATGTATATTTCTATAATTCTATTTATCTGATGGTATTGACACCTGTCTACTTGTTTGGTTTTGTTGTCTGTCTCCCCCTTCTAGACTCTGAGTCCGTTGTTGGGTAGGGACTGCCTCTATCTGTTGGTGAATTGTACTTTCCAAGTGTTTAGTAAGTGCTCTGCACCCAGTAAGCACTCAATAAATATGATTGAATGAATATGGGACATAAACTGTATCCAACCTCATTAGCTTGCATCAACCCCAGTGATTAGTTAAGTGCCTGGCACATAAGCACTTAACAAATATCACAGAAAAAACAACAAAAAAGCAACCTTACAGTCTAGAGGACAGGCTTATAGTCTAAAGGACTGTAGTTTCTTATCATCAATGGCATTTACTGAGTGCCCACTATATACAGAGCACTATACAAAGTGCTTGTTTTGAATTTCTTCCTTTCACATGATACCAAATGCCTGAGGTTAGGCAAGACAGGTTGGAGGAGGTCAACCTTTCATAATGACCTTTCTCTATACATTTTTACGGTGATATGGCCTGCTCTTAGCATTTCTGGAGGAATTTGTTAGTAAACAAAGGGAGCATTTTTAAGCCAGAGGAAGTTAGCACACCTACACACCAGAGTTAACAAAGTTGGCTCCCTCACAGCTTCAATCTCTTAATTAGTTCAGAGTTCGGTGACAAGGTATTTCATCAGTGAGCTAACAAGTGCAGGGGCTGATTGCTCACAACTTGCATGTGCGTTTGTTAGCTGGAAGATAGTAAATGCAATTACTTTCCTTGTTTTCAGTGAGATGGGAATCCCTAATTGTATTACTGTAGTAACCTTCTAGCTGGACCACAACACTATGAGAACAGATTATTTTCTGTCAGTTTCCTTTGAGAAGGGATTTCCATTTACAGTGCCATTGTGACTCAGCCCTGAGCTGACAGTGAATGAGCAACTTAGCCCGAGACCCAGCCCCGAAAAGGCAGACATCATTCCCCTAGTGCTGAGTCTAACAGGCATCTCCTGCCACAGCAAGGTGGTGTTCTGGAACTATCACGTGGACTCAAATTAGCAGTTCTCTATATTCTCCAGGGTGCCAAAACATAGCCTGTGGCAGGTAGAGAGGTATCCTTTCAAAATGCAGTGTTGTCCCAATTAGTGAGATTCACCTAAAAGCCTTTTTACCTTGCCTTTTCCTGTTACTTTTTACAAAGCTGTCTCTGCCTGGGAGATATATAATAAGGTGGAATTTTTCTCACCCTTCGACATCGCCTATATGAAAGTATTAGAATACTTGTTCTACATTTCACTAAAGACTTCTCCTAAGGTCTTCCTAGGATGACAAAGAGTTGCTAAGTAATGACAGTCTGACAGTCTGTCTGGAAGAACTATTTGGCTCATACCTTTTAGATTAGAGCTGAGGGGTTTGGGTTATTTGGTGTTTAGAAATAAAGTCCATTAGGGAAAATGATGAATTACTATTACAAATATTGCTTAATAATAGTGGTATTTAAATGCTTACCATGTGGCAAGTACTATACTAAATGGTGAGATACATAGGGTATAAGCATATTGGATACCACCCTGATGGCTCACCTTCCAAGGGGGAGGGAGAACAACTCTTGAATTCCCATTTCATTGAGGAGGAAATAGAGAGAAGTTAAGTGATGCCTACGGTTTCACAGTAGGCAAATTGGCAGATCCAGGAGTAAAACCTAGGTGTCCTAACTCCCAGGCCTAAGCTGTTTCCTATAACTTCTCATTCTGCTCTGGTTCTGCCTATTTACTTATTCATCTTTAGTTTTCACAGATAAACCTCTAATGATCTATAAAATTCCCATTCAATTATTATAAGAATTCTTCATAGGTGACTATTAATAAGAGTAATGTGGATTTCCAGATAGAACCAGTTTATTCCAAACACTAAAATTAGTGGATTTACATCTGGAATACTGGGAATGCTTAGGAATATATTCAAGGAAGAAGTTATGTATTTAGTCATGTATGTTATATATTTAGAGAAGCAGCATGGCTCAGTGGAAAGAGCACTGGCTTGGGAGGCAGAGGTCATGGGTTCTAATCCCAGGTCTGCTGCTTGTCAGCTGTGTGACTTTGGACAAGTCAGTTAACTTCTCTGTGCCTCAGTTATCTCATCTGTAAAATGGGGATTAAGACTGTGAGCCCCACGTAGGACAACCTTATCAACTTGTATCTCCCCCCGCCCCAGTGCATAGAACAGTCCTTCACAAACAGTAGTGTTTAATGAATACCATTATTATTATTATTATTATTATTATTGTCACTGTTCCTTTCTTCATCTCTAGCCATTGGTGTTTATTATAAGGCTTCCTAGCATATACAAAGGAAAGGGTGAATATTGAGAAAATCCATTTTCAAATATTTCTGTCCTGAATATTGTTTATTCTCCATAGTACCTTCTTCAAAATAGGAGTTTTATTGTTATCAAAGTAGAATATTTTATCATACTCATGGAAATGTGAGGTCCTGAAAATTTAAAATAATATGCCTAATAAAATGCTTTTCCAATGCTGCTTTTGGTTTAACACTAGTCTAGTACTTAATAGACTTGAACAGTAGATCACTCTTTTATATTCAGAAACCCTATTGTAATTTATAAAGCAAACAGGTTGACAAAAACACATTGCTCTCATCCTCTCTTAGTAAAGAAACCCTGTGGCTACCTAAACCATCATCAATATTGGACACCTGCTAAGTACAGAGCACCATATAAGTCACTTTTTTCATGGTATTTTAGTGATTACTATGTGTCAAACCATGTCCTAAGCACCGGGATAGAAATAAGTTAGTTTGGATACAGTTCCTGTCCCACAAAGTTCACAGTCTTCATCCCCATTTTACAGATGAGGTAACTCAAGCACAGAGAAGTGAAGTGACTAGCCTGAAGTCACACAGCTGACATGTGGCAGGGCCAGGATTAGGATCCAGGTACTTCTGACTCTCAGGCCCATTCTCTATCTTCTAGGGTACACTGCATCTCTCAGACATCTTCAGTTAAATTCCTCTTAACTCTCTTGTCATGGTGCTAACAAGTTTTCAGGTAGGTATCTCTTACAGTGCTCCCTGCCTTTTAAATACCACCTAGGCTGTGAGCCCGTTGTTGGGTAGGAATTGTCTCTATCTGTTGCCAAATCGTACTTTCCAAACATGTAGTACAGTACTCTGCACACAGTAAGTGCTCAAGAAATACAATTGAATGAATGAATACCTCTCTGGTCTTTCAAAGTTTCTCTTCCAGCCTGACAAAAAATATCCTTGAGTGTAGCTAGTCCTGGCTGTGATTCTTCCCTTTCTCCTATCTCCCACCAATTTTTCTGTCCCCCAGGATCTACTTACTAGGGAGTAGAATCAATTGGTAGCTGCCTGCTTACCCCTAGAGGAATCGGCAGTATAATAATGATGATAATAATAATAATAATGATGGTATTTGTATATACCTGTATATATGTATGTATGTTTGTACATATTTATTACTCTATTTATTTTACTTGTACATATCTATTCTATTTTATTTTGTTAGTATGTTTGGTTTTGTCCTCTGTCTCCCCCTTTTAGACTGTGAGCCCAATGTTGGGTAGGGACTGTCTCTATATGTTGCCAATTTGTACTTCCCAAACGCTTAGTACAGTGCTCTGCACATAGTAAGCACTCAATAAATGTGATTGATTTAAGTGCTTACTATGTGCAAAGCACTGTTCTAAGCGCTGGGGGATACAAGGTGATCAGGTTGTCCCACGTGGGGCTCACAGTCTTAATACCCATTTTACAGATGAGGGAACTGAGGCACAGAGAAGTTAAGTGACTTGCCCTAAATCACACAGCTGACAATTGGCAGAGCCGGGATTTGAACCCCTGACCTCTGAGTCCAAAGCCCGGGCTTTTTCCACTGAGCCATGCTGCTCCTCTTCAGCAGTATGCAATGAAGATGGTTATAAACTCTTCCAGTTCTATCCGTTTGACTTTCTAATTATGCCAAGGAAGAGTCTGCATTTTAACAATATGGCAGGGAGGGGAAAAAGAGAAAAGGAGTAAAACTCATTGCACATATTGGACTGCTAGCAGTGTTTAGAGCTGAACGTTCATTAGGTTGAATTAGAATCAGAATGATCGTATATAAAGGCAAATTGTTGTATGGCATGCAACTTAGGAAAACTAGTTCTCATGGCTCCAGAGAGGTTAGCCTGGGATGGCAACAGACGGTAGATTAGTAAAACAAACCCTTGAATGAGGAGTTGATGAGCTGTATTTGGAAAGCCAGCATATGCTCTGACTGCAGTCATATCAGAATCATCCTATAAAGTGACAGACAAGGCGTACTACAGAGGTCAGAGAATGACAGTTCTGCATCAGGAAATTTTGTCTGCCTCCTACTAACTTCTGTAAATAACATCCTGAATGTTCAAGTGGTTGTCAACTATTCCAAAATGGTGGGCAGGGGTTATTTCATATTGTATCTATAAGACAGAAGTAATTGTATTATAAAAAATAATTTTGGCTTTCACCAAAGCTTTTAATGGCTTTGTCTCCCCCTAGTTCAACACCTGTTACTCACAGACAAAATAAAATATAAGAAAAATTAAGTTTTATATACTAAACAACGAAGGGGTATTTTTAACTGCCATTAAAGTACACAATAAACCAGGAAGTGTTACCAGAAAATGTAAGACTGCCATTAAATAGGGTAATTAGGGTATTTAGACTACAGTTAATTGCAGAATCACTTTATTCCAGGACTAGAGAAAGATAGAAAAACAAAGTGAATCAACCTAAATAATAAGGGACCCGCAAACTTGCCAGGTAAGTCGTCATCCTGGCACAGATTTCCAGCTCACGGGAATACCAGCAACATTGGTGGAGGATGGACCTATTGCTCATAAGCACTCGTGCTGGTATAAGTGCTTAGTGCAGTGCTTTGTACATGGTAAGAACTCAATAAATACCAGTGATTGATTGGTGTGGCCGAGACATTACCACAAGGGAAAGGAGGTTTACTAGCTTAACACACAGGGTTCACTTTTCAATCTCAGGAGAGCCATGGTAGAAGGAAAGTCCCTTCCATCATCAGTGTCCGTTAAGGTGCAGAGCTACGCTCTCATTCTGGGGCAGAACTGGAAAGAACCTGCCACTTATTCCCTGGGGAATAACTTTCTCCCCTATTAATCAATGGTACTTATTCAGCACTTGTTGCATGCAGAGCACTGTACTAAGCACCTGGGATTGTACAGTGTAATGGAGTTGGTGGACATGTTCCCTGCACAACGGTAGTTTGCAGTCTAAAGGTGGAGAAAGACATTAATATAAATATATAAATCATGAATATGTGTATGGGTGCTGTGGGGCTGAGTATGGGGTGTATAAAGGGTGAAAATCCAAGTGCAGGGAACAGTTTTAATGAAGTGTTTCCACAGTGGGAAATGGGATGACTTGGACCAGGCTATAATGGAAAAGCCTCTGTCTGCTACGGTTTCACACAAAGTCTGAAGGTAATGCTACCTCAGGAAAGCTACACCTCCTTGGAAATAACCAATCGGATCATTAAAAAGAGGAACAATGGGAATTTGTAATTCTGATGCTTACACTCCTTTCAGGGGACTCCCTGTAGATTACTTAAAATATAAATGGTTACCTAAAAAATGAACAAAACCAAAAGTATACATATCTCTCTCCATATAGTTCTTTTTTTGTTAATGAAAGATAAAACACATATCAGCCTTTATATCAGAGTTCAATCTTTAACAGTGATTTAAACCATTCTGAAGAACTTGCATTAAGGTTATTGATCAGGAGAGCTCTCTGACACAGCACTACTAAGTGTTCAAATAAAAAAATGAAACCAAAACTTGTTGCCGGACTGGTGGATATATAGCCTGCTGCTGTGGCCTGAACGTCAGTGGAGACAAAGGTGTCTTCCATTCTGACAGGGTCCTGAGAGCAAATGCAAGTAAGAATGACAGATTCAGAGGCAAACATTTTCTACTGTTTTCCCAGGTCAATATGACATATGGTTAGAATGCTGGAAACTGTATGACTGCACTTTTCCCTCATTTTAATTGCACTCCCCTCGTAGGGCATAGCTTTGTGGGTGGGTGACTGCTTGATTGGGAAGCACTGAATTGAGACTCTACCAGGTGCTTTAACTAAACGGATGAGGAGAGTTTTTGCTGATCGCATTGGTATTGATGAGCTTTGTGATTTAGTCTTGTGGGAGGTGCTTTGGCCTTCTTTAGGGAGGTTCAGGGGGAGAGAGACCACTGTGTGTTCTGCAACTTGGGAGTTGTTTCCTGCTATTCTGGCTCCTGGATAATGGGATGAAATTCCTGGATATGTTCAGCTGAGTTAATATATTTTCTGCTCTATTTTCATGTTCCCAGTTCCTTGCATATCTTCTGGGATTCAGCCTTCCATAGCTAAAGGAGACTTTGTTAATTAGAGTTCCTTTTTCTGCTCTTCCTAGTCCTAGTTCTGGCCCTATCTCTCTGGATCTCTCTTGTATGAGACAAGGAGAATGGTTCAGGTTGCTCTCTCAGAATTGGTAGGAAGGGGAATACTTAATGCTTTGCAGTTATTTTAAAGAGCCATAAAATCTTTGAAATATCATGACAGTTAATATTATTCACTTTCTGCTTCTGTATGTGATGTCATTTGCACCTCTGGGCTACATTTATAATGGGCTGGGCATATGCCATTCTTTGCACTTTCCCTTCCAATGTGCTATTTTCTAATTTGCTTTTGTAATTATTCCTCCTTTAGAGGCCAACGCCTGTGCTGTGCAGTTAACTCTGCCTGTTTAGGTTCTGCCCATGATTTTAATCAATAGTATTTACTGAGTACTTACTGTATGCAGAGCACTTTTCTAAGCACTTGGTAGAGTATAATAAAACAGAGTTGGAAGGCACATTCTCTTGCCTTCAAGGAATTCACAGTCTATTGTCCTGCTCTGATAATGGTGGATACAGAATCGAGTATCTGTATTCTTGTCCTTTGGCCCCCACAGCTACAGTATTAAGACAAAATAACCCTGCCATTGCTCTGCCTAACTGTATTTTTATAAGAGATACTCAATTTGGTTCTCCAGTTCTGCAGATTGATTATTTCCTCTGAGTGCTCTTTCTCCTCTCCTTATCGTCTTTCCTCCACAGATGTACATCATCCATATCTCTTGACTCTTGCAAGTCTCCATCTGTTTCCATCCAGTTTGTCCAATCTGTTTTTGAGCTTTGCTCCTTTGAAGTCTTTAATTGATCAGGCACATTATCTTGACTTTCTCCATTTTCCTGTCTCCATGTCTCAGGACTACATGCTATCCTCTCTATCTTCTTGCTGTCAGAGTGCTGGGGTTTTTCCCACCCCTCTGCCTTTTGAGGCTCATGTTTTCCCTTTCTTTGCTGTTGAAACTTTGTGTGCGGGTCTACCTTTGTCTTTCTTTGTTTCTGACTTTCACTCCCAGCCCCATTGTCTCCCCCTTACTTTCCAGAAGTCCACTTTTGGATAGGGTGGATTGGAAGCATCCCTACCATGTCCAGCTCCCTAGGGGTAGCTTCTGCTCTGTATAAGGACAGAGTTCTCCCACTTTCTCTTCAACTCAGATTACCTCACTCTTCTTCCTTCCTATTGTATTCCCTTCCTGCTCACTGCCCACCTGGGCCTGTTTTGGAGGCCAGATTTCTGGGGTGTGGCCTAGTGAGCACCTTCTAAGTGCAAAGCACTGTACTAAACCCTTGAAAGAGGACAATAGAAGCAAGACGCATGTTCCCTGCCACCACAGAGCTGACAGTCTAATGGGACAGACAGGCAATTTGATCAGTCAATCACTAGTATTTGTAGAGCACTATCCTAACCCCTGATAGAGTACACTAGCATTAATAGGCATGATTGATCTCTGCCATTGAGGAGGATACAATCTAGTGGAAAGGACAGAAAATCTCCTACAGTTTCTTATTTTCCTCAGCTGTTGCACTCAGGGTGGCTGTGATAAGGTGAGTGTAATTTTGATGTTAGGAAACGTGACTGTATTCCAGAACTTTGTTGTTCCCGATCCTTGTGTTGCCACTGATATTGATTATAGCCCATAAGTGATGTTGGTGAAACAGTTCATGTTGCCAGTTATAGTGTCTGGAATGGGTCCAGGTCCCACAGCCATAGAGAAGGTTGGACCACACTATAGTTCATTCATCCATTCAATCGTATTGAGCACTTACTGTGTGCAGAGCACTGTACTAAGAGCTTGGAAAGTACAAGTCGGCAACATATAGAGACAGTCCCTACCCAACAACGGGCTCACAGTCTAGATTCAATACCTATTCTCCTTTCCCCTTAAACTGTGTTTCCTATGTGGGATGGAGATGATGTCTGAAAACATTCGGACATGTCACACCTCTCCTCAAAAAACTCCAGTGGTTGCCTTTTCACCCCCATATCAAACAAAAACTCCTACCATTGGCTTTAAAGCACACATTACCTTTTCCCCCTCCCACTTCACCTTTTTACTCTCCTACAATGCAGCTGTCACACTTTGCTCCTCTAGTATTAACCTTCTCATGTGTCTCCGTCTCGCCTGTCTCACCACCGATCCCTAATCCACATCCTGCCTTTGGCCTGAAACGCCCTCCCTTCTCAAACCTGACAGACATTTACTCTCCTCCCCCACCCCCCGGCATTCAAAGCCTTATTGAGGGCACATCTCCTCCAGGAGGCCTTCCCAAACTAAGACCCCCCTTTCCTCTTCTCCCCCTCCCTTCTGCATCACCTTGATTTTCTTCGTTTGTTCTTCCTTCCTCCCAGCTCCATTGCATTCATGTACATATCTGTAATTTATTTGTATTGATGTCTGTTCCTTTCCCCCAGCCTCCTTCTAGACTAAACTTATTGCGGGTATGGAGTGTGCCTGCTTATTGTTGTACTTTCCCAAGTGCTAGATACTGCTCTGCATAGAGTAAGCACTCTAATACCACTGAATGAATGATCTGATTGTACTGTGCCTAGCACAGTGCTTGGCACCAAGTAACCACAGTCATGGAGAGAACTAGTGGAGAGCCTTCAAGTCATTGATAAGTGTTTCTGACTGATGTAGAGGGAGATGTGTAGTTAATCCATAGACCAGTCTGTGGGGCTGCTTGCACCCTTGCTTCAGCTGAATAATGGAAGTAGAGAAAGGTGTCTCTCACTTGACGTTGAGGCTAGATCACAGGATCTGGAGTTTGTTGGCTTCTATAGCCATCCCACCAGCTCTGGACCCACCAATACTGAATCATGGGGGCAGACTCACAGGATGGCTATGGAAACCCAAACCAGTAGGTCAGTTGATCATTTATTGAGTGCTTACTGTGTGCAGAGCACTCTACTAAGTACTTCGGAGATATAATAGTATATAATATATATGTATAATATAATAGTATAACAGACACATTCCCTGCCCATAACACTCTTAGTCAAGAGGAGGAGGCAGATCTTGATATAAATAAATAAATTACAGATATTTACATAAGTGCTGTGGGGCTGGGGGGATGAATGAAGGCAGCAAGTCAGCGTGATGCAGAAGGGAGTTGAAGAAAAGGAAAAGAGGACTGTTAGGGAAGGCCTTTTGGAGGAGATGTGTCTTCATTAAGGCTTTGAACGGGAGAGTAATCTGTCAGATATGAAGAAGGAGGGTGTTCCAGACCCAGGGTAGGATGTGGGCGATAGGTTGGTGGTAAGATAGAAGAGTTTGAGGTACAGTGAAAAAGTTAGCTTTAGAGGAATGAAGTGTTCAGGCTGGGTTGTAGTAGGAGAAGAGCGAGGTGAGAGGAGGAGGCAGCCCAGGGTTAGGGGAGGTAATCCAGCCTTGGCATGGCATGGCTCTTTTGTCATCTGGGCCCTCACGTGTCCCTCTTATCCCTCTTCCTTTCTTCCCCTACAGCTTCTCCCATGTAGGAAAGGGAATCCAGGCTGACATGATTATGATCTGCTGCCTAATGACTCTTCCCATGAGCTCAGAAGCACCTGCCTCTCAATCCCCCATTTTATTTTACCATGGGGAAGTATTCATGTATGGCTCAGGAGGTGGGGCCATTGACACAAACGGTGGGCCAGGAAGCCTAGGGGGAGGGTCTCTAGAACACTTGCCTGCCTGCTCGTTCTCAGAGGCTTTGCTCCAAATACTAATACTAATTAGCAACATTAATGAGGTTACTGCCCAAACCATTTAAATCATAGTGGGAACAAACAAATCTATGAACAGTGCCTGTGTTCCCCCATTCTTGTTATCCATGAACAAGAATGCAGTTTTCTTTGAGTTGAGATTAATTCAATGTGTTCTTGTATCATGAAAATTAACAAGAATTAGCATTGTGTGGTGATCACATTTCTAACTTTGGAAGGATCAATAACAAGCAAACATCTGGCCACTATTCCTGACGAATTTGTCCGTTTCTAGCTGCTGACAAGGAAAGAGGAAGGGGTCACTGAATTTAAACATAGAGTCACTCAACAGTGGAATCAGAATGCACACCCTAGTAGTCATTGTTAATGAAGCATTCTGCATAAATGGCCATTCTGTATTGGAAGATGGATTGGGACTCTGAGCCTTTCAGATGTGGGTTCTGGCTTAGAAGCCAGAAAAAAGTGCACACAGAATTTGCTGTTGACAAGAGATACTGTTGACTAGAAGAGGCTGGGCAGGATCACTACATCAGTCACTGGGTTCCAGACTTGATCACGGATAGCGAAGCAGGAAAAAAAGAGAGCGATTTAATATCCAGAAAGCTTCCCATCCAATGGGGCACATCCATGGAAACCTGATTTATAAGCATCGAGACATCCTCCTGATGGACTGTAGTGTGGCTAGTGTTAGGGGATGCTTCAGTGAGCTGCTGAATGAGCTACCAAGAAGGACAGGCACTCGGGTGCTTTCCTGCACAGTGGGCTGTTCCCATGGAGTCCACAGAGGCTGTGCTTTTTGGGCTGCTGGCACCACCTTTTATTTTTCAGGAGTTGTCCTTTCTGCAGTATCGCCAGCTCTGCAGTCGTCGTATTTTCAGAGAAGAAAGACTGTTTGCCAAATTAAAAGTGCTCCTCCTGTAGATTGTAAGTGCCTCGTGGATGGAGATCACATCTACTTGATATTTTCCTTTTCCAAGTGCTTAGTACAGTGCTCTGCATGCAGTCAGTGCTCCATAAATACTTTGACTCGGTGGAATTTGAATCCTTGGGCTAGAGTGGCCATTCTCTCAGATCTAATAATAATAATAATAATAATAATAATGGTATTTGTTAAGCACTTGCTATGTGCAGAGCACTGTTCTAAGCACTGGAGTAGATACAAGGTACAGGTTGTTCCACGTGGGGCTCACAGTCTTCATCCCCGTTTTACAGATGAGGGAACTGAGGCCCAGAGAAGTTAAGTGACTTGCCCAAAGTCACCCAGCTGACAATTGGTGGAACCGGGATATGAACCCATGACCTCTGACTCCCATGCCTGTGCTCTTGCCACTAAGCCATGCTGCTTCTCAAGTTCCTTAGTGCTCTTGCCACTAAGCCATGATGCTATATAAGTTTGGTTTTTTTGGGGGGGAGTGGTATTTTTGTGTAGGACAAAATGTAAACTTCTTGAGGACAGAGATTGTGTCTACCACCTCTGTTGTATTGTACTCTTCTCAGTACAATGCTCTGACTGCAGTCTTCAAGTGCTTGCTCTCCAAAGGCTTCTTCCCCATTGCTTTCAAACATGCTCATACCTCCCCTATCCTAAAAAAAAATACCCTTTCTTGATTCCACTACTTCCTCCAGGTATCTCCTCATTTCACTCCTACCATTACTCTCCAAACTCCTTGAGTGAGTTGTCTACACCCACTTTCTCAAATTCCTCCCCTTCAGTTCTCTTCCTGACCCCATCCCATCTGGCTTCAATCCTATTCACTCCATAGAAACCACCCTCTCAGTCACCAGTGATCTCCATCTTGCCAAATCCAGCAGCTTCTACTCCATCCTAATCCTCCTAGACTCTCAGTTGCCTTTGACAGTGTTGACCACCCCATTATTCTGGAAACATTATCTAACCTTGGCTTCATGGATTCTTTCCTTTCCTATTTCTCCTCCTATCTCTCTGGCCACTCATTCTTAGTCTTTTTTGTGAGTTTCTTCTCTGCCTCCCACCCTTTAAATGTGGGTGTCTCTCGAGGTTCCATTCTGGGTTCCCTTCTATTACCAGCCTACACCCACTCCCTTGGAGAATTCATTCTCCCCCAGGGCTTTAACTACCACCCATAAGAAGATGATTCTCCAAATTCTCCAGCCCTGATTTCTCTCCCTCCCCACAGTCTTGCATTTTCTCCTGCCTTCAGGTCTGACCTTCCCAAAGTCACTCCCCTCCCCTATCCAACCCCCCGGGCTCTCAACACTCTCTGCTACTCTCCCATCCTTCCCAGCAATATCCTCAGAGGAGCGCTGCTCCCTCCTCTCAAGTGCTACTCTGGCCACCTGTGCTTCAGACCCCATTCCCTCTCATCTCATGAAATCTCTCGCTCCATCCCTTCTCCCCTCCTAACTTCCATCTTCAACCACTCACTCTCCACTGGTTCTTTCCCCTCTGCCTTCAAACATACCCATGTCTCTCCCATCCTGAAAAAACCCTCTCTTGACCCCCACCTCACCTTCTAGTTATTGCCCCATCTCCTTCCTACTGTTCCTTTCCAAACTCCTTGAACGAATCGTCTACATGTGCTGCCTCGAATTCCTCAACACCAACTCTCTCCTTGACCCCCTCCAGTCTGGCTTCCGTCCCCTACATTCCACGGAAACTGCCCTCTCAAAGCTCACCAATGACCTCCTGCTTGCCAAATCCAATGGCTCATACTCTATCCTAATCCTCCATGATCTCTCAGCTGCCTTCGACACTGTGGACCGCCCCCTTCTCCTCAACACGCTGTCCAACCTTGGCTTCAGAGACTCCGTTCTCTCCTGGTTCTCCTCTTATCTCTCTGGCCGTTCATTCTCAGTCTCTTTTGCAGGCTCCTCCTCCCCCTCCCATCCCCTTACTGTGGGGGTTCCTCAAGGTTCAGTTCTTGGTCCCCTTCTGTTCTCAATCTACACTCACTCCCTTGGTGACCTCATTTGCTCCCATGGCTTAAACTGTCATATCTACGCTGATGACACCCAAATCTACATATCTACCCCAGCTCTCTCCCCTTCCCTCCAGGCTCGTGTCTCCTCCTGTCTTCAGGACATCTCCATCTGGATGTCTGCCCGCCACCTAAAACTCAACATGTCCAAGACTGAACTCCTTGTCTTCCCTCCCAAACCCTGCCCTCTCCCTGACTTTCCCATCACTGTTGACAGCACTACCATCCTTCCTATCTTGCAAGCCCGCAAACTTGGTGTCATCCTCGACTCCGCTCTTTCGTTCACCCCTCACATCCAAGCTGTCACCAAAACCTGCCGGTCTCAGCTCCTCAACATTGCCAAGATCCGCCCTTTGCTCTCCATCCAAACCGCTACCCTGCTCTTTCAAGCTCTCATCCTATCCTGTCTGGACTACTGTATCAGCCTCCTCTTCAATCTCCCATCCTCTTGTCTCTCCCCACTTCAATCCATACTTCATGCCACGGCCCAGATTGTCTTTGTCCAGAAACGCTCTGGGAGTGTTACTCCCCTCCTCAAAAATCTCCGGTGGCTACCAACCTACACATCAGGCAGAAGCTCCTCATCCTCGGCTTCAAGGCTCTCCATCACCTTGCCCCTTCCTACCTCACCTCCCTTCTCTCGTTCTACAGCCCAGCCCCAACCTCCGCTCCTCTGCCGCTAATCTCCTCACTGTGCCTCGTTCTCGCCTGTCCCACCAACGGCCTGTCCCGCCATCGGCCCCCTACCCACGTCATCCCCCTGGAATGCCCTCCCTCTGCCCATCTGCCAAGCTAGCTCTCTTCCTCCCTTCAAGGCCTTACTGAGAGCTCACCTCCTCCAGGAGGCCTTCCCAGACTGAGCCCCCTCGTCCCCCTCTCCATCCCCCCACCTTACCTCCTTCCCTTCCCCACAGCACCTGTATATATGTATATATGTTTGTACGTATTTATTACTCTATTTATTTTACTTGTACATATCTATTCTATTTTATTTTGTTAATATGTTTTGTTTTGTTCTCTGTCTTCCCCTTAGACTGTGAGCCCATTGTTGGGTAGGGACTGTCTTTATATGTTGCCAACTTGTACTTCCCTAGCGCTTAGTACAGTGCTCTGCACACAGTAAGAGCTCAATAAATACTATTGATTGATTGATTCAAGATATCTCTACTTGGATGTCCTGCCATCACCTCAAATGTAACATGCCCAAAACAGAACTCTTTATCTCTCCACCAAAACTCTGAGCCCTACCTGACTTTCCTATCACCAAAACTGTATGTAGACTGTGAGCTCACTGTGGGCAGGGAATTTATTTATTATTCTACTGTCCTCTCCCAAGTGCTTAGTGCAGTGCTCTGCACACCGTAAGTGCTCAACAAATGCGAATGAATGAATGAACACAGATGGCACCACCATCCTTCTTTTCTCACAAGCCCATAACCTTGGTGCTATTTTTGACTGATTTCCCTCATTCAACCCCCATACTCAACCTATTATTAAGTTATATTGATTCAACTTTCACGACATTGCTAAAACCCACCCTTTCTCTCCATCCAAACTATTACCGCACCAATGCAAGCATTTATCCTACCCTGCCTTTATTACTTCATCAGCCTCCTGGCTGACCTCCCTGCCTGCTGTGTCTCCCCACTGCAGTCAACTCTTCACTTGGCTGCCCAGATCATTTTCCTACAGAAATATTCATTCCATGTTTTCCCACTCCTCAAGAACCTCCAGTGGTTGCCTACCCACCTCCACATCAAACAGAAACTCCTTACCGTAGTCTTTAAAGCACTCAGTCACCTTGCAAACTCCTACCTCACCTCTCTACTCTCCTACCACAACCCAGAATGGCCTAGTGGATAGAGCACTGGACTGGGAGTCGGAAGGATCTGTGTTCTAATCCTGGATCCACCACTTGTCCGTTGAATTACCTTGAACAAGTCACTAAACTTCTCTGTGCCTGTTACCTCATCTCCAAGATGGGGATTAAGACTGTGAGCTCCCTGTGGGACAGGGACTGTATCCAACTCGATTTGCTTGTATCCACCCCAGCGCTTAGTACAGCACCTGGCACATAGTAAGTGCTTAACAAATACCATTATTATTAATCCAGACTGCACACTTCATTCCTCTAATACCAACGTACTCATTGTACCTTGCTCACATCTGTCTCATGGCTGACATCTGGCCCACATTCTTCCTCTGGCCTGGAATGCCCTCCCTCTTCATATCTGACAATTACTCACCCACTTTCAAAGCCTTATTGAAGGCACATCTCCTCCAAGAGGCCTTCCCTGACAAAGTCCTCATTTCCTTTTCTTCCACTCCCTTCTGCTTCACCCTGATTTGCTCCCATTATTCACTCCAAATTTCCCAGCCCCACAGCACTTATGTACATATCTGTAATTTATTAATTTATATTGTTGCCTGTCTCTCCCTCTAGACTGTAAGCTCACTGAGACCAGAGATTACCTGTTGTACTGTTTCATTGTACTTTTCCAAGCTCTTAGTACTGCGCTTCACACACAGAAAGAGCTCAATAAATACAATTGATTGATTAGTAAGTGCTCAATAACTATAATGGATGGATTGATTCAGTTTATCCTAGTTTTTCCTCTTCCACTGGGTTAGACTATTGGGTTTAGAACAAAATGCTATTTTTCCTGTAGTGGTTTCCATTCAAGTCCTGCCAGTCCCAGTAGGTCTCTTGGCCATTGTAAGCTTCCTCCTTGGCATGATGCCACTGATTTTTCTAATTGAAAGCAGAAATGCTGGTGCCTGTTTTCTCTGTTAAAAGTAAAGGTTCAGGGGAAGGATTTGGTAAATGCTTGACAAGACAACTCCCGTGGTCTAGTAGAGGGTACAGTGTAGCTTTTGAGTTTAGAATTAAGCCTGCCTGTTTTGGAGAAATATTGACCCACATTCCAGTGATCGACGTGTTAGATTTTAAAGCAAATCATGCAGTGAGAGTGTGAAATGGCATCCTCGTGTATGTCTCCCCTGGGGTTCCTTGGCCTTCCCTGTAGCATCCATCAGGGGAAGCTAAAATAGGAATCAGAGACCCGCAGCAACAGCCAATGTCTGCCGTCAATAAAAAGATGACACCTGTTGCTGCTGCTTTCCTATCTGTTACCTAATGTTATATCCTGTGGCCTCCATCCATCTCCCTTCCTACAGCTCCTGTTTCTGCAGCTTCACAGCATCCAGAAGCTGTAGGGCACCAGACCCCTTAGCCCAAGCATCACACACTCCCAGCCTAGTGACCCCAGTGGCTTATATATATATATATTTTTTTCCCTGCACAAAGCAATTTCAACACAGCATTCTTTGTTCTATATTTCTAAGGTATGAATTTGAGGTCACACAAGAGAATGAGATGGTGTTAAAAGCCGCAGCTGGGTATGTTGAGCTTCCATAGCATGATTTAAGATTTGGTGGCTTCTACTGCTTCAAGCCAAAGAAAATAAACATAATGGCACTCATTACAGTAAAATGAATTGAGACTTCATGGACTAGTGTTGCCACAATTCTCAGTGGTCATCTGTTATATGGTTTCCCTATTCTGGTTGTATGTTTCTGTTTTCGAGTTCCTATTAAGGAATAATGGAGCAAATTGTTTTATAAGAGTTTTCAAATTATGAAATGATATATGCAGCTAACTCTCCATTGTTTCTCAGTGGGTTATCTATGGCAGCTCACTCCACCCCTGAGGCTACCTCTTATTTTTTTCTTGCAACCTGGACAGATGCCAGGACTACCTCCTCTGTGTTGGGGAATGAAAGGGTTAACACTGAGGTGTCTCTGGTGGTGTGGGTGGGGTGGGGTTGGATTTACAAGGTGACCAGTTCAGCACTGTTCTAAGCGCTGGGGAGGTTACAAGGTGATCAGGTTGTCCCAGGGGGGCTCACAGTCTTCATCCCCATTTTCCAGATGAGGGAACTGAGGCACAGTGAAGTGACTTGCCCAAAGTCACACAGCTGACAATTGGCAGAGCAGGGATTTGAACCCATGACCTCTGACTCCAAAGCCCGGGCTCTTTCCACTGAGCCACGCTGCTTCTCTCCATCCCCCCCACCTTACCTCCTTCCCCTCCCCACAGCACCTGTATATATGTTTGTACATATTTATTACTCTATTTTATTTGTACATATTCTATTTCTTTTATTTTGTTAATATGTTTTGTTGTCTGTCTCCCTCTTCTAGACTGTGAGCTCACTGTTGGGTAGGGACCGGCTCTCTATGTTGCCAACTTGTACTTCCCAAGCGCTTAGTCCAGTGCTCTGCACACAGTAAGCGCTCAATAAATACGATTGAATGAATGAATGAATCATCGCCAGCTTCCCTGGCTGGAGGGGAGACGGGGTAGGGGACGTCTCCCCCTCTCCATCTCCCCGTCTTACCTCCTTCCCTTCCCCACAGCACCTGTATATATGTATATATGTTTGTTCATATTTATTACTCTATTTATTTTACTTGTACATATCTATTCTATTTATTTTATTTTGTTAGTATGCTTGGTTTTGCTGTCTGTCTCCCCCTTTTAGACTGTGAGCCCACTGTTGGGTAGGGACTGTCTCTATATGTTGCCAACTTGTACTTCCCGTGCTTAGTACAGTGCTCTGCACACAGTAAGCACTCAATAAATACGATTGATTGATTAAGATGATGGCATTGAAGTGGATTGTGATCTCCCAAGGGCTTTGAACAGTGCTCTGCACATCATATGCCTTCAGTAAACACCATTGATTGATTGTGTGCAAAGAGCTAAGCATGCCTCCAAACAATGCAGGAAGTGATGAGGTGGGGCCAGTTAGAAGTCAGTGAGGTGAAACTGACCAGCTAAAAACTGATCTGAGGCCTCACCGTCATGATCTAACCTGTGCAGTAGCAAAGATGATGACTTTTATGTCACAAGAAACTGGTCATGCTAAGTGCCTATCACAAGTGCATGAAGCCTGCGGAGTAGGCTGTGTGGAAGTGAAGGAAAGAAGTAACTAACATCTCTCTAATCTCTGAGCCATGCTTATGTCAAACACAGCCAATACGTTTGTGAGCCTGGCTACCGGGGTGAGGAGAAGGGGTGGTTTCCCAGGGTGCCCAGGAGATACTCATCTCTGTTCAAAGGTGAACAAACAGCTATCAGTCATTCAATTCACAGTATTTATTGACTGCTTACTGTGTGTACAGTGCACTTTACTTGGCATTTGGGAGAGTAGATAGTAGATAAGGGTCCCTGCTCACAGGAGTTTACAATCTAGAGGATCTGCTAAATCTGTTCCAGGTGTGGATTAAAGCCATGGTCTTCCTTGCTAATGGGTAACAGGGAGAGGAGTTGCTTGGGGGAGACTGTGATGGAGGTGAAATTTGCACATAAGGCATTTGGTTGGCTTATGAATTTCTCTGGGCAGCCTATTCTACCAATCCTAAATCGAAGGGGTTGAACTTCAGTCCAATATGGTGCCACGTTCCCCCCACCCAATCACATAGTGCAGCGTGACACTGGCTTAGTACTTGCCCCCTGGGTATGGCCCTCATTGGGTGGGCAAAGGCCAAAGTGCTCCCAGGGCAGGGGTTGCCCCTGCCTCGTACTGCTGCTGGCCCTGGGGGATTCATTTTTTTGTCAGTTTTTAAAGTTAAAAACCAAATGTGATGCTTCTCATTTTGTGTCTTCTACCCACCCTGTGGGGAGATGGACCTTGGTGAGCACAAATCCACATCACACCAGGAAAGCTCAGACCAGCTCCTTTTCCTCCCACAATATTCACGTTGGCAATAGCACTGATCCGTGGGGATCAGCCCGAGAAAATGAGCCAGGACAGCACATGAAAACACTTTTTCCTGCTTCCCCCACTGCAGCAGCTTGGCTGGAGCCTGGGAAAAGGAGCTGGGACAGCAGAGGAAAATGGGCCCACCTGCAGTCAATCTGGGTTCCTTCTTCCTGAGCTTCACAGAATGTCCTGCCTGCATCTTCCTGCCCCATGCTCGGAAAGTGTGGTGACTGTAATTTAAACTGTGGAGAGAACCAGTCAAGAGGTTTTATAAAGTGCTGCCTAATGGAAACATTTTTAAGGATTTTGTCTGATTAACATTTCGTAGAGTAAAATCCACCTAATTCCCCATGAAACCTCTTGGGGTTCTAGCCAACACCCACTCCCTGCCATAGGCACCCAAAATGCTTCTGTAAATTGCTATTATCTGTTGTTTTGTGCTTTCTTCAACTTCCTTAGTGTAGACCGATTAAAATGCCATACATGTGGTAAATAACAATACAGCAGCTCTTAAACCATTGCAGATGCCCACCTCTGTATGAAGCTTCAAAATGTGGACTTTCAAGTTCATGTCTGCTTATGTAGTTCCTGTGGATTCTTCCACTCCAAACTGTTCCCTCCCACTGTCTTCCTTTTTTTTGCTCTCACTTTTCAGTTTTGTTTAGTCAATCCATTCACCTCTAGAAGTGATATAAACCTAACCAAGAAATCTCAGAGCCTTATTCCTTTGGCGACTGACTAGAGTAATTGATTGACTTTTTTTTCTGTGCTGGCTCTCAACTTCAGACATTGCTAACATCATACAGTTATTCTAAGTGGCTCATTCAAGGTCGTTACTGTACTTGATACTGAATCACTTTGCTCCTGATTGTATAATGTGCTATCGTGTGAGGCAATATCCGTCAAGGCTAATGGTATAAGTGCATTCTTAATTTACATAGAATTTAAGGGAATTTGACAACTCTGGTGTCTGTTTCAATATACAGTAGCACAGCAGAGATTAACAAGAATTTCTCTCGTGAACGTTCATTTTCAATTATTCCCTACATCAGGGAGGACCATTTAATGGTTACAGCCTGGAAATCTTTTGATAATTTTCACCAATGGATCTACGGACAAAAAACACTTCCAAATGTCCCATATCAGAGACGATGAGATCATGGTAACATCCTGCTTTGTTTTGAATTCTTTGGAAAACCAAATGACATTAAAACATTCATGGAGGCAGCATGGTCTAGTGGGCAGATCACAGGCCTGGGAGTTAGAAGGATGTGGGTTTGAATCCTGACTCCACTGCTTGTATGCTGTGACCTTGGGCAAGTCACTTAACATCTCTGTGCCTCCAGTTACCTCATCTGTAAAATAGGGATTAAGACCATGAGCTCCATGTGGGTCATGGACTGTGACCAACCTGATTAACTTGGTTCTAGGACAGTGCCTGGCACGTAGCAAGTGCTTAACAAATACTATTATAAAAATAAAAACAAAACAAAAACAATGTATTCCTGCACTAATAATTCTATTTTATTACTAGGTAGAGGTCACTCAATTTCCAAGGCACAGATTTCTGATTTTAATCTGTCATCATTTTGTGAGATAGGAGCCCTTTGAGAATGACTATGTAAGTGGCAAAGTGCCCCTTTTGTGCAAATCTCAGCCCTTATTGATTTCTTCATGGCACTGAATGGCCATTGACTTGTGTTCTCTATTTCATGAATAGTTTGTACCGGAATATGTTTGATTTTTGTTTAAAAATAGCAATTTAACATTTTCTCTTGAGTTCCTACATAGTTTATTTTCTTGCCAAATGCAGTCTGCTCAGACAGACAGTATCTAAACATCTTGTTCTTTATTTCATTTTAGGGGAAGTCTGATCCCAGGACCTTCACTTGCAATTGAGCTTACTTTAGTGCTGCCTCTCAATCAATCAATATTTATCAAATACCTACTGCTTACAGTGCACTGTACTAAGCACTTGGAAGAGTACAATGGAGCTCGTAGACATGATCCTTGCTGGCAAGGAGAATACAATCTAATGGGGAGGAAAAATACAGTAAAGGAAACGAGGCCTGATGCTCTTAGGGAAAGGAGCTATATGATTCCCTCTCTGGATAGACATGGAGCTCCAGGAGGTCCTGCCTGTGGCACTCTAGTGGCACTCACTGAAAGGAAGGGAAAGAAACCAACTCTTAAACTCCCCCAAGAGCTCCATAAATGCTCAATAAATACTATTCCACCGAAGAAACAGAGGTTAAATAGTACTTAGGTGAAGTGGAAGTGCTGAAGTTCTTCTTTGGAGCCCAAACTTAGACAAATACCTTCTGTGTTTGCCCCTTAAGTTGCTCTTCTGCCTAAGGAGTCAGTGTTTATATAGTATATAGCCAGGAATCATAAGTTTTGTGGAAATGATAGGCATGACTTTTCCTGAGCAGAGAGCAAGATGCTCTACTTCTGGAGTTGCATTGGCACATTCAGGTCTCTACAATAGCTCTTCTCCCTCCTATTTAGATTGTGAACCCCATGCATCTGACCTGATTAACTTTTGTCTACACCAGCACTCAAAAAACAGTAAATTGACACATACTAAGTGCTTAACAAGTACCATAAAAATGATAGAACTTAGTAAGTCACCTCTTCCCATGGTGCCTTCCTGGTCAGAGCACCTCAATGCAAATTTGAGGGTAAGCATGGGAAGGGCACATTGATGGTTGATCCCACTAAGGAAAAGGACAGAATGGCTTCCTAGAATTGGAGTGAGATGCACCCAGAAAAATATTAGTACAGTGCAGCTCAGGAAAGAGCATGGGTTCAGCTGTCTCCTCCTTTCCTCCTCCCCATCCCCTCTGCCCTACCTCCTTCACCTCCCCACAGCACTTGTATATATATTTGTGCAGATTTATTACTCTATTTTACTTGTACATATTTACTATTCTTTTTATTTTGTTAATGATGTGCATATAGCTTTGATTCTATTCTATTTTGACACCCGTCTACATGTTTTGTTTTGTTGTCTGTCTCCCACTTTTAGACTGTGAGCCTGTTGTTGGGTAGGGACTGTCTCTATATGTTGCCAACTTGTACTTCTCAAGCACTTAATACAGTGCTCTGCACACAGTAAGTGCTCAATAAATATGATTGAATGAATGTCAGGAGACCTGGACTGTACAACCCAGCTCCTCCATTGCCCTACTGTGTGACCCTGGGTAAGTCACTTAACCTATCAGGTTTGTTTCCTCATTGGTAAAATAGGGATCATAAACCTCCCTCTCCTTATCTCCCAGGGCTGATCTAAGGGTTGAATGAGATTATTGACGTGAACGTGCTTTGCAAAATAAAAGTGATATACAATACAAGGGTATTTTATTATGATTATTATTATTATTACAAGTACTATTGAAACATACACTAGAGTGCCAAAGGCAGGACCTTCCAGAGCTCCAGGCCTATTCAGAGAGGAAATCATATAGCTCCTTTCCCAAAAAGCATCAGGCCCCCTTTGACAAAGCACTTCAATCACTGGGAAGATGAGTTATTATTTCAGTGCTCATGTAATGAAACCTGTCACTTGCAGTTTGATTTTTGAAACTCTATCAGAGGGTGTACACACTCCATCCAGCCAGATACTACAGCAAGGCCTCAATTAAACCTAAAACACAGATTGTCTTCTCCTCAAATCTCCTCCAGTTCAAACTAGGGAAGTGTCTCTGGATAGAACATCAGGAACCAAGAGCAAAAAAAGACTGGGCACTCATCATTCATTCATTCATTCAATCGTATTTATTGCACACTTATTGTGTGCAAAGCATCAATGGGCTCTCCTTTGAAAAAGGTCTTGGGGCTACCTTCTCACCCCTTCTCACCCAGGAAGCCAATAATTCTTGCACTAAAGAGGCAGCTTCATAATTCATGGAAACCTCACTCAGTTATCAGACCTCTTTAACTTAGATACAATGGTCTGCAGCATTAGAGGTCTTCAGCGGGAATGATTTCTCTCAGGACATGACAGAAAGGTGATGTGAACAGCAAGAAACAGAGAACACTAAAGCTGGAATAGCGAAGCTAATGGCTAGTGAAACCCTCTGGACCCAAAACACTCTTCAGCCCTCAACAACTCCAAATGGTAGTTCTTGGTTTAAGCAAAGGATTGGCATAAATAGTTCATAAGAAGCTGAATTAACAAAAAGCAGCATCACCTAATGGATAGAGTATGGGCCTGGGTGACAGTAGGATCTGGGTTCTAATCCTGGCTTCACCACTGTGTGCTGTGTGATTTTGGGCAAGTCACTTAACTTCTCTGTGCCTCATTTACCTTATCTGTCAAATGGGGATTAAGACTATGAGCCCCGTGTGGGACAGGGACTGTGTCCAACCTGACTTGTATCTATGCCTGGTACATAGTAAGTGCTTAACAAATACCATAGTAATAATAATAAACAATAATAATAATAACCTGATTAACTTGTATCTACCCCAGTTCTTAGTACAGCACCTGGTTTAAGAAATGTCATTAAAAAAATTCTCCTCATGCCTTTTATTTTAATTCCAGTATGAGGTGATCTGGGTTCTCATTTAAGAGCACAGGCTTTGGAGTCAGAGGTCATGGATTTGAATCCCGGCTCTGCCAACTGTCAGCTGTGTGGCTTTGGGCAAGTTACTTAACTTCTCTGTGCCTCAGTTACCTCTTCTGTAAAATGGGGATTAAAACTGTGAGCCCCCCCGACAACCTGATCACCTTGTAACCTTCCCAGCACTTAGAGCAGTACTTTGCACATACTAAGCACTTAACAAATACTATTATTATTATTATTATCATTATTTTCCCACCTGCTAGGGCTGGCTCTTGGGTGAGGCAGAACCCAGAAGAGAATGGGCAGGGGGTGCAGAGGAGAGATGGGACATTGTGGTGGGGTGGTTCTGTCATAGAGCTCTGCTATTTGGAGGGAGCTGCTCCTGGCCAGTGGCACTGCTAGCTTCTGGATCACACCATATCTGAATAGTAAAAATAATTGCAGTGTTTGTTAAATACCTACTGTGTGCCAAGTACTGAACAAAATTATCAGGCAGGGCACAGTTCCTTTCCTGTATGGGGCTCACAGTCTAAGGGAGAGGGAGAAGGGTTATTTAATACCCATTTTACAAATGAGGAAACCGAGGCACTGAAAAGCAGAAACTAAGTACCATTTGTTCATTCATTCAATCGCATTTATTGAGTGCTTACTGTGTGCAGAGCACTGTACTAAGTGCTTGGGAAGTACAAGTTGGAAACAGAGATGGTCACTATCCAACAACGGGCACACAGTCTAGAAGGGGAAGACAGAAAACAAAACATGTACCAGTGTCTTAGGTGCAGTTGACATCAATGGGCTGGTGATGGAAGCAAGTTGCAGGGATCCCGAGATAAGGCTCACACAGGACGTGAGTCACCTAGGTACTGGCTGGTTCCAAGAACAAGAAAGCACTTTAAGAGAGTGGTACCGAGCCATTTGATTACCTTTAACCCTCATGGGGACAGGGCCTGCAGAGGCTTGGAGAGGCTTGCTTCAGGCTAACCCCTCCCTGTCTTCCCACCACTTGTCAACTGCCTGCTGGACGCTGGACTGAGGACAAGTTACAGATGGCTTATGCCCATCCTGCCCCCACAAACACAGACCCCCAGCCACTGTGTGGATAAAGAACTCGGGGGCCAGTAGGACATGTCTTATTGTCAACCCAACTGCCCTTGTGCCCGAGCGGGTACTGCAGGCTCATTGAGAAGCAGCGTGGCTCAGTGGAAAGAGCCGGGCTTGGTAGTCAGAGATCAAGGGTTCAAATCCCGGTTCTTCTGCTTGTCAGCTGTGTGGTTTTGGGTAACCCACTTAACTTCTTTGTGCCTCAGTTCCCTCATCTGTAAAATGGGTATTGAAACTGTGAGCCCCAAGTGGGGCAACCTGATCACCTTGTATCCTCCTCAGTGCTTAGAACAGTGCTTTGCACATAGTAAGTGCTTAACAAATGCCATTATTATTATTATTACTTCCCATCCTTCCCACAGATTATGTCTTTGGCCTCAATGGAGGCAGGACGTTTCAGACTCATGGCCGTCTGAACTTCACAATTTGATGAGGCCGTGATGAAGTTCTTTCTTCTCATTGTCTCTTGGCAAATGGCTAGAGCCCAAGTGGCCAGGAAAGGTGATGGATTTGATTTTTCATTCTGATGTAGCCTGGGAGAAGAGGAAAGTGCAGAGATGGATGAAGGAGGTTGTCAGAGCAAGAATCCTGCAGATGGTAAATTCCCCATCCTGGGCCTGCTAGGATTTAATTTTGATATGTGAGCCATGCCTTTCCAATATTGAATTGAGTCCTTTTGGTGAGAGAAAGCAGAACCTTTCCAGAATGCCCAGGGATTGAAAAATAAGTGGCAGCTTGCCTGCTCCTGGATGAATTATCACAAAGCAGACCGTTATTTTTGTTTGGCACTGAGCCTCTCTCATCGCAGCTAGTGGGGCTGCCATGACTGATCAGGGGCTCTGGACTAGGACAACCTCAGTGGCACAGGGAAGAGGTCATCCTTCACCAGTTTGGAGGCTCTTGAGTGTGTGCGTGTGTGCATGCATGCGTGCGTGTAAGGGAGAGAGACAGAGAGAGGATTTGTCCCCAGTTCAGTGTTGACACCCCCAAAGTTGCCATCCCTGTTTTCCAGCCTTGAAAGAAAGTTGTTTGGGTGTGTGTGGGCGGTGGGGTGGGTAACAAAGAGATAAAGAAAGACAGTGACAGAGAGAGAGAGAGAGATGAGGCAGCTTTGGCTCCCCTTGATGTGTTGGCATCCCAAGGTTTCAGGTAAAATTGCAACTATCAGGTAAAAGAAGTTCCCAGAGTTTCTCCATCACCACCTCCCTACTACCCATTCCTCACCTTCTGATTCACTGTTGTTTCTCCAGAGATATCCCACCTACTCTCTCTAAATCCATCTCTTCCCCCTGCACCACAAACTCTATCCCCTCACCCCACCCATACTTTCCCTTGCTATTCTACCTTTTCTCAAATTGTTTTTTCACTTTTGCCTTTAGCCATCTCCAAGTCTCCCTCAAACTTGAAAATCCCATTACATCCTCCAGCTATTGCCAAATCTCCCTACTCCAATTTCTATCCATAATCATTTTCTCTCCACTCTTTTCTTGACTCACTCCAATCAGGTTTTTGGCCCCTTCACTCCACTGAGACGGCACTCTTTTTTAAGTTGTCACCAAAGGGCTACTTGTACCCAGATCCAATGGGCTTTACTCAGTCCGCTTCTCTCTCGGCCGCCTTTGGTATCATAGACCACTTGCTCCACGGTTTTGCTGGCAGAATACTAACCTAGTTCTTCTTCCATTCTCAGTTTCATTGGCTGATTTCCTTCTGTTTCTCACCTCTTAACTACTGGTATCCTTCAGAGACTCTGTTCTTACTCCTTCTCTTCTCTCCCTACACCTACTATTTGGAAGAACTCATCTGGTCACAAGCCTCCAGGCACCATCTCTATTCTGGTCACTCCACATTTAAATCTCTACCCCAACCTCTCATCGAATTGCAATTCCACAATTTCTTGGGCCTCCAGGATGTTGCCATGTGATATCCCAGGGCACTTCAAATATAATATGTCTAAAACAAACTACTCACCTACCCTTATAAATCTTCTCCTTGCCCAACTTCCCTAACTCAATCAATAACATCACCAGTCTCCTTGACCCCAAAGCCCCCAACCTTGATATCATACTTGAATCCTCAATTTCCTTTCACTATCTGCCAAACTGTCAGTTTTTGCAAACACATTATCTCCCAGATTTTCCCAATGAATTACCACTTTTTTAAAGGTATTTGTTAAACACTTACTATGTGTCAAACACTGTTCTAAGCACTGGGGTAGATACAAGTTGATTAGGCTGGACACAGTCCCTGTCATGCATGGGGTTCACAGTTTAAATAGGAGGTAGAACAGGAGAACTGAGGCTCAGAGAAGTTAGTGTCTTGCCCAAGGTTACACAGCAAGCAATTGGCAGACCCAGGATGGGAATAATAATAATAATAATGGCATTTATTAAGCGCTTATTATGTGCAAAAGACTGTTCTAAGCACTGGGGAGGTTATGAGGTGATCAGGTTGCCCCATGGGGGGCTCACAGTCTTAATCCCCATTTTACAGGTGAGGTAACTGAGGCACAAAGAAGTTCAATAACTTGCCCAAAGTCACACAGCTGACAATTGGCAGAACTGGGATTTGAACCCAGGTCCTCTGATTCCCAGGTCAGTGCTCTTTCCAATACAAGCTCTGGTCATGTCAAGATTTGACTACTATATCTACCTCCTGGCTGGGCTCTCTGCCTCTCTCTTCTGAGGAAGAGGAGAATTTGAAGGATGGTTGGACTCCCTAAATACTAGAGGTATGGGAAAAAAAGGATTCAATTTTGGATTTGTCAGATTTTGGCTGTTTTGACTGTTGGACAGAGCCACAAAGAGTCTGAAGCTCTGCTTCTCCAGCCACAGAACCTCTTGCTCTTATTGTATTTATCATTGTCCTTGTTTCATGCTGCGTTTACATTTTGTATTGATTCATCTTTCACATTTAGTACACTGTTTTGTCCCCAATGGTGCTTCATAAATACTATTATTATTACTACTATATTCTTTGTATCTTTTCTCTCTCTGTCATATGAAAAGAGATCAGTTGCTTTTTTATTTATATTAATGTTGTCTCCCCCTCTATACTATAAACTACTTGTGGGCAAGGGAACATAGCTACCAACTCCATTATATTGTACTCTCCCAAGGGCTTACTACAGTGCTCTGCACATAGTAAATGCTCAATAAATACTATTGATGGATTGATTGAGAACTGTATTGCACTTTACTTAGCTACTTGCTTCTGCACACATGAAGCTTTGTCGACAAGGAGTCATGGGGATATTTACCTGCAATTTATTTGCCTCCATCTCACTGGTTCAACCATTCAGGAATGAAAATCTGGGCAAATTCAGAGAGGATCCAGAAGGTGGGGAGATGAAAAAGAGAATGAAATTTGGATATCAGAGATGGAAATTGAATTCTCTATTCAGGAAGGAGGATACATTTCCTACCAAGCATCCTATCCCTTCTTCAGGATCTGCTCTCTGGAAACTTGGAAGACTTAATTAGATGTGTCTCCAACCATTGGAAGGCCATCAGAAAGTTTGGCTCACCACCCTGACATCTTGGGTATAAAGTAACAGGTTGGTTTTAATCTCTTTGATTTAGTTTGGCTCTGAGAAGGGCAACTGCTGATTTCTGATTCTCTAAAGTAATTCTACCCTAGGAACCAAGTTGGTCAAACCATATCAACCTGAGATGTCCACATACTGCCTGAATGTGTGAATCTATTCCTCCAGAAGTTAGAGGCTACTTCAGACCAATCAATTAATGGAATTTACTGAGCATTTACTGTTTGCAGAGCGCTCCACTAAGCGCTTGGGAATGTAAAGTGTAACAAAGTTAGTAGACATGTAACCTACCCATAATATGCATACAATCTAGAGGGGTTGAACTATTTACAACTGTGGCTACTCCATTTTACAGATTAGAAAATTGCAGGGTAAGGGCATTGATGATTTGTTCTAGTCACATAGCATGATGGAGCTGATGTTTATCATCCATGCTTCCTCAGCACTAGAACCAACAGTTAAAGACCACCTAATAATTAAGTTACTAAATGTTCTTCATTGAAATTTTCATTTTCACACACATGAGGGCTTTCTTTCAAATCATTTGTCACTTGTTAATCTAATAATAATAATAATGATAGCATTTGTTAAGCACTTACTATGTGCAAAGCACTGTTCTAAATTAATGTTTAAAAGATGAGGCTACAAAAAATGTTGGATATCCAGTAGAGTGGCCACAGCAAAATCCCTTTAGAAGATCTTCTGGCCCATTGTTCAGCTAGTCTAGACACCCTATTCCTTCTGCAGCTATGTTCGAGAAGTCATGATGCTGGCACAAGGCTAAAATTGAGTGATGTCTTTCTGATTAGAAATCAATATTTTTGAACAATGAAAAATCTTGGGTATTCAAGAGATTTTTAAAAAAACTTTAAATGGTTTGCTCTAAAAGTCAAATTCAACTGCACTATATTGAGGTCTTAAATCCACTCTGGGTAAGCAAACATTTTCTTTCTTTTTTTAGTCATGTATTAATCAGTGGGTTCTTGCCTCATCAGCTATATCTTCCTAAATAAAGATATATTCATCCAGCAAATACATCCTCTTCCCAGCACAACCTTTGTTTTCTGCACTATAATCAATTTTTCCTTAATAAAGGGGTTGTTTTGCTATTGAGTCTGACACCAAATATGGCCACCTCAGTAGAGAACAGAAGACTTGGGTTTGTAACTGTATTAGAGGAAGGCAGTTGGGAGGATTTTTAATCAATCAATCAATCACATTTATTGAGTGCTTACTGTGTGCAGAGCACCGTACTAAGCGCTTGGGAAGTCCAAGTTGGCAACATATAAAGACAGTCCCTACCCAATAGCGGGCTCACAGTCTAGGAGGGGGAGACAGACAACAAAACAAAACATATTCACAAAATAAAATCAATAGAAAATATATGTACAAGTAAATATGTACAAGCACACCTTGGAACCTCCCCAGTGCTTAGAACAGTGCTCGGCACACATAGTAAGTGCTTAATAAATACCATCATCACTATTATTATTACTCTATTTTACTTGTACATATTTACTACTCTATTTTATTAGTGATGTGCATAGAGCTATAATTTCTATTCATTCTGATGGTTTTGACACCTTTTAAGGAAGCCATACAGCAAAAACAGCATCCTGAATTGGACCTACAAACAAGCTAATGTATCCTACATTAGAGGATTTCTTGTCCTGACTTCCTGTAGCAACAAGTGTTGCTGCTGCTGAAACATTCATTGTGGGGAACAAAAATAGGACATCGGCAATGGTCATCTTTGTAGTTGATAACAATAATCCATGAATTTGTAGAGCACTGTAATCTTTTCAAAGTGCTTTCAGGTCAGTGATCATGACAACACACCTGTGAAGTAGAAAGAGGCAAGTTTTATTATTCTCATTTTATAGATGAGGAAACTGAGGCACAGAATAATTAAGCATGTTATTCAAGGTCACAGAGCAACCCAGTCAAAGAGGTGGTCCTCCTTCTCCTGGTGTTCTTTTCGCTAGGCCATTCCCATGACTTGGTGCTTTTGTTCTTATTTTCATTTCCTATTGCATCCTTATTGCCCATCTCCAACCCCACCAGTAATTTTAACCAGACTAGAGAGCTCTTAACCTTCCCTGCACAGGGGCATTAACTCTGCTTCCTACCTATGACTCCTGCTGCCAGCAGAATATCCATTCCTACAGTAAGTTGTTTTAACACAGCCTGACTTAGCCTATATTTCTAAGGCATGACATAGATACACATGATGTTACTCAGGAAAATAAAATAGCCTTTGTACAACCGCATTAGATTATCTTGAGAGAGACTGTAGAGGGGTCATCAGAAAGCGGGAAAGATTGCTAGTAGATCTTGGGCCTCTTCAAGCTATGGGCATGGATATTTGTTTCAGTATAGCATCTTGTATAAATTGGAGGAGGTTAGGGATAATAATGCAACACTTGCAATAATCCATCTTCTACATTCATTTGTTCAATCATATTTATTGAGTGCCTACTGTGTGCAGAGCACTATACCAAGCGCTTGGGAAGGACAAGTCGGCAACATATAGAGACGGTCCCTACCCAACAACAGGCTCACAGTCTAGATGGAGAAGTTAAGTGACTTGCCTGAAGTCACACAGCTGACAAGTGGCAGAGATGGGATTAGAACTCATGACCTCTGACTCCCAAGCCCGTGCTCTTTCCACTGAGCCACGCTGCTTCAGCAGAATAATAATGGCACTTGTTAAGTGCTTATTATGTGCGAAGCACTGTTCTAAGCACTGGGGGGGATACAAGGTGATCGGGTTGTCCCATGTGGGGCTCACAGTCTTAACCTCCATTTTACAAATGAGGTAACTGAGGCCCAGAGAAGTCAAGTGACTTGCCCAAGGTCACACAGCAGACATGGCGGAGCCGGGATTAGAACACATGACCTCTGACTACCAAGCCCGTGCTCTTTCCACTGAGCCACACTCTACATCAGGACAATCATCCGGCCAGTCATCCGGTTTTGCACTGGTCCGTTTTCTGTCCAGTAAGGAATCAGCCCTAGACATCTTGAAGCAGATGAAACAGCATGGCCTAGTGGATAGAGCATGGGCCTGGGTGTCCGAAGGTCATGGGTTCTAATCTCAGCTCCACCATTTGCTGTATGACCTGGGGCACGACACTTAGCTTCTCTGTCCCTCAATTCCCTCATCTGTTAAAACAGGGATTAAGACTGTGAGCCCTATGTGGGTCAGGGACTGTGTCTAACCCAATTATCTTATATCTACCCCAGTGCTTAAAATAGCGCCTGGCATGCAGTGAGCACTTAAATACCATAATTATTATAATTATTATTGTCTTGATGACCTGTATATTCATTATCAGTGCTGAGGCATGGAGACTTCTCCCTGACTCCTGTCATGAGTTCCATGCCCATTTTCAGTGGCCATTTTCAGAGGGACCTGGGAAGGGAATGCAATGACTTTGGTACAGTTGTGGTGATCACAGAAGCCCTGAGAAGTGCTCTAGGTTGTAGTGAATTTTTTTTAATGGTATTTGTTAAGTGTTTACTATGTACTAGGCACTGTACTAGGTGCTGGGGTTGAGAAGCAGCATGGCTTAGTGGATAGAGCATGGGCTTGGGAGTCAGAAGGACCTGGGTTCTAATTCTGGCTCTGCCACATGTCTGCTGTATGACCTTGGGCAAGACACTTAAATTCCCTGGGCCTCAGTTACCTCATCTGTAAAATGGGGATTAGTATTGTGATCCCCATGTGGGACAGGGACTGTGTCCAACCTGATTAACTTGTATCTCACCAACATTTACTATGTGCTTAGCAAATAGTAAGTGCTTAACAAGTACCATTATTATTTAACAAGATAATCAGGTTGGACACAGTTCATGTCCTAAATAGGGCTCACAGTCTTAACACCAATTTTACAGATGAGGAAACTGAGGCACAGAGAAGTGAAGCAACTTGGCCAAGGTCACATAGGAGACAAGTGGAAGGGCTTGGATTAGAACTCAGATTCTCAGACTCCCAGGGCTATGTTCTTTCCATTAGAACATGCTGCTTCTTTTGAAGACTCGGGTGGAGTTTCACAATAATGGCCTTACGTGATGGCATAATGTTACACTACGTGACAGTAACACATCTCACTCCATGTGCATCTTGGGGTCTCTTATTTTTTTGAATGCCATCACTAGCCATCCTAATCAGGATCCAGGACAGTAATGCCACTAGCTTGTAAGCTCCTTGAGAACACGGATCATACCTATCAACTCTACTATATTGTACTTTCCCAAATGCTAAGTAAGGTGGTCTGCACACAATAAGTGAAGCAGCTTAGACTAGTGGACATAGCAGGGAGTCAGAAGGACCTGGATTCTAACCCTAGCTCTGCCACTTAAATAATAAATAATAATAATAATGATGGTATTTGTTAAGCGCTTACTATGTGCTGAGCACTGTTCTAAGCACTGGGATAGATACAAGGTTATCAGGTTGTCCCACTTGGGGCTCACAGTCTTAATCCCCATTTTACAGATGAGGTAACTGAGGCACAAGGAAGTTGTGACTTGCCCAAAGTCACACACTTGTCTGCTTTGTGGCCTTGGGCAAATCATTTCACTTCTCAGTGTCTCAGTTACCTCACCTGTAAAATGGGGACTAAGACTGTGAGCCCCGTGTGGGACATGGACTGTGTCCAACCTGAGTAGCTTGTATATATGCTGGCATTTAGTACAGTGCCAGGTACACACGTAGTAAGTGTTTAACAAATACCATTGGTTGACTGATGGATGCATTGGTGGAGCTTGGTGATCAGAGTGAAGAATATGTCCAGTGCAGGCAGAATCCTGGCCTGGGAGGAGGCTACAATAGAACTAGCTAGTTCCCTAGACATAGAAGACAAAATAGTATCATTTATTCCAAAACAGATCTGAGGGCAAAGCCACAGTCAATAAGTGAAGGCAGGACCAGAAGCAGGAATTAGTAGAAAGACAAAATCCAAAAATTTTTCAATTTCTTTTTAAAGAGAGCAAGAACTGAAAGCTCATTTCAAGGCTCTATTAAAGACTGCCAGCATATGTCAGTGCCATGACCCTTGGTCTAGCTAAAAATATTAGGTGAAGGCTTCAGAAGGCGTTCTGAGCATTAGAGCTAATGCTGTAATCCAATCCACGTTTAATGGATGACTTGTTAGCCCTTGATTCTCGAGGACTTGCCCGATAATTTCAGACTGCTTTTCTGTTCTTCCTTTCATTTCTTTCTTAATTTTTCCTGATTTTTCCCACCAAATGGCAGGAGGGAAAGAGGATGAGGTGAAATCCAGTTACTACAGTTATTGAGGAGGAGCATTAGCTTAAAGTTAAGGGGGGAAGGAGTTTGAAAACATTGACTAAAATTCCATTCTTCTTTAACATCTCACTTTCCCGTACTTGTAGGTGAAGAGACATTAAACTTTCTATAATTCTATCTCTTTTTAAGTCCCCTTGCCTGAAGTTGGCAGAACTATTTCAGGTGACTAATGCTATTTAGAGGCAAGAAAGTATGATGTTCTGGCTGTACTCTTTATTTCTAGATGTGTTCTTAATGACCATTACTGCTTTTCTGTACCTCCCAATTCTTGTTAAGGCAAGTTTAAATCCCAGAGATTGTGTTCAGTAGTAGGAATAGCATTCATTCAGGGCCCACTGAGTGTAAAGCACTGTTCAAATGCTTGGGAAAGTCAAAACAAGCAACTGACACATTCCCTGTCCACAAGACGTTCATGCTGTATAGGGGAAGCAGACCTAAAAATACAAGCAAAGTAATCAAAATAAATGTGCATGCATAAATGCTTAGGATGGGTAGAAGGAAGTACACAAATTCTAGATCATCTACAGAAAATTTTGAAATCTCTAAGTGGGTTTCATTCAAAGGAGCTAGGCTGTCTATGTAGTTTGAAGACACATACATTGTCTTTATCATGGAAGTAAATTTTGTTGATAAAATGATGGGGACTTTAAGAATTTGAGATATGCAGGCCTGATAGAACAAAAATTGCTTACTGCCCTTCATGATTTTGTAAACTCCATGGAGGGCCCTGCCTTTCAATCAGTCAATCCATGGTATTAATTGAGTGCTTTCTGTGTGCAGAGCACTGTACTAAGTGCCTGGGAGTTGGTAGACATGCTCTCTGCCCATTGTATGCTTAGTCTAGAGGAAGAAACATAAGGAAAGGGTTTTTTTGCTCTGACCATCCTGTTTTCCTTCTCTGCACCTTCTGCAGCCTGAAAATGACCTTGTTTAGGTTTGTGACCAGATCTTAGTGCAGTATTCAAAGTATGGTTGAATCATGAGGCTTGCTTTTGCATTTTCAGCAGAGTTTGCCTCTGAGAACTTTAATCTGATCACGTCAATATTATCTTGTGAATATTTTGTTTGATTCCCTCCCCACTTTTGCTGGGTTAAAGGTACATGCTTTCTTGAAAAACATTCACAATCGGTGGCGATGAAATCTACCAACTATGTCCCCAAACTGTCAGAACACGTGCCAGTTGGAATTCAATAAAGATTGTGATTAAAATACTGTTTTTCCTTCTATTTACAGGAGAATGGTAACCTTTAACATGATCTATTGCTGCCAAACTAGGCATGAAAATTTAACAGACTCCCCCTGTGTTCTAAGCTGTTTTCAAACCTTTAATGCACACTGTTCATATGTATTAGAGAACTAAGAGTTCATATTTGATACATATGAAGAGAATTCATTTCCTTTTGCCAAAGTGACTAGATCAACATTTTAGCAACACAAGTGTTTGAAAAAAATGCACTGATTTGTTTTCACCATTGTCTGATCATTTGTATTTGATTTTTGTTCAACCCCTTTTTAAAAATACTCCAGTGACAAAGAGAAGGTAAATATTTGATATTTATTGCTGAGTAATAGTAAATAAATATTTTAAATGCACACCATGGAAAAATCATACATATAGATAAAACAGGTACATGTTTATCTGATTTTTATTCAGTACATTCAAGTAAAAAGAGTTTCCTCAACTCCTCAGGTTATATGGGTGAACATGATTTTAAATAAAACATGGGAAAGTAACAGATAAAATATTCATGAAAATACCCTCTTCAAGAATAGAGAAGAGCTAAGTAAGAATACTAAGGGATTTCATGTGGAATCCAACTCACCACAAAAGCAATATTAATTGATATGCTTCAAAATGACCTAATCTATCACCCTACTTAGTAAATTTAAGAGGAAAATGTAGACTGTTAGGAATCTTTAAATAATGATACCTTTAGTGGTAAACTAGCATGTGGTTTTCCAAGAGCTTTTATGGTGCTCATCTATATAATCATATAGGTATTTACATATTAGTTTTCTTTAAACTTATTATCAATCCTGATAAGGGTGCTGATTCCGCAAAGACCATATTGATTATTATTTGCAGACCTTGTATTTGGAGCTCAAGAACAAAGTTAGAAGCATGGAGCAATTATAGATGACTGTTTCAAAGTTTTTGAGGCTGGTCAGAGCCTAAGTAGGAAGAGTTTCCCAGTTTGTAGTCTAACTTTCAGCTCCATTTTGCATGAATATTTATTTTATTTTGTTGGTATGTTTGGTTTTGTTCTCTGTCTCCCCCTTTTAGACTGTGAGCCCACTGTTGGGTAGGGACTGTCTCTATGTGTTGCCAATTTGTATTTCCCAAGCGCTTAGTACAGTGCTCTGCACATAGTAAGTGCTCAATAAATGTGATTGATGATGATGATGATGATGATAACATAAAATAGGTGGAAGAGCTTTGTTCTACTCCCACGGGGTTCCTTTAACTCTAACGAAACTGACTGTTTAGTAAAGTTTTCAAGGCAAACAAATTTCCTTAGTATTTTCCAGAGTCTGCTCCTATTGGTGACGTCTGGGGTTTCCATGAGAACTATAAGAACCATATACTGGGCTTGGATGAGATGCAGCATGGTCTAGTGGAAAGAGCTCAGGCCTAAGAGGCAGAAGGTCATGGATTCTAATCCAGATCCACCACTTGTCTGCTGTGTGACCTTGGGCAAGTCACTTCACTTCTCTGGGTCACAGTTACCTCATCCGTAAAATGAGGATTAAGACTGTGAGCCCCATGTGGGACAGGGACTGTGTCCAACCTGATTATTTTGCATCTACTGTAGCTCTTAGAGTAGTGCTTGGCCCATAGTAAGCACTTAACAAATACCACAATAATAATAATTATTATTATTATTCTCCTACATCAGTTTGGGGCAATGATCATATCTGCTTTGTTGAGTTCTGACCTGAAGCTGCATTGTGATTCATTTACTTCCATAACATGACCAAAAGGATTCTGGTGAGTACTGCAGGAGCAATGGGAACCACAAAGTGCCTGGGTAGTTTCCATTTTCCTTTGTTCTCTCGTGTTAGGGAGATGGTGGTGAATAACTGGTCCAGACTGTAAACTCACTGAGGGTGGGGAACATGTCTGCCAACCATGTTGTACTCTCCCAAGCACTTAGTACAGTGCTCTGCACCCACTAAGTGCTCAGTAGATATTATCAATGATGATGATTAATAGAGAAGCAGCATGGCTTAGTGGAAAGAGCACGGGTTTAGGAGTCAGAGGACATGGGTTCTAATCCTAGCTCTGCCACTTGTCTGCTGTGTGAACTTGGGCAAGCTACTTAACTTCTCTGAGCCTCAGTTACCTCATCTGTTTTTGGGGATTAAGACCGTGAGCCCCTCGTGGGACAACCTGATTACCTTGTACCTACCCAAGTACTTAGAACAGTGATTGGCACATAGAAAGCACTTAACAAATATCACAAAATTACTATTATTAATGCAGCTTTTGAAAAAGAAGTGTGGCCTGGAGAAGTAGTGTGGCCTAGTGGATAGAGGATGGGCCTGGGATTCAGAAGGACCTGGGTTCTAATCCTAGCTCTGCCACTTCTCTGCTGCTTGACCTTTGGCAAGTCACTTAACTTCTCAATGTTTCATTTACCTCGTCTGTAAAATGGGGTTAAAGATTGCAAGCCCAATATGGGGCATGTACCGTGTCCACCTGATAGGCTTGTTAACTATCCCAGTGGTTAATATAGTGCCTGGGACATAGTAAGCATTTACCAAATATCAGTAAAAACAAAATATAAGGCAGGGATCATGCCGACTATCTCAACTCGCCTGTCTCGCCGCTGTCCCCTGGCACATGTCCTAACTCTAGACTAGAAGACCCTTCCTTGTCAAATATGCCAAACAATTACTCTTTCCCACCTTCAAAGCCCTACTGAAGGCACACCTACTCCAAGAGGTCTTCCAGGACTAAGCCCCCTTTTCCTCAGCTCCCCCTCCCTTGTGTCACCTCATCTTGCTCCATTTGCTCTTCCCCCTGCTCCACAGCACTTATGTAAATATGTATATATCTATAATTCTATTTATTTAAATTGATGCCTGTTCACTTGTATGAATAACTCTCTCCCCCTTCTAGACTGTGAGCCCATCATGGGCAAGAATTGTCTCTATTGCTGCATTGTACTTTTCAAGCACTTAGTACAATGCTCTGCACACAGTAAGTGCTCAATAAATACAATTGAATGAATGAAGGAATGAATGAGCTGTATTTTCTGTTTAGTGCTCTGCTCACAGTGTACTCTCAATAAATACTATTGATTAATTAATCACATACATTTGGAGAAAATAAAATCACTCCTCTGAGGGCATATTCACCTCTTTGAATCACTAGACTGAAGTGAACATTACTATGTCAGTCCTGTGTCAAAGGAAATTCTCACCATTTTACTTTGAGGATTGGAAAAAGCCATATCTTCTTTCAGCAGAATATCTTAAAAAAATTAAGGCTGCCCCTGGGAAAGCTAAGAGCCTTTGATGCCTAAGCATATTTATGTAGTCCTTTCTCAGAATTCTTTTTCAAAGTATATTCCTTATTCCTTCAAAGAATATACCCGAAAATGGCAATTGATCTATTTACCTGCAATATAACCCAGCTCTTACTGTTATTTTTTTGCCATTAATTGGTTATTAATGACTTTGTTGGAAAATGAGAAAACATAACCAGGTACCTCAAATATTAAACACAATAATGACAGTTTTTCTGTGTGCATAGTATGTCTGGGATCATGAGTTCTCTATTGACCTTGCAGTGATACCCAAGCTGTGAAGTTAAATTCTCCGTAAGTGGTGTCTTCTTTGAATATGAAGGACAAACTGTGGGGTTTTTTGCTATATTTATTAAGTTAATTGTTTTCCTGGGTATCTCAATGGTCAATTTCTTCCCATGCCCCCTGTCACCACTTCTAATGTTGGAATGTCCCTAAAGTCCAACCAAGGGCCCTATTTGGATTATCAATCTTTTGCACTTCCCAGTGGTTTGTATACTATTCAACACAATTTTGTCACTTACCTTATGCAATAAATAATAATAATGAAGAAAAAGAATGAAGGCATATATAAAATGCATGTATTCATAGAGAAGCAGCGTGGCTCAATGTAAAGAGCATGGGCTTTGGAGTCAGAGGTCATGGGTTCAAATCCTGGCTCTGCCAATTGTCAGCTGTGTGACCTGGGGCAAGTCACTTAACTTCTCTGTGCCTCAGTTACCTCATCTGTAAAATGGGGATTAAGACTGTTAGCCCCCCATGGGGCAACCTGATCACCTGGTAGCCTTCCCAGCACTAAGAACAATGCTTTGCACTTAGTAAGAGCTTAGCAAATGCCATCATTATTATTATTCTCTTTCTTGCTATGTATACACACACACACACACACACACACACACACACGTATGGTACATGTGATATATGTACCACTTAGTACCATGCCTGGCGCATAGTAAGTGCTTAAAAATACCAGAAATATATTTGTATAATATAAATTATATATGTACAAGGTCACTCTATATGTCCCAAATATTGAATTTGATTGTTTTTTTAATTATTTTCCCATCACTATTGAAGAATTGGAAATTTTGAGTGACCAATTTTTCCCTGCTAGGCCTGTCAGTTACCAGTCATGAACTGGAGGTGATAGCGAGGTTATCGAAAGGAATATTCCAAGGTCCTGAGAGATTTTCCTAAGAGCCTAGAGGTCACAATGCGACTCTTTAAATATAACCTTCAGTGTTTTTTCAGAAAATCAGTATAAAGCAGAGATCAGTATTATTCTATCATTCTATCACTTCAACTGTCTAGGAAATAATAGAATAGAAACATTATGTAGGCAAATGACAGAGAGCAGTTTGGTCTAATGGAAAGCACATAGAGTAGTGAATTGGAAGACCTGGGTTCTAATCCTAGCTCTGCCACTTGCCTGTTGTGTGATCTTGGGCAAGTCACTTAACTCTCTCAAATCAGTCAGTTAATCAGTGGTATTTATTGAGTACCTTCTGTGAATAAGTGACTGTGATAAAACAGTTGGGAAAGTACAATACAACTCATTCCTTTCTTCATTCACTCAATTGCATTTATTGAGTGCTTACTGTGTGCAAAGCATTGAACTAAGCATTTGGGAGAGTACAATACAACAACAAACAGACACATTTCCTACCCACAACAAGTGGAGTTGGTAGGCATGATCCCTACCCACAAGGAGCTTAAAGTCAGAAGGGAATACAGACATTAAATTATAGATAAGGGAAGTGACAGAGTGTTAGGATATGTACATAAGCACTATGTAGCTGAGGGTGGGGCCAATATGAAGGGCATAAGGGGTACAGATCCTAGTGCATAGGAGACACAGAGGGGAATGGGGGTAGGGGAAATCAGAGCTAAGTCAGAGAAAGCATCTATATCTCAGACACCTCAACTGAACAATGGGAATTAATCTCCTGCTTTCTCTTTTACCTAGACTATAAGCCCCACGTAGGATATGGCTTTAGTCCAAACTGATTATCTCATTTCTACCTCAGTGCTCCACGGTCAGTACTTGGTACATAGTAAGCTTTTAATGAAGACCACAGTCATTTACTATTAGCCCTCAGAAAATTTGCTTTTCCTAAGAGTTCAAGGAAAGGTGGTAGTTTCCAGTGACTGGTAAAGCTCAAATTAGATTCCACAGTCACTACTGGGAGAGTTGCATCTTTCTAAAGAGAGTAGCCCCCATTATCAATTGTGGAATTGCAGCACCTCTGGAAGTTGTGTAATGACTGGTGTAATTTTGGGAGACTGGCATTCAAATATCCCACGATGGTACTCTTGAAGATATCTTTAAATGAAAATATATTCAACCCCACATGAACATTTACATTAAGAGCTATGTTAGTTTGCAAAGAAAATAATATTTCAGCTTTAGAAATCTTCCTCATTCCTAAATATAGCCAATTAAGTTTCAGGTCTCTGAGAACTAGTTGCAAACCTGGATGTGATTATTTAATCCATTTGAACTTACTAGACAATTTATAGTAGTACTTTACCTACAATTAATTACATAAACTGTTTTTGTTTCAATCAAAATATAATTATTACTTTTAGGTGCATAACATATACATCACTTAGGTTTCCTATTAGCTAGTATTTAATTGTGAATATAGATTTTTCTAGAAATAAAATGTTTTTTTCTTTGGGTTTTTAATAACATCTGAAAAACTACTATTAAATAGGCAGTTACTTTGCCTCACAGAGCCTTGCAAATGGTTTTATGACTCCAGTGGCTTGTAAGTGCATCTTCTGTTAAGAATATGTGACTAGTGCAGTTGTAATTTACAAAAGTTTATGGTCAAATGTAGGCATATGCTGGAAGCATTTGTTCCATGCCAGTAAGGTTTTTAGAGAGACACAGCCTTAATTTGCTGTTTTCTTAATCTATTCCCTACCAAGAAAAGAGACAGAGCCTAAAAAATGTGGGGTTATTTTTCCACTATGAACTAGAAATTGTAAAAGTATTCTGGGACTTGACTTAAAGTCCTGGTGGCCAGTTGAGACTGGTCCTATTTTTCAGAAGTTCAACATAAAATACTGCCCAAAGGAGTCCCTTTTGAAGGTTTAAGGAAAGCCCATCTAAAGGCTATTTCTTCTTAGCTCTCTTTCCTGAAAAAGGCCCCAGCATAGCTATCATCTATGCTTCTTTCCACTGGCATTTTATACTGATCTGGGCTGCAATCCTTTTGTCTTGTCTGCCATGGAATACCATAGTAATGGTAAAGATTTCTCACCTGGGCTGTAGCCTCAACTCTGTATCAATTTTATTTCAGTCACTTGGTGCCAGAGGGGTGTATATAAACCCAGTGATAAGATAGATTACCAAGCATATCATCCAATATGTTAGACAAGCAAACATTTTAAAGCATTCTCTCTGTTAAGCAATAAAGGGAATTTATTGATTTTTAAATCCTGGGTAAAACCAGTTGATAAAAGAACATGTATTTAGTCACCAGCCTCATGTTTCTCCAATTTTAGGGGGAAACTACCAATTTATTTGCATACCGATCTTATCCATGAACATATTGCTAACAAAGGGAATCTGGCCAAGGTCACATACTGCATGTGGTAGAAAGCATTAGGAATAGTTTCTGAACAAACATGTCATTAATAATGCACATAATTAAGTGGCTAGATTAAACAGCATTTGTGCATTTGACTGAGTCATTCTCTCTAATGGTTTTGGAGACATTATTTTTATCCCAGATTTGCTTCACATACCTAATCAACAAGACAATATTGTCTTTTCTTTTCAAGGCAGAAGGGTATCTGGTTTAATTATGAGACTGTTTGACTTATGGTAGCATTTTCAGTTTTCCATCTGCATAGTCAACATCACAAAGGTGAAGCTGACTGTTAATTTGAAGAATTTTAAATTCAAGATTTTTAAAAATAGATTTTCCCAGAAGAATAGGATTATTTATCATATTTACCCAGCCTGAATTGCAGTATATTAAAAATGTTATGATAGAAAATATCATTTTATGGATCTAAGAGTATTGTAGGTTGGAAACCCATGGCATAGAACTGGAGTGAAGTCAGGCTTACTTTTCCAAATAGTGAAAGATAAATGACTCTGGACTCAGCAGGATTCTTGATCACCAAAGAATATCTCAGAAGTCTTGGTGCTAACATCAAATTTTCAACTTGCTTCAAGCCTGATTAAGGACACTAACTTCAGTGGTGTTTCTGGCTTTCCTGTAAAGTGACACTCAGGCTACTGTTAAGGCTGGAAAAATTTGATTATTCAGAATTAGGTTGCAACAGCCATCCAGTTTCACGTGGGTCGAAACTCTTATTTAGTTGAATCTGCAGAATGTTGTTTGACTGAGTTTTAAATGATGATGAATGAAACATTTAAGTTAAAAGATGATGTAGCTGAACTCTCAGTGTACCTATCATATTTGTTTTTTAACATAGAAGATGAGTGATATCTGGGATCTAATTCCTTGTTTAATTCCCAGGTGTCTGCTCTTTCTCACTTTAGATTTATGCCCCCTGAAGGTCACGACTATGCCTGAATCAATCAATCAATGGTATTTATTGAGCACATACTATGTGCAGAGTGCTTGTGAAAGCACAATGCAACAGAATTGGCGGACACATTTGTGGTGAGCCCACAACAAACAGCCTTGTTAGTGACTGTGATGCCGTGAACAACAAGGGAGAGATTTGGTGAAGGAGCTGATAGGCTCCACTTGAGATAAGGTGATTGCTGGCCTTTGGGGGCAGAGCATGGGGAGAGGTGGGGTTTTCTTTCCCTGTTCTACCCATTAATGGCATTAATTAGAGAAGCAGCATGGCTCAGTGGAAAGAGCACAGGCTTTGGAGTCAGAGGTCATGGGTTCAAATACCGACTCCGCCAGTTGTCAACTGTGTGACTTTGAGCAAGTCACTTAACTTCTCTGTGCCTCAGTTCCCTCATCTGTAAAATGGGGATTAGGTCTGTAAGTCCCATGTGGGACAACCTGATCCCCTTGTATCCCCCCAGTGCTTAGAACAGTGCATTGCACATTGTAAGTGCTTAACAAATACCATCATTATTATTATTATTATTATTAATGGGCCTGTACCAGTCAATGACTGCAAGTAGAACCACAGCTGTGGTGCCTAAAGCAGATAAAGGGCAGTCATTTTGAATTGCACTGAGAGCATCTGGAGGCAGTATGTTGAGATGCAGAGGGAGGCAAAACCATGCAGAAAAGCAAGAAATAAGCAATGCTGAGAGTAGCAGAAGTGGCAGGAGAGCAGTACTTGGAAGCAGAAAGAAGGAGTACTGACAGAGTGGCTCCTTTGACCACAGACTAGTATTGGACCCTTGGTGGAGTGAGTGTGTGTATATGTCACTCTCTTGCATGTTGGTGAAATGAAATAAAAAAACTTTTAACAGTAACCATGGTGATCAGAGGTGTGGTTTGATTTCTACTATGTGTCACTGAGGCTTCCCCAGTCCAGGAAGGTCCTGGTTGGTACAAATTGGGGGCTTGTGACAACATTCCCTGCCCACAATGAGATTACAGTCTGGGGGGGGGGGGGGGCGGGTGGAAGGGGGGGACAGGTATTAATACAAATAAAGAATTTATAAAATGTAATTTCAATGTCCAAGTATCTTCCCCAACACTTAGTACAGTGCTGAACATTCTTTACACAGGTAACCAACGTTACCCCTACTATGAGGCCCTGTAAAGTAGCTATCTTTAAAAATAAGGAGACAGCAAGTGCTGAAGAACTGTGTCTCTCTCTACTTAAATGTGACAAACTACCGGCAAGTGTTTGAGAGTAGAGACAGACATCTTCTTCACCCCTCCTAAATAAATTCAGAAGACAAACATAATAAAATAAATCCATCAATATTTATTGAGCACTTATTGTGTGCAGAGCACTGTATTAGGCACTTGGGAGAGTACAGTAGAATTAGTAGACATACACCCTGCCTTCCACAGGCTTACAACTTAGGAGCTGGAAAGTCCTAGAATAATGCCTATAAGAGTTCCTCTAGGACAGAAGACAAAAATAGGAAGCAAAATGCTTTTTTAAACAATAACAAACTGGGGATTATTTATCAGTCTAGAGAACAAGGAGGCGTACTAGTAGTTCAGACTTGGCAAATCCTACAACCAAGGAATAACGTTGGGAGTACAGTTGAATGCTGCCACTGTGCTTTCTTACCAACTGTCTTTTGCATGCAGTTTAAGATAACATTCTTGTTCTGTATGATTGTGGCAACATAACAGGTGGAGTCACTGTCAAACAGAAAGCCCTCATCACTGGCTTTAAAGCTTGCCCTCTCCTACTTTACCTCGCTACTCTCTTACTATAACCTAACCTGCACACTTTGATCCTCTAATGCTAACCTTCTCACTGTACCTTGATCTCATTTCCAACCTCTTTCTCATGTCCTGCCTCTCGCCTGAAATGCTCTCCCTCTTCATATCTGAAAGACAATTACTTGTCCCTCTTCCAAAGCCTTACTGAAGGCACATCTCCTCCAAAAGGCCTTCCCTAAGCCCTCATTTTCTCTTCTCCCACTCCCTTCTGCCTCGTCCTGACTTGCTCCCTTTATTCCCCCCCCCCCCCCGGCCCCACAACGCTTATGTACATACCTGTAATTCATTTATTTATGTTAATGTCTGTCTCCCCTTCTAGACTGCAACCTCACTGTGGGCAGGGAATGTCTCTATTGTTGTACTGCACTCTTCCATGTGCTTAGTATAGTGCTGGGCACATAGTAAGTGCTCAGTAAATATGATTGACTGACTCTGTAAATTACCAGATAGTCCATTTAAATAATATGAAATTGGTCACTTCCAATAAAAGCTGTAAAATATTTGGATATTCATTGAAACAGGGGGCCACCCTTTGGGATAGTGGCAGGAAGAATCCAGGGGTCATCGTCACAACTACTGCTGACTCAGTTAAAGTGGCAGGTGTCAGGGTGTCTGAGTTGTCATTTGTTGAGAATAAATTGAGTCCAGGTAGCTGTTGTCATGGAAACTGCCACTAGTCCCTCCCCCTCCAAAGTCTGCTTTGCTCTCTGCCACATTTGTTCTATCAATAAAAAATACCCCAAAAGTCAATAATTTTTATTCATTCTGTTTCTAAATCTCATTTTCAGCAGTTGGCCACCCCTGGTGGAGCAAACCAGTGATTTACTTCAATTCAAAATACTCAGGGCTTGTTTTCATAAACCTGCAATATTCTTTGAGAGAGAGCTTACTCTGCTCTGGTTGGACATCTAGAAACCAACATGAGGTCTTTGCACTCATTGTCTGTTCAAAAGTAATTCTGTTCCCTTGTGTATCACTTGCAAAATATAATCGTAAATTTGTAGAGGCAAGAACGATCTTCTTAGAAGGTCAGAACAAGAGATTTAGCAAGAGACAACAGAAATGAATGAATAAATTGGGTATGCATCAAAGATAATTTAAGGCTCCATCTCAAAGCTGCTGCTTCAAACCCAGGGTATATCAAAGCGAGACTAGCTATGCTCTCCCAACTAGCCATGCTACTAGAACCTACCATGCTCTATCAGAAAGAAACACCTCTGCTGATGAGAATTTCCTGCTGCCTAACAAATCTTAATTTTTAGATGGCCAGATTTTTTTGTCCATTTGGGAAGGGAAGTGGTATAGTAAAGCAAATAAGTATATTAAAATAGTGTTCTACTGGACTATCATAAGAATAAAGCTACTTTATCCTCTAGGCAGGAGGAACTATTTCTTTTGTTTCCCAACCCTATGCCGAACAGGTGGCTGGAAACGCTTCTCATTAATCAAGTGATGGAAATCACTCCAGACTGCATATTGCCAGGATGCCCTTACATCTTGGGAGACATTAAGTACTTCCTCCCTAACGAGTTAAGGATCAAATTCTCCCTGAGTCAGCAAAGTGGAAAAAAACAAGATATAGTAACATATTCCAGAAAGCCTGCAGTGCTGTAGTCAAAACACCAAGCAGGTCTCATTTGGAATGGCAGTGTTGTGCAAAATCTCATAAGAATTTGGAGCTCAGTCTCATTAGTAAACAAAGTAAGATGCCAATTGTAATTTAGAGAGCCAGGTCAGCAGGAATTTTAGTTTATTTGACAATTGCTCATAGGCTTCTTTTTAATGGTCTGCATTGAACTTCTTGAAGTAGCAGAAATTGGTCAGTGATTTCGATATTTGATATTAGCAATTCTCCAGTGGATTCTTTTAGATATTTGGCTAGGTCTGCACAGGACACTCTAGGATAAATATTAACTCAAATGAGGGTTTGATCTGCATTAAATGGGGAAAGGTCCTTTATGAATGTTTCTTTAGAATTGGATGTCTTATTGAAGACAGCTGGTTGCTCACTTCAGTGAATGACAAAGAACGTCTCCCAACTTCTCTATTGGAAAAGATAATGCAGCAGACATTTCCTGTCTTTGTCATTGATTAATTATGAGTATTTTGATCAGGATGGAGGTCACTGAAAGGGCAATGCAAAGATGACTGGACAATTGATCTTTCCAGAAACTCAACCCTGAGCTATTTCTGAGGAGGCTCTTTTAACCACTCTCTAACTGTGTGTGTAGCCCGTGGAGAACAAAAACCATTTTCAAAATGGTTATTCATGGCTCCCATTTACGAACAATTATATGAACAAACTCATACATGTAAACTCTATAAATCTGCATCTTTTCAGACCTTCAGAAATACAAAATGCACAGACATTTCAAAGGTAAAATACTAATCCTCACAGTTGGCATAATACATGTCACCAGATAAAATTCAATTAGTGAAGTTACCTATAAAGAGGGCATATTGATTGAACAGCTTTGAATTTTTAACGAAAGGGGGTAAAGTGCTTTTTAATCACGGGGCTACAACTCGTTGAATAGTTTGAAAAATGTTCTTTATAAAAACTCCTTTTGTCAGGCAATTTAGGTTGGATTTTTGTCCAAAGCAATGTCCATTTGAGAGAACCTCTTCAGAATCAGATCTATCAGCTTTGCCTTCAATGGAATCTTTCCCACCCCAAGTTCAGCTCAGAGATTTCCACCACCCACCCTGTTCTTTTGAATTTTTTTAGAAGCATCCACGGATCCTTAAAACTTGTTTTCATGAGGGATTCATAACACCATCTTAGAAACTTCCTTCAATTTTGCTCTTTGCTATCCTCTTCTTCCTTTCATAATTATTTATCCTCCTGCCACCATGTTTCCATATAGTTCCTCTTTTGTGGGACCTTCTCTTGTCATGCTCTTCCTCCGCTTATCCTCCCCCTCACTTTCTGTCAGGCCTTGTCTATGCTGGTCAGATTCTGAGGCAGTTATTGGAAGCTCTAAAATGTTTAGAAGCCTGGTGGCAATATTAGTAGTAGTTAGCTCTCCCTTGATGCTGTTCACTGCACTGAGTGTTAAGGAAATACAGAGTGAATAATCAATCAATGGTATTTATTGAGTCCTTACTATGTGCAGAGCACTGTACTAAGCACTTGAAAGTATACAATAAGTGATGTGTTCCCTCCCTGCAAGGAGCTTTCACTCTAAAGGAGGAGTCAAGACTAAAATATTTATAGGTAGAGTGGTTAAAATAAATAATTGAGTCCCCAATAATTGAGTCCACCCTCCATACAGGAGTACCATGGAATAATAATAATAACAATTACGGTATTTGTTAAGCACTTACTATTTGCCAAGCACTGTTCTAAGCACTAGGGTAAATATAAGGTAATCAGGTTGTCCTACTTGGGGCTCACAGCCTTCATCTCCATTTTACAGATGAGGTAACTGAGGCACAGAGAAGTTAAGTGGCTTGCCCAAAGTCACACAGCAGAGAAGTGGCAGAGCCAGGATTAGAACTGACATCGTCTGACTCCCAAGCCTGTGCTCTTTCCACTAAGCCATGCTGTGCTGCTTCTCCAGAAAGCATAAATAAATCTGTGAGTGATAGAGGGAAGTTCAGTCAATCAATCGGTCATATATACTGAGTGCTTATTGTTTGCAGAACGCTGCTAAGTGCTTGGAAGAGTACAAAATAGCAAATATAATCGAATTGGGTTGGACACAGTCCCTGTGTCAAATAGGGCTCACATTCTTCATCCTCAGTTAACAGGTGCAGTAACTGAGACATCCCGAAGTGAAGTGACTTGTCCAAATCATAAAGCAGACAAGTTGGAATTGGGATTAGAATTTAGGTCCTCTAACTCCCAGGCCCTTGCTCTTTCTACTAAGCAATGCTGCCTCTCTTCTTGTCATGCGGTAACTCCTCTTTAAGGGAAGCAAAATTGGACAGACCTGTGACACTAGAGATTGTTCTCAACCACAAGACACAGGTTATATCTCATCTTTCTCACCATCAGCCCCTTACTCACATCCTTTTTCCTGTCTTGAACTTCCTTGTCTTACATATCTGACAAAACAACCACTCTCTCCATTTCAATGCCCTACAAAAATCACATCTCCTCCAAATGGTCTTCATTGAACAATCCCTCATTTCCCCAACCTAATCTTCCCCTGTCCTGTATCGCCAATCTACTTGGTTGGCTTTGTACCCCTCAAGCACTTTGAAACCCACCTCACCAAGGCACATATTCTTGTACTCTGCTGCTTCCCCTACTTGTAATATAGATTTATATCTATCTCCTTTGCTAGATTGAAAGCTCCTTGAGGTCAGGGATCATGTCTTCTAATTTTATTGAACTGTACTAGGAGAATTAGCATGGCCTAGTGGATAGAGCATGGGTCTGGGAATCAGAAGGACCTGGGTTCTAATCCTGCCTCCTCCACTCATCTGCTTTGTGAACTTGGGAAAATTACTTCACATCTCTGTGCCTCAGTTACCGCATGTAAAGTGGGGAATAATACTGTGAGCCCCATTTGGGACATGGACTGTGTCCAACTTAATTAGCTTTATCTACCCTAGCACTTAGTATAGTGCCTGACACATAGTAAGTGTTTAACAAATACTATTTTTTTTAAAAAAAGCAGTGTGGCTTAATGGATTGAGCAAGGTCTCGAGAGTCAGATTACTTGGATTCTAATCCCTGTTCTGCCAATTGCCTGCAGTGAGACCTTGGGCAAGTCACTTACCTACTCTTTGGCTCAATTAAGTTATCTAAAATGGGGATAGAATACCTTTTCTCCCTCCTTCTTTAGAGTGTGAATCCCATGTGGGGGACTGGGTCCAGATCTGCTTATATTGTATCTAGCCCAGTGCTTAGTATAAATCTTAGTATGATGTTAAGTGCTAAACAAGTGCCACAATTATTATTATTTTTATTATTATTATTACTTTCCCAAGCACTTAGTAGAGTGCTTTGCAGAAAATAAATTGTCAATACATTCCACTGATCGATGGATTGATTGGGAGCTAAAAAGTATAGGAGCCTCACCTTTCTTGGTTTTGGACAGGCTGGGCCCTGGACATCTGGGCAAGACAGGACTCTTCCCCTCCAGAGGGGAATCCAACAAGGATGGAATCTTTTTTCAAGTGGACTAAGCTTAGCTGAGATGGGTAAAATCAATCAAGAAATGGGTAAGAACAGTATCAAAGATTTGGTAGGCATGATCCCTCCCCACAAGAAGCTTTACAGTCTACAGAGTGACAATAAAATAAACATTGCAAATAGGGGAAATAGTAACATATAAATATATTGCTGTGGAGCTGGACTGAGCATCAAAAGTTTCTCTTACAGCTGTCTAAATCCCCGTACCTCTGATGTATTGGACATCCAGTGCCCATTCTTATGGCTTGTTCTTGTTATTAGAAAAACAAATGTGTCTGACTGAGACCTTTGAAACTTTGCACCCTAACAGCTTATTTCTTCCTCCAATCTGCCCAACAGTGAAGTCAGAATGATAAATCTGTGACATCATCATCATTTTTTCTTGGGGGGCAAACTGTAAAGCCATTCCTGCAAAACAATGATTTCACAGCAGGATCAAGCTGGAAGAGCAGCCAGTTAGAGAAGAGGGAGGGAAAGAGAGAGAGACGGGGGAGGGGGGGAGAAAGAGAGAGAGAGTTATTCAAACATTCATATATCTTTTGTAATAACCAGGAAAACATAGAAAATTGCAATTTGAATAAATACCATCTCCTTTCAAGTTTGCTCCAGGATGCTGATCTTTCTTTATTTAATGACACTGCCCTTTTGTTGTTAGGGATCTTCAGTGAAATCTTTTATATTTCATGTATTATTTAAATGACTCAAATGATCACGGATGGGGGACCCTGACATTTCTTTGTCATTACTTACATAAACGAAGAGGTTTTCTTGTCCCATTCCTGCTGGAATAGCACACATTTGTTTTAAAAAACTGTATGTATTGCTCTTGGACAATGAAGGGTCTAGCAGCAATAGTTTGCAGAATCTCTGATTCAGACAATCTGTCAGTCTGTTGGAACTGCATTTTTGGGGTACTGCCTGGGGAGCTGAAATGCTCTCACATCCTTGATACTCAGTTTAATGAACGACAACGAAAGTGTGGTTTTGTGTTGACAGCATGAGGGAAATAGAAACACGTGGGTTTGTCAATGGCACGTTCATCAGTCCTTCCCTAATCGATCAATCAACAGTATTTATTGAGTGTGTACAATGTGCAGAGCACTCTACTACATCATTCAGTTGTATTTATTAAGTGTTTACTGTATGCAAAGCACTGTATGAAGAGGGGAATACAATACAACACTATTAGGTAGACACATTACCTGCCCATAAGCCTGGAGGTTGCAGGGGATCTACAGGCATAGAAGTGAAAGGAGCCTTGGAAAAGCAGAGACGGAGGGCATGGGAAGAAGGCTGGAGAGCAGATGGATGGGGCGTGAGAAAGAACTGGGGAGAGCAGAGAGAGAAGGTGTGGGGAGGAGGAGGAAAGAGTGGTAGAGGAGACTCTGGGAAGGAGGCAAGGAGAGGAGAGGCGGAGGGTATTGGGAGGAGGCAGGGAGAGCAGAGGTGGAGGGCTTGGAGGGAATGTTAGACTATAACCTTGTAGGCAGGGATCATGTCTACCGACTCTAGAATCGCATTTCTTCCAAAGGATCTTCTGCGACTAAACTTCAGAGAAGCAGCGTGTCTCAGTGGAAAGAGACCGGCCTTTGGAGTCAGAGGTTGTGGGTTCAAATCCCGCTCCGCCAATTGTCAGCTGTGTGACTTTGGGCAAGTCGCTTCACTTCTCTGGGCCTCAGTTCCCTCATCTGTAAAATGGGGATGAAGACTGAGCCCCACGTGGGACAACCTGGTCACCTTGTGACCTCCCCAGCGCTTGGAACAGTGCTTTGCACATAGTGAGCGCTTAATAAATGTTATTATTATTATTATTATTATTATCATTATTATTATTATTATTAAACCCTCATTTTATATGTGCACTTGGATCTGTAGTCTTTAAGCGTTTGATATTCAGCCCAACAGCACTTCACCTGACTAGGCCCTCATTTCCTCCTCTTCTCCGTTCTGAGTCACCCTTATACTTTGTACATATTTATTACTCTATTTATTTATTTATTTTACTAGTACATATCTATTCTATTTGTTTTATTTTGTTAGTATGTTTGGTTTTGTTCTCTGTCTCCCCCTTTTAGACTGTGAGCCCACTGTTGGGTAGGGACTGTCTGTATATGTTGCCAACTTGTACTTCCCAAGCGTTTAGTACAGTGCTCTGCACACAGTAAGCACTGAATAAATACGATTGATTGATTGATGTAGGGAGAGCAGAGATAGAGGCTGTGGGGAGAAAGCAGAGATAGCTCCTCCGCTGCTAATCTCCTCACCGTACCTTGTTCTCGCCTGTCCTGCCATCGACCCCCGGCCCACGTCATCCCCTGGGCCTAGAATGCCCTCCCTCTGCCCATCCGCCAAGCTAGCACTCTTCCTCCCTTCAAGGCTTCAGGGCAGAAGTAGAGGGTGTAAGGAGGAGATGGCAGAGCAGAAGTGCTGGGCAAGGGGAGAAGGCAGGGAAAGCAAAGGTAAAGGCCCTAGGGAAGAGGTGGGCAGTGCAGAGATGGAAGGCATGAGGAGAAGGCAAGAAGACCATAAGTGGAGGGCATGGGGAGAAGGCAGGTAAAGGGTTGAAGATGGGGAGAGTAGAAACAGAAATGGGAACAAAGAGAATTGGGAGAGCAGGAACAGGGGAACGGGAGCAAAAGGAATGGGGAGAGTAGGGGTAGGGAAAAAAGCACAGGTTGAGGTAAGTAAAGAAAAGGTTAGGAGGTCTTCCCAGTTTGAGCCCCCTCTTTCCTCTCCCCCTCCCCATCCCCCCCGCCCTACCTCCTTCCCCTCTCCACAGCACCTGTATAAATCTGTTTGTACAGAGTTATTACTCTATTTATTTTACTTGAACAGAATTTACTATTCTATTTATTTTATTTCGTTAATATATTTTGTTTTGTTGTCTGTCTCCCCCTTCTAGACTGTGTGCCCGCTTTTGGGTAGGGACCATCTCTGTATGTTGCCAACTTGTACTTCCCAAGTGCTTAGTACAGTGCTCTGCACACAGTAAGCGCTCAATAAATACGATTGAATGAAAAATGGTAATGCTTGCTTGGGCATTAGCTGGCAGCAACAAGATTTCTGTTGTATGTGGCAGCAACAGTTACGTATCTCAATCGTCTACTCAGCTTCTCTGCACTTTACTCTTGTGACCGTGTAAATTTTAGGCAATGGGTTTTGGGGAGGTGAAGTGTCTGTACTAAAATGTCTCAAATGTTAGGGGTACTTACTGGCAAAACGGACGGTTGACCTTTAAACTGGGGAGTATTGGACTCTGCAAAAACAGTTGTCAGGTCATTCAGGATGATTTTCATGCAAGAGACATTAATGGTGAATTGAGGTTTTAGCTTAAATTTCACACATAAAGGTCACCTCTACTTCATTTTGATTATCAATGTGCCCAAAGAGAGGCTCTGATGCATATTTGTGCTTCCTTTTGTCCCTAGTTTGGAATAAGAAGTTGCAACAGGAACTAGGACACTAGGAAAGACTGTAGTGGCTGGTCTGTCTGCCTCCCCCTTATTCAGCACAATAAGAGGGCCTGTAGTTTGTTTCTTCGCATGAGCAGCCCTTTTACTCCCTATGGATGATGACTGGCAGGTTAGCTGCAGCAGAAGACAGAAGATCCATTTTCATATGTGTTGGGTTGGTCCTGGGGTCTGAGGGTTTCCACAGCCTGACTGGGAAAACTTCTTGAACACTCTTCCAATCAGCCCTTGTCCCCAAGACTGTTCTAGATTCACCAGATCACTGGGAAACCAACCCTCTGTTTGGCTCTGGCTTGTTGGGACCTCAATCATCTCTAGAGAAAAACCCAACATCCGGGTTTGCTGTTTTCCTGCTCCATTTGACCAGAAATAGCCTAGTTCTGTAATAATAATAATATCTGTTGAGCACTTACTATGTGCCAGGCACTGTACTAAGTGCTTCAATCAATCAAATGTATTTATTGAGTACTTGCTGTGTGCAGAGCACTGCACTAAGTGCTTGGGAAAGTACAATATAACAATATAACAGACACATTCCTTTCCCACAGTAGTTTCACTGAGATTAGGTAGCCTATGCAGATTAATATAGCAATGGGTGTATAAAAATGAGACCCATCAGTCTCCCTGCTGTTTTCATTCATTCATTCATTCAGTCGTATTTATTGAGTGCTTACTGTGTGCAGAGCACAGTGCTAAGCACTTGGAAAGTACAATTTATTACTCTTTTATTTGTACGTATTTATTCTATTTATTTGATTTTTTTAATATGTTTTGTTTTGTTCTCTGTCTCCCACTTCTAGACTGTGAGCCCACTGTTGGGTAGGGACCGTCTCTATATGTTGCCAACTTGTACTTCCCAAGCGCTTAGTACAGTGTTCTGCACACAGTAAGCACTCAATAAATATGATTGAATGAATGAAATTCAGCAAGAAATGGAGACAATCCCTACCCAACACTGGGATCACAGTCTCCCTACTTATCTCGATACTCAGGAAACCTAATAGCAGAAGTGGGCCTTGCTAAGAAGGTCTAGGTAGTAGCAATAGCAGTAATATTTATTAAGCACTCTCCGTACACAGAATGTTGTACTAAGCCCTGGGAAAGTGTATACAAGTGGGAATCAGGCATGAACCTTGTCCTTTGAGGGGCTCACAAACTATGATAGTAACCCCTTTTGGTCAGAGGAGAAAAGGCCCACTGGACACCGGGCCTCCTGAACATGTGTGAGGTAGCATGATGGGGGTGTGCATTAGGTTAGGAGGGAGAAGTCCATAGCAATTCAAAAGTGGCTCCCAGAAGAATTGAGACCCCTCCATATCATAGCAGTAATTAACAAGTTGATCTTTAGTGTACGATGTCATTTTCTGCACTAGGCTAGAGCTCACAGATTTGGAGAGGATTTATTTTTTTAATGCAGATGCCTGACCTTCTTAAAAGATTCCAAGTTGCTGGAAAATTTAAAAGTTGCCCTCTCACTGGAATATGCAGAATTGAGATACTGAATGTAAAAGGCAGAGAAGCTGAATAGGTGATTGAAGCACGAAATTGTAACTGTTGCTGACGAGCATGACAGAAATCTTGTTGCTGCCAGCTAGTGCTCAAGGAAGCATTACCATTTTGTTTTTTTTTTTATCACGGGCACCAGCCTCTCTCATTTCCCCTTATGCCGACTCTGCCTACTTCTCTGTTCCTACTCTCCCCACCTTATCCCTTGCTCCCACTCCCCACCTTCTCCCCACATCTTGCACCTCTGCTCCCTCCCATCTTCTCCCCTCCCACCCACCTCTGCTTTCCCCACCCTCCTTCACTTCTGTACTTGTAGCTCCCCTGCACTCTTCAGTCCTTCCTACGTGTTTCTGGACGAGAAACATCTCTGCCAACACTGTTGTACTGTACTCTCGCAAGTGCTTAGTAAAGTGCTCTGCAAGCACTAAGGATGCCAATTCGCTGATGCTTGAAACACTACTTCATCCTTGTTTCTCTGGCTTCCCAAGGAGGCCAACCCTGTTCCCTTGAAATCCTGAACCCTCCCTGTCAGCTTTTATGGTTCGAAACTTGCACCTTCCTCCCCATTTCTGTGTTTTCCATACTGTTTCCTTCCAGCATTGACAGTCTGTGATCCCCAAAGCTTTAACATTGTGGGGAGGCTTGGGATGGCACTACCACCACCCTCCCCAACACCATGCCCTAGTCCTGTCCCTGTGGGCAGGGCAGGATAAGTTCGGGTTTTTTTTGAAAGAAATACATTTGGGGCAAGTTTGTTTTTTTAAGGACAGGGTATACTGCAGGGAAGAAATTGCAGGGTGTTGATTAAGGTTTCAGGGAGCCAGCATTGGTCAGGTAGCAGAAAGGACAGGTCTTTACAGGAGGTGATGAGAGTAGGATGGGGGTGAATGAAGAAAAATATACTTTGAAAATGGCCTACCTGGGGACCAGCTGGCAGTGACAAGAGATTTCTGCTGTGCTGGAAGCAAATCCATCTAGCCATTGTGGACCAATGAAACTTTCCAAAGGATTTGCTGAACCCCCACCTGAGCCTTTTGACAGAGGCCATCGAACACCTATCAACCTCTTATACTTCTTTCAATTGCAGCATTTCCAAGGAGAAAAAACTGATCTGATTTTTTTTTTTAGTGTTTGTGGAGATAAAATCATCATACATCTTTCGATTTTTCACCATAAAGCACTTCAATGGCATTCCCTTTTTAAAAATGCCGTAATAGTAAGTCCTGCTTTGAACGGAATTTTATGGCTGAAAATTTTCCATTCTTTAACAGGCATTCCTAAACTTCCAACACATCTTGAGCTGAGTAGACAACATCTTCTTTTGAAATGTAGGAGGCAATGCTGAGGTTCTGCAAAGTTATCTCAGTACTCTGTCCAACCTGACAGATAATCTTGTATTTACCTGAGGTCTTAGTAAAATGGCTGTCACCTAGTTAATGCTTAAATACCAAATTTATTATTATAGAACAATTTCTTCCTGATTTGCTCTAGCTGATGTCCATACACTAGCTACTTCTTTCCCTATTCTGGATAGAAGCTGTCAGCATCTTTGGCTGGCTATCTCCTAAAGAAGAAGAAGTGCAATTTAGAGATTTAAATAGACCAAATTGTTGTCTAAAAGTAGAAGTCTTTAAAAGCTATTTGACTAATGGTAGCTTAAAAATCTGGATTCATGTAGGGTTGTGTTATTGATGGACACATGCTTTACTGGCCTACTCATAAATTACCTTTAACCCCAGGACTACTGTAATAGGCTGTAGAAATGGTCCAAGGAACATTTCTTCCCATTTGAAATTTTATGTTTTTTGAATTTGATCCTAAAATCATTTCTGTCATGTCCTGTTGATTCCTGAAGACAATTTTTATTATGTCTCACTCTGTTCTTTTCTCAGGCAGTAAGCCACCTTCACAGGGGGTCATTAAAAGGGATGACAGCAACCATCTTGCCCCTGTGTTTTCAAGAAGAGCAATAAGGAAGTCTGCTGCTACTTCTGATTGGCATGTCTTCCTTTCTAGAAAAGTGTTTGTATTCCAGGAACCTGTGGTTCCATATAGCTGTTGTGTCTCAGAGAGACAAAGCTGACATGCTGGTTATTAAAGTCCGAACTACTTTTTTTCTTTTAGTAAAACTGACACATTTTGCATGCTACAGTGTAGCTATTTGATCCCCGGATTTGGGAAATAATAAACATAGCATTTGAGGTTGCTTGAAAAGAAAGACACTGGTTTGTTTGTTTTTTTGAAATACAGATTACCTTGTTTATTCCCTTTCCTTGTGAATTCCGTACCACCTACAGATGTCAACATTTTCCTAGTCATTTAGGACAGGGCTTTTTGTTTCACTCACGTCTATCAGCTAGCAACCAGGCTAAGGAGATTGTCACTGATCTCACCCATATCAGCGAACAGCTTTGTGATAGTGACTGTTTCCATTCTCAAGTCTGTCTCTGGTTTTTCCATAGCTCCTTTTCTCCTTCATGCTCCAGGACATAACTGTAAATCGCTAAAGCAGCTTGCTTTAAGCAGACACAGGCTCACTATCATAAATCGATATTTTCAATAATGTTTTTTGTAGGAGATTACTATCATTGCAAAATCAAAATATTTTGCCATTTCTCAAGGCTCCCAGAAATATTCAGTGTGAGTACTGACAGGAAACCATAATCAAATTGTCAAGCAATTGCTCCTACTGTGGCAAGTGAGAATGTTAGATTATATGTGTCAGCATGTGAAGATAAAGATTGCATAGTGAACAGCACATCGAAAGCCTGATAGGAGCTGGGAAGTTTATCGTTGTAAATGGCAACCTATTCTAGACAGCTGTGCCACCTCAGCAGTCTTTAGTTTGCATTAGAAACCTTTATGATCAATAAAATGTCTCAGTTTAACCACTTAGAAAGCATTCAGAAAATTTTTGATGAAGTTTGTTCTGCCAATCGACTCCAGGCATAGTCATCAGTTTGGGAGTTAAACAATAAATGACACTGATTTGTTACACTATACTCAACACCCCAAAACTATTCGTGGCAAAGAGGAGCTGTTGTGGATGTTAGAGCCGTAGAAGTGAGTTCATTACTGTCTGAGTGCCTTCACCTGCAGCCTCCATTTTTCAGTTTAAAGATTTATTTTCAATTTATGTTTCTTTAATTGTCCATTTTTCTTTTCTAAACCTTTAATTCTACTCCAGTCCGATACAGTAGGTCTGCAGACTTCCACTAAGAACTCCCAAGGATATCTATTATTCAGTGACAGTGTGTTCTTTTTTCCTCAGCCTGTCTAATCATTCAGATATCTACCATAGCTTTTTCCATGGTGGGAAGGAGTGGACTGCCAGGCTTGAGATTAGTCTGTACTGTACTGGATTCTGAGCAGTTTTTTCCATCTTGTTAGACATTTTGAGGTGCAGTATGTACTAATCGATTTAGGAAATCAGGATGAATTTTGCATCCTGAAAGTATAGTGTATTTATGATTGATTAGCAGTTCTTCCAGTGTATGCCTCTTGGACGGCATGTTCCATAATAGTAATTCTGTCATTTTATTAAGCCTTTAACTGTATGTTAAACCCTGGGGTAGAAGAAAGATATTCAGATCAGATGCAGTGCCGGTCCCTCATGGGCCTCACAGTCCACGAGGGAGCCAGACTGGAGATCTTATCCCCATTTTACATATGAGAAAACTGGGGCACATGAAAGTCAAATGACTTGTCCAAGGTCACTTAGCAGTTCAGTGGCAGAGCTGGGGTTAGAACTGGGTCTCAAAGTCTCCCAGTCCCATCCACTCCCACTCAGCCAAACTGCCTCACTGCAACTTGGTTGAAGGTACAAAATGAACAGAAGAAACTCGGAAGAGCGGTGTTGCCTAGTGGATAGAGCACAGGCCCGGGAGCCAGAAGAACCTGGGGTCTAATCCTGGCTCCACCACTTGTTTGCTGTGTGACCTTGGGCAAATCATTACTTCTCTCAGCCTCAGTTACCTCATCTGTAAAGTGGGAATTAATACTGTGAGCCCCATGTGGGACAAATATTGTGTCTAAACTGATATTCTTTTATTTATCCCAGAGCTTCGCACAGTGCCTGGAACATAGTAAGTGCTTAACAAACACCATAAAAAAAACTTATTCTTCTTCACTCAACATACAGAATTTGTTCTCATTGATCCCTTTGAGTCAGAAAGGGGCAGAGCAGGAGCCCAAATAATGGCTCCATGCCTCATCAGACAGCACAGTGAGCTCAAAATGACCTTGTCAATCCCCATTCATCCTATATGCTGCCTGAGGTGGGCCGGCTAAGCTGGACAGGACAGGAAAGGAAATTGCTCACCCTGGACATGCACGAGTGCCAAGAGCAACTCCCAGGCCTGGTACCAGGAACCGCGCTTTAATGATAGTGGCCATGGGTGATGAGCACTGGTTGGGAAGGGCTAGGGGATAGTGAGTTGGGCATCTGTGCCATGAACTGTGAGCACTTTAACGGACTTCTGTGTGTGCCAAATATGGGGGGAGATGAGTTAGGAGGCAGAAGAGGAGGAGGCAGAAAGTAACCAGTTGTCAATTCAGCTCTGTATTTCTCTCTCCCTCCCCTTTTCTTCTTTCCTCCTCTCCTCCATTCTCTTCCCAGCCCCTGAAGTGGGGACTGGATCTGTAGCATTTGGGGATGCAACATAATAATAATAATAATGGCATTTATTAAGTGCTTACTATGTGCCAAGCACTGTTCTAAGCACTGGGGAGGTTACAAGGTGAGCAGATTGTCCCACGGGGGCCTCACATTAATCCCCATTTTACAGATGAGGGAACTGAGGCCCAGAGAAGTTAAGTGACTTGCCCAAAGTCACACAGCTGACAATTGGTGGAGCTGGGATTTGAACCTATGACCTCTGACTCCAAAGCCCGTGCTCTTGCCACTGTGCCACGCTGCTTCTCTGTACCTTTCCCACCTGGCAGAGGTCTCCTGTGGGCCGTCTTTTGCTGAAGGTGCTCCAGAGGCTACCTGTTGCCGATTCCCTCCCTCTTGCCTTCGCTATGTCCTCTCGCTCTTTTTGCCTCCTCTTTCCTTCTCTTGTTTTACCTTTTACTCTCTTTCTCTTTTCTTCTCTTTCTTTTCTCAGCCCCTTCCCTTTTTCATCGCCTCCTTTTTCCCCATCCCCACTAGCAGCAACAGTTGCTTGGGAGTAAGGTGGCAGCACATTTATGTTATCACACTGTGCCATGCACAGCATGAAATAATGACACCACATGTAAGAAGCAGCATGGCTCAGTGGAAAGAGCACAGGCTCTGGAGTCTGAGGTCATAGGTTCAAATCCTGGCCCGGCCAATTGTCAGCTGTGTGACTTTGGGGAAGTCACTTCACTTCTCTGGGCCTCAGTTACCTCATCTGTAAAATGGGGATTAAGACTGCGAGCCCGCCGTGCGACAACCTGATCACCTTGTAACCTCCCCAGTGCTTAGAACAGTGCTTTGTACATAGTAAGCACTTAATAAATGCTATCATTATTATTATTATTGTCACCTGAGGCACCATCAATGGTTTAACTCTTGGTGCACCAATTACATTGTTCATCTCTTCTGCAAATTAGATTGCTGATCTCTGCTGTGGAGAGTATATCGTCCATTAGCACAGTGCCCAGTATCTAGTAAACACTTAATAGCTCATCATCAGATAGAGTTAAAGGGGCAGAAGACAAGAGTACTGACCTCAAGGGAATCTTGAGGCATAGATCCAAGGTGTTGGGACAGCTCTATCATCATCAATCATATTTACTGAGTGCTTACTATGTGCAGAGAACTGTACTAAGCGCTTGGGAAGTACAAATTGGCTCTAGAAAAATAGTTACTAGTTCAAATTAATGTTGGTAGGAATAAGACTATTTGAGAGCAAGATCATGGATGGTAGGAAAATCAGTTTTGTTTTAGCTCTCACTTGTGCATCGAGAAATGGTTCATCAGGTTATTTCTAATGATATTATCTCCATCTAGTTCAAGAAAATGCTGCTGTCATCTTCTAGAAGTAATGTAGTATGAACATAGATTGCTTAGTTCCATCATTTGCTACAGTAATCGGAATGCTAATTGGTGTAAATTGGAATGTTAACAGATTCTGTTCATGTAGTTGAGGACAGTACAGTGGGGAATAGGCAGCTCTGGAGCCTTGGTTATAATTCAGCATCTGAAGGATCATAGATGGCCTCCTGCTTCTCTTCAGCCCTAGCAGTGACACTAGAGTGCGGAGGAAGCCCTACTAAGAGCTCACCTCCTCCAAGAGGTCTTCCCAGACTGCGCCCCCTTTTTCCACTCCTCCTCCCCATCCCCTCCGCCCTACCTCCTTCTCCTCCCCACAGCACCTATATATATGTTTGTACAGGTTTATTACTCTATTTATTTTACTTGTACATATTTACTATTCTATTTATTTGTTAATGATGTGCATTTAGCATTGTTCTGATGACTTGACACCTGTTCACATGTTTTGTTTCGTTGTCTGTCTCCCCCTTCTAGACTGTGAGCCCATTGTTGGGTAGGGAACTGTCTCTATATGTTGCCAACTTGTGCTTCCCTAGCGCTTAACACAGTGCTCTGCACACAATAAGCACTCAATAAATACGATTGAATGAATGAATGAGGAAGGGGTCAGGAAGTTGAACAGCTCTCTCATTCCTAGTCTCTAAATTTGGCTCAGCTAGTGCCGTAGGTGCATGGCCCAGAATGTTTCTGAATTGTTTCTGTTTTATTGTTATATTGTACTCCCCCATGCGCTTAGTACAGTACCCTGCACACAGTAAATGCTCAATAAATATGATTGACTGACTGGCAGACTGAATGTGCAAGGGAAAGAAGTTCAGGCAGGGCTCAATGTGCTCCAGAATCTGCCAGGAGCCAGCTCAAGGGCACCAGTAGAGCCCTGAAGATTATGGGAATTAGTGGATGCTTATTTTGGAGCTTCTGTCTTTCAGAGATCCTCCCGCCCTGCCACACTGACAACTTTCCTGTTGGGCAAGTATTGTCCAGCCATAAAAGAGAGGGACTGGCAAAGAGCCCCGTTAACTAATTCCCCAGGGTAGCTTAAGACTTGTTCTCTAGGCTGAAGTCGGCCTCTTGGTCCACCAGATAACATTGCATTTTCTGTCTCTGAAGTCCATTTTTCTCCTTGTCCTCCTGGGTTATTTTCACATCCGTGGGAGAGTCCTGGGAAGGTGAAAATGGAGAGGAGATGTTGCAGGGGAACATGATATTGGCATGGCTGAAGAGGGTTGGTCTCTGATTGGTGGGTTGGCCCTTCGAGTGAACGGATCAGAGAGTTAGTCCTGTGATCTAATGACTGCATTTCTAATGATTCACTGTGATTCAGGCCTGAATTTACTTTTTTTTTTTTAAATCAGGATGCAAGACCATTTGTTCATCCTGATGAAATAGGGAAGTTGGCAAGTATGAACTTATATTTGAATAAATTTCATCATTATTGTAATACTGAACTGTCACAACATGATCTTGCAAATAGAATTTTCCAGATCAAGCCCCCAAAAAATGTTTCCTAGTATTGAGAAACTCACTCATTAATAAAAATGCAATAAAATCACATGGGAAAATTTGCCATATTTGCCATCTATTTTCCTACTGCAATTAAAAAAAAACAATTTTATTATGCAAATCACTGTGCTAGCATTTGGCAGAGTACATTTTCCAACTGATTTATTAAATTTGATATATACGAACATCATTGAAAGAGTCTATTATACTCTTTTGGTGTAATTGTGGATAACTTTTTCTTGCAGCTGAAACAGTCGTTGTTAGATACTTAAAATTGTGTATGCTGTGGCCACTTCATAAGTGAGATTTGGTTTCCAAGTCTCTTGGAAGACCAACAATCCAGATATCTAAAAAGCACCTCAAACAACAGCCAAATGGCATTTAAGCTATTAGAAAGCAAACAAGGAGGCAGCTCCTTGTTATAACGGATCTATTAGATTGGGAAAGCTCCTTCGTTGGAGTTACATAAAACGAGAAGTATCACTTGAAGTATCCAATAGTGCTTTGGAAGATGGATGACCTGAACTTGCAAGTCTTTTATAGTAGAAGCCACTGGTTAAATAAATAGAATGTGGGACAGAAAATTAGGGAGATCTGTGACACGGAACCAGCTTTTCTTCTTCTTCATTATGTGACATTGGTGTGTCACTTAATTTTTCTGTGCCTGTCTCTTCAGTTTTGAAATGAGGCAATCATTTGTTTACCAAGCAATATAAAGCTCTTAAGACTTTGCCCGTGAATTATTTTACAGACAAAAAGTATGTTACAGGCATACAATAGACACATTCTTCATTTTGCCGTCTTGATTGGGATTACATTCCTTCAGATAGATCATAAAAATGTGTATGTTTCAGATTTGAAATATTATTTTGTTTTTTTGTTGTGGTTTATGCAAGGACTAGAAACAAAGTTAATGGAAGATGTAAAACTTTGTAAGCTTTCCTTACCAACCACTGTTTTTCTAACTGCAATTTTCAGCATCCATTCCACATGTATTTTAGATTGTGAGAGCTCATCCCCCATGCTCCCCCTTCTCCCCTCCCCTCCTAACCCCACGAGAGTCATGGAGCATATCAAATTGCCCCTGTAGTTTTTCCCAGTGTTCAGTACAAGCTCTGCATTCAGTAAGTGCTTAGCAAACACTATTACTACTCTTCATTTAGTGTGCCATTTCAACTACCACAGTTTATGACTTTGAGAAAGCTCAGTTTTTCGCTGAGGGGGTGGTTTGTTGGTAGTGCATCATGTTTCTGGGCATTTAGAACTATCTCTGTGCTCATTTGTGGATCATTCTGATCACATTATGCTTCAAACAGTCACTGCAGAGTGAACTTTAAACAGTTGAAGTACACACCACCTAACTTTTGGTATCAGCGCATTTTTGGCAGTTACAGAAGGTCAGAAGGTCATGGGTTCTAATCCGACTCTGCCACATGTCTGCTGTGTGACCTTGGGTAAGTCACCACTTCTCTGTGCCTCAGTTACCTTATCTGTAAAATGGGGATTGAGATAGGGAGCTCCACATGGGACAGGGGCTGTGTCCAACCCGATTAGCTTGTATCCACCCCAGTGCTTAGTCCAGTGCTTGGCACATAGTAAGTGTTTAACAAATACCATTATTATTAATACACATGGAACTGTGATGTGATTATAATTTTTCACGTAACTTGCACACTATTACAACTAAAGGGGAATAAAATGATTTTTGCACACTGAATGTTCCCTTGTAATTTTTTGATGGTAACAAGCCTTCATGAATCTTTCCTGGCATGGTCAAAGTTGTTAATTTGCTTTGTCCCATGAGCTCTTGGTGTTGCTCTCTGTGGGGACCTGACCATCATGGTGAAATGGGAAAGCTATATTCTCCTTCTTTCAAATTCATAATCGCTAACAACATTTATTGATGCCTAGAGTATGGGGAGCTCTGTACCAAACACAAGAGCTACTTTGCCAACTTGAAGTTTAGTTGTCAATTTTCATTCATTCTTACTGATCACTTTTCTAGTCTGAATGCAGGAGGAACATTGTTGCCTAATGGAAAGAGCACAGCCTTGGGAGTCATGTATCCTGGGTTCTAATCCTTCTAATGTTAATCCTACTCTGCCACTTGCCTGCTGTATAAAATTGTGTAAGTCAGTTCACTTCTCTGGGTCTCTGTTACCTCATCTGTAAAATGGGGATTGATACTGTCAGCCCCATGTGGGCAGGGACCGTGTCTGAGCCTATTTCCTGGAATCCACCCCCAGCACTCAGTGTAGTGTCTGGCACATAGTAAGTGCTTAACAAATACCATTATTATTATTATTATTCATTCATTCATCCATTCATTCAGTCATATTTTCTGAACACTTACTGTGTGCCGAGCACTTTACTAAGTACTTGGTAAGCACAAGTCGGCAACATATAGAGACGGTCCCTACCCAACAATGGGCTCACAGTCTAGAAGTGGGAAGACAGACAACAAAACATGTAAACAGGTGTCAAAATTGTCAGAACAAATAGAATTAAAGCTATATGAATATCATTAACAAAATAAAAAAAATAGTAAATTTGTACAAGTAAAATAAATAGAGTAATAAATCTGTACAAATATATATATACAGGTGCTGTGGGGAGGGGAAAGAGGTAGGGTGGGAAGGATGGGGAGGAGGAGAGGAAAAAGGGGGCTCACTTTGGGAAGGCTTCCTGGAGGAGGTGAGCTCTCAGTGGGGACTTGAAGGGAGGAAGAGAGCTAGCTTGGTGGATGTGTGGAGGGAGGGCATTCCAGGCCAGGGGGAGTATGTGGGTCAGGGGTCGACGGTGGGACAGGCGAGAACGAGGTACAGTGAGGAGGTTAGAGGTAGAGGAGTGGAGGGTGCGGGGTGGGCTGGAGAAGGAGAGAAGAGAGGTGAGGTAGGAGGGGGCGAGGTGATAGACAGCCTTGAAGCCGAGAGTGAGGAGTTTTTACTTGATTCGTAGGTTGACAGGTAGCCACTGGAGATTTTTGAGGAGGGGAGTAACATGCCCAGGGTGTTTCTGTAGAAAGATAATCTGGGTAGCAGAGTGAAGTATAGACTGAAGTAGGGAGAGACAGGAGGATGGGAGATCAGAGAGGAGGCTGATACAGTAATCTAGTCGGGATAGGATGGGAGATTGAACCAGCAAGGTAGCGGTTTGGATGGAGAGGAAAGGGCAGATCTTGGTGATATTGTAGAGGTGAGACTGGCAGGTTTTGGTGACAGAATGGATGTGTGGGGTGAACAAGAGAGCGGAGTCAAGGATGATACCAAGCGTGAGGGCTTGTGAGATGGGAAGGATGGTAGTGCTGACTACAGTGATGGGAAATCATTAGTATTATTATTATGTGCTTGGTAAATGTCATTTATTGATTGATTAAGGTGATATATTGCCAAGCAGAACAGAGTTCAGAGGCATTATAACTGTAGTATGCGTTTTCTTTTAATTACCCTCAGCTCTTAGCATAGTGCTTTGTCTAAATTAATGTTAGTGTTATTATTATTAATATTCTGTAAGCTTGTGGGCAGGGAGCATATCTACCACCTCTATTGTACTACACTCTCCAAAGCACTGAGTACAGTACTCTGCACACAGTAAGTGCTCAATAAATACTACTGGTGATTATGATGACTAATACAGTTCTAAATCTAAATCTGCCCTCATATTTTTCAGATCTTCACTGTTTCATTATTGTGCTGTCATCCATGCTTCTCTTGGGTCTTGTCTGATAAGGATATGTTATAACAAAAATTATTTCAATGATTTGTGGACTTGAGTGCTGAGTACTGGGTTCTGAACAAAGGAAGTGCTTAGTAAATCCCACTGATAGATGGATTGGTGGACTGTGTTGCAAGTCCTCTTGTTAGGAATACTGTCTGGCTATTGAACTTACCTATGGCATGCAGGTGGCATGGACACAACAGCTCATTGTCCAGAGCCAAGTCTCCGCAGCTGTAGAAAAGACTGTGGGTACCACAGTTGTTTAATTTGGTCTGAATCTTATTCCACATTGGTGTCACATTGGGTCTACCTAGTCAGCCAGAAGACATATTATCCTTCTCGATTTTCTAACTCTTTCTGCAGGCATGCCAAGAGGTTAGTATAAACTGCTGTCCTCAACTGTGCTGTTGCTCTGTTGCCACCAAAAACGTTGGAACTCAATGTTCCCCTGAGCACTCCTGTTAGATCCACTTAGGAAGACCCCACTCTTTTCAAAATCATATTAAGAATACATCTATTTAACAGAACCTCACTTCCCGCTTGTCTGAAATTTTAGATTAGGATTTTGAAACTACCAATGCATTTTCATTTTCTATTGAGGAAGAGCCCCACTGCATTGTATTTTTTAAATTGTGCAAACTCTGAATACGAATTCTGTAAGATCTGGCAAGTAGAATGACCACCCAGAGGCACCCTGGCCTGTGATGCAGATTTTGTTACTTTTTCAGCTGCCAAATTGGTCTTCTGTCATCACCATTTATGAGGCAGCCTTACAAAAACATCATTCAGGGAATAAATGCCTGCCAAATCTTTTTATAAAATGACTCGTCTTAATTAAATCTTCTGAAACAAAAGTTGCAGCCTTTCCAGCTTCACAGACAGAAGAATACATCTGTGACCAGTTGAAAGTTACCAATAAAACCCTCAGTTTGTGGTCGCTGAACTAGAATTTGAAAAGCAAAGTGTTCCAGGAATCACGGCACATAGCAAGATGAATGTTATTTCATCTGAGCATGCTGTGCAAAATATGTAAACAAAAGCTTTAGCCCAAACTCCCAACCATAGTCACACATACTTAGAATCTGCCTAGTTCCCTCTGATTTTAGGTCACGAGTGGGTATGTTCAAAATTTAGTGGTCTTAATAATAACCATGCCTAAGCTCCAACCCTTTCCAGAAATTTTCATCTTAATTAGGGCCAATTTCCTTAATTCAAGCTATATGCACACCAACATACTTCAAGTAGAATTTTGCATGATGTTGAATGATGAAACTTGAGATTTCTAAAACGACGTGGTACATGCATCTTCAGTCATGTTTTGAAGTTGAACAAGAAAATGTATTTAATAAGCCTTCAGTTTCTTTAAGAATTTCCTAGATTTCATTTATTTGCTTCAATCATGGAATACACCAGTATTTGACACAGCACCCAATTTAAAACACTCTGTTTTACGTGGCTCAGTGGAAAAAGCCCAGGCTTTGGAGTCAGAGGTCCTGGGTTCAAATCCAGGCTCCACCAATTGTCAGCTGGGTGACTTTTGGCGAGTCAATCAATCAATCAATCAATCGTATTTATTGAGCGCTTACTTGGTGCCTCAGTTCCCTCATCTGTAAAATGGGGATTAAGACTGTGAGCCCCCCATGGGACAACCTGATCACTTTGTATCCCCCCAGAACTTAGAACAGTGCTTTGCACATAGTAAGCACTTAATAAATGCGATTATTATTATTATTGTTATTATTATTATTAGTTTGTAAGCTCCCTGAGGGCAGAGATATTTTCTACTGCTATTGTACTTTTCCCAGGATCTTAGTGAATTTCACCATCAGTGGCATTTCCTTCAAGTATAAAGGACAACTTTCCTTATATATACACACATATAAATTACAGTACCCCAAAAATACAATAGTTTGATCTATCCTGTTGGGCTACTTGAAGAACTTCACTTAGTGCCACTCTATTGTGCTTTTAGTGGTTTGTTGTGCTTTCAAAACTCAGTCATTTTCTGATTAATTTTCTGTTGGATCATTCTGGTCAGTGATCTGATTCCACCTGTTTGGTGTTATCCATGGAAATCTCCCTTCGAACGACAATTTTGGGGTTTTTTTGGACATGTGCATGTGGTTTAGTATTAGCTACTACTCCCCCAATCACTCCTCTGCATCCTGAACTTTGGAATGGTCATGAGGATCAGCTGAGGACCTTCAGTTGCCTCTGAAGTCATTCTGGGCCTGATGGTCTTGATTAGTTTGGGAAACACAGGTGGGTAGGGATCTGTGGGCAGTCAGTTTGGAGTAGTCTGGGGAAGAGCTGATCCTTTCTACTCTCCCTGGAGCTCCCCTGATCTCATCACATACTGTGGTAGAACTGGAATCTCCATTCGGGCAGCGAGGTTGGAGTTCAGGCCAGATTCAGGAAGGACAATAAGTGTAAGTTATGTAAAATAATTTCATGCTTTTAAAATGATCAGGATTATTAATTGTGTTTGTACTACACAGTTTAAAGTTCTTATTCCATTCTTTCTACATGGTTTTCACCCTCAGAAGCCAATGCCACATCTGTTGAATTCCGCATGACCTAAGGAAGGTTTTTTGCTGATATTTCTTTGATTCTTTAAACACATTTTCCCCAAGGATTGTTCTTTAATGTGTAGATTTTATTCATTCATTCAATCGGTTGTGTTTATTGAGTAATTACTGTGTGTAGAGCACTGTACAAAGTGCTTGGAAAGCATAATTCAGCAACAGATACAATCCCTACAGGGGAACAAGTCAAGGAATTTCAGTAATAATAATGATGGAATTTAAATGCTTACTATGTGCAAAGCACTTTTCTAAACACTGAGGGGGGGGAACAATGAGGTTGTCCCACGGGGGGCTCATAGGCTTCATCCCCATTTTACAGAGGAGGGAGCTGAGGCTCAGAGAAGTTAAATAACTTGCCCAAGGGCACACAGCAGACATGTAGTGGAGTCGGGAATAGAGCCCACAACCTCTGACTCCTAAGCCTGGGATCTTTCCACTGAGCCATGCTGCTTCAGTAAATGGAGTCACCTCCAAAAGATACTGAAACTGTTAACTTCCATCTGGTCCTCGCAATCAGAGTTGGACCTGGAAGGATTTAGAGGGTTTTTAGAGTTGGGGGGTGGGGGGGGCGAGGGGCTTGGGGAAGGTGTTTGGTGATGGTAAACCAGAGCTTCCCTTTCTCCTAATTCTCTGTCAATCAGTGGTATTAATGTAAGGAGTGCATACTTTGTATAGACACTGTACTGAGAGTTTGAGAGAGTACATTATTTGGTATTATTATTCCGGCTCTCAAGGAGGACACAGTCTAACAGGGAAGATACATCAACATAAGTTACAGGTAGGGGAAATAACTAAGTATAATGGCATGGAGGAAAGAGCACAGACTTGGGAGTCAAAGGACATGGGTTCTGTTCCTGGCTCCTCCATTTGTCTGCTTTGTGACCTTGGGCAAGTCACTCAACTTCTCTAGGCCTCAGGTCCCTCATTTCTAAAATGGGGATTAAAGACTGTGAACCCCACGTGAGGCAACCTGATTACCTTGTATCTACCCCAGCACTTAGAACGGTGCTTGGGACCAAGTAAGCACTTAACAAATACCATCATTATTATTATACATAATAATATGTATTATTATTATTATGTATTCCTCTTCATCTCCACCCCCAGGACACCTAACTGCTTATGGAATGGGATGAACTGCCTGGAAGAAGAAGTACGGAGGGAAAGTAGGTGTGGGGATGAAACCATAGTTCAGAAATGCTTTCTGGAAGCAGTGTGATTTTTAGTAGGGTTTTTGAGATCGGGAGTTAAGAGAAAGAAGGGCATGGGGAAGTGTTCAGTGGCAGCCTGAGGTAAGAACGAAGAGCAGTGAGTCCTTCAGCCAACTCTGTGAGCTGAGTTGTAGTGGAGGAGGAGCAAGGATAAGTAAGAAGAGAGCTGATCAAGTGCCTTGAATCTTTAGGTGAGGTGTTTCTGTTTGATGCAGAGAAGAATGGACATCCATTAGAGGCACTTGAGGAGTGGAAAGATATGCTGAGACCAGTTTTTTTTCTGAAAGATGATCTGGGCAACAGAGTGAAGTAGGGTCCGGAGGCAGGGAGGCTGATCCAGTAGTCGAAAAGAGATATGACAAGTGTTTGAGCTAGTGTAGCAGCAGTCTGAATGGAGAGGAAAGAGTTAATTTGAAGATGTTGTGGAGATAGAATTGATAAAATTGTGAATGACTAAACATGTGGTTGAATGAGAGAAATGAATCAAGGATAATGCCAAGGTAGCAGGCTTGTGAGACTGGGTTAATCTACAGTAGTGAGAAAGTGAAGGGAAGTGTTTTTGAGGAAATGTGAGAAATTAATGCCCCCTCCAAACTGTACAGTGCTTATGTACATAGCTGTCATTTACATTAAAGTCTGTCTCCCTCTCTAGACTGTAAACTCATTGTGGGCAGGGTTCCAATCCCGGCTCTGCAACTTGTCTGCCGTGTGACCTTGGACAAGTCACTTCTCTGGGCCTCAGTTACCTCCTCTGTAAAATGGGAATTAAGAGTGTGAGCCTCATGTGGGACAGGGACTGTGTCCAACTCGATTCGCTTGTACCCACCTCAGCGCTTAGTATAGTGTTGGGCACATAGTAAGTGCTTCACAAATACTACAATTATTATAATAGAGAAGCAGCATGGCTTAGTGGAAAGGGCATGGGCTTGGAAGTCAGAGGAGATAGGTTCTAATCCCGCCTCTGTTACTTCGTCTGGTTTGGTTCGCATCTCTCTGAGAACAAGAGGTAAAGGGACCCCATTACAAGAAGAGAAGTGTCCTGCTATGAGCCCTGTCATCCCCCATTCATTTACATTTATCATTTTAAGAAAAAGACCATTCCTTTGGAAGTTTCGATTTCATTTTCCAAAGAGAGAGTATCAATTTGACTATTTTAATGAGAATGCTCCCATAGAAAACCAAATGCCAATCCAATGTTGGGGATTGTGCTGGGCAGAGAAAGGTAATGCTTTTGAGTCTATTCACCCCCTATTTTTGACTCAGAAAACTAGAGGATTTTTGACTCTAATCTCCTAGAGTCAAGGATTAGATTGACTCTACACATTTCTAGAAATGGTAATATCTGTACATCCAATTGTTTTGATGAAGAATGTTTTGGCTTTCCCACTCCCTATCCCTGCCCTTCCACTCTCTGTGTCCAGACTTGGTAAGCTCTGGCTGATGGGCACAAGGGAGCTGGAAAAGACCCCCAAAATGTTGATTTGGCAAATACATGCATGAAGTTACATTCATGGGAAAATTCCCTATCTGCACAGCCTCAAATGTGCACTCTTCATCCCTAGTCTCAAGGATCACGTCTCCTGGATAATAAGCCAGACACTGTCAGTGGTGTCAAGATGATTAACAGCAGCATGGCCTAGTAGCCATAGCCTAATGGTTAGAGCAGGAGTCTGGTTGTCAGAAGGACTTGGTTTTAGTCCCGTCCCTGCCACTTTTCTGCTGTGTGACCTTAGATGAGTCACTTAGCCTCCCTGTACCTCATTTACCTTATCTGTAAAATGAGGATTAAGACTGTGAGCTCCATATGAGACATGGACTGTGTCCAACCTGATTAGCTTGTATCTACCACTGCAGTTAATAACAGAGCTTGACACATAGAAAGCATTAAATACCATCATAATTGTTATGATTGTAGACTTTGTAAAGTACTTACACCCTACTCTTAAATGTACCCATAAGACATGACAATTCTGTCAAACCTGAAGCATATTCATTTCTTTGTCTTCAGAAAACTGATTTGACTAATCTGAAATGGTAAAACCACATATGAGGTGAAATGACTTTCTTTCATATTGAATGTGAACTGACTTACCAATACAATTCTCAGGCTTTGTTAAAACATCCTTCTTGTTAAACTGGCATCAACCTTGGGGCTAATAGAAGGTAGCATGATGATCAAAAGAATATTTAGCACTGTAGATAATGAAAAAAATATACATTTTGTTTCTCTTAAGATTCTAGTTCCTCTGCCCCACCTCTCTCCCATCCTAAATTTTTGATTGGTTAAATCAGGCACTTCAGAGTTAAACTTTTTCACTGGTATTCAAAGTAAAGCCACTGTAGGATAGCAGTGTGAAAGACTGTAGAGAATCAATGGAGAAGCATCAGCACTGTGGGGCTCTGTAAAAGGTCCAAGGTAAACAGGGCAGGGAGCGTCTCCATATATTGCCGACTTGTACTTCCCAAGCGTTTAGTACAGTGCTCTGCACACAGTAAGCGCTTAATAAATACAACTGAATGAATGAATGAATGAATGAACAACTAGGAACTGCCCATGGCATGGATATCCTTAGAGAGCAGGATGGTTAACATAGAAAATGAGCAATTAGTCCTGGAAGAGTTGAGTTGATAATATTTAAAAGTAACCACTACATAGATTGTTTTCCCTAGATTAAAAGAAGCGGGGAAAATTAAATATAACCAAGAGATAATGTATCACAGTATCCTTTGGGTTTGAATTTGGGGCCTTAGATGGAGAGAATTTATTGTGATGCAAGCCTGGCTGATAAGATCTATGTGTCATAATAATTCCATCCACATGACAGCTGGCTTATTGGAAAGAGCATGGGCTTGAAACTCAGAGGTTGTGGGTTCTAATCCTGACTCTGCCACTTTTCAGTTGTGTGACTTTAGGCAAGTCACATAACTTCCCTGTATCTCAGTTCCCTCATCTGGAAAATGGGGATTAAGACTGTGAGCCCCACGTGGGACAACCTGATTACCTTGGGTCTACCCCAACACTTAGAACAGTGCTTGGCACATAGTAAGTGCTTAAAAAATACCACCATCATCATCAAACACCATACTGAGCACTTAGGAGAGTACATTATGTGCCTTTAGGGTTTTTCCCTTGGCTGTATCATTGCATTTGCTACACACAGTGTTTCCTGCCATTCTCATTTTTCTCTGTAGGAGTCATGATCTTCCCAAAATCGCTTTTCTGGGGTTATTGCCTCATTTGTAATCACTATTTGCCTGGCATATCTGGCTTCTGTAACTGTCTCCCATCTGTCCACTATTCTACCACATTGTTTGAGGTTTTGCTATCTATAAAGCCTCGATGTCCATATAGGTTTTGTGTGTTGTTTTTTTGCTGTTCCCCCTGCTCAGCATTGCCTTCTTTCAGCCCACTTCAGAGCAGCTGTGTGAGTATCCTGCAGTCATCCATTCTCCTCACACACAGTCCACCCAGAATAGCTGTGATGTGATGAGCACAGTTTCACTGCTGGTGGTCTGACTGCATTCTAGAATCTAATTGTTTGTGATTCTGTCTTACCTTTTGTTATAAACATTTTGCCTAGACAGCACTTTCTTCATAAAATTGTGATTGTGTCAACGTAACTATATAATGCCAATCAAAATTCATTCATTCAATCGTATTTATTGAGCGCTTACTGTGTGGCAGAGCACTGTACTAAGCACTTGGGAAGTACAAGTTTGCAACATATAGAGACAGTCCCTACCCAACAGCAGGCTCACAGTCTAGAAGGGGGAGAGAGACAACAAAACATATAAACCAAATAGAATAAATATGTACAAGTAAAATAAATAGAGTAATAAGTATGTACAAACATATACATATATACAGGTGCTGTGGGGAGGGGAAGGAGGTAAGGCAGGGGGATGGGGAGGGGGAGTATGGGGAGAGGGAGGAGGGAGCTCAGTCTGGGAAGGCCTCCTGGAGGAGGTGAGCTCTCAGTAGGGCATTGAAGGGAGGAAGAGAGCTAGGTTGGCGGATGTCTGGAGGGAGGGCATTCCATGCCAGGGGGAGGACATTAGCCAGAGATCGACGGCGGGACAGGAGAGAACGAGGCACAGTGAGGAGATTAGCGGCAGAGGAGTGGAGGGTGCCGACTGGGCTGTAGAAGGAGAGAAGGGAGGTGAGGTGGGAGGGAGAGAGGTGATGGACAGCCTTGAAGCCGAGGGTGAGGATTTTTGCCTGATGCGTAGGTTGATTGGTAGCCACTGGAGATTTTTGAGGAGGGGAGTTACATGCCCAGAGCATTTCTGCACAAAGACAATCCGGGCAGTGGTGTGAAGTATGGATTGAAGTTGGGAGAGATAGGAGCATGAGAGATCGGAGAGGAGGCTGATGCAGTAATCCAGTCGGGATAGGATGAGAGACTGAATGAGCAGGGTAGCGGTTTGGATGGAGAGGAAAGGGTGGATCTTGGTGATGTTGCAGAGCTGAGACGCAGGATTTGGTGACAGATTGGATATGAGGGGTGAACGAGAGAGCAGAGTCGAGGATGACACCAAGGTTGCGGGGCTTGTGAGACGGGAAGGGTGGTAGTGTCATCAACAGTGATGGAAAGTCAGGGAGAGGGCAGGGTTTGGAAGGGAAGATAAGGAGTTCAGTCTTGGACATGTTGAGTTTTAGATGGCGGGCAGACATCCAGATGAAGATGTCCTGAAGGCAAGAGGAGATACGAGCTTGGAGGGAGAGAGAGCAGGGGCCGAGATGCAGATTTGGGCGTCATCAGTGTAGAGTCCCTACCCAACAGCAGGCTCACAGTCTAGAAGGGGGAGACAGACAACAAAACATATAAACCAAATAGAATAAATATGTACAAGTAAAATAAATAGAGTAATAAATATGTACAAACATATACATATACATCTGATAGCTGAAGCTGTGGGAGGTAGCCATGATGTATCACACCAAACTAAGACTAAAGTCAACCTTCCTTATACTGTGAGTGCCATGTGGAACAGAGACTGTGTCTGACCTGATTTTCTTGTATCCAAGTGCTTAGAACCGTGTTTGGCACCTAATAAGTGCTTAAGAGATTCCATGATTATAATAACCCTTTTGTATTCAGAGTAGTCCAGGGATGGTGTGGGAGTACTAGAAACCACCTACAATGTGGTTAGCTGCATAGCCACCCTATGGCTTTGTTTGGTGAAAGTGAACGGAAAGGGATTGGATTGAAATAAACCTCATCTAGATCACCTAGCTTCCTTTTCACCTCATGTATAATTTAAACAGACAGAAATGCATCACCACATGGAACTTCTAAATGAACCTGGGTGTGAACACTGAGGTTTGGTGTGAATGGTGAGAGAGGTGTTTTTCTCCCCTTAAAACGTTGGTGAAATTTCATTGCCTCTTGAAACCCAATATTAAGCTAAAAACAAGTGGGAGGAAAAGTAGAGAATGTTCTCTAGCCCCTGACCAAGGATTGGAGCACTTTGTTAGGCATGGGCTACCTTTGGAGGTGATTGTGAATTGAATTACACTCACTCAGGATACTGGATTCCAGGCAGGAAAATTGGATGTATATGCATGGTCCCTGGAAATATGGGAGGTGGAGGGGGTGGGTTGACATGGTATTACTGGTGGAATCTCAGTTCTGAATCCCTGTCATGATTGCTCCATGTGACCTACTGGAAAGAACATGGGCCTTGAACTCAGAGGACCTGGGTTCTAATCCCATCTCTGGCACTTAACTGCTGTGTGATCTTAATCAAGTCACTACACTTTGCTGTGCTTCAGTTCCCTCATCTGCAAAATGGGGATTCAATGGCTGTTCTCCTTCCTACATATTCTGTGAGGCCCATGTGGGACCCATATCTATTACAGAGCTTAGTACAGTGCTTGGCATTTAACAAGTGCTTAGCAGGTATTACAGCTACTTTGTTCAGTCATATTTGAGTGCTTACTGTGTGCAGAGCACTGTACTAAGCACTTAGGAGTGCCTGGACCCATGCTGACCTCTGCAGGGTCCTAAAGTCTTCCAGTTTTTCCTTGAGAAGCAGCGTGGCTCAGTGGAACGAGCCCGGGCTTTGGAGTCAGAGGTCATGGGTTCGAATCCCGACTCCGCCACGTGACTGCTGTGTGACCTTGGGCAAGTGACTTAACTTCTCTGAGCCTCAGTTACCTCATCTGTAAAATGGGGATTAAGACTGCGAGCTCCACGTGGGGCAACTTGATCACCTTGTATCCCCCCCAGAGCTTAGAACAGTGCTCTGCACGTAGTAAGCGCTTAACTAATGCCATCATCATCATTAGGTGGGGGACCTCTGCCTGTCTCAGAGCACCTGTTGCTGACACCACCCCTAGTCAGAAGCCCAAACAACTCCCTGAAGAAGAGGGGATTATCAGTGTCCTTTATCCCTCTCAGAGGCAGGAGCCTTGCTCCTCCACAGTCCTGACATTTGGATCCTAAACCTTCAGGGTTTCCTAAAACCCACCTATGATCTGCTCCCTGTACCCTGTGTCTGTCTGTCCAGAGTCAGAGCTTGGAGCCCTCCCTGTGTCCTGCTCTCCCAGGAAGATGACCCCTAACCTCCCACCTCAAATTGGCCCAGCTTTCCCAACTACCTGGTTCCTATATTTATTTCCCAATCCTTCCCTTCATTTGATTTACAAATTACTGTAGCGTGACTCAGTGGAAAGAGCACGGGCTTTGGAATCAGAGGTCATGAGTTTGAATCCCAGCTCCGCCACTTAATAATAATGATTAATAATGGCATTTATTAAGTGCTTACTATGTGCAAAGCACTGTTCCAAGTGCTGGGAAGGTTAGAAAGTGATCAGGTTGTCCCACGGGGGGCTCACAGTCTTAGTCTCCATTTTACAGATGAGGGAACCGAGGCCCAGAGAAGTGAAGTGACTTGCCCAAAGTCACACCGTTGACAATTGGTGGAGTCGGGATTCAAACCCATGACCTCTGACTCCAAAGCCTATGCTCTTTCCACTGAGCCACGCTGCTTCCCCTGTCAACTTGTCACACTTGTCAGCTGTGTGACTTTGGGCAAGTCACTTCACTTCTCTGTGCCTCAGTTCCCTCATCTGTAAAATGGGGATAAGCCTGTGAGCATTCCGTGGGACAACCTGATCACCTTGTAACCTCTCCAGTGCTTAGAACAGTGCCTTGCACATAGTAAGCACTTAATAAATGCCATTATTTTTATTATGAGGCATTAAAGAGGGAAGGATTATTATTAATAAAGGAAGCAGCATGGCCTAGTGGATAGAGCATGTCCTGGGAATCAGAAGGTCATGGATTCTAATCCAGCCTCTGCCATTTGTCTGCTGTGTGACCTTACCCACACAGCACTTCTCTGTGCCTCAGTTTGCTCATCTGTAAAATGGGGAATAAGACTGGGCACTATGTGGAACAGGGACTGTTTCAAACCCACTTTACTTGTACCCACCCCAGCGCTTAGTGCCTCGCATATAGTAAATGTTTAACAAATGCCATTATTATAATTATTATCATCACTATCATTATTAATAATAAAACTTCCTTCAGGGAGGGGCATTCAGATGTCTGTCTTCCCTCCTGAGTATAGGGGCTAGTTGGAATTACCACCACAAATGGACCTCTGTACTGGAGAAAGCTAGAGCAACTACTAGAAAGGAGAATTTTGCAGACAGTTTTTCTCCTGCTTGCCCACACATCCCCATGAAAAATCCAGGCACGGCCCTGCTTTCTTCCCCGCTACCCCTTTACTAAAACAGCTGAAATCCAGTCTTAGTAAACTTGAGAAAGTGAATAATCTCTTTGTATAGTTACGACTACAGCTACAAATCTTGGGAATTCACCAAACATGAGGACCGCTGTGCATACAGTAGGATTAGCTTACTGTGTGCAGAACACTGTACTAAGTTCTTGGGGTTCAATTTTCTAGTCCCAGAAAGCTCGCTGTGGGCAGGGAATGTGTCTTGTTTATTGTTGTATTCTCCCAAGCTCTTAGTACAGTGCTCTGCACACAGTAAGCACTGAATAAATTTGAATGAATGAATGAATTGTGCATACTCCTGGGCCAGTTACTAAGGAGAATACTGAATCAGCACCAGGAACCTGCTGCTTTGTTTTCATGACCCTACCTCCACAATTACCAGGGCACTAGGATCAACTGTGACAAAACACAAATTACCCATTACCTTTTCAGTGAGTTGAAAATGTAACAGGCATTGCTATAGCTATTAAGCAGCTGGTGAGATCTGCTCTGATGCTTGATGTTTTAATTTAACTATGTCAGATTATTCACCTATTGCAGGTGGGATATATGTCCATGACATTTATACTTAATGTTCAAGGAAGTGTCTCAGTATAATTAAAGGCCACCTGCCAGTGTTCTTGGTCCCAGAATCTGGAGGTACTATTAACTTACCTAAATCCCAACCGGGGTCATGATTTTAACATGAAGGGAACACTATATAGAAATACATTTTAGTATATTTAGTGTAGCAGGGTGGCTGCCCCGTCAGTCAGTCAGTCATATTTATTGAGTGCTTATATGTACAGAGCACTGTACTAAGCCCTTGGGAGGTTACAATATAACAATGTAACAAGGCTCTTCACATGCTGGCCAAGGAGCTGCATAACATGCCTTCTTACAGGCATACAGTGTTAAAGGTGATAATGTAACTAAAAAGAGCTCATGAATAGGGAGACTTGGGGCAGAAAATAATATAAAAAACAAATATGAAAGCATCTGGTGTCATATTGGAACCAGACAGTGTAATTTAAAAGCAGGCCACTTGCATCTCTGGTGAAATGTAAATATTCAAAACTAGGCATATATTTTTTGATGAAAAAAACTTAATTTGGAAGTTAGGATTTCTAAACGGTTGAGTAGCAGTTTGGCAAAAGTAGTTTATTGATCATTTAAGAAGATTTTCATTATAATTGGGATATCAAGCCCAGGAAACTTCAGCTGTAGTTGCAATGGGAAGTAGTCTTCAAATGGTCTCAACCAGACTCTCAGAAAGATAAACACTGACCGTTTTTCTAAATTGAGTGTAACCCAAAAATTCTAAGGGTATAACACAGGCAGGGTGTTTCGTATGAAGAGCATAGTTCTAGGATTAAGAAATTGGCCCCAGCTCTGCCAGTACCCTGCTATGTAATGTTTTGGGGCCTCAGTCTCCTCACCTATAAAATAGGGATACTTCCCCTTCCTAACAGAGGTATTATGAGAACAAAACTAGATAAGTGGTGTCACTATCATTATTGTCACAAATACTATCCAGAATATTTTTATACTATAACAATCATGGTATCTGTTAAGCACTTACTACGTTAACTTCTCTGTGCCTTAGTTACCTCATCTGTAAAATGGGGATTAAGACTGTGAGCCCACCGTGGGACAACCTGATCACCTTGTAACCTCCCCAGGACTTAGAGCAGTGCTTTGCACAAAGTAAGCACTTACTAAATGTCATTACTATTATTATTATTATTACCAAGCATTCAACTGAGTGCTGGATCAGGTAGAAATAATCAGGTTGGACAATGCCTCTGTCCTAGTTGGTGCTCACACTCTAATGGGGAGGGGAATAAGTATTCAATCCTCATTTTAAAGAAGAGAAAACTGTAGGCATAGGCTAGTTAAATGACCTGTCTAAGGTCACACAGCAGGCAAGTGGTGGAGCTGGGGTTAGAACCCAGGTCCTCTGATTTTCAGGGCCATGTTCTTTCCAGAGGGCCATGCTGCTTTTCATTAATGAATAATGTATCATTAATAAGGTAATGATAGGAAATAGGTTCACCCTGTGTGTGTATATATATATATAAAACAGTATTTGGAGCCAATCAGAGAGAAGGACTGGGGAGGAATGTAGGGGGAGGAGGGCAGGTAGTTGGGGAAGAAGGTCCTCAGCCATCTTGAAGTGAGGGGTTACAAGCCAAATGTCTAGAAGAGCAGAACATAGGGAAGGCTCATTGCTGTGACTCTGGCTCCACCACTTGTCTGCTGTGTGATCTTGGGCAAGCCGCTTCACTTCTCTGTGCCTCAGTTCCCTCATCTTTCAAATGGGAATCAAGACTGTGAGACCCTTGTGGGTCATGGACTGTGTCCAACCTGATTACCTTGGATCTACTCTAGCCTTTTGAACAGTGCCTGGCACATAGCAAGTGCTTTTATAATAATAACTGTGGCATTTAAGTTCTTACTCTGTGCCAGGCACTGTACTAAGTGCTAGGGTGGATACCAGCAAGTCACGTTTGACACAGTCCCTGTCCCAAATGGGGCTCCCACTCTCAATCCCCATTTTACAGATGATGTAACTGAGGCACAGAGAAGTGAAGTGACTTGTCCGAGGTCACCCAGTAAGTGGTAGAGCTAGGATTAGAACCCATGACCTTCAGACTCCCAGGCCTGGGATCTATCCACTATGCCATATTTAACAAATACCATTAAAAAAAGGACACAGGGCACAGGGAGGGACTGGAGATGATCCTGGGAGAGGGGTAGGTAGGTTTGGGGTCCAAAGTTGGGTCTCCAGTGGAGTAAGACAACTGCTCCTGAGCAGGATTAAGGGCACTGAGAGGCCCTGCTTCTAAAAGACAAGGTGACACTGAATCCTGGGATGTCCCAAGAGAAGAGGGGGAAGGATCAGAGGAACATGAGCCTTGGAATGCCTACAGGAAAGTACAAAGTATCTGGGGAGGAAGGTACAAAGGATCTGGGGCAAAAAGGATAGATCTAGGGAAAGGTGGTTTGACCTGCAATTCATTCATTCATTCAATCGCATTTATTGAGCGTGTACTGTGTGCAGAGCACTGTACTAAGCACTTGGGAAGTCCAAGTTGGCAACATAAAGAGACGGTCCCTACCCAACAGCAGGCTCACAGTCTAGAAGGGGGAGACAGACAACAAAACAAAACATGTGGACGGGTGTCAAGTTATACGGTCATGGTTGTACTGTACTCTCATTCATTCAATTGTATTTATTGAGCACTTCTTGTGTGCAGAGCACTGTACTAAGCACTTGGGAAGTCCAAGTTGGCAACATATAGAGATGGTCCCTACCAAACAGTGGGCTCACAGTCTAGAAGGGGGAGATGGACAACAAAACAAAACATGTGGATGGGTGTCAAGTTGTACCGTTATGGTTGTATTGTGCTCTCCCAAGTGCTTAGGACAATGAGCACTCAATAAGTACGACTGAATGGATGGATGGGTGAAAACGCGAGGCTTAATTTGCTATCTTTTCCGCCGCTCTAATGGGAGAACTTCTGGGAGAAGTTCCCGACAAGATTAAGAAGGTAGTAAACATTTGTGGGAGCCCAGATCTTGGTGTCTGCCTGTGGTAGGGGCAGGTGGAGAAGCTTTGGGTGCCTGGGATATGGGTGGAATTGGGGAGCTGCAGGAGGAGGAAGGAGTGCTTTCTCCATGAGCTTCCTGCAGCAATGACCCCCTCACCTTTGGGGAGATATCTGGTCTTCAGTCAAGGGATAGAAACAGCAAAGGGGGGCAGGGACTTGGGGTGCACTGGGCAGAAGGTCTTTAAACTTACTTTTTCAAGAGGAGAACTAGAGGGCTTTAGGAGCCAGGGGATGCTATCCAGGATCAGGAGCTCCTAAGTGACTCGGTGGCTATTTCAGCCGAGATTTTGGGTTAAGAATCCCCAGTAACATCACACATCCAAAGGGTTGGACTATACTATGGGTGGAGGGGAAAATACTGGGGTTTCAGAGAGCAGTGGTAATGCTTCATACTGTTTCAGTTGTTGCCTTGATTAAAAGCACGCAGTCTCGGGGCCACTGTTTACCCTTGAGGCCACATCCAGCCTCGACCACCCACATCTCAAAGTGGGGCATAACTGCCTTTAGATGCCTGAGCTGATTATTCAATGACTGATTAGCCAACGAGGGAGTTATTTTGGCCCTCCACTTCTCCTTCTCTTCCTTCTCTCTTCACTATTCATTAACATTTTATTCCTAAAGACATGGTTAAATGAAAGGAAATAAAATTTAAGCCAGTCCGTTTTGCCACTTTCATAATGTTTATGGAAAAACATTGCAACTATAATCTCAAATTTGTTTTAAGGAGAATCTGAAGGTTTCACATGACTATAAGATCCCTGATTCCCCTACGGAGTTGGTTTTGTCAAGGGATGAAAAGAATTGAAATTTAAATTTCCAATTGTCCGGCCAATATAAATTATAACCAAGATGAGTGGCTACTTGAAAGGTGTTATACATAAAGTACACTCACACACAAATATATTCGTATATACCTATACCTTTGCACTCCCCCATACACACCTATTCAGACACCCACACAGATACATCCATGTAAGCACAAGCAAACACACATATATTCATGCAGACACAAACACATACCCACGCACAGACACATACCACCACACACAAATGTGCAGGCACACATGCACACGTATTACTGTCATTTTGTTTGAAAATAATGTCAACAGCCTCCTCTCTTCTTATTTTTATAACTCCACCTACCTCGAGTTCAAGATTTCAAGGAACACAGATTCAAAGCTGGGAACCATGTGGGCCATGAATTATACACAACATGAATAACTTGTATCTACCTCAGCGCTTAGTATGGTGCCTGGCACATTGAGCCCCCTTTTTCCTCTCCTCCTCCCCATCCCCCCCCACCCTATCTCCTTCCCCTCCCCACAGCACCTATATGTATGTTTGTACAGATCTATTACTCTATTTTGTACATATTTACTATACTATTTATTTTATTAATGATGTGTATATAGCTATAATTGTATTTATTCTGATGGTACTGACACCTGTCTACTTGTTTTGTTGTTTGTCTCCCCCTTCTAGACCGTGAGCCTGTTGTTGGGTAGGGACCATCTCTATATGTTGCCAACTTGTACTTCCCAAGCACTTAGTACAGTGCTCTGCACAGTAAGCACTCAATTAATACGATTGAGTGAATGAATGAACCAGACATTCCCATTTCCCCCGCAGTTTTGAACTCTGGACAACTAAAAATAATCTCTTTCCTGTTCAAAGATGCTGTGGTGATTATCCATAGTCAATTCCTCCTCCCAAACAACTCTGCACTTTTGGATAGGTGCCGGCTAAGAATAGAAGTACCAGAATGATGTGACAGCATGTACATAGGTCTATTTTGAGCCCTATGTATACCCATCTAGAAAGAGATGTTTGTGAGATTGACAGATTTCATACTGTAGTGAGTGCCACATGTACCTTCTTTCTGTCTATAATAATAATAATGATAGCATTTATTAAGTGCTTACTATGTGCAAAGCACTGTTCTAAGTGCTGGGGAGGTTACAAGGTGATCAGGTTGTCCCACGGGGGGGCTCACAGTTTAAATCCCCATTTTACAGGTGAGGTAACTGAGGCACAGAGAAGTGAAGTGATTTGCCCAAAGTCACACAGCTGGCAATTGGCGGAGAGGGATTTGAACCCATGACTTCTGACTCCAAAGGCCATGCTCTTTCCACTGAGCCACGCTGCCTCTCTGTCTATTAGTAGTACTAGTATTTATGAAGTACTTACTGTTTGCAGAGCTCTGTACTTGGTGCTAGAAGATTATATACAAGTGGGAATTTTATAGGGTTCCCTGTCCCTTGTGGGGCTCATAATCTGAAACTACTTCAGCCTACATTTCATCCACGTTTCACTGGACACCTGGAAGATAACTACATATAATAGCTGAATATGGCTGTATCAGCTCCACAGATTGCCATCTGAAATAATTAAAAATAATCCTTGAGCTAAGTAAGCTGTTTTCCGTAATCAAGACCCTCTGAGGTAAAAGGATTAATTATTTTAATAGCTGATGAACTCACGCTCTGTAACACATCTCAGAGCAGGTTGTTTATTATGTAATCTTTTGGCTATGTGGAATGAAAGGCCTCAAAATAAACCTGATTCCATGAAGAGACCCTCCTGTTACTATTGCATCAGTTGGATGACCTGACTGAAGGAAGGAAAGAATTAACTAGAAGAGTTCTGCCTAATTTTGTTATGTTTTCACATTTGCCTCACAACAATAAACAGTGAGTCAGTCAGTCAATTATATTTATTGAGTGCTTATTGAGAGCACTGTACTAAGCTCTTGGGGGAGTGCAAAGCAAGGATAAAGACACATTCTTTGCCCACAGTGAGTTACAGTTTGGGGGGAGACAGACATTAATATAAATAAATTACAGATATTTACGTATGTGCTGTGGGTTTGGGAGAGGGAATGAATAAAGGGAGCAAGTGAGGGTGACATAAAAGGGAGTGGGAGAAGAGGAAAGGAAGGCTTAGACAGAGAAGTCCTCTTAGAGGAGGTGTTCCCTCAGAAAGGATATGATGAACCCCATGTGGGATAGGGATTGTATACAATCTGATTGTCTTGTATCTATTCCAGTCCTTGGCACTATGCATGGCGTTTAATAAGCACTTAACAAATATCGTTATTATTATTCCAGGAAGGAATGAAGGAGATCATCAGCAGAGAAGCAGCATGGCTTAGTGGAAAGTGCATGGGCTTGGGATCAGAGGTCCTGGGTTCTAATCCTGCTGGCCAGTTGGCAGCTGTCCGACTTTGGGCAAGTCACTTAACTTCTCGGGACCTCAGTTACTTCATCTGTAAAATGGGGATTAAGACTGTGAGCCCCATGTGGGACAACCTGATTACCTTGTACCTACCTCAGAGATTAGAACAGTGCTTGGAACATTGTAAGCGCTTAACAAATACCATCGTTATTATCAGGTTAGGGGTCCTAGAATCTCAGGGACCAAGGGACAGTAGCAGAGATAGTGGATATGTGAGAAAAATTATTTACTAGTAACCAGCTGATGAGGAGGGTATTTGTTTAGTGATGGTAGAGAACCATCAGGAATGTTGATTATTGCCCTGCTTTAGTTAGAATAAGGTGTGCTGAAGTTCAAAATGCTCCTTTGCTAGACTGTAAGCACTTCATGGGCAGGGATCCTATCTCCTAAGCTTACTATAACTACTCTCCCAAGTGTACTTATTTTATACACAGAAGCATTCAATCAATATTATTGATCATGTATTCTGAGTGTAATTATCAGGATCTGGATCAAAGTCCAAGCCTTATAGAATACCATTTGTGGTGTAGACCATGAATATACTTTGCCTACTAGTTTTCTCCCTGACTTGTACTGAGAAGAACGATTGAGCCTGTTAGGAAGCAGACTGATTCCCCAAAGAAGCACTGATCCATTATGACAGAGGCACATATGTATCATCGGATTTCATTTCAGAACCATATCTCAATGCCTGTGGACAATGATCACAAGGAGAATATATCCTAATCATTCCGATTTTCGGTTGACTCTGCAATCTTTCAAGAAAGGTGCAACAAAGTATGAGGCAAAATTTAATTCAACAAGGATGCCTTTCTCTTTTGAACAGGCCAGATTTTGATTTGTATAACAATTCCTATTCATTTTTCCTTCCTTCAGTATGGAAGGCTGTTTCATCATTGATAACAAATCCTTACTATCTCATCAACATGAACTCTCTGATGCTAGAAAGGACTATATCACCATTTAAATATTTTTCAGTCTGGAATCTAAAGTACCACCTAATCAGTACGGTACCTTGTCAGCCTCCTGCTGGAGCTTTGAATCTTAGGCATTTTATTGTTGAATCCAAGTGTAGAATTTTCATTCCAATCTACAAGGGGAGATAGAGATGAAAAAAGGCAGAAAAGAGGTAGAGGAGGGGAGGATAGAAGATATAGGAGAGACACAGATACAAAAACACAGTTCTGCCATAGTGTGTTTGTTCACCATTTGAAACAGCACAAGAAACAGTCTTTGGGTTTGTGCAGAATATCAAAAATATGTGAATTTTCTTTGATGTTCCCAACTATGAAATCCTATCCTGTGTGTGTGTGTGTGTGTGTGTGTGTGTGTGTGTGTGTGTGACTATAGAAACTACAATGCAACTCCATGTTGTGAGCAAGTAAAAATAGCACATGTTGGCTGAAAAAGATTTTCTTCAAAGGGTCTATCCTTGTTTTCATGCCTGTCACTTGCTCTTCTGGTCATTCTGAAGCCTTTACCTAAATAAGGTATCCATCTCCCAGTTGTTGTCCACCAGATTTGGTGGTCTGCAGTGGTGATCTTCCAGCAGTCCATTGCTGTGTCACACTTTTTAAGACTATGCTTCCCTATGCCTTTAAATCACTAATGTATGATGTTTCAGTTCATCTTAAAATACTGCATGGGAATCTTGCAGTTGTCTGATTTTTCCCAGCAAGCTGTATTGTGATGAGCCTTACCTTAATGCTATTGAGATGGCTTTATTCCAGGACATCACTCTTGGTAGCCTTGAGTTTCAGACTTTGAAATTATTGAAAATGCTCAAAAAACTGAATGAGCTATCTGTGGTAACGTGGCCTAGTGGAAAGAGTACAGGCCTGGGAATCAGAAGACCTGGATTCTAATCCTGGCTTTGCCACTTTTTAAAGAAAATTTTATTTAATGGTATTTGTTAAGCTCTTACTACATGCCAGGCACTGTATTAAGCCCTGGGGGAGATACAAGCTAATAAGGTTGGACATTGCCCATGTCCCAAATGAGGCTTAAAATATTAATCCCCACTTTACAGATGAAGTGCCTGAGGCCCAGAGAAGAGAAGTGACTTGTCCAGGTTCACACAGCAGACAAGTGGTGGAGCTGGGATCGGAAATCCAGGTCCTTCTGATTCCCAGGCCCATGCTCTATCCACTAGGGCATTCATTCATCCATTCAATTGTATTTATTGAGCACTTACTGTGCGCAGAGCACTGTATTAAGTGCTTGGAAAGTACAAGTTGGCAACATATAGAGATGGTCCCTACCCAACAGCGGGCTCACATTCTAGAAGGCATGCTATCACTTGTCTGCTGTGTGACCTTAGACACATGACTTAACTCCTCTATCCCTCAATTATCTCATCTGTAAAATGGAGATTAAGACTGTGAGTCCCATGTGGGACATGGACTGTGTCTTAATGTGGTTACCTTTTATTTACCCCAGTACTTAGTATGTGCCTGGCACATAGTAAGTACTCAACCAATACCACATAAAAGGGTTACTGATTCATAGCTACATGGAGGGCTAGGCACCACCATAACTTTATAACCCTTCATTTTGATGTGGATAATGATTTCCCTTTGTTCCTAAATGCCATTTATCAATCTTTCAAAGGCCATTATGATTTTTTTAGTTCTGCTTGCTACTTTGTTTATCTGTCCATCTATAGATAATGAACTGCCTGAGCAGCAGAACTCAGGTTCAGCATTAGTTCTATGTTGCCAAGGGAAATCTTTCATCATGGTAGGATTTCTCTAATAAAGTCTACTTCTTTGTCCTTATTCAAGCATATTGTCAGTCCCAGGTGATTGTTAATCACCCACATGTCTTATTGTGAATGTGCTAGAAGAACACTCTCCTCAGCATATGACAGTTTCTGGATGATTCTCAAAGACTTTCAATAACGCCTGGAGTCCGTTGAGTTGGCAAAAGTTTCAGGAGCTTGGCATCAAGCCAACTTTGGATGTAATTTTTTGATACATTGCATGTATTGCCAGTATGAGTTTGGACTGGATCATCCAATACACAATGGCTTGCATGACATTAATAATAATAATAATAATATTGGCATTTGTTAAGTGCTTACTCTGTACAAAGCACTGTTCTAAGCACTGAGGAGGATACAAGATGATCAGGTTGTTCCATGGGGCGGGGGGGTGGGGGGCAAAGAGTCTTAATCCCCATTTTACAGATGAGGTAAATGAGGCTCGGAGAAGTGAAGTGATTTGCCCAAGGTCACACAGCTGACAATTGGTGGAGCCGGGATTTGAACCCATGACCTCTGACTCCCAAGCCCAGGCTCTTTCCATTGAGCCATGCTGCTTCTTTAGTGAGCCATTCATCCTTGATGGTCCACTGTGGGATGATGGAATAATCTTTGCATTACCATTGTTGAGTCTTTGAGTTTTTTTTATATGGTAGAGGAGATAGTGATCGAAAAATCATTTTTGTCATACTTGTAGATCAGAAGTACATTATTGCTGTTAACCTATCCAATCCCATGAAGTCCAGTGACATTTTTTTCCAAATGGCTATCCAACCTTGTAATGAAGTTTGCCATAGTGATCAACTTGTCAGATTTTGGTACTGCTGTGATGTGTCTATCTAGGGCCTTGTAAATGTTTTCTTTTTCTTCACTGTTATTTGTCATTTTTGGGGTTGGGGCATATGCACTGATGATAGCAACAAAGTTCTTCTGCTTTAAAGGCATCTGGTCATTTCTGTTTCTGGGAAGATTTGGGAGACTAGAGATTGATTTGCTAACTCATTACTTAGTGATGTCACTCTTTGGAGGTCTTTCTAGAACCTCATCCAATATGAGAAGTAGCATGGCCTAGTGGAAAGAGCAAGAGCTTGGGAGTTAAAGGACCTCGGTTCTAATCCCAGCTACGCCACTTGTGTGCTGTGTAATCTTGGGTAAATTGCTTAATTTTTCTGTGCCTCCTTCACCTCATCTGTGAAATGGAAATTAAGACTGTGAGCCCCATGTGGGACGTGGACTGTGTCCAACCTGATTAGGTTGCATCTACCTCAGCACTTATTATGGTGTCTGTCACATATTAAGTGTTTAACAAGCAGTATTTTAAAAAAAATGTAACTCTGAGATGACTTCATCAGATAGTTTACTTTTGCTCAATGCTCCAATGTTGGCTCTATGTCAATTCAGTTCACGTGCAATGAGTGCATCCATCTCTTGTCCTCATTGTCTACCTTTACAACATCACTATAATCTGCCCTTTCCTCTCCGTCCAAATGGCTCCTACCCTAATCCAAGCATTTATCCTCCCCCACCTTGACTACTGCATCATCCTCCTTGCTGACCATCCTGCCTTCTGTCTCTCCCCACTCCAGTCTATACTTCATTCTGTTACTAGTATCATTTTTTTAAAATCTTTCAGTCCACATCTCCAATTCTCCAGAACCTCCAGTGCTTGCCCAGCCACCACTGCATCAAACAGAAACTCCTTACCACTAGCTTTAAAGCAGTCATCTTGCTCCTCCTACTATATCTTGCTGATTTCCAACTCCAACCCAACCCTCACATTTCAATTCTCTAAAGTCAACCTGCTCACTGTACCTCAATCTAGTCTATCTTGCCACTGACCCTTTGTTCACATTGACCCTATGGCCTGGAATTCCCTCCCCTTTTATGTATGACAGATCACAACTCTCCCTCCTTCAAAGTCTTATTAAAACCACATCTCCCTTATGGACTTGAATCTGTGCCCTTTAAACACTTACCTCGATCCAATGACATCGAAAAGATGCTGCCAGTGGTCATTCATCTTATTCAGTTTGTATTCACCCCACCTTTAACCCCTCAGCACCTAACTACTTATCTGTAATTTATATTAATGTCTGTCTTCCCCTCTAGACTACAAGCTCCTCATGATCCAGAAACATTTCTACCAACTCTGTTGTATTAAACTTTCCCAAGTGCTTAGTACAATGCTCTGCATATAGTAAGTGCTCTGTTTCTACCAGTGATTGGTTTTCAAAACCATCCAGTGGTTATTTTCTTTCTACTCAGTTACTGTATATATAACACTGTTTGCTAAAGTTCATTAGGAACAGTCCTCTGATGTCAGGTTTTTGGGATTTTTTTATGATAATTGCTAAAGACTTACTATGTGCTAGGCACTGTATTAAGCACTGGGATAGATACAAGCTAATGAGGTTGGACACAGGCCATGTCACATGGGTCTCACAGTATTATTCTCCATTTTATAGATGAGGGAACTGAGGCACAGAGAAGTGACTTGCCCTAGACCACACAATAGACAAGTGGCAAAGCCAGCATTAGAACCCAGGTCCATTTGATTGATTGATTCAATCAATCAATCATATTTACTGAGCACTTACCATGTGCAATGCACTGTACTAAGCACTTGGAAGAGTACACTACAACAACCAGACACATTCCCTGCCCACAGTGAGCTCACCTTCCAGAGGGGAGACATCCATTAATATAAATAATTTACAGATATATACATATGTGTTGTGGGGATGGAAGGGAGGATAAAGAAAGGGAGCAAGTCAGGGTGACACAGAAGGGAGTGGGAGAAGAGGAGAGAAGGATAGTCATGGAAGACTTCTTGGAGGAGATGTGCCTTCAACAGGCGTTGAAATGTGGGAAAGCAATTATCTGTCTGATATGAGGAGGAGGGGTATTCCAGGCCAGAGGTGGGATGAGGGCGAGAGGTCAGTGGCAAGATAAACAGGCGTGCTTTAAAGTTAATGGTGAGGATTTTTTCCTTGATGCAGACTCCCAGGTTAATGCAGGCTATTCACTAGGCCATTTTTCCCCTCAACTCCCTCTGTTTTGTTGAGGAAGGAAAGTTGGTGTGCTTTTTTGAGCCTCTTAGGTTGAGCAGGAAATACCTACATAGGACTGTTCAGTCCCTGAATTCTACTCTTTCATTCATTCAATTATTTAATCATATTTATTGAGTACTTACTGTGTGCAGAGCACTGTACTAAGCACTTGGGAAAGTACCCTGCCCCCAAGGGCAGTCTATCAGGTATACTGTTTGCATGAGGCTTTTGTTTACTACAGGGAAGAGGGTATCCCACAAGCACAGCACCTATATGTAAATTGTTTTTCTTGTAATGGTGATGGGCTGTGGGGAGTCTTCCACACTCTTACCTTTCATTCTGTGAAAGAACAAGAAGCAGTATGGCTTAGTGGAAAGAGCACGGGCTTGGGAGTCAGAGGTTGTGGGTTCTAATCCTGGCTCCTCCACTAGTCAGCTGTGTGACTTTGGGCAAGTCACTTAACTTCCCTGTGTCTGTTATCTCATCTGTAAAATGGGGATTAAGACTGTGAGCCCCAGTGGGACAACCTGATTACCTTGTATTTCAATCCATACTTCACGCCGCTGCCCGGATTGTCTTTGTCCAGAAACACTCTGGGCATGTTACTCCCCTCCTCAAAAATCTCCAGTGGCTATCAATCAACCTACGCATCAGGCAGAAACTCCTCACCCTCGGCTTCAAGGCTGTCCATCCCCTCGCCCCCTCCTACCTCTCCTCCCTTGTCTCCTTCTACAGCCCAGCCTGCACCGTCCGCTCCTCTGCCGCAAATCTCCTCACTGTACCTCGTTCTCGCCTGTCCCGCCGTCAACCCCCAGCCCATGTCATCCCCCTGGCCTGGAATGCCCTCCTTCCCCACATCTGCCAAGCTAGCTCTCTTCCTCCCTTCAAGGCCCTACTGAGAGCTCACCTCCTCCAGGAGGCCTTTCCAGACTGAGCCCCCTCCTTCCTCTCCCCCTCGTCCCCCCTCCATCCCCCGCCTTACTTCCTTCCCTTCCCCACAGCACCTGTATATATGTATATATAGTTGCACGTATTTATTACTCTATTTTACTTGTACATATTTCTTCTATTTTATTTTGTTAATATGTTTTGTTTTGTTCTCTGTCTCCCCCTTCTAGACTGTGAGCCCACTGTTGGGTAGGGACTGTCTCTGTGTTGCCAACTTGTACTTCCCAAGCGCTTAGTACAGTGCTTTGCACACAGTAAGTGCTCAATAAATACGATTGATTAGTATTTACCCCAGTGTTTAGAACATTGCTTGGCACATAGTAAGCACTTAACAAATACCAAAAAACAATGCTTTCTGGAAGAGAGGTACAGGCTGTGCCTGCAGAACAGAAATTACCCATCCAGTTCTCAGGGCCTGAAGATCGGCACTCATTTGGAACAGCCAAGCAGTTGGGCTGAGAACTGCAGAGAATTCATATCATGGTGCTACTACTTTGAGCGAAGAAGGATTGATTTTGTTTCTCTCTTCTTTTGGGAAGTGGATTTAACTAAGTAGTTTCACCTTTTACTTTGAGGAGAGTATTGGACTGGCCACATGATGGTCTGAAAGAATACTACTATTTACAAATGGCATGCTCACCTCCTCCATCTCAATCCCATTACAGACACCTGTATATTAATGAAGTACTGCAATCTCATGTGTTCAGATTAAAAATTAAAACAAACATTTCATTTTTTTCTTTTATCAATATTTATACATTCCTCCTATTTTCCTCTTCCTTTGCTTACTCACCCTTTCTCATTATCCAAACCCTGACATGCTAAAACAGATCTTTGGGGAGAATATCTTTACGGGCCGCCTCTTAACACCTGGAATATCTTGCCACTGACCTCTTGACACATCCTGCCTCTGTCCTGGAACAGCCTCCCTCCTCAAGTCCAACAGACAATTACTCTCCCTGGCTTCGAAGCCTTAGTAAAGGAGCATCTCCAAGAGGCCTTTCCTGACTAAGCCCTCCTTTCCTCTTCTCCCTTTCCCTTCTGTGTCACCCTGACTTGCCCTTAATTCACCTCCACTCCCAGCCCCACAGCACTATTCATATCATATCATATCATATCATATCAATATTCATATCTATATTCATAAATTTATTTGTTAATATGTCTCCCCCTCCAGACTGTAAGCTTGTTGGAAGCAGGGAATGTTTCTGTTGTACTCTCCCAAGTGCTTAATACAGGGCTTTGCACAAAGTGCTCAATAAATACATATGACTGAGTGACCTGGATAGTCAGGTTGCTCATCACATTGCTTGGCATTCTCTGTGTTAAGGGTAGAAGCAGACACATACAGTCGGCAGATATGGCTGTCAAATTCAAAATACACTACCAATTTAGAAAATCATGAGCATTACCTCACATTGTTCAGATCCTCTTCTGTGTTCATTGCAGTGAGAGTCTGGTGACATAGATTGTTTATAGTAACTGACATAATGTGCAAGTGTGAATACAGCAGTTGTTTGGGGACAAAATATATGCTATTTAGTTTGGTGACTGATATCAAATCAGAATGTATCAGCTTTTATTCTTTTAAAGATAAGATATAAATGCCTCATGCTATATCTGGAATCAAGTATGTCTGACCTACTTTGCTGTATATTGAAATAAAAGAAAAAAAAGCTTATTTTTAAGCGAGTGTTGGGCAACAGTCCCAAGAAATCCCAGCTCCATGTCTGATTCTCACTGTACTTCTGCTTATCTAGTCACTGACCATGCCATGCCAGGCCTGGAACTCCCTCCTGTTCATTTATGACAAACCACCATTCTCCCCACCTTAAACGATCAAAATAAATCTCTTCATTTTCCATCCTTCCTCTCTCTTCTATGTTGCCTATATATTTGAATCTGTCCCCTTTAAGAACTAAATGTCCCCTCCTACCTATTCTTGCTCTTCTCCTATTGCAACCCAACCCACGCACTTCACTCATCTAATGCCAACCGACTCACTGTACCTTGATCTTGTCTAACTCTCCACCGACCTCTCGCCCACAACCTTCCACTAGCCTGGAATGCTATCCCTGTTTATATCCAAAAATATGATCACGCTCCCCAACTTCAAAGCGTTACTGAAAGCACATCTCCTCCAAGAGGCCTTCCCTGTCTTGTTTTATCTTATGCCTTCAAGTTGTCTCCAACCCATAGTGATACCATGGACATATCTCTCCCAAAACACCCCACCTCCACCTGAAATCACTGTGGTAGTGTAACTACAAGAGTTTTCTTGGTTAAAAATACAACGGTGATTTACCACTTCTCCTTCCATGCAGTAAAGTTGAATCTCCTCCCTTGACTCTCTCCCGTGCCTCTGCTGCCCAGAGGTCCGACTAGTAGCAGATTGCCTTCCACTTGCTAGCCACTGCCCAAACTAGGAATGGAATGGATATAGCTCTGCTTGACTTTCCCTCCCATAGTTGAGACTGGTAGAGTACTGGAAACTTTCCAGGTGCAATCCTGAAGGGAGCCTTCCCTGACTAAGCCTTCATTTCCTCTTCTCCCACTCCCTTCTGCCCCACACTTGGACTTGCACTCTTTATCTACCCTTCCTTCAGCACCACAGCACTTACGTACATACCTATAATTAATTTATTAACGTCTGTCTCCCCCTCTTGAATGCTAGCTCATTGTGGGCAGGGAATGTTTATACCAAGTATATTGAATTGTATGAGTCTAAGCACTGTCACCCATCGCCCGGGGATGGGTTGGTTCGGGAATTGGCCTGGAAAGAGAGAGAGAGGCAGGCCAGGGATGGAAAGCTGAGTTTTATATAAAATTTATTCTGTTAGGCGAATTGAATTATTCAGTGGTTTAGGCACAATGAATTGAACTTCCCTTTCAGGAGGAATGTGATTAATTAGTAATATTAGAGCTTCCCTAAAGGGAGGAACACACTCATATGTTAGCTGCGCCTGGCAGAACACCCAGGTCCCCCTCAGGCGGAATTCCCATACAGTTTCTTTGCACGTGGGATTGAACTTCCCTTTTGGGAGGAATGTGATTAATTAGTAATATTAGAGCTTCCCTAATGGGAGGAACACACTCCTAGGTTAGTTGCACGTGGGTGAGGTGGCTAGCTCTCACACGTGCTTTCCCATACGGGAAGAATCCCCTTACTTTCCCACACAGGAAAAATCCATTACATTACCCATGCACGTGGCGTGGCGGCTAGATCTCACCATGTGCTCTCCCTACACGCGAGGAATCCACTTATGTTCCCGATCCACAGTGGGGCACCTGGCTCCCACCCATGAACGTTCAGTGAGGCACTCACCCATCCCACGGCCCTTCCCTCAGTGTGTTGGTTCTGGTTGCAGGACGGGTGTCTGGCCTTCTGGGCAGAGAAAGACACGTGGGCCGTCGCTGCTGCTGTGCATCTCAGTGTTCTGCCTCCAGAAGGTCAGAGGCGATGGGTATTTATCACTGTGCTCCTAGGCCATTCCAGCTTCCAGCCTCAGTTTATAATAATAATAATAATAATACTGGCATTTATTAAGTGCTTACTATGTGCAAAGCACTGTTCTAAGTGCTGGGGAGGTTACAACATGATCAGGTTGTCCCATGTGGGGCTCACAGTCTTAATCCCCATTTTACAGATGAGGGAACTGAGGCCCAGAGAAGTTGTGACTTGCCCAAAGTCACACAGCTGACAATTGGCGGAGCTGGGGTTTGAAAACATGACCTCTGACTCCAAAGCCCATGCTCTTTCCACTAAGCCACTCTGCTTCCCAATCTTTATCCAATCTCTGCCCTCCCATACCTAATTTGAATGGCACGGGGGCGAGGGACACCTTCTGTATTACTGGCTCGGGCTGTCAATCTAGGAGGTTTGGTTGTGGGGGCGGTATCCCACCCTCTCTTCTGAGTTCCGCCTGCTGGCTCAGGTGGTCACGAAATAACATTTGACCTTGAGATGGCTGGTACAGGGTCACATTGGGTAGGGACTGTCTCTATATGTTGCCAAATTGTACTTTCCAAGCGCTTAGTACAGTGCTCTGCACACAGTAAGAGCTCAATAAATATGATTGATGATGATGAAGCACTTAGTGCCCTGAACACAGTAACCACTCCAATACCAGATATTGATTGATAGGGATGTAACCCAACAGTAGCCAGCTGGAAAGAAATGAGTGTGGCCTAGTGGAAACAGTTCAGGCCTGGGAGTCAGAGGACCTGGGTTCTAATCCCAGCTCCATGATTTATCTGCTTTGCAACCTTGGGCAAGTCACTTTAACTTCTCTGTGCCTCAGTTACCTCATCTGTACAATTGGGATTAATACTGTGAGCCCCCTGTGGGAGAGGGACTGTGTCCAACCTCTCCCCACAGCACCTGTATATATGTTTGTATGTATTTATTACTCTGTTCATTTTATTTGTACATATTCTATTTCTTTTATTTTGTTAATATGTCTGTTTTGTTGTCTGTCTCCCCCTTCGAGACTGTGAGCCCCCTGTTGGGTAGGGACTGTTTCTATACGTTGCCAACTTGTACTTCCCAAGCTCTTAGTACAGTGCTCTGCACACAGTAAGCACTCAATAAATACCAGTGAATGAATGAACGATTAACCTCTTTCTACCTTAGTGCTTAGAACAGTGCTCGGCGCATAGTGAATGCTTAAACAAATAACGCAGAAAAAAACCACATGTGATGACCAGAGCTTTTATCTCTTTCCATTATCTCTCTCAATATAAATAATAAAATCTGGATGGAAGAATATAGTGGAAGCAGTGTGGTCTAATGTAAAGAACAGGAAGAGAAGCTGTGTGGCCTAGTGGAAAGAGCAACGGCTTGGGAGTCAGAGAACCTGGGTTGTAATCCCTACTCTGCCACTTGCCTGCAGTGTGACTATACACAAGTCACTTAACTTCTCTGGGCCTCGATTCCCTCATCTGTAAAATGGGGATTCAGTACTATTCTCCCTCATACTTAGTCCCATAGAACAAAAATGTAGTAGTCCCTACTGAGTCCCATATAATAATAATGGTATTTGTTAAGCACTTACTGTGCACCGAGAACTGTTCTAAGCGCTGGAGTAGATACAAGCTTATCAGGTTGTCCCACTTGGGGCTCAGAGTCTCAATCTCCAATTTACAGATGAGGTAACTGAGGCACAGAGAAATGGAAGCTGTGTGGCTCAGTGGAAAGAGCATGGGCTTTGGAGTCAGAGGTCATGTGTTCGAATCCCAGATCCGCCACATGTCTGCTGTGTGACTTGGGCAAGTCACTTAACTTCTCTGTGCCTGTTACCTCATCTGTAAAATGGGGATTAAGACTGTAAGCCCCACGTGGGACAATCTGATCACCTTGTATCCCCCCCCAGCGCTTAGAACAGTGTTTTGCACGTAGTAAGTGCTTAACAAATGCCATTATTATTATTACTATTATTAAGTACTTGCCCAAAGTCACACAGCTGACAAGTGGCAGAGCCTGGATTAGAACTGACATCCTCTGGCTCCCAAGCTTGGGCTCTTTCCACTAAGCCACACTGCTTCTCAAATGGGATAGAAAGGAACTTGGTTCAGCAGGTATAGACAATTTGTTCAAGGAGTTTGGAGAGGTGTGGTAGGAGCGAGTTGGGGTGATAACTGAAGGGAGCTGTGGGGTCAAGGGAGAGTTTTTTTGTTTTTTTTTTAGTATGTGGAGATATAACCAAGTTTGAAAGCACTGGGGAAGAAGCCATTGGAGAGTGAACTGTTGAAGATGACTGTCAAGGATGGAAGAAGGAAAGAGGAAATACTTTGAAGGGATGGGATTGGATGCAGAGCTGGATAGGGTGGATTTTGAGAGGAGGTAGAAGATATCTTCATGAGCTGCCATTGGGAAATATGGGAGTGTTGAAGGGACAGGAGGAGGAAGGGGCTGGGGAGGAGCAGGGAAGATTTTAGGGAGATCACACGTGATAGCTTCAAATTTCTCAATAAAGTAAGTAGACAGGTCAATAGGTGCAAGAGATGGGGGAGGTGGGAGGGCGTGGGATTTGAGAAGGGAGTTACACATCTGGAACAACTGGCAATGGGCATGGGTGTCAATAATTATGGAGAAATAATTTTCCTGGCCAGAGGAGAAGGCATAGTTAAAATGTGCAAAGATGAACTTGAGGTGGAGGGGGTCAGCCTCATATCAAGATTTCTGTCAGGAGCACATTCTGAGGCTCATGCACAGGAGGAAAGGAAACCGACTGTGGTGGTGATCCAGATCTGTAGATTAGTGGTACCAGATCAGCCAAGGGATAGGGGAGCAAGAGAGTTGAGTTCAGTAGAGAGGGTGCTGTTGAGGGCGTCAATTTGGTCTCAAGGGAAGGTAGTTTGGGTATGGAGACTAAAAGGGGCATGATGAGTTGAGAAAATTGGATGGACTCAAAGACTGGAGTTCTCTGAGGGGGAACAGGACAGATTTGCAGTGAGGAGGAGGTATGTGGGAGACAAGGCAGGTGAGAAGGTTGTGGTCAGATATTGGGATTTCAGAGTTTGTGAGGGTAGAGATTGTACAGTGACTGGAAATGATGAGTTCAAGTGTGTGTCCAAGTTGGTGAGGGGATGAGTTGAGGTGGAGCAGGAGGTCAGTGGAGTTGAGGAGTGATAGTGGGCAGTGGAAAGGCCATCAGTGCATATTGAAGTCCCCAAGGATCAAAGTAGACATGGAGAAAGAGAGAAGGAATGAGAAAGTGATAAAAATGGCTCAATATTTGGAGGTGGGACCGGGGGGGGCAGTAAATGACCATGACTAGTATCTAGAGTAGGTGATTGAGATGATGATAGAGATTTCAAAGGAAGGGAAGGAGAGGGATGGGGCAGGTGGAATGGTACAAAAACAGTATTGGGGAGTGAGAAGTAATCCAACTCCTCTGCCTTTTCCAGTGATCCTGGGGGAATGGGAGAAGAGAGGCCCCCTCTAGAGAGAGTGGCAGAGGAGACCATGTCATTTAGAACCAGATTTCAGTGATGGCTAGAAGGAACAGTGACTGGATCAAGAATAGATCAAGGATGAAGGGAAGCTTCTCTATGATGGAACAGGGACCCTACAGGTTGCACTTGGGTGACCCTGTGGGTATTGTATGAGGTATAGGAAAGGCTTGAAAGTGAGTGAACTTGTGAGGGCCAGTGTGGGAGGAGGGGGATGAGGGATGGCACTGGGTCAGGGTGACAGGGATGGGGTTGGGGAGAGGTGTAAGGGTTGGAAGAGGTGTTGGATGGGAGTTAACTGAGAAGGGCTGGCCTGAATATAAGGAGAGGTGCTGGGTGCAGGAGACACTGGTGGGGGGTTCAGAGGGAGGGGACGTAGGGCACATGAAATTGCTAGGCTACAAGATTGTACTTTATCCCTTTTGGACTGTTTTCATGGGCTATTTCTCCCATTTTCTCTTATCATTGTAATTCTATTCCTTTAACCCTTTATCCTGGAACTCCAACATCCACAACCTTGATCATCATCAGTGGTATTATTGAGCACTTTGTGCAGAGCACTGAACTAAGAACTTGGGCGAGTACAATATAGCAGAGTTGGTTGACACGTTCTCTGCCCACAGTGAGCCTACGGACAGGCCTGGCAGTCAGAGGGTCATGGGTTCTAATGCCGGCTCCACCGTCTGTCTGCTGTGCAGCCTTGGGCAAGTCACTTAACTTATCTGGGCCTCAGTTCTCTCATCTGTAAAATGGGGATTAAGACTTTGAGCTCCTTGTGGTACAGGGACTATGTCCAACCTGATTTGCTTCTATCCCCTGCTCCCCCCACTCAACACATGCTTAGTACAGTGCCTGGCACATAGTAAGCACTTAAATATTATTATTATTAATTATGTATTAAGTAATTCTGGTGACCTGGTGGATTACCACTTAAGTATGTCTCCACAGGTCCCTATTACCACTCTTGGCACTCCGGCTCCTTCAACCTCCTTAAAAGAGTGTGTGCATGGTAGTAGTCTTTCAATTTCAGAGAAGGCTCCACTGACAGGAAAGTTCACCTATAGCATGTATGTGGCTGAAAAGTCCAATGAATGTCCCACAGACTCAGCCACAGAGGACATACAAGAAGATTGTCGCTTGTTGGGTTGTTGTGCTTAATGTTTGCCGTGCCTGGAACTCTTTTCTCCTTTGATTTCTTTCTCTCTTTTGGGGAAAATTTTGCTTATAGAGCCACTCCTTTCTTGATGGCAATGCACCACTTAGGTCTGCCCTCAGCAATTGATTTCTATTATTTCAGCTTTGAAAGTAGTATGACCCTGACCAGAATTTTCAAGCTTGTTGATGAGAGTGTCATAGGGGGCAGAGCCTTACATCCCTCCTGAAATAAATACAGGAACTCAGTTCCTGGAAAGGAAGCATGTCTGTGTTTTCTTTTTTCACTAGGGCAAATTGTACCTTGTCTATTCCCTTTCAATTCCCTCATCTGAAATATTTGATGTGGAGAGCTAACTCAACTAGATAGACCTTTGATTTTTCCATTTTTATTATTCCTCGATTAGAGTAGCATTTTCTGCAGCTCCTTTAGCTTAACCTCAGCTAAGAATAGTCCGGCCAATGAATTGTCCTTTAGAGCTGGTTTAATGCACACACAGGAGGGTGGAATTGGTCTGGATAACATGCCCTGTCAAAATACAGCCCCCTAAACTGAGAACTATTACTAATAAAATACCTATTAGAGGGTGTAAAAATACTTCATTCAGCTACATTATTCTCGACTGGTAGGCAGGGAAATGGAGATCATTTGAACTGGAGTGGGATTATATTTTACAGGACAGAGTAAGGTGGTTTCAAGAAGGGAAATTACCCTACATAGAAAATATTGCCTGAGTGTTCAATATCTTTCTGAAGTTTGTGAGACAATCAGTCGTTTAATCAGTGGTACTTACTGAGTGATTGGGAGAGTACAGTATGATAGAATCGATCGACCGGATCCCTTCCCACTAGGAATTTACAGTCTAGAGGGGAAGACAGTTCAATAATTTCAGAAAATGTAAATGGCAGAGTATAAGGATAAGTGCTGTGGGGCTGGGAGTGAGGTGAACATCAAATAGTGAAGGGGTACAGATCCAAGTGTGTACATGATGCATAAGGGTGAGCTAACATGGAAAATCAGGGCTTAGTCAGGGAAGGCCTCTTGGAGGAGGTGTAATTTTTATAAGGCTCTGAGGATGTGGAGAGTGCTGGTCTGTCATCTATGAACAGGGAGGGAGTTCCAGGCCAGAAGAAGGATGTGGTTTAGAGGATGGTGGAGAGACAGCAGAGATTGAGATACAGTGAGTAGGTTGATGGTAGAGAAGCTTAATGTGTGGGCTGGCTGTAATAGCAGACCAGCGAGGTAAGGCAGGAAGGGGATAGCTAATTGAGTTTCTTAAAGCAGATGATGTGGAGTTTCTGTTTGATGTGGATATGGATGGGTAACCATGGGAAGCTTTTGAGGAGTTTAGAGACCTGGACTGAACATTTAGAAAAATGATCCAGACAGCATTTGACTCCTGTGCCCATTGTTCTCAGTTGTTTCAGACACTTCATGCCCTCATCAAACCCTCTGCCCTACCCCCACCATCTCATGTTCCTAATGACCTGGCCAGGTACTTTATTGAGAAAACTGAAATCATCAAGTGCTCAATGAATACATTGATTGATCTCCTGAAAATCTCACCTGCTTCTCTCCATTTCCTCCCTTCTTTGATTCTCCCATCTTTCCTACAATTACCTCAAGAAATTTCCCACCTACTCTCAAAATCCACCTCCCCGCCCCATCTTGGTGCATTTTATCAATCATACTTACTGCAAGCTTACTGTGTGCAGAGTACTATATTAAGCACTTGGGAGAGTACAATATAACAGCGTTCGTAGACACACTCCCTGCTCACATTGGGTTTACAGTCTAGAGGAGGAATTTATGAAAATACTTGTCCACTCTCTCCGTCTTGAATGCCATCTTCAGTTGTTCACTTTGCCAGAACCATAGAACCATGGGGAAATCCCAATTCATACCACATCTAATTAAAAAACAGAAAACATCAAAACCTTTTTTTAAAATTTCAAAGTCCAATTATTTAGTTTAACCAGTGATTAAGTGGCTTCTTCCCCACTGCTTTCCAACCTGCTGATGTCTCCCGTCCTTACTGGACCTCAATCTCATCTGTTTCACTGCCAACACCTTGCGCACATCCTGCCTCTTTTCTGGAACTTCTTTTACCCACTGCTTTCTTCTTCTGCTTTCAGGACATCTCTACATGGATGAACCACTATCACCTCAAACTTAACAAGTACCAAAACTGAACTCCTTATTGTCCCACCCAAACCCTGTCCTCTCCATGCCTTTCCTATCACCATAGACAATAACACTAACCACCCTATCTCCCAAGCCCATAATCTTGGCATTGTCCTCGACATATCTCTCTACACCTACATTTTTAATCTGTCACAAAATTCACAAGTATCCCAATTATTATTTTAATGATATTAGGATTAATCAGTGAACAATGCTTGGAGGAAGGAAGTAGTATTGCCAAGGAGGGGCGGAGCCAATATTCTCCTTTTACTTGAGAGTTATTTTCCTTCAGACAGGATTTAGGCTTTACATACATGAGAACCTTGGTCTGCATATAATGTGTTTGGGCTGATGCCACAGTCTTATGGATTCTCATCATATAATCCATTTTAGCTCCTTCTAGATAAGTACATAAAGTAGTGAAGAAGCCTCTACACAGCTCATTTTATTTACTGCCTGCAGAGTATGTCTGAGCATACAAGGGAGGCAAAAGCCTAAAGCTCAGCATATAAAATATGGGACACTATCATCACAATTATTATTGTAGTGATATTTTGGTAACAATTCAGAAAAATTTGCATAATTTTTCATAATCTGCTACTAATCTAAGGCGGCATTTCTCCTAATATCTCAGTTGTAATATAAAACACTAGCTCACACACATACCACGTATTTGAATTAAGGCCAGCCAGCCGTTGCCCTGTAAGGTTTTAATTTTAAAACATCCAATTTTGCTTCAAGCTGTTAAGAAAATTAAAATACATTATTTTTAGGTTTTACTGCTTTTTCAGCCAGTTTGTTGTCATGAAACCAATATAGCAATATATCAATGCCTTTTTTATGATACTATTTGAATGAATCACATACTTTTTTTTTTCCCGTTCTATTGTTCAACCCTTCCCGGGTATAAGGGAAAATCTACAGATGAGGCCCGTGGATAATTTTCTTGTTGGCTGCCAGAACCACAGTAAGCATAGAACCATGGGGAAATCCCAATTCATACCGCATCTAATTAAAAACCAGAAAACATCAAAACATTTTTTTTTAATTTCAAAATCTGATTACTTAGATTAACCAGTGATTTGTTTCAATTGATGAAAGCCATGACTGATCATAAAAATTCTAGACAAATGATACCCTGTGTAGTCATTTATGACTAGGGTCTCATCCAAATGGCCCTCTAATAATAATAACAATAAATGTGATATTTGTTAAGTGTTTACTATGTGACAGGCACTGTACTAAGTGCTGGGGTATAAACAAGCACATTAGGTTCATTCACTCATTCAATCATATTTATTGAGCACTTACCATGTGTGGAGCGCTCCCTACCCCACATCGGGCTCACAGTTTGCATTCCCATTTTACAGATGAGGTAACTGAGGCACAGAGAAATGAAGTGATTCGCCCAAGGTCACAAAGCAGACATGTGCTGGAGCTGGGATTAGAACCCAGATTCTTCTGACCCTCAGGCCTGTGCTCTCTCTACTTAGGCCCTGCTGCTTCTTTAATGTCCCCCTCCTTTTCAAATGTCCTGAGAACAAATGTTAGTGCACCTGAAAATTCCCTATGCAACTTTAATATGGCTTACATAGATTGAGGTAAAAGTAGCACAATAGCAATTGGCCTAAACCTCTTCAGACTGTGTACTTCAGGTGATACTGTTAAAAGGTAATAAGGTACATATAGATCATAGCATCCTTGGTAGCTTGAACTGAATACCTCTTGTGAGCAGAATACTGTATTAGGCCCTTAGAAAAGAATCAGTTGTAGTAAAAGACCCAGTTCCCGTTCTTGAGGAATTTATAATCTAATGGGAAAGATGAACAGGTATCATTTGTAATGATGCAATAGGGAAAGAGGTAAATTGGAGACACAAAGGGTAAAATAATAGTAAACAATTAAATGAGCAGACACACAAGTGCTAAGGTTTTGCACTATTAGTATAGTGGATGGGGCTTTTAAGGTGGGGAGTCAAGGTTGGGATCCACATTTAAAGGAGGGTGGAATTGAGTGAGGATGGGGACAGGGAGAACACAGAAACTAAAAAGAATTTCCTGGTGAAAGTTGATGGCTACAGCTGGCAGTAGCAGGAAGATTTCCACTGTCTTTGCCAGTCCATTCCTCTGGTGCGATTTGGTTAATTCAAAATGACAACAAATACAAACAAGCAAAGGGAATTTTAGGGCTCTTTTGGACTTGATGGCACAGTGGGGAAGGTCATTGGGAAGGCTTGTTCACAGCTGGTGAGAACTTAAATCTGCCATGAATAATCCATTTATGGTTCCTGGTGAGCTGATTGTATCACTGTTCTATATGTGTGTGTTCCAGGGAAAATATGGTTCCCACCATAGTAGTGGCCACAGTACAGATGAGAAAGCTAAAGCTATGAAGTGTGGGGTGGCTTTTCTGGGACTAACATAGCTGAGCCAACCAAGCCCCTGTAAAATGTGCATCAGCAGTTAGTAGATAACACATTAAGCCTTTAGTACAGTGCTATGCACACGATAAGCATTTAATAAACACCATTGATTAGTTAAACTCTCTTCAGTCTCACTTCATTCATTTTTCTATACTTAAAATTAAGAGGTAGCATGGGAAAATGGAAAGCGCATGGGGCTGGGATTCAGGAGACCTGGGTCCTGGGCTTAGTTATGCTACTGGCTTGCTCTGTGACCTTGGGTAGCCTACTTGGCCTTTCCATGTCTGAGTTTTCTCTTGGGTGAAATAAGGGTAAAATAGACCGTGAGACTGATCTAGGCAAGGCCCATTGTCCAATCTGTCAATCTTGTATCTTGACCAATGCTTAGCACATAGAAAGTATTTAAAATTAACCTGATAATTATTATTAAAAATTAGCTATGTGTGCTCCGCCTTTCTTATAATCTTCAACTTTTCTGCTACAACAAAGAATAAGTATTGTCCATTCCTTGTCATTAACAATGAATTTTCCTTTTCATCCTTTGCAGAACAAAAGTCTATTCTTGGAAACAGTATGCCCTTATGTAAATTCCATTTTAAAATGATCAAAAGGAACTAAAATTTCTCCATATAATGAATTTTGAAAAATCATCCTCTAAACAAAGGGTCCTACCAAAAACTTCCAAGAATTTTTGTAAGATTAAGCTCCTTCTGGGCAGGGAACATGTCTATCAACTCCATCGTATTGTATTCTCCCAAGCACTTAGTACAGTGCTCTACACACAGTTAGTGCTCAATAAATATCATTGATACAGTGAAATGAAATAAGTGCATTTTTTTAATGACAGGGCTCCTTGACCTTCATGGTCCCCATTCCCCTTTCCTCCTCCTCTCCCCCACCAAATTTTTCAATTGTCTAGAAGCATTTAACTGTGAATTTATGGACAAAACTATGCCATTTTTAAGGTGGAATCTAGGGGACAATATCCTGTTACATATTGGCTTTCCTAATCTATGACTCCACAGCTCGCACTCCTTGTTCCCCTCCCCACCAAATTTCTTAAAGTAACTCTCAAATCCCCTGCCTCTCACCTTACTCATGTCTTCCACAGTGCCTGGAAATCCTTTCCCTTCAAATCGACAAGCCCATAGTTCCCCCTGTCTTTAAACCATTCCCCAGATTACCACCTCCTCAAGGAATCCTCTGATTAACTCACAATACACCAGTTGCCTCAATCCAGTCCATACCCTTAGTATCTGGGTACTTTATTCTGATCCTAAGTACATGCTTAAGTACATTTTTACTTCTTATTCAATTTATATATTTATCTGTACATTAATCATTTGTTCAGCTGTTTTATCCTACTGTACTGCTTCCTGCTTAAACCTTGGCCTTTTTCTGGCTTTCTCTATACATCATTTAATTATCTGGATGGCCTTGTCTGTACATCCTTTCTTCCTTCAGGTTAGAAGCTACCTGAGGGTAAAGAATGCTTACTCTGTGTCAAGCACTATACTGAGTGCTGAGTTAGATACAAGATAATCAGATCAGATACAACCTTTGTCCCTCATAGGGTTCACAGTCTAATAGGAAGGGAGAACAGTTGTTTAAACCTTATCTCATTGAGAAAACTGAGGCACAGCAGGCAAGGGTCAGAATCAAGATTAGAACCCAGGTCCCCTGTGTCCCAGGCACATGCTCTTTCCACTAGGACATACTGCTTCCCAAACCAGGCTTGATATTGTTACTGTCACATATGTCTAAGTTGGAGGAGAACAGGTATTATATTTTGCGTTGGTATTTAACTTTTTTTCTTAATCCAGCAATATGTGAAAGTGATAGCAAAGGTCTCGTTTTTACAAATAGGAACACTGAGATTGAGGGCTAAATGTATTTCCTGAGTTTCACAAGGTAAAAATTAAAAGATATAATAGAATTTAAGGTTTTTGCTTTTGTCTGTTTATGTACCATCACGCCTTAAATCTACAAGTGTGTATTCATGTTTCCTTTCATTCAGTCATATTGATTGAGCATTTACTGTGTGCAGAGCACTGTACTAAGCACTTGGGAAGTACAAGACGGCAACAGATAGAGATTGTCCCTACCCAACAACGGGCTCACGTTTCTTAAATCTTGTAACCAGGTGATCTCACTAGCCATGTTAATCAGCCTTTCAGCATATTAAACAGTCAAATTGATCTGAACCATCAATCACTCAGAATATGATGGGGGAAAAACAGCACAGTCCTGGAGCCCAGAATAACCATTAATAAGCAGGATTCAATCTATCATAAGTGAAGAGTAAGAAAAGAACCAGTTAGTCATTCCATTGGATTTAATTTGCTGAAGAGAAACAGCCTTCACACCTGGACCACAGTCACAGCTTAGTATTCACTCAATTAAATTCATGCTTGTCTAAAGCAATGAGGGTTTGGAGGACAAGATCAGGGCACATGCTAATGAAATTCCCTGCAGAGCAAGGGCATTAAGCAGAAAGTACTACCAGGAAGCAATCATATAATCCGTATTGAAAATTCCCTATTAAGCCAGACTGTGTTTTTTTATCAGAGGTGGCACCGAATTCTTGTAATAAAAAACAGGGCTATTAAAGGCTGCAGCCTGGACCCAGGCCAGATTAAAATTTCTGGGAAATCTTGTTTTAATGAAACTGTGAAAATAAAAGGGTAAGTTTGTAAACATGACTGGTAGATGAATTCATTGATTGAGGTTGAATGCAAGCTACTTCACGCTCATTGTAGCTATGTTCTTGAAAACCATGACATTAAGTGAAACGATGTTAAGCAAATCCAATTTCCCCTGAAGAATTCCTGTAAACTGTGTGGGTGGGACAATGTTTCAAGAACTGTTTTTACACTGAGGGCCATGAATATGTACATAGTGTAAGTTTTGGATAATTTCATATTGAATATACAAATGATCATTATAAAGTTAGTTGGGATCACATAGTCAGAGGATGGAAATGATTTATTTAGAATTCTAATTATTGGGTTTGTCCGGCTTCACTGTTACAGATATACACTCCACACATGCTTGCTGGCATTTTTGATTCATTAAGTTGGATGATTCAATCACAAGTTAGATATTTTCAGGAAGACATCTCCTATACTGAGAAGCATTGTGGCTCAGTGGAAAAAGCACAGACTTTGGAGTCAGAGGTCATGGGTTCGAATCCTGGCTCCACTAACTGTCAGATGTGTGACTTTGGGCAAGTCACTTAACTTCTCTGTGCCTCAGTTACCTCATCTGTAAAACGGGGATTAAGACTGTGAGTCCCCCATGGGACAACCTGATCATCTTGTAACCTCCCCAGTGCTTAGAACAGTGCTTTGCACATAGTAAGTGCTTAACAAAGACCATAATTATTATTATTATTATTATTATTATTATTATTATTCTGACAATGTGAGCACACAGAAAAAGAACCTTGGGGCGATATATTTCACAGGCAGTAGGGATGCAATGATGCACAACTTTAAATCTATGCATTTCCTAGTAGGTGAGTAAGAAGATGTAGCAATGTTAACTGAGTTGACCAAGTAAAGAATATCTGTATTTTAAAAAAGAAAAACAAACTTCAGGATTTTCATGGACTGTCTAGTTGAACCTTCAACAACCATAGCCTCTGTAATGCATTAAACCCATAAGAATAGAGTATGTGATTCTACATAGCTAATGATGAACTAGTGCCTGGTGCCTAGAAACACTTTCTAAAACCATATAATTTAGGACTTTAAGCCTAGTAATGTTGCTACACCTCGCACCCTGAAATGCTGGCATCGGTATTTCTACTAGTTAACATCTGGTACTGCCTGGTCTCATTACTAACAGTTTCACACTGAGGTTGATATGTGGAAGAGACACTATTTGTTGCTTGTGACACAGTCACTAACCCTAGTGAGGAGATCCTTTTCTGAAAGTAAGGGTAGTGGAAATATACTGGGGATTTTTTTTACTTCCTCATCATCTTCATGGCTGTGTTTTATTGAACACCTACTAAGTACAGAGACCTGTAGTAGCCATTTAGCCATTTATGATACAAGTAGAAGATTGTCCCATAACAATCTAATTGGAAACCCAGAAAGACCCAGATCATTAACCCACAGTGGAACAAAAGAGGGAACAAATATACAACTAAAAAAAAAATGAATAAATGCATTTAGTGATAAACTAAAATATATCTAGGTACCAAGGATAGCTATGTGGCTTAGTGGAAAGAGCATGGGCTTGGGAGTTAGAGGAAATGGGTTCTATTCCCCACTCTGCCACTTGTCTGCTGTGTGACCTTGGGCAAGCCACTTAACTTCTCTGGGCCTCAGTTACCTCATCTGTAAAATGGGGATTAAGACTGTGAGCCCCACGTGGGACAACCTGCTTATCTTGTATCTAGCCCAGTGCTTAGAACAATGCTTGGCACATAATAAGCATTTAACAAATACCATAATTATTTTTATTATTATCAAGGAGGAGGGGATTAATCAGAGAAGACCTCCAGGAGAAGATGGTTATAGGTTATTTTTAGCTGGACTTTAAGGTGGGGAAACAGGGATTGGTGAGTTTGAAGGAGGAGTCAATTCCATTTAAAAGCAAGGGTATGCATAATGGGGGAGAAGTGGCAAGGTCTAGAGCAAGGCCCAATTAGGGGATTGGCTAGAGATAAACCAAATGTGTGAAGTGAAACATTCTAAGACAAGAGAGCAGAAAGGGAGACAGCTGAAGGCAGGCCTTGAAGTCTGAGTTTTCAGTTCACCTCTTCCCTTATAGAAGATATTGATCTTAAAAAAAGGAAAATCGACAGGTAATAATAAATCTAAATAACTAGCCTTACATGCTAAATAATTTTTTTAAAAGTTAGTAGAAATGCTTTGTTTTGTATCCATGAGGAAATTAAAGATCAAGCATTGTTTTCTTCTAGGTAGAAAACCATAAACTAAAAAAACTAGAAAGGAGAGATTCATAATGCTTCAAAGTTTTCACCCTCCATTTCAGATCACCCAAGATCAAACTAGAAGAAAATTGTCAATATAACCTTATGTCTGGGTTTGAGACCCTTTTGTAAATAAATGGAAAAATACAAACTGTTGTTGTAGTTTATATAATACCCAACCCTTGGGTTCCTCAAAGTACCTCTCACAAAAACACTTCCAAATTCAAACAACTCTAGAAAGAATAGCCTTTTCTGTTTTATATATGAGTCAATATAATTTCTTACTCCCTCCTAAAAGGGAAACCATATGGCTGTGTCTACATTGCTCAGAAATGATTTTATATTTTGGGAAGAGGGTTTTGAAATATGATTTAGTTTTTAGCCTATTTCTAAAGGAAATGGCCTAAAATGGTGGTGGCAACATGGGGTGCAGTGGATAGAGGAGGTAATGGAGGCAGAGTAGTTGGAAATGTACTCATTAGTAGGAACAAGTTATCAAAGCTGAGAGTGAAGACTTCCTTTTACTTCTGCTTGAAGTCATTTTTAATTTTCTCCTACTCACCCAAGTTTCACATTTCCCCATGTATGAGATTCATTCATGGAATTACGTTTATGCAATGGACACCTGGGATCCGCTGAAGCGGACAAACCAGTCTGGAGGAAAGCAATCAGGAGAGAGATTGATTCCCCTGAGTAAAGTCTTGACAAAGCTTGAGATCCATGCAGCAGGCTCATAAGAGGAGCCAAGACCCTCTATGGGGCAAATGTGGGGCCTAGTGTTTAGCGTATGGGCCTCGGAGTTAGAAGGACCTGGGTTCTGTTCCTGGCTCCCACCACTTGTCTTCTCTGTGAAATTGGGCAACTCTCTAAACTTCTCTGTGCCTGTTACCTCATCTATAAAATGAGGATTAAGACTGTGAGCCCCATGTGGAACATGGACTATGTCCAACCTGATTAACCTTTATCTACCCCATTACTTAATACAGTCTCTGGCACATAGTAAGTGCTTAACAAATACTATAAAAACATGTCTTTTTGAGCAAATAGTAACTGTTGTTTGTTAAGCACTATAAATATGTGCCATGCATGAACAGCTTGGGAGCATACAATAGAATTAGTAGACATGATCCCTAACCTCATAGAATTTACTCTCTAACAAGGCAGAAAAACACTAAAATGAATTACAACTAGAAGCAAGAAAGAAGAGAATTTGTCTATAAGTACAATATATACAAAAATGCTATGCTAGTCCATTGTTGGATAGGGACTGTCTCTATATGTTGCCAACTTGTACTTCCCAAGTGCTTAGTACAGTGCTCTAAACACAGTAAGCGCTCAATAAATACGATTGAATGAATGAAGAAATTAGGTGACTGCAGTGTTGAATGGGCAGTAGGGAAGATAATAAGCAGGCCAGTTCATAAATTAATCTGGGGAAAGCCTCCTGGAGGAGATGCAATTTCAGAAAGACTTTGAAAATGGGGAAATCTGTAGTCTGTTGAACTTGAAGAGGAAGGTAATTCCAGGCAAGAGGAAGAGCTTGAGTATGAAGTTGGTGGCAATAGAAACAAGAGTACAGCACATTGCTCTGATCACAAACTGAAATCTAGAGTGGAAACAGAGAAGCACCAATAAGTCAGGTCATTTGGTGACTGGAAGATCCAGACTAGAGTTTGCTCTACTGATTGCAAGATCCATGTGGGTAGGGAATAAGGTGCTTTGCTTCTGCTGAACTTTCCCAGTTGGAGTTCAATAATTACCATTGATTCATCTAGCATTAAACCTCTTTGTAAATATGGAATCTAATTGAAACAGTCTGGGTAGATTATAAGCCTTCAGTGGTATCCAAATAGACCCCCAGGGAAGGAGATTTTTGACTCCCATTTGAAACTCCTTCAGTACTTGGAAAGGGCTGGGAAAATGCACAATCCCATAGAAATGTTGATCATTTCAGTGAACCACCAGGCAACAAGTAGTTGTGAAAATTGATAGTGGTCCTGATTTGGGGGCAAAGCTAAATTCAAGTTGTGTAGAGCAGAAAAGTGCAAATATGATAAACTGAGGAGGAAGTAATACAGCTCTTGTTTTTCATGGATGATGAAGATGAAGGCTATAGGAAATCACTTGAAAGGTTACTGATGATGCCTGCAGGAAATATATCCAATGACTTAATGCACTTGGCTAATGTCATACTGCCCCAATTGATCTTTCCTATATTATTTATCTTTTTGTTGAACACTCGAGATATTATCAAATAAGTATACAGAGAAAGCATGAAAACAAAGTGAAAAGCAAAATTACTTGTCTATGTTTTCTTCTGGGAATCTCCATTCCTCAGTCCATAACCAACAAGTGGAAGCATCAAATGGTGAAACCCTACTGGCTTTATATGAACAAAAAATATATGTCCTAGTAAGGAATACTAAATTAGATATACATTTATTAGTAAGTAGCAATAGTCTTTACTAAGTGTCTATTATGTGCAGAATGTTGCACTAAATGCTGGGATAGAATACACAAGTGAAAATTAGACATGGTCCTTGCTCTCGGAGGGATTACAATTCAGTCTCCATGTCTTGGGAAATTTTCTTTTGACCATATTTGCTCCTCCAATTACTTCATTTCTTTTCTTTTATTTACTGTAAATCACCTAAATGCAATGTCTAGTAATCTAATGCAATATTTATTAACTGCTTACTATGTGCAGAGCACTTGCTAGATTTGGAGACAAAAATCAAGATAATCCATTCAGACCTAGAGAATCTCATGATCTCAAGGTAGGGGTAGGGAGGACAGGCAAGACATAGGAAAAACAAATAACCACAGACAAAAATATGTATTATAGGCATTTAAGAGTACAACAAGAAAAATTGAGAATGTAAATATATAGATGAGATAGAGGAAGCAATCCTGGGGTTCCTCACCAGTTCAGATCACAGTGACATTTATTATAAGACACTGCACTGAGTGAGCACTTAATGCTATTTCTACTATTAATCAATGGTATTTGAGTGCTTACTGTGGCTCATTCATTCAATAATATTTATTGAGTGTTACTGTGTGCAGAACACTGTACTAAGCACTTGGGAGAGAACAATACAAAAATGGACTGACACGTTCCTTGCTTACAACTAGCTTACATTCTAGAAAGGGGGAGGCAGACATCAATTTGTTGTTGTCTTATGCTGTCGAGTCATGTCTGACCCATAGCGCAGCCATGGACACATCTCTCCCTAAATGCCCCACCTCCATCTGCAATCGTTCTGGTAGGGTATCCATAAAGTTTTCTTGGTAAAAATATGGAAGCAGTTTACCATTGCCTTGTGTGCAGTAAACCTGAGTTTCTGCCTTTTACTCTTCCATGCTGCTGCTACCCAGCACAGCTAAGTTTTGACTTGTAGCAGATTGCCTTCCACTCGCTAACCACTGCCCAAGCTAGGAATAGAAATGATATGCCTCTGTTTGACTCTCCCTCCCATAGTCGAGACTGATAGAGTACTGGAAACTCTCCAGGTGTGACCCCGAGAGGCCGCAGACATCAATGCAAATGAATAAATTACAGATAGGTACATAAGTGCTATGGGGCTGGGTGGGGGAAAGAACAAGGGGAGCAAGTCAGGATGACACAGAAGGGAGTGGGAGATGAGGAAAGGTGGGGCTTAGTCTAGGAAGGCCTCTTGGAGGAGATGTGCCTTCCATAAGGCTTTGAAGGTGGAGTACAGTATTTGTGAGTCCAATTTGAGGAGGAAGGGCATTTCAGGCCAGAGACAGGACATGGACTAGGGATTGGCAGTGAAATACACATGATCGAGGTACATTGAGAAGGTTAGCAGTGGTGGAGCAAAGTGTGCGAGCTGGGTCATAGAAGGAGAGAAGAAAGCTAAGGTAGGAGGGGGCAAGCTGGTAGAGTGCTTTAAAGTCAGTGGTGAGGAGTTTTTGTTTGAAGGAGTGAATGGGAGACCACTGGAGTTTTTTGAGGAGCGGGGTGACATATCCTGATTATACCTGTAGAAAAATAATCTAGGCAGCAGAATATGGACTGAAGTGGGGAGAGACAGGAGGCTGGGAGGTCAGTAAGAAGGCTTACAGTAGTCATCCAGGTGGGATAGGATGAGTGATTGTATTAACCTAGTAGCAGTTTGGATGGAGAGGAAAGGCCAGGTTTTAGCTATGTTTTGAAGGTGGGACCAACAGGATTTAATGATGGATTGAATATGTGGGTTGAATGAGATAGAAGATACAAGGACAACACCAAAATTATGGGCTTGTGAGACAGAAAGGATGGTGGTGCAGTCTACAGTGATGGGAAAGTCAGGGAGAGGACAGGGTTTGGGTGGGAAGATAAGGAGCTCTGTTTTGGGTTTGTCAAGTTTGAAGTGATGGGAGCACATCCAAGGAGAGATGATGACTTGAAGGCAGGAGTAGATGCAAGACTGGAGAGAGATCCGGGCAGGAAGTGTATGTGGATGTGGTACTTGAAGCCATAGGAGTAGATGAATTCTCCAAGGGAGTGGTATAAATGAAGAGTAGAAGGGGACCCAGAACTGAATCTCGAGGGACCACCAGAGTGGCAAGAGAAAAAAGAGGAGAACTAGGAGAGGATAGAGTCAGTGAAGCCAAGGTTGGATAACATTTCCAGGAAAAGGTGTACACAGTGTTGAAGGCAGCTGAGAGGTTGAGGAGGATTAGGATAGAGTAGAGGCCATTGGATTTGGCAAGAAGGAGATCATTGGTGACCTTTGAGAAGATGGTTTCTGTGGAATCAAGGGGACTGAAGTCAGATTGGAGGAGGTCAAGGACAGAATTGGAGAAGAGGAATTTGAGACAGTGGCCATTCTCTCGGAAAATGATGATGATGGAAGATGGACCTCCAGACTGTCCTGGATGCAGATGATGTTTTCCTGGGCAGCCTGCATCACAACAGTCATCCTTGCCTTTACAGAATCAATTACTAGACAATCAATGACCACCCTGCTTTTCCAGTCAGTTGAGACCACAACGCTGAAAGGTCAGGTTTGATGGAACAAGTATTTTCCTTGGAGTACCTAACAGGTTATATGTCAGATTAGCCTGCCAAATCTCCTTGTAATTCATTCTGGCCCCTGGAGTATCCTAATGCTTTAATAAGGGGTTCAAAGTCTCTGCTCTGGTAGCCTCTTTCCCTGCTACTCCGGGTTTCAGGTTTAGCACAGTTAGGAATATTACAGGCAGACCCACTATCAGTTAGGAATTCCCAATCCTGGTTTTCACCTGCTACCCTCCCAACTACCCAGGGCCTACCAGGGAAGTCCTGCTTCCTGGGGGACCTGGATCATACCCTCCCCTCCTCCCTCCCCCCTCCCAACTCCTTAAGGAATTAGGCCATAGGTTGGCATGGCAACATTGTTCTCCCTCCTAGCATTCTTCCAAGATGAGCCCCATGGTTGCCATTTGTACTATTGTACCTAAATCATTTGACATTCCTTACAAAATGATGTGCCTCAGATGGCACTGAAAACAAACCCAATCCCTGGGTCTCCTAATTATTAAAAGGCCTCCTTTCCCTCTGTTGTGGTTCCAGGGTGGGACCCTCAGTTTGCTTGTGGTGTTTGCTTTGGCTCTCACAGGCATTAAAAGGAATTAAGGATAGATATATAAGTGCTGTTGGGATGAAGGTGGGATGAATGTCAAGTCCTTAAAGGGTTATTTATATTGAGTGCTTACTTTGGTCAGCGCACTCTACTAAGTGTTTGGGAGAATATGATAAAGTTCATTGACATAATCCCTGCCACAAGGAGCCTCTGATCTAGTGGGGGAGATGGACACTATATTGGATTACAGGTACAAGGATGCAACAATATGTACCTAAGTGTTACACAGTAGGAGGTGAACACCCAATTTCTTAGGTGATGTGGAAGTGCTGAAGTGGCAGTAGGTGGCTGAGTGGGCTGGGGAGATGAAAGCTTAATCAGAGAAGGTCTTCTGGATGATATGTGTTTGCAGAATGATGTTGGAGTGGAGATGTCTGCCAGATGTGCATGGTGAGAGAGTTCCATGCAGAAGGAGAAGCAACGTGGTCTAGTAGAAAGAACACGGGCCTAGGAATCAAAAGATCTTGTTCCTAATCCTGGCACCCCCTCTTGTCTGCTGTGTGACCTTGGCTAAGTCACTTAACTTCTCTGGGTCTGTTACCTCATCTGTAAAATGAGGATTCAGACTGTGAGCCCTAGGTGGGACAGGGGTTGTGTCCAACCTGATTAGTTTGTATCACCCCCAGTGCTTAGTACAGTGCCTGGCACATAGTAAGTGTTTTACAAATACCAGGAAAACAGAAGGAAGATGTAAGCAAGACATGGAGAGGGGCTGAGAACAAGGTAGAATAAGTAGGTCAGCTTGAAAGGAACGAAGCGTTCAAGTTGGAGTATAGTGGGAAAGGAACAAGGACAAGAGATGGGGAGAGAGCTCAAGTTGAGATCCGTAAAGCTAATCTGCATTTAATTCCCATACCATTGGTATTTGACATTTTAATCCAAAGCTCCACAACCGTTATGGTGACTCACTATTGCTGCATGGACAACTCAACTCAGGCAGCAGTAGGATTTCCATTTGCTCCCTTAGGATTTGGTATCTGAGTAACTCTCACCTGTATAATAATAATAATAATAATGGCATTTGTTAAGTGCTTACTATGTGCTGAGCACTGTTCTAAGCACTGGGGTAGATACAAAGGAATCATGTTGTCCTACGTGGAGCTCACAATCTTTATCCCCATTTTACAGATGAGGGAACTGAGTCCCAGGGAAGTTAAGTGACTTGCCCAGGGTCACACAGCACACAAGTGATGGAGTCTGGATTAGAACCCATGACCTCCGACTCCCAAGCCCGGACTCTTTCCACTGAGCCACGTTGCTTTTCCATGGACAAAGTGTACACAAGTGCAAAAAAGAGTCTCTCAAATACTAACAATAATTGTAGCACTTATTAAGAGCTTATTATGTGCCAAGCACTCTTCTAAGCACTAGGATAAATACATGTTAATCAGGTTGGACACAGTCCCTGTACCACACTGGGCTCATGCTCTTAATTCCCATTTTACAGATGAGGTAACTGAGGTCCAGAAATGAAGTGACTTGCCCAAAGTCACACAGCAGACATGTGGTAGAGTGGGGATTAGAACCCAGGTCCTTCTGACTTCCAGGGCCATGCTCTATCTAGTAAGCCATGCTGCTTCTCCAAACAGGGGACCCACTCCTACACCCCACCAGCCTGTTTGAAGAACCAGACGGGGTTCAAGCCTCAGTCCAGCACTAGAATCAGGCTATGAATGCAAAGACGCTCACACTGGTCAATACTGTCTCACCGTTAGTAACATCATTCTTGACATGAAGAATGGCTATCATCATCATCTTTACATGAAGAAGATGTGGAAGACATATTATGTTGATCACGCATCGGCCTTCCATCACGCTCTCGTGTGGGGAAGGATCTCACCATCAGTTGTCATCTTGGAACAAAAATGACACTGAGGTGTTTTAAACCTGAGTTGCAAATTGTGAGCCACATGAATACTGTGATGCTTATGTCAGGTAATCCCCAAAGGCAATGCCTTGAGAAGCAGTGTGACACAGCGGATAGAGCATGGGTTTAGGAGCCATAAGGACCTGGGTTCTAATCCCACTCTGCCACTTGTCTGCTATGTGACCTTGGACAACTCACTTAACTTCTCTGTGCCTCAGTTACCTCATCTGTAAAACGGGGACTAGTACGGGGAGCCCCATGTGGGAAAGGGACTGCGCTCAACCTGATAACCTTGTATCTATCCCAGTGCATAAAAAAGTGTTTGGCGCATAGCACTTAACATATACCATCATTATTATTATTAGTGCAGTGACTGGAAGCTGGGAAAATGTTCTGGGGCTGAGGTTGCAATGATTTTTAGGGTTTTTGTATGGTGGTTATTAATTTTGTTAAATTTTCATGTAATAATAACAACTGTGGTATTGAAGTACTTACTCTGTGCCAAATGCTGTATTAACGGCTGGGGTAAATTCAAGATCATTAGATCGGACAGAGTCCCTGTCACAAATGGGGCTCTCAGTCTAAAGTAGGAGGGGAAAGAGGCATTGAATCCCCATTTTACATTTATGGAAATTGAGGCCCGGAAAAGTTAAGTAACTTGCCCAAGGTTACACAGCAAGCGACAGGATTAGAACCCAGGTCCTATGACTCCTAGGCCTGTCCTCTTTCATTCATGCAATTGTATTTATTGAGCACTTACTGTGTGCAGAGCACTGTACTAAGCACTTGGAAAGTACAAGTTGGCAACATATAGAGACGGTCCCTACCCAACAACGGGCTCACACTCTTTCCAATGGGCATTGCTTGCTTCTCAGTGAACTCTGCTAATCAGTGAATTATGAAGTAACTAGGTTTAGCATACAAACACAATTTTTCCAAGAAAATTTGCCAAAGAAGTAAGACTGTAAAAGCCTCAAAAAATGGTATGCAAAGCCTGGAAGTGCTGTGAAAACAGCTTAAAAGAACAGCATTCTCTAAATATCAGTACACGGGACTTACCATTCTGGAACAGCACATAAACCTTTGAAAAGAACTGATGCATAAGAACAGACTTTTGCTTTCTCCAGAAGGTTTAGCTTTCCTTTCCTGGCAATGAAACAGTTCCAGATAAGAAAGTATGAAGGGAGAAATTTTTAAACAAATGCTATAATATTCATTATTTGTTATCAAGGGAAAAAAAGAGAAGCAGCGTAGCTCAGTGGAAAGAGCACGGACTTTGGAGTTAGAGGTCACGGGTTCAAATCCCTGCTCTGCCAATTGTCAGCTTTGGGCAAGTCACTTAACTTCTCTGGGCCTCAGGTACCTCATCTGTAAAATGGGGATTAAGACTGTGAGCCCCCCGTGGGACAACCTGATCACCTTGTAACCTCCCCAGTGCTTAGAACAGTGCTTTGCACATAGTAAGCACTTAATAAAAAATGCCATTAATAATTAAAAATGATTAGCAATGTCAGTAAACCAACCCATGGTATTTATCAAGTACCAGTGAAAACCTTGTTCAAAGCACTATTGAGAGTACATTAATGTGATACTTAATGCAACCTCAACAAATTTACAATTTAACGAAGGAATCGCGTGACTCTATTTTCAATCTAACTATGCAGTTGGATGGTATGAGAACATTTTAATTATTGGAACTCAAATGAACGTAAGCAGTTCTGTAAAAAGTTTATTAAATCTTGAAAGCCTCCTGACTTCAAACCATATCTGTCTGGACACTTCAAACATATTTTTCCAAAAGGAAGCTCCTCATCTTCCTATCCAAACTCTGTCCTCCCACTGATTTTTCTATAACAGTAGACAACACCACCATCCTCCCTGTATGCAAAGCTTCAGCCTTGATATTAGAAGCAGTGTGGCCTAGTGGAAAGATGATGGACCTTGAAGCCAGAGGACTTGGGTTTTAATCCTGCCTCAACCACTTGCCTGGTGTATGACCTTAGGCAAGTCACTCAACTTTTCTGGGCCTCATGTAAAATGGGGACTCAATACTTGTTCTCCCTCCTACTTACTTGTCTCGATGTTATCTCTCACCATTGACACCTTGTTCATGCTTTCCCTTCTGCATGGAACTCTCTCCCCCACCTTATAAAGATAGATCACCTTTCCACATCTTCAAAACTCTCATAAAATCACATCTCTGACACCTTCCCAGACTAAGCCTTTATTTTCTCTATCTGCCCTCCCTCTGCATCAACTATGCCCTTAGCTGTGTATCCCTAAACCTTTTGATACTCCACCCCTAGACCCACAATGCTTTTGTACATATTCTTAAACTCTACTATTTCCCCTATCCTTAATCTACTTTAATGTCTGACTCCCTTTGTAGACTGTAAACGTTTTGTGGTCAGGGATCATATCGCCCAACTCCATTATATTGTACTTTCCCAAGCACTTAGTATAGTGCTCTGTATGCAGTAAATGCTCAGTAAATACCATTGATTGAGTGACTGAATGGATGTTATTTATTGAATGCTTAGTGGATACAGAGCACTGTACTAAGTGCTTGGGAGAGTAAAAAAGATTTGGTAGACATCAATCTTGCCCATATGTAGCTTACAGTTTTCAAAACCTTTCTAAAATCATGTTTAGTTCAGGAAGTCTTCCTGGATTAGTCTCTCATCTCCCCACACTATTTTCTCTTGATTTTGCATAATCTACGTGCTAAAATGCATTCTCTGTTTTACACTATCAAGTGCTTAGTTCAGTGCACCACATACAGTAGGTTCTCAGTGAGGACCACTGATTGATTAAAATGCTGGGTTGAGTATAGTATAGCTGCTGAAATATGGAGTGTAGATTCACATGTAGAAAATGTAAATGGGTTTACAACTGGTCATCCATTTATCTAACATCTTGTCTTGAATGAACATTTTGTCTTGAAGAACATTTCTCATTTAGGCTACCAGGCACCACTGGAAACAAGGCAAAAAACACACTTAGAAAACATCTTTAAGTACCAAAGATTAAACCATTGAATCAGCATAGCCAAATGGAAAGAACATGAGCCTGAGAGTCAGAGGTTCTGCATTCTAATCCTGGCTCTGTCTCTAGCCTGCTGTGTAACCCAAGCAAGTCACTAAACTTCTCTGTGCCTCAGTTTCCCCATTCATAAACACCTCTTCTCCCTCCTACTTAGAATGTGGGCCCAATTTGGAACAGAGAATGTGTCTGACCTGATTATTTTGTATCTACCCCAGGGACACGTAGTAAGTACCACAATTATTATTAATACTGTTATTCTGAAATTTCAAGGCAGAAAATATATCAAAATGACCGTATTTTGGGGAGCATAAAGGGGATGAGATGGTTTAACTATTTTGTAAGCACCCCACCAACTGTCTACTCCTAGCTATTCATGCCCTCAGCAAGCAAAGGGTGCTTATGAGTACTATTGGAAGCCTTGTAATTGTCTCAGGTTGCCTAGGTCATTTTAGAATAACCATTGACAAAGATTCTCCACCATCTGTCTTCCTCTTTTCTAACCACTCTCTCCTCCTGCTACATCCCAGCTCACACTCTTTTCTCCTCCTAAGCAAACTTTCTCACCCTACCTCGTTCATGTCTCTTCAGTCACTTACCCTTGCTCTTCCCCTTCTCCCAGCATGGAGCTCGTTCTCCCTTCATTTCTACAAAACTACAATTCTAACCATATTTTAAACCCTCTGCAAATGTCAGCACCTCTCAGACACATTCCTTTACTGATTAAACACTTTTCTGGTCATGTCATCCCAATCCCTAACCATAGAATCATGCATATTTGATTGTTTTTGCTTTATTATTTGAATTTAGAGGCTAACTCTTTCATTTATTTTGTACTTGGTAATTTAGATCCACTAGTCTCCCCAATTGGATTGATAGCTCCTTGAGGTCAGGAACTATTTCACTTCATTTGTATTATATGCTCCTGTGGGCCTAGCACAGTTCTCTGCACATAGTAGGTGCCTGGTTAATGCAGTGGTTGATGATTAATAGATGAAAATACACCTCTGAGTATTTAGAGAGTTGAATAATACTAAAACAGTTCCTGTGGCCCTCCCTGAAATGCAGTCGAGGTAGTAAATCATTTCAACATACAGGTACAGCTTGGGAGCTGAATTTCTTTCCTGGAGAAAGAGGTTTCTGCCCCAGGTTTGTAGTGCCTTGAATTTTGTATAGCACTTTTATTTTCCAAAGCACTTTCCCTTCAGTTATCTCATTTTATCCATCCAACATCCCTGTGATGTAGGTAGAAGGATGTAATATTATCCCAATATTTCAGCTGAAGAGATTGAGGCTTAGAAGGATTAAGTGACTTGCCTGAGATCCCCTAGAAGATCAAAGGCAGAGTTAGAGCTAGCACCCAGGTCACCTGCTTCTGAGTCATAATCTTCTAGTCCACACTGCTTCTAAAAAAAAAAAAAAACTAGGACACCAGTAACCAACCACAGTGAGAGGAAAAGCCGTTACAAGTATCTCTTATTGCCAAACCCTACATTTAGAGCCGGATATAGAAATAAGTGAAAGTTCTGGAGAAATAATTTCCATATCCACAGACCAGGTTAATGCTTAGAAGGAAGCCATCTGATAACGAACTGCGCTCCAGGCTCCTGGCTCATGTCACAGGGGTGGGCAATGTTATTGAGAGCCTGTGACCCAATTTGGTTTCGAAAGCTAGGACAGTAGGAATTCAATTCCAGTTTTAAATGGTAAGCAGCTCTCAGGCACCAGAAATTTTCTTACAATACAAGAATGTAACAAATGAAAATTAAAAATTGGATTCATTCACTTCACCATAAGGTACCCACAGAGTTTTCTGTTTTCCTCTGTCTTGTTCATTAACTAAAGAGAGCTATAGTCCTGAATATCGGAGACAACACAAATTTTGGAAATCACTGTACATGCACATGTTCTGGATGTGCTTTGGCCTGAGATATTTGAATGCTGATAACTTATCCTGAGATCTGCCATCTTGATTTTGCACTGGGCTTTGTTTTTCAGGCTGACTATATGAAATAGGAAAATGACTTTTTTCGATCAATCAAGAACATTTATTGAGCTCTTACTGTGTACAGAGCACTGCACTCAGCACTTGGGAGGGTAAAATACAGTTGTTAGACACAATCCCTGCCCACAAGGAGCTTACAAGCTAGAGGGGAGACAGACACTAGGAATAATCCAAAGAACATTTTTCATATTTCTCTAAGTCTGGGAAGAGGGAACATATTACAGGTTCTATTGTTAAAGAAAGAAGCAGCATGGTCTAATGGCAAGAGAACTGTCAGGGGCCCTGGATTCTAATGTCAGTTCTACCAATTGCTTGCTGTGTTACTTTGGTCAAGTCACTTAATTTCTCTGTGCCACAACTGTAAAATGAGCATTAAGTGCCTGTTCTCTCTCCTATTTAGATTGTGAGCCCCATGTGGTGCAGGGACTGTGACCGACTAAATTAATGTGTACTTACTCCAGCACTAAGAACAGGGCTTGACACATACTAAGTACTTAACAAATACCATAAAGATGAGGAAGGAACTTCTATCTTTATAGCTAAATTCTGGGATATTTAAGAGCAACATTTTCATAATACAAGATGGGTACCCTCCAGTAAGCTCCTCGTGGGAAGGGAGTTTATCTGTTGTTTCTTTGTATGTCCCAAGAACTTAGTACAGTGTTTTCCATTCAGTAAGGACCCAATCAATCAATCGATAGTATTTCATGATTATTGTGTGCAGAACACTGTACTAAGTGCTTGGGAGAGTTCAATACAACAGAGTTGGCAGATATGTTCCCTGCTCACAAGAAGCTTACATCATGCATTCAATCATGTTAATTGAGCACTTACTCTGTGCAGAACACTGTACTAAGCACTTGGAAAGTACAGATGCGGGGGACAGACATTAATATAATTACATAAATTATGGATATGTACATCTGTGCTGTGGGGCTGAGGGTGGGGTGATTATCAAGTGTTTTTGGGTACAGATCAAAGTGTATTGGTGATGCCAAAGAGAGGGAATATGGGAAATGAAGGCTTAGTCAGCAAAGACCTCTTGGAGAAGATATGATTTTAATGAGGCTTTGCAGGTAGGGAGAGTAATCATCAATCTGTTATTCATTCAATCGTATTTATCGAGTACTTACTGTGTGCAGAGCACTGTACTAAGTGCTTGGGAAGTACAAGTTGGCACTACCATCCTTCCCATCTCACAAGAGTACAACGTTGGTGTCATCCTCCACTCTGCTCTCTCGTACACCCCTCACATCAAATCCACCACCAAAGCCTGCCGGTCTCACCTCTGCAACATCACCAAGATCTGCCCTTTCCTCTCCATCCACACCATTACCCTGCTGGTTCAATCTCTCATCCTATCCCAACTGGATTACTGCATCAGCCTCCTCTTTGATCTCCCATCCTCCTGTCTCTTCCCACTTCAGTCTATACTTCACACTGCTGCCCGGATCATCATTGTGCAGAAATGCTCTGGGCATGTTACTCCCCTCCTCAAAAATCTCCAGTGGCTACCAGTCAACCTACGCATCAATCAATCAATCAATCAATCGTATTTATTGAGCGCTTACTATGTGCAGAGCACTGTACTAAGCGCTTGGGAAGTACAAATTGGCATCACATAGAGACAGTCCCTATCCAACAGTGGGCTCACAGTCTAAAAGGGGGAGACAGAGAACAGAACCAAACATACCAACAAAATAAAATAAGTAGGATAGAAATGTACAAGTAAAATAAATAAATAAATAAATAAATAGAGTAATAAATATGTACAACCATATATACATATATACAGGTGCTGTGGGGAAGGGAAGGAGGTAAGACGGGGGGATGGAGAGGGGGACGAGGGGGAGAGGAAAGAAGGGGCTCAGTCTGGGAAGGCCTCCTGGAGGAGGTGAGCTCTCAGCAGGGCCTTGAAGGGAGGAAGAGAGCTAGCTTGGAGGATGGGCAGAGGGAGGGCATTCCAGGCCCGGGGGATGACGTGGGCCGGGGGTCGATGGCGGGACAGGCGAGAGCGAGGTACAGTGAGGAGATTAGTGGTGGAGGAGCGGAGGGTGCGGGCTGGGCAGTAGAAGGAGAGAAGGGAGGTGAGGTAGGAGGGGGCGAGGTGATGGACAGCCTTGAAGCCCAGGGTGAGGAGTTTCTGCCTGATGAGCAGATTGATCGGTAGCCATTGGAGGTTTTTGAGGAGGGGAGTAATATGTCCAGAGCGTTTCTGGACAAAGATAATCCGGGCAGCAGCATGAAGTATGGATTGAAGTGGAGAGAGACACGAGGATGGGAGATCAGAGAGAAGGCTAGTGCAGTAGTCCAGACGGGATAGGATGAGAGCTTGAATTAGCAGGGTAGCGGTTTGGATGGAGAGGAAAGGGCGTATCTTGGCAATGTTGCGGAGCTGAGACCAGCAGGTTTTGGTGACGGCTTGGATGTGAGGGGTAAATGAGAGAGCGGAGTCGAGGATGACACCAAGGTTGCGGGCTTGTGAGACGGGAAGGATGGTAGTGCCGTCAACAGAGATGGGAAAGTCAGGGAGAGGACAAGGTTTGGGAGGGAAGACAAGGAGCTCAGTCTTCGACATGTTGAGCTTTAGGTGGCGGGCGGACATCCAGATGGAGATGTCCTGAAGGCAGGAGGAGATGCGAGCCTGGAGGGAGGGGGAGAGAGCAGGGGCAGAGATGTAGATCTGGGTGTCATCAGCGTAGAGATGATAGTTGAAGCCGTGGGAGCGAATGAGGTCACCAAGGGAGTGAGTGTAGATTGAGAACAGAAGGGGACCAAGCACTGAACCTTGGGGAACCCCCACAGTAAGAGGATGGGAGGGGGAGGAGGAGCCTGCAAAAGAGACTGAGAAAGAACGACCGGAGAGATAAGAGGAGAACCAGGAGAGGACGGAGTCTGTGAAGCCAAGGTCAGATAACGTGTTGAGGAGAAGGGGGCATCAGACAAAAACTCCTCACTCTCGGCTTCAAAGCTCTCCATCACCTCTCCCCCTCCTACCTCACCTCCCTTCTCTCCTTCTCCAGCCCAGCCCACACCCTCAGCTCCTCTGCCACTAACCTCCTCACTGTGCCTCATTCTCGTCTGTCCCACCGTCGACCCCCGGCCCACGTCCTCCCCCTGGCCTGGAATGCCCTCCCTCCGCACATCCGCCAAGCTAGCTCTCTTCCTCCCTTCAAAGCCCGACTGAGAGCTCACCTCCTCCAGGAGGCCTTCCCAGACTGAGCCCCCTCCTTCCTCTCCCCCTCCCCATCCTCCACACCCTGCCTCCTTCCCCCCTCCACAGCACCTGTACATATGTTTGTACAGATTTATTACTCTATTCATTTTACTTGTACATATTTACTATTCTATTTATTTTATTTTGTTAATATGTTTTGTTGTCTGTCTCCCCCTTCTAGACTGTGAGCCCGTTGTTGGGTAGGGACCGTCTCTATATGTTGCCAAATTGTACTTCCCAAGTGCTTAGTACAGTGCTCTGCACACAGTAAGTGCTCAATAAATACGATTGAATGAATGAATGAACAAAGTTGGCAACATGTTGAGACGGTCCCTACCCAACAACGGGCTCACAGAGGAAGGGATTTCCAAGGCCAGAGGCAGGCTATGGGCAAAGGGGCAGCAGTGAGATAGATGAGATTGAGTTACAGTGAGTAAGTTGGCATTGGAGGAGCAAAATGCGTAGACTGGGCTGTAGTAGGGAATTGGTGATCTGATTGAGTATCCTAAAGCCAAAGGTAAGGAGTATCTGTTTGATGCAGGAAAGGATGGGAAACCAATGGAGATTCTTAAAAAGTAGGAAAACACAAACTGAATGTTTTTTAAGAAAAATAATAATAATGACGGCATTTATTAAGCGCTCACTGTATACAAAGCACTGTTCTAAGTGCTGGGGAGGTTACAAGGTGATTAGGTTGTCCCACGGGAGGCTCACAGTCTTAATCCCCATTTTTACAGATGATGTAACTGAGGCACAGAGAAATTAGGTGACTTGTAATAATCATATTTATTGAGCACTTACTGTGTGCACAATGCTCCCTACCACACACTGAGCTCACAGTCTTCATCCTCATTTTCCAGATGAGGTAACTGAGGCCCAGAGAAGTTAAGTGACTTGCCCAAAGTCACACAGGTGACAAGTGGTGGAGCTGGGATTTGAACCCATGACCTCTGACTCCAAAGCTCATGCTCTTTCCACTGGGCCCTAAGAATGAAGTGGAGTGCGGAGAGGCAGGAGGCAGGGAGAACAAGAAGGCGGCTGATGCAGTAGTCAAGGTGGGATGTGGTAAGTGTTTGGATCAGCATAGTAGCAGTTTAGATGGAAAGTGTAGATTTTTAGCAATGTGAAGATAGAACAGACAGGATTTAGTGACAGGTTGAATACGTGGGTTGAATGAAAGGGATGAGTCAGCATCAAACAGAAATGCCTTATCATTGGCTTTGCAGCACTCAATCAGCTTGCCACCTCCTCCTTACCTCACTGATCTACTACAGCCCAATCTGCTCACTTCACTCCTCTAGCACCAGCTTGCTCAGTATGCCTCGATTTTTATCTATCTCACCACCTACCACTTCCCCACATATTTCCTTTGGCCTGGATCTCCATCCTCGTCAATAGATGCCAAACCACCACTCTCCCCATCTTCAAAGTCTTATTAAGGTCACATCTCCTCCAGGAGGCCTTCCCCAATTAAGCCCCCTTCTCCCTGGTTCCCTTTTCTTTCTGCATCATCTGTGTACTGGGATATGTGCCCTTCTGGATATCTAGAATTTGCCCCACACTCACCCCCACCACATTTACGTATATAAATTAAATTACTTATGTTACTATCTGTCTCCCCTTTGAGACTGTAAGCTCATTATGGGCAGAGAACACGTCTACCAACTCTTCACACAGTAAGTGCTCAACACATCCCATTAACTGAGTGGTTGACTGAGAATAATACCAAGGTTACAGGCTTGTGAGATAGGGAGGAGAGTGATATCTACAGTGATGGAAAAGGTGGAGGACATGATTTGGGTGAGAAGATGAGGTCAGTTTTGGATGTAGTTTGAGGTGTTGGTGGGATACTCAGGAAGAGATATCCTGAAGGCAGGAGGAAATACAAAACTGCAGAGGAGAGCAGTCAAGCTGGAGAGGTAAATTTGGAAATCATCTCTGTGTGGATGTGGTTAAAGCCATGGGAGTGAATGAGTTCTCCCTGGGTGTGGGTGTATATGGGCAATAGAGGGGAACCCAGAATTGAGCCTTGATGGACTCTTGCTGTCAGAAGTTGGAAGGCAAAGAAGCACCCTGAGAAAGAGACTGAAAAGGAGCAGTCAGACATATAGGAGAAGAACCAGGAGAGGAGTGTGATTGTGAAGCTGTTGGATGATGTTTCAAGAAGAATGGGTGGTCCACATTGTTGAGGCAGCTGAGAGGTTGAGGAGGATTAGTGTGGTATAGAGGCTGTTGCATTTGGCAAAAAGAAAGTCACTGGTGACATTGGAGTGGGTGGCTTCCATGGAGAGAAGGGGAAGGGAACCAGATTAGTGAGGGGGTGGTGGGGTCAAGGAGAGAATTGGAGGACTCCCAGAATTCTCAGATAGCAGCTACATATTCCCATGCACTGTCCCAATTTTCCTGCCATCCTGCTGGATCATGGAATCCTTGATAGAGGAAGATTGTGACAAATTAATGAGTTGGTAATTCTTTGAATTTGTAGAGTGCTTTCAAATTACTTATCTCATTTTGTACTTACAACATCCTAATGAGGGTGACGGAGGTAGGCAGTTATTATTCCTGTTTTTCAAATGAGGGAATTGAGACTCAGGGATGTGTACCTTTGGGTGAGTTGTTTAACCTCCCTGAGGCACAGCCAAGGTGATGGTGCTCCAAGTGCTTAGAATCTGCACATTCATTCATTCATTCATTCATTCATTCGTATTTATTGAGCACTTATTGTGTGCCGAGCACTGTACTAAGTGCTTGGGAAGTACAAGCTGGCAACATATAGAGAAGGTCCCTATCCAACAACGGGCTCACAGTCTAGAAGGTGAATGTACATGCACATGAAGCTGCATGGAGCAGCACCATTCAAAGCAATAAAAAGGATTACAAATATGATGTGCTGCTTTAGTGCATCTCCTAATATTTTCATTGCTATGTCCTTGAAGTAATGACTGCAGTACTTGGCTCTTCTTTGGAAACTCAGCCCCAGGGGAATTCTGTTTTCCCCTAGAAAATTTGGTTTGGACAGGTCATTGCCCTACCTGGCTGGGCAGACCCTTGAGGGGAAACACTATGAGACAGAGGATGAGAAAGATGGCTGAGTTCAGAGAAAAATAGTCAGCCCAGGGCCAAACTAGCTGAGTGCCCAGGAAGGATAAGTGCTACAAGTAATGATGATAATAATTGTGGTATCAGTTAAGTGCTTACTATGTGCCAAGCACTGTTCTAAGCACTAGGGTAGATGCACGGTAATCAGGTTGGGCATAGTCCCTGCTCCTCATGGGGCTCACAATCTTGATACCCATTTTACAGATGAGGGAACTGAGGCACAGAGAAGTTAAGTGACTTTCCCAAGGTCACACAGCAGACATGTGGCAGAGCTGGGATTAGAACCCATGACCTCTGGCTCGCAAGCCTGTGCCCTTTCCACTAGGCCATGCTGCTTCTAGTATAGTAGAATTAGAGAAATAGAGAAACTGGACCTACAGCTGCCCACAAGGCCAAGTGCCAAGCTACAGAAAGTGGAAATCAGGTCAGTCCACTAAAGAAGAGAATGAAGAAAGAACATCATTGTATAGGAATGAGATGGAAATAAGTGAAAGGTGGACATAACTAGCAGAAGACCTAAAAGGAAGAAAAAAATGTTTGAAATTATATCAGAAAAAAGAGGATCAGGGAAAATATCACTTGCTGGTCAACACGGAAAGAAAGCTATAACAGATAACTGACAATATGGAGGCTGTGTGTGTGTGTGTGTGTTTATAAATTATTCTTTGGGGATGAAAGATGATAATTCTCAGCTGGAAGAACTCCATGAGTGAGGGAATTGAGATGGGAGAGATGAGAAGGAGGTACAGTTAAAGGGTTAATTTGGGAGGACCAAAAAGAGCAATTTGAGGGTAGCAAAAGCAGATGGGGTAGGAGGAGTTGATGGAAGTCACTGAAGCCAGTCATAAGGAGTTTTCTATTTGATGTGGTGGGACTCAGGAAGCCATTGGAAAGTTTTGAGAAGAGGAGAGATGAGTACTGAGCAATGCTTCAGGAATGTAATTCACACAGCACAAAAAGTAAATTGGAGCAATGGAAAGAAGATCAAGGCAGAAATTGTGAGATTGTGAACCCTGTGTAGAACAGGGTCTGTATCCTATCTTGTTATATATAATCCACACTTGGCACAAAGGTTGGCACATAATAATAATAATATAATGATGGCATTTGTTAAACACTTACTACATGTCAAGCACTGTACTAAGCACTGAGGCAGATACAGGGTAATTATGTTGGACATAGCCCTTGTCCCACATGAGATTCACAATCTAAGTGGGAGAAAGACCGTTTACTGAATCTCCATTCTATAAGTGAGTCACCAGGTAGTAAAATGACTTGCTCAAGGTCACTTGGGCAAGCAACAGAGCTGGAATTAGAACCCAGGTCTTCTGACTTCCAGGCCTGTGCTCCTTCTACTAGGCCACACTGCTAAATACCATAATAAAGAATGTTAACGTAATAATCTAGCTGCAATTTTACCGGTATGGCACCTGTCTTGGGGAAGAGAAGAAGAAAGATCCAGTTGATGTTGTGTAGCTTGAACCTGCAGTCTTGGGCAGTAGATTGAATATGATAGTTCTCGGAGTTGAGGATAAAGTCAAGAGTATGGGCTTCTAGGACAAGATGAGTGGTAGTATTATATGTGATATGAAAAAGTTAGAAGGACAAGTGGGTTTAAGAATCTGTTTTAGGCACGTTCAGAATTCGTGGTACTAGCACAATAATCAAGCATAGGTGCCTTGGGGGCAGGAGGAAATGTGGGATTGCAGTTTACAACAAAGTTTAGGACAGGAAAGATGTCCTCTTAGAGGTGGTAGCTGAAATCAGCTCCTTGATAAAGTGAATATAGAGAAGGAAGTATAGAGAATTCTTTGGAAATCCCAGAAAGTAGGAAGATGAGAGGCAGAATAGGAGCTGAGACCAAAACTGAAGAACTGTCAGACAGGTAGGAGGAGAACCAAATTAGTGTATACCAATAAAACCAAGGCTTGGAGGTATTTTAATAATAATAATAATAATGGCATTTATTAAACACTTACTATGTGCAAATCACTGTTCTAAGCTCTGGGAAGGTTACAAGGTGATCAGGTTGTCCCACAGGGGGCTCACAGCCTTCATCCCTATTTTACAGATGAGGGAACTGAGGCCCAGAGAAGTTAAGTGACCTGCCCAAAGTCACACAGCTGACAATTGGCAGAGTCAGAATTTGAACCCATGACCTCTGACTCCAAAGCCAGTGCTCTTTCCACTAAGCCATGCTGCTTCTCTTCTTTGAGGAAAAAGGACTGGTCCAAAATGTCAAAGTTAGCCAGAAGTTCAAAGAAGATGAAGTAAAGTATCACTCTTTGGATATGGCTAGAAGGAGGTCATTGGAGATTTTGGAAATTGTTGTATCAGTGGATCAGAAAGGTTAAAGCTTGACTGTTATGGGTCAAGAAGAGAATTGGTGAAGAGGAAATCAAGATGGATATTCTTTCAGTACATTTTAGGAGTTTGAATAGGATTGGGAATGAGAAGCTGGGGCAATTACTGGAGGGATACCTGCAAATGAGAGAGGGATTTTTTTTTTTAGAGTCGGGGAGACTTGGACATATTGGAAGGCAGAGGTGAGAGGTTAAAAATACCTGTGAGAAAGGGGTAGAGAGTGAGGACAAGTGATTTTAGGAGGTGTGAAGGGGTGAGTTAAGGTGTAAGGAGACGAGATGGATTTGAAAGCAGATGGGAGACCTCTTTAGAAAGAGCTGGAAATTTAGAGAAAGATAAAGAAGCATCCATAGAGTGGTAACAGGCTCTGGGGAGAGTCCTGATGGTTTCCATTTTACCAACAAAAGATATCACAGATTAAACGCGAAGGTGATGGGGAGTTGGGGCCTTTAGCAGGGAGTTGACAGTTTGGAAAAATTGGTCGAGTTTGGGGTGGGAGGCAATCGGGGAGGAGTAGTAGAGCTGTCGAGCAGAAAATTGAGCTGCTATAACATGACAAATCGAATTTGTAAAGGTAGAAATCAGTCAAGAACCTGGGTTTCTGCCAGCTGTGTTCAGTCATACTGGCAAAGGAGTGAAAGAAATGGACTGTGGCAGTGATTCAAGGCTGGGGGTTGGAGGTATGAGACCAATGAAGGGTAAAGGAAGCTGGGATTGGTGGAGAGGGTGGAGTTAAGGACTTCTACCAGGGATGGAAATACTATCAGGTAGTCCAGTAGGGACACTGGACTGTAAACCTATTATGGGCGGGGTCCACTGATTCTTTTGTACTGTACTCTCCCAAGCACTTTAGGACAGGCCTTTACACAGAGTAAGTGCTCAATAAATACCACTGATAGATTGAGGGATGCACTAGTGTGGGATAAGTGGAGTAGATCTAGGGAGGTTACTGGGAGGGGTTGGGACAGGGGTTGAGGATGAGGTGGCAGGTTAGAAGGTAGTGGTCAGAAAATGATGGTTCAGAGTTGGTGATTTAGAGATAAGGCATGGTTTCTAGATTTTTAGATCAAGCATGTCCCCAGGCTGGTGAGTGGCTGAAGTTGATTGGAGCAATGGGTCAGTGGAGTTGAGAAGCAAAAGGAAGCAGAAGATTGGGGTGGTCAGAATGATCATCAACAGGGATGTTGATGTTCCCAAGGAATAAAGCTAGAGAACGGAGTGCAAGCAGAAAGGCAAAGAATAGGTCAACATCAGCAAAACGTGCAGACATAGGACCAGGAAGTGGATAGATGACAGTGATCAGAAGCTGTAGAGGGTGGTAGAGATAAACCATATGGGATTCAAAGGAAGAATATGAGAGAAGCAGTGAAAGTGAAGTGTGGGAGACAAGCAAGCCAACTCCTACCCCTTCCCCTGTGAGAGACAGAGAGTGTGATAAAATGATACCCCTTTGGGACAGCATCACTGGAGACACACTGTCTTCAGAGGATAGCCAAGTTTTGATGATGGTGAACATAAGAAATTGAATGGATCACAAGCAGGTCAAGGATGAAGGGGGGTTTGCCCATGATAGAGCAGTGGTTCCACAGACCACATTGCAACTGAGTCGTTGGGGGACGAGAGGGGAAGAAGATAATGGTGGGGTTACAAGGACAGGGATGATGAGGTGCTGAAGGGTGTGGTGAGAGAGATAGAGAAGATTTAATTCAGGTTTCAGTTCCATTTGGACTTCAGTGAAAAGTAAGTACTCTATCAGAGCCACATCCAAACATCATATATGGTCAAGTGAATCAACAATGTTTTTTTCCAAACAACAGGAACATCCTTTTGTGAATGGACTATCAAATGGTCCCTACTAACATAATGCAACATTAATCATATTGAACACAATTGAATCCAGACTTCCACTCACCCTTTTATCTGTCAAATAAACGGCTTGGCTGGATTTAATCTCAGTCTTTTTTTGATGAAGGGATGGAGTGATCTGGAGGAATTTCTCTGAACATTAATAATTCTTCACACCTTTATTGTGGTGCCAATGCTGATTATCCCATTTCAAATTCATAATGTCCCCTTCCTCAGTAGTAACAGCTGGTTTGGCTGCCGTAGAAGCTTTTCTTCTGTGTAAAAGGGCAGACGGCAGCTGCTGCTGGAGAGCAGAGATCAACTTGCAGGAGATTCTTTGAGTGGAGAAATTGTGCTCTCTCCCCCCTTGTCGAAGAGGGCTTCACCTTGAGAACGTGATCAATCTCTTCCTCCATAAGAAGCAGGAACCGTGGGTAGCTCTTTGACCCAACATCCTTCCATTGCCCTATCACACTAGTAATTTCACTTCCCATTTTTCAGACTGAAGAGGAGCTAACCTTTCAGGTATTAAGATCTTACACTTTTATTTGGACAGCATTTTTTTTCTTTGTTCTCATTCCTGCAATATTCTGCCTCTGTTTCTACTTTATTTCATACCCTGATCTATGGAGAAGAATCTCTCTTCTGCCTTAGAGTGAGTTGAAGACCATTCTGGAGAAAGCATATGAATAGTAGCCTGGGTCCTTCGTACACAGAATAATGATTTTTATTTTCCAATTTCATCAGAAATCAGCTCTACCACTATGCAAATAGTAGTGTTCATGCTATTCACATTTTTCTTCTATTGATTTCCAGTGATAGAATCCTGTTTTACTGAAAGCGTCCTCCCCACCAACTGCAAAATGTCAACCAAGTTTTACAAAATATTGCATCCTCTCCACCGCTGAATCCCATTCAATTAATTGTATCGTACCAGCCAACATTCGAACTGTGAAACCTTTTGGGCAAAAATAATATTGGATAGGTAGTTTCAATTTTTTTGACTGTCCTGAGGGTAAATCCAACAGGAGTAGATTAAAATGGCTGTCATTGACATGTCTTTTCAAAGCTGAAGAAAATCACCTGACGGCTGAATATCGTTCACACTTCTATCCCAGTCAGGCTTAAAAATTTTTTTATCAAAATGTATGATTCACAATCTTGTGTGTCTTTTCTGTTATATGGTTGTGAATCAAAGTGATTTTTTTTGACTGTTTCCTATCCTGGAGTGTTGGATATTGAAAACTTTCTAAAAGCAATACAAGAAAATGCAAAATATTGAAAAGGTAAAACAAAATATAGCTTAAAAATTCCCTTCCAGTGCATATAATTTGGAATTTGGAGGGCTGAAAGACAAGTAGGAAGGAGACAGACTCCTCCAAAAGCCAAACGATCCACAAAAGTTTCATCAGAATTATATTTTGTTTCATGTGGAATGAAGTTTCAGAGTTGGAAACTCACTGCGATTGAACTCAAAAAAATAAAATTCTTTTCACGATGACCCAAAACTCTCATTCTTCCTTCCCTTTTCTCCTCCCATATCAATTCCTAGCAATAGGACATGGATATAAGATGAAACTCAAAGTTCAATTGTTAAATTCCCTAGGTTTTACTCCTGCAGTGTCAGTTAGTGATATTTATTGAACACTTACTATGTTATATTGTACTCTCCCAAGCACTTACACAGTGCTGTGCACACAGTAAGTGCTCAGTAAATACAATTGACTGACTGATGGCAGAGGACCATAATAATAATTGTTGTATTTTTTGAGTGCTTACCATGTGTCAAATGTTGTACTGCTCATCCTCTAGACTGTAAGTTCGTTGTGGGAAGGGAATGTTTCTGTTTATTGTTGTATTGTACTTTCCCAAGGGCTTAGTACAGTGCTCTGCACACAGTCATTGCTCAATAAATACGATTGAATGAATACTAAGCACTGGGGAAGACACAAGATAATCAGGTTGGACACAGTTTCTGTCCCTCAGGGGGCTCAGAGTCTAAGAGGGAGAAAGATATTGAATCCACATTTTCCAGATAAGGAAACCAAGGCATTAGAGCAATTAAATGACTTGCCCAAACTCACAAAGAGCCAGGATTAGGCCCAGGTCCTCTGACTCCCAGGGCTGAGCTATGTTCACTAGGCCACGCTCTTTAAAGTGCTTAAGTTCAACAATAGACCAAGTAGACACGATCCCTGCCTTTAAGGAGTTTACAATCTAGTGGGTCTTCCCTATGTTATGTGAGTGCTCTGTTGCCTTAGGACTGAGCCGTAGTCCTTGAAACAAACTTCTTGGAGAGAGAAAAAAAAAAGTCATGAAATTGGCTTTTAAGAATGCTCTCTGAAGGAATTTGAAATGTCCTTTTACTGACAGTAGGCTGAGGGTCATTCATCTGGTTTTCAGGTGGTCTGTGCCGTCTCTGGAGCTGTTTGTTGTGAGGGAGTTAAGGTTATCCAGCATTCTTGGATACCCTATACAGGGTGTTCTCACGTTACCCTTCTCTGAACCATCATTCACCCCCCCTGTTTCAATCAATCAATCACATTAATTGAGAACTTATTCTGTGCAGAACACTGTACTAAGAGCTTAGGAGAGTACAACATAACTATATAACAGAGCTGGTAGACACATTCCCTGCCCACAGTGAGCTTATCCCTTTAGATTATAGGGCTAGCATCACTGCAAATGTACTTCTGTAGTTTCAGATTCAATTGGATATTAGAGAATCAAATGTAGGAGAGGAAAGCTCATTTGATTGGACATTCCATCTTTATATGAGCCTGATCAATGCTTTTCTCCTAATAAGTCACAGTTGTAATAACTGTCCCTGTGAACAAATAAGTTGAAAAGAGTAAAGGGTTTTTTCTGCTGCCTAAGAGATGTATGAAAATAAGTAATAATAAGTAATAATAAGTAAAATACATAAATAATAGAATGTTATGACATCACCTGTCTACCGTTCTTCATCTAGAGAATGAAGACAATGCTGTCCATCCCACCCTATCTCCTAGAGATACTGTGAGTCTGGTTCCAGAAAAATAACAACTGCGGTATTTGTGAAGTGCTTACTATGTGTCAGGCACTGTACTAAGTGCTGGGGTGGATACAAGAAAATCCAGTTTAAACTGTTAATTTTCAAGAGTAAAACACTTCAAGAATATTTAAGATCCTGAATACCAATATATGGCCTTCACTTCTTCTTAAGTGCATTCCCTAGCAAATGACATCCTGTTTCAGGTGGGAATGACACAGAGTAATCATTCTGTATATGACCTGATTCTCCTCTGTCTGCCCTAGGGCTTAGTACAGTGCTTGGCACCTATTGAGCACTTAAATGCTATAATTATTATCATTATCATAGAGCAGTTAAAGCACATGTCCTCACTGTCCTTTTCTATAAGCTTCAAGAGCAAGATGATGGAACGGTGGAGAAAGGGGAAATAAAATAATGCAATATCATATGCACACTATTGTCTTAGTTTACATTTACCCTTTTAAATCTGCTCTTTTAATGTCAGAGGTCAAAACAGGTACCTAACCTTTGTAGCTGAAATTTACTTTTTATACTTGTTTTCTTGATCTTCTGACTACCTATGAACTCTAATTCTTTGTATAAGCCTGAATCTGATTTCAAAACAGGACATCCACTTTGACATGAATTACTGCATGCTAGAGCATTTAATCCCCTCGGTCTGATTTTACTGCTAGCCTGTATAAATAACACATAATAATTTTGTTTTATTAATATAGTGATCTATTTTTATTGCCTAGTGCTTGTTAATGAAGATAGAAGATGAAAGAACCTAACCATAAATTAGAATGTTTAAACTACTGACACGGGGGTTGAGAGTTTTCGAACTGATGGATTAAGCACTCCATTTCTTGATGAATTTTCACATATAGTTCTATATACTGCTTTTTTATAATGGACCCTTGAAAGTTTTCTCCAAAACACCAGAAACTCTGAGAGAAAGAGATTTGATTTAAGCTTATTCTAATATTTGTAGGGTGAAATATGGTTTTCCCTAAATTTAAATGTTTCCTTTGGTATATGTTTCATTTTTCTACATGCATGAAATCTGAAGAAACTGGTTCATTGCTTTGAGCGTTTTTGCCAATTAATAAAATGAATACGACAATAATTATCTTCATCACTCAGAGATCTGAGATTTAACTAGTGACATAAGCAAATTGAGAACCTGGGTTGAAAGACATGGTGAAAACTCCAAGTAATCTGGTTAAGAATTAATTTTTCTTTACAGTCTTTTCTCCTGTGTTTTCCTTATATGATTTGGATAGAATATTTTTGAAAAGTAGTGGAACCAAGTTATCATAACCCTGTTGTGAAATGACTGAGAATTGATTAAAACAGGCTGATGCTCTTCCTGGAATGTTGGGCAGGGAATGTGTCCATTATAGTGTAGTACTTTCCCAAGAGCTTAATTCAGTGCTCTGCACACAGTAAGCACTCAATAAATACAATCGTTTGCTTGATAGAGCAGTTACAAGGCTGGTGGAAAATCTGTTTGTGGTCCTTCAGCATAGCAGAGAGAAGCAGTTACAAGTATTTAAAATTAATTCTTGATTAGAAACTGATTTTAAACAAAGCAAATTGATTTTCTGAGGTGTTACTATCCACTGATAAATGTTGGGAAACCAAGTGTAGTACAGTAGTTCTCTCCAAATTTTGGCTTATAAAGCTTGAAGTAAGTTATTTATTGCTATTCATTTGAGAGCTTACTTTGTGCAGAGAACTGTACTAAATGCCTAAAAGAGTACGATACACACAGTTGGTAGTCACATTTTCTGCCCACAGTGACCTTACAATCTATAGGGGGAGACTGACATTAATTTAATTAAATAAATTACAGCTATGTGCAAAAGTGCTGTGGGGAGGAGGGTGGGATGAATACCAAGTGCCTAAGGGCATAGATCCAAGTGCACTGATGATGAAGAAGGAGAGGAAATTGGGGAAAAAAGGGCTTACTCAGCGAAGGCCCATTGGATGAGATGTGACCTTAATAAGACTTTGAAGGTGGGAGAGTGCTGGTAATAAAGCAATTTCATCTTCCTCAATATTCTTGAATTTCACTCATCATGTAAAACGTTTTGGTTTTATATCAGTTGCTTTTTAATCACATCCCTCCCAATTCCTTATTCTCCACTGAAACAATAGTCGACACTACTTGATTTTTGGATAACACAAAGTTCTGCATGAAGTTCTTATTTTAGAGTTCCTCTTGACAAACTTTTCTGCTATCTGATTCTCAAGAGAATCCCTGGTATATTCTAATAAAAGTTAATCCTTCCCATTTCATCTCTCAGCATTCTCTGATAATTGAATTATTTTCTTTGGAAGTTTAATTCGCATAATTCTATGATAGCACCAGGACATTAGTCGTGGCTTATTTCAGCAAGGATTGCAGAAATCTTCTACCACTTCAAAAGGCCGGAGGAAGAGAGGTTTTGGGATGTTTATGGAGGGCTTGGAAGGCGGGTAGGGACATAATTTGTTGAAAATTCATTGGGGAAGCCAGCTCAGACAGGGAAAATTGGTTTAAGCCATAGACAGGATGCAGGAGAATCCAGAATATGGGATAATTAAGAGGATTTGTTTGGGAGCATCAATGAGCCTAAGCTGAGGTGTAATAAAAATTGAAGAAATTAGCTAGGCAAGAGGCTGCCAACCTTAATAATAATGCTTTTGGTAATTATTAAACACACGCTTTGTGCCAAGCATTGTGTAAAATGCCAGCATGAACAGAGGAAATAATTAGACTAAAGGCTGATGCAAGAGATTTTATTTAATACTAGAAGTAATGGGGAAATTTTGCAGGAGGGGAGTGATAAATTAGTTAACTGGAGCTTTCACTCCTGAACTCTATACTGAATGAAGAAAACTGTACTAGGTGCTCTGGACAGTGCAATAGAGGTAGTAGACAACATTTCTTCCCTTAAGGAGTTTACATTCCAGTGGGGGAAATAGACAGTAAAAGGATTTACAGATGGGGGAAGAAGAAAAGTAGATGAGTAGATGGGTGAGTGCTAAAGTAATGGTATAAGTGCAAATAGACTGTAAGCTCACTGTGGGCAGGGAATGTGTCTGTTATATTGTTCATTCATTCAATCGTATTGAGCACTTACTGTGTGCAGAGCACTGTACTAAGCGCTTGGAAAGTACAATATAGCAATAGAGAAAGGCAATCCCAGCCCACAATGGGCTTATATTGTACTCTCCCAAGCACTTAGTACAGTGCTCTGCACACAGAAAGTGCTCAATAAATATGATGGACTGACAGACTGTATACATATGGCCTCTAGACCCCAGTAGGCTCTTGATCTAGTAATAAAACAGGGGAGGAAAAGATGAATAAAAATATGAGACAAGGAAATGATTAATGGGAAAGGAGCAGTCAGATTTCAGTCCCCTCATGACACAGACCAACAGTCACAGAAATCACAGCCGCAGTTAGGGAGATGACCTTCTTGATAATCTAAAAGTTGAGAAATCCTGTGCTGCTACCATTTGTGCCCTTCCCTGGATAGAACAGAAGATAATGGCAGTCCCAGTGGCTTGGGGATGGAGCTACCTCTCATTCGCAGTGGCCCCTGAGGTTAGGAGTATGGGAAGCTCAGTAGAGGGTTCACACTGCTGCCACTGTGGTCTGGGAATCCTTCCCTGGCTAGAGCCGGGGTCAATGAAGGATCAGTATCAACTGGACCATGGGACAGTCTAGATGCAGAGGGCAGAAAGAACATAATTGCGGCATCCAGCCAGGAAAATATGAGACTATGTACCAGGGTGATGGTAGCAGCAAGGAACAAATGGGGCAACTACATGAACTGCTGTAATTACTAATACTACTACTAATAATGATAATATTTGTTAAGCGCTTTCTCTGTGCCAAATACTGCACTAAGTCCTGGGGTAGATATGAGATAATCATTTTACAGATGAAGAAACTGAGACACGGAGACTTGCCCGAGGTCACACAGAGGGCAAATGACAGAGCCAGGATTAAGAATCCAGGTCATCTGATTCCCAGACCGATGCTCTTTCCTTTAGGACATGCTGCTTCTCAGTGTTAGTAATTAATCATCATCATCATCAATCGTATTTATTGAGCACTTACTATGTGCAGAGCACTATACTAAGCGCTTGAGAAGTACAAATTGGCAACATATAGAGACAGTCCCTACCCAACAGTGGGCTCACGGTCTAAAAGGGGGAGACAGAGAACAAAACCAAGCATACTAACAAAATAAAATAAATAGAATAGCTATGTACAAGTAAAATAGAGTAATAAATATGTACAAACATATATACATATATACAGGTGCTGGGGGGAAGGGAAGGAGGTAAGATGGGGGGGGATGGAGAGGGGGATGAGGGGGAGAGGAAGGAAGGGGCTCAGTCTGGGAAGGCCTCCTGGAGGAGGTGAACTCTCAGTAGGGCCTTGAAGGGAGGAAGAGAGCTAGCTTGGCGGATGGGCAGAGGGAGGGCATTCCAGGCCCGGGGGGATGACGTGGGCCAGGGGTCGATGGCGGGACAGGCGAGAACAAGGTACGGTGAGGAGATTAGTGGTGGAGGAGCGGAGGGTGCGGGCTGGGCTGTAGAAGGAGAGAAGGGAGGTGAGGTAGGAGGGGGTGAGGGGATGGATGGACAGCCTTGAAGCCCAGGGTGAGGAGTTTCTGCCCGATGCGTAGGTTGATTGGTAGCCCCTGGAGATTTTTGAGGAGGGGAGTAATATGCCCAGAGCGTTTCTGGACGAAGATAATCCGGGCAGCAGCATGAAGTATGGATTGAAGTGGAGAGAGACACGAGGATGGGAGATCAGAGAGAAAGCTGATGTAGTAGTCCAGACGGGATAGGATGAGAGCTTGAATGAGCAGGGTAGCGGTATGGATGGAGAGGAAAGGGCGGATCTTGGCAATGTTGCGGAGCTGAGACTGGCAGGTTTTGGTGATGGCTTGTATGTGAATTGGCTTGGATTAATCCACCATTGGTCTCCATTAAGCACTTATCCTCAACAAAGTAGAGAAGCAGCATGGCTCAGTGCAAAGAGCTCGGGCTTTGGAGTCAGTGGTCATGGGTTCGAATCCCAGCTCCATCACATATCTGCTGTGTGACCTTGGGCAAGTCACTTAAGTTATCTGAGCCTCAGTTACCTCATCTGTAAAATAGGGATGACGATTGTGAGCCCCCATTGAACAACCTGATCACCTTGTAACCTCCCCAGTGTTTAGAACAGTGCTTTGCACATAGTAAGTGCTGAATAAATGCCATCATTACTATTATTATTACTGTATCAAGGCTTGGGATAGTACTGAAGCCGCATGGCCTAGTGGAAAGAGCATGGGCTTGGGAGTCAGAGGACTGAGGTTCTAATGCTTGCTCCAACATTTGGTGCATGACCTTGGTCAAGTCACTTAACGTCTTTGTGCCTCAGTTCCCTCATCAGCAAAATGGGAATTCAATGCCTTTTCTCCCTCCTACTTAGGACTGTGAGCCCTATATGGGACCTGGTGATCTTGTACCCCAGGACTTACTACGGTGCTTGGCACAAAATAAGTGCTTAACAAATTCTATTACTATCATTATTATTGTTACAAAGATCTTCCTCAAGACTGTAAGCTCACTGTGGGCAGGGTATGTCTTATTATATTGTACTCTCCCAAGCACTTAGTAAAGTGCTCTGCACAACGTAAGTGGTCAATAAGTAAGACTGAATAAATACACACCATCCCCACCCTCGAGAAGCTTACAATGCAGCAGTAAAGGCAGGCACAAAACTAAATTACAGGTTGGGGGAAGCACCCAAGTCTGAGCATAGATCTGTGGAGGCAGGGGTAGGGTAATATCAAAGCAACTGTGGGGTACAGGTTAGAAGTAGTTGTAACCAGGGTAGTCACTGAATGCATAATGGATCAAATGAAACTGCCCTTTCTGAATCTTCTCTTCCTTGCATTGTATGGCTGGTGTGGGGTGTGTGCTTGGGAGCAGTGTGAGCTGAGCACTATGCTACTTGCAGTGATACCCAGACCAGGAATGAGAATTTTGAATTATTTTTACTGGGCAAGAGGCTCCTTTTAATTTTAATTCAACTTTACATTTGACAGATACAGCTCCTTCTGAAGTATCTGCTGTTAAATTATAAGGAGTCACTTGAAAGACTTCAGCCTTTATCTATCTTCCTGTAAAGAGTGAAGGGCAGCTCTATTCTTGGTGGGCTGCAGACATCCCTGGAGACAGAGATTTCACACATGAAATCCAAGTCTGGTCAGACTCCTGATGAGAAAACTCATAAACCCCCTGCCAAAAAGCCTCCCTTCTTCAACAGAGCTGCTTAATTTCTAGAAGTGAGTTGAATTCCTCTCTCCATCCCCTCCATCACCCTTCCATACTAGAGAATGAGAATACATTCTCTCCAAATCCCCTTCAATTTCAATCCCCCACATCAGAATGACTATTTATAAATACAAGAGGAATTTATGGGTCTATAACTATATTCTTCACCAGTTTGTTTTAAGGGATTATATAATAAGCAAAAATGATAAAGATAATTATTCATACACATTCAATGCTCATCCTTTCAAAGTGTCTCATTTAGTCAAACTCTGATTTTCATTGCTGATGGAGAAGCAAGCTAATAATGTAAGCCAAAGACTACGGTCCAATCATGGGACCTTTTCTAGGATATTCTGTTCTTCTGTAGTTATAGAATGTCATACTACTAAATGCCAAAAACAATCCTGAAAAGCATTCTCTAGATGTTGGAAACACAAGATGCCTTCAGAATCCTCAGTATCACAGCATCTTGAGAGGCCTCTGGACCTTTCACACACATATTCCTCATTTCTCCACGAAGTTACTTTCCCCCAGGATTCCAGTTTGAGCAGTTTGACACAGCTAGAACTGTGGTTTATCTGCCTGCATGATCTCTGCCTAATTCATAAAATGATTCCTTGGAGTTTTTTTGTCTTTTTTTTTTTAAAAAAAAAGAAGGCACTGAAAATCAGCTCTCCTGTTGTGCTGGCTGTACTCACAGATGATAGGAGGATTGATCACTTGCTCAAAGTCCATCTATCTAGGACAGATTTTTCTGGGTGGACAGATCACTTGGTTGCTACAGCTGCTTATTTCCTTTTCATGCCATTCTTCCCAGGGCGATCAGGAAGTGACTCATTCTTTATGTGACTAGGGGAAGGCATAGGCCCAATTTAAATCCTATAGGAGTGACTGTTGTACCTACCTAGGTGAAAAGCAGCCCAATGTCTCTTTAAAATTCCTTTATTTGCCCCTGCTATATCTGTGTGTATATATATATATATACACACACATATATTTTATCAGACTACCAAAGGGATCACTTTCTAGAATGTATTCAACTTGGCACAGAGTTTTAATTTTAGTTGGCTGAATTCTGAAATCTGGAAATGCCATTTGGCATAAACTGCTTTCAAAATTGAAATGTTCCCAGTATTTATTTAGAAAGGACCTCTTTTTCTTCACCTTTGATATCATGTTCTATTTTAGTCAGTTCATACTGCTGTAACCAAACTAATCTTGTTAAAACCATGTTATTCCCCCCTCAGTTCCTTCCCTGACTCTCCTCTGCCCTTCACATGACACATTAAAGTGTTTGACTATCATTACTGTCTTCCATTCTCTGGAGTTTTTGATTTGGCTTTCTTCACTCCAGTTAAGCACATTTCCATATCAGTTCTTTCCTCCTCCCTATGATGACCCCATGTTTAGGAGAGGGAAGAGGAAGTCAGGAGAGACACTACATGATATCTGTTCCTGAAAGAATTAACTGAACTGATAGCAGATTAGGGAGGAAATAGAGGGGCCAATTTGAGGGCAGCTGAAGATCCTTGCCCATCTTGAGTCAAGGGGCATTAGCTGTGTGCCTGGGTGGACAGGACACAGGCAGAGCTTATGCTGTGGACCCTGGATGGACACAGAAAACGAGGGATTGAAGAGAACCTCTGGAGGTTAGGAATCCTGTGGCCAGGATACTGGGGGAGCAAGGCTCTTGCCCCTGAAGGGGGAAAACAACCTTAGCTCTGGGATACCTACAGAAAAGTACAGAGTATCTCGGAGGGGGAAATAGTAGATCCAGGGAAAGGCGATTGGAATATAATTTGCTTTTGTTACCTGGTTAAGAACGTACTAAATATTGTTGAAATCTCAGATCTTGGTGTCTGTCTGCGGTTTGGGCTGGAGGAGAAACTCTGATTCCAGGAAGACATGTGGACTGGGGAGCCATGGGAGTAGGAGAGAGTGCTTTTCCTGCAGCCAGCCCCAGGAGAGGGTAATAGGCTCATCCCCAAATGACCTCTACACCTTCATGGAGAAGTCTGGGTTTTAGCCATGGAGCAGTGACAGTGATAAAGGAGTAAGGACTTGGAAATCAATGAGTGGGACACTCTCAAAAACCTTTGATAGAAGAATGGAAGAAGTGGAGGACATTAGGGTCCAGCATAGGCTGATTGGATCCAGGATTTGTACCTGAATGGCCCCCGTAATGTCTCACTCCCATTTCCCCTGCTTGGCATTTTCTGTGTTCCATACACTTACAGCAGATTCTCTTTTTTATAATGGCATTTATTAAGCGCTTACTATGTGCAGAGCACTGTTCTAAGCGCTGGGGAATTTACAAGGTGATCAGGTTGTCCCACGTGGGGCTCACAGTCTTCATCCCCATTTTACAGATGAGGGAACTGAGGCCCAGAGAAGTTAAGTGACTTGCCCAAAGTCACACAGTTGACAAGTGGTGGTGCCGGGATTTGAACCCATGACCTCTGACTCCAAAGCCCATGCTTTTTCCACTGAGCCACGCTGCTTCTCTAACGCTGATTCACGCTGATTCTCTTTTAAGTGGCTTACCTCCAAGCCCTTCTATTTTTAAGACGCATCAAGACAAATTTCTTTTGAATGCCTCCCCTAGCTAACAATTACCAGACATCAATCAATTACTAAATCAATCATATTTACTGAGTGCTTATGGTGTGCACAGCATTGTACTAAATGCTTGGGAGAGTACAGTGTAACAATATAACAGACACACTCCTTTCCCACAATGAGTTTACAGTCTATGCAGATGACTCCTAAATCTACCTCTACGTACATCTAAATCTGCCTAAATCTACCTCTCCAGCTGCAATCTTTCAACTAGGGAAGTAGCACGGCTTAGTGGAAAGAGCACAGGATTGAGAGTCAGAGGTCACGGGTTTTAATCCTGACCCCACCACGTGTCAGCTGTGTGACCTTGGGCAAGTCACTTAACTTCTCTGTGCCTCAGTTATCTCATCAGAAAAATGGGGATGAAGACTGTGAGCCCCATGTGGGACAACCTGATTACCTTGTATCTACCCTAGCACTTAGAACAGTGCTTGGCACATAGTAAGCTCTTAACAAATGCCAACATTATCATTATTATCTAACCTCACTGTTTGTCTCCAGGATTATCCACTTGGATGTCCTGATGTCACTTCAAACTTAACACGTCTAAAATAGAACTCCCGTCTTCCCCACCTAAACCCATGGTTTCCCCTAACTTTCCCATCTCTGTTGATAATTCTACCATCCTTTCAGTTCCAGAAACCTGCAATCTTGCTGTCATCTTTGATCCCTTCCTAGCTTTCACTATCGCTTTCAATTAACTGTTTATCATGTTGGTTCTCCCTCCACAACATTTCTCCATTCTCCCTAACCTTTTTCTCCATTCAAAGAGCTTACTACCCTGATTAGAGTAAGGAGACTATATCAGGCTCTGTCCCTTTCAGTCTCCAATACACACTAATGCCCAAATCCTCTTCTTCAAACATCGTTGGACCCACATCTCTCTTCAAAGCATTCAATCAGCTCACCACATCCTACCTCAACTCACTGATCTACTACTGCCCAGCTCACATACTTTGCTTCTCTAGTGCCAGCTTGCTTACTCTGACCCAATCTCATCTATCAGTGTGGCTTAGTGGACAGAGCGCAGGCTTGGCAGTCAGTAAGATCTGGGTTTTAATTCTGGCTCCGCCAATTTTCTGCTCTATAACTTCGGGCAAGTCACTCAACTTCTCTGTGCCTCAGTTTCCTTATCTATAAAATAGGGATTATGACTGTAAGCCCCATGTGAGATGTGGAGTGTGTCCACCCTGATTAGCTCGTATATACTCCAGCACTCAGTACAGTGTTTGGTGTATAGTAAGCGCTTATCATATACCTTAAAATAACTTGCTGCTGACCCCTTTCCCACTTCCCACATCCTTCTTGTGGCCTGGAACTCCCTCCCCATCCATATATGCTGGGCTACCACTCTCCCCACATTTGAAGCCTTATTAATTGATGGCATTTTATTGATCACTTACTATGTGCAGAGCAGTGTGCTAAGCTCTTGGGAGAGTACAGTACAACAGAGTAAGCAGGCAGTTATTAGGTTAAAACCTAGTTATAAAGATCACATCTCCTCCAAGATGACTTCATGATTAAGTCCTCTTTTCCAGTCAGCCAGTTGGTCATATTTAATAACAATAATATTAATGATAATGATGGCAGTAAGGGCTTACTATGTGCAAAGCACTGTTCTAAGCGCTGGGGAGGCTAGAGAGTGATCAGGTTGTCCCACGGAGGGCTCATGGTCAATCCCCATTTTACAGATGGGGCAACTGAGGCACAGAGAAGTTAATGACTTGCCCAAAGTCATACAGCTGACAATTGGTGGAGCTGGGATTTGAACCCATGACCAATGACTCCAAAGCCCATGATCTTCTCTGAGCTCTTACTGTGTGCAGAGCACTCTACTAAGCGCTTGGGAGAGCACAATACAACAATGCCCACAGTCTAGAGGGAGAGACAGACAATATTAATAAATTCAGTTCTGTACCTAAGTGCTGTAGGGATGGTAGGGAGCATGAATAAAGGGAGCCAGTTAGGGTGATGCAGAAGGAAATGGGAGAATAGGAAAGGAGGGCTTAGGGAAGGCCTCTTGGAGGAGATGTGTCTTCAGTAAGGCTTTGAACATGGGGAGAGCCATTGTCTATCAGATATGAGGAGAAAGGGCATTCCAGGCCACAGGCAGGACGTGGACTAGAGGTCGACAGTGAGATAAATGAGATCAAGGTGCAGTGAGAAAGTGAGCGTTAAAAGAGTGAAGTGTGTGTGCTGGGTTGTAGTAGGAGAGTGTGGAGGTGAGGTAGGAGAGTATGGAGGTGAGGTAGCAGGGGGCAATGTGATTGAGTGTTTTAATGCCAATGGTGAGGAGTTTTTGTTTGATGCAGAGGTGGATGAGCTACCACTCGAGTTTCTTGAGGAGTGGGGAAACATGGCCTGAATGTTTTTGTAGAAAAATGATGCGGGCAGCAGACTGAAGTATGGACTGGAGTGGGGAAAGACAGGAGGCAGGTACGTCAGCAAGGAGATTCATACAGTAATCAAGTCCAGGTAAGATGAGTGACTGGATTAATGTGGAAGCAGTATGGATGGGAGAGGAAAAGGCAAATTTTAGTGATGTAAAGGTGGAACCAACAGGTTTTAGTGATGGATTGAATATGTAGGTTGCATCAGAGAGAGGAGTCAAGGGTAACCCCAAGGGCTTGTGAGACAGGAAGGGTGGTGGTGCCATCTACAGTGATGGGAAAGTCAGGGGGAGGATAGGGTTTGGGTGGGAAGATAAGTTCTGCTTTAGATATATTGTTTTAGGTGACAGGAGGACATCCAAGTAGAAATATTTTGAAGGCATCTCCACTGCCCCTTGCTTCTGTTTCTTCTGTTCACTTGGATCTGTCCCCTTTGGCCCTTACTATTCACTCCACCTTCAGCCCCACAGCACTCATGTAAATAGCTGTAATTTATTTATTTATACTAATGTCTGTCTCCCCTTCTAGACTGTAAGCTTGTGGTCAGGTGTGTCTACCAACCCTGTTGTATTCTCCCAAGTGAGAGAATACACTTTGCATACAGTAATTGCTCAATAAATACCACTGATTGATTGATCTCTCTACCACCATGGAGATGTCCTGCTGATAACTGAAACTCATTAGGCACAAAACGTCACTTTTAATTTTTCCTCCTCAACTTTCCCTTCCTCTCACCTTTCCGTCTCCATTAACCTCATCATTCTTCCCATGACTCGTCGGCATTCTTATCGTTTTTTTCTGCTCTCACATTCATTCAACTGCTAAAACCTGCTGATTATCCCTGAAATATATTTATCAGAACTATCCACACATAGAGCTACCGTCCTGGATTAAATATTAACCATAGTATAATGGACTTGTATATTGCTCCTTTGGCTGGTCTCCCAGCCATCAATCCCTCCCTATTTCAGTCCATACTCCAAACTTCTGCCTGTGTCATTTACCTGAAAATCCCTCAGCAATCATTTCTGCTCCACCAGTTCCTCAGATGGTTATCCAGCTCCCTCTGCATCTAGCACAGACTCCTTACCTTTGATTTCAAGGCTCTCCCCTGCTCTCTCACCTAACATACTAGCTTTCCTCACCCACTCCTCCCAGTTTTGTATTCTTTGCTCTACTGACTGTACCCTGCCCACTTTTAACCCTTTGTTCACTCTATTCCAGAACCCGGAATTCCCTCCCTTACTAAGGACACCCTTCTAAAAAAAATTCCACTTCTTCCAACAGGTCATCCATGACAAATTATCAACATTATAAATCTTAACTTTTGGGCAGCCTCTTGCACTTACATATTAAGTCCGTTTCTGTCAGTTCTACCTTCACCACATCACCAAAATCCACCCCTTCCTCTCCATCCAACCTGCTACCACATTAATGCAAGCACTTATCCTGCCTTGATTATTGTATCAGCCTCTTTGCTGTCCTCCCTGCCTCCTGTCTCTTTCCACTACAGTCCATACTCCATTCTGCTGCCTGAATCATTTTTCTTCAAAAACGTTCAGACCAAGTTTCCCCACTCCTCGAGAAACTGCAGTGGTTGCTCAGTCACCTCCGCATCAAGCAAAAGCTCCTCACCATTGGCTTTAAAACACTTAACCACCTTGCCCCTTCTTACCTCACCTCCGTACTCTCCTCCTATAACACAGCCTACACACTTCGTGCTAACCTTCTCACTGTACCTCAGTCTCATCTATCTCACCATCGACCTCTCACCCAAATAATAATAACAATTATAGTAATGGTATTTGTTAAGTGCTTACTGTGTGCTGAGTGCTGGGGTAAATACAAGGTAATCAGGTTGTCCCACATGGGGCTCACAGTCTCAATACCCATTTTACAGATGAGGTAACTGAAACACAGAGAAATTCAGTGGATTGCCCAAGGTCACACTTCAAAGAAGTGGCAAATTCTGGATTAGAACCCATGACCTCCGACTCCCAAGCCCCGGCTCTTGCCACTAGGCCATGCTGTTCCACATTCTACCGCTGGCCTGGAATGCCCTCCCTCTTCATATTAGACAAATAATTGCTCTCTCTCAGTTCAAAGCCTTATTGAAGGTACATCTCCTTCAAGAAGCTTTCCCTGACTATGCTCTCCTCTCCTCTTCTCCCACTCCCTTCTGCACCACTCATACCTGCTTCTTTATTCATTCTCTCTCCATTCCCCATGACACTTTTAAATACATATATATCTGTAATTTATTTATTTGCCTATTTATTTATATTAATGTTTCTGTCAACCACCCCCAGACTGTGAGCTCATTGTAGCAAGGAATGTGTTTGATGTTATATTGTGCTTTCCCAAGCGCTTAATACTGTGATTTTCACTCAGTAAGCATTCAATAAATATGACAAATAAATGATTTATTACTGAATACATCAATCAGTAGGATTATTACCATTTTGTGCAGTGCACTGTACTAAGCACTTGGGAGAGTACAATGCAACAATCAAACAATTAGTCATACTTCAGGCAAATCTCCTCCAAGAGGCCTTCCCCAACTAGGCCCTCACTTCCTCTTCTCCCACTCTCTTCTACATTACCCTTGAACTCGAATTTTCACCCTTTATTCACCTTTTCCTCAGCTCCACAACACGTATGTCCATATCTGTAATTTATTTATATTGGTATCTGTCCCCACTCTAGAGTGTAAGTTCATTATGGCCAGGGAACATCTCTACCAACTCTGTTATACTCTCCTAAGCTCTTGGTGCAATGCTCTGAACACAGAAAATGCTTAATAAATACAATTTTCTTATGGTATTTAAGTGTTTATTATGTGTCAAGCACTGTTCTAAGCTCTGGGGTAGGTATGAATTAATTAGGTCAGACATGGTTCTTGTCCTGCATAGGGCTCAAAAGTAGGAGGGAGGTGTCCCTATTTTCAGTTGAGGAAATTGAGCAACAGAGAAGTTAAGTTACTCGCCACAGGTCACTCAGCAAGCAATTGGCAGAATTGGGATTAGAACCCAGGTTCTCAGGCCCGTGCTCTCTCCATTAGGCCATGCTGCTTGTTAATTGGTTGCTGACTGTGTGCAGACCACTTTACTAAACATTTGGGAGAATGCAATGTAACAGAATTGTGTGCCCAGGTGACCCTGGGCATCGGTCATCCCGAGGTCAAAATGCCACCTCTGACACAACTTCTTTGGCCGGAGGGGAGCAGGGCAGAAAGGTGTCCCTCACCTTCATGCCGACAAAATAATAATAATGATGGTATTTGTTAAGCGCTTACTATGTGCAAAGCACTGTTCTAAGCACTGGGGGGATACAAGGTGATCAGGTTGTCTTACGTGGGGCTCATAGTCTTGAACCCCATTTTACAGATGAGGTAACTGAGGCACAGAGAAGTTAAGTGACCTGCCCAAAGTCACACAGCTGACAATTGGCGGAGCCAGAATTTGAACCCATGACCTCTGCCTCCTAAGCCCGGGCTCTTTCCACTGAGCCATGCTGCTTCTCTATAAGGTAAATAAGGTATGGGGGATGAAAGGGGCGGAGATTGAGCAAGCAGAGGATGGAAGTGGGAATGGCCCAAGCCATAGGTGATATAGAGAAGCAGCGTGGCTCAGTGGAAAGAGCCCAGGCTTTGGAATCAGAGGTCACGGGTTCAAATCCCGGCTCCGTCAACTGTCAGCTGTGTGAATCTGGGCAAGTCACTTCATTTCTCTGGGCCTCAGTTCCCTCATCTGTAAAATGGGGATTAACACTGTGAACCCCCCATGGGACAAACTGATCACCTTGTAACCTCCCCAGCGCTTAGAACAGTGGTTTGCACATAGTAAGCACTTAATAAATACCATTATTATTATTATATAATGGCTCTGGGCATTGGCCATCCCAAGGTCAAATGCTACCTCTGACGCAATTTCTCTGTCCAGAGGGGAGCAGGGTGGAAAGATAGGTGTCCCTCACCTCCGTGCCGACCAAATAAGGTATGGAGGATGACAGGGGCGGAGATTGAGCTGGCAGAGGACTGAAACGGGAATGGCCCAAGCCACAGATGATAGCCACAGGGGCCCGTGGCCCCTAACCTTTTGGGCAGAACATGGAGATGGGCAGTGGCGGCTGTTCACGTGTGTGTGTGTGTGTGTCTCTCTTCCCCCCCTTTTACTCTCTCCTCTCTCTCTCTCCTCTCTCTTTCTCTCCCCCCTCTCTCTTCTCTCTCCCCCTTTCTTTCTCTCTCCCTCGTTCTTTCTCTCTCCCCCCTCTTTCTTTCTGTTTCCCTCTCTCTTTCTTTCTGTCTCCCTCTCTCTTTCTTTCTCCCTCCCCTCTCTCTTTCTTTCTCCCTCCCCTCTCTCTTTCTTTCTCCCTCCCCTCTCTCTTTCTTTCTCCCTCCCCTCTCTCTTTCTTTCTCCCTCCCCTCTCTCTTTCTTTCTCCCTCCCCTCTCTCTTTCTTTCTCCCTCCCCTCTCTCTTTCTTTCTCCCTCCCCTCTCTCTTTCTTTCTCCCTCCCCTCTCTCTTTCTTTCTCCCTCCCCTCTCTCTTTCTTTCTCCCTCTTTCTTTCTCCCTCCCCTCTCTCTTTCTTTCTCCCCTCTCTCCCTCTCTCTTTCTTTCTCCTCTCTCTCCCTCTTTCTTTCTCCCCTCTCTCCCTCTCTCTTTCTTTCTCCTTTCTCTCCCTCTTTCTTTCTTTCTCCCCTCTCTCCCTCTCTTTCTTTCTCCCCTCTCTTCACTCTCTTTCTCCCCTCTCTCCCCTCTCTTTCTTTCTCCCCTCTCTCCCCTCTCTTTCTTTCTCCCCTCTCTCCCCTCTCTCTTTCTTTCTCCCCTCTCTCCTTCTTTCTCCCCTCTCTCCATCTTTCCCCCCTCTCTCCATCTTTCTCCTCTCTCTCCCCTTTCTTTCTCTCTCCCCTCTCTTTCTCTCTCTCTTTCCCCAGAATGCCAAACGGCCGCCCTGCAACGCGAACCGGCACACTTAGGGAAGGGCCGCGGGACGGGTGAGTGTCTCGCTGAACGTCCACGGGTGGGAGCCAGGTGCCCTGCTGCGGACCAGGAACAGAAGTGGGTTCCTAGGCTGTGAGCCCGTTGTTGGGTAGGGACCGTCTCTATATGTTGCCGACTTGTACTTCCCAAGCGCTTAGTTCAGTGCTCTGCACACAATAAGTGCTCAATAAATACGATTGAAAGCAGCGTGGCACAGTGGAAAGGGCACAGGCTTTGGAGTCAGAGGTCGTGGGTTCAAATCCCGGCTCTGCCAATTGTCAGCTGTGTGACTTTGGGCAAGTCACTTCACTTCTCTGGGCCTCAGTTACCTCATCTGTAAAATGGGGATTCAGACTGTGAGCCCCACGTGGGACAACCTGATCACCTTATATCCTCCCCAGTGCTTAGAACAGTGCTTGGCACATAGTAAGCGCTTAATGCCATCATCATCATTAGTATGTGCCAAGCACTGTTCTAAGCGCTGGGGTAAATACAAGGTAATCAGGTTGTCCCATATGGGACTCACAGTCTTAATCCCATTTTACAGATGAGGTAACTGAGGCCCAGAGAAGTGATGTGACTTGCCCAAAGTCCCACAGCTGACAAATGGCAGAGCTAGGATTAAAACCCATGACCTCTGACTCCCAAGCTCAGGCTCTTTCCACTAAGCCACACTACTGCTCCAATCTACTCCAGTGCTTAGTACAGTGTCTGGTCCAAAGTAAGCGATTAAAAAATACTACTTAAAATAGTAGAAAATAAGAATATTTACATAACTACATAAGTATCAAAGTTCTTGAGAGATACACAGCCAAGTTCATAGTTAATGCAGAAGGGAGGGTGGAAAGAGGAAATAAAGGGTTTAGTTTGGAAAGACCTGGGAAGGAGGGTTTGAAGGTGGGCAGAGTAGTGGGCTGTCAGATATGAAGGGGAAGGAAGTTCCGGGCCCAAGGGAGAATATGAGCAAATTGTCGATGGTGGGATAGACTTCACTGAGGTATAGAGGAATGGAGTTTTCAGGTTGGGTTTTAGTAGGAGATCAGTGATGGTAGGTAGACGGGAGAGAACAGATTGAGTGCTTTAAAGCCAATGGAGCTTTAAATACATTTATTTCCTTACAGCAACGGACTTTTCCATTACATCTATTTATTGAGCAAACTTAGTCCTAGATTCTGAATCAATGACCTTTATGTAGAGAACACATATTGATTGGAAACAAATATGGAAAATTAAACCTACCAAACTGGGAGACACTCTTGGTTTTAAATCTGCTAAATGTAATTATATGGAGGTTAACTTTTATTATGAACTTCTCAGGGAGCGCCTCATCATTTGCTTTCATTTACTAGGATCGCAAGAACCCCTGTTGCTTCCTCTAAAACCTCAGATAATCTTCCATTTTCTTTCATTTAAATTTCTCAGTGATTCTTTTCTTTGTAAATTGGATTCAGACTCTTGCTATGCCATAGGTGCACACAGAATTAGTTTTGCTCCGTTGAAGTGCTCTGTGGAAATGAGTCAGTGGAGCAACCCCCACCTCCCCTGTACGTATAGCTTTATATATGTGTGGGTGTATGATTGTGGTATTTGTTCAGTCCTGATTATGTGAATTGTAGATATGATAAAGTAAAGGAGAGGTCTGAGACAGAGAACTCAGCAAAGCATCCATTCTGTAACCCATACAGAGATGAGGAGATGGTATACCAGGATAGCAGTTGTAATGCTAGCTAGGAAGGATTGGATCTGGAAATGTTATAAAAAAGGAATGGAGTGACATTACAGATGGACTGAATATAGGAGGAAAATGCCCCTTGGACATCTCCACTTAGATGTCATGCTGGCACCCCAACTTAACATGACCAAAACTGAGATACTCAACTTCCTCCGTAAACCTATTCCTCCTTGCAACTTTCTCATCTTGATTGATGACACCACTACCCTTCCTGTTACAGAAAACAACATTGGCATCATCCTAAACTACTTGCTGTCTTTCAACTCTCATATTCAAACTACTGCTAAGTCCTTTTGATTATCCCTACAAAACAATTCCTGCAACTGCCCATTCTTTTCCACCTAGACTGTTACCACTTTTGGCGAAGTTCCTGTGATACCACTGTTTAATTATTTTATTAGCCTACTTATTGATCTCCCCCTCCAATCTACATTATACTCTGCTACAGGGATAATCTTCCTGAGCAATCACTCAGCTCACATCTCCCCTTTCCTAAAAACTTTCCAGTGATTTCTCACTTCCCTCAGTATCCTTCACAGTTGGCTCCAAGGCTAACTCTCATCACTTTACATAACAGCCCTTTCATCTGCTATTTGTCAGTTTGCTCTTTGTCCATCCCAAGCCAACTGTCTAGTTCTACCTCACTCTTGACCCTCTCACTTTCATCCCTTTTATCACACTGTTTCACCGACCTGGAATTCCTTGCCCTACTATTCTGACAGACCTTATCTTTCCCCATCTTCAAAACCCTCATAAAATCTCTCCTCTTCCAAAATTGATTAGCTCCCAACATCTTGAGATGCATCAACTCTAGAGAAGCAGCATTGCATAGTGGATAGAGCATGGGCATGGAAGTCAGAAAGTCTTGAGTTTTAATCCCAGCATTAAATACATAGTAAGTGCTTAACAAATACCACAATCATTAATTCTTCCTCAGCAATTTTGTACATAAGAATAATCTATTGTAGAGTCAATGTATCGCTCTAGACTGTTAGCTTATTGTGGGTGGGGAATCTGTCAGTTTATTGCTATATTGTACTCTCCCAAATGGTTAGTACAATGTCTTGTATATAGTAAGTGCTCAATAAATATGATTGAATGAATGAATAATTGTGCTACTTGTCTCCCTAGTTTGAATATAAAATCCTTTTTGGCAAGTAACATGTCAGAGTTTTGTTGTGCCTTCTCAAACAGTATATTGCATCCAGTGGGTGCACAATAAATTCCTTTTCTATTAAAGATCAGTCAGACGATGCCGAAGATGAAGCCCGTATTGCAAGGATGATGGTAGCATTGACAGTGTTGGGGAAGTTTGCAAGACAAGAGACTTTAGGAGGAAGGATGAGCACACCCCAATTTTGTCCAAATTAAGTTAAATTATGTTGTAAATTTTTGATAAGGACAAACGTCCAAACAGGCCTTTTGAGGCCTGAAACTGAAGAAAGGGGTTATAGAATTAATCCAATAGATCAACTCTCACCATTTGACAGCTTAAAAGAAGTTAGTATCCACCCAGTTGCAGTGGTAAAAGACTTGAGAATTAACTCAATGTATCACATTGCTCCATGGCATCAATCAGTAATGTGTCATCAGTAGCAGTCATTGTGACACATGTCAGTTTCTGGGTGTTTAATACTATCCTCTCTATAACTCAGTCATTAGAATTTATATGTATTCACTTAAACAGGAGCAAAGAATGAATCAGCAACAGTACTGAATGTACTTTAACAGAAAATAGGTTAGTATTCCATAGTAAAATAAATTATATCCCTTTTTTTCTCTCATTCCATGCTGTCTATGACACATCTCCTTAGGTCTGCTAATTAGGATTCACTCTCTTCTGTCTCTGCCTGTCAAACAAGAGCTTCTGGAAACTAAAATAGTAAAAATACACAGTATTTGCATTTCTACCACCTAGTCTTTACTCGTCATGTCACTCTCTTCACAATTATGAAGATAGCTTCTTCTCAGGCTATTTTGCTTTAGTCAATGCAACAAGCAGTCATGATAATTATTTTTACTTTGGATGCATGTATATTTGAACTTTACACCAGCAGAAGGTAAAAACACATCCAAAGAAAGATTCAGACTAAATAAAACGAATATTCTAGGAGAGGTTTTTCAATCCTGAAGGGGTAGCCTGAATACTTTAACAGCAGAGAAAATCATCAGGCCTACAACAACTTGGCCTAGATAAAATAGGTCATTAGGCATGCATAAACCAGAAGGAAAAAGCAGCTTTGGAAATGAGTTTATGGTGTGTATTTTTAAAAAAATATCTTATTCAAGGAAAGAATAAGGTGAAGAAGATGAATACACTCTTCTTGGTAAGTGTGTGCTCAAACCCATGGTTTACTTTCAAAACATGGTGGTCTATGCTGGAGATGGGCAAAACTTTTCCATGATACTTTTGAATAATATTTGACTTGCTCACTATGGCTGGTTGCATTGGAATTTAATGTTCCCTGTACAATCATTTCCCTATTGCTACTGAGGCCAAGCAGGGTTTCATATTATGTGCACTATTCAACCATTTATTATATTTGGCCACTTTAGAGCATACAATGAAAATTTGAAGTCAACAGACATTCCAATCCACTAGGAAACTCTTTCAACTTAACAGGCTTTAAGCATCATAAAAAATCTCCAAGCCAGTCCCCGAGCCAGTCCTGAGCTAGGCTATTGCACCGAAGTCCAAGGACAGTACCAAAACTAGGATCCAGGTCCTCTGAATCCTAAACATTTTTCCTTTGTAGGAAACCAATCATCCTCCCAGCGATAGCTGTAATGACAGGTAGTCTCCTGACCTCTAGCAGTAGGAATATAATTTATTGTGTGCTCACTTGGTGCAATATATGGTACTAACTGCTTGAGAAGCAGCAAACAAGTGACATTCCCAGCCCACAAGGAACTTAGATCTGAGTAAATTGAACATGCAGTTGAGTAAATGTATACATCTGTTAAATAGTATATTACACAAAGCATCACTGTGGCAAAGGACAATCCTTTTGTGTATCCATTGTGGAATGGTGTGTCAGTCTTTTCAGCCATTCCTATCTCTGTGGTAAGAAATTCACCATCACTAACATCATCTCTGATCTCTTTAAGGTGTTTTTCATGTTCTCTCTGAGTGGACTTCAAAGTATGATGATATTCTGCATATTAGTGATTTGTCCTGAAATACATTTTCTAGTTTATTGTAAAAAGTTTCTTTCCAGTGAAAACACTTTTTTTCTTCATGTGAATCATAATTTTTTTCTAGAGAAATATAAATATCTGCATTGTACTTCACACTTGTTTCTTAAAAATATTTGTGTTGAATAGATTGGAAAAAGGCAACAGAATGCACGTATCCACTGATCTCTCTAAGTACATTCTTTGAAATTTATACTTACCAAATTAATCTATTGTGTAAATATGCATTTTCCCAAGAGAACCATAATTATCTCCTTCAGGTTACATAGATTATATTTAGAACAGTTTCATGAATGGAACATCAATGTAGTTAACTGTGGTTATGGGAGTGAATATAGTTGTGCCAAATGCTGTCATCTTGATATTCTATTCAACATCTGAAAGATATAGTCATGTAAATCCATCGGTCATCTCAAGTACTCGTGTACTTATCTATACCCGTACACCCGTACTCAACACTTATATCTATTCAATTGTTCATTCAGTTATTTATTTTGATTACTCTGTTTATCAATTTTATTTTAAGTCTGTCTTCTATGGTAGATTATAAAGTCCTTGGGGCAGGGATTGTGTCTACTAAATCTAATGATAATAATAATAATGGTACGTGTTAAGAGATTAGTATGTGCCAAACACTGTTCTAAGCACTGGGGTAGATACAAGGTCATCAGGTTGTCCCTCGTGAGGCTCACAGTCTTAATCCCCATTTTACAGATGTGGTAACTGAGGCACAGAGAAGTTAAGTGACTTGCCCAAAGTCACACAGCTGACAAATGGCAGAAGCGGGATCAGAACCCACAACCTCTGACTTCCAAGCCCATGCACTTTCCACTAAACCACACTCTTGACTCCATTGACTCTATCAAGTGCTTAGTAGAGTACTCTTCCACAGAGTAAGCACTCAATAAATACAACTGATAAGCTCATTGTGGGCAGGGAATATTACTGTTTATTGTTAATGATAGCATTTATGTGCAAAGCACTGTTCTAAGCGCTGGGGAGGTTACAAGGTGATCAGGTTGTCCCACGGGGGTGCTCACAGTCTTAATCCCCATTTCACATATGAGGTAACGGAGGCACAGAGAAGTTGTGACTTGCCCAAAGTCACACAGCTGGCAATTGGCAGAGTCGGGATTTGAATCCATGACCTCTGGCTCCAAAGCCCGTGCTCTTTCCACTGAGCCATGCTGCTTCTCTATTGGTATATTGTACTCTCCCAAGTGCTTAGTACAGTGTTCTGCATGCCGTAAGCACTCAGTAAATATGATTGAATGAATGACTGTGAAGCTCTTGTGGGCAGGGATCATGTTTAACTCACACTCACCTCACCCCTAGCCCTACAGAAATCAGTATTTATTGAATCCTTACAGTGTGCAGAACACTGTACTAAGCACTTGAAAGAGTATAATGTAATAGAGTTAACGAGCATGTTTGCTTCCCACAAGCTTATACTTATCCTTAAACTCTGCTGCTTCCCTTTTCTATATTTCATTATCTGTAATTTATTTTAAAGTCTGTCTCCTACACTTGACTGTAAGCTCCAGGAGGGCAGGTATGATGTCTACTAATTCTTTCATATTGTATTCTCTTAAGTGCTTAATACAGTGTTCTGCATACAGTAAGTGTTCAATAAAAAGCACTGATTGCACCTCTGTCATCCAACAGGTACAGACCATCTTTATGATCTGGCATTTTCCATGTCCTAAGCTCCCCACTGTGCTGTAGAAGAAGTTTAGTTGAAGGGGGTGGAGGGGCAGAAGCAACTTTGCTTTGCCTTCCTCAAACAGTATTGACATTGGTCTGAGTTAAGAGCAATAGGAACTGCATCCGTGTAAACTTAATACAAATCTTGTTTAATCCTGGCTCTGCCACTTGCCTACTGTGTGACTATGAGCCCTTTGTGAGACGGGACCTGTGTCCAACCTAATTATCTTGTATCTACCCTTGGCACATAGTCAGTGGTTAACAAATGCCACTTTCATTATTATTAGCATCACCATCATTTTTACTAGTAAAAATGTTGATGATGCTAACAATACTAATGATAGTAAAAAAGATCCTTATTTGGTTCGTTTTGGTTCTTCTTTTTGTCATTTTTTCACATGAGAAAAGGAAAAATCCCTAGAAAATGCTCTTCCGGATCACCTATTTGGCTTCATTCCTCCTGGTTTGAGGGAAGAGTGGTCTCAGTGATGACATGAACAAGGGTCAGATTTCTCTAGACCCATCCCTAGTTAATCAATTAGTGAGATTATTTTTAATGATTGCTTACTGTGTGCAGAGCACTGCACTCTGTGGTTTAATGTTGGAATCTCTCACCAGTCTCTCCTGGGATTCTCAAGCGCCATTAGGATTTTAGCAGCACAACTGACCCTTTTGGATGAGTGACCATGCAAGGAGCAACTTCTCCTCCACCTTTCCAAGAATGATCCAATCTTTCTTCATTCAACTGAGGACATTTCTAGAGTTGTAATCAATTGCATTTGAGTGCTTACTGTGTGCAGAGCACCATACTAAGCACTTGGGAGAGTACAATATAACAATCATAGAGTTGGTAGACACATTCCCTGGCCACAGTGAGCTCACAGTCTAAAGGAAGGAGACAAACACTAATATAAATATAATTATGGCTAGGTGCATAAGTACTGTGGGGCTGAGGGAGGGGTGAATAAAGGGAGTAAATCCAGTTGCAAGGATGATACAGGAGGGAATGGGAGAAGAGGAAATGAGGGCTTAGTCAGGGAAGACCTCTTGGAGAAGTTGTGCCTGCAATAAGCCTTTGAAGGGGGGGAGAACAGTTGTCTGTCGATATGAAGAGGGAGGGTGTTCCAGGACAGAGTCAGGAGGTGTGAGAGAGGTTGGCCACAAGAGAGATGAGATAGACAGTGAGTGGGTTGGAATTAAAAGAGCAAGGTGTACATACTGGGTTGTAGTAGGAGAGCAACAAGGTAAGGTAGAAGGGGGCAAGGTGATTGAATGCTTTAAAGCCAACAGTACGGAGTTCTGTTTGATGCAGAGGTGGATGGACAACCACTGGAGGTTCTTGAGGAGTGGGGAAACATGGACTAAACGTTTTTGTAGGAAAATGATCTGAGCAGCAGAGTGAAATATGGACTGGAATGGGGAGAGACAGGAGGCAGGGAGGTCAAAAGGTCAGTATTGTTTCTCTGACCTTGGTGGTGGTAGCAACAGCAGAGCAGCAGTGAATTAATAGATCAAAAGCATCTGACACTACAACTATTTGAGAAGAGTATCAGGGTGCTTATTTGCAATGTTTTCTGAAGTCTAAATAATGCTGTTAACTCTCTGAAGGGAACAATGGTGTTCACATGGAAATGGAAGGCTAAGTACCAGGTAGCTGGGATCCTGCTGTGACACTGGAAATGTCATTTTACTTGTTACATGTAATATACAATAACTTCTTTTGTGTGGAAAATCGAAAGGTCGCCTTCCCCTTTATCGGGTAATTACCATTCTGTCTTTTAGGCTGTGGTGGTTAAGTTGCAGGTTATCACATTTCAGGAATATACATGTGTTTTCCTTTTGTAATCCCTGCATACAAAGCACAGGTTAGCAAGGACAGTGAAACACATTTTCCTGTTTGGTGCATGAGTGAGTTTTATTTGAGACACTGCTTATGTTATTGACTTTAGAATAAAGACACCAACTAAGATCTCTCTTTCTTTCTCTCTCTCTCTCTTCCCCCCCCCCCCCCCTTTAAAGATTGCAGCCTTTTTTCAGCCCCATAGCGGATAGATCCCGGGACTGGGAGTCAGGAGGCCATAGGTTCTTATTCTGGTTCTGCTACTTGTCTGCTATGTGACTTTGAGCAAGTGACTTAGTTTCTCTGTGCCTCAGTTACCTCATCTGTAAAACGGGGGTCGAGACTGTGAGCCTCATGTGAGACAGGGACTGTGTCCAACCCGATTTGCTTGTGTCCACCCCAGTGGCTGGAACATAGTAAGTGCTTAACAAATGCCATTGTTGTTATTTATATTGGTGTCTGTCTCCCCCTTTAGACTGGAAGCTCGTTGTGGGTAGGGTACACCTCTACCAACTCTGTTAAACTGTACTCTCCCAAGTGCTTAGCTCAGTGTTCAGCACACAGTAAGTGCTCAATAAATACAATTGATCAATTGATTGGGGTTAGCTAATGTGGGAGAAAACTGCATTTGCAGTTTGCAAAGTGCAGCACCCCCATCTGCCTACTTGTTGCTCTCCATGCCCCAGCGAGAATATGATTGGGAGAGATTAGGAGAATTGGTTATGCAGCCCCTCTTCAATAGCACTATAATCAATTCATCTGTGCAAGTCTCCAGTCCTTCAGACTTAGGACAGGGGCTCATTCATCAATGCTGAGGGGAGATGCCATCACAACCTGGGGTTCGCTTTCTTCACCTGACAGAAAATAGGAGTTCTTTAACTCACTTCAGCTGTTTTCTTGCCTCATAGTAACCTTACCATTCCAGCAAGACAATGTCTGTCTTCATTCATCCTGGTAGATCAGTTAATCAGTGATATTTATTGAATGCCTCCTGAATACTAGCCACCATACTAAGAGCTTGGAATAGTAAAAAAGTCCTCTGGGATCCACCAGTCACACTTCCACATTTCCTGAGAGTATTTCTCAATGTGAGGCATTCATCCATAGATAATAACTTTTCTAATGAATCACTCACCAAAACCTTGGCTGGAATGAACATATTATCAAAGCATATTGATGCTTTTGTGAAACCAGTCGAACGCCGATTATCTAAATGAATTGAGACTGAGGTTAATTCAGGAAAATTCAAATTTAAAGAATTGGAAATGTGGGGTTGCCTATCTTGGATAGCTTGTGTCCTGTTTTGCCCGTTTTTCTTGGGAGATTTTGTGGATTATTCCATTCATTAACTGGTTGTTCTGAGATCTGGATAATCATCTTTATAGTGCATAGATAAGTGGCCAAGGAACTGTCAAATAGGCCTCTGGAGAGGGAACCAGGATTTTGTATTAATAGTGAATTGTTCATTTGAAAACCTCCAATCCTCTAGTGGCAGTTGGCACTAGTCTAAACAGGAACTAATTCATTAGGGCAGATCTCCCAGTCCTCTAATGTTTGATTGCCTGAATCTATAAATTGCTACATTAAGGCCAAACCATCAGCATTGTGACAAGGCTTTGGACAATCTAGGTATTATTACATAAACAAAAATATAGATTGATTAGCAGCATAGGATTTGGAAGAAACTACTAGAGCCCAATTAAGTTATATGCCTGTTCAGGCACGTTTCCCTGAACAATAATTCAATCTAGCACTTTGAACTAAGTGATAATCACAACAAGCTTCAAGGTATTGTTTTTCCATCAGAAGCCTCACCTCGTATGCCAACCCAAACTCCACAGAGGGTAACAATGGCCAAAGGTACCACTCACAGATAATCTGGTGTTTGTCTTTTTAATGAGACACTGTAGTCACACACCAACATCGATGGTATTGAGGACTTACTGTGTGCAGAGCACTGTACTAAGCATTTAGGAGAATATATAACAGAAGAAACGTTCCCTGCCCACAACAAGTTTACATTCTAGTGAACACATAATAATGATAATAATGGCATTTGTTAAGCGCTTACTGTGTGGAAAGCACTGTTCTAAGCACTGGGGAGGATACAAGGTGATCAGATTGTCCCACGTAGGGCTCACAGTTTTAATCCCAATTTTACAGATGAGGTAACTGAGGCATAGAGAAGTTAAGTGACTTGCCCAAACTCCCACAGCTGAAAATTGGCAGAGCTGGGATTTGAACACATGACCTCTGTCTCTCAAGCCCATGCTCTTTCCATTGAGCTATGCTACTTCTCTAACACATGCCAGGGTTCAACTCTTATGGCATAATCTGGCAGGTGAACACCCATTGCCACCCATTAACACACCCAACCCACTTTAGTGAGAGTCCTTCCAACTCTTCCCACAAATCTATACAAGTCTCAATCAAACTTAGGGTTCTCCACCCTTTCTCCATCCCTATAGTCCCCACAGTAACCTGGACTTCAAACTGTTTGCTTGACTTTCTTCCAATCAACAGTTTGTTTTTCCAAATCATTTCTAAATGTCTGTGAATTGGCCAGAAAAGCAGTCTGTAGATTGAACAACAGTGGGCAGACTTCCTAGGGAAAACTCACTCATCATCACCAACAGCTCATAATGAGCACCCACTGTTAGATGGCTGGATCACAGACAGTTTTTTTGGGTAGAAAGCAGTGTGGTTTCAAACTCTCCAGTCAGGTCTTTCAAGGGAAGTGCTGTACAGGAAAGTAAAAAATAAAAACAAACTACACGACCCAGGAAGACATGCAGCCATTGAAGCTTCTTGGGAGGTGTTTTCCTACACTACTCAGCAACCTTTGGAGTGTACATGAATTTTTATGAGTAATGTCTCAAAAGTCAGACTGCTCCCTGCTGGCTGCTCTCTGTTCTGTGGCTGCCTGCCTGCTCTGGACCCTGCCAGAAGAAGATCTGCCTCTGATTTTATCTGAGACTTGTGGTGAGGGTATTTTTCTTGATTTGCTTCATTAAGACCTGTTCTAAAATAGGCCCATTACATGAGAATTTACTTTTGGAATCATGATTTTATCCTTTTTCCAAGCAAAGCCCGCTGGGTAAAGTGCACATGCAACCAAACAATCCATTTAAAAAAAAAAAAACTCAGTTGGGGTGTGTCCCTTTGAATCTCTGCTTGTGTTCCTTCTGATTGTAATACTGCTTAAACATTAGTTTCCACCCATTATTCCATCTGGGAACTGTTTCATCTTTGCCTCTAAGGGCTTTTATAAACCTTCCACTAGGATCTTGGTTTGACTCTATGCCCCTGCCATTCCTTCTTGCCTTGAGTGCAAGATGGTTATGTTTACTCTTTGTCCTTCATGTGTCAGTAGGGTGACCTCATTCTCACAAACCATGTAACACCTCAAATGATACTAGACTCCTGGGAACATGCAATAAAAGTGAAAGATGCTGTCTTGGCCATCAAGGGTTTGCCAGTTCTTATTTTCAATCAATCAAACATATTTATTGAGCACTTACTGTGTGGGGGGTACTGTGCTAAGCATTTGGGAGAGTACTGCATAACAATTTTCCTATAAGTTGATTTTCATACTTCTGAGTCATTTAGCAAACCAGTCTAAGTGGTGTCTCCTTGTCATGTCCACAGTCTTGTTGGCTGCCTGTGAAACAGTATCTCTGAGAAATGCTTATTTGCTGTCAGCATCAGTATATGGAGCTGGATGTAATCACAGAGTGCCTTCCAGAGGTTTTCATTCTCCAAGAGCTTGGTATGTCACTCTCGGTATGCTGGTTGTTTCCATTGCTTAAGCTTGGAGTGCATGAATCAGTGGCCAGTTCAACACTTCACCCTCTGCATGGCTAACATGCTCCTTACAGCTTACAAGTCAAGTATTTAGTACAGTGCTCTCCACACAGTAAGCACTCAATAAATATGACTGAATGAAAGTCAAGTCATTATTCTAGACTGAGAGCTTGTTGTGAGCAGGGAATGTCTGTTTACTGTTGTAGTATATTCTTCCAAGAGCTTAGTACAGTGCTCTGCACAAGGTAAGTGCTCAATAAATACAATTGAGTGAATGAATGAATTATTATGACATTTGTTAAGCACTTACTATGTGTCAGGAACTGTTCTAAGCGCTGGAGTAGATACAGATGAATCAAGTTGAAAACAGTCCTTGTCCCACATGGGGCTCACAGTCTGTCAGGGGGATGACAGACATTGAATCCACAAGATATAATTCCCAAGAATGCTGCTGTTTAGAACTTGAGTCCAGTTAAGGTCTATGTATCTCGTTTGGGAAGCAGTAGTAGTATTCCAAAATGTCATGAGCATACTAGCACCACACTAGGCACTGGGGAAAAAGAAAAGTGTATGGATAAGATGGAGACATGGCCCCTGGCTCTTGGAGGGGTCACAATCTAATAATAAGGAAAATTAAACAGAAATATAAAAACCAAGGGTGATGATGAACACGGAATGAGCCACAGGATTTCAGGCTCCTCACAGCTCAGACTAGCAGTCACAGTTGTGACGACCTTCGCAGTGGTGTAAAAGTTGAGAGTGCTGTTGGCAAGGGGATACAGTAGTCCTCCTCCCATGCGGATGAACTCGGGAGGTCAGCTGTAAGGGGAACCGTAGGGGAGCTCCCACTGCTTCCTCTGTTGTAAGTCGAAGATCATCCAAATGAATAATAATGAGATATCACTTGGCACATGTAATAATTATGGTATTTCTTAAGTACTTACCATGTGCCAAGCACTGAATTAAGCACTGGAGTAGATATGAGATAGATTGGACAAAATCCGTGTCCCACATGAGGCTCTCCAACTAAGTAGGAGGGAACAGGCTTTATTCCCTATTTAAAAGATGAGGAAACTCAGGCACTGAGAAGGTAAGTGACTTGCCCATGATCATATCCCAAGTAAGTGGCAGAGTCTGAATTAGAATCCAGGTCATGTGATTCCCAGGCCTGTGCTCTTTCCACTAGGCCACGTTGCTTGCATATATAATAATAATAATGATGGCATTTGTTAAGCGCTTATTATACTGAGCAGAAGACGACCATTGCCGTGTATCTTTCCAATCCCATGAAATTTGATGATGATTTTCTCTCCCTCGACATCAGTGCCTTGTTGGGAATTGATATCAGTATGAACAACTCATCAGGTTTTGGAGTCCTGATAATTAGTCTATTCAGAACCTTATATATCCTTCCCAATTAAATCACAGTACTCCAAGTGCCTCTGCCCAGCACTTATGTATTTTATTCCCCTTTCGAGCACCATGTCCAGTTTCCTTACCTATAAAATAGATTGTGAATACATAAGATAGATTATGCACCTGTATATATGTAAATGTGTTTGTATGTATTTATTACTCTATTTTATTTGTACATATTTATTCTATTTATTTTATTTTGTTAATATGTTTTGTTTTGTTCTCTGTTTCCCCCTTTTAGACTATGAGCCCACTGTTGGGTAGGGACTGTCTCTATATGTTGCCAACTTGTACTTCCCAAGCGCTTAGTACAGTGCTCTGCACATAGTAAGCGCTCAATAAATATGATTAACTGAATGAATGAATTATGAATCCTTTGTAGCACAGTGTGTCTGATCTCATAATCTTGTATTCACCACTCACTCACTAAGTAGATTGTAAGTGCTTAATGAATGCCATAATTGTCATGCATATTTTTCATTTATATTTGTTTGCTCTTTCAATCATTTGTTCAGTTATTTCTTCCTGCCACCTCCTTTCTACTTTCTGCTATATCCTTATTCTTCCTATTGTTTTCAGTAATTGTAAATCACATTATTCTGTCTCCTCCTTTAAACTAAAAGTTCTGTAAGGGCAGAAAACACATGTCTTACTACTATTGTATTTTCCTCAGTGTTTAGTACAGAGCTTAGCACATTATGGGCAGGGAGTGTGTCTGCCAGCTCTGTTGCATTGTATTCTTCCAAGCACTCAGTACAGTGCTCTGCACACAGTAAGCACTTAATAATACCATTGATTGATTGATTAATCAATAGGAGCTCATACCATTGATTGATCGCTAATGAGTCACACACAACCAATCAGAATTGTGGATCGATATCAATGATAGTGATATTGCTGGACATGGCATGTGATTTTTGAGAGAAATTTCATTTATGAACGAGGTTTTATTTCTTTTTTGGCTCTGGGTTCATCTTTAAAGACATCCATCTGGTGTGGACACGGCTGTCTATTTCTGGTCCTCTCCCTTCTCCTGTGCCTTTAGGCTCCGTGACCCTGGACACGGAGGTCCCTGCTCCTCAAAATGCTTTATTGTTCAGTCCCTTTTCATGCTTTGACTCTTTCAGTTGTTGGTATCTCAAGGGAAACAGACTGAAATTCTGCTATATAAAAAGATTCTTTGTTAGAGAGCAATGGAAATTATGACCTATTTTGCTTTATTCAAATTTTAATCAAAATTCAACTTTAAATTAGATGCAAAATAGTATGAAATAGTATATGGTAAGGGACAGCAAAGGTTCACGTTTACTCTACAAATTGTACATTCAATCACCTTCACAGCATTATTATTAACCATAGACATTTTGTTACAGAATTATCTCTAGCTACAATTCCAAATGGTCAAATAGAAAAAATGTATTGTCATGATTTGTTTCTTTTAGGCCTTGGATATTCTCCTGTACCTGTGCCAATACATATTTAACAGGAGATAATTTCATACTTATGTCTTTCAACAGAGATTAACGATTGATCTGAAACCTCCCCCTTCAGGTATTTTAGGAGATGACTCAGTCCTCTCGAATATTTGACAGTTTTTTTATAATGTATCCTTCATTGCAGAAGAAAAGCTCATATAACAGGAATGACCTGATTCCTTGTAAAATATTCACCACCTGCAGAAACCTCATGTCTGTGACCCTTCTCTCGGTATAACACTATGTTGTGGGAAGAGTAGATGTCAACTAATCAATTGAGACAGAAATTCCAAGGCCAAACTTTTACAGGTAAGACACTGCCTATTTTCTGTGAAAGGGGATAAAAAGAAGATGAAAAACAATGGAGCAAGTACATTTTCCAGTGGTGTGATGGTTCTTTGTGGTGAACCAACTGTACCAGGGTCCTCAACAGGGGTGCAATTTGAATAAGGGTTTGGTTAGTTTACGAACTTGTCTGGGTTTCACCAATCCTGAGGAGAAGGGATTGAAATACAACCCAACATGGCACCATCTTCATTCATTCTTTCATTCATATTTATTGAGCACTTTGTGCAGAGCACTGTACTAAGCGCTTGGGAAGTACAAGTTGGCAACATATAGAGACAGTCCCTGCCCAACAACGGGCTTGTAGTCTAGAAGTAATTTATTTATTTATTTATTTTACTTGTACATATCTATTCTATTTATTTTATTTTGTTAATATGTTTGGTTTTGTTCCCTGTCTCCCCCTTCTAGACTGCTCTGCACACAGTAAGTGCTCTGGAAAACCACTGATTGATTGACAGCAGAGTGCAGGCTTCTTGAGTCGCTCCCCACGATCCACAGGCATGCCTGGATGTACTTCATCCCTCCTGCTCCTGAACAAGGGGCAGTTCTGGAGGAAAGTCCAGCCTTCCCCTTCCCTGGATCCACCCCCTGCTCAGAAAGTCAGGTGACTTTGTAATCCAAAGTATATAGACACCAAAGCAGGAGGCATTACAAACCATTCCTTTATGGGATCATCTTTCAGGATTCCTGAAAATGCCCTTAATTCCACGATGGATCGGAGCGTTTTCTGCTATGAAATTAAGGGCATTTTCAGAAATATGATAAACATGCCCAGAATTTCACTAATTGCAGATTTAAAGTTTTATTCCATAGAACTATATTACAGGATTTAGGGAATTACGTTTAACACTTATGTACAAAGGAAAAATCTATAAATTTCAAGAAAGTTACAAGTGGTGCTTCATTAGTGGGACTTTTTAACCACAGAAATCTACACCACAGAGGTTAAAGATTTTAAATATTTAGCAAAAAGTACCTTTTAACCTTCCTTCCTCCCAAGAGCCAATCTAAAGTCTGCGCAAATCATTAAATTATCCTTGGTGGCCTCTGCAGAATTCAAATTTTTATTTCCTTAACATTTAGATTACATTATTAATGCATGAAAATTTACAGCATAAAAATCCTCCATCAGTCCAATTAAGTTCTAGCCTGAAATCTGCTTCGATTGTACTTAAGAAAGGCTGGGAGTGGTTTAAAATGTATATCTGATAAGTGCCTGACAAATATTGGCTTTGGTTTCTTTTAATAATAAACGTCCATTTTAGAAGCTTCTATTAGCCTTATTGCCTGCTGGGATAGTGCCAGAGAAATCAGTATTTGTCATGGTATTTTGGTCATTCGTAGAACTGGCATATCATAGTGACAGCATTGAATATTGATCATCATGTTTTGGCCATTCTACAGAACTGGCATATGATATAGAGAGCACGTGTAAGTACTTGCAAATTGCATATACTGGGGACATTAAGATAAGCAAGACCTTTTCTGATCAGCAAGGATAGTCAGATTCACAAGGGCAAATTTAGCTGCGGTGATTCTTTAAAGAACAGTTTCACAGGACGTTGTCGGAGTCTAGTGCTATTTCATTGTATTTGAAAGGGGTAAAAGAGTAGAGAGGCTCTTTACTTGTCTTTAGGTTCCTGGCCGTATCTTATTCTCGGTTTGGCAGGTTTCGTAGAGTAGCTATTATTATTTGTTAAAAAACAGAGTTTTATCTACAAATTGTAATTAACTCCACAGTAAAGGCGTCCAGAAAGAGTTGAGCTGGTACTGTAACCCAACAATCTGAATTGTCATATGTTTGGACTTGGGTGGGTGAATTGCCTTACACCCTCCACTTTTTTTTCCCCACAAAGACCCACATTCTCTTGAACTAATCAGGTAGTACAATAGCTGGATCAAATATAGTGAACCAATAGGCTGAGGTGAGGTGCCAGTATTATATTATTGGAAATAACAGCACACATTTACTTTTTACCCCCATTTTTTGCTGGAGCATGAAATTGGCACCTTTAATCATAAATCTTTTGTATAACCAATTTAAAAAAATTCATTATAAGGCTTCAGGTTTAGAATTTTTGGATATGGTTTTAATGTGCATGGTTTGGAACTATGAAACTCCTTTAATTATAGATCAAGATTTATTGTGGTTGAATAGTTGACAGGCCAGAAAAAATCGTGCCATAATGGCCTAAGTATAAAATATTTTTAAGAAATTGGACATAATTATTGAATTTAAAGTCATTTAAGGCATAAAAGTGTTCATTGTGCTTTTTAAATTATATATATATAATATATATATATGTATATATATATCTGGGAAGTAGAGCAGAAAATCTAAGCTGAAATGAATACGAAAAAAATTCCTTCTAGAATGCTGAAGTTTTTGTTAATGAAAATGACTGTTATTGTTTGACAGCACCATTCAGGTATTTCAAGACACACATTCAATCACTCTTTCTTTTTTAGCCCAATTGGCCTTTTTTTTTAATGGCATTTGTTAAGTGCTTACTATGTGCAAAGCACTGTTCTAAGCGCTGAGGGGGAAACGAGGTGTTCAGGTTGTCCCACGGGGGGCTCACAGTCTTAATCCCCATTTTACAGATGAGGGAACTGAGGCTCAGAGAAGTTAAGTGACTTGCCCAAGGTCACACAGCAGACATGTGGCAGAGCCAGGATTCCAACCCATGACCTCTGATTCCAAAGCCCGGGCTCTTTCCACTGAGCCACGCTGCCTCTCTGCTGGCTTGACCAGCAGACCATTGATCAATGAAAGCCTAAAGAATAGTAACTACTGAATTTGTCTTATCTTCTTGACTTTCGTCTTGTCTACTCCTACTCCCCTTCATTACAAGAGAAGACAATGTTCATTCTCTGAACTCTCTTTGGTACAGTCTCCCCAGATCTGAACAATTAATATACTCAATCAATCAGTTGTATTTATTTAGAGCTTACAGTGTTCAGAACTCTCTACTAAGCTCCTGAGATTATAATATAATAGATTTGGTAGATACATTCTCCATCCACAAAGAGTTTACAGTCTAGAAGGGAAGCCAAATGTTAATGTGGATAAATTATGGATATCAGTCAATCATATTCATTGAGGGCTTGAGGTGGTAACACGCCCATGGACCCCTCCCTCTATTGTTCTGCCTACAAAGTTCACTCCTGAGCCACCCTTTAGAGTAAACTGACATCTTATAAAAATGCGTTATTTACCCCATTTTTTATGGTATTTAATTGTTTACTATGTGCCAAGCACTGTTTCCTTGAGATGCGCCATTCATCCAACTCATTCAATTGTACTGAGCGCTTACTGTGAGCAAAGCACTGTACTAAGTGCTATGGACCTTTTGATTCCTGGTCACCTGCTGTGGCTGATTTGCAAAGCCTTTGGCTCTCCCTCTCATGATTGGAGAGTGAGCACCTACTCTACCACTCTACCTACTTCTGAATAAATAAGGTAAGTAGCTGCCAGCTGCTGTCAGCTTGGTGTGGCTGTTCTAACTCTTGGATATTGCCCTGAAAACCTGTTACAGAGGCAGAGGAGGTGGTTTCACTTTAGGTTTATCCTTTCCTGCCTTGAGACTGCCCTCTCTTCTGTCAGGCAAAACTAGTTTTTCTTCCTTACTGACACCCATGCCCATCATCCCAGTCAGCTGTTCTGTACATTTAACTCCCTTCTCAGGCCCCCTGTTCCTCCCCCTCCTCCATCCCTCACCCCCAACTACCTGGCCTCCTACTTCATTAGTAAAATTAACTCCATCAGGTCTGAGCTCCCCAAAGTCCCCCTTCTCCATCCCTCCCTCAACCCTCTCTGCTACTCTCCCATCCTTCCCAGCAGTATCTTCAGATGAGATCTCCTACCTCCTCTCAAGTGCTACTCCATCCACCTGTGCTTCGGTCCTATTCCCTCTCATCTTATGAAAATTCTCGCTCTTTCCCTCCTCCCCTCCTTAACTTCCATCTTCAACTGCTCATTCTCCACTGGTTCCTTCCCCTCTGCCTTCAAACACGCCCATGTCTCCCCCATCCTAAAAAAGCCCTCTCTTGACCCCACCTCCCCTTCTAGTTATTGCCCTATCTCCCTCCTACTCTTCCTTTCCAAACTCCTAGAATGAGTCGTCTACACTCGCTGCCTCAAATTCCTCAACGCCAACTCTCTCCTTGACCCCCTCCAATCTGGCTTCCATCCCCTAAATACCACTGAAACTGCCCTCTCAAAGGTCCTCAGTGACCTCCATCTTGCCAAATTTAATGGGTTCTAATCCTCCTCGACCTTTCAGCTGCCTTCGACACTATGGACCATCCCCTTCTCCTCAACATGCTATCCAACCTTGGCTTCACAGACTCCATTCTGTCCTGGTTCTTCTCTTATCTCCCTGGCCATTCATTTTCAGTCTCCTATGTGGGTTCCTCCTCCCCCTCCCATCCCCTTACTGTAGGGGTTCCTCAAGGATCAGTTCTTGGTCCCCTTCTGTTCTCCATCTATACTCACTCCCTTGGTGAACTCATTCACTCCCATGGCTCTCAACTATCATCCCTACATTGATGACACCCAAATCTACTTCACCATCACTGTTCTCTCTCCCTCCAGGCTCATATCTCCTCCTGCCTTCAGGACATCTCCATCTGGATGTCTGCCTGCCATCTAAAACTCAGTATGTCCAAGAGTGAAATCCTTATCTTCTCTCCCAAACCCTGTCCTCTCCCTGACTTTCCCATCTCTGTAGACGGCACTACCATCCTTCCCATCTCACAAACCCGCAACTTTGATGTCATCCTCGACTCCGTTTTCTCATTCACCGTGCACATCCAATCCATCACCAAAACCTGTCAGTCTCATCTCCACAGCATCACCAAGACCTGCCCTTTCCTCTCCATCCAAACCGCTACCTTGCTGGTTCAATCTCTCATCCTGTCCCAACTGGATTACTGCATCAGCCTCCTCCCTTATCTCCCATCCTCTTGTCTCTCCCCACTTTAGTCTATACTTCATTCTGCTGCTCAGATTATCTTTGTACAGAAATGCTCTAGGCATGTCACTCCCCTCAAAATTCTCCAGTGGTTACCTGTCAACCTACGAATCAAGCAAAAACTCCTCACTCTCGGTTTCAAGACTCTCTGTCACCTTGCCCCCTCCTACCTCACTTCCCCTCTCTCCTTCTACAGCCCGGCCTGCACCCTCCACTCCTCTGCCACCAACCTCTTCACTGTGCCTTGCTCTCGCTTGTCCCACCATCGACCTCTGGACCATGTCCTTCCACTGACCTGGAATGCCCTCCCTCCACACATCCACCAAGCTAGCTCTCTTCCTCCCTTCAAAACCCTACTGAGAGCTCACCTCTTCCAGGATGCCTTCCCAGACTGAGCCCCTTTTTCCTCTCTTCCTCTCCATCTGCCCCGCCATACCTCCTTCCCCTCCCCACAGCACTTGTATATATTTGTACAGAATTATTACTCTATTTTACTTGTACATATTTACTATTCTATTTATTTTGTTGATGATGTGCAGATAGTTATAATTCTATTTGTTCTGATGATTCTACATGTTTTGTTGTCTGTCTCCCCCTTCTAGACTGTGAGCCCATTGTTGGGTAGGCACCATCTCTATATGTTGCCGACTTGTACTTCCCAAGTGCCTTAGTACAGTGCTCTGCACACAGTAAGCACTCAATAAATATGATTGAATGACTGAATGAGTGAACTTGAGAATGAATGGTCCGAGAGATAGGAGGTGATACAAGAGAGAACTGAATTAGTGAAGACCAGGTAGGATAATGTTTCTAGGTGGAGGGGGTGGTCTACAATGATGAAAGCAGATGAGAGGTTGAGGAAGATTAGGATGGAGTAGAGGTCATTGGATTTGGCAAGAAGGAGATTATTGGTGACCTCTGAGAAGGCAATTTGGATGGGGAGAAAGGGGCAGAAATCAGATTGGAGGGGCTCAGAGAATTGAAGGAGAGTAACAATAATAACAATAATAATAATAATAATAATGTTATTAAGTGCTTACTATGGGCCAAGCACTGTTCTAAGCACTGGGGTAGATACAATGTATTCAGGTTGTCCCATGTGGGGCTCACAACAGGTGTTAAGGGTGTTAAGGTGTTACACTTAAGACAGCAGGAGGAACTCCAAGGAGCTTGGAGGAGTAATAACTGGAAAAAGGTCATGACAGCAAGGTTTTTTTGTTTTTTTTAAGGTTAGGGGATAAATGAGCATTTTGAAAGCAATGGGGAAGAAGTCTTTGGAAAGTGAATAGTTGAAGATAGTGGTCAGGGAGGGAAGAAGGACGGGCAGAAGTTCTTTGATGAGGTGTGAAGTGATGGAGTTAGAGGTTCAAGTGGAGGTGTGGATTTTGAGAGGAGGCTGGAGAAGAGGCTGCTGCACAGGAGCAAAGGAAGCATACTGTGAGGGCTCTCCAGAAGTAGGTCATTGGTAGTCTACACTGGAGTAGATGCAAAGAGTTCTGAACATCAGGGAAGTGTTGCAGTTATGGCTGTAAGACTTGGGCAGGGCACTAGAAATTGGATTGGTTCTGTTGATGCTGAGCACCAGAATTTAAGCCTCTGTCTAGAAGACTGGAGATAGTTATCTTTAACATTAGTAACAAGATCTATTATCGAGGCAATGACTAACAAGTCAGCTTATTGTCTAAGTTCAGCAGAGGATCATCTATGTGGGAAATTTTAGACATGAAAGTAAAGGAAGTGGTGAGTAATTGTGGTGGCTAATACTAAGTCCAGAGGCTGATGTTCTGTTCTATGCCCATTCCTAATGAAGAGTGGATGATCTACTTCTAGACTAACAAAGGAAGTGGAGAACAAAACAATCATTTGGTTGTCCGAGGCTCAAAAATGCCTTCCCCTGAAATATAGAGTTAGTTTGAGCAAAAATGGAGTATCTCAGGTTAACTGTATTCATTTTCCACTTCACTTTATTAGCAGAAACCTAATCACATTGTGGTTAGTTGTAGATAGTGCTTACACCTGCAAATTCTATGGGAAATTTAGGTCTAAAATGTTCTTTGGCTTGAGTATCTGAGTGTAACCTCTTTAATTGCCATCTTTGGGTACATATTTATGGGGAGGGGGTCCCCTGGGATACACAGTCTTTCTTGAAGTTCAGTTCGTGCATAGTGTCTCCTGTGTCAGAGGTAGCATGGTCTAGTGGAAAGAGCACAGGACTATGATTTAGGAGGCCTGGATTTGAGTCCCAGCTCTGTACTGGTCTGCTTTGTGATAGCAGAAAAGCCTCTTAAAGTGTCTGGGACTCAGTATCCTTATTCAAGAAGAAGCATGGCTTAGTGGAAAGATCCCGGGCTTGGGAGTCAGAGGTCATGGGTTTTAATCCTGGCTCAGCCACTTGTCAGCTGTGTGACTTTGGGCAAGTTGCTTAACTTCTCTGTGCCTTAGTTACTTCATCTGTAAAATGGGGATTAAGACTGTGAGCCCCATGTGGGACAACCTGATTACCTTGTATCCCCCCCCATTGCTTAGAACAGTGCTTGGCACATGGTAAACATAGGGACAACCTGATTATCATGTACCTACCCCAGCACTTAGAACAGTGCTTAGCACATAATGATGATAATGATGGCATTTGTTAAGTGCTTACTATATGCCAAGCACTGTTCTAAGTGCTGGAGGGGATACAAGGTCATCAGGTTGTCCCAAGTGGGGTTCACAGTCTTCATTCCCATTTTACAGATGAGGTTGCTGAGGCACAGAGAAGTTAAGTGACTGGCCCAAAGTCATACAGCTGACAAGTGGTGGAACCAGGATTAGAACCCATGACCTCCCACTCCCAAGCCCAGGCTCTTTTCACTGGGCCACGCTGCTTCTAGTGAGTGAGTAACAAATACTATTATTATTATTTGTAAAATGGGAATGATAGATTGTGAGGCCATGTGGGCCAGAGACGATATACCCTTAGATGTACTCTAGTACTAGCATGGACTAGAGTGCTTTATAAATGTTGCAGTTATTATTATCAATCAATCAGTCAATTAACTGTATTGAGGGCTTTCTGTGTGCAGAGCACCATACTAAGCATTTGGGAGTACAGTATAACATACTTGGTAGACATAGACTCTGCCTACAGCAAGCTTAGAGTCTAGAAGTGGGGACAGACTTCAATATGAATAAATCAGACTGCTACAGATGTGTGGGATGGACCAGGTAGGAGTAGGGTCACAGAGGGAGAGGGTGGTGAAAGCTGTTAGGCTGGCTGAAGGCTAAAGCCTTTTTTTTTCCTTAATGGCATTTATTTATTCATTCATTCATTCAATCGTATTTATTGAGCGCTTACTGTGTGCAGAGCACTGTACTAAGCTCTTGGGAAGTACAAGTTGGCAACATATAGAGACGGTCCCTACCCAACAGCGGGCTCACAGTCTAGAAGGGAGAGAAAGACAACAAAATAAATTAACAAAATAAAATAAATAGAATAAATATGTACAAATAAAATAGAGTAATAAATATGTACAAACTTATACATATATACAGGTGCTGTGGGGAGGGGAAGGAGGTAAAGTGGTAGGAGGGGGAGAGGAAGGAGGGGGCTCAGTCTGGGAAGGCCTCCTGGAGGAGGTGAGCTCTCAGTAGGGCTTTGAAGGGAGGAAGAGAGCTAGCTTGGTGGATGTGCAGAGGGAGGGCATTCCGGGCCAGGGGGAGGACGTGGGCCGGGGGTCGACGGCGGGACACGTGAGAAAGAGGCACGGTGAGGAGATTAGCGGCAGAGGAGCGGAGGGTGCGGGCTGGGCTGTAGAAGGAGAGAAGGGAGGTGAGGTGGGGGGGGGGAGGTGATGGACAGCCTTGAAGCTGAGAGTGAGGAGTTTTTGCCTGATAAAATTCAATTCTTCAATTATTCAATTCTTACTATGCGCCAGGTACTGTACTAAATGCTGTGGTAGATGCAAGCTAATCACATTAGATGCAGTCACTGTCCAACAGCTTTAATCCCCATTTTACAGATGAGGTAACTGAGACAGAGAGAAATGAAGTGATTTGCTCAGGGTCGAACAGCAGACAAATGGTGGAAAGTGGTTTGGAACCCAGGTCCTTCTGACTCCCACGCCCATGATCTATCCACTATGTCATGTTGCTTCTCAGAAATGGGATGTCAATGTTACTCCCAAGCTTCCAAAACCTGTGTGTTGGGTCCCATGTGTACACCAACATCCTTTCATTGCCATTCGTTAGCTTGAGTCATGGTGATCAGTCAGTCAGTTAAGCAGTGGTTTTCATTGAGTGCTTACTGAGTGCAGAGAAGTGTAAAAATAATAATAATTGTAGCATTTGTTAAACACTTACTATGTTTCAGGCATTGACAGGCAAATTGGGTTAATACTTGGGGGACTACAATACAACAGAGTTGGCAGACATGTTCCCAGCCCATAACAAGTTTACAGTCTAGAATAATAATAATAACTGTGGTATTTTTGAGCACTTACTGTGTGCCAGGCACTGTACTAAGCGCTGGGGTGGACACAAGAAAATCGAGTTGGACACAGTCGCTGTCCCACGTGGGACTCACATTCTCAATCCCCATTTTACAGGTGTGGTAACTGAGGCACAGGAAAATGAAATGACTTGCCCAAGGCCAAATAGCAGACAAGTGGCAGAGCCGGGATTAGAACCCATGACCTCCTGACTCGCAGATCCGTGCTCTATCCAGTGTGCCATGCTGCTTCTCAACTAGTAGTAATAGAAGGAGGAAGAGTTGGCCTGGGAAAGGAATGCTCAAGGGAGTAGAGGTGGGATTGTTGAGAATATGTACAGAATTGAAGTGTGTAACTATTGGAGATTTTTGGGGACGGACTAATGCTTTCTGAATAGCATTTTCGGAAGATCTAGGTAGCTGTTTGAGGGATCCATTGAAGAAGTTGGAAATAGAAGGCAGAAGGCAAATGAGGAGACTGAGGCAGCAGAAGAGCTTCTGCTCTTTAAATTCCTCTCTCCCTGCCCCTACCACCTCTCTGTCCAGGGCTGCCAAATGCCACCTTGTCAGAGGAGTTCCAGAACATTCACTCATTTGGGGCAAAAGTAGAGTATTAGTACTCTGCTGGCTCGTGGAGAGGAGCGGAGGCCCAGGTGAGGCAGACTCTGGGTCACAGGCCCACTTTTTCCCAATTGCTCTCTGGCTCCATGAGAACCACTCCCAGCCCTGAATCAGAGCCTGACCTCGATGCCCCATCCAGGAATATTTCATAGGAAAGTGGGGCAGAAGTTGCCCAGTCTGAGGTGACCCTGACCTCAGGTTGTTCTCTATATTAGCCTCTGCAGGGCTCTCTGCTCAGGAACCATGGTGTCAGCACATCCACCCGACTGATGAATAGCATTTTTATTTTTCTCTCTTTCTGTCCCAGTCGCCTCATCTAATTTTTCTGTACCTTTAGTGGGTTCTGGGCCTTCTAATTCACACACAGAGACTACTGGAAATGTTCTGAAGGGAGTGCAATATTGGCAGTATCCCATTGCAGCAGTTGTAAAAGTTGTGAGAAGCAGTGTGGCCTCTAGGAAAGAGCGTGTGACTGGAAGTCAGAGGATCTGGGTTTTAATCCCAGCTCTGCCACTTGTCTGCTATTGACCTTGGGCAAGTCTCTTTATTTCTCTGTGCCTCAGTTCCCTCATCTGCAAAATGGAGATTCAATACCTGACTGTGAGCCCCAGGTGGAACCTGATCACCTTATCTACTGTATTGTATGGCTTGACAATATCTAGTGGTTACCAAATACTATAATTACTATTATCATTATAATTATCATCATTATCCTTATGATTATAGGCAGTTTGGCCCAGTGGAAAGAGAATGGCCTGGAAGTTCAGGACCTAGGTTCCAATTCCTGGGATATAGCCTTGGACAAGATACCTAACTTCTCTAGGCCTCATCTGTAAAATTGGGATTAAATTCCTATTCTCCCTCCTACTTAGACTGGGAGTCCAATACAGGATATGGACTCTGTGACTGACCTGATTATCTTGTATCTTTCCCAAGCATTTAGTTCAGTGCGCCAAGCACTTAGTACAGTGCTCTGCACATAGTAAGCATTCAGAAATTCCATTGATTGATTGAACCCAGAGTTTAGTACAGTCCTTGGCCCCTAGTAAGTTTTTAATAAATACCATCATTTTTATTATTAGTGGTCATTGTGATATTAGATTAGCGTTCAGTCAGGCAGGCGGATTAAATACAACAAATGAAGTTTTTGCAATTGCAACTTTAATGCCATTTTACAAAAGGTGAGGGAGTGCCATTGTTCTTTTTTCATGGAATTAGGAAAGGAAAAATAGACACCTCTGAGGGGATGCAAATATAGTTTTAAAAAGCAATTTAAAATTCATTAAAGTAGGCTCTGTGTAGCCATTCAGTGATTTATGTTTCTCTCTTGGTATACTAATGTAGAAAATGTAATGCCCCTTCAGGGCCATATTTAGCAAAAATATTTCCAAGTTATTTTGCATATGAAGCTGAGAAAAGGGTGTTTGCTCATTTAAGTCACTCAGCTGAATTGTGCATTGCCCAGAAAGCAAAACTCAACAGAGATGGTTTTTTTTCTTTTTTACAATTTAATATTCACTGAATATAGCCTGAATGTTTGTGGCTCTTTTGGCAATGCATGCCACAATTTGCAGAATATAATAATAATAATAATAATAATAATAATAATAATAATGGCATTTAAGTGCTTACTATGTGCAAAACACTGTCCTAAATGCTGGGGAGGATACAAGGTGATCACATTGTCCCACATGGGGCTCACAGTCTTAATCCCCATTTTACAGATGAGGTAACTGAGGCTCAGAGAAGTTAAGTGACTTGCCTAAGGTGTCACAGCAGAAATGTGGGGAGTCGGGATTAGAACTCATGACCTCTGTCTCCCAAGCCCGTGCTCTTTCGACTGAGCCAGGGTGCTTCTCAATATACGTTGGCATGGCCCTGTATACTCTGAAAGAGGCACTTTAGGTTTCTTCTCCAACTATGGTTTTAGAGGGGATGAGAAGTTGAGAAGGACTGTGGATCCTGTTCTACATTTAGCCCAGAACCATGGGCTGACAATGCACATAAACAAAATCCAAGTTAGGTACTAACTTACCTCTAGGAAACCAGAAATTTAGGCTAGCGTTAAAATCTGCTACCTAAACAGTACGTACTCCATTCAGTGATGCAGGGTAGACAAAGCAGAATCCAAAATGACAATTCCAGAATTGATTATTTTTGGATATCAAAATATTTTATGGAATTTGTGTTCATGAACAATTTCATTGCTTTTTGTGGACTATTCATAAATTTACAAATAGTTGGCAACATTACCTTTTACTGAATTTTCATAACGGAGAAGTAGTGTTGTCTAATGGAAAGATCATGGGCCTGCATATCAGGAGACCTGGGTTCTGATCCCAGCTTTACCACTTGTCTCTTGTATGACCTTGGGCAAGTCACTTCTCTTCTCTGGGCCTCAGTTCCATCATCTGCAAAATGGGTTTTTGATACCTGTCCTCTCTTAGACTGTGGACCCCCTGTGGGACCTTATTACTTATATTTTCCCCAGCACTTAGTACAGTGCTTGGCACATAGGAAGCCCTTAACAAATGCTACTATTATTATTATTATTGTTTTCTTTATTATTATTATGCTCTGCACAGTGTAGGTGCTCTATAAATGCTCAATTGCCAAACTGTACTTTCCAAGCGCTTAGTAGAGTGCTCTGTACACAGTAAGTGCTCAAAAAATATGATTGAATGAATTCTTCTATTTTCCATTGTATTGATTACCTATTTGCTTTCTCCATATGAGAATAGGGCCTGGGCAGAGCAAACCGTGTCAGTATACCACTGAGCACCTGCATGTCTCCCATTAATCGTCGCTCCAAAATCATTTCATTGAGGTTGTGCTTACCCATTGTATTGGAGGCGACCCTTTTGAATGCAAAATTAAGTACAGCTCTTAGAGTTTTACTTCTAAAAAATCCTATCTTTATTGATATTGAGGAGATTTGGAAGCAAACATCTAGAGCCAGATTCAATTAATACTCATGAACAAAAGAAATGCCAGCAGTCACGCTGTAGCCCATAAATATCCTCTGCAGACCTATCATCTTTGTCTGATGAAAGTGTCAGAATGAGGCCCTGTTGGACTGAAGGGTGCCGATTGAACTTTTGTCATGAATCTATTCTACAGGCAAGCAATTTGGAAGGTATTTCTAGGGACTAGGCTGATTGGATTCCAGGAGTTAACCTTCAAATGCTTTCTTTTGCAAGTATGCCAAATCCTTGACAGAACTCCTATCCTTGTCTCCTCTCCTTGTCGTCTCTGTCAGTAATGAGGCAACTGAACATATTGGCTAAAATGTAGTTGGTCTCAATCACTGAGATGGTCACCAGTTATTCAACGGTATTGAGTGCTTACTTTGCGCAAAGCAGGGTTGGTAAACATGATCCATGTGCTTGAGGAATGTACAACCTATTTTGTCAGTAAATTAACAATACAAATGATCTTACTGATGGAAAGAACAATATTTCATTTTCAAAGTTCCAAAATATGTCCTCTAAGGGGCCTTCCCTGATCAAACCCTCTTTTCCTGACTCCCTTTCCCTTCTGTGTTGCCTATTCACTTGAACCCTCCTACCCTGTGAACACTTGATATTCATCCCAACCTCAACCCCACAGCACTTATGTACACATCCATAATTCATTTCTATTAATATCTGCCTCCCCCTATAAACTCTAGACTGCAAGCCCCAGGTGGGCCGGGATTGTCTCTTCATTGCTGAATTATACTTTCCAAGTGCTTAATACAGTGCTCTGCACACAGTAAGTGCTCAATATATATGAATGAATGAATGCTACATTTTAAAAAATGAAAGGCTAAAAGTTTGACTTATGCACTTCAGTTCTCCCATAACATGTTTTCATCATGGGTTTTGGGTAGAGGCTATCAAGGAATTGAAGATATTCTTCTGACAGTGTACACCTGTTTGAAGATAATGCTATGTGATATTGGGAGAAACAATTGTGCATATATGCCTGACATTGGCCAAGGGCTGAATATCATAATGACAGTTTTGCTTAACGCAGGATTCACCAAGAATTTAACTCTTGGGTTATGTAATAACTGACTGTGAAGTCATTTTTGAAGATGGTGCCTCTGACAGTGGAATCCTACCAGCGTAGCTCAGTGGAAAGAGCACGGGCTTTGGAGTCAGAGGTCATGGGTTCGAATCCCGGCCTCGCCACTTGTCAGCTGTGTGACTTTGGGCAAGTCACTTAGCTTCTCTATGCCTCAATTCCCTCATCTGTAAAATGGGGATTAAGACTGTGAGCCCCCTGTGGGAGAACCTGATTGCCTTGTAACCTCCCCAGCGCTCAGAACAGTGCTTTGCACATAGTAAGCGCTTAATAAATGCTATCATTATTAAAATCCTACCCATGCCCATGAATGTGGCTGAAAAGATGAACGCAGAATCAGCATTCCCCTTCTACACTAAATACTGCTTCATGCTGGGCTATTTGTCTTGTCCTAATACTATGCCTGAAAAACCCAACTATCATCCCAAACACAGCACAAATGTAGGTTTTTCCTGGCTAAATTCAGACAGGCAGGAGTAAACGTGGGACATCAGCTTGTGAATATAACACTCAAGTGTTTAGTGAAGAATATGCCCTCAGTTGTTTTTGACACTATGGACCACCCCTTTCACCTGGAATCATTGTCTAACCTTTCACTCACAGTGTCCTCTCCTAGTTCTCCTGCTATCTCTCTGAAAATGCATTCTCATTCTCTTTCACAGGCTCCTCCTCTGCACCCTGCCCCCCCCCCCCCCCCCCAACTGTGGGAGTCCTTCAGGGCTCAGTTCTGGGTCCCCTTCTATTCTCCATCTACACCCACTCCTGTGAAGACCTCATTTGCTCCCATGGTTTCAACTACCATGGGAAGATTCCCATGCAGATGATTCCCAAATTCAGATTTCCTCTTCTCTGCCATTGCATATGCCCTCTTGCTTTCAGGACATTTCTACTGGATGTCCTGCTGACACCTCAAATTAGACATATGCAAAACAGTGCTTTGCACATAGTAAGCACTTAATAAATGCCATCAAAAAAACTCTTCATATTCCCACCCAAACTCTGTCCTCCTCATGACTTCCCCATCATTGTTTACAATACCACTATCTTCTCTGTCTCACAAGCCAGTAAACTTGGAGTTATGCTTGATTCATCTATCTCATTCATCACATTCAATCTGTCACCAAATCCTTTTTCTTCAACCTTCACAGCATCACTAAAATCCACCTTTTCCTTTCCATAGAAACTGCTGTCGCAGTAATTCATGCACTTCTCGTAGTCTGTTTCTATTACTCCTAGTCTGTTTCTAGTACTTCATCAACCTCCTTAATGACCTTCCTGCCTCCTCTTTCTCCCCACTTCATTCCATATTAAACTCTTCTCCCTGGATCGCTTTTCTGCAAAACTGTTTAGCCCATTTTTCCCCACTCCTCAAGACCTGCATCAGACAGAAACTCTTTACTGGAGTCTTTAATGTACTCAGTCACCTTGCACCCTCCTGTTTCACCTATCTGTCTTCCTTCTACAAGAAGCTCAATTTTTGCCTCTAACATCAGTCTACTCACTGTACCTCTTTTTCATCTATCTTGCAGATGACCCCTTGTCCATTTCTTGCCTCTGGCCTGGAACTCCATCCCCCTTCATACCTGACAGATGATCACTCTGCCAACTTTCAAAGCCTTGTTAAAATCACATCTCCTCCGAGAGGCCTTCCCCAACTAAGGCCTAAATTCCCCTACTCCCTCTCTCTTTTGCATTTCCCTTGAAATAGGATCTGTACCCTTTTATTCATCTCACCCTCAGCCCCACTGTACTTACCTACGTATCTGTAATTTAAATGTCTGTCCCCTCAGGACTATAAGCTCTTTATGGGCGGGGAAGACATGTCTACCAACTCTGTTATATTGTAGTCTCCCAAGTGCTTAGCTCAGTGCCCTGCACACACTAGGTACTCTATGACTATGTTTGATTGACTTACAGAATTCTGCACACAGAAGGCTCAATATATACCACTAACTGATTGATTTCCCATATTAAGTGAAAGCTTGGGTTACTACCTAAGCTAATTCATTTGAACTCTGTAGTCCTTGAGGTTAATTAGTCACTCTCTCCTGCCCACCATTTTATTTTCCTCAATAGGAGGGAGATGGGAGGGTGAGGGATTGGGATTTGCATGACTGCCTCATTTTTCCGCTTCCTCTTACTTAGGCAAACCTAGCCCATAGGATACACCGATTATAAGCATTGCTCCATTTTTTATTAGGTAATTATCTTTTTCCTAGGTTTTCTATGGGATTGGGGAGCTCAGATTATGCCACAGTGTTGGCCAGTGTCACATTTTACCGTGATTTGTGGGTTTGGAATAATTTTGGCAAATACTGATAGTTTACACTGAAACAATGGATATTAGTGACTGGCAAGACTATCAGTGATATGAGTCAATAGAGAAAATGGACGTTTAGGGGCCCCTTAGTGAGTAGGGGGAAATTAGATTTAACTGATTTTATATTTTGTGATGAACAGTCTATATAAATGAGTTCCATACCAAATGTCTCTCTTTGGGACCACTACCACATTTTGCAGGCAACAATGCTTCTAGAAAATATCAATTTATTCAACTTGGAATTTTAATGACCTCATCAGAGGGCTCCGGGAGGTTATTTGTTTTGGAAGAGACTGCTGCCCTGGAAGGGTAATTTAGAATCTGGTATGGTGAAAGCAGGTCCAAGACATTCGCTAAATTAGTGATATGGCAAAAATAATTCTTCGTCCCCCTCGTCATAATTCTGAATTAAGAAGGTCGGGAATGACAGACACCTGACTTAATTAAACCCTTAATTTTGATGTCTCTCTGAAGCTACAGATACTCTTTCTGGCTCAAGAAGAGTCATTAAAGGGCATTGCCAACTTTGAAAAAGAGCCTCGTAAGAACACTGCTTATTGCTATGAGATTGATTCTTTAGAAGTGAAAATTGCCTACAACAATGAATATTATTCACTGGTACGGTGGTTAAGTCGATGAGCTACACTTCAAAGGATTACATTTCAGAGTAATGATAGGGTTGGTGTCTTCCATGTTATCTAGCAAGTTTTTCCAAAGCTTTATGAGTAGCCTCAACTGGCTGGTTACATCATAATGGCTAATGCCTCCATTATAACTTTGTTACAGGAAGTAGGGCCATTTCTTATGACAAACTTGTTTCCTGAAACTGTCATTGATCTTGTTTGCAATACAACAGCCATAAGGAATTTCTAGTAATCGGTATTTTCTCAGAGGGAAGAAGTCTCCTAGATCTCTGGGTGTAAGAGTGGGAAATTACATTGACGAAGGAACCAGAGTCTCTCAGAAAAGCAAATTGACTTAATTTCCCTGAGCTCCCTCACCAGGAAATTTGGGGCTTTTATAGCCTGTTTTTCCTTGAGAAATTAAAAAAAAAATTACAAATGCTTTTAGAAAAGATTCCTATGGTCCCCTGGATCTGCCTACAAACCACCTAGAGCAGTGTCATGGAAGACAGTATCACTACTAGGGATGGCATCAGTGAGGGAAGGGAAGTACTAGGGATGTCACCATTAATGCTCCCAAAGTAAGCAACAGTTCCAGCAAGGCATGAACTAGAAATGGATGCCCTGAAGTTAAAATTGACCATGTTCACATGCTTTTTAGATATGCTGATGCCGGCAAATGCTATGTGGCCCTCAATCAATTTTTCGCTGAGTTCGGTAACTCCTATTTTGTAAAGCAGGAAATTAGGAACAAAGGAATGGTACATTCAGGACTAAAAGTCATCACAATTATTATCAAAAAGTGTATATATGGGTCCTAACATGGGGTATAGTACTTTACTAGGCAGGCTGTAAGTTCCTCCCAAATAGCCTCTGAGAAGCAGCATTGCCTAGTGGAAAGGATAAAGGCCTGGGAGTTGGAGGACTAGGGTTCTAATCCTGGCTGTGGAATTTACCAGCTGTGTAATCTTGGGCAAGTCACTTCACTTCCCAGTACCTCACTTTCCTCATTAATAAAATGGGGATTCAATACCCAGTTCTCCATCATACTTAGACTGTGAGCCCCAAATGAGTCCTGGGACAGGGACTGGGAGTAATCTGATTATTTTATCTACCTTAGAACTTAATACAGTGCTTAGCACATAATAATAATAGTACTACTAATATTTGTTGATTCCTTACTATGTATGAAACACTGCTCTAATTGCTGGGGAAGATACAAGTTGCTTAGTTACTTACCTCACCTCCCTTCTCTCCTTCTACAGCCCAGCCTGCACCCTCTGCTCCTCTGCCACTAATCTCCTCACTGTTAGGCCTCGTTCTTGCCTGTTCCACCGTCGACCCCCGCCCCACATCATCCCCCTGGCCTGGAATGCCCTCCCTCCACACATCTGCCAAGCTAGCTCTCTTCCTCCCTTCAAGGCCCTACTGAGAGCTCACCTCCTCCAGGAGGCCTTCCCAGACTGAGCCCCCTCCTACCTCTCCCTCTCGTCCCCCTCTCCATCCCCCCATCTTACCTCCTTCCCTTCCCCACAGCACCTGTATGTATGTATATATGTTTGTACATATTTATTACTCTACTTATTATACTTGTACATATCTATTCTATTTATTTTATTTTTTTAATATGTTTGGTTTTGTTCTCTATCTCCCCCTTCTAGACTGTGAGCCCACTGTTGGGTAGGGATTGTCTCTATATGTTGCCAACTTGTACTTCCCAAGCGCTTAGTACAGTGCTCTGCACACAGTAAGCACTCAATAAATACGATTGTCATAGTTCCTGCCCACAAGGAGCTTAAAGTCTAGAGGGGAAGAGAGGCATTAAAATACATTCCAGATATAGAAGGTATTCTTTATTCATTCATTCAATCGTATTTATTGAGCGCTTACTGTGCACAGAGCACTGTACTAAGCGCTTGGGAAGTACAAGTTGGCAACATATAGAAACGGTCCCTACCCAACAGTGGGCTCACAGTCTAGTCTTTACTTCTGTGTGTGTGTGTGTGTGTGTGTGTGTGTGTGTATGTCCGTCCTCTTCACTTGTGCCTTTCTTTTTCTTCCCAGTCCCTCTTTTTTCATTCACTCAATTCTCCATCATTCTGGGTCCCTCTTCTCCCTCTCTGTCTTTGTTTTCCCACTACCTTGATCCTCCCTTGTGTTTTCTTTTCATCCCCTTATCATTTTCACTTTCTCTGTTGCTGCCCATCTCTACCTTTCTATCTTTCCTATTCCTTTCCCACCTCGTGGTCCTGCCTCCATCCTACATTGAGCTCCATGAAATCTGATCCCCTGAGGAGGGGTGACTCACTGGCATTTTTGTTTTTTCCTTGTACCCCTGTGAGTCTGCTACCTGGAAGGCAGGGTTGGAAGTGAGTCCAGACACATGTGACTGTTTTATACTTGCTTTCTATCTATTCTATCTCTCTTAACTATGGCTTATTTATCAATAGTAATAATAATAGTAATTGTGGTGTTTTAGAGCTTACTTTGTGCCAGGCACTGTACTAAGAGCTGGAGTAGATATAAGATAATCAGGCCCCACTTGGTGCTCACAGTCTTAAGTAGGAAGGAGAACAGGCTTTGAATTCCATTTGGCAGATGAGGGAACTGAGGCCCAGAGAAATCAGGTGACTTGTCCAAGGTCCCAAAACAGGTGTGTGTCTGAGCTAGGAATACAACCTAGATCCTCTGACTCCGAGGCCTGTGCTCTTTCTAATATGCCACACTTCCTCTCAATCAATATCTAATTTCTTCTTAATCAGTCTGTATACTATGGGAGCAAGCACTGTGCCTTGTTTCTTATATATGCTTCCAAAGAACCTACCTGGTAAAATGCCCTTCACCAAGTCAATGCTTAATTAAATCTAATGAGGCTGATATTGATAGATTAGGAGAACCCAAGCATGAGATCAACTCCTCAAAAAAGGAGAGGTGGAGTATGATAACTTTCTTCTCTCTTTCTACCCAGATTTCCTTAGGTCTACAGTCTGCTTTCCCTCTGTCTTATTCCTCAGCACCTTTTCTGCTTTTGAAGAAGAGGCCCTTCAAGATATACTAAATATTCCAACATGGTATATGCCCCAACTATTGTGGAAGTTACCACAGCAATTAGAACCATGAAACAGTTTAGTGGTAGCATTGCCTCTAGCTCTATATCAAAGGTCTATTTTTCTGTATTGCTGTGCAACTTTCTCTACAGTTGCGAGGCAGGCACCGCATTTCTCTTTGTGCAGTCATATCAACATCCTTTAAGAAACGAACTCAGTGTCAAATAGGAAGACAGGATCACAAACAATGAAGTTCTGGAACAGTCACTCTCACATGATCACTGCAACGAAGCTTGAAAGTGGGGAGCATGTGAAAAGAATTAATTCATTTCAATCAATGGTAATCGATCAGTCAATGGTATTCATGGAGCACTTACCATGTCCAGAGCACTGTCCTAAGCACTTGAGAGAATATTCACTCATTCATTCAATTGTATTTATTCTTTCAGTCGTATTTATTGAGCACTTACTGTGTGCCGAGCACTGTACTAAGTGCTTGGAAGAGCACAATACCACAATAAACAATATACAGGATACCCAAATAGTTTGACAGTGAACTGAAATTGGGAATAGGGAAGCAAGGAGGGTAGAAGAAACAGGAAAACAAAGCTTCAGAAAGTGCTGGATCTCATTTGATGACTGGAGTCAATTGCTATGACAGATGAGCATGATGTTCTGCGATCAAGAAAAGAACAGCTCTTTGGGAACGGAACCATTATAATGAGTCAATCAATCATATTTATTAAGGGCATACTGTGTGCAGACCACTGTACTATGCACTTGGGACAGTACAATATAATTGAGTTGATAGACACGGTCCCTGACCACAACTAGACAATCACTCATCCTATCCTATCTTGATTACTGCATTGGCCTCCTTTCTGACATCCCAACCTTCTGCCTCTCCCCACTCCAGTCCATACTTCATCCTGCTGCCTGGATCATCTTTCTACAGAAACGTTGAGGACATGTCACCCCCCTCTTCAAAAATCTCCAGTGGTTGTCTATCCACTTCCCTATCAAACAAAAGATCCTCAGGCTTTTAAGCACTCCATCACCTCACCCACTCCTACCTTACCTCACGTCTCTCCTTCTACAACCCAGACCACACACTTCATTCCTCTGGTGCTAATCTTCTCACTGTGCCTCGATCCCGCCTGTGTTGCCACCGACCCCTGGCCCGTGTCCTACCTCTGATCTGGAACGCCCTCCCTCCTGAAATCTGCCAGATAATTATCCCCCCCCCGCCCAAAGACTTACTTAAGGCACACCTCCTCCAAGAGGCCTTCCCAAACTATGCCCCAATTTCCCTCATCTCCCACTCCTTTCTGCATCACCCTGCCTTTCTCACTTTGCTCCTCCCCTTCTCCCCACCCCACAGCACTTATGTATATATGTGTAATTTTATTTATTTATATTGACATCCATTTATTTGTATTGATGTCTGTCTCCCCTGCCCCCATCTGTGAGCTTGCTGTTGGCAGTGATTGTCACTTTTTATTGCTGTAATGCACTTTCCCAAGCACTTAGTGCAGTGCTCTGCACACAGTGAGCATTCAGTAAGCACAATTGGATGAATGAACTAGAGGGAGCGTACAGTTTATAGGATTGAAAAACAGGGAAGCATAAGCAAAAATAGTGCCAGGAATTAAGATGAAACATGACCAGAGAACAAGGTGCACCCTCTTTGAATTTACCATACATCTGGACTGGGTCCCACAATGGCTATTTCACCAACACATGCACTCAAAGGTGAATTTCAGTTGATCAATCCATGGTATTTATTGAGCACTTATCATGTCCAGAACACTGCATTAAGCACTTGGGAGAATATTCATTCATTCAGTCATATTTATTAAGCTCTTACTGTGTGCAGAGCACTGTACTGATTGCTTGGGAGAGTTAATACAACATATACAGAAACATTTTCTGCCCACAACAAGCTTACAGTCTATAGGAGTTGGTAGCTCCTTTCCCACAAGGAGCTTACAGTCTAGAGGGGGAGACAGACATTAAAAGAAATTACTGGTATGTACATCAGTGCTGTGGGGATGAGCATAGCTTGAATATCAAGTGCTTAACGGGTTAAGATCTAAATGCATAGATAACACCGAAGAGAGAGGGAGTAGGGGAAATGAGTGCTTAGGGAAAGCCTCTTGGAGGAGATGGAATTTTAATAAGGTTTTGAAGGTGGAGAGAGTAGCAATCTTTTAGATACGAAGGGAAAGGAAGTTCCAGGCTGGAAGAAGTATGTGGCAAGGGACAGTTTCACCATCAATGGCATCATTTTTTAGTTCAAAAGGCAACTATATTCATATAAAGGTCTCATTGATTTTTAAATCCTGGAACAATGAACCTACATTTATTTTCATGAATTTCTTAGCAGAATTATTCAAAAGTATGGGAACCACTTGCAAAGACCTGAAACAAGCAACTCTATACAACACCCCTAAATAGGAAAGAATTTGGCTCTCCCTCCTGCAAGTGTGGGCTTGATGCAAGTACTGGGAAACATTTTTACCTTCTGCCTATTCCAGGTTTGTGGATGAGCAGGGACTTCCAACCATTCTCCTGTGGCTAGCAGTAAATGATCTCCAAAATGTTGAAAAATCTGCCTGAACTGGGTAAGAGAGCTGAGTAAAAAGGTCATATTTTTGTCTCACTGCAGAGTCTATTGAACTTGCTTGGCAATTCCCTTAATGGTCATAATTGTCCCTTTAAAAACAGATAGTTGGAGTGGAACTCATTAAGCCACTGCTGCTGGAACAAACAAGAAAGGGCATACTTCCTTTCCTTAGAATTTATGATCCCTTCTCCTTCAGGAGGCCTTCCCCAATTAATTTCTAATTTCCCCACCTTATGCCCTCCCTCACTGCTGTTCTTTAAAAATTCTCATGTAAGCACTTGAGAAGACCCATGCCCCTGCTGCACATATGTATACACCTTTATACTCTTTTACTCCCTCCTACCTGGAACTTTGGAAGGCAACTATAATGTCCATCACCCATGTTAGAATGTAAGATACTTTACCTTGTATCCACCCCAGTGCTTAGTAAAGTGCCTGGCACATAGTAAGTGCTTAATAAATACCGCTATTTAATTACTTAGGGAAGGGACTGTGTCTATAAACTGTAGTGTACTCTCAAGTGCTTAATACAGTGCTCTGCACACAGTAGACAATAAATATTTTTGATTGGCAGAAAGTTTAACCCAAAGTACAGATTCTATACCAGTGAAATCACTCTAATTTAATCTAAAGGGAGATTTGGGATTAGATTAATGAAAACAAAGTCCAAATTGTGAAGATATTTTAAAAAATGCAGTTTTCATTATTATCAGTAGTAGTAGTAATATTTATTAGGTGCTTACTGTATGCAGAGCACTGTACTAAGTGCTGGAAAAGGGCATACAGATGACAATTAGACACAGACTCTGTCCATGGAAGGGCTCGCAATCTCTGAATATAGGTGGAAAAAGGATAAAATGGATGCAGATGGATGGAGCAATGAAACACTAAAATCTTATAACAGCTTAAGGTACAAGAAAAAAAACACAGCGTACAAAATAAAATCAATATTACTATTGTATTCCTCGCTTGTACTAAAAGTAATGAAAGTAAAGGTAAAACTCAGCACATCCCAGGCCAGCTATCCAGATAGTTAACTAATCTGAGAAAAGGGATGGGTATACTAATTCTTTCCTCCACCTCTTCCATCTGTTTTCTCTCCCCTCTCTCCATCCACCACCAACACCCATTTACTTCCACCATTCTTACCTTTATTCTTCATTCTCTTCCTCCTAAAAAGGCTGCGCCTCTGTCCCTATTTCTTCACACCTTATTAAAACACTTGCCCCTCGCTTCTACCCTCCCTAGCTGCCATCAACTGTTCTCTCTCCAATGGTTTCTTACCTACTGCTTTCAAATATACCTAAGTCTTCCATATCCTAAAAGTATTCTCCCTTGACGACAAGGGTCCCTCCAGTTTTTGCCTCATCCCCCTCCTACCATTCCTCCCCAAACTCCTTGAAAGAGTTGTGTACACCCCCTGTCTAAAATCCCTCTCCTCCAATTCTCTCCTTGATGCTCTCCAATCTGGTTTCCATCCGCTTGATTCCACTGAAACCGCCCTTTCAAAGATCACCAGTGATCAGTGATCTCCTTCTTGTCAAATCCAGTGGCTTCATTCTAATCCTCCTCAACCTGTCAGCTACCTCCAACACCATGGACCACCTCCTTCTCCTGGAAACGTTATCCAACTTCGGCTGCACTGACTCTGTCCTCTCCTGGTTCTCCTCATATCTCACTGTAGATGGTGGTACTGTCTACAGTGATGAAAAAAACAGAGGTAGGACAGGGTTTGGGTAGGAAGATGAGTTCTGTTCTGGACATGTTAAGTTTGAGGTGATGGGAGGACACCCAAGTAGAGATGTCTTGAAGGCAGGAAGTGATGTGAGACTGCAGAGAGGGAGAGTAATCAGGGCTGGAGATGTAGATTAGGGTATCATTCATTCATTCAATCGTATTCACTGAGTGCTTACTGTGTGCAGAGAACTGTAAGGCCAGTGTGGGCAGGGATTGTCTCTCTCTATTGCTGAACTGTATTTTCCAAGCTCATAGTATGGTGCTCTGAACACAGTAAGCACTCATTAATATGATTGAATGAATAAATGAATACTAAGCACTTGGAAAGTACAGTACAGTAAATAGTGACAGTCCCTGCCCACAGCAGGCTCTCAGTCTAGAAGGGGGGAGACAGACATCAATACAAGTAAACAAGCATTAGTATAAATAGAATTATAGATATATACCTTTATGCATAAGTGCTGTGGGGTGGGAAAAGGAGGCGAGAGCAAAGGGAGTGAGTCATGGTGACGCAGAAGGGAAAGGGAGCTGAGAAAAAGTGGGGCTTAGTCTAGGAAGGCCTCTTGGAGAAGGTGTGCCTTCAATAGGTCTTTGAAGCGAGGAAGAGGGATTGTCTGGTGATTTGAGGAGGGAGGGTGTTCCAGGCCAGAAGTATGATGTGGGCCAGGGGTTGGCAGTGAGACAGGAGAGATCAAGGCACTGTGAGAAGTTTAGCACCAGAGGAGCGGTGTGTGCCGGCTGGGATGTAGAAGGAGAAAAGGGAGGTGAGTTAGGAGGGGTCAAGGCGATGGAGAGATTTAAAGCCAATAGTGAGGTGTTTTTGTTTGATATGGAGGTGATTAGGCAACCCCTGGATTTTTTTGAGGACGGAGGTTACATGCCTTGAACGTTTCTGTAGGCAGATAATCCGAGCAGCGGAGTTAAGTATGGATTGAAATGGGGAGAGGCAGGAGGTCTGGAGGTCAGAAAGGAGGCTGATGCAGTAGTCCAGTTGGGATCGGATGAGTGATTGTGCTAACATGGTAGGGGATTGAAGGGAGAGGAAAGGACGGATCTTGGCAATTTTGTGAAGGTGAGACCGACAGGATTTGGTGATGGATTGGATATGTGGGTTGAATGAGAAAGTGAAGTCAAGGATGACACCTAGGTTACAGGCTTGGGAGAAGGGAAAGCTTGGTTGTGCCATCTACGGTGATGGGAAAGTTTGGGAGAGGGCAGGGTTTGGGAAGGAAGATAAGGAGTTCTGTAGTGGACATGTTGAGTTTGAGGTTGTGGGAGGACATACAAATAGATATGACCTGAAGTCAGGAGGAGATGCAAGACTGAAGGGAGGGAGAGAGAACAGGGGATGAGGTGTAAATTTCAGTGTCATCTGCATAGAGATGGTAGTTGAAGCTGTGGGAGTAAATGAGTTCTCCAAGGGAGTGAGGTAGATGGAGAATAGAAAGGGACCAAGAACTGAACCTTGAGGGATCCCTACAGTAAGGGGTTGGAAGGGAGAGAAGGAGCCTGTGAAGGAGACTGAGAATAAATGGCCAGAGAGATAAGAGGAGTAGCAGGAAAGGACAGAGTCAGTGAAGCCAAGGTTGAATAAAGTATTAAGGAGAAGGGGATGGTACACAGTGTCAAACGCAGATGAGAGGTCGAGGAGGATTAGGAGGGAATAGGAGCCATTGGTTTGGCAAGAAGGAAGTCATTGGTGACCTTTGAGAGGGTGGTTTCAATGGAGTGAAGGGGGAGGAATCCCGATTGGAGGGGGTCGAGGAGAGATTTGGAAGAGGGGAATTTGAGGAAGCATGTGTAGATGACTTGCTCAAGGAGTTTGGAGAAGAAAGGTAGGAGAGAGATGGGGCAATAGCTGTAGGGGGCTGTGGGGTCAAGGAAGGGTTTTTTTATGATAGGGGAGATATGGGCATGTTAGAGGTGGTAGTTGAAGCCATGGGAGTGAGTGAATTCTCCAAGGGAGTGGGTGTAGATGGATAATAGAAGGGGACCCATAACTGAACCTTAAGGGACCTCCACAGTAAGAGAGTGGGAGGCCGGGGAGGAGCCCTTGAAGAGGACTGAGAATGAATGGCCAGAGAGGTAAGAGGAGAATCAGGAGAAATCAGTCAGTGAAGCCAAGGTTGGATAACATTTCCAGGAGAAAGGGGTGGACCACAGTGTTGAAGGCAGCTGAGTGGTCAAGGAGGATTATAATAGAATAGAGGCCATTTGATTTGGCAAGAAGATCTTTGGTGATCTTTGAGAAGGCAGTTTCTCTGGAGTGAAGGGGATGGAAGCTAGATTGGTGGGGGTCAAGGAGAGAATTGGAAGAGAGGAATTTGAGACAACTAGTGTAAATAACTCAATCCAAGAGTTTGGAGAGGAATGATAGGAGGGAGATGGGGCAATTACTGGAGGGAGTTATGGGGTGATGGGAGAGTTTTTTAGGCTAGGGAAGTCATGGGCATGTTTGAAAGCAGTGGGGAAGAAGCCATTGGAAAGCTAACATGTCCAAGACTGAGCTCCTTATCTTCCCTCCCAAACCCTATCCTCTCCCTGACTTTCCCGTCACTGTAGATGACACTACCATCCTTCCTGTCTCAGAAGCCTACAACCTTGGTGTCATCCTTGACTCCTTTCAGTCATTCACCCCACACATCCAATCCATCACCAAAACCTGACAGTCTTACCTCCACAACATGTCCAAGATCCGCCATTTCCTCTCCATGCAACCTGCTACCTTGCTCATTCAATCTCTCATCCTAACCCAACTGGATTACTGCAGCATCACTCCTTTCTGCTCTCCCATCCTCCTGTCTCTCCCCACTTCAGTCTATACTTCACTCTGCTGGCCGGATTATCTTTGTACTGAAACGCTGTGGGCATGTCACTCCCGTCCTCAAAAATCTCCAGTGGTTGCCTATCAACCTTCGAATCCAGCAAAAACTCCTCACTCTCAGCTTCAAAGCTCTCCATCACCTTGCCCCCTCCTACCTTACCTCCCTTCTCTCCTTCTACAGCCCAGCCCACACACTCTGCTCCTCTGCTGCTAAACTCCTCACTGTGCCTCATTCTTGCCTGTCCCGCCGTCAACCCCTGGCCCACGTCCTATCTCTGGCCTGGAATGCCTTCACTCCACACATCCGCCAAACAAGCTCTCTTCCTCCCTTCAATGCCCTACTGAGAGCTCACCTCCTCCAGGAGGCCTTCCCAGACTGAGCTCCTCTTTTTCTCTCCTCCTCCTCCCCTCCCCATCGCCCCCCCACCCTTTCCCCCTCCCCATAGCACTTGTGTATATTTGTGCATATTTTTACTCTATTAATGATGCATACATATTTACTATTCTATTTATTTTATTTTGTTAACATGTTTTGTTTTGTTGTCTGTCTCCCCCTTCTAGACTGTTAGCCCGCTGTTGGGTAGGGACCGTATCTATACATTGTCAACTTGTACTTCCCAAGCGCTTAGTACAGTGCTCTGCACACAATAAGTGCTCAATAAATACGATTGAATATAACTATAATTCTATTTATTCTGATAGTATTGACACCTACCTACTTGTTCTGTTGTCTGTCTCCCCCTTCTTGATTGTGAGCCCATTGTTGGGTAGGACCCATCTCTATATGTTGCCAATTTGTACTTCCCAAGTGCTTAGTACAGTGCTCTGCACACAGTAAGTGCTCAATAAATATGATTGAATGAATTAATGAATGGTTGAAGATGGCTGTTAGGGAGAGAAGAAAGGAGGGAGTGAGAGTGTTGATAAGATATGAAGGAAAGGAGTCAGATGTGCAAGTGGAGGGCGGTGACTTTTGAAAGAAGGCATGGGATCTCCTCTAGAGAAATTGCTGGGAAGGATGGGAGAGTTGAAGAGGGGGCCCAAAGTGGGAAGGATTGAGGAGGCCCAGGGGTGATTTTAGGGAGCTTACACATGATGGAGTCAGTTTTCTTAATAAAGTAGGTGACCAGGCATGGGATGGGGAAGGTGGGGGACAACGGGCCTGAGGAGGGAGTTAAATGTCTGGAACAGCTGGAGAGACTGATGGGAATGGGTGTCAATAAGAAGGGAGAAATAGTTTTCCTGGGAAGAGGAGAGGGAGGAGTTAAAGCATGAAAGGATAAACTTGAAGTGGACAAAGTTGTAGGGGGATGGGGGCTTGAGGAGGAAGTTAAAGGTCTGGGACAACTGTCCTGCTTTTCCTTTTGACACAGTTCTTCATGACACTGAATTCCTGAGATGTTAGAAGTAATGTTTCTTTCACAGGACCAGAGCAATATGCTAACCTAGCCTCAACGAGAAGCTCAAAGTACAAGAGAACCTTTTATTTTACTTTGGTGTTTTTGTTTGTTTGTTTTTTAATAGTATTTCATAAGTGCTCACTATGTGTCTGACACTGTATTAAGCACTGAGAGGGACAAGATAATCAGATTGGACACAGTTCTTGTCCCACATAGGGCTCACGGTCTTAATCCTCATTTTACAGTCGAGGTAACTGAGACATGGTGAAGTTAAGTGACTTGTCCAAGGTAACACAGTGGACAAGTGGAAGAGGCAGGATTAGAACCAAAATCCTCTGATTCCGAGGCCTATTCTCTTCCCACTAGGCCACACTGTTTCTAGTTTTCATTCTTGCTTCATTTTAAAGGCTTATGATGTGCCAAACACTGTACTAAAATCTGGGTAGGTACAAGATAGAGCAGACACAGTCCTTGTCCCACATGGAACTCAGAGTCTCAGGAGGAGGATGAGCAGATATTTAATCCCCATTTTACAGACGAAGCAACTGAGGCACAGAGGAGTTGTTGAAGGCAAATGGCACAGCTGGATTAAAACTCAGGTCACTTGATTCCCAAATCTAGGTTCTTTCCATTAGGTCACACTGTTTCTCCAATATATATTGGGGAACCAATGATTCCTGTTTTGAGTCTTCATCTCAAGAGCACCTTGCACTTTGAGAAATAACCAGATTTTGAATGCAGACTCTGCTCTTCTGTATTCCACTGGCGCATTGCTAAGTGCTTGTGCTTTGTACTGACCGGTCCTCATGGTGATGTTGAGCCAACAAAGTGACTTCAAAATGGAGCAAACATATTCTAGGGTCATGAGTATAGTCACAGATGGGAGTAAGTGATGTATAAAGGTAGTCTTGCTCTAAATATTGATTCTGAATTGAAGATTTCCAGTATATTTGGATAAATACAGCCTCCTTTTGATACAGAATCAACTGGTGGCTTCCAAATAGTGATTTCCCTTTATTCAGCTACACAGCTTGTAAAGTCATTTTAAAAATTGAATCAATACAAAGATAATTTTTCTGTCTGCCAGATTTGACTGAGAGTTTTAGCTGGGAAAGATAACAGTCATTGTAAAATACTTCTTAAATCCACACCTGATTCCATAGAAAATATTAGAAGCTAAGCTCTCAATTTTAATGTATCTGGGCATTAAAGCTTCCATTTGTATTTTGCTTGGCATGCTAATCCTCACAGAAAGCATTAGAGCAATTCTGATTTCACTGAACACTTTCACGCAAATTCATTTAACCTTTTAGGTGCTGAAGCTTTTTCGCAGTAACTTGTTACTGATGAAAACTATTTCAATATACATAAAATAGTATGAATTGAGTTTTATCATTCAAGTGGTTAAGGAAATAAAGCATCTTTCCTGAAATTTTCTGCATTAATTCATTTTTTTTCCTTCTCTCCAAAGTATATCTTTATAAAACTTTAGATGAAAATATATGCCTTGCCATTTTCTGCAGATGGTTATCCCTAATTTTCAGGTTTTTAAGGCTGGCTTCCATGAATAACAGATTTTTGAAGAGTCCCCCAACAGGTAGATGCATTGCTCAACTATGCTAAACCATTTTAAGTATACAGTTCAGCTGGTTTATGGAATAGACGGCATCATAGGAATTAAGTTACCATATTTGGAGTACATAGGTGGGGCCCAGAATTCCACTGAATGAGCATTGCTGCCCTCTGACATAGGGTTCAGTCTATATAATTCAGCAGAGACAGAGTTGGTGTGATGGCAAAAGATTAACCTTACTAAGCTCCATCAGGACTGTTTGGTTACTTTACTCATTTTACTGAATAATAGTAATAATAATGATAGCATTTATTAATAATAATGGTATTTATTAAGCGCTTACTATGTGCAAAGCACTGTTCTAAGTGCTGGGGAGGTTACAAGGTGATCAGGTTGTCCCATGGGGGCTCGCAGTCTTAATCCCCATTTTACAGATGAGGGAACTGAGGCCCAGAGAAGTTAAGTGACTTGCCCAAAGTCACACAGCTGACAGAGCCGGGATTTGAACCCCTGACCTCTGACTCCAAAGCCAATTCTCTTTCCACTGAGCCACGCTTCTTCTCTAAGGGAAGACAGAACAAGGCAGGAAGTCCAGGAGCCAGAGCTACAAAGGAACCCTGGGCTTTCACATAGTCATAGAGTATCCAAAGGAAATACTTTGGTGCTGAAAGAGAAGATGAAGGACAGCTAAGGACCCTTCCCCCTTTTCCCACCCTTGGCATCCTGACTCCCTCTAGGAATCCCCCTCTCCTCAGAAATCTCCAACAGCTGCCCATCCTCCTCTGTATTGTATAGGAACTCCTCACCTTCGGCTTTAAGGCACTCAATCAGCTTGCCCTCTCCCTCGCCTCCTACTCCAGACAAACTGGCACATTCTGCTCCTACTCACTGTACCTCAGCCTCATCTATCGTCTTGCCAACCCCTTGCCCCTGGCCTCCCTCTGGCCTGGAACTTCCTCCCCCCAGGCGCTTTATTAAGCACTTTATTAAGCACTTACTATGTGCAAAGCACTGTTCTAAGTGCTGGGTACGTTACAAGGTGATCAGTTTGTCCCACGGGGGACTCACAGTCTTAATCCCCATTTTACAGATGAGGTAACAGAGGCCCAGAGAAGTGAAGTGACTTACCCAAAGTCACACAGCTGACAAATGGCGGAGCCAGGATTTGAACGCATGACCTCTGACTCCAAAGCCTGTGCCCTTTCCACTGAGCCACGCTGCTTCTCTTGTAGTACTAGAAGTAGTAGTTGTAATGGTATGTACTCCCCTCCTCAAAAATCTCCAGTGGCTACCAGTCAACCTACACATCAGGCAAAAACTCCTCACTCTTGGCTTCAAGGCTGCCCATCACCCTGCCCCCTCCTACCTCACTTCCCGTCTTTCCTTCTACAGCTCAGCCCGCACCCTCCACTCCTCTGCCGCTAACCTCCTCACTGTGCCTCGTTCTCGCCTGTCCCACCGTCGACCCCCGGCCCACATCCTACCCCTGGCCTGGAGTGCCCTCCCTCCGCACATCCACCAAGCTAGCTCTCTTCCTCCCTCCAAAGCCCTACTGAGAGCTCATCTCCTCCAGGAGGTCTTCCCAGATGGGGCCCCCTCCTTCCTCTCCCCATGCCCTCCACCCTACCTCCTTCCCATCCCCACGGCACCTGTATATGTGTTTGTACAGCTTTATTACTCTATTTTACTTGTACGTATTTACTATTCTGTTTATTTTATTTTGTTAATGATGTGCATCTAGCTTTACTTGTATTTATTCTGATGACTTGACACCTGTTCACATGTTTTGTTTTGTTGTCTGTCTCCCCCTTCTAGACTGTGAACCCATTGTTGGGTAAGGACCATCTCTATATGTTGCCAATTTGTACTTCCCAAGCGCTTAGTACAGTGCTCCGCACACAGTAAGCACTCAATAAATACAGTTGAATGAATGAATGAAATAAGCACCTACTGGGTACAATGCACAAACTATGAAATTGGGAAGTGAAAAAGAAACACAAGACATGTTCTATGCCCTCAAGGAGCTCACATTCCGAAGGAGCTCACGGTAAGGCAGAGGAAGGTGCTGGGTTGTTTGATTTACTAACATTGTATACATTGATGTCACTCAATTCTGAACATTGGGACAGTCTATCTGGATGCCTGTCAAGGTTTCTTTCTTTCCAGTACAGTCCACACTATACTGCTCTTCCTCACGTCTCAAGTCAAGAGAAAGAGAAGCCCGAGTCTGACTTCCCCTTTTTGACACATCTCTAGTTTCCTTCCCTTCCCACTGCAGCACCTACTGAATACAGTATCCACCCGCAATTGCTTTTAGGCCCCATTTTCCAGACAAAACAGAAAACTGACGAGATTACCCTGGAGCATTCTCCATTAAAAGTGTATCTTGGTTATTGGTGGTCAGGTGCTGTGTGCTGCTTCGTGTATTGGTTGACTTTTATCCCTCCTCAACCCATCCCACTATGGAAACAAGCAATAGGACAGGCTTTGTCAGCAGTAGTTGCCTTAGCCTATTGAAGTCGACAGGCTTGCTTTGTTCGCTGTTTTGTTCCCTGCTCCCACCCCATGCTGCTCCCCGTTTTCCCTACCTCAGCATGTGTCTTATGCTTTCATATTAGAAACAGAGCCTATTATTGCATTCAAAATTAACTCTTTGAGATTTCTTCTCAGTTGTGTGCCTGAGGATCTCTTTTACGCATGCATTCACATTCATCCTAATTATACCCCTTCTATTTTGGCTTGTTTAACAGAAACTGAAGTTTTCAGTTACATAGAATTTTCTTAGCAAAAACCTCCCCGCTAAGCAACTAGAATGAGGTCTTCCCCCAGCCTAGCCCAGCAGGGAATTTTTCTGCCCTGTATAAAATTATGAAGCAATTTCAGTTCCTTTCCTGGTAGGCACATCATGACGTACACCATCAGGGGCTGGGCAAGTGAATGTGTCGAGAACCACAGTTTATATTTATTGTTCCAAGGGTTAAAGCACTTTCTTTAGAAGGGAATCTCACCTCATTACATTCTACATTTGATTTCCCTCCCCTCTGTCTGGTTTTCACAGTTTCTGGATGTCAGAATTGATTTGGATTTTAGTTTGTTGATCTCTGTGTCTGCTTTGGAATACCTTTTCTTAGAATGAATGCAGTAAACTGACTTCCTTCATGTAATGGTGTATGTAGATCCAGAGAGAAAAATAGGGAAAAGTCAAGTTTGAAGAATCCCATACATGAATCAGAAACATTTTCCATCTTTTGGCTCATTAGCATTAAGGACTGGGTTTTTTGGTACATTTTTTTTGCCTGATTGTTAATCAATTCTGTTTTATTGTACTCAAGCACTTAGGACAATGCTCTGTGTATAGTTAGTGGTCAATAAATACCCCTGATGGACTAATTGATTGTACAGAAGAGTTGTCAGGCTTGATCCCTGACTTTAAAAGTGCTTATAATCTAACAGGGGGGACAGACATTAAAATTAATTACAGGTTCTGGATAGCAATAGAGTATAAAGATCTGTATATAAATACAACAAGGGGTAGGGAGTAGTATCTTACTGCTTAGCTGACTCAAAAGTGCTGAAGAGGCAGTTGGGGGTGACATAGGGAAGGGAGATGAGAGCCTAATCAAGGAAGGTGCCCTGGGAGAGATTTGACTTCAGAAGTACTTTAAATATGGGGTGAACAAATGGTCTGCTGGATGTGAAGGGGAAGGAAGTCATGAAAGAAGGGAAAGATGTTAATGACCAGAAAGGTGATCTCTCCTTCTACAGCCCAGCCCGCACGCTCTGCTCCTCTGCCGCCAACTTCCTCACTGTGCCTCGTTCTCGCCTGTCCCGCCGTCGACCCCCAGCCCACATCCTCCCCCTGGCCTGGAATGCCCTCCCTCCACACATCCACCAAGCTAGCTCTCTTCCTCCCTTCAAAGCCCTACTGAGAGCTCACCTCCACCAGGAGGCCTTCCCAGACTGAACCCCCTTTTTCCCCTCCTCCTCCCCATCCCCCCCCGCCCTACCTCCTTCCCCTCCCCACAGCATTTGTATATATTTGTACAGATTTATTACTCTATTTATTTTACTTGTACATATTTACTATTCTATTTATTTTGTTAATGATGTGCATATAGCTATAATTCTATTTGTTCTGACAATTCTGACACCTGTTTACATATTTTGTTTTGTTGTCTGTCTCCCCCTTCTAGACTGTGAGCCCGTTGTTGGGTAGGGACCATCTCTATATGTTGCCGACTTGTACTTCCCAAGCACTTAGTACAGTGCTCTGCACAGAGTAAGCACTGAATAAATATGATTGAATGAATGAGGCAAGGTCAACTATAGAGGAGTGAACTGTATGAACAGAAGTGTATTGGAAGATGAGTGAGGAAAAGTAGGGGGAAGAGAGCTGATTGAGTACCTGAAAGCCAAAGCAAGAAGTTTCTGCCTGATATGGAGAGGGATGGGCAGCCAATGGAGGTGCGAGTGGTTTGTAAAATATATACAGGATGACAATCTAGAAAAATTATCAAGACAGCAAAGCAAAGTATGAACTAGAGGAGATAGACTGGTGGCAGGGAGGTCTGTAAGGAGCCTGTTGCACAGTTGAGACAGGATATGACAGTCAATCAATCAATCAGTTGTATTTATTGATCACTTACGGTGTGCAGAGCACAGTATTACACGCTCGGGAGAGAACACTATGACAGAGTTGCTAGTTACGTTCCCTGCATACAACGACAGGCATTAATATAAATCAATAAATTATGTACACTATGTACATAAGTGCTGTGGGCTGAGGTAGAGATGAATAAAGTGTGCAAATCAATCAATCAATCATATTTATTGAGCGCTTACTGTGTGCAGAGCACTGTACTAAGTGCTTGGGAAGTACAAGTTGGCAACATATAGAGACAGTCCCTACCCAACAGTGGGCTCACAGTCTAAAAGGGGGAGACAGAGAACAAAACCAAACATACTAACAAAATAAAATAAATAGAATAGATATGTACAAGTAAAATAAATAAATAGAGTAATAAATATGTACAAACATATGTACACATATACAGGTGCTGTGGGGAAGAGAAGGAGGTAAGATGGGGGGGATAGAGAGGGGGACAAGGGGGAGAGGAAGGAAGGGGCTCAGTCTGGGAAGGCCTCTTGGAGGTGGTGAGCTCTCAGTAGGGCCTTGAAGGGAGGAAGAGAGCTATCTTGGCAGATTGGCAGAGGGTGGCCATTCCAGGCCAGGGGGATGACGTGGGCCGGGGGTCGATGGCAGGACAGGTGAGAATGAGGTACGGTGAGGAGATTAGCGGCAGAGGAGTGGAGGGTGCAGGGTGGCTGTAGAAGGAGAGAAGGGAGGTGAGGTAGCCTTGAAGCCCAGGGTGAGGAGTTTCTGCTTGATGCGCAGATTGATTGGTAGCCACTGGAGATTTTTGAGGAGGGGAGTAACATAACCAGAGTGTTTCTGGACAAAGACAATCCGGGCAGCAGCATGAAGTATGGATTGAAGTGGGGAGAGACAAGAGGATGGGAGATGAGACAGAAGGCTGATGCAGTAGTCCAGACGGGACAGGATGAGAGCTTGAACGAGCAGGGTAGCGGAATGGATGGAGAGGAAAGGGCGGATCTTGGCAATGTTGCGAAGCTGAGACCGCAGGTTTTGGTGACGGCTTGGATTTGAGGGGTGAATGAGAGAGCGGAGACAAGGATGACACCAAGGTTGCGGGCTTGTGAGACGGGAAGGATGGTAGTGCCGTCAACAGAGATGGGAAGGACAGGGAGAGGGCAGGGTTTGGGAGGGGAGACAAGGAGTTCAGTCTTGGACATGTTGAGTTTTAGGTGGCGGGCAGACATCCAGATGGAGATGTCCTGAAGGCAGGAGGAGATGCGAGCCTGGAGAGAGGGGGAGAGAGCAGGGGCAGAGATGTAGATCTGAGTGTCATCAGCGTAGAGATGATAGTTGAAGCCGTGGGAGCGAATGAGGTCACCCAGGGAGTGCGTGTAGATCGAGAACAGAAGGGGACCAAGCACTGAACCTTGGGGAACCCCCACAGTAAGGGAATGGGAGGGGGAGGAGGAGCCTGCAAAAGAGACTGAGAATAAACGACTGGAGAGATAAGAGGAGAACCAGGAGAGGATGGAGTCTGTGAAACCAAGGTCAGATAGTGTGTTGAGGAGAAGGGGGTGGTCCACAGTGTCGAAGGCAGCTGAGAGGTCAAGGAGGATTAGGACAGAGTATGAGCCGTTGGATTTGGCAAGCAGCAGGTCATTTGCACTTGCAAATCCAAATGCAAAGGTGACGCAGAAGGAAGTGGGAGAAGAAATGAGGGCCTAGTTGGGGAAGGCCTCTTGGAGGAGATGTGCTTTCAATAAGGTTTTGAAGGTGGGGAGAGTGACACAGGGAGGATGTGTTGAGAGGTCAACGACAGCTTTGGACCAGTGTGAGGGAAAAACTTCACACAGCAGGCATGGTATTTGAAGTAGATAGGAGTAAGCATTCAGTTTTCTCTTCTGTTCTATCCTGCAGCAGTGCCCTGGCCCAGCTATAAACAGTGTGTGTTCTTGGGCAGGACACCACCAATTCTTCAGTAATTCCCTGCTGTGTCTGCAGTAGCCTTCCTCAAAACCCAGCTAGTTCCAGCATGACCATCTGCATCCGAGCTGATGATTTCCTTGTTTTCTAGGGGGAATAGAATGAGAGACAGTGGGTGGAGAAGATTGGGCTACCCTGTCATTTACAGACATGAAAAAAAAAACTATTCCCTTCCAGCTAGCTGCATTTAGGCCATGAAAGAGGCAAGAAGGGGAAAGAGAGAAATGTGATTACTGAGGATATTAATGGATTCTTAGTCACTCATCAAGTCTACCAGTAATAGCATCCACACACTCTTCTTTCTGCTTGCTGAATTTAAGCCGTTGATACATTAAGATTTCAATTTTTTTTTTAACAGAAAGTCTGGGTTTTTTTCTTTTCATGGATGTTATGTATTATAAAGGGTCATACAGTTTGTAGCACCTCTCAGGGTCGCACCTGGAGAGTTTCCGGAAGCAGCGTGGAAGCAGCGTGGCTCAATGGAAAGAGCACGGGCTTTGGAGTCAGTGGTCATGGGTTCAAATCCCGGCTCCACCAATTGTCAGCTGTGTGACTTTGGGCAAGTCACTTAACTTCTCTGTGCCTCAGTTACCTCATCTGTAAAATGGGGATTGACTGTGAGCCCCCCGTGGGACAACCTGATCACCTTGTAGCCTCCCCAGCGCTTAGAACAGTGCTTTGCACATAGTAAGTGCTTAACAAATGCCATTACTATTATTATTGTTATTATTATCATTATTTCCAGTACTCTACCAGTCTCGACTATGGGAGGAAGAGTCAAGCAGATGCATATCCATTCCATTCCTAGCTTGGGCAGTGACTAGCGAGTAGAAGGCAATCTGCTACAAGTGAAAACTCACCTGTGCTGGGCAACAGCGGCATGGGAGAGAGTAGAGGGAGGAGACTCAGGTTTCCTGTGCAGAAGGAGGCAATGGTAAACCGCTTCCATATATTTACTAAGAAAACTCTATGGATACACTACCAGAACGATTGCAGATGGAGGTGGGGCGTTCTGGAAGAGATGGGTCCATGGAGTCACCATGGGTTGGACACGACAGCGTAAGACTACAACAACAGTTTGTATATTACACTAATATAATAGCATGGCCTTATGAATTCACACTAATAACTAGAGGACCAATACAAATGATTATTGGGTAGGGACTGTCTCTATATGTTGCCAACTTGTACTTCCCAAGCGCTTAGTACAGTGCTCTGCACACAGTAAGCGCTCAATAAAAATGATTGATGATGATTACATTTAGCAGATTAACAAGAAAGTAGGGACATGCGATAACCAAATCAAAATTACTTCATCAAGCAAGTGTTTTTTACTGTACAATAGCAAAGATAATTGAAGACCATACTGGAAAAGAGTTTAATAAACAGTTAGCTGGGATTCACTTGTCAATCAAGATACAGCACATGACAAGTGCTGAAACAGACAAGGACTGATTGCACATTGGTTTCTGGATTGATTTCCGGTTTGACTCAAGAAAACAAATTACAGTTTAGCAAGAACTGAGTTGTTGAGGAGACTATTCTAAATCTGAGCTACTTAGATCATAAGGATTCAGTTCAGGTTTTTTATTGGAATCAAAATAGTACATTCAAGGTTTTAAAATAGACCAGTCACATTTGTGTCTTTTCCACCTACACCCACTGCTTGTAAACAATTTATATTTATGCATCTGCATCTTAGATTGCAAACTCTAGAGAGGTACTCTTAGCATGGTGCTTTTGCTTTCACTGAAGTAAAGACGTGACTGTTGTAATTTTAATGAACCCATACTATGTGCAGAACACTGTGTGCATGCCCATTACCGCCAGAGCACTGTAAAAGGCGTTAACTCCCTACAGAGCACTGTTCTGGGTGCTTACTATGGGCATCCCCAAATGAATACTTATATGCTATGGCTACTGCTACAATCAGCTTCATGGAATCAACAGGGATTGAGGATTTGGTTGCTATTCAGGAAAATACCCTCAAAATTTCCAATTAGCTCAAAAGGAAAATCATGTACACCATCCACCAGAAGTAAGTTTCCACCAGAAGTGAGGTTTGTGTGAAGCTGAGTAACTTTTCTGGGCTTTTGAGCAAGAATTAGATAGGAGTGTCTCCTTGGAAGCCAATTTCCTCAGGGAAGGGGCATTGTCATGTAATGTTTGCTTCTATTTGTGTCATGCCAATATGCACCCTTATCACATCTATTCAGCTACCTTTAGAATGTGAGTATGGATTGATTTATAAAACATGCATTTATTTATTCATTTATTCTTTTTTCCATAATCTTGCTTTTTCCCGTTGTATTTATGTTTTTATTCCTGCTCCTATTGTGTGTGTGTGTGTGTGTATACACACACATATACATGTGTAAATATATATATATGTGTCTAGAAATATATATATGTCTAGATTGTGAGCCCATTGTTGCATAGGTCCTGTCTCTACATGTTGTCTATTTGTACTTCCCAAGCGCTTAGTACAGTGCTCAATAAATACACTGCAAGTGCTCAATAAATACGATTGAATAATTGAATGAATATATACAATTTGCTTGATTGTCTCCCCTACTAGATTGTAGGATCCTCAAGGTGAGGGATCATGACTTTTACTTTTTTTGCATTCTCCTAAGTGCTTAATGCTATGCAGATAGTAGACACTCAATAAATACTATTAGATGAATGAATGAAAGAAATTAATTGTTTGCTTTTAATGATAATAACTATGGTACTTGTTGAGCATTTACTATGTGCCAAGCACTGTTCTAAGTGCTGGGATAGATACAAGGTAATCAGGTTGTCCCACGTGGGGCTCACAGTCTTAATTGTCATTTTACAGTTGAGGTAACTGAGGCAGAGAGAAGTTAAGTGGCTTGCCCAAGGTCACACAGCAGACAAGTGGCAGAGCTGGGATTAGAACCCATGTCCTATGACTCCCAAGCCCATGCTTTTTCCACTAAGCCATGCTGCTTCTCTGTGTGATACTTTAAAACTCTTCCCATATCACCATCTAATGTACATTTAATTTTTTTTGAGAACTATAACTACCCCAACATAACCAAGAATCATCTTCTAAAAATAAAATCCTGGGATCCAAGTGTCCGGAGTTAAGAATTCACATAGGAGAACCTTGCTATTCTGAAGAGCAGAGACTTTTTACAGAGAAAAAAGCCATCTACTAAGACACACATCTGTAATCATGAAAGACTTTGGGGATTAAAACCTCCTCTTTGTAAACTAGAAAGCAAAAAATAAATGAGGAATAATCACTTTTCTTTGTTACCAAAATCAATCAGCAAATCATATTTGAGTGCTTACTGTGTGCAGAGCACTGTACTAAGCACTTGGAGAGTACAGCAGAGTTGGTAGACACATTCTCTGCCCACAAATAAGCTCACAGTCTAGAGAGATCGGTAATATTTTCTGTGATGCACTCAATTTTGCTTGTGTTCATTTACTTTTTTGACCTGAAGATACTATTGCAGCTTAAATATCAAATTTAAGAATCCTATGCTTTGTTTATCTGTCCTAGATGTCATGATGTATCTGACTAGGGAAGCCATACAACCAAAAGTTCAAATTGGCAGTATAGAGCAAAAAGTTGTGATTAAATTCAGCTACTTAGGCAACACACTGTAAATGATAGAGTGATAGACAAGGCAATAGAAAACAGAATCAAGACGGTCTTTTGGAGATTTTGAAATTGTGCGACAGGAATCCGTTATTAGGCTTGAGACCAAACCAAAGACCTACAAAGCTGTAGTGTTACCCAACCTTCTCTGAAGGTGCCACATCCAGTTTCTTGAGCAATTCCACCAGTGTCACTTACAGGCCATACTCCACATAAAATGTCTAGACAAAATCATGAATAGTAAAGTTCTGGAATATAGCCAATCTCCTAGCATCAAAAGACCTATACTCACCTCAATTTAGCTACCCTGGGTAGGACATGTGAGGAGAATGAGCGACTGCATAATACCCAAACAGCTCACGTATGGAGAACTGAAATTGGGAATCTGAAAACAAGGAGGGATAAGGGAGTGTTGTAAGGACATGGTTAAAATAAACCCCAAAACTTAGACTATGTGGAATGTCCAGTGCTTAGAACAGTGCTTTGCACATAGTAAGCGCTTAACAAATACTATTATTATTATTATTATTATTATTATTATTATTATCCCAGCTGAACACTTGAAGTCAACTGCTGAGGAGGGTGTGCTACCATCAAGAAGGAAGTGGCTCTCTTCAAGCAAAAGTTTGACATGGAAGAAGAGACAAGGAAGCAAAAAGAAAACAGATCCAGGTACTGCAAACATTAAGTACAACAAGGGACAACCTTTTTCTGAGCCCAGAGTGGCTGAGACTGTGGATCTTGCATTGGCCTTTTCACTCACAAATTCACTACCTGGTTAACTTTATCCTCAATCATATCTTTTTCAATTGCAAAGGACAATTATGGAATTGCAAAGCAAGTGAATATGACGCCGCCTCTGCTGGCTAGGAGTTACTGAGCTCAATTACATTCCTATATGCAAACTTTCACATAGTAAACCCTCATTAATTTGGATTTCACTAATGCAGAATCTAAGTCATACTGCAGCATTGACACAGTTATAAAGGCAGTGCTCTCTGAAAAGATCAAGTAGAAGATGTGTGTCCATAGGATACAGTGGGAGAATCAGAGTGTGAGACAGAAGGCCGTGTCATCACACTGCTATGGAAAAGAGGAGTGGGAAAGGGGATCAGAGGTGGGAAAAGGAGTAACTGTAGCAAAGCAGAAAGGCACAGGGAAGTAGAGAAAAAAAGACATACTGGGGCTTCAGCCTTCATTTAACCCTGAACCAATATTCATTCAATCATATTTATTGAGCGCTTACTATGTGCAGTTTTAATACATTTATAGCAGATGGAGAAAAGATTGAAATAGTTGACAATTTTTCTCTCCTGGAATCGATAATCAATAATAAAGGAACTAGTAGTCAAGAAATACACTGAAGATTCATGTTAGGAAGATTTGCTATGAAAAGCCTGGAAAAAAAATCAGGAAACGTGCTGATGTAACAATTGTCATGAAATGCAAATTGTCAATTTTATGGTATTTCCAGTGCCAACATACGGATCCGAAAGCCGGACAGTGAAAAAACAGAATAGAAACAGTGTCGATTGTTTTGAAATGTGTTGAAAAAGGCTCTTATGAATACCATGGACTGCCCAAAAAACAAACAAAAGGATTTTGGAACAAATTAAGAGAATGTGATCTTTGGAAAGCCAAATGACTCAGATTATCATATTTTGGGCACATCATCAGGAGGACTAATTCTCTGGAGAAGACACTAATGCTAGGAAAAGTTCAGGGAAAATGTGGAAGAGGCAGCCCAACGGTTAGAGGGATAGAAGCCATAACAATAATAACAGGAGAATCATTAGCAAGGTTATGGATTATAGCAGAAGATGGGATGTTCTGGAGAAAATATACCTATGGAGTTGCTATGAAATGGATAAAACTCGACGGCATTTGACAATAGTAATACTGTGTGCAGAGCACTGTACTAAGGAATTGGGAGAGTACAATACAACAATAAACAGACACATTCCCTGACCACAACGAGCTTACAGTCTAGAGGGGGAGACAGACATTAATAAAAATAATTAAAATACAGATAGGTAGAGCTGCATGGCATAGTGGATAGAGCACGTGCCTGGGAGTCTGAAGGTCATGGGTTCTAATCCCAGCTCTGTCACTTGTCTGCTGTGTGACCTTGGGCAAGTCACTTCACTTCTCTGGGCCTAAGTTACCTCAACTGTAAAATGGGGATTTAGACTGTGAGCTCCATGTGGGACAGGGGCTGTGTCCAACCCGATTTGCTTTTATCCATCCCAGTGCTTAGTACAGTGCCTGGCATATGGTTAAGTGCTTAACAAATACCATTATTATTATTATTATCATTATTACATGCTGCGGGTCTCGGTGGGAGGAGGAACAAAGGGAGCAGGTTATGGTGATGCCGACGGGAGTGGGAGAAGAGAATAGGAGGGTTTATTCAGGAAAGGTCTCTTGGAGGAGGTGTGCCTTCAATAAGGCTTTGAAGGAGGGGAGAGTAATTGCCTTTCAGGAGAGCATTCCAGGCTAGAGGGAGGAGGTGGGTGAAAGGTCAGGGGTGAGATAGACAAGATTGACAACAGTGAGAGGGATAGCACTAGAGGAGAGAAGTATGAAGGATGGGATATGGAAGGAGAGTAGAGAGATGAGGTGGGAGGGGGCAAGGTGATTGAGTTCTTTGAAGTTGAAGCAGAGTTGAATGGCCAGCCACTGGACTGCTTCCAAACTGCTACTACGTCAATACAGTCACTCATCTTATTCCACCTTTTTCTGGGCCCAGAGTGGCCTGAGACGGTGGATCTTGCATTGGCCTTTTCACTCACAAATGCACCAACTGGTTAACTTTATCCTCAGTCATATCTTGTTCAATTGCAAAGGACAATTATACAATTGCAAAGCAAGTGAATATGATGCCACCTCTGCTGGCTAGGAGTTACTGTATCCAGTGTTCCACCTGGATTACTGCATCAGCCTCCTTACTGAACTCCCAGTCTCCTATTTCTCCCCATTCCAGTTCATACTTCACTCTGCTGCCTGGATCATTTTTCTACAAAAACGCTCAGGACATGTCACTCTGCTCTTCAAAAAAAACTCCAGTGTTTGTTGCAGCAAACTAAACCTCCTCATCGTTGACTTTAAAGCACTCCACCACCTTGCTCCCTCCTACCTCACCTTGTTACTCTCCTTCTACAAACCAGCCCACACACTTAGCTCCTCTAGTGTAAACCTTCTCACTGTGCTTTGGTCTTGCTTATCTTGCCTCCTGCTCCTAGCCTACTTCTTGCCTCTGGCTGGAAAGCCCTCCCTCCCCAAATCTGACAGACAACTACTAACACCCCCTTCAAAGCTTTTCTGAAGGAACATCTCCTCCAAGAGGCCTTCCCAGACTAAGCCCCACCTTTCCTCATCTCCCACTCCCTTCTATGACTCCATGACTTGCTCCATTTGCGCTTCCCCCATTCCAGCCCCACATCGTGTATGTACATATCTGTAATTTTATTTATTTGTATTGGTGTCTGTCTCCCCTCTTCTAGACTGTAAGCTTGTTGTGGGCAGGAAACGTCACACTTCATTGTTGTATTGTACTCTTCCAAGTGCTTACAACAGTGCTCTGAGCACAGAAAGCACTCAAATGATGATGAAGGTATTTGTTAAGTGCTTACTATGTGCCATGCACTGTTCTAAGCGCTGGGTTAGATGCAAGATAATCAGATTGTCCCATGTGGGGCTCACAGTCTTCATTCCCATTTTACAGATGAGGTAACTGAGGCCCAGAGAAGTTAAGTGACTTGCCCAGAGTCACACAGCTGCTAAGTGGCAGAGCCGGGATTAGAACCCACAACTTCTGATTCCCAAGCCCATGCTCGTTCCACTAAGCCACGCTGCTTCTCTAAATAAACAAATAAATAAGTGTCTTTATTCTCGAAATAAATACAACTGAATGAATGAATGATTGAATATCTTGCCCCTAATGTTCTGGCCATGTACTTTACTAAGAAAATTGAAATCATCAGGTGTGATGTCCCTAAAATCTTCCGTTCTCCTCTCCAATCCCTCCCTCTTCCTGTTTGTTCTGCAACTCTCCCGTCTTTCCCAGCAGTGTATCAAGGGGCGAATGTCTGTCTTCTCCCAAAATCCACCCCCTCCAACTGCACATCCAATCCCATTCCTTCACACCTTATCAAAAACTCTCTTCCTCTCCATTCTTCCCTCCCTGACTGCCATTTTCAACGTTTGTTCTCCAGGGGCTTTTTCCCCATTGCTTTCAAACATGTTCATTTCTCCCCTACCCTAAAAAAAAAACCCTCCCCCAACCACAAGGCTCTCTCCGGTTATCGGCCCCTCTCCCGCTTACTATTCCACACCAAACTTCTTGAGTTAGTTGCCTACACCCACTTCCTTCTGTTCCTCTCCTCCAATTCTCTTCTTGACCCTTTCCTATCTGGCTTCTACCCTCTACACTCCACAGAAACCTCCTTCTCAGAGGTCAAAAATGATGTCCTTTTTGCCAAATCCAATGGCCTTTACTCCATACTAATTCTATTTCATCTCTCAATCATTTATTCATTCATTCATTCATTCATTCATTCATTCAAACGTATATACTGAGCACTTACTGTGCACGGAGCACTGTACTAAGCACTTGGAAAGTACAATTCGGCAACAGATAGAGACAAATCCTACCCAACAACTGGCTCACAATCTAGAAGGGGGAAGACAGACAACAAAACAAAACAAGTAGGCATCAGTGGTATCAAAATAGATAAATATAATTATAGATATATACACATCATTAATAAAATAAATAGAATGATAAATATGTACAAATACGAACAAGTTCTGTGGGGTGGGGAAGGGAATAGAACAGAGGGTGGGAGTGAGGGTGATGGGGAGGGGAGGAGGAGCAGAGGAAAAGGAGGGCTCAGTCTGGGAAGGCCTCCTGGAGAAGGTGAGCTCTCATTAGGGCTTTGAAGGGGGAGATTGAGTTAATTTGCCAGATGTGAGGAGGGAGGGCATTCCAGGCCAGAGGTAGGACATGGGCCAGGTGTAGATGGTGGGATGGGTGATAAGGCACAGTGAGGAGGATAGTGGCAGAGGAGTGGAGGGTGAGGGCTCGGTTGTAGAAGGAGAGAAGGGAGGTGAGGTTTGAGGGGGAGAGGAGATGGAGAGTTTTGAAGTCAAGAGTGAGGAGTTTTTGCTTGATTCAAAGGATGATAGGCAACCACGGGAGATTTTTGAGGAGGGGGGTGACAAGCCCAGAGCGTTTCTGTAGAAAGATAATCTGGCCAGCAGAGTGAAGTATAGACTGAAGCAGGGAGAGACAGGAGATTGGGAGAAAGGATGCTGATGCAGTATTTCAGTTGGGCTGTGATGAGGGATTGTACCAACAAGGTAGTAGTTTGAATGGAGAGGAAAGAGCGGATCTTGGTGGTGTTGTGAAGGTGAGACCGGCAGGTTTTGGTGACACATTGGATGCGTGGGGTGAATGAGAGAGCAGAGTCAAGGATGACAGCAAGGTTGGGGCTTTTAAGACAGGAAGGATGGCAGTGCTGTCCAAAGTGACAGGAAAGTCAGGAAGATGACAGGGTTTGGGAGGGAAGATAGGAACTCAGTCTTAGACATGCTGGGTTTTAAGTGGTGGGCAGACATCCAGGTGGAGATGTCCTGAAGGCAGGAGGAGATATGAGCCTGGAGGAAGGGAGAGAACAGGGGAGGAGATCTGGATTTGGGTGTTATCTGCATAGAGATGATAGTTGAAGCCGTTAGGAGCAAATGAGTTCACCAAGGGAGTGAGTATAGATGGAGAACAGAAGGGGACCAAGGGCTGACTCTTGAGGAATCCCTACAGTTACATGATGGAAGAGGGAGGAGGAGCCCACGAAGGAGACTGAGAATGAACAGCCAGAGAGGTAAGAGGAGAACCAGGAGAGGACGGAGTCCGTGAAGCTAAGGTTGGATAAAGTGTTGAGGAGAAGGGGATGGTCGACAGTGTCAAAGGCAGCTAAGAGGTCGAGGAGGATTAGGATAGAGTAGGAGCCATTGGATTTGGCAAGAAGGAGGTCATTGGTGACCTTTGAGAGGGCAGTTTAGGTGGAGTGGAGGGGATGGAAGCCAGATTTGGGGGGCATCCAGGAGAGAATTGGAGTTGAGGAGTTTGAGGCAGCCAGTGTAGATGACTCACTCTATGAGTTTGAAAAGGAAGGGTAAGATTGAGATCGGCCTCCGACACTATTGACACTATTGACCACCCCCTTTCCTGGAAACATTATCCAACCTTGGCTTCACTGACACTCTCTTCTCCTGGTTCTTCTGCTATCTCTCTGACCAATCATTCTCATTCTCTTTCATAGGCTCCTCCTCTGGCTCCCACTCCGTAACTCTGTTAGTCTCTCAAGGTTCAGTTCTGAGTCCCCTTCTATTCTTCATCTACACACATTCCCTTGGAGAACTCATTCAACTGTCATCTCTTTGTGGATAATTCCCAAATCTTCATCTGCAGCCCCGATCTCTCTCCCTCTCTGCAGTCTCACATTTCCTCCTGAATTCATCCCTTTGATTTTCCTGTTACTGAAGAGAGCACCACCATTCCAGCGTGGCTCAATGGAAAGAGCACGGGCTTTGGAGTCAGAGGTCAGGGGTTCAAATCCCGGCTCCACCAATTATCAGCTGTGTGACTTTGGGCAAGTCATTTAACTTCTCTGTGCCTCTGTTACCTCCTCTGTAAAATGGGGATTAAGACTGTGAGCCCCCCGTGGGACAACCTGATCACCTTGTAACCTCACCAGTGTTTAGAACAGTGCTTTGCACATAGTAAGCGTTAATAAATGTCATTATTGTTATTATTAGCATTCATTCAATCATATTTATTGGGCACTCACTGTGTGTAGAGCACTGTACTAAGCTCTTGGAAAATACAGTTCAGCAATAAAGAGAAACAATCCCTTCCTACACCAGCCACATAACCATAAGCTTGGCATTATCCATGACTCATCTTTCTCATCCAACCCACATATTCAATCTGTCACTGAATCTTCTCAGTTCAACCTTCAGAACATGTAGCAATCTCCTTGCTGACCTCCCTTTCTGCTCTCTACCAACTCCGGTCCATATTTCACACTTTCCATATTTCACTCTGCTGCCCAGATCATTTTTCTACAAAATCATTCAGTCCATGTTTCCTCACTCTTCAAGAATCTCCAGTGGTTGTGCATCCACTCCCGCATCACACAAAAACTTTTTAACATCAGCTTTAAATGGCCTAGTGAATGGAGTATGTACCTGGAAGTCCGAAGGACCTGGGTTCTAACTCCCACTCTATCACTTGTCTGCTGTGTGATCTTGGGCAAGACACTTAATTTCTCTGTGTCTCGGTTACCTCATCTGTAAAATGGGGATTAAAACTGTGAGCCCCATGTGGACAAGGACTGTGTCCAACCTGATAAGCTTGTATCTACCCCAGTGTTTAGAACAGTGCTTGATACATAGCAAGCACGTAACAAATGCCATCATTATTATTATTACCTCACTTCACTGTTCTTGTATGATGTATGATGGTATTTGTTAAGTGCTTACTATGTGCAAATCACTGTTCTAAGCTCTGGGGGGGATACAAGGTGATCAGCTTGTCCCACGTGTTCTCTTACTACAACCCAGCCCACTTCCAACCTCTGTGGGCAACCTACGCCCTGTACCTCTATCTTTTCTATCCTGCTGCTGACCTCTCACCCATGTCTTTCTTTTGACCTGGAATGCCTTCCCTCTTCATTTCCAACAGTAACTCTCCTGATCTTCAAAGGCTTATTGAAGGCACATCTCCTCCAAGAGGCATTCCCTTACCAAGCCCTCATTTTTTCTTCTCCCTCTCCCTTCTGCGTCACCCTTGCACTTGCATTTGCTCCCTTTCTTCACCGCCTCCTCAGCTCCCCAGCACTTATGCACATATCCATAATTCATTTATTTATATTAATGTCTCTCTCCCCCTCTCTACTGGAAACTCATTGTGGGCAGGGATCGTGTCTACCAACTCCATTGGATTGCACTCTCCTAAGCATTTAGTACAGTGCTCTGCACACAGTGAGTTGCAATAAATATGACTGATTGATAGGAAGTCCCTAGTGGCCCTCATGTGGGGATCTCTTATCATTAATAAATGCCATCATTACTATTGTTATTATTATTAAGGATGTCCCAGGACAGGGACAGAAAGGATAATCTTGATCCTTGGAAAATGCTTTGTGCTGATCAGTGGAAATGCCACAGGGAGAGAGACTGCCAGATCAGGAACCTAGGATAATAGAAATTGAGAAAAGAAATGAGAAGAGGAGAGATGTAACATGGACCCCTTGAAACTTGCCTAAGGAAACCTCAGAAGGAGTGAGACTCCTGGGTCAGAAACTAGGTTAGTAGAAACTGAGAAAAGAAATGAGAAGAGGAGAGATGTAACACAGCTCCCTTGAACCTTGCCTACCCCTGTTTTGAAGAATGAAATTCACTCTCCTGATCCTTAATTACCTATTGTTGCCCAGAACAAACAGAAATCTTGAGGTCAGGGGTAGCATCTACCAACACTGTTGTAGAGAAGCAGCATTGCATGGGAGTCAGAAGGTCATGGGTTCTAATCCTGGCTATGCTACTTGTCTGCTGTGACCTTGGGCAAATCGTTAACTTCTCTGTACCTCAGTTACCTCACCTGTAAAATGGGGATTGAGACCATGAGCCCTACGTGGGGCAAGGGACTGTGTCTAACCCGATTTGCATGTATCCATCCCAGTGCTTAGTACAGTGCCTGGCACATAGTAAGTGCTTAACAAATATCATAATTATTATTATTATTATTGTACTTTCTCAAGCATTTAATACAGTACTCTGTACACATTAAGCACTTAATGAATACCTTTGATTGATTGATTGCTGATGACATTACTAAGCACTCAGGAAAAGAGAACCAACAAACCCATGAATCAGGCACCTTCTCTGAATAAGCATGAATTATTGGGTCTCTATTCTCTATGAATAGAACCTGTGGCCTTCAGCTTCATCTTTTGTCAATAGTCTCACACAGTCTCTGCCCTGACCATTGCACTCTAGTCAAATGGTTTAGCCTCTCCCAGGAAGAGAGATTTTCACTTCACTGTTGTCACAAAGCTGCTTTTCGCTGCCTCATTTTCCTAATCAATCAGTCAATAAATGCTTAGTACAGTGCTCTGCACACAGTAAGCGCTCAATAAATATGATTGAATGAATGGATGAATAAATAAATAAATAGTATTTATTGAGCCCCTACTGGTTACAAAGAACTGTACAAGTGCTTGGAAGAGTTTAATAGAATTGGTAGGCATGATCCCTGCCCTTGGGGAGCTTGCTGTATAGTTGGGGAAACAGACACTAAAATAAATTTCAAGTAGGATGACACAAGGATGTATGTAGATATGCAAGTGCAAAGCTAGGGGTGCGAATACCCAAGTGCTGCTTGGGTTATGCAGAAGTGCCAAAGTGGCAGATTGCGGGGTATAGAGTGGTGGGGACAGGAGATTAGCCAAGGAAGGCCTTCTGGAGGATATATATGTGTTTTCAAAGGATTTTGAAGATGGGAAGAGCAATGTTCCACCACTGTAAACGGTGAGGAAGTTCCAGGCTAAGGGGAGTGTCTGAAAAGGAGGTGGGTAGCAGAAAGGATGAAAATGAGGCAAAATAAGTTATCTGGCTTGTGAGTACTGAAGTTGGAGAACTAAGTTGTGATGGGAAAAGAGTGAAGGCAGATAGGGGTAGAGCTGATTGAGTGCCTCAATGCTGATGGTTAGTAGTTTCTGTTTCATGCAGAGAGAATGGGTAACCTTTAGAGGTTTTTGAGGATTAGAGAGACACACAAAGAATGATGTTTGAGAGAAATGATTCAGGCAGCTGAGTCCCCTTTCTTATCAGCAACAAACCTTTTAGCTAAGGGCTGCATGATAGCAATCTGAATAAACACAGCAAACAAGACTGCCCCATATGTATCTCTTTCTCAAGTCATGTAGCACTCATTCTAATTTTCCCCAGCGGTGGCAACAACTGGAAAGGTACCTGAGAGCACAGTCTTACTGCCCCTGTTCCTTACACTAGCCTGGCATGGAGTTATGCTGACCCTCGTCACTAACACTCTCAGACATTGCAGAGGCCCAGTGAGGGCTCAGCCCCACCAGCCCAAGACTGACCCACTAAGCTTGTAAATGCTAGATTTAGGTCCAAAAGAGGTGCCGTTACAAGGAGCTTAAAGGAGAGGCCAGGCCAGAGGTACCTAATTAGCAGGATCACTGTCAGTTGCCCTAACTTTGCCCTCTCCCACAATGAGCAGGGTTATGCCAGGCCCGGGAACCCTGCTCAGTGTCCCATTACAAGATGTATGGACCTCGACAATCTTTCCTCCCCACTCTCAGCAACCCAGGCTGCAACAATGTCATTTTAACCGAGAAACGCTGTGAGGATTGCTCTGGCCTCTGATTGGCCCTAATCAATCAATCAATCAATCATATTTATTGAGCGCTTACTTTGTGCAGAGCACTGTACTAAGTGCTTGGGAAGTACAAGTTAGCAACATATAGAGATAGTCCCTACCCAACAGTGGGCTCACAGTCTAAAAGTAACTAATACTTGCTTGGAGCTCTGAGCAAACTGTTACCGACTCCACTGTTCAATTTCACAGTAGCCACAAAAAAGTCCAAAAGGGTCTTCGTGGTGAGGAATCACACAGTTTGTTTCCTTGAGCGATTCTGCAAAAAGAAAGGTAGAAATCTCAGGCTGTGCCGCAGATGGCAACCCGCTTACCTCTTTTGCTTCATACGCATACACACTTACTGTAATCGTTCAATAAATACCCTTAATTGATCTATGTATGTGTGTATATATATATGTGTGTGTGTGTGTGTGTGTGTGTGTACATATGCACACAAACATTTATAAATGTCTTTATATATATGCATGTTTGTCTTTATATATGTAGTTATCTGTTTTACTAAATCCATGTATAGTGTCCTTTAAAACGCATAACCTCCACCAACACATGAGAAATACATTTCACTTTAATTTTATCTTCTTGTTTTTCAAAGGTTACCCTAATCTACCATGTTAGAGGAATTTCAGTACCCTACACCTAGGTTACCCCATGATTATTCATTGTCTAGCAACACTCCTCTACTCTGGTTTGCCCAGCTAAATTTCAGTGGCAAGGAGTTTGGGGCACTACGCTTTTTTCACACAGTATAACTGTTTCTGGTGCCATAGTGTGAATTTTCCTTGTGACTCTGCTACCGTGGTGGTTTTGTATGACTATAGTACATGACCCAACAGCGTTTTCACTATTTTCCAACCCAAGAAGGTAGTGGCTTGGAGCCACTTATTGGTGGACAGAAATTGAAAATCTCAGGTTTCCTGGCCAGAAGAGCCTTTCAAAACTGCAATCAACTGGCCGCAGCACTTTGAGACACTCAATCAACTCTCTCCCTCCTACTTTACCTTCCTAATACCCTACTACAACCTGCATATTTTGTCTTTTCCACTGCCAACGACCTGTCCTTATCTTTCCCCTGACCAGGAATTCCCTTTTTCCTTCCTATGCTCAGTCCACCATTCTTCTCACCTACCAAAAACCCTCCTACAATCAAATTTTTCCAAGACCTTCCCCGATGAAGCCCTACCTGCACTTACCTGGCTAAACAGTAATTTCCCCAACCTCCCCTCTCCACTGCATCATCTATGAACCTGGCTGTGTTCCTGAGCACTGTACTGAACACCAGCCAAGTACAGAGAACTGTCCTGAGCATCAGCCGCGTTCAGTCTTGCAAGTCTGTGTTATTGTGCTCTCCCAAGCAGCTAGTGCGTCTTCTGCACAAAGTAAGTCCTCAGTTGATCAATACGATTGATTGATTGAACTGAGATTTGACTATTGTTTTCATTGGGATATTGCTTCTTCATTCTCCAAAGCACTTAGTATAGTTTTCTGTACCCACTAGGTGCTCAGTACAGCACTCTGCAAACAGCAGCTGCCCAGTACAGTTCTCTGAAATTGGCTGGAGCTCAGTACAGTGCTCTGCACACAACCTGTGCCCAGTACAGTGCTCTGCATCCAAAAGGTCCCCAGTATATTTTAATGCACATAGTATGTGCCCAGTAGAGTGCTTTGCACATTGTACATCCTTGAGAAGCAACATGTCCTAGTGGTAGTCAGAGGACCTGAATTCTAATCCCCGCTCTCCCAGTTGCTTGCTGTGTGACCTTGGACAAATCACTTGTCTGGGCCTCAGTGTTAGCAACTGTAAAATGGGGATTAAATCCTGCTCTCCTCTTAGACTGTAAGCCCCATGTTTGAAAGCGACTGTGTCCAACCTGTTTAACTTGTATCTTCCCCAGTATTTGGAGCAGTGCTTGACATATACATTGTAAGTGTTAAGCAAATACCATAAACAACCTTGATGTTCAGTTCAGTGCCACACACCCAGCAGTTATCCAGGACAGTGCTCTGCAGAGTATGCCCTCATTAAATTCCACCAATTTCTCCCTCCTTGGTGAAAATTCAAAGAGTCCCACTGACTGTACTTTGGAGAAATGAGGGTAGAAATACAGAAAATTAGGCTAACTTTATGAACAGGATTTGCGCAGCCTTAATGATTTTGGAAAAGTATTTGAAAGTTGGTTTTTAAGAGGGGAATGCTGCAAACTTGAAGCAAAACGTTGTTGTAAGCAAAGTACACTCCTTTGAAGTAGTATAGAATCTGAAATGATGGCTCAAAAAGCCAGAGCCTCTTATTTTGCCTTTCCCTAAGCCCCAGGTGTCTCACCCACACCAGTCTTCCTGTTCAAAATTAACAAAAGCTCATAGTTGGATGTTTCCTGCAGGGTCCAAAAGGTAAATTAAGCAATGTGTCATCTCTATGGGTTGATTCATATTGGCATGAAAGAAAGACTAGAGTCTGAATATTGCTGGTAGCAATCCCCAGGGCTCAGCACTGCGAATATTTTATTTTGACTGAAAAGTCTCTGATTCTTTTCTGTTTTTCCTGATGAACAGACACCGGAACTGGGATTGAGGAATAGTCACTCCTTTGTGATGGTTTGGGTATTATACACAATAGAAGAGGATACATCTGGAAATATATCAGTGATCATTTTCTCAAAAACCAGTTTATTTTGTAATAGACTCTTAGGAGAGGTTGTAAAAAACATTAGTCAATTTTTTGAACCATCTGATTGTGAAAAAACTATACTTTTTCGTTGTTTTGGAGCTTCTTTAGGGGTTTGAGCTTATCTGAGATCCAGAATGTCTGAACATTGCCAGGCTATTTGCTTTCCACTTCACAAAACTTCCCCAATCCACAGTGAAAGTTCCTTGTACAGATATGTTTCAGAACTGGCTTCAGGGGGTGAAAATAATCTTGGCTAAACAATAAACATTTTCTTTGGAAGAACTTCTTTTAGGGTAATATAATCCAGCACAATGCTTTCCTTCGTTTTGAAAGTCCCACCGAAAAATACTGTTTTTCAATCCTCCTTTTTGGTGTTTTAATCTTCTCAGAGTCTCTGACTGCTATGAGTCAAGCTGGCTGCTGTCTTCAAATTGTCCACTGCTATGTCACAGCAGTTAGGATTTTGTTTCATTTTGTCTTTGACATTTCTGCCCTCCCTATTTATGGCTGCCTCTTTGCAATTCACAGTAGAATCCTGCTGTAGTCCACCCTTCTCATATATCCCACCCAGTGAAGGTGTGATGGGATGGAGCATTGCTAGGATGGTAGTAATCTATCTGTGAACCCATCCTGACAATTGCTGTTAAATTCTGCATGAGGACTGATTTGATAGACCAATTCACATAAGGCTTCTGTGTTAGGTCCAGGTCTGACAGCTTTAAAGAGGTACAATTGTCCTATATATCTTCAGTTTGAGCTCAATCTTGATGTAGGCTTGGTGACAAACTCACTCAAAGGACACACTAACCTTCTTGATTTGATTTTCTACCTCACGTCTCAGCTAACATCATTAAATATTGTGCTATCCTGGCGGCAGAATTCAACAGCAGCATTGAATTCTGAAGTACTCGTGGAAATCTTTGGCTGTGGGTAAAGTTTGCCAGATACAGACTGGAATAATAACCTTGGTCTTCTTCAGATCATTCACCAATTTGTATGTATCCAGGCATTGTGAAATTTAAAAGTCACAAAGCAAGCTACTTTTCTGAATTCTATTCTAAACAGTCTCAAGCTGAACTCCATTCCTTTGGCTGTGCTCAGATTAAAAATTCCTGCAAAGCCTATCTATCTTCTTAGAGTCAACATTCACTAGCCTGCTAGTGCCCTGACCATTCTGATGGACACAATTTATTGATAGAAGCACCTTTGTTTTGACAACAGTTGACATCCAAATATATATGTGGGCATCCTCTAAACTAAGATTTTTTAATTCAGGGAACATGTCTACTAACTCTCCCCCTTCTAGACTGTGAGCCCGTTGTTGGGTCGGGACCATCTCTATATGTTGCCAATTTGTACTTCCCAAGCACTTAGTATAGTGCTCTGCACACAGTAAGTGCTCAATAAATACGATTGAATGAATGAATGTGAACTCTGTTATATATTGTACACTCCCAAGCACTTAGTACATAGTTCTGTACACAGTAGGCACTCAATAAGTATGATTGATTGTTACTGGTAACGTTAAAGGATTTTCCTGATAAGTCTTCTGTACCCATTCAGGTGGAGACATAAGACTTGGTGAAAGAGATGCAGTGGATAGTGCCTTGAAAGGCAGGTGAAAGAAAGGAAAGCTACAAAATTATGCACAGGTATATTTCATTTAATTGTTCAGAGGCTGTTCATCCATGTAGAATTAGGCAGGTGAATAAAAGATATGACAAGAATTACAGTTTCTAGAAAACTACACAATCCTTTGTTTATAGTCACTTGAGTAATTCTATGATAGGTCCATGAAATGAATTAAGTAATAAGAAAATGCAGTACCAAAATAAAAACACTCAACATATTTTTATGCTGGGAGTTCATGAATCCTTTTTTTATTGTTCATCATCTTCAGCTTGATCATCCCCAGTGCATGACTCAACACTGGGGAAATATAATTTCATATCATCATTTTGTTTAAACATTAATTCCTGTATTTCACCTATAACAAACATATTTTGCACTGTCCTTACTGAAGAGGTATTTTTTCTCCTATGGTAAGATGACATTTTCTGAAATAGTTTATTCTACATATTGAGATTGTTTTAGATATTATTCATGTCAATCAATTTAACCCTTCTTGAATTGTAAGCCAAAAATATATAGTGTGAATTTTACCTATAATTTTTTGCAGAGGCTGATACAATGGATTGAGTCACCAACTGAGAAATGAATTTTTTGTTCTCTAGCAGATATTTTTAGTCAGTTGGATATTGGAGTAGATCTAATCTTGTTTACATATTGTAATAGTCTTCATATCAGAAAGATAGCTTGTTGATCAGCCTCCCAGCTTGTCTCTTGAATATGATACTGCAGTGATTATTTTTTTTTGCTGTATCTAACCCAAGAAACTAATTTAGTAGTTTTTGAAGGTCGATGGTAAGTAAAATGCTTAACCAAAAATGCAGAAGACATGGTGCTCGTCTACCTGGAACTTGCATGCCATGGAGCTTCATAGATAATCATTACTTCTCTCTTAATTTGAAATAACATGCGGACCGCAAATCTCCAAAAATCCTCAGTGGAGCAACTGTGGGCAGCTTGACATGAGTGTATGTGGGGAGGGAGCAGAGAGACCCTTTAATCAATCAATCAGTGGTATTCATTGTCTGTTTATCATGTGCCTTCTTTTAGACTGTGAGCCCACTGTTGGGTAGGGACTGTCTCTATATGTTGCAAACTTGTACTTCCCAAGCGCTTAGTACAGTGCTCTGCACACAGTAAGCGCTCAATAAATACGATTGATGATGTGCCAAGAACTGTACTAGGCACTTGGAAGAAAGCAATGCAATATAGTTGACAGAAACGATTCCTGTTCACAACAATTTTATAGTCTAGCGAGGGATTCTGGCATTGAAATAAGTTTCTGATAGGGTAAACAGGAGAGTATAGGGAAATGTACATAATTGTTGTGGGGTAGGGAGTGGTATGAATAATGTGTGCTTAAGGGAAAACAGTACCATAAGCTCATTGTGGGTAGGGAACTAACTGTTCTATTGTACTCTCCCAAGCATTTAGTGCAGTCCTCTGCACATGGTAATAATAATAATAATAATAATAATAATAATAATAATAATAATAATAATGGTATTTGTTAAGTGCTTACTATGTGCCAAGCACTGTTCTAAGTGCTGGGGTAGATACAAGGTAATCAGGTTCTCCCACATGGGGCTCACAGTTTTAATACCCATTTTACAGGTAAAATGAGGTACAGAGAAGTTGTGACTTGCCCGATGTCACACAGCCAATAAGTAGTAGAGCTGGGATTAGGACACTCAATCTCTTACTCCCAAGCCCGTGCTCTTTCCACTAAGCCAAAGTGCTCAATACATACAATTGATTGATTGATTGATTGGAATAGATCCAAGTACATAGGCATTGCAGAAGGGAGGGGAAATGAGGGCCTAGTTAGGAAAGGTGCATTGGAGCAGGTATGATTTTGGTAGGGTTTTGAAGATGAGAGAGTTATGTTCTCTGCACAATAAGTAAAGAATGAAAATCTATTATCTGAGAGAACAGCATACAGGAAAAGATACATAGATTAGATGGTGCCAGTGGCTTCATCACTGGGGTATTTGAGGGATTGGAGGCACTCACTACCCTCCAATCTCTGCCACCCGTATACCTTTGGGATGCGAAGGGGCATCAGAAAGGGACAGAAGGAGGGATAGGCTTAACTGCTAACTCCCATGATCCAGTGTTTGGGTTTCCAGGTGGTGCTGACAGCCTGTAAACCACTAAATTAATCAATCAATCAATCAATCACTAGAATTTATTGAAGGCATAGTGTCTGGGGTGCACCCTACTAAGCACTTGAGAGAGTACAGTGTAACATCACGGGCTCAGGAGTTAGAGGTTGTGGGTTCTAATCCTGGCTCCGACACTTGACTGCTGTGTGACCTTGGGCAAGCCACTTAACTTCTCTGTGCCTCATTTACCTCATCTGTAAAATGGGGGTGAAGACTGCAAGCTCCATGTGGGGCAACCTAATTACCTTATATCTATCCGATGGCTTAGAGCAATGCTTGGCACATAGTAAGTGTTTAACAAATACAATACTAATAACAGTAATAATAATAATAATGAATTATCATAGTACAATATTTTATTATCAATAACATTACAATATTATAATTAATAATATTAATACAATATGACACAGGTCTTGTCCACAATATAAATATAATGATATTAATGCAATATTACATATCATATTACAATATCATATATTATTAATATAGTATATTAATGACAAATAAAATAATAATGAAAATAATAGTAATAATAATGATAACAGAGTTGCTAGGTACATTCCCTGCTGACAAGGAGCTTACGACCTAAGGGAGGAAAGGTACTGATATAAATACATAAATGAATAAATTATGGATACGTACCTAATTGCTGTCGGACTGAGGGTTAGGTGAATATCAAGTACTTAAAGGTACCTTTCCAAGGAAATAGACAACACAGAAGGGAGAGGGACTAGGGGAAATGAGGGCTAAGACTGTCTCCTGGGCAAGTGATTTTAGTAAAGCTTTACTAGTAAAGCTTTAAAGGTGAGGAGAATGATGGTCTGTCATATATGAAGTCATAGGGAGCTCTGGCCTAGAGGGAGGACTTGGGCAAGGGTGTAAGTGGTGGGATAGATGAGATCAAAATGCAGTGCCTTTGGCTTTGGAGCAGAGAAATGTGTGGGCTGAGTTGGAGTAGGAAATCAGCAAGATATGGTAGGAGGGTGAGAGCTGTTTGAGAGCTTTAAAGCCAACGGTAAGGAGTTTCTGTTTGATGTGGAGGAAAGGGTGGATTTTCGTGATTTTGTGAAGGTAGAACCAACAAGATTTGGTGACAGTGGAAATGATGCTGCTAACTGTAATGATGGTGATGATGTGAGTTGTATAAAAGTAAAACTAAGTTTTGGACAGTAGGGTTGAGATGGCTCTTCTTCTGCACTGTAAGTTCCTTGTGGGAAGAGATCATTTCTACCAATTTTACTGTGTTATACTCTCCCAAAAGTATAGACAAGCAGCTAGAAAAGCAGTGTGGCTTAGTGGAAAGAGCACGGACTTGGGAGTCAGAGGTCATGGGTTCTAATTCTACTCTTCCACTTTTCAGCTATGTGACTTTGGGCAAGTCACCTAACATTTCTGTGCCTCATTTACCTCATTTGTAAAATGGGGATTAAGACTGTAAGCCCATGTGGGACAATCTGATCACTTTGTATCTATCCAAGGGCTTAGAATAGTGCTTGGCACATAGTACGCACTTAATAAATACCATCATCATCATCTCCCAAAAGCTTAGTACAGTGCTCTGCAAACGGTAAGTGCTCAATGTATACCACATTGATTGATTGGGAAGAGAGGTGTAATGGGAGATGGAAAAATCAAAGGGATTATGCAAAAAAGCCCAATATTTGACACATTATCTCCAAACCCATGCTGGGGATTAACGTCTTTAACATTCCTTACCCCTGACTAACCCCTTTCTATTCCCAACATACCTCAATCTTTCTCATCCAATGGCTAGACACAGGAGTTCAACTGAAAGATGAGGTCCTTTTGCCAGAGGTAAATGATGGTTTAATAATAATTTTGGAATCTATAAAGACCTTACTGTGTGCCAAACACTGTACTAAACCCCTGACTAGATAGAAGATGAGCAGATTGGATACAACCTCTGTCCCACTCTGATTTTTACCAGTGTTTCCTAGTATGACTTTCTATAACATGGTTACTGATCAAACAGGGTTGAAAAATCAGAAGTTTGTACTTAAAATACAAATAGAAATCTGACCTTCTTAGGACTCCATCCCTTCTTTGATGTCATAACACTAATCCACGGACCTGTATCATTTCCACAGTCCATTTTCTTTGCTCCTGTGAATAAGCAGTAAAGCACTGCTGGGGAAAATCCAGATATCAGGCCAACTGCTCCCACCTTACTTTCATCCTTGCCTGCTTTAACTCTGCTCTCTCCTCTGCCTGGAAGCATTATTTATCTGCCCTTATTACTTTCCACCCACTTTTCCAGGAAACATTATCCAAGCTGGGCTTCACTGCTCCTGTTTCTCCTCTTATCTCTCTGACCACTCATTTTCAGTCTGCTTGTGGGCTCCTCCTCTGTCTTCCACCCCCTAACTGTGGAGTTCTCTCAAGTTTCAGTTCTGAGTCCCCTTCTATTTTCCATCTACACCCACTCCCCTGGAAAACTCATTCTCTCCCATGGCTTCAACTACCACCTCTATGCAGATGACACCCAAATCTACAACCCCAACCCTTGTCTCTCACCCTCTCTCTAGTCTCTCATCTCCTCCTGCCTTCAAGACATCTATACTTGGATGTCCCACTAACACCTCAAACCTAGTATATCCAAAACAGAACTCCTCATTTTCCCACCCTACCCTTCCCATGACTTTCTCATCACTGTAGAAAGTACCCCATCCTCTCTGTCTCACAAGCTTGTAAACATGATGTTTTTCTCGACTCATCTATTTCATTCAAACCATATATTCAATCTGTCACCAAATCCTATTGGTTCAACCTTCACATCGCTAAAATCTACCTCTTCCTCTCTATCCAAACTGCTATCACATTAATTCAATCACTTATCTTAGCCCACCTTTACTACTGCACCAGGCTGACCTCCTTGCTTTCTGTATCCCCCCAATTCAGTCCACACTTCACTCTGCCTCCCGAATCATTTTTCTACAAAACCATTCTGTCCATGTTTCCCACTCATCAAGACCTGCCAGTGTTTGCCCATCCAAGTCTTCATCAAACAAGAACTCCTCATCATAGACTTGAAATCACCCCATCACCTTACCCCTCCTACATTATCTCCCTGATTTCCTACTACGATCCAGACCACACACTTTATTCTTCTAATGCCAACCTACGCACTCTACTTCGACCTCGTCAATCTTACTGCTGACCTCTTGCCCATGTCCTGCCTCTGACCTGGAATACCTTCCGTCTTCATACCCAACAATCATTCTCCCCACCTTCAAAGACATATTAAAAACACATCTCCTCCAAGAGGCATCCCCACAGTCAGCCCTCATTTGCTCTTCTCCCACTCCCTTCTGCATTACCCTTGTACTTGGATTTGTGACATTTATTCACCACTCCCTCAGCCCTACAGCACTTATATATATTTCTGTAATTTGTTTATTCATATTAATATCTGTCTCCCCACCTAGATTGTAAACTCGCTGTGGGCAGGGAATGTGTCTGCTAACTCTGTTATATTGTACTCTCCCATGTGTTTAGTACAGTGTGCTGCACACAGTAAGAACTCAATGAATACAATTGATTGATTGATTAAAGGAATGATAGTTTGATCACTTTGTTCATTTGATATTTTCAACTCATAAAGTCAGTATTCAAGATTAAGTAAAAATGTTCTGAAGCAAAGTTTCCCATTTCAATATATGGACAATGCATGTTTTAAATTAAAAATGGGAAGCGATAACCCATTTTAATAATCATACTTTCCTGTCAGCTACCATAGAATGCCTAGGGGTATTTTCTATTCCCATAAATTTCATTGTAGTTACTATTGGATGTCTCTCTTTTGTATGAAATGTTTTGCCACTGGCAAGCTTTCATCTTCTCCTTCTCTATTATTTGGTGTTCTGGTATTCTGACCTTCACAGTTGTAGGCATCTCACCAACATATTTTATGCCATTAGGACACTTAATCAAGTAAATGACAAAATCAGTGTCACAGGTAATCCTTTGTCCAATGGAAAATTTCTTAACAGCATCAACTTTGATGAGATGATGAAAGGAGTTACCTCTCTTTTTTGTTATTGCACCCTGCACATTTGCTCTAGACTTTCCCAACCCAAATCCATTGTAATTATAATATCAAATGGTGTGCTATTTTATTTTGGATGAGTTAGAATCATCTGGTATTAAAATGAACTTCCACCTTTGTCTTTTTTCCCCTATGCCATGTTAAAGGAGAAAGAAAAGACGCATCCCATAGTATTTCATCCACTCTGAGTCCTGCCATTATGAGCGCAGCTTAGTGGAAAGAGCACGGGCTTGGGAGTCAGAGGTCGTGGGGTCTAATATGGCTCTGCCACTTAACTGGGTGACCTTGGGCAAGTCACCTCACTTCTCTGTGCCTCAGTTACCTCATCTTTAAAATGGGATTAAGACTGTGAGCCCCATGTGGGACAAGCTGATTACCTTGTATCTACCCCAGTGCTTAGAACAGTGCTTTGCACATAATAATAATAATAATAATAATAATAATGTTGGTATTTATTAAGCACTTACTATATGCTAAGCACTGTTCTAAGCGCTGGGGGGGATACAAGGTAATCAAGATTGTCCTATGTGGGGCTCACAATCTTCATCCCCATTTTACAGATGAGGGAACTGAGGCACAGAGAAGTTAAGTGACTTGCCCAAAGTCACACAGCTGACAAGTGGTGGATCCAGGATTCGAACCCATGACCTCTGACTCCCAAGCCCAGGCTCTTTCCACTGAGCCACACTGCTTAGTAAGTGCTTAACAAATGCCATTATTATTATTAATACAATCACTCATCCTCTCTTGCCTGGATTACTGCATCAGCCTCCACGTTGATCTCCCAGCCTCCTGTCTCTCCACTCCAGTCTGTTGTGAGCACCCTTCACTGGTTCGTACCATCCAGGACTTTCCTGGATCTGGGGACGCTTGTTGACACGTAGCAGATTCAGACCACACCACTGACTACCAAGGTTACCATGGAAAGATTTTTACTTAGTTTTTACCAACATGTAAAGGAGTAACACGTAGACACACTCAGTCCACTCCACTCCACCAAGGGTCCAGTACCAGTCTGTTGGTCTAGGGAGCCTGTTCTGCCAATGCTTCTTCTTTCTGCTTCCAGTACAAGCTGCCTTCTGCTGCTTTTGAGTGCTGCACTCCTGCTGCTTCTGCTGCTCTCTCACAGTTCAAACCGAGCTCCTTTAATTTCATTAGGTGCCGCAGCGCTCTAAGTTGCTGGCTCTACGTAGCAATCATTGTTTGGTCCAGGCCCATTACTGGGTAGAGCAGGGAGAGAAGAGCCCCGCCTTCTTCCACGCTCCGATCCCCCACGGGGTGGTAATCACCTGTTCTCAAGTAGAGTGCATCAGTGCCTTCGCAAGTTTCTTCTTTGTTCTTCGTTGTTGTTCGCGGGATCACAAACAATCACTAGTAAAGCAGCTTGCTGAGGTCTCACCACACAGTCCATACTTCACTCTGCTGCCCAGATTATTTTTCCACAGAAATGTGCAGGACATGCCACCCTTCTCCTCAAAAAACTCCAGTGGTTGTCCATCTACCTCACCGTTGGTTTTAACACTCCACCACCTTGCCCCCTCCTACCTCACCTTGCTACTCTCCTTCTACAACCCAGCCCACATATTTCACTCCTTTAAATGCTAACCTTCTAACTGTGCCTCGATCTTGCCTATGTCAGCACTGACTCCTCACCCACATCCTGACTCTATCCTGGAAGGCCTTCCGTCCTCAAATCTGACAAACTACTCTCCCCATCTTCAAAGACTTACTGAAGGCACATCTTCTCCAAGAGGCCTTCCCTGATTAAGCCCCTCCTTTCCTTTTCTGCCAGTTCCTTTTGTGTCACCCTGACCTGCTCCCTTGGTTCTTCCCCCATCCCATCTCCACAGCACTTGTGTATATATCTTGTACTTTATTTGTATTGATGTCTGTCTCCCCTGCTCTAGATTTTAAGTTCCTTATGGGAAGGGACTGTGTGCATTTATTGTTGTAGTGTTCTCTCCTAAGCCCTTACTACAGTTCTCTGCACACAGTAAGTGCTCAATAAATATGATTGAATGAATGAATGAACATTTTTTTTATCCTTTTATATTAGAAGATGATGATGAGTGTTGGCGGCAACAATGAAGAGCAGAAAATTAATGAATCTGATTGAGTTGTTTGGATATGCCTTTGAAAATTAAGCCTGCATTTCATATTCATAAGGTAGTGAGCGTTTTTTTGTTAAATTCTTACTATGTGTAAGATACTGTTCTAAGCACTATGGTAGGTTCTAGTCTTTGAACACAGGTTGGACCCAGTCCGTGTCCCCCAAGTGCTCACTGTCTAAGTGGGAGAGTAAACAGGTATTGAATCCCCAGTTTGCAGTTGAGGAAACTGAGGCACAGAGAAGTTAAGAGACTAGCCCAAGGCTATACAGCAGGCAAGTGGCAGAGGTAGGATTAGAACCCAGGTCCTCTGACTCCCGGGCCTGTGTTCTTTCCACTAGGGCATGCTGTGTCCAGATTTGAAGACTTTTGATTCAGATGTTTATGTTAAGAGGGGGAAAAAGTGCTCAGTGGTCAGCAAATGGTAAGAGCACAGTGTGATCAAACAATAAATCCATTGCATTTACTAAGCACTTTCAGAGTGTGGCAGGCACTGTAAGCCCTTGGGGCAATGCAAGAAAAAAAAAATAATAATACTGGTATTTGTTACGTGCTTACTATGTGCCAAGCACTGTTCTAACCTCTGGGGGGATACAAGGTAATCAGGTTGTCCCACATGGGGCTCACAGTCTTAATCCCCATTTTACAGATGAGGTAACTGAAGCCCAGAGAAGTTAAGTGGGTTCCCCAGAGTCACACAGCTGACAGGTCACAGAGCCGGGATTAGAACCCATGACCTCTGACTCCCAAGCCCGTGCTTTTTCCACTGAGCCACATTGCTTCTCAAGGGTTTGCAAACTAATGTAGTAATGCAGTTGTAACATAACCTCACCTCACATGTTAGTAACAGTATTATCGACAGTATTATGAATAATATCAGTAAAAAATTTACAGTGTTTAGAGTGGCACACTATTTTCCATGTTTTGAGGGATGAGAACTGATATTTAGGCTGTATTTTATATACTCAACAGTTAATCTGGGTAGAAGGATAAAATATAGTTCACTGTAGAACAGCAGGGTATTTGAACTATGCTAACAATTGTGTAGGATACTGGAATATCTAATATATTCATTCCAAAGGCTAATCACCATTTGTTACCTTATTTAGTAATACTACTAATAATAATGATGGTATTTGTTAAGTGCTTACTATGTGTCAAGCACTGTTTGAAGCACTGGGGTAGATACAGGGTAATCAGGTTGTCCCATGTGGGGCTCACAGTCTTCATCCCCATTTGACAGATGAGGTCACTGAGGAACAGAGAAGTTAAGTGACTTGCCCAAAGTCACACAGCTGACAAGTGGCAGGGCCGGGATTAGAACCCATGATCTCTGACTCCCATGCCCATGCTCTTTCCACTAAACCACGCTGCTCCATGACTGCTCTATTAAAATGCCCGGCCGTTCTATGACATAGCCCGTTGTTGGGTAGGGATTGTCTCTGTTGCCAAATTGTATTTTCCAAGTGCTTAGTACACTGCTCAGCACACAGTAAGTGCTCAATAAATACCATTGAATGAATGAATGAATTGTCCTGCAACTAATTAGAAAAATCAATAAACACAGACATCTGGGCTTCATGTCAGGGTTTCTGTGATCACTTACTGACTATATGACTTATGTTTATACTTACTGCATCATCATCATTATCATTGACAGAACTCTGACCTAAGTGTTTTGGAACACAGCATAGAAAGAAAACATGTGGTATTTTTACTGGAGGAAAGTTGACCAGCCACGAGTATATAGTAATAAAAATAATAACCATGATGGTACTCGTTAAGTGCTTACTATGTACTATGCACTGTACTAAGTGCTGGGGTAGATAAAAGCAAATCGGGTTATTGGACACTGTCCCTGTCCCACATGGGGCTCACAGTCTCAATCCGCATTTTACAGATAAGGTAACTGAGACACAGAGAAGTGAAGTGGCTTGCCCAAGGTTACACAGCAGAGAAGTGGCAGATCTGGAATTAGAACCCATGACCTTCTGACTCCCAGGCCTGTGCTCTATTCATTCATTCAATCGTATTGAATGCTTACTGGGTGCAGAGCACTCTACTAAGTGCTTGGAAAAATGCAATAAAACAATAAACAGTGACATTCCCTGCCCACACTGAGCTCACAGTCTGGAGATGAGCTCACACACCATGCTACTTAATCAGGGCTGTGAAAGTGAAGAATGAGGGACAGATTTATGGAATTTTTCTAGGAATGAATTGTCTGGGTGCACTCATAATCCTTATGTGAGGGGAAAAGTTTGAGAGGAATTAAAAATGGTACAATAGTTGCGAGTTTTTTATTTATTTATTTATTTATTTATTTTACTTGTACATATCTATTCTATTTATTTTATTTTGTTTGGTTTTGTTCTCTGTCTCCCCCTTTTAGACTGTGAGCCCACTGTTGGGTAGGGACTGTCTCTACATGTTGCCAACTTGTACTTCCCAAGCGCTTAGTACAATGCTCTGCACACAGTAAGCGCTCAATAAATATGGTTGATTGATTGATTGAGTTTTTGGAACAGGGAGAATGTATCGTTGATAAAGGTGGGAACAGGAGTTGAAGAAGAAGCTTTAGGAGATGAAGACATCAGGTTTGTTCAAATTGAATTTAAGGGATCAACAAATCATCCAGGTGGCGATATCCTGGAAGAGGGAGGGGTGATGATAGGAAAGGTCTGGAGTTGTAAATTAGTCAACTTGTAAGTATTATGTGTATTGCTTTGAGTATTGCTTTTGGTTCAGCTATATCTGACCAATAGTTTATTTCATCTTCATAGCTGCAGTAGAAAATAATAACACAAAGGAGGCTATTATTGTCAATGAATATTGACCAAACACCTACAAGAGAACTAAATAGTAAGGCAGTCACTGTATCAGCTCAGTGTTAGGCTCATCTCGCCAATGAAGTGTAAATTCCTTGGGGGGAGGGAATATGTTGCTCCTTTTTGCTATACCTTCCCAAGCCCTTAGCAAATCAACTGCAGCCAGTAGAAGCCTAATAAATATTCATTCAATTGTATTCATTCATTCAATCGCATTGATTGAGCACTTACTGTGTGCAGAGCCACAGTAAAAACCATTACTACAGCCACTACTACGATTCACACCATTACTAGTATCATTCATTCATTCAGTTGTATTTATTGGGTGCTTACTGTGTGCAGAGCACTGTACTAAGCATTACTACTGCCAGGTGATCAATGTTTTCTACCAGAAGGCAATGAGGAACTTGCCAAATTTTGCATGATCTCTTTGATACCAGGAATTTCCCTTAAATAATAATAATAATAGCATTTATTAAGTGCTTACTATGTGCAAAGCACTGTACTAAGCACTGGGGAGTTTACAAGGTGATCAGGTTGTCCCATGGGGGGTTCACAGTCTTAATCTCCATTTTACAGATGAGGTAACTGAGGCACAGAGAAGTTCAGTGACTTGCCCAAAGTCACACAGCTGACAATTGGCAGAGCCAGGATTTGAACCCATGACCTCTGACTCCAAAGCCCATGCTCTTTCAACTGAGCCAATCTGCTTCTCCAATTCCTAATGTGCACAAAAAAGTTAACTTCTGAAACTACACCATAATCCTCGTTGTTTTCTAACACCCTTCCAAATACCCTCCACCACTTTTCAAGAAGGGGAAAGTGAAGCTCTATCGTTTTATGGTCTCTCTCTTGAAACAACAGCACAATGCCTAGAGACTGATTCCAGAGCAACTGAGGTAATTATTTTGCCTACAACTTTCTGGGTTCAAGTCCCAGTACCTCCAGTCTGGGCACTTGATGCTGTCTGTGAAGAGCACCTTACACCTGAATAGCTTGGACTAGATCCTTCATCTTTTCCTGTACAAGTGGATTACTCAATCTCTTTAAATACTTTCTGAGGGTCCTCATTTTCTACAAAACCCATATGATTAAGCACAGGAAAAAGTGTATTTTTCATTCCTGAAAATGTTGTTCTAAGCACTCAAATAACTTTTTTGTCCAAATGTATGACAATTCCACTCAATGAGATGTATTTTTCACAGCAAATTCTACACATAATATCTGCTGAATATTCATCTAGTGGGCTGCAAGTGTTTAAATGAATTGAGAAATCCTTTTCCTTTGAGTAAGACTGGAGGGACCTACTATTGCTCGGTAATGAAGCATTCCAAATTATAAATGATGTGACGGGTGGATGTTCACTTAAGCCAAGCTAACAAGACTCATTTGTGAGTCAACTTGGTAGACCGGCAGGGTACCTCACAATGGGGAACACTGTTTTATTTCTCTCTTAAAAGAAACATTAATTATGCTGTGCATTATCGTCTGAAAAAATAAATAAGAAATCTCACAGGAAAATTTCTCTTTGCTTAGAAAAGGATGATTGACTCATGAAGCCATTTTGTTGAAAGTCTCCTCCAACTCATTATCTTGGGAAACTTCCCCGAAGCTCTGGGGCATTCTTCTGAAGTTCAGGGAACCACAGTTAAGAACTGGTGCAAATGTTTGGGTGGAAAAACATTCTCCATTTGGATGCCATGAATCCTGATTGAACTTGGGGCTGCTATGGGGTTGGAGAATGTTGTGACCTTTGTTTCTGACCTATGTTCATTTCTTTCCTCCTTTTCAAGGAAGGGAGGAAGGCCTAAGGCATTGAGAGAGCAGGAGACATGGAAACATTGAGTTGTCTGGTTCTGATTTGCCCTAGACCTAGCCACAAACCAGGAATTTGGTCTTGCAGGGAACTCTTAATTGGTCTTTTTTCCAGTAGGGTTCTAGAGAATGGAAGGGCTGGCTCATTATCTTCAAGAAAGAAAATGGTTCTGGATAAAAGTGCATAGTGCTTTTCCTAGATCAGGAATTCATGGACTATAGTAATGAAATAACAGCCCATTTTTTTCACTCCTTATCTCATGGCTGACAAGCACTTAATTTATCAACCTTTTGCAGAGAACAGCATGTGAGGTTAAGAAAGTGACCATGATTAAAAAAAAAAATCAAAAGAAAATAGCGTATAGGGCTAAAAGATATCAACGTGTGTGGGGGAACTAGAATATGACTGCACCTGATTATAAAAGACAAAGCAGTTCAAAGGGTTTGGGATTTAAAAATTAACATAAAATTGATTCTAATTCTTCTAATTGTCCAACTGCCTAACATGTAATTACTTTAACAGGATAACTAAAAAAAAAATTAAATGCTGAAGCTTTTAGCCAAGCTTTAGCATGAATCTTATATGTCTGGCTTCCTGCGAATGGTGTTTGGGTGTGATGCAAAAATTGAATAATAGTAATAATGATGGCATTTGTTGGTTGCTTACTATGTGCAAAGCACTGTTCTAAGTGTTAGGGGGGATACAAGGTGATCAGGTTGTCCCACGTGGGCCTCACAGTCTTAATCCCCATTTTACAGATGAGGTAACTGAGGCACAGAGAAGTTAAGTGACTTGCCCAAGGTCACACAGCTGACAATTGGTGGAGTTGGGATTTGAACCCATGACCTTTGCCTCCCAAGCCTGTGCTCTTTCCATTGAGCCACGCTGCTTCTCTAATGCTTCTCGAATTCATTCAATCGTGTTTATTGAGAGCTTACTGTGTGCAGAGCACTGTACTAAGTGCTTGGGAAGTACAAGTTGGCAACATATAGAGATGGTCCCTTCCCGACAATGGGCTCACAGTCTAGAAGAGTGAGACAGACAACAAAACAAAACATGTTGACAGGTGTCAAGTCATCAGGATAAATAGAGATAAATCTAGATGCACATCATTAACAAATATAAATAGAATAGTAAATATGTATAAGTAAAATAGAGTAATAAATCTTTATAAACATATATACAGGTGCTGTGGGGAGGGGAAGGAGGTAGGGTTGGGGGGACAGGGAGGAGGAGAGGAAAAAGGGGGCTCAGTCTGGGAAGGCCTCCTGGAGGAGGTGAGGTCTCAATGGGCTTTGAAGGGAGGAAGAGAGCTAGCTTGGTGGATGTGTGGAGGGAGGGCATTCCAGGCCGGGGGAGGACGTGGGCCGGGGTTTGATGGCAGGACAGGCGAGAACAAGGTACAGTGAGGGGGTTAGCGGCAGGAGAGCGGAGGGTGCGGGATGGGCTGGAGAAGGAGAGAAGGGAGGTGAGGTAGGAGGGGACGAGGTGATGGAGAACCTTGAAGCCGAGACTGAGGAGTTTTTGCTTGATGCATAGGTTAACTGGCAACCGCTGGAGATTTTTGAGGAGGGGGGTAACATGCCCAAAGCGTTCCTGCACAAAGATGATCCGGGCAGCAGCGTGAAGTATAGACTGAAGTGGGGAGAGACAGGATGATGGGAGATCAGAGAGGGGGCTGATGCAGTAATCCAGTCAGGATAGGATGAGAGATTGAACCAGCAAGGAGAGGAAAGGGTGGATCTTGGCGATGTTGCAGAGGTGAGACCAGCAGGTTTTGGTGACGGATTGGATGTCAGGGGCGAATGAGAGAGCGGAGTCGAGAATCTTAAATGGGGCTCCTCAGGCTGCTTCCATTCTACTGTAGCTGCATGCTAAGTGAAAATTCAAAGGAGGATTTGCATGACTTCCAGAAAGGGCAGCTATTTTTTCATGAAAAAGCACAAAATCCTGGGTCAAAAGGACTCTAACCTGCATCTGTGTTTCTATGTCTTTTACCTTTTCAGAGGGATATCAATTAACTACATTTATTAAGTGCTTACCGTGTGCAAAACACTATGCTAAGGAGATTTCAGTTTAGAGGGGAAACAGGTATTAAAATAAATTACAGCTATGTATGTAAGTGCTATGGGGCTGGGAGTGGGGATGAATACAAGGTATAAATGTAAGTGTAAGGATAATACAGAAGAGAGACGGAGAACAGGAAATGAAGTCATAGTCAAAGAAAGCCTCTTGGAAGAGATGTGATCTGAATAAGACATTGAAGGTGGGGAGAGTGATGGTCTGTCAGAAATGAAGGGGGAGGGAGTTCGAGACCAGAGGACTTGGGTGAGGGATCAGTGATGAGATCAATGTACTAGATTTATGTTAGAGGAGTGAAGTGAGTGTGCTGGGTTGTAGTAGGAATATCAGGTAAAATAGGAGGGGGTAAGGTGATTGAGTGTTTTAAAGCCAACGGTAAGGAGGGTTTGTTTGATGTGGAGGTGTTTCTTGAGGAGTAGGGAAATTTGGCCTGAACATTTTTTAGAAAAGTGATCCAGGCAGCAGAGTGAAGTATGGGCCAGAGTTGGGAGAAACAGGAGGCAGGAAGTTCAGCAAGGAGACTGATGCAGTAGTTAAGGTGGAATACGGTAAGTGCTTGGATCAGTGTAGCACCCCAGTGCTCAGTACAGTGCACAACACTTAGTAAGCACTTAACAAATAGCATAAAAAATTGCTAGATACACAGGGTAATTCTAGAGTCCCAGAAATCTGGCTACACTAAAAAAGCAATAGACACATTTGTCTTGAGTTTGCATGGTTTTCTGACTGCTGGTTTTCCATGCTTTCTGCTCAGATGGCTTAGTCAATTTTCCAACCAGCAAACCCATCTGAAACACTTGGCAACAGGATTTTGAACAGAACTTAAGCTATTGGGAAAAATAGATAATTTTGCTAAAGCAAAAGGCAGAAGCAGCGTGGCTCAGTGGAAAGAGCATGGGCTTTAGAGTCAGAGGTCATGGGTTCAAATCCTGACCGCCAACTGTCAGCTGTGTGACTTTGGGCAAGTCACTTAATTTCTCTGTGCCTCAGTTACCTCATCTGTAAAATGGGGGTTAAAATTGTAGGTCCCTCTTGGGACAACCTGATCACCTTGTAACCTCCCCAGTGCTTAGAACAGTGCTTTGCACACAGTAAGCGCTTAACAAATACCATCATTATTATTATTATTATTATTATGCATTTGTCTTTAGAGACTCTGCATTTTTGATTTCTCATTTCTGCCTTGATTAAAACTTAATTTTTCCTTCCTCTTTCTTAGTTCACAAGAACAAATGTAGTTGATATTTGGTATAGCCAGAGGATGCTTTACGCTATTAGTCACTGTATCCTAAAAGTACTCAATTTATGTTATTAATTTTTTTTTAGATCAGCAAACAAAGCATAGAGGGTGCACTCTGTACTTTGCCTGTACTTTACTGCTTTAGAGATCATACCTATTATGCTGTCAGAAACTACAATGTGATTCAGGAGTTGTCTATGGTACAGTTGGTTATATTCTTTGATAACCTGTCCAGATGCATATGAGCTAGAGATATGACATTTTGATATCTTGATATTTTGTTAAATTAACAATTTCTACTTGCCACCTGGATAAGATGATCGTTTTGCCTAGGATGAGGATAGCTGTATCTGTACTCTTCCCCCCAGGGAGAACATGATGGTATTGTCAGGGGAAAGATAGGTTTTGGATGGGGAAATGAGGACTCCTGTTTTAGACATTTTAAATTCTATATGTTAGTGGGAAATCCAATTAGGGATATCCTGAGGGCAGGAGGAAATGTGAGACTACAGAGAAGATGAGAGGTTGGGCTGGAGAGGTAGATTTGGGAAACATCTACTTAGAGAAGGTAGTTGAAGACATGGGAACAAATGAGTACTCCAGGAGAATGGGTGTAGATGGAGAATAGAAGGGGACACAGAACTGAGTCTTGAGCAATGACTCTAACTGTAAGAGGAAAAATAGGAGCCTGCAAAAGATGCTAAGAGGAGCAGCCAGAGAGATAGGACCTGTTTAGGACAAACACATCACCAATCAATTATTCAATCAATAATATGTATTGAGTGCTTATTTCATACAGCACACCATACCGATTGCTTGAGAATGTTTATGAAGTTGCTGGATATAATCCAAACAAGTTTAACACCTAGAAGAGAACTTGAGAGAACTTGATCAAACAATCAGTGTATTTATTGAGTGATTACTGGGTGCAGAACCCTGTACTAAGCACATGGGAGAGTACAACAGAATTAGTAGAAATGCTTCTTTCTCGCAAGGAGCTTACATTCTAGAGGAGGAGACAGAAATATCAAGTGCTTAAAGTGTACAGATCCAAGTGAATAGGTGATACAGAAAAGAGAGGGAGTAGGGGGAATGAGAGCTTAATTAGGGAAAACCTCTTGGAAGAGATTTAACATAAATAAGGCTTTGAAAGTAGAGAGAGTGGTGGTCAGTCAGATATGAGAGGGTAGAAAGTTCCAGGTCAAGGATAGGAAGTTGGGAAGAGGGCAGTGGCAAGATAGATGAGATTGAGGTATAGTAAGTTGGCATTAGAGGAGTTAGGTTTGTGGGCTGGGTTGAGGTAGGAAATTGATGAAGTAAGATGAGGGAGTGATCCTACAGAGTGCTTTCTAGCCGAAGGTAAAGAATTTCTATTTGATGCGAAGGTGGATGGGCTACCACTGGAGGTTCTTGAGGAGTAGGGAAACATGGACTGAACAGTTTTGTAGAAAATCATCCAGGCAGCCGAGTGAAGTATGGACTGGTGTGAAGAGAGACAGAAGGCAGGAAAGTCAACACGGAGGCTGATGCAGTAGTCAAGGTGAGATATAAGTGCTTGGATCAGCTTAATAACAATTTGGATGGAAACAAAAGGGTGGATTTTAATAACGTTGTGAACATAGAAATGACAGGATTTTCTGACAGATCAAATACGTCAATTGAGAGATGAGGATAATGCCATGGTTATGGGCTTGGAGGACAGGTTCTTGTCAAGTATAGGGGTGTTGTCTTCGGTGATGGGGATGACAGAGGGAGGACAGAGTTTGGGTGGTCAAATGAGCATTTCCATTTTGTATATGTTAAGTTTGAGTAGTCAGTAAGACACATAGGTAGACAGCCTGAAGGCAGGTGGAAATGTGATACTGCAGAGAAGGTGGTCAGATTTGGAAAGATAAATATGAGATTCATCTGCATAGATATAGTAATGGAAGTCATGGGAGTGAATTAATTATCCAAAGGAATGGTTGTAACTGAAAAATAGGAGACTCAGAACTGAGGCTTGAGAGACTCCCTCACAGGATGAAAGGCAGAGGAGAAGCATGCAAAGGGGACTGAGAATGAATGGCCAGAGAGATGAGGAATACCGATAAAGGACAGTGTCAGTGAAATTAAGGTTAGATTATGTTTCAAGGAGGAGGGAGTGCTACATGGTGTCAAAGCAGAAGGATTAGGATAGAGCAGAGGCTGTTGAATATGACAAGAAGATCATTGATAACCCTAGAGAGGGTGGTATCTGAGGAGAAAAAGTGGGGTGGAAAGCAGATTGGAGGATATCAAGGAGAAAATTGGATGAGAGGAAGTGGAGGTAGCTGGAGTAAACAACACATTCAAGGAATTTGTAGAGGAATAGTAAGAGTGAGGTGGGGTGAAAACTGGATGGAGACTGGCAGGTGGGGGTCACCAGTTTTTTTTTTTTTTTTCAGATAGAGAATCATAAACTTGTTTGAATGCAGTGGGCAAGAAGCCATTCCAACGGTTGAAGATTAATCAGTTGATCAATAGTGTTTATTGAGCACTTATTGTGTGCAGAGCAATGTACTAAGAGTTTGATAGAGTACAATAGAAAGATGGCAGTTAGGGAGAAAATATGGGAGGTGTCAAGTGTTTTTATAAGATGTGAAGAAATGGGGTCAAAAGGCACAGATGGAAGGGAGAGATGGAAGATCTCCTTTTAAGATACTGCTGGGAAATGAATCATATTTTTTGAGTGCTTAATGTGTGCACAGCACTGTACTAAGTGCTGGGGAGAGTATTCATTCATTCATTCATTCAGTTGTATTTATTGAGCACTTGTGTGCAGAGCACTGTACTAAGCACTTGGGAAGTACAAATTGGCAACATATAGAGATGGTCCCTATGCAATAACGGGCTCATGGTCTAGAAGGGGGAGACAGACGTCAAAACAACAAGTAGGTGTCAATACCATCAGAATAAATAGAATTATAGCTATATACACATCATTAATAAAATAGAGTAATAAATATGTACAAATATATACAAGTGCTGTGGGGAGGGAAAAGGGGTAGGGCAAGGGGCGATGGGGAGGGGAGGAGGGGCAGAGGAAAAGGGGAGCTCAGTCTGGGGAGGCCTCCTGGAGGAGGTGACCTCTCAGTAGGGCTTTGAAGGGAGGAAGAGAGCTAGTTTGGTGGATGTGTGGAGGAAAAGCATCCAGGCCAGAGGTAGGACATGGGCCAGGGGTCGACGGAGGGACAGGAGAGAACAAGGCACAGTGAGGGGGTTAGCGGCAGAAGAGCAGAGTGTGCAGTCTGGGCTGTAGAAGGAGAGAAGGGAGGTGAGGTAGGAGAGGGCAAGGTGATAGAGCCTTAAAGCCGAGAGTGAAGAGTTTTTGCTTGATTTGAAGGTTGATTCTTTCATTCATTCATTGTCATATTTTTAGAGCACTCTTTGTGTGCAGATCACTGTACTAAGCGCTTGGGAAGTACAGGTTGGCAACATATTGAGACAGTCCCGCCACTGGAGATTTTTGAGGAGAGGAGTGATGTGCCCAGTGCATTTCTGTATAAAGATAATCTAGGCAGCAGAATGAAGTATAGACTGAAATAGGGAGAGACAGGAGCCTGGGAAATCAGAAAGGATGCTGATGCAGTAATCCAGTGGGGATGGGATCAGAGACTGAACCAGCAAGGTAGCTATTTGGATGGAGAGGAAAGGGCAGATCTTGGAGATGTTGTGGAGGTGAGACTGGCAGATTTTGGTGTTGGATTGGATGTGTTGGGTGAATGAAAGAATGGAGTCCAGGATGACACCAAGGTTGCGTGATTGTGAGATGGGAAGTATGGTAGTTCCGTCTACAGTGACGGGAAAGTCAGGGAGGGGACAGGGTTAGGGAGGGAAGATACGGAGCTCAGTCTTGGACATGTTGAGTTTTAGGTGGCAGGCAGACATCCAGATGGAGATGTCCTGAAGGCAGGAGAAGCAGCGTGGCTGAGTGGAAAGAGCACGGGCTTTGGAGTCAGAGGTCATGGGTTCAAATCCCGGCTCCACCAACTGTCAGCTGTGTGACTTTGGGCAAGTCACTTAACTTCTCTGTGCCTCAGTGACCTCATCTGTAAAATGGGGATTAAAAAATTCTGAGCCCCCCATGGGACAACCTGATCACCTTGTAACCTCCCCAGCGCTTAGAACAGTGCTTTGCACATAGTAAGCATTTAACAAATACTATATTATTATTGTTATTATTATTGTTGTTATTATTATTATTATTATTATATGAGCTTGCGGGGAGGGAGAGAGAACAGAGGTGGAGATGTAGATTTGGGTGAGCAAATGAGTTCACCAAGCGAGTGAATATTGATGGAGAACAGAAGGGGACCAAGAACTGATCCTTAAGGAACCCCTACAATAAGGGGATGGGAGGGAGAGGAGGAGCCCGCATAGGAGACTGGAAATGAATGGCCAGAGAGATAAGGGGAGAACCGGGAGAGGATGGAGTCTGTGAAGCCAAGGTTGGATAGCGTGTTGAGGAGAAGGGGGTGGTCCACAGTGTAGAAGGCAGCCGCAAGGTCAAGGAGTTTTAGGATAGAGTAGGAGCCATTGGATTTGGCAAGAAGGAGGTCATTGGTGACCTTTGAGAGGGCAGTTTCGGTGGAGTGTAGGGGATGGAAGCCAGATTTTAGGGGGTCTAGGAGAGAGTTGGAGTTGAGGAATTTGAGGTAGTGCGTGTAGACAACTCATTCTAGGAGTTTAGAAAGGAAGGGTAGGAGGGAGATAGGGCGATAACTAGAAGGGGCAGTGGGGTCAAGAGAGGTTTTTTTTTAAGATGGGGGAGATGTGGGCATGTTTGAAGGCATTCATTCATTCATTCAGTCATATTTATTGAGCACTTACTGTGTGCAGAGCACTGTACTAAGCTCTTGGGAAGTACAGGTTGGCAACATATAGAGACGGTCCCTACCCAACAGTGGGCTCACAGTCTAGAAGGCAGAGGGGAAGGAACCAGTGGAGAGTTTAGAGGTTGAAGATGGAAGTTAAGGAGTTGAGTACAATATAATATTGTTATATATGACAATATAACAGAGTTGGTAGACATGATCCACATCTGCAATGAGCTTACAGTTTAGAGGGGGATACAAACATTAGTATCAATAAATAAATTGCAGATATGAGCATAATCAATTGTATTTATTGAGCACTTATGTGGGCAGAGCACTGTACTAAGTGCTTGGGGCAGTATGATATAATAAAGTTGGTAGACATATTCCCTGCCCACAGTGAGCTGATAATCTAGAGGAGGAGATAGACATTAATTTAAATAAAGAAAATAAAGATGTGTGCTATGGAGCTGAGGGAAGAGTGAATAAAGGGCGTAGATCCAAGCGCAAGAGAGTCATAGAAGAGATTGGGAGAAGAGGAAAGTGGGGCTTAGTCAAGGAAAGCCTCTTGTAGGAGATGTGCCTTCAGTAAGGCTTTGAAGTTGAGGAGAGGGATTGTCTGTCGGATATGAAAAGGGAGGGCGTTCCAGGCCAGAGGCAGGCTGTGGGCAACAGGTCGGTGATGAGGTAGACGAGATTGAGAGAATTACTCTCCCCCTCTTCAAAGCCTTATTGAAGGCACTTCTCCTCCGAGAGGCCTTCCCAGAATAAGCCTCTCCTTTCCTGTTCTCCCACACCCTCTGCATTGCCTTGACTAGCTCCCTTGGTTCTTTCCCCCTCCCAATCTCACAACACTTATGTACATATCTGTAATTTATTTGTATTGATGTCTCTCTCCCCCCACATCTAGACTGTAAGCCCATTCTGGGCAGGGAACGTGTCTGTTCATTGTTGTATTGTACTCTCCAAAATGCTTAGTATAGTGTTCTGCACACAGTAAGCGCTCAGTAAATACGATTGAATGAATGAATGAATGAATCGAGATATTGTAAGTTGGTTGGCATTAGGGTAGTGAAGGGTGCAGGCTGGGATGTAGTAGGATATGAGGAAGGCAAGGTGGTTGAATGCTTTAAAGTCTGTAGTCGGGAGTTTCGATTTGATGTGGAGGTGGATGGGTAACCACTGGAGGTCCTTGGGGAGTAGGGGAACATGGACTGAGTGATTTTATAGAAAAAGATTTGGGCAGCAGAGTGAAGTGTGGACTGAAGTGGGGAGGGACAGAGTCAGGAAAGTCAACAAGGAGCTGATGTAGTCATCAAGATGGGATAGGATAAGTTCATGGATTAACATGGTAGCAGTTTGGATAGCAGTTCGGATGGAGAAGAAAGGGTGTGTCTTAACAGCATTGTAAATATTGAACCAACAGGATTTGATGGAAGACTGAATATGTGTTTCGATTGAGATAAGTCCAGGATAACACCAAAGTTATGAACTTCTGAGACAGGGAGGATGGTCGTGCCTTATACAACAATGGGAAAGTCATGGAAGGAAAGAGTTTGGGTGGGAAGATAAGGTGTTCTGTTTTGACTGTTTAGACTGTGAGCCCACTTTTAGACTGTGAGCCCACTGTTGGGTAGGGACTGTCTCTATATGTTGCCAACTTGTACTTCCCAAGCGCTTAGTACAGTGTTCTGCACACAGTAAGCGCTCAATAAATCCGACTGATTGATTAAATTTGAAGTGTAGATGGGACATTCAAGTAGAGATATCCTGCAGAGTAGGAGGGAGATCAGGACTGGAGATATAGATTTGGGAATCATCTGCAGAGAGATAGTAGTTGAAACATGCAGAATGCAGAAGCCAAAATTATTCAATCAGTCAGTCAGTGGTAGTCAGTAAGCACTTGTCCCAGTCATTACTTCACAATGAGAGTTAGGGCCTGGCCAGGTGGAACTACTGCTCTGAATGAATACACAGCAAGGAACTGTCTTAATGCACACCCTGTCAGGAGGGAACATTAATAAGATGTTAGTGCTTTGAGCCCAATTCACACACAATCAATCAATCATATTTATTGAGAATCTACTATGTGCAGAGCATTGTACTAAGCATTTGGGGGAGTACAATAGAACAGAGTTGGTAGACACATTCCCTGTTCACATTAAGCTCAAGTTTAGAAGAGGGGTCGTCACAGTCTAGAGGGTAATAAGTAGGTTCTTCATTTTCAAAGGAGGGCTAGATATATGCTTTGCTCGACTGATAGGTATTTACATATAACCTGTGGGCAGGGAACAGGTCTGCTTATCTGTTGTATTGTGTTGTACTCCATCAATCACTCAGTTCAGTTCCCTGGACTTTGTAAGCGCTCAGTAAATGCAACTAATTTATGGATTGTGGGTCGAAAGCAGAGTTCTGCTAAGCAATGTTGATTTAGTAACAAATGGCTTTCCAGCTGGAAGGGCATTTCTGAAAGTAAACCATTCACTCTCACCTCTGCAACCTATAAATCAACAAATCAAATAAAATCATGGGAACATTAAAAACAAAAACCACAATAAAGATTCCTAGGTAAACAGGATCTGACTCCCCAAATCATGACTAATAAGGTGCATAATATACCATTGAAGATTATCAGAAGCTTAATCTAAATGGAAACATTAATGAGCTCAATCCTCCTTCCCAGGGGAGGTAGATAGTATAGTGCATGACACATAGTAAGCGCTTAACAAATCACACAATTATTACTATTATTATTATGTGCCAGGCACTGTACTAAGCACTGATATAGATACAAAGTAAATGGGTTAGACACAGTCTCTGTACCGCACAAGATTCACAGTCTTAATCCCCATTTCACAGATAAGGTAACTGAGGCACAGAGAAGCTAAGGGACAAGGTCATATAGCAGACAAGTGGTGGAGCCAGGATTAGAACACAGGTCCTTCTGACTCCCAAGCCCATGCTCTATCCACTAGGCCACGTTGCCTCTGTGTTTGCCTCCAGGCATCAGTCCAAACATTCTGGAGAATAGGAAGTGGATGGAGGAGGCTTAACTTCCCAGAATGTAGGCACCGTCAGACATTAAGGAAAGACAATTCTGAATATCTTATATCTTGTGTCTACCCCAGTACTAAGCACGGTGCCTGGTGCGTAGTAAGCACTTAACAAATACACGCCCCCACCCCCCCGCCCTCCCCAAAAACATCCATATTTGAATTTTTAATTTGACTAAAGTAACAAAAAAGAGCCTTCAGAGCAAGCCATCAAAAACATTCCTTTTTACGTCTCTGTGGGTCCTAGCTAGTCTTATGTTTAAAATGATTCCCACACACTTTTTTTTTAAGGTGGGAATGATTTTCACAGTCAATAACATCTTAAAAAGTTGACTAGCACCCAGTAGAGTCTGCTGCTTCTGAAGTGCATAGGAATGTCTGTATTCAAGAGCACAGTTTGCATCCAAAACGCCTGTCAGCGAGCAGCAATTCCTGCTTCTTAAGGGGCTAGGTGAGAGTTTGTGGCTCACTCAATCAATTGATAATTGATAATTATTGAGCTCTTCCTTTGTGTAGAGCACTTGGGAGACACAGTTGGTGGTCATGTTCCCTGCCCACAAGGCACTTGCAATTTAGAGGGGATGACTCAGGAGAAACCGTCTGCACAACTGGGAAAACAACTAAAGTATTTCCTGCTAACAGTAGGCTATCTTTTGCCTTTTTCTAATCAAAATACCTATGCAAATATCTGTCATTGGCTTGCCTGTGTGACACCAGCAGTGTTTGTTGACATCCCAAGAATCCAGACAGCCCTAGTAAAGGATGTACTACCAAAAGTAGAATGAGACAAGTAACTGGGCTCTAAACATTGCCTGCTTCACCAACTCAAGGCTGGTTCACCAGGGGACAGCATCTGGTGATATTAATCTTATGGTGAGATAAGAAATTAAAGAGTAATAGGAAATAATTATCTGTCATGAAACATGCTTACCACACAGTTTTCCACAGAGTAAGCCATAAATAAATTATTTGATTGAGAGGTTGCTTGAGACCACTTGTCAATGTTTACATCAGCCATGCACAAGTCAGATGGCACTCATGGCTCATGAACTGCCACATATGGAGTTGACATTGGCAGAGTTGTGAAATTAGCCTACCGGATGAAGGCCAGTTCAGTGACAGATGCTGGTCCCATTTTCTTTCAGACAGACCTCTGCTCCTCACCATGACATCCCCTGGGTGTTGGCTTTGCAGTCACGTAGTTCATATCTCTGGGCTTCCAAGTCTGCCCAGAAACAATTGACTAACTGATCCCCCCACCCACCTTTAAAGCAAAAGCGTTTTGTTATCATCAACACATATGCCTCAACAATGACAGAAAAGGATAAAAAGGATTGCTCTTTCTCTTTCTCTTGGTGAGCATTTGGATGGGCTTCGGATAAATGCAATTAATCAGTTAATCACCACGTTTTATTGCACCAACTGTTGGGAAAGCCCCATTATAAACATTTTGGGAGAGTACAATTGAATTAGTGGGCCAGATCCCTGCCCTCAAGGAGTTATAATGGAAGACTGTGGTCAAACTCAGACCTATTGATGTGGATGTACTCAGGAGTGCTGGTCACTACCTGAGTATCATTGGGCAGATAAAATTGAATGAGAGGCCCAATTTGGGTCCAGGTTAAGCCTGTCTGAGCAAATGAATGGATGGTGGCAAAAGGGAACTTGAAACAATCTATTCCAAGATTGCTATAAGACTGCATTTCCTGAAACATTCTGAATTCAAAACCTTTTGTAAGGAGGTGGAGTTGGTCATTAAGGTCTGAGAGGAATTCAACCAATCTGGCATTAGACTATGAGCCATCTAGGGGATACAGACTGTGTCTGTTCTGATTGCGTTGTATTTTCCCCAGTGCTTGCTGTGGAAGTTGGCACATTACAAGTGCTCAACAATTACCTCTATTATTATTCGTATCATTATTGTTATGAGTCCTTCTGGTCAAACTTTAAAAATCCTAAATAAGAAACACTCACATTCTTTCTTCCTTTTCTAATGCAATGTTACCTACCTCTTCCATATTATTGACTTACTGATATGTGGGGCTGAGAACATGTTGTCAGACCAAAGGAACTTTGCTTAATCTATATCATTTCAGAGTAACTTCTAAGGGGAAAGAATTGTACATTTGACTAAGTAGCTTTTCATTAGCAATTTCAAACAGATAAGTCCTTAGATAATTGCCCCAGTGATTGGGATTCTGGAGGAAATTCTAATTCCCACTGCAGGGAACTGTGGTTTGAATGCTAGGAGTGTGACCATAGCAGCTTTCCTTCCCTCTGTCTTTATGGATTTAGATTTGGGGGATGGAATGTAGTAGTAGTAGTGGTATTAGTTCTGCATGGACTGAATATTTCACGGGTATCACCCAAATCATCAGTGACTGACTACGTCCCAAAATATGTTCCCTATATTGGAGCTATTGTCCTAGAAAGTGAAGGTGTGTTGTATGGAATTGTGAAAAAAAAACACAAAAAATCCAAGTAGAACAGTGTTGCTTAGTGGAAAGACACAAGCCTGGGAGTCAGAGGACTTGGGTTCTAAATCTGGCTCTCCCAGTTGCCTGTTGTGTGTAGCCTTGGGCAAGTCACTTAACCATTCTATGCCTCAGCGTCCTCATCTGTAAAAGGGGGATTTAATGCCCATTCTTTTTTTTTTTAATTTAATGACATTTGTTAAGTACTTACAATGTACCAGGCATTGTACTAAGTGCTGGGGTGTATACATGTTGATCAGGTTGGACTCAGTCTATGTCACACATGGTGCTCACAGTCTCAACTCCATTTTACAGATGAGGTAACTGAGGCACAGAGAAGTGAACTGAATGGACAAAGGTCATACAGCAGATAAAAGGTGGAGCCGGGATTAGAATCCACATCACCTGACTCCCCCGTTCTCTTTTCACTAAGCCACTTTGCTTCCCACCTGTACCGTGAGCCCCATATGGGACAGGGACTGTTGCTGACTTGATTAGCCTGAAATCCACCCCAGTGCTAGAAAAGCAGTGTAGCTCAGTGGAAAGAGCACGGTCTTAGGAGTCACAGGTTTTGGGTTCTAATCCCAGCTCTGCCACTTGTCAGCTGTGTGACTTGGAGCATGTCAGATAACTTCTTTGTGCCTCAATTCCCTCATCTGTAAAATGGGGATTAAAACTGTGAGCCTCATGTGGGACAACCTAATTGCCTTGTATCTACCCCAGCACTTAGAACAGTGCTTGGCACATAGTAAGCACTTAACAAATACCAACATTATTATTATGATGATGACACATAATAAATGTTCAAACTGTAAACTTGCTGTGGGCAGGGAATGTATCTACAAACTGTACTCTCCCAAGTGATTTAGTACAGGGCTCTGCACATGGTAAGTGCTCTATAAATACATTGATTGATTGGTTGATTGAGAGCCAAAGCAGGACTCCAGTGAGGCAACTTGGCAGTACAGTAGAAGAGAATGCCTAGGGCCCTAAGAGTTGCAATGGGGGGTGAAAGGTATCTGGCCGCTTGGTCAGATGGACAATTGCATTTATTGAGCTTTTATTGTGTGCAGAGCACTGTACTAAGCACTTGGGAGAGTAAAATACAACAATAAATAGACACATTCCCTGCCCACATCGAGCTTGAGAGGTGTGGCGTGAGATCAGTTGCAACTAAGGCCATGTAGACATCCCACTGTGCATAGAGAGTGATAGAATGGCAGAAGGACTGGTCAGAAGCTAGTGGAGAGGTGACCTATTTCACTTTCAGCCTAGGTATTCGACTTCACCCCTCTCGGGGTCACAACTGGAGAGTTTCCAGTATTTAACGGTCTCAGCTATGGGAGGGAGAGTCAAGCAGAGGCCTACCCATTCCATTCCTAGCTTGGCCAGTGGCTAGCGAGTGGAAGACAATCTGCTACAAGTCAAAACTCACCCATGCTGAGCAACAGTGGCAGGGGAGAGAGTCGAGGGCAGAGACTCGAGTTTACTGCATAGAAGGTGGCAATGGTAAACCACTTCCATATTTTTACCAAGAAAACTCCATGGATGCACTACCAGCATGATTCTATTCCTCCCTTCAAGGCCCTACTGACAGCTCACCTCCTCCAGGAGGCCTTCCCAGGCTGAGCTCCTTCCTTCCTGTTTCCCTCGTCCCCCTCTCCATCCCCCTCACCTTACCTCCTTACCTTCCCCACAGCACCTGTATATATGTATATATGTTTGTACATATTTATTACTCTATTTATTTATTTTACTTGTACATATCTATTCTATTTATTTTATTTTGTTAGTATGTTTGGTTTTGTTCTCTGTCTCCCCCTTTTAGACTGTGAGCCCAATGTTGGGTAGGGACTATCTCTATATGTTGCCAACTTGTACTTCCCAAGCGCTTAGTACAGTGCTCTGCACACAGTAAGCGCTCAATAAATACGATTGATTGAGTGCGGTGCATTCTGAGTGAAATGTGTCCATGGTGTTGCTATGGGTCCAAAACCAATCGATGGCATAAGACAAGAAAAGACAAGACCCCACTTCAACTTGCCAGGCCACTGGGATACAAGGAATAATGTAGTGTGAGGGATTGGGTTGCAGCTCTTCCTGCCATGGATGGTTTGAGAAAAATTTCAGAAGCTCCAGAATAGCTCAGTAAAGCACTCAGGATGCTCAGCAAGGAACTGAGATACCGAGGAAGATTTCCCAGTTTATTCCCAAGACCCTGAGGAGTTATTGCACACAGTGGAATGCTCCACCTAGCTAAATGAGGCAGGAATTAGTAGAGTTCTTGGTCCAGTTGCTAAATGATTGCAGGACACTTTCTTTCTCATTACCATAGTCCTATTTCCCCTAGCAACTTGTTGTCTGTCTGGGTGGTAGAAAGATGGGGAGACAGAAAAAGGGAGACATATGGAAGAGTGGAGAGGGAAAGAGGGAAAATACACAGAGACAAAGAGAGGTGAGATAGGGAGAGCTATGATGGGAGACATAGAGAAGAAGGAAGGAGAAATTGGGAGAGTGAGAAGGAGTAAAGGAGAGAGAGGAGGAGGAAAAAGAGATAGGAAGAAAGGGGGTAGGGGAAGATAAAGGTATAGGATAGGGGAAAAACTGAGGAAGAGAGTCTGGACTAGATAAAGAAGGAAGGAAAGAGATCAGAAGGAAGAGAGAGGGTAAGGAATCTCTGTGAGTTTGTGTCAGATGTCTACTCCTAGATGAGTAATAGGTAGCAAAAACACAGGTAACGGTGACTTTTCTGGCTGTGGAAATGACATCCTCAAGACTGTCTTCTTTTACATTGTGATGCACATCTCTGGTTCATAGGCTGTAAGCTCTCCTTATGAATTAAGGATTTGGATAATCAGAATGACATAACAGTAGAAGAAGAAAAGTACATACATGCATAACTTTTCCATTTCTATTGGCAAGTGAAAAATAACTTGAAGTGACTGTCATATTGTTTACAATCCATCTGGAACAGGAATATTTTAATTCTTTAATGTAACATATTCCTCAGAAATATATAATAGCCTCTTGCAAGGTTTTCAATAATTTATGCTGGGAACTTTCAAAACTGCTTGCTAGAGATGTTATCTTGGCACTTTCCTCAGTGCTGTTTTCTCTGGATGATTAAGTAAGGCACTTAACACATTTTGGCTTAATTGATGATAGATTTTACTTTACAAAACCCACCGCTACAACTGGCACTAACTGGCATCTTCTTGGCAATCTCTAGCATAGAGGCAGGAGGTTGAATAAAACATCAGGAAGGCACCTCCCTGTTATCCCTGCAGAACATTTATAAGAACAGTTTTGGACAGTTGTACCTTCTTCTCCTGCAGTGGAGGAGTCTGGGAGAAGAAGGATTTAACCCTATTAGCAATGCCATTCAACTTAATCTTGCATGGTTTGTTTTCTGTCTGGTGTTGAGCTACTTGAATCCTCTCATGTAAAGATTAGTGGTTGATAGAATGGATGAGAGCACTGTCTTGTCCACTGCTGATGAGTTCTCAGTGGTGTTCTTTTCAATGCCTACAAGAGGAACCTGCTACCCCTGTCTTGTAACAAAGTGCTTCTGGGTATAAATGGCCAGCTGAGAGTGGCTATCGGTGCAATTCATCACCACTATTGTGAAAACAACTTCAGGGCATGTCTCATTAGAGACAGAATGCACCTTTCTCTTTCATCTCTCTGAACTGCCGAACTAGTTTTAGGAAATGCAGGTACTGACTTCCAGTCTGATATCTTAGTGAGTAGACCTGCAGTGCCCTTTGTCAGGAGCCTTGGGATCGAGGAAATGCTACCCCAACTGAAAAGGTGCCCTGCTTCACTTTCTTGGGCACAGTGTGCTACTGGGAAGGGAAGCAGCATGGCATAGTGGATAGAGCACAGGACTGGGAGTTAGAAGGTCATGGGTTCTAATCACAGCTCTTCCGCTAGTTTTCTGTGTGGCTTTGGCCAAGTCACGTCACTTCTCTGTGCCTCAGTTATATCATCTGTAGATGGGGGTTAAGACTGTGAGCCCTGGGCAGGACAGGGACTGTGTCCAACCTGATTTCCTTGTACCCAGCCCAGGGCTTAGTACAGTGCCTGGAACATAGTAAGAGCCTACTAAATGCCAATATTATTATTATTATTATTATCATTATTATTATTATTATTTCTAACTGAAACACACACTGATGGATACAATCTCAACAAAAGCAGTGCTGTCTTTGCTATCTTTGTCTGTTCTACGCAGCAGGCAATCCAGCAGTCTTGGCCTCGTGAAAACAGCATGGGCCTGGGGATCAGAGGACCAGGGTTCTAATTTCGGCTCTGCCTCCTGCCTACTATGTGACTTGGGCAAGTCATTTAACTTTTCTCTGCCTCAGTTTCCTCATTTATAAACTGCAGATGAAATACCTATTTTCTGTCCTCCTTTAATAGTGAGCCCATATGTCTCACAACATCTGATTATTATTGTTATTATTATGGTATTTGCTAAGTGCTTCCTAATGTGCCAAACACTGTTCTAAGCCCTGGCGTAGTTACAAGGTAATCAGGTTGTCCCATGTGGAGCTCACAGTCTTAATCTCCATTTTACAGATGAGGTAACTGAAGGACAGAGAAGTTAACTGTCTTGTCCAAAGTCACACAGCAGACTAGTGGTGGAGCTGGGATTAGAACCCACATCCTCTGACTTCCAAGCCCATGCTCTTTCCACTAATCCACGCTGCTTCAAGATTATCTTGCATTTACCCCCGTAAATCAATCAGTAGTATTAATATGTTCAGAGCACTGTAATAAGAGCTTGAGGGAGTATACTGTACTAGAGTAGAGGCAATCTTGGGCTAGTACAGTACAATAGAGTTGGTAGAAACAGTCTACCAGTCTTCCAACTGGTTAGGACCAGAAGAAGCCTCAATCTAGTGGTGAAGACAGACATCAAAATAAATTACAGATTGGGGAAGCAGCAGAGTGTGAAGCTGGGTACCTAAGCGCTGTGGGGCTGGAAGTGAGTGCTAAAGTGCTTAAGAGATACAGACCTCAATACCTAGGTGACACAGAAGGGAGGTGAATAGGATAGGGAAATGAGAGGTTTGTCATAGGTTAGTCAGGGAACGATTCCTGGAGGAGATATTATTTTAGAAAGTCTCTGAAGATAGGGAGAGTGCTGATCTGAATATAATTCAGAATGGAGTTGCAGGCCAAAAGGAGGATGTGGGCAAGGGATAGGCAGTGAGACAGATAAGATTGAGACACAGTAAATAGGTAGGTGTTAGAGGAGTGAAAGCATGGGTTGGGCTGTAGTTGGAGATCTGCAAAGGAGGATAGGAGGGGAAGAGCTGTTTGAGTGCCTTAAAACCAATGGTAAGAAAGTTTTGTTTGTTGTGGAGCTGAATGGGCAACACTTGGGGTTTTTTGAGGAATGGGGAGATGTGGACTGAACAGAACAGTGAACGCATCAGCAGGATAATGTACAGACTGGAGAGAGGAGAAGCAGGAGGTGCTGGCAGAATATCCAAGTATAGATATCCTGAAGGCAGAAGGAAATGTGAGCTGTGGAAAGGAAGAGAGATTGGGGCTGTAGAAGTAAATTTGGGAATCATTTGTTTAGAGATGGTAGTTGAAAATGTGAAAGTGAATGAGTTCTCCAAGGAATTGCGTGTAAATGGAGAATGAGAGGGGATTAAGAACTGAGCTTTGGGGGCACTCTCACAAGAGTGCTTTTCACAGAGTAATTTAAGAGTACTGCCATTAGGTTGAGAAGCAATATGACTTAGTGGATAGAGCACAGCCTGGGGGTCTGAAGGTCTTGGATTCTAATCCCAGATCTGCCAAATGTCTGCTGTTTGACCTTGGGCAAATCACTTAACTTCTCTGGGCTTCAGTTATCCCATCTGTAAAATAAGGATTAAGATTGGGAGCCCCATGTGGGACAGGGAATGGGTCCAAACTTATTAACTTGCATCTAACCCAGTTCTTAGAACAGTGTTTGGCAGATAGTAAGTGCTTAAAAAATACCATAATTATCATCATTATTACAATCATTATTATTTAAAACATTCAATCTAAGCATCGAAAACATATCCATCCCACACACTTTATAGGGCTGGGACAAATCACTATTGCAACTTTCCTGCCTATTTCTGTTTGCTTTTTCTCCCACCACTCTAATAATTAAGCCAGAAATATGAGGTGGTGAGTGAGTTTGACTCTTTGGACTTTGCTGCCTGGCAACTCTGTTGGCAGAATCCAGTAGGAGCATGCATGAGTGCACGTGCACACACACACAAACACACACACACAAACACACACACATCCCACCCACCTCCACCCCAGTTGCAATGGTCCAAAACAAGGGTGTAGGAACTCTCTTCAGTAAGGCCTCTCCTGTGACTCACTGCTATCAAGATCCTGTGAGATTTTCTTTTTTCTAGATTCAATTGCACACATATACCAGGAGCATAGACACAAAAGAATTCGTTGTAAATGTACCTTTAAAATGCATTAAGAGAAATGAAACATTTGTCAAAGATGAAAAACAAAAGTTATTCCTGAGGAAACTCTTTGAGGAGAGGTAACACAAAAGCAAAAACATCATATTGGAAGACATACTATAATTAAGCTGCTTTGAAAACCAGAAATAGTCTTCCCAATTTTAATTTTAAGGTGTGGCTGTGTCATTTAACTTTCAAAAGAACATTTCTCAAAAATATTCCCCCCCAGATTCTTTTTGAGAAAAGAACAAAAGCATTTTCCTAGATGTTCAACTTGGAGATCAAAGGTGTTTTCTTGCACTTTCTAATTTGTTAACATGTTTTGAATTGTAAAATGGCCATTAGTTTTTCTTTGGAGTTGTGGACATTGACATTGCTCATAATATTTTCAATGGACATGATATATTTTCCGTAGTTTATTAGGAAAATCACTGCATTGTTTTTCTACCTTTAATTTTCTGTACATTTTTTCAAGTAACAGAAATGCCTTAGATATGTACAATTGAACCTCATTTCTACAAATCATTAAAACACACCTTCTTTATAGAGGATAGTCCTAAAACATTCACCAAGGACTTTTTCAGTATTAAAAAACTTATCTAATTAAAAATTACAGCTATTTATTATAGAGGCAAAGTTTTCTTCCCCTACTCCTCAATGCCTCCCACAAGTTTTGGTTTCCAACAGTTCAGTATTCCAGGCATATAACCAGCATTACAGTGCAGTTATTCTAACCCTCCATTCATCCTGATGAAATATCATCCACCAGACGTGCTTCCCATACACGCAGTCTCCAGACTGAAGGGAATGCTGAAGGAAAGGAGGTGCTGGCAGTGCCTGCACCATGATTGGTGACCTGGATGCTCGGTGACCTCAACTTCTTCTACCTCCTTGGGTCCCCTTAGCATTGTTTTAATGAGATTAAACTCTTTTGCTTTGATTTTTTATTCCACGGATACAGATACGGAATCCTACACAGGATACGTTTTCTCTAAAAAATAGATGTTAAAACATCATAAAACATCAGTTTGAACCTTTTGGGAATTGCATCTTCTTCATCTTTCTTCTTTCAATATCTGAAAATGCATAGCTACAAGGTTGTGATCCCAACAGTATTCTTTGAATGGACACAGAGAGATTTTTGCCTTACCTGATAGTTGCATACCATTGTATTTGCTTTTATCCTATTTAGGCATTAAAGATCCTTTGTAGATGTAAGAGAGAGAATGTTACCTTGCTTTCAAGTTATAATCTAATTCTTTCTAAAGTAAACTAAGAATGTATGTAAATTCACTGATTTTTCAATGACAGTCAATAAAAAAATAAATAAGTAAAGCACAGAGTAGACCATAAGAAACTCTCATGGTTGATCTTTGTGATGCTACAACTTTATGGAAACTTAATAATACAAATAAGGTTAGGTAAAATGAAGGTAGGATTATTTAAAGTTTGGATTATATAAATACAGGCAGAGCTCACCATTAGGGAGGGACAATTTACCATTCGGTCAGTTTCTGTCTCCTCCTGAGATTTTTGGCTCATGAAGATTTTTTTCTAGAGGAGGGGAATGGCAGAGTTCTGGAGGTTTTATCTGCTTACCCCAGAGTCCTCAGAGAAACACATTTGCCTCCACTAGTAGAGTTGAAGTGGATGGGAGGACAGGGTATTGATGCATATATTGGTTTTTAATTGATTGTTAAACCTGTACAAACCAGGAGGAACTCCTCTTGTATATGTTTCTGAAACCTCTGCACTGTAAATCCTCGTGAGATTTCATCCATATTCTTATTCATTAGAAGTACCTGGATATTTGAGTTTTAAAACTTGGGTGAAACATGAAAGGTATATCATCAGGCTGTATCATCAGGGTACCATAGTGCGTGCTTTCACCAACTTGTGTATGTCAGTGGTTTCTGGCTATACCCCTGTAATTACCGGTAATGTTCTTTCTATGGGGTGCATAGTTGTAATTTGACAATGTCAAAAAGTATAATGTGTTTGATGAACCAAAAATGAGAGTAGGTGGGAGCAAATTTTCCAGAACACTTATTCTCTTTGACAGTCTCCTCTCTGTGACATTAATGATACTCTAAGTATGTGGATGTAAATGAAGCTCTAGCCAGAAGCAAGTCATAGACAGTGTGGAGAGGCGAGCACATCCTCTGCTCAAGCATCCATGGATGATGAAGCAATAATGTAGTATTCATGATAGAGGACAGAACCATCCTTTACACTGTAAACAAATAAAAAGAGTAGCATTCAGCATCTGCTTCTATAAATGAATAAAGTTAGCAGTTCCAAGGACAATGATGATAATTCTGGTAGCCCCATTCACTAATGACAATTAGCAGTTGCTCTGCTCATGGAAGGGCAGCATTCTGAAAATGACACCAAAGTAAAAGATGGCCACTTTATATCCCATGATGCTCTTTCTTTGTGGGTATTTTCTCACCTAAATGGTTTGATTTCCAAACAGATTTCTCAGAACCTCGAACACATCGCCACAATTTACTCACTCGTTTATCAAATAAAGGAAACTACAACTATCAGCCATAAGTTAGGCTGGACACTTGTTTGAATAGACACAAGCTGGGTATTTAGAATAATTAAAATGGAACTTTTAAATGCTGCAATATTGAATACATGACTTGCATCTAGATTTGAGCAGTTTAAAGTTCTTTTAAATATCATGCTTAATGATATGGCAATCTACCCAGATAAATAATATCTGAAACAGAAAAAAGAAATCAAGGCATACAGTAAAATGAACATTTGGGAAATTGACCACACAAAATAGGATAAAGCAACACTACTGTGTGCTATCCTTATAATCTGATTGCATAATAGACATTGGTTATGAATGCAGCTTCATTCACCTATTGCCCAGAATTCCCATGGGTGGAAATTTTATTCCTGGGATACACTGTGTCTTTGAGGCTCTCTCCACCACTAGTTTGGATCCTAGAGGAATCAACCATTTATGCTCATAATTTATTCTCTGTCTCAACCTTCCTTTGGTTTCCCAATCATTACAGATTTTTGTCTATTTCAAATTAAATAACAATCTAACTCTTCATTACAGATAGAAGAGGGGATTTCATCTTCATTCTAATTCTTTTTCTGGCTAATAAATGAGAAATTTAGACTGATGATTTTTTGATGGCCTGGTTAATGTTGAAAGGAAATATACAAGAGTAATGGTGAAACACTGGGAAAATCAATCCGCGAAAGAAGGATGAAATTAAGCAGGGCTGAGAGCCCTGACAAAAGCAATGCAGAAAAAGGATATGGAAAGACTGATGAGGCACAGGGGCAGTAAAATCTTATGGCTAGATTCAGTAGCCACAAGACTATGAGTCAGGGATGCAGTGCCATTATTGAAGAAGCCAGCATGGTACTGAGATTAATTAAAAGGAGTTCTATAAGCGAAAATATGGAAGTAGTAGTCAGTATTTTTTCTAAAAGGATTAAGCCATAATTAAGGAATTAGGTCCAGCTTTTGCCACTGAATTTTAAAATGGAAGAAGAGAAACTGGAGACGGTTCAGGGAAGAATAGCAAAAATGATGAAAGAGATTAAAATGGAGCCAATATTCTCTCTTCTGCACTAGCAGTTCTTACTACTTGCTCCTCTACTGCTAACTTTCTTATTGTGCCCCTTTAAACTGTACTTCACTCATGGTAGTTATCTTATAAGTAATTTTATTTATTGATAACCCACAGGATAAAATGCCCTGTTCTGAAGGCTTGGGAAAGTACAAGAGACCAAATTTGATGAATGCATAAGAATCACTTCTGAATTTTTCCTCCCAAACTGTATTCCCCATTCACTTGTTAAACCTTTGTTCCATAAGTTTCTGGTTCATCCCCTTAAGTAACATCAAATGGTTTCCTGCCCGTCCTGAAGGCCAGTCTCTTTGTAAAATGTTATTATATTCCTCCACACCTACCACATCATCTCTGAGTGGTGTACACAATTAGTTCCTTTAACATTACTTCATAAGTCAGTGTCTTTATCCCTTCAGTGAGTTTTGTTTTCCTTCTCTGGATTTTCTTCATATTCCTTAATATCTTTTTTTGGCACTGAAGGCCACAGATACCAGGTACAAGTTATCCTTAATTGTGAAGAGGGGAGCATCAGTTCTTTTCTTAATGTACATGAGTTGAAAGGTATTGGTAGTTTCACTTTGTTAATTCAAGCCTAATCACAGTATCAAAATTCTTATCTATTCAATGCACTTTAATAGTATGCATGATGTGTTTATATATGTGCATGTACACATATGTGCATGTATGCATATATATGTATATATGTGTGTATGTATATGTTGTCTTGTTTGAAGAAGACATGATTGCTGATGAAGTTTATCAATAGGTGCGGGTGTGACTAAAAGGGCCACAATCCCAACTGCACTGGGCATACACAAAGTCTATCCCTTGTTGGGCTGTTATGTTTTTAGTTTGCAGTACCTAACATTGTTGTTTTTGTCTTTGTGACTCACAGTTCTTACCTTAGGAAACTACAGCTCAAAAAGAACCACTCTTTAATTAGTCTGAAGCTAGTGTTCCAAGTGTCAGAATCTGTTTGAATACTAAAAGCCATGTTTCACTTTTTAATTTGGTTCTCTACTTTGCCTATGCACTAGAGAAGCAGTGTAGCCTAGTGGAAACAGAATGAGCCTAGGAGTCAGAAGACCTTGGTTCTAATCCTGGCTCCACCACTGACCTGCTTTACAACACTGGGCAAGGCACTTAACTTCTCCATGCCTCAGTTTCCTCATCTGCAAAATGAGGACTCAATACCTGCTCTCCCTCCTATTTAGACTGTGATTATCTTGTATCTTCCTCAGGGCCTAATAGAGTGGCAGATAGTAGGCACTTAACAAATACTGCTATTTATTTTATTTCAGTTATTATTGCATACTGAACTAATGACATAACAGAAATGAAAACCTTAAGGCCTACATTGCCCATTTATATTTTTAGCCATAGGGATTTCCCATTTTAAGATTGACATATACTCTCAGTTTTCCTCAGAGTTATTGTCAGTCCAGAATGCTGTGCCAAATTAGTGAGGAAAATCATAATCACTCCAGGTGCTCCAGGTGGACAGTTATCTGCATTTAGCAGTTCCTAGATAACCACCCCAAAGACTTTTGATGATGCATGTGGTCGGTTGTAAGAGTTTCCTCTAGAATTAGAAACCTATTTTGACTTGATGCTCCCTATCCCTTCTTGCATCCTCAACTATGATAGCTCGGAATAGGGGGCAAATGACTGAACCTATCACAAGCAAGCTGATGATAACAGGGAAAGGATCAGACACAGAACCTTTGACTCTCTACGTGGAATAGTAGTCTCAGCATATTGATTAGTTTCTCAGTCAAATTTGTTTAGCAACTACCAGCATCATGGTATTTTCTAATATTCATTCAATCGTATTTATTGAGCACTTACTGTTGTGCTGAGCACTGTACTAAGCACTTGGGAAGTACGTCAGCAACAAATAGAGATGGTCCCTACCCAACAACGGGCTCACAGTCTAGAAATCTCTATTAGGTCATAAGATCCCCTGTGACTACATTTTGGTGTGAAGACACTTTGAGTTTCAAATAGCTCATGGTTAGCTAAGCTATAGTGGTGACCAATCCTTCACACAGTTCTGAGATCTGGTCTTCTACCAACAGAAGACCCGTTGACTTCTTCAACTGCCTCATCAGTACTGCCCAGAAACATACTTGACATGGCTCAGTGGAAAGAGCAAGGGCTAGAGAGTCAGAGGTCAAGGGTTCTAGTCCCGGCTCCGCCGCTTGTCTGCTGTGTGACTTTGGGCAAGTCACTTAACTTCTCTGTGCCTCAGTTCCCTCATCTGTAAAATGGGGATTAAGACTGTGAGCCCCACGTGGGACAACCTGATGGCCTTGTATCCCCCCCAGCGCTTAGAACAGTGCTTTGCACATAGTAAGCACTTAACAAATACCATCATTATTATCATCAAGTGAAAGGGATAATAATAATAATGATAATAATAGTAATTGAGGTATTTGTTAAGCACTTACTTTGTTCCAAGCACTGTACTAAGCACCGGAGTGGATTCATTCATTCATTCAATTGTATTTATTAAGCACTTACTGTGTGTAGAGTACTTGGGAGAGTACAATATGATAATAAACAGACAAATTTCCTGCCCACAAAGAGCTTACAGTCTAGAGAAATTGGGTTAGACACGGTCTCTGTTGCATTTGGGGCTCACAGTCTTAATCCTCATTTTACAGATGAGGTAACTGAGGCCTAGAGAAGTTAAGTGAATTGCCCAAGGTCACACAGCAGACAAGTGTTGGACCCAGGATTAGACTTCTGACTCTTGGGCCCATGCTCTCTCCATTAGGCCATGTGGTCCTGGAACACAGCTAATTTGCACTGAGGCAGCGGCCATGGTAACCTAGTTTCTCATGGGTGGGACACATGAGACTGTGAGCCCACTGTTGGGTAGGGACTGTCTCTATATGTTGTCAACTTGTACTTCCCAAGCGCTTAGTACAGTGCTCTGCACACAGTAAGAGCTCAATAAATACAATTGAATGAGTGAATTAATGAAATGCTTCAGGTATCTCATCTGAAAAATGAAGATTAGGACTTTGAGCCCCAGATGGGACATGGATTATTTCCAACCTAATTCTCTTGTATCTATCCCAGCACTTAGTAAACTATCTGGCATATAATAAATGCTTAACAAATATCATTAAAGAACAAAAAGCAATAATAATGGCATTTATTAAGCGTTTACTATATGCAAAGCACTATTCTAAGTGCTGGGGTGGATACAAGGTGATCAGGTTGTTCCACTGGGGGCTCACAGTCTTAACCCCCATTTTACAGATGAGGGAACTGACACACAGAGAAGTCAAGTGACTTGCCCAAAGTCACACAGCTGACAATTGGCAGAGCCGCTATTTGAACCCATGACCTCTGATTCCAAAGCCCATGCTCTTTCCACTGAGGCATTAGTGCAATGCTCTGCATAGAGTAACCACTCAGCAAATACTATTAATTGAAGGATTAGCCTGACAGGGTGAAAACTTGATTTCCTTGAGAGAAGATTTTGCAAAGATTGGGATGCCAAGAAAGTTGTCTTGAATATAAAGTTAGGTCTGGTATGAAGCAGATCTGTTAGTGAAGGCAGGACCTATTTAACAGGGACATAATGTAGAAGCCAAAAAATGGACTTTTCAGTCACATCCTCAAACAGGGATAGGAGTTCAACTGCAGCAGCATCATTTTCTGGCAGCTAAACACATACAGATACCCCATATTTATTTCAGATATTACCCAGACATAAAACATACCATACATCACCACATTTTAGAGATGATAAATTTGAGAGATAGATACTTGTAATTGCTTTTAGAGCTACCATGATGCCAACAGAAGAGAGAATTCCTCTTTCTACTTTGTGTTTAGGCTATTAAATTTGTGTCTTTCTCATCAATCAATCAATCAGTTGTATTTCTTGAGTGCTTACTCTGAGCAGAGCACTGTACTAAGTGCTTGGGAGTGTACAGCCAGAGCCAAAAGGGGTGTTGCAGATTTTATAATGAGTATCCTACAAATTTTGAATGTACCATGGCATAAAGTTAGAAAATCAAAACCTGAACATAAAAAAGGATAAAAGGAAGAAAGGGGTTAAGTTCCTATAAACCTTAAAGACTTAGTTCTAGGAAAATTTGTTTTTCCTCTAATTTCTGACTTGTCTTATGCCGTCCAGTTGTTTCTGACCCATAGCGACACCACAGACACATCTCTTCCAGAATGCCGTTCTCTCCATCTGCAATCGTTCTGGTAGTGTATCCATAGAGTTTTCTTGGTCAAAATGTGGAATTGCTTTACCATCACATCCCTCTGCTCAGTAAACTTGAGTCTCCGCCCTCTACTCTTTCCCACGCTGCTGCTGCCCAGCATGGGTGAATTTTGACTTGTAGCAGATTGCCTTCCACTCTCTAGCCACTGCCCAAGGTAGGAATGGAATAGGTAGTCCTCTGCCTGACTCTCCCTCCTGCAGTCGAGTACTGAAAACTCTCCAGATGCGACCCTGAGAGGGGCAATTTCTGACTAGTGTGCTCAATAGCTGTATATAAACTGAACCCTATGAGAATATTCAGGAAGAAAAAAATACAATTTTCCAGTGCTTCACTTTCTTTTTGAATCTGCACTATATTTTCTGAATACTGATAATGCCTCTTATTGTGATTACTGCTTTGATTTGATCCTTATCTAACAGGCCAAAAACATTCTATGTATATTATCATTTTTAAAGGAAGATAGAACATTTGAAATCTAAATAAATCATTTACCATACAATCAAATCTCTACTTTATCATGAAAAGTAAGTGATATTGTAGGATTATTCAGTTTTTTCTTTGAAAAGAATGAATTCAAATAGTGCAGCTATCCCTTCCAAATAAATCCCAAAATGGAGCCCAGCAATTCTTAAGCATTTCCAAAGTTCATTCAGCATTTACATCTCCTCAAAATCCTCCAATTAGAGAGTTGAACAATCAAAATTTGGTCATTTCAGTGACAATTATTTCTCAAAAGTCAGATGGTAACTCTATATTCTATGGAGGTCAGAATGATTCTGCATTGCACAAGGCTGATCCTACTTCAGATTGGTGGAAACTCAATCTCACTGTGATTGTATGAGAGTTAAGGTGCTATGGAGGCAAACATTTTGAATAATTTTTATGATTAGGTAGATTAAGGGGAGAGGTAGTAAACAGTTTTATAAAGCAACAGGAATATCTAGGCAATCTGTAGTTTGTGCTTTTGCACCCTACAGTATGTTATTAGGCTATTATGCACTATGATAATAATCAGATACAAACTCAAAGAGAATGCAGATATAATATCAGTCCATTCAATTGCTGGAACACATAATTTAGTATCTTGTCTCTGTAACTGATTTTAATAATCTCCCTCTCTAGTCTGTAAACTCCTTGTTGGTAGAGACCATGGCTAACAACTCTACTGCACTGAACTTTCTCAAGTGCTTAGTACAGGGCTCTACATAAAATAATCACTCAATAATACGATTGATTGATCTCAGGAACATCAGGAGGACGATCTTTAATAATAACGAGAAGAATAATGGTATTTGTTAAATCATTATTATGTGGTAAGCACTGGGGTAGACCCGAGATAATCAGGTTGTACAAATGGGATTTACAGTTTAAGTAGGAGGGAGAAGAGGTATCGGATTCCCATTTTACAGATATGGGAACTGAGGCACAGAAGTTTAGCAACTTGCCCAAGGTCACACAACAGGCAAGAGCTGGAGCTGGGATTAGAACCGAGGTCTTATGGTGTCTAGGCTTGGTGCTCTTTCCACTAGGCAAAACTGTTCATCCTTACAAATGGAAAGCTGAGATGGGGAGAGATTTTGTGCTTAAAATACAAATCTAGGACATAAAGGTATCTTATGATGATTATACACCAGTCCACAGGATAGATCAATGAAAAATGGAACTATCGGATATAAAATGGGAAGAATCACCGCCCTTGGTGACAAAGTTCACCAAAACATTTGTTTGCACTCTCACTCCACCCGTACTCAGGCTGAATCTGGCCCAGTCCCACATTTACTTGGGGAAGCTCCCACCTGGAAGTCCCAGTGACAAGTATCCCAGAGCCCCCTGAGACTTCAAGGACACTGGCATTTGATGTCCTTGTCCTTCCCCTCACCTCTCCATTCCCCTGCTTGTCACTCTCGGCCTGTGGATATTTAGGAGTCAGGGCCATCTGCTAATCCCTGGTCCAGATGTTTGCGCCGTCCTGGGACCAGAAAGAGGTGCTGCTTTCTGGGAACTGAGAAGCTGAGCAGAAGCATGAGCCAGGGCTAGACGGGTACTCTCTGAAATGATTAGTTCAGTGCTTTGGACATAGCGCTCAATAGGTACCACTTATTGAATAATTAATTGGTGTGATGTAATGGGGGAGGGTGACACTACTTGTTTGAGTATAGCCTTGCTACTGGCTCCAGTGATCCTGTAGTCTACTCTGGAAGGTCTGACCAGGAAGAAATGGCCCGGATCTATCAAATGAAAATCAGAACAGAGAACATAGGTGCTTGAAGAAAATATTTTCGTAGCTGTCCATTTTCCTCCCTCAGTTGAAGAACGATACTGGCAGGTGTTCCGAGCTACTGGGAAGACAGATTTTCATCCATTCTTCCGTGGCTTGGTGGAAAGAGCACGGGCTTGGGAGTCAGAGGTCATGGGTTCTCATCCTGGCTCTGCACTTGTCAGCTGTGTGACTTTGGCCAGGTCACTTTTAACTTCTCTGTGCCTCAGTTCCCTCATCTGTAAAAATGGGGATTAAGACTGTGAGCCCCACCTGGGACAACTTGATAACCTTGTATCTCCCCCACCAGTGCTTAGAACAATGCTTGGCACATAAAAAGTGCTTAACAAATACCATTATTATTATTATTATTATTATTATTATTATTATTATATGATAATGGAGTCTCATTTTGAGGATGATGAGGAACCTCAGTTCTGAGACTTCAGGAATCAATAACGGTGATACACAGTGGTTTGGGCTACACCACTCCAACTGTCATCCCTGCTAGTCATGAGTGCAATGTGTGAGTAGGCATTTAATGGTGTGAATTGCATGTTAAGGTATTTTCCCTGTGAGATCACTTCTAAAGTGACTGCAGCCTAGGGCAGATGTTGAGTTGTTGCATCCGAATCCAGCAAATAATTGCCTTGGAAACCACTACAGTCTTTGATGCTCATTTTAGCCACCTATTTTTTTCAGGACACCTGCTGCCAGATTTGGGGCTGAAAATGCCAGAATCACTAGACAGAAGGAAGCTGATGTTTCTCTACTGCTTGAGCCAAGACTAGAACTCAACTCTCCCCTTCCCCATAGCTGGGTCCTTAACCACTCTACCAAAAGCAGGGTTATTCATTCTTTAAAAAAGCCAAGAAAAATAAACTATGGTGAAATTAAATCTTATTATATCCCCAATTTCCTATGTTCAAGTGTTCTGACCTCTTTGACTCATTGTAAACAGAAACAATACCATTTCAAACTAAAAAAGAAAACTAGGCTTCATAATTCCAGAATCCTAAAAATTCCCTTAATGATTCCAAGTGCAAATTATTTCAGAAATGTAAATATATTTTTAATATGGTTCCCCATCAGTATTTCCAGTGGTAAAGAATGCTAGACGATACTTGTATTTGTACTGTATTAGTAACATATGTTTTTCCTGGGAGTGTTATGTTGCAAACAATTTTCCAAACTGTTGTTAAAGTGTTATTTTATAAATTTGAGCTAATTTGGCACAATGATTTTTTAAACAAATTATTCCACCACCAGCTCTGAATTGCAGGAGGTATTTTATTAGCACATCGACCCTTACAATTGATGTTTATAAAATAAGCCTTATAAATCCAAATTGAGGGGTCTGAGAGTATGTCCTCAATTTATTCATTCATTCATTCAATTGCATTTATTGAGCGCTTACTGTGTGCAGAGCACTGTACTAAGCACTTGGAAAGTACAATTCAGCAACAGAGAGAGACGATCCCTACCCAACAACGGGCTCGCAGTCTAGAAGGGGAGGGGCCACACAACAAAACATAACAAGTAGACAGGCATCAATGCCATCATTCATTCATTCATTCATTCAATCGTATTTATGGAGCGCTTACTGTGTGCAGAGCACTGTACTGTATTTATCAGAATAGCAGATGAAAGTTCTTTATAAGCAATACTTTATCTTTTATCTCTGCTATATTCTCCCAGGAACTTATTGCTGTGAGCACACTAGGCACTCAACAAATACTGAAAACTACACTGAACACAGTCAAATGATCTGGGGTCTAATCCTGACTATGCCACTTGCCTGCTATATGAATTTGGGTAAGTCACAAAATCTCTGTGCCTCAATTTCCTCATATGAGAAGTAGTGTGGCCTAGTGGAAAGAGCATGGGTCTGGGAATCAGAGGACTGAGTTCTAATTCTGCCTCTGTCACTTGTCTGCTCTGTGACCTCGGGCAAGTCACTTAAGTCTCTGTGCCTCAGTTCCCTCATCTGCAAAATGGGGATTTAAGACCTGTTCTCCCTCCTACTTAGACTGTGAACCCCATGTGGGACCTGATTATCTTGTGTCTACCCCAGAGCTTAGTGCAGTGCTTTCCTTATAGTAAGCACTTAACAAACACAACTATGATTGCTATAAAAATAAGGATTATGTGTCCTTGCTCCTACGTACCCTGTGAGCCTGAGCTCCATGGGGTATGTGGACTGTGTCTGACCTGATGAACTCTGATCTACTCCAGAACAATGTTTGACATTTAATAAGTATCATAATATATTCCATGAGTTGTTTTTATCCCACACAAGACTTAGCAGTGCTGTGTTTAGTGATGTTTACTTTCTGGTGTTTACTTAGTCCCTTAATGAGTCCCTCCTAGTTCTAATCATAGTAGTAACTGTAGTAGTAGTAGTAGAAATCACAGTAGTAGTAGTAATAGTATGACAATGATGGTATTTGTTAAGTGCTTACTGTGTGCCAAGCACTGTTCTAAACACTGGGGTAGATACAAGGTAAACAGGTTGTCCCACATGGGGCTTACAGTCTTAATCCCCATTTTACAGATGAGGTAACTGAGACACAGAGAAGTTAAGTGACATGCCCAAGTCACACAGCTGACAAGTGGCAGGGCTAGGATTAGAACCCAAGACCTTTGACTCCCAAGCGAGTGCTCTTTCCACTAAGCCACACTGCTTCTCTAAGTAGTAATAGTACTAGTCAATCAATTAATCAATCGTATTTATTGAGCGCTTACTGTGTGCAGAGCACTGTACTAAGTGCTTGGGAAGTACAAGTTGGCAACATATAGAGACAGTCCCTACCCAACAGTGGGCTCACAGTCTAGAAGGGGGAGACAGAGAACAAAACCAAACATATTAACAAAAGAAAATAAATAGAATAGATATGTACAAGTAAAATAAATAAATGACTAAATAGAGTAATAAATATGTACAAACATATATACATATATACAGGTGCTGTGGGGAATGGAAGGAAGTAATAGTAATAGTAGTAGTATTAGTTGTAGTAATAGTAGAAATGATAGTAGCAATAGTAATATCAGTAGTAATGGCATTTACTGAGCTTCCACTGAATGAAATGCACTGTAGCACAGAACACTATGTCTGTCCACAAGGAGCTCATATTTCCATATTAAAAATCCATAAGAGAAACCGTCATAAAAATATTCACAAATATACAGAACCATATTGAATAATTGAATGTCCCATTGAATGTACATGTAAAAAGGTACATTAGTACAAGATGTGGTGTTGTTATTTATCAGGGAAGGCTTGTTGGAACAGGTGGGGTTTTAGGAGCCAATGTGCCAAACAGAGAAACTTGGTGGAGGATCCCAGAGCCAGTGGAAGCAGAGTAAGAAGAGGTCAGCATGGGATGAGGTCCATAAAGGCAGCCTCCACATCACTGCCTTGCTCCTGCCTTCTCCCCAGACAATCTCCTCCTCCTGTTCCTCCTCCTCCTTCTCCCCACCATTCATTCATTCATTCATTCAATCGTATTTATTGAGCGCTTACTGTGTGCAGAGCACTGTACTAAGCACTTGGGAAGTACAAGTTGGCAACATATAGAGATGATCCCTACCCAACAGTGGGTTCACAGTGTAGAAGAGGAAGACAAAAAACAAAACAAAACATATGAACACAATAAAATAAATAGAATAAATATGTACAAGTAAAATAGAGTAATAAATATGTACAAACATATAAATATATATAGGTGCTGTGTGGAGGGGAAGGAGGTAAGGTGGGAGGGATGGGAGGGGGAGGAAGGGGAGAGAAAGGAGGGGGCTCAGTCTGGGAAGGACTCCTGGAGGAGGTGAGCTCTCTGCTACTGGATTTTAAGTTCCTTGAGTGCAAGAATCGTGTCTACTTACATTATTAAGTTCTCCCAAGCACTTAATACAGTATTCAGCACACAGTAAGCACTCAATAAATACCATTGATTATTACTGACAGTAACAGTCATGGTAGCAACCACAGCTTTACAAAAGTAAATGAAATTCCAACAAATCGAAATAGAAAGAAAAAGCCACGATAGGAACTGGCACCCGGAGGAACTGGGAGAGACAGGGGAATGAGCTCTAAGTGCCAGGAGAGGGCCAGGAGAACCTCAGTCCAGGAACAAGGATGGGGTCAGGTGCTGTGAAGGTCAGGTGCTATGAGGAAGTGGAGCATTTATGTACCTCTTAAGGGGCAGGGCTGACTTTATGCACATCAGCAGGGAAGAAATGGCTTTGTTTGTGCTTCATCTTAACAGTGCAGTGAAATTCACAGTCAATCAATAAATCATATTTATTGAGAACTAACTGTGCGCAGAGTACCATACCATGCACTTGGGAGAATACAATATAACAGATTTGGTAGATACATTCTCTGCCCACAACAAGCTTACAGTCTAAGGGGAAGACAGACATTAATATAAATGCATAAATTATGGATATGTACAATATTAGCTCCTTGTGGGCAGACATAGGGTTCTGTGCTACAGTGCATTTAATTCAGTGGAAACTCAGTAAATGCCATTAATAATAATAATAATAATAATAGTATTTGTTCAGCACTTACTATGTGCAAAACACTGTTCTAAGCGCTGGGGGGATACAAGGTGATCAGGTTGTCCCACATGGGGCTCACAGTCTTAATTCCCATTTTACAGATGAGGGAACTGAGGCACAGAGAAGTTAAGTGACTTGCCCAGGGTCACAGAGCAGACAAGTGGCAGAGCCGGGATTAGAACCCATGACCTCTGACACAAGTGGCAGAGCCGGGATTAGAACCCATGACCTCTGACTCCAAAGCCCATACTCTTTCCACTGAGCCACACTGCTTCTCCGTATACTTCTCAGTTTATTACTGATATTACTATTACTATTGCTACTACCATTTCTTCTATTACTACTACTATTATTACTAGTACTACTACTACTACTCAGAGAAGTAGTGTCGCTTAGTGGAAAGAGCAGTGGCTTGGGAGTCAAATGTCATGGGTTCTAATCCTGGCTCTGCCACTTGTCAGCTGCGTGACTTTGGGCAAGTCACTTAACTTCTCTGTGCCTCAGTTGCCACATCTGTAAAATGGGGATTCAGACTGTGAGTCCCACGTGGGCAACCTGATTAACTTGTATCTACCCCAGTGCTTAGAACAGTGCTTGGCACACAGGGTTTAGCACAAGTGCTGCGGGGCTGAGGGAGGGATGAATAAAAAGTGCAAGTCCAAGTGCAAGGACAACATTGAAGGGAGAGGGAGAAGAGGAAGTGAGGGTTAGTCGGGGAAGACTATTTGGGGGAAGTATGTCTTCAATAAGACTTTGAAGGTGGGGAAAGGGATAGTCTGTCAGTGAAGAGGGAGGGTGTCCCCATTTCAGTCTATTACTTCATGCTGCTGCCTGGATCATCTTTGTGCAGAAACGCTCTGGGCATGTTACTCCCCTCCTCAAAAATTTCCAGTAGCTACCAATCAATCTGCGCATCAGGCAGAAACTGCTCACCCTGGGCTTCAAGGCTGTCCATCACCACACCCCCTCCTACCTCACCTCCCTTCTCTCCTTCTCCAGCCCAGCCCGCACCCTCTGCTTCTCTGCTGCTAACCTCCTCACTGTGCCTCGTTCTCGCCTGTCCCGCCATTGACCCCAGACCCACGTCCTTCCCCTGGCCGGGAATGCCCTCCCTCCGCACATCCGCCAAGCTAGCTCTCTTCCTCCCTTCAAAGCCCTACTGGGAGCTCACCTCCTCCAAGAGGCCTTCCCACACTGAGCCCCCTTTTTCCTCTCCTCCTCCCAAACCCCCTGCCCTACCTCCTTCCCCTCCCCACAGAACTTGTATATATGTTTGTACAGATTTATTACTCTATTAATTTTACTTGTACATATTTACTATTCTATTTATTTTGTTAATAATGTGCATCTAGCTTTATTTCTGTTTATTCTGATGACTTGACACCTGTCCACATGTTTTGTTTTGTTGTCTGTCTCCCCCTTCTAGACTGTGAGCAAGTTGTTGGGTAGGTACTGTCTCTATACGTTACCAACTTGCACTTCCCAAGTGCTTAGTACAGTGCTCTGCACATAGTAAGCACTCAATAAATACGATTGAATGAATGAATGAAAGTGTTCCAAGCCCTGGATTAAATTAAATAATGGCAAGTCTTGAGCACTTGACAGTTGGAGCAATGGCAGCAAAATGAAAACTTTCAGGACATAATGTTGAACATTTCAAAGTCAAAAGAACTGTCAATCTAGTCATCGCCTAGATCCTATGCACATTCAAAATATTTATACTTATCATGTCCCTTTTGTACTGCAGCAAGCCAAGTCTACCTCTTTGTCCAAGTATCTCCTGGAAACTTTCCAACACTCTCGTAAGGGAATGAAGAATCTCTTCTCCCATTTCTTTTTTAACAGAATTATTTTTTCCTCTTAGCATTTTGTTCAATGTGCTTTTCTGCCAAGTAATTCTTAACCTGATTATTTTGTACTTACCCCAGCACTTAGTACAGTGCATGGCACATAATAAGCACTTAACAAATGCAAGTATAATAATCATAATTATTACTATTATTATTTTACTGGATAGCCAGTAATTTTGTATATGAAATAGGTATTAAGGTCTCCTGATTCACAAAATATTCATATCTCTACTGAAGGTGTAGTAAATTTTTAATGTCCTTCTCCATAAGACAAACTTTTGAAAACTCAGGTTTGAAACCGAAGCTGAAATTATTCCATGGACAAATGACATCAATTGAAATGTACTTTTTCCTTCAAGGTGATGGATGTAATTTTCTATTAAAGTGACCTTTGCTAGAAATGTTTTGACTGTAATGATTTTCTGTCCCTTTTGCTCAGCAGTCAGGAGAGATGAACTGGCAGTAGCCTGTTTCAGCTGTGTGATGCTTAATGAAGAGGGAAGGGAGCTAACTAGTGTGTAAGTCAGTGGGATGATCCTGTGACCAATCCAGGCCAAGGCTAATCTTCCTGTCAGTGTTTGTGCTAGAGCCATTGATCATTCGATCATTGTATTTAAATATTACTGTGTGCACTGTTAAAAGTGTTTGGGAGAGTACAGAGCAATAGAATTGGCAGACTGTAAGCTTACTGTGGGCAGGGAGCCGTTCTACCAAATTTGTCGTACTGTAGTACAGTGTCCTGCTCACAGTAAGCACTCAAAAAATACTGACGATGATGATGATGTGCTCTTTGCTGTGAAGGAGCTTGGCTCTGGGTTCTCATTTAGAGCAGTGTGGCACAGTGGAAAGAGCACGGGCTTTGGAGTCAGAGGTTATGGGTTCAAATCCCAGCTCTGCCCATTGCCAGCTGTGTGACTTTGGGCAAGTCACTTAACTTCTCTGTGCCTCAGTTACCTCATCTGTAAAATGGGGGTTAAGACTGTGAGCCCCCCGTGGGACAACCTGATCACCTTATAACCTCCCCAGTGCTTAGAACAGTGCTTTGTACATAGTAAGCACTTAATAAATACTATCATTATTATTATATTAAAAGTATCCCACAGTACAGATTTCTCAGTAGTTCACAAAACACCTTTGGTGGAAGGTGCTATGCTCTTTGTTTAGTGAGCTAACACACTGAGGCATAGAATCCTAAGTTGAATTCTGCTAAATTCTTTATCTTATTGACTCTAATTCCCATATTCAATTCTCAAAGCACATTGTTTTGTTCTAAGCCATCTATGCTCCTGAAAAGGATATATGGAAAGTGATTTGTTATACTTTTGATAACTTCACTTTTTATTTGAAATCATGTTTGTGAGTAGGAAATTTTTAGTACAGGCATAAGCTAGTGTTATTGTACCTCCTTCTACTTTCATCTTTCCTTCTTCTCATTCTCTTCCTTCCTTGTCTCCTCTGCTTTTTCAACTTCCTCCCTTTTCCACCTTCATCTTTTCCTTCTTCTGTTCTTCTTCCTGCCCTTTTTTCTCATGTCCCTTCTTCTCCCTTTTCACATCGAACACCCATGTCCCTCAGACAGTATACACAGAAAAGGAGCTCAGGACAGGACAGGACAGGAGCTTGGGCTCTCTGAAAGTGGCTTACCAGGCTGGCATGGTCTCTGAATTTACCAGCAGCAAGCCATTCTCTTGATTGTAATGGTTGTGAAGAAAAATTATAGGTGTAGACTCTTCTCCAAAGAGAGGACTACCTTCCTGCAATAAGAGTAAAAATGGGGTGAGCCTCTGATGCTGGGTCCTATCATATCTCTGACCCTAGTCCATGAGGATTCTTTGATCTCCACTCCACTCCACTCTTCTCCATTCTGGTGGGGACTGGGTTCCTCCTGGCAATGGTAGGAAGCAGAAAAGGACTAGCCAGTTGTTGGCTCCTATCTGCCTTTCTGAGGGCCCTCGGTTGGGATAATAGGGTTTGATATTTTTTCCATTGCTCACACCTGTGGGATGGCAGTAGTGATAAGCCCCACCCTCCTGCAGTTCCCAAAAATCAAATGGTAACTGGGCTCTGAGTTGGACATCCCTGGATTCTTTTCTTGCCTCTCTCCCTCCTGGCCAGGAAAAGGAGACGGGTTTTCTGAGATTCCCCTCCTGGACTAGAAAATGCCAGTGACCAATCAAAAGTTCTCAGATTCCCAAAATCCAGTGATAATAAAGAATTTTGGAGGGTCCCACATTCTTTTCCCCTCTCTTCAGTTTCAAGGGTTTCCCTGTGCTCCCACTAAAATGGCAAATGATTGATGACAATAATTTAGATTTTGAAACTTAATTTTGTGTTGTCACTGATGGGGGTCGGTTTACCTTTATGGAGGCAACCATCTTCCTAGGAAAGTTAAACATAACATGTGCAGAGTTCTAAGGCTGCCTCAAGACAATGCAGGCCCAACAAGGCTGTGAAAAACTGAAAATAAATGAAAAATCCCACCGTGATGAGGTGAAACTGACCACTTAAATGCTGACCTGTCTCATAATGACAACCCAACCAAGATGATGATTTTTACATTGCAAAGAGACTCATCTGAATGGTCATGCCAAATGTATGTAGTGAACAATCACACATTAAGTCTGCATACTATTCTGTGTGGTTGGGCAAGGAAGTGATCAACATCATTCCACCTTTAGATGGTGCTCAAGCAAACTGTGGGCAATAATAATAATAATAATGATAATAGAGACCACAACAATGATAACGAAAGAACCATTAGAAAGGTTGCTAATTATGGTAGAGGACAGGATGTTCTGGAGAAAGTATATCCATAGAGTCGCTATGAATTGGAAACGACTCAATAATAATTGTTAAACACTTCTATGTGCCAATCACTATACAAGATCCGGGGTGGATACAAGGTAATCACGTCATGCAATAAGCTTGTGAGTCTGGCTTGCAGGGTTGAGAAAGAGCAGTCTGCAGAGAGAAGTCTGTAGTGGGGCACCTGAGGGGGAGGGTCTGCCAGGGGACCCAAGAAATAAACTCAACTCTGTTCATATAATGGATGTTTCATTCATTCATTCATTCAATCGTATTTATTGAGGGCTTACTATGTGCAGAGCACTGCACTAAGTGCTTGGGAAGTAGTTGAACCAATAACTAGATTCAGACAATAATCACTGGTGTCTCTTAGAGAAGCAGCATGGCTTACTGGAAAGATCATGGGCTTGGGACTCAGAGGATGTGGGTTCTGATCCCAGCTCTACATTTGTCTGCTGTGTGACCTTGGGCAAACCACTCAACTTCTCTGTGTCTCAATTACCTGATCTGTAAATTGGGGATTAATACTGTGAACCCCATGTGGAACAACCTGATTACCTTGTATCTACTCCAGCGCTCAGAACAGTGCTTGGCACATAGCACTTAACAAATTCCATAATTATTAATGAGGAACCAGGTGAGGAGCTGCTTTAGGGTTCTGGCTAACACTGATGTTGAAAGACAGAGTAACATTTTTGATGAAGCACTTCCATTTTCCCCATGTCCTGATTCTGCAAAATACATTTACAGGTTTGCTTTCTTTTGCAGGAGTGATTTGTGCCTATTTATCTTCCTCCTTTCTCCTCCCTTTTCTGTCTCCTTTATTATTCAGGGAAGTCTCTGATGGACAGTATGGGATTTGTAAAGTCCAGAAAGCCAGGGCCATGTACTAATCCAGGGAGGTCCAGCTCAGAGCCCAGTTACCATGTACTACTACTCCTACTAATAATAATGTTGGTATTTGTTAAGCGCTTACTATGTGCCAAGCACTGTTCTGAGTGCTGGGGTAGATACAAGGTAATCAGGTTGTCCCAGGTGGGGCTCACAGTCTTCATCCCTATTTTACAGAGGAGGTAACTGAGGCACAGAGAAGTTAAGTGACTTGCCCAAAGTCACATACCTGGCCAGTGGCGGAGTCAGGATTAGAACCCATGACCTCTGACTCCCAAGTCTGGGCTCTTTCCACTGAGCCATGCTGCTTCTCTGCTGCTTTTCTTCTCTGCTTTTCTGCTGCTGTTCAAGAGGGCAGGGTGGGTTCAAGGCCTTACTTTACTTTACTTACTGTACTTGATTGATTATTGATTATCCTACCTTGACTACTGATCGCATCAGCCTCTTCACTGACCTCTCTGCCTCTTGTCTTTCCCCACTCTAGTCCATATTACGCTCTGCCGCCATGTCTCCCCTCTCCTGAAGAAGCTCCAATGGTTGTCCATCCCCTCTCATCAAGCAGAAACTCCTCAACATTAACTTTGGTAGTCAGAGGATGTGGATTCTAATCCTGCCTCTGCCACTTGTCAGCTGTGTGACCTTGGGTAAGCATGGCTCAGTGGAAAGAGCCGGAGCTAGGGAGTCAGAGGTCATAGGTTCTAATACCGCTTCTGCCACTTGTCAGCTGTGTGACTTTGGGCAAGTCACTTCACTTCTCTGGGCCTCAGGTCCCTCATCTGTAAACTGGGGATGAAGTCTGTGAGCCCCAAGTGGGACACCCTGATTACACTGTACTACCTCAGCACTTAGAACAGTACTTGGCACATAGTAAGTGGTTAACAAATGCTGCCATTATTATTATTATTATTATTATTCTTATCTAGTCACTTAACTTCCCTGTGCCTCATCTGTAAAATGGGGATTAAAAGTGTGAGTCCCCTGTGGGACAACCTGATTATTCTGTATCTACCCCAGTGCTTGGCATGCAGTAAGTACTTAACAAATACTATAATTATTATTATTATAAAAGTACTAAAATCAGATTACCCCCCCACCTTACCTTGCTGATTTCCTATACAACCCAGGCCACACACATCACTCCTCTAACTCCAATTTACTCACTATATTTAGATCTCCATCAATCAATCAATTGTATATAATAATAATAGTAATAATGGCATTTATTAAGCGCTTACTATGTGCAAAGCACTGGTCTAAGCACTGGGGAGGTTACAAGGTGATCAGGTTGCCCCACGGGGGGCTCACAGTCTTCATCCCCATTTTACAGATGAGGTAACTGAGGCCCAGAGAAGTTAAGTGACTCACCCAAAGTCACACAGCTGACAAGTGGCAGAGTTGGGATTTGAACCCATGACCTCTGACTCCAAAGCCCAGGCTCTTTCCACTGAGCCATGCTGCTTCTCTGAGTGCTTGCTATATCTGTAATTTTATTTATATTAATGTCTGTTTACTTATATTGATGTCTGTCACTCCCCCCTCTAGACTGTGAGCTCATTGTGAGGAGGAATTGTCACTCTTTATTGTTGTACTGTACTTTCCCAAGTGCTTAGTAATAATAATATTAATAATGATGATGGTATTAGTTAAGCACTTTCTATGTGCCAAGCAGTGTTTTAAGCACTGGGGTAGATACAAGGTAATCAGGTTGTCCCCACATGGGCTCACAGTCTTAATCCCCATTTTACAGATGAGGTAGCTGAGGTACAGAAAAGTTAAGTGACTTGCCCAAAGTCACACAGCTGATGAGCAGTGGAGGTGGGATTTTAACCCATGACCTCCTACTCCCAAGCCTGGGCTCTTGCCATTAAGCCATGCTGCTTAGTGCTCTATACACAGTAAGTGCTTAATAAATATGATGATTGAATGAATGAATGACTATATACAGAGCTCTGTACTAAGTGCTTGGGAAAGTACGATACAAAAGAATTAATAGACATGCTCCCTGCCCCTAATGAGCTTGTCCCTCTTCCTGCTGACCCCTGGCCCCCATCCTCCTTATGGCAGGGGTTTCCTCCCCCTTCATATGGAACTGACCTCCAGTCTCCCCGCCTTTAGAGACTTATTAAAATTGTTTCTCTAAGCACACTTCCCCAGTTAAGCCCTCTTTCCCACTACTCCCTCTGTCTTCTGAATTGCCGAGGCACTTGGATCTCTACTCCTAAAACACTTGATGTTCACCCCACCCTCAGCTCAGCAACACTTATGTAAGTATCAGTAATTTGTTTTAATCAAGCAATCAATAGTATTTATTGAGCACCTACCGCGTGCTGAGCACTGAATTAAAAACTTGCGGGAATACAAGGAGCTTACAGTCTAGCTCCTGCCCTCTACTTCCCCCATACTATTCCTCTGAATCCGCTGATTCCTCTAATATCTGTCTCCCCATCTAGACTGTAAGGTCCTTTTGGGCAGGGAACATGTCTACAAACTCTGTTGTTTTTTTTTAAATGGCATTTATTAAGCGCTTACTATGTGCAAAGCACTGTTCTAAGCGCTGTGGAGGATACAAGGTGATCAGGTTGTCCCACGTGGGGCTCACAGTCTTAATTCCCATTTTACAGATGAGATAACTGAGGCACAGAGAAGTTAAGTGACTTGCCCAAAGTCACATGTCTGACAAGTGGCAGAGCCGGGATTTGAACCCTTGACCTCTGACTCCAAAGCCCCGGCTCTTTCCACTGAGCCACGCTGCTTCTCTAAGCAGAGCCACGCTGTTGAACTGAACTCTTCCAAGTGCTTAGTACAGTTCTCTGAACACAGTAAGTGCTCAATAAATACCATGATAAATCGACTGAACCCATCAGGAAACTGTTTTTAAAACTAAACAGGCATGATTTTCTTTCTTATTCAAAGTATTTAAATAAGCTTTCTTATTAGACTGTGAACTCCTTGAGAGTCGGGACTGGATCTTCTGTTTCTATTGTATGCTCCCAGGGATGACAGCGTGGCTAGAGAAGTAGTGTGGTTCGGTCTCTGGAGTCAGAGGTCATGGGTTCAAATCCTGGCTCTGCCAATTGTCAGCTGTGTAACTTTGAGCAAGTCACTTAACTTCTGAGCCTCAGTTACCTCATCTGTAAAATGGGGATTAAGACTGTGACCTTGAGACAACCTGATCACCTTGTAACCTCCCCAGTGCTTAGAACAGTGCTTCACACATAGTAAGCACTTAATGCCATCATTATTATTATAAAAATAAGTGTAAAGTAAATGCTTATTGTAGGTCTTTGCACACACTAGATGCTCAGTATAGTGCTCAATATAGAAAGAGGACTATACTCTTTCTATACTATTCACAAGGACTATACTCCATAAATGTTGATGAAGATGATGATGATTATGATGATGAATAAATCAAAACCCTTCCTAGATGCATATATTAATCCCACAATAAATGTAGTCATTTTTAGAAGTGAATTCTCTTTATAGAAGATTCCTTCAAATATTTAAGGGAAAATTCAGTAGAACATTTCTATAAAGTGCTAATTTATTTGTTGTTTACAATATGCAATATATTTTTGCACTTCTGGAGATAGAGTTGAATAAGAAATATCTCCTTAAAAAGTCAACTTCGTTTTCTGCCTAATCCTCCATCCATATTATTACATTACAAAGATAATTTTAGTTGCTAATTAGGAACTTTGATTTCTAAGCAGAAGGCTAGGCAATGAAAAGGAAGAAATCTGCATCTTCACAGGAATACTCCAAGGTGAAACCAAGGTGGCAATTTGAAAATACACACAGGGTGTTTGATTCACATTACGTTTGATTTAAATGTAATTTTTTTCACTCTTTATTTCCCTTTTCAAGCAAATCAGTCATCCCTCTCTCCTCCTTCCCATCCTTACCTGCCACCCTTTTCCATTCTGAGACCTCAGCCATGCTCTCTGCCCTTCAAGTATGTTAAGCATTCAATTCTTCTTTTTGAACTACCACTGCTCACAACCTAATCAATGTCATTGAAATGATTTTAGGCAACCAGAGTTAAACTGGAAAGCCAAACTTTAATATTTCCAGTCAATTCTCTTTCTTCCATAATTCGTTCTTCTACATTCTCTCACCAAAAATATCTGCACATCGAATGAAACTGAAGAGGCTGTACAACTCTCAAGCTTCAAAGAACTGCTGCTACCTTTGGCTCCTGCAAACCTCCCTGGAGTTTATGAAAGTAAAAGCAAGATTGCCTATTTGTATGTATTCAACACTTTATAAATCATCAACCTGACCCAAAATAGCTTCTGTGACTGGTGGGTGCCTGCCTTTTGCCAGAGTTTACAGGGAAGTCAGGGAGCAGAGTAGAAAGAAGAGTCAAGGCTGCCTTCTGTCCCACCACGTTACTTTCCATTAAGAGGAAGGTTTGAAATAATGGACTCTCTTAGAGTTGGCATGAGACTATAGCTTCATGAAGTGTCAAGAGCCTGGTAGATGATTGGTACTGGCCATTATCATTAATCATCCCAGGAGGATGATTCTCCCACCATGGAGACATGGAATGGCCATTCACAAAACTGTGCCTGTTTCGGGGTTAGAAAACCCTAGGAATCAATTTGGGTTGAAGGTTTATTCTATTTTCAGGATCAGTTGGTTTAAAAAGTAGATTATCTTGTTTGAATTAGGAAGCAGAACCCCAGATATCATCCCCATCAGAACAATCTTACATCATTTGACATATTACAGCCTTGCTTCTGGTATCTTTTTCTTTTTTCTTTCGCAGCAAAACACCTGCAAATAGCACAGAGGATGAAATTGATGGGATTATCTGTAGTCAGAGCCCTTGCTGAGTGAGCTCTCTCAAAAGGAGCCTTTGTTTCCATTGGCAACAGAGCTGTTGTGGCACTGTGGATCAAATGCATCCGGATTTACTTTTATGCCCCCGAGGTAAACAATTCCTTGCTGCACTACATAAATACTGAGAGTGAAACTCTCTTGGTAAAAGACCTGACCAGCATGCGCTAAAGGTAACTACAGGCTGCTATGCAAAACCCAGCTCAAGCCTCTGAAAGATAAAGATTCCCAGGGAGAGTGCGTCATGCACTGCAGCTTTGATAATTTTGGTTATTTAGGGATGGGAGTCTTTGTTCTGTTGTTGGCATCTTTTACATCGGTTGGAAGCACAAGAGAACAGTGCTAATGTCATCATTTCCTCCCCACCCCCCAACAAACTCCAGTGGTAACTGCACTTTCTACAACTGTGTTTCTCATTGTAGTGAAGTGAGTTGAAGGAATTTTCAACTTCTTTGTAGCCCATGTAGTTTTGTTGGAGCTGGGTAAGCAATCAGTCAGTCAGTGGAATTTACTGAGTACTTCTGTGCAGAGCTCTTTTCTAAGCACTTGGGAGTGTATAATACAACAGAGTTAGTAGACACATTCCTTGCCCACAAAAAACAATGTAGACTAGTGAAAACGGTGGGCCTGAGAGTCATAAGATCTGTGTTCTAATCCCAGCTCTGCCATTTGACTATTGTGTGACCTTGGGCAAGTTAAATAACTTATCTTTGCCTCATTTATCTAATCTGTAAAATGGGGTTTTAAGATTGTGAGCCCCTTCTGGGACATGGACTGTGTCCATCCTGATTAGCTTGTATCTACTCATTCATTCAATCGTATTTATTGAGCGCTTACTATGTGCAGAGCACTGTAGAACTCCAGAGCTCCAGAGCTTACAAGAGTACCTGGCATACCGTAAGTGCTTAAAAAATATTATTTAAAAAAGACGATTCAATCTAGAGCATTGGAATTGTTTTGGAAACTCACAATCAGTTGCTTCCTTTGTTTATACAGATTCAATTATATTTCTCTTTTGGAAATCTCTGTGACTTTCAAAATGCCTCTTTTCTGCTAATCACTCATCAATTTCTCACTGTGAGGCCATTTTTGCTGGACTAATACACTCAGCTGTAGCAGAATGTGCAGTTTCACTGCATGTATTTGTTAGAACACTAATAGGTGAACTGTGAACTGGTACATTCATCTTACTGCCTTCAGGACATCTCCATCTGGATGTCCACCCGCCACCTAAAGCTCAACATGTCGAAGACTGAGCTCCTCGTCTTCCCTCCCAAACCTTGTCCTCTCCCTGACTTTCCCATCTCTGTTGACGGCACTATCATCCTTCCCGTCTCACAAGCCCGCAACCTTGGTGTCATCCTCGACTCCGCTCTCTCATTCACCCCTCACATCCAAGCCGTGACCAAAACCTGCCAGTCTCAGCTCCGCAACATTGCCAAGATCTGCCCTTTCCTCTCCATCCAAACCGCTACCCTGCTCATTCAAGCTCTCATCCTATCCCGTCTGGACTACTGCACCAGCCTTCTCTCTGATCTCCCATCCTTGTGTCTCTCTCCACTTCAATCCATACTTCATGCTGCTGCCCAGATTATCTTTGTCCAGAAACGCTCTGGGCATATTACTCCCCTCCTCAAAAACCTCCAATGGCTACCGATCAATCTGCGCATCAGGCAGAAACTCCTCACCCTGGGCTTCAAGGCTCTCCATCACCTCGCCCCCTCCTACCTCACCTCCCTTCTCTCCTTCTACTGCCCAGCGCGCACCCTCCGCTCCTCCACCGCTAATCTCCTCACTGTACCTCGTTCTCGCCTGTCCCGCCATCAACCCCCGGCCCACGTCATCCCCCGGGCCTGGAATGCCCTCCCTCTGCCCATCCGCCAAGCTAGCTCTCTTCCTCCCTTCAAGGCCCTGCTGAGAGCTCACCTCCTCCAGGAGGCCTTCCCAGACTGAGCCCCTTCTTTCCTCTCCCCCTCGTCCCCCTCTCCATCCCCCCGTCTTACCTCCTTCCCTTCCCCACAGCACCTGTATATATGTATATATGGTTGTACATATTTATTACTCTATTTATTTATTTATTTATTTATTTATTTTACTTGTACATTTCTATCCTATTTATTTTATTTTGTTGGTATGTTTGGTTCTGTTCTCTGTCTCCCCCTTTTAGACTGTGAGCCCACTGTTGGGTAGGGACTGTCTCTATGTGTTGCCAATTTGTACTTCCCAAGCGCTTAGTACAGTGCTCTGCACATAGTAAGCGCTCAATAAATACGATTGATTGATTGATTGATCTTACAGTGGCAATGCTAATTAAATATTTTCATTCATTCTTCATTGCATTTATGGAGTGCTTACTGGGGTCAGGGTCTGCAGTGAATGTGAGGAAAGGGGTAAGAATCATAATTCAGAAATGGTTCCTGGTCCGTGATGGGGCTCCCAGTCTGAAATGAAATTTAGGGAGAAAAGATACACACAAGGAAAGGAATGGAGGTGAGGCAGTCAGTGAGGAAGCCGACACAGTGATCAGGTCAAGGCAGGATATGATTAATACTCAAACTAGCGTAATGGCAATTTGGATGGAGCGGAAGGGATGTGACCTAGAGATGTCGTGAAGATAGGGCCGACAGGATTTGGTTACAGACTGAATGTGTGTGTTGAATGAGAGACTTGTGTCTAGGATAATGAAGATTACAGGTTACCGAGACAGGCAGGATGGTGGTGTTTTCTAAAGTGATGGGAAAGTTTGGGGAAAGACGGCTTGCATAGGAAGATGAGTTCTGTTTGGGATATGTTTAGTTTGAGGTATCAGCAGGACATCCAAGTAGTGATGTCCTGAAAGCAGGAGGCTGCAGAGAAGGAGAAAGCCTAGGGCCAGAGTTTACAAGAGTTTACAATGTAATGAGGAAGAGAGATATGGAGAGTGTACTTACAGTGGGAACAAGAGTAGTAGTATATACCTGTATATATGTATATATGTTTGTACTTATTTATAACTCTATTTATTTATTTATTTTACTTGTGCATATCTATTCTATTAATTTTATTTTGTTAGTATGTTTGGTTTTGTTCTCTGTCTCCCCCTTTTAGACTGTGAGCCCAATGTTGGGTAGGGACTGTCTCTATATGTTGCCAATTTGTACTTCCCAAGCGCTTAGTACAGTGCTCTGCACACAGTAAGCGCTCAATAAATATGATTGATTGATTGATTGATAGTAGTAGGGATGGATGATATGTGGGATGTTTCCATGAATAACATTCATGGGAAAGGCATGAATCATGAATTATGGTGAGGAGAACCAAGAGTGAAGTGCTATAGATGGTTGTTTGGAAGGAGGCAAGAGTGTCAGCTGGGGCATTGCACTGAAGCTTGTGGAGAGCCTTAAAGCCAATTGTCAGGAGTTTCCGTTCAATACAGGAAGAAATGGGCTACCATTGATGGCAGGGGACGGCGGGATGCATTCTAAATTTGTTATTTGAGGAAGATTATCTGGGCAGAAGGGTTCACTGAGGATAGGAGAGGTTGGAGGCAGGGAGGCCAGTAAGGAGGTTTTTATAAGTAGTCACTCTAGTAGTAGTCTAATAATATAGTATTCGTTAAGCATTACTGTGTGTCAAGCACTGTTCTAAGTGTTGGGGTTGATACAAGATAATTAAATTTGACATAGTCCCTGCTCCACATGGGGCTCACAGTCTTAATCCCCATTTTACAGATGAGGTAACTGAGGCACCGAAAAGAGAAGTGACATGTCCAAATTAACACAGCACACAATAAATACCACTAACTGCACTGAGACACAGTGCTCCCTGCCCCGCTTGGAGCAGGATGGGGAAATCTGCAGGACTCTCTGTCTGGTAACTATTTAAATTATGTACATATCTTGAAATGATATTTATTTATATTAATGTCTGTCTACCTCTCTAGACTGTCAGCTCATTATGGGCAGGGAACACGTCTGCTAATTCTGTTGCATTGTATTCTGCCGACGGCTTGATACAATGATCTGCACATAGTAAACACTCAATAAATATGATTGATTGATTGATTGATTGATTGTCCCCAGTACGGGTACCCAATCCAGAGGCTTATCTCCTTCCCCACAGAGCTGCTGGCCAGCTATGAGCTATGGCATTCTCATCTTCTCTCCCAGTGCATTTCTCATTCAAAGAGCCTGACTATTCCCTCAAAGACCCTGAATTAATCGAATATTTACCATCCAACTCACCATCCCATTTTCTTTTGGCTCCTGGGTGACCAGTAGTTTCTATCAGTTTGGCGGGGGTGAGACTCCCCTCTAGCATAATAAAAGGATTGGCAGGGGTTGAATGGCTGGTCATTGCTGTGGTAGAGGGATTTGGAGTTGCACATCCATAGCAAATCATATTATCAGCAAAGTTGTGCATCCAACCAATTTCTTGGGGGCAAATACAATCCCCTGATCTCATCGTGGGTGCCCTACCCCTATCCTTGACCTTGACATCTCCCGATGCTCTTATTCCCTGCTCAGGGCCTCTCTCAAGCTAATTTGCTCTCTTAAAGGTCCTCCTCATTATTTTGCTGGGTTTCCTCATGCTTTTGTATTACCGCCATTCCCCTTCCCACAGCACTTGTATGTATTTGTACAAATTCATTCATCTGTTTTATTTGTACATATTTAATATATTTACTTTATTAATGATGTGTATGTAGCTATAATTCTATTTATTCTGATGGCATTGACACTTATCTCCTATTTTTTTGGTCTGTCTCCCCCCTTCTAGACTGTGAGCCTCTTGCTGGGTAGGGACCGTCTCTATATGTTGCCGATTTGTACTTCCCAAGTGTTTAGTACAGGGCTCTGCACACAGCAAGTGCTCAATAAATACGATTGAATAAATGAATGAATGAATGAACAAACTACCAAATCATGGTTTATGACAGATCCTCTTTATTAAAATGACTCATTGGCCCTTCATAATAATAATAACAATAATGATGGTATTTGTAAAGCGCTTACTGTGTGCAGAGCACTGTTCTAAGCGCTGGGGGGGATACAAGGTGATCAAGTCATCCTACGTAGAGCTCACAGTCTTAATCCCCATATTACAGATGAGGTGACTGAGGCTCAGAGAAGTTAAGTAACTTGCCCAAGGTCACACAGCAGACATGTGGCGGATCCAGGATTCGAACCCATGACTCTGACTCCAAAGCCCGGGCTCTTCCCACTGAGCTACGCTGCTTCATGCCAGGGTACAGAATCCTAGCATAATCTGGTAGGTACACACCCTTACAGCAAAGGCTTGTGTCTTTTGTACACCAAAAAATTTAAACTCTGAAATGCTTCCCAGACTCCTCCTCTTGATTCCCACTCTGTCAAAAAGTCCTTCAGGATTAGCACGTTTCTCCTTTATTTAGCTGATAGCATGCAGGCCATCTCTTCTCAGGTAGTCTCTTCTCAAGTGTTACCCCTGGTAACACTTAACATCCTATTGAAATTACACGAACATGTATTATGCTTCTTTTTTTTTTTTCACTTCACCAGATCATTGCTGACTCTTAGCAAGCTTCTTATTCACTATGGACTTTAGAGCCTTTCTGCTGTATTTGCACATAACCAACACTTCCCTGGTTTTCATTTGCGCAATTTAATTTCCCTCTGCAGATGCACTGCAGGAACGTGATCCTCATACCATTAACTTCCAACCTTGTTTCAAAACATCAAGACACTTTGGGGTTTTGATCACCCCTTTAAAGGTGCTGGTTAAAGTCCTTCCAGCTGGGGTGTCAAAAGGTCATGGGTTCTAATCCCATGGGTTCCAATCCCTGCATCACCACTTGTCTACTCTGTCACCTTGGGCAAGTCACTTCACTTCTCTGTGCCTCAGTTACCTCATCTGCAAAATGGGGATTGAGACGGTTTTATTATTATTATTAGATAGAAGCATTCATTCAATCATATTTGAGTACTTACTGTGTGCAGAGCACTGTACTAAGTGCTGATAATAATAATAGCATTTATTAAGCGCTTACTATGTGCAAAGCACTGTTCTAAGAGCTGGGGAGGTTACAAGATGATCAGGTTGTCCCAAGGAGGGCTCACAGTCTTAATCCCCATTTTACAGATGAGGTAACTGAGGCACAGAGAAGTTAAGTGACTTGCCCAAAGTCACACAGCTGACAACTGGTGGAGCCGGGATTAGAACCCCTGACCTCTGACCCCAAAGCCCATGCTCTTTCCACTGAGCTACACCGATGAAATGATAGCACTGATATGATAATTGCGGCATGTGCAAAATGCTTACCTATATGCCAAAAACAAAGATCCTGGGGTAGATTCAATAATCAAATAAGCACAATCCTTGTTCCACAGAGATTCACAGTCTAAGGAAGAGGGATTAGAGGCATTTAATCCCTATTTTACAGATAAGGGAATTGAGTCATGGAGAATCAATTAATTGTATTTACTGAGTGCTTACAGTGTGCAGAGCAGTGTACTAAGCAGTTGGGAGAGTGGAGAGTGCAACACAACGATATGAGATGCATTCCCTGCCCACGATGAACTCAAAAATCTCCAGTGTCAACCAATCAACCTACGCATCAGGCAAAAACTCCTCACTCTCGGCTTCAAGGCTGTCCATCACCTCGCCCCCTCCTACCTCACCTCCCTTCTTTCCTTCTACAGCCCAGCCCACACCCTCCGCTCCTCTGCCGCTAACCTCCTCACTGGGCCTCGTTCTTGCCTGTCCCGCCGTCGACCCCCGGGTCCTCCCCCTGGCCTGGAATGCCCTCCCTCCGCACATCCACCAAGCTAGCTCTCTTCCTCCCTTCAAAGCCCTACTGAGAGCTCACCTCCTCCAGGAGGCCTTCCCAGACTGAACCCCTTCCTTCCTCTCCCCTTCCTCCCCCTCCTCATCCCCCAGCCTTACCTCCTTCCCCTCCCCACAGCATCTGTATACGTGTATATATGTTTGTACATAGTTATTACTCTATTTTACTTGCACATATTTATTCTATTTATTTTATTTTGTTAATATGTTTTGTTTTGTTGTCTCCCCCTTCTAGACTGTGAGCCCGCTGTTGGGTAGGGACCATCTCTATATGTTGCCAACTTGTACTTCCCAAGCACTTAGTACAGTGTTCTGCACACAGTAAGCGCTCAATAAATACGATTGAATGAATGAATGAACTTACAGTTTAGAAGGGGAGTCAGACATTAATATAAATAAATAAATTATGGATATGTTCATAAGTTCCGTGCGGTTGAGGGTGAGTGAATAAAGGGAGCAAGTCAGAATAATGCAGAAGGGAGTGGGAGAAAAGGAAATGAAGGCTCAGTCAGGGATTGTCTCTTGGAGGAGTTGTGCCTTCATTAAAGTCTTTGAAGGTAAGGACTGTAATTGTGTGGCAGATACAAAGAGGGAAGGCATTCCAGGCAGGACTTGGGTGAGAGGTCCGCGATGCGATTGATGACATTGTGGTACGTGAGTAGGTTGATATCAGAGGAGTAAAGTGTGTGGGCTGGGTTGTAGTAGGATTGTAGCCAGTTGAGGCAGGAATGGACAAGGTTATTGAGTGGTTTAAAAATGTAGGTAAGGAATTTCCGTTCAGTGACTTGCCCAAGGCCACTCAGGGAGCAGATGGCAGAGCTGGAAATAGAACCCAGGCCTCCTGACTCAGTTTTGTGCACTTTCTTCTTGAAAGATGGAATGCTCAACATTTTGGAAAGGTTAGTGTCAGCACAAATACTTTTTTCTGGGAAAATCATTTGGCTATTAAATTAGTAGACCTAATGCTTTATTTTGAAGCAATTACCTCCCTAGACATGATTTGTATATTGAGCCTAGGTAACAATTCTTTTAAACTGGGCAGAATTTTGGAGGTCAGTGTGCTTACTGATTTAGGTTTTTTATATTACCACTTTAACCTTCACAGTCCTTCACTAGAATAACTAATTCAAGAGAAGCAGCATGGTCTGTGCCTCAATTTCCTCATCAGTAAAATGGGGATAAAATGTCAATTCCCCCTCTTCCTTAGAATATGAACCCCAGGTGGGATAAGGACTGTGTCAATTCTAATTATGTTGTATCCACCCCAATATTTGGCACATAGTAAGAGCTCAACAAATGCCTCAAATCATTTAATTAATTCAGAGGCCTGAGAATTATAGGATGAAAATCATACAAGTGTAAACAAATCTGCTTTGTCCGTGACTGCAAACAGGGGCCTTTGGACATATCTAGTTGAGCATCATTGAGAATATTGGGTTTTGTGCCTTGGCCCACCCCACCACTTTTCAGGAAATATTTAAATTTTCAAAATCAGTGCTGTTAAATCAGCTACAGTGAGCCTGCAGTGGGATTATAATTAAAACCTAGCTTCCATATTTTTATTCATGTTCTCCTTTATGCCTTCCCCCTTGTAATAAACCTTTAAAGAACCTGAGTCCACAAAAATTTCAAAAATCTGGACTGACGCATTTTGGGTAGAATAGCTCTGCTATTTAGAAGGAGAATCAGTGAAAGATGAAACTGCACTGGCAGTCCTGGAGCGACTTTACATCAGATGTGGAAATTCTGAGAAGGCTGTTTCCAGAATGGTAACAGGTAAATGGTTTCCTGAATGGTAAGGAAATGCAGGGCAAAGAGCCCCAAGACAAGTGTCAGTTTAGCAGCACGTTTCCAATTAACTGCAAATTAGCACCACATGCTATCTCTCATGTGCCTGCAAGGGAAAAAGTCTGAGAGTTCAGCCTAAAAGTGACCAGCTCTAATGAAAGAGGGCTTTTTGCCTATTCACTAATTCCTAGGATGTTGAAGACTTGGGATGGCTTTATAATAAATAAACTCTGATCAGACTCACTATATTTTATTTATATTTTGTATTTCTAATTGTTCTTAATTCTGTCACTACATTTGTAAAAAAACACAGATTAAGTGTATTTTAATGATTGACTTCATTAACCCAATATTTTATCAACCTAAAAACTTAATTTTCAAGCTGCAATTAATTATATGTGAAAATATAATTATTTGTGTAACATGAAAAACACCTTTCCCATCTAAATAAACTAGTTTTGCAGTGCGTGATAATTCTTCTTTTAAACATAAGGCTTCTTCTGTCCACTAAGGATCATATTGCCTGAGGCCTTTTCACCATTGGCATTTAATGCGTGGTGTAACTTTTAAATGAACAAAAAAAGAACAACTCAGTGTGCAGCAAATATAAAGATTTTACAAAAAGTGATTTTCACTATAAATAATTAGATGCTCTAAAAAGAAAGTTTTCTAAGAAAAGTGCTTCAGTATTTAGTGTACCCACAATCCATTCAGGTGTCATTAGGTGTCATTTCTCTTCACTGGAAGATGAAAGATTTTTAACATTAAAATAAATGAAAAGAAAGTCAAGTTAGGCTACTGTAAGCTCCTAGAAGAGAAAGACTTACTTTAAATGAATACAACAAGGAAGGGTAAAAATGTAGCATAAAATGTAAAAAGTTCACAGAATAATTGGTTCTTGTCCCTGAAGAAAAAAAGTGAAGAGTGTAGGGAATAATGTTGCTGTGCTGTGGATGCTTGCAAAGTAGCTTATTTGTGGTCTGTCTCTATCAATAATTAGCTCACAGAAGTGCATTCAAATTAATATTTTGATTACTCTGTAAATACATGAGTGGTTGTCTCCTCTGTTGAGTGTAAACTCCTTGTGGGCAAAAAAAGTGTCCTTGTTTGTGTTGTACTTCCCTGGGGCTTAGTACAGTGCAATGCACTTAGGGAGCACACAAAGAGATGTTCTTATTACTACTATAGATCTAGGGTAATTTGCCTTTTATTATAGTAATCAATGGGATACAGTGTGGTTTGGGGTAAAGTGGAAGCACTGGGGATTCAGAAAACCTGGGTTCTATTCTTGGATCTGTCCATCTTCTGTGCAATAGAGGGCAACTCACTTCACCTCTTTGTGCCTCAGTTTCTTCATATGTAAATAACAATTGTTTCTCCTTACCTCACAGGAGTGTTCTGAGGACAAAATGATATAATTGGCAGGCAATTGCTTTGCAAAAATAAAAGTCTTTTATTCATAAATATATAGGATTATTGTTATTACAAGTGTACTGATATCCAGAAGTGTCCTTTGTCTCATCCATATTTCATTCTGCTGTCTAGATCACTTTTCCAAAAAAGTTCAGTCCATGTTTTCCCACTCCTCAGGAACCTCCAGTAGTTGCCCATCCACCTCTGCATCAAACAGAAACTCTTTACCATTGGCTTCAAAGCAACATACCAACTTGCCCTCTTCTATCTCACCTTGCTGATTTCCTTAAACAACCCAGCACACTCACCTCTCTTCTCTTGTTAAGTACAACTTACTCATTGTACCTGGATCTCTTCTGTCTTTCCACTGACCCCTTGCCACATTCTGTGTCTGGCCTAAAACTCCTTCTCCTTCATATCTAACAGACCATCATTCTTCCCACCTTCAAAGACTTCAAAGACTTATTTAAAGCCCCTATTAAGTCCTCATTTTCCCTACTCCCTCTCCCTTCAGTGTTACCCTCACACTTGGATTTTACCCTCTATTCACCCCACCCTCTACCCCATGAGATTTATGTACCTATCTATAATTTATTTTAAAGTGTGTCTCCCCCTCTAGAGAGAAATCCCTTTGTGGGCAGGGGAGTCAACAGAGTATAAAGACTTGTACATAAGTGTAACAGCAGGCTGTGAGTACCCAGTTGCTTAGGCAACATGAAAGCACTAAACAATTGTGGGGCTCTCAGGTGAAGAGTTGAGAGATTTATCAGGGAAAGCATACTGTGAGCCCATTGTTGGGTAGGGATTGTCTCTATCTGTTGACAAATTGTACTTTCCAAGCATCTACTACAGTGTTCTGCACAGTAAGCGCTCAATAAATATGATTGAATGAATGAAAGGAGGAAATGTGAAGGAGGGAATCTAGTGCAGATTTGTATTCTTTGATGTGATGGGGGCCCATTAAGGACCTCTCTGACTTTAAATGATATTTGTTTTGAGACTGGCAGGTTTTGGTGACAGATTGGATATGTGGGGCAAACGAGAGAGTGGAGTTGAGGATGACACCAAGGTTGCAGGCTTGTGAGACAGGAAGGATGGTAGTGCCATCTACAGTGGTGGGAATGTCAGGGAGAGGGCAGGGTTTGGGAGGGAAGATAAGAAGTTCAGTCTTGGACATATTGAGTTTTAGCTGGTGGGCAGACATCCAGATGGAGATGTCCTGAAGGCAGGAGGAGACCCGAGCCTGAAGGGAGGGAGAGAGAGCAGGAGCAGAGATGTAGATTTGGGTGTCATCAGTGTAGAGATGATAGTAGAAACTGTGGGAGTGAATGAGTTCACCAAGGGAGTGAGTGTAGATAGAGAACAGATGAGGCCCAAGAACTGACCCTTGAGGAACCCCTACAGTAAGGGGATGGGAGGGGGAGGAGGAGCCCGCAAAGGAGACTGAGTATGAACTGCTGGAGAGATAAGAGTAGAACCAGGATAGGACGGAGTCAGTGAAGCAAAGGTTGGATAGCATGTTGAGGAAAAGGGAGTGGTCCACAGTGTCAAAGGCAGCTGAGAGATCGAGGAGGATTATGATTTGCTAAGTGCTTACTATATGCTAAGCACTGTTCAAAGCAATGGGGGTAATCAGGTAATCAGGTCATCCCAAATAGGGCTCACAGTCTTAATCCCCATTTTCCAGATGAGGTAACCTGAGCCACAGAGAAGTTAAGTGACTTGCCTAAAGTCATACAGCTGACAAGTGGCAGAGCCAGGATTAGAACCCATGATGTCTGACTCCCAAGCCCATGATCTTTCCACTGAGCTGCGCTAGTAAGCACGCAGTAAATACCACTGATCCATCGATTGATTAATCTGATTTATCATTCTGCATTCATGCCTTGAGCATTTGATGATGATTTTAAGGTCTTGTCCTTTTCAAGGCAATTTATAAAGACAATCTGCAATTGGGTTGGGTTCTGACTTTCAAAAATGTCATAACAAAGCAGGGCTTCAGAACACTTGTAGCAGATATATACACACTTGAGAGTAGTCTCTTTGGGTTGCATAAATTACTGTGGATTTCAGCTTAACTGTGATTCATTCATTCAATCGTATTTATTAAGCATTTACTGTGTGCAAAGCAAGTAATAGTAATAATAATTGTGGTATGTGTTAAGCACTTACTGTGTGCCAGCCAGGCACTGTACTGAGTGTACACTGTACCTCCTCCCTACAAAGCCCTACTGAAGGCCCACCTCCTCCAGCAGGCCTTCCCAGACTAAGCCTTTTCCCTCTGCTCTCCCTCCCCTCCCCATCGCCTCAATTCTCTCCCCTTGCTCTACCCCTCTGCCCACCCCACAGCACTTGTGTATATATGTACATATTCATAATTCTATTTTTTTATATATTAATGATGTGTGTATATGTATAATTCTATTTATTTATATTGATGCTTTTGATGCCTGTTTACTTGTTTTGATGTCTGTCTCCCCCCTTCTAGGCTGTGAGCCCATTGTGGGCAGGGATTGTCTCTATTTGTTCCTGAACTGTACTTTCCAAGCACTTAGTACAGTGCTCTGCACACGGTAAACGCTCAATAAGTACGATAGAATTGAATGAAAGAATAAGTGCTGGGATAGATACAAGCTAATACGGTTGGACACAGTACATATCTGACATGGGGTTCAAAGTCTTAATCCCCATTTTACAGATGAGGTAACTGAGGCCCAGCAAAGTGAAGTGACTTGCCCAAGGTCACAGAGCAGACAAGTGACAAGCCAGGAGTTGTCTTTCTGATTCCCAGGCCCATGCTCTAGCCACTAGGCAATCCTGCAAATTTCTCCCATAATTCCTTCAGTGCTTTTACACTCATTATGCACTTAATGAATGTTATTACTACTATCACACTTTCCATGAAACCTTGTCATTCAGCCGTGGTGTCTCCCCTCCCAACCTAGAAACACCACTGGTTTCAACCCAAAAACATCTTCAGCTGTGTCAGGGCTGCATATCTGTAGAGCTAGAGACATTCATCCTCCAGCAAGATAAGGAGACAAAGCAGTATGGAGGTTCCTCTTCTGATTACAACCAAAATATAGGTGAGCAGAAATAGGAAAGTTTCCCTCCCACTAATTGCAGAGCACCAAGAAAAGCATTCAATACAGTAACAGCTAGCAAGTGTATTACCCAACTAATTCAGCTGTCCTTCGTATAAAAAATGTTACTGATGATGAAGAATTCACCTAGTCTGCTTTGGTGGCTGAAAGGTCACTGCAAGAACCCCAGTTTAACCAGAATTTGCTCACACAAAGATAGTTCTTTGCTGTGCTGCCATCAACTATTTGCAGAGACTGGCACTGTTTCCATTTTTGCTACTTTGTCTCATGATTTTGTCTTCTGCGACCTGCCTATTTGTCTCCTATATTGGTTCCCAGGTTTCAACTGGGAGGAGCATTCTCTGAGGCTCTGTTTTACTGCATGCATAAGATGTGTACTCCATCCCTCCTTGGTTCTGGTTTCACAATTTCAGCTCATCACGCAGCAGTTGTTCAGGTACTCTATTATTATCCATTCTTCTCAAATGTCCCACCCCACTGAAGTTCCTCACACATCTCTAGTTCTGAGCTTCACAACATCTCTAGAATCCAAACCTTTGTTTCCATTCAAACTAATAATAATAATTAATAACTGTGGTAGGCCCCGTACTAAGTTCTGAGGTAGACACAAGGTAATTGGGTTGGACACAGTCCCTTTCCCACACGGGGTCATAGTCGTAATCCCCATTTTTACAGATGAGGTAACTGAAGCACAGAGAACTGAAGTGACTTGCCCAAGGTCACACAGCAAACAAGTGGTGGAGCTGGGATTAGAACCCAGATCCTCTGGCTTCCAGGCCCAGGCTCTGTCCACTAGGCCATGCAGCTTCTACTATGCTGTTCTAAATATTTGTCAGATCCCATTTTGATTACTGCATCAGCCTCCTCATTGACTCCCCACTTCCTGCCTCTTTTCTCTCTAATCCATGCTTCACTCTGCTGCCTGGGTCATTTTTCTGAAAGGGTATTTTGCACATATCTCCCCACTCCTCAAAAGTTTCCGATGGTTGTCCATCCATCTCCCCATCAAACAGAACTGCTCACCATTGTTTTAATAATAATAATAATAATAATAATGACATTTATTAAGCATTTACTATGTGCAAAACATTGTTCCAAGCACTGGGGAGGTTACAAAGTGATCAAGTTGTCCCACGGGGGGCTCACAGTCTTAATCCCCATTTTACAGATGAGGTAACTGAGGCACAGAGAAGTTAAGTGACTTGCCCAGTCACACAGCTGACAATTGGCAGAACTGTGATTTGAACCCAAGACCACTGGCTCCAAAGCCCTTGCTCTTTCCATTGAGCCATGCTGCTTCTCTTGAAGTTTTGTGGGCACTCAATCAGCTCTCCCCCATCCTACCTAACTTCTCTCCTCTCCCACCACAACCTAATCCACAGATTTACCTCTAACATCAACCAGTTTACCGTGCCTCAATCATGTCTCTCTCATCATTGCCCCTATTTTCAAGCCTCCATCCTGCCTGGAACTGCCTCCCCAATCAAGTCTCTAGATGAGCAGATCCTTGTGGTCAGGGAATGTGTCTACGAACTCTGTTTTACTGTACTCCCTCGAGCACTTAGTGCAGTTCTCTGCACACAGTGAAAACTCATGGATATTGTGATTTGATATATGATGGACCACCTACTCAAAGCCCATTTTAAGCCCTACTAAAATTGTATTTCCTCCTTGAAGCCTTCCCTGACTCACGTCTCATAATCCCATCACATCTTCCCTCCCTTCTGCATCACCTGTGTATTTGGGCACTTTGGTACTCATCCCAGCCTCACGCCCCACAGCACGCATATATAATAATGACATTTCTTAAGCACTTATTATGTGCAAAGCACTCTTTAAAGCACTGGGGAGGTTACAAGGTGATCAGGGTGTCCCACGAGGGGCTCACAGTCTTAATCCCCATTTTACAGATCTGACAATTGGCAGAGCCAGGATTTGAACACACGACCTCTGACTCCAAAGCCCGTGCTTTTTCCACTAAACATATATATATATATATATATATATATATATATATATAAAATCTCCTTATACCCTCTTGCTTCTCTTGCTTCTCCTTGCCTTATGCTGTCGAGTCATCTCTGACCCATAGCGACACCATGGACACATCTCTCCCAAAACACCCCACCTCCATCTGCAATTGTTCTGGTAGTGTATCCATAGAGTTTTCTTGCTAAAAATATGGAATTGGTTTACCATTACCTCCTTCTGCACAGTAAACCTCAGTCTCCACCGCTGACTCCCTCCCATACTGCTGCTACCCAGCATGGGAGTTTGACTTACAGCAGATTGCCTTCCACTCGCTAGCCACTGCCCGAGCTAGGAATGGAATGGGAAGCCCTTTGCTTGACTCTTCCTCCCATAGTTACATTTACCAATTGTTATATAATTTCCCAAGTGTTTATTATAGTGCTCTGTATATAGTAAGCACTCAGTAAATTACCAATGATTGATTGGTTTACTATTGATTAATTTTTGACTGACTGAAGTGGCATGACCTTGTGAATAGAGAACAGGTCTGGGAGTTAGAAGGATCTGGTTCTAATCCCATCTCCATCTCCCATCAGCTGTGTGACCTTGGGTAAGTCACTTAGCTTCTTTGTTCCTCAGTTCCTGAAGGACTGTGAGCCCCATGTGGGACAGGATTGTGTCCAACATAATTTGCTTGTATCTCCCCAAGCACTTAGTACAGTGCCTAGTACATAGTGTTTATAAATATCATAGTTATTATCATTTTTAGTATTATTACTACTACTATTATTATTGATTGATGTGAACCATTGTTTCAGCTCTAGGAGATTGATGGCATTTCAAACCAAGCAGTTCCTCGGGCAGTGAAATTTGATTGTTTAGATGTCTGCTTCTTCAAACTATCACTGGATAGTCTTCATATAATTCTGGGGTTACATCAGAATTGTTCTTAGAAATTAAAGTGTTCTTGAAACTTTCCAATACTCATTCAACTTCAAAGCAGTCAAAAACAGTATACAAAAACATTAAACAGAACAATGAGAAGGGGCAGAATTTTAAAGGATGATAGCATTTGCAAAATATTTGCTACTCAGCACCCAGATGAAAGTCAAAGCTAGAATTCAGGCTAATGACCTTATGTTATGGAGTGGTGACGGGATATGACTCTAAAAATATGAGCATTAAAAAGCACATTGCTTTGTCTAACAAATACAATGTATGCACAAATGAGAAATCCGTCCCAGCTCTGGAACTGATAGAAAATTCCAGGCAGAAAAATATCCTTCATATTAATATCATGGCTTTAACCAGGGTAACTCCCCATATGCTGAAGCTTCAGATTGTTGGAAATACTGGCTCCGGTTCTCATAATTTGTTGGTGGCTGAGGAAACATGGAAAGCAATTGTTAATAGGATTTGTTTTGAATTGGTTCAGTTTGTTTCAGTTCGTGGTGTAATATGCATTTTCCTTACAATTCCATCAGTAATGCCTTTTACTGAATGTCAAACAGAATATTTTAATTTTTGAGTATGTGTTCTTTGCTGCCCCTCTCTGTATATGGCAATAAGTGTGGTGGAACATGGGAGAAGTTAAAAAATTCATGAAAGAACTAAGGAGACAGTACAGTTAAGTGGAAAGATGACTAGACTAGAGGATATCGGTAGACCACTTAATTTATCTTTGTCTCTCCATCTGTAAAATAAGGATACTGACACTATGTGCCTTAGATACTTGCTATGGATTGGAAAATGCCAAGGTATTTTGAACTTTCTGGAAGAAAGCTGCTATATAATTTGAAAGTTTTGTCCCTAATTGCTATCATCATTTTTATGAATATTGTGTTTGATTCTCAGAAGGCGTATAAATTCATCCCTGCCAGATTCTAGTTTGCCACTTTGCCGCACATAACCTGTGTTCCTGTACAGACAACCCATCAACATATGTGGTAATTATCATATTTTAACAATTATTAAAGAATAGCACCACTGGAATTATGGCATGGGTTTAAGTTTATTAGTGTTATTGCTCTGTCCATAAATATTGCTCTGTTCATTAAATATTATCGATTGATTGAATCCTGGATTTCCCTTCATTGGAAGGGCCACTTACCAACAACCAGTCCCTGGATTGCAGGCAGCTCACAGGCATTGAAACCACACTGATCTGCTGGATATATTGTATGAGGGGAATGAAGAACAGCAAGGTGTTCAAGTGGGTGCTGTGCATGGAACCAAAGCCCAGAGGACAGAATAAACATTCTGAAATCACAGACACCCAGGCTCAAACAATTTGAATAGGTTGGACCAAGCCTCTGTGGATGAATTGATTTTACAGATTGAAGGACTATAGCACTGAACCTCCCTGGGCAGATGTTGGATCCTTGGGTTTCTCACTGGGTGATCCAAGTGGATTCACATTCTCCTGAATGGCTTGTGACCAGGTCCTGGCCCCTCCAACAGCCCCTAAAAAGGGGCCGGGAACCTCTGCCAAAGTCATCCAAACTGGGATGACTTTGAATTCTGGAAACAAGCTATGGGCTTGTGTCCAGAACGGCTATCTTGACTTAGCCTTCCTGCAGAAAGGAGATTTCTACCGTGCTTGGCACATGGTGAGAGCTTAACAAATAATGCACTCATCTTTAGAAAGGGAAACTGAAAATAAGGGATTCTACCCTACTTCCAAGAACATGGCAGAACTGTGTTTTAATATGCTGGCTTCCATAAAGATGACCTTCTGAGTACACTACTTAAGGCAAAACTCATTTGAAGACAATATAAGGATTTAGTGTGTGTATAAAAATACCTGAGTTTAAAATTAGGAAATATAGCAAATATGTTTTCCCTATTAGGTTTGATTTTCTTTGAAAAACATTGTTATTTGTGATGTTTATGTAATTATATGCCAGTGTACCTCAAGTGTGTAATGACATTTTTCTACCGAAAGTATTTACATAACTCAGGAAATTGCTTTACTCTTCTGCTTCCTGAGTTAAAACCCACTTTTGTCATTTTCATTTTATTATATAATCCATCTGAATTCATGGAGAAAAAAGTGTATTGTACTACAAATAATGTACATTGTATATTTTATCAGTAGCATATACATATACTTATATTGATCTGAATGTACTCATGCATGTTTAAATGTTTTATACTATAAGCTATATACATGCTGATTAAATAGGTGCACACTTTAAAAACTGTGTGAGCAAAAGGGTGTGTGTGTGTATTAATACATTTTTCTTTTTTATACATGAAGCTATTTTAGTTGATATTAAAATCAGTAAATTCTCTCCTGAGATATCATCACAAGGTGATTAGGGAAATAAATAGAAGAATCTCATTAACACAAGAATGTTGCGGAACATAAATAAATTCAATAAAACCCACAGTGAGAAATATTTTTGATTGGGGAAATAAAACAAAATTGTGCCTTTTATCTGAGGTTCTTTTGCTATTTATTTCAACCACTTACATATAAAAATGTATCACTTCTCATTTTAGGTTGATTCAACAAGAATTAAAACATGCATTAATATTCTAGGACAAGGCTCTTTTCTTTCAAATGGTAGGGAATCCCTTTTGATTCTTTTTTTGATGGGATAAAGCTTTCAAACAAATGATGGCTTAATTCTTTCTTTTTGAGAAAAATCTTTCTAAATCTAGAAAATAGTAGGAAAACCTCAAGTTGTGATTTTCTTGTGTTATCTCAAATATTCTGTTGCATCACTGGGGCTTCTGTTCCAGTTGTAATCTATAAAACATGATTAATACAATTCCCTCTCCTTTTCATTTAATCAAAGGAAATGTTTCCAGTTATTCATTCATTCATTCTATCATTTATTGAGTGCTTACTGTGTGCAGAGCACTGTACTAAGCGCTTATCACTGAGTTTGTCCATCACAACTACAGTGAGCTGGACATCAGTCTGGAGAAGAGGAAAAATTACAGTGCCAACCCCTGCCATCCCCCTAAAAAATAACAATGGGAAGACTGAAATACAATTTAAGGAAAGTTTCATGAGCATAAATTCAGCATAGAGCTCCTCTGGCATACCGTGAGAGCTGTAAGGTAATATTCAAAATGAGAAATCATCAGGAAGAGAATAAAGATCCTTGATAGGATAAATGGCCGCTTTCTGGAACAACTACTTTTAGAGCCAACATTGAAATATAAAGCACTGGATTGACTCCCGCGGAATAGCAGTATACCAAGGCAACACACTGACCAATAACTCACTGATAAATAAGGAATAATAAATCCAAAAAGAAGGGTAGCATATCCTTTGGGTGATTGTAAAATAATACAGTAGAGTGATCTTACCTTCAAAGCTGCAGCTATGGGATCTGGGCCCCAAACTTGCACCACATTCAGTATCTTGAAAAATCCATCAGTCAATCAATGGCATCTACTGAGTGCTTACTATGTGCAGAGCACTGTACTAAGTGCTTGGAAGAGTATAATACAACAGCATGAATTACGGTATTTGTTAAGCACTTACAATGTGGCAAGCCCTGTTTTAAGTGCTGGAGTAGATACAAGGTAATCAGGTTGTCCCACATGGGGCTCACAATCTCACAATTGTAATCATTTTACAGATGAGGTAACTGGGGCACAGAGAAGTTAAGTGCCTTGCTCAAGATTAAACAGCAGATGAGTGGTGGAGCTGGGATTAGAACCCACATCCTCTGATTCCCAAGCCCATACTCTTTCCACTAAGCCACGCTGCTTCTCGATCTGTTACCTGACCATAATGAGCTTACAGTCTAGAGGGGGAAACAGACATTAATATGAATGAGTAGTTTGTAATATATAATTTAAAGTTATGTACATAAATCCTGTGGGCTTGGGTGTTCGAAGGTCGCATATCCAAGTGCGTAGACAATGGAGAAGGACAGTGAGCTGGGGAAAAAAGGGCTCAATTGAGGAAAGTCTGTTGGAGGAAATGTGACATTAATAATGCTTTGAAAGTAGAAAGAGTGGTAGTCTGGTATATATGGAGGAGAAGATAATTCCAGGCTAAGGGGAGGACACGGGAAAGGGGTTGGTGGTGAGCTGAGAAGCAGCGTGGCTTAGTGGAAAGAGCATGGCTAGGGAGAGATCATGAGTTCGAATCACATCTCTGCCACTTGCCAGTTGTGTGATTTTGGGCAAGTCACTTAACTTCTCTGTGCCTCAGTTCCCTCATCTGTAAAATGGGACTAAGGCAATAAGCCCCACGTGGGACAACCTGATTACCTTGTATCTATCCCAGTGCTTAAAAAATGCCATCATTATTATTACAAGTTCTTAGTACAGTGCTCTGCACACAGTAAGCTCTCACTAAATGCAATTGAATGAATGAATGACATAAGATCAGGGCACAGTGAGTAAGCTGTCTCTAGAGGTTCAGAGTGCAGGCTGGGCTACAGTCAGAGACCAGTGAGGTGAGGTAAAATGGGGCAAGCTGATAGAGTGCTTTAAAGCCAATGGTAAGGAGTTTCTGTTTGATGTGGAGGTGGATGGGCAACCACTGGAGGTTCTTGAGGAGTGGAGAGAGATGGACTGAATGTTTTTGTTGAAAAATGATCCATACAGCAGAGTGAAGTATGGACTGGAGTGGAGAGCAACAGGAAGCCAGGAGGTCGATGAGGAAGCAGGTGAACTAGTTAAGGTGGGATAGGTTAAGTGTTTGAATCAGCATGATAGCAGTTTGGATCGAGAGGAAAGCATGGATTTTAGCATTCATTCAATCATATGAATTGAGCACTTACTGTGTGCAGAGCACTATAGCAATGTTGTGAAGGTAGAACCAACATGTTTTGGTAACACTGAATATGTGGGTGGAATGAGAGCTATGAGTTGAGGACAATGCCAAGAGTATGGGCTTGTGAGATAGGGAGGATAATTCTGTTGTCTACAGTGAGGGGAAGGCAAGGAGAGTATGGGGTTTGGATGGGAAGATAAGGAGTTCAGTTTTGTACATGTTTAATTTGTTTGGGGTGTTGGTGGGACATCCACCAGAGAAGCAGCATGGCTCAGTGGAAAGAGCTCGGGCTTTGGAGTCAGAGGTCATGGGTTCGAATCCCAGCTCCACCACGTCTGCTGTGTGACCTTGGGCAAGTCACTTCTCAGAGCCTCAGTTACCTCTTCTATAAAATGGTGATGATGACTGTGAGCTCCACCTGGGACAACCTGATCACCTTGTATCCCCCCAGGACTTAGAACAGTGCTTTGCACATAGTAAGCACTTAACAAATGCTATTATTATTATTATTTTTATCCAGACAGAGATATCCTGAAGGCAGGAGGAAATTTGAGATTGCAGGGAAGAAGAGAGGTCGGGGTCAGGGCTGGAGATGTAGATTTGTGAGTCATCTGCACAGAGATAGTTAATGAAGCCTTGGGAATGAATTCATTCAATTGTATTTATTGAGTGCTTACTGTGTGCAGAGCACTATACTAAGTGCTTGGGATGAGTACTCCAAGGGAGTGGGTGTAGATGGAAAGTAGAAGGGCCCTAGAATTGAGCCTTGAGGGACCCCCACTATCAGAGGGTGGGAGGCAGAGGAGGAGCCAGCAAAAGAGACTGAGAGGGAGTGGTCATAGAGATAGGAGAACCAAGAGAGGACAGTGTCAGTGAATCCAAGGTTCGTTAAAGTTTCAAGGATAAATGGGTGGCCTACAGTGTAGAAGGCTGAAGTGGAGTGGAGCAGGAGGTCATTGGAGTAGGGACTGAGAGGAGATGGACAGTGGAAGGATAGCTGGGGACATCCACATGGATATTGAAGTCCGCAAGGATCAATGTAGGGATGGAGAATGAGAGAAGGAGTGTGAGAAGAATGTGTCAAAATCGTTCAAAAGGTTGAAGGTGAGCCCTGGGGGGAGGTAAAGGAAGGTGACTAGTATCTGAAGTGGGTGGTAGAGGCAGATGATATAGGGTTCTAAGGAAGAGAAAGAAAGGGATGGGGAAAGTGGGATGGTGAGAAAGCAGCTCTGGGGAGTGAGAAGGAAGCTGATTCCTCTGCCCTTCCCAGCGAGTCTGAGGGAGTAAGAGAAGATGAGGCCCCCCTCTAGAGAGAGAAGCAGGGGAGACTGTATTATGTGAGGAGAGCCAGGTTTCACTGATGGAGAATAGGAGTAGGAGTAAAAAATCAAATCTGGGAATCAATTGCTGAGAATAGACCAGATGGCACTATACTATCAAGAAAGGAGTGGCTCTTTTTTTAGCATGCTTCATAAGGAATAAGCAACAAGGAGGCAATAGAGAAAAGAGCACCAGGCACTGAAAACATTGAATATCATCATCAATCGTATTTATTGAGCGCTTACTGTGTGCAGAGCACTGTACTAAGCACTTGGGAAGTACAAGTTGGTAACATATAGAGACAGTCCCTACCCAGCAGTGGGCTCACAGTCTAAAAGGGGGAGACAGAGAACAAAACCAAACATACTAACAAAATAAAATAGAATAGACATGGACAAGTAAAATAAATAAATAGAGTAATAAATATATACAAACATATATGCATATATACACGTGCTGTGAGGAAGGGAAGGAGGTAAGATGGGGGGGATGGAGAGGGGGACGAGGGGGAGAGGAAGGAAGGGGCTCAGTCTGGGAAGGCCTCCTGGAGGAGGTGAACTCTCAGTAGGGCCTTGAAGGGAGGAAGAGAGCTAGCTTGGCAGATGGGCAGAGGGAGGGCATTCCAGGCCCGGGGGATGACGTGGGCCGGGGGTCGATGGCGGGACAGGCGAGAACGAGGTACGGTGGGGAGATTAGCGGCGGAGGCGTGGAGGGTGCGGGCTGGGCTGTAGAAGGAGAGAAGGGAGGTGAGGTAGGAGGGGGCGAGGTGATGGAGAGCCTTGAAGCCCAGGGTGAGGAGTTTCTGCCTGATGCGCAGATTGATCGGTAGCCACTGGAGATTTCTGAGGAGGGGAGTGATATGCCCAGAGCGTTTCTGGACAAAGATAATCTGGGCAGCAGCATGAAGTATGGATTGAAGTGGAGAGAGACACGAGGATGGGAGATCAGAGAGAAGGCTAGTGCAGTAGTCCAGACGGGATAGGATGTGAGCTTGAATGAGCAGGGTAGCGGTATGGATGGAGAGGAAAGGGCGGATCTTGGCAATGTTGCGGAGCTGAGACCGGCAGGTTTTGGTGATGGCTTGGATGTGAGGGGTGAATGAGAGAGCGGAGTCGAGGATGACACCAAGGTTGCGGGCTTGTGAGACGGGAAGGATGGTAGTGCCGTCAACAGAGATGGGAAAGTCAGGGAGAGGGCCAGGTTTGGGAGGGAAGACAAGGAGTTCAGGACCCCAAGGAGCAGCCTTTTTGTGTACATGATGTGGTTTTGACTTTGGGTCCAGCATACACCTTGTATATTATATACGCACTCATACATGAATTTCACTGTCAATGCTATTTTCTTGGAATATAAAGGATTCATGTAGAGGACAGGAACTACTGCAAGAAGATATGTGGAACTGTCACTCAGTGGGAGTGACAAACCTGATAAAAATTAACATTTTTCATGGTGGAAGAAGGCCCCAAGGGACCACAACATAAACATTTAATTTTTAAAAGGAGGCAGTTAAAAAATATGACCTTAAGAGTCCCAGTGAAATGTGTGACTTATAGTTGACTAAAGTGAAACCCAATCTGGTTTACTGGCAGGGTAAAAGAGTAACTGGAGGGAGAAAGCCTGTTCTTTTAGGAATGGAAATCTCACCTATGTGAAGAGAACAGAGGTATTCTTCAAGCCTGGCAGGTTAGGTGATAATGAAGTTTATATGTTCTTCAAGCCTGGCAGGAATTTAGGATGCCAAAAAAGAACTTTAAGAGCAGAGGTCAAAACAAATAATATAATAGTCTTCAAGAGCAAGTTGCTGGTTAAGGAATCAGTGGGGGTATGGGGTGATGACAGTTGGTAAAAAGTGTGTTAATGCTTTAGAAGGTGTGAGCTGAGAAGTTAAGAACTTTACGGAGCAAGAAGGTACAGAGATTTCTATACCTAAAGTGTATTTTTGAAGCAGATGTACCAGAAAAACTAAAGTTCACTGGCATACCCTGTGTTGACCACTTGATAAGTTTCAGATCAAATTGTGAAGTAGATGTAAACAAATCACCAGGACAAGATAGGGAACACCTAAGAGTGCTGAAAGAACTGAAAGAGAACTTGCAGATCTCCTGGCAAGATTCTTTTTTTTTCTAATGACATTTGTTAAACCCTTACTAGGTGTAAAGCTCTTAATTGCTGGGGGAGTTACAAGATAATCAGGTTGGACACAGTCCATGTCCCACATGGGGCTCATAGTCTTAATCCCCATTTTACAGATGAGGTAACAGACACAGAGAAGTTAAATGGCTTTCCCAACAGACCAGTGGCAGAGCCGGGAGTCAGGAATTTGCCATTAACTTTGTCATTATCATTACCAACAACCATAGAATAAGAGGATTGGCACACTACCAGTGGAAATTCTAAGTATACAAAAACTTCCAGATCTGGTCCTGGGAATTAAGACCTCCAAGTGTCATTTCCTTAGCATGAACATTAGTCAAAATGATAATTTTAGAAGTTTAGAGTCTATAAATTTAGAATCAATTAGCACTTAGAGAAAATACACATTGGTAAGGGAAAAGTGTGATTTACTAATCTGCTAGAGACCTTTGAAAGATCCTTGAGCATGTTGGAGGATGGAACTCAGTAGACAGGATACATCAATAAATACGATTGAATGAATGAATGAATTTGGATTTTCCAAAGTCCTTTCACAAGGTCCTGCAAAATACTTTTAATAAAAGTGAGTAATGAGATTGGAGGTGATGTGTTATGGATAGAAAACCTTCTACAGGATATGAAAATGAGGATTGAAATAACTATATTTCAGGGTAGAGATATTCCTCTCCTCCAAATCTCTCCTGGACCCCTTACAATCTGGCTTCTGCCCCCTCCACTCCACTGAAACAGCCCTCTCAAAGGTTACCAATGTCCCCCTTCTTGCCAAGTCCAACGGCTCTTACTCCATCCTAATCCTTCTAGACCTCTCAGCTGCCTTTGACACCGTCGACCATCCCCTTCTCCTCAACATTCATTCATTCAATCATATTTATTGAGTGCTTACTGTGTGCAGAGCACTGTACTAAGCGCTTGGGAAGTACAAGTTGGCAACATATAGAGACAGTCCCTACCCAACAGTGGGCTCACAGTCTAGAAGGGGGAGACAGAGAACAAACCAAAACAGTAACAAAATAAAATAAATAGAATATGTACAAATAAAACAGAGTAGTAAATACCTACAAACATATATACAGGTGCTGTGGGGAGGGGAAGGAGGTAAGGTGGAGGGGATAGGGAGGGGGAGGAGGGGGAGAGGAAGGAGGGGGCTCAGTCTGGGAAGGCCTCCTGGAGGAGGTGAGCTCTCAGTAGGACCTTGAAGGGAGGAAGAGAGCTAGCTTGGCGGATGTGCAGAGGGAGGGGATTCCAGGCCAGGGGGAGGTCGTGGGCCAGGGGTCGATGGCGGGACAGGCGAGAACGAGGCAGAGTGAGGAGATTAGCGGCAGAGGAGCGGAGGGCGCGGGCTGGGCTGTAGTAGGAGAGAAGAGAGGTGAGGTAGGAGGGGTTGAGGAGATGGAGAGCCTTGAAGCCGAGGGTGAGGAGTTTTTTGCCTGATACGTAGGTTGATTGGTAGCCACTAGAGATTTTTGAGGAGGGGAGTAACATGCCCAGAGTGTTTCTGGACAAAGACGATCCGGACAGCAGCGTGAAGTATGGATTGAAGTTGGGAGAGACACATTATTCAACCTTGGCTTCACAGACTCTTTCATCTCCTGGTTCTCTTCTTATCTCTCCGGCCACACATTAATCAGTCTCCTTCACGGGCTCCTCCTCTTCCTCCCACCCCCTAAATGTAGGGGTTCCTCAAGGGTCAGTTTTTGGTTCCCTTCTATTCTCCATCTACAATCACTCCCTTGGAGAACTCATTCACTCCCACGGCTTCAACTATCATCTCTATGAGGATGACATCCAAATCTATGTCTACTCTCCTCTACTCTCCTGTTCTCTCTCCCTCCAGGCTAGCAGCTCCTGCTGCCTTCAGTACAACTCCATGTGGATGTCCTCCCACCACCTAAAACTCAATATGTCCAAGATAGAACTCCTTATCTTTCCTCCCAAACCCTGTCCTCTCTCTGAATTTCCTGTCACTGAGGATGGCAGAGCCATCCTTCCTGTCTCACAAACCCACAATCTGGGTGTCATCCTTGACTCTACTCTCTCATTCACCCCACAGATCCAATCCATCACCAATGCCTGCCAGTCTCACCTTCACAACATCACCAAGATCTGCCCTTTCTTCTCCATCCAAACTGCTACCATGTTAGTACAATCACTCATCCTATCCCGACTCGATTACTGCATCAGCCTGCTTTCTGACCTCCCAACCTCCTGCCTCTCCCCACTTCAGTCCATACTTCAATACCTGGATTATCTTTCTACAGAAATGTTCTGGTCATGTCAGCCTCCTCAAAAATCTCCACTGGTCACCTATCAACCTCCATATAAAGCAAAGATTCCAACCTGTACACTCCACTACTTTGTTGCTAACCTTCTCACTGTGCCTCATTCTCGCCTTTCCTGCCATCGACCCCTAGCCCATGTCCTACTTCTGGACTAGAATGCCCTCCCTCAGATCTGCCAAACAACCACACTTCCCCACTTCAAAGCCCTATGGAAGGCTCACCACCTCCAAAAGGCCTTCCCAGACTAAGCCCCCCTTTTCCTCAGCTCCCCCTCCCCACCCCATCACCCCGACTCACTCCCTTTGTTCTACCCTCCCTTCCAGCCCCACAGCACTTGTGTATATATGTACATATATATAATTATATTCATATTATTGCCTGTTTGCTTGCTTTTATGTCTGCCTCCCCCCTTCTAGACTGTGACCCTGGTGTGGGCAGGGATTGTCTCTCTAAGCTGAATTGTACTTTCCAAGTGCTTAGAACAATGCTCTGCACACAGTAAGTGCTCAATAAATATGAATGAAAGAATGAATGAAATGTAAATATTACAACCCTCAAGAGATCTGTGATTGGACATTTATTTTTAATCCTCATAAATTATTGGAAAAGGGTACTTGCAATGAAATCTCCAAGATCATAGATAATGCTTATTTTTCTAGATAGTAAAATGCTACGGAGTAGAGGATAAACTCCAGGAAGACCTCATAAAGCTGAAAGGGTAGGATGATAAATGGCCAAAGGCTTCAGTGCAAGTAAGTGCAAGGTCGACTGAATGCTGAGTATTATCAAGAAGCAAATAGAAAAAAAGGATAGTAATAATATAATAATTATGGTATTTGTTAAGTGCTTACTATATGCCAGGCACTGTACTAAACACTGAGATGTATACAAGCACATCAAGTTGGATACAGTCCCTTGTCCTACACTGGGCTCACAGTCTCAATCCCCATTTTACAGACGAGGTAACTGAAGCTTAGAGAAGTGAAGTGACTTGTTCAAGGTCACACAGCAGACAAGTGTCTAGACAGTCTGTAGACTGTGAGCCCATTGTTGGGTAGGGACCGTCTCTATACGTTGCCAACTTGTACTTCCCAAGCTCTTAGTACAGTGCTCTGCACATGGTAAGCGCTCAATAAATACAGTTGAATGAATGCAAGTGGCAGACCTAGGATTCGAACCCTTGACCTTCTGGCTCCCAGGCCTGGGCTTTATCCACTACATCATTTTTACCACTAAATAGAACCATGATATTGTGAGAAAAAGCGTGGTCTAGTGGATTGAGCATCTGCCTTAGGGTCAGAGGACTTGGATTCTAATCCAGACTTCACCATTTGTCTGCTTGGTGACCTTGGGCAAATCACTTCACTTCTCTTTGCTTCAGTTACTTCATCTGTAAAATGGGGATTAAGACTTTGAGTCCCATGTCAGCTATGTACTGTGTCCAATTAGATTAGCTTTTATCTTCCCCAGCACTTAGAACAGTGCCTTGCACATAGTTAACAATTAACAAATACCATTTTAAAAATGTATTGAATATTGTGTGCACAATAACTCGGGAAAAAAATGCTAGTGTTTCAGGTGAACCCCCATGTTCTCCTGCTGCTAGTATTCTGGGAATCCCATTCCCACAATGTCCTCCTGAAGCCCTGCCCAGTGACCCAATGGACTGGACAGCACACATAAGCTAGTGAAGGCTGTTATTGCTGTGGCCCCCCACTTAAGGTGCATTTGAAAGGGAGCCTCCTCTACAACCCAATTGATAACATATGAGGAAACCCAACACAGGTGGAATGATTCCATTATTTATAGCAAAAAAGTATGTTTGGATAGCACCCCCCCCCAATACACACACACACACACACACACACACACACACACACACACACACCTTGAATCCCAAATCTACATCTTTAGCCCTGATCTTTCTCCCTCTTTGCAGTCTCACACTTCCTCTTGTCTTCAAGACATCTCTATTTGGATATCCTCTCATTATCTCAAACTTAACATGTATAAAGCAGAACAGCTTATCTTCCAACCCAAACCTTGTCCTCCCCTTGATTTTCCCATCACTGTAGATGGCAGTACCATCTTTCCTGTCTCATAAGTCCAAGGCCCTACTGAGGCCCTACTGAGAGCTCCAAGTCCAAGGCCCTACTGAGAGCTCACCTCCTCCAGGAGGCCTTCCCAGACTGAGCCCCTTCCTTCCTCTCCCCCTTGTCCCCCTCTCCATCCCCCCCATCTTACCTCCTTCCCTTCCCCACAGTACCTGTATATATGTATATATGTTTGTACATATTTATTACTCTATTTATTTTACTTGTACATATCTATTCTATTTATTTTATTTTGTTGGTATGTTTGGTTTTGTTTTCTGTCTCCCCCTTTTAGACTGTGAGCCCACTGTTGGGTAGGGACTGTATTTATATGTTGCCAACTTGTACTTCCCAAGCGCTTAGTACAGTGCTCAGCACACAGTAAGCGCTCAATAAATACGATTGATTGATAAGTCCACAAACCTGGCATTATCCTTGACTCCTCTCTCTCATTCAACCCACATATTCAATCCATCATTAAATCCTCTTGGTTCCACCTTCACAACATCGCTAAAATCCACCCTTTCCTCTCCATCCAAATGTATACCATGTTAATCTAATCACTTATCCAGTCCCGCCTTTATTACTACATCAGCCTCCTTGCTGACCACCCTGCCTCCTGTCTCTCCCAACTCCAGTCCATACTTAATTATAATAATAATAATAGCATTTATTAAGTGCTTACTATGTGCAAAGCACTGTTCTAAGCGCTGGGGATGTTACAAGGTGATGAGATAGTCCCACAGGCGGATTACAGTCTTAATCCCCATTTTACAGAGGAGGGAACTGAGGCCCAGAGAAGTTAAGTGACTTGCCCAAAGTCACACAGCTGACAAGTGGCAGAGCCAGGATTTGAACCCATGACCTCTGACTTCAACGCCCTTGCTCTTTCCACTGAGCCACGCTGCTTCCCTGCTTCTCTACTTCATTCTGCTGCATGGATCATTCCTCTACAAAAGCATTCAGGCCACGTTTCCCCACTCCTCAAGAAACTTCAGTGATCGCCCATCCACCTCCACATCAGACAGAAACTCCTCACCATTGGCTTTAAATGACTCAATCACCTTGCCTTCTACCTCACCTCACTACTCTCCTACTACAACCTAGCCCACACACTTCACTCCTCTAATAGTGACTTTCTCATTGTACCTCAGACTTGCCTATCTTGTCATTGAACTCTCACCCATGTCCTGCCTCTGGCCTGGAAAACTGTTCCTCCTCCTATCCAACAGACAACGACTTTCCCTTCAAAGCCTTACTGAAGGCATATCTCCTCCAAGAACCCTTCCCTGACTTAGCCCTCCTTTCCTCTTCTCCCACTCCCTTCTACATCACCCTGATTCACTCCCTTTATTCACCCCCCCACCCCACAGCACTTATGTACATATCTGTAATTTATTTATATTAATGTCTGTTTCCCCCTCTAGACTGTAAGGTCATTTGGGACAGGGAATGTGTCACTTTATTGTTGTATTGTACTTTCCCGAGTGATTGACTGATTGACTGACACTGTTTCTTATCTTCCTCTCTCAATCCCTGCTGCCTGATCTTACTTCTTCAGGTGATCAGTGTAATTTCCACAACAGCTGATCTTCCACCCATTTGACCAATCTGGACTTTCAGATCTTATAATGCTTCCATAAGAAGGTGGTACATTTTTTCCCAAGGCACATTATTCAGGCATAATCTTTTTTTAAAAAAAATGGTATTTGTTAAGTGCTTACTTTGTACCAGGTGCTATACTAAGTACTGGGGTAGATATAAACTAAGCAAGTTGGACACAGTCTAATGTCTCACATGGAGATCACCGTCTTAATCTTCATTTTACAGTTGAGGTAACTGAGGTGCAAAAAAGTTAAATGACTTGCCCAAGGTCACATAGCAGACAAGTGGCCATGCTGGGATTAGAGTCCAGGTCCTTCTGATTCAACAGCCTATGCTCTTTCCACTAGGCTATACTGCCTCTCTAAATCCTTCAAGATGATATATCAGAAGGTGCTTTTAAATATCTCCAGTGCTATAATAATAATAATAATAATAATGACATTTATGAAGTGCTTACTGTGCGCAAACCACTGTTCTAAATGCTGGGAAGTTTACAAGGTGATGAGGTTGTCCCACAGGGGGCTCACAGTCTTAATCCCCATTTTACAGATGAGGTAACTGAGGCACAGAGAAGTTAAGTGACTTGCCCAAAGTCACACAACTGACAATTGGCAGAGAAGAGTTTGAAACCATGACCTCTGAAGCCTGTGCTCTTTCCACTGCTTCTCTGCTGTCCATTTTATTGGTTGAATTACTAGGTTGCCCGATCTGATGAGGAGGGGGAGGAGTCTGGGAAGAGGAGCATGGAGCATACAACTCCATGAAGCATATGTGTATGCTCCTTGTATGTTTGGAGTTGTATGGAAATGTTGTTCACTGGGAAGAGGAGAGTCTGGGAGCTCTACCTTCTGTAGAGCTGGAGAGGAGGGAACCTGAGATAACTGTGGGGCATTCCCAGTTTCTTTTGAAACCAAACAAGTAGGGGTGAAACTAGAACTAACTCCCATGGTATAGAGGAATGCAGTCTGGGCCGATGGGCATTCCTTTTATGTAAATATAAATTAAAAATAAATTCCCCAGAACTGGTCAGCCCATCTTAATCCCATCCTGGGTCCTCTCCCGTCCTCCTCTCTGTACACTTCCACGGCTTCCAAACCCCTCCTGTAGCAGGGACAATGGAGTTGGGAGTAGGGAAGGATACTGATTTTGATTTTTCAGAAACATTCTCTCCATTCTATCCATCTAGATTATAAACTCATTGTGGACAAGGAATGTATCTTCTCTATTCTTACATTGTACTTTCCCAAGCACTTAGTACAGTGTTCTGCACACAATAAATGTTCAATAAACATGATTGATTGATCTCTCCACCTCTAACAAGTTTTAATAAAATTTCAGATTTGTCAAGCAGGAAGAAATAAAAAAAAATTGTGGTTTATGTTGTCAGTAACCAATGAGAGAAGGCATCTCAAAGCCATGCCAAAATTTAACCCCTTTAATTTAGTGAAAGAAGATCTGATAGGGGCATCTGGGATGGCAGTAATCCAATCAGATGTAGGTAGTAATAATAATAATGATATTTGTTTAGCACTTACTATATGCGAAGTACTGTTCTAAGCGCTGGGGTAGATACAGGGTAATCAGGTTGTCCCACATGGGGAACAGTCTTTATCCCCATTTTACAGATGAGGTAACTGAGGGACAGAGAAGTTAAGTGACTTGTCCAAGGTCACACAGCTGACAAGTGGCAGAGCCGGGATTTGAACCCATGACCTCTGACTCCCAAGCCCGTGCTCTTTGTCCTTTCCTGTGTTATGCACCCTTCATAACTGGCCTTCTGTGTCTTCTCTGCGTTCCTGAATTTTTCCATTGGGCCTCCACTTTTCATTTGTTTTTCCAACCTGGCTTTCACCTTACATTCTTCTTTACAAACTGCTCTTCCTCCAAATATTCTATAGCACTACTCAGGGTGAGCAGAACCTACTGCCTATAGTCCCCAGCCCCCTTCCATTTCCCACAGCCATTCCCTACAGCCTTTATCTATGGTAACAAATACATCTAGAGAAGGAATAGGAAAGGACAACTAAGGGGCTCAGGGAATGGACACTCTTCCTTAGGAAGAGAGACTGCATAGGATAAGACAAATTCTGAGAGAGGAGTGAAATCTATGAATTCAGCCAGAAGGTGTATAGCATTATATGGAACTCTTTTTCCCTTAATCAATCAATCATCAATCAAACCTATAGTTTTTACTGAGCAGTTCTTTTATGGTACTTACTAAGCAAAGTTAACTTTTCTGGGCCTCAGTTACCACATCTGTAAAATGGAGATTAAAACTGTGAGCCCTCTATAGGGTAAACTCATCGTGGGCATGGAACTTGTCTGCTAGTTTGTTGTATTATACTCTCTGAAGAGCTCTTCACATAGTAAATACTCAATTAATGCCACTGACTGATTGATTAATTGAGCCGTATATGGGACATGGATTGTTTCCAACATGATTACCTTGTACATCCTAGTGCTTAGATCAGTGCCTGACACATAGTAAGTGTCATAGGATTATTATTTAACAAATCCTATGAAAAAAAAAGAAGCACAAAAAGCAACAACAAAAAACTTACTATGTGCCAGGAACTGTACTACGTTCTGGGGTATATACAAGTTAATCAGGGCAGACACAGTCCCTGTATAAACTGGAGAAGAAGGATTTAATCCACATTAACTGAGGCATAGAGATGTTAAGTGTCTTGCCCAAAGTCACAGAGAGGACAAGTGGTACAACCAGAATTAGACTTCAGATCCTGCATCTCCTAGGCCCATCATCTTTCCACTATATTACTGTGGACAGAGCTTTGCACCAAGCACTTGGAAGAGTACAATAGAATTGGTAAACATGATCTCTACCCTCTGGAAGCTTATTATCACAAGGGAATAGCCACTGATGTTTGAGACTACGATGTTAAAAACGAAGTGAATCACTTCTTTATCCAGTGGGTGGTAAGCATGTTGTTACCAAAGGACATTTTGCAAGAATAAAACCACAGTAGGTTTAAAAGGACTTAGGCATGGATTAACAGTACAGAATGGTACTCTGGGGACAAAGTAAATGATGTAGAGTTGAAATTTAAGGGTTGCTAGTTGGCCCATTCCTAAATATTGGGTTGAAAGTCAAGAATGGGAATAATCACATGGTTACTGTTGTCATTGTTGAATGCAAAATCCCATTTGTCTTACCCAGTAATGGCATTTCCTATGTTCTTCATAATAAATACATTCAGTATAACATCTTGTTCAGCAGTAAATGCCATATTTTGGAAAAAAAAAACCTAGTGTAAAAATCAATAGAATAAAATACAAAACACCACTTACCCAGAAATTTGTTTTTACCAAAACAAGGCATGGTTCCGTTTTCACTTTTTATACATTATCATAAAGTCCACTGAAATTTTTTAGGTTGAAGTGAAAATCAGGGTGAAATGCTTGAATAAATAAGAAAATAGGAGCACATTGGCATATACAAAAATTATTTTTTGTCATTTGGCTCTATGCAGAGATAGGTGGTTCATTATCAAAATATCCAATACCTACATTTATCCTGAGTCTTGAGTTCACTAAAAGCAGTGGTTTCTTTTTTATCTCCTGCACATCTATTTTTCTATACTTACGCCTCACTGTGTCTTGGCACATATTCGTCTTTTAATTCTTCCCCAAATCCAAATAATTTCTACAAAGTTATGCATACCTTATTTAAATATGAAGTGAAAAACCACCCAGTGAATAATCATCTGCAAGAATAACAGCAAGTATTTTAATTCATTAGCAAATCTAAAAGAATGTCATGTTTAAATATACAAATTCAGATATTAACAAATGTTAGTCTCTGATTAAAGTACTGAATTCTATTTTGAATAATAATATCAAACTCTAAAAATGGTGTGGACTATGGCAATGCCATATTAATTTCTGTCAATACTTTCTGATTGCAATTTTTTACAGCTTATATTTGACTATGGAACTCATTTATGGTTTTCAGGAAGTATTTGGAACTTTTCTCTTCAATTTAGGAATGTTCCAGGGAAGATATAGTAATTTCTCACATTATGACTATTGTGTGCTTCTTAGAAAGATATTCACAAACACTACCTGTTCAGGCCTCCATTGTATTTTTAATTACAAAATCCTTTAGATGCAATTTCTATTCTAGTGTATTCACTCACTGGTTGTTTGAAAAGGAGAGAACAGGAGAGATCAGGATGAGATTTCACAAATGAAGTAACTAAAATGAATGAAGCTAAGTGAGCCATTCAGAAGTAAACAGGAATAATCCCTAATTTAGTAAGTGCTTAACAAAAACAAACAAAAAAGTAAGTGCTCAATAAATACCATTGATTGTTGTATTGGACTCTCTCAAGCATTTAGTTCAAGGCACACAGGAAGCACTCCACAGATACTTCTAATTGTTGGATTAGATTCTCCCAAGTGCGTAAGCACCAGGTAAATACCACAGATTAATGGTTGTGCTGCACTCTCCCAAGTGATAGTACAGGCATTTGCCTACAGCTAGCACCCTGTAAATATTGTCTGGGATTCTACAATAAGCTCCAGCTGAGGTGCTCATTACAAAAGAGAGACAAACAGATTCACAGATTAAAGGGCACAACAGGTGTGGTTGATTCAGTGAAGTTCAAATGATTTGGAATAGCAATAGAACAGTTAGGAGGCAAGGGTGAGTATGCTTAGCCATTTTGGACTGTGGTCATTGTGAGCCAGAGGAAGAGTCAAAAAGAATACCATGTGTCGTTATACATAGCAAATACATTAGGGCAGTGAAGAACACTCTTGTCAGTGAAGATAAATGTGGCCAAATTATGTTTGACCTACACATTCTAAGGGTCTCAGAAATATTACTTTTTTCAAAGGAACTAAAATCAGCTCCAATTCTACCACATGTCCAGACTTCAAATTGAAAAGAAAGTATAATGTGAACGTGAATCCTTACCATTATGCTAGCAAAATCAGGTTCTTCCTAATTCAAACCTGTAAATCACTCACCTGTCTTGTTTGCTGATCTTTAAGCACGATGCCTAGACCATACTCTTCTCAAAATAAGTCCTTTCACATTTATGAACTATAATAGGAGAAGATGATTTTCCATTTTCTATCAATGTAAATGAATATTAAAATTGGGAAGTAAATGGTGCAAATCAGAAGGTAGAATGAGAGAACAAAGCATGTTGAACCTGAGAGACATGACATTCCTCCTCTTTGAAGGTATTCTCCTGGCTCCAGAAAGCGCTGAGCTTTTGATTGCTGAGAAAACTGCTGAGACTTGTAGTTGTCGGCGGATTGCGACAATGGGCTCTAGGAATAACAAGCTTCAGTGACCACAATGGCTCTTCTTAGTTACAAGATTCATGATGATTTCCCCAACCTACCTGTCAACTTACCCAGCTGTGTGGAAATTATAATTACACATAAGAGAGCTCTCTCTTCAAAGTGCCCTGATACATTCAGAGAACTACCCCTAACCCCATCCTGCAATTATTTTTGATATTTTTGTTCATTAGTTTGTTGGATTTGCATCTACTGAGGGTATAAGGTGGACATTCATATTCTCTAGCTTTCCTTTTACATGTCAATGTACTGATGGCAGAGATTGAAGTTAAGGGTTTTTTTTTTTTCAAATTTTACAAAGAGTAAGGTGAAGTAAAAAACTACTTGTGATTGAAATGTGCCTTTGGGTCCTTTTTTCCAGAACAACATATTGAATTCCTTCAACAGCATACATGATAGCTGTTAAGATAACCAGAGTTTTGGGAACTCAAAGTAGAATTGGGGATGAGGACTCTAAGGGGATTGAAATGAAAAGACAGGATAAGTAAACAAAGGAAGTGAGCCAGAGAAAACAAAGTATGAGAAAGACATGGACTAAAGGAGTCGGGAGGGCTCTATTGCCACTACTTATTATTATTTATTATTATTCTGGCATCCATCTGAAAGCAGGAAGCATAATTCAGGTGATGAGGCATCAAGGATGTGAGTTTTTAAATTAAATCTAGAAGGCTGTTTACTCTGATCTCTCTTGTGCCAATTGCTAGTGTGGCACCAATGTGGCAATAAAACCACAGGTAGAACTGATGGCCTACATAGTGGTTATGCCCACCTTTCTGAGCCCTGAGACCCAGATCTATTGCTTCTTTAAGAATTTCATCAACAGTTCCTCCTGGGCCATAATTACACAAACAGCAACATGGATCATGGGAGCCTACTACGTGCCTCAAAGAGGGAATATAAAATGATAAGGTAAGTGGGAGACTGGAGCTAATGAGCTGGATTTGGGTGTAATCTGCATAGAGCCACTCACAGTAGGCAACTTCACGGGGCAGGATTTGGGAGGTGAAAGCTTCAGCTACTGGTTCCATGAAAATGACACCCAAATCCAGCTCACTGGCTCCAATCTTCCACCAACCCTGTAATCTCACATTTTGTCCTTGAGGTATGTAGTAGGCTCCCACCAAATAGTATTGGGTGATTGATTGAATAAAAAGTGGCTATTTTATGAATTGAATTGGAATCATTATAAGAAAGGAAAAGTGGAAGAAATATCTTGATGGAAAAATGGCTTTTTGACTACTCAAACTGGAGGTGGTTGTGTCTGGGGGCAGAATGGTCTTTTTCCTTAGTGGAGAATGAAGAGAGATATGTAAATCGGATTTCACTTTTGCTAGTTAAGAGAGCAATAACCATTTGTTAGCAGGGAATGTGTCTTTTTCTTGTGTTGAACGTTCGTATGCACTTAGTGTAGTGCACTTCAGGCACTTAATCAGCTTTAAGACACTTAATCAGCTCTTCGCATCCTACCTTACTTTACTGATCTCCTACTACAGCAACCCCCACACTTCACTCCTCTATTTACTGTACCTTACGCTCATGAGAGGTCATGGGTTCAAATCCCCGCTCTGCCACATGCCTGCTGTGTGACCTTGGGCAAGTCACTTAACTTCTCTGAGCCTCAGTTACCTCATCTGTAAAATGAGGATTAAGACTGTGAGCCCCACATGGGACAACATGATCACCTTGTATTCCCCCCAGGGCTTAGAACAGTGCTTGACACATAGTAAGTGCTTAACAAATGCCATTATTATTATTATTACTGCTGATACCTTGCCCACATCCTTCCAGGCCTGAAACTCCCTCTTCTTTCATATCTAAACCCTAAACCCTGCTAAAATCATTTCAGCTATAAGAGACCTTCCTGATGAAACCCTCATTCCCTTATTTTCCCCTCCCTTCTGCATCACTTCCTTTATTTTTCCCTTCTCTGCATTGCCTATGCAATTGGGCCTGTAACCCTTAAGCATTTTGATTTCCACCCCACCCACACAGAATTTATGTTCATAACAATCTGTAAGTTATTTTAGTGTCTGTCTCCACCTCTAGACTGTAAAACTTCTGCGTGGCTTAGTGGAAAGAGCACAGGCTTGGGAGTCAGAGGTCATGGGTTCTAATCCCGGCTCTGCCACTTGTCAGCTGTGTGAATCTGGGCAAGTCACTTAACTTCTTTGTGCCTCAGTTACCTCATCTGTAAAATGGGGATTAAGACTGTGAGCCCCACGTGGGACAACCTGATCACCTTGTATCTATTCCAGTGCTTAGAACAGTGCTTGGCACATAGTAAGTGCTTAACAAATACCATCATTATTATTATCATGTGTACCTACTCTATTGTATTGTTCTCTCCCAAGCACTTAACTGAATGATCTGCACACAGTAAGCACTCAATAAATACTATTGATTGATTGATTACACCCAGTGAGGGCTCCATAGAATGCATCAAGAAACACCTATTTAATACTGAGAAGCAGCATGGCCTAATGGGAAGACCATAAACCTGAGATTCAGAGGACTTGGTTTCTAATCCTGGCTCCTCTATTTGTCTGCTATGTAGCACTAGGTAAGTTACTTAACTTCTCTGTGCCTCAGTTATCTCATCTGTAAAATGAATTAGACTATGAGCCCTATATTGTAGGGATTGTGTCCAACCTGATTATCTTTAATCTACCCCAGTGCTTAGAACAGTGCTTAACACATAGTAAATGCTTAGCGAGTTTCATAAACCTTTCCCTCACAATAAAACAAACAAAAAAACCCACCTACTAAATCTAGAGGATAGAGCTCTTAGATCTAGGAGGAGCACAATCAAACAGAACAAGGGGATATTGATAGCCCAACCATTTTCTGGAAATGCTTCCAGATGCCCAATATAATGTACATCCTGTCCGTTCCCATCCTCTATAAGAACATCAGCACTGAGTGAAGACAATAAGAGCTGAATGCTTATGGGCGTTAATTGTTGAGCAAACAGAGAACTTTCTTCAAAGACAAAGGAATCGTGCTTGGTTGTGAGGAACTTGAGCTTGACACAGGGCAGATTGGGGATCAAATCAGAGAGAGAGAGAGAGAGAGAGAGAGAGAGAGAGAGAGAGAGGTGTGTGTGTGTGTGTGAGAGAGAGAGAGAGAGAGAGAGAGGGAAAGGGCTTGCTGTCATCATCATCATCATCATCAATAGTATTTATTGAGTGTTTACTATGTGCAGAGCACTATACTAAGCACTTAAGAGAATGCAACAGAGTTGGTAGACATATTCCCTGAACACAATTAATTTACAGCCTCCCATCCTTAAAATCAGCTACCAGAGTCTTACATCCTCCTAGAAAGCAAATATCTCTTGAAATTTGTCTTCTGAAGTACTCAGCTCGTAGAAAAAATACAGACCCAAGACTCAGGATAAAACATCTTGCCTCAATTTTATCCTCTGAAAAAGGGGGTAAAATTTGATTTTTCCCTCCTTAGAATGTGAGCACAATGTAGGGCATGGACTGTGTTTAGCCTGATTATTTTGTATCTACCCCAGTCTTAGCACAGTACTTGGCATACAGTATGCTTTTTACAAATACCACAGTTATTATTACTAAGTGAAGGGCTATCTGACCTGAGTGGCTATCTCATGAAATGTTCTCTTGATACAGGGAATAATAGTAATTGTGTGGTATTTGTTAGTACTTACTACATGATAAGCACTGGGATAGACACAAAATACTCTGGTCCCACATGGAGTTCACAGTCTAAGTCGGTGGGAGAACAGATATTGGATCCCAATTTGGAGACAAGGAAATTGAGACACAGGCAAGTGAAGTGACTTGCCCAAGGTCACACAGCAGACAATTCATTCATTCGTTTAATCATATTTATTGAGCGCTTACTGTGTGCAGAGCACTGTACTAAGTGCCTAAATTTGTTAAGTGCTTACTATGTTCCAAGCACTGTTCTAAGCACTGGGGGAGATACCAGATAATCACATGGGGCTCACAGTCTTAATAGAAGAAGAGAAGCAACATGGCTCAATGGAAAGAGCCCGGGCTTTGGAGTCAGAGGTCATGGGTTCAAATCCCACCTCTGCCACTTGTCAGCTATGTGACTTTGGGCAAGTCACTTCACTTCTCTGGGCCTCAGTTCCCTCATCTGTAAAATGGAGGTGAAGACTGTGAGCCCCCGTGGGACAACCTGATCACCATGTAACCTCCCCAGCACTTATAACAGTGCTTTGCACATAGTAAGCACTTAATAAATGCCATAATTAATTAATTAATACCCATTTTACAGATGGGGTAACTGAGTTTTCTTATGAAACCTCTTGTCCCTTCCCTCCTCCCCTCCTGAACTTCCATCTTCAACCAATCACTCTCCACTGGTTCCTTCCCTTCTGTCTTCAAACATGCCCACGTCTCCCACATCCTAAAAAAACCCTCTCTTGACCCCACTGCCCCTTCTAGTTATCACCCTATCTCCCTCCTACCCTTCCTTTCCCAACTCCTAGAACGAGTCATCTACACTCACTGCCTCGAATTCCTCAACTCCAACTCTCTCCTAAACCCCCTCCAATCTGGCTTCCATCCCCTGCACTCCACCAAAACTGCCCTCTCAAAGGTCACCAATGACCTCCTTCTTGCCAAATCCAATGGCTCCTACTCTATCCTAATCTTCCTCGACCTCTTGGCTGCCTTCGACACTGTGGACCATCCCCTTCTCCTCAACACACTATCCAACTTGGCTTCCCAGACTCCGTCCTCTCCTGGTTCTCCTCATCCCTCTGGCAATTCATTCTCAGTGTCCTTCATGGGCTCCTCCTCCCCCTCTCATCCCCTTACTGTAGGGGTTCCTCAAGGGTCAGTACTTGGTCCCCTTCTGTTCTCCATCTATACTCACTCCCTTGGTGAACTCATTCGCTCCCACAGCTTCAACTATCATCTCTACGCTGATGACACCTAAATCTACATCTCCACCCCTGTTCTTTCTCCCTCCCTCCAGGCTCGGGTCTCCTCCTGCCTTCAGGAAATCTCCATCTGGATGTCTGCCTGCCATGTAAACTCAACATGTCCAAGACTGAGCTCCTTATCTTCCCTCCCAAACCCTGTCCTCTCCTCGACTTTCCCGTCACTGTAGATGGCACTACCATCCTTCTCCTTCTCCCATGCCCACAACCTTGGTGTCATCCTTGACTCTTCTCTCATTCACCCTACACATCCAGTCTGTCACCAAAACCTGCCGGTCTCACCTCCACAACATCACCAAGATCTGCCCTTTCCACTCCATCCAAACGGCTACCTTGCTGGTTCAATCTCTCATCCTATCTCAACTGGATTACTGCATCAGGCTCCTTTCTGATCTCCCATCCTCCTGTCTCTTCTGGTTTCAATCTATACTTCACTCTTCTGCCTGGATTATCTTTCTACAGATACACTCTGGGCATGTCACCCCCCTCCTCAAAAATCTCCAATGGTTGCCAATCAACCTTCACATGAAGCAAAAACTCCTCACTCTCAGTTTCAAAGCTCTCCATCACCTCGCCCCCTCCTACCTCACCTCCCTTCTCTCCTTCTACAGCCTAGTCTGCACACTCCGTTCCTCTGCCACTAACCTCCTCATCGTGCTTCGCTCTCGCTTGTCCCTCTGTCAACCCCTGGTCCACATCCCACCTCTAGCCTGGAATGCCCTCCCTCCCCACATCCGCCAAGCTAGCTCTCTTCCTCCCTTCGAAGCCCTACTGAGAGCTCACTTCCTCCAAGAGGCCTTCCCAGACTGAGCCCCCTTTTTCCTCTTGTCCTTTTCCCCTCCCTACTACACCCCCACCCAACCCCCTTTCCCTCCCCACAACACTTGTGTATAGTTGTACATATTTATTACTCTATTTTATTAATGATGTGTATATAGCTATAATTATATTTATTCTGATGGTATTGACACCTGTCTACTTGTTTTGTTTTGTTGTCTGTCTCTCCCTTCTAGACTGTGAGCCCGTTGTTGCATAGGAACTGTCTCTATATGTTGCCACTTTATACTTCCCAAGCACTCAGTACAGTGCTCTGCACACAGTAAGCACTCAGTAAATACAAATGAATGAATGAATGCATGAGGCACAGAGAATAATAATAATAATAATAATAATGACATTTGTTAAGCACTTACTATGTGCCAAGCACTGTTCTAAGCACTGGGGTAGATACAAGGTAATCAGGTTGTCCCATATGGGGCTCACAATTTTAGTCCCCATTTTACAGATGAGCTAACTGAGGCCCAGAGAAGTGAAGTGACTTGCCCAAGGTCACATAGCAGATAAGTGGCAGAGAGGGATTAGAACCCACAACCTCTGGCTCCCAAGCCCGTGCGTTTTCCCTTAAACTATGCTGCTTCTAAAGTGACAAGTAGTGGAGCTGGGATTAGAATTGAAGTCTTCTAACTTTACAGGCCCATGCTTTTTCCACTAGGCAGTGCTGCTTCTCATGAATGCAGTGTTTCTCGTGAAAGCACTACATGAACAAAGATGTAGTGTGAGTAGTCGTCCCTATATTATTGCTCTATTTGTTTATTCATTTTATTTGTACATATTTATTCTATTTATTTTATTTTGTTAATTTGTTTTGTTTTGTTGTCTGTCTCCCCCTTCTAGACTGTGAGCCCTCTGTAGGGTAGGGACCATCTCTATATGTTGCTAACTTGTACTTCCCAAGTGCTTAGTACAGTGCTGTGCACACAGTACGAGCTCAATAAATACGATTGAATGAATGAATGGATGAGTCTGAAGTGTTACTTATTAGGTACAGTGCTCCCTTTTCTAATGATAATTGTGATATTCTTTAGGTGCGTACTATGTGCCAAGTACTGGAGTAGTTATGCCTTGTCCCAAAATGTAATGGAGTGAGAGAACAGGAATTTCATCCCCATTTTATAAATGAGGAAACTGAGGCACCAAGAAGTCAAACAGCTTGCCTCCCAACTTGCCTAAGTGCACACAGCTGGCAAGTGGCAGTTATTGGATTACAATTCAGGTCCCGTGACACCCAGGCTTGTGTTCTTTCCACTGGGCTATGCTGCTTCCTAATGGACAGCATGCACAAGTGTAAACACACACACACAGATACTCCCATGTGTGCATGCTTGCACAATCATACTCACACATAAACACTCTGCCCACATATAAACTCATGCACAAAAAACAAGTATTTCATCTCAGTGACCTCAAGAACAAACTCTCCTTCTAGCCCTTATTTATCTTTGCTAGGTCCTCCTGGCTGTGAACAACTAACTTCCTAATCTTAGATCTTGTTCCTGCTATCCAGGTTCTGCAAAATGTCCTTTCAGAGTGGAGAATGGCATCCATTAGAAACATTGGATTCACAAAAGTCCATTCAGTCTCAATATTTTCTCTTGAGCTGAGAGCTATTGTTCTTCAAGTTACGCTCAAATGATTTTTAAATAGCTCTTACATATCTTCCCTCAGCGATTAAATGCAATAAGAGCCATCACATTCGCTGTCATCCATAATGTAGAGTCCAGGAATGCAAACAGGAATCAGATTCGAAGGCTTTTAATTTGTTTTGTTGTTTTACTAAATAAAAGGAGATCTCCGGCTCTACCACCCAGAGACCCAAACTACCCTTTAGAAATGAGTGATTAATAAAAGCTTTGCCTAAATCCATACAGGGAAATTGGAGTCAAATCCTAATCCAAACACCAGGCTTGCTTGCAAATTAGAACCCAAATCCCAATCCTTTTGAGGTTTGCCCATGCTCGCTAGAGGCTGCAATGTTGTTGTTTTTCGGAAGACTTTTAAAGGTGAAAGCTGTTCCTCCTTGTAACTGGGTGAGTGCAATTTTGAACTCACAGCTATTTAAAAAAAACAACAAACACACTATGTAGGGGTTATTTAAGGACTCGTGGACTCTATGCAGACAACCTCAAGACTCCAGGCCAAAGTTCACCCCTTCTAAATCTCCCAAGAGAAACAGCATGGTATAGGGGCTAGAGAACAGGCCTGGGAGTTGGAAGGACCTGAGTTCTAATTCAGGGTCTGTGGTATAACCTTGGGCAAGCCATTCGCCTTCTCTAATAATAATAATAATAATAGTAATAATAATAATAATGATGGCATTTGTTAAGCACTTACTATGTGCAAAGCACTGTTCTAAGCACTGGGGAGGTAACAAGGTGATCAGGTTGTCCCACAGGGGTCTCACAGTCTTAATTCCCATTTTACAGATGAGGTAACTGAGGCACAGAGAAGTTAAGTGACTTGCCCAAAGTCACACAACTGACAATTGGTGGAGCCTGGATTTGAACCCATGACCTCTGACTCCAAAGCCCATGCTCTTTCCACTGAGCCACGCTGCTTCTCTGGGCCTCAGCCACCCCATCTGTAAAATGGGGATGTATATTGTGATCCCCATGTGGGACATGGACTGTGCTCAACCTGATTCACTTCTATTTACCATACAGTGCTGGGTACATAGCTAACAATAAATGTCATTGAGTGATTGCTTGATCAAAGCAGGAGAAGAGCAGATAATGGTGTTGATTCAGGCAAGGTGACCCATGATAGCAGGAGGAGGCCTCAGAAATTTGGGAGAAATTGCACCATTTAAAAAATATTACTCTGTAAAATTGTAAGCTCCTTGAGAGCAGGGATCATGTCTGCTAATTCCGTTGTACTCTTCCAAGTGTTTAATACAGTGCATTGCACACAGTAGTTGTGCAAATTGAATTGATAAGGAAAAGTGCTTGTGTGCTTATATAGTTGGAGTCAATCAATCAATCAAATACTTATTTAGTATTTACTGTGTGCAGAGCATTGAAATGAGCATTTAAGAGAGTACAATATAATGGAGTAATTAAATATAATTCCTCCCTCAAGGAGTTTACAATCTAGTGGAGGAGATGGAGATTAAAACTAATTACAGATAGTGGAAATGGAGGAGTATTAGGATCTAGAGTGTGAGCCTGTTTTTGGGTAGGGACCATCTCTATATGTTTCTGACTTGCACTTCCCAAGCGCTTAGTATAGTCCTCTTCACACAGTAAGCACTCAATAAATGCTATTGAATGAATAAGTGTTTTGTGGCTGGGAGTAGGGTTAGTAACTAAGTGCTTAAAGAGTACAGACCCAAGTGCATAGTTGATGTAGAAGGAAAGGCAAAAAGGGTAGGGTAACTGAGAAATTATTCAGGGAAAGCTTCTTGTAGATGTGATTTGAATTTAGTAGGGCTTTAAAGATGGGGAAAGAGGTGGTCTGTTGGATATGAAGGGGAATGAGTCACAGGCCAGAGGAAATACCTGGGCAAGTAATTATCAGGGAGATAGATGAGATTGATGCATGACGAGTAAATCGGTGTTAGAGGAGCTAAATGTGTCAGTTGGGTTTTGTAGTTGATTACTGTGGTTAGGTAGGAGGGAGAGAACTGATTGATTGCCTTAAAGCTGAATGTAAGGAGTTTCTGTTTGATTTGGAGACCGGATGGGCAACCATGGAAAGTGGAGAGATATAAAATTCATTCATTTATTCATTCATTCATTCATTCATTCATTCATTCACTCGTATTTATTCATTCATTCTTTCAATCGTATTTATTGAGTGCTTACTGTGTGCAGAGCACTGTAGTAAGCACTTGGGAAGTACAAGTTGGCAACATATAGAGACGGTCCCTACCCAACAGCGGGCTCACAGTCTAGAAGGGGGAGACAGACAACAAAACAAAACATATTAACAAAATAAATAAATAGAATAGTAAATATGTACAAGTAAAATAGAGTAATAAATATGTACAAATATATATACAGGTGCTGTGGTGAGGGGAAGGAGGTAAGGCGGGGAGGAGGGGGAGAAGGGGGAGGAGGGGGAGAGAAAGGAGGGGGCTCAGACTGGGAAGGCCTCCTGGGGGAGGTGAGCTCTCAGTAGGGCTTTGAAGGCATTTTCAGAAAAAAAGATTCAGGCAGCAGAGTGGCCTGGACTGGGGAGAGACTGGATACAAGGAGGTCAGTGAAGAGGATGATAGAGTAGTCATTGTAGGATGTCATAAAAGCTGGGATCAGCATGGTAGTAGATAGGATGGAATGGAAGGAAGAGATTCTAGGGAGTTTGTAAAGTTAGAACTGACAGAATTTGGTTACAAATTGGTTATGCAGGCTGACCAAGAGAGATATGTCAAATACAATATGAAGATTATGGGCTTGTGAGTTAGGGAAGACAGCAGTGTTGTCTAGAGTGTTGGGAAAGTTTGGGGAAGGACAGGGATTGGGTGGGAAAACTGAGGAGTACTATTTTGGACATGTTAAATTTCAGGTGTCAGGAGGACATCAACATAGAGGTATCCTGAAAGCAGAATGAAATGCAAGTCTGTAGCAGAGGAGAGAGGTGGGGGCTGGAGAGGGAGATTTGGGCATCATCCAAATAGAGATGAAGAAGTAGGATAGCATAAATTCTCCAAAGAAGTGGGTGTAGGTGGACAATAGCACCTGTATATATGTATATATGTTTGTACATATTTATTACTCTATTTATTTATTTATTTATTTTGCTTGTACATATCTGTCCTATTTATTTTATTTTGTTAGTATGTTTGGTTTTGTTCTCTGTCTCCCCCTTTTAGACTGTGAGCCCACTGTTGGGTAGGGACTGTCTCTATATGTTGCCAATTTGTACTTCCCAAGCACTTAGTACAGTGCTTTGCACATAGTAAGCGCTCAATAAATACGATTGATGATGATGATGATGACAATAGATGGGAACTCAGAACTGAGCTTTGAGGGATAGTTCCATAAGGGAGAACTCACAGGAGAAACTGGTGAAAGATAGTGAGAAGGAACAACCAGATAGAAGGAGCCCTAGAATAAGTCAGTGTCAGTGAAGTCAAAGTTAATCGGGTTTCCAGGAGGATGTCCACAGTGTCAGGAACTTCTGAGAGATAAAGGATGATTAAAATGGAGGAGGAGGTCACTGGTGATCTGAGAGAGGGCAGTTTCTATGGAGTGGAGGTAGGGATGGAAGCAAGATTGAAGGAGGGGCAGCGGGGAAGGAGAAAATTGGAGGAAAGGAAGTGATGGCAGCAGTTGTAAACAATCCACTCAAGGAGTTTGGAAAGGAATGGTAGGAGGGAAATGAGCAATAATTAGAGAGTGTCATGGACCACTCCCCTATAAATCAAAGCCTTACCATGGCAAGAGAGTTTGTGTATGCTAATGAAGCTTAGAGCTATTCCATTGAGAGATAGTCTCAATGGCATATTTATCCATTCAATCATATTTATTAAGCATGTTCTGTATGAAGACTACTGTACTAAGGTCTTGACAGGTTTCCCCTACTGGAAAGGTCTAAGCCAAAGCAACAGACAAAGTTGATTCACCTGTGCTGGTCTGCAGTGTCACTGGAAAGAGTCAAAGGCAGATGATCAAGTGATCAAAATGTTGATTCTTTCATTCAGTCAGTCATATTTATTAAGCAGTTACTGTGTGCAGAGCACTGTACTAAGTGCTAGGGTAAGTATAATACAACAATAAATAGTGAGTTCACATTCTAGAGGAGGGAGGGTTTGCATGGGAAGATAAGGAGCTCAGTTTTGGACATATTAAGCTTGAAGTAATGGGAGGACACCCAAGTAGAGATGTCTTGAAGACAGGAGGAGATATGAGCCTGGAGAGAAGGAGAGAGGTCAGGGGAGGAGATATAAATTTGGCTACCATCTGCATAGAGATAGTAGTTGAAGCCATGGAAATGAATGAGATCTCCAAGGGATTGAGTGTAGATGGAGACTAGAAGGGGACCCAGAACTGAAACTTGAGGGACCCCCACAGTTAGGGGGTGGGAGACAGAGGAGAAACCTGTGAAGGAGATGGAGAATGAATGATCAGAGAGATGAAGAGAACCAAAGACAATGGCAGAGACAAGTTTATATTGCGTAGAAGAAGGCAATGGTAAACCATTCTGTATTTTTTAACCAAGACAACTATTGGAAAAGAACCATAGAGTCGCTATGAATTGGAAACAACTTGACGGCATCTCAGAAGAAGAATGGGCCATAGAAGGGGTTTTGGGAGGATATAGGATATATGGACAGATTTGAAAGCAGTGGGGAAGAAGTCATTGGGGAGTGAGTGCTCTTTCCTCTCCATCCAACTGCTGTCATGCTGATCCTAGCACTTCTACTTTCCCACCTTGACTACTAACTACATCAACTTCTTCCCTTACCTCCCTGACTCATGTCTCTCTGGTACACACTTCACTCTGCCGCTGGGATCATTTTTCTGAAAATACATTTATTCCATATTTCCCCAATCCTCATATACCTCCATGGTTGCCCATCCATTGCCACATCAAGCAGAAACTCCTTACCATCAGCTTTAAAGCTCAACCCTTCCTATGTTCCTTTGCTGATCTCCTACTACAATTCAATCTGCACTTTGCATTTCTCTAATGCCAACCTATTCTGTATCTTGATCTCATGTATCCCACTCCTGACCTCATGCCCACATCCTCCGTCTGGCCTGAAACTCTCTTTCCCTTCATATCTGACAGCCCACCACTCTTAAATTAAAAACCCTCCTAAAATTGTATCTCCTTCAAGAGGCCCGTCCTGACTAAACTTTAATTTCCCCTTCCTGCCCTGCCCTCTGCCTCACTTATGCAGTTGTTTATGTACCCCTTAAGCACTTTGATTCTCACCCCAGCCCAACAGTACTTATTTACATATGCTTATATTCTACTATTTCCCCGAGCTGTAATTTATTTTATATCTCTCACCCCCTGTAGATTGAAGACTAATTGTCTACCAACCCTATTGTATTGTAGTTTCCCAAGCAGTTAGTACAGTACTCTACACCAAGCACTCAATAAATGTGATTGATTTATTGTTTCATTAAAGGTGTTTAGGGAGGGAAGAAAGGAGGGTGTAAGTGTTCTAATAAAATGGAAGACAGAGGCAATTTCAAATGATAATATCTGTTACCTTCAAGTAAATGAACAGTTTATCCTTAGAACTGCTTGGATAGTTTCACATTGGGTAACTTCATATTGGATAACTTCACACTGGGAAACTTCAAAATTTGATTTGCCATTCAGTTCATATCACCTCAAATGGTTTTCCCCACCTCTCATAGCACTTTTGTACATATCCTTATATGCCCCCATTTTGTAAGCACTAACTCATATACATACATCATTTTTTCCTCCACCCAATCTATCATTTATTTTAGCATGCCTTCTTCACCAGACAGCAAACTCCTTGAGGGCAGAGATAATGTGTACTAATGCCACTGTATATTGTGCAGTGGCACAATAAATATATAATAAATATTGTTGATTGATTGATACTGGTAAACCTCAACATAATGGGAAAATGTCTTTGAGTTTTCTATCCAGTTCAGGAAGATTTTGGAAAGATCAGATAAGTTCTTGATGATGATAATAATAATGATAATGATAATAATAATAATCACCACACTTGGACACCTGTCATCTTATGATATCATGAAAAGTTTTAAATCTGTACAATGAAGAAAACTCTTTAAAAGAGTGTTTGTGCTAATCTGAAATAGTTCCTACAATTAGTCCTGAAAAGTTCCAGCATTCCTTATTGCTTTAAGTGTTTTTAATCTGGGCTATGCTAAATTATACATAAAATAATCCAGTAATGTTAGTTTTTGATTTCAAAAAGAATTTAGTGTTCCTGAATGTGAGGGACTGGCAAACAATTTTAGTCAGTCAAGCACTGTTCTGCCCTTCTTCACACTAACATCCCAGAATCCTTTTGTGGATTCTGAGACTAGGGGATAGTGGATGGGAGAAAAATGATTAAGATTCCAGGAATATGTACTTAGGAACAAGTTGGTGAATTTGAGATCCAAATAGTGTAGCTAGAATGAGTGAGGGAAAAACTGATTTTTTCAGAACTGAGAACACCAGCGTTGGGTATCTTAGATGAAGCGGCATGTGGAACCACTGGGCTATCCTGGGGAGGAAATTGGCAAGATGTCATGTTATAATGAAGTGAATAGCCAAGCCACCATCTGCACTTTCCTCTGGAACAAACAGCAGGACATATGCCTCAGTACAGACTGGTTTGGGAAAACAGAATACAGAGTAGGCACAGTCCCTATTCACAAGGATCTTATATTAATCCATACAGTGTGGTTAAAAATGTGCAAAAACATGTGCAGGATATTTGCAAGCACATTCAATCCCAAACTGAAGGCAAACCTGAAGCTGTCAGGCACATCAAAATGAGCTGCTTTGGCACCCATTGAAAACATTGTCTAAGCATCTGTTACCAACTAAAATAATGTAAAAGTATGGATAAAATACATATGTACAAATACCCATTCTTTCACATGGATTATCCACCTCTAATCTTCTAGTTCTTAGCTAACCCTGTCCTTTAGCCTTTCCTCTCTTCCTGTCACTCCTCTAATAGTCTTAGCTCTATTTATCTATATCTTTCATATACAATTGTGTGTATATACATATACATTTATACAAATACATACTAACTTTTTCACTGAAGACTTTTTTTGGTTTGTTGAAAGCATTTATTTCAATCATTGAATCAATCAATGGCATTTATTGAGTGCTTCCTATGTGCAGAGCACTGTCTAGACTGTGAGCCCATTGTTGGGTAGGGATTGTCTCTATCTGTTGCCCAATTATACTTTCTAAGCACTTAGTACAGTTCCCTGCACACAGTAAGTGCTCAATAAATACAATTGAATGAATGAAAGAATAAAGTGCTTGGGAAAGTACAATGCAACAGAATTAACAGACACATTCCCTGCCCATAATAAGCTTCCAGTCTAGAGGGAGAGACAGAGTTTAATATGAATAAAATAAGTAATTTATAATATATGATTTAAGGATATTGTATGTAAGTTCTGTGTTTGGAGGTGGAGCGAATAACATATGTCCAAAGGTCACAGATCCAAGTGCATAGATGACTCAGAAGGTAGATCTTAATTGTGCTTTGAATGTGGAGAGAGTGGTGGTCTGACATATATAGAGAGGGAGGGAGTTCTAGGCTAGAGGGATCATATGGGAAAGTGGTTGGCAATGGGATAGACATAACATAATATAACATAACATAACATAACATAATACGGGATAGACATAAACAGGGCACAGTGATTAAGCTGGCACGAGTCAAGCAGAGTGTGTTGGCCGGGGTGTAGTAAGAGGTTAGTGAGGTGAGGTAGGATGGGATGAGCTAAGTGCTTTAGAGTCAACGGTAAGGAATTTACATTTGATGTGGAGGTGGATGGGCAGCCTTTGGAAGTTCTTGAGGAGTGGGGAGACATGGACTGAATGTTTTTGTTGATAAATGCTGTGTGCAGCATAGTGTTGATTGGAGTAATAATAATAATAATGATGGCATTTATTAAGCACTTACTATGTGCAAAGCACTATTCTAAGCACTGGGGAGGTTTCAAGGTGAACAGGTTGTCCCATGGTGGGCTCACAGGCAATCCCCATTTTACAGATGAGGTAACTGAGGCACAGAGAAGGTAAGTGACTTGCCCAAAGTCACACAGCTGACAATTGGCAGAGCCGGGATTGAAACTCATGAGCACTGACTCCAAAGCCCATGTTCTTTCCACTGAGCCATGCTGCTTCTCAATAGGGAGAGACCACCGGAGTCTGGGAGGTCAGTGAAAAGGTCAATGAAGTATTCAAGATGGCGGAATAAGATGGGAGCTTGGATCAGCATGGTAGCAGTTTAGATGTAGAAGAAAAGGTAGATTTAAGCAATGTTATGAAGATAGAACTGCCAGGACTTGGTGACAGATTGATTATGTGAGTGGGATGAGAGAGATGAGTTTTCATTGGTTTATTGTGATTTGATTTACTTTTTTTTCTTCACTTCCTTTCTTTCCTTTTTTCTAGTACTTTTGTTTCTTATGTGTCCCTTCAACTCACCCGCACTCTTTATAGGGACAATATTTTGCACTTGTCCCTAAGGAGTTTGAATACTCAGGTGACTTTATGAAAAGAGTCCTCCATGAAATCCTCCCCTTGGTCAAAAGGGCTATAATATCTCCTGTTCCTTATCTCAGTTATTCAAATGAAGGTGCCAGTCAAAATCCATCCTTTAAAGTTGAAAATGTCACTATTGGTGCTGAGATTCAGTCAGGTAAGTGGAAGCACCTATGGAACTTCAATCAACCAATCAATCAATGATTGAGAATCTACTCTGTGCAGAGCTTGAGAAGATATCTCTCTTGCATTTTACTCTTCCAAATGTTTAGTATAGTGCTCTGCACACAGTAAGGACCCAATAAGTACCACTGATTGATGATTCATTCATCTGCTGCTAGTGAAAATATTTGGATCAGGAAAATCCATCATCAAAATTCAAGGCTAATGAAATTTCCTGAAGCACTGGTATTCAAAACTCCTATTTTCTGTTGCCTCATGACTATAGGACTTCAAGTAGGCATAGTGAAGAGTCTACCTCTTTCTTTCCATACCAGTGGTTCTTGCTTCCAATCTTGGGTGGAAAGCGTGGGAAGACAAACAAACCTTAGTGCCAAGCCCTGATTCAGTGATAACAAAGCTTTACCTGGGATAAGCAACTTATATCTGAAATGGGTTACTGAAAAAATAGGAAAGTCTTTTCCAATCCTTTCAAAATTGTGTTTTTTGTATATGCTGTGTTCTGAAGAATGCACATGTTTTGATACCTAAGGAATATTGTCATTTGCTTGATTTTAATTTTGTCACTCCAAATGAAATTGCCTTTTTTACCACTTGTCAATACAAAGTAAAGTAAGTCTGCTCCCAAGTGTGGCATGCATTATTGGGTGAACATTATGATTTTTAGTTGCTCTGCATATTGTTTTTCCCTATTAAAATATGTAGGCAAAGCTAATGTTTACTCAGGAGATGAATTTGTGTGCGTGAAAAATTGTTCTTGTTATAGACAGGCACATTTCAGCCTTACATCATTGAAATGGAGCATTTTGCTAGAAGCTCCTTTGCAACAGGGTTATTAAAGCTCTTCTCTTAGCTTTAATGATTGTAAAATATTTAGTTTTTTTAATGTAGGGGACCAAATAGAATAATGCATGAAAGCAATAAATAAATCAGCAGACAAATAGGATCTGAAGATGGATAAAGAGCTTTTTCAGAGAGATTGACCAGAGAAGACCTTAAAATCATTTTGATGTTTTTTTATTAGTGATGAGAGATTCTTATGCAGATGAACCTTGATGCCTTCTGAAGAGCACTGAGAACAAAGGACAGTGCTCCAGAACTACTGAGACCCAACCACCTTAAGCATACACCGTAGAAACAATATGTAAAGAAATAGCATCTGGCTATTCTCTCAAATCTAACTCACCTGTGGGAGTAAGGGAGTGTCTCCACTCTTCCCCTCATCCCCCACACCAAGGGGGCAACCCACTTCCAACAGTCAAGGATGTACTGCCTTGTTACTGTCTCTCTAGTAACGCTTCTGAAAGGACGGCTTTTTGAAGTGGTGTTTCCTAGCCAGAGAGATTTTATGTAACCAAATACAGATGGAAGTTTACCACTGGCCAAATGTCCTTTCTTTTTATAGTTCTCTTGGAGTCCGTGACAGGGGTGTGTTTGCATAAGAGGTGTTTGGTTGGCTTCAAAGCTCTCTGGACATCCTATCAATTCTACCGAACCTGAGGTGATGGTATTAGACTATGGTTCGACATGGCGCCACCTCCCCCAGGCAGTCATATGATGCCATCAAACTGAGGCCCCAGCACTCTGTAAACTGGAGATTATTCCTGCCTCTGCTGCTGACCCCATAGAATGTATTTTTTATGTATTTTTAAATAAAAAGAAAACTAACACTAGGGTTCTTCCAGGTGCATTCCTGTTTTACCTGCTCCAATTTGACAAGTGGGAAGACAGACTTTGGACGACACAGACTCTCCCAAGGAGCTGCCCAGGCTTTGGTTTCCCCCAGGCTCCTGCCTTTGGAGACAGCTCCAAATTCACTTACAGATGTTCACTTTTGGAGGAAGCTGTTCAAGCACTCCTACTGAGCCTGGGTTCTTTCTCTCAATCTCCACTGTAAGTCCCACATCTTTCTCCCCAAAGCCTTCCCCTGCTTGCAGGAATAGGTGACCTAGTAACTCAAACTCTAAGAAGTTAAATCATTAGCCATTAAATAACACAGGATTGACAAATCATCTTGAAGGGTTTCTCCTGAATAACATTTCGTGGCGGAAAGTGCACCAAACACCCTTCTACATCTGTGAAATACCATTCTATGTCTGAACGGCCTATTCCATTTGTCTGTTAACACGGCTCTGTTTACTATCCAGTCTAGTGTGTTTATCATATAAATTAGTAATTAATGTTGTTCTCTTCATGTTAATATGTTCATTTCAAATTACATAGTAGGAAGGGCATTTAAATCTACAGAGAACTAATTGGCACATGATTCTAAGTATATAATCCAGTGTTAATTAGCAGTTAAGCAATCTTTTTTGTGCATGACCTGCTGATTGAAATACTGTGTTCTCTTACCTTGACCCTGGAGGAAAGTACATGAAAGTGGTATTCGCCAGACTCTTATAAATGAAATTTGGAGCACTGAGTCCTCTACATCTGCATTTTGTCTTGTGGCCCAAAATTTGTTTCAGCTTTGCACCTCTCTTAAACATATGTCCTAAAAAGGGGGTTCATTCTTTTTTTGAAAAAGCCACACCCTCTTCACCACATCATTTAGGTAGAAACTACTGGTGGACAGGGAACATGCCTACTAACTCTGTTGTATTGTATTCTCCAAGTGCTTTGTACAGTGCTTTTTGTACAGTAAGCACTCAAGCACTCAATGAATATTGATCAATTGATTGATTCTGCCTGCTCACATTTGTTCCCCTTCAGACCCTTCTCCCAACATCCATCCACTTCCAAAATCATCTCTCATAATAATAATGATAATGGTATTTGTTAAGTGCTTACTATGTGCCAAGCACTGTTCTAAGCACTGGGGTTGATATAAGGTAATCAGGTTGTCCTACGTGGGGCTCACGGTCTTCATCCCCATTTTACAGATGAGGTAACTGAGGCTGAGAGAGGTTAAATGACTTGCCCAAAGTCACACAGCTGAAAAATTGGCAGAGTCAGGATTAGAACACATGGCTTCTGACTCCCAAGCCCCTGCTCTTTCCGCTAAGACATGCTGCTTCTCTCATCACACACCTGGGTACTGACTACTCACTGGGATTGGAGATGGGGAGAGCAGAGCACAGCAGCAGTCAGAGAAGGTGCAAGGATAAATTATTCTTGTATCTGCAGCTGGTGTCACTGGCACTGGCTTTCAAGACTTTCACAGTGCAACAGAAAACCAGCATAGCCTAGTGGAGTCAGCACAGACTTGGGAGTCAGAGGACCTGGGTAATAATTCTGCCTTTGCCAGTTGTCTGCTTTGTGAACTTAGCTAAGTCTATGGCTCAGGTTCTTCATTTGTAAAATTGAGATTCAATATCTGTCCTCCCATGGACTGTGAGCCCCTTTGGAGCAGGGACATTGTCCAACATTTTTAACTTGTATCTACCCCAGTGCTTAGAGGAGTGACATAGAGTAAGTACTTAACAAACACTATTATTTTTATTATTATTATTTTGATTATCAACAGAGGTACTTCTTAGGACCTTTAGAAGATGCATGAGTTCTGAGGAGCTGCAGTAGTGGCAGCAGCAAAAGCCAATTCTCTTTTCAGCTGTCCAGGCTATTGCTATTCTTCTTGTTTCTGGGCTTTCTGGAATCCTCCCCTCATCAGGGATCCAAAGAAAAAGCCATTCAATACCAGCAGGTGCTATTGCTGCCTCTGCTAAAATGGCTGATTCTTTTATGATATTATGAGGTACCTGAACCTCTGATGAATTCCACATAACTGACTTTTTCATCTAAAATTTTTTTCATCCTGGATTTTTAAATTAAATTGTTCATCATGTGTCATTCCTGAGACACCTGAGAGTTCATTCCAAATGTTCTTAATATAAACCTTTTGTGTGAACTGGTTTTTAAAAGTTTTTCTGATTTTGAATTTTGTATTTAGTAAGGAAGGAAAGGAGAAAATGGAGCAATAAGACAGGGACAATTCCCTCAAAATAATGTATTCCCAATGCTGCAATAACTTGTCTTCATATTTCAGGGATCCAGTATCATGAAAAGAGAACATAAATGACAGGTATTCTGTGCCTGTTTCAAGATATGTTCCAGAGAAAGAACTTCAAAGTGGGATGGATTCAGTTCAATTCAGCACCATTTCAAGTCCATAGTCCAGATGGGCAGTTTTCTAGAATCTAGGAAGCCTAGACCAATGTTTATTGATTTTTCCAATCAGTCAATCAGTGCATTCATCCACTGCATGCAGAGCAATGGATTTAGTGCCTGGAAGACTATAAAAGATTAAAAGACACAACTCCTGCCCCAAAGGAGTTTGCAATCTAGAGGGCTAGACAGACAAATTACAGGTAAGAGGAATAAAGACTAGAGATATGGACATAAAAACTTTGTGAGTTGTGAGCACTTAGGTGTTTAGGTAGTAAAGTGGCAATTGGGATGAAAAGTGGGGAGATTAGAGATTAATCAGGGAAGACCTTCTGGAGGAGATGGAAGAAGAACTACAGAAGAACTTTCAATGTGAAGAGAACTGTGATTTGTTGGATATGAAGGGGATGGCGTTTCAGGCAGGGGAAAGAGCATGAGCAAGTTATAGAAGGTGGTAGAGATAAGGACAAGGAATAGTAAGTAAAATAGCTTGAAAGGAACAAAAAATGCAAACCGGTGCTTAGTGGAGGAAAGAGAACATAAGTAGGAGGGAGAGAGCTGATTAGGTACTATAAGACAGTAGTCCTGAGTTCGTGCTTGATATGGACAGGATATGTGCACAAAATGATGCTTTAGAAAAATGATCTGAGCAGCAGAGCAAAATCATGACTGGATTAATCAACCAATAATATTTATTGTGTGCACAGCAATGTACTAAGCCCTTGGGAAGAGTACAAAATAAAGGTGGTAGACATGATCCCTGCCCTCAAGGAGCTTACAATCTAAAAGGGGAAAAGGGGAGAAACTGAAGGTGGAGAGATCAGCAAGGAGACTGCTGCAGTAGTCAAAGCCAGGATATGAGAAGCATTTGGACCAAGGTCATGGCTATTTGGAGTTATTGATTCATTCAGTTTTATTTATTGAGTGCTTACTGTGTGCAGAGCACTGTACTAAGCACTTGGGAAGTACAAGTCGGCAATATAGAGAGATGGTCCTTACCCAACAATGGGCTCACAGTCTAGAAGGATGAATAGTAAGGGGTTGATCCTGGAAATGTTGTAGATTTGGTAACAGACTGACTGTGGGGATTGAAAGAGAGGCAGGAGTAAGGCAAAAATGCCAAGGTTACTGGCTCAAGAAATGGTTTAGTAAAAGCTGTGGCACTTGCATTTCCTAAGGTAGAGTTTCTGTGACAGCCAAAGTGAAGTGCACGGTGGGGAACTCGATGTTGTTGTTTACCCCTCCTGTCCAGTGAGTACTTGAGTAGATACTGCAGGGAAGGTTTTAATAATAATTAAACACAGATCAGTAGCCCCCTGAAGCCATGCAGTCTTACCGTGTATCCTACTGCTGATTGTCTAAAAGAAGCAAAGAAGATGGCTTTCTGAGTGGTATTTCCTGTCAGAGGAGGTGTACAAAAAGCAGCCAGCATGATCGATCTCTGCTCCCCCAATGATCCTTACATGGCAAGCTTCTCTGGACACCTCCCGGAAAAGCTATGAGGGCAAAGTAGATTCTTCCAATCTGTGTACAGCACTCCGCACATCGTAAGAGCTCAATAAATATGATTGGTTGATTGACTGACAAATTCCATGGCAGATGAATAGTGATTTCTCAAACAAATTGCTGATGACATACAACTGGGTATATTGGGTACTTCTGGTTGGTGCATCAATTCAGTTAATTCAGTTTCTAAGTTTACCCCCAGAGAGTAATTTACCCATTAGGTATGTTAACAGTATAAATGATACATATTTTAAAATATAATTTATAGTATTCTAACTTTTTTTTCCTCATTAACATTGGTGCTCTCCTTTAACCTTGGAAAGTACACAGGACATTTTGTGAAGAGCTGTACTGTGCCTAAAATAGTACTGGGTATGTCAGAGCCATCACTTCAAATACTGGAGCTAAGAGTAAGTTTTACCAGGATGGCCCTCCCTTATCCTTTCCCTTCTTCCCCTTGAGAAAAATCACTGTAAAAATGCTTTGTAATTACTTCCTTTCTCCAGCCCCAAGTCTCTCTTCGCCTGGTGCTCGGAGACTAGAAACCATGGTATTGGACATGTGATTGCAGATTCTTGACACAGTCAGTAGCCAAGGGAATTCAATTCACGTCATAGTTTCTAGGTCAGGAAATGCACTAATCTCGAAAGATATAGTGATGACTCCTTTTTTCAGCCTTAACATTCTGCACATTTTGTGGTTTTTATGGGTGCTGACTGATCCCTCTGGCTTAAGTAATGTCCAAGGCTGAGTTTACAGTAGCTAGTTTTCTGGAAAATTCCAGCCCCAAAACATACTTTTACTTGAATATTTTAAGTAGTCATAATAGGCAAAGAAGGTTGGTTCATTCATTCATTCATTCATTCAATCGTATTAATTGAGCGCTTACTGTGTGCAGAGCACTGTACTAAGCACTTGGGAAGTACAAGTTGGCAACATATAGAGATGGTCCCTACCCAACTGTGGGCTCACAGTCTAGAAGGGGGAGACAGACAATAAAACAAAACATATTAACAGAATAAAATAAATAGAATAAACATGTACTAGTAAAATAAATAGAGTAATAAATATGTACAAACGTATAGACATGTATACAGGTGCTGTGGGGAAGGGAAGGAGGTAAGGTGGGGGGATGGAGAGGGAGAGGAGGGGGAGAGGAAGGAGGGGGTCCAAGAAGGTTGGACACTACAGTTGGAGAGGTAGCCTGGACTAGTACAAAGAGCACAGAATTTAGAGTCAGGAATCATGGGTTCTAATCCCTGTTTTGACGTTGTCCTCTAGTGTGACTTTGGGCAAGCAACTTTACTTTCTTTATGCCTTTGTTTCTTCATCTGTAAAATGGGGATAAAATACATATTCTTCCTTCCACTTAGACTGCAGCCCTGAATGGGAAAGGGACTGTGTCAGTTCTGAATATCTTGTATATATGCTAGCAATTGGGACATAGTATGAGACTTACAAATACCATCATTATAAATTTATTGTATGCTTTCAGTTTCATCTGAATCTGTCTTTGTGTCTCCCATAGACTTTTAAGCCTTCTTGATTCAGTATTCTACTGCCTTATCTAACCTTGCCTATTTCCAAATATGTCCTACAGATAACAGAATTCTGTGACAGTATTAAACTGATACTGATCCTTGGTTGTGAATTAGGCTTAACAAGTGATTAACCAATCAGTGGTGTTTAGTGAGCACTCACCATGTGCAAAGCACTGTATTAAGAGCTTAGGAAAGTACTGTAACAGAGTTGGTAATCACTATCCTTTCACTCAAGGAGCTTACAATCTAGTGGCTTTGCTCTAAAATGTTTCCAGTCATCTCATGTCTTTTGTGTGTATCCCCAGAACATAGTTATCACTATAGAGGAGTTACTATATGAGAGGTATAAGGACTTTTAAAATGTTTTCATTTGAAATGAAAATGTTTTCTAGAGGATTGGAATCACATTCTCATACCACCTTCCTGCTGCCTTGTTGTGTACTTAAACACAGTAAGCACTCAATAAATACAATTGAATGAATGAATGAATGAAATGTGTCAGACTGGAGCTAGCACATAGGCCTGTTTTATTCTACAATTGATGGAGAAAGGATATGACCACCTTTCTCCAATAATGACACAGCAAGATGTATCACTTCGGAATAGTTGTAAGATCTTGATAAACTTTTTTAAGACGATTGAAATTTTTAAGTAGTTGCCAAAGCCAAGGTGGACTGATGGTGGCCAATGCTTTTGCAAAGTCTAAAATTCCTGAATAGAGTTCATCTTCATCAACATCATCTCATCGTCATCATCAGCAGCAACAGAGGCATCATGACCATATCATCATCATCATCATCATCATCATCATCATCAGGTCTAATTGAGCAGGAAGTATGTCCAGAGCATAAAACAGAAATAAAAGATTCTGTTGCCCTAAAGGAGGTAATCCAATGGCAAGATGAGCAGACATAAATTTCAAACATGCATTAGTATTTGTTCAGCACTTACTATGTGCCAAGCACTGTCGTAGGTTCAAGATAATCAGTTCCTATGTGGGACTTACAGTCTAAGTCAGAGGCAACATGAGTATTGAATCTCCATTTTGCAGATGAAGGAACTGAGGCACAGAAAAGTTAAGTTACTTGCCCAAGGACACATAGCAGCAAGTGGTGGAACTGGGATTGGAACCAAGATCCTCTGACTCTCAGGGGTCTTTCCACTAGACCACAATGCTTCTCTTTAAAATGGGAAAAAACTAAATTAGGCAATTAAATCAATCAAAGATGTAATATAATGGACAGGTGTATACATGAGAAATAAGGATTGCTTTTGAGATGTTAAGACCTAGAATACAGGATTTAGTGTTAAATTTCTATCTATCTATTGAATACGTTTCCTAAAAATGGAAAATAAAGATCAGTTCGATGGCAAGTCCAACACAAAGTTGCAGGCAGAATCCAAGACAAGAATTCCAGTAATTTGTTCATAAATAGTAAGCTCTGAACAAATACCATAAAAATAAATAAATGAATTGTATTGTTCTTAGGTGGGTAGCTTCTGTGAAATCAATCATATTTATTGAGTGCTTACTGTGTGCAGAGCACTGTACTGAAATGAAGTGATGATTATGTTGATTATGATGATTATGGTCTAGAATTAAAGACAATTAAAGAGAAAGAGTTTTTGTGTGGAAGCTATTCGTTTTGGGTAGCCAGAACTTTTTCCTTGCAAATGTTTGATCTTCAGAGGTTTTGTTCTTTACCAAAAGTTGTATTTTCCAAAGATAGATTTCATGTTTGTTCAGGGTTTTTTTTTTGCTTAAAGGTGACTATGCTCAGAACACAGCATCAACTGAAAAGTGATCGTGTTAAATATAGAACACATTGCCACTTGGCACCCTACGTGTTTAAAAATGGAGCATTTGAAAGACATTTTTAATGGGAAAGTTTTAGGGTTTTAGTGGAAGTTCAATCCCCTCTTTCTAGAGAAGCTGGTTGGTTTAGTGCTCTGTATAGAGTAAGTGCTTAATAAATACTATTGATTGATTGATTGGAAAGAGAATGGGCCTGGGAGTCGAGGCCCTGGATTCTAATTCGTGTCTCTGCTGCTTCAGTAGGTGATATTGAGTGTTTACTATGTGCTGTGCTACTACAAAATATAATACAAAAGCATTGGCAGATGTGATCTGTTTTTTTAATGCTATTTGTTAGGCGTTTACTAGGTGCCAGGGACTGTTCTAAGCACTGGGGGAGCTGCTTAGAGAAGTGGCGTGGCTCAATCAATCAATCAATCAATCAATCATATTTATTGAGCGCTTACTGTGTGCAGAGCACTGTACTAAGCGCTTGGGAAGTACAAGTTGGCAACATATAGAGACAGTCCCTACCCAATAGTGGGCTCACAGTCTAAAAGGGGGAGACAGAGAACAAAACCAAACATACTAACAAAATAAAATAAACAGAATAGATATATACAAGTAAAATAAATAAATAGAGTAATAAATATTTACAAACACATATACATATATACAGGTGCTGTGGGGAAGGGAAGGAGGTAAGATGGGGGGATGGAGAGGGGGATGAGGGGGAGAGGAAGGAAGGGGCTCAGTGTGGGAAGGCCTCCTGAAGGAGGTGAGCTCTCAGTAGGGCCTTGAAGGGGGGAAGAGAGCTAGCTTGGCGGATGGGCAGAGGGAGGGCATTCCAGGCCCGGGGGATCAGTGGAAAGACCCTGGGCTTGGGAGTCAGAGGTCATGGGTTCTAATCCCGACTCTGCCACATGTCTGTCCACTCTGCCACATGTCTGCTGTGCGACCTTGGACAAGTCACTTAAGTTCTCTGAACCTCAGTTCCCTCATCTGTAAAATGGGGATTAAGACTGTGAGCCCCATGTGGGACAACCTGATCACCTTGTATCCCTGTAACCCCCCCAGTGCTTAGAACAGTGCTTTGCACATAGTAAGCTCTTAACAAATACCATTATTATTATTATTACAAATTAATCAGGTTGGACACAGACCGTGTCCTGCATGGGGCTCACAGTCTTAATCCCCATTTTATAGATGAGGTAATTGAGGCACTGAGAGGTTAATTGACTTAGCCAAGGTCACCCAGCAGACAGGTGTCGGCATCAGGATTAGAACTCAAGACCTTCTGACTCCCAGGCCCGTGCTCTAGCCATTAGGCAACACTGCTTCCCAGATGTGTCACTTGTTTTCTGGGTAACCTTGGGCAAGCCACTTAATTTATCTTTGGTTTCCTATAAAATGAGGAATGTTATGAGGAATGTTATGAGGAATGTTATGAGGAATAAAATGTTCGCCTTTCCCTTAAGACTGTGAGCCCCATGTGGGTGGGACAGGGGTATGCCTGATCTTATTATCTTGTGTCTACCCCCCACTTAGTACAATGCTTGGCACTTAGTAAGCACTTAAAATACTACAGTTATTGCCATTATTAGGATTTCAGTGCCAAATGTTCCAGATATAGTATTTTAAATATTAAAACAATGAAGAATACCTTAGAAAGCTCAACTGTTCCAATTGTGAGGATGCAAAGGCTTTTACAGACCAACTTGGCAGCTTCTAGACACTAAGCAATAGTCCACTGATGAGCTTCGGTTATTGCAAGATTTCAAGATGAAGGTCAGGACCTTGAGGTTAACCCATACACTTGCGGAATTGTATGATGAGATCTTTAACTCTGCTTGAGCAGTCACTAGAGGCAAACAGAAGAGACCTCATTTTAATGTCTCAGATGAAGGGCAGACAAGCAGAGCCATTATTAATACTATACAAGCTAAGAACTCTGATCAGCACAGTTAAAACCTCAGCGACGAGCAGTAGCATTTTATAATTTATAAGGATGGAAATGGATTGGGACTGTTTTCTTTGAGGAAAATAAAGTCATAGTGCATTTACAGCTAGTGCCTCTTCCTCTTACAGCCCGCCAGGAGAACACTGTTAATAGGCCTCATCAATTAGAAAACAAATGGTTATGAAAAGGTGTAGAAATATTATTTCTTTCTCCCAAACTGCACTAATTTACCTTTCCTTCCTTGACTTCTCTGCAGTTTTACACTTCCTCTTGTTCTCAGTACATCTCTATTTGGATGTCCCACCAATGATATCCCGCTGTCACCTCAATCTTAACTTGTCAAAAACTGAACCTCATCTTGCCACCCAAACCCTGTCCTCCTACTGATTTCCCTTTCGCTAGAGAAAGCATCAACATGCTTCCTATCTCAAAAACCCATAACCTTAGCATTATCCTTGACTCATCTCTTTCATTCAACCCGCTAATTCAATCCATCACCAAACTTTGTTAGCTATAATGTTTTTATCATTATTTTTTATGGTATTTGTTAAGTGTTTACTATGCGACAGGCACTGCACTAAGTGCTGGGGTAGATACAACACAATTAGGCTGGACACAGTCTATATCTCCCATGAAGTTCATAGTCTTAATCCCCATTTTACAGATGAAATAGGAACAGAAAAGTTAAGTGACTTGACTGTGGTCACACAGCATGTAAGTCCTTCTGACTCCCAGGACTGTGCTATGTCTACTAGTTAATGCTATTTTCAACCTTTCCCCTCCATCCAAATTGCTACTATGCTGCTCCAAGCACTTATTTTATCACACCTTGATTACTACATCAGCCTCCTCACTGATCTCCCTCCCTCCTGTCTCTCCCCATTCCAGTCTTTACTTTCACTGTGCTGTCTGGATTTTTTTTTTCAAAAAAGGCATTCGGTTCACATCCCTAGACTGTAAGCTCATTAGAGAAGCAGCGTGGCTCGTTGGAAAGAGCACAGGCTTTGGAGTCAGAGGTCATGGATTCAAATTCTGGCTCCTCCAATTGTCAGCTGTGTGATTTTGGCCAAGTCACTTAACTTCTCCGGGCCTCAGTTACCTCATCTGTAAAATGGGGATTAAGACTGTGAGCCTCCCGTGGGAAAACCTGATCACCTTGTCACCTCCCCAGTGCTTAGAACAGTGCTTTGCACATAGTAAGTGCTTAATAAATGCCATCATTATTATTATTATAGGCAGGGATGGTGTCTGCTAATTCTGTCATACTCTCTCAAGGACTTAGAACAGCGCTCTGCACATAGTAAGTGATCAATAAATACCATTGATTGATCTCCCTACTCCTCTAAAACCTTCAGTGGTTGTCAGTCAATCATATTTATTGACCACTTACTGTGCACAGAGCACTGTACTAAGTGCTTGGAAGACTACAACTGTTGTAGTCTCCAACAGTTAGCAAACACATTCTCAGCCCATAATAAGCTTACAGTCTAGAGGGGGATATGGACATTAATATATATAAATAAATTAATAAATAATAATAAATAAATGAATGGTTGTGCATTTACTTCCATATAAAACAGAAACTCCTTACTGCTGGCTTCAAAGCACTCAATTAGCTCTGTCCCTCCTACTTTACCTCACTGATGTTCTATTACAACCCAGCATATACATTTCACTCCCTTAATCCTGATCTACTCACAGTAACTGCTCAAGAAATACCACTAATTGATTGCACAAGAATTCAGTGCTCTTTCATTATGTGTCCCAGGAACATGACTGAGTTTTAAACCTTATCAAAACATGGAGCACAATAGAAACCAGTTAGACATGATCCTTCTAGGCATTATTTTTTGATACATTTTCTTGTAAAGCATTTCACATTCTTTATTAGAAGACCACAGTTTAAACAGAAAACTGTAGGACTATTATGCCGTAGCATTATTGAATTTTTTTTTTTCAATTGGTATTTGTTAAGCACTTACTCTATGCCAGGTACTGTTCTCAGTGCCGAGATAGGTTCAATGTAATCAGGTAGGATACAGTTCATGTCCCACATGGGACTCATAGTATTAAAACTCTTTTTTACGGAAGAAGTAACTGAGCTTGGAAGAGTACAATAAAAATAAAAGACATAGTCCCTGTCCTAGAGGAGATTTAAATTTAATGGGGGAGTCAAGCAGACAAATACATTATATACATTCCAAGGGACAAGAGAGAAAACATAGATGTAAGTGGAAACAGCAAAAGCAAGGAATGAAATAAATAAATGAGTAAATGAACAGATATGCACATGGAAAATAAGAGTGGCTGATGGGAGGACATGACAGGGAAAGTGTGGATTAGATTTGGAAGGTGTTCTGGAGAAAGCATTTTTTTAGAAGGCTTTGACGATATGTCTGGTCAGGGATATTTAATCAATTAATCAATCAATGACAATTCCAAGCATTTGGAAAAGTACAGAAAATGAAAGAGAAATAATACCTGCCCAGAGAGAGCGTCCAATCTAACGAGGAGAGACACATAATGGTATATAAGGAGGAGGAAGAAGTGCATAAACAGGAGAGTTTGTAAAGTATAGTGGGGGACTGCGTGTGCAAAGGAGCAACTCATGGTGCCAAAGTGCTAAGGTGGTTTGACAGGGAGAGGGACTTATATGTATATATGTTTGTACATATTTATTACCCTGTTTATTGATTTATTTTACTTGTATATATCTATTCTATTTATTTTATTTTGTTAGCATGTTTGGTTTTGTTCTCTGTCTCCCCCTTCTAGACTGTGAGCCCACTGTTGGGTAGGGACTGTCTCTATATGTTGCCAACTTGTACTTCCCAAGTGCTTAGTACAGTGCTCTGCACACAGTAAGCGCTCAATAAATACAATTGATTGATTGAGAAAGGCTGAAGAGATAGAAGTGTCGAGTAAAAGCAACAGGTAAGAGGCTAGTTTAAGAAGAGCAAAGAGCATGACTTGGGGTGTAGTGGGAAAAGTGTGCTGGTGGAAAGCCTTGCATGCTCTTTCATATGCACTAAGAGTCCACTAAGAAAATGAACACAATGAGATAGCCTCTATATGAAGTACCTTTGAACAAGGCAGAGTCATAGAATGGGAAGGGAATTCATCTGATCCAGCTACCTGCCTCCAGGCTGGAGAGTCACTAAAAACTAATCACAGTCAATTAATCATATTTATTGAGCACTTACGGTGTGCAGAGCACTGTACTAAGCACTTGGGAGAGTACACTGTAACAATATAGCAGACACATTCCCTGTCCACAACGAATACCCAAGTAACTGGATGTGATCTGTGCTTGACTGTTTCTGCAAAATGCAGTAACTTGGCTGTCTTTGTGTGAACGAGGTCTCTGTCCAGAGTCTGGAAAGGAATTAGAACTTGTATCAAGCACTTAGGCTGCAGTAACTGTTCAGTACGTATAATTGACTGACAAATTAGACTGACTCTGGAGTCTCTCAGCTTGCAAGCACCCTTAGGGGGATAAATTTTACTTTGAGTGTGATCTTCCCTGGTTGAGGGAACCCCTAGGCCAGAGATATTTTCCTAGACCTATGCCTATGCCTGGGATTGTCCTATTTAACCATTCCAATCAATCAGTCAATCAATGCTATATATTGAGTGCTTACTTTGTGCAGAGCATTATACAAAGCACTTGGGAAAGTAATAATAATAATAATAATAATGGCATTTATTAAGTGCTTACTATGCACAAAGCACTGTTCTAAGCACTGGGGAGGTTACAAGGTGATCAGGTTGTCCCACGTGGGGCTCACAGTCTTAATCCCATTTGATAGATGAGGTAACTGAGGCATAGAGAAGTTAAGTGACTTGCCCAAGGTCACACAGTGACATTTGGTGGAGGCGGGATTTGAACCCATGACCTCTGACTCCCAAGCCCGGGCTCTTTCCATTGAGCCATGCTGCTTCTCTACACTATATATACAATATATTGTACTGTAAGTACAATATAATAGAGTTGCTGGGGGTGACCCCAGCCTACAAGTTGCTTAAAATCTACAGCAGGGCCTAGTGTACAGGCCTGGGAACACAGGCATAAGAGTCAGAAGGTCACAGATTCCAATTCCGGCTCTGCCCCTTGTGTGCTGTGTGACCTTGGACAAGTTACTTCACTTCTCTGTGCTTCAATTACCTCATCTGTAAAATGGGGATTACAACCGTGAGCCAGAAGTGGGGCAGGGGCTGTGCCCAACTCATTTGCTTGTATTCCCCCTCCACTGCCCCCAGAACTTAGTACAGGCCCAGCTTATAGTAAGCACTTAACAAATACCACATTTATTATCATTGTCTACAAGCCTAAGAATGATAATAATGATAATGATGGCATTTGTTAAGCACTTACTATGTGCAAAGCACTGTTCTAAGCTCTGGGGAGGATACATGGTGATGAGATTGTCCGACGTGGGGCTCACAGTCTTCATCCCCATTTAACAGATGAGGGAACTGAGGCACAGAGAAGTTAAGTGACTTGCCCAAAGTCACACAGCTGACAATTGGCAAATCCGGGATTTGAACCCATAACCTCTGACTCCCAAGCCCGTGGTCTTTCCATTGAGCCATGCTGCTTCTAAATGATGATGGTATTTGTTAAGTACTTTTATATGTCAAGCACGGTTCTTAGCTCTGGGGTAGATACAAGCTAATCAGGTTGGACACAGTCCCTGTCTCATATGGGGCTCAGAGTCTTAATACCCATTTTACAAATGAGGAAACTGAGACACAGATAAGTGAAGTGATTTGCCCAAGGTCACACAGCAGACAACGGACAGAGGTGGGAATATAACTCAGGTTGTTCTGACTGCTAGGCCTGGGCTCTATCCATTAGGCCATGCTGTTTCCCAGAAATGGACAGTACTCTTTGCCCCCAAACTGGTGTGGTTGGACATGAATCCCCTCGAGGAAATGTGCAGAACCCTGGGGCTGAACTGGGCAGTTCTTGAAGCTCTGCCAGTTGGCATCACAGACAAATGAGGTTGGGTTGGTGCTTGATATCTTTGGCCCAAGAAACCCATACAGTGGCAGAAAAGGAAAAATACTTTCCTTTGCCATTTTGCATGCTCAGATTTGGATAGTACAATAGTGGATAGAGCCAAGAAGAGGCAGAAATGAAGCATATTGTTTTCTCCTCATTATTGTTTCCCTGGTGATAGTATCTTCAGAAAACAGAAAGATGGGTATTCCAATTTTTCCCTCATGTTCGTATATTGGTTAATATGCTGATAGAGCTTTTACAACTAATGCTTTTCTAACATACTTCTTCAATCCCTCTGAAAGATGCGTCTGTAGTAATATTCTTCCCTCTGGTTCCAGGGTCCCCTTAATGGCCCTTATGAAACCTCCCTGATAAGGCCACCTGGATATTCTGTTGGAGACAGATGTCAAACTGCATCAATCAGAGGCATGTTCTCTGCCGGGGAACATGCAACTTCCCCCAGCCGTGTGACTACAGAGCGAAGAACCCCCCCGTCTATTGTGTAAGCTCCCCGTCTAGGTCTGTAGCTCTCCCCTCTATTCTCTAAACTCCTCTCCAGTTTGTAAACCTCCTCTAGTCTATACACTCTCTTTATAATCCATAAACTCCCCTCTAGTCTGTAAAATCCCCCTCTAGTCTGTAAACCCTCCATTATTTAAGCTGGCCCTCTAGTCTATAAGCTTTGCCTCCAGTTCCCCCCCGAGTCTATAAGGCCCCTCTCTAGTCTGTAGGCCCCTATCTAGTATGCATGAACCACTCTAGCCAAGTCTGTAAACCTCCCCATAATCTGTAAGAGCCCTCTTTAGTCTGAATGTGCCTCTCTAGACTGTAAACCCCCCCTTAGTCTGTAAATTCCCCTGTAGTCTGTAAAATCCCCCCTAGTCTATAAGCTCCCCTCAGTCTGTAAACTGCCCTTCTAGTCTCCAAGCCACCCCTCTAATAGTCTTTAAGTCCCCCCTCTCGTCTATAGTACCCTCCTCTGGTCTGTAAGCCCACCCTCAAGAATTTGGGAAAGTGCATACTACCCTTTAGTATGTAAAGATTCCCCTCTAGTCTGTAAGGGCCCTCTAGTCTAGGAACTCCCCATCAGTCTTTAGGCACTCCCTCTAGTCTATTTATTATAATGTCTGCCTCCCCCTCTATACTGACTATAAGTTCCTTCTGGGCAGGGATCAAGCCTATACTATATTTGCTGTGTGACCTTGAGCAAGTCATTTAACTTCTCTGTGCCTCAGTTCCCTCATCTGTAAAATGGGGATTAAGACTGTGAGCCCCACGTGGGATAACCTGATTAACTTGTATCTACCCCAGCACTTAAAACAGTGCTTGGCACATAGTAAGCGCTTAACAAATACCATTATTATTATTATTACTATTATTACTTTCCCAAGGTCTTAATACAGTCCTCTGCATGCCATAGACACTCAATTAGTAGCATTTACTGATTTATAGTTGGGTTTGATGGCTTTCCTAGGATATGATGTACTGGTCTGCTCATCTGATACATAGGCCACTCGGCAAGGTTACTAAGGTTCTCTCTGGAATGCAGCCCAATAAACAAAGGAATGGTCCAGAAAATCCTTGATTTAAACTGTTCAGAACACATTATATTGGACTCTGGAGCTGCTCCAGAGGCTCTCCTCCAGTTTCTCTCAGCATAGAATATTTTAGATAAACCTGGAGTTTGCATTTATCAATGCTTATTAAATTGAAAATTCTGGTGAAGCTAGGCAATAGAGATGGTGGAACAGAACAGAAGGAGATGAAGAGAGTGAAAATAAGGACAAATGACATGGTTCTCCAGTGGAGAAAGGGAAGGGAAATCTCAGAAATCCAAAGATGAGGAAGATGGGGAATAATTTGAAAGCCCATGGTTGTAGTCTGAACCCTTGATGGTTTTCAGACAGCCAATTTGTCTCCCGTCACTAATGCAATGAAAGGCTGTGGATGGCACTTCCGTTCTTAATAGGCTGGCTGCTACTAAGATCAAAAGATTCACCTTTCAAGGACCACACCATTGCCTTGATGTCCAGTCCATTACCTAACTTTTCCTATAGAACACACTCAATTTTACAATTTACTGATTAATGCTGCAAGGCTACTTGTTCAAATGACACAAAATGTTGGTCATATATGACCTTAGTGATATATGCACATACTTTAAACCCATTAGTTGTATATACTATAAAATTTTAATGAGCATTTTGGCAACCAAAGCATGATCTCTGGCACTAAATAGATTCAATCGAAATGCTGGATTCATAGCATTAGCAGTAGTCATTGATAAAAATTGAGGCAAGGCATGGCTGCATTAAGAGATAGCTTTTATAGGTAGCTTGAAATATTTTTAGAATTATTTGTGCATTGTAAACTGAAAGACCAACTTACGATTCATCTTCTAATCTTTGAAAATGGCCCGTGGCCTGGAGCTGTCTAAAAAGTTATAACTTTATCAGCTCGCAGGGAATAAGCAGAGTCTGGGTTGGTCAATTTCAGACTTCCACAGAAAGCACTAGGGTTTGATATGGCAGTTAATAAACTACTTCATAATTGACATCAACAAAACTGGTTGTATTCCCAGAGATGCAGCATGGCTTAGTGGAATGAGCACAAGCTTGGGAGTCAGAGGACATACGCTCTAATCATCATCATCATCATCAGTCGTATTTATTGAGCGCTTACTGTGTGCAGAGCACTGTACTAGGCGCTTGGGAAGTACAAGTTGGCAACATATAGAGACGGTCCCTACCCAACAGTGGGCTCACAGTTCTAATCCCAGCTACACCACTTGTCATGACCTTGGGCAAGCCACTTAACTTCCCTGTGCCTCAGTTACCTCATCTGTAAAATGGGGATTAAGACTGTGAGCTCTACGTGGGACAACCTGATTAGCTCCTATCTACTCCAGTGCTAAGTGTGGCTCAGTGGAAGGAGCAGGGGCATGGGAGCCAGAGGTCGTGGGTTCTAATCCTGGCTCCACCACTTGTCAGCTGTGTGATTTTGGGCAAGTCACTTAACTTCTCTGTGCCTCAGTTACCTCATCTGTAAAATAGGGATTAAGTCTGTGAGCCCCACGTGGGACAACCAGATCACCTTGTATCCCCCCGCCCCCCGCCCCTCAGTGATTAGAACAGTGCTTGCACATAGTAAGTGCCTAACAAATGCCATCATTATAGAGAAACAGTGTAGCTCAGTGGAAAGAGCATGGGCTCTGGAGTCAGAGGTCATGGGTTCAAATCAGGTTTTTCCAATTGTCAGCTGTGTGACTTTGGGCAAGTCACTTAACTTCTCTGTGCCTCAATTCCCTCATCTATAAAATGAGGATTAAGACTGTGGGACAACCTGATCACCTTGTAACCTCCCCAGTGCTTAGAACAGTGCTTTACAAATAGTAAGCACTTAATAAATGCCATTATTATTATTATTATTATTATTATTATTATTATTAAAACAGTGCTTGGCACATAGTAAGCACTTAAGAAAAATCATAATTATTCTTATTATACCCTACTGAAAGCTCACCTCCTCCAGGAGGCCTTCCCAGACTATGTCCCCCTATTCCTCTACTTCCCCTCCCATCCCTATCCCCCCACTCACTCCCTTTGCCCCCTCCCTGCCCCACAGCACTTGTGCATGCATGTACATATTTATAATTATAATTCTATTTATTTCTATTAATGATGTGTATATATCTATAATTCTTTTTATTTGTAATGATGCTACGGATGCCTGTTTACTTGTTTTGATGTCTGTCTCCCCTCTTCTAGACTGTCAGCTGGTTGTGGGCAGGGATTGTCTCTGTTGCGGAATTGTACTTCCTAAGCATTTAGTAGAGTGCTCTCACACAGTAAGCACTCAATAAATATGATCGAATGAAGGAATGAATACTTTTGACAGTATAACTGAAATGTGTGTGAAACTAAAAAAATAGTCAGAAAAAACTTTATCTTTTATACCCCAGATATTCAAAGTGGACCAAAGATTATCAATTCCTTGTCAACTTGAATAAAGTATAATATTATATTGTAGAAGGTCGTGTACTGGTAATATTGACTACATTTCCTTAATACACAGGAGGTGACCACAGAAGGTACTGATAATAATAATTTCAGTGATGAAGAAGAAGGAGAATGAGGAGGAGGAGGAGGAGAAACCTATTCAATGGTTTTAGATCAGACAAGAGCATTTACTATTATCAGTAGGCATATATCTATAATTCTATTTATTTATATTGATGCCTATTTACTTCTTCTGATCCCTGTCTCCCTCTCTTTAGACTGTGAGCCTATAGTGGGCAGGGATTATCTCTCTTTATTGCTGTATTGTACTCTCCAAGGGCTTAGTACAGTGCTTTGCACGCAGTAAGTGGTCAATAAATACGATTGAATGAATGAATGAATGAATGGGCTCTTAAAACTACTGATAATATTCCACTATCCTGAGAGTTTTATCAAGCTCCTGGAATACGAGCCCCATTTTCTGGAACGTTATCAATTCACCAGGCTGAAAATCACCTAAAAAGTCCTAGAGTTATGAATTCAAGATTGCCTATATACTGATGATGGTGCTTTGGATCCACAAATACAAATCCATGCATATACTAATGAATCTCTTCTCAGAATCAGGAAAGTGCACAGGACACACACACACACACACATGCTCACACACACATCTATCCTTCATTTTCCAAGATAGTATTTATTAATTGGGGAGTACTATCCAGGCATACAAATATAACTCATAAAACTAATGCCAGATCAACATTCCCTCTCACCTTGTTCATAAAGCAATGGGTTTGTTCCTCATGAAGCCTGTTTCAGTTTTCAACTATGACTTCCTTACATCTGATCTTCCTGAAAATTTCGTGATAGGAGAGCAACACTTTTTCTGCTTTCTTCCATCAAGATTGTCTGCTTCTAGTCTGAAGAACAAGTTTATGAATAAGCACCCATACCTGCCAACCTCTACATCCAACCAAAGATCACCATTGGCAGCCCTGAATGACTGTTGTCACTAAATTTTCATAAACTAAGCAACACATTATCTAATAATGCAGAAAGAAAGTAGAAAACCAAGAAAACCAAGAGTCTTTGGGAGACTCAAAGCCATTGTGAAGTTTACAAAATCTCGAGATTCAGACCGTGTTGAAGGAATAGCATCCAACCTCTGCCTAACTGTAATTTATGTTAGTGTTTCCCAAGTGCTTAGTACAGTGTACAACACAGTAAGTGCTCAATAAATACTTATTGATTGCTTTTTATGATATTGAGACTTTAGAACAATCATAGATGCCATATTCATTTTATAGAGCATTTCCACTTTCTCCATATAATAATAATAATAATGATGATGGCATTTGTTAAGCACTTACAATGTGCAAAGCACTGTTCTAAGCTCTGGGGGGATGCAAGGTGATCAGGTTGTCCCATGTGGGGCTCACAGTCTCAATCCCCATTTTACAGATGAGGTAACAGGCTCAGAGAAGTTAGTGACTTGCCCAAGGTTACACAGCAGACATGTGTTGGAGCCAGGATTAGAACACATGACCTCTGACTCCCAAGCCCAGCCTCTTTCCACTGAGCCATGCTGCTTCTGAATTCATATGAATTCAAGGGACAAGACAGGATCATAAGCAATGAGGCCTTGGAATGAGAATGTGTCTGATAATCTAAAGTGTCATTAATTGGATTATGGCCGGGCAGGGGGGCCCCTATCTGGTCATCTTCCCCCAACTCGAACAGGTTGATTACAACCCAACAATCTGCTGTGTCCTCTAACTGATTCCTGCAGTTGGGATCTGATTCATTTGAACCTCTGGAATACAGTCGTAAGAGCAACATGGAAGCAACACTCATCACATGGCATGTGAAGAGAATAGATTTTGAATAATTAGGAATACTGCAACTCTCTGATGATATAGTCCATATGGCATATTTGGAACAAGTTAAATCCTTATGAGAATAGATTCCAGCCCTATGCAACCTACATCATCATTTGATGTTTGCCAAGTGCAACTATTGGCCCATATAACTAGAACTTTATCTTCATTAAGTCTGTATTCAATCAATTGCTTCTACCATGCCAGGTGTCTTCACCAAGAGTCAAAGCCACCACTACCGGTTTTAAGAATTTAATAACTTATTTATTTAAAGCATGAAACTGTTTTCAAATGGTTTTACAGCTGAACGAGCTCTGGGAGGACAAATATGAAAAATAAAACATGCTGCCTTTCGAAACAGCCTTATACCCACCTTCCCGACCCGTAATCTGGAGTTCAACCCAACCCACTCATCCCATTTCTGTATATAAATATTTACACATTTAAAGTTATGTGCATAGCTAGAGGGGAAAAATCATAAAAACAAAAAATTAAATGTGGAATTGAGTGGTTTCAAATTTTACTCTAGTGATGAGCTTGTACCTTATATCTCATTAGTGTGGTTTCATATTTAAATATTAGTTTGATTCAAGCAAAATTGTTCAGAAATTATGGGAGCATCATTACAGCCAATAATTAAATGTGTACAGAATCTATTAATGTTCATAATTAAGATGCACCACCACTAGGGTATATTATGCAATTATAATTTGCTATAATCATGCTGAAATGCACTGCTTGTCATGTCTTTTGGCTTAATTATGGCAAAGTAATTCATATAACTCAAATTTGTGGTGATTAAACATTTAGTATTTATGGGTGGTTAAAAGAAGTTACAAATGTTGAAACAAGACAATTGTGTGTGCGAACATGGGAACTAAGCTTTTGCTATGTAACACATCTCCTGAAACAGATTAAGTCTATTCTGTTGTGTTGTTTTCAATTAGCAGAATATAGCAGGGATCCATCCACCACTTAGATGGTCTTAGATCATGATTTTGTAAATGTTAAATGTAAATGGTGGCATTACAAAAGGAAGTAAAGAATTGAATAAAGAATTTATCGTTGTAATTCCTTTTTTAAAACTTCATTCATGGTAGGGGCTGAAAAATGCTGTTTCCCTTGCATGTTTTCTCACTGATCTGATTCATTCTCTTTGTAGATAAAATGAATCAAGAATAAGGTAAATTTGGTAGAAAAGAAACCTTGAAAAGTTATCTGGTCCAATCTCCTGTGTTCAGGCAGGATCATTCAATCATTCATTCATTCAGTAATAGTTATTGAGTGATTACTGTGTGCAGAGCACTGTACTAAGCCCTTGGGAAGTACAAATCGGCAATATGTAGAGACGGTCCCTACCCAACAACGGGCTCTCAGTCTAGAAGCGGGGAGACAGACAAAGAAGTAAAACAAGTAGATAGGTGTCAATACCATCAGAATAAATAGAATTATAGCTATATACACATCATTAATAAAATAAATATAGTAAATATGTACAAATAAAATAAATATAGTAAATATGTACAAATAATATAAATAGAGTAATAAATATATACAAGTATATACAAGTGCTGTGGGGAGGGTAAGACGGCAGTGGGAAGAAGTGGGGGTGATGAGGAGGGGATCACACTACCATCCCAATTCTACTTTACTTAAATTAATCCTACTTTGTAAATATCCCCCCAAAATGAAACTACTCATTCTTCTATGGTAACCTATTTTATCAATCAATCAATCAATCAATCGTATTTATTGAGCGCTTACTATGTGCAGAGCACTGTACTAAGCGCTTGGGAAGTACAAATTGGCATCACATAGAGACAGTCCCTACCCAACAGTGGGCTCACAGTCTAAAAGTTAATTCTTTCTATTTACCCAAAATCCTCAGTGTTGCAGTTTATATCCCTTTTCACTTTTTCTTCCTTCAGACCTGCTGGTCACCAACTACTGTGTTATAAATTGCCCCCTTGCCCTTTTCTTCCTCTTCAGACTTCATTCTTTTCGAGTAAAAATGTGTGGATGTCTTAATAATCCTGCAGCTCTCATCTGAACTCTTTCCAAGTGCTCCATATTGCACTTTAGTTGTGAAGCCCAGAACTGCAAATAGTTCTTTAATCCTGAATAGAAAGGAAAGATCACCTCACTGTTTCTACGGTCTTTGCTCATACTGATATGTCCCAGAACTGTGGTCACTTTCTTAATGCCAGTACTTCAATACTGACTCATGAAAAACTTTTTATCTCTCCTTTTCCTAATGAATTTGCATTCTTTCCCCACCACTTATGAGGCCAACATGTTTTCCTTCCCCAGCTGAAGTATCTGTACTTCAATAAATAAATGTCTTCAGTCAATAAATACGACTGGCTGACTTGTTTCTATTTCTCTCATGCTAACAGCAGACATGCCCTCCTTTCACTTCACCCAGGCAATATTGTACTCCATACAATCTCCACTGATCTCTGTTCTGCTGGTTTCTGGCCACTTCTCCAGTTCACTAAGGACACAATGAATTTTGCTCTTATGCTAGACTCCTGCGGATTGGGTGTTTAGGTCAAGTTAAATGCGCATGTTCCCTATTTCAGCCAGGTCATTGATGAAAGTGGTAAGCAGCATCTGTCTCAGGACGGATCTACATGGAGCCCTATTTGTTAAGTTTCCCCTAGGCTGACTCAGAACCACTGATAATCATTCTCTGAGTACAACCCTGTAGTATAAGTGGCTAGTATATGCTAGAGGCGGTGTGGCCTAGAGCAGCCTGGCCTAGTGGAAAGACCATGGGATTGGGAATCATACCTCTGCAACATGTCTGCTGTGTGATCTTGAGCAAGTCACTTAACTTCTTTGTGTCTTGGTTATGTCACCTGTAAAATGAGGATTAACTCCCCCTTATTTAGACTGTGATCCCATATGGATCACAGTCTGTGATCACATAGACTATGATGCCATATCCCATAAAGCCCTACTGGGAGTTCACCTCCTCCAGGAGGCCTTCCCAGACTGACTTCCCCTTTTTCCTCTCCTCCTCCCCATCCCCCAGCCCCTCCTCCTTCCCCTCCCCACAGCACCTGTATATATGTTTGTACAGATTTATTACTCTATTTTACGTGTACATATTTACTATTCTATTTATTTTGTTAATGATGTGCATCTAGCTTTATTTCTATTTATTCTGATGACTTGACACGTGTCCACATGTTTTGTTTCGTTGTCTGTCTCCCCCTTCTAGACTGTGAGCACGTTGTTAGGTAGGGACCATCTCTATATGTTGCCAACTTGTATTTCCCAAGGGCTTAGTACAGTGGTCTGCACACAGTACGTGCTCGATAAATACAATTGAATGAATGAATGAATGAATATGGGACAGGGATTTTGTCCAACCTGATTAACTAGTAACTACCCCAGCTTTAAGTACTGCTTGGCACATAATGCTCAATCATCAATTATTATGCCTCACCTAATACTAGGGTTGCGTAGCCTCATTTCCCCAATTATCAAAGAGCATCTAGTGCAAGACAGAACCGAAAGACATTGCTAAAGGAAAGGCCTTTTATTTTCTTTTACTGTGCTGACATTAATGAAGCTAGCAAAGCTGTAGAAAAAGTATTCCTTTACACTGCTCCTGGGGAACATTAATAAATGGATAGTATTCACTGGGTGCAGAATACTGTACTAAGCTCTTGGGAAAATACAATAGAATTAGAAGATATGATTTCTGCTCTCTAGGATCTCATAACTTAGTTTGGGAGATGGGCATACAAAACAAATGACAGACTGGAAGACATGCTTATCAGTGAAGGGTGTGGTGGGGAGTACCCAAAGGCCTAAGGGGCGTGGAAATACTACCGTTTCAGTTTGAGGATGTAGAATGGGGAGATGAGAAATAAATCAAGGAAAGCCTCCTGAAGGAGATGTGATTTCAAAAGAGCTTTGAAGATGGGGTGATCCTTGATCTGCAGGGTTTCAAGGGGGAGGGAGTAAGATATGGGCAGAAGTGAGTGAGCCATAGGCTGACTAAAGGTGAATTAAGAATGTGGTAGGTGAGTTGATTAACTTCATTCATTCATTCAATCATATTTATTGATTGCTTACTGTGTTCAAAACACAATACTAAGTGCATGGGAGAGTACAATACAACAATAAACTGACACAACCACCTATCCTATCCCACCTTGATTATTGTATCAGTCTCCTTGCTGGCTCCCTGCCTCCCTTCTCTCCCCACTCCAGTCCATACTCCATTCTGCTGCCTAAATAATTTTCCTTCAAAAACGTTCAGACCATGTTTTCCCACTCCTCAAGAAACTCCAGTGGCTTCCCATCCACCTCCGAATCAAATAAAAACTCTTCACCATTGGCTTTAAAGCACTTAACCACCTTGCCTGCTCAGTACCTCACCTCACCACTTTCCTACTACAATGCAGCATACACAATTCAATCTTCTAATGCTATCCTTCTCACTGAACCTCAGTGTTATCCACCTCACTGCCAACCTCTCACCCACATCCAATGTCTGGCCCGGAATACCCTCCCTCCTCATATTGAACAGATAATTGCTCTCTCCTACTTTAAAACTTTATTGAAGGCACATCTCCTCCCAGAAGCCTTCCCTGATTAAGCCCTCCCCTCCTCTCCTCCCACTCCCTTCTGAGTCACCCTGAGTTGCTCCCTTTGTTCATCCCCCCTCCCAGCTCCACAGATCTTAAGTATATATTAGTAATTCATTTAGTTATATTAATGTCTGTCTCCACCTCTAAACTGTGAACTCACTGTGGGCAGGGAATGAATCTGATTTTTGTTGTATTGTACTCTCCCAAGCGTTTAGTACAGTGCTTTGCTGTGGAAGGCTTCTTGGAGGAGATGTGCCTTCAATAAGGTTTTGACTGACTGACTGACTGGTCAGGAATTTCTGCTTGATTCATTAAAGAATGGGTCACTACTGGAGGGTTTTGAAGTGCTGGGAGATTCAAGCAGAATGATGTTGCACATGCTAGCACATCTAACTGGTTGGATTTGATAGACCCATTAACCACTGTGAGCTCATTGTGGGCAGGGAATGTGTCTGTTGTTTTGTACTCTCCCAAGTGCTTAGTACAGTGCTTTGCCCACAGTAAGCTCTCAACAAATACGAATGAATGAATTAATTAATAAATACATTAATATAATCTAATTAATAATTATGATCTTTGTTAAGCACTTACTATGAGCAAAGCACTGTACTAAGCACTGGATTTTAATTATACTTCTGCAGCTATCATGAATATTCCTTGAAGACTTTACCATGCCTCTAATAAACATGATATCCAAATCGAAAAACCCAATATCAATCTTTTAAAAAATGTATTAACCACAAAACCTCTCCTAAACAAGCAATCCAAACCAATGCTCCAAAGGTCAGTCTAGTTATAAGTTTACTCTGGGCCATACTGCCATCATCTTTGATTGATGAATGGTAATGACTATAATGGTAATGATTTTGGTCAGGGAAATGTTGACCAAGGATGAGAAGGGGAGTAGGTGAAAAGGGGCACCCGCAAGTTAATAGCCACATCCTTTTGGTCTTTGTGGCAGAAACTATTTCTATTTCATTCTTTCCTGAGTGTTGTTTTTCAGTTGTTATTGATCGTAGCCCTGAGTCTCTCCACTGCCTCTACTTTTATTTCTCATCCTGTCTTCAGTTCTCCGATTCTGGGTGCTTTTTGAGGGATTTCAGCTCTGATTTGCTTTCCTTCCAAGAGTCATTCCCAGGTTGGTATGAAAGCTGGCAGTGAGGCCCCTGAAAACATAGTCTGGACTAAGGTGAAAAGACCCAGGCATGGTTTACTTCCCTTTGAAATAGAAAAACACAAGGAATAATTTACCTCAGAACATTTTTGCCCTTTGCCTGAGAAAACTTAAATTTCATACAGCTTCAAAACCCTCCTAGAATAACATTTATGGTATTTATTAAGTGCTTACTAGGTGCCAGGCAGTGGTCTAAGAGTTGGGGTGGATACAAGCATATTGGGTTGAATACAGTCTCTTGCCCTGCATAGATAGAGCTCATAGTCTCAATGTCCATTTTACAGATGAGGTAACTGAGGCACAGAGAAGTGAAGTGACGTGCCCAGGGTCAAACAGCAGACAAGTGGCGTAGTTGGGATTAGAACCCATGACTCTAACTCCGAGGCCCATGCTCTATCCACTATACCATGCTGCCTGAGCCTGGGATTCAGAGACCTGGGTTTTAATCCCAGCTCTGCCAATTGCTTGCTGTGTGTCCTTGTGCAGGTCACTTAATTTCTCTTTGCCTCAGTTTCCTCAAATCAATCAATCGCATTTATTGAGCGCTTACTGTGTGCAGAGCACTGTACTAAGCGCTTGGGAAGTACAAGTTGGCAACATATAGAGACAGTCCCTACCCAACAGTGGGCTCACAGTCTAAAAATGTAAGATGGGGATGAAATACCTGTTCTCCCTCTGACTTAGACTGTGAGTCCCATATGGGACAGGGACTGTGTCTGACCTAATTAACTTGTACCTTCCTCAGCACTTAGAATAGTGTTTAACACATAGTAAGTGCTTAACAAATACCATAAAAAAGCCCACTCTCAGAAGATATTCCTTGACTAATATCCAACAGCCTTGAGGATGTCATCCAACCACCATCCTCTGCCCTTAGGTATATTAGTGCAGACATTATCTGTCAGAAGGTGACACTTTGGAGAATTCTACAAAAGGGATATGTTTTTAATCACTCCTGTAATATGCCAGCATATTGAGCAGTGCCCCCATTTTCTAATGGTAGAATGGTTACTTGCCTTGACTCCAGTCCAGTAAGCACTCAATAAATATGATTGAATGAATGAAAGAGGAGCCGTTGATTATTGAGCAGCATGGTTTAGTGGAAAGAGCATGAGCTTGGGAGTCAGAGGTCATGTGTTCTAACCCTGGCTCTGCCACTTTTCATCTGTGGGAATTTGGGCCAAATCACCACTTCTCTGTACCTCAGTTACCTCATCTGTAAAATGGGGACTAAGACTGTAAGCCCCACGTGGGACATTCCCATTACCTTGTATCTACCCCAGAGCTTAGAACAGTGCATGGCACATAGTAAGTGCTTAACAAATACCATTATTATTATTATTATTATTATTATTATTATTACACTTTGGGCTTTGAGATGTACTATGTTGAAAAGCAGTATGGCCCTGTGGGTCAGTGCAATATTGCACTTGTGGAGACCAGGCAGTGGGCCCAGTTCCTGATTTAGTTAGGAGCCCTAAGGTTGACTGAAGCTCCCAAGGGACTGTCTTTGTGCTTCCCATTATCTCTACTAGCAACCTCCTTCTGTTTTAGCAATTTCTCTAGTTCTCCAAGGCAGCATCAGGGAAGGCAGCAAAGAAGGAGGTTGAAGCGATTGGTATGCTATCTGTCAATCAGGTGAATGTGGTGACCACAATTTTCCTAGATATGTTCAGAAATGACACTGAGAGCAGGCTCTCCTAATATTTATTTGATGTCCTTAAGAATGTCACTGCTAATGTTAAACATGTTACATTTTCTCAAGAAAAATGATCTTCAAAATGTGCTTCAGTTTAGAATTTTCCCAGTGTCCTAGTCACATCTTCGCAATAGCCACCCTTAGTTATTATGTATGTATCACTGTATTTATAGAATGTATGCCTGTTCCCCTCCCCATTAGACTGTGAGCTTCTTTAGGGCAAGAACTGTGTCTGTTACATTACTGGCACTACAAATATTAAACTTGGAGGTGCAACAGGGGACAGATTTTTTGTGTTCATAATGTGCTCGGGATTGTAGGTCCTACATTGGCCTTTTCATTCACACACAGACATATAAATGAATTTCACCATCAATGGTGTTTTTCTCCAAATCGAAGAACAACCACTTTTTGTACATATATATATATATGTATATATATATATATATATATATATATATATACATATATATACACACATACATTTATGTATGTCCAAGTAACTCATACAGTGCTCTGTACCCAAAAGGTACTCAACAAATACTATTGAATGCTGTCTTAATAATAATAATAATAATAATAGTATTTGTTAAGCACTTACCATGTGCCAAGCACTGTTGCAAGAGCTGGGGTAAATACAAGGTAATCAGGTTGTCCCATGTGGCTCTCACAGTCTTAATCCCCATTTTACAGATGAGGTAACTGAGGCACAGAGAAGTTAAGTGACTTGCCTAAAATCACACAGCTGGTAAGTGACAGAGTCAGGAATAGAACCCATGACCTCTGACTTCCAAGCCTGTTGTGCTCTTTCCACTAAACCACACTGATTCTCTTGCTCTGTCTTTATACCTTAGGCCTCAAATTAAATTTTTTTAAACTGAATTCTCCAAATTATCCAGATAATTTTTTTGAGGTGTATATTATTTCATTTAGCTTTCTGCATTGATCAGTTTAAGTGGATAATTGACTAATCTCCACTTCACTTTGTGCTCTGTTTAAGCATCAATTGTTTGAGGAGGAACACTGCATTGCAATTCAGAGCAGAACTAATAGGCATGTGCATCTAGTTAAGGTTAAATTTGGGAAGTTAATTTGACAAAGCAGCAGAGGATATCACGCTCCTCTTTATCCTCCACAAATGCTAAAATGTGAAGCCAAAACTCTGTTTTCTTTATTTCCTCTCTGAGATCTTAGTTTTTGCAAATAATCTGTATATTCCAAGACTAGAGTCAACTTTCAACTACAGTTGAGATGACACAAATTCCATCTGATTGAGTTTTATGGCTGTGCTCAACCAGAAAGCATTGATTGGGATTAAGCATAATTAGCTATTTATTACAGACCACACAATGAGTCTCTGCAAATCAAGTTCAGATTACTGTCCAACAGTTGATCTTGCTCTGGAGGCTATCCAAACCAGATTTGATCATTTGAAAACAAATGTGGAATGCCATCAAGAATAATCGCTCTTCAGAAATGGAAAGAGTGGGGTTGCAGTTAGGTTTGGGAAAGGGTTCTTGGTGAGAAAGGCTACTGATCTGAAAATGTCATTTAGTAGTTTACTGCTGATATGGATATCCACTTAGAATCAGATGACTTTCCATTTTTGATCAGGGTTTTTGGCCATATAATGTTTAGATTAAATCCCCTTTAGACTGTAACCTTGTTGTAGGCAGGAGATGTGTCTTTCTACTCGAGCTTTACTCTTCCAAGTGCTAAGTACCCAATCATTACCATTGATTGATTGACTAAGTCTGATAAACGCAGAGATAGCAAAGCTGAATGGCAGTGCACCAGAAAGAAATGTGGTTAATATTACTCTTGATTTCGTTTCTAATTTGAAAAAAAAATGGTTTTAATCGATTCGGAAAGAGTTCAAATCATTCCGCACTAATGTTAAGAAGTAGGTGGCAAGAATTATCCTTATCACTTCATAGGGGAAAGATTTAGCCGCAGAAACTTAAAATCTGTGTAACTGATCAAGAACACAGAGCAACGGGATAAGGTATCCCATTAAGGTGACAGGTGAAAGTTGGGCCTGTCACCCCACAATCAGCAGTTAACAAAAAGTACTTTCCTTAACCTAGTGTTTACTGAACTTGATCTTTCCCTGCCAGCTTTTAGGTCTCAACAATACCCACTCATGGAATGGTGCACATCACCGCACTACCCAGAGGGAAATTTTAGGAGAGGAGACTTTTGGTCAGTAAGGTGAAAAACTCCACTCTCAGCCCTACCCTGATTGAAGGGCAGAGTAAATTCTCTTGGGAATTGAGTTGGGGAAGTTTTTCAGGTTGGAAGCTGGCTGTTAATGGAGTGTGTTATCTGCCTTGGAAATCCAGTTGGAAATATTTGCATGTGGCAATGTATTTCTCCCTCACCAAACTTCACCTGGGGTAAAAAGTAAATGTTTGTGTTAATTTGGTTATGAGCATATTCTGTTGGTGATTGTAGTCTGTGTTTCTTAGCTTATCTTCAAGTAGAGCTCTCAGCCATCACACAGCATAAGCACCTGTGGGCCAGTAATCAGATGTCCAGGTTGGCCTTGGCTGTGTTAAGCCTGCAAGACCTCCAAATACTATCTTGTGAAAACCTCTTTCTTAGTGTTCTCTGCTGTGATTTTTCTGAACTGTGTTCTGAATCCCCAATTTTGGTTTTGGGAATTTGGTCAGCCCCGGCCAGACTGGCCTATTGAGCCTACTCACTGGTTCCTGGTGAGAGTTCATAATTCTATATAACCCTTTGATACTCTTAAATACAAAATGGATGATACTTGTCCTGGTTTATGGTTATACAGCAGCAATTATACCCAGTAAGTTAAAAAAAAAAAACAACTTCCTGTATCCTAACATCCTTTGTGGGAAGAAGAAGCAGCATGGCTCAGTGGAAAGAGCACGGAATTTGGAGTCAGAGGTCATGGGTTTGAATCCTGGCTCCGCCACATGTCTGCTGTGTGACATTGGGCAAGTCACTTAACTTATCTGAGCATCAGTTACCTTATCTGTAAAATGGGGATTAAGACTGTGAGCCCCACATGGGACAACTTGATCAACTTGTATCCCACCAGTGCTTAGAACAGTGCTTTGCACATAGGGCTTAACAAATGCCATTATTATTATTATTATTACTAAGAAAGAATCATCATCATCATCATCAATCGTATTTATTGAGCGCTTACTATGTGCAGAGCACTGTACTAAGTGCTTGGGAAGTACAAATTGGCAACATATAGAGACAGTCCCTACCCAACAGTGGGCTCACAGTCTAAAAGGGGGAGACAGAGAACAAAACCAAACATACTAACAAAATAAAATAAATAGAATAGATATGTACAAATAAAATAAATAAATAAATAGAGTAAAAAATATGTACAAACATATATACATATATGCAGGTGCTGTGGGGAAGGGAAGGAGGTAAGATGGGGGGATGGAGAGGGGGACGAGGGGGAGAGGAAGGAAGGGGCTCAGTCTGGGAAGGCCTCCTGGAGAAGGTGAGCTCTCAGCAGGGCCTTGAAGGGAGGAAGAGAGCTAGCTTGGCGGATGGGCAGAGGGAGGGCATTCCAGGCCCGGGGGATGACGTGGGCCGGGGGTCGATGGCGGGACAGGCGAGAGCGAGGTACGGTGAGGAGATCAGCGGTGGAGGAGCGGAGGGTGCGGACTGGGCTGTAGAAGGAGAGAAGGGAGGTGAGGTAGGAGGGGGCAAGGTGATGAAGAGCCTTGAAGCCCAGGGTGAGGAGTTTCTGCCTGATGCGCAGATTGATTGGTAGCCACTGGAGATTTTTGAGGAGGGGAGTGATATGCCCAGAGCGTTTCTGGACAAAGATAATCCGGGCAGCAGCATGAAGTATGGATTGAAGTGGAGAGAGAAAGAATGAAGATAAACTAGAATAAATCTGCAAGAGGTCTGCACAAGCCCTGTGGCTTCCCTCTAGACTGTGAGCCCACTGGGGGCAGGGATTGTCTCTATTGCTGTATTGCACTTTGCAATTGCTTAGTACAGTTCTCAAACACAGTAAGTGCCCACTAAATATGATTGAATGAATGAATGCATATTAATAGCAAATAATAGTTAACAAGTATTTTTTAGAGTATCTGGAGGATACATAAGGCATCACTAGGTACCAGAGGTACATGATAAAGACTCAGGCAGTCAGTGGTATTTATTGAGTGAAGCCACCAGAGTCGATAAAGCACAGGCCTGGGAGTTAGAATGACCTGCATTCTAATCCTGGCTCTGCCACTTGTCTGTTGTGTGACCTAGGGGATGTTGCTTAACTTCTCTGTGACTCAGTTATCTCATCTGTAAAATGGGGATTAAGATGTGAGCTCTATGTGAGATGGGCTGTGTCCAACCTGATTTGTTTGTATCTACTCGGTAGAGTGCCTGGAACATAGGAAACAGTTAATGAATACCATATCAATCAATCAATCAATCAATCAATCGTATTTATTGAGCGCTTACTATGTGCAGAGCACTGTACTAAGCGCTTGGGAAGTACAAATTGGCATCACATAGAGACAGTCCCTACCCAACAGTGGGCTCACAGTCTAAAAGGGGGAGACAGAGAACAGAACCAAACATACCAACAAAATAAAATAAGTAGGATAGAAATGTACAAGTAAAATAAATAAATAAATAAATAAATAAATAAATAGAGTAATAAATATGTACAACCATATATACATATATACAGGTGCTGTGGGGAAGGGAAGGAGGTAAGATGGGGGGATGGAGAGGGGGACGAGGGGGAGAGGAAAGATGGGGCTCAGTCTGGGAAGGCCTCCTGGAGGAGGTGAGCTCTCAGCAGGGCCTTGAAGGGAGGAAGAGAGCTAGCTTGGCGGATGGGCAGAGGGAGGGCATTCCAGGCCCGGGGGATGACGTGGGCCGGGGGTCGATGGCGGGACAGGCGAGAGCGAGGTACAGTGAGGAGATTAGTGGTGGAGGAGCGGAGGGTGCGGGCTGGGCAGTAGAAGGAGAGAAGGGAGGTGAGGTAGGAGGGGGCGAGGTGATGGACAGCCTTGAAGCCCAGGGTGAGGAGTTTCTGCTTGATGCGCAGATTGATCGGTAGCCATTGGAGGTTTTTGAGGAGGGGAGTAATATGTCCAGAGCGTTTCTGGACAAAGATAATCCGGGCAGCAGCATGAAGTATGGATTGAAGTGGAGAGAGACACGAGGATGGGAGATCAGAGAGAAGGCTAGTGCAGTAGTCCAGACGGGATAGGATGAGAGCTTGAATTAGCAGGGTAGCGGTTTGGATGGAGAGGAAAGGGCGGATCTTGGCAATGTTGCGGAGCTGAGACCGGCAGGTTTTGGTGACGGCTTGGATGTGAGGGGTGAATGAGAGAGCGGAGTCGAGGATGACACCAAGGTTGCGGGCTTGTGAGACGGGAAGGATGGTAGTGCCGTCAACAGAGATGGGAAAGTCAGGGAGAGGACAAGGTTTGGGAGGGAAGACAAGGAGCTCAGTCTTCGACATGTTGAGCTTTAGGTGGCGGGCGGACATCCGGATGGAGATGTCCTGAAGGCAGGAGGAGATGCGAGTCTGGAGGGAGGGGGAGAGAGCAGGGGCAGAGATGTAGATCTGGGTGTCATCAGCGTAGAGATGATAGTTGAAGCTGTGGGAGCGAATGAGGTCACCAAGGGAGTGAGTGTAGATTGAGAACAGAAGGGGACCAAGCACTGAACCTTGGGGAACCCCCACAGTAAGAGGATGGGAGGGGGAGGAGGAGCCTGCAAAAGAGACTGAGAAAGAACGACCGGAGAGATAAGAGGAGAACCAGGAGAGAACGGAGTCTGTGAAGCCAAGGTCAGATAGCGTGTTGAGGAGAAGGGGGTGGTCCACAGTGTCAAAGGCAGCTGAGAGGTCGAGGAGGATTAGGACAGAGTATGAGCCGTTGGATTTGGCAAGCAGGAGGTCATTGGTGACCTTTGAGAGTGCAGTTTCCGTGGAATGAAGGGGACGGAAGCCAGACTGGAGGGGGTCGAGGAGAGAGTTGTTGTTGAGGAATTCTAGGCAGCGCGTGTAGACAACTCGTTCAAGGAGTTTGGAAAGGAATGGTAGGAGGGATATGGGACGATAACTAGAAGGTGAGGTGGGGTCAAGAGAGGGTTTTTTTAGGATGGGAGAGACATGGGCATGTTTGAAGGCAGAGGGGAAGGAACCAGCGGAGAGTGAGCGGTTGAAGATGGAAGTTAAGGAGGGGAGAAGGGATGGAGCGAGAGATTTCATAAGATGAGAGGGAATGGGGTCAGAAGCACAGGTGGCCGGAGTAGCACTTGAGAGGAGGGAGGAGAGTTCCTCTGAGGATACCGCTGGGAAGGATGGGAGAGTAGCAGAGAGTGTTGAGAGCCGGGGGGTTGGAGAAAGGGGGGAAGAGACTTTGGGGAGGTCGGACCTGATGGATTTAATTTTGTTAATGAAGTAGGAGGCCAGATCGTTGGGGGTGAGGGAAGGAGGAGGGGGAGGAACCGGGGGCCTGAGAAGGGAGTTGAACGTACGGAAGAGCTGGCGGGGGTGATGGGCATGGGTGTCAATAAGGGAGGAGAAATAGTTTTGTCTGGCAGAAGAGAGGGCTGAGTTAAGGCAGGAAAGGATAAACTTGAAGTGAACGAGGTTGGCATGGTGTTTAGACTTTCGCCAGCAGCGTTCAGCAGCTCGAGCATAAGAGCGAAGGAGGCGGACAGTGGCAGTGATCCAGGGCTGTGGGTTAGTGGTGCGAGAGCGGCGAAGAGAAAGGGGAGTGAGCGAGTCTAGCTGAGTAGAAAGGGAAGAGTTGAGAGCAGTAATCTGATCATCAAGACTGGGTAGAGAGGAGAGGGCGGCGAGGTGGGGTGTGAGGCGCTCCGAAAGATGGGTGGGGTCCAGAGAGCGGAGATCTCTGTGAGGGAGTAATACGGATTTACAGGAGAAAGGAGTGTGAGTGAGGAGGCAGGTGAGAAGATTATGATCAGAGAGAGGGATTACAGAGTTGGTGAGGGTGGACACAGTGCAGCGGTAGGAGATGATGAGGTCGAGGGTATGACCAAGTTGGTGAGTGGGTGAGGTGGGGTGGAGGAAGAGGTTGGCAGCATCAAGGAGAGATAGAAGGCGGGCGGCAGAGGAGTCGTTAGGGATATCCATGTGGATATTGAAGTCTCTGAGGATCAGAGTGGGCATGGAGAAGGAGAGAAGGAATGTGAGGAAGGGGTCAAAGTCGTTAAAGAAGTTGGAAGTGGGGCCCGGAGGGCGGTAGATGACGGCTACAAGAATCTGGAGGGGGTGGTAGAGGCGAATAATGTGGGCTTCAAAGGAAGGGAAGGAAAGGGAAGGGGGAGGAGGGATAGTGCGAAAGCGACATTGGGGGGCGAGAAGGAAACCGACACCTCCTCCTTTTCCGGTGAGTCTGGGGGAGTGGGAGAAGAAGAGGCCTGCACTGCAGAGAGCAGCAGAAGAGACCGTGTAACATAGAAAATGTTTAGGAGAATGTAACAGAAATAAATTCATATTTTCCACCTTGAAAGTATTTTCAACCTAATGAGAGAGATGAACAAAAATTATTTATAAATTTTGGAAGTAGGACAAAGAATAAGGTTATAACAAAAATTCCAGACACAGGATGAAATAGTTTATAATAAATAACTGACTATACATATATTTATCTGTGTTGAGAACAGCAATGAAGTGTATTTAATTCTAAGAGTGGCTCCTGGGATGCTGTATGTAGAAAGTTGTGAATTAATTGGGGAAGACTTCTGGAGGTAGAGCGGTTTTAGTAGGGCCTTGAAGTTGCGGAGAGCTGTGGTCTGGGGTACTTAAGGGGATGAAAAGAGAGCTTATAGTCCAGGTAGACAGAACTTTGTGAGCTAGGGGTCCAAGACAGGAGAGTTGTGAAAACAGACAAAATTAATGCCCTCAAGAGGCTAATGATCTGATTGTTATTACTGTTAGTTCAACTGACACATCCTACCGCTGAGTGTTCTTTGTTCAGTCCACCATTTTACCTTTTTGGTGTCTTTTTTGCTGGAGCAGCACAGACAAGAAGAGTACAGACAGTCCTCAGTGAGTAGACCAAAAGATATGCACAGAAGAGGATTTCAGAGTGTGCTATCAGCAATTGCAAAGATAATGTTATGCTCAGACAGCTTATTGGGAAACAATTCCAAAATTAGAATATGAAACAAAATATTTATTGATTGGGTCAATATTAGCTTCTTATTTTTCATTGATTCTCAGGGAAAAAAATCCCTCATGTTTTCAGAACAGTGCTGTGCTCACAGTAAGCGCTCAATAAATACGACTGAATGGATGAATAAGCTAAACATTATGTGTACATTTCCAAAACTCTCTCATAAATAAATCCAGATTTGACCATTTTGGAGAGATACTCTCATCCCAGTGGCTTACAAAACCAAACGAATGCCTAACTTGATATTATATCTCAGTTGGGTATGTAATACAGCAAAATCTCCATAAATGATGTGTTCCAGAGAAGATGTTTTGAGGTTTGTCATCCTCTGCAATGTTCCCTAGCTCTTCTGGTCCTTTCCCCATTTCTCTAGTTTTAGAAACTATCCTAACAGTGAGTTAGTGTCCCTGAAATGACTATTTCTCATTAAGGAGCAATAGGTAATAAGTCAGTATACATTTCAGGAAAATAATGTGGAAATGTACATCCCTTAGAGAAACCTCCCCTACTGAATTAGATAGTTACTATTTAATAGAAGTTTTAACTACGATGTACATGAGTTATAGGACTTTGTTACTTTTTTTTTCTTTCCAGAACTAAATATTCATTTTGTACTATAATGTTTCTTCCTAGATTTCTGAGAAAAAGTCTGTTTTCTCCTCTGGGAAGATATTCCTTCTCCAGAAGCTTATAAGAGTTTTGGAAGTGCGAACTAGAATATGATAAGTTGTCAATTAAATTATGTGTGAACATAAAAATTCTACTAAGTCCAAGTCTACCTGTACTTATGTAGGGAATTTGAGGAAAATACCCAATTTATTATCAGTAAGGAAACTCAGAAATTGGGAGAATTGAACTCATTGTTTTTCTATAGTCTTCTTAAACAGTAATGGTTGGCATTTATATAGCAGCTTTTTAGAAGTCTGTCACACCTGGCTGTTCATAATCCCTCTTCACTCTGGTTTGTGTCATTCACTTCTCCTAAATTAACCTACAAACTCTCCTCACTCTTGACTGCGCTACCTCTGGCTCATTGCTCATGCTTCTCCTCCTGCCCCCCTTCCTCATCTATACCAAATGACTCCCCTACTTCCTTCGAGTTCTGCATAAAAAGCCACTTCCTCCTGGTGGATTTCCTGATTGACTTTTCAATCTTCTCAATCAATTGTTTTAGCACTCAGCATCTATCAATCAATCTATCATCTTTCTATGTGAATAGGTTGTTATGGTTGACCTTCATTTCTTAACATAACACTACTCACATTTGGGTTCTATCCAAAGGCAGAGATCATCTTCTTGAAGCACTGCTTGGCACACATCATTCCACTCCTCCAAATCCTCCTTTGGCTACCCACATCCTTCCACATCAAGCAAAGATTCCACCTTCAAGGCCCTCCAAGACCTCCTGCCAAACCACATAATGGCTTTCTTCACCCTTTAAGTCATTCTCTTTGTTCCTCCCAAATTAACCTTCTGTCAGAATTGTCCTCACCGCTCCTACCTCAGTGTGATCTTATGGAAATAGCAAAGATATGTATTCTAATCCTGGTTTTACCCCTGGCCTGCTATGTGACCTTGGGACAGTTACATATATTTTTGTGCCTCAGTTTCCTCAAATACAAAATGGGAACTAAATACCAGTTCTTTCTACCCCTTAGACTATGAGTCCCATGTAAGTCAGGGACTATGTCTGGTATGTTTACATTGAATCTGCAACAGTGCGTACCATCATCAATGGAGTTTATTGAGCACTTACTACGTGCAGAACACTGTACTGGGCACTTGGGAGAGTACAATACAACAGAATTGGTAGACATGTTCTCTGCCCACAACGAGCTTATAGACTAGAGAGGGAGACAGACATTAATATGAATAAATGATTTATAATATATAATTTATAGATATATACATAAGTGTTGTGGGATTGAGCATGAGGCAAACATCAAATGCCCAAAGATCACAGATCTAAGTGCAGAAAAGATGCAGAAAGGAGAGGGGACCAGTGGAAGTAGGCTTAATCAGGGAAGGCCTCTTGGAGGACATGTGACCTTATTAAGGTGCTTAAGACAATATTTAGAACATAGTAAGCACTTAATTATTATTATTTCCCCCAGCCTATAACTCCCTAACCCACCAAATCCAACATAACCCAAAAGACCACATTCACAGCCCTCCAAAAACCCATGCCTCTTTCTGTGAACAAGCCTTCTTCAATTAACTGCTAACATCCCAAGTCACACTAATCTAACCACTATCCATGTATTTATTAATACCATCCTCAACACTTTGGTATATAAGTCTAATCCATGGTACATTCAATTATTTATTCTGATTACAATATTTGTAAACCTTTCACCTCTTTCTCCCCTCATTAGAGTGGAAGTTCCTTTTGGGGAAGTAACATGCCTCAGGCTTCCCCAACATTTAATACCACAAATTGCACAACCCAAAGAGAGTAGTAGTACATCCATCACCAGTGGTACTCACCAATAGTGTCCCTAGGAAAAGCAGATCATATCAGTCCCATGACTCCTGAGCTCTCAATTCTTCCACCAGCACATGCCTCTTCAATCAACTGCTTGATCAGTAGTATTTTTTAAGATATCTGTTAAATGCTTGCTTGGTGTCAAGCACTGTAGTAGATAATCAGGTTGGGAACAGTTCATGTCCCATATGGAGCTCACAATCTTAATCCCCATTTTACAGATGACGTAACTGAGGCACAGAGAAGTTAAGTGACTTGCCGAAGGTCAAACAGTAGACAGGTGGCAGAGCTGTCCTTCTCATTCCCAGGGCTGTGCTGTATCTACTAGGCCATGCTGCTTCTCTATTGAGGGCTTACTGTGTGCAGAACATTGTACTAAGCATTTGAAAAAGTAGAATACAATAGAGTTGGCAAATATGAACAATGCCCACAAGGAACTTACAATATACAGAAGATGTCAACTAGCATTTCATTCATTCAATCGTATTTATTGAGTGCTTACTGTGTGCAGAGCACTATACTAAGCATGTGGGAAAGAACAATACAAAAATGATCACTGACAATACCTGCCCACAACGAGCTCACAGTCTAGAGGGATACAAATTAACCAGGTTGGACACACCCCCTGTCATTCATTCATTCATTCATTCAATCATATTTATTGAGCGCTTACTGTATGCAGAGCACTGTACTAAGCACTTGGAAAGTACAAACCGGCAACATATAGAAACTGTCCCTACCCAACAATGGGCTCACAGTCTAGAAGGGGGGGGACAGACAACAAAACAACACAAGTTGGGGTCCTATTACTGATCAGATGCCTCTCCTTTCTTTTCCCATTTATACTTTGCAAAATGAGCAAGATTGTTTGTTTCAATCTATGATTTACTTAAGTTGTAATTGGTCCCTGGACCCACTTGATCACATGTTCACCCTTTACATATTCACAGATACGGTGCCGTGACCCTGATACAGCCTGGGAGTCCTCAAAAAAGGAGACTCAGGAGCTGGTGGACATATACACCTCCTCCTGTTAATGATGCAGTTTTCTCTATAATTGTGCTGTTTCTGAAATTGCTAATTTGGTCTCAAGAATCTCTTCCTACTGTGCAAATGGAAAGGTCATATAGACTTCAAACTAGGAATAGAATATCTTTTGCTTTTCCCTAAATACCTAAATACTACAATCCACAATTTGGTGACTATAAACTAAATGATTATACCACACTTGTTTATCAGCTTAATCCATGGCAGCTCTATATGTGACCAAAGATTTTCTTTAGCAATACGAAATTCAACATTCAGCTCCCTAGGCTGTATACAATCCAGTGATGTCTGATTAGTAAAAGAAGTAGAAACTGAAATCAAATAGTCAAACCTGGGCTTTGGTAGATTGAGAAATCATGTTTTGAGACAACATGGCAGCTAATATCATCCACCAAATTAAAGATCTACAAAACTGTGGTCAAGTACAACCCTCTATATGGCTGTGTGTGATCTGGGCCTTCCGCAGAAGGCATCTCTGCCTTCTGGCATAGTTTCATCCACACACTTAACTTTCATACTCAAATATCAGGCGGCAGGGTCACTAAAGTTGGAATATAGTCATTGTGGCATAGGGATGTAGTAGCTTCTCTCCATACCTATTTCCACCTCTACTGGATGGGACATATGAGGAGAGCTATGTGAGGATAGAGATATCCAAAGAGCTATTAAATGCTGTACTGAAAATGGGGTCATAGGAGAGCAAAGTGGGCATAATAAACGTTTTGGCATCAGTGAAGCACACTCTCAAACAGTGCCAACAATAATAGAGGGCAGGAAACAAGTGGCAGAGAGAAGAGATTTGGGAGAGAGCAGGTGGAAGATGGACTTCTGCATGAAGATAGATGGAAGCAAACAATAAAGTGTGGGCAAAAGAAAAGTTTGACAGGGGAGCACTAGAAGGAGGAAAATGCTGACGGAGCCTTCCTGGCCTTAGAATCCTAGAAATAATAATAATGGTGGAATTTTTAAACATATACTTTGGGTCAAGCCTAGATATATAGAAGCAGCATGGCATCCCGGCTCTGCCACATGTCTGCTGTGTGACCTTGGGCTCTTAACTTCTCTGAGCCTCGGTTACCTCATCTGTAAAATGGGGATTAAGACTGGGAGCCCCATGTGGGACAACTTGATCACCTTGTATCCACCCCCAGCGCTTAGAACAGTGCTCTGCACAGAGTAAGTGCTTAACAAATACCATCATTATTATTATTATTATTATTACTGGAAAGAGCATGGATCCTAGGAGTCAGAGGACTGGGTTCAAATCCCAGTTCTGCCACTTAAACTGCTGTTTGACCTTGGACAGGTTGCATAAGTTCTCTGTGCCTCAGTTTTTTCATTTGTAAAATGAGGATTGAACACCTGTTCTCCCTCCTGCTTAGACTGTGAGACCGAAGTTGGGCCTGATTATTTTGTATTTACTCTGGTGCTTAGTATAGTACTTGGTAACAAAGCGAGTGCTTAACAAATACCAGAATTACTGTCAAATAAATATAGTATATAGTAGATACAGTATAGTCTGTCAGATTGGAATGGATCCTATCCCATGCGGGGCTCAAAGGCTGAGGAGGGAGATCAGGTATTCTAACCCCTTTTTCCAATCAGAAAACCAAAGCACAAAGAAGTCAAATGACTTAATGATAATGGCATTTATTAAGCGCTTACTATATGCAAAGCACTGTTGTAAGCGCTGAGGAGGATACAAGATGATCAGGTTGTCCCATGGGGGGCTCACAGTCTTAATCCCCATTTTACAGATGAGGTAAACTGAGGCACAGAGAAGTTAAGTGAGTTGCCGAAAGTCACACAACTGACAATTGGTGGAGCTGGGATTTGAACCCATGACCTCTGTCTCCCAAGCCTGTCCTCTTTCCACTGAGCCACGCTGCTTCTTAAGGTCAAGGTCACATGGCAGACAGGCTGGGGATCTGGGATTAGACCACTGATTTATTTCATTTCCAGTCTGGGAAGACAGGCTCCCTATTTCAGTTGCTGCCCCTCCAAGAAGGTAATATTGGGGCACTTCCTATTCTGTGGCTTTGAGATTTCTTCTTCAGAAGCAGTTCCAGTTATCCATGGTGCTAAGCAGAAACCATGCATCCCCAAACTGCAGGCGTGCAGAGTTAAGAGCTTCACTGTTAGAAGTTTAATTTTCAGAAGCGAAAGACAGCTAGATAAATGGGGATAAATTCCAGGATGACTTCATAAAACTGAGTAAAATAGGAAGAAAAATAGTGTATGAGTAATGTATTAGTCACAATCAAGAAAGAAATTCTTGAATATTCTTTTAAATCATCTATCCAGTGTGTGGCAACAGACTATAAGACCAAATGAATGCTGGGTGTATGGAAGGAAACAGAAAATAAAGCCAGACACATGGGCTTGCCATGACCTAAAACACCCAAGTGCTTAGTACAGTGCTCTGCAAAGTAAGCGCTCAATAAATACAATTGAATGAATGAATGAATATATTTGGAACACTGTGGTGAGTTCGGATACTGTGCCTTAGCAGGACAGAAGAGATTTAGTATAGAGGACAGCTAAGATGATCACGAGAATGGGGAATGGGGAAAATTCTGCTCGAGAATAGATTGAAAAATTCTTCTTAAAATTCTTCAGCCTGAAAAGATGTAGACTGAGAATGTAATGAAGATTGCAAAGACATGAAGAGTGTGGAGAAGTTGAAGGAACATGGAAACGTTGTTCACCAAGTCCTGCAATACCAGAAGAAGTGGACATCTGATGAGCAGGTTCAAAATAAAAGGAGAGAAACTTGTCTTCACCCAACAGGAGGTAAGCAAATGAAATTGGTTATAAAATAAATTGGACCTGTCAGTAAGTTTAAAAGAGGCTTGAATGAAGTCATGGAAGAATACCCCATAATGGATTATTAGAGGGTTGTAGAAGGAAAAGTTCAGGATATTAAAAGGTATATCCCTAACCATTATTAGACATGTCAGTTGTCTCTAAACCTCTTGTATTCCTGTCAGAGAGCGTGCTTGGTTGAATGAACTGTTTCTGTGACCCCCTTAATGGTTTTGGTCATGATCCTATGCTCTAATATATGACATATAATTTATGCCAGTCCTAGGACAAAGGAGCAAGTTCATTATAGACAATGTCCTAGGCAAAAAATCATGGTTTAGAAGAGGTTAAACTCAGCTTCAGCATTCAGACATTGCCTAGGAAGAGCTCAGTTGCCAAGAATGGTGTTCAGGCTTGGTCTCCACCTATGTTTTGTATAAAGAAATATTCCAGAAACATTTGGAGTTGCTACCAAGGAGACCCCCCGATGCTGCGGGATGGGAAATGGCTGCCAGGATCATCCAGTTATGATTGTAGCAGCTAAGGAGAGAGCCTTCCTTGACAGATTCTATGGCTCAAGGAGGGTCAACCACCATTTATCCTATTAGTAATAATGATTATAGAACATTGTTCTAAGAGTGGAATAGATAAACATTGATCAGGTTGGACACTATCCATGTCCCACATGGGGCTTCTAGTCTTAATCTTAGTCTTAGTCTTGTTTTAGTCTTAGAGAAGCAGTGTAGCTCAGTGGAAAGAGCATGGGCTTGGGAGTCAGAGGTCATGGGTTCTAATCCCAGCTCCACCACTTATAATGAGGGCATTTATTAAGTGCCTACTATGTGCAAAGCACTGTTCTAAGTGCTGGGGAGGCTACAAGGTGATCAGGTTGTCCCACAGCTGACAATTGGCAGAGATGCGATTTGAACCCATGACCTCTGACTCCAAAGCCCGTGCAGTTTTTATTGAGGCACGCTGCTTCTGTGTGACTTTGGACAAGTCACTTAACTTCTCTGTGCCTCAGTTCCTTCATCTGTAAAATGGGGATTAAGCTTGTGAGCCCCACGTGGGACAACCTGATCACCTTATATCCACCCTGCGCTTAGAACAGTGCTTTGCACATAGTAAGCGCTTAACAAATGCCATTATTATTATTATTATTATTATTATTGTTAATCCCCATTTTACAGATGAGGTAACTGAGAGTCAGAGAAGTGAAGTGTCTTGCCCAAGATCACAAAGCAGACATGTGGTGGAGCTGGGATTAGAACACAAGTGATTCTGAGCCCTATCCACTAAGCCACGCTGTTTGTCGTGTCCTTCTGCCGGCCTTAGTTATCAGTTCCAGCCCTTAATTCAAGCTGTACAAGGCTCACAGAACAAGGAATCCCACCCAGCTATTCACCCAGCCTGCTATTTCCACTACAGAAGGTCACATCTCCTCCAAGAGGCCTTCCTAGATTGAGTCCTCTTTTCCCTGACTCTCTCTCCCTTCTGCGTCATCTATGCTCTTTGATCTGTGACCTTTGGACATTTGATATTTTCCCCACCCCCAACCCGCAGCACTTATGTACATCTCTTTAAATTATGTATTACATATTACTTATTTATTCATTTTAATGTCTGTCTCCCCCTCTAGACTGCAAGTGCATTATGGGCAAAGAAACATGACTACTAATTCTGTTGTATTGTACTCTCCCAAGTGCTTAGTACAGTGCTCTGCATATAGTAAGCACTCAATAAAAATAATTGACTGATTGATTGATTGATTGATAGAACTACTCTCTCACAGTAGCTTGACCCTACAGGGGACTCCTTATCAGAGTAACCTTGCCAGCAGTAAGAGCTGTAGGTTTGGGTTTTATGGGATGGGCCTCGAGAGAGATGATAAGGAAACAGCAAATCACCAATGCCTGCCTGGACTGATTTTAGCCAAGTTTCTGATTGGGTGAGGAGGAGGTTTTTTGTGTTTGAAATTGACTACAGGCTGGGGTCTGTGAGACAGGTTGGTTTAACCTATTTAGTCCTCGTATCTACCAGATAACTTCTCCAAGGCTAGAAGGTGCTAAGACCTGGCTCGCTTCCAGTGGTTGTCTGGGCCGCCAACATGGCATGGCAGAGCTTGATTAGTCCCAGCTCTGCACCCTAACTCCTGGTTTAGCTGGCTAGGGGCTGCCTCTGTAAGGATGAGCTTGGCTATTTGTTAAGTTCCTACTACGTGTCAAACACTATTCAATCAATCAGCCGTATTCATTGAGAATTCTTACTGTTTGCAGAGCACTGTACTAAGTGTTTGGTAGAGTACAATATAGTAATATAACAGATTTCCTTTTAAATGTGTCCCCAAGGTTTCTAGGAATCTAACAAAGCAGTAGGCTTTTAAATGTATGCTCACCCTTCACCTCTGCTGAGGAGAATTGAAATAACTATGCAGAAAAGAGTAAAGAGTGGAAAGGAGGAGTGGAGTAGGGGAAGGAGAACAGCCTTCAGCCCTGGCCATTGACCCAGGAAATGTTGTTAGGCTTAGGGTTAGAGGCCTTGACCTTAACTAAAGAGGTTACTGTAGATATAGTTTTAGCAGCATAGCCTAGTAGAAAGAGCACAGTCCTGGGAGTCAGAAACTGAGGTTCTAATCCCGGCTCCACCTCTTTCCTGTTATGTGCCTTAGAAAAGACACTTGAGTTCTCTGTGCTTCGTTTTTTTCATATGTGAAATGAAATGAAATACCTGTTCTCCCTCTAATTAGACTGTGAGCCCCACGTGGGACAAGGGACTGAGTCCAACCTGATTATTCATTCAATTGTATTTATTGAGCACTTACTGTGAGCAGAGCACTGTACTGAGCGCTTGGGAGAGTTACAGCATAACAACAAGCAGACACATTCCCTGCCCAAAATGAGCTTACAGTCTAGCGAGGGGGAGACAGGAGAAGGCTGTCATCAGTACATACAAATACAATTACAGATATGTACATAAGTAATGTGGGCTGGGAGCAAAGGGAACAAGTCAGGGCAATGCAGAAGGGATTAACTTGCTTCTACCCCAGTGCTTAGTACCGTGTGTGGCACGTAGTAAGTCCTTAACAAATATTCTTCTTCTTATTATTATTATTATCATTATTATTATTATTATATTATTAGATGGGATAGACTTTGAAGTACTCACCCCACAGATATTACTGTGCTTCAGAGTCCCAAACCTAGGAATTGGTTCAATTTATAACCACAGAGAATACAAATCTAATTTCAGGGTGTGGAAAAATTCAGGGAAGAAAAGGATAAAAGGAAATAATTAAACCCTCAGTCTATGCTGCCATTCAACAGGACTATTAAAATAAATAATGGCAATCAACCTCTTAGATTTTTTTTTTGCCTTCTCATTGCCTGTCCCACGGACCACTATTAATAATCACTAAAGGAGAGGACCTTATTCCAGGGTATTTAGTAACTTACTCAGGAAGAACACGATCGAATAGCAACTGTGGCTTTTTTCAACAGGGACAGCAATCGAGAAATCCATCTAGGTCACAATTAATGTTCAGTTCTTTTCCTCATTTGTGGAGGAGAACGAAAATGCTAGTGTGTCTGACGTACACAGAGACAAGATGAATAATAGAGAGGCAATGCAGCATGGTGGCTTTAAGTGAACAACCCTAATGTGTTCTTTATCTCATTCTTTAGTGGAGAGAACATTGTTCTGCTAGCCCATTTGACTTCAGTGGAAATAAAGGGAATGCATGTTTGACTGCTACACTTACTGTGCTTGCTATTGAAATTCAGTGATGAGCTGGCTTCACTGTTAGCTTTGATGTGCAGACAGTACTCTAGCAGAAAAGAAATGTCTCACTGTACATGGGGCCAGTTTGTACTTTTTATATTCAAGCAGCTGTAAGATTTCTTAGTATTTCTTTTTATTTCAAACCAACTAATGGATGACATCCAGCCTAACAGCTTGTCATTTAACAAAAGTACAAAAATCTATTTTTACCCTGCTGTGTGATGTGAAAGAGGCTAGGACAGTAAAAGTTTTGCCTTTCCCCATTGTTAAAAGTACAAAACTTCAATCTCTCCCCAGATTTGTATCGCAAGTCTCCATTCACTTTTAGTTCTTTTAAAGTGACAAAGTATTCTTTTGGTTCCTGAAAATTATAGGAATGCTACAGCAAGCGGAAATAAATATAAAGTACATTGATTGCCACTCTGGCACTGTCACCACTCTCTTCTTTAAGATTAATGTTTATGCTGCCGCATCTTCCTCTGTATTATTTCACAGTTACAGCCAGAATGATCAAGGGCTTCTTAGCATAGGCTTTGGGACACTCATTTAGCCCTCTCCCTCCTATTTTTCCTTGCTGATCTCAAACTACAACCCAGTCGTCACTCTTTAATCCTCTGATGGTGACCTACTCGCCATACCTCAAGGTCATCCAACCCTCTGCCAACCCCTTGCCCATGTCCTCCCTCAGACCTGGAACTCCCTTCCCCATCATATAGGTAAAGTTCATCAGCCTCCCCACCTTCAGAATCGTCCTAAAATCACATCTCCTCCAAAAGGCCTTCTCTGACTAATTTCTCATTTCCCTCATCTGCCCTTCACTCTATGGACATGTGCCTCTTGAGCACTTCAACACCAAAGCCCAACTACAGCACATAGGTACATTTCTGCTTGTTACAGATAGGGAATGTGTCTGTTCATTATTGCATTGTACTCTTCCAAGCACTTAGTACAGTGCTTTGCACACAGTAAGTACTCAGTGAATAAGATTAATTGATTGAGCCTACCATTCCCCCTCTCTGTAATTTACTATAATGTCTGTCACACTCTGAACTGTAAGCTCCCATGTCTACCAACTAGCCTATTTTGCCTCCAGTTTAAGCCCCATGTGAGAAACAGAATCTGCAAACTGATTAACTTGTATCTACCCCGACCCTTACACTAGTGCTTGACTCAGTGGAAAGAGCACAGGCTTTGGAGTCAGAGCTCATGGGTTCAAATCCCAGCTCCGCCAATTGTCAGCTGTGTGACTGTGGGAAAGTCACTTACCTTCTCTGTGCCTCAGTTCCCTCATCTGTAAAATGGGGATTAAGACTGTGAGCCCCATGTGGGACAACCTGACCACCTTGTATCCCTCCAGTGCTTAGAACAGTGCTTGACACATAGTGAGTGCTTGACAAATGCTATCATTATGACATTATTATTATTATTGTTACATATTAAGCATTTAAGATATATAGTAATAATAATAATAAAATCTTCTGCACCATACTCTTCCAAGAGCCTTGTACAGTGCTTTATATACTGAAAATACTTAAATACGTAAATACTAAACTTCTTTAGCGGATTACCGACACCTCCTGCCTCTACTTCCTGTCCTACAATTCTCTCTTTGACTTCTCCAATCTAGTTTTAATATCATTCATTATGCAGAAACTGCCCTCTTAAAGATAACTAAAGTTTACCTTTTTGCTCGACCCAATGGCCACTACTCCATACAAATCCTACTAGACTTCTCAGCCGCCTTCAACACTGTTCCCCATTCTCCTGGAAATATTATAATAATAACATAATAACGATGACATTTATTAAGCGCTTACTATGTGCAAAGCACTGTTCTAAGCACTGGGGAGGTTACAAGGAGATCAGGTTGTCCCACGGGAGGCTCACAGTCTTAATGCCCATATTACAAATGAGGTAACTGAGGCCCAGAGAAGTGAAGTGACTTGCCCAAAGTCACACAGCTGACAATTGGCAGAGCCGGTATTTGAACCCCTGACCTATGACTCCAAAGCCCGTGATCTATTATCTAACCTTGGCTTCATTGACACTGTCCTCTCCTGGTTTTCTTCCTATCTCTATGACTGCTCATTCTCAGTTTCTTTTGCAGGCTCCTCCTCTGCCTCCCACCTCTAATTTTGGGAGTCCAGTAAATCTCAGTTCTGGATCTCCTTCTACACTCACCCCCCGGAGAACTCAATCACACCCAAAGCTTCAGCTAACATCTTCATGCAGATGTTTCAAATCTACATCTCCAGCAATGATCTTTCTCCTTCTTCACAGCCTTGCATTTCCTCCTGCCTTCCTGCCTCAAATTCAACAATTACTCTCTCCCCCTTCAAAGCCTTACTGAAGGCAAATCTCCTCCAAGGGGCCTTCCCAGACTAAGCCCCACTTGTCCTCATCTCCCACTCCCTTTTGCATTGATCTGACTTGTTCCCTTTGCTCATACTCCACTCCCAGCCCCTCAGCACTTACGTATATATCTGTATTTTATTTATTTGTATTTATGTCTGTTTATTTGTACTGATGTCTGTCTCCCCCAGCCCCGAGATTATGAGCTCACTGTGGGCAGGGATTGTCACTCTTTATTGCTGCATTATACTTTTCCAAGTGTTTAATACAGTACTCTGACACAGTAAGTGCTTAATAAATATAATTGAATGAATGAATGAATAAATGAATGAATAAACCCTTGAAGGAAACGGAGTAAATGGCAATAAGAGGAGAACCAGGAGAGGACAGTGTCAAGGAAGCCAAGTTTGGATAATATTTCCAGAAGCAGTTGGTCCACAATGTCAGAGGCAGAGGAGAGGTCAAGTGGGATTAGGATGGAGTAGAGCCCGTTAGATTGGCCAGAAGGAGATGATTGGTGAAATTTTAGAGGGCATTTACTTTGGAGTGAAGGGAATGGAATCCAGATTGGAGGGGGTCAAGGAGATAATTGGAGGAGAGAAACTTGAGAGGGCAGGTGTATTCACCTCACTCAAAGAGTTGGAGGGGAATGGTAGGAGGGAGATTCAGTGATAATTGGAGGGAGGTTAAGGGAGGTTTTTTTTCTAGGATGGGAGACTTGGGCATTTTGGAAAGTATTTGGGAAGAATCCATTGGAGAGCAAACCATTGAAGATGACTGTTAAGGAGGGAAGAAGGAAAGGGGTCAGAGTTTTGATAAGGTGCAAAAGAATGGGGTTGGATAAATAGTTGGAGGGGGTGACCTTTGAGAGGAGAAGGGAGATCTTCTCTAGAAATACTACTGGGAAGGGTAGGAGAGTTGAATAGGGGGCCAGAAAGGGGAGGGACTGAGGAGAGGCAGGGGTGATTTTAGGAAGCTCATGTCTGATAGTGTCAGTTTTCTTAATGAAGTAGGTGGCCAGTTTGTTGCAGGCAAGGGTTGGGGAAGAAGGGGAGACAGAGAACCTGAGGAGGAAGTTAAATGTCTGTAACACCTGTTGAAGGTGATGGCCATGGGTATCAATAAGCGTGGGAGAAATGATTTTGCCGGACAAAAGAGAGAGCAGTGTTAAAGCATGCAAGGATAAATTCCTGCCAGCAGTGCTCAGCAGTTTGAGCACAAGAATGGAGAAGGATGACTGTGCAGGTGATCCATAGGTGTGGGTTATTGGCACAAGATCGATGAGGGGATGGGGGAGTGAGTGAGTTGAAGTCAGTAGAGAGGGTGTTGAGAGTGTCTATTTTGTGATCCAGGTTGGGTAGTTTGTGTATGGAGGCTATGTGGGGCATGATGAGTTGAGAAAATTGGATGGGGTCAAGAGATTGGAGGTCTCTGTGGGGGAATAGTACAGATTTGCAAAGAGGAGGTGGTGGGAGAGGAGGCAAGTGAGAAGGTTGTGATCAGATAGAGGGATTTCAGAGTTGGTGAGGGTAGAGACTGTGCAGTGGTTAGAGATGATGAGTTCAAGTGTGTTTCCCAGTTGGTAAGTTTGTGAGTTGGGATAGAGCACAAGGTCAGCAGAGATGAAGAGTGATATAAGGCAGTCAGCCAAAGGGTCATCAGGAACATCTATGTGTATATTGAAGTCCTCAGGGATCAATGTGGGCATGGAGGAACAGAGATGGAACGTGAGAAAGGGATCAAAATGGGTAAAGAAGTTGGAGGTAGGACCTAAGGGGTGGTAGATGACAGTTACTAAAATCACGAGTGGGTGGTTGAGGCAGACATTGTGGGCTTCAAATGAGGGGAAAGAAAGGGTTGTGGGGGGTGGAATGGTGTGAAAGCAGCATTGGGGCACGAGGAGAAAGCCAACACCTCCCTCTTTCCCATTGAGTCTGGGGGAGTGGGAGAACATGAGACCTCCCCCACCCCCGACTCATCTCTCATTCAACTCACATGTTCAATCTGTCAACAAATCCTGTGGGTCCAACATTCACAACACCACAAAAATCTGCCCTTTCCTCTTCATCCAGACCGTTACCATGTTCATCCAAACAGTTATCCTATCCTGGCTTGATCACTGCATCAGCCTTCTTGTTGACCTCCCTGTCTCCTGTCTATCCACCCCCATAATTCACTCTGTTGCTTGGGTCATTTTTCTAAAAAAACATTGGATCCATGTTTACCCAATTCTCATGATCCTCCAGTACTTGCCCATGGACCTACGCCTCCGACTCCTTATCATCGGCTTTAAAATGCTCAATCACCTTGCCTGTTCCTAACTTACCTCACTGATTTCCAGCTAAAACCCAGCACACCCACATCTCTCTAATGCCAACCAGCTAATTGTACCCCGATCTTATCTATCTCACCACCGGCCCCTTGTTCATGTATTGCCTCTGTCCTGAAACTCACTCCCCTTCATGTTTAACATACCACAACTCTCCCCACCTCCAAAGCCTTATTAATGCAACGTCTCCTCCAAAAGTCTTTCCCTGACAAAGCCCTCATTTCCCCTACTCCTCCTCCCTTCTGCATCACCCTTGCCTTGGATTTACAGCATTTATTCACCTTATCCTCAACAGCAGTAATGTACATATCTGTATCATTATGTACGTTATGTACATTATGTATCATTATGTGTATGCCGTACGTATGACACCCAAATCTACATCTCCACCCCTGTTCTCTGTCCCTCCCTCCAGGCTCGTATCTCCTCCTGCCTTCAGGGAATCTCCATCTGGATGTCTGCCCATCATCTAAAACTCAGTATGTCCAAGGCTGAGCTCCTTATCTTCCCTCCCAACTCCTGTCCTCTCCCTGACTTTCCCATCACTATGGACAGCACTACCATCCTTCCCATCTCACAAGCCTGCAACCTTGGTGTCGTCCTTGTCTCTGCTCTCTCATTCACCCTACACATACAGTCGGTCACTAAAACCTGCTGATCTCACCTCTACAACATCTCCAAGATCTGCCCTTTCTTCTCCATCCAGACCACTCCCTTGCTGGTTCAATCTCTCATCCTATCCAGACTGGATTACTGCATCAGCCTCCTTTCTGATCTCCCATCCTCCTGTCTCTCTCTGCTTCAGCCTATACTTTGCTCTGCTGCCTGGATTATCTTTCTACAGAAACATCCTGGGCAAGTCACTCCCCTCCTCAAAAATCTCTAGTGGTTGCCTATCAACCTTCGAATCAAACAAAAGCTCCTCACTCTTGGCTTCAGAGCTCTCCATCACCTCTCCCCCTCCTACCTCACCTCCCTTATCTCTTTCTCCAGCCCAGCCCGCACCCTCTGCTCCTCTGCCGCTAACCTCCTCACTGTGCCTCTTTCTTGCCTGTCCCACCGTTGACCCCTGACCCACGTCCTACATCTAGCCTGGAATGCCCTCCCTCCACACTTCCGCCAAACTAGCTCTCTTCCTCCCTTCAAAGCCCTACTGAGAGCTCACCTCCTCCAAGAAGCCTTCCCAGACTGAACCTCCCTCTTCTCCTTCTCCTCCTCCTCCCCTCCCCACCCCCACTTTGCCTTTCCCCCTTCCTCTCTCCACAGCACCTGTGTTTATTTGTACATATTTATTATTTTATTAATTTTATTAATGATGCATCTATAGCTATAATTCTATTTATTCTGTTAGTATTGACACCTGCCTACGTGTTTGTTTGTTTTTAATCTGTCTCCCCCTTCTAGACTGTAAGCCTGTTGTTGGGTAAGGGCCATCTCTATATGCTGCCGATTTGTACTTCCCAAGTGCTTAGTACAGTGCTCTGCACATATTATGCACTCAATAAATATAATTGAATGATTGAATGAATGAATATTTGTAATTTATTTTACTGGCTGTCTCCCTCTCCAGACTGAATGCTCCTTTTGGGCAGGATAATGTGTCTGCTTAACTTCGTAATATTGTATTCTTACAAGCACTTAGTACAGTCCTCTGCACACTGTAAGTGCTCAATAAATGTAACTGATTGATCCCTGGCCAGAGGGGAGACATAGACAAGGGGTTGGTGGTGTGGCAACTGAGACTGAGGTACAGTGAGTTGATTGGCTTTTGAAGAGCCAAGTGTGCAGTTAGGATGTAGGGGGAGATCAGTGAGGTGAGGTAAGAAGGGGCCAGTTGATTGAGTGTCTTTAAGCTGTTGGTAAGGAGTTGGTAAGGACTATAACTCTACTGTACTCTCCAAAGCATATAATTATAATAGTAATTATGATATATGTTAAGCACTTACTATGTGGAAAGCACTGCTTTAAGTTCTGGGGTAGATACAAGGTAATCAGGTTGTCCCTCATAGGGCTCACAGTCTTACTTAACTTCTCTGTGCCTCAGTTACCTCATCTGTAAAATGGGGATTAAGACTGTGAGCCCCCTGAGGGACAACCTGATCACCTTGTAACTTCCCCGGTGCTTAGAACAGTGCTTTGCACATCGTAAGTGCTTAATATATGCTATTATTATTATTATTATTAATTCCCATTTTACAGTTGAGGGAACTGAGGTACAGAGAAGTTAAGTGTCTTGCCCAAGGTCATGCAGCAGACAATTGGAGCCAGGATTAGAACCCATATCCTCTGACTCCCAAGCCACTAAGCCATGCTGTTCTGCACTTGTATCATTAAGGTCACACCTCCTCCAAGAGGTCTTCCCCAATTAAGCCCTCTTTTCCCCAACTCCCTTTCTCTTCAACGTGGTTAATGCATTTGGATTGCTAGCCTTGATATTCTCCCCACCCATAAATATCTATTTTTTAAAAATGCCTGTTTCCCCCTCTAGGCTGTAAGTTCCTGGTGGGAAAGGAAGGTGACTACCAACTCTGATGTATTGTACTCTACCAAGTGCTTAAAACAGTGCTCTGCACTCAGTGAGCACTCAATAAATACCACTAATTGATTGTACATATTAAACACTCAAATGAGTGGAAAATTTTGGAAAAAGGCAAAGAAGGAAGAGGGAATCTCAGTAAAGTGTAAGGGAAAAATGAATTCTTTTGGGTGGTGGTGGAGGAGCAGGGGCCAAGGCAGATGTGTTATGGAGAAGAGAGCCCCAGATTGAAATAAGGGCATGAAGGGCTTGGAGGGTAGCGGGGATCAGAAAGGAGATGTGGAGAGGCTATTCAGTATTGGGGTTCTGCTTGCTACCTCCACTAATGCCATCTAATTGAGAGACCTTTTAATTCCAAACCTTGAGCAAAAAGATCATGTAACTAGTTGAAAAAAACCCCACTTCCCACTGAAGTCCAGATTTCCCATTGACATACTTTCAATTACCACTATTAGAAACAAAGATGTATCAAAGACTTAACATTGATGAGAAAGCTTCTGTTTTGCAGGCAGAAATGACAATCTTCTCCTGAATACCCCACGGTAGGCATATTACTTGCAGCCCTGGATCTGCCATTTTAGCGGGGGATAAAATGAAGGAGATGCTTCAAACTGTTTCCTGATATCCTCAAAGTCATTTTTATTGTCGGCCAGTATTCACTGAGAGCAAATTGAACATAAGGATGCATGTTAAAAGAATAGACATCATTGCTGCCTTTCATCAAAAGAAGGCAAGATAGATGAACATGTAATCAACATAAAAATATTCAGATTCAATTGTATGGTATTAAACATAGGTGTATCAGACCTATAATACCTCCTTTATGCTATAGCATAATGGCTAATCACTACCTTTTCTTATTTTCCTTACTGTGAGAAGAATGTTAAAGATCTTATCTTTCCAGCCATTTGCTTCATCACAGACTGATAATTGAATATATCCTTATTTCCCCAGGTATATTTCTTCAAGAGAGTCCGATTTGTGGTTGAGTTCTTGAACTAGGGAACAGCTCAAATAAAGGTTTATAGCTCATGTGAATGTATAATAGAGTTTTTCTACTGGAAGCCTGAGTGAAATTGTCTTGGGACATAGATTTGTGTGTGGAGAAACACAGTGGTAAGGGAACAGCCTACACTTTGCCCCAAGCCTCTGTAGAAATGCCCTGAATAAAGTAATTTTCTTTCTATAAAAGAACATCTTTCATCATCTAGAAAGCACTTGAAAATGAAGGGGAGCTTGCTAAATGTTTTTCTTTCTGTCAGTAATCTAGAAAAGAACAGATTTTTAGGCCTTTGACTCAGCAATGAGATTTTCTCTGCCCAGATTTTGATTCACAGCTTTTTAATCTTTGGAAAATTTCATGTTTTTCTTTGAGTTTCCAGTTTCACCGTGAATTTTCATTTCATAATCAACAGTTTGTGAAAAGAATGAGTAAAAGAGCAGTGAATTCTTTAGCCAGTGCTGTAGGCAGAAAAGCTCATTTTCTATCCAATCCCCAACCACTCTGATCACCCTGGTTGGGAGCCGACTATCTGGAGGTGAGTAGGGGTGGAGGTGAAGTATCAGGGAATAGGAGAGCAAGCAGGATTTTCACGGGTGAGGGAGCGGCCAGCCAGACACCAAAGAAGAGGCCGGGGAGCAATCAGAGGCCTGAACCGGAAAGACGAGGTTGCATCTGATCCACTCTCTCATTCACCCGTCACATCCAAGCCATCACCAAAACCTGCCAGTCTCACCTCTGCAACATTGCCAGGATCCACCCTTTCCTCTCCATCCAAACCGCTACCCTGCTCGTTCAAGCTCTCATCCTATCCCGTCTGGATTACTGTATCAGCCTCCTCTCCGATCTCCCATTCTCCTGTCTCTCCCAACTTCAATCCATACTTCACCCCGCTACCCGGATTGTCTTTGTCCAGAAACACTCTGGTCATGTTACTCCCCTCCTCAAAAATCTCCAGTGGCTACCAATCAACCTACGCATCAGGCAGAAACTCCTCACCCTCGGCTTCAAGGCTGTCCATCACCTCACCCCCTCCTACCTCACCTCCCTTCTCTCCTTCTCCAGCCCAGCCCACACCCTCCGCTCCTCCGCCACTAATCTCCTCACCGGGCCTCGTTCTTGCCTGTCCTGCCGTCGACCCCTGGCCCACGTCATCCCCCTGGCCTGGAATGGCCTGGGACTGTCTCTATATGTTGCCAACTTGTACTTCCCAAGTGCTTAGTACAGTGCTCTGCACACAGTAAGCGCTCAATAAATATGATTAAATGAATGAATGAATGAATCTGATGGTGATCTGAGAGACAGCAGAAGGCAGACACTGGGGGAGGGGCTGGGGACAGGCCTGAGTGGCACAGTACCTCCCTGGCCTGACTCCATGTGATCTTGGATGCCAACCTCCTGCCACTCCACCCTGCTGCTCCCACCATTCTCAAGCAATCATTCCAGGGACCATTTCATATGTTGGAGTTCGATGCTATTTGGTTCTGGCTTACTTTAGTCCTGTACGATGAGCCTCAGATGACAAGAACACACAGGTTAGGAGCAGCAAGTAAACGCTCCTCCTAAATAGAAACAGTACTCCTTTAATCAATTCATCTCAAACTCCATCAACAGGATTTGGGTTACCTCCTTTGTAAATCCCTTTTCAGATTATTACCTGCTATATTCAAAATGCAAGTCAAAATCACATAACTCCATGCTCATATGTTAAAGGTGGTATCTTTGGGTGAATATTAATTATCTCTTTTTCTGGGACATCTGAAACTCAGGCTATCAAAATGTACTTTCTTCTGACAGAAATATTTCCACTTCCCTAATATAAGTGCCAAAATAAAATAAATCTACACTGTCAGTTCAAAATGAAAAATGGAATTAAGAAGTGCCAAATTTCTTCAGCTAATGGTTCACATCTAGTACTTGCTCGCAGGCTTTGATAATATCCATAGCTTTCCTTTCTAGCCTCTAATCGTGAAACCCTCCAAGTCCCTAGGCCTTTTTCACTTCTTGCTTGAGCATATAACCCATGTAATTCCCTTGCATTAGAGTTTTTCTTCAGTGGATTTTACTTGACAAAAAGTTTGAGAAACTTCAACTAGGGAAATTTTGTTAAGGGCTGTGGTTTGCCATAGTAAGGAGCCCAAACAATGACCAATCTGGGTACTGTTTACATATCAAAAGTTTTTCATTTGAGAATTTGGGGTTTTTAATTGCTTCCAGTTATTTGCTATGCATCTTTCCTCACCCATTTACTGTGAGCCCAGTGTGGGAGGGGAACCATGTCTGAATCATTTATTTTGTACCTACCTTGTAGCTGAGTGTATGCCTGGTACATAGTAAGAGCTCAATAAATATCAGGATCAATTTATTCAAAGGTAAATCCAAGAGGTTTGAAGCTGTGTGGGCTGGTCTGGATAGGTTCTAAAATAGTAGTTAAGGAGTTCCATCACTTTTTCAACCACCATTATCCTGTCTTGGCACTTTGAGCAGGTCATTCATGTTTTAGTGACAAGCAGGGCATTGCTGAAAGAACTTACAGTACCCTTATAGTCACAAAAATGACAGTGGAAATTGTTCAGTGCTTGGCACATTGTGTTTCACTAATCTCTGGGATAGATACCTTATAAGCAGATCAGACACAGTACCCATCCCACCTGGGGCCCACAGTTTCAGAAGGAGAACAGAGATCTTATCCCCATTGTTTTACAGTTGAGAAAACTGAAGCAGAGAGAAGTTAAATGATTTCTCCAAAGATACACAGCAGGCAAGTGGCAAAGCTCGAGTTAAAACCCAAGTTTCCTGACTCCGAAGCCTGTGTCCTTTCTACTAGACCACCGTGACTCTCTGACATTGGTGAGACATGGGCTGTGTGAGCACAGCTTGACAGTGAGCTGTAACTTATTTCCACAAGGTACTTGGTGGTGAACGTTAACTTGTTTCCCCTGTGGAAGAGGTCCTAGATCACAGCTAAGCCTGGGAGGGTAGCTTGTATATCCAATAATCAATTGTCTATAAAATTGGCTAGAAGAGGTTCTTTGGGAGTTTCCAAGCTAAGTGGTTACCAGAGTTAATCAATCAATCAATCGTATTTATTGAGTGCTTTCTTTGTGCAGAACACTGTACTAAGTGCTTGGGAGAGTACAATATAACAATATAACAGAATTGGTAGAAATGCTTCCTGCTTACAACAATATTAATAATTGTGGTATTTAATTCATTCATTCAATCATATTTATTGAGTGCTTACTGTGTGCAGAGCACTGTACTAAGCGCTTGGGAAGTACAAGTTGGCAACATATAGAGATGGTCCCTACCCAACAGTGGGCTCACAGACTAGAAGGGGGAGACAGAGAACAAAACAAAACAAAACAAAACAAAATAAAATAAATAGAATAAATATGTACAAATAAAATAGAGTAATAAATACGTACAAACATAGATACATACATACAAGTGCTGTGGGGAGGGGAAGGAGTAAGGCAGGGGGATGGGGAGGGGGATGAGGGGGAGATGAAGGAAGGGGCTCATTCTGGGATTTGTTAAGTGCTAACTATGTGCTAGGCACTGTTGTAAGCACAGGGGAAATACAAGGTAATCAGGTTGTCCCACGTGGGGCTCACAGTCTCTATATCCATTTTACAGATGAGGTAACTGAGGCACAGAGAAGTTAAGTGACTTGCCCAAGGTCACTCAGCAAACAAATTGCAGAGCCAGGATTAGAACCCATGACCTCTGACTCCCAAGGCTGTGCTCTTGCCACTAGGCCATGCTGCTCCTCAACCTAGAGGGGAAGAAAGACATTTATAAAATTAATGAATTATGAGGGCACGTCTCCACGAGGCCTTCCCAGATTATGCCCCACTTTTTCTCATCTCCTACTTCCTTCTACATTGCCCTGACTTGCTCCCTTTGTTCTTCCCCCGACCCCTACCAGCCCCACAGCACTTATCTGTGGTTTTATTCATTTGTATTGATGTCTGGCTTTCTCCCTCTAGACTGTGAGCTCGTTGTGGGCAGGGAATGGCAGGGAATTTATTGTACTTACCCAAGCACTTAGTACAGTACTCTGTACACAATAAGTGCTTATTAAGTAGGATTGAATGAATGAATGAATGAATGATTCTGGATGTGTACATAAATGCTGTGGGGCTGAGGGAAATGTGAATTAAGGGAACAAAGCCAAGTGCAAGGGTGATACAGAAGGGAGTTGGGGAAGAGGAAATGAGTACTTAATAGGGGAAGGCCTCTTGGAATAGATGGGCCATCAATAAAGCTTTGAAGGTGGGAGAGTGATTGTCTGTCAGCTATGAAGAGGGAGGGTGGTCCAGGCCAGAGGCAAGACATGCATGGGAGAGAGGTCAGTGGCAAGATACAGGAGATCAAGGTAATGTGAGTAGGTTGTCATTATAGGAGCTACTTTTGTGGTCTGGGTTGTAGTAGGAGAGCAGCAAGCTGAGGTAGGAGGAGGCAAAATGTTTTAATACTTTAAAGCCAATGGTAAGAAGTTTGTTTGATGTAGAGGTGGATGGACAATGACTGGAGGTTCTTGAGAAGTGGGGAAACATTGCCTGAACGTTTTTGTAGAAAAATGATCTGGGCAGCAGAGTGAAGTATGGACTGGAGTGGGGAGAGACAGGAGTCAGGGAGTTCAGCAAGGAGTCATACAGTAATCAAGGTGGGATAGGATAAGTATGTGGATTTAACATAGTAGGAGTTGGTTGGAGAAAAGAGGGCAAATTTTAGCGATGTTGGGAAGGTTGAACTGACAGGATTTAGGGACAACTGAATATGTGGGTTGAATGTGAAAGATGAGTCAAGAATAATGCCAAGGTTACAGGATAATAATAATAGTAATAATAATAATAACGGTATTTGTTAAGCACTTAGTATGTGCAAAACACTGTTCTAAGTGCTGGGGAGATGACAAGGTGATCAGGTTGTCCCACATGGGGCTCACAGTTCTAATCCCCATGTTACAGATGAGGTAACCGAGGCCCAGAGAAGTTAAGTGACTTGCCCAAAGTCACACAGCTGACAATTTGCGGAGCCAGGATTTGAACCCCTGACATCTGACTCCAAAGCCTGTGCTCTTTCCACTGAGCCATGCTGTTACCCCTGCTTATGAGACAGGAAGGATGGTGCTGCTGTCTGTAGAGACAGGAAAATCAAGGGAAGGACAGGGTTTGGTTGAGAAGATAAGTTCTGTTTTCAACATATCAAGTTTGAGGTGAGGACTTCCAAGCAGAGATGTCTTGAGGGAAGGAGAAAATGCAAGATTTCAGAGAGGTTGAGAGATCCAGGCTGGAGAGGTAGATTTGGGAATCATCTGCATAGAGGTAGTAGTTGAAGCCAATCGAGTGAATGAGATTACAAGAGAGTGGGTGTAGATGGAGAATAGAAAGGGACCCAGAGCTGAACATTCTGGGATTCCCAGAGTTAGGGGTTGGAAGGCAGAGGAGGCGCCCATGAAAGATGTTGAGAATGAGAAGCCGGAGAGTGGGGGAGAACAAGGAGAGGACAGTGTCAATGGCACTGAGGTTGGATAATATTTCCAGGAGAAGGGGTTGGTTGACAGTATCGAAGTCAGTTGAGAGGTCAAGAAGGATTAGGATGGATTAGAGGCCATTGGGTTTGGAGTTTGAAAGCAATGTGGCTTAGTGGAAAAGAGAATGGTCTTGGGAGTCAGAAAACCTGGGTTCCAATCTCGGCTTCACGCGTTACCTACTGTGTGACATTGGGAAAATCACTTAACTTCTCTATTCCTCAGTTACTTCATCTGTAAAGGGGAGTTCAGTAACTTTCCTCCCTCCTCCTTAATCTGTGAGCTATGTTTGGGACAGGGACTGTGCCCAGTTGTATTCTTTGCACTCCCCAACTACTTGACATGTAGTAAGTATTTAACACAAACTATTATTATTTTTTATTTTTATTATTTTTCCTTCCAAGGTGGACTTTCTCTTCCAATCAGTATAGGGCTCAACAGTATAGTAAGATCTCTTTATGACAAAGTCTAGGATGAAGCAGAGATAAAGTACATTCTCAATAACACTATAATTCTTCCTGGATCATTCATTCTAGTTCAGAACATCTAAAATACTACAGTTCATTAGGTACAGTATGTGAAAGGTGTCTGAATGCTACAGAAATTCGTAATTGATTCTTGAGATATATCATTTGTAACACATAAAGGACACCTATGGAACTTGTGTCACACAGTGAACTTTAAAAATCCAAGCTCTAGACTCAGTCCTATTAAAAGTAAGTTTCTACTCTCATTGGGTGGCTTAAAAAATGACCAATTCTTTGAACATTTGGTGGCCTACTTCTTGCCTAGTAAACTAACCTTAGCTTCCCACACTTTAATGTACAAATAACACTTGAAACAACTTTTACACTGCATGTTTAGAAAAACTGGAAATTACTGTGTGAGTGTGTGTGCAAACTGCCCTCTCAAAGGTCACCAATGACCTCCTTCTTGCCAAATCCAATGTCTGCTACTCTATTCTAAACCTCCTCGACCTCTCAGCTGCCTTTGACACTGTCGATCATCCCCCTCTCCTCAACACATTATCCAACCTTGGTTTCACAAACACCATCCTCTCCTGGTTCTCCTCCTATCTCTCTGGCCATTTGTTCTCAGTCTCCTTTGCGTATTCCTCCTCCCCCTTCCATCCCCTAACTATAGGGGTTCATCAAGGATCGATTCTTGGTCCCCTTCTGTTCTCTATCTACACTCACTCCCTTGGTGAACACATTTGCTCCCACAGCTTCAACTATCATCTCTACACAGATGACACCCAAATCTACATCTCTTCCCCTGTTCTCTCTCCCTCCCTCCAGACTCCTATCTCCTCCTGCCTTCAGGAAATCTCCACCTGGAGGTCTGCCCGTCACCTAAAACTCAACATGTCTAAGACTGAGCTCCTTACTTCCCTCCCAAACCCTGCCTTCTCCCTGACTTTCCCATCACTGTGGATGCACTACCATCCTTCCCATCCCACAAGCCCACAACCTTGGTGTCATCCTTGACTTCACTCTCTCCTTCACCCCACACATCCAATGTGTCACCAAAACCTGCCTGTTTCACCTCTAGAACATCGCCAAGATCCGCCCTTTCCTCTCCATCCAAACCGCTACCTTGTTGGTACACTCTCTCATCATATCTCGACTGGAATACTGCATCAACATCCTTTCTGATCTCCCATCCTCCTGTCTCTCCCTGCTTCAATCTATACTTCCCTCTGCTGCCTGGATTAACTTCCTACAGAAACACGCTGGGCATGTCACCCCCCTCCTCAAAAGTCTTCAGTGGTTGCCTATCAACCTTTGCATGAACCGGAAACTCCTCACTATTGGCCTCAAAGCTCGCCCTCAGTTTGCCCCTCCTACTTCACATCCCTTCTCTACTTCTACAGCCCAGCCCACACACCACTCCTCTGCTGCTAACCTTCTCACTGTGCCTCGTTCTCACCTGTCCCACCATCAACCTATGGTTCATATCCTACCTCTGGTCTGTAATGCCCTCCCTCCTCACATCTGGTCTCTAGCCAGGGGCTAGAATAGAGAGTGGCCTCTAGCTCAGTGGAAAGAGCCTGGGCTTTGGAGTCAGAGGTCATGGGTTCAAATCCTGGCTCTGCCAATTGTCAGCTGTGTGACTTTGGGCAAGTCACTTCACTTCTTGTACTTACCAAGTGCTTAGTATACAGTGCTCTGCACACAGTAAGTGCTCAATAAATATGATTGAATGAATGAATCTGCCCAACTATCTCTCTTTCCCCCTTAAAGCCCTACTGAGAGCTCACCTCCTCCAATAGGCCTTCCCAGACTGAGTCCCCCTTTTTCTCTGCTCCTCCTCCCCTCCCCATTGCCCCCCTCCCTCTGCCCTACCTCCTTCCCCACCCCACAGAACTTGTGTATATTTTATATATTCAGTACTCTATTCATTTTATTAACCATGTGTATATATCTATAATTCTATTTGTCTATTTTGATTCTATTGACGCCTCTCTACTTGTTTTGTTTTGTTGTCTGTCTCCCCCTTCTAGACTGTGAGCCCATTGCTGGGAAGGGATTGTCTCTATCTATTGCCGAATTGTACTTTCCAAGCGCTTAGTACAGTGCTCTGCACACAGTAAGCACTCAATAAATGTGACTGAATGAATGCGTGTGTGTGTTGGCAAAGGTAATATGCATATTATCATTTTTCTAGTTATCATCATGCGGCATTGATTGCTGTTGGATGATTCTCATTGTTATTCAAGATTAGGAAATTTGCCTGAAGAAAGGATCATAAAAACAAAAATGACAAAGAATTCAAGCTTGTTATGCAGGTTATTTCAATAACCATGCTTGATGCCTAGCACAGCCAGTGGCATGTGTCAGAGTAGGGGGTAGTCCAGGAAAGACTGCAAAGGGCACCAGAGTACTAGGAGCCTGAACTAAATAGGCTTGGCTGAGCTTCTTCCTGGCAACTAAGAATGACAAGACAGGGTTTGGCTTATCGTCTAGCCTCCCTTGATGAAACTCACACACACAACCTACATAGATTTTTAGCTTTAAGGTTCTTGGAAGTCTGCTAATCCATAATTTTGCATAGTTACATTTTTATTTGTCTTCAAAAGAAAACTTTGGGAATTGAATACTGAAATGGTTACTGCTCAGTTTGGGAGCAAATTTAAATGCGTAAAAGTATGAGGAGAGAAGCTTATCTAATTATATAACCTAAAGCTTGGATGATCTATTTGAACCTTTCAGGTCTGTAAATCTAGGGCAGGAATATTCAGAGGATATTGTTTCCTTGATGTTTTAGAAATTCTGTTTCCACTTACACTGGGCATAGAAAATATTCTTAATAATGGGAAAAAATGCTAACAACACGATTTTTTAAAGTTCAGAAAGAATATATTTGAATTATTTCAGCGGGGCTAGTATGATACAGATGTTCTTTGTGAATTCATGTGTTGCCATCGAGAAGCAGCATGGCTCAGTGGAAAGAGCACGGGCTTGGGAGTCAGAGGTCATGGGTTCCAATCCTGACTCCGCCACTTGTCAGCTGTGTGACTTTGGGCAAGTCACTTAACTTCTCTGTGCCTCAGTTACCTCATCTGTAAAATAGGGATAAGGACTTCGAGCCCCAAGTAGAATAATCTGATAACCTTTTATCTATCCCAGCGCTGAGAACAGTGCTTGGCACATAGTAAGTGCTTAACAAATACCAACATTATAAATATTTTAAATCTTAAAATGCAATAACAAAATGTCTATTTCCTTTTCTCTGATGTTTTTAAAAATTGCAGATACAGTGTTCAGAGGATTAATTTGATTTTCACCAACTGAGTATCTTTCTACCTTGTTCTCATTTCTATGGGTGATTTCTTTTCTTCGTGACCAAAAATAATTAATCTGGCTGATTCTCTCCTCTGCAGAAGGAAGAAAAGGGTCTAGAGAGAGCTGAATGTCAAAACCTCTAGGGACATTCATGATACCCCTCCTAGGCTCTGTGGGAAAGATGAAATACTTTTCCTTCTCTTCTCCATGTTGGCAAAGGTTGCTGCTACCTGGCTCTTACGACAATTCTAGTCTCAGAGTACATGATGAGTGACATGGTAGTGGGTATGCTGGGATGTCTGGAGCTTAAAAATGCATACCCAGCCTCCTGAAGAGTGGAATCACAGGTAGCTATTCTTAGGCAACCAGCCATACACACCTGGCACTACAGCTCTAAGGAGATAGCTGGCTCAGTCTCAAGCTGAATAAGGACTATCACTGATTGGTTTCTCTCCACCTCGCTTCATCAGCATGGACTATTTTCATCCTCTACCATGCCATCCAGGAAAAACTGCCATCCAGACAAAACTACTCATTGCTGGATTAAATAATAGTAAGAATAATAATGACTAATGATAGTAATTGTATATGTTAAGCACTTACTATAAGCCAAGTGCTGTGCTAAGAGCTCAGACAGATACAAGATAATCTGGTTAGACACAGCCCCTGACTTACATGGGGCTCACAGCCTAAGGGAGAGGAGAACAGACGTTTAATTCCTATTCTACAGAATAGTAGTTGTAGAAATAGTATTTATTGAGCAGTTATTGCATGTATTAAATCCTGGGAAATGGTACACAGGTGGAAATTAGATATAGATCCCATCCCTGGATCTCATAGATAAAGAAGACAGATAGATAAGAGATATTCTATCTGTCTATCTATCTTTATCTATCTTATCTATCTATCATAGATAGAGAAACAGCGTGGCTCAATGGAAAGAGCATGGGCTTTGGAGTCAGAGATCATGGGTTCAAATCCCAGATCCACCACTTGTCAGCTGTGTGACTTTGGGCAAATCACTTAACTTCTCTGTGCCTCAGTTACCTCATCTGTAAAATGGGGATGAAGACTATGATCCCCCTGTGGGACAATATGATTACCTTGTAACCTCCCCAGTGCTTAGAACAGTGCTTTGCACATATTAAGTGCTTAATTAATGCCATTATTATTATTATTATTATGTGCCAAGAACTGGGGAAGATACAAGTTAATCAGGTTGTACACAGTCCCCATCCCACATTGGGCTCACATTCTTAATCCCTGTTTATTACATATGAGGTAACTGAGGCACAGAGAAGTGAATTGATTTGCCCAAGGTCACACAGCAGACAAGTGGTGCAGGGATTAAAACCCATGACCTTCTGATTCCCAGGCCTGTGCGCTACCCCGTACACAATGCTGCTTCTTCACTACACCATGTTTCTAAACCCCTGTTCGTCTAGCGCGGGTTTGAGGACCTATTCTGCTCAGGACACCTCAAATCCCTGCACACCTATCGCTAGCACTACCTTTTGATTGAAGCTCAGGTGTCTTCTCAAAGGTGAAGGGGACATCAGAGACTTGCCTACTCTCCCCCTCCCAGGGCTAACTGCTGGAAGCTTGTGAATCATCAATCAATCAGTAGTATTTATTAAGCTCTTATCATGTGCAAAGCACTTTACTAAGTATTTGGGGGGGATACAATACAACAGAGTTGATAGGTTTGCTGCCCACAACAAGTTTACTGTAAAGGCAAAGCACTCCTTACTCCTATCGTGGCTCCCCAAGTCCACTTGTCTCTCCGGCAACCAGATCTTCTCCTCCAGCCCCAACTGCAGACGGATAACAACATCTGAGAGCTCACCAATGTTTAATGGGTTCTTAATGTGGTAGTAGAAGCAGCGTAGCTCAGTGGAAAGAGCCCGGGCTTTGGAGTCAGAGGTCATGGGTTTGAATCCCAACTCCCCCATGTGTCTGCTGTGTGACCTTGGGCAAGTCACTAAACTTCTCGGACCCTCAATTACCTCATCTGCAAAATGGGGATGAAGACTGTGAGCCCCAAGTGGGACAAACTGATCACCTTGCATCCCCCCCAGAGCTTAGTACAGCGCTTTGCACATAGTAAGCACTTAACAAATGCCATTATTATTATTATTAGTAGTAGTAATGAAACAATTCTAGGTCAAACTGCCTTTCCCTGGATCAAATACTTCCTCCCCTAGGACGTCCCGTACTTCACTGTCGGCATCCCAGGCTTACATTCCTCTGGTATTTCCTCCTCTTCTCTTGAGGCATCCCAGATTCTGAGTACATCATCTTTTCTCTCTCTCTGGAGCAGGAACCTCACTTCCCCAGGGTCCTATTTCTGGGCCCTGAACACCATGGGTTATCTGAACCCTAACCCACTGGACTCTATGAGTCCTCCTGATAATAATAATAATGATAATAGCATTTATTAAGTGCTTACTATGTGCAAAGCACTGTTCTAAGCACTAGGGAGGTTACATGGTAATCAGGTTGTCCCACGTGGGGCTCACAATCTTAATCCCCATTTTATAGATGAGGTAACTGAGGCGCAGAGAGGTTAAGTGACTTGCCCAATGTCACACAGCTAAGTGGGGGAGTTGGGATTTGAACCCATGACCTCTGACTCCAAAGCCCGGGCTCTTTCCACTGGGCCATGCTGCTTCTCTACAGTCCACAGCATGAGTCCCAGGTCTCCAAGGTCTCACCTCCCAGATGGCAGGACACACAAGACGTGCACTCTAGTGATCATAATAAAGATGATATTTGTGTTTTTTGTGAAGTTAGAAGCAGCATGGCATAGTGGATAGAGCATGGGCCTGTAAGTCGGAAGGTCATGGGTTCTAATCCTGGCTCTACCACTTGTCTTTTGGGTGACCTTGGGCAAGCCACTTAACTTCTCAGGGTCTCAGATATCTGTAAAATGGGGATTAATACTGTGAGCCCCACATGGGGCAACCTGATTACCTTATACGTACCCCAGCACTTAGAACAGTGCTTGGCACATAGTAAGCACTTAACAAATACCATTATTATTATTATTACTAATAATAATAAACTCTGGGGTTAATATAAGATAATCATGTCAGCCACAGTCTCTGTCCCACATGGGGCTCAGAGTCTGAGGAAGGAAGTCTGATATCGAATCCCTATTTCACAGCTGAGAAATCTGAGGCATAGAAAAATTAAGATACTTGCCCAAGGTCACGCAGAAGGGAAGAGGTAGAACCTGTACTAGAACCCAAGTAGCCTGACTCATAAGCCTGGGCTCTTTCCATTAGGAAATCCTTTTTATTTCATTATAATTGATGTTTATGATTTTCTTTGGGCCAAGGCAGTTTAAGATGGTATATAAACTCTTGTCAAGCTACATAAACTTAGCATTTCTTTCTGATGCTTTCAAAGTGATTTCGTTTGTTGGTGTGACATCAGAGATATCCTCAGTAGTATAGTTCGTCATGCTGTGTTTAAACAGTGTTTGTGAATGTACGGAAGATGAGTAGGTGACTATTGTTGCAGGACAGGGATGATAATGTTGTTTTGGGTGAGGAACATCTAGGCCTTGTGGTTTTCAGCTACAAATCCCTGCTGAAAGAGCCTAAGGAATCACCTCAGAAGTACCCAGACCCAGACCCCAGTGAGTCTCACCTGGGTACTTAAAGCTCTCCATATTATTTTATCTCAGGTTTTGCAGCACCCTACTCACTGCCCTTCCCAAGCACTTAGTACAGTGCTATGCACACAGTAAGCTCTCAACAAATACGATTGAATGAATGAATGAATGAATGCCTCCAAGTCACTGCTCCCATCTTATTGCCACCACTCTAAGGCTGAAGCTCAGGTGTCTTCACAGACGAATAGAGATCATCAGAAACTAGTCTGTCACCCCACTACAGGGGCTCGCAGCAGGAAGCCTGCTGACAAAGTGCCTTTGCCTATGTTTCTCCAGATCATTTGTCTCCCTGGAACCCAGAGCTTCTCCCGTAGGTCTTACCACAGAAAGACACAGAGATCTGAGATCTCTGTAACATTTAATAGGTTCTTAATAAAGTAACAGTGAAAACAAATCCAGTTCAAATCACTATTTCCTACATTTCTTTTTACGATATATGTTAAACACTTATTGTGTGCTAGGCACTGTACTAAGCCCTAGGATAGACAGAAGCCAGTCTGGCTAGACACAGTCCCTCTCCTACATAGGTCTCGTAGTCTTAATCCCATCATCATCAATCGTATTTATTAAGAGCTTACTATGTGCAGAGCACTGTACTAAGCACTTGATCCCATGATCGTTGTGGGCAGGAAATGTGTCTGCTTATTGTTGTGCTCTCCCAAGTGCTAGTACAGTGCTTTGCACACAGGAATAGCTCAATAAATATGATTGAATGAATGAATTTTACAGATAAGATAAATGAGGCACAGAGGAGCTAAGTGCCTTAATCAAGATCACACAGCAGACAAGTGTCAGAGCTGGGATTAGAACCCAGATCCTTCTGATCAAGCCTGGGCTCTATCCACTAGGCAATGCTGCTTCTCTGTCCTACTATGGCCCCTTCCAGAGCCCTCTCTTTCCCTTAGGCATCTTGGGTCTCTTTCCGCTCCCACTCAGAAGCAGGAGCCTCACTCCTATGGAGTCCTAGCCACTTGACTCTGAACCTCCAGAGATACTCTCTGATCTCTCCCTGTAGCTTGTGTCCAGCCAAGTTCCACTCCATGAGTTCTCCCCTGACCTGTTCTCCTGGGATCGCAGCTCACTGTCCCTCACCTCAATTTGGCTGAGGGTCTTCTGCATCACTCCAGGCTAGCCCCTCTGATTCCTCTCCAGTCCTTCTCTCTCATTGGTTTGGCTTAGATTTCAAAGAGGAGAGCCAAAGAGTAACTTCCTTGGCTTCCTCTTCCCTCTCCTAAGTGTTGGAGCCAGTGGAATTGGTCATCACATGCCTCATGACTTAGGGTTAGAGGGCAATAGGGAAGATTTCCTCCTCCTATGTAGATAGTGAGCACCCAGTGGGACTGGGACTATGCCAGACATGATTGTCTTGTCCATGCTCTTAGTGAAGTCTTTGGCACAGAGTTAGTGCCTGACAAACACCATTTCTATTTGTATCATTATCATTAATATTATCATTATCATTATGAAGGTTAGAAGGTAATGATAGTAAGACCACATCAACAACATCTGTCATCTCCCTCCTATTTGGACTGTGATCTGTGCCAGCCTTTATTATCTTGTAGCTATCCCAGCTCTTAATGAAGTGCTTGGCACAGAGTAAGTGCCTAATAAACACCATTCTAATTTTTATCAATATCATTAATATTATTATTATCATAATTAAGATTAGAAGATAATGATGATAGGATAACAGCAGCAACACAGATGTTGGCTGTTGTTCTTGGTACCCTTTTGCTTCCTACTAATGGAACAGATAGGGAAATCAAAAAATAAACCCTTATGTTGGCTAGATGTATTATTTTTTGAAGTAGATGATGTGAGGCTGTTTTTATTGCATGAATGTTCTAACACCCATTGCAAGCAACTGCTGTTTCCCATTTATAATTTCTGCACACCACATTGGTCCATTTTAGGAGGCTGCCAGACAATTGTTTAATACTAGGCCACATTGGGATTTTACTTCATTATGTTTTGAAGTATCATTTTTGGTCTCCCTGTTCAAGATTCCCTCATCTCAGTTCAGCATAGAGCAGCTGTTTGAGTACCCTGCTATTGTTCATTCTTCTGTGAGTCTTTCAGAGTGAGTTACCAGTAGCACTACTACTGCTTGATTATTGATTCTCAAAGGACAACGTTTTTGAAAAAAAAGTGCACCTGCAACACCTGCAACCATAAATTTCTATTGGACTTGCATTATCATAATCATGATAATAATAATAATAATGACATTTGTTAAGCACTTACTATGTGCAAAGCACTGTTCTAAGCGCTGGGATGGATACAAGGTAATCAGGTTGTCTCACATGGGTCTCACAGTCTTGATCCCCAGTTTACAGATGTGATGACTGAGGCACAGAAAAGTGAAGTGACTTGCCCAAAGTCACACAGCTGACAAGGGGTGGAGCCAGGATTAGAACCCATGACCGCTGACTCCCAAGCCATTGTTCTTTCCACTGAACCATGCTGCTTCTCCAAACAATGTTCAATGTACTATTGAAATTCATGCTATAGACTCAGTCTTATTAAACGTAGGCTTCTACTTATTTATTTGGGGTTTTAATATATGGCCCAGAGGATGCACTAAGTCCTTGGGAGAGTGCAACAGAGTTAGTAGATGTGGTCTCTGTCCTCAGGGAGATTACATTCTAGTGAGAGAAACAGTTACTAAAATGCATTACAAATAGGATAGAGCAATAGACTATAAAGTGCATAGGAGACACAAAAGTAGTGACTTGGCAGTTGGGAGGGAGCTAGGGTGGGGAGATGAAAAATTGATCTGGGAAGGTCTCCTGGAGAAAATGGGATTTCATAAGGAATCGAACATGGGAGAAGTATGATCTGCCATATGTTCTGGGGATACACTGTAACAATTATGTATGATGAGCATTGTGTTTTGAAGCTGGCATTTTTTTGTGTTCCTGTCATCACTTTATGTTCAGTATTGTCTATTGGTAGTGTTAGTGAAACTGCTCTGGAAGTCAGATGTGATATCTGAAACAGACCCCGGTCTCACTACCCATAAGGAAATTGAATACTTCAAGTGCTCAATCAACCTTCAATCATCTATGTCTCGAAGCCAGGTTTGTGCCATACTTTGGCAGTTTCCCAAAAGACAGGTATCTTTATTTGGTCATCTACTTCCTTGCCTATATTTCCACCACTGGACAATGTTTTGACTTGGTAATGCAGTTCAACAGCAGCATTCAGTTCTTTCTATTTCACTGTTAGAGACCTATGTTATATATAATCACTTGCCAGATGCAGGCTAAGACAAAGCCTGAGTCTCCAGACTATTCGACAGTGCAGAGTCTTTGCCAATCCTGAAAAGCAGTTCACAACCATCATGATGTCTTCTTCTGCTCATACATATACGTTACACGCTTCAGTGATATAAGGAGGAAATTGAAATAAATGCATTCATTACTCTAATATTAGCTTTTTTCAATTAATAAAAGCATTCTAATATCTTTGGGTATTGCCTAGACACTGTTAAACTTTAAATGAAACATAAACACCAAGAATAAAAGTATCTGTCAGATCATTAGCATGGTACAACCTTAGTTCCTGAACACCTCAGTTCCTGTGGGTTTTCCACAACTTCTGATAGAGTTTCCATGTATTTCCTAAAGCCTGGAAGCATGTATCCTATTCTATTAATCAAGCAATAGTGTTTATTGAATGTTCCTTCTGTGCCAAGCACTGTTCTGTGTCTACCTGCTTTTTCAAATTTTTTCTCTCTTGAAGAACAAGAAAAAAGATTTGGACATTGCTTTGGGTGGTGGTGTTTAAATCAGCACCTCTATTAGCTGGGATTCTCCCATCAATGGGGTTGAATTTATTGGCCATGATTATCCAACTCTGAACTTCATAGAAGGTCATTGATTTTGTATGATGCTCATTGTTTTGGAAAACCATTGAGTGTGTAAGGAGCAGTTTTTTCATTTGTTAGCTTGATTGGCAACTCAAATTATCCTTGCCAAAATTATAGTTTATCAAATTAAAGAACTTTTTCTATGTTTGCATTCCCTGATTGTGTATGCATCCACATAAAGTGCATGAATTATTTAGACATATTTCTCTAAAATGATGTTATACCATTTATCACTGAGTAGCATTGCTTTATTTTTAACGACTTTATTTTCAGAAGATAAATATTTTACGTAACAAGTTCTTTCTCTAAAGGATTAACTAGCATTGCTAAACATTCTGAAGGTGGAAACGAAAAGTCCTCTATATGTGCATTTGATTCTGGCTTTAATGCTTGTTTGCTCAGTCTGATGGGAATAAGCTTTCTCTATTGTGCTTGGAGAAGAATAAAGATTTTTAGATCCCTTGGGAGAGAAGAGTTTTCGTTGGCATTTGAGTGAAATATTAAAGGCGAAGCAGATTTGGAGGGACATTCTGCAAAGGCTGTCAGTTATCATGGAGGTGCTGTGTTGAGCAGAGGGACAGCTAAGTATTTAAGTGGAGGGGAAGTTCATTTGGGTACAAGGTTGAGCAACCAAAGTTATGAATTAGTTGCATATGGAAGCTGGCAAGCCAAAAGAGTGGAACAAAATCATATTGACATCCCAGGGTTGTCTAAAGACCACTACAAGACCATTAGTATTTCTAGGTGGCCAGCTGGGAGGGGCTGTCAAGATGAGACTTTACTTAGGCAACTGGAATTGATCTTTGGGCTTCTGCAAGGATACAAGCAGGAAAACATTCTTTTTGCTCCATCAATATTCATGCACCAACATGTACTCTATTGGAAACAGCAAAGCTGTTAGATATTTTATTTTATGTTTGTTTAATTGGAGAAATGTAGACATCTATAATTTCACTTCCTTCATATAATTTGTCTTAATGGTTGAACCCCCTATTCATATTGTCTAATTAAACCATTTAATAGTATGCAATGGAACCTGTTGCAGTGTTTATTTTATTCTTCCTTTAGCTTATGAGTGTATAAAATGTGTTTGCTTGTGTATAATGAAATTTTAATATTTGTGAGAGAGTCTGCTAAGGGCAGGTTATGTGCCTGCTAATTTTGTTGTATTCTCCCAAGTACTTAGTACAGTGCAGACCACATAGGAAGCACTCAATAGATACTACTGATTAACGAGATAGATATTTTTTGTTTTCCCATTAAATACGTATAGTGCAAGCAGCACAGTCTCTTTCTTCTCCATACCAATCCACCAGGAAGCCTTCATTTTGAACATTTGTATCTGTCCTTCTTTTCCAAAGAATGTGAGGCCCAATCCAAGCAGACTGTAGCTGAAAAAAACAAACAAACAATGGGGGATTGACACACCTTCCCATATTGTTCACAAGTTAAGATGAATCCCTATTGTGTTTTTGGTTTTCTCATGTCAGGTCACTCTCCATCTTCAACTGTATTCCTGTATCCTGGTATTCCAGAAGCCTTTACTCTGGAAGAACACACCTGCTAATTTCTATTCTCTAGTCTAGTCTGTAAACTGCAGTGATCTCCCAGCAGTCCACTGATATGTCACATTTTTGAGACAATTGATCAATTACTGATCATTATTGAGAGTGTATGGTGTGCAAAACACTGCATTAAGTGCTTTGGAGAGAGTAATATAATAGTGCTGGTAGGCATGATCCCTGCCCACAAGGAGCTTACTGTTTACAGGGAGAGATAAACATTAAAATAAATTATGGAATGGGGAAATGGCAAAGCATAAGGGTAAGCACACAAGTACTGTGAGGCTATTGAAATGTCTTCTATTTCGCACAAGAGGGGGATCCTACTTCTTCAACTCAGGAGAAACCTCTTTAGAGGAAGAAAGGGATAATTCTGCCATCCACTCCAAAATGGGGTGAGGATCTTGACCTATGTTTTGATGTGAAATGCAAAGAAATAGGTGCAGATGAGCCCTTGGGAGAATCCTGACAGAAGGAGTATCAACATAATTAGGCAATACAGAGCCATAGGGGACACAGAGAAGAGATTAAATACAAGTGATGGTTTTGCAGGGGAGACCTCTTGGAGGAGATATGATGTGCTGTTGAGTGTACAATACTGTAAGCAGTCATGATCCCTGCCCTCAAGGATCTCACAGTCTAGTGAAGGATTTTACAATCTAGTGGAATAATTTTAGAAGAGAACATATTTATTCATTCATCTTTATTAAGCACTTACTGTGTACAGCACACACTACTAAACACTTGTGAAAGTAGAATGCAACAATAAACAGTAACATTCCCTGCCCACAGTGAGCTCAAGTTTAGAAGGGGGGAGACAGACATTAATACAAATAAATAAAATTATGGATAGATACATAGGTGCTGTGGGGCTGGTTGGCAGGGGAAGAGCAAAGAAAGCAAGTCAGGGTAATGCACAAGGGAGTGGGAGATGAGGAAAAGTGGGGCTTAGCCTGGGAAGGCCTCTTGGAGGAGATGGGCCTTCAGTAAGCCATTGAAGGTGGGGGTGGGGAGAGTAATTGTTGTCAGATTTGAGGACCGGAGGTTGTTCTAAGCCAGAGGCAGGACATGTGCCAGGGGTCAGTGATGAGACAGGTGAGATTGAGGCACAATGAGGTTAGCACCGGAAGAGTATTGGGGCTGGGTTGTAGAAGGAGAGAAGCGAGGTGAAGTAGGAGCGTGCAAAGTGATGGAGTGCTCTAAAGCCAATGGTCAGGAGTTTTTGTTTGATACAGAGGTGGATGGGCAACCACTAGAGATTTTTGAGGAGGGGGTGACATGTCCTGAACTTTTTTGTAGAAAGATGATCTGGGCAGCAGAATTAAATATGGATTGGAATAGGGAGAGACAGGGGGCTGGGAGGTCAGCAAGAAGCTGATGCAGCAATCTAGATGGGATAGGATGAGTAATAATAATAATAATAATAATAATGGCATTTATTAAGTGCTTACTATGTGCAAAGCACTGTTCTAAGCGCTGGAGAGGTTACAAGGTGATCAGGTTGTCCCACAGGGGGCTCACAGTCTTAATCCTCATTTTACAGATGAGGTAACTGAGGCACAGAGAATGAAGTGACTCGCCCAAATTCACACAGCTGACAATTGTTGGAGCCAGCATTTGAACCCATGACCTCTGACTCCAAAGCCTGTGCTCTTTCCACTGAGCCATGCTGCTTCTTGATGAGTGATTGTATTAACATGGTAGCAGTTTGGATGAAGAGGAAATGGCAGATTTTAGCAATGTTGTGAAGGTGGGACCAACAGGATTTGGTGATGGATTGAATATGTGGCTTGAATGAAAGAGAGGAGTCAAGGGTAACGCCAAGGCTATGGGCCTGTGAGATGGGAAGGATGGGAAAACCAGGGAGAGGACAGGGTTTGGGTGGGAACATGAGGAGATCTGTTTTGGACATGTTAAGTTTGAGGTGACAGGAGAACATCCAAGTAGAGATGTCTTGAAGAAAGGAGGATGGGTAACCACTGGAGATTTTTGAGGAGGGGGTTGACATGCCCTGAACGTTTTTGTAGAGAGATGATCCAGGCAGCACAATGAAGTGTGGACTGGAGTAGGGAGAGATGGGGGTGCTTGTGAACCTGAAGAGAGGTCAGGGGAGGAGATGTAGATGTAGATATCTACCAACTCAGTTACGTTGTATCCTGCCAAATGCTTAGTATGGTGCTCCGCACATAGTAAACACTCAATAAATATGATTGATTGAAAGTATTTGTAGCATGCTTACTAGGTTCTAAGTTCAATGTGAAGTGCTAAAGTAGACACAGTTCAATCAGATCAGTTATAGGCTTTGTATCAAATGGGATTCACAAATGTGGTTCACAGTACCTTTCAGACAAAGAAGCTTAGGCAAGTAGAAGTCAAGTGTCTTGCCCAGAAGTAGGCAAATGGTGCAGAACTCTTGATTCCCAGTCCTTTACCAGAGGACACAGAAAGATGAATCCTAGAGCAAAGGAAGAGACTTGGAGGAAAAAACAACAACAGGAGGATGTGAAAATGGGCAGATGAGGAGGAAGAGTCAGTATACTTCTGATAAAGAAACAGGAGGATAGAAAGATTTTCATACAGAGAATGACAGGCCTAAATATAAGAGAAGAGAAATGAGAGAGAGAAAGAAAGGAGCAGGTTGGGGAGAGATGGCTTGGAATGCCCTTCCCCTTCATATCCAACAGATTGTCACTCTCCCTGCTTTCAAAGCCTGATTGACATTTCCTCCAAGAGGCCTTTCCCTATTAAGCCCTCATTCCATCTCTTCCCACTCCTTCCTGCATTGCCCTTGCACTTGGATTTACACCCTTTAGTCATACCTCAGCCCCACAACAGTTATGTACATATCCATAATTTATTTATTCATATTCATGTCTGTCACACTTCTAGACTGTAAGCTCATGGTGGCCAGGAAACATGTATACCAATTCTATTATATTGTACTCTCCCAAATGCTCTACACACAGTAACTGCTCAATAAATGTGATTGATTGATATGTAACTATGTGCTGAGGGGTTGGGGTAGTATCAAATAATTAAAGGAGTACACAGCCAAGTGGCCATTCACGAACAAGCAGTGCATAATGGACCACTAGAGGGAAAGTCATAGGGGTAGAAAATAGAAAAGTTAGGGATGTTAGATTGTGCAGCTCTAAAATTAGGGTAAATATTAAGGAGGAACATCTCCAGTGTGCGTCTTCTAAGATTCATTTTATTGCCTTTGGAGAGAGAATACTGGGCAGGATGTAGTATGGGTCTGATGGAGTAATGAAATTTCTTAATGGTTTTATGATATACTGAGTAGGCAGGCTCACGAGGGACAGAGTCTGTGTCTGCTCTGATTACCTCATCTTTTCCCAGAGCTTAGCACAGTTCTCAGTACATTGTAGGTGCTATAAAAATGCCATACGTGCTGCAAATCCATCGTTGTTAAAGTGGCTGTTTGGTTCCTATAACCAAGAAGGTAGGTGAATTGATTAAGGGTTAATTGGAGGAGATGGCTTTTTGAAAGTACTTTAAAGGAGGAACATATTTTCTCAGAGCTGAGTGAGAAGTTGAAGAGGTATTTCATCCAAAAGTAAATGTAGCTCCAGGGTCAGCAGGACAACTTGTAGTGTTTGATCTCACTCTTGCCAAGGGCTGGGTCAAAGCTGATGGTCAGATTGATTCAGCCAGGTCCTCGAACTGAACATAACTGGTTCATGTAATACTTGCATTTCAGTTGTTTAATGTCGCTGCCTGGATGTGTTCATATTTTTTGTTAAAATAAAGTAAAGCTGACCCTACCCTTTACTTAAAACTAATCTAGGACCAATGCCCACCTTGGATTAGCTAATATATCAATCAATCAAATCAATGGTATTTAGTGAAAGTTTTCTGTGTGCAAAACATTGTTCTAGGCATTTGGGTAAATTCAGTAAATATTCATAATCCCTGCCCTCAAAAACAGTTTGATCTAGATATTAAAATGATTTAAATTAGGAGAAGCAACATATCATCGTTATGTTCATAAGGCTGTGGGGGTTGGGAGAAGGTTGAGTACCTAAATGATTAGGGGGTACAGATTCAAATATATAGGTGATACAAAAGTGTATAGGTGATACAAAGAGGGGAGAACTAAGACGAGGAGATGAGAGATTAGTCAGGAAAGGCTCCCTGGAGGAGGTGTGATTTTTGAGGGGCATTAAAATATGGAAGCCTTCATGAGTCTGTGTTTCATCCTTTTTTTAACCTTATTATAACCTAGGGGTAGGCATATTTTTCAATTCAATAATATGAATGAACTAAACATTAGTCTCTAGACAAATTAGACACCCAAGACACCTTATGATCTCAAGGGCATTATTGTGCTTTAAAATATGTTTATTGGCATATTCTAACATGTAAATAAAAACGACCCTTTTCCACCTTATTCCTAAAGTTTTTTCAATATGATGAATAATTTAAGCAATTTGAATTGTTTCTACCGGATTGATTACAGGCCTACTGGTGACTAAGAAACCTTAAAAATCTGAAATTTTTGTTATCAAGGTGAGCCTTATAGTCCACTATAAGTGCCATTTTACATGATCTCTCTTGGTTCACTGGTTATCTAGATTAATTAAATATCTTAACTATGATACTACCCAATAAAGACCTATTTGTTATTCCTTTTGAAAGCCTTAATTTACAGTAAAATTGAGAATTCATAGAAGAGCTAGGCCACGCTCTTCTAACTCGATATTTTATGCCTCAACTTGCAGGTTTGTATATCTGAATCTTATTTATTTGTCATTACTTTAGAGATCTGAACGATTAGAATTTGAACAGGAAAATTTTAAAAGTTGTTCTTTCCTGAGGCAGAAATGAAAGCTCTCCAAGAGAAATTTTGCCCTGTAATCACAAGTAATGTAATTATAGGGGATTTTTTGACAGTTTGGGTGTCAGATAAATTTCAATATTTGCTAAAAATCTATTTGTATGCAATTGCATTGCTCCTAAACCTTACATGTTTTTTCTTCCTAATATAGATTTGCTTTTCATAGTTTACTTATTCCTACCTTTGATTTCAGTAGTTTTAAAGACAAAGGCAAATTTCAAAGGGAAAATATTTATTACTGGGTTAAAAAAATCGCAACATTGGGAAAGTTTTTCTGAATCCTAAAGTTAAAGCCAAATTGTTAAACTCTTTGATGACAGGAATCATGTCTCCTAATGGTAGTGTACTCTCCAAAGTGCTTAGTAGACTACTCTGCACACAGTAAGAACTCAAGGAGCTTACAGTCTAGAGGGAAAGACTGATACTGAAATAAATTACAGATAGATGGTAAGCTCGCTATGGCCAGGGAACACATCTGCTAATTCTGCTGTATTGTACTCTCCCAACTGCTTAGTACAGTGCTCTGCACAGAGTAAGCACTCAATAAATACTATTGATTGATTGACTGATAGTGGGAAATGGCTCCTTTCTCTCTCCCATTTCTCTCCCCCTTACTCCTTTCTGTAGCTCATCTCTCTCCCCTTTTACTTTAGGCCTGTCATTCTCTGTATGAAATTCTGTCCTGTTTCCTGATCAGAGGTATACTGACTCTTCCTCCTCCTCATCTTCCCATTTTCACACCTTCCTGCTTTTTTTCTCTCCATTTCTCTTCTTTTGCTCTAGGTTTCACTTCTCTATGTGTCCTCTGGTCATCTTTCATCTCTTTGCTGGAGTTTACCTCCTCTTTACCTAATGTTTTTCAATGTTCTCAGCCTTTGGTCTCTGCCTGGTTATTTTTCCTCCTCTCTATCAAACATGCCCATCAGTCTTCCCTCCAAGCTTTCCTCTTGCCTTTCTCTTCCAATGCTTTACTCAGTATTTACTTCCTTTGCTTTCTGCTTTCCAGCATTTGCTTTCAAGTGCACAGTCATTGCAGGTTGGTGCTGAAAAGTTTGATTTACATTGATTTATTGTTGTGCCTTTTTATTCAATTTGACAATATTATTCAATTTTACAATATCCAAATGTAATTTTCCAAGGGTATACAGCACAAACATTTGAGGAATTCATCTGAGTCAAGGAAGTTCTAGTCTTGTTCTTTTGGACACATCATCTTTGATATGCCTCATCTGCTTAGCCATTTCCCACAGTAGTGAAAGTGGGCCTGAATCCTAGTGTCCTTTGCCAAGCTTTTGTTCGTCCACATAGAAAAGTTTCCTGAGAGAGACTGAGTTTATGGGGGTGGCAATATGCTTGGCAGAACAAATATGTTTTTTTTCTGAATTCTCTAAATGCCATGACATTTTGTAGATTTGCTAAGTATTTTCATTTTAAACTAAAAATAGGAAGTTGCCCTCCACTACAATGGCCTCCTCCTACAATATAGCAGCTGGCAAAATTGCATTTTATCTCATATGCTTGAGCAGAATGCCTTGAATTCCTGAACTTGCTCCTTCCCACATCAAGGAATTCAATCTCTCCGTTCCACCAGGCCATCTCATTTTTAATATGCTGAAAGATCCTTATAGGAGTATTACCATTTATTGCCATGTCTTGCTTTGAAACCTAACTTTATTTAACCATAATAACAAAAACCACCTATTTGCAATGCAGTAGAGAATACAAGGATTTTTTTTTCCAATGTCAGTCAGTGCCATCAATTTAGAAATCACCTTTTCCTTCTTGTATCAGCAAACAATCTAGGAAGGCATCCATATACTTTGTTTCCTGTTTAAGTGGGGGCAAAACAATAGTCATCATCAATGGTTTATATTAAGGTCAAATGAATGCCAAGCTCTGCACTGAATGCTTTGATGGGTACAAGAGGAACAACATACCCTTACCCCTTTCTCTACCATGCTGGTCCAAACACTTGCGGAATAATATCTCAACTATTTCATCATCCCCATTACTGACCTCCCTGTCTCCAGCCTCTTGCCTCTACTCCATCTGTGCCTCGTTCTCTCCTGTCCCACTGTCAACCCCTGGCCCACGACCTTCCTCTGGCCTGGAACACCCTCCCTCCTCAAATCTGCCAAACAATCATGCTTCCCCCCTTCAAAGCCCTACTGAAGACTCACCTCCTCTCTGAGGCCTTTACAGACTAAGCCCCCCTTTTCCTCAACTCCCCCTTCCCTTCCCATCCCCCCAACTCGCTCCCTTTGCTCTACCCCTCTCAGCACTTGTGCATATATGTACATATCTGTACTTTGATTTATTTATATTGATGCCTGTTTACTTGTTTTGATGTCTGTCTCCCCCCTGATAGAGTGTGAGCCCATTTTGGGCAGGGATTGTCTCTCTTTGTTGCTGAATTATACTTTCCAAGTGCATAGTACAGTGCTCTGCACACAGTAAGTGCTCAATAAATATGACTGAATTAATGAATGAATCTAATCCTCCTTTCTTCTTCCCTCAATTCATCTGTGCCACTCTTACTTGCTCCTTCATTCATCCTCCCTCCCATCCCCACAGCACATAGGTATATATCTGTATATATCTCTGCAATACATTTATTTATTTTAATGTTTGTCTCTCCCTCTAGACTGTGAGCTCAGGGCAGGAATGTGACTGCTTCTCGTCATATTGTACTCTCCCCAATGCTTAGTACAATGGTTTGTACACGGTAAGTGCTCAATAAATAAGATTGAGTGAATGAATGAATCTAATCCATCTAATCATCTAATTTTCACCCTACTGCTCAGATCGTTTGTCCAAAAGATTTTTCTACACATCTTCCCCCCTCTTCAGAAACCTCCAGGAGTTGCCTGTCCACCTCTACATCAAACAGAAATGCCTTACCATCTGAAAATCAGCATGGCCTAGTGAAAGAGCATGGGCCTAGAAACCAGGGAAGCTGGGTTCTAGTCCCAATTCTGCTTCTTATCTGCTATGTGACCTTGGGCAAGCCACTTAAATTCTCTGTGCTTCAGATATTTCATCTTTAAAGTGGGTAGTAAGTTTGTGAGCCCTATGTGGGATAAGGACTGTATTCAACCTGATTATCTTCTATCTACTCCAGCACTCAATACGATGACTAGCTCATAGTAAGCACTTAATAATAATGATAATAATAACAATGATAATAATAATAATTTTGGTATTTGTTAAGCACTTACTGGTTCCCAAGCACTGTACTATGCGCTAGGGTGGATACAACCAAATCAGGTTGAACACAGTCCTTGTTCCACCTGGGGCTCACAGTCTCAATCCCCATTTTACAGTCGAGGGAACCAAGGCTCAGAGAAGTGAAGTGACTTATCCAAGGTCACCCAGCAGACATATGGAGGAGCTGGGATTAGAACCCATGATCTTCTGATTTCCACGCCCATGCTCTGATCTGGTCTCTCTCTCCTACTTGTTCTTAGTACTTTCCAATTACAACCCAAGCCATGCACTTTGCTCCTCTAAGACCAACCTACTTACTGTCCTTTGATCTCACCTCTCTTGACGTCAACCCCTTGCTCACTCCTGCTATTCTTCATGGAACTTCCTCCCCCTCCATATCTGACACACTACCAGTCCTCATCTTCAAAGCCCTATTAAAATAATATCCTCTCCAGGGAGCTTTCCTTGACTAACCTTTCATCTCTTATTCTTCTTACCTTTTCCTTACTTATGCATTTGGGGTCTGTACCCACTGTCCACTTTGATATTCACCCCACTCCTACAGCATTTATATACCTATACTTACACTCCATTGTTTCCCCTTAGCTACTTTATTTTGTCTGCATTCCTCACCAGAATGTAAGATCTTTGAAGGTAGAGGTTTTTGTCTATCAATAATATTGTGCTCTTCCAAACACTCAATACAGCAGTACTCTTGCACACAATTAATTTTCAATTAATTAATTCTTTTTAGGTATGCTCCCAACCAGAACACAGCCAATCTTGTAATTAAATATTTCATTAAGATGCTTTTTCTGAACATCTACATATTGTGTTTGTCAATTTCCTTTTGGGTCCAGAAAGTACTTTAAAAAGATTATCTCTTGCTTCACCATATGTTTCCAGGATGGGTGGAAAAGTAGGTAATAACATTCCCATTTTAGTTTGGGGAAAATGAAGCACAAAGATGTTTAGTGACAAATCTTTAACACTTCAATGGTTTAAAGTTCTTTCCTATGAAAAATTCCAGAGTGATCACTTTCATCATCAATCAAATCAAACAATCAACTGAAACACAGAAACCTCTTACATCATCATCATCATCAATTGTATTTATTGAGCGCTTACTGTGTGCAGAGCACTGTACTACGCGCTTGGGAAGTACAAGTTGGGGGAAGTACTAAGTGCTTGGGAAAGTAAGATATATTTTGTGCTCACATCATAATGACAAGGGGGTTGAAGTACTGAAATCCTAACATCTTTCTGGACCATGTTCCCTCAGTTGTTACAATAAAAAGCATTTAGGGTTTGCATTGAATTCGGTGGGAGTGAGGAAGGCAGTTTAGGAGTCATGGTAACTGAAAACAGATCCTTTTTCTTCCACTCTCAATTTGCTCCAAGCTTGCTGGCAGTTCCATCCCCATGCAGCCACATCAGCAACTGCCCACACTGTTGTGACCCTTTGAAATGAAATCTGGCCAGTAAGTTGCAGGGACTGACCTGACTTTTTTGGAAATACAGGAGCCTGGGTAAATCACCCTGTGGTCTTTATTTTTCCCAGTAAAGATCAAAGAGGCAATTTTTGAGATCCTTCATTCTCTAATATTTATTGGCTGTAGTCTTTTAATAAACAACATATGATTCAGAAACAATAAAGATTGGAAATAACCACGTTCTAGTTTTTAGATTTCAGTAAACATATGACCATCCTAAAGCTCGTTTCTTCCAATTTCCCCATTAGTGGAGCTGCTGAAAATAAAACCAAAACTCCTTTTGCTTCAATTTTCTGCATGTTCCCGAGCTTGGATATATGTTTTTCCTCTCTTCCTTGTTGTTCAAAACTTCCTTGTTGCTTTTGAAGAAAGAGAAAGGGTAGGATTCAGAGGTTGTTCTTTCCTTCATTGGCTACCACAATCTTTAATGCTGCTAGAAACAGCCAGTTTAGGAGAAGCACAGTGGTAAGTAGTGAAGGGGATGGGAAAGGGGGAAGGGAAGAGGAAAGTGATAGAGAAAGTGACAGAGGCAGAAAGAAGACATCTTCACGTAGATGTCTTTGATTTCATTCATTTGTGAGGTCTCACAGCCTTCATTTTTAGAAAAAAATGACTTCATTTATGTACTTATTTTGTGGAATTACAAGACAGAAACAGCCTTGGTTGCATTCTGGAGCTCAGACAAAAAAAATCCTCATTTCATTGTAGTTCTATGCTTGAGTTCTCCACTGAGATAAAGTCTGGAGAATGTAATCCAGCGGCATTAGCAAATTGAAAATGGTGATGGTTATCACAAGTGGCACAAGTTCTCCAAAAGGAATTCTAAGTGGCTTAGAAAATGAGCCATCCAAGAGAAGATTATTTTTAAAAGAGATGTTACTGCTGCTGTGGTACTTTTGCTATTGTTATGTCTTATCATTTCTAGAAATCTGTTGCTGGAGTTAGCGAGAGTGGATCAAGCACTGACCTGGATCTCATTCTGACCCAGCCACTCCGTCAAGTGATTTTAAGCAGCTTTGTACCTTGTTTCTTCTGTGTTACATGGGGGCGGGATTCCCTTTCCCACTTGCTTTCTTCAAGTGGATGTTGGGAGGATTAATGGACTCTTGAGGATTAAGCTACTGGGCTTGGGACAATAGAAGCCGAGACAAGTTCCTTCCCTGCCTAAGAGGCTTGAAAATGTTGCAGTGATGGGGGCATTGAACAGATGAGCTGGGGGCTCGATAAGAACTCCTTAGACCCTGGGTATTTTAATGGCCATCAAAGGGGCCTTGGAGAAAGGTCAGTGGACACTTATCCCTGCTACAGGTTTAGTGCTCAGATAATATTCCCTGAGATTGGAGTGTGTAGAAAATCTCTATTCTCTGCAGAGATCAAAGGAACACAGTGGAATCACAAGAGGAATGCAGCAACACCTGTGGCTAGGGTGACTAGTAATCCTGTTTCATATCAGACAATTCAGCTGTCCTGGCTACTACCAACCTTTAAGTCCTGTATTTTTATTCTCAGTGCATAACACCCCTCTGCGTTCCTCTTGCTTCCAGGTTTGGTGGCTCAGAAGTGGTGAGTTCATGCAGGCCTAAGAAAAGGACTGAGAGACTCTGGAACTAATGGAAGGTTCCAGCAAATCCCTTCTCCCTGACCCTGCTAAATCCACAGAGAAATACTTTAGGCCAGACAAACTCCACATACTTCCACAAAATGGTGTGCTTGATCAATCAATCAGTGGTATTTTTTGAGGGCTTACCAGGTGCAGAGCACTGTATTTAGGCCTTTGCAGAGTGCAATAAGTATGTAGACACTATTCCTCCCTCAAGAAGCTTATTACTCTGTGGGCCTGGCATAGAGTATAGGCCTGGAGTAGAATGCATGCTAAATCATGCATCTCATCTAAGTAGTGGACTGAGGTCTTTAAGAGTCCCTGTAACACAGTTCTAAGAAATCTAACTGTATTTATTAAGCACTTTCTGTGTGCCAAGCATTCTAAATTACGGGCTAGGTGTGAGATAATCAAATCAGTTTCATGCCCTCTTCCACTTGGGGCTCATAATCTAAGAGTCGGGGAGAGCAGGATTCTTATTCCTTTATTCTCCTTTTAATAGGTGAGGAAATTGATATCTATGAAGTTTGAGTGACTATTCCAAGACTTCACAGCAGATAAGTGGCAAAGATAGGATTAGCATACAGGTGTCCTGACTACCAGTCTCATATTCCTTCCATTAATCAATGTATCAATCAATAATCATATTTATGGAGTGTGTACTGTTTGCAGAGCACTATACTGAGAGCTTGGGAGAGTATACTATAACCAGGTTGGTAGACATATTCCTTGTCCACACGAGTTTGCAGTCTAAGTGGGGAAATAGACATTAATATGGATAAATTACAGATATGTACAAAAGTGTTGTGGGGCTGAGGGAGGGACAAATAGGGGTGTGAATCCAAATTCAGTGGCAATACAGAAAGGAGTGGGAGAAGTGGAATTTTGGGCTTAGGTGGGGACGGCTCTTGGATGGATATGTTTTTAATAATACTCTGAAGGTGGGGAGGGTTATCATTTTTTGGATACAAAGAGGGTAGGATGTGAAGAAAAGTTGGTGGCAAGATAGACAAGGTCAAGTGAGTAGGTTGGCATTAGAGGCACAAAGAGTGTGGACTGGATTGTGATAGGAGAGCAGTGAGGTGAGGTAGGGAAGGGGCAAGGTGATTTAGTGCTTTAAAGCAGCATGGCATAATGAAGAGACGCAGCATGGCTCAATGGAAAGAGCACAGGCTTGGGAGTCAGCCATGTGGGTTCTAATCTTGGCTCCACCACTTATCAGCTGTGCGACTTGAGGTAAATCCCTTAATAATAATGATGGCATTTATTAAGCTCTTACTATGTGCAAAGCACTGTTCTAAATGCTGGGGAGGTTACAAGGTGATCAGGTTGTCCCTTGGGGGGCTCACAGTCTTAATCCCCATTTTACAGATGAGGCAACTGAGGCACAGAGAAGCACAGAGAAGTGAAGTGACTTGCCCAAAGTCACACAGCTGACAATTGGCGGAGTTGGGATTTGAACCCAGGACCTCTGACTCCCAAGTCTGTGCTCTTTCCACTGAGCCATGCTGCTTCCCTTAACTTCTCTGTGCCTCAGTTACCTCATCTGTAAAATGGGGATTAAGACTGTGAGCCCCACGTGGGACAACCTGATTACCTGGTATCTACCCCAGAGTTTAGAACAGTGCTTGGCATATAGGATGGGTTTAACAAATACCATTATTATTATTATAGTGCATATAACACAGTCCTGGGAGTCAGAGTCATGGGTTCTAATCCTGGCTCTGCCTCTTGTCTGCTGTGTGGCCTTGGGCAAGTCACTTCACTTCTCTGTGCCTCAGTTCTTGGAGTAATGTCAGTTTGGATAGAGAGGAAGGGGTGGATTTTAGCGATATTGTGAAGGTTGAACCAAAAGGATTTAGTGACAGATTGAATATGTGGACTGAATGAAAGGAATGAGTTGAGGATAATGCCAAGGTTGCAGGCTTGTGAGACAGGGAGATTGGTGGTGTTGTCTACAGTGATGGGAAAGTCAGAGGGAGGACAGGATTTGGGTAGGAAGGTGAGAAGTTCAGTTTTGAACATATTAAGCTTGAGGCAATGGGAGGACATCCAAGCAGAGATGTCCTAAAGGCAGAAAGAAATGTGAGACTGCAGAGAAGGAGAGAGATCAGGGCGAGAGATGTAGATTTGGGAATCATCCACATAGAGATAGTAGTTGAAGTCATGGGAGCAAATGAGTTCTTTAAGGGAGTAGGTGTAGGTGGAGAATACTAAGGGTCTCAGAACTGAGCCTTGAGGAACTCCCATTATTAGGGTGTGGGAGGCAGAGGACGAGCCAGCAAAAGAGACTGAGACTAAGTAGCCAGAGGGATAGGAGGAGAACCAGGAGAGAACAGTGACAGTGACGCCATAGTTGAATAATTTTTCCAGGAAAAGGGTTTGGTGGACAGTGTTAAAGGCATCTGAGAGGTCAAAGAATATTAGGATTGAGTAGAGGATATATGATTTGTCCAGAAGGTGATCATTGTTAACTTTTGAAAGGGCAGTGTCTCGACTGAATGGGACAGAAGCCAGATTAGACGGGTTCAAGGAGAGAATTGAAGTGGAAATGGAGACAGCAAGTGTAGGCAACATTTTCAAGAAGTTTGGAGAGGAATGGTACTGTGTCAGCCTACTTGCTTCATTCATTCATTCAGTTGTATTTATTGAGCGCTTACTGTGTGCAGAGCACTGTACTAAGTGGTTGGGAAGTACAAATTGACAACATATAGAGACGGTCCCTGCCCAACAACGGGCTCACAGTCTAGAGGGGGAGACAGATAACGAAACAAAACATGTTGGCAGGTGTCAAGTCATCAGAATAAATAGAAATAAAGCTAGATGCACATCGTTAACAAAATAAATAGAATAGTAAATATGTACAAGTAAAATAGTGGAATAAATCTGTACAAACATATATACAGGTTTCTGTGGGGTGGGGAAGGAGGTAGGGTGGGGGTAATGGGGAGGAGGAGAGGACAAAGGGGGGTCAGTCTGCTTACCTCCCTGCCTCCTTTCTCTCACCACTCCAGTCAAATTATTCCTGCAATCATATTTATTGAGCACTTACAGTTTATTAAGTGCTTGGGAGAGTATAATATATCAAAAAAAAGATCCATTCCCTGCCCACAATGAGCTTACAGGCTAGAGGGGCAGACAGACATCAGTATGAACAAATAAATAAATTACAGATATGTACATAACTGCTATGGGGCTGGGAAGGGGGATGAATAAAAGGATCAAGTCAGGGTGATGCAGCAGGGAGTAGGAGAAGAGGAAAGGATGGCTTAGTCAGGGAAGGCCTCTTGGAGTAAATGTGCCTTCATTAAGGCTTTGAAGTGGGGAGAGTAATTGTCTATCGCATTTGAGGAGGGATGGTGGTCCAGTCCAGAGCCAGAATGTGGGTCTGGGGTCGGTGGTGAGATAGGCGATATTGAGGTACAATGAGAAGGTTAGCATTAGAGGAGCCAAGTGTGTGGACTGGGTTGTAGTAGGAAAGTAGTGAGGTGAGGTGGGAGGGGTCAAGGTGATTGACGGCTTTGAAGTCAATGGTGAAGAGTTTCTGTTGGTTGTGGAATTGGATGGGCACTCACTAGTTTCTTGAGGAGTGGGGAAACATGTTCTGAACATGTTTGTAGAAAAATGATTGAGGTAGTAGAGTGAAGTATAGACTGGAATTGGGAGATATAGGAGGCTGGGAGGTCAGCAAGGAGCCTGATACAGTAATCAAGGCAAGATAGGATAAGTGACTGAATTATTAATGATAATAATAATAATAATAATAATAATAATAATAATAATGGTATTAAGCACTTGCTATGTGTCAGACACTGTACTAAGTCCTGGGGTGGAGACAAGCATATGAGGTTGGACACAGTCCTTGTCCCATGTGGGGCTCACAGTCTCAATCCCCATTTTACAGATGAGGTAACTGAGGCACAGAGAAGTGAAGTGACTTGCCCAAGGTCACATAGAAGACAAGTGGTGGAGCTGGAATGAGAACCTGTGACCCTCTGACTCTCAGGCCCATGCTCTATCCATATTAGCTCTGTATTAACGTTATAGCATTTTGAATGGAGATGAAAGGGCAGATTTTAGTGATAGTCTATACTTCACTCTGCTCCCAGATGATTTTTCCATAAAAACATTCAGTCCATTTTTCCCTACTCCTCGAGAGACTCCAGTGGGCGCCCATCCACTTTCGCACCAAGTCCACTCTCCATCCATCGGCTTTAAATCACTCAATCACCTTTCCCCCTCCTTCCTCACCTTGCTACTCTCACACTACAACCTAGCCCATTTACTTTGCTCCTCTAAATGCTAACCTTCTCACTGTACCTTGATCTTGTCTATTTCACCACCGACCACTTGTCCAGATCCTGCATCTACGCTGGAACGTCTTCCCTCCTATCTGACAGACAAGTACTCTCCCAGACCTCAAAGCCTATTAAAGGCACATCTCCTTCAGGAGAACGTCTCTGACTAAGACCCTCTTTTCCTTTTCTTTTAATCCCTTCTAGGTCACCCTGATTTGCTCCTTTCCTTCATCCCCTCTTCCAGCCCCACAGCACTTATGTACATATCTGTAATTTTATTTATTTATATTTATGTCTGTCTCCCTCTCTAGACTGTAAGCTCATTGTGGGCAGGGAATGTGTTATATCGTAGTCTTCCAAGTGCTTAGTACAGTGCTCTGCACACAGAAAGTGCTCAATAATTACATCTGAGTGACTGGCTGACTGACTGAATTGGAAGAGGGAGATGGGGCAATAAATACAGGGAGCTGTCAGGCCAAGGGAGGGTTTTTTTTAGAATAAAGGAGACATGAGCATGTTTGAAAGCAATCAATCAACCAATTTTATTTATTGAACGCCTATTATGTACAGACCATTGTACTAAGAACATGGGAGAGTACAATATGGCAGAGTTGGTAAATGCATTCTCTGCCCACAAAAAGCTTGCAGTTTAAGGGGAAGACAGACATTAATATAAATAAAATTACAGATCTGGTGCATCCTTCAAAATTATTGTAAAATGTACATAAAATTCAGGGAAGCAGATTTTGGAGGGAAGGGATGCATGTATTGAGAGATCCAAGGACTTGGCCTGATCGTATTCCAATGCACTCTGTTTTTAAATACATTGCGAGCTCTTGGGTGAGTACAATGCAACAGAATTGGTAGACATTTCCCTGCCGACAGTGAGCTGAAGTCTAGAGCAGAAGACAGACATTGATATAAATAAATAATTTATAGTATGCTACTATAGTAAGGTACAGTGCTATATATAGTATCCTAGGATACAATACCCTACTCCTTCCTACATAGACTGTGAGTCCCATATGGAACAGGAACTGTGCTCAACCTTATTATCTTGTATCTATCCCAGTACTTAGTAGTAATAATAATAATAATAATAATAATAATAATAATAATGGCATTTATTAAGCACTTACTATGTGAAAAGCACTGTTCTGAGTGCTGGGAAGGTTACAAGGTGATCAGGTTGTCCCATGGGGGGCTCACAGTCTTCATCCTTATTTTTACAGATGAGGTAACTGAGGGCCAGAGAAGTGAAGTGACTCGCCCAAAGTCACACAGCTGACAATTGGTGGAGCTGGAATTTGAACCCATGACCTCTGACTTCAAAGCCTGTTCTCTTTCCACTGAGCCACAGTGCCTGGCACGTAGTAAGTGATCAACATCATGTAAACCACAACAACAACAAAATAAAGCAAAAGGAGAGATGCTGGCCATGAAATACTTTAGGAAGGTGATCCATGCAAAGCATGTGATGCAAATCTTGGGGAGGAGAGTCTGGGGTCTAAGAGTCTGGAGAGGAGGTTGTGTGCTGGAGTAGCATGTGTGATGTCATACTTCCAGAGTTCATTTTTTGTTGGGGTGAAGTTGCTGGCTAAACAATCTATTTCAAAATCCTGTAGATCTAGGGTTAGAATATTTCTCAATCCATCACTGCTGTAAGAGTTTATTAAATTGTAAGTGTGGGAAGGGTGGATAAAATGTAGAGAGGCAGTGAAAGTTTTATAACCAGAGTGCCCAGAATGTATATAAAATCATTATACCATGTGCTTGGGGAACTTGATAAAAATCAGATGTGGTTCCTGCCCTCCAGGTACTTGTTAAATGTTAAATTTATTCTTGTGTAAAATATAAGCCACCCCCTTTATGATTACCTTTTGGAAGAATTACAGCCTCCAGGATATCTACCTATTTTCACAACTAGAAAGTTTTAGGCTTTATACTTCACATGTACTAATTGCTAAATTAGTACCCACTTGGCAACCTTGCCTCCCTTCCTCCTCTGTCCTTCTGTTATTCGTGTCCTGCCAAACCCCAGCCTTGGACTATTCCCACAGTCTGTTTCCTTCCCCTCTGCCCTTGTCTTTGTCTATGTATAAATGCTGTCGAGTCATCTCTGACCCATAGCGATGCAATGGACCCATCTCTCCCAGAACGCCCCAGCTCCATCTGCAATTGTTCTGGTAGTGTATCTATAGAGTTTTCTTGGTAAAATTATGGCAGTGCTTTACCATTGCCTACTTCCATGCAGTAAACTTGAGTCTCTGCCCTAGACTCTCTTCAATGCCACTGCTGCCCTTGTACATCTAAGCAATCTTCCTAGAAGTCCTCAAACTATATCTATCTACCATTACAAATTCACCTGTTGAAGATATGGAGGTGCTCTGCCTCTATTTCTCTCTCACTAACTCCTTCACCCATAGCTTTCAGGAGCTCTTCCACACCTTTAAGATCTTCTGAAACATTTAATGGGAGTTCATAAATGCTGTTTATGATGAGGATGACAGTCATATGCTATGATTACATTTTACTATAGAATTCATAATTTACTCACCTAGTGTCACTAAAAGGAACTGAATACTTGTCAGGGAAGGATAAGGAGCCTGTGCTTGTATTAATAGTAATTGTGGTATTTGTTCAGTGCTTACTGTGTACTAAATGCTAGGGTAGATACAAGGTAATTGAATAATCAACTGATAAAAGATATTCAATAATAATGCCCAGTTTTCAATGTGATTCAGAGTAGTAGCATGCTGTTAACTGTCCTATGACACGTAGAGGGTGAGTTCTTGTCCTGAATCCAAAGTAGACTTCAAACATTTGGCCTATCCGAGATAATATGCCAAAGTGCCACCTCCCACATGACTCATGATGGAGTCATGTCAAGCCAGTCACAGAGTGCAATGTGATGATGTCATGTAATATTTTATGGAGAAAATTTTCTCAGCCACCATTCCTGTTGCTGCATTGCCATTGCCAGGCAGATGCTCACTCATATCACAATATTTCCAATCAGTCGATCAATCAATCAATCAATCAATCAATGATATTAGAACTTGTGTCCAGAGCATTGTACTAAATGCTTGGAAGAGTACAATACAATTAGAGCTAATAGAGAAGCTGTGTTGCTTACTGGAGAGAGCACTGACTTGGGAGTCAGAAGGACCTGGGTTCTAAACCCTGCTCCACCAAATGTCTGCTGTGTATACTTGAGCAAGTCATTTAACTTCTCTTAGCCTCAGTTACCTCATCCATAAAATGGCGATTAAGAGTGTGAGCCCCATATAGGACAGGGACTGTGTTCAACCTGATTGACTTGCATCCACCCCAGTGCTTAGAACAGTGTTTGGCACATGATAAACACTTAACAAGTGCTATTATTATTATTATTATTATTATTATTATTATTATTATTATTATCATTATTATTATTGTTCCCTGACCACAAGTAGGTAACAGAACAGATTGGCGTGACCCTTTCCAGAATCAACCCAGAGCTTTGGATGGGTTCTGGATGAAAAAAGCTCTTAGTACAGTAAGTAAGTGCTTAGTAAGTAGTCAGCGCTTAGTACACTGCTCTGCACACAGTAAGTGCTCAATAAATATGATTGAATGAAAAAGGATCCTCTGGCTTCTGCCCCATTTGGGTACAATTTAGCAAGTGGAAATAAAACAATCTGTAAGTGTTGCAGGGGGCAGAGGGAGGAGGAGGACATGTCCCTGCAGGGATGGGGTCCACAGTCAGGTTTATCTCTAGCTCTGCTGTCTTATCTACAGCTGCTCATGACACATCCTCAATTCTGAGGAACACATCAGAATGCCACCATGACATGTTCCTCAGGGTAAATGAAAAATAAATTATTCTGACACCTTTAACCTCAGAGGTGTCAGAACACTGCCATAGCTTCAACAGGTGAATTTGTAATGGTGGAGATGGACATAATAATGATAATGGTGGCATTTGTTAAGTGCTTACTATGTGCAAAACACTGTTCTAAGAACTGGGGTGGAATACAAGGTAATCAGGTTGTCCCACATGGGACTCACAGTCTTAATCCCCATTTTACAGATGAGGTAATTGAGGCCTAGAGAAGTGAAGTGACTTGCCCAAAGTTACACAGCTGACAAGTGACAGAGCCAGGATTAGAACCCATGACCTCTGGCTCCCAAGCCCGGGCTCTTTTGGAGATTTCTAGGAAGATTGTAAGTTTGCAAGTAAAAGGGCAGAGGGGGAGGAAGTAGACTATGGGACCATTCTAAAATGGGTCTTTGAGACTAATTTTACCCCAGCACCCATAGACACCTAGAGGGACCCAACCCCAAGCATAATTGTCCCTTTCTTTAAGCTATTTCATGCATGATTTAGTTATTCACTAAAACATAAGAAAAAATACTAACTACAAGTTCCAATACACTACTTTTATACTGCTAAATATGCGTTACATGATGAAAAATCCCATCATGTTGGATGCAATACATTAAAACCTGAGCACATTAATGGCAGAGCTCAACAAAAGTTTCAGGGACCTAGAGGCTTCATAAAAATTTCCCCTAATTTCATGACATTTTCTATCCATTTTTTCATTTCTACCTTTGCTGTTAATCTGCAATATCTAATCCTCCACACTGCTTTTCTTTTCACTGTTGATAGGTTTCTCAGTCTCCTTCTATTTCATCGCTTCTCAATTTTACCACTTCCTTGTACCACTAACTGATGTTGTTTGTCACTGCTATTTTGCAATTTTGCTGCATTGTTGGGTCTGTAATTTTTATGCCATTGTGGGGGTGGGAGTGGGGTAAATTCCAAAGTGCTTAGGAAGTAAAGGTATAGGGTTATAAACTCCCGTAGATTGTAAGCTCCTTGTGGGCAGGGATCTTATCTTCTAACTCTATTGTACTTTCTCAAGTGCTCAAAACATTGTTCTGTACACAGTAAGTGCTCAACAAATACTTTTGATTAATTGATGGATTAAAAAGGGGAGAATAATAGTGGGAGGAATAGAGAGACTACTTAGGGAGTTTTTGTATTTCTTATTATTCTTTAAATCTAATAATATAAAATAATAGTATTGAAGTATTTACTATATGCCAAGTACTGTACTACAGACAAGATAAAGAGATTGGATACAGTTCACAGTCTAAGAGAGAGAGAACAGGTAGTTAAGCCCCATTTTGCAGTTGAGGAAACTGAGGCACACAGAAGTAAAGTGAATTGCCCAAGTTCATATAGCAGGCAAGTGTCTGAACTGGGATTGGAACTCAGGCCCCCTTACTCCCAAGTCCATGCTCTTTCCACTAATAATAATAATAATAATAATAATAATAATAATAACTCTGGTATTTGTTAAGCTGTTACTAGGTGCCAGGCACTGTTTTACACATTGGGTAAGATACAAGATAATCAGATTGGATGCAGTCTCTGTCCCACAATAGGGCTCACAGTCTTAATCCCTATTTCACAGATGAAGTAACTGAGGCACAGAGAAGTGAAACGACTTGCCCTAGGTCACACAGCATGCACGTGGCAGAGGTGGGTTAAGGCCCAGGTCCTTCTGACTCCAAGGCCCATGATCTAGCCACTAGGTCATAATAATAATAATAGTAATTATTATTATTATATAATGATTTATAAGGGAAGCAGCGTGGCTCGGTGGAAAGAGCACAGGCTTTGGAGTCAGAGGTTATGGGTTAAAATCCTGGCTCCGCCAACTGTCAGCTGTGTGACTTTGTGCAAGTCATTTAACTTCTCTGTGCCTCAGTTATCTCAGCTTTAAAATGGGGATTAAAACTGTGAGTCCCCCGTGGGACAATCTGATCACCTTGTAACCTCCCCAGCGCTTAGTACAGTGCTTTGCACATAGTAAGCACTTAACAAATACCATCATTATTATTATTATTGGTATTTATTAAACACTTACTATGTGCAAAGCACTGTTCTAAGCACTGGGGAGGTTGCAAGGTGATCAGGTTGTCCCATGGGGGGCTCACAGTCTTAATCCCCATTTTAAAGATGAGGTAACTGAGGCACAGAGAAGTGAAGTGACTTGCCCAAGGTCACACAGTTGACAACTGGAGGAGCCGGAATTTGGACCCATGACCTCTGACTCCAAAGCCCGGGCTCTTTCCACTGAGCCATGCTCCAGCACTTAGAACAGTGCTTTGCACATAGTGAGCACTTAATAAATGATATTAGGTCATGCACTACGACATGCTGTTCTTCCTGGACCATGCTATGTCTCATATCTATCTACCCATACTTACATTGTGAGCCCTGAGCAGGCCAGAAATGTGTCTGATCTGTTTATCTTTTGTCTGCCATAGCAATTCATGCAGTACTTGGCATATAGTGCCTGTAAAATACTACTATTCTATTATTAAATACTACTATTAACTGAATCAACATGACTATTATCATTATGATGAAGATGATCATCATCAATTTATTGAGCACCCATTGTGTTTTGTTCTAATGGCTTGGGAGAGTACAAAATAATTGGAAGTAATGATCCCGGTGCTCAGAGAATTTCTAGAATAGTAGGAGAGACAGAAAAATAAATTTCAGATAGGAATAAAAATTATAATGCTTATGATATAACCATAATACCCTAATACAGTGCCTGGCACATAGTAAGCACTTAACAAATACCATAATTATTATTACCTACTATGTGTCAAGCATTCTTCTAAGTACTGGGGTAGAAACAAATTAATCAATTTGGACACAGTTCCTATCCCAGATGGGACTCACAGTCTAAGTAGGAGGGTGAACAGGTTTAGAATTGCCGTTTTACAAATGAGGAAACTGAGGCCCAGAGAAGTGTCTTGTCCAAGGTCATACAGCGGACAATTGGCAGATCCAGAATTAGAACCCAGGTCCTCTAGTTCTTTCCATTTAACCATGCTGCTTCTGGAATAATAAGAGTATATGAGATCTGTCCATAATTAGTATCGGGGTTGAGGTAACATGTGTGCAAAGTTGATGTGGAAGGGCTGAGGTAGTAGTTTGGGAGAAACAAGGCCAGTGGATCAGATTGCTTGGGGAAGACCTGAACAACTGAATGACCATTCATTCATTCAATCATATTTATTGAGCACTTACGGTGTGCAGAACACTGTATTAGGCACTTGTGAGAGGACAATACAACAATGAACAGAAACATTTACTGCCTACAGTGAGCTTACAGTCTAGAGGGGGAGACAGACACAAATATAAATAAATGAATTACAACAACTTTGATATTATTAAGCAGTAAGCCTGTGTTCTCCAGTTATTTTTAGGTAAATTATAGTGCTATTCTGTAAAAGCAGTTGCTTTTGGATCGTAACATCATTTTTTATGTATTTACAAGCCTTATTACAGAATTTGGATAGCATCCCCTTAGTATAAAAGATGAAAACTTCTAATCCTATCATCTTTTAGCTTTTCTTACAAACATTTTTGGTTCCAACTGGGAGAACCAGAAAGGCAAAACGGATGAAAAATGGTGAACAATCAGTTAACAATGCCGTGGGGATAGTAGCAACAACAACAACAAAAAAATCACTTAGACCAAACAATCAATCAATGGCATATAAATTACGGACCCAACAATACAGCAAAATTGCAAAATAGCAGTGACAAACAGCATCAGTTAGTGGTGCAAGAAAGTGGCAAAATTGAGAAGCGATGAAATAAGAGAGCAAGAGACATATCTAGAGTGAAAAGAAAGTCAGTGTGGAGGATTAGACATCGCAGATTAGTAGCAAAGGTAGAAATGAAAAAAATGGATAGAAAATGACATGACATTAGGGGGAATTTTGTGAAGCCTCTAGTTCCCTGAAACCTTTGTTTCATTAATGGTGCAGCTGGAAGTACGAGGATTGACACAAATGGTTTGCAGCTACTCTCCTGGGGAAAGACTTGTATGGTTAATAATAATAATAATAATGATGGTATTTGTTGAGCGCTTACTATGTACAAAGCACTGTTCTAAGCACTGGTTAGAGTTTGGTTATCTAGTATCCCCAGGAAAATGGGTGGTGCTGGTTAATATTCTGGATAACTAAGTTTTTATTTTATTTTAAATTTAAAATGCTTTAAAATGGCTCAATTTTCATAGTCATTTGAATAATGAATAATTGTTCTGATGACTTGACACCTGTCCACATGTTTTGTTTTGTTGTCTGTCTTTCCCTTCTAGACTGTGAGCCTGCTGTTGGGTAGGGACCGTCTCTATATGTTGCCAACTTGTACTTTCCAAGTGCTTAGTATAGTGCTCTGCACACAGTAAGCGCTCAATAAATACGATTGAATGAATGAATGAATGAATGGGCATTCATTGAAGCTCATTAAATATAAAATAATATAATACTAAACTAAAGAGCACATTAATACTAAAATTGAACTATATGAGCCCCAAGTGGGACAGGGACTGTGTCCAACTGATTACTTACCCCAGTGCTTGGCACATGGCAAATGATTAAGAAATATCACTATTATTATTATGATTTTTATCTTTCGTTTGAGGTCCAGGAAACACTCGAGGATATGGAAATGATTCAGAGGCATGAATATCCACAGTATTAATTGTTTATGTAAAAGTTGAAGAAATTGGGGTGAACCTTCGTTAAATCTGTGACAAATTCTGGAAACGGTTGTGAATGAATTCTTGACATATACTTCCATATGTGTTGTCTGCATTTAGTAGTGTCAGTGTGTAACTGCAGAATAATGTGCCTACTTTTCAGCACATTCAATGAGCACACTGAAAGCTGAAGCAACCTTTCCTCAATTTACCATCTTCATAAATCTTTTTTCTCTCAGATTTATCAATGTTGAAATTCAAAATATTATCTATTATTTTGGCGTCAATAACCTCATATGTTCCTTCAACCCACTTGCTGACCCCCACCCACTCTTTCACCTCATTTTCATAAATTTTGTTTAATTGGTGGTAGAAGGATAATCCCTCTCTGTTTCTAGATCTACTCAAGTATTTTATTTACCTCTTCCTCTAGACCTTCAAATTCATCTTCAGCAGAAGACTTTTGCTAGATGACATCATGTCTCATTTTTATCCTAGTTCTCCTAAATGTGGCAGTTTTAATAGAATTCAATGCACAAAGAACACTGAAAATTGCATCTTTTATGGTGACTGAGATTGAAAGTCTTGTTTAGTGCCTTCATGATTGATCAAGTAGGGGCAGACCTTCCAGAAGCACTTAGGCCTTTGGAAATTTTGTTTCAGTGGTAATGAGTTGCAGCTTTGATTGCCATTTTTCTTATTATAATTTTTTCCTATATGGATCTTTGTTTTTTGTATGTCTACCACAGTGTTTCAGACAGTGAGCCTGTACCTTTGCACCTTTCCCCAGGACTTTATAGTACTCTACACACAGAAAGTTTATAACTAGCAGTAAATGATGATAAATAACAAATGAAAGAAATCATAATAATTTATCAGGAAATATCTGCAATACCATTTTGTGTTTTAGATTATAACCTGGCCAGTAAATTGAATCAGGGAGTTTATTTCAGCAGGCAGGAACATAAGGACAGCGTGGCCAAACACTTTTGGAAAAGGATCAGCATGACAATGGTCTTGTAACTGAATATCTCTGCTAACTTCAGACAAGTTTATGTTTACAAAATGGTATTTTATTACAGGAAGACACCGATCATAGAAATGTCTTTGCTAATGAATTATTCTTGTCTTGTCTTGCGCCGTCGAGCCATTGAAGCAGCGTGGCTCAGTGGAAAGAGCCCGGGCTTGGTAGTCCGAGGTCATGGGTTCAAATTCCGGCTCTGCCAATTGTCAGCTGGGTGACTTTGGGCAAGTCACTTCACTTTTCTTCTAGACTGTGATCCCACTGTTGGGTAGGGATTGTCTCTTTATGTTGCCAACTTGTACTTCCCAAGTGCTTAGTACAGTGCTCTGCACACAGTAAGCGCTCAATAAATACAATTGATTGATTGATTGACTTCTGACCCATAGCGACACCATGGACACATCTCTCCCTGAATAATAATAATAATAATAGCAATGGCATTTATTAAGCACTTACTATGTGCAAAGCATTGTTCTAAGCGCTGAGGAGGTTACAAGGTGATCAGGTTTCCCACGGGGTGCTCAGAATCTTAATCCCCATTTTACAGATAAGGTAACTGAGACACAGAGAACTTCAGTGACTTGCCCAAAGTCACACAGCTGACAATTGGCGGAGCTGGGATTTGAACCCATGACCTCTGACTCCAAAGCCTGGGCTCTTTCCACTGAGCCATGCTGCTTCCCAGAATGCCCGACTCTCCATCTGCAATCGTTCTGGTATTGTATCCATAGTTTTCTTGGTAAAAATCTGGAAGTATCACCTTCCACGCAGTAAACTCAAGCATCTTCTCTCGCCTCTCTCCTATGCTGCTGCTGCCCAGCATGGGTAAGTGTTGACTTGTAGCAGATTACCGTCCACTCACTAGCCACTGGTCAAGCTAGGAATGGAATGGGCAGGCCTCTGCTTGACTCTCCCTCCTGTAGCCAAGACTGGCAGAGTACTGAAAACTCTCAAGGTGCGACCCTGAGAGGGGTCATGAATTATTATCTTGATCTTGAGCTCTAGGGCTACATTTTCCCATGCCAAAACTTTTGTGACAGCTGCTGTTGTATTGTACTCTTCCAAGTGCTTAGAACAGTGCTCTGCACACAGTATGCACTCAATAAATAAGATTGATTGGGTGAATGAATGAATAATAATTGTGGTATTTGTTAAGCACTGTGCCAATCAATCAATCAATCGATCGTATTTATTGAGCGCTTACTGTGTGCAGAGCACTCTACTAAGTGCTTGGGAAGTACAAGTTAGCAACATATAGAGACAGTCCCTACCCAACAGTGGGCTAACAGTCTAAAAGGGGGAGACAGAGAACAAAACCAAACATACTAACAAAATAAAATAAATAGAATAGATATGTACCAGTAAAATAAATAAATAAATAGAGTAATAAATATGTACAAACATATATACATATGCCAGGCAGCGTTCTAAGCTCTGGGGTAGATACAAGATAACAGTGTCTTACATAGTCCCTGTCCCACATAGGGCTCACAGGCTTAATCCCCATTTTACAGATGAGGGCACTGAGGCACGGAGAAGTGAAGAGATTTGCCCAGGATCACACAGAAGACAAGTGGCAGACGTGGGATTAGAACCCAGGTCCTTCTGACTCCCAGGGCTATTCTCTATCCACTAAGCCATGCTGCTACAACCTAGGTAGAAAAAGGGGTGTCGTGGTGGCAGTTATAGCTGAGCCTGCAAAGCACCTGAAGCTGTCTAAAATTCAAAGAGGTGGGGGAAAACTAGGGAAAAGATATTGCTTAGGGTCTAGGGAAGGAGAGACAGGAATATCAGTGGGAACAGAAGGATACATGAGGCATGGGCTGGGAGGTGAGGAGTCTTAGAGGGATGTGAAGCTCATGTTTATTTAATTCCACTGTGCAGCAGTCATGTCTAATAAAATGATATTCATAATAATAATTACGATATTTGTCAAGCACTTACTAGGTGTCAGGCACTAATCTAAGTGCTGGGGTGAATACAAGCTAATCTGGTTGGACATAGTCCATGTGTCACATGGGGCTCACAGTTTTCATCCCCATTTTACAGATGAGGTAACTGAGGCACAGACAGATGAGGTAACAGGCACAAACAAGTTACATGACTTGGCCAAGGTCACACAGCAGAGTAGTGGCAAAGCCAGGGCCTTCTATCTCTCAGGCCCATGCTCTATCTAGTAGACCACATGCATACACTAATTGCATGTAAGTGTATGAAAAAATCATCGCTACAATATCAGTATTAACAATACAATCACATTTTCAAATAATACTAATAATAATTTTGGCATTTGTTAAGCGCTTACTATGTGCAAAGCACTGTTCTAAGCTCTGGGGAGGATACACGGTGATCAGGTTGCCCCATGTGGGGCTCACAATCTTAATCCCCATTTTACAGATGAGGTAACCGAAGCACAGAGAAGTTAAGTGACTTGCCCAAAGTCACACAGCTGACAAACGGCTGAGCTGGGATTCGAACCCATGACCTTTGACTCCCAAGCCCATGCTCTTTCCACTGAACGATGCTGCAAATGGAACTCAGTTGAATAATGGGGTAGATCTGTGGAAAGTTCTGCACAGGGGGTTGTCACCAAATTAATTTTGCTTTTTCAATGAGTACTGTGCAGGAGATAGGCATGCCTTCAAATGTTTCAGTGAAGGAATTCGAATAGACACCACGTAGCTGTTGAACATTTTAGCCAAACTTGCAGTTATTATTACTGAGCTTTGTAGTCATGGATAGATTGTGAGCTCTTCCCAGGACAGAATCCAAATCTAATTACCACTTGTGTACTCTTTTCCAGAGCTTAGTTCTGTGCTTTGTACAAAGTAAGTGGTTAATAAATTCATTCATTCATTCAATCGTATTTATTGAGTGCTTACTGTGTGCAGAGCACTGTACTAAGCACTTGGGAAGTACAAGTTGGTAACATATAGAGACAGTCCCTACCCAACAACGGGCTCACAGTCTAGAAGAGGGAGACAGACAATAAAACAAATCATGTGGACACATGTTAAGTCATCATAATAAACAGAAATAAAGCTAGATGCACATCATTAAAAAATAAGTAGAATAGTAAATATGTACAAGTAAAATAAATAGAGTAATAAATCTGTACAAACATCAATACAGGTGCTGTGGGGACGGGAAGGAGATAGGGCCGGGGAAATGGGGAGGAGGAGAGGAAAAAGGGGGCTCAGTGTGGGAAGGCCTCCTGGAGGAGGTGAGCTCTCAGGGGGGCTTTGAAGGGAGGAAGAGAGCTAACTTGGTGGATGTGCGGAGGGAGGACATTCCAGGCCAGGAGGAGGATGTGGGCTGGGGATTGACGGTGGGACAGGTGAGAATGAGGTACAGTGAGGAGGTTAGCAGCAGAGGAGCAGAGGGTGCGGGCTGGACTGTAGAAGGAGAGAAGGGAGGTGAGGTAGGAGGGGGCGAGGTGATGGACAGCCTTGAAGCCCAGGGTGAGGAGTTTTTGCCTGATGCGCAGATTGACTGGCAGCCACTGGATATTTTTGAGGAGCAGAGTAACATGCCCAGAGCGTTTCTGCACAAAGATGATCCGGGCATTATTACTACTCCTAGTACTATAGTAGATGAACCAGTATTGTACTCAATCATTGAATATTTCTATTTCCCTTCTTGCAAGACAGGAATGAATATATATTTTCCATCTTAATGTCCAAATGACTTTATGATCTCTATATTTCAATACTGTGGTTTTTGGGATCCCATGATGGTGAGGGAATGTTGGTATTTTCCAAAAAACAGGGGACAATAAATAGAGTACCAAGGGTTTTTGGCCTTAAATCCTGATCTAAAGAGCCTCCCAAGTCACTGTCAAAACATTTGGACCTGGCTGAAAGGAGACTCTTCTTCTCAGTGCATCCTAAGTCCCTGCACCGCTATCACTGCCACCACCCCTTCAACTGAAGCCCAGGCATTTCCCTGAAGATGAGGGGGCCATCGCGGACAAGCCTACCCACCCATTCCCCCCCCAGTCTCTTCCAGTCCCCCCGCCCCCCGAACTGTGGGTGCAGCAGGAAGCTCAAAAAGCGTTTCCTCCCATACCCACAGCGCCCCAAGTCCATGTCTCCCCAGCACCCAGAGCTTCTCCTCCAGACCCTACTTTGAGGAAGATAGCAAAATTTGAGATCTCAACAATGGTTAATGAGTTTTTAATTTGGTCATTTGATTCTTAATTCCAGTTCAAACCTCTTTCCATTAAATCTAATAATCTCCCTCCCAAGAACCTCTGTACTTTCCTGTAGGTGTTCCAAGGGTCACGTACATATGGTTCTTACCTCTCTTCTCGTGGGGCATCCCGAGTTCTGGTCTCATTGTTTTTGAGTCCTTCAGAAGCCAAGTCTCTTAACATCCTTTCTACCACTCAGGAGCAGGAACCTTGCTCCTTGGGAGTTCTAACTTCTGGACCCCAAACATCGAGGGTAATCTAACCCAAATTGGAGATATTCTCCAATTCCTCCTTGTGTTTGGACAAGATCACAGCACTAGCATTCCCTCTGTGTGTCTCGCCAACCTTTCACTCAAGACGGACCCCACTACTTGTGCTCCCTACTTCTTTCCCAGTCCTTCTCTCTGATTGACTTGACAAGGTATTTACATGACCCTCAAGGAGGGGTAGCACAGGATGACTCCCATGGCTTCCTCCTCCCTCTCCTAAGTGTGGGGGCGAGTGGAAATGACATCACAATCATGTAGAGTGGACAAGTCAATATAATACTCAATCATCAAATATGCTTTATTCTCCCTCCAGCGACAGGAATAAATATATGTTTTCCATCTTAATAACCAAATGAGTTTTTTATGCATCTTCCATCTGCATTTCAATGGCATTTTGGATTCAGTTAATCAATGGTATTTATTGTGCGCTTACTGTGTGCAGACCCTGGAACTAGGCTCCGTACTAGGCAGTAAAGTACAAAAGAGTTGGTAGACACATTCCCTACCCACACAGATTCTATAATGATGAAGGAATGTGGTTATTTTAGAAAAGGTGGAAGACAACCATGTTAATGCAAACACTTATCTTATCCCTCTTTGATTATTGTATCAGCGTCCTTGCTGACCTCCCTGACTCCTATCTCTCCCCACTGTAGTCCATACTTTCATTCATTCATTCAATTGTATTTATTAGAGAAGCAGCATGACTCAGTGGAAAGAGCATGGGCTTTGGAGTCCGAGGTCATGGGTTCAAATCCTGGCTCTGCCACTTAGCTGTGTGACTTTGGGCAAGTCACTTCACTTCTCTGGGCCTCAGTTCCCTCATCTGTTAAATGGGTATTAAGACTGTGAGCCCACCATGGGACAACGTCATCACCTTGTAACCTCCCCAGCGCTTAGAACAGTGCTTTGCACATAGTAAGCACTTAATAAATGTTATTATTATCATTATTATTTATTGAGCACTTACTGTGTGCAGAGAACTGTACTAAGCGCTTGGGAAGTACAAGTCGACAACATATAGAGATGGTCCCTACCCAACAACGGGCTCACAGTCTAGAAGGGGGAGACAGACAACAAAACAAAACATGTAGACAGGTGTCAAAACCATCAGAATAAATAGAATTACAGTTATATGCACATCATTAGAAAAATAGAGTAGTAAATATGTACAAGTAAGAGTAATAAATTTGTACAAATTCATTCACTCATTCAATCATATTTATTGAGCACTTACTGTGTGCAGAACACTGTACTAAGCGCTTGGGAAGTACAAGTTGGCAACATATAGAGATGGTCCCTACCCTACAGTGGGCTCACAGTCTAGAAGGGGGAGACAGAGAACAAAACAAAACATATTAACAAAATAAATAAATAGAATAAATATGTACAAATAAAAGAAATAAATAGAGTAATAAATACGTACAAACATATATACATATATACAGGTGCTGTGGGGAGGGGAAGGAGGTAAGGTGGGGGGATGGGGAAGAGGAGAGGGAGAGAAAGGAGGGGGTTCAGTCTGGGAAGGCCTCCTGGAAGAGGTGAACCCTCAGTAGGGCCTTGAAGGGAGGAAGAGAGCTAGTTTGGCCTGATATATATATATATATATATATATATATACATATATATGTATACATATATATATAAATATACAATTTGCCTGATATATATATACAAATATATACAAGTGTTGTGGGGAGGGAAGGGGGTAGGGCAGGGGGTGGGGAGGAGGAGAGGAAAAAGGGGGCTCAGTCTGATAAAGCGTCCTGTAGGAGAGGTGAGCTCTCAGTAGGACTTTGAAGGGAGGAAGAGAGCTAGCTTTGGCGGATGTGTGGAGCAAAGGCATTCCAGGCCAGGGGAAGGACATGAGCCAGGGGTCGATGGTGGGACAGGCGAGAATGAGGCACAGTGAGGAGGTTAGCGGCCGAGGAGAGGAGGGTGTGGGCTGGGCTGTAGAGGGAGAGAAGGGAGGTGAGGTAGGAGGGGGTGAGGTGATGGACAGCCTTGAAGCCGAAAGTGAGGAGTTTTTGCTTGATTCGTAACTGCCTGGATCATTTGTCTACAGAAATGTTCAGTCTATGTTTCCCTGCTTCTCAAGAAACTCCAGTGCTTGTCCATGCACCTCCACATCAAACAAATTCTTTAGCATTGGCTTTAAATTTCTCAATCACCTTGCCCCCTCCTACCTCTCCTTGCTACTCTCCTGCTATAACCCAGTCCATATACTTCACTCCTCTAATGCCAACCTTCTCACTATACTTCAATCTCGTCCATCTCTCCAATCAATCAATCAATCAATCGTATTTATTGAGCGCTTACTATGTGCAGAGCACTGTACTAAGCGCTTGGGAAGTACAAATTGGCATCACATAGAGACAGTCCCTACCCAACAGTGGGCTCACAGTCTAAAAGGGGGAGACAGAGAACAGAACCAAACATACCAACAAAATAAAATAAGTAGGATAGAAATGTACAAGTAAAATAAATAAATAAATAAATAAATAAATAAATAGAGTAATAAATATGTACAACCATATATACATATATACAGGTGCTGTGGGGAAGGGAAGGAGGTAAGATGGGGGGATGGAGAGGGGGACGAGGGGGAGAGGAAAGAAGGGGCTCAGTCTGGGAAGGCCTCCTGGAGGAGGTGAGCTCTCAGCAGGGCCTTGAAGGGAGGAAGAGAGCTAGCTTGGCGGATGGGCAGAGGGAGGGCATTCCAGGCCCGGGGGATGACGTGGGCCGGGGGTCGATGGCGGGACAGGCGAGAGCGAGGTACAGTGAGGAGATTAGTGGTGGAGGAGCGGAGGGTGCGGGCTGGGCAGTAGAAGGAGAGAAGGGAGGTGAGGTAGGAGGGGGCGAGGTGATGGACAGCCTTGAAGCCCAGGGTGAGGAGTTTCTGCTTGATGCGCAGATTGATCGGTAGCCATTGGAGGTTTTTGAGGAGGGGAGTAATATGTCCAGAGCGTTTCTGGACAAAGATAATCCGGGCAGCAGCATGAAGTATGGATTGAAGTGGAGAGAGACACGAGGATGGGAGATCAGAGAGAAGGCTAGTGCAGTAGTCCAGACGGGATAGGATGAGAGCTTGAATGAGCAGGGTAGCGGTTTGGATGGAGAGGAAAGGGCGGATCTTGGCAATGTTGCGGAGCTGAGACCGGCAGGTTTTGGTGACGGCTTGGATGTGAGGGGTGAATGAGAGAGCGGAGTCGAGGATGACACCAAGGTTGCGGGCTTGTGAGACGGGAAGGATGGTAGTGCCGTCAACAGAGATGGGAACAGAGATTTTCTCCACTGACCTCTTGCCCATGTCCTTCCTCTGAGCTGGCCCCTTTTCAAATCTGAAAGATAATTTCTGTTCCCACTTTCAAGGCTTTCTGCAGGCACATCTACTCCAAGAGGTCTTCCCGGACTATACTCTCATTTCCTCTTTTCCCTTTGCCTTCTGCATTTCCTTGACTTACTCCTTTTACTCACCACCTGCCCCAGCCCCACAACACTTAAGTATTTATCCATAATTTATTTATTTATATTAATGTCTGTTTTCCCCTCTAGACTGTAAGCTCATTGTGGGCAGAGAATGTACCTGTTATATTGTTGTACTGTACATTCCCAAGCCTTTAATACAGAGCTCTGCATACAGTAAATGCTCAATAAATATGATTGATTCACTGACTGACAATGAACAAGGAGATAAAAACAGACACGTATAGCAAGACAATGTCTGACTAACATGGCAGAAGACAAAAACAAGAACTTCACCCAGGCCTTCTCAGCTAACCTACTGCAACTCACCAAAACCGGAAGGATAAAAGGAAGTCATAAAATGCCTGCTACTCTTTCAATCACAAGAGCATTTTGAAGTTTCAATTTGGATCTAATTTGCTCCTAATGTAATTTAATAGGAATTCTCAAGAGCCCCTTTACTGTTTGACTCAGTAGGTGAAAAGTGCAAATTGCACCTTTAAAAAGTGATAACAGTCCATTGTTTTATTACCTTAGGTGTCTACTTCACCTTTTAACAATTTGGGTTTGTAAGAACAAAGGCAATTGTATCTAAGGCTGACTCTTGCTTTGGAGGGGCCACTATCCTTTTTGTACTATTATTTTCTCTAACCTCTCCCAAGTGGTTTCATGGAAGATGAAAAATAAAATAACCTTTCCTAATGGTTGTATACGTTCAATTTTGAAAAAAAAAATTAATGAAGCCTGAAATTGACATGCATTTTCTTTTTATTCCCTTGCCTAGGCATCAATATCATTAATTATCAGCTATGTCAGAACAGGTGTGGAAATAAGATATGTTAATTAATGCTTGCTTCATCTTTTTTTCTATTGATGACTATAAACCATGTTCAAACAGGCAGCATTGTTATTGTTAAAGCATGTGCAAATGGCTCAGGAACTGCTCTTTCAACAATTTCATGGCATGCACTGTGATTGTTCAAAAATGTGGGTAGATCTGGAAGTTATAGGCAACTCTCCACAGTATCCTACTAAAAGAGGCAAAAGTATTGGCTTCAGTCACCTAATGTAGTTTCTTTAATGAAAACCCATTTTTAGATGCAAAACACTTAAATACCATCTCTGCTTTTTAAGTACTTTAAATAGATATTCCCAAACCATCTCAGTCTATTGGAATACTATATTGTATAAAATGTGTTTATTTCTCTTATATCTTTGCAATGGGAAGCAGTGTAGAATAGTTGAAAGAGCATAGATCTGGCAATAAGATCTATCAGTCAATCAATCAATCATATTTATTGAGCACTTACTATGTGCAGAGCACCAAGCACTTAGAAGAGGGCTCTGCACACAGTAAGCGCTCAATAAATACAGTTGAATGAATGAATGAGTGAATTGTCAGATACGATCCCTTCCCATAGTGATTTCACTGTCTACATCAGGAGAAAGACCTGGATTTTGTTTCTAGCTTGGCCATATTGTGTGATCTTGAGGAAGTTACCTAACTTTTCTGTGCCTCAGTTTCCTCATCTTTAAAATGGAGATTCAATACCTATTCTCCCTTCTAGACTGTGAACTCCATGTGTACAAGGACAATGTATGCTCTTATAATCTTGTACCTACCTACCTACCAAGTTCTTAATACAGTGGTTGGTACATAGTTATAATTATTAATGTGGGCCCCACAGGAAGATGTTAATGTTTATCTGAGATATATTATCGAGGTGAATGTTGATCAGATGCTATTTTGGGGAGGGAATATGGCTACATTAGCCATATTCAGACTGCATCATAGCATGATAGATATGATCTTCGCTACATGCTTCATCAGACATCTAGGGGCTATTATACTTGTAGACCTCACAGAAGAGCTAGACACCACAAAAAGTCAAGTAATAATGTCATAATCCAAGGTCATTAGTTGTGGAAGAGTTGGAGGCCTTACCTGATCCTCAGGACACAACTATCTGGATGATTCTATTTGTTCCGATGATTTTGACACCTGTCTACATGTTTTGTTTTGTTATCTGTCTCCCTCTTTTAGACTGTGAACTCATTTTTGGGTATGGACCGTCTCTACATGTTGCCGACTTGTACTTCCCAAGCACTTAGTACAGTGCTCTGCACACAGTAGGCGCTCAATAAATACGATTGAATGAATGAATGAATGAATGATTTATCCAGTTTTCTGACTAATCCCATCAGCATCATCTACACTGTGTCTTTAACATCAAGGATCACACTCAACAAGGTCCTGGGATGCAGCCAGCCTCTAGCATTGAGACAATGTTCAGCCCAACTCAGGTGAACACAATGGATGATGGATGATGATAGTTAAGTTACTGTTGTATGGTGGGCTGAACTGGGGAGTCCCTAAGCAGGAAAGGCAGAGGTTTAAATGGAAGTACAGTGAAGCACAACCTCAGATGCTGCGGTGGAACGCTAAACTGTCGAGAAATAGCAGTAAATGACTGATCAAGTTGGTATGTGACAATTGGTCACAGGATGGTTCTTTAATCAATCAATCAATCGTATTTATTGAGAGCTTACTGTGTGCAGAGCACTGTACTAAGCGCTTGGGAAGTACAAGTTGGCAACATATAGAGATGGTCCCTACCCAACAGTGGGCTCACTGTAGAAGGGGGAGACAGAGAACAAAACAAAACATATTAACAAAATAAAATAAATAGAATAGATATGTACAAGTAAAATAAATAAATAAATAGAGTAATAAATATGTACAAACATATATACATATATACAGGTGCTGGGGGGAAGAGAAGGAGTCTTTAGACTGGAAACTACAGACAAATGACCCCAGGTAGTGCAAATTTCAATAAAATGCAAAATTCAATAACAGATAGTACTTATGTGTACAGTATAGGAAGGACTATTTGTGGTTTCAACCACATTTTCAGTTTCAACCACATCTACGCAAAATGGATAACAATCAATATCTGCAGCACCTATATCCATCTATCTTCTGGCTAGCATTCCATAAACCCACTGAAATCTTTGATGCCAACAGATATACAACCACTTTGCAAAATACAACCTGTGACCCCCAGAATTCAGGAGTGCTTTTTGTGTTGTATTATCATTTTACTGCTTCAGAGTAGCAAAGGCCTTGGTTAGTGCCGTCTGTAAGCATCATGGCCCAATGATACATTGATTATACACTTCCTGCCACTCAGAAATCTGGGTTTTGAATATTGGAGAGTCAAAATGGGATCTCCAATTGTGGTTGCTTCAGTTTTGCAGTCGGTTCTAATTCTAATGTTCGAGTGGAAGAGTACCAGTTCAGAAGAGTTGCAAAGGTGTATGCTTATTTATTGTTCATCTCTCTGCTGCCAGAGATTGTGAGCACTATGCTCTAGGAGGTTTGTGATGTTGCTAGATACCTAAACACCCGCCTTATGAAAGACAGTGATATGCATGAACATATATGGCTATGTAGTCACACTCAGGCACACAGAGATGCCTCATATTAGATATACAATTATTCTGAGAGCATTGAACGAGAAACACTCCAAATTTCTCTGGGCTAAAGTTATCTCATCTATAAAATGGGGATTGAGACTGTGAGCCTCACATCTGACAGGGATTGTGTCCAACCTGATTTGCTTGTATCCACACCAGCGCTTAGAACAGTACTTGGCACATAGAAAATGCTTAACAAATACCACAATTATTATTATTATTGTTATTATTATTATTGTCAGTTGCCTGACCTTCTCTGTCAATATTTACTGCTTTGACCCCAAGCTATCAGCCTTTACAACACATTTAATAACACATTTATCATTAATGTCCTCCAAGAGAGTAAGGATATAATCGACATCGACATGCTGCTGAGTGGAAACTTCAATCCAGTCAAAAAGAGCACCAGAATTTGTTGTAAATGCCTCCTATGGAATTCAGTCCTGGAGAGACTCTGGTTATTTTTATGGTTTGGTTTATTCTTTTATGAATTTTGGCCAATGACCTTAACTTTGCTTTGAAGTAGAACTTGCAACCCAGCTAATGTCATGCAGATTTTGATTCTTCTTTGGGAATGTTCAGTTCATGCTTGTGAAAGAGCAAAATGGCAGAAAAAAGTTTGTTGATTTGCATCATAGTTTTGTATAGCCCTTTTCCTTGTTTCATTTTGTTGTTTTTCCTCAGAAAAGAATGCAACCATTTCACTCCCTACAGAATTGATGAATGCCATCAGTGGCCTAATCTGTTCATTTTATTGACTGCTGACATTAAGGAAAAAGGGCTAATGCCCCCAGATACGACACACAAGGCAGTACTAAAGATATTTCTCAAGAACAGATAGATTTTTCCAGTCTCAGTCATAAAGATTTGGGGTTTTTTATTATTATTACAAAGAGCTGGGAAAAATGTCTACAGTTTGTCTTCAGGTGACAATTTTTATACACAATTCCAGAAAAATACTTTTTTTGAAATCCAAATCTGTTGGTTGGTAAAAAGGAAATAATAGAGCATTCTTGGAAAGGTATAATTCAGGTTTTCTGACTGCCTAAAGATGAGACCTTTTGAGGGTTCAAGGAAAAATTGCTAATGCATCTATTCATCTGTTTAGTTTTCAAGTGATGTTTACTGGGGGAACGATTTTCAGTATTCTAGCTAAAACTATTTCACGTTCCTTTACTTCCAAGTGAATATATTTCTAAAATGTGCAAGGTGATTGAAGCAGTCAATCAATCAGTGATATTTATTAAGAGCTTATTTTACATAGAGTGTTTTACTAAGCACTTGAAAAATGAAATTACATTTTTCTTAACATGAACAAGTAGAGTTGCTGATTTTATGCAATCATTGATTAATCAGAAGCATTTATTGAACACTTACTCTGTGCAGAGCATGACATTGAGTGTTTGGGAAAGTATATTATAGTTGATAGACAAAATTCCTCCTCTCAAGGTGTTTACAATTTATTGGATTCTCAGATATATTTTCATTACAAAATCAATAGATACCACATATCATCTAACCACGTGTTAAACCATAAATTAATTATGCTAGCTGTCCTTTTAGACTGGTGAGTCAAGAATTTTAAGACAATTGATCTAGGGCTGAAGTGTATCACACTTAATAGGGTGCCCTTTATATGTAACAATGAAGCCACCAAAGATTAGATCTTATCCTAAAGTATGAATTTGGCTGAAATGACCTTTATATGTAACAATGAAGCCACCAAAGATTAGATCTTATCCTAAAGTATGAATTTGGCTGAAATGACCTAATTGGGACTGAAAATACCTTCCACACTATGAATATCAAAAATATATATATATAATTAATAAATATTCCCAGGCACGTTGATATGCTTACTACTTGATGGCTTGTTATTTTCTAGTCAATCCCTTGGTACCTTCATCTTCCTGGAGCTATTCTATTCTGTGAGTGTAATCCCTCTCCTGATTATTACATGACTAGCTAGATTGTTTTTGTTGTCTCCTAATGTGTGCACTTTACTAATACTTTGTTGGACAAATTTTTTGGTTATGTTTTTAAAATATTTGTTATGCCCCCTTGCTTGCACATGGCCCATTTCAGTGCGCAACACAGCAGTTGCTTGGGTATCCTGCTCTAAAATATTCTCCTCTGGTAACTATCCCAGTTACCTCATTGTTGGTGTTACCATTTTACCTTCTGCTATTGAATTAGGCTCAAAGGTAACATTGACAAATCTGCGCTACAAACGGTCTTCCATGATAAGATGCTACTACATCTAGATCAGACAGTAGTACATATATATGGACCCTTAGTTTGACGTGAAGGTCTATCATCAATCGTATATTGAGTGCTTACTGTGTGCAGAGCACTGTACTAAGTGCTTGGGAAGTTCAAGTTGGCAACATATGCCCCCAGTGTGTGTTGGGTTTTTTTGTTTGTTCTTTGTTTGTTTTGGGGGGGTTTGAATGGTATTTGCAAAACACTTATGTGCCAGGCACTGTACTGAGCACTGGAATAGACACAAGCTAATCAAGTTGGACACAGCCCATCTCCCACATAGGGCTCACAATCTTAACCCCCACTTTACAGATGAGGCAACTGAAGCACAGAGAAGTTAGGTGACTTGCCCAAGGTCACACATCAGACAAGTGGCGGAACTGAGATTAGAATTTAGGTCCTCTGACTCCAGATCAGTGCTCTTTTCAGTGGATTACACTGCTTCTCAATTGTCATTACATGCATATGATATGTCAATCTCCCGAAGACTATGCTGGCCTGTTATTCTACTTTTTGTAAATATTTTTTCTTTTTCTCTCCCCTGCTAAGAGTGTAACTTCAATCAATCATATTTGTTAAGCACTTACTACATGCAGAACACTGTTGTAAGCACTTGAGGCAGTATAATATAACAGTTGGTAGAATATAATGGAATGTGTCATTTCTTTATTCTGTACGTTCCATGTAGAAGAAGTTACAGTATTTATTAAGTGCTTTCTGGGTGTGGAGCAAAGTATTAAGCACTGAGAAAGTATACACAGGTGAGTGTTAGATTTCATCCTTGTCCCTCAGGGGGCTTAAATGCTTAGTACAGTGCAGCACGCCAAGAGGGTGCTGAATAAATGCTACTACTACTTTCCATTAATAATAATAATAATAATGGTATTTGTTAAGTGCTTACTATGTGCAAAGCACTGTTCTAAGCACTGGGGGGATATGAGGTGATCAGGTTGAACCACATGGGGCTCACAGTCTTAATCCTCATTTTACAGATGAGGTAACTGAGGCATAGAGAAGTTAAGTGACTTGCCCAAAGTTACACAGCTGACAAGTTGCGGAGCCGGAATTAGAACCCATGACCTCTTAATCCCAAGCCCATGGTCTTTCCATTGAGCCATGCTGCTTCTACTATTACTACTGTACTCTCCCAAGTGCTTAGTACAGTGCTTTGCACACAGTAAGGGCTCAATAAATATGATTGGGTAATTAAATGAATGAATTATTTCTACTACTTATTTGTCCATCCATGAATGGTTTTAATGAACAGAATTTATCTATTACATTCAGTTTTATATAGACAACGAAAGTCTTTAGTTGTGTAAAGGATTCCTCTGATGTGAGCCCACTGTTGGGTAGGGACTGTCTCTATATGTTGCCAACTTGTACTTCCCAAGCACTTAGTACAGTGCTCTGCACACAGTAAGCTCTCAATAAATATGATTGATTGATTGATTGATGTGGGAAGGTACGTGTTCCTTCTGTGTTCTTTAAACATGTTGTTCGACCTTCAGGACATTGCCAAAATCCATCCTTCCCTCTGCATTCAAACTACTACTGTGTTAAACCAATCACTTATCCTATTCTGCCTCGATTACGGCATCAACCCTCTTTCTGACCTCCCAGGCTCCTTTCTCTCCCCACTTCAGTACATATTTCACTTTGCTGCCTCGATCATTTTTCTTTAAAAATATTCGGGCCATGTTTCCCCTCTCTTCAAGAGCCTCCAATGGTTGCCCCTCCACCTCCGCATCAAACAAAAATTCCTCACTATTAGCTTTGAAGCATTCAATCACCCTGCCCTCTCCTACCTCACCTCGCTACTCTCCAACTAAAACCCAGCCCACACACTTTGCTCCTCTAATGCTAACCTCAATGTACCTAAATAAAACAAGTGGACACATTCCCTGCTCACAATGAGGTTACAGTCTAGAGTGGGGAGACAGATATGAATGCGAATAAATAAAATTACAGATATGTAATTACAGAAATGACATAAGTGCTGTGGGACTGGGAGGTGGAAAGAGCAAAGGAAACAAGTCAGGGTGATGCACAGGGAGTTGGAGATGAGGAAAGGTGGGGCTTAGTCTGGGAAGGCCTCTTGGAGAAGATGTGTCTTCAATGAGGCTTTGAAGGTGGGAAGAGTAATTATCTGTTGGATTTGAGGAGGGAGGGTGTTCAGGCCAGAGGCAGGATGTGTTCCAGGGGTCAGTGGTGAGATAGGTGAGATTGAGGCACAGTGAGAAGGTTAGCACAAGAGGAGCAAAGTACGGGGGCTGGGTTGTAGAAGGAGAGAAGTGAAGTGAGGTATAGGGGTGCAAGGTGATGGAGTGCACTAAAGCCAATGGTGAGGAGTTTTTGTTTGGTATGGAGGTGGATGGGAAATCACTGGAGATTTTTGAGGAGGAGTGCGACACGTCCTGAACATTTTTGTAGAAAGATGATCCGGGCAGCAGAATGAAATGTGGACAGCAGTAGGGAGAGACAGGGGGCTGGGAGGTCAGCAAGGAGGCTGATACAGTAATCTAGATGGGATAGGGTGAGTGATTGTTTTAACATGCTGGCAGTATGGATGGAGCAGAAAGGGCATATTTTAGCTATGTTGTGAAGGTGGGACTGACAAGATTTAATGATGGATTGAATATGTCATTTGAATGAGAGAGAGGAGTCAAGGGTATGTCTACTAAGTGCTGGGGTAGATACAGGATAATCAGGTCCCATATGGGTCTCACAAAGTAGGAGGGAGAACACATATTGAATCCCCTTTTTGTAATGAGGGAACTGAGACACAAAGAAGTTGAGTTGCTCAAGATCCCATAACAGGTAAGTGGCAAAGCCAAATTAGAACCCAGATCCTCTGACTTCCAGGCCCAAGCTCTTTTCACTAGGTCATGTCTCTTTAAAATGTCTTTATGCACACATCTCTTGGTTTTTTAAACCTTCATCTTCATATCATACCTAAACTCCTGGCTTTAAGGCACTCGATCTGCTCTCTCCTTCTTACCTATCCACTCTCTTTTCCCATTCATCCTTGCTTACACTCTTCTTTTTGCTCAACCTAATCGTCTCCACTGCCTTGTTCTTGACTCAGTCATTCTGTCGTTTTTATAGAGTGATTCCTGTGGGCAGAACATGTTGTACTGAGCACTTAGTAGAGTATAATATAATAATATAACAAACACATCCCTGCCCATAATGACTCTTGCACCTCTCACCCCTGACTCCTGGTCTCCCTCCAACCTGGCAATTCATCCCTTCTCTCCTCTTTTCTTGAATGTATAGTTAGAGCTGTGGGGAAGTAAATGCTGGTTCACCTCCACATGCAGCCATTCTAAAATGACTTAATGAGCTGTTCTGTGCTGCATTAAAGATTGTCGATGCATGATCAGAAAGTCCCTTGTATCCTGCCTGCAGCCGCAAACATCAAAAGACTATATGTACCAGAAGGATTGATTAGGCATTACCTAATGCACCTTGACTGTGGACTGTCAGGCAACTTTCTTTGAAATAATAACTAGTCCCCAGGTTCATTTGTCAGATAATTTGTAGAACTGAGTTTACATGGGACAGCTTTTAAACTATGCTGAACCCATTTCATGCATAAAACATTCTAAATTCCATATAATAATAATAATAATAATAATAATAATAATAACATTTATTAAGCACTTATTATGTGCAAAGCACTGTTCTAAGCACTGGGGAGGTTACAAGGTAATCAGTTTGTCCCACGGGGGGGCTCATAGTCTTTATCCCCATTTTACAGATGAGGTCACTGAGGCACAGAGAAGCTAAGTGACTTGTCCAAAGTCACACAGCTGACAACTGGTAGAGCGGGATTTGAACCTATGACCTCTGACTCCAAACCCTTCCTCTTTCCGCTGAGCTAAATCAACACATCTAATCAATTTCCTGAGATGCATTAGAATAAGTTCATCATACCTGATAGTCACATTGGTTCATGAATGTGTTTGAAGGATGGGTGTACTCTAGCCAAACACAGCTTAATATCAACTACCTGTTCTTAAAGAATATGTCTGGCTAGAAAATTGAACTTCAGAGTTCACATTTCGTTTGTGTATTTTCACAGAGATCAATAAGGAAGCCCATGAACAGCTTTTAGGGGCTCCCATGCTGATTGCTATGACAGCTACTGTATCACAGCTAGGAAATTCAATTTGTTAAGAGGCTATTTTTGCTTGCTAAATTAATCAGTTGAGCAAAATACAGAAAGGAACAACAGAGAGAGGGCTTTAGTCCAAAGCACAGAAGACTGGTTTAGCAGAAAGAGGAATTTCCTCTTTAAGAAAGCCTATCTTTCATTTGCTAATTTGTTTGGAATGAATGTTGATATTTGAAGCTGAGGCTTTGGAAAAGGTAGACCAAACAAGAAGGTGGAAAATAAAGGATTATGCAGAGCTATATAGGGTTCAAGCTTTGGGTAAATGTGCTTGGCACGTAATTAGCACTTAACAAATTACACAATTACTATTATCATGATCATTATTACTATGTGATTTGTTTACTAAACTTTCATTCTTTTAGCACCACCTTGCTCACTCTGCCTGGATCTTATCTTGCTCACCATTGACTCTTTCCCTACATCTTCCCTCTGACTTGGGTGGGACTCCCTCTCCTCCATATATGCCAGACCACCACTCTTCCCACCTTCCAAGCCTTATTAAAATCATATCCTCCTTCAAAAAGCCTTCTCCAAGTAGCCCTCTATTCCCCCACTCCCTCTCCCTTCTGTGTATTTGGATCTGTAGGCTTTGAAAGCACTCCATAGTCAATCCACATTAAGGCCCACAACACTTACGGACATATCCATAATTTATTTATATCAATGTATTTCTCCCCCTCTAGACTATAAGTTCTTGTGGACAGGGAACGTGTCAACCAACTCTGTCGGAGTGCATGCTCCCATATGCATACTACAGTGATGTACACAGTAAACACTCAATAATACCACTGATCAATTGATTGATCGATTGATTTGGTTAAAAGTTTGACAGTCTTTGATCATAACCCATCCATTCATCTTGCTCTCCAAATCAATTACTACACTTAGTCCTTCAAATCAAGGGGTTTTTTTTGAGGTTGAACCCAAAATTCAAATAGATGAGTACTTTACTCAGACCTTAATTGTATTGTACCACAATCAGAATTTTACTCAAATGATGAAAAGGTATGTCCAAGATGATTTTCATAAAAAATGAAAATGATACAAGTACTACAACCCAGTATCTATGAATAGGCAAAATTTAAATAAAAATAAGCTGCCATCAGTGCAATTCAGAAAGAGTTTGCATTTGCAGAAAAGTAGCTTGAGGCATACCTTTACCTTAGCAGGGTTGTATCCAGTCACTAATGTAGCTAGGGCAGAAAACAGACTTATTTTCACCATTTTCACCATTTTTCTATAAAAAAATGCACATTCAGATAGAATCACTGTAACTTTTTACTCTCTATAGTCCTGGCTCCACAACTAATTAGACCAGATGTGCCATAATGGGTGGGGAAATCATGCTTTCTAGGGTTCCGTCTCACCATCCAATAAAATATTGTTCATTAAGGATCACAATTTATTCCAGAATGGTAGTACACTATAAGGACTGAACTAGCTTAAGACTGGGGTGAGAGAAGAGGTGAGGACAAGGAGTGATGTAAAAGAGAAGGCGAGGGAGAAGGAGGAGGTAGTGTGGACTAGTAGGAAAAGCATGTATTGGAAGTTGGAGGACCAACTTCTAGTCCCTGCTCTGCCAGTTGCCTTCTGGGTAACATTGGTCAAGTTCTCCATGCCCGATATCTGCCCTCTCTCCATGTTGCTTATTAGAAAGAGAACAAATCTGGTCATGGGTTCGAATCCCGCTCCACCACAAGTCTGCTGTGTGACCTTGGGCAAGTCACTTAACTTCTCCGCGCCTCAGTTACCTCATCTGTAAAAATGAGGATTAAGACTGTGAGCCCCACGTGGGACAACTTGATCACATTGTATCCCCCCACAGCGCTTAGAACAGTGCTTTGCACATAGTAAGTGCTTAACAAATGCCATCATTATTATTATTAAACCTGGGAGTCAGGGGATCTGGGTCTTAATCCTGGTTCTTCCACTTGTCTGCTGTATGATCTTGAACAAATCACTTACATTCTCCATTCTCCAGCCTCCTTGTTTGTAAAATGAGTTTAACTACCTTTCTCCCTCCCCATTAGACTGAGCGCCTTGTGGGACAGGGACTGGGCCCAGCCTGATTATCTTGTATCTACCCTGGTGGTGAGTACAGTAGTCAGCATATAGTAGGTACTTAACAAATGCAATTATCATTATCACAGAGGTGTTACTTCACTGACTCTGTCCTTTCCCAGTTCTCCTCTTATCTCTCAGGCCCTTTGTTCTCATTCTCCTTCATGGGTGCCTCCTCTGCCTCCCACTCCCTAACTGTGGGGATCCTTCAAGTTTCAGTTCTCGGTCCCCATCTATTCTACATCTACACTCATTCCCTTGGGAGAACTCATTCACTCCCAAGGCTTTTACTACCATATCTATGCAGTTGATACCCAAATCTACATCACCTCCCTTGATTTCTCTCACTCTCTCCAGGCTCTATCTATGCAGTTGATACCCAAATCTATATCACCTCCTTTGATCTCTCTCCCCTCTCTCCAGGCTCGCATCTCCTCCTGCCTTCAAGACATCTCTACTTGGATGTCCTCCTATCACCTCAAACTTAACATGTCCAAAACAGAGCTCCTTATTTTCCCTCCCAAACCCTGTCCTCTCCCAGACATTCCTGTCACTGTAGACAGCACCACCATCCTTCCCATCTCACAAACTCATAACCTTGGGTTATCCTTGACTCCTCTCTCTCATTCAGCCCACGTATTCAATCCCTCACCAAATCCTGTCAGTCCCACCTTCACAACATCGCTACAATTCACCCTTTTCTCTCCATCGAAACTGCTACCATGTTACTAATAATAATAATTATGGTATTTGTTAAGGACTTAACTATGTACCAGACACTGTACTAAGTAATGAATAATAATGATGGTATTTATTAAGCACTTACTATGTGCCAAGCACTGTTCTAGGCACTGGGGTAGATACAAGGTAATCAGGTTGTCCCGTGTGGGACTCACAGTCTTTATCCCCATTTTACAGGTGAGGTAACTGAAGCACAGATAAATTAAGTTACTTTCCCAAAGTCATACAGCTGACAAGTGGAGGAACCTGGATTAGAACTCACAACCTCTGACTCCCAAGCTCATTCTTTTTCTACTGACATGCTCCTTCTCTTACAATCACTCATCCTCTTCTGCTTAGATTATAGAAAAGCAACATGGTGCAGTGGATAGGGCACGGGGCTGGGATTCAGAAGGTCATGGGTTCTAATCTTGGCTCCACCCCTTGTCTGCTGTGTGACCTTGGGCTAGTCACTTCACTTCTCTGTGCCTCATTTACCCCATCTGCAAAATGGGGCCTCCCAATGAGACAGGGACTGTGTCCAACTGGATTTGCTTATCTCCACCCCAGAGCTTAGTCCAGTGCCTGGCACATAGTAGGTGCTTAACAAGTACCATCATTATTACTATAATTATTACTGCATCAGCATCCTTGCTGACCTCTCAACCTCCTGTCTCTCCCTGCTCTAGTTAATCCTCATTTTGAAGAGGAGGGAGCTGAGGCACAGAGAAGTGAGGTCCCTTTCCCACAGTCACACAGCTGACAAGTGGTGGACCTGGGATTAGAACCCATGACCTGCTAATTCCCAAGCCTGTGCTCTCTCCACTAAGCCATGCTGCTTCTCGATGGGATGGCAGTGCACTGAGGAGGGCCTGCCTGTCGGGAAGGGGATCGAAGGTACATGGTGGGGATAGGATATAAGAGAAAGCAAGTCCTGAGCTGCAGCAGTCCATAGTCATACAGCAGACAATTGGTGGAGCTGGAATTAAAACCCAGGCCCTCTGACTCCGAGGTTCATGCTGCTTCTCAATGTTTCTTCAATGGCAGGCACAATAATAATAATAATAATGACATTTATTAAGCACTTACTATGTGCAAAGCACTGTTCTGAGCACTGGGGAGGTTACAAGGTGATCAGGTTGTCCCTCAGGGGGCTCACAGTCTTAATCCCCATTTTACAGAGTTAACTGAGGCACAGAGAAGTTAACTGACTTGCCCAAAGTCACACAGCTGACAACTGCTGGAGCAGGGATTTGAACCCATAACCTCTGACTCCAAAGCCCATGCTCTTTCCACTGAGCCACACTGCTTCTCTCCACTTGACTCCACCATGGCTGAATTGTCCCTTCCAGGTCAGGAATGGGAATTTTTGTCAAGGCCAGAAATGCATTATCTGAGCATGCTGCAAACTGACCCAGAAGGTCCAGTTTTGACATGGCTGAGGATCCAGAAGCAGCATGGCCTAGTGGACCTGAGAGTCAGAAGGACCTGAGTTCTAATTCCAGCTCTACCACTTGTCTGCTGTGTGACCTTGGAAAAGTCATTTAACTTCCCGGTACTTCAGTTACCTCAACTGTAAAATGTGGATTAAGACTGTGAGCCCCACATAGACAGGGGCTGTGTCCAACCTTATTATCCTGTATCTGCCCCAGTGCTTCCAACAGCTTTGGATATATAGTAAGTGCTTAACAAAAACCATCATCATGATCATGAGATGCCCTCAATTTGTACTTCCCAAGCGCTTAGTACAGTGCTCTGCACATAGTAAGCGCTCAATAAATACGATTGATGATGATGATGATGCCCTCATCTGCCCATTTTTCACCCCTTCTCTCACCCACTACCACATTTCATCTTCAGCTTCTGTTGCTTGCTTCTGGGCTTGACCTGCCCTTAGTCTCTAGACCTTCAAAACAAGCCACTCCTTTTTGAGATGCAGTGTGCAATGCTGGGCCAACCAACACAACTGCCTTCCAATTTTCAGATGAGATGCATTATTGTCTGTGATTTGTTTTGTGGGTCCTAAACACCCATTTACCCTCTTGGGATCACAGGTGGAGAGTTTTCAGTATTCTAACAGTCTAGGCTATGGGAGCGGGGGTGGGTGTCAAAGCAGAGGCCTACCCATTCCATTACTAGATGGGGCAGTGGCTAGCAAGTGGAAGGCAAACTTCTACAAGTCAAAACTCACCTGTGCTGGGCAGCAGCGGCATGGGAGAGATCTGAGGGCAGAAACATGGGTTTACTGTGCAGAAGAAGCCATGGTAAACTACTTTGTATTTTTTACAAATAAAACTCTATGGATACACTACTGGAACGATTACAGATGGAGTTGGGGCATTCTGGAAGAAATGTATCCATAGAGTCATTATGGGTCAGAGACAACTCAATAGCACAATACAAAAAACTCCCATTTTTTCATTTCTGTTCATTTATGGATCATCTAGATCAATTTGAATGTTTTCTGGGAGAATGTCCTGGGTCACTTAGCCCTCATTTATGAATTCAAAATGAAACAATTTAACTGGGCATTTTTTTAACTTATATGAGGATTTGGAGGGGGTACCATTTCCAGTTCATTCTTAGGGGTTTATCCACAAAAGGTCTAACATGTTCAAACAGCAGGCACAATAGTAGCCAGTATATGTCTTTATTTTTGCCTTTTAATTGGTAATGCTGTAAATAAGAAAAAGGATCTGATAACTAATGTGCCCAAGAAACTCGAGATGCCACTGCTGAATTCTACTTTAGCTATAATGCAACATAATGGAGGGTACAGTCCATTACTCAAATCCTAGTGCATTCCTTTTCTGAACATCTGCTTATTCATGAAATGTAATTCGTACTCGGAATTGAATTTGAAATGATTTTTTGCAATTCCTAAAATAGGTCAATTTAAAGTTGTATATGAATGTAGAATAACAGATGAAGTGGAATTGGGACATGTATGATGTCATGTCTTGAGCCTTAATAAATTTGGCTTTAGTAGATAAATATCTATTAATATTTATGCTCTAGATAGAAATGGTCTGAGGTCACACCTCCCTAGAATCGCAACCAGGCCGGTGGGGAGAAAAAAAAAAAACAAAACTTGAATTGTCCTTTCTTTAGATAGCAATGGAAAAAGTAATTGTTTCAGAATTTGTAGAATTTAAACAAAGAAAGAATAGATAGTTCAGAATAAATATTTTGAGAAGCAGTAGCATGTTCTCTTTTGCTGAAGCTCAGAAGCGGGGCAATTCCCTGCAGAAGTCAATTTTAGCCTCTGGAGAAACCTCTAATGTTGGTTGCAGGTGAAGCATATGCTGCAGTAATCTAATATTAAAACAGTAAAGGAAAATTGTGGTTGAGAATTCCAAAATGCTTTACGGACCTAAACAATGATGGAGAGAAGAATTAAAAGTACTGCAGTATAGTAAAACATGCTGTATTTCAAATACTGTATTTTTCAAGTGTGTTTTTCCAGAGGTCATACAAAATATCTTTCCCAAAGTTACAATTAAAATTTCAGATCTATTCAGTTAGGTATTTCAAATGGAAAATTGTGGAATTCAGATGAGCTATTCAATTATTTCATCCATACAGATGTGTTCTTTTATTTAGAGTCAGATTTTCTATTTCTGGGAAATAATAAAACTGTTATAAAAGCTTGCATTAGGTAGGTAAACAGTTTTCTTTGATGAATTGATTCATTGCAGTAAGATTAACATATGATCTACAATGCACACTACTAAATTATCAGCAAGTCAGAGCACTTTAAAGACTATTCTATGACATTATAATGAAATGTTTCAGAACAAAAAAATCATCAAGGTATAGTATTTAGGAAAGGTGGAGTAAGGAAACTTCTACGATTTACATACCAGTTGATGCATCACTGGATTTAAGCCTTCAGTTCCTCAGTGGTTAGTTTTGAAAGTGATGAAAGGGTTTGCAGAATTTATAACAATAACAAAGAGAAAATGTAAAAAAAAAACCTTTCCTAATGATTTTCTACTCCTCAATTAATTGTATTGTTTACTCATTTATATATCCATTTGGAATGCCTACTTCTAAATTATGAGCAATAATCCATCTCCACTAAGTGTGTGGTTGTATTTAATTATTGAGAAGCTTTCTTGTATGATATATTTTGTAATAATCTTACCTCTACTGGATTTTGTTTCTAGTGTTCTTCTATTAGTATGCAATATTGAGCCAAAGGGCAGTTACCAGAAAGTATGCTATTTTTATGAGCAATATCAAGAAATAGTGTTTTACAAATTATGACTGACCTCCAGGTAATTTCCAATCATGAGTTATGAGCTAGTTTGGGGGCACATTTCTTTTTAAGCATGATAGTTATGGCTCTTATAGATGCATTGTATTTCAAAGGAACCAGATTTGTTTGACCATGTACAATGACAAGTCAATTTAAGACAATATTTCAATAGTATTATTTTATGTTGAATTTCAATATTCTGAAATGGCTGATTGGTATAGAAACTCATTTAAGTACTGAAGAAAGAAAGAGGGTTAGATCTTCAAAATACTCAATGGATACAAGTGCAGTCCCTTCATATTCAATTCTGCTATGGGGTCCTGAAAGTTTTGTTCTGTCCAGAGTTTTCTAATCCAAACTCACATGGAATTCTCTATGTCATTTGCACAATTATTTGGTGAACATTTGCAGGTATGATTGTGAAGAAGAGCAAAGAAGCTCAAAATTATTTTTTTGGTAGGTCTTAGTGCAACTGTAAAAAAAAAAGTCATGTTTTGAAGCTTTCTGAATGGTTTGATTTTTGAAAGTAATTTTTGAAGGGAAAGTTTGGGAATCAGATAGTTAAGAAAATTTCCTCATCATATTTATCTGTGGAGAATCCGTTGAGAATCTGATTTCCTACGCAAAAGATATTTGATAAGATCCTGTAACATTTGAAAAGACCCTTTTCAATCGATCAGTCATATTTGTGGAGCATTTACTATGTACAGAGCAGTATACTAAGTGCTTGGGAGAGTACAATAAAACAGAGTAGGTAGACCTGTTCCATGCTCATAACAAGCTACAAATGAATGTCTTGAGTGATGACTTCATACAATCTAATTGAACCACATGGTACTGAGAAAATAATATTAATATTATATTATAATAAGATACAACAAGCTACATATGAATGTCTTGAATGATGACTTCATACAATGTAATTGATCCATATGGTACTGAGGGAAAATAATATAAATATGGTGGCATATCTGTACAGTCTGATGAGCAACTCAATGGAAGCAATGGAAGGTTTAATAAAATTACGTTTTAACCTCTAAGTGGAGATGCTTATTTGGGCAAGCATCCACTGGCCAATCTGATATTGGACTTCACGTGCTGTTGTGCATTATTTGGTATTTTAGAGTGGGAACTATATGTGCTTTTTTGCAGTAATACTTCAAATAAGTAGTTCTGATCTCCCAGACCTCTATGCCTGTGCCACATTTAAGATCCTCTTTCCCATTGTTCCAGCAATGGGAATTAAAATGATTGATTCTAGGAATACTGACTTGATTACTATTAAATTATATTGTCGCTGTTCCTTGCATTATGGTGGGGGGCAGATGGTCAGAGAAATGTGCTTCTTACCTTTATCCCAACTTCTAGCAGAACATAGATTTAGAGGTAAAATTCCCTGACACTGGATGAATTGACAAGGGACAAGTAGGGCAAAGTCTATTTTTAAGCAAATTACATCTTAGGGTCTGTGTCTTTTAGGTTGTAAGCTCTGTGGTGGCAGGAATCATGTTGTTTACTGCTTTACATGGTCCAGGTGCCTACGACAGTCCCCTACACATACTCCGTGTTCAATAATAACGATAATAATAATCGTAATATTTGTTAAGTGCTTACTATGTGCAAGGTACTGAACTACCCACTGGGGTGATTACAAGATAATTGGGTTGAACACAGTCCTCGAACATAGAACTCTCAGTCTTAATCACCATTTTATAGATGAGGTAACTGAGGCACAGAAAAATGAAGTCACTTGCCTAAGGTCACACAGCAGAGAAGTGGTGGAGGAGAATTAGAACCCAGATCCACTAGGCCATTGCTTCTCAACACATACTACTTATTGTTTGATAGAATGAGCAGTCTTAATTCACATAGTAAGCTCATTCCCCTAAGACAATTGAATCACTGGGATAGATAAACGAAACAGGATGACAAGTATTTGGGCTATGTGCCTTATGGAAATGTCAAACATACATTTCTTCTCATTCTAAAGTTCATAGGGTCGTAGGAAGCAGGTAGGTGTGGAAATGACAGGGGTGATGGGATGAGAGTGATGAAAATATGAAAGCACCCACTGAGCACCCCTCACCCTCCACTAAAGTTAGGAGCAGCAGTTGTGTGTCAACAGGGACCAGTGAGGGGAACTCAGGGATCGTCTTGGAGAAGTCTCTTGTGGCAGATTTCCAGATATGACATCAAATGGAATGGGAGACTGGCTGTTCTTCAATTAATCAATCAATTGCATTTATTGAGTACTTACTGTGTGCAGAACACTGTCCTAAGTGCTTGGGAGAATACAATATAACACTATAATAGTGTGGGTAGATATATTCTCTGCCCACATTCCCTGCCACAACAATCTTCTTCCCTCCTTGACTTTGTTCTCCAACCGTACTCTCACCAACGGCTTCTTTCCCACTGCTTTCAAACATGCTCATAATACCCTATTCTAAAATACCTTCCCTGGACCACAAGCCTCCCTCCAATTATCACGTCATCTTCCTCCTACTATTCCTCTCCAAACTTCTTGTTTACACCCACTGCCTCCACTTCCTTTCCTCCATTTCGCTCCTGGATCCCCTCCAATTTTGCTTCTGCCACCTTCACTGCATGTCTCAGAGGTCACCAATGATCTCCTTCTTGACAAATCCAACAGCCTTTACTCCATTTTAATCTGCCTTTACCTCTCCCTTGTCTTTGACAACTGTAGACCAACCCCTTTTCCTAGAAAAATTATCCAACCTTAGTTTCACTGACACTGTCTTCTCCTGGTTCTCCTTCTATTTCTCCATCCATTCATTCTCAGCCCCTTTTATGGGCCCCTCCTCTTCTTCCCACCCCATTACTCTGGGAGTACCTCAAGACTCAGTTCTGGGCCCCCTTCTATTCTTCATTTACATCCATTTCCGTGGAAAACTCAGTCACTCCTGTGGCTTCATTCAATCGTATTTTTCCAACGTATTTATTGAACGCTTACTGTTCTCAGAGCATTGTACTAAGCTCTTGGGAAAGTACAATACAGCAAAAAAGAGAGACAGTCCCTGTCCATAATGAGCTCACAGTATAGAGGTGGGGAAACAGACAATACAAGTAAACAGTCATCAAAACATTAAAACAAGTAAACAAGCTTCAATGTAAAGACATAAAATTACAGATAGATACATAAACGCTGTGGGGCGGGGAGAGAAAGGAAGAGCAAGGGGAGAGAGTCAGGATGATACGAAGAGAATGGGAGATGAGGAAAAGTGGGGCTTAGTCTGGGAAGGCCTCTTGGAGGAGATGCACCTTCAGCAGGTCTTTGAAGGAGTGGGGAGTGGTTGTCTGGCTACTATCTCTAGGAAGAGGATTATGCAATCTACATCTCCTGATCTTTCTCCTTCTCTCCAGTCTTGCATTTCCTCCTGGCTGCAGGACATCTCTGCTTGGATTCCCCACCAACAACTCACAAATCGAACGTATCCTAAACAGAACTCGTTAATTCCCACCCAAACCCTTTCCTCTCCATGGCATTCCCACCACTGTAGCTAGGACCACCATTCTCCCTGTGTCATAATCCCTTAATCTTGACTTTATCTTTGACTCAACTCCGTCATTCAACCCACATATTCAATCTGTAACCAAATTAGGTTTGCTCTACTTCTCAACATCATGAAAATCCATACTTTCTTCTCCATCCAAACTGCCACCATGTTGATTAAGCAGTTATCCCATCCCACCTGGATGACTGAATCAGTCCTCTTGGTGACCTCCCTGACTCCTGTCTCTCCCCGCTCCAGTCCATACTTCATTCTGATGTCTGGTTCATTTTTCTAAATAAAAATAAATTTTCATCCCTGCCCCCCTTCAAGAGTTTCCAGTGGATGCCCATCTACCTCCACATCAAAAGGAAACTCCTAAACATTGGCTCCAAAACACTCAGTCAATCACCTTTCCCATTCCTCTCTTTTCCTTGTTGGTTTCCTACAATGACCCAGCAAAATCACTGTGCACCTCTAATTCCAGCCAACTCAGTATATCTTGATCTCATCTGTCTTTTTTTTTAATGCTGTTTGTTAAGCACTTATTATGTACCAGGCACTGTACTAAGCACTCAGTAGTTACAAAATAATCAGGTTGCACAAAGTTCCTGTCCCACAGAGGGCTCACAGTCACAATCCTCATTTTACGTATGAGGTTACTGAGGTCCAGAGAAGTGAAGTGACTTACCCAAGGTCAAACAACAAACAGGTGACAATGCTGTGATTAGAACCCAGGTCCTTCTGATTTCAAGGTCAATGCTCTAGCCATTAGGTAACACTACTTAATCTTAGCACTAATCCCTCACCCATGTAATAAAAATAATAATAATGATGATGGTATTTGTTAAGTGCTTACTTTATGCCAAACACTGTTCTAAGCACTGGGATAGATACAAGGTCATCAGGTTGTCCCATATGGGGTTCATAGTCTTAATCCCTATTTTACAGATGAGGTAACTGAGGTACGGAGAAGTTAAGTGACTTGCCCAAAGTCACACAGCTGACAAATTGGGGAGCCGGGATTAGAACCGAAGACCTCTGGCTCCCAAGCCAATGCTCTTTCCACTAAGCCACGCTGCTTCTCTTATATTTCTTCTCATATCTTACCTCTGGCCTAATACTTCCTCCCTCTTCATATCTGACAGACCATCAGTCTTCTCACCTTCAAAGACTTAACAAAATCACATCTCCTCCAAGAGGTCTTCCTGACTATGCCCTCATTTCCTCTACTGCCTTTCTTTTTTATATTGCCCTTGCACTTGGATTCATACCCTTGAGGAAGCAGTGTGGCTCAGTAGAAGGAGCACGGGCTTTGGAGTCAGAGGTCATGGGTTCAAATCCCGGTGCTGCCACTTGTCAGCTGTGTGACTTTGGGCAAGTCACTCAACTTCTCTGTGCCTCAGTTGCTTCATCTGTAAAATGGGGATTAAGACTGTGAGTCCCCCATGGGACAATCTGATCACCTTGTAACCTCCGCAGCGCTTAGAACAGTGTTTTGCACATAGTAAGTGCTTAATAAATGCTATTATTATTATTATTATTATTATTATTATTATTATTATTATTACTCACCGCCCCCCCCGACTTCAGCTTCACAGCACTTATGTACTTGTCCATAGTTTGTTTCCATTAATATCTGTCTTCCCTTCTAGACTGTGAGCTCCTTGTGGGCAGGGAATGTGTCTACCAACTGTTAAAGTGAACTCTGGCACAAGGAATAGAGCACGGGTCTGCGAGTCAGAAGGTCATGGGTTCAAATCCTGCCTCTGCCACTTGTCTGCTGTGTGACCCCGGGCAAGTCACTACACTTCTCTGTGCCTCAGTTCCCTCATCTGTAAAGTGGGGGTTGAAATGGTGACCCCCTCATGGGACAGAGACTGTGCCTAACTGAATTTGCTTGTATCCAACCCAGCACTTAGAACAGTGCCTAGCACATAGTAAACGTTTAACAAATTACATCATTATTAACTCTCCAAAGTGCTTAATACAGGGTTCTGCACAAAGTAAGCATTCAATATATAAAATTGATTCATTCTGAGAAGAGCAACTCATTCCTAATTTAGCACAGCCAAATGTATGAAGCTGGCCAAGAGATGACCCTTTAATGGAAATCCTCCAATGCTTCATGGTGATGCAGCCACTTTGGGAGAATGATTGATGTGCTTGGAGACAGACAATTTGAGTAAGGCAGGCTGGTGGAGGAGCTGAGGTATGAGAGTGTTTTGAAAGAGAGGAGTGTGTTACTTTTTAGGGGGCAAGAATTGTCTGAATGACCAATTGGAAGCAGCAATCAAGTGATTGTTACTGAATCTCACCTTTGTCTGACTCATTTTATGAACTTGGTCAGGTGACAAAACTGCCCAAATTGCATTACTTGGTTTAATTTCAGCCAATATTCTTTGTTGAGCATCCTTATTTCATAGAACAACTGTTGTAAGTGCTTAGGAGAGTACAAAAGCGACCTTTGCGCTATAGAACAACTGTTGTAAGTGCTTAGGAGAGTACAAAAGTGACCTTTGCACTCAGGGAGTTAATTTATAGGGGGGAAATAGACACCAAAGTATATTAGAGACAGGAGAAAGTAATAGAGCATAAAACATGTGCATATAAATGCTATGGGGAGTTGTGAATATTTAAGCACTTAGGTGGCCCCAGAGGGCTGGTGTGAAAGTTAGTAACTATAAAGGGGAAAGAAGCAGAGGGGACTAGCTGTGTGGCTCAGTGGAAAGAGCACGGGCTTGGAAGTTAGAGGTCATGGGTTCTAATCCCGGCTCCACCACATGTTTGCTGTGTGACCTTGGGTAAGTCACTTAACTTCTCTGAGCCCCAGTTACTTCATCTGTAAAATGGAGATTGGGAGAGTGAGCCCCATGTAGGACAACCTGATCACCTTTTATCCCCCCAGTGCTTAGACCAGTGCTTTGCAATAGAGAAGCAGCATGGCTCAGTGGAAAGAGCACGGGCTTTGGAGTCAGAGGTAATGGGTTCAAATCCCGACTCTGGCAATTGTCAGCTGTGTGACTTTGGGCAAGTCACTTAACTTCTCTGTGCCTCAGTTACCTCATCTGTAAAATGGGGATTAAGAGTGTGAGCCCCCTGCGGGACAACCTGATCACCTTGTAACCTCCCCAGCACTTAGAACAGTGTTTTGCACATAGTAAGCGCTTAATAAATGCCATCATAAATGCTATCATTATCGCACAAAGTAAGCACTTAAATGCCATTATTATTATTATTATTATTATTATTATTATCATTATTATTATTAGTGGGTAGCGCAGTGGCCTGTGAGTCAGAGGACATAGATTTTAATCCCAATCTTGTGAGGGCCATTTAACTTCTCTGTGCCTCAGTTTTCTCTTCTCTAAAATTGGGATAAAATATCTGTTCGCCCTCCCTGTTAGACTATGAGCCTCATTTGAGACAAGGACTGTATCCTATCTGTTCCTATCACATTTATCCCAGTGCTTAGTATGGCTTTGCACATAGTAGTACTTAACAAATGCTTATGTAATTATTAATTGTAGTAGTTTAGAAATTAATTGGTACAGGCCTATTGGAGGAGAAGTGATTCAGAAGGGCTATGAGGGTGGGAAAAGCTATGGTCTGTCAAATATAATTATAATGATGATAACGATGGTATTTGTTAAGTGCTTATTATGTGCAAAGCACCGTTCTGAACACTAGGGTAAACACAAAGTAATCAGATTGTCCCACATGGGGCTCACAGTCTTAATCCCCATTTTACAGATGAGGTAACTGAGGCACAGAGAAGTTAAGTGGCTTGCCCAAGGTCACACAGCTGACAAGTAGCTGTGCAGGGATTCAAACCCATGACCTTTGATTCTCAAGCCTGCGCTCTTGCTCTTTGCACTGAGCCATGCTACTTCTCTATGAATATGAATGGGGAGGCCTGTAAGGGAGTGAGCAAAAAGTTGGCAGCCGGAGAAATGAGAATGAAGTTTAGGAGTAGGTTAGTTTGAAAGATATTCAGAGTTTAAGCTGATATGTGATAGGGGAAAAGAATGGATCAGTAGGTGAAAGATTGTCAATTGAATGCCTCAAACACCAAGATATTAGTCTTGGATTGAATACCTTAATGCCAATCATTAGGAGTTTCTGCAGTTTCTGCTTGATGGAAGAGGATATGGTTTTTTGGAAGTATAGGAAGATGTGTGCAAACATTGTTTTAGAAAAATGATCTAGGCAGCAGAAAGGAAGAATGTCATGTAGAAGGAACACTCTGGAGAATTCCAGAAGAGACAGATGCAGTAGACAAGCCAGGATAAATCAAATGCCTGTACCAGGGTAGTAGATATTAAGGTAGAGCGGAAGGGAGGATTTAGTGACACTGAATACTGAAAGAAATTCCTCAAAACTTCCAATTACTAATGTAGGATATTACCTCCTATAAGAAAGCCCCAACCCCACAACAATTATAGACATATCTGTAATTTATATATGTATATTAGACTGTAAACTTCATGGAGGCAGTGAACATGACCACCACCTCTGTTATACTGAGTTCTTAGTACAGTGCTCTGCACATAGTTAACACTCAATAGATAATGTTGATTGAGGTACTCAAACTCTTTAATGCATTATCAAAATTGTGTGGCTAAGAAGTCAGTTTCTGCCTTGGGCTACCCTTTGCTCTCCCAGTTCCTTCTTAGGACATGAAAATAGTTTAGAAAATAAGAGCCCTATTCCAATGCCTAATGCCATTTTTTAATCAGAACACCTGGTGATTAGGTATTCTTGTAGGCCTCCAAAAAAATATTGAATATGTTTTCTGGGTGGTCATAAGAAGTAACAAAAGAGAATGTCAATATTTTTTTTCTGAAATATTAATCATTCTGTAATTATTTGTTTCCTTTACCAAGTATTTTTTCAGAGCAGGGTGTGTAGGGAGAGTATCCAACGTCCCTTGAGATTTACACACTCTAGTAATAGAAACAGTCTCTGTTTGTGCTAGATTAATTTTTTTAACCAGGGCTTAAGTGGAGCTTGATTCTAGATGTGCTTCTTTTCTAGGTTTAAAGCGTCTTGTCCTTTGAATGTATAGAAGGAAATGAAGGTGACATTGCACACTGCCTCCCCTCAGGCCGAAGATAGAATAATAGAGAGAAGCAGAGAGGTAAGTGGAAGAAAACAGATCATCAGCTACTTTGATCCTATTCACAGTAGTCTGTTTCCAAACCAACAAAAGTGAGAGAGGACAGAATTGCCTTTCAAACTCCTATTAAGATCAAGCCCACCAATACGTATTTTCACTTTTGGTTATATATGCAAATGAATGGTTCTGCATTTTGAGAAAAGCATATACCATAGTTGGCAGCCCTTTCCCTGCTCTTGATCTGCACATTCACTACTCCCTTCAAAGGGCCCCCCTATGAGTCTATCCCTCTATTACTTCTCTTTATGCTTGACTTGAATTGTTAAATATGACTATTTGAAGTCGATTTTCAAGTACAACAGCCCAACCTGGAATTGCAGGCATAGCTACATAATGATGTTTGGAATGAATGGAAAGCAACAATCTTATGTGGAATTGAAACACCTGCTCTTACAGACAACCCATGGAGGACAAGAGATACACATGTGGGCAATTCTGTAAATCTAACAAGACTTAACGAGCCCTGAAACTCTAATTTAATTTCTAATTTCTGGAAGTAAATTCTGTAATGACTGATAAGAATCATCATCATCAACACTGGGAGAGTCATTAATGGGAAAGTGGAAACACCTGTCCTTTTATAGTCAGTTTTATTTCATGTAATGTTACAGTGTTCAAATGACTGCCCCCTGTATAAGTAAAATAAAGGGAGCTCCCAACCTTGAAATAATTATTCAGACAGGCTAAACATACCAGATTTCAAAACTGCAACATCAGCAAATGCCAAAAAATGTGCCGATTCACAAACTTTGGACATGACTGCCTTGTTCTGTAATAATGGGTTAGATTTGTGTTACAAGAGTGATTCATTGCAATACATATACCAATCTGTATCTGGATTCTAGGGTATTGGAGAGAGTATTGCCTTCTTTCTGGGGACAGATTAAAGCCTGTAGAGGCTTCCCACGATGAAGAGCTTGTTTCATTTGGGGGAGCAAAATGTGTACTTCACCATCACCCCAAGGAAGAGATGTAGAGGAAGTTGTGAGTGGAGGTAGATTCTCCTTGATGTTTGAACACCCGCAGAAGAAAGTCTTCTGTGATGGGAACACCTTGCTTTCCTCTTATTCTCCCCTAACCAAATTTCATTAATTATATTCCTTTTTCCAGTCACCTCGACTCCAGATTGCAAGTGTGGAATGACAAACTCTCCTAATAGTTGAGGTAGTGAACACCACTCAGAACTATTGATCCTATTGATCGATGGTATTTATTGAAAACTTACCATGTGTAGAGCACTTTACTGGTAGAAGTGAATAGCTATTCAACAATAATGTATGACAAGGAGGAGTCTCCTGCTGCTAAGGAAGGAAAAAAAGATATGTTATGTTCCTTAGTCATGGATTACACTTTCAACCCAATTTATCTCACACTATATGCTGTTGGCCACTGGGCAACTGAGTGAGAGAGCATTGATTGTTCAGGGTAACTCTCACTCACTACTCATTCATTACCCTCATTCCCTAGAGAAGCAGTATGACTCAGTGGAAAGAGCCCAGGCTTTGGAGTCAGAGGACATGGGTTCAAATCCTGCTTCACCACTTGTCAGCTGTGTGACTTTGGGCAACTCAACTTCTCTATGCCGCATTTACCTCATCTGTAAAATGGGGATTAAGACTGTAAGACCCATGTGGGACAACCTAATCACCTTGTAACCTCCCCAGCACTTTGAACAGTGCTTTGCACATAGTAAGTGCCTAATTAATATTATTATTATTTTTATTACAATTATTATTATTACTATTATTATTATTATTATTATTATTATTACTCTAAACAAATTAAGCATGGGTCTTTCTGATGATTAAATACTCCCTCTCTATAGAAAATACCTAAATAAATACAAATAGAGAAAAAGTGTTGCCTATTGGAAAGAGTCAGGGGACCTGAGCTCTAAGTCTAGTGCCACACCACTTGCTTGTTTTGTGAGACCATGGGTAAGTCACTTGGGTGTAACAAAATGGGTGTTAAACTCTGTTCTCCCTCCTGTTAGACTGTGGGATGGGGACCATGTGTGATCTGATTATCCTTGTCTACTCCAGAGCTTAGTACAGCACTTAACATGTAATAAGCCCTTAATAAACACCATAATCATTATTTTTATTAAATAAGAAGTCCAGGACAGTCATCATTCAGTTGTTGAAGAGGTAGCAACAGCAGTGGGTGGTGCTCAGAATGCCGGAGGAGTCCTTTTCAGAAACTAACCTATCAGAGGGTTCATTCATTTAATCTTATTTATTGAGTGCTTACTGTATGCAGAGCACTGTACTAAGCACTTGGAAAGTACAATTCAGCAACAGATAGAGACAATCTCTACCCAACAATGGGCTCACAGTCTAGAAGGGGATTGTACTGGACAACTGTACTGAGGCAGTGTTATCCAGTGGAAAGAGCACAAACCTAAGAGTCAGAGGACCTGGATTCTTATGCTTGCTCCACCACTTTCCTACTGTGTGATTTTAAGCAAGTCACTTAACTTCTCTGGGCTTCAGTTTCTTTAGCTGTGAAATGAGATTAAGTATCTGTTCTCCCTGCTTCTTAGACTGTGAGCCCTATGAGAGACAAGGACTGAGTCTGACCTGATTATTCTATATCTCCCCATGCACTTAGTACAATTCTAGGCACATAGCGAGTACTTAGCAAATATAATTATCATTGTTATTATCATTACTGTTATTATTAGTAGTAGTATTACTGTCCCTGGCAATATCACCGGAGGTCTCTTGGCTATGTCAATTTTCTTCTTTTCTTAACCGTCCTTCACCTTGCCTCCCAATCTCCATTCTGCCATTTTCCCCGGACTTTCTCTACATGAAAGATCCACCCACATTCCCTTCCTCGTGGTTTTACAGAGATCCCACTCCGCTGCCCCACTCTGCCGATTCCTGGCTCCACCACTTGTCTGCTGTGTGACCGTAGGCAAGTAATAATAATAATAATAATAATAATAATAATAATAATAATAATAATAATGCCATTTGTTAAGCACTTACTATTTGCAAAGCACTGTTATAAGGGCTGGGGGGGGGGAATACAAGGTGATCAGGTTGTTCCATGTGGTGCTCACGGTCTTAATCCCCATTCTATGGAGGAGGTAACTGAGGCTCAGAGAACTTAAGTGACTTGCCCAAGGTCACACAGCAGATATGTGGCAGAGCCGGGATTAGAACCCATGACCTCTGACTCCCAAGTCCGGGCTCTTTCCACTGAGCCACACTGCTTCCCACTTCACTGCAAGTCACTTCACTTCTCTGGGCCTCAGTTCCCTCATCTTAAAGTGGGGATTGAGACTGTGAGCCCCACCTGGGACAGGGACTGTATCCAATCTGATTTGCTTATATCCACCCCAGAGCTTAGTACATTGCCTGGCAAATACCCTAATTGTTATTATTACCCCCAATTATTATTATTAATAATTCATCACCCCACCATCTTTTTTATTTACCCTTGTCCTAACCTCCTTACCCTATCCCAGCCCTCCTTTCTCTGAACCCACAAAACTGCAATGGCAAGGTAAGCAATTCTGTTTGTGTCCCTTTCCATCATTTGAAGTTTCTGTGGGATCCATAGAATGAGAGCTGTGTATCTGAATAGAGTAGGGAGGGAAGAATATGTTTTATAAAAATGGTGGGTTGAGTGAATTTAAACTTTGGGTTGGGTGTTGACCTGATGGATGACGGTGACTGCGTTCTCTCCAGACCTACTAAGAAGGTGACATGGACACAAATTGAATGTAAGATAAGGTGAATGGGGAGGAGGGACAATGGGGTGATTAGATTTCTAGTACTGTAGCCAGTGACAGTTAGTAATGAAGTTAACATTTAGGAACCAACTAAATTAAAATGGGAAAGGATCTAGGAGAGGTGCTATAAAAATTGTCTTTCTCACACATTCGAACAAGGCCAGTAAAGGGACACTTCTGGTGGCTTTAACGTTGAGATCCAATCAGTGAATCAGTCATATTTATTGTGCTTACTGTGTACAGGGCACTGTACTAAGCACTTAGGAGAGGACAACACAAGAATATAACAGACACATTCCCTGACCAGAATGAGCTTACAGTGTAAGATTTTAGAGTCTAGATAATTAACAGGAACCTGAAAAATACAAAGAAATTAACCTTTTATGCTGGACCATTAAGATGTCATGTGATGCTGATAGAGCATAAAAGAGGATTCCATTTGTTTCATGCAAAGTGGAGAGAAGGAAGTTAACTCCTATCCTGCAGAGGCAGCTACCAGATTGACCTTCTTTTGGAAAAAACAAAGAGCCCATGATTAGAGTGATGCCTCTTAGATTCAAGTTTGCTGTCTTGAGTGTTGCACTTCCCAAATCTGCCCAGAAGTGTAAGTGATAACTGCCCATCTACACAGGAAATGCCTTCCTACCAATGTTAAGTGTGAAAGCCCCAATACTAACAGACACCTAGAAAAAGTTAAATTACTTAAATATTAAAACAGACTCTTTAACCTCTGTACTTGGGTCAATGTGGCCTCATGGATAAAGCACGGTCCTGGGAGTCTTAAAACCTGGGTTCTAATTCTGGTTCCACTACTTATTACTGTGTGATCTTGGGCAAGTCACTTCATTTCTATGTGCCTCGGTTCTTTCATCTGCAAAATGGGGATCAAATACTTGCTCTTCCTCTACTGAGAGCCCCAAGTGGACCTGATTATCTTGTATCTACACCAGTGCTTAATACAGAGCTTAGCACATAGTAATGTGTTTGGCACATTATTGTTATGATCATATCAAGGGACTTCAGTAAGTAATAATAATGATGGTATTTGTTAATTAGTTACTATGTGTCAAACACTGTTGCAAGCTCTCAGGTAGATAGAAGATCATCAGGTTGGACATAGTCCCTGTACGACATGGGGTTCACAGTCTTGATACCCATTTTAAAGAGGAGATAACTGAGGCACAGAGAAGTTAAGTGACTTTCCCAAGGTCACACTGCAGACAAGAGACAGAGCCAGGATTAGAACCCACATTTTTCTGATTCCCAGGCCCGTGCTCTTATCTACTAGGCCATGCTGCTAACAGACAAGATTTCTAAACAAGGAAGGTAGACTCAAATGGTGTGGAAAGATAAATTGTAATGGCCTAAGTGTGCCCAAAATCAGCTCATAATTAAGAGCACCATGTTCTGCCTCCTGTATATGAAAAAAATGCCCAATGACAGAACCCAGCATCTAGCAATAGCATGCCATTGATCATCTCATTGCCTAGCAGTGGGATCTGAAAGATGTATGGATCGCTGCAGCCATGGGAGATACTGTGTGCTGACTCTCAACCTGGGTTTGGATTGCAGCCATGGATCAAAACATTCTCCAGGCCATTTTATTGGCTAAAAATACCAAGGTTCTGGAGAATGAAAACATCTTCAAGGAGCACAGCTCCATTGGATGACATATCCATCTTCCACTTGCCTGCTGTGCAGCCTTATGCAAATCACCTCACTGCTCTGTGCCTTAGTTTCCTCAGAAGCAAAATGGGAATTCAATGCCTGTTCCCACTCCTAATTAAACCATGAGATCCATGTTAGATAGGGACTGTGTCCAATCTGATTATCATGTGCTTATCCCTGAACTCAGTATGGTGTTGGGCACATAGTAGGTGCTGAACAAGTATCTCAGTTATTATTACACTTAATAATGATGAATACAATAATAATGAGAATACCCTGTCTTCCCCCTCACTTTTCCATCTCTGTAGACAGCACCACCATCCTTCCTGTTTCAAAAGCCCATAATCTTGGTGTTATCCTTTATTCCTCTCTCTCTTTCATTCAACCCCCATATTCAATCCATCACTAAATCCTGTCGGTTCAACCTTCACAATATCATCAAGATCTGCCCATTCTTTTCCAGCCAAACTGTTACCACATTGATACAATCACTTATCCTATCCCACCTTGATTACTGCATCAGCATCCTTGCTGACTTCCAAGCCTCCTGTCTTTCCCCACTCCAGTCTGTACTCCACTCTGCTGCCCAGATCATTTTTCTACAAAAAATGTTCAGAGTATGTTTCCCCATTTCTCAAGAAACTTCAGTGGGTCCCTATCCGATTCCACATCCAACAGAAACTCCTCACCATTGAATTCAAAGCAGTCAATCACTTTGCCCCCTCCTACCTAACCTTACTACTCTGCTTGCTACTACAACCCAGCCCACACATTTGGCTCTTCTAATGCTAACCTTCTCATCGTACCTCAATCTCTTCTATCTCTTCACCAACCTCTCTCCCACGTTCTGCCTCTGGCCTGGACTGCCATACCTCCTCAAATCCTTCCCTTCCCTAAGTCTTCCTTTCCTCTTCTCCCACACTTTTGTGCATCACCCTGACTTATTCCCTTTATTCATCCCTCTCCCAGCTGCACAGCACTTCTGAATGTATCTGTAATTCATTTAGTTATATCAACACCTGTCTCCCCCTCTAGACTGTAAGCTCATTGTGGGCAGGGAATGTTTCTGTTTATTGTTATATTGTACTTTCCCAAGTGCTAAGTACAGTGCTCTGCACACAGTGATCACTGAATAAATATGATTGAATGAATGAATAAATAATAATAATAATAATAATAATGACATTTGTTAAGTGCTTACTATGTGGAAAGCACTGCTGTAAGTACTGGGGAGGATACAAGGTGATCAGGGTGTCCCACGTGGGGCTCACAGTCTTCAACCTCATTTAACAGATGAGGTAACTGAGGCACAGAGATGTTAAGTGACTTGCCCAAAGTCACAAAGCTGATAAGTGGCAGAGCAGGATTTGAACCCATGACCTCTGACTCCCAAGCCCATGCTCTTTCCACTGAGCCATGAGTAGCTAGCTATTTTAGAAGGTATAACCATAATAATGAGGAAAAACTGTTGAGGTCAATTATCATTCCTTTCCTTCAAATACCTGATGTCACTGTTATGAAAAGATCCTGGGTTGTTTAGGCCATCAGTTTAATTTAATATGTCATCTCTTATGTTCTTACATTCAGTAAGAAGTTCTACATGAAGAAGACAACTTTGATTGTGGAGGAATATGAATGCATCCGTAACAGCCTTTTTTTTTAACTTTGGTTCTAGGATCCTGAATACATAGTCCCCAGTTAACTCCTAGTAATAATAATACTCTAATCATGGTATTTGTTAAGCACTTAGTATGTGCCAGGCACTGTTCTGAGTGCTGGGGTATATACAAGATAATTGGGTTGTTCGACATAGGGCTCACATTCTTAATTTCCATTTTACAGATGAGGGAACTGAGGCAAAGATAAGTGAAGTGACTTGCCTAGGGTCACACAGCAGACAAGTGAAGGAACTGGGGTTAGATTTCATGACCTTCTGACTCCTAGGCACATGCTCTATCCATAATACCCCAAGTCACCTCAACCCATCAGCAATCAATTTTTTTATACCTATACTTGAGTATCAATTCATTTACAATTGATTGTATTAACAATACAGTTTATTCTGATTACCCTGTTTCTAAATATGCTTATGTCTCTCTTCCCCACCAGAATGGTATCTTCTTGTTGTTGTCGCATGCTTCTGTTGTACTTCCCAAAAACTTAATATGGGGCACTGTACCCCGTGGCAACTTAATAATTAAGACTTTTACTATGGTTAGATCGATTTAAATACCTAAAATAATCAATCAATCACTTAATTCCATTTATTGAGAGCTTTCCATGTGCAGAGCACTAGACTAAACAGTTGAGAAAACAAAATTAGAGAGTTGGTAGACATGATCTCTGCCCACTAGGAAGTTGATGTCCACAATAAATTTAAATGTGAAGAAAGTCCATCATTTTGCTGGACACTCTCCTGTAATTCCTGTTCTTTGACCTTATTGATTTTGATCAAATTATTGTTAAAAGCAGGTATTTTTTAACATCTCCCATTATCTCTTCTTCAGCTCCATTGGCCTATTTACATTGCAGTGCACAGATGATCATATTAGCAAGAAGTTTGGGATGCACTCTTTCCCCTTACTAAATTGACTTATCTGAAAAAAATCCTGAAATTATTGCTTTCCAAATAAAGTATTTTGGTAGCTTGCATCAATAAATGAGCATAGTAATAGAGCTCATGCAAGAATGGTTTTCAAGATGATTTTGGCTTTTGCTCTCATATTATTTCCTTTGGTTGCCCTTCATTCCTGTGAAGCAGTTTTTCAAAAATAATGCAGTAAGGCGACTGATTAAACATCATATATGTTATGCTGAATTCTCTAGTGTGTGAGTGCGGGTGGGGGTTAAAATTATTGTCAGACTAGTAATAGCAGGTGTAAATAACAGTGTATATTATGCATGACTGGATGACTTAAAAAGTGATTTCCAGGGAGTGGAATATATTTCAAACTGCAGATAACTCTTTCTGCCATCATTAGACACTGAGAAATGTGGAACAATTTATAATTTAGTTCTGTGCTAATGAGCAAACTCTCCATACTGATGCTCCGATGCTGTTTGGTCCTTACAGTCAATAGTGAGAAAATGCCTAAAGGTGTTCCTTGAAAACAATACAATTTTATAAATTGATTATTGAATAAATTGACACGATAGGTAGTAATGTTAATTTTGTGATAAATGTCACACAATTATGGATACCTTTGTTCAAAGCATGATTTGAAATTTAATGATAGTTATCGTAGTTTTGCAACTTGATTTCAATTATCAGGCTGATCACAAACTGGTCCATAGAACATCAATCAGTTCCTAGACTAATGAACCATATATCCCAGTCTAGGTTAGTAATGTTTGGACAGTTTTTGGCTCAGTGCCTTTGAATGATAATTCCGTAGAGATGCATTGCTTACTGCTACCATAGGTCTCTCCCTAAGGCTATGATAGGTCATGTTTACGGAATTTGAATGGGTTAGCCAACAATGACAACTGATTCTACATCTATAAAGATGGGAAGCAATTGGGCTTTATAGTCATATATAAAATCTTAATTGATAGTATTACACATTAATAGGTAGTATAAAGTTTCACCCTTTTGATTTATATATTTTCATAATAATTACATATTTCTTGAACCTAGAATAGTATCTTGGCTCATAAAGGAACTTAGTATTAGTTTTGTTGATCATTTCCAGGAGTCATGTACTTATAAAATACTAGCCCAGAATGAAAATACATGCCCCAAACTCTTTAGCCTTATAATAATAGTAATAATGCTGGCATTTGTTAAGTGCTTACTATGTGCCAAGCACTGTTTTAAGTGCTGGGGTGGATACAAGAAAATTAGGTTGTCCCACATGGGGCTCACAGTCTTTATCCCCATTTTACAGATGAGGTAACTGAGGCACAGAGAAGTTAAGTGACTTAACCAAAGTCACACAGCTGAGAAGTGGTAGAGCTGGGATTAGGACCCATGTCCTCTGACTCTCAAGCCTGTGCTCTTTCTGCTGTCACAGTGCTTCTTTGCTTATAGCCAAAGAAAGAGTCAGGAAATGATTTAAATTTGGAAGGTTGACAAGTTCAGTGCAGTAATACTATATAATTAATGTTCAGAGTAATTGGAGAGCATCATCCAGATTAAAGGCTAGTGAATTGTTTAAAACACTGCCTGAGATGTTACATCAAATAAAAACATGTATTTTGGGATGATAAAATGGTTTAAGTCCCTTGTTTCACACTGTCAAATGTAATAGAAAGTGCATTAAATCATGTAAATTGTTGAGAACATAACAGACACTAATTATCAATTTAATTCATTTATAAATATATCACCACAGGCAACGAAAGTACATATTAAGTACTCAATAGTCAATTATAGCTAATTAGGGCTGATTATTGCATAGTACCTAAAGAGTTCCCAAAGCCTACTTTATTCACAGATAATTAACTTTCTAAACCATTTTAACCTATCAGACCAATATAGATGATTCAAGATGCTAAAAGTCATATGATGGGTTTACTGAAAAACCTTAGCTTGTTGGTCATAGTATAAGGCTCTTAGCATCTGTGGACATCCTGGGACTTTGGAGTTGACTTCCAATCCCTATCTGTCTGGAATCATGCACGATCTGATGAAGAAAAGAAATCCAAGTTTCTCAGGCCGATTTTCAGACTGTGGAAAGTTGAGAAGGAATAAGGAAGTGAGCAATGCCTCTGAAACCTGCTCCTACCTCATTTCCTACTGGTCCCAGTGATAATCCTTCTCCCCTCCCCATATCCTTAAATGATAATAATTGTGGTATTTTTTGAGTGCTTTCTATGTTCTGGGCACTGTACTAAGCACTGGGGAGATACTAAATAATCAGGTTGGACATAGTCCCTGTCCCACATGGGTCTCATAGTCTTAATCCCCCTTTTGCGGATGAGGTAATAATAATAATGATGGTATTTGTTAAGGGCGGACTATGTGCCAAGCACTGTTCTAGGTAACTGAAGCACAGAGAAGTTAAGTGACTTGTCCAAGTTCACACAGCAGACAGGCGGCAGAGTTGGAAATAGAACCTGCGTCCTTCTGACTCCCGGGACCATGCTCTTATCCACTAGATCACACTGCTTCTCTATCCTGATCTTGCTCTCCTTTCCTGTTCCCCATCTCTCCCTGTGTTCCAGAATTTTTTCTGTTTTGACTAGTCATAATGGTGACCGCTGCTTCCACTGCCCCCATCAATTTTCCCTTTCCAGATTGCCTTTTCTAAAGCCATCCAAATGCCAAGAGATGGACTGGGATGGAATGGGGAGCTTTAGCCAGGGAACGTAAATGTGATTGAAAGCAGGGAAAAGGAAAGATAGGGGTGGAGGTAACAATGGCAGTTGGTTTAAAAAAAGGAAATAAAATACTAGTGCAATTGGGATAGTGTAGGGGAGACAGAAAAATGAATATGATGGGTGAGGAGGAGAAGGTAAACTTCTAGGTAGGTGAAGGTGGGATAAGGCGAGGGAAGGAGAGGACAGAAGGGAATTGACATACTTGCAGGGATTGAATATAATATCAGCCAACTATACATGTCACAAGTGCTAACTTGTACTTCCCGAGCGCTAACTTGTACTTTCCAAGCACTTAGTACAGTGCTCTGCACACAGTAAGCACTCAATAAATACAATTGAATGAATGAATGAATGTCATATCCATGGGGTACACGTATTGTGGAGTGGTCATAACCTGAATAGTCCTGTGCACAACTTTTGCCTGCCTCATCTGTCATTAAACTGTAAATTCCTTGAGGGAGGACAATACTTTCTATTTTTTGTTATGTGCTCCAAAGACCTCAATACAGTTCTCTGCATCCATCAAACAGAAACCCCTTACCACAGGATTTAGAGAACTGTTTCCTCGATCCTATTTCCTCGATCCCATCTATATTAATGCTGATTCCTTGCCCACATCCTGACTCAGGCCTGGAATGCCCTCCCTCTTCATATCAGCTGATCACTCTCCCCATCTTCAGGAATGATCTCCCTAAAACATCCCCTTCTCCTCTCCAGTCCCTCCCTCCACCTGCCCCTTCTTCAATTCTCCCACCTTATCCAGCAGTATTACAAGAGGAGATCTCCTACCTTCTCTCAAAATCCACTACCTTCATCTGTGCCTCCAGTGAGATAGATGAAATTGAGGAAAAATGAGTAGGTTGTGATTAGAGGAGCATAATGTGTGGGCAGGGTTGTAGTAGGATTTCCTAATCAGGGAGGTAAGGTAAGAGTGAGGGTAAGATAGGAGGGAGCAAAGGAATGGCCCTTTGTGCCTTATCAAAGCACTTATCCCTTCGCTTCTTCCCTCTGTAACCTCAGTCTTCAACTATTCGCTTTGCATTGACTTTTTCACAACTGCATTCAAGCATGCCTGTATCTCCCTTATCCTAAAAAAATACCCTCACTTGACCACATGGCTTCCTCCAGTTATTACTCCATTTTCCTCTTACCATTCCTCTGCAAACTCCTTGAACAAGTTGTCTCCAGTTCCCCTCCACCAATTCTCTCCTCGACCCCTCTTTAATCTGTCTTTCTCCCACTTCAATCTACAGGAATCACCCTCTCAAAGGTCATAAAGATCTTCTTCTTGACAAATCCAATGGCCTCTACTATATCCTAACACTTCTGGATCTCTCAACTATCTTTGACACTGTAGGTCATCCCCTTCTCCTGCAAACATTACCGACCCTTGGCTTTACTGTTACTGTCCTCTCTGAGTTATTCTTCTATCTCTCTGGCTGCTCATCAGCATTCTCTTTCATGGGCTCCTCTCTGCCTCCTCCCACCAAACTGTGGGACTACCTAAAGCTTGGTTCTGTGTCTGTAATGTATTCATTTATATCATGTCTTTGTGGGCAGTGAATATGTCTATTTTTATATTGTACTCTCCCAAGAGCTTAGTACAGTGCTTTGCACATAGTAAGCACTCAATAATTATTAATGAATGAATGAATGAATGAATGAAAGGATCCCCTTCTCTTCTCCATTTAAACTCACTCCCTTGGAGAACTCATTCACTCTCATACCTTCAACTACCATGTCTAAAGAGATGATTGCCAAATGCCTATCTCCAGCCCTGCTCTCTCTCCACTGAATTCTTGCATTTCTTCCTGCCTTCAGGACATCTCTACTTGGATGTCTTACTGACACCTCAAATTTAACATGTCTAAAATAGAACTTATCTTCCCATTCAAACCCTGTCCTCCCCCTGACTAACCTGTCATATAGACAGTACCCACCGTCCTCCCTGTCTCATAAACCCTTAAGCTTGGCATTATCCTTGACTCATCTCTCTTATTCAACCGACACATTCAACCTGTCACCAAAACGTGTTGTTTCAATCTTCACAGTGTTGCTGAAATCCTCCCTTTCCTCCCAATCCAAACTGCTATCATGTTAATCCAAGCACTTATCCTATGCTGCCTTGATTACTGCATCATCCTCCTTGCCTTTTGTCTCTACCCACTCCAGTCCATACTTCACTCTGCTGTCCATATCATTTTTCTATAAGAATGTTCTGTCCCTATTTCCTCACTCCTCAAGAACCTCCAGTGGTTGTTCATCCACCAATGCGTCAAATAGAATCTTCTTACCATTAGCTTTAAAGAATTCAGTCTCTTTGTCCCCTTCTACCTTACCTGACTGCTGTCTTACTACAACTCAACCTGCATTCTTCTCTCCTCTAGTGCTAACCTATTCATCGTATTTCAATCCCATCTACCTCACAGCCAACCTCTTGCCCACATCCTGCCTATGGCCTGGAATGCCCTCCCTCTTCATGTCTGACAGATAATCACTCTCCTTACCTTCAAAGCCTTATTGAAGGCACATTTCCTCCCAGAGGCCTTCCCCGACTAGACTCTCATTTCCTCTTTTCCCATTTCCTTCTGCATCACTCTTGAACTTGGATTTGCACCCTTTATTCACCCCTCCCTCAGCTGCACAGCACTCATGTACATACCCATTATTTATCAATTCAAATTAATGTCTGTATGCCACTCTAGAAGGTAAGCTTGCTGTGGGCTTTGAATGTGTCTACCAAATCTGTTTTACTGTTATAACAGTATAGAGAACAGTAACAGTAACATAACAGTCATGAGAAGCGGTGTGGCTCAGTGGAAAGAGCACGGGCTTTGGAGTCAGAGGTCATGGGTTCAAATCCTGGCTCTGCTAACTCTCAGCTGTGTGACTTTGGGCAAGTCACTTATCCTCTCTGTGTCTCAGTTACCTCATCTGTAAAATGGGGATTAAAACTGTGAGCCCCCTGTGGGACAATCTGATCACCTTGTAACCTCCCCAGTGCTTAGAACAGTGCTTTGCACATAATAAGTGCTTAACAAATACCATCATTATTATTATTATATTGTACTCTCCCAAGTGCTTAGTACAGTGCTCTGCACGCAATAAGTACTCAATAAATGTGACTGATGAATTGATCTCCTTCCACTTCTGCATCACTCTTGAACTTGAATTTGAACCCGTTATTCACCACCCCATCATCAACCACAGCATTATATACATATCTGTAACTACTTTATTCATATTAATGTTTCTCTCCCCACCTAGACTGTAAGCTCATTGTGGGTGGGAACAGTGTCTACCAACTCTGTTCTTCTGTATTCTCCTAAGCATTCCTAATGGCGCTCCACACAAAGTAAGCACTCAATCCACAAGACTGATGGATTGATTAATTGCATGCCTTTAGGACTCCATAAATGCCGATGAAGATCTTCAGTATGCTCTCCAGTATGCCCCATGATGCCTGGTGTCATTTGCTTTTTAGGAGAGGGAGATACAGAGAAAAGTCTGCACTTGATGAATAAATAAATTATGTATTTTCTTAAGCACTTACAATGTGCCAAACACTATATTAAGAACCAGGTTAAATTTAAGATAATCAGGTCAGAAACAGTCTCTGTCCCACAAGGGGGTCCCAATCTATCTTCCATTTAGTAACCCCAGAGCCCATGTTCATATCAGGCCTCACAGTCCCCAGAGCTGGACATGGGTGTCATTTATTGTGAAATCAAACGCTTCTACCATTTCATCTTCATTATTTTCCCAATATTCTTGAGTGATTTGTCAGAGCATAAAGTAAGCTGCACAGTCTGTCTTTAAGGATAAACCTCTTCTAATATGAGTCCACACACTACTCTAAGAAAAGGTTTTATTGCGCAAATACATGTGTTTTTCTTAGCATTTGTTTGATGCCTTCTGGACCACATTTTCAATTCTGATAAGACTATGCATTCAAATGAATTCTATTGAATGAATTAATGCATGAATCGATAATTAGGTATGGGATCACTGAGCACTTATAAAAATACAACTTGTTACAGAAATGACAGAATATTTTCTGTAAGGGGATATCATGCCTCACTGATCTGCTGGAGTTATTTGAAAGGGTCAACAAGCACATGAACAGAGGGAAACCAGTTGATACTAAACAGTATCATGTTTAGTTTCTTTCAAAGTTCTTTGACAAGGTCCCATGTTAGATCGAAGGGAACATAGCTGTAGTTCTCCTGAAACATAGCAGGTTGCATTCTTTCTGAACCCAACAGTAGTAGGAGGAGAAGTGGAAGTATTTAAATACATACTCTGTGCAGGGCATTGTTCTAACTGCTGGAAAAAAATATGTGTGAGAATGAGACAGTGATGGGGCTCAAATCAAAAAAAGGTGTGGAGAGGGTATTAGCTGCAGACACATACAGAATTTTTTTTAAATAAATAAAAACAGCAATGCTATCATTCCCTGGAGAATCACAGAGTAGAAATTAACCACACAGAAGGACATTCCAGTCCAAATGCCTTTATTCCAACTCCCTCCCTGGAGGTCCCAACACATGTCCGTGAGTCCAGGACCTGAGCCTTTGTTACCTGCATATCTGGCCTTATATAATTTTTTGTCTATTTACCTAATCCTAGCACAGGCCTGTCTACTTAACCAGCACAGCTCAGGTGAATGGCCTGAGATCATAGGGGTGTCACCCAAGCAGAAGCTATCTTCCTTCTGCCTGGATAACAGACAATATAAAATATAGGGAGAATGATGAATCCAAAAAAATAAATAAATAAAAACATAAAGAGCAATAGGGTATTGTGTCATTGGACTAGCAGACTTTAAGGTTTCTTGCCGCTTAGAGTTACAGCTGCAGCCAATGATTATATTTGTTAAGCACTTCCTATGTGCCAGACACTGTTCTAAGCACTGATAATAACACCTGTGTTTCTATGTGGTGCTTTCATAACCCAAGTGTCTTACACTAATTAGTTATTTACTCCTCCCAACACCCCTGCAAGGTAGGCTTCAGGTATTAATATCCCCAATTTACATCTGGGAAAACTGAGGCATGGGAAGGTTAAGTGGCTTACCCAAAGCTGCACAGGGAATGAGTGTCAGAACCGGCACTTGAATCCAGGACCTCTGGCTTTCAGGACGGCAGCTCTTCCATTGTGCAGCAGCTAATCTAGAGTAACACCACAACCTTCCCGATGTTCTAAATGTAGTGATCTAATGATGGCCACATGCTACCATTACTATCAGTCAATCAATCGTATTTATTGAGCGCTTACTGTGTGCAGAGCACTGTACTAAGCGCTTGGGAAGTACAAGCTGGCAACATATAGAGACAGTCCCTACCCAACAGTGGGCTCACAGTCTAGACGGGGGAGACAGAGAACAAAACCAAACATACTAACAAAATAAAATAAATAGAATAGATAGGTACAAGAAAAATAAATAAATAAATGAGTAATAAATATGTACAAAAATATATACATATATACAGGTGCTGTGGGGAAGGGAAGGAGGTAAGATGGGGGGATGGAGAGGGGGACGAGGGGGAGAGGAAGGAAGAGGCTCAGTCTGGGAAGGCCTCCTGGAGGAGATGAGCTCTCAGTAGGGCCTTGAAGGGAGGAAGAGAGCTAGCTTGGCGCATGGGCGGAGGGAGGGCATTCCAGGCCTGGGGGAGGACGTGGGCCGGGGGTCGATGGAGGGACAGGCGAGAATGAGGTGGTTACTAGTGGTTTCCCCCCCTGTTGGTGCCAGGCAGGTCGGAATCGTGGTCCCAGGATGGCATGGGGGTTATCAGTGATTTAACCCGGTGGACTGGTGAGTTGGTAGGCTGAGACCAAATTTCATGGTGCTTCTATCCTTCCCACTGGTGCAGAGAGAGCCAGTACAAAGTCCCAGGATGACAGGGGACAGTGGCACTCAGTGGTCACGTGGCTAGAAAGGCTGAGCCCATATGTTAGCCCTGGTTCTATGTTTCCAGCTCTGATGCAGTTCTCATGCTGCTTCAGATGCTACGTGGCACCACATCACACTGTATTCAATGTTCTAGCTACTGCCATCATGTTCTAGCCAAAAGCTGGAGTGAATTGAATGCAGTGCCCTGATAGAAACTGGCTAAAAGACAGGAAATATAAGGGTAGGAAAAATTCAGCCAATTTTCAAAATGGAGAAGTGCAGCTAGTAGGTTCCAACCAGGGATCTGCACTAAGACCCCTATCATTTAACATCTTCATAAATCATCTGGAAGACACAGTTCAGTGAAATAGGTGGGTGCAGTTAATATTATGCTCTTTCACATGGCAAAAACCCCAAAACATACAATTAGGAATAATCTCGGAAAGCTGAGTGAGTGGCTGAAAACTGTCAGGTGAATTTCACTTTGATCCAATCCAAGGAAGTGCCACTGGAGAAAAGCATTCCTAATCTCGACTTCAAGGAAAAGAGCCCTGAGCTATAAGACACAACCCAGGAAAGGAATCTCCAATTCACGGGTGATCGTTCTTTTAAATCACTGTTCCAATGCACAGCAGTTACCAAAAAAGTCAGTCAAATGCTCAGCATCTTCAGGAAGAGTGTACGAGCGCGCGCACACACACACACACACACACACATGCACGCGTGCATGTCTATCCTTGGTTTCTGAAGGTTAAGCTACTGATGATGATATTTTAGCCATTCGTCATATCTTACCATGGTTGAAAAGACTGTCACGCCCACAATATTTCTGTCTATTGTGGTTACCAATAGGTCATTACTGCAGTGGTAAATTTGTCCCAAAGTGAACTTGTCTCTGTTTTTTCACCCGCTTCTTGGCATTCTGATCTTTGTACAGACTTTGCCCAAACTTTGAGAAAAATCATGGCTTAGTGGAAAGTGCACTGGCTTGGGAATCAGAGGACGTGGGTTCTAATCCTGGCTCTGCCACTTGTCTGCTGTGTGACCCTTGGGAGAGTCACTTAACTTCTCTGTGCCTCAGTTACCTCATCTGTAAAATGGAGATTAAGACTGTGAGCCCCACGTGGGACAGCCTGATTACCTTGTATCTACCCCAGTGCTTAGTACAGTGTTTGGCACATAGTAAGTGCATAACAAATACCCATAATTAATTAGTATTAATTGCTGATTGCTGCTAAACAGCTCTTCTAATCTCTTGGATGGTGAGCCTTGTGTGGCTCAGGGATTGAACTGGATCTATCCTGATTTCATCTCAGCACTTAGCACAGTGCTTAGCAGAGTAAAATAACTAAAAATAGGCTAGTTTTTCTACTGCTGTTGTCTCAAAACAGCTGCTAATCCACATTGTTGGAGATGGATCAACCGCACCCATACAAGCTGGCACTTCAGCCACCTCACCTTAGCCTTTCCGAGGATATTCCTGTTCCTGGGAGTCAACAGACCATTCACCTGGATGCGTTGTTATTAACCATTTTTTATGGCATTTGTTAAGCTCTTACTATGTGTTGGCACTGTTCTAAGTGCTGGGGTAGTACAAGTCAATCAGGCTGACTACAGTCCCTGCTCCACATGGGGGCCACAGTCTGAGAAGAAGGGAAGTCAGGTATTGAATCTCAAATTTGCAGTTGAGGAAACTGAGCCATAAGTGGCAGAGCCAGAATTAGAACACAGGTCCTTGCTTTATCCATTAGGCCATGCTGCTTTCCTTGCACTGGGGAAGGGAGCAGTAAGTGTTAATCAGTGGGATATAAGACACTACCCTACTGCTGAGCGTCTTTCTCCATTTTATTGTTTTGATGCCTGGATAGGCTTCACCTCTTCATGAATAGCTTGAGCCGCCGTTCCTTTGATCACTTTGGTTTAGTTCTTGTCCCTTAACTTCACTCTCTTCACCTCTCGTTTTCTTGGTCTCTCCCCTTGGCTACCAGCCGCTCTCTGAATCATTATCTTTCTTTCCTGATTTCTACTTCCCAACTCCTTTTACTATCTGCTCCTCAGAAGCTCATTCATATCCTCATTAATCAGTACATATTGAGAGCCTATTGGGTGCAGAACATCAAACGAGGCACATAGGGAGAAGTGTAGCCTAGTAGAAAGAGAACAGGCCTGAGAGTCAGAGAACCCAAGCTTCAATCTTATTTCTGCCCTTTGACTGTGGTGTGACCTGGGGCAGGTCATTCTCCTCTCTGTGCCTCAGTTTCTCATCTGCAAAATGGGGATTTGATACCTGCTGTCCCTTCCCCTAAGACTGTGAGCCCCATGTGGTACAGGGGCTGTGTACAACCTGATTATCTTGTATCTCTCCCAGGGCTTAGTATGGCACATAGTAAGTGCTTAACAAATAACATTATTATTACCTAGGGAGAATAAAATAAACATTTGAGACATTTGTCCCTGCCCTTCTCTGTGACTTCAACCTAAGTAGATGATAGCCTCAGCTTTAAAGATTAAGGTCACCTTAAAATGAATAGAAGTCAATATTTTATTCGAAATTATTTTCTCTACTTCAGTAAGGAGGTTAGGTGATGGGATAAGTTGTAATCATTGCTTTATTTTACAGTCCGAAACGGCAACTAGAATTTTCTGAAGGGAGAGGATAATCACTGACAACTGAAAATCTTCTACCCTTGAGGGGATTGAAATACAGTTTTATGATCTCACCAACAGATATTAAAACCCAGATAAGGAAATGGTAGCAATGAACCAGGCAGCACTTATGATAAATGGCAACAGCCCATTTCACACCTGTAAGTCTGCTGGGGCATTAGTTGTCAGATTCTAAAGATGCAGCAATGGTGTTTTAACACATTGTGTGTTTGGGTAGCTGTCTGTAGGAATGCCCTGTTCTACTATTTCAAATGCGCTCACCAGAAAACTGCATCTGGTATGTTTTAACTTTGTGGTATTTTAATAAATAGGAAAGTAAATGTTTTTGAACAAAATAACCCTTGAATCTGATTGCTATGCAGTGAGGAAAGGAGTAGTCATTTAGAAAGGAGAGTACTACATGTTTTACGTCAACTGGACAGAGATGTAATCAGCCCTGTGGTAGGGAGCAAAACATTTGAGTTTCAGAAGGACACTTCACAGAGACAGGTGCTCTGCTGACTTCCAAAGATTCAGACCATGTCAGTCATCTGTGAGCCTTACCAAAAGTCTTGAGACAGACTTTCAGGAGCAGACATGGCAATATATGGCAAAACACTGATCATAGTGCCCTGGAGACACATTTACAAGAAAACAGGCAGAATATTATGAACTGCTTTGGAGTGTCTTTCCAGCTTTATGTCCTGACTACAAAACTGAAAAACAAAACAAAACAAAACAAAAGTAAGGGAGTGTAATCCTATGTACTAGAATCGACAGTTTATTTGGAATCCAGTACTTAGTTCTGCTACCAACTTCTGCTACATCAGAAAGCACAAGCCCAGCCATGCACATATTAAAATAGAGATTGCCCTGTTACTAATAGTGATGGTATTTTATTAAACACTTACTATGTGCAAAGCACTGTTCTAAGGGCTGGGGAGGTTACAAGGTGATCAGGTTGTCCCACAGGGGGCTCACATTCTTAATCCCCATTTTACAGATGAGGTAACTGAGGCCCAGAGAAGTGAAGTGACTGGTCCAAAGTCACACAGCAGACAAAGGACGGAGCCGGGGTTTGAACCCATGACCTCTGACTCCAAAGCCCATGCTCTTTCCACTGAGCCACGCTGCTTCTCAAGAATGAGCCTCTGTCCTCAGGCTTCCTGGGAATCAGAAGTACCTGGGTTCTAAACATGGCTCCACCACTTGTCTGTTGTGCAACCTTAGGGATATCGCTTAACTTCTTTGTGCCTCATCTGTAAATGGGGATTAAGACGGTGACCCTCATGTCGGACAGGGACTGCGTCCAATCTGATTAGCTGTTCCTACCACAGCACCTAGTACAGTGCCTGGCCCATAGTAAGCACTCATTTTTGTTTTTTTTGTCTGTCTCCCTCCTTCTAGACTGAGTCCGTTGTTGGGTAGAGATTGTCTCTATCTGTTGCCAAACTGTTCTTTCCAAGTGCTTAGTACAGTGCTCTGCACACAGTAAGTGCTCAATAAATACGACTGAATAAATGAACAAACAGAGCTCCCTATCTTCCCACCCAAAACCTGTCCCCTTTTCCGTGACTTTTTACAGTGGCTTTTCCATCACTGGAGACGGCGCCACCATCCTTCCTGTCTCTCAAGCCCGTAACTTTGGCATCATCTTTGAGTCGGCTCTCTCATTCAACCCACACATTCAATTGATTACCAAATCCTGTTGGTCTGATGTCCACAACATCGCTAAAATCCTCACTTTCCTCTCCATCCAAACTGCTACCACGTTAATACAATTCATTCATTCATTCAATCATATTTATTGAGTGCTTACTGTGTGCAGAGCACTGTACTAAGCGCTTAGAAGGTACAATTTGGCAACATATAGAGACAGTCCCTACCCAACAATGGGCTCACACTCTAGAAGGGGGAGACAGACAGCAAAACAGAACAAGTAGACAGGTGTCAATACCATCAAAATACATCCTATCCTGCCTAGATTACTGCATCAGTCTCCTTGCTGACCTCCCAACCTACTGCCTCTTACCATTCCAGTCCATCCTTCACTCTGCTGCCCAGGTCATCTTTCTACAGAAATGTTCAGGGCATATCATATGCCTTCTCAATAATCTCCAGTGGTTGCTAATCCACCTCCGTATCAACCAAAAACTCCTGACCATTGGCTTTAAAGCGCTCCATCACCTTGCCCCCTCCTAACTCACTTTGCTTCTCTCTTTCTACAACCCAGCCCACACACTCCACTCCTCTAGTTCTTAACCTGCTCAATGCACCTCGACCTTGCCTGTCTCATCGCTGAACCCTGGCCCACATCCTACCTCTGACCTGGAACTCCGTCCCTCCTCAAATCTGCTAGACAATTACTCTCCCCCACTCAAAGCCTTACTGAAGGCACATCTCCTCCAAAAGACCTTCCCAGATTAAGCCCCACTTTTCCTCATCCCCTATTCCCTTCTACATTACCCTTCCTTGCTCCTTTTGCTCTTCCCCCATCTCCCCACCCTACAGCACTTTTGTATATATCTGTAATTTTGTTTATTTATATTAATGTCTGTTTGTATTGATATCTGCCTCCCCTCTCCTGCCTACTGAGGGCAGGGATTGTCACTCTTTTACTATATTGTACTTTCCCAAGTGCTTAGTACAGTATTCTGCACACAGTAAGCACTCAATAAATTAAATGAATGAACATAACCCATTATAAAAAAAAATGTTAGTGCTAATGGTTTGTGTACTAACACCATTTCGTCCATGTCAATTATGTTCCCACTGGGGCAAAGATTACAGTGAGTCTGTAATCAGGCAGGGATATAGCACATTACCTCTCATCTTTAGCTCCCAGGGACCTCGGCATCCTCCTCTACTGAACCTCCATGCTGTCTCCCTGGAACCTGCACTGGCTCTTCCCTCTGTCACCAGGAGACTTCCATCTTGACCTGTCTTGCACCAAGTTCGTGGGAAAGAGAAAAGAAGCCACAACATGGGACCGCTTTCACAAAATCTCAGAGAATTTGCGATGGCTGCTTCTGCAGCGTTCACTATGGCTGCGGTTGTGACTGTATACTCTAAGCCAAGAGGACCCGAAAACTCTGCTTCTCTAGCCAAAGTATGCTACTGAGCTTTGTTTCTGTCTTTATGATGATGATAATGGCACTTGTTAAGCACTTACTATGTGCCAAGCCCTGTTCTAAGCACTGGGGGGGAGGGATACAAGGTAACCAGGTTGTCCCACATGGGGCTCACAGTCTCAATCCCCATTTTACAGATGAGGTAACTGAGGCACAGAGAAGTTAAGTGACTTGCCCAAAGTCACACAGCTGACAACTGGTGGAGCTGGGATTTGAACCCCTGACCTCTAACTCCCAAGCCCATGCTCTTTCCATTGAGCCATGCTGCTTCAATGCTGTTTCTTTATGTCGTTGTTCTAGTGTTCTGTTTATCTCCGCTTATGTGTGTCACCAATCCCCTTTCTTCCTTTTTGATTTAGTCACTAGGTCTAGTTGCCACTTATTTTCTTTCCCAGAGTTTAGTACAGCATTCTGAACAGAGTAAGAGTATAATATATACTGTTACTACACTTAAAACAGTTCACCAATTTTTTTCATGTGCAGGACCCATAACTGGGCTGAAGAGAGCACCACATAATGCTGACGCTGTGCTTGTGGATCACAACCTGGAAAGTAGTTTCCTTGTACCTGCTTCCTTAGAGAATCAATCAATCAATCAATCAATCATATTTATTGAGCGCTTACTAGGTGCAGAGCACTGTACTAAGCACTTGGGAAGTACAAATTGGCAACATATAGAGACAGTCCCTACCCAACATTGGGCTCACAGTCTAAATGGGGGAGACAGAGAAAAAAAAAAACCAAACATACTAACAAAATAAAATAAATAGAATAGATATGTACAAGTAAAATAAATGAATAAATAGAGTAATAAATATGTACAACCATATATACATATATACAGGTGCTTTGGGGAAGGGAAGGAGGTAAGATGGGGAGGACGGAGAGGGGGACGAGGGGGAGCGTAGCTCAGTGGAAAGAGCACCGGCTTTGGAGTCAGAAGTCATGGGTTCAAATCCTAGCTCTGCCAATAGTCAGCTGGGTGACTTTGGGGAAGTCAATTAACTTCTCTGGGCCTCAGTTGCCTCATCTGTAAAATGGGGATTAAGACTGTGAGCCTCCGTGGGACAACCTGATCACCTTGTAACCTCCCCAGTGCTTAGAACAGTGCTTTGCACATAGTAGATGCTTAATAAATGCCATTATTATTATTGTAGCTGCTGTATCTTTTGCTGTTCACTCTAGCCAACTATCCTTGCTGGCTCTGTCCATGTCATGGAATGCCCTGAATGGTTCTTCAATGGCTAAACCTCACCATGAAAAGTAGCATGGCTTACTGGGAAGAGCGTGGGCTTGGGAGTCAGAGGTCATGAGTTCAAATGCTAGCTTCGCCACTTGTCAGCTGTGTGACTTTGGGCAAGTCACTTAACATCTCTGGGCCTCAGTTTCCTCATCTGTAAAATGGGGATTAAGACTGTGAGCCCTGCGTGGGACAACCTGATTACCTTTTATCTACCCCAGTACAGAATATTAATTAATTCATTCAATTGTACATATTGAGCACTTACTGTGTGAAGAGCACTGTACTAAGCGCTTGGGAAGTACAAGTTGGCAACATATAGAGACAGTTCCTACCCAGCAACAGGCTCACAGTCTAGAACAGTCTAATACAGTCACAGTCCAGAAGCAGTATGGCTCAGTGGAAATAGCCCAGGCTTGGGAGTCAGAGGTCATGGGTTTGAATCCCAGCTCTGCCACCTGTCTGCTGTGTGACCTTGGCCAACTCACTTAACTTCTCTGAGACTCAGTTACCTCATCTGTAAAATAGGGATTAGGATTGTGAGCTGCATGTGGGACAACTTGATCACCTTGTATTCCCCCAGCACTTAGAACAGTGCTTTGCACATAGTAAGTGCTTAACAAATGCTATTATTATTATTATTATTATTATAGTGCTTCACACATAGTAAACACTTAACAAATACTATTATTATTATTATTATTATTATTATTATTATTATTATTATTATTATTATTATATCCCCAACTGGCAGAACAGGGATTTGGTTTTAGCTGACTTTAGCTATGATCATTCATGTATAGATATAGCTAAAATCAGCACATGACTAGGTGAAAGGAGGTATATGGAAGTAGGAAGAGGAGAGAAAATACTTCTAAAAGCAATGTCATAAAAACTTTCAAACAGTGTGGTAGAGTAGCATACTGTTGGGAGACAGCTACAATGATAATGCTAATAATAATAATAATAAATAATAATGGCATTTGTTAAATACTTACTATGTGCAAAGCACAGTTCTAAGCGCTGGGGTGGATACAAGGTGACCAGGTTGTCCTAGTTGGGACTCACAGTCTTAATCCCCATTTTACAGATGAGGTAACTGAGGCTCAGAGAAGTTAAGTGACTTGCCCAAGGTCACACAGCAGACAAGTGGGAAAGCCGGTAATAGAACTCATGACCTCTGACACCCAAGCCCGTGCTCTTCCACTGAGCCACGCTGCTTACAACTAGCCTTCCATGCTGAAATCAGAAATACTGCTGCAAGGAGCAACAATAATATCCTGATGAAGGCCAATCTTTATATGTCCACCAGGTATACTCTTTTGGTTGTTGCCAAAATGGCATGCACGGGTAGAATCTTAAATTCTATAATATTATCTTGAAAAACAAATTCTACATATAACTTATGGTTATATTTGTAATATATATATGAAATTTATGTTTATGATATGAGAAGCAGACTGGCCTAGTGGGAAGAGCACAGGCCTACAAATCAGATGATCTGGGTTTTAATCTCGGCTCTGCCACTTGCCTGCTTTGTGACCTTGGGTAAGTCACTTAACTTCTCTATATCTATGATTTTTCATTTGTAAAAAGGAGCTGTAATTCCTTTCCTCCCTCCTACTTAGACTGTGAGCCCCATGTAGGGCTCAGATTATGTTCAATGTGATAAACCTCTATCTATCCCAGTGCTGAGAATGGTACTTGACACATAATAAAGGCTTAACAAATATCATCATTATATATTATAAATATGATATATGTCATTGTTTTGTTGTCTGTCTCCCGCTTCTAGACTGTGAGACCGTTGTTGAGTAGGGACTGTCTCTATACGTTGCCGACTTGTACTTCCCATGCACGTAGTACAGTGCTCTGCACATAGTAAGCTCTCAATAAATGCGATTAAATGAATGAATGTAAGATGACTGGTGAGAGGAACTGACCAGAAAATTGTGTTTACCCTCAAAAGCCAAAGGATTTCCAGAAGAATCTGAATGAAAGTGTTAACAAAGTTATTACCCATCCATCAGTACTGCTTACTCCATCAGAAACATCACTGGGGCAACATTCTGGAACAAATTTGTCATGATCTTTTGGGCTAAAATCTTGCATTCATCAGTACACTTTCCACAGGTAGAAAAGGGAGAGGTGGTAGAAGTGGCAGTGATCAACACCAGTCAGCGTGCATTTGACTGACTGCCTTCAAGGAACTATGTTGTTTACTGGGTATTACATGGGAAAGATTAAGTCACTTTCCTAAAGGTTCTCACCATCTAATATAAGCTAAGAACAATTTGAAAGTTGACAAATTTTTTTGTTACCTGGAACCTACCTGTCTACCCTCAACAATGGGTCAATGGTGGTTTAGAGAACATTCAGTGTATTCACAAACCAAGGTATATTCATGTGAAGACCATCTTAATGATCTTTTATTGATTTTAGTATCCTTAACTGTGAGCACCAGGTGGGACAGGGACTGTACCCAATCTGATTAACATGTATCTGTTCCAGTGCTTAGTAGAGCGCTTGGTACATTGTACACACTTAACAAATACCTCCACAATTGTTATTGTAATTTTTATGGCATTTGAATCATTTCCTAAAAGATTATTAGCTATTTTTCAGGCTGTAAAAACAAATGTACTTTAATCCTCAGCAGCAGTACAGAGGATATTACTGTCTTATTCTTTTAGCCACTTTGAGCAATAATTTTATAGCCAGATGAAGCATGAAGACAATAATAGTCTTTCTATAAGTCCATTTTCAGTTACTGCATTTAGCTTTGCATTTAACTACCATGTAATTATCTTTTCGTACAGAGATATGGGTGAATGTTTTCCCAGTTTCCCCTTATCAAAATGATGTGAATTCCTGTCTCCCATTGCATTTATATATATATTCATTGAACTTTTTTTTCAAAGTTAGGTTTAGGAAGGTTTCAAGAAGCCCAAAATCAAGTCTGTTTAAAGAGGGGAAATTAGAACAGTGTCCAGCGCTTAGAACAGTGCTTGACACATAGTCAGCACTTAACAAAAAACATAATAATAATTATTATTATAGTAAAAACAATAATATGCTATAATAATAATAATATTGGTATTTGTTAAGCTCTTGCTATGTGCTGAACACTGTTCTAAGCACTGGGGTAGATACAGGGAAATCAGCTTGTCCCACGTAGGGCTCACAATCTTAATACCCATTTTACAGATGAGGTAGCTGAGGCACCGAGAAGTTAAGTCACTTGCCCAAAGTCACACAGCTGACAAGTGGTGGTGCCGGCATTAGAACCCACAGCCTCTGACTCCTAAACCCGTGCTCTTTCCACTAAACCCCGCTGCTTCTCAATATATAATATACGATATAATATACCATGTATATACTATAATATAACATTAATACCTTTCAGAGGATGAGCTCAGAGATGGTTGCAAATATGAATCCTCTTTTTTCTCAGCTCTTGTTGAGGTGCATATATGACAAGAGCTACTGTCTTCAGTTTATATGTAGAGAATATGAAATGCAGAGCTATAGTCCAAGAATTCAGAACAAATTGGTAGCAGAAGAAAAAAAATCTGCAGTCCTGATTTAAAAGTTTGACACCACCACTTTGCTGTACGGCCTTGGCTTAGTCACTTAACTTCTCTATGCCTCAGTTATCTCATATGTAAAATGGGAATTAAGACTAGGAACATCATGTGGGATGTAGACCGTGTCTACCCTATTTTAGCTTCTATCTCCCCTAGCACTTACTGCTGTGCCTGGCACATAGTAAGCACTTAACAAATAGCGTTACCGAAAAAAAAGTGCCCAAAACGTTGAATTGTTATCTCCATCAAAACAAAGTCATGGGATATGTAGAAAAGGCCTGGCAGATCAACGAGAACTTGATGGCTGAGTGGGTGATTGGAAGAGGTAAAAAAACCCAGCCAGCCAGAGGATCATTCCTAAAAAATGAACGCAAGGATTATTTTATCAATCTTTGCTTACAAGTTACTCATAGTCCTTATGCATGGTTCAGGTGTTAGGGGTTCAGAAGTGAGTTAGAACATCTTTATTTTCACTGTGGGTTTAGGAGCACATGGATTTATTTCCATTCCCCATAGACAGCTGTACCGTAGTTGAAGCTAACAGATAAGGGTGAATGGAACTGAGAAGAGGTTTATGGAGACCTGGAGGGAAAATGTGACCACCAGAAAATTGTATTCAAGGAGGCTGAGGTTTCTAAGGAGCCCACTTTATGGTGCAGCAAATGTTATGTTTTTATGCTTTATAGCTCACTAACTGTAAGCTAACTGTGGGCAGGTAATGTATCTTTTTTATTGTTGTGTTATTCCCCTCAAATGCCCTGCACACAGTAAGCAATCAATAAATATGATTGATTAATTCATTGATTAAGAAGCAAATGACATAAGGAGTTTCCTTTGTCCCTTTCAAATCTTGAAGACAAAATCCCACTTCTGCTGAGAACTCAATAGCCTCAAATGACTATTCCAATGTTCAGATGGCTGGAGAAGCAGCCTGGTCTAGTGGAAGGAGCACCGGCTTGGAAGTCAGAGGTCGTGGGTTCTAATTCCGCTCTGCTGCTTGTCAACTGTGTGACTTTGGGCGAGTCACTTAACTTCTCTGTGCCTCAGTTACCTCATCTGTAAAATGGGGATTAAGACTGTGAGCCCAACGTGGGACAACCTGATTGCCTTGTACCTACCCCAGCACTTAGAACAGTGCTTGGCACATAGTAAGTGCTTAACAAATACCATAATCGTTATTATTTTAAGGGGTGAAGTCCCTGAAAAGAATATAGAGCTGTGCATAGGGCAGCATATAAGACTGTGTCCCAGCTGATTTGGTTGTATCTTCTACTCCAGGGCTTAAAAAAATACCATAATTATTATTATTATTAGAGTGCACAGTTGACTTGTGGGAGGAAGGAGTGTGTAATTTAAGAAGTGCAGGGATTCTTGTTGGCAGTTCTCCTCCAGCCTAGTAGATAGGTTTATTTAATCCTCTGAATTTTCTCTTCTGTATTTGGGAAATTGAATAATGAACTTTGAAAGAAAAAGGTTGAAGAGAACTATTGTTAGCAATCTCTGAGTGAATTTTTACTTGCTAAAGCAAGTATATCAAAGAGGAACAGAATTCTTAATGAGTCAGGTTAAGACCTTAGAGCACAGTCTTGGGAGTCAGAGGTCATGGGTTCTAATCCTGGCTCTACCACTGGTCAGCTGTGTAGCTTTGGGCAAGTCACTTAACTTCTCTGTGCCCCAGTTACCTCATCTGTAAAATGGGAATTAAGACTCTGAGCCCCACGTGGGACAACCTAATTACCTTGTTTCTACCCCAGGGCTTGGAACAGTGCTTGGCACATAGTAAGCACTTAGCAAATACCATCATCATCATCATCATCCTGAGAGAGTTTGTCCAATTTTTTCCTAGCCATTTTTCTTGAACAGGAAAAGTGTAGGTGTGCTTGATTTTTTTAGTATCTAACCATCTCAAAATCATGTGTAGGAGGAGTTCAATTCAAAAAGTATACCCGATACTCCTCTCCTGATGTCATTTAATAAGAATAGCTATGACATATACGGCTAGTAGTAGTCAGGGTAACTGTCAAGTATAATAGTAGTAGAGTACTGTTCTAAGTGCTGGGAAAGAAAACGCAGCTAAAAATAAAAAGAGGGAGGGAATTGGCAACAGACACATAAGGAGAGATGAAGTAAAACACTAAGACAACATGAAAACAAAAACCAAGATGGGTTGGGTACTATGGCTGGAGGAGCAGAATGTCAGCCACCTCTCAGAGCAGACCAACTCACAAATATGGATGCTGAATATGGAAAACTAAATCATGCAGAGACTCTCATGAAATAACTTTCATGAGTAAAAGGTCACTGATGACCTGTCTCCTTAACTTTTATCAGAGGTGAATTTACTTGTATTTTTTTTGAAGTAGATCTAGCATTTATCATAGTTTCTGTCTATTTCTATTTCAAAATATGTATATTTTTAAAATCCCCATTTTAAAGTAAACAATAAGTAAACTATCATCAAAGACATATAGCACTTTACATAAGCAGCGTAAATCTCTCACACTCCATAAATAACCTTTTTCAGCTGGGAGTCAGGATTTCGTAGTGCAAAATGGGCTGTCAGTAATTGATGTTATAACAACTAGCAGTGAGATGATGCTAAGTGTTTATTGATGGACTTCTTTATCATATTTAGGAGGTTATAGAGCTGCACAGGAAAGGATTCAATCATTTTTGCGTATCAGGTACATACTTTTCTGGCCATCACTATTATACCCATCCTTTACTTTAGTTAGGCAGAACTCCCTAGGAATAAAGACTTCTATCATGATGATCCAAGGTACTTTCTATTTTTCCATGTAGCGGGAAAGGAGGAGAAGGGCAAGAAAATAGGGAATATTTTAGGATGTTAATAAACCTTAAATCAGGACATCCATGAACAAAAAATAAGCAAAAATGGTTCATGTCAGTTTCCTAATGACTATTTGGACACTTGTTTCTACCCTCGGTGTATCACAATGTTCTCAAAGGTTCAAAGGATGAGGCTATAACTAAAACCAGATTGATACTATTTCAAACAATAATACTGAGGTTGAAATAGCTATTCTGGTTGAGTGAGTTTGGTCTGGTTTCTTAATAGTATAGGTTGTTTTCTTGAATGTTTGATTACTGAGTAGAGAAGCAGTGTAGCCTAGTGGAAAGAGCATGGAGCTGGGAGTCAAAAGACTTGGGTTCTAAGCTTGGCTCTGCCGTGTATCTGCTGTGCGACCTTGGGCAAGTCACAACTTCTTTATGCCTCAGTTATCTCACTGCAAAATTGGTTTCAACCCTTCTCCTTCATACTTAGACCGTGATCCCCATGTGGGATAGGGACTGTGTCCAGCTGATTTACTTTATAATAATAACAATGGCATTTATTAAGCACTTACTATGTGCAAAGCACTGTTCTAAGCACTGGGGAGGTTACAAGGTGATCAGGTTGTCCCACGGGGGGCTCACAGTCAATCCCCATTTTACAGATGAGGTAATTGAGGCACAGAGAAGTTGAGTGACTTGCCCAAAGTGCTCTTTCCACTGAGCCATTTATCTACTCCAATGGTTATAACAGTGCTTGGCAAATGGTAAGTGCTTAACAAATACCATAATATGCATGGAATGGATACAAAATGTACATAATACAATTATGTGACTAGATCTGCTATAACATGAAGTTTCTTAATTATTGCAGCTGATCTTCCTACTATGTGTTTTCTATTGCCAGTGTTGTCCATAGTCTTCTCTGCTTCTTTACAAAAGGGTCTCATCACTGTGTCTCCTTCCCATTCTTTGAGAAGTACAGATACCAATATGCAACTGATTACTTACCATTTTTGCTTCATGCCCCGCAAATCATGTTTTTGCAGCAATGAATAGAGCAACATTTATGTTATTCCCACCTAGCCATGAGGTAACCCGTATCTCTAGATGCCAGTATCTCTGAGAGCCTCCATGCCTAAGCGGATTAATCTCTTTTGCAGAGGGAGGTTTCAGTGGTAGAATCCTCCCCAAAGCATGCAGCGCCCCTGGATCTTTGTATAAATTCAGCTAATCTAACAATAATAATAATAACTATGGTATTTGTTAAGTGCTTACTGTGTTCTAGGCACTGTACTAAGCACTGGAGTGGATACAAGCTAATTGGTTTGGACACAGTTCCTGTCCCAAAGGTGGCTCACAGTCTCAATCCACATTTTACAGATGAGGGAACTGAAGCACAGAGAAGTGAAGTGACTTGCCTAAGGTCACAAAGCAGATCGGTGGTGGAAAAGAGATTAGAACCCATACCCTTCTAACTCCCAGGCTCATGCTCTATCCACTATGCCTGCTCAGCAAACAGTTTCCACTTATCTTCAATTACTGAACTTCAGATGCAGGTTATCTCCTAATCGAATCAGCAAACATTTCCTCTTCCACCCTCACAAACCTTTCAATTGCTTCTCTACAGATTTTACTCAGTCTTCTAGATGATCATGAAATGCCTGCCTGCTGTTGGACAGTCCTGACTCCTGGCTAACCAGCATATTTTTCCACCTGAATTTCTTTTGTTTTACCCAACTTTTATTGTATTTCCGTAGGATCTCATAGTTCAGAAATGCCAATGTTCAACCAAACAAAGGATGGCCATGAATTTCCTGATGCCAAGTAGGAAAGCATAATTTTCTCCTACCTCAATTGAAGGACAGATTTCCAGTGCTCTGCTGAGGAACAGGATGTCACCCCAGAAGTGGAAAGATATAGTGATGCCTTTTCTCCATTTTTCATAAATCCAAGTTTTGCCAATACACAGAATAAATAGTAAAATTTGTTTCAGAATGTCCTAAATTTTGGCAATTAGATTAGGTATGAGCCCAATAGAGGGGATTTAAAGGGGCCAGGGCTGATTAGGGGATTCAAATACAATTGTATGCATGTAATTGGAAAAATCAATAAAAAACAATAGTTTCATTCTGCACAGATTAATGATATAATCAACTTCTGATTATTCTGGGGCTGCCAGTATAGTTTGGGATAAGGTATGATCTATACTGTTGGTTTCTCTTCCTGTTGAATGGTCATGATCAATGTCCCTTGTTGGGTTTCCTTTTTTCTCCTACTGTCTACTTGTTTATCTTTATACTGGTTTACCTGTAGACCCCAGGTCCATAGATGATGTATGAAAGAAAATGGGATTGTTTAGGCAGGAGAAATACTAGCATTAAAATATATGAAGGATTTGTCTTCCAACTTCACTAGGAATGGAATCCAATGAAATGAGTTTAAAATGCAGCCCAAAGTGATTTACCATCACTGATAAACACCTAGAACACTTCATTGCATTTAGTTATTATTGTCTCATGCTGTCAAGTTGTGCCCGACCCATAGCGATGCTACGGACACATCTCTCCCAGAACGTCCCACCTCCATCTGTAATCGTTCTTGTAAGGTATCCATAGAGTTTTCTTGGTAAAAATACGGAAGCAGTTTAATAGGACCTCTACTGCTACTATCAGTGAGCTTTCTTGAGCAGCTTCTCTGTTGTACTAGAAAAGAGAGAGGAATGTTCCAGTTCCCTTTCAGTGCTGTGATTCAGTGAAATCCATAAATGAGTGAGGAGCATCAGTCCCAAAATTATGACTTTAAGATGGAGAACCACCCCAAGTGAATGGATTATTGTGCTAGGGTTTGCACGGCACCACTCACAATTTCTCCCTCAAGACAGAGTGAAAGTTCCTTGAGGGCGGGATACTGTCTATTAACTCTACTGCTACACTCTGCCAAGCACCTAATACAGCACTCTAATCAGGGTCAGCCCTCAATAAATACAATTGCTTGATTGACTGATTGAATAAGAAAATATGCAGGTATGAGTGTGGCATATTGTGAAGTGCTCACAAAAGTATCTTGGGTCACAAAAGGACCCAAAGTGACTGCAAAAATGGGTTGATACCAGCCGTAGTCTAGCCAAGGGTTGCCTTGGTGGTAGTAATAATATTAGTACTTATTGAACAACCTCTTGGTGGTGAGGTACAGGGTACATGGAACACACAGAATAATAATAACAATAATGATAATGATGGTATTTATTAAGTGCTTACTATGTGCAAAGCACTGTTCTAAGCACTGGGGAGGTTACAAGGAGATCAGGTTGTTCCACGGGGGACTCACAGTCTAAATCCCCATTTTACAGATGAGGTAACTGAGGCACAGAGAAGTTAAGTGACTTGCCCAGAGTCACACAGCTGACAATTGGCAGAGCCAGGATTCGAACTCATGACCCCTGACTCCAAAGCCTGTGCTCTTTCCATTGAGCCACACTGCTTCTCTAAGAAGAAAGAAGTGACATAATCCCTAGTCACAAGAATCTTATACTCTAATGTGAGAGATAAATAAATACACTTGCAAATAGTCAAAATAAATGAATGTAAAACTAAATAGAAACATATAAGAGTACTCTGGATTGGTTGATATAAGGTGAAATGTACAAAATCTTGTTTAAATGGGTTTATTTGGCATAAGGTGCTGGGAAGTTAGCTTGTTGTCGGTAAGGAATGTGTTTGTTATATTGTTATGTTATACTCTCCCAAGGGCTTAGCACAGTGCTCTGCACACAGTAAACACTCAATAAATTTAATTTAATGAATGAATGTCAGTTTATAGTAGGACTTTGGAGCTCCTTCTGTGGTTATTACAGTCAGGCTTCCTGCAGTGCTTGATCACCTCATGGAAAGTCTTAGTTGGTTCTTTAGTCAGAAACACTCATTATTGTTGACATTGCCTCAGCAAGGATTCCCTTCCTTGTTTTGCGGGGGATAAAATCCAGATTTTAATTTCTAATTCTCAGAACAATGCTTGTTCTATGTGGCAGGTCTCTCCTTTAGTAGAATTATATTAATCCATGCAGTTTGACTACTAAGCAACTGCTCTGTGGCAAACTGAAGTGAGGAGACCACAACTAGAGCATGAAAAAGAAATAAAAGGCCCACTGAATAGTAAAATCAAGTAGCAGCATATATAATAATAATGATAATGGCATTTATTAAGCACTTACTATGTGCAAAGCACTATTCTAAGAGCTGGGGAGGTTACAAGGTGATCAGGACATCCCACGGGGGCTCACAGTCTTAATCCCCATTTTACAGATGAGGTAACTGAGGCACAGAGAAATTAAGTGGCTTGCCCAAAGTCACACAGCTGACAATCGGCAGAGCCGGGATTTGAACCCATGACCTCTGACTCCAAAGCCTGGGCTCTTTCCACTGAGCCATGCTGCTTCTTTAATAATAATAACGATGACATTTATTAAGCGCTTACTATGTGCAAAGCACTGTTCTAAGTTCTGGGGTAGATGCAAGGTAATCAAGTTGTCCCACGTGGGGCTCGCAGACTTAATCCCCATTTTACAGATGAGGTGATTGAGGCACAGAGAAGTTAAGTGACTTGCCCAAAGTCACAAAGCTGACAAGTGGTGGAGCTGGGAAAAAAAATAAACTTGCATTGGCCAGGAATTGAACCTGGGCCTCCCAAGTGGCAGGCGAGAATTCTACCACTAAACCACCAATTTATCTGTGGAAAGCAAGCAACCTCAGCTGTGGGAAACAGACCAACGTGGCTTGTGGCAATAAGGGGTGAGGTGGCTCATTTTAGAACTAAGGTAAGGAAAAAGAGGCACCCATAATGCCAGTTTTTACCAACAGCAGTTGGGATAGCAACATGTAGACAGAGACAGCAACACAAAGGGGGAACCACAGTTAAAATCATTGTTAATAATGATAATAATAATAATAATAAGTAGTCAGCACTTCCTGACACAATTCCTGTCTCATTAGGTGAGAGGCTGAAGAGGTATTTATCTTCACTTTATGAATGAGGAAACTGAGGCACAAAGAAGTTAAGTGACTTGCCTAAGGCCACATCGAAATCAATCCATCAACCTGTGGTATTTATTAAGCACTAACTGTATGCAGAGCACTGTATAAAGCACAGAAGTGTACAATACATGCTGCTCCAAGCCTTTATATCACACCGTGACTACTGTATCAGTCTTTGCAGTAACCTCCCTGACTTCCGTATCTCCCCACTTTAATCCAAATTTCACACTGCGGCCTGGATCATTCTCTGAAGAAAACCACTCAGTTCACATCTCTGTACTCCTCAAAAGTCTCCAATGATTGCCTATCCATTGTCACATCCGAAAGAAACTCCTTACCATCAAAGGTTCTCCTGCTCCTACCTCACCCCACTGGTCTCCTACTACACCCCCACCCATAACCTTCACTCCTCTGAGTCCAACCTATTCACTGTACCTGGATATCATCTATCATGCCACCCGTCATCTGGCCTGCTACTCTCTTCCCCGTCATATCTGACCACCACCACTTTCCCCACATTTAAGACCCCAGTAAAATCACATCTCCTCTAAGAAATCTTCTCTGACTAAATCCTCATTTCCCCTATTCACCCTCCCTTCTGTGTAACTTATACAGAAACACGACAAGAACCACTATCTCCTGACTTTCTTTCCCCTTCCCTTTCCACTGGCCACAGTGCCTTTGCTGGGCTAACTCCTGCTGTTTCTTCTACTTTCACTGAAAGTCCTTTCATGATTGGGAAGGCCCCTAGGTGGCTTCCAACTTAGGTATGTTGAAAATCTCTGAGAAGCATCTTACAGTCACGACAGAAATAACAATGAAAGTACTGGGGATGGTAGCACCAGAGCAGTGTCAGTGACAGCAGGGTATTGTTCCACTTTAGCTTGGGTTACCCCTCAACAACTGTTCCGTCTGCTGCCTTACGTTCTGTGCTGTTGTCTGCCACCTGCTTCTGTTTCTTGTGACCCCTGCTGGGATTGTCATCTCACAGACAAAATCCTGTTAGGAAAGGGTGTGTGTGAGTTTGTACAATGTGTAATGTGAGTATGGGTTTGTGAGTTTTATGACATGAGACAGTGTATGTGTATTACTGTGGTATAAATCACTGGATGGGTCTCTCTATTGGTGGGAATATGTGTGTGTGTGTGTGTGTGTGTCTGTGTCTGTGTGTCTGTGTGTGTGTTTGAGTATGGTGTGAATCAATTCATGTGTGTGTGACTATATTGCCTGTGTGGTTTTCCTTGTCCTTTTCTCTCTCCTCTTCTACTGCCTCTTTCTCCTGCTTTATTTTATTCTTCCTCACTTTTGAAATGTGCTCCTTTAAGACATTCTTAGACCTATAGGAAATGTGGTCAGCTGACTTTAGCTGCCTGATAACCCCCTGCTAGCAATTAACATCCCAGGTAGTGTCTACAAACTCTGTTGTATTGTATTATACATAGTACAGTGCTTTGCACATAGTAAGTATTCATTATATATGATTGATTTATTCACTGAAGCAATATTAACCTGAGTCCAAAAGCTTCTAAAGTTGCCTACCATATTCTTAGGGAATCAACTTCCTTAGGAGGAGAATGATACATTGTGTAAAAATAAATTAATGTTTCCAGCCATACACAATAAAAAATGTGAATGTTGAAGTCAACAACCTTAATTCTTAAAATGCAGATATTTTCCAGGCCGGCAGTTGAGTGAAGGCTCAGGAAATCACAAGCGACTTATATGACACAGAAATTTTACTCCATAGGTGCTTATTGCATTTGTAAATAGCTTTTATCAGGACAATAGCCCGTTATAGCTATCCTCGTGAAGAGAGAGAGGGTAGTGAAAATCTGTAATGACAGCACTCAGAGGGATTGTTGTGCCAAATGACCTACAGATGTGACATCTTCAAATTTGAAGAGCAAAAGCCAGAAAATTGGTTCATTTGCATCATTGCACAGTGTTTCAGTATGACACTTGCTGGTCATGCTCTCCCATTGACTTGCTTATGCAGCAGGTCACGTGACCAGCATTCCCCAAGTCCTCATCACTCAAGTGAGGTCAGAGAGCAGTCAGAGAAGAAAAACAACCAAGTGAAATTTGTGAATGATGCTACAGGCATGGGCTCCACATGACACTTCATGATGTGAATCTGCTGGGATGGTGGAAAATGAAATACATCTAGCATCGAGGCTAGAATCTCGAAATGTGTGAGTAGCAAAAATTAACTTATATCCTACGATGGAGGTCAAAGCCAGGGTATTATGAAGATGATGGTGACATGGGTGTCGCCAAAAGATGCTCATTGAATTTAGCCTCTAGAGATTGAAGATTGCTTACCAATAAATGATGTAGTTCATTGAACGACCACCCTTTCTGTCTCTCGTTTGCCACAGCTGAGATCCTGTGAGTTCTGTTGAATAATTTCAACTCGGCACAATGGCTGGAATCCTCTTCTTGTCACTGCCACTGTGGAGGTCAGTTCTAATGCTATGCCAAGCGCTCTCTGACAGGCTGCATACAGATACAGTGTACTCAGGACTCAGCACTGCCATTCTCGGGAGATGAGGAAGTATTGAACTGTCAAACTGGGACTGAACTGGTGACAGCTGATGCATTTTAGAACAGCTGCCTTCATGGCTGATTTAGTAAACCTGACAGAGTTTTAACTCCAAAATAACAACATTTTTATCAGACTGCTTGAACAAGCCAGGATTTTGTACCTTCCCAAGTGTTTACCACAGTGCTGTGCACACAACAAGCATTTAATGAATGCTGTTGATTGATTGATTGATTAACATTCTTCCCCTAACATTTACTCATATTTGAAAGGCCCTAAGAAACACGGGATTTTCAAAGCCACCATCTTTCTCCTCTGTAAAATGGAATGAGAGGAGAATGTTGTCCCCTTTTCTGCCATATGAAAATTTAAGCATCTTAGCTAGAGTCTAAAGTCACCCAGAATTACAAAACATTTTTCTCCAGATTCCAAATTTATAAAGTGAACGACAAGAATGATTAGCAATTCTGGCACTGAAATTCACCCATGATAAGTGTCTGCATTCTGTACATGCAAATTCTCATACCCTCATTCTACCTGTGTGCTTTGTTAGTTTTGAATGTCCCTACTGTCTCTTAAGATCACTTCAAAGTTTGTTTCCTAGAAAGACTAGAATAAAAATCAGAAATTCAATTTAAGTTCAGCCTATGAACAAAAAATATAACAGAACAGCTTGGGAAAACGAAGCTATTCTACTGTCTATGGTTCATATCTGCTTTTTGTTTGTTTGCTTGTTTGTTTGTTTTTCCACTCTGCAAACTTTTAAGAGTCAATCTATTTGCAAGGAGCCAGACTTTTCATTTACCGCTCTCCACTACACATTAACATTTGAAAGGCTCTGGTGGGATGATGTGAAAAACCAATTTGTTTTAGCACTATTCACAATAAAATTCTCTTGAAAATGGATTTAAAGTCATTTTCCCCAAAACAAAAACCTATCTTGTGAAATAGTTTAAATAGAATATATGTGCATTTGAACATGAGCTATAGGCACCTGTATGAATAAAGTCTTAAGGAGTGATTTATTCATTTCTCCTCGGTACTCTAAAGACGTTTTAAATTTCTGGAAAATTTTGCCATTGACCCCACAGATAGACTCAAATGATTTCTGGTACCAAGATCCCACTGTGTTCATCATAAAAATGACAGGAGCTGTAATAGTAGCATTTATGCGGAAGTCACCTAAAGGGTATTCTCCTTCCATCTTCAGCGCAGTAGAGACTGCAATACTGCTAGTGATGATTGACGTTTTCTGTCACCCCTTTGTCCCCTCCTCATGAAAATGCTTAGCTGCTCCTGAGCTGCAAAACTGTTGGACAAACCACAGAGCCCAAGGGTTTGCCTTTGGGAGGTCTGATGAAAAAAGCCAGCCAACCCAAAGGCAAGCTGAACAATGTCAGATCAGATATGCCAATCACTATAAGAAAGGTGATGACCCAAAGAGACGGTAGTGCCAACTCGGTGTTTAGCTCAATCTATACAGAGCAATTCTCTTGTCCCTGTTTCTATTGCTTTCTTGCTTTTCTTTACGAGACAGGATTCACGAAGCATCTTGGCTATAAGCAAGGGCTCGCCTGTGGAATCAGGACTGAAAATAACACACAGAGATGATTTTCAAAGACTGGATACGCTATATTTTTCTAAATGAGAAAGCCGTGTGCTACCTAAAGTGAGTGTGAGAGTGTCTCAGATTTTTTATTATACATCTTCAGGAGGAAATTGCAGCGACGCACTAATATTCCATTCGCAGTAAGCTTTGTCAGGGTGTCTCAGGAGGAAATCTGTGCCACATAAACAGCTAAGTATCTTTTAAAATGCAAAGCATTTTTCAGGGGATTTGATCCAATTGTAGGGTTAATATGAAAAAAACAAAAGAAGAATAGGAAAAAAAATTTACTGGAATAGGAGGTAAACACTGCATCACAATGGTGGGTATTTATTTGGCTCAAACAAATGAGTAGATCATTGTTTTTAGAAATGCTGTTTTCTTGCTTGATTTCACATTTATAATATTTCTTGGTATGATCGAAATGTCTTTATTTTCCAATTTTTATCCGCCACACCAAAGGGTCTTATTTACTCCCTTGTTACTCTTATTACTATAGTGAATTGGCAGGAAAATGTATACCTCTGCTTGGATTGATCAACATAGGATCCGTTAGTCAGTGAATTATATAACCTACTGACTACATCGCCAAATGCATGCCAGGTATTTGGCTCCCAAACCATTTAAATGAACATGACAGGCTGAAGCTGGCCTAGGTGCTGTTACATTAGCATATAGCTGCCCTGCCTTTGGAGGATAGAAAAAGACAAGAACATGGGGATGAGAAATGATGGGAGGACAGTGAGAAGGAGGAAGTAATTCTACAATGAAGGGCAGACAGAATGCCTCTCCACTCGCCCTGTACGCCATGCGTGATATGCACTGCATATTGATCACTGGTGACATGTATTCTGCTGCCCTCATATCTAGTTACACAGGTGTGTGGATTTATATGCTCTGAAGGGAAAGACAGAGTTGAATTTTTTCTGTTTAATCAGAGTTCTTGCTGCATCACACATACAAGAAAGAAAAAGTTGGAAAGGGCAATCCAAATTTCTCACTCTTGAGGCTGTTCTAATCAGAGACACACCTGATAGCTTCCAACTTTAAGTTCAATTTGGTTGCTCTGAGAGGCCAATTAAAACAAGGCAATGCTTTTTTGAGGTTTGAGTTTTAGGTTGAGAAATCAGGGGCAGTGCTTGGATGTTCATTCCCAGATACCCGAGGTTTGGAAATGAACCTCTAGCAAACTGACTCAACCTGAATCTCACTATACAGCTGCACAGGGTATTCATGTCCCAGAGGCATTTTCCCGTTGGAGCAGTCTCAACTCATAATAGTCTAGCCCTGCATTAGTTGAGGATTCTGGAGTTTTCTACAAATGTATAAGCTCTTTCAATCAATCAATTAATGGTATTTATTGAGCAGTTACTGTGCACAAAGCAATGTGTAAAGCACTTGGGAGAGTATAATAAAACAGAGTTGGTAGACATGTTCCCTGCCCACAATGGGTCTAGAATGGGGGAAAGATATTGACATTAATTACAGATATGTAGTGTGGCTTAGTGGAAAGAACAAGGGCTTGGGAGTCAGAGGACGTGTTTTCTAATCACGGTTCTGCCACTTGTCTGCTGTGCAACCTTAGGCAAGCTACTTAACTTCTCTGTGTCTCAGTTGCCTTATCTGTAAAGTGGGGATTAAGACTGTGAGCCCCATGTGGGACAACCTGATTGCCTTGTATCTACCCCAGTGCTTAGAACAGTGGTTGGCACAAAGCAAGCACTTAACAAATGCCATCATTATTATCATCACATAAGTGCTGTGGGGCTGAAGGTGGGGTACTCTGCTAAGTGCTGGGGTAGATACAAGTTAATCAGGTTGAACACAGTCCCTGTCCCACACAGGGCTCACAGTCTTAATCCCCATTTAACAGATGAGGGAACTGAGGCTCAGGGAAGTTAAGTGACTTGCTCAAGGTCATACAGCTGATAAGTGGCAGAGCAGGATTAGAACCCAGGTTCTTCTGACTCCCTGGACTGTGCTCTCTGTCCATTAGGCCCAGTTGCTTCACAAATGTTTTAAGGGTACAGATCCAAGTGCGTAGACAAAACACAAGGGAGAAGGAGTATGGGAAATGAGGGTTTGATCAGGGAAGATTTCTTGGAGAAAATGTGATTTTAGTAAGGTTTTGAAGGTGGAGAGAGTGGTGATCTGTTGTATATAAAAAAAGAAGGAGTTCCAGGAATTCAGCGAAGTAAGGTCAGAGTGTACCAATCAAGGGAGCCTATTGAGTGCTTTAAAATCAAAGATAAATGATCCAGACAGCAAAGTGAAGTAAGGCCTAGAATGGGAGAGGCTAGTCAGGGAGATTCTGACTCCTGAAGGAGGTTGAAGCAGTAGTTAAGGCAGGATATGATAAGTGTTTGTGGTCAGAGTTCATGTTTACCAGCTCTATTATAACCTACTCTCCCAAGCACAGTAAGTGCTCAATTTAATGCCATTGATTGACTGGTCCTCATGAAAGGTGTCAGGAAGGGAATCCCATTAAAGAGTTTTAAGTTTTGTTTTTTCAACAGTGGCTTGAATGATTTGAATGTTCAATTGCAACTTAATTCCTCTTCTCATTATTGAAAACAGGCCAGTGTCCCTGGGCTCTCTCTTTATCCCCCTGGTTCCAAGGTTCTATCTTCTATCTGTAGGTACCTAGGAGTCAGGGTCTCTAGGATGGTTATATTGAAATACACTTGATCCACTCCAACCAATACATTTTGCAAACTACAGGCTGGTGCTAGTCAAAATGTTTTAATTTTTCAACAAAAGTTCACAGGAGTGAAATGTGTACTTTGCTGTGTAAGAAAGGAAAAGGGAAGTTGAAATGTCAACAAACAAAATTCCTTCCGAGATGACTCAATAATGCAACTCAAAGACTTCACAGTTGGTTGAGTCAAGGCAATAATGGCATAGATCCTCTTAAAAGGACCAATGACTCAGCTTCCAGATCTTCTTTCTCCTCCTGCGTGTTTTTTTCCAAAGCTTTACAGACCAGGGTCATGACATTTTGACTCTAGTTAAAGTAATGATAAAATTTTTGCAGATATGATTGGAAGAACCAAGAGCTTTGATAATAGGTGTTTTGCTAAACTTGCACTCTGCTAAGGAAAATTCATTCATTCATTCAATTGTATTTATTGAGCGCTTACTGTGTGCAGAGCATTGTACTAAGTGCTTGGGAAGTACAAATCGGCAACATGTAGAGACGGTCCCTACCTAACAATGGGCTCACAGTTTAGAAGGGGGAGACAGACAAAAAAACCCAAAACAAGTAGACAGGTGTCAATACCAACAGAATAAATAGAATTATAGCTATATACACATCATTAATAAAATGGAGTAATAAATATGTACAAATATATGCAAAACCCTATGCACAAAGATAGGCCTAGAAATTAAACTAGAACCCCTTACCTTTCACTCAAATACCAGTTGCCTTTCTGGTTATTTCCTGTCGTAAGTTTCATGTTATAAGCATAGACATTTCCACACATATATGGATGTCTTCCTACTCAACAGCAGCTGAGAAACAGGGTGGCCTTGTGGATCAAGCAAGATCCTGGAAGTAAGAAGAGCTGAGTTCTAATTCCTTCTCTGCAACTTAACTGCTGGATGACATTTGGCAAGTCACTTAATTTTTCTGTGCCTCACTTTCCTTATGTATAGAATGGGGATTAAATAGCTGTTCTTCATCCCCCGTAGACTGTGAGCTCTATGAGGGAGACAAACTGTATCTGATCTGATCTCTATCTACCTCAGGGCGTAGTATAGCACTTAATATATAGCAAGTGCTTCAGAAAAACCACAATTGTGGTTATTTGACGTGTAAAAAGCAGAAAATGGAGCAGAAGGGAACAGCTTGTTACCTTTCTTTCATGTCAAAGAAACTTGAGCTATGTCACAATCATCAGGGTATTTGCCCCAATCAATCAATCATATTTATTGAGCACTCATTGTGTGCAGAGCACTGTAAGAAAAAAAAATAATATTGGTATTTGTTAAGCACTTACAACATGCTGTACAGCACTGTTCAAAGCGCTGGCATAGATACAAGGTAATCAGGTTGTCCCACATGGGGCTCACAGTCTGAATCCCGCATTTTACAGATGAGGGAACTGAGGCACAGAGAAGTTAAGTGACCTGCCCAAGGTCACACAGTGGTTAGGTGGCTGAGCTGGGATTAGAACCCATGTCCTCTGACTCCCAAGCCCGTGCTCTTGCCACTAGGCCATGCTGCTTCTCTACTAAGCACTATACTAAGTGCTTGGGAGAGTACAATATGATAGTATAACAAAGTTGGTAGACACATTGCCTGCCCACGGCAAGCTTACAGCTCAGAGGACTTACAGACTAGAAGTCCCTGCAAAAACATACTCCAACAAGGCAAAGGAGTCCATTAGGATTGGGAAAATTAATCAAGACAGCCCAGTGTCTGATGTGTTGATTTTCTTGTACATTTTCACCACAGATGGCACAAACCATCATCATCTACAATGGTTTTTATCAAGCTCTGTACTAAGTACATGGGAGAGTATACTATGACAGAGTTGGTAGACATGCTGCCTGCCCATACCTAGCTTATAGTTTAGAGGGGCAGAAAGACATTAATATGCATAAATAAATATGGAGAAAACTCATTTAACATCAGAGAGGCAGAAAGGAATGGGTAGCTATTGAAGATTTTTGAAAAGTGGGGAGATGGTGCAAATTGATGCTATAGAAAAGGATGAAAAGGATGTGAGCAGCAGAGTGAAGTATGGACTGTCTCAGGGGACACCAGAGGCAGGGGCACCAACAAGGAGGCTAATACAGTAGTACAACAAGGATGTAGCAAGGGCCTCTTGTAGGTAGTGTTTCCAGGTGAAATGTGAAGTGTATGGTCAAAGAGGCCTAAGATTTGACAACGAGTTGGTCATCAGTGGCCTTGGAGAGATAGCTCTCAGTACAGTGGAGTAGAAAGCTGAATGTAGCAATTCAAGAAGGGAGTTGGAGGAAAGAAAGTTAAAGCAGAGGGTTTTATACAACTCATTGAGGAGTTTGGACAGAATCGGGAGCAAAAAAAGAGGATGGCACCTAGGAGATATAAACAGGAAGGGCCTGTGCTGCTCTTCATAAGCCCTTTGTTAACATATGGAAGACTGAGGAAATAGTACCAATTTCAAGGATGCCGCCATTTTCACTGTCTTCAAGAAGAAAAGGGAAAGAGCAGCCTGCCAATTCTCACTGTTCTCACTGCCTTCCACAGCTTGTAAGATTCTAGTACGCATCTTCCTGTGAATTTCTCCTGTACTATATGACAGTTAAAATTGGTCCTCCCAGTGTTGCATCTCACATAAATTCAGAGACAGAACAGATGAAATTGGCACCATGAATAAACCTGGGCTCTGTTAATCTAAAAAAAAAAAAACAGTTGACTACCGTAAAACTACTCAGTGATAATATGGAGAGCAGGAGCAAAACTGGAGAACTCTTCAGAGTACAGCGGGCCAACCTGATAGGCAGCCAATGGGAGAGGGTTTCTCGTCTTCAACCAAGACTTTGAAAAGCCTGAGAGATCAAAAGGAGTCTGCATTGGGCATGTGATTTTCATTAGGGGTATTTGGTTGGCTTTCAGAGATGTCTGGACACCCTGTCAATTCAACCGATCCCAAAGTCAAGGAGTTGAACTACAACCAACACAGTGCTGTCTTCCCCTGCCGTCAAATGATGCAATCTTAGGCCAGCTTGACACCACCTCTCCCGGGTCTCCTGGGTCTGGGGGGTCACCATTCCTTGGACCACTGTTGGCCCCGGTGTATTTATTTTTATTTATTTTTAAGTAAAAAGGTTACTAATAAAGGTGTAGGTGCTTTCCTGCCTTCTTAATTCTGGTCTGACCTCCGGCAGCCCAAACCTTCCTCAGGAGCTAGTACAGAGCCGTTTTGGTTTGCACCACTTTCCTGTGTCACGGAGAAGGAAAAGAATCTCCACCTGCACCCATTCCAGAGCAGCTTCTCTGTCCCCTGACCCAATGGTGGAAACTGCATGCACATCCATCTCTAGTAGCCTACAGAGCCTGGTGGCAGTACTATCAGCAGCACTCCGGCACAGTCCAGCCTGGCTCTCTCATTCATTCATTCATTCAATCACATTTATTGAGCGCTTACTGTGGGCAGAACACTGTACTAAGCACTTGGGAAGTACAAGTCGACAACATGAAGAGACGGTCCCTACCCAACAATGGGCTCAATCTAGAGGAATGGTGGGAGAGAGATGGGGCAATAACTGGAGGGGGATATGGGGTCAAGGGAGGTTTTTTTTTAGGATGGGGAGAGATGGGCATGTTTGAAAGCGGTGAGAAAGAAACCACTTGGGCAAGAACAGTTGAAGATGGACATCAGGGAGGGAAGAATGGAGGGGCAAACACTTTGATAAGGTGAGGAGGAATGGGGTTGGATGTGCAGGGAGGCAGATCTACACTTGAGATACTGCTGAGAAAGATAAGAGAGTTGAAGAAGGGGCAGGAGAAGAGAGGGCCTAGAGAGGAACAAGGGGGATTTTAGGGCAATCACACCTGAGGGTTTCAATTTTCTCAATAAAGTAGGTGGCCAGGTGACTAGGGGCAAGAAATGGGGGAGGCAGGGAGACAGGGGGTTTGAGGGGGGAGTGGAACAACTGGCGAGGGCAATAGGCATGGATGCCCAGCAGAGAGCAGGCCTCTATTAGATGCCCATCGTGGCCTCCCCAATCAGAGCCGGCTCCCTGGGGCAGGGATTGTAAATCCCCCGGCCTCCCTAGAGAAACAGCATGGCTCAGTAGGAAGAGCACGGGCTTTGGAGTCAGAGGCCATGGGTTCAAATCCCAGCTCTGCCTTTGTGATTTTGGGCAAGTCACCTAACCTCTGTGCTTCAGTTACCTCATCTGTAAAATGGGGATTAAAACTGTGAGCCCCTCATGGGACAACCTGATCACCTTGCAACTTCTCCAGCGCTTAGAACAGTGCTTTGCACATAGTAAGTGCTTAATAAATGCCATCATTATTGTTATTATTATTGTCCCCCAAAGCCATCCTGGGAAGGGGAAGAGAGATTCCTCCCTCAGCTGCCAAGTGGAAAGGAGGTTTGCTGCCCCCATTTCCTTGTCCCCACCGCGCTGTGACCCCAGCCCGTCAGCCTCCCTCCCCCATACCCCGCCCTGGGTGCCCTGAAACCCCGCTCCTCCCCCTGAGACCCTGTCTTTCAAGTCCCGTTATCTCCCCCCTTCCCCACAGTTGCTCTCCCATCCTGCATTCCCATACAGCAGTGGTGGTGATGTCAGGGGCTCACTCTCCACAACTGGATGGCAGTGGCCTAGCCTAGAATTCCCCCTGCCATGGGGGTCAGCTCCAGGTTCACCCAAACATGCTTTGGTTTTAGAGGAAACACATCCTCATGTCGGCCTGGGTTCTTTCCTCTAGAGTTGACGAAAAAACCCACCTCCCATTCCCACAGCACCAACCCCTGCTCACCAAGTCAGGGGTCCTAGCAATTTAGACTATGAGCAGTTCAAACATTGGTATTTCCTGTCAAAGGCAAAAGCCAATAGAGATTTACCAGTCTGCAGTATCATCTTCAAAACACAAAAGATAGCTGTGCAGATACAAATGACATATGTCTACATACACCAACACACATTTCTGAGATATTTATATGGCATTCCCAGTCGATTTTATTAACTCCAAACTACTAACTGTTCCCTGGAGGCTTCTTCCTCAGTAGTAATATTCATTAACATAGTGCTAAGAATGTTACCAATCACTGCAAAACAGAGTAATTATTCTGCTAATTTAATCCCTGTGTACAGTTCAGATTCCAAATGATGTTATCGACTGTGTGTGTGAACTCACAGCTGATAATCTCTCTCCTCTTGTGCTCATAAGTATTTTACCTCCCTGCACTATTGAATTTGTTATATATTCAGTCTGGGATTGCTTTTGCTTCTCACTCTTGATTTCATGATTTTTTTTAAGCCCTTCCCCATACAATCAATCTTTTTATAATTGTTGCCTGCCAAGCTGATCTATTTTCTGCTGCTGAACCCAATTGCCCACTGTTTCCGACATCTTTCCCCACTTCCATTTCAGCTCACTATGGATCTTCTGCCTACTAGTCGATTCTTTGTCTTTCCTAGTGAAGATGTGATAACACAGTTGTTTTTTGATGCTCAGGGACCAACCGTGATCCAGGGCCACATTCTATATGAGCCTTGCTTTTCAACTGAAGACATTATGGTTGGTTTTGAGTCAGATGTAGCCTCTCTTGTAAGTAGTTGCAATACCCAGGAATGGAACAAGTGCCATATCCAGTTTCTACAAAATCTTCAATTTGATCTAATACTTGATATCACACTTTTCGATTTACAGAGAATTTTAAATCTCTAGATGATCAGAATCATACTATGAGTGAACAGGGTTTTGTGATCTGCTTAGCTAGAGTTCTTCAAGACTGGCATCTGAAGAATATCATCAGCTGAATGCTCTCAGAATCACAATGTAGCTCAGAGAAAAATGTGTGAATGTGGACCCTATTTTTCTTGCACCTCAGATACAGGAAAATTCCAGTAATAGCACCAACACTTCTATCCAGTTTTCAGAAATCTTACCACAAAGCATTTAATAGCTCCAGCTTCTCTGAGCTCTGGAAATTACATGGCAAATTTGGCTGCCTTGAAAAGATCATCAAGATTCTTAGACTACTTCAAGATGGCATGGTTGGCAGGGCCATAAGCAAGGTACCCTTCTTATCCATTCCTCATTGCCCTTGGAGTAAAGCAGTCATGCTGAAAGATGCAACCGGAAACTTGAATGCAGATTTTGTGCACCTCTGAGAAACGTCCGACAAAACAGACTTCATTCATCATCCAAAGTCCAAGAAAATGTCATTCAAGAATTACTATATGCAGACGACTCCTCCCCAGAGGTCACACTAAGGAAGACATGCATATAACAGTGAAGCAAGTTGGTGAATAAGCCTAATAAAAAGGGTTGATGACATGAAAAGAGCTGAGGCAATATATAAGCCTTGACCAGGGCAGCCATTCAAGCTACAAAAAATGACGTAATAGCAAGAGAGCACTGTCACATGATTCTGTTACTTAGACAGCACCCTGAATAATGATGCAGTGATAGACAAGGAAGTTGAAAGCAGAATCAAGAAGGCCAGCACATCCTATGCCACCAGTGTGGTAGCAGCATGGTATCAGCATCCAGACCGCGAGACCTGAAACCCATGAAGGTGCCACCTTTGACTCTTTTACCAGCTCCATCGAAGTCATTTAGTGACCATACTCAATATCAAATGGCAAGACAAGATTGCAAAGAATAAAGGTCTGGAGCATAGTAAGTTTCCTAGCATCAAAGTTTCCTGCACTTGGATCTGTGAACTCTAGACATCTCATATCCTTCCCACCCCCAATCTACAGCACTTAGGTAAATATCTTTAAATTTAAATTATATCTTACAAATTATTCATTTATATTAATATCTGTCTCCCCCTCTAGACTGTAAGCTCACTGTGGGCAGGGAACTTGTCTGTCAGCTCTGTTGTATTGTACTCTCCCACGTACTTAGTACAGTGCTCTGCACTTAGTAAGGACTCAATAAATGCCAATGACTGATTGATTGATTGACTGATTAAACCTCCATTCTCTGAGAGGAGAATGAGTGGCAGCAGGACACCCAAACAGTTGCCACATGAAGAGCTGAAATTGAGAAACTGTTGAGGAGAGCAGAAGTAAGGTTTTAAAGAGACAGCAAAACAAAGCCTCAATCATTCATTCATTCATTCAATAGTATTTATTGAGCGCTTACTGTGTGCAAAGCACTGTACTAAGCTCTTGGGAAGTACAAGTTGGCAAAATACAGAGACGGTCCCTACCCAACAACGGGCTCACAGTCTAGAAGGGGGAGACAGACAACAAAACAAAACATGTAGACAAGTAGATAATCAATGCTGCAACCCAGCTGCAAGCAGAAAGTCAGTTGCTGAGGAAAGAACAGTGTGACATCCTGCTATGAAGACAGGATTGGATCCTTTCAAGCAGAAGTTTCATCCAGAATTAGAGACACTTAATACAAGAGGAAAAAAAGAAACAGCACCAGTCACTACAAATATTAAGCATGATGTCACAACCAGAGTTAGTCATTTTGTGGACACTATGTGTCCAGAACTGTGGGTAGTGCATTGTCCTTCCAACCACATAGAGAGGTGAATTTCACCACCAAATATGCAGGGAATAAACATAAGAATTTTCAGAGGCAGGTAGCAGTGAATTTTCAAAGGTGGCTCCATTCCTAAACCTCTGAACCTACCTGGTGGTAGATGCATTAAGAAATGTTTAAGAACCAGAAAAAGAGAAGACATTTTTGTTATGAAGGATTCCTTTGTTATTTTCCTGGATCTGGTCTCCTTTCTCTAAGAGAACAAATTAAAAAACATTTGGAACCTTGGCAAATTACAGCCTTAGAGGAAAGAACATTCTATATGGGAAAAGAACAATATATGACCTGCTTGATCATTTTTTGTTATAAGGGAAACAATAAAAGAAAATGGGATGAATCAGAAAACAATTCTGATAGGCTACGGGTACCCCTGGAGGAAGTGGACTTCTCTAATTTGACAGCCTCTCTGGATAAGTGGGTATCTCCCAGCAGCTACATTTTTAATAAGCCCTTCCGATCTGCTATAATTTTCATTCAACATATTTTGACTTCCACTGAGGACTAGTGAGGAATTCCAAGAGCTCTCTAAACTTTTGCACTAGAAACTCTTCTTCAGGCAATGTTGGCATCTGTGCAGGAAAATTGAAATTCAAACTTGTAAGACATTTAAATAATCAACTACCCGATGTGCACATACAAATGGAGAAGGCTTTGGTAATGCCCCTCTATGGGTTCATTCTGAATCTAAGTGGTTTGCTAAGAACAATTGCATTTTTAAAAACATTCTTCAATGTACAAACATGCAGGCAGGTCCTCTGCTTGGTATGGATGAATATGAAATGTTCATTTCTGCACTTTCTTAAGATACAACACTACTAGTTTTGTTTTCTTTCCAGTATGGACTCAGAATTCCAGTTGATATTTTAAAGCCTGCAAGCTTTCCCAAGCCTTGAAAGCCTGCAATCTATTTTAGTCTACTTTTTTACTTTTCAAAATGCATCCTTACTATTGTCTACCTGCAGAGGTATTTGTATTCTTTATTTGCAAATTCCATAAAAATGTTAGTAGTCAACTGCTACCAATAAAAGTCAACTTTCAAGTATATCAGATAAATTGGTTTTATCACTGAAACTCATTGAAAGCATTTATGCCTGATACAAACATCATTTAATCTCAAGCACAGAATAGTACAAGGTGGGAACAACTTTGAGGCTAGCGTTAAATCAGTCACTATTGAAAACACACTTAGGATCAGAGCTGTTCTAGTACAATGATTAAATCAAAAGTTCTGGAGGAGGAGGAAAGAGTCCTATGGACATCCTATTTTACTTTCTGGTCTTCAAAACTTCAAATTTTCTAAGCAGTGAAACGTAAGACGTCAGTAGAGAATAAGGAAATGAAATGTGCCCCAGCCAAAATTGTTTGCTAATTAGTTAAAATCTCTATTTCTGTTGTGTTAATGGGTTACCACCATATGGAAGTGTTTAGAGGGTACAGACTTAAGGTAAATGACTTGCAGCTGAGTGGTCAGGAATTTTCATCATCATCAATCGTATTTATTGAGTGCTTACTATGTGCAGAGCACTGTACTAAGCGCTTGGGAAGTACAAATTGGGAACATAATTGGAATTTTAATTGAAATTGCTATCAGAATTGCTTCAGTTTTTGTTTTCCTCTAAACAGACTATGGAACTCAAGGACATTGGCTGGTGCCTCAGTGATATTTTTATTATTATTATTATCATTATTATAAATAATAATAACAATAATCATTTCAGTACAAGCACTAGGATAGATGCATGATAATCAGATCACACATAATCCTTGTCCCGCATTGGGCTCACCTCACTAGTAAATGTTCCATTTTTTTCTTCAGTGATTTTTGCTTTCTTCTGCACCCATTGTTGGCAGTAATTCCATGCTTTTAACATTCCCAAAAGCTGACATATCATTTCATATTCCTAGTCTAGAAAGATCAAAATGAAAACTTGGGAAAGAGAGGGAAGATGTTAATCAATCAATCAATTGTATTTATTGAACACTTACTGTGTATAGAGCACTGAACTAGTGCTTGGAAGAGTACAGTATAAGAGTTGATAAACACGTTCCCTGTCCGCAACAAGCTTACAGTCAACTCATCTTTAGTCTTTTTTTTTTTGTTTATGAGAGCTTTCATCCGTGTTTGAAGAGATAGGCAGGAGATGATCCACCTTGTCCTTGAGGACTGATCAAGTGATATGCTTTGTCTGTATTAGTCCCTTTGAAATATTCCACAGATTCTATAATATCTAGAAACTGCTTGGATACAAGATGACTTTTCTGCAATTGTGAAAGTGCTATTTTACTTATTGGCGGCATTATATAGTCAGATTGTTTCCCCTTTCAGTTGCACAAATGATAGAGAATAGCTAACGAGAGTTTCATTTTTGTCTACCCATTGACTTCCTGAGAAAACAGAAGGTTTAGGAGTTTGTTTCTGTTATGTGTTACAAAGAATGCCAATTTTTATGAGATATGATTAATCTGTTCAGGTTTATGGGCACCATGAATCAAATCTCAATCATAGGAAGTATATTCCTTGTCAGAAGGACTGGATCAAGGCTGAAGAGCCAAAAATAAGTGATGAATTTGTCCAGCTCAGTTCTCATCATCTCTCCTAGTGGATTGTGAGCCCCTTGACAAGGCTATGTCTAATCCTCAACTGTGTATTCTTTTCCAGTGCTTTGTGGAGTGCTCTGCATATGGTAGGTGCTTAATAAATACTATTACTATAGTACTACTGTTACTACTAAGAGATTGCAAAGGAAATATATCTGTAATTATATCTGTAGTTTATTTATTTATATTAATGTCTGTTTCCCCCTTTAGATTTTAAGCTCATTATGGACAGAGAATCTGTCTGTTCATTTTTATATTATACTCTCCCAAGAGCTTAGTACATTGCTTTGCACACAGTAAGTGGTCAATGAATACGACTGAATGAATGCATGAATGAATTAATGAATATAGGAAGATACATCTGCAGCATTCATTCATTCATTCAATCGTATTTGTTGAGCACTTACTGTGTGCAGAGCACTGTACTAAGTGCTTGGAAAGTATAAGTCAGCAGCATATAGAGACAGTCCCTACCCAAAAATGGGCTCACAATCTAGAAGCATGGCACAGAGGATAGAGTATGAGCCTGGGAATCAGAAGGTCATGGGTTCTAGTCCCGGCTCCCCAACCCGTCTCCACCACCTGCCTGCTGAGTGACCTTAGGAAAGTCACTTCACTTCTCTGTGCCTCAGTTGCCTCATCTGTAAAATGGGGATTGAGACTGGGAGCTCCACATGGGACAGGTACTATGTTCAACTTAATTTGCTTATATCAAGCCTAGTGCTTAGTACAGTGCCTGGGACATAGTAAGCATCTAAAAAATACCATCATCATTATTATTATCTGGAAATGATGGTGGTGAATTTGCAGATGTTGTCCTTGTCATTGCTTGGTCACAGCCCAGTCCTGGGAACTTCACTTGGCTAAGTTCTTTAGTTGCCAAGCTTGTTGTAAACCATTTTAATCTTGGGACATTTTAAGTTCAAGACAAAGATATGTTTTTGCAATATGAGTATACTACCTTTCCTATTCAGATTAGATAAAATTCCTGGATCTGGAATTTGATTTTTTTATGATATTTGCTAAGTGCTTTCTATGTCCCAGACACTGTACTAAGCACTGGAGTAGCTATACGATAATCAGGTTGGTTACAGTCCATGTCCCATGTGGGGCTCACACTCTTAATCACCATTTTACAGATGAGATAACTGAGGCACAGAGGAGGTAAGTGACTTGCTCAAGATTACGCAGCTGATAAATGGTACATCCAGAATTCGAACCCAGGTTCTTTTGACACCCAGGCCCGTGAGCCTGTGTTCTATCCACTAGGCCATGCTACTTTTCTGATTATCCAGAACACTCCAGTACATCAATATTTGTCATCATTAATGATATTTATTGAATGCTTACTATGTGCGGAGAACTATACTAAACATTTAGAAGAGTTCAATACAAACATCCTTTGAAGTACTGTAATGATGAACCTAGATAAATTACTATATGAAATTGTGGTAACAATAGGTTGTGTAATAGTTATAATGGAATTTAATAAGTGCTTTCTATAAGCCAAGCACTATAAAAGCTTTGGGGTAGATGATACAGGATAATCCAGTTGGACAGCCACTGCACTATACTGGGTTCACAATCTTATAAGGAGGGAGAACAGTTATTTAATCTGTATTATATAAAGGAAGAAAAGCAAGGCAACAGGTAGTTAAGTGATTTGCCCAAAGTCACACTACAGATCAGTGGAAGAGACAGGATTAAACTCCCACCTCCATGGTAGGCCACACTTCTTGTCACATTGTAAGTGATGAGTGAGACTCCAGAGTATAAGAAAGCATAAGGCAAGCTTGTACTGGACTCTGCTATAAAGCTTGGTGGTGCCATGCATCACTTCAATAGTAAACCATGTTCTATAACACATGCTGCAGTTCACCCTCCATTAATTCAATCGTATTTATTGAGCTCTGACTGTGTGCAAACTACTGTACTAGCTTGGGAGAGTACAATTTGACAACACATCCCCTGCCCATAACAAGCTCGCAGCCTAGATGACGAGCATGCACATCCGCCAGGACAAATAGAATACAAGAAATAGATTTTGACGTAATTCAGAAGGTGAATTGTGTGGCATCTATCCCAGTGCTTAACAAAAGTACTTGGCACATAATAAGTGCTTAAATATCACAATCATTATTTTTAGATTGTTAGATCCTTGTGGGCGGGGATTGCATCTACCAACTTTGTAGTAGTTATTGTACTTTTCCAAGTGTTTAGTACAGGGTTCTGTAAATGGCAATCATTCAGTAGCAGTAATTTGTTGATTGGTTATTATTATTCAACCATGGGTATCTGTCCCAGTGTGGAGCGATGCAATGTTCGAAAAAAAGGTGTTTGCCTGGCATCAGACTGGAGTATTACAGTGCCAGTTTTCCTAAATGCAGGATTCTGCAAGAATGTAACAAACATAGTAAAGGGAAACTGAGTATAATGTACACTTATACCTCTGCAGAACTCTCCAGGTGATTAGTTCAGAATGATGTTTTCTTGTTTGTGACAATGCATAATATGTATTTTAATGAAGAACTTACCATAAGTCCTCATTTCCCCTTTACCTACTTCCTTCTGTGATGCCCTTTATACTTGGATTTGCTCCCTTTATTCACCCCTCTCTCAGTCCCACAGCCTATGTACCATAGAACAGTGCTTGTAAAATAGTAAGTGCTTAACAAATACCTTAATTATTAAATCTGTAATTTATTTATCGACATTAATTCCTGTTTCCTCCTCTAGACAGTAAGCTCATTGTGGACAGGAGCAACAGGTCTACCAACTCTGTTAGACAGTTATATTGTACTTTCCCAAGCACTTAGTACAGTTCTCTGTACATAGTAAACTCTTAGTATATATGACTGATTGACTGATTGATTGTGTTCACACCACCAGGCCTCATTTGGGTCCAATATGGATAACTGTGCCTCCATATGAGGTGTTAAATTCAATCAAACAATCAATCAATGCTATTTATTGAGTGCTTACTATGCATAGAGCACTATACTAAGCACTAGGGAGAATACAGTATTGCATAGTGGCTAGAGCTTGGGCCTTGGGTTCTAATACTGGCTTGCCCACTTATCTGCTGTGTGACCTTGGGAAAGTCACTTCACTTCTCTGTGCCTCAGTTGTCTCAACTGTAGAATGAGGATTGGGACTGTAAGTCCCTAGCGGGATAGGGTCTGTGTCCAATCCGATTTGCTTGTATCTACCCAATGCTTAGGACAGCACCTGCACATAGTAAATGCTTAGCAAATACCATAATTATTAATTATTAGTATTATTATTATAATACAACAGAGTTGGTAGAGATGTTCCCAGCCCACCAGGAACTTAAGTCTAGAGGGGGAGACAGACATTACAATATAAAATAAAATAGTAATAATAAATTAAAATAACATTCATCTTACATAAAGTCAATTTCATTTATATTAGAACTCCTTAATGGTGTTTTTTTATATGGAATAGCTGTCAGGTGCTAATTTTGCAATGGGTGTAATTTGGACTTTCTCCTAATACCTGTGGCAGTAATTTTACTGTACAGCAAAAATTATATGATTCACAGTCAAATGATTGAGATATCAATGCTTTTTTTCACTGTCCTTGGTGGAATGTGTTTGCTCAATAACTGCGGACACACTGTCTCAATCTACACTTTAACCCAATGCAACCAACACCCTTGGTCAAGTCTACTTTAAACATGGTGTATTTTACTTACTATATTCTTTATTCACATTTTAGCTTCAATATATTTTATTTAGGACCCCCACTTGCAGATATATATCAATTTACCGTGGTAAGTTTGGAAAAAGATATTACTCTGTGCAAACCTACCATTTTCTGTAATGCTATAGAACTGCCAATCATCGGCAGCATACACCTCAGTTACACTTTCTGTTTGAGAGCAGTATTTTACCATGAGAGTTAAAACACTTCAGGGAACATGACTTGCCTGTCAGTGCGGAAAGCGAACGTGTGTCAGAAGCTGGCTCTCCAGCAGTACAAGCCACCGAGGCAGTGGTATGCCTCAGTGGGCAAACAAGAGAGTATCAAGTCTTTTGTGAACTGCAGCTTCAGGCAAACCACTCGTACTGTGGTCTTGGAATGGTGTTTGGTGCGCTTAGACAGTGGCTCTGAATCTTCCCAGTGGAGATTGCATTTCAGTGGTAGATGAAGTGATCCCTAAATACAGACGGAATACGAGATTTTCAAGCTTGTGTAGTGCTTTGGAGTCCTTAGGGAAACAAGACGGCTTTACAAATATAGTTTCTTTTACTGTTAAAGATTGCTGTGTGTTAAAAGGAACGCCACAGCCCTCTTTCATTTTAATGAAATATTGCCTCCTCAAGGACAACAACACATAACAGAGTGCATGAAATATCACTTATTCATGCACATGCAATTAGCAGGAACCTACATAACAAGTCGTAATGAAATTCATACCAGAGCCCATAAGAAAGTCATCATCATCATCATCATCATCACCATTATCAATATTTATTGAATGTCCATTGCATATAACTATAGTATTGGTAATAATGTACACTGAATGCCCACCGGTTGTAGAGTACTGTAATAGGAGCTTGGAAAGTACAAAACAGAAGTGACATGTAAGTGGCATGTCCTAATTGCAAGAGCACGGGTTTGGAAATCAGAGGTTGTGGGTTCTAATCCCAGTTCCGCCACTTGTCTGCTATGTGACCTTGGGCAAGTCACTTAACTTCTCTGTGCTTCAGTTACCTCATCTGTAAAATAGGGATTGAGACTGTGAGCCCATGTGGGACAGGGACTGTGTCCAACCTGATTGCCTTGTATCTACTCCAGCACTTAGAACAGTGCTTGCACATAGTAAGTGCTTAACAGATACCATAATTACTATTATTATGTTTCCTGCCCACAAGGAGCTCACACCCTAATAGACATTCAGAACATTTTGCTGTGCACCAGCTGCGGGCAGGGCACAGGTTTGGTTGCCTACTGAGCATTGTATTCAGCACCATTTTTGTTTTGTTGCAGCTATTTATGGGGAGATATTGTGCCTGCAAATAAGGTCACTTGAATGCAGTTGTGACTGAAAAGACTGACCCTGCCAACACACTCTTCTGCACTGTTCACAAGTAATGAAAATTGTTGCTGTGCTAATGGGTTTGTCTCACACTGGGCCTGTCTCTGTTTTCATCTTGGCCCCCTGACTTCCCTAGGTTCACTGGGCCTTTCTGGCCACTTGGCTGGTATTCCTATGAAAGTGGTTTCTCAGCCGCCACCTGCCATGCTGTGAGGTAGGCAATTGCCTCGGATAGTCACATCAGAGTGGGTAGTGGCATCAGGGGGATGGAAACACAACAGATCTGGGGATGGACTGATGCCTAGTGGGCTGCAGAGAATGCACAATGCCAGAGTGGGTGGGAGAGGTGCCCTGGGAATGGCAGAATGGGCGTAGCAGAGAACAATCATTTTCTAATCCAGGCTCTGTTGCTTGCCTGCTATGTGATCTTGGGCTAGGCACTAAATTTCCCTGCACCTCCATTTCTTATACTGAAAATAATACTAATAATAATGATAATGGAATTTGTTAAGCTCTTACTATGTGCAAAGCACTGTTCGAAGCGCTGGGGGGATACAGGGTGATCAGGTTGTCCCACGTGGGGTTCACAGTCTTAATCCCCATTTTACAGATGAGGTAACTGAGGCTCAGAGAAGTTAAGTGACTTGCCCAAGGTCACACATCAGACATGTGGCAGAGCTGGAATTAGAATCCATCACCTCTGGCTCCCAAGCCTGTTCTCTTTCCACTGATCCACGCTGCTTCTCTAATGAAAAATGAGGATGCAATTCCTGTTCTCCCTCCCCCACATTTTATCAGCTTTCAGCTTGACAGTCAGTTTCTTATTCAGATTGCAAGGGATTCCATTCAATCAGCTCTACTGTATAGTATGTTCCCAAGCACTTAGTACAGTGTTCAGCATACAGTTGATTCTCCATGAATAAAATCAATTGATTGATTATCTTCTGAACTCTGCAGAGGTTATTCAGATAGAGAGACAAGGGTTTGAGGCATTGTGTCGTTGACTACAAATTCAGGTCCCATGTTCTAAAATCCCCCTTCTACCATTAATTCTTGACCTTCTGTTTAGAAAGGAAAGAGAAGAGCAGGAACGGGGAAATGAGGACATGGTCTGCAAGAGTTCAAAAATGCTCTCAATAAGATTAAAAATGAATTGTATAGAGCACACCGGTAGATGTTCATTGTGTTTGTTTGATCTCTCTCTTTCCCTGTTCTCATACCTTTCCTGTGTGCCCTATTCGGACCATAGCAGTGAGGAGGTCTGGTATGCCTCTTATAAATGGGATGTGGGTGATAAAAATGTTTCGTATTTCACTCATACTCCAGCCCAGGCCCTAACCCAATATTAAAGCTGTCAAATATTAGTGCCCTGGTCCAGTGAACAGCCTCCAACGACCCTTTCTATAGGAAAGATAATCTTCAATTCCAGCCTGAAAGTTGCTGAGTGACCTGTTTGAGGGGACTGAAATGGTAGAACATTTCATTAAGGAGGAGACAGTTAGGAGAATGGTAAGGGCTCAAATGACTTCATCAGAAGGTTTCAGTTCCCCTCTAGGATTGCTGACACAGATTGTTAAAGATAGATCTGGGAGTTGTTCCATGGATCATTTTAAATTTGAAAATATGAGCGTTTAAGTCTGATCCTCCAGTGATCAAGCAATGGCTCCTTAGATAAAGAAATAACATAAGCAGAGGGAGGGAACAATTAATTAACAACTGCATTTATAAAGATGGTAAGTGATAAAAGGAACAGAAATAAACCAGTAAAGGACTAATTTAACCAAATGTAAGACCATTAAATTGAAGATTAATGCTTCAACTACTTGCAGAGTTAAATATTGCACTCATATTAGAAATTTTGGCCGGTGGGAGGAGATGTTCCTTGTTAAAGAATGAAAAAAAAATAAAACCACCAGCTCCACCTCTTATAGGGAAATATTAAATAGGGTTTTTACTAGAGATGATACAATAGAGGGATCTGTTAGTATATCCCAGTGTATAGTTATCAGAGATAGAATATAGATGAAAATAATGCTTTTTGTACAACATGAGAACCGAGTAGTAAAGCTTTACATTTAAAATGCTTTTCTACTTTGAGCTGCCAGCTTTCAATTTTCATACATGTTTTGTTTTGTTGTCTGTCTCCCCCTTCTAGACTGTGAGCCCGTTGTTGGGTAGGGACCGTCTCTATATGTTGCTGACTTGTACTTTCCAAGCGTTTAGTACAGTGCTCTGCACACAGTAAGAGCTCAATAAATACGATTGAATGAATGAATGAATGAATGATGTTAACAATATGTTTTTTTATTTTCTTCACCAGAATAAAAGATTGTCTATAGGGATGTCCTGACATCTATTTGCATGCTATCCCCAGCTATCTCACTTCATTCATTCCACCCAAGCAAACCTAATATATGAACTTCACGCTCGACAGTCTTGTCTCCATCCTCTTGCTCATTCTCTTACCCCACCAGGAATTCCTCCCCAAAATATGACAGACCATAGCCTTCCCTGTGTTCAAAGCCCTTCTAAAAATCCCACTTCTTCCAACAACTCTTCCCAATTCATCTATTCCCTAACTGACTAAAAGTGTTCTATTCTAAAAACAGTACAGAAGAACTGCATCTGAATATAAAGCGTAGAGGATACTTTTATCACCTTTATCGCATGATTGCTGTTCTCAAACCTTTCTTCCCTTCTCAGAAAAAAGACCCATCAGTATTTTAGCTAAAAAAAAGCCATAGAGATGTACAGTTTGAGGTCCTGTGAGAGTCCCTTGGTTCTTTGTACTAGGTAAATGTCAACTAACTTCCCGTTGCCAGATGTAGGAGTTTTATCCACAACCGTTGTCCAGCTTGACAATGTAAAGTACAGATACAGTCGAATGCTACTTAAAGGAACAGATAAAAATATTGTTAGTTTATACAGTGGCAGGGGTTTTTTTTCCAACTAGAAAGAAATAGCAAGCAGTTCTGCATGAGCACCATTCACCTTTCATATTTTGGGATGCATATTCTAAGTTATTCCTCTGAGAGCTGATTCAGACTTTTGACTGTTTGGCATATATCTCATGCAACACCGGCCAAATAAAACACTTGGAGTAGTAATAAATGAAAAGTGGCACTTGTTAAACACTTAGTATGTGCCAAGCATTGTACTAAGCCCTGGAGTACATAAAGTTTATCAGGTCGAGCCCAGTCTCTATCTCACATGGAATTAATGGGCTAAGTGGGGAGAGCAGCAATTTTATTGCAACATGGCTCAGTGGAAAGAGCACGGGCTTTGGAATCAGAGGTCATGGGTTCAAATCCCGGCTCCACCAATTGTCAGCTGTGTGACTTCGGGCAAGTCACTTGTCTTCTCTGTGCCTCAGTCACCTCATCTGTAAAATGGGGATTAAGACTGTGAGCCCCCTGTAGGACAACCTGATCACCTTGTAACCTCCCCAGTGCTTAGAACAGTGCTCTGCACATAGTAAGTGCTTAATAAATGTCATTATCATTACTATTATTATTATTGCCATTTTACAGACAAGGAAACTGAGGCAGAGTGAAGTTAATTGCCCAGAATCACTCAACAGGCTAATGATGGCTCTGGGATTAAGGCTCAGGTCCTTTGAGTCCTGTTCTCCTTCCAGGAGGCTATACTGCTTCTCTCTTTACCTTACCCCATACCTCAGTCTGGAACTTCCTCCTCTTTCCAAATCTAGCAGGTACACTGTGCACCCCAACTTCAAAGTCTCATTAGGGCACATTTCTAAGAATCATTTTCTAACCAATTTCCCACATTCCTGCTCAAAAGCAGCCTCCCTAAAAGCACACTGTAGCTCCATGCACTAACATACAGCAAGGAAGCGATCTTTATCCTGGCAGCTAGTAGAAACTGCTGGGACAGCATGTGTGGTTAACGGGTCAGCTGCTGAGGCTGCTCTGTCTATTGCAACCCTGCTCTGAATGGAATGTGAACCTTGAAGATGGTCAGTCTTGTGGAGGAAAAATTGCAACTGCACAGGAGCAAAGATATGAAGTTACCAAATTTATCTCACAAGTTAGATTTCCATGGGCTGTGGATGGGGACGTCTCAAGAATACCGTAAATGGTATAGACTGTGGACCCCACATGGGGCAGGTACCACACACGCACCGACATGTCGGCCGACAGTGAGACCGAGTCTGAGGTGTTTGAGATCACGGACTTCACCACCGCCTCGGAGTGGGAACGGTTTATTTCAAAAGTTGAAGAAGTTTTGAATGACTGGATACTAATTGGAAACTCATTGGGCACACCACTTGAGAAGGTGAGAAGGTGTTTGTGTTTGAAGAATCCAAACTAGAGGCCAAACTTCCCATCTCTGACTGATCATATTGATGCTAGTGATGCCTGTTTACTTGTTTTGTTTTGTTGTCTGTCTCCCCCTTCTAGACCATGAGCACATTGTTGGGTAGGGATTGTCTCTATTCTGATTGTGAATTGTACTTTCCAAGTGCTTAGTACAGTGCTCTACACACAGTAAGCGCTCAATAAATACGATTGAATGAATGAATGAATGTGTAATTTGATTAACTTGTATCTATCCCAGGTCTTAGAACAGTGCTTGCCACAGGCTTAGAATTTGATAAATGGCGTAAAAAATTGTGAGAGGGCTTAGGTCATCTTAAGCAGGAGATCCAGCTAGACAGACCTGTCAAAGCTTGAGGAATACCCACACATGTGTGTTTTACATATTTATACATTTTATATTATAAATAATATGTTAATAGTTAAGGTATTTGTTAAGCAACTGCTATGTGCCAATCATAGTGCTCTGTAAGTGCTCAATAAATATGATTGAATGAGTCACCGTTCTAAGTGCTGGGATAGATATCAAGTAATCAGGTAGGACACAGTCCCTGTCACACATGGGGCTCGCAGTCTCAATCCCCATTTTACAGATGAGGTAACTGAAGCACAGAGAAGTGAAGTGACTTGCCTAAGGTCACAGAGCAGACAAGTGGCGGAGCTGGAATTAGAACCCACGACTTCTTACTCCCAGGCCCGTGATCTTGCCTCTAAGCCATGCTGTTTCTCTATTAATGCCTGTCTCCCTGTCTAGACTGTAAGATGGTTGTGTCTACCAATTCTGGTGCAAACTGTACTCTCCCAAGCATTTAGTACAGTGCTCTGTGCACGGTAACAGTTCAATAAATACCAGTGAAGAAGATGATGATGATGACAATGTGATATACTTCCTGTCAGCTTCTCAGGGTGTTTGCTCTTTCCTTTGTTCATCTCTTGCTGTTGTTGCCACAACTACTGTGTAATCTAAGAAACCAAAGTGTCTGTAGGACTCTCAGTGGGGAAGAGAGTGTTGCTCTCACTCCAGCCCCTATGCAGTTGCAATTTTTCCACCACAAGACTGACCATCTTCAAGGTTCACATTCCATTCAAGGCAGGGTTGTAATAGGCAGAGTAACCTCCGCAGCTGACCCGTTAACCACACATACGGTCCCAGCAGTTTCTACTAGCTGTCAGGATAAAAATCTCTTCCTTGCTGTATGTTAGTGCATGGAGCTACAGTGTGCTTTTTAGGGAGGCTGCTCTAGTTGCTCTAGGTCAATCTTGGCTCAGGTTTTTCTGAGTCAACATTCCCACTAGGTGGCAATTTCTGATGTCTTTGTGCAACGATACTTATAGCCCCAGTTAAGGATCTATTTTTCCACTGGGCAAATTTTCAGACTAAAACTTTTGTTGTTATACATTGACAAATCACTGCTTATTTCTTTAAGGCTCTTTAAAAAGACATACACACACACATAGCACAAACACACAAAACCTTCCCAGTAATGTCTACCACCAGTAACAGTGGGTGAGATATCTTGGTGGGAATGCCCCCAACCTTGTTAAATTGTAATCATTCTCCAAATGAGACTAATGAAGCCAACTGAAATGTGTGAATTCCAATGAGATATGCAGCTTTTATTAAATGAGCTTTGATTGCCTACAAGTAAAACTTTAATCCGTGCCTACCATAAGGCTCCTCAAATGGTTAAAAAGCATCAGCACCGCAGAACCATTTATAAATAATGGTACAGACTCTCTGGAATTGCTTGTCTAATTTGCTTAGCCTTCTAAAAGAGGGTTATTCATTTTCTACTTTGCTCTCTCTGTGCTGCAAATTCCATCATCCCTCTTATTACCAATACATGGCAAAACCTTCTGTTACAAGGTGAGATGAGCCTGCTGATTGAAGCCCCAGTGATGAACTGAGCTGTAGCATTCTGAAGGCTTCAAGAAAGGTTTTTACTCAACACTCCTTCCCGCAGGAGTTTATATTTTCTGTTTTATCTCTGGGAGTGAGCTTAGTGACAGGCACACATTGAAAGTCTCTGAGAAATGTCATGGGGACTGCTAACAGCATTCAGATGCAGAGATGGCATTTGATTCACAGACATCTCTCAGGCATCCATTTTATAAGTCCAAATCAAGGGATTTTCCAGGGTGTCTGGAAAGAAGACCACCAACATGCAAGGCTATATCACTAAAGGCTGGATTTTTTTTAAACCCATCAAAATAAAGGTTAAGAATCCTAAATAACCAGCCCACATTTTTTTTTAATGTGTTTGTCCATAGTAGTAAATGAAAGAGGACCTGGATAAGAGTTTGTGGCATAAGTATGCACTGAGATTGATCCTTCACAATTGTACATGTTTCTACTGAATGTGTTGCTTAGATCCATTTAACACACATACATTTATCACACAATAAGCAATTCTTAAGTTTTATATTTTATTAACACCATTCTTTGTGTCCCATTGTTGAGAAAAACTTTCAAGAATAAATTGTCTTATAGGCAATAGATTAATTTCAAACCTTTATGTCTCTTCATATATTGCAATACACTATGATTGATCTATTGAATTGTTACACGCATCCTTCAGACAGCAGACGGGGACTTCAGAGGCTTTCAGTACTTGAGTTCTTGAAGTAGTTATATTACAGAACTATTTTGTGGTTCCCTCAATATTCGTGTGCATTTGTAATCTACTGGAGAAGCAGTATAGCTCAGTGGAAAACAGCATGGGCTTTGGAGTCAGAGGTCATGGGTTCAAATCCCAGCTCTGCGAGTTGTCAGCTGTGTGACTTTGGGCAAGTCACTTAACTTCTCTGTGCCTCAGTTACCTCATCTGTAAAATGGGTATTAAGACTGTGAGCCCCCTGTGGGACAACCTGATCAACTTGTAACCTCCCCAGTGCTTAGAACAGTGCTTTGCACATAGTAAGCGCTTAATAAATGCCATCATTATTATTGTTATTCAGTACTGTGAAATTAACAAAGCTACCAGATAGGAGGTAATTGACTAGATGGGAAAAGGGAATACAAAAAGTTAATCACCAAAGATGAGATATGGGGCTTTGTGATGTCAGAAGTCTTAATCATTGATGAAGTTTGAAATGATACCATTTTGTATGATATTTCTAAACTCACCTAAAACAATTGATTTTGACTTGAAACCTTTGAAGTGCAAAGAATTAACCTCCCCATCCAGACACGATGCTTAAGGTTAAATATAATAGAAACATAAATCTTCTGTAAGTCATATTAAAGAAGAAATATCTGCAGTATCTGAGTTAGATTTCTTTCAACCAAAAACTCCCATTCTGAAATGCTACCATTCTGACAGTGTGACAAATTGCTGGAACAAATGCTAAATAGTTAAATGGACAGGTGATGGATGGCCTCATAAGCCTCACAGGGCAGCCTGTGTAAGATACTAATTGGTTCTGTGAAACTGGTTTTAGTCAATAAATTCACTTGAGAGATTTTTTTGTGTGTTAGATATCTTTAAAGAATGCAGTGCTCTAGGTGACAAACCACTTGCAACATATTAGGCCACCAACAACTTGATTTCACCCCCTGTATTTGATACCTCTTTTCTCAGAGCTAACTGCCACACTAGCTCCTCTCAATGTTCATTATTAACATCCCAGCATGGTGATTTCTTTCATCTTCTCATTTCTACTAGTCTGTGGGTCATGCCGACTGAGCTTTCAGACTGAAAATATAGTGAGTCTCCAGCTCTTCTAGGCATCACACCCTTAAGCCATCTTAGTAGGCATCTAGGTGATGAAAGCATTATTCTTTAGCCAAGTCAGAGCTCAAAGAAGACCTTTTTCCCCTCCTTCCTCCCTTCCTTAATGATGTGGACTGTAAATGTAGCAATGAAAATTATAACTATTATCAAGTTTTCTAGAACAAAACCAAAGGCCAGTGATACTTATGTCACAAGGACATTAATCATTCACAGAAATGGAGGCCTCCCTGCCAATTGAGGGATTCACTCTCTAATTTAGTGAAGATTATCGAAATTCTCTCTGCTAGTCCAATAAAAAATTGAATTTGCAAAATCCATAAAGTATCTGATTCCGGATAGCCTCTGATGATATCCCAAGCTAGACCATACATTACCTTGAGATAAATCTCATCTTAGTAGGGATTGTTGTTCCATTTCTGGAACAGGGAGAGTAAAAGAAAATCTGTTCACTGCTGATGCCAGCAATTTTTTAATACTTAACTTCAGTCTTGTCTTTGAGCACTCCATTTCATTCCCACTTACCAAAATACCTAATCCAGTCAGGGCACATATATCCATAGATCCTAAGGGAGTCTGCTAGGTAGCTCATAGTAGACTGCAGACAATAAATAATCAGTTTCAATAGACCTGCATTAGTAAATGTGATTGCAATTGTTGATTTGTTTTACCATAAAACTTTTATTTAACCATCTCATTCCATTTTTGATATCTTAATAAAAATGAGAATGTGTTTCTTTGCATTACTGAGAAAGGCAGCTATTAATAGACTATTTATTTGCAAAAGACTGCAACCTCTAAAAGACTTTAACTTTCATACTGCAGTCAGCAACCTTATTCAGTAGCCTATAAAGAAAACCAAGTGTAGTATATTGACCCCCAGGGAGGGTCTATACTGCAATATGAATTTAGCATAAACATAAACATCGTGTTGGAAACATGGATTAACTTCTTCACTTCTGCCAAATCTTACAAAGATTTCCAACTAATAATTGGTTCTTAGTTATTTTCCACATGTACATTTTGCTACATATCAGTTTAAAAAGGTAAAAGAACAAGGGGAGAATGGGAGAGACTGGCTGGCTATTAAAAGGGTTTGAACTGGGGAATTTAGTGATTTGGTTTTGGGGCATGTGCAAATGGAAATGAAATCTGGCATTGATTGATTTCTTAATTCAATATATACAAGGAGATGTGAAAGAATGTACTCAGAAGACAACTCATATTTGTTAGAAAATGCATTTTTGTTTAATAGAAGGGAACTATCAACTGTGCCAAAGTTAGCAAGAAGGCCCTCACCAATAAGAAGGAAATAAATTGCTCATGTTGGAGCTCCTATCAATCATTGAAGCAATTGTACTTACTAAGCACTTATTTTGTGCAGAGCACTGTACTAAGCACTTGGGAGAACACAATACAACAGAATTAACAGCCACATTCCCTACCACAGCCTCCATATCCTACAGTTTCCTTCAGTACACTCAATAATGAAATATTCTTTTTAAGGAGAAAATGACACAATGGAAGGGATGGGTTGAAGAAAAAACAAAGGTAAGATGACTCTTTGCTTATTTTCTTATGAACTCTAATAACTGTTAACAGCAACAGAAAGACTAGGATGTTCTTTCTAGGCCATGAGCCCATTGTTGGGTAGGGACGGTCTCTATCTGTTGCCGAATTGTTCTTTCCAAGTGCTTAGTACAGAGCTCCGCATACAGTAAGTGCTCAGTAAATGCGATTGAATGAATGAATGCATGAAACACACCCAGTTGGGTTTTTTTGAGCCATTTAGTAAAGGATAAAAGACCACTCAGACCGCACAATGATGGACATTCTAAGTGGGCTATTACTTTTGTACATCTACATATAGAGATCTACTTTGAGCTCTCCACTCTCCCCACATAGCTCATCCAACCCTTCCCTAATGTCATTGATCCCTAACCTACTGTAATAGCGTACTCAAAGATAGCTAACAAAATGGGTGAGGGCACAGTGGTGTCTGCTGCTCTGTAGGTATTAGAAGGTATTCTGATCCATCACCACTATCTGTTCTCCCTACCAGCCATACACAACGTGTGCTGCTGGACCCAGACAAACCACACAAGAAAATTAGGATGGCTCAGCATAAACCTTCACCCCTAATGCAAAAGCATTCATTCATTCAATCAATCATATTTATTGAGCATTTACTATGTGGACAGCACAGTGATTAAGATCGTAAGCCCCGCGTGGGATAACCTGATCACCTTGTATCCTCCCCAGTGCTTAAAACAGTGCTTTGTGCATAGTAAGCACTTAATAAATGCCATTATTATCATTATTATTATTATTATTATTATTATTATGTCTATCAACTCTATGTATTCTACTCTTCCAAATTTTCAGTAGAATGCTATGTGCACAGTAAGCACTCAATAAATATCATTGATTATCTTAATATTCCCAAATCTATCCCCTAGGAACCAGAATCAGTCAACTTCCCCTACTTATGCATAATAACTTTCAAAGTACATCATAGGGCCCTAAGAGCCCCACCCAAGACCCTGCAGCCATCTATCCAGAAAGATCACCTTGATCGGGGTGGTTTGGTGCCCAAGCTCTTATACTGATTTATGTCCAGAAAGAATACTTCATCTAGGTTCCCAACTGCTCTACACATAGTAAATACTAATACATACCATTGATTAATTGATTGACTAATTGGTGGACCATCCCTGCTCCCACGTGGCAAACTAGGGGCCAAAAAATTGAATCAAGGTCTCCGCCACCTTCCTCCCCACCGGTGAGCTAGGATCTATCCGGAGAAGGAACTCTGAGCCCTCTGGTCCCTCCCCTCCCCTAACACGGAAGTCTAAGATGGAACCAGAGAGAAGGGCTGCTGACCATCCCAACGCCCACTTGGTAAGACATAGGGCAGTAGATTGAGGCAAAGGGAAGGTCTCCACCACTGGCCCATCCATTCCCCCACCTCAAAGGGCCTGTGATTGCCCCATTGGAGGGAAGGGTTGCTGAAACCTCCAGCAAAAGTGGAGGCAAGGACCTAGACTCCGTGCCTACACAAAGAAGCAGGACAGCGACTTACTCAGGAGTTAACAAAGTGTCAATAGTCAAAGACTAAGGACTGGATGGCTCTGCTCTCCCATTCACTCCTGAAGATACTTTAATGAATCATTAATTCTTTCATTCAATCATATTTATTGAGCACTTACTGAGTGCAGAGCACTGTACTAACCGCTTGGGAAGTACAAGTTGGCAACATACTGAGAACTTGTGGATTTCCCCCAGCTGGGAGCTGCTGAGTAGTCCCCTACTAGAGGAATCTGTCAGAGCCATTGGGTGTACAGATCAGCTGCTGCAGCTCAGGATTTTCTTTCTCTTTTGCCCTAACCCCACAGTGGGCCTTCAGTCCCCACCCTCGGGTCTCCCTCCCCACCCTTGTCTCCTCTGCCCAGCTCCTCTCTTCAACCCCCTCCCCATAGGCCAGCCCTCCTCAGTGCGGTCCCATCCAACCCACGAGAAGCAGTATGGTCTAGTGGATAGAGCATGGGCCTAGGAGTCAAAAGGTCATGAGTTCTAATCCTGACTCTGCCCTTTGGCTGCTGCTTGACCTTGGTCAAGTCACTTCACTTCTCTAAGCCTCAATTCCCTCATCTGTAAAATGGGGATTAAGACTGTGAGCCCCATAAGGGACAGGGACTATACCCAACTCAATTATCTTGTATAATTATAATAATAATCATGGTATTTGTTAAGTGCTTATTATGTGCCAAGCACTGTTCCAAGTGCTGGAGTAGATACAAGGTAATAGGTTGTCCCGCATGGGGCTCACAGTCTTAATCGCCATTTTACAGATGAGGTAACTGAGGCACAGAGAAGGTAAGTGACTTGCCCAAAGTCACACAGCTGATAAGTGGCGGAGCCAAGATTAGAGCCCATGACCTCTGATTCCCAAGCCCAGGCTCTTTCCACTAAGCCATGCTGCCTCTCCCAGTGCTTAGAACAGTTCCTGGCACATAATAAGTGCTTAACAAATACCATTATTATTATTATTACTATTAACCCCCCCCCCCCAATCCATGTCATTTTACCCCAGTGCCGCCCTTCATAGAGAAGCAGCACGGCACAGTAGCTAGATATCCCAGGCCTGGGAGTCAGTAGGTCATGGGTTCTAATCCTGGCTCCGCCACTTGTCTGCTGTGTGACCTTGGGCAAGTCAATTCACTTCTCTGTGCCTCAGTGACCTCCTCTGTAAAATGGGGATTGAGACTGTGAGCCCCACGTGGGACGAGGGACTATGTCCAACCCAATTGTATCCATTCCAGCATTTAGTACAGTGTTTGGCACATAGTAAGCACTTTACAAATGCCACCATCATTATCCCTCTCTACACTCACTGTTCCCTGCCAGTTCATCCCCATTCAAACCATCCCCACCCCAGGCACCCTCCCCACAGCCTCAGCCAAATACAGCCTGTGGAGCCCCTGCTCCATCATGGGGAAGCTTCCCTTCATTATTGACCTAATCCTGTCCGAGTCACTTCTCCTCCTCACCATCACTGAAAGCTGGTTCTTCCCAGACAACACGGTCTCCCCTGCTGTTCTCTCCTGGGGGCGAGGGCTCACCTCCTCCCAATCCCCCAGATTCACTGGGAAGGGAGGAGCTGTTGGCTTCCTTCTCCAGCCCCAGTGCTGCTTTCACACCATTCCATTTTCACACCATTCCACCTCTCCCATCCCTTTCTTTCCCTTCTTTTGAAGCCCATAACATCCGCCTCTACTACCCACTCCAGATTCTAGCCACGGTCATCTACCGCACCCCAGATACTACCACCTCCAACTTCTTTAACCATTTTGATCCCTTTCTCATGTTCCTTCTCTCTTGCTCCTTGTTTACATTGACGGACTTCAATATAATAATGGTACTTATTAAGCACTTACTATGTGCCAAGCACTGTACTAATCTCTGAGTGGATACAAGGAAATCGGATTGGACACAGCCCGTGTCCTGCATAAGGCTCACAGTCCTAAGCCCCATTTTCCAGATGAGGTAACTGAAGCCCGGAGAAGTGAAGTGACTTGCCCAAGGCCACACAGCAGATGAATAGTGGAGCCCAGGCCCGTGCTCTATCCATTATTCCATGCTGCTTCTCTACTCTGTTTCTAGGTGGTGCTTTTATTATCAAAGCACCTTAAATCATTTAGTTATTACTGCTTACAACACCCCTGTGAGGTAGGGTTCAGGTATTATTACTCCTAATTAAGGCTGGGAAACTGAGGCATGGGGCGGTTAATTGACTTGTCCAAGGCCTTACAGGGAATGGATTTCAGAGGAGGATTCAAACCTGGGACCTCCAGCTTCGAGGCCCATGGCTCTTACAATCACGCTATGCATCCTACCTCTGGCCTGGAATGCACTCCCTTTTCATATCAGACAGATAATAGCTCTCCCCAGCTTCAGAGCCTTATTGAAGGCACATCTCCAAAAAGCCTTTCCTGACTAAGCCCTCCTCTCCTCCCACTCCCTTCTGCATCACCCTGACTCGCTCCCTTCCTCCATCCTCCCTCCCATCCCCACAGCATATATGTATATATCTGTAATTTATTTAGTTATTAATTCATGTATATTAATGTCAGTCTCCCACTCTAGACTGTGAGCTCTTTGTGGGCAGGGATCCTGACTGTTGCTGTATTGTACTCTCCCAAGTGCTTATTAATATGTTTTGTATACTGTAAGTGTTCAATAAATAACACTGAATTAACTGAATCCCTCTGTCTTTTAGAATTTCAATATTGTGTACTTCCACATATTATATATTTTTTTCATGTTGTTTGGGATTCTTGGTTGCTTCAGAGAAACACATTTTTCTCTGCTACTGGTTTTATCCCTTACCAGCTTTTCAATTATTTCCCAATTTACATTACTTATTCTTGGATGTAAGCTCCTTATGGGCAGAAATCAACTCTACCAACTGTATTGTATTGTATTTTTCCAAGTACTTAGTGCAGTGCTCTGAAGAGAGGAAGTACTCAATAAATACTCTTAGTCTGGTTGATGCCACACACATGTGCTAAATTTTTCTGTCATTCACATAGTGCTCTTTCCACACTCACTCATGTTGGAAGAATTTTTCCCAATTTCCCAACAGTCATCTATCCTAACACTTAATGAGAGAGCTGACTGCATAAAATATATCAGTAAGGACATTGAAGGAGTTGAAATTGTGTTCATGGTGAGTAGGTAAGCCTAAATTTTCATCTGGACAATTTATGTATTTCAATATGAATATGTAGATTATCTGAATACAATATAGTCTCGCATGTCAAACATAATAATAGCAAACTGTTTTCATGATTTTATATCAAAGGTATATTGGGTTTTAAATTTATCATAACAGAATTATTGTTCTATTCAACTTTGACATAATTCAATTTGAAGAGCAAATAAAAGTACCCCGCCAACTTATATGTGAAAGCTAGCAACTCTATCTTTCGAGTTAGCTGCTAAAGATATACAGTAAATTGCATTGATTTGTAGCTATGTTTCAGATATACTTCTCTTGTTTCAGTGCTGCCATCAAATAGGGGACATGTTACCTGGGTTAAGAGCTAAGCTGTTAAAGAAGATGGGCTGAATTTGTAGTCATCTGAGAATCCACTGATAATACTGTGGACTTTCTTCTTGCATTTAATCAGACTCTGTGGCTCCACAATAAAAACCTTTAGCCTCTTAGGTACAGATTTATAATAAATATTTTATTTTATTCACATAAACAATTGTGACCATGCACCAAACAGAATAAAAAAAATTACATGATTTCCAATACTCTTTCTTTATTTATGCACCATAAAAATCAACAATAGACTTGTCTAGATTATTAAACTATTGAGTTTAACTACTGAATCAAATCTAGCTAACAGATGAGAAATTAGGTCTTTTTGGTTTATAAACTCTTGATTTTCCTAGCAAACATAAATTTTTATTCCATGCATTCTAAAACACACTTTAGTCTATTCATAAGTCTGTTCTTGGCAGATAATGAATGTTCCTATTAGGGTGAGGTATCATAAAATGTCACTGACAATAAGCTTTCTTAGAAGGAATTCTAAATTCCGACAAAGTTACTGTTCTATAAGTGTGGCCATTTAATGATAATGGAGAATTATCGAGAGAAACTGCTTTGGAATCAATCTATCTTTTCTTTTAAGGACCTGCTTTGAGCAGAGCTTTGTAGTCCTCTGAAAGAGTATGATAGTTGGCAGACACAATCTCTGCCCTCAAGGAACTTACAATATTGCAGGGAAGGCAAATAAAATAAATTGCAGATAGGAGGAAGTAGGCAAGGATTTGAACTCATATCTAAGTTGTAGGACAAATTGATTTGTATAGGAGAAGTTTGATAGGTTGAGAATTCACCAGTGTGTAGTTGCTGCAGAAGTGCTGAAATGGTAGTTGGGGACTATAACTTGGGGGGAAAGAGATATTGATTGGGCAATACCTTCTGCAGGCCATATGATTTCAGCATCAACCCACTTAACCAGTGGTTGAGAAGCAGTGTGGACTAGTGGATGGAACACAGGCCTGGGGGTTAGAAGGATTTGAGTTCAAATGGAGAAGCAGCATGGCTTAGTGAAAAGAGCACGGGCTTTGGAGTCAGATGTCATGGGTTCAAATCCCGGCTCCACCAATTGTCAGCTGTGTGACATTGGGCAAGTCACCTAACTTCTCTGTGCCTCAGTTCCCTCCTCTGTAAAATGGGGATTAAGACTGTGAGCCCCCCATGGGACAACCTGATCACCTTGTAACCTCCCCAGTGCTTAGAACAGTGCTTTGCACATAATAAGCACTTAATAAATGCCATCATTATTATTATTATTATTAATGCCGGCTCGACCACTTGTCTGCAACATGATATTGTGTTCTCTGCCCCTCAGTTACCTCATCTGTAAAATGGCTATTAAAACTGGGAGCCCCATGTTGGGGTCCAACCTGACTAGTTTGCATCTATCCCACTACTTAGTAAAGTGCCTGGCCAAAACTATATACACTTAATAAATACCATAAAAAATGGTATTTATTTAGCACTCACTGGGCACAGGATACTGTAGTAAGCTCTTGGAAGAGTACAATACAGTGAGTAGACAGGATCCCTACCCTTGAGAAGCTGGCAATCTAGAATTGTTTTTAATATGGGGAGACCTATCATCTGGCAGATTTGGAGGCCCAGGAGAAGGATGTGAGCAGAAAGTCAGAGGGTGGAGGGTTGAGAATGAGAAAAAGTAGGTTAGTTTGAGAGGAATGTAGTGATTATTCACAAAGTCACTGAGTTGGAAGCGTTTCACAGGAGGGCAGAAATGTAGTTAACACCTTTACCCAGTTATTACAGGGAGAATCTTGGAAGTATTCAGAGCAGATAAGTAGACAGGAGAGAGCTGAGTGCCTGGAAGTCAATGGTCAGGTGTTTGTTCCTGATTTGAAGAGGAATAGGTAAACCAATGAAGTTTTTTGGGAGAGGGGGAATATGGACAGAATGACTTTATGGCGAAGCGTTCAAAGTACAGTGTAAACTGTATACTGAAGATGGAAGAGACTGGGGACAGGACTAATAATAATAATATGTGGTATTCCTTAAATGCTTATTATGTTCCAGGCACTGTTCTAAACACTGGGGTAGATACAAGGTAATCCAGCTGGACACAGTCCCTCACTGACACAGGACTCACAGTCTTAATCCTCATTTTACAGATGAGGGAACAGAGGCCTAGAGAAATGAAGAGACTTGCCCAAGGTCACCCAGCAGATACATGATGGAGCTGGAATTAGAATCCATGTCCTTCTGTCTCCCAGATTCGTGTTCTGTCCACTAGCCTATGCTGCTTCTCCAAGACCAATTAAGACCTGACAAAGTAGTTAGGCCATAACATGACAAGTGCCTGGACCAGTGTGGTGACTCTTTGGATGGAAAGGTAGAGGAGAATTCCTGTAAATGCTGTGGAGGAAAAACTGTCAGAAATCAGAGACAGACTAAATATGGAGATTGAGTGGGAAGGAGAAATAAAGGGTACGACAAATTTTCAGGCTTCAGAGATGGAAGGATGTTGGTATTATCAACCGTAATGAGATATTAGGTGGTGGAGAAGATTGAACAACAGATGAAATTCCTGGTCCATAGGTTTGATAAGAGAAAAGCAGTGTGACCTAGTGAAAAGAACACTGGTCTGGGAATCAGAGGACCTGGGATATAATCCTGATTCTGCCACTTTTCTGATGTGTCACCTAGGGCAAGTAGCTTACACTTTCTGTAGCTCAATTTACTTATCTGTAATATGTGGATTAAATACCTCTTCTCCCTCCTACTTAGGCTGTAAGTCCCTTATGAGACAGGGATATTGTCTGACATGATTAACTTGTATCTACCACAGCACTTAAAACAGTGCTTGATGCATAGTAAGCACCTAATATATTATTATTATTATTATTATTATTATTATTATTATTATTGTATTTGTAGAATGCAATCTTGTTTGGAAAGAAATGTATATTTTCAGAATTTCCAAAAGCTTTTGGTGTGGCAACCATTTGCAAGAAATCTAAGAGAACTACCCTAGAAATTAACAGAACCAGAACCAGTAGGAGTATTAATAGGTATTGAACAGTCACTGGGTACAATACCCTGTACTTAGCACTTGGCAAAATAAAACATACCTTATAGAAGTAAACATTACCTGTGTCTGTTTCATAAAAAAAAAATTAATCCTTAAATCCTTGCACCAAATGACAAATCAATTGACAAATGGTATTCATTACTTTCTGTTGCTTTTAGAGTGATCAGTGTGGAGTTTTCTGGTTAGTAGTAGTAATAATAATATTCCTTATGCATTTACTATGTGCAGAGCTCTGTACTAAGTGCTGGGAAAGAATACACAGATGGGAATAAGACATGGTCTCTGGCCCTCGAGAATCTCACAGAGCCCATTATGGGCAGGGATTTTCACTCTATATTGCTGTATTGTACTTTCCAAGCACTGAGTCAGTGCTCTGCACACAGTAAGTGCTGAATAAGTACGACTGAGTGAATAAATAAAAATAAAAATGGGGAGAGGGGACTGGCAACTAGTGACAGGTACTTAGGAGAGTTGAAACAAAATCCTGAAACATTGAAAGTAAAAAAAAAAAAAAAAAGATTTGTAGGGGGCTGTGATTAGAGGAGAATATTTAGGCTCCCCACAGATCAGACTCCACAGTCACAATTTCAAGCACAGTGAACACTATAGCAAAAGGCTTTACCATCTTTCTTAGGTTTTGTGCAAGTGACGTGATGCTGCAGTGGCTTTTCCCTGTCCCGCAGGGTGATTCTGGGCTCCTCAGGCTGGAGGAGCTTCAGTCACCTGGAAGAGAGCCAGTGGCAGGATCCCAGAGAGGTAATGTGGTGGTTTGTTGAAAGAGGATGCCAAGGGCCTGGATGTTGTGGTGGGAAAGCAGCAGAGAAGCAGCGTGGCTCAGTGGACAGAGCCTGGGCTTTGGTGTCAGAGGTCATGGGTTCAAATCCCAGCTCTGCCAATTTTAAGCTGTGTGACTTTGGGCAAGTCACTTAACTTCTCTGTGCCTCAGTTACCTCATCTGTAAAATGGGGATGAAGACTGTGAGCCCCCCATGGGACAGCCTGATCACCTTGTAACTTCCCCAGCACTTAGAACAGTCCTTTGCACATAGTAAGTGCTTAATAAATGCCACCATTATTATTAATATTATATCTGGTGGAGTCACTTGACCATCTGGTAGAAGAGAGAATTACAACAAAAATAAGAGTGTAGTGGGACAGTCTTAAAAAGTGACATGCTTTAGATAATAGAGGAAAGCAGTGTGGTCTAGTGAAAAGATCATGGGACCAGAAGTCAAATGACCTGAGTTCTAATCCTGGCACTGCCAATTGCTTCCAGGATGTCCTCAGGCAAATCATTTAATCCCTCTCTGCCTCAGTTACCATATCTGTAAAATGGGGATCAAATCATCTTCCCTCCAATTTAGACTGTGAGTCCCACGTGGTACATGGACTGTGCCTAAGTGATAAACTTATATCGACCCCAGCATTCAGAACAGTGTTTCACACATAACAAGACTTAACATGTACTATAAAAATGAAAAATATATTTGAAAATCATAAGATATAAATTAAAGCAAGAGAACCCAGAAAAGATGTTCAGGACCAGTAATGAACTTTGTAACTTTTCCATAGTTATAGTTTCCTATTCATGGAGTCTAGAGAGTAGCATATACCTGAAAATAGGTACTCTGTTTTGAGAGATATTTTCACCATCATTCTCTAATAGAGCCCGAAGATATAGCAGAAGACCTGGATTCAGGAGTTAGAATTCCATTCTATCTCCTGGGAAACTCTTCCAACTAAATAGCGTTCAAGGATCAACTACATTTAGAGGCAATGTCAGTCAAAAATATTTATTGAACACTTACAGTGTGCAGATCACTGTACTAAGCACTTGGTAGAGTACAATAGAACATAAATAGACAAATTCCCGGCTCACAACAAGCTTACAGTCTAGAGGAGGAGACAGACATCAAATATAAATAAGCAAATTACAGATTTGTACATAAGTGCTGGGGGGTTGGGAAGGGGGATGAATAAGGAGAGCAACACAGAACAGAGTTGAAGGCATAGTCAGGGAAGACCTCCTGGAGGAGATGTGTCTTCAATAAGGCTTTGTAGGTGGGGGGAGTAATTGTCTGTTGGCTATTAGGAGGGAGGGCATTCCAGGCCAGAGGCAGGACATAGGTGAGAGTTTGGCAGTGAGATAGAAGAGATTGAGGTAAAGTGTGAAGGTTAGCATTAGAGGAGCAAAGTATGAGGGCTGGATTGTGTAGGAGAGTAGCGAAGTGAGGTAGGAGGGGGCAAGGTAATAAATAACTTTTATGATGAGAACTGCACCCTAGAGGCACACACCCAAGACGATATGTAAATATGTGTAAACCATTTTGACAAATCACTCAGGTATTATGGACTGACAGAAAGCTGAAGGTACCAGAAATCTATTAATATGACAAAAAAAAATTAGTTTTGGAAATCCACAGTGGGAGGGAAAACAGGTACTTAAACCTCATTTAACAGATGAGGAAATTGAAGTGCGGAGATGTTGAAGAGCTTGCTTAAAGTCTCACAGAGCAGGCAAGTGGGAGAGTCAAGATTAGAACCCAGGTCCCCTGAGTCAAAGCCCTGCATTCTTTCCACTAGGAGAAAACTGCTTCTCTGTGTATGCATCATGTGGTCAGATATACTACATATACTGTGTATAGTAATTCAGTGTGAGTCAATGCATGATATGCATTAATTATAGTATATTTTAAATAGGAGAAAAATGAAATGTTTGCTCTGATTGCTCTAGAATAAGAGTCATGTTGAAACTAAGTAAACTCTTGAAGATTTGTTTTCACTGCCTTTACTCTTTTTTTCTGGGGTCCATGTTCTTAACAGTCTCCTAAGTGGGCTTTTTAAAAGGATATTTATGGTGAAGATTACCATAAGAATAGGAAATAAAATAAGGATAAGGGACTACTCCAGAGAAAATAAAGAGGGATGATTTTAGCTGAACACATCAGAATTAATCTCCAGCACATTTGTTCCCCTTTTTGTAAATAATATGCCTTTTTCCTTTTTAGTAAATGAAAATTCTTCTGTTTATGTGTGTATATATGTAATTTGTGTCCATTCATAGCAAACTCATAATTTATCCTTTGTGTTATGTGGTATGCAGAAAGCACAAGCTTTTATGTAATGAACATTAGCCTGAGTGATTAACATAGAGATTAAATGACAGCCTTTCAAAATTTCCAATTGATATTTGACCCAAGTCAATTGGAAAACCTAAAGTGTGGGACCTTTCTTTTCATGGGTAGCATTCTACTTTCATAGTATCTTAAAAATGTTCTCAATTACAGGTACTTCTCATTATGTGACTACTTGATACATGGAATTCATTACAATTAGGCTTGTTATATCCTTTGGGCCTGGGGAGTCTAGGATTTCACAGGTATCTTCAGAGAAATTTGACAAAATGTTTCCACAGTTGTTACCACATAGTTTTCAGCTAGGTCACAAATCAAGATTCACAGGCTCTGCTCAAGCAAACCTCTATAATTAAATTGCTTGCATGAGTGTTTCATAGCTCCTCCCCTCTCCACCACACCACTCCTAGACACCAATCAGCTGATTAGAGTTGAGAAAAGATTCTGAGTCAAGGAGCTTTGGTCAAACAAGTGAAAATCATGAGTGTGCCATCCTGAAATGCTGGCATTGAGAAGCAGACCAAGAAAGAAGGTAAGAAAGAACTTTAAAGCTATTCTCTATCTTTTTTTCCCTGATCTAAAAGTGTCTCAGCCCCCAAAGAAATCTGTTCCTTGTTTTGTTCTCTTTGGCTTGTGAAGAGAGATGGGAGATAGAAAAGACAGATATCAACGGGTAGGAATCCTTCTTCTCGTTGCTGCTTCCTCTCAAGAAGGCAATTTTGGGAAAATAGGGGGAAAGGTTTAATGGTGAAGAAGAAATGCTCTTTGATTCCGCTTTTACATTCCACCATAAACTTCTGGCTTTGAGTAGGACTAGGAACTGCATAAACTGATGCATGTAAGGGGAATGAAATTTCCTCATCTTCTAGGGGGAGGCTAGCTGGGCCAAAATGGACACTCTTCTTTAAGATGATATGGCTGAGGACCAAGAAATCTGCTACCCTCTTGCCTGGTGAATAGAAATACTCTTTCTCCAATCAACAAGCCAATTGGAGCGTTAGGTGGGGACTCAGAGAGTAAAATTCTCTTTAGAGTAGGGATGGACATATATGTAATACAGATCTACATCCAGTATCCTAGAAAGTGATCTCTTGTCCACACTTTGTTATAAGGATATAAATGCATATAAGGATATATGTATGAATGTAAGGATATATATGCACACACACACACACACACATATAGAGAGAGAGAGATGAATAGTATTTATGGAGTGCTATTGTACTGTACTCCTCAAGGAGTTTCCAATCTAAAGTATACAAACTGGTGTATATAGTCAACATGGTGTATGCACAACACCTGTGTCAAGTTTAAGAGTGTTGTAAATGTGTGTGAAATCCACATAGAGTGTTCTTTATATGGCATGTCATAAGGACTTTAATTGGTACAGATTGTGAACACCTTGTATTTCACAAATGCAGTTCTCAACAGTTTATTCCAACTCGTAAAAGTGGAAAAAGGTTTTACCCACCCAATACACCAATATCCTAAGGAATCATTTTGAGTTTGATGCAAGGGGCACTGCCCAAATTCTTTAAAATGACTATATATCCAGGGTAATTTGAGAATTTCACTTTTCTTCAAATAGAAGCTTGACTTATTTATACTTTGTGACTAGGGGTAGGCTCTGAAAAACAACTAAAAAGGAAGAATGTGTTAAACAAGGAAGCTGTAATCCTTCCCAGGATAACTACCCAAATTTCTGAGTTGATCTATCTACAGCTATGAACAATGCAGAATTTTCTGAAAATGAGGGCAATATATGAGATATTTGCAACTGGAAAAAAAGGGTTTTAAACATCCTGAACCTTGCAGTTCTAACATTTTTGTAATCAGTGCTACCCAAATCACTCTTCCCATCTCTTGGTATTTCCACTGAAGACTTTTTTTCTTGAGATGTATGACAACCAGTTCTAAGCATTCTCAAAGTAATTCTGAGGGCTCTTTCAGCTGGGATTTAGGGCTGCAAATCCCTGGTTATGTCACAGGGGACAAGAATGACAGTTTCAAACTGCATCATCGTGGTTTTGCCAGGTTTTCAGATGCTATTTTTTCCATCCACACATTAAGAAACTTTAGCATTGTAATAATAATTGTGGTATTTGTAAAGTGCTTACTGTGTGCCAGGGACTGTTCTAAACACTGGAGTAGATATAAGATAATTGGGTTGGACACAGTCCCTGGCCCTCCTGAGGCTCACAGTCTTAATCTCCATTTGCAGGTGAGGAAACTGAGTCACAGGTAAGTAACTTGCTCAAGGTTACCGGCAGACAAGTGGTGGAGCTCTGTCAGAACTCAGGTCCTCTAACTCCCTGGTCTGTGCTCTTTCCATTAGGCCACATTGCTTCTACGTTTGTAAGTTATAGAAGTTTTTTATCCACAAGAAATAGCAGCACTAAAAAGCATCTGTGATGGTTCCATATTCATGGAGTGCTTAACCATAAACAAATCCAGTCACACAAATGAACAGAAACATTCTTCATATATTATGTATAAAAATGTCTCTTGGAGATCCAAAGCCACGGGGAGATTGTGACTGAAAAAGCTGTTATGTGTCTGATGCTGTTTGTAGGTAAAGATGCATAATTACTAAACTAATAGGTTTATCCCATACATGGCCTGTCTGTTTTTGAGATAATCATTGGTTTCCTATTTGATATTGCACTACACATTCACTAGGCATAGGCTTCTTGTGGGCCAGCCTAGAGTTGAGTGTGTCTATTGGGCAATGTTCAGTTGTACTAGCATTTATTAAGCTTTCATTGTGTGCAGAGCACTGAAGTAAGCACTGGAAGATAATATTCACTTGGAAATTCAACATGGTCCCTGTCACTAGTGGGGCTCACAATCTAAACCTAAATCTCATCTGCTTAGGGCAATCAATGTTATTTATTTCTCAATTGCCTCTAGTCTGTAATTTCCTCTTCTAGACTATAAACTCCTAGTGAGCAGGGAACATATCAGCCAACTCTATTGTTTCTCCCAAGTGCTTAATACAGTGCTCTGCACACAATAAGCACTAAATAAATATGATTGATTGTTTACTGTGTGCAAAACACTTTACAAACATGTGGGAGAGTACAATACAATAATTATAATAATTATGGTATTTAAGTGCATACTATGTGCCAAGTACTGTTCTAAGCACTGGGGAAGATACAAGATAATCAGGTTGTCCCACATGGGGCTCACAGTCTTCATCCCCATTTTACAGATGAGGTAACTGAGGCACAGAGAAGTTAAATGACTTGCCCAGAGCCACACAGCTGATACGTTGCTAACAGAGTTAGTAGAGATGTTACCTGTCCACAGGGTGTTTTCAGTTTATTGGGCATATTTTCTAGCCCTATCTCTATGTATGGTGTGTAGTACATTCCAAAATAGACCGCTCAGGGACTCAAGGAGACCCCTGAACCTCATCTCTGCCTTGTCAAAGATTCAACAACCAAAATCTCTAGCCATCTACTTACTACAGACTTGTTTAGGATAAGGAAGGGAGTCATCCACAACCAGAAGAACATTCACTTGGTTTTTGTCACAGTGGGGATATTCAAGCTGAGCCATCCGTACTCTCACCTGGTTCTCTTGTGACCTGCAGCAGACTCTGACAGATGGCTGCTCTAGTTAGGCCAAGAAACTAAATATCTCTGTGAATCTCTGCAGCAGTAGATGCTTCTGTGTCCTCATCTGCTTTTTACACCATTGTTAAGTTTGGCACTCACATCTGCTGTGCTTAACTAAATGAGGAAAGCTAATTCTGTTTAGGATGTTTGGATCATTTAATATGGAAACCAGAAATAGTTTCACAAATGAAAATTGGATTCAGGCATGGTAATGATGGTGGGACTTCATATTTTTTAGAAGTGTCATTGTTTTCCATTTGCACAACCACTGATTTCAATAGCAGAACTAATTATAAGGAAGTAGAACTGATGAAAATGAGAAAGGGAATGGGGCAATTTTGAAACTAAATTTTAGCCCACATCTACCTGAGGTAACCAAATGCCATTTGAAAAAGAGCCTGGTCTCTTTCTGTGTCTTTGAGGATCTAAATAGATCCAATCTGTAAGTTATCTAAGGATATGGAATTTTATTTTATCAATATTTTGTCACAGTTTAACTTGGCAGGGCTTAAAGGTGATAGTTTAGGGTCTTGCACACAGGGAAATTTGGATTAGTTTACATTGTCACTGGCATCTCCAATTTCAACCCATGGTACTCCTGATTCGCGGTTGCTCCTGGGGAAACTGAAGGCTTTGTACTCCACCACGTGCTGCCTCAGAGGGACATGTCTGAAAGACTCTAAGTCGATCAAGCAGCCACGCTGACATCAAGGTGTGGCTGAGAAGTGGGCTCCCTGATAATCTCTTTGTTGACGTTCTTCCCGGGAGAGTTAGCTTTTAGCTGAAGGTTCGGCATGTGCTAACAGTCGCCCACCATTCCCAGCAGCAGCAGACTCAGACAGGAGGAAGGGGAAGATTATTATTCTTTTGGATTGCTTCTGACATTGAATTTGCTTTTCACATGTTCCCTCCCTTGAGCCTTCAAATTAATTACAGGAAAACACCCATTACTTGTGGCTTCAGATCCCTGATCCCATCTTATCCTCTCCTTGGGCCCCCTGAGTCAGCCCAAGAACTAGAGCCACCTTGTTTAGCTTTAATGCTGTGGTCCTCCATTTTGGGCACATTCCAAAGGGAGCTTCTCAACCTGATGCCCAACAAATGAGAAGACTTAATGAAGCAGCATGGTGTAGTGGTTAGAGCACAGGCCTCAGAGTCAGAGGTCATGGGTTCTAATCCCAGCTCCACCATTTGTCTGCTGTGTGACCTTGGGCAAGTCACTCAACTCATCTGTTAAAAAAAAATGGGGATTAAGAGTGTGAGCTTAATGTGAGACAGAGACTGTGTCCAACCTAGTTAACTTGTATCTATTCCAGTGCTTAGAACAGTGCTTGGCATATAGTAAGTGCTCAACAAGTACCATAATTATTGAGAAGCAGTGTGGCTTAGTGGAAAGAGCAATGGCTTGGGAGTCAGAGAACATGGGTTCTATCCCTCTGCCATTTGTCTGCTCTGTGACCTTGGGCAAGTCACTTAACTTCTCTGTGTCTGTTACCTCATCTGTAAAATGGGGATTAATAATCATAATAATGATGGCATTTATTAAGTGCTTACTACATGTAAAGCACTGTTCTAAGCGCTAGGGAGGTTACAAGGTGATCAGGTTGTCCCATGGGGGACTCACAGTCTTAATCCCCATTTTACAGGTGAGGTAACTGAGCCCCAGAGAAGTGAAGCGACTTGCCCAAAGTCACACAGCTGACAATTGGCAGAGCTGGGATTTGAACCCATGACCTCTGACTCCAAAGCCCGTGCTTTTTCCACTGAGCCATGCTTCTTCTCTGAGACTGACTGTGAGCCCCACGTGGGACAACTTGATTACCTTGTATCTACCCCAGTGCTTAGAACAGTGCTTGGCGCATAGTAAGCATTTAACAAATACCATAATTATTAGGTTAAAATATTTTGTTATTTATACATGCCTATCCCTCAGTCCACCCCTTCCATGATGTGCAGCATATCATAGATTTTTCTGTCAAGTTTCCTTTTTGTTAAAAGAAGAAACAGGGCTTAAAGAGGCAGATAGCTTCTAGGATGGTCTGGTCTGTGACCTGCCCAAAGTCACATAGCAGACAAGTGGTGCATCTGGGATTAGAACCCAGGTCCAGTGATTGGCATATAATAAGTGCTTAATAAAAACCATTTTTTTAAAAAAAGGTCCTTCTGATTCCAGGCCTGTGCTGTACCCTCTAGGCCATGCCGCTTCTCAACTGTTTGTTGTTATATTGTAGTATCCCAAGTCCTTAAGACAGTGCTTTGCACATAGTAAGCGCTCAATAAATATAATTGAATGAATAAACTTTAAAAGTCGAGGGTTGATTCTAGTCCACTCAGGATAAAAATCACCAAATTAATGTCACATAGTTATTGAACTGGCACTGGAGATTTCATAAGTACTGAGGTTGTTATCTAGTTTATTTCTTCGAGGTTATATAACACTTTTAAGATACTCCACTGATCCTTATCCTCTACGTGGGACTTCCATCCCTGGCCTCAACCAGTTTCAGCTGAAGTCTTGTGCTGCAGTCTTAGTTCTGTGCCTCCTGACTCAGTGACTTGGTTTCTTCTGGTGTTCTGTATTCGTTCATTCATTCAATTGTATTTATTGAGCACTTACTGTGTGCAGAGCACTGTACTAAGCGCTTAGAAAGTACAAATCAGCAACTTCTCCACAGTAGTAGACCTGTTGCCTGTTTTTCAAGGCTGGCTTTTCATCTTATATCTGGCCTTCTGCCTTACACCCTGTTTGCAGTTCTGGCTTTTCACCTTACATTTTTTCTTTGCCAACCTGGCCATTGATCCTTAAGTCAACCTGGTATTCTATGCTCCAATCTTTAGCTCTATTGGGATTTCACAGCATTTAGCCCCTGTCGTCCTCAGCTCTCTCCTGTTAGAGCTGTTGATCACACTAACCAAATGATTTGGTTCTTGGCACTTTGTTTTATCTACTAATGTTTGTCTGTGAAATCTATTCTCAGGGCCTTAATTTTAAACCATCTAGTTTTACCATGGGAGACTCCATCATCATCAACCTGCTCCTGCTCTTTCTAGTCCTCCTCATTCTACCTCCCTTTTCTACCTCCTGCCTCCTTCTTCCTCCTTCTCTTTCTCCTCCTCCTGTGACTTCTTCTGTAACACCTTCTCTTCCTTATCTTCCTTTAGCATCTCTCTCTTCCGCTTCCTGCTCCTTATCAATTTTTTTAAATAAAAATGTTCTTAAGAATGGGTTAAATAAGGAGTACCAGGTATTACAGGATTTCTGAACCTTCGTCTAATCCTCTCTAGAACTCTTAGCTTGAGAATACTGTTTACTCTGATACTATGTATTGTATTTCTAGTTTACACATATGTATATTTACAGATGATGCATAAATGTATATCTGGGAAAAAAATTTTTAAATGAAATGTCTTGTGATAGATTATAGCAGAGACAGGTTTAGGGCCCCAACTCTTTGGATTTCATTCTGGGTCAACAAGGATTGAGATTTAACTCTTTTTCTTCAGGACAGCCATATTTTTTATTAAATGCCAGAAACTAATTAGTTGATTTCACTTTTTACCCTTTCCATGCAAGGCTTGTAAAACTGTAGGGAAAATAGTGGCCATGGAGTTTCATCAGATATAAAGTTTTCAGTGAGACTAGGGAGGTGTTGTTTCCAGAGTGACTGTGAAAGCTAGGGAAAGTGAAAGCCAGCATGCCACGGTTACCCAGAGGGTCTAAAAAGCAATATCTGAAGAGCTTTAGAAGGTCTAAAGGGATTTTAATGATGGAATGAGAGAGCTGGCTCAGGTTAACTAAAATATAATGGGATAAATGTATCTTCATCGTTACTTGAAGTATCCTAAAAATGTTATATAACCATGAAGAAATAAATTAGATACTAACCTCAGTACTTATGAAACCTCCAGTGTTATTCCCATGATTATGCCATTAATTTGGTGATTTTTAACCTGAGTGGGCTAGAGTCAACCCTTGATTTCTTATGTTGAGAAGCACCATGGCCTGGAGGATAGAACATGGGCCTGAGAATCAGAAGAACCTGGATTTTAATCCCTGTTCCATCACTTATCTGCTATGTGACCTTGGGCAAGTCACTTAAGTTCTCCATGCCTCAGCTATTTTATCTGTAAAAGGGAATAAGACTCTGATGTGGGATCTGGATTGTGTCCAACCTGATTAAACACTCTGGGCATGTTACTCCCCTCTTCAAATATCTCCAGTGGCTGCCTGTCAACCTATGCATCAAGCAAAAACTCCTCACTCTTGGCTTCAAGGTTCTCCATCACCTCGCCCCCTCCTACCTCATCTCCCTTCTCTCCTTCTACAGCCCAGCCCACACCCTCCTATTCTCTGCCACTAACCTCCTCACTGTACCTCATTCTCACCTGTCCCACTGTCGACCCTCGACCCACGTCCTTCCCCTGTCCTGGAATGCCCTCCCTCTACACATCCGCCAAGCTAGCTCCCTTCCTTCAAAGCCCTATGGAGAGCTCACCCTCCAGGAGGCCTTCCCAGACTGAGCCCCCTTTTTCCTCTCCTCCTCCCCATCCCCCCACCCTACCTCCTTCCCCTCCCACCCCACAGCACTTGTATATATTTGTACAGATTTATTACTCTACCTTTATTACTTGTACATATTTACTATTCTATTTATTTTGTTAATGATGTGCATATAGCTTTAATTCTATTTGTTCTGACGATTTTGACACCTGTCTACATGTTTTGTTGTCTGTCTCCCCCTTCTAGACTGTGAGCCCATTGTTGGGTAGGGACTGTCTCTATATGTTGCTGACTTGTACTTCCAAAGTGCTTAGTACAGTGCTCTGCACACAGTAAGTGCTCAAAAAATATGACTGAATGAATGAATGACCTAGTAGAAAGAGCTTATGTCTAGGAATAACAAGACCTTGTTGTTGATTACATCTGTGAAACTGCCCTGCAATGTGACCTTGGGCAAATCACCTACACTCACTGGGCCTGTTTCCTCATTTTATAAAATGTAGCTAAACTGTGAGCCCCAACATGGGACTAGGTTTGTGTCCAATATGATTTTTGCAATTACCCCAGTGCTTAGCACAGTGTCTGGCATATGGTAAGTTCAAAATAAATACTATAAATTAATTTCACTGAAATTAGTGGATTTCCTGGTTGTGCCAGATGTCCCAAAAATATAACAAGAACAAAAGTTCCTTTAGCATTCCAATATTTTTATTGTGAGAGAAAATTTAAGGGCAGGAATCAACAAGTTGGTATATATCTCTAGATTTGCATAGTACCTTCCTTCTCAGAGCTCAAAGCAACTATACATCCACTATTTCATTTGTAGTCACAACATCTTCTTAATGGACGGTGGAATGGTTAAGTAACTTGAGGATATGAATGTAATGGCTGTCTACCAACTAGAACACATCAGTCAATCAATCATATTTATGGGGCACTTACTGTGTGCAGGACACTGTACTAAGCTCTTGTGGGAGTACAATATAACAGAGGTGCATTATGCTTTATTACTGTGACCCTTAAACTAGCAAACCCTGATTCAGGAGGAGATATTTGGGAGAAAACGTGGCTGTATCCTTGTGGCCCAGAATCTTCTGGGGACCTTGGATGAGGGAGATGGTTTCAGAAACCTCTTAAAGCTCTCCTTGCAAGACAAAATGCCAGCAGGCTCCCTGTGGACATGGGCATAAGGTAGAATTGCTGCATTGTCAAAGTCTCTATGAAGCAGTGGATGTCTCTGCTTCACTCCTGGGTGGGGGAATAAGTTGGAAGTCTTACAGATCATTCTACCTAATAAAACTAATTGTGGTATTTGTTAAATGATTATTTTGTGCCAAGCAGTGTACTGAATGTTGAGGTAGGTACAAAATAATCAAGTCTGACTAAGTCTCTGTGCCACATGAGGCTCACAGTCTAAGGAAAAAGGCAATGGGTAATTAATCCCCAGTTTACAGATAAGAACACTGAGGAAAAAATTAGTTAAGTGACTTGTCCATGGTTAAAGAGAAAGCAAGTGGCAGAGCTGGGATTAGAGCCAGCTCCTTTGATTACCAGGTTCATGCTCTTGCCACCAGACCACACTGCTTCTTTATTTCATATGAGCTATAATGAGTAGGGATTGGATTGGATGAGGGAGATGAGTCGAGGATAATGTTAAGGTTATGCTCTTGTGAAACCGGGAGAAGAGTGGTGTTGTCTACAGTGATGGGAAAGACGATAGAAGGACAGGGTATGGGTGGGAAGATGAGTTCTGTGTCGAACATTTTAAATCTGAGGTGTCAGTGGGAAAGCGCCCGACCTCTTAAATATGAGATGTCAGTGGAACAATCAGGTAGGCATGTCCTGAAGGCAGGAGGAAATTCAAGAATGCAGATAGGGAAAGAAGTCAGGGATGTGAGCTTGTTACGGGAAGGGAATGTGTCTACCAAACTCCTACAACAACTCCATGTACACTGCAATTTGGATATCATAAATTTCACATCTTGTAGCTGCCTTGGAAAGCCGGTATATGAGATCATTGACTTAGAGATGAAGTTCTGAGTCTCTCAGGCCATTGTATGACTCTAGTTCTTGTCTTGTCTTCTGCTGTTGAGTTACCTCCGACCAACAGCGACTGCATGGACATATCTCTCCCAGAACTCCCCACCTTCACCTGCAATCATTCTGGTAGTGCATCATTGAGTTTTCTTGGTAAAAATATGGGGTTGGTTTACCATGGCCTCCTTCTATGCAGTAAACCCAAGTCTCTGTTCTGTATATATCTACAATTGTGTATATATCTATAATTCTATTTATCTATTTTGATGGTATTGAAACCTGTCTGTTTTGTTGTCTGCCTCCCTCTTCTAGACTGTCAGCCCATTGTTAGGTAGGGACTGTCTCTTTCTGTTGCCGAATTGTACTTTCCAAGCGCTTAGTACAGTGCTCTGCACACAGTAAATGCTCAGTAAATGAGACTGAATGAATGAAAGAACTCTTTCCCATGGCACTGCTGCCCAGCACAAGTGAGTTTTGACTTGTAGCAAATTGCATTCCACAAACTAGCCACTGTCCAAGCTAGGAATGGAATGGGTATGCCTCTGCTTGACTCTCTCTCCCGCAGCTGAGACTGGTGAAGTACTGGAAACTCTCCAAGTGTGATCCTAAGAGGGGTTGACCCTAGTTACCAAAAGGAAAACATGCAGGGGATTGAATTATTTTCCCACGTTTACAATGTCTTGGCCTGTGAGTAGAACTGAGTCAAATAGCATAATCTAGTTTTTCCAACTCAAAGCTCAAATAGATTATTTCACTGGGTAAAAGTCTTCACTTCTTCTAGTTATACACTGTACTGTAAACAGTGAGCTGATCTTCCTATAGAGACAGTCTTAACTCCTAATTGGATGGAAAAATCACTTTCAATAGATCGTTGATTAATGCTAAGTAACTTTTCCATTTCCCGAGTAGTATATAAATTCAGGTATTATATATTGGAGTCTGATATTAATTTACTGTGAGAATTAATCTACAGAATCCTTTGTGCATGCTTTCCTTCACATTCATGGAGCTGTTGGGCAACAATAACCAACAGGGTGAGCGTAAGTGTTTTGACTATTAAAAGTGTGGTGTGAACGTATGTTAAATTTTTCGTCTTTGACTTTTCTATGTTCCCAAGAGTTAAATGCTAAAAGTGATAAAATCAAATGAGCAGAAAAGCAGAAACTTGGTAATAATAGAAACACAGGAGACTTAGCAAAAGTTCACACTTTTCCACCTTTATGTTCTACCACTTTTAGCTCGAGCTGTTAATTATTCCTGTGGCTTAACTCTTTGTTTTAGGAGCTGTATGTGTGGTGCATATACTGTCTCTGGTTGTATATGTAGGCTTTCCTCCCTCAAAGATCCCTGACATTTAGAAAACATTGATCATTTTTCTGTAATGAGTAACGTGTCTCTTTTTGACTCCTGACACCTAATGCAATTTTGCTCAGTAGGAAATTTGAGAAGCCTGGTGACAGCAAGATAACTAAGCAGCAAGAACAACCAAAAAGGGACTCTTGCAGGTCAAGGCTGGTCAGAGGGGCCTGGAAGTAGTCGTTAACTGCAACCTATGGGTCAGTGGTATTTTTTGAGGGCTTACTGTGCTCACAGCTCTATACTAAGTGCTTAAGACAAGAGAAGCATGAGACAGCACGGTGTAATAATAATAATAATAATGGCATTTATTTAGCACTTACTATGTGCAAAGCACTGTTCTAAGTGCTGGGGAGGTTACAAGGTGATCAGGTTTTCCCACGGGGTGCTCACAGTCTTCATGGGGAGGTTACAAGGTGATCAGGTTTTCCCACGGGGTGCTCACAGTCTTCATCCCATTTTGCAGATGAGGTCACTGAGGCACAGAGAAGTTAAGTGACTTGCCCAAAGTCACACAGCTTACTATTGGTGGATCCAGGATTTGAACCCATGACCTCTGACTCCAAATCCCAGGCTCTTTCCACTGAGCCACGCTGTAGTGGTGTAGTAAATGGAACGCGAGCCTGGGAGCCAGAAGGTCATGGGTTCTAATCCTGCCCCCACTAATTGTCTTCTCTGTGACCTTGGACAAGTCACTTTACTTCTCTGGGCCTCAGTTACTTCATCTGTAAAATTGGGATTGAGACTGTGAGCCTAAGTGGGACAGGGACTGTGTCCAACCCTATTTGCTTGTATCCACCCTAGTGCTTAATGCGGTGCTGGCACAAAGTAAGCTTAACAAATACCATATTAATTCAGGGAGTGCAATAAAGCAGAATTGGTTGGCACATCGCCTACCCACAAATCTATCAATCAATCAATCATTTATTGAGCTCTTACTCTGTGCAGAGCACTGTACTAAGCGCTTGGGAAGTACAAGTTGGCAGCATATAGGGACAGTCCCTACCCAACAGTGGGCTCACAGTCTAGAAGAGTTTACAGTCCGGGGGAAAGGGAGAAAAGCGAGACCTTAGGGAAGATGCTTGGAGGAGATGTGGTTCTAAAAAGGCTTTGAAGTTGGGGAAAGTATTTAAAGGAGGAAAGAGTTCCAGGACAGAGGGATGATGTAGGCAAGGGATTAGCAGGAAATACATAGGATCAAGATGCAGGGATTATGATAATGATTGTGGTATTTAAGCATTTACTATGTGCCAGGCACTGTACTAAGCACTGGAGTGGCTACAAGCAAATCTAGTTGGACACAGTCCCTGTCCCAAGTGAAGCTCAGAGTTTCAATTCCCATTTTACAGATGAGGTAACTGAGGCGCAGAGACGTGAAGTGACTTGCCCAAGGTCACACAGGACATAAGTGGTGGAGGAGGGGATTAGAACCTGTGACCTTCTGACTTCCAGGCCCATTGTGTGTCGTTTTAGTAGGTGGTGATTAGTAAGGTAAAGTATAACAAGGCTAGATGATGGAGTGTTTAAAGCTGCTGGTAAAGAGTTTCTGTTTGATGCCAAGGTGGATAGGCAACTTCTGGAAGTTCTTGAGGAGTGGGAAAATGTGGACTGACCTTTTTTCAGAAAAATGATTTAGGCAGCAGAGTGAAATATGGACTGTAGTGGGGAGATACAGGAGGCAGAGAGAGATCATCAAGAAGGCTGATAAAGTAGTCAAGGATCAGCATAGTAGTGTCCTCTTCTGTTCTCTATCTACACTCACTCCCTTGGTGAACTCTTTCACTCCCATGGCTTCAACTATCATCTCTACACTGATGACACCCAAAGCTACATCTCTGCCCCTGCTCTCTCTCCCTCCCTTCAGGCTCGGGTCTTCTCCTGCCTTCAAGACATCTCCATCTGGATGTCTGCCCACCATCTAAAACTCAATATGTCCAAGACAACTCCTTATCTTCTCTCCCAAACCCTGCCCTCTGTGTTACTTTCCCATCACTGTTGATGGCACTACCATCCTTCCTATCTCACAAGCCTGCAACCTTGGTGTCACCCTCGACTCTGCTCTCTCGGTCACCCCTCACATCCAATCCGTCACCAAAAACTGCCGCTCTCACCTCTGCAACATCGCCAAGATCCGCCCTTTCCTCTCCACCCAAACCGCTACCCTACTGGTTCAATCTCTCATCCTATCCCAACTGGATTACTTCATCAGCCTCCTCTCTGATCTCCCATCCTCCTGTCTCTCCCCACTTCAATCTATACTTCATGCTGCTGCCCGGATCATCTCTGTGCAGAAACTCTCTGGGCATGTTACTCCCCTCCTCAAAAATCTCCAATGGCTACAAATCAACCTACGCATCAGGCAAAAACTCCTCACTCTCAGCTTCAAGGCTGTCCATCACCTCTCCCCCTCCTACCTCTCCTCCTTTCTTTTCTTCTACAGCCCAGCCCACACCCTCCGCTCCTTTGCTTCTAACCTCCTCACTGTGCCTCGTTCTCACCTGTCACGCTGTCGACCCCCGGCCCACGTCCTCCCCCTGACCTGGAATGCCCTCCCTCCGCATATCCACCAAGCTAGCTCTCTTCCTTCCTTCAAAGCCCTACTGAGAGCTCACGTCCTCCAGGAGGCCTTCCCAGACTGAGCCCCCCCACCCCCCCGCTGTTCTCGCACATAGTAAGCGCTTAATAAATGCTATTATTATTATTATTATTACCTGATTTTCCCATAACTGTAGATAGCACCACCATCCTGTCTGTCTCGTATGCCCATAACCTTGGCATTACCCTTGACTCTTTCATTAAATCCACATATTCAATCCATCACTAAAACCTGTCAATTCAACTTCATGACATCACTAAAATCTTCCCTTTCTATCTAAAGGGCCACCACGTTAATCTAATCACTTATCCTATCCCACCTTGATAAATGTATCAGCCTCCTTGCTAACCTCCCTGCCTCCTGTCTCTCCACTCTCCAGTCCATACTTCGTTCTGCTGCTCTAATCATTATTCTAAAATAAGTTCAGCCCAAGTTTCCCTACTCCTCAAGAAACTCCAGGGGTTGCCTATACACAACTCTACAAACTGAAACTTCTCACCATTGGCTTTAAAGCAGCAAGGCTTAGTAGATACAGCACAGACGTGGGAGTCAAAAGGGCACGGGTTCTAATCCCAGCTCTGCCACTTGTCTGCTGTTTGACCATGGGCAAATCCCTTCACTTCTCTGAGCCTCAGTTCCTCATCTGTAAAATGGGGATTAAGACTGAGTCCTATGTGAGACAGGGACTGTCTGCTTTGCTTGTATCCACCCCGTCACTTAGAACAGTGCCTGGCACATAGTAAGTGCTTACCAAATACCATTATTATAGAGAAGCAGCCTGGCTTAGTGGAAAGAGCCCGGGCTTGGGAGTCAGAGGTTGTGGGTTCTAATCCCGCCTCCACCACTTATCCATTGGGTGAGTTTGGGCAAGTCACTTAACTTAGAGAAGCAGTAGCTCAGTGGAACCCATGACCTCTGACTCCAAAGCCCAGGCTCTTTCCACTGAGCCACGCTTCTTCTCTACCAGATACAGAAACACATCCAGCTTCTACAATACTTTCATCAGTGTCACCCTTAAATAGATGCATGAGACTAATATGCACTGCTAAAGCATGTAGGACCAAGAAATTATTGGTTCCTGAGACATGGGTTTTGATCATTTTCACTATTGAAAGGATTGCTTTAAGGGCTTCTCATGAGTTGTATCCTCTGATTAGTTCCCACAAACAGGGTCTTATTGGTAGGCATGCCTGCTAATCAGGGCTCCATTCTACAATTCCAGCAGACAGGTGCTCTGTCTGTTATGTGGGGATATCGAGACAGAGGGGCCTGCAATGGCAGTAGTACCTGGCCTAAGCAGCAGCATTCCCAAAAACAAAGGCCCCTTCAGACCTCCCTAAAATACCCTGGGTCCCTCATAAGGCACTCGGGGCAGGAACAATGCTGTGTACCGCTTGGAGCTGAGGATCCCTGGAAGTGGGAATGTTCTCCACGCCAAATTCAGCAGCCTCTACTCCTTCCTAATATTACTGATTGACTATCAGCTGACTTCAGCATTGCTGACCACCCACTTCTACTGAAAACATTATCCACCCTTGGCTTCATTGACATGGTCTTCCTCTGTCTCTCCTCCTAGCTCTCCCTCCACTTCTCAGTCTGTTTCTCCTCTGCCCACCCACCCTCTAACTGTGGGAATCCCTGAGCGTTCAGTTCTGCATCCCCTTCTGTTCTCCATCTACACCCACTCCCTCAGAGAACTCATTTACTCCTATGACTTTAACTATCATCTCTAATCCGATGATTTCCAAATCCACCTCTCCATCATCATCATCAATGGTATTTATTGAGCACTCACTCTGTGCAGAGCACTGTACTAAGTGCTTGGTAGAGTACAATACATCTGAGTTGGTAAGCATGTTCCCTGCTGCAACAAGCTCACCACCCTGAAATCTTACCCTTTCCCAAGTCTGCCATTTCCTCCTGCCTTTAGGGCATCATTACTTGATTGTTGTCCCATTGAAACCTCAATTTTAACAGGTTTGAAACAGAACTTCTCACTCCTCACTATTGGCTTTAAAGCTCTCCATCACGTTGCCCCTTCCTACCTCACCACCCTTAATAATAATAATAATAATGGCATTTATTAAGCACTTACTATGTGCAAAGCACTGTTCTAAGCACTGGGGAGGTAACAAGGTGATCAGGTTGTCCCACGGGGGGCTCACAGTCTTAATCCCCATTATACAGATGAGGTAACTGAGGCACAGAAAAGTTAAGTGATTTGACCAAAGTCACACAGCTGAATATTGGTGAAGCCAGGATTTGAACCCATGACCTCTGACTCCAAAGCCTGTGCTCTTTCCACTGAGCCATGTTGCTAGAGGACCGGGTTTGGACTTTTTTTGGTATTCATTAAGTGCTTACTGTGTACCAGGCACTGTACTAAGTGCTAGGGTAAATACAAGTTGATCAGGTGGGACATAGTTTATGACCCACATTTGGCTCACCATCTTAATCTTCCCATTTTACAAATGAGGGAACAAAAGCACAGAGAAGTAAAGTGACTTGTTCAAGGTTACCCAGTAGACAAGTGGAAGAACTGGGGTTAGAACTCAGGTCCTTCTAATTCCCAGGCACATGTTTTTTCCACTAGGCCACGTTGCTGCTTGTGCTGCTTTGTGTTTTGTAGAAATTATGAAGGATGTTTTAATAGCACTTTGGGATTTTGAGTTATTCAAAAGAGAAGGCAAGTAACAGTTATTTCATGCTTTAATGATGAGAACGATGAAATGAAGTTTCCTACTGAAGCGAGGTGTTTTATATGGAAGGGAAATAATAGGTCCCAAGAGGGCTAACCCAGAAACTTGTTTTTAATGTATGAAGATGCCAAGATGTCTTCGGGGCTTCTGCCAATCTTTTCCTTCCATGTATATAACATGTGGACTTTTGTAGTTGTGACCACCCCCACCTATGGGTGTTAATGTGGGAGTTTTCTGTCCTCTATTGGACTTTCATTCTATTAAGAAGTCTTTTATTTTCTCATAATAATAATGATGATGGCATTTTTATTAAGCACTTACTATCTGCAAAGCACTGTTCTAATCATTGGGGAGGTTACAAGGTGATCAGGTTGTCCCGTGGGGGGCTCACAGTTTTAATCCCCATTTTGCAGATGAGGTAACTGAGGCACAGAGAAGTTAAGTGACTTGCCCAAAGTCACACAGCTGACAGTTGGCAGAGTCGGGATTTGAACCCATGACCTCTGACTCCAAAGCCCGGGCTCTTTCTACTGAGCCACGCTGCTTCTCTATGTTCTTTGCAGTCTTGGAAATTCTGAGCAGATGTTTTTCCTTAAGGACTGAAGTTCTAGTCTCAAGGGGAGAGAGAGAGAGAGAGACAGCACTAATTGCTTTGTCTAAATAACTGGGGAAACAGGCATACAGAAAAACAGGACATGCCATATGTCTTTATTGCCCATAAATTTACCTCTCTCTGAACAGGTCATGAATTGCTGATTGAGAGTATATTGGTAGGTTTTCAGCTTCTCTTCACACCCCCACTTCTGTGTCCTTAGCTTTGTTTTCTGAAATATCTTCTCTTTTGAGTCCTGGATGGAATCCTGCCCAGATTTTTGCAGTACCAGAAATGTCATCTACTTATTCAGTATCGCATGAACACTCCAGTGGGATAGTAAAGTCTGGGGCAGCTCTTTGAGGATAGAGTAAACAGTAGATGGTCATCCCTAGGAGAGAAATTGGGGAGAAAGGTCATATTTATTGAGTGCTTACTTTGGGCAGAGCACTGTACTAAGCGTTTGGGAAAGTACACTATAGCAATAAAGAGAGACAGTCCCTGCCCACAACGAGCTCACAGTCTAGTGGGGGGAGAAAGACATCAATATGAGTAAACAGACATCAGTATAAATAAATAAAATTACAGATATATACATTAGTGCTATGGGGTGGGGAAAGGGGGGAAGAGCAATGGTATAATTATGGTATTTGTAAAGTTCTTACTATGTGACAGGCACTGTACTAAGTGCTGGGGTGGATTCGAGCAAATTGGGTTAAACAGTTCCTGTCCCATGTAGGGCTCATAGTCTGAATCCCCATTTTACAGATGAGGTAACTGAGGCCCAGAGAAATGAAGTGCTGTGCCCAAGGCCACACAGCAGACAAGTGGTGGACCAAGGTCACTGTGGATTGAAAATTATTTTAGAGATTTTCCAGGTTTCCCCTTGATGATTTATCACTTAGGGACAGCTGTTTTTACAGAAAATATCTCTAAAAAAGCTGTAAATTTAGAAACAATCCTGTGCTCCTTCCCCTTCAATGGTGCCCTGCCACCTGACCCTTGAGTTTTCTACCAGTTGGGGTTTAAGAAGCACTAATAACAGCTACGTCTATTTAAAAGACATTTTTTAAAAAAAGAACTGTACTTTGGGTTACTTGTTTTTCTTTAAGATTGTTCCAGCCATCTAACATCTAGAAAAGCAGTGAGGCCGAGTGGAAATAGCATGGGCCTTAGAATCAGAGGATTTAGTACTAGTCCCAGCTATGCCACTCGTCTGCTGTATGACCTTGGGAAAGTTACTTGACTTCCCTGTGCCTCAGTTCCCTCATCTGCAAAATGGGGATTCATTACCTGTTCTCTCTCCTACTTAGACTGTGTGCTCCATGTGGGACTGATTACCATGCAGCCCGTTGTTGGGTAAGGACTGTCTCTATATTTTGCCGACTTGTGCTTCCCAAGCGCTTAGTACAGTGTTCCGCACACAGTAAGCACTCAGTAAATACGATTGAATGAATGAGTGAATCTACCCCAGCACTTAGTACAGTAACTAGCACCATTATTATTATTATTATCATTATATTTAATAGAAAAATCTTACTCTATAATGTTACTAGGTATTCAATTTTTATCCTTTGGAAGTAGTTTAAAACAGCTTAGGAAGAACTGCAAAGACTTCTTGGAATGTGGTACCTATATTGCAATGCACTGCTGATACCAATTTCCTTTGGCTGTCAATCAAGATCATCAGAGTCAACAAGTACCAAGTGCTTATGTAGAGCTGGCACTGTGAAAAAATAGTAAAAGGCACACATGATCTCTGCTCTCCAGGACATAATAAATGAGCCTTTGGAAAAGACCACTAGATAAACTGCAGAATCAGCAGGTCTGAACTGTTAAATATTTGTGATATTTGTTAAGCACTTACTACGGTCATAACGCTGGAGTAAATAAAACAGGATAATCATATCAGACACAGTCTCTGTCCCACCTGGGATTTACAGTATTAGGAGGAGGGAGAATAGATATTTATTTCCCATATTAAGAGAGAAGAAACCGAGGCATAGAGAAGTTAAGTGCTTGCCCAAGGCACACAGCAGGAATTAGCAGAGCTGGGACTAGAATCCAGGACTCCTGACTGCCAGTCCTGTGTTCTTCCCACTAGGCCGCACTGCTGTTGTAGTGAATTTGTGGGGTTGGAAGTTGCACAAAAGCCTGGGAAATATACAAATCTCCAGTTAATAATAATGATTCTTGTGTTTGTTAAGCACTGTTCTAAGCACTGGAGTAAATACAAGGTAATTTGCAACCAGTTGCTGTTCCACATGAGTCTCACAGTCTAAGTATGAAAGAGAACAGGCAATGAATCTCATTTTAGAGATGTGGAAGCTGAGCGCCATACAAGTGAGTAACCTGCCCAAAGTCACACAACAGACTAAATGTACTAGATGTAGTAAATGTACTAGATTGCCTACGGTGATATACTAGAAAAGGGATGTGTCAAATTTGCTTGTATCCTCTCTTCACCTTTAATTTCTTATTCTCCACAGGTTGAAGTAACAGCTGTGTCTCTATACTCTTTTCTGTAAACCCATTTTCAGCACACTAAGGAACTTAAACAAAAGTGAAATAATTCCTCAAGTAAAGGGAGATATATGCACTTGTCTATAAAAGAAAGGTAAGAATGGCCAGCCAGAGTCATTTTTCCTACTAGGTTCTAACCCCAGCTCTGCCACTTCTTATGTGACCTTGGGCAAGTCACTTCACTTCTCTATGCCTCAGTTACTTCATCTGTAAAATGGGGATTAATGCTGTGACCCCCATGTGGGACATGGACTGTGTGTCCAGCCTGTGGCTGAGTGGATAGAGAAAGGGCCTGGGATTCAGAAGGTCTTGGGTTCTAATCTCAGCTCCATTCATTCATTCAATCGTATTTATTGAGCGCTTACTGTGTGCAGAGCACTGTACTAAGCACTTGGGAAGTACAAGTTGGCAACGTATAGAGACGGTCCCTACCCAACACTGGGCTCACAGTCTAGAAGGGACCACTAGAAAACTAGAAGGGACTAGTAGCTCCACCACTTGTCTGCTGTGTGACCTTGGGCAAATCACTTCCCTTCTGGGCCTCAGTTACCTCATCTGTAAAATGTGCTCTTAGTACTTAGTACAGTGCTCTGCACACAGTAAGCACTCAGTAAATACGATTGAATGAATAAAATGGGGATTGAGATTGTGAACCCCACGTGGGACAGGGACTTTGTCCAACATGATTTGTTTGTATCTACCCCAGCGCTTAGTAGAGTGCCTGGCACATAGTAAGTGCTTTATAAATACCATAATAGTAATTATTATTATTAGCTTTTATCTCTTCCGGTGCTAGACACATAGTAAGCGCTTAACAAATACCGTCATTATTACTGAGTTGATTTGGATGGATGCACTTGGGAAGCAGTGAGTTCCCTCCTCACCACTCCCTTTCCACTCCTGCAAAAATGCTCCAAACCCTCAGGCAGCCCATTCAGCTTCCAGCTAAGCAGTGAAACTGAGGTAGAGCAAAGACAAACTGACATGGGTGTGGCCCTGGCAGTGGGATTCCATCACTGGAAATTCAGGGAGGGCTCTTTATGTAAAGACACCTAACCCAACAGCCTTGCGCAGAGCTATCCTGAGAGGGATAGGAATAGAGGAAAAGGGAATAAATTAATCCCGAAGCAAAGTGTTTTTGAATTCTATTTGCCATCCACACTGATGGAGCAATTTAAGTTATATCCTGAATACAAACTGCAAGGTTATAGTCACAATATTCGCAGGATATATATTATTTAAAGGACACACTTTTTTATGGTAATTGTTAAGCCCTGATGCTGTACCAGGCACTGTCCTAAGTGCTAGGGTAGACACAAGCTAATCAGGTTGGACACAGACCATATAATAATAGTAATAATAAATATGGTACTTGTTAAGTGCTTACTAAGCCTGTTCTGAGCACTGGGGTTGATACAAGTTAATCATGTTGGGCATAGTCTCTATCCCACATGGGGCTCACGCTCTTAATTCCCAATTTATAGCTGAGGTAACTGAGGCCCAGAGAAGTGAAGTGACTTGCCCAAGGTCACATAACAGACATGTGATGGAGCCAGGATTAGAATCCATGACTTTCGGACTTCCAGGCCTATGCTTTATCGACTAAGTTATTCTGAATTATTTATATTAATGCCTGCCTCTCCCTCTAATAATAATGATGGTATCTGTTAAGTGCTTACTATGTGCCAAGCATGGTACTAAGCACTGTAAGCTTGTTCTGGGCAGAAAACATGTGCTAAGTCTGTTGTATTGTACTTTCCTAAGTCCTGAGTGTAGTGCTCTGCACATAGTAAGCGCTCAAATGCCATTTGATGATTAACTGATATGATTGAAATTGGTTGCTAAACTTTGAATTTACAGTTGTAGAGAGAAAAGTGCACTTCATAGAAAAGGCAATTTTTTTAACCTTTCAAATTACTAAAAAGCTGAAGTAGCTCTATGAAATAAAATTAGGGCATAATTGCACAAACCGTTATTTTGGTTATTGTGGTGATACTCTCCATGCTATTTAAAGGCAAGCAAGCATGTTGCTACTCTATGCTACTCTAAAATGACATTGATTCCAAGTGCGGTGAAGTGAATGGAAAAAGGCTTCATATGTTTTCTACAGTGCATATGGGAAACAAAAGTCTGAAATTTAAAAACAATTAACACTGATTCTTTCTAGTATATCGGCCTGAACTTGGAAGCTGGTTGACAGGATCTGAGCCTTTCTTGATATTGTGTGTGTGTGTGTGTGTGTGTGTGTGTGTGTGTGTGTGTGAGTGAGAGAGAGAGAGATAGAGAGAGAGAGAGAGAGAAAGAGACAGAGAATGGGAAGTACAGTGTTTTTCAGATGTATTGGGGTTGAATGAGGGCACTACTAGCAGTGAGTGCCAGAAGTCTGATCCATGGTGTATAATCTCTTCCATATTATGGACCTGCAAAAATTTCCCTTGCATTTACTACCGTGAGTTCTTGATACCTTTTTCTTCTCTTCCTCCTTACATCTCTCTCTCATTGAAATGCTTAATTGCTAGATGTCAATCAGATCATTTTTCTACTGCTGTCTCCTTCCTAAATATCTATTGATACTTCAAGAAAGTAGGGCCACTAATTATTACCAAATCCCTTAATGGGAACTGCATCTGTTAGTTTTGCCTTGACCTTTTTCAAAACAATTCTGGAGACACTCTCCACTATTCCTGCAGATCACCAATCTAGTGGAATAAACCAAATCTATCAATCAACAATCCATGGCATTTATTCAGTGCTTACTATGTGCATAACACTAGAGTAAGCACTTGGAGAGTACTATATAACGGAGTTGGTAGATAGGTTCTCTACCCATAACGAGCTTATAGTTTAGAAAGAGAGAATAAATATGAACAAATGCATTACAAATATGTACATAAGTTCTGTGAGCTGAGGGAGGAGTGGTAAAGCATACAAGCCCAAGTACAAGGGTGATACAGAAAGGAGTGGGAGAAGAAGAAATGAGGTCTCAGTCAGGAAAGGCTTCTCGGAGGAGATGTGATTTTATTAAGGTGTTGAAGGTGCGAAGAATGATTCTCAGTGGGACATGAAGAGGGAGGGAGTTGCCAGACATGGGAGAGAGGTTGGCAGCGAGATAGACGAGATCAAGATACAGTAAGTATTATATTCCAATTTTGCTTCCACCCCCTTCACTTCATGTAAACAGTCCTCTCTTAGGTAACAAATGACCTTCTTCTTGTCAAATCTGATGGCCTCTACTCTGTCCTAATCCTTCTAGGCCACTCAGTTGCCTTAGACACTGAACAGCCCTCTTCTCACTGAAACTTCATCCAACCTTGGCTTCACTGACACTGTCCTCTTTCCTCCTAGCTCTCTGAATGCTTATGCTCGGTCTTTTTTGCAGGTTCCTCCTCTGTCTCCCACCCTCTGACAGCTGGGGTCTCTCAAAGCTCAGTTCTAAATCTCCTTCTATTCTCCATATGCACTCACTCCCTTGGAGAATTCGTTTGCTTCCATGGCTTTGATAACTGTCTGTATGCAGATGCTCCTCAAATCTGTATCTCCAACACAGACCTCTCTCCTTCTCTACAATCTCCCATTTCCTCCTGCCTTCAAGATACCTCCAAGTGGTTGTCCTGAAGACACCTCAAACTTAACAAGTTTAAAACAGAACTCACATCTTCCTACCCATTCCCTGTTCTCCCTCTGTCTATCCCATCACTGCAGAAAATACCCATCTCCTCCCTATCTCACAAACCCATAACCTTGGTGTTGTCTTCAACTCCTCTCTCTCATTCAACCCTTATATTCAATCTGTCACCAAATCCTGCCAACTCTAACATCACAGTATTGCTAAAATCTGACTCTCCCTTCCAAACTGCTACCACACTGATCCAAGCATTTATTCTATTCCTACTTTATTCATTCAATCATATTTATTGAGCACTTACTGTGTGCAGAGCACTGTACTAAGCACTTGGGAAGTACAAATCATCAACATATAGAGATGGTCCTACCCAACAACAGGCTCACAGTCTAGAACTTGACTACGGCATCTGCCTCCTTGTTAACCTCCTGGCCGCCTATCTCTTCCCACTCCTGTCCATACTTTGCTCTATTGCATGGATCATTTTTCTGAAAAAAACATTCTGTCCATGTCTCCACACTCTCAAGAATCTCTAGTCATTTACTATCCAGCTCTTCAGCAAATTAAAACTCCTTACCACTGGTTTTAAAATACTCAGTCAGCTTGCTGCCTCGTTTTATTCATTCAATCATATTTATTGAGTGCTCACTGTGTGCACAGCACGTTACTAAGCACTTGGAAAGTACAATTCAGCAACAGATAGACAAACCCTACCCAACAATAGGCTCACAGTCTAGAAACAGGGAGACAGACAACTAAACAAAACAAGTAGACAGGCATCAATAGCACCAAAATAAATAGAATTATAGGTATATACACATCATTAATAAAAAAATAGAATAATGTGTACATACACAAGTGCTATGGGGCAGGAAAGGGGTAGAGCTGAGGGAGGGAATAGGGTGAATGAGGAGGAGGAGAGGAAAAGGGGGGCTCAGACTGGGAAGGTCTCCTGGAGGAGGTGAGCTTTCAGTAAGCTTTGAAGTGGGGAAGTGAGCTAGCTTGGCAGATATGAGGAGGGAGGGCATTCCAGGCTAGAGGTAGGACATGGGTGAGGGGTTGATGACAGGACAGGTGAGAACAAGGCACAGTGAGGAGATTAGTGGCAGAGGAGCAGAGTGTGTGAGCTGGGCTGTAGAAGGAGAGCAGAGAGGTAAGGTAGGAGGGGGCAAGGTGATGGAGAGCCTTGAAGCCGAAAGTGAGGAGTTTTTGCTTCATATGAAGGTTGATAGGCAACCACCGGAGATTTTTGAGGAGGGAGGTGACATGCTCAGAGCATTTCTGTAGGAAATCTGTAGGAAGATAATCCAAGCAGCAGAGCAAAGTATAGACTGAAGTAGGGAGAGATAGGAGGTTGGAAGTTCAGAAAGGATGCTGATGCAGTAATCCAGTCGGGATATGATGAATGATTTTAGTAACAAGACAGTGGTTTGGGTGGAGAGGAAAGGGCAGATCTTGGCGATGTTGTGAAGGTGAGACTGGCAGGTTTTGGTGACATATTGGATGTGAGGGGTGAATGAGAAAGTGGAATGAAGGATGACAGCAAGGCTGCGGGCTTGTGAGATGGGAAGGATGGTGGTGCTGTCCACAGTGACGGGAAAGTCAGGGAGAGGACAGGGTTTGGAAGGGAAGAAAATGAGCTCAGTCTTAGACATGTTGAGTTTTAAGTGGTGGGCAGACATCTAGGTGGAGATGTCCTGAAGGCAGGAGGAGATACGAGCCTGGAGGGAGGGAGAACGGGGGAGGAGATGTAGATTTGGGTATCATCTACATAGAGATGATAGTTGAAGCATTGGAAGTCAATGAGTTCACCAAGATAGTGAGAATAGATGGAGAACAGAAGGGGACCAAAAACTGACCCTTGAGGAAACCCTACACTTAAAGGATTGGAGGGGAAGGAGGAGCCCACGAAGGAGACTGAGAATAAATGGCCAGAGAGATAAGAGAAGAACCAGGAGAGAACAGAGTCTGTGAAGACAAGGCTGGATAATGTTTTGAGGAGAAGGGGATGGTCGACAATGTCAAAGGCAGCCGAGAGGTCGAGGAAGATTAGGATAGAGTAGGAGCCATTGGATTTGGCAAGAAGGAGATCACTGGTGAACTTTGAGAGGGCAGTTTCAGTGGAGTGGAGGGGACAGAAGCCAGATTGGAGGGTGTCCAGGAGAGAGTTGGAGTTGAGAAATTCGAGGCACTGAATGTAGATGACTTGCTTTAGAAGTTTGGAAAGGAAAGGTAGGAGGGATATGGGCTGATAACTGGAGGGGGCAGTTGGGTCAAGGGAGGGTTTTTTAGGATGGGGGAGACATGGGCGTGTTTGAAGGCAGAGAGGAAGAAGCTGTTGGAGAGTGAGCAGCTGAAGATGGAAATTAAGGAGGGGAGGAGGGAAGGGGTGAGAGTTTTTATAAGGTGAGAAGGAATGGGGTCAGAAGCACAGGTGGAGGGGATGGCACTTGAGAGGAGGGAGGAGATCTCTGAAGATACTGCTGGGAAAGATGGGAAAGTATCTCACTGATCTCCTACACACCTCGCTCTTCTAGTGTCATCTTACTCACTGTGCCCTGATCTTGACTCTCCAGCTGCTGACCCTTTCCCATTTCACCCCTTGGCTGGTATTCCCTCTCCTCCATTTACACCAGACCACCACTCTTCCTACTTTCAAAGCCTTATTAGGGTTACAACTCCCTAAGAGGCCTTCCCCAGTTGAGGCCTCTTTTCCCCAGCTCCCTCTCTCTTTGACATCATCTATACATTTGGATCTGTGACATTTGGGTATTTGCTATTTATCCCACTCACAATCTCCCCGAAATTAGGTACATATCTTTAAATTATATTTTATAGATTATTTCTATTAATGTCTCTCAACCTCTCTATATTGAAATTTCATTATGTGCAGGGAACATATCTACCAACTGTGTTGAACTGTATGCTCCAAACTGTTGAGTACAGTGTCCTGTGCATAGTAAGTCATCAATAAATACCAATGATGATGATCTTTGATAACTGATGATGAAGCATGGACCTACTATCAGTGGAATATATCATAATTTGATCTACTTTGTCCGAGTTGGGTAGCCAGCCTAAGATGTCCGGATAATATCTCCAGCACCAGAGTCCTGCAATCTTGCTCAATCACAGACATTGAGGTGGGGATGATCATGATTAGGGCTCAGGTGTAATGATGTGGACAGCTAATAACATGTGCATAATAAAAGGATTCCCAGGATGATATTTCCTGAAGATGATCTCCTCTTTCGTTGCATTTGATTCTGAAGGCCATGATTTAAACAAAAAAAAAACAAACAACCTAACAGTTTTGTAGTGATTGCGGGGGGTTTGAAAGTAATAGGTGAATATTTTCTGTGGAAAGAAGAAAAAGATAAGGTCTTAAAGGGTCACACATTAAGTACTTTTCAAGCCTCCTGTAAGTGTGTGTGCATATACTTAAAGAATAGAAAGTCATCCTTACTTTGAGTGCTTATTTCAGGTTCAAAATTTCACACCTCGAAATGATTATTCAAAATAACTGTGAAAAAATATTTTTTAGCACTTAGGAAAAACTACAGTGACGACATTCTTTCTAAAGATATTCTATCAAAATGTAACAAATACCTTCTCCAAGGGAAGCGCTGATCTGCATTAGATAATTAAAATCAGTGGAGGTCATCCTTGGTATATTTGATCCCTTTCCATTGGAGGGTAGGGTTCATATGGGAGAATTCCACATTATTCTGAACAGATAGGAGCACACTGTGCCTGAAGATGGGGCCACCCGCATTGGCCCTTTGGGTGCATGGTATCATTTCAGTCAATCAAAGATAGACTGCTAATCCCTAAATGGTAATTATTGAATGCTTACTGTTGGCAGTGCAGTCTACTAGGAACTTGGGAAAATACAGTACACTAGAGTTGGTAGACATGATCCCTACCCTCAAGAGACTTACACCCTAGTGAACATTTTGGGCAGCTTCTTCATTCATTCATTATTCATTCCTTCATTCATTCAATTGTATTAATAATAATAAGAAGAAGAAGAATGATGGCATTGTTAAGTGCTTACTATGTGCCAAGTACTGTACTAAGAATTGGGGTAGATACAAGGTAATGAGGTTGTCCCACAGGGGACTCACAGTCTTAATTGCCATATTACAGATGAGGTAACTGAGGCCCAGAAAAGTGAAGTAACTTGCCCAATGCCACACAGCGCTCTGGGCATGTTACTCCCCTCCTCAAAAATCTCCAGTAGCTGCCTGTCCACCTACGAATCAAGCAAAAACTCCTCACTCTCTCCATCACCTCGCCCCCTCCTACCTCACTTCTCTTCTCTCCTTCTACAGCCCAGCCCACACCCTCCGCTCCTCTGCCGCTAATCTCCTAACTGTACCTCGTTCTTTCCTGTCCCGCCATCAACCCCCGGCCCACATCCTTCCCCTGGCATGGAATGCCCTCTTTCCACACATCCGCCAACGTAGCTCTCTTCCTCCCTTCAAAGCCCTACTGAGAGCTCACTTCCTCCAGGAGGCCTTCCCAGTCTGAGCCCCCTTTTTCCCCTCCTCTCCATCCCCCCCCCTACCTCCTTCCCCTCCCCACAGCACTTGTATATATATTTGTACAGATTTATCACTCTATATTACTTGTACGTATTTACTATTCTATTTATTAATGATGTGCATTTAGCTTTAATTCTATTTGTTCTGATGATTTTGACACCGGTCTACATGTTTTGTTTTGTTGTCTGTCTCCCCCTTCTAGGCTGTGAGTCCATTGTTGGGTAGGGACCGTCTCTATATGTTCCCTACTTGTGCTTCCCAAGTGCATAGTACAGTGCTCTGCACACAGTAAGTGCTCAATAAATACAATTGAATGAAGTGGCGGAAGTGGGATTAGAAGCCACGACCTCTGACTCCCAAGACCGGGCTCTTTCCACTAAGCCACGCTGCATCTGCAGAGCACTCTACCAAGCACTTGGAAAGTACAATTCAACAACAAAGAGAGAGAATCCCTGCCCACAACAGCCTCACAGTCTAGAAGGGGGAAGACAGACATCAAAAAAAGTAAGCAGGTATCAATAGCATCATTATAAATAAATAGAATTATAGAAATGTACATATATACACAGGTGCTGGGGGGCAGGGGGTAGAGCAGAGGGAGTATGATGGGGCAATGGGCAATGAGAAGCAGCATGGCTCAGTGGAAAGAGCCCGGGCTTTGGAGTCAGAGGTCATGGGTTCAAATCCCAGCTCCTCCAATTGTCAGCTGCGTGACTTTGGGCAAGTCACTTAACTTCTCTGGGCCTCAGCTACCTCATTTGTCAAATGGGGATTAAGACTGTGAGCCCCACCAACCCCCCCGTGCAACAATGTGATCACCTTGTAACCTCCCCAGCGCTTAGAACAGTGCTTTGCACATAGTAAGTGCTTAATAAATGCCATCAATGGGGGGGGGGGGGAGCTGAGGAAAAGGGGGGCTTTGTCTGGGAAGGCCTCCTGGAGGAGATGAGCCTTCAGTATGGGATCACCCAGAATGACATGGTGTTAGGGGCCTTAAAGACAGCCTATCTTTAGCCCTTTTTTAGGATGCTGAGGGCCAGGATCTGCGATCCTTTGAGGACCTGCTCAATAGAGCAGGTGCCCTGGGGTGACTTGGACTGACACAGTGTTTCCCTTATTTCAGGGAATAGGTCCAGAAAGTGGAGAAATGAGCATAATTGTGAAGAGACATCTGTGCAAGCTTAACATAGAGATGTTAAAGAGTTTCATCTTTTTTTTTTTTCCAGACGTAACCTGGTGTTGCCTAAACCAAATAGAGTTCTAGCAGAAATCTTGGGAATAAATTATACTCTCACATACCCAATTGCCAAGATAATGAATAACATGTATGAAGGAAAGCCTAGGAGCTGTTTTCAGAATATAGAGTTTCTTTGACAGCACTGTGTGAATGATTGAAAAGCACATCTTATAGCCAAATAAATAAATAATTAAAATAAATCAAGAACAAACTGGCTCAGGAGCTCAGCATTCTGAAGCTTTTAGCTTTAGTGCATTGATTTTTCAGCTGCCTGCTCAGAGCTTCAACATAAGCTGGGGATTGAAATTCAAACTTACTGCCACTTGGAGATTCACACTCAGCACTGGATCCATCTGTGGATTAGAGTGGAAATTGTCCCAGCGCCTGAACTCTCCATCAGGCTGATATTTGGAGTGGCATCTGTTAAGTATTCGTAATGTGTCAAGAACCACCCTAAGCACCCTAAGCACTGGAGTAGATAAAATTTATCAGATTGGACACAGTCTCTGTCCCACATGGAACTCATAGTTTATGTAGGAGGGAGAATGGGCATTTAATCCCAATTTTACAGATGAAGAAACTGAGGCACAGAGAAGCTGACTGAGTTTTACAAGGTCACACAGTGGGCAAATGGCTGAGAAGGGTTTAGAACACAGATCATTTGACTCACAGGCCCATGCTCTCTCCATTAGGCTGTGCCTTTGTTTATTCTGACCCAGGTGAAGAGGGGAGACTTGGTTTCCACAACATTGAGGACCTTCAACTTTGTCCGTTGCTCAGCAGCCCTTGGAGTTCATATTGTCAAATTCCTAATAGCTGGATAGAAGTCATTTTTTTTTTAACTTTACAACCCATGGGGTCAAATGACTTTTTTCAGGTTTTGGCATCACTACCCACCTGAGTATTACAATACACCATGATGGTCAACTTGCCAAATTTCAGATTCTATATAATAAACCTTACCAGATTGGGAAAAATAAAATTGTGATATTTATTAAGTGCTTGCTATGTGCCAAGCAATACACTAAGTGCTGGGGTAAATGTAAGATGATCGGATCAGAAGCTGCCCCTATTCCAAATAGGACTTACAACCTATGGGGGAGGAAGAAAAGACATTTGATCCACATTATACAGATGAGGAAACTGAGACACAGAGAAGTTAAGCGATTTGCCTAAGGTCACACAGCAGTCAAATGGCAGAACCAAGATTAGAATGTAGTCCTTCTGACTCTTAGGCCTGCACTCTTTTACAGTGCCCAGTGCTTAGAACAGTGCTTTGCACATAATAAGCACTTAATAAATACCATTATTATTATTATTAATAGACTATGTTGCCTCTCAATCTCTATCTAGAGTCCTACAGATTATTTTTCCTATCCATTGCTCTTTGATATTATTGGAACATTCACTCAATCATATTTATTAAGTGCTTACTGTGTGCAAATCACAGTGCTAAGTGCTTGGTAGAGTGCTGTCATGAGCCAGTCTCTGAGTTCCTTGTGCTGCCTGGCCTCCCGTAGGCTACTAAGGATTTATTTTCCCCCTACCATCAGGCACCGACCTTGGTGAGTCAGTCTGTGAGGATTACCTTCCCGTGTTGGCCTCCACCACAGAGCCGAACCTTGTCAGATGCTCAATCTTTGAGCCTGTCACTGGGGACCCACTGCCCCTTCTGTCAGGAACTCAGTGATGAGTTCAAAGTGAAACCAAACCACCACTGTATACAAAGGCAAGTCTTGTTCAAGTCTTAATTTAAATGAAGAGGTAAATACCTATGAGTGTGCATGCACACACACACTCACACGCACATAGCTACCCGTCCAACTGTCCACCCCAGGTTCATACAGATAGTCTCATATTGGAGAAGTTCAAGGAGTCCAGTTGCCCACAACACATTGTCCTGGCTCAAATCTTAGCTAGTTCTCTGCGGCCATTAATAAAGTGTCTCAGCATGGGTCTTCAGTGGTTTTTTTTGCCACCGACACCACAAGGGGTCTGGTTCCTTCCCCCATTTTTTATCTATTCAGATCAGTAGCTTCCGAGGGGCCGCAGCAGGTCCTGATTAGCTGCTCTGATTGCCTGCCATCTCAAGCCCGTTACTGGGTAAAGTCAAGGAGGGCGGCTACCCTTCCTCTTGTTGGGCCAATCCCGCAAGATGTTTGTCCACACCTCTGGCAGTCTTTCTTCTTCCCTATAGTAAGACAATTCAGTTCCTCCTCAGCTTTCCCCTTTGTTGTTGTTCCGCAGGGTCAAAGAACAGTCTCTTAAAAAAAATGGCTTCTGTGTCACAAAATAGATTCACACTTGCTCACCACAAGTACATATGTGTTAGGGATGGTATCAGAGCACTTATGCTATGTAAGCTGACATACAGACAGTTTTAAGAGGCCAGATATTAAGGTCTAATTGCAAATCCATAAATTGACTGATGACAACCTGAAGAGTTGATGACATTCCAGATGAATATGTATCTAGTACTCGTCTCTGTTGTCTAGCTTTGCTCAGCACCATGAAGTTACTTTTTGCATCTTGCTAGTTCATGAGATACTGGTGCCACCTTTTTGGGGGGAAGACTGATATTATCTTCCAATAGATTAATTTCCACCACCCCAAATCGTGTGAACTCAACAGCCACCATTAGCACTTATAAATTGTGCAACTATCCTTGCTACTTATGTACATATTGATCTCAGTACACTGCCAATCTATTCAGTTGTTTGTTCATCTTCTTGCTCCCTGCTGTTTGCAAATAGTTTATATCTGCCTGTATCCCCCATTAGACTAAAGTCCTTGAGGACTGGGATTACATATTTTAATGGTATTTGGTAATATTACTAATAATAACGATAATAATAATTGTGGTATTTGTTAAGAATTTACTATGTGCCAGACACTGTACTAAGCTCTGGGATAGATATAAGATAATCATGTTGGACACAGTCCCTGTCCCACATAGGCCTTACAGTCTTAATCCCCATTTTACAGATGAGGTAACTGAGTCACATAGAAGCTAAGTGACTTACCCAAGGTCACACAGCAGGCAAGTGGCAGAGCAGGGATCAGATCCCAGGTCCTTTGAATCCTAAATGTGTGCTCTTTCCACTAGCACATACTATTTCCCAGGCATTGTTCTAAATGCTAGGGTAGATACAAGGTAATCAGGTTGGACATAGTCCATGTCCCACATGGGGCTCGTAGTCTTTATCTCCATTTTACAGATGAGGCAGCTGAGGCACAGAGAAGTGAAGTGACTTGCCCAAGATCACACAGCAGAGAAGTGGCCTAGCTGGGATTAGAACCCAGTTCCCTTTGACCCCCAGGTCTGTGCTCTATTCAATAAGCCATACTGCTTCTCCTTAATAATAATAATTGTGGTATTTGTCAATCACTGTACTAAGCTCTGTGGTAACTACAAGTTAACTGGGTTGGACACAGTACCTGCCCACTTAGGGCTCTCAGTCTTAATCCCCATTTTACAGATGAGGAAAGTGAGGCATGGAGAAATTAAGTGAATTGTCCAAAGTCACACAGCAGACAAATGGTTAGGCAGGATTAGTGCTTTGATTTTGAGTGCCATGGTATTTCCTCTAGGCCATGCCTACTTCTATGGTTCTCGTCCAAGATCACAGTAAGTGCTCAATAATACTATAATTAATATACTGAAATATTGTGATGGTTATTTTATTTGTTTTCTATTTTTTTATTCTACTACTGGATGAAAGTTCACCATTATCCCAGTTTTGAAATTGGTGAGACAGGAGATTTTTAGTGCATTTCTTCAAGGCCCTTAGGAGTGAGCATCTGTTCCCAAATAGGAATAATAAGATAGCCAAACTGTCACTCCATAACATTGCTACTGACATTTGTGATCAATTATCTCTCATCCACTTTCCAATAGTCAGGAATGGGCATATACCAATGTTGGTAAGGATATGCACAGAGTTGTTTCTTTAGTAGTGAGGTCTTGTGTGGAGTCATTCTCATGAAATTCAAGATAAAAGGTTCCATCAGCTTGTTTTAAGGTTGAGCCAAAGGGAGGGTGAAACAGGTGAAATGATGGAAAAACAGGAGTAACAGGAAAAATCACTTTAAAAGTTGCTTATTCCTAGTACGCCCTGCATGGATCCTGACCTCCTCACTGAGTTCTTTTAGATCTAGAGTTTCACAGACATACAAAACCCCTTGAAAACCCTCACAAAAAAGAGAAATAAAAAAAAAAAAGAAAGACACTGGATTAAATTGAATTGGGGCCCTTTACGCAGTTTTCATTAAGTCTTCTGCCTGATTTCCTTTAGGCTAACTGATTTCTTTCCAATCCCGGGCCTAAGGGCACATTTCCATTTTCATCTATAGTTGAACATCGCACAACCCAGGAGTGGAAAAGTAAAATAAAATTAAAGATCCCAAAATGTATACTTTCCAAGCCCTCAAGATTCCAGTCTTTGTTTCACACACAGGGCTTTTGGCAAATCTACTTGGCTCTATCAAGGTCACTTTCCTTGCTGGAATTAATTAAAAGCGTGTCTCGAGATTCTTATGCCTCATATGCTGTGAGAATTTTTTAGGACTTTTTTTACTTACATATTTAACTCATCCTAGCCCTGTAGGCTGTATTTCCATAAAAGTTAATGAACAACCTCCCCCTGAGCTAGTAATTTCCTCATATTACCTTGAGCCAGGCCCTAGCTCCTTCACCTCACCCTGATAACAAAGGGCAGTCATTCCACTCCTGGCATTTCTCTACTAACCATAATCAGTTCTCCATAATCCCTCGCATTATATCATTATTTCTCTGTTCAGAATTCTTGACCAATTGTAGTTGTGAACTTCCAGGCTACAGTGAGATGAAGACTGCTGATAACTTTCTTGGAGCCAGTCTTTAAGTAATGATGGTTCTCCAAATGATCCCTATTGCTCAATAACAACACATAGGCATTATAGGATGGTGGTAATGGAAGTACAGTGGTGATCCCAAGAATAAGTGAAGGATGTGTCAAATAAGTCATTGGAATTTAAGTGTCTGAAAGCACTTCTGATTGACGGTTTTTTGCTAACTCATTTCCAAGCTGCTGAGGTATTAATGAATAGATTTGATCTTCACATAATCATCAGCAAATCTAGGAAATAAAATTCTTTAGTTATCTCTGTGTGCTAATAGAAGTAAATGCTGCTGAGTAAAATTTTAATGATTCCACCTTCTCAGAATCAGTTTTTGAGAAAATGTAGGCCTGGAGTAACATAAACAGGATTGGGGTGTGGCCTAAGGGAGTGAGTCAGAGAGTGAGGCTGTGGGAGAAGGGAACAGAAAAATTGAGAGAACAGAAGGGAAAGTAGAGGAAAGAAGGGAGAAAGAAGAAGAGAGAACAAGGACAGGGGTAGAGCAGGAATTGTTTTTCCAGGGCTTCTGCTTTGCTTGGCAATTAGCCCTCCCTTCACCGTAGTGGTGGCTCAGAAAAGGTCACTGAATGGTCATTGGGCAGGAGCGGGCAGCTGTAATCTGGTAACAACCACTACCCCAAAATCATGCCCAGGGTGGCATCTTCAGATTAAAAATAGGAGTTTCCAGTGGAGCCAGATGATGAACCAGAAACTCTCATCCACAGCCCAGAAGGGTCAGTTGAGCTGTACAGGGGCTGAGGAAAACTGTACCCCACAACAAGACCTGTTAAGATCTTCTAGGTGATAAGGTCGAACTCTTAACATCTTAAGTGTCCTGTCCAGTTGGCCCGTTCTAGCTCTTTTAGTCCAATGCTTCCCAAGTCATTTTTATGGACAATCAATTGCAACTGTTCTTTGATGTTTCATTTCAATACAATAAATACGAAAGTGTAACTAGCAAATCATATTTGATTGGAATGGCACACATTTACTGTTCCCAGAAATGGTTACTTTCACAAGATAATTGACTCATCAAGATAGCAACACAACTTCATGGATTTTATACGTCAGAGATTAAGTACAAGATATGAAATTAAATGTGAAATATAATTAAAGGCGTTTCATAGAAATAGCTTGATGGAGACAATGAAACCTAGTGAACAGAACATTTAATTTCTTTTTCCATGCAAATAGGTTTGCTCATACAGAGGAAAGACAGTAGCATATTTTAAGATTCATTTTCCTCTCTGGATTATACCACCATAATAATTAATTGATGATGGCATTTATTAAGTGCTTACTATGTGCAAAGCACTGTTCTTAGTGCTGGGGAGGTTACAAGGTGATCAGGTTGTCCCACAGGGGGCTCACAGTCTTAATCCCCATTTTACAGATGAGGGAACTAAAACACAGAGAAGTTAAGTGACTTACCCAAAGTCACACAGCTGACAATTGGTGGAGCCGGGATTTGAACCCCTGACCTCTGACTCCAAAACCCGTGCTCTTTCCACTGAGCCACGCTGTCATTATGAAGCGGAAGTGATAATTTTCTGATTTAATTTTTTTTTAAAGTTGCATCTCAGTAGTTTTCTCACTTTAGTAATGTGTTTAGGGATTCCACAGGTCATAATAATGATAATCATTGTCATCATCATCATAATAGTCAAACAGGAAGCAAGGGTCAGGGTCAGGATTAGAACCCAGGCCTTCTGATTCCCAGACCTGTGCTCTTTTGGGTAGGCTATTCTCTTTCTCACATTACACGAGGTGCCCCAACTTTTAGATTCCTGTACCATTTTCCATCATTCAATCATTCAACTATATTGGAGCATTACTGTGTGCAGAGCACTGTACTGTTTGGGAAAATAGAATTCAGTGGATTTGGTAGGCATGCTCCCACCCTACAAGGAGTTTACAGTCTAGGGGGGAGACACACTAATTTGCAGATATGTACATAATGCACTGGGGCTGAGGTGGGGTGAATAAAGGATGCAAATCCAAGTTCAAGGGCAACACTGAATGGAGATAGAGTAGGGGAAATGAGGGGTTCACCAGAGAGGGAAGGTCTCTTGGAAAAGATGTGATTTTACTAAGGTGTGGAGAGTGATCGTCTGTCAGATATGGAGGGGGAGGGAGTTCCAGGTCAGAGGCAGGACATTGGTGAGGGGTCTGGAGCGAGATAGCTGAGATTGAGGTACCAGGTGTAGATTGGCATTAGAATAGTGAAGTGTGTGACCTGGTTGTAGGTGTAAATCAGCAAGGTAAGAAAAGCAGGAGATGATAATTGCAAAATTATTGCAATATTATTCTAGAGAAGCAGAATGGCCTAGTGGAAAGACCATGGGCCTGGGTGTCAGAGGACCTGGGTTCTAATCTCGGCTCTGCCATATATCTACTCTGACCTTGGGCAAGTCACTTAACTTCTCTTGTGCCTCAGTTACCTCATGTGTAAAATGGGCATTAAATCCTACACCCTCCTACTTAGACTTTGAGCCCCATGTGGGACAGGGACTGAGTCTAACCTGATTAACTTGTGTCTACCCTAGTGCTTAGAACAGTGCTTGGCACTTAGTAAGTGCTTAGCAAGTACCATTATTATTGTTTGAAAAAAATACGAATTGAAATTCAGACTGCTATAATATAGCGGCAAAATTTCCCCAATACTTTTACAGTTCGAATGAGTCTGCCATGATACGTAAAGAAGCAAGTAAAATCTTGAAATTACAGTGACTGGTAAACAGAAAACAAATCAAAGGACAAAGTTTTGAAATGCTATATCTATAGTTCTGTGTATTTATATTGATGCTATTGATGCCTGTTTACTTGTTTTGATGTTTGTCTCCCCCCTTCTAGACTGTGAGCCTGTTATTGGGCAGGGATTGTCTCTAAGCAGCATGGCTTAGTGGAAAGCGCCCGGGCTTGGGAGTCAGAGGTCGTGGGTTCTAATCCCGGCTCTGCCACTTGTCAGCTGTGTGACCTTGGGCCAGTCACTTCACTTCTCTGGGCCTCAGTTCTCTCATCTGTAAAATGGGATAAAGACTGTGAGCCCCATGGGGGACAACCTGATCACCTTGTACCTACCCCAGTGCTTGGAACAGTGTTTGGCACATAGTAAGCACTTAACAAATACCAACATTATTTCTATTATTATTTGTTGCTGAATTGTACTTTCCAAGCGCTTAATACAGTGCTCTGCACATAATAAGCTCTCAGTAAATATGATTGAATGAAAGGAGGGGGCAAGGTGAATGACAGCTTTAGAGCCACTGGAAAGGAGTTTCAAAGTTGGATGGACAACCACTGGAGGTTCTTGAGGAGTGGGGAAAAATGGTTGATGATTGAGGCTGATGGGGTCTCCAAACATCCTGCTTTAGGCAGGGGAGGTGGACATGATAATAGCAATGGTAGTGTCTGGCAGTGGAGGTCTGAACATATGTGGCCGACTTGTACTTCCCAAGTGCTTAGTTCAGTGCTCTGCACACACTAAGTGCTCAATAAATATGATTGAATGAATGAACACAGGCCAGCCTACTCGCAACATCAGGAGAGCAGGAAACAAAGTTTGAGGGAGGGCTCCAGGCTGCCTTTCACCTGCTGCTACTAGGGAAATGGCTAACATTACCATGGGCTGGAGCAGAGGCTGCAGCTGCCACAACCACTGCTACTAGGAACTCATCTAGTGCACAGTACGGTTGACAATTTAGCCGTGGGAGGCAACATCAGGACCTGCCTCACCATCGCTCCTCCTCAGGTTCTTTCTCTCTGGTTCTTTGCTGCTGCAGGTATGCAGCGACTATGGGATGACTCCCTTTCAAGTGAAATGTTTGTTGTCAAATCAGAAATATGTCTTGCATCTGCCTGGATTATATCATTTGAGAAGCTTTTCTTTTTGAATCAAGTAGCGAGTAAACGGCAATCTCACCTGCTCCCATCAGGAAATGTCTTCCTCTTCATAAAGCGCTTGTTAAATGATAGACCAGTCAGACCCCTTTAAATAGAAAATTTCAGGTGTACTTTACAAGGTGAATATACATATTTATCTTACTATAACAGAATTCCCCTTGGTTTGACAAACTACAGATAATAATCTATATCAATAACTGTCTCCTAAAACTCAAAAGTATGGAAGGCACACTTTTTCTAGAACATCTGAGAAATGAATGATGAGGGAATCTATATTTTTCACTTGAAAATATTTATCAGTTTATTTTGTTTCTTCAAATAAACATCAGAACTGGATTTTTAAAGCTTTCATTCTTTTCATTGTTCTTTCAGTGGCCAATTTTATCAGGTTGATATTTTATAAATGTCCTTATGGTATGCTCAAGTGCTAAGTGAACCGGATGTCTGGGTAATACATTTTATTATTAATTCTCCTCTCAATACAAGGATTAATTTTATTATATTGATATGTTCCATGTAATTTATAGATGCCTGAGTCCAGATAACAAACCCAAATAGTCATTTAAATTGAAACTATAAACCAACTATAGCCTAGTTAAAAATTTAAACCAACACCCACTCACCTTATTTCAACAAAGCAGGTTGCTTTACAAACAAAAGAATGAAACCTTTAAGGTAATAATCACTTGGCTTAAATGTCTGGGGGTGAGTAAACTCACATCAATCATTCTTTTTCACAGGTGACTTAGAAGTCATTACAGCTCTATTAGGGTTGTCTCAAGCAGATTATATCACGTTTGTAGGTTTGTCTGTGTGTGTGTGTGTGTGTGTGTGTGTGTTTGTGTGTGTGTGTGTGTGTGTGTGTTTGTGAGTGACTGTTTCCTTATTTATTTTTTTCTATCAACATATTTCCTTGTGTTTATTTCCTTTCCTTCTTCTCTTGCCCTCTAACCTTGGTCTCTAGCCCTTAGCCTCTAGAAGACTTCCATATACTCCTTCAGGACTTCTTCCACTTTGAAATCCAGAAAATATGATTATTTAAACTTTAGGATACTGCAAATGATGGTTCCTTCTGTGAAAGTTCTGCTTTGCAAGGAATGAATCTGATGTGCTCTTCTTGTAACTAACCAAGAATTGTGCTTAATAATTAGTACACACTTAATCAATGTAATTAGTTTCTTGGGCATCATCATCCTAGATTTAGGTTGCAGAGGAACCTATGCCATCTCTCAAGATGAAAATAGTAAAAAAAAATCAGAGAAAGTAGCTTAGTCATCATATACCCCTCTCATTCCCTGAGTGACTTCAGGCCTGGTGTGAACAGTATATAAACAGAGATGTGTCTGGAAACGTTGCAAAGACATTTGAAGAAAAATTTTGAATAATGCCTCTTGGAGGTATATTTTAGTTAGAGCCAGCCTTAATGTGGCTTTGCCTACCCCTGGGAGCCTATATTGTTTCCCACCTCTAGACTGTAAACTCACTGTGGGCAGAGTCTGTGGAGACCAACTCTGTTATATTTTACTCTCCAGAGCACTTAGTACAGTAGTACAGTACAGTACAGAGTAATGCTCAGTAAATGCAACCGATTGAATCATTGATCTAAATAAAAGTCAAATTTTAAGCAGTCCTGGCTAATGCAGCTCATTAGCATAGTAGAATGACTCTCTTCAGACTAAGAGGAGGTGGTGATTTTCTTCTCTGCTCACAGTATCTGTTAATTTCCTAGGTTTTGGAGAGTCAATTTATGAATTTCTTTCCTTTTCCCTCTTATACTTTCTTTCTAAACTCACATAGTCTATGAAGATTATATTGTACAGTATATATTGTATGATTACACACAAACCTGAAGGTAGATAGTAATTTACATTGATGTTTAGTAGTACAGTAGTTCCATTTATTGAGCACCTACTTTCTGCAGTGAGCTGCACTAGAAATTTGGGAAATACATAACAACCAACATGATCCCTGTCAGAAGGAGCTTATTCTCTCCAATGAGGTGATAAACATAAAAACAATTTTCAACAAGAATGATCAGTTTAATTGAGCAGACAGGCGTATGTATGCCTTAGCATGTGAGTACTATGAGGTGTATGTATAAATACATTGGTAAGTGCTAGAGTTGGTTGAAGAGATGGTATATAGTTCAGGGTGCTGGGAAATTAATTGGAGAAAAAATTTTAGGAGATATTTGAATGTAGGGAGAGCTGAGGTCTGATTTAGGGAGGAAAGGAGTCCCAAGTTGGGGAACAACATGGCTTATTAGCCTGAGGGCCTGGGAGTCTGAAAGACCTTGGTTCTAATCCACCACTTGTTTGCTAAGTGACCTTGGGCCAGTCACTTAACTTCTCTCTGTCTCATCTATAAAACTATAATAACAGTTATGGTATTTCGTAAATGTTTACTATGTGCAAAGCACTGTTCTAAGCACTGGGATAGATACAGAGTAATATGGTTGTCCCACATGGGACTCACAGTTTTAATCCCCATTTTACAGATGAGGTAACTGAGGCACAGAGAAGTTAGGTGGCTTGCTCAAAGTCACACAGCAGACAAGTGGCAGAGCCGGGATTAGAACCCACATCCTCTGACTACTGAGCCTGTGCTCTTTCCACTAAGCCATGCTACTTCTCTAGGGGGATTCTGTGAGCTCCAAGAAGGATGTGGACTGTGTCCATCCTGATTAGCTTGAATCTATGCCAGCACGTAGTACGGTGCCTGGAACAAAGTAAGCACTTAGCAAATACCATAAAAATAAGTGTGAGAAAGGCAGGAGTTGAGATTGAAGTAGCTAAAAGGCTGGGTTGACTTTAGTTTTTAATTTTTCCTATTTACAAGCACTTCCCTGCAAAAGACAGATTACTTTTTCAATTGGCAACCATGATGAGGACTAGCTGTATATCAGTGGATTAGAGAATTGTGTGGCTTGGAATATATTTAATAGCTTTAGTGTGTAGATGGTCAAATTATCCAATAAAACTATTTTTAATTATGTTTGGGAAGGAAAGAGCAGTGGACAAGTCAAGACAACTGAGTTCTAAATTTTGGCTCCACCACTTGCCAGGTGTGTGACCTTGGATATGTCTTTGTTCCTTAATTTTCTCATATGCAACTTGAGGATAAAATCACTGTTCTACTTGCCACTTGGACTGTGAGCCCCATGCTGGGCACAGACAGTGTCCTATCTGATCAAATCGTATCTCCCACAGCACTTAGGACCTAGGGAGCACTAGAAAACTACCATCATCACTATTATTATTCAATACAAGTCAACTGAAACTTTAATAAACTTAATCCCAAGTTCTGAACTTTTCTTAGACCACCAACATTATTTTCCAAACCTGAATGTTAATGTTTGAATAATTGGCTTTAAGGTATAAATGCCACATGAGAATATGTGTGATGGAACTGAATTCCTGTATATGTGCAAACAATCTAACTAGAAAGAGAATTTTGTTAGCTGAAACCAATAGAGACTCTCCCACAATTCTTCAAGGGGTGTTTGATCCTTAGATAAAGCGTTTGTTAATACTTTTAAGTTTTAACTTAAGATCTATAAAGATTCTTTCTTTTCTGAGGTGGAAATGTACTGATGTGATAGTTTTATTTAAGTATGAAACTTCCTTCAGTATCGAGAATACCTCGAGGCATTTTGAACTACTAACATACTGAGTAGAAGTGAGAGAGGAGTGTGAAGTAAAAGAATACTATCTATTGGTGTAGCTTTAAGCAACAAGGAATCTAATTTTGAAATTTTTTTTTTACATACTCTGTTCTAATGAGTTATTGAAAAAAGTGAGAGGTTTCAATGGTCTGTCTTTAAGAACATATATCCCCAAAGATCAATTTACATCATGATTGTAATATAAAATTGCAGGCCTCTGAGATAGAGGAAAGTGCTGACATCTCCCATTAAAATGAAAATAAGAAGACTTCTAATTTTTCTAAATCAACAAAAGAGAGACAACAGGAATGTGGGGAGCTTGGAATGGATTTTGACTGGTTGGTTCTGGGAATAGAGAACAAACCTTTGCCTAACTTCCCAGGTAAGTTAAACTTGAGGTTGAATTATTTAACACTGTAACATTACTGAGGTTTTTATCCCAAATTCTGGATGATGGAGCCTCTGTAGTCATTTAAAGAGTGTCAGGCACTGATTTAGCTGAGGGCTGGATGCTAAAACCCTCCAACCCTTCTGTTCTTTAAATATAGGTTTGGGGATATTTTCATTTTTCCCCTGTACCCCTCTCGCTGCCACCGCACTTTGAAGCTTTGCATTTCTCTGAAGGTGAAGGGGGTCATTCAGGAGTAGCCTATCTCCTTCCTCCTGGTGCTGGCTGCAAGAAGCCCATGGACAAACAGCTTCCTTCCCTTCCCTGTGTGCCTGGGAGATCAGAAGAAGGGGCAAGCTCATGCTGGGGACCCTGGACAGACACGGCACAGGGAGGGATCAGAGAAGATTCCCTGGAGGTTCAGATTATAACAGCTTGGACTTCAGAGTATCAAAGCTCTTATCCCTGAGCATAAGAACATGATCCCTGAGATGCCCATACAATAATAATAATAATAATAATAATTGATGTACAAGAACCAGGTACTGTTCTAAATACTGGGATAGAAACAAGTTAATCAGGTTGGACACGGTCCCTTGGCCCACATTGGGCTCACACTCTTAATCCCCATTTTTTTACTGATGAGAGAACTGAGGCATAGAGAAGTGAATTGACTTGCCCAAGGTCTCACAGGAGACAAGTGGTGAATCTGGGATTAGAACCAGTGAGCTTCGGACTCGCAGGCCAATGGTCTATCTACTATGCCATGCTGCTTCTCTCGCATCTGTGTAGTACAGAGGACCCTGGAAGGGAAAGTAGTAGATTCAGAGAAAGACTGAATTGGATTTTCTTTCATTTATTACCTTGTTAAAAAGTTATTAAATATTTTTGAGATCTCAGGTCTTTCTGTCTGTGGCAGAGGCTGGAGGAAAATCCCCAGGGCTGGGGAGACACAGGAAACTGATAAGCTATGAATGTAGGAAGGAGTGATTTCTCTATAACCTTCCTGCAATCAGCCCCTGAGAAAGGGTGGTAAGTTAGTCACCAATGACCTCTATGGTTTTGGGGAGAAGCCTAGACTTCAGGCATGGAGTGGTGGCAGTGATAGGGATGTAGAAACATAGGGAGGAAGGAGGACACACCCAAAACCTGTATTAGAAAAATGGGAGAGATGGAGGGTTTTAGGAACCAGCAGAGGTTAACCAGGGTAGAGGCTCTCCTAAAGTCTAAGGGGCTCTTTTAGGTTGGATTTTGGGCTAAAAGTGCTTGTTCATTCAATCATGTTTATTGAGCGCTTGCTGTGTGCAGAACACTGTACTCAGTGCTTGGGAGAGTACAATACAACAATAAGCAGCCCACAGTGAGCTTACAGTCTGGGGGATGGGGGGAAGACAGTAATATAAATAAATGAATTAAAGGTATGTACAAGAGTGTTGTGGGGCTGGGAGGGGGTATGTAATAATAATGATGGTATTTATTAAGCATGCACACAGAAGCAGCATGGCTTAATGGAAAGAGCATGGGCTTTGGTGTCAGAGGTCATGAGTTCTGACCCTGTTTCGCCACTTATCAGCTGTGTGACTTTGGGCATATCACATAACTTCTCTGTGCCTCAGTTACCTCATCTGAAATGGGGATTGAGACTGTGAGCCTCATGTGTGACAACCTGATTACCTTGTATCTACCCAAGTGCTTAGAACAGAGCTTGGCACATAGTAAGTGCTTACCAAATACCAAAAGTATTATTATTACTATGTGCCAAGCACTAAGTGCTGGTGTAGGTACAAGGTAATCAGGTTGTCCCACGTGGGGCTCACAGGCTTAATCCCCACTTTATGAATCAGGTAACTGAGGCATAGAGAAGTTATGTGGCTTGCCCAAAGTCACACAGCTGACAAGTGTGAAGCTGGTGTTAGAACAAAAGGAGCAAGTCAGGGTGATGCAGTAGGGAGTGGGAGAAGGGGAAAGGGGGGGTCTCCACTAAGTATTTACACATTTACCTTGGGGGTGGCGGGGCATCCAGACCAGCAGTCACACCCACAAGAGGAGAAACATTTATGGAGCAAAGGTTTCAACCCATAAATTAAAATAATAGTACTTTTGCCAAAAGGTTACATTTGGAAATGAATTGAGTCCAAGAAAAACAACTTCTAAAAGCAACTGAAGCATTGGCAAATTTAGTCCTTTAATCATCATCCAGATTAAATCATCAGAGCCACACTAACATTAAAAAGAGGAAGTGTGTTTCAACTAAATTTGTACCTGAGTCAGTATAGCATCAAGTGAAAGTGAAGTTGTAAAAACATTTTTGTGGGGAATAATGATGATAAAGTGGTAATGTATTAATGGTTTCCCTAAATTCCTGATAAAGATAGTTTTATATGGCTCCTTGAAGGGTTACCACATTTTGAGCTAGTAGTCATTTAATCAGGTGAAGCCCTTTAAGTTGGTCTGTAAGTGACTTTCTTATTGCAGCACCTCCTCCATTGTCTAGGTGATTTAAACCATGTAGTCTCTGGCCTAGTGAGAAGATGGCAGAGCATGGAGAAGAGGGAGGGTGGAGCATTCCGTTATTCCTATTCTTGCTCCTTCGTGTCCCTCTGCTCCCCTCTTGTTCTCCAGAGGAGAGTCAGAGGACATAGGTTCTAATCCTGGCTCTGCCACTTGTCTGATGTATTACCTTGGGCAACTCACTTAATTCTCTGCACCTCAGTTACCTCATCTGTAAAATGGGGATTAAGACTCTGAGGCCCTTGAGGCACAGGACCTGTGTCCATCCTTGATTAGCTTGTGTCTACCCCAGCTCTTAGTACAGTACCTGGCATATAGTAGGTGCCTAACATACCACAGAAAAACTGAAAAAACAACAAAAAACAAATACGAGTGTGGGCAGGGGTGACACCATAACACTTCTAGAATCCTTCTGTGCCTCCTCTCTGTCCTCTGGAGGGATGGCAGCAGCGGCAGTGACACAATACCCCTAGAATCCCCTGCTCTTTCTCTCTAACCACTGGAGGAATGATGCCAGGGACAAGGTGACAGTATCACAACACCCTAGAGCCCCCCATGCCTCAGTTTCTGTTCTCCAGAGGAATGGTAGTGGAGGCAGCACTGTACTCTTTTATTCCCTGGAAAAGCAGTGGTGGTGGAATGAAACCTCTGGAGCCCCCCTGCACATCCTCCCTGTTCTCCAGAGGATCATTCATTCATTTGATTGTATTTATTGAGCACTTACTGTATGCAAAGCACTGAACTGTTTGGAAAGTACAATACAGCAATAGAGACAATCCCTGTCCACAATGGGTTCACAGTCTAGAAGGGCAGATACAGACATCAATACAAGTAAATGGGCATCAATATAAATAAATAGAATTATAGATATATACATATATACTTATACGTGGGGTGGGGAAGGTGGGGAGAGCAGAGGGAGCTAGGGTGAAGTGGAAGGGAGTGGGAGCTGAGGGCAATTGGGGCTTAGTCTGGGAAAGCCTCTTGGAGCAGGTGTGCCTTCAGTAGGGCTTTGAAGGAGGGGAGAGTGATTGGTGGATTTGAGGAGGGAGGGCATGCCAGGCCAGAGGTAGGACATGGGCCAGGGGTTGGGGGCGAGACAGGTGAGGTCGAGACACAGTGAGAAGGTTAGCACCAGAGGAGCCAAGTGTGTGGGCTGGGATGTAGAAGGAGGGAAGGGAGGTGAGGTAGAAGGGGGCAAGGTGATGGAGAGCTATGAAGACAATAGTGAGGAGTAGTAGTGGTGGGGGCAATGTCCTCTCTGCCTTCTGAAGGGGCAGGAGCCATGAGGGTTAGGGGTTATAGCGGCAGATGTGACACCATCCCAAAGAGCTGGGAGACAGCCTCCTGAGGCTCGTAGGACAAACCTCCCTCCCCAGGAGTCAGGACACAGCACTGTGTGGCTCAGGCACTTTCTAGCCACAGTGCCTGAGTCACATTGAATCATATGACTGGCGGAGGTCAATCAGAAGGGTTGTGACTCAGCAGGTCGTAAATTAACATCTTCAACTAGTGAGAGGTAGGTAAGTAGGCACATCTATAATCAAATCAAATGCCTCTTATGCAAATAACACCTATGACATGCCCCACTTTATAGTTCCTTAAACCCTGACTATTGGAAAGTGCAATGTTAGAAAAAAATGTAAATTGAGATGTATCAAGAATTATTCTTTATTAAATAAGTAAATCAATGTCAAACATGGGTATTTATTAAGCACTTATTGTGTGCAGGTCACTGTACTGAGGCTGTTGTTGGGTAGGGATTGTCTCTGTTGCCGAATTGTACTTTTCAAGCACTAAGTATAGTGCTCTGCACACACTGCCACACTGCTCAATAAATACAATCGAATGAAGTACAACACAATTAAGTTGGGAGATATAATCCTAGCCCAGAAGGAGCTTACAGTCTAGAGGAAGCCTTTAGAATATGCTGGCATTTTCTTTTACTGTTCAATAATTAACCAGAAAGAATCACCGTAGAACAAGGAGCTGTCAGATTGAGCATCTATTCAACATGTGTTACCACATTCTATATGTACTATAGAGAAGCAGTACTTCCTAGTGGATAGAGCCTGGGCTTGGGCAGCATAAAGACCTGGGTTCTAATTTCAGCCCCTCCACTTATCTGCTGGGTAACCTTGGATAAGTCACTTCATTTCTCTCTGGCTCAGTTATCTCACCTGTAAAATGGGGATTAAGATTGTGAGCTCCATATGGGACATGGACTGTGTCCAACCCGATTAGCCTTTTTCTACCCCAGCCCTTAGAACAATGCCTGGCACATCTTGTCTTGTCTTACGCTGTCGAGTCATTTCCGACCTGTAGTGACTCCATGGACACATCTCTCCCAAAATGCCCCACCTCCAACTGCAATCCTTCTGGTAGTGTATCGGGGCTTAGCGGAAAGAGCACGGGCTTGGGAGTCAAAGGTCGTGGGTTCTAATCCCGACTCAGCCACTTGTCAGCTGTGTGACTTTGGGCAAGTCATTTAACTTCTCTGTGCTTCAGTTACCTCATCTGTAAAACGGGGATTAAAACTGTGAGCCCCACGTGGGGCAACCTGATAGCCTTGTAAGCATCTACCCTAGTGTTTAGAATGGTGCTTGGCACATAGTAATAATAATAATAGCATTTGCTAAGCACTTACTACATGCCAAGCACTGTTCTAAGCACTGGGGGGATACAAGGTAATCAGGTTGTCCCACATGGGACACATGGGAAAGCGTTTACTTTCCAAACACTTAGTAGAGTGCTCTGCACACAGTAAGTGCTCAATAAATATGTTTGAAAAAATTTCTTCTAGACTGTGAGCCCACTGTTGGGTAGGGACCGTCTCTATATGTTTCCGACTTGTACTTCCCAAGTGCTTAGTACAGTGCTCTGCACACAGTAAGCGCTAAATAAATACGATTGAATGAATGAATGAATGGGGCTCACAGTCTTAATCCCCATTTTACAGATGCGGTAACTGAGGCACAGAGAAGTTAAGTGACTTGCCCAAAGCCACACAGCTGACAAGTGGTGGAGCCGGGATTTGAACCCATGACCTCTGATTCCAAAGCCCGTGCTCTTTCCACTGAGCCAAGCTGCTTCACATAGTAAGTACTTAGGAAATACCATAGTACAAATAGTTTCCTTGGTAAAAATACAGAAGTGGTTTACCATTGCCTTCTCCCACGCAGTAAACTTGAGTCTCTGCACTCGACTCTCTCCCCTGCCACTGCTGTCCAGCACAGGTGAATTTTTACTTGAAGTACCTTGCCTTCCACTTGCTAGTTGCTGCCCAATCTAGGAATGGATGGGTATGCCTTGGCTTGGCTCTCCCTCCTGCAGCCGAAACTGGTAGTGTACTGGAAATTCACCAGGTGCAATCCTGAGAGGGAGGCCTGACACATAGTAAGTGCTTAAGAAATACCATAAACAAAAATGTCTCCAGCTTAACTGCATCTTAAGTTCCTGGGGGCAGGAACATGTCTAGCAACTCTATTAAATTGTACTCTTCTTTCTTAAATGAAAGCAGTGATGCGTGTGTGAGTGTGTGTGTGTGTATAGTCAAAGAAAGAGCAGAAAGGTGAAACAAAGTTTATGCTGACGGTTATGACTAAACAGAAGTGAAGTCTGACACATACAGTTTAATTAGGGTTATAAAAACTATATTTGAAGATGAAAATTCATACAGCAGAAAAGTACATGTGATTTGTATCCATGATTTTCTCTCTTCATTTCTCCCTTATTTTTCCCCTCATTCTTTTCATCACCCTCTCTGGAAACGTGTTTTGCTCCTTTCTTTATTCCTGAACTAACCTCAAAGCTTACTCATTAATGGTGGTTTATCTTTGTTGCCTGGAGAAGCTGCTGGACATTCTAATGGAAAGGATAATCCTTGTTCTCTTGAAGGCAGTCAATGAGTACTGTAATCCCAGTAGAGGTTCCAAGGCACAGATCATAGATTCCTCATAAATTTTCACTTCCAGCAGTGAATCAATCAATCAGTGGTATTTACTGAGCAGTATCAGCATGCAGAGCACTGGAGGGTTCATGTCTACCAACTTTGCACCCATGGAACTACCCACTGTTGGGTAGGGACTGTCTCTATATGTTGCAAACTTGTACTTCCCAAGCGCTTAGTACAGTGCTCTGCGCACAGTAAGTGCTCAATAAATGCGATTGATTGATTGTAACTAGTACAGTGCTCTATTTAGGAAGTGTTCAATAACTAATATGGATTGACTACATTGGAAGAGCCCTTGAGCCAAGGATCATGTCCACCAATGGTATTGTACTCTCCCAAGTGATTAGTACAGTACTCTGCATACGGTAAGCACTCAATAAATACTACTGATTGACTATATTGAAAGTGCTTTGAGGGCAGGTATTATTTCTACCAACTGTATTGCAGTGTTCTCCTGGTACAGCAAGGCTTATACTTGTGTCACTAAACCACTGCTCTTACTGAGCCTTGCTTCATTTTTGTTGTGCACCAGGAGTAGTAGCAGCAAACTGTAAACTCATTGTGGGCAGGAGATATGTCTACCAACTCTGTTATATTGCACTCTCCCAAGCACTTGGGATTGAGGAAAGAGCATGGTTCCTGTGAAACAGAGGACTAGGGTCCTAATCCTAGCTCTGCCACTTGCCTGCTCTGTTACATAGGGCAAGTCACTTAATTTCTCTATGCTTCAGGTTCCTCATCTGTGAAGTGGGGATTAAAAACTTGTTTTCCCTTCCTTGCCTTAGACTGTGAGCCCCATGTGGGACAACGACTGTGTCCAACCTAATTAATTTATGTAATAATAATGGCATTTTGTTAAGCGCTTACCACGTGCAAAGCACTGTTCTAAGTGCTGGGGAGGATACAAGATAATCAGGTTTTTCCACATGGAGTTCACAGTCTTCATCCCAATTTTACAGATAAGGTGATAATAATCATAATGATGGTATTTGTTAAGCGCTTACTATGTCCAAAGTACTGTTCTAAGCCCTGGGGAGGTTACAAGGTGATCAGGTTGTCCCACGGGGGGCTCACAGTTTTAATCCCCATATTACAGATGAGGTAACTGAGGCACACAGAAGCTAAGTGATTTGCCCAAACTCACACAGCTGACAGTTGGCGGAGATGGGATTTGAACTCATGGCCTCTGATTCCCAAGCCCATGCTCTTACCACTGAGCCAGAAATGTAAAGTAGTTGGCAAATAGTAAATACGTAGTAAATATTATTATTATTTTTGTCATTATTTAATGAGTCTCCACTGGACACAGTGTGTAGGACCAAACACAGATTGCAGAAGAGTTGTGTGCTGTTCCTGAAGTCAGTGAAGGGAAAACTTGACCTGGGAGCATCTTGGCTTGAGTGGGGTGGGCGGCAGAATTGCTCATGGCTTACATGTGACCTTGCCCCCATCGGCAATCTGAAAAGCAAAACTGAGGGAGAAATGTTGGACTGTCGGGTGGATTCAGGTGAGTGTGTGGATAAGAAAGACTTGAGACCAAATGAACAGTTCTGATACTAAATCAATACTTCGAATTATTTTTAATGGCCCAGCTTACCTCTTCTTTGGAAGTTGGAATACTGGAACCAGAATTCTTGTAAAACAGAAACAGCAGATTATTGATTAATCAAGCTTCATAAATGCAAATATATTAGTAGTGGTACTATTGTTATTATTAGCATTATTATTACCACGCAGCATACAAAGATTCAACCTTTTCCATTCTCGTCAGGGTTGTATTTCATTTTATAAGCTATTACAGATCCAGAATTGCCCCCATTAAAGCTCAAATGTAGAGGAAAATAGTAAGGAAAATTAAAAACAAAGTTTTTCTCAGCAAAGAATAACTTTCATTTTTGACAGTTTATATGGACCCCCCCCCCCCCCACAACTAAGCCCTCATTTCACCTACTCTCCCTTCTTTCTGTGTCACCCTGTATTTGGATATGCTCCCTTTTGCTTCACTCTCGGCCCCACAGCAGTTATGTATACAGCTGTAATTTATTTGGATACTTTAATGTTTTTCTCCCCATCCAGACTAGATCCTTATTTAGAGAGAGTGGGTCTACCGAATTTTTTCTATTGTAGTCTTCCAAGCACTTAGTACAGTGCTTTGCACACAGTAAGTGCCCAAGAAATATAATTAATTGAGTATAAACACTAAAATATCATTTTCACCATCTTTAATCTATCAATATTAGGATGCTCAGAGCATTGTCTGAGGTGCTTGGGAGAATAATAAAAGTTAAAAACACATAATATCTATGTCATTTCTCTATATCCTTAGTGAAAGAGGTTAGGGAAAATTCAAAAGTATTAGAAAAAAATGTTTCAGCTCATGTATGATCTCTCCCTTTCCTGTCATGTGGGGACTTGGAAGGAGATTTGGTTAGGGTAGCACTGCATATTTCACTGCCAAGTCTAAACTGGCAGGAAGTAAATGTAGATTTTTAGCACTGGGACTAGAGAAACACTAAGGTGCAAACATAACACACCTGCTAAAAGGAAGACCACCAGTGGTGCCGTTCAAAGTATGATGGATCACTCTTGCCAACTTGCCATAAAAAGCTATTAATTTTCTTTGTCTCTCTGTCCTTTCACATTCATCTCTTAGCATATAACTTTTAGAAATGCCGCATACCAACACTTGCATGTTTTCTTAAGTATTTGGGGGGTGATATTTTCTGAAATTATTACCTATTACTTTATGAAATTATTGCTTTCTCCTTCACTGAATGATAAGCACAATTAAGTATAAATAGTCACTATTTTCTACAACAAAAATGTTTGATGATTTTGCGATCTCTGCTTTACATGATGTAGGTCATATGATTTTTTTTAAGGAACACTATTTCTTAGATGATAGGCAATAATGTAGATCACTTTTGCTCATGGAAACAGATGGTACATTGCAAGTATTTTATTTTTCTGCAATTTATAATTTGCCCATTTACTATGAAATCACCCCAATCTTTGTTCCAGTCGCCCAGGAACAATTACCTATGTGAAATAAATTTAATTTTTGGTTAGGCAGAATTAAGTGTTGGATCTGAGTTAGCCAGCAATATCCTAGTCTTTATGGTGGGAAGCATCCTACGTTCTCTAAATTCATTAGTTCTATTCTGTTTCCTCGCAGATAAAATGGGCATACTTAGAATTGGTATTTACTTTAAGTAAATCTTGAAAGTCTGTTCGTAGATTTTCCTGCATTCAGATTTTCCTCTCTCCCCTACGTTCTAAAACATGATCCATATTTGGAAATGCCAGTCAACTACCATCATTTCCTTTCTCCAGATCCTTTAATCACTCCCTATTACCTCTTCTACACAGAAAAAACTCTAAGCCAGAATTTTTAAGTCAGTCAGTCATATTTGAGTGCTTGCTGTGTGCAGAGCACTGTACTGAGCTCTTGGGAAAGTACAATACAATAATATTGTACACATTCCCTGCGAGGTCTGCCATCACCTGGTTCTCTCTTTCTTAAATGTTTTTCTTCCTTCTCCCTCCTAGTGTCAGCTCAGATTCACATTTAAAGAATCCTTCAATTATTCTCCACATCTGATTCCCCTGATTTAAATCTATCAAATCCAGTATTCACCCCACTGAAATGCCACTGTACCTTCCCTCAATCTATAAATCTATTTAATCTGTAAATCAATGGTATTTATTGAGCACTTACTGTGAGCAGACCATCGTACTAAATGCTTGAAAAAGTAGAATTCAACAATCAAAGCTCTAATTGAAACAGCTCCAGCATTAGTCTTTCCCTAATTTATAATCCTATGATACCTAAGTCTTGCCATTTTTATGAGTGATTTGAACACTTGGGTACTAGCATTTGAGTGCGGGTACATGTATGTATATATATATATAATTCAGTTCTATTCATGTTTACCTAGTCAGGCTTCTTTTGGAGGAGAAATCAATCAATAGATCACTGGAATATATTGAGCACTTATGTGCAGAGCATTGTACAAAGAGCTTGGGAGATTATAATACAACAGAATTAACGAACACATTCCCTACCCATAATGAGTTTACAGTCAAGGGGGAAACATATATTAATGTGAATAAAATAATTTATAATGTATAATATAATTTAAAGGTATATAAGTGCTGTGGGGTTGGGTGTAGGATGAATATCAAACATCCAAAAGTCACAGATCCAAGTGCATAACTTCAGAATTTAAGGGAATTAAAAAGATGAATTAGAAAAAGCTGTACATTTCCCAAAAGGTAGAAGGTCTATCCCTTCCCTTCCCTATTCTTTTGTCGATCTTGTACCACTAACCCACAGCCCTAGATTACCTCTACAGTCTACCTCATTTACTCCTGGGTATGAGCTGCAGAGTGTTGCCGGCAGAAATCTGTATATCAACCCAAATTCTTCCACTTCAAGCTTATACTTGCATGCTTTAACTCTGCCTTCTCATCTGCTTGGTAATACTATTTCTCCACCCTTATTGACACCTATGCTATTGGTCCGCACCAGTTGTCCAAGACATTTAACTCCCTCCTGAGGCCCCCTGTCCCCCACTTCCGTCATCCCATGTCCCCAGGGACCTGGCCACCGAATTCATCAACAAAATTAACAGTATTAGGCAGGATCTCCTCAAAATCTCCTCTGCCCTGGTCCAGTCCCTCCCCTCTCCTGCCCCTTCAACTCTCCCATCTTTCCCAGCAGCATCTCTAGAGGAAATCTACTGTCTTCTCTCAAATTCCACCCCCTCCACCTACTTATCTAACCCCATTCCTTCACATCTCATCAAAACACTTTCCCTCTCTCTTCTTCTCTCCCTAACTGTCATATTTAACTATTCACTCTCCAATGGCTTCTTCCCCACTGCTTTTAAAAATGTCCATATCTCCCCTAGTCTAAAAAAGCCCTCCCTTGATCCCGCAGCTCCCTCCAGTTATCACCCCCTCTTCCTCCTATCATTCCTCTCCAAACTCCATGAGTGAGCTGTCTACACCAACTGTTTCAAGTTCCTCTCCTCCCATTTTCACCTTGACCTCCATCAGTCTGGCTTCCATCCCCTTCACTCCACAGAATCCACCCTCTTTAAGGTCACCAATGATCTCCTTGCCAAATCCACCAGCCTCTACTCCATCTTAATCCTCCTTGATCTCTCAACTGCTTTTGACACTGTTGACTACTCCCTTCTCCTGGAAACATTATACAACCTCAGCTTCATCTACACTGTCCTCTCCTGGTTCTCCTCCTATCTCTCTGGCTGCTCATTTTCAGTCTCTTTCACAGGCTCCTCCTCTGCCGCCTGTCCCCTAACTGTGGGTGTCCCTCAAGGTTCAGTTCTGGGTCCCCTTCTTTTCTCCAACTATACTCACTCCCTTAAAAAACTCATTCACTCACACAGATTCAACTACCATCTCTATGCTGATGACAGCCAAATCTACATCTCTGGTCCCGATCTCTCCCCTTCTCTGCAGTCTCACATTTCCTCCTTCCTTCAAGATATTCTCTACTTGGATGTCCTCCCCTCACTTCAAACTTAATATGGCTAGAACTGAACTTCTTATCTTCCCACTTAAACCTGTCCTCCCACTCACTTTCCCCTCACTGTTGACAGCACCACCATCCTTCCTGTATCACAAGCTTGTAACCTTGGTGTTATCCTTGACTCCCCTCTCTCATTCTTCTGACATATTCAAGCCATCACTAAATCCTGTCAGTTCCTCCTTAAAAACATTGCTAAACCCAGCCCCTTTCTCTCCATCCAACTGCTACTACATTAACACAAGTACTTATCTTATCCTGTCTTGACTATTGTATCAGCCTCCTTGCTTACCTCCCTGCCTCCTGTCTCAACTCCAGTCCATACTCAATTCTGCTGCCTGGTCACTTTCCTTCAAAAATGTTCAGACTATGTTTCCCCACTCCTCAAGAAACCCCAGTGGTTGCCTATCCACTTCACATCAAAAAAACAAAAACCTACTCACCATTGGCTTTAAAACATTTAATCACCTTTCCCCTCCTACCTCACCTCACTACTCTCCTACTACAACCCAGCCTGCTCACTTCTTTACTCTAATACTAACCATCTCACTGTACCTTGATCATATCTGTCTCACCACCGACCTCTCAACCACATCTTACTTCTGGTCTGGAATCCCCTCCTTCCTCATATCAGACAGATAATTGCTCTTCCCCCATTTCAGAGCCTTACTGAAGGCACTTTTCCTCCAAGAAGACTTCCCTGACTAGGCCCTCCTCTCCTCTTTTCCCATTCCCTTCTACACAGTTCATACTTGATCCTTTCATTCGTCCTCCCTCCCATCCCCACAGTACATAGGTATTTATCTGAATGTATCTGTAATTTATTTATGTATATTAATGTCTGTCTCCTCCTCTAGACTGTGAGCTCATTGTAGACAGGGAATGTGTCTATGTTTTTATACCATCCCAAGTACTTAGTACAGTGCTCTGCACACAGTAAGTGCTCAATAAATATGATTAAATAAATGAATGTATGTGATTGAATGCATGAATGAAGGTCTACAATTCTCAGACGCACCTGAGAATAGGAACAAATTAAATGGACTAGGCCCTTATTCTAGTATGTTGTGTCACTGGGGGTCTCTACTCTCTGGATTCATTTCTTTACCTATCTCCAGTAGAAATATAATTTTGGAAAGATCTTCTCAAGTGCTTGTCATGAGTCCACATATTTTATTTGTTTATCCATCTATTTATTCATATTAATGTCTGCCTCCCCTTTTTAGACTGTAAGCTTGTTGGGGGCAGTAATGTGTCTGTTATATTGTAATAATACTAATAATAATAATGGTATTTGTTAAGTGCTTACTATGTGCAAAGCACTGTTCTAAGTGCTGGGGAGATACAAGGTGATCAGGTTGTCCCACGTGGGGCTCACAGTCTTAATCCCCATTTTACAGATGAGGTAACTGAGGCCCAGAGAAGTTAAGTGACTTGCCCAAAGTCACACAGCTGACAATTGGTGGAGCTGGGATTTGAACCCCTGACCTCTGACTCCAAAGCCCAGGCTCTTACCACTGAGCCACGCTGCTTCTCTACTCCGTACTCTTCCAAGTGCTTAATATAGTGCTTTGCACATAGCAAGCACTCAATAAATACAGTTAAATGAATGAATGAATGAAATTTGTCAAGTTTTAGGAATTAGTATTTTGGAGTAGTATGAGTCGGTAACAACTCGATGACACTTAATAATAATGGGTGTAAATTAAATTCAGCTTCAGTTTTCCCATTTTTTCTTTTTTCTTTCTTTTTCTATCGTCAGAACATTGTTAAAATCATCCACTTTCCTTTCCATCCAAACTGCCATACACTGATCAAATCACTTATCCTATTCTACCTTGATTTTTGCATCTGTCTTCTTGCTGACTTCTAGTCTCTTCTTTCTCCCATGCTCCACTTCACTTTGCATGGATCATTTTTCCAAAAAACGTCCAGTCCATATCTTCCCACTCCTCAAGAAACTTCAGTGGTTGCCCATCCACCTTTGTATCAAACAGAAACTCTGTATCTTAAGCTTTAAAGCCCTCATTCGGCTCGCCCTCCTCCTACCTTACCCCACTGATCTGCTACATCTTAGCCTGCACACTTTGTTCATCTAGTGCAGGTTTAATCACTGTGCCCCAGAATCAACTATATTGCCACTGACCTCTTTCCTAAATCCTCCCCTAGCCTAGAACTCTCTCCCAATCTGTATATCCAGGACTACCATTCTTTCCACCTTCAGAGATTTATTAAGGTCACATCTCCAAGAGGCTTTCCCTGAATAAGCCCTCTTTTCCCTGGCTTGTTCTCCCTTCTGTGTTATCTATGCTCTTGGATCTGTGACCCTGAACATTTAATATTCACCCCACCCCCAACCCCACATCATATATGCCCATATCTATAAAATATATATTAATAATAAGGGCATTTATTGAGCACTTACTATGTGCAAAGCACTGTTCTAAATTCTGGGGAGGTTACAAGGTGAACAGGTTGTCCCACGGGGGGCTCACAGTCTTAATCCCCCATTTTACAGAGGAGGTAACTGAGGCTCAGAAGTGAAGTGACTTGCCCGAAGTCACACAGCTGACAATTGGCAGAGCCAGAATTTGAACCCATGAGCTGTGACTCCAAAGCCCGGGCTCTTTCCACGGAGCCATGCATTACTCATTTAAATTAATGTCCATCTCCCCCTCTACACTGTAAATTTATTATAGGCAGGGAACGTATCCATCAACTCTGTTGTAGTGTACTTTCCCCAGCACTTAGTAGAGTGTTCTGCAGAATGTAAGCACTCAATAAATACCCTTGATGATGATGAAGCCATATTGCAGGGAATCAGCGTGAGTCGGAGGAGAGGAAGTGGCCCTAATAATAATAATAATGATAGCATTTATTAAGTGCTTACTGTGTGCAAAGCACTGTTCTAAGTGCTGGGGTGGTTACAAGGTGATCAGGTTGTCTCATGGTGGGCTCACAATCTTCATCCCCATCTTACAGATGAGGGAACTGAGCCCAGAGAAGTGAAGTGACTTGCTCAAAGTCACACAGCTGACAGTTGACAGAGCCGAGATTTGAACCCCTGAGCTCTGACTCCAAAGCCCGTGATCTTTCCACTGAGCCACACTGCTTCTCTATACCTTATGTATTATATCAGCCAGTCCATAATTTCTGGTTTTAGTCTTTTTTTCATGGTATTTGTTAAGCCCTTACTATGTGCCAAACACTGTGCTAAGTGCTGGGATAGATGCCAACTAATCTGGTAGGATACAGTTCCTGTCCCACATGGGGCTCAGAGTCTTAATCCCCATTTTACAGATGAGGGAATGGAGGCACAGAGAAGTTAAATGACTTGCCTAAGCTCACAGAGCATATAAGCAGTGGAGCTGGGATTATTCATTCATTCAACCATATTTATTGAGTGCTTACTGTGTGCAGAACCCAGGTCCTTCTGACTCCCATATACGTGATCTCTCCTCTTGGCTATGCTGCTTTTCTATTCAAAACTTCTCCTTTTGGCCAGAATTGTAGGCTTTCCTTCATAGGGTATTGATATGGAGGCTGAAGGTCATTGCGCCTAGAATAATGATCTGAGCCATGGAGAAGCAGTGTGGCTCAGTGGAAAGAGCCTGGGCTTTGGAGTCAGAGATCATGGTTCAAGTCCCGGCCCCGCCAATTGTCAGCTGTGTGACTTTGGGCAAGTCACTTCACATCTCTGGGCCTCAGTTACCTCATCTGTAAAATGGGGATGAAGACTTTAAGCCCCCCGTGGGACAACCTGATAACCTTGTAATAATAATAATAATAATAATGGCATTTACTAAGCACTTGCTATGTGCAAAGCATTGTTCTAAGTGCTGGGGAGGTTACAAGGTGATCAGTTTGTCCCACTGGGGGCTCACAGTCTTAATCCCCATTTTACAGATGAGGTAACTGAGGCACAGAGATGTGAAGTGACTTGCCCAAAGTCACACAGCTAACAATTGGAGGAGCTAGGATTTGAACCCACGACCACTGACTCCAAAGCCCGGGCTCTTTCCACTGAGCCATGCTTCTTGTCTTGTAACCTCCCCAGTGCTTAGAGCAGTGCTTTGCACATAGAAAGCACTTAATAAATGTCATTATTATTATTATTATTATCTTATGGTGTATTTTTAGATGCTCATGGATAGGGTGCTACTCATTCAGTTTTATCTGGGACAGCCCAGTTTTCCACTGATTTCAATAAATACTATTTATTGAACCCCTACTGCTTTCAGAGATTGTTCAAAACTCTTGGGGTTTGTCCCCTGTCTGATATAAATATGGCAATGGATGCCACTATATCTGCTATTTCTCTTTTCAGTGCCCAAACTACTTTCCTCTCATCTCCGTGTTCAGAGCAAGTGGGAGAACCAAGTAACACAGTAAATGATATCTAGTTTTGGGGAGATCATGGGGGGAATTTGGCAGAACCACTCAAAAATCATATATGTACAATGCCATTAAGTTAAGGTTCAGGCCAGTGTAATGTTTGGGACATTAAGTGTGCTGGGGTCCAGTTTGGGGTTTTTTTGGTGGCATTGATGGTGACTTTTGTCAGAACAACAAGAAACCTAATATAGAGAGAGGTAGGAGAATAATTTTCTTTCCAGACAAAGCAGTGCTACTTCTAGCCAGGCCCATCTTCCAATTCCCACTCTATTAGCCCATCCCACGTCGGGTGATTTTAGTTATTAACGTCACTTGAGCTTTTACCTTTGGAAAGTCAAATTTCTCTTAGATGTCATCTCCTTGACCTTATGATGTTTTCAAGTGAAAAATGTGTGATTTAAACATTTCTGAAATTCTTCATTTAATCGTAGGAAAATGAAAATTCACTCTGCCATTAGTTTTCTACTCAACATTCTATAGAATATAACGTACAATTTTACATTTCTAATTCATGGTTTGTCAATTTCGCCATCATTTCCAATAGTGTTCGGGGTTTCAAATTCACTATACTATAGTAGGCAGGACTTCTAACCAAATACATTGCTTCAGTGCAACAAGCTAGGTTTAATTTTGTACCAGTCTTGTCACATTAACATCTTTCAGGAGACTTGTCATTAAAGTATGGCAGGAGAAAGAGATTCTAGGAAAGAAACATTGGTGAGGGCAGCTATATGCTAAGATTTCTCAAGATTTCCCAAGAGAAGACAAACAAGTCATTCTTCTGGTTGCTTCCTGGTGACTTAGGTGACTTTCCTTTATTCCTAACATTTTAGACATTTTTCAATTCATTCTTCATCAGCCAAATGGAGAACATGCTGACAGATCATGACCTGTCAACTGATGATTCGTGAAGATTGGGGGTGTGGTGGTATTGTGAATAACTGGCACTGAGTGGATATGCTTAAGAAATCTCAAAAATGGGCATAAAGAGGGCATCTGTTTATAACGAATATTGACACTGTCTCAGTATTCATTTAATGGATATTTGAAACCATTTTTCATGTATAAGCTAAAAGCATCAATTTATTATTTTGAAGTAGTACTGATTTGGGGAGAATAAAGGAAGAAGATAAAAGAGTAGAGAGGCAGAGAAGTAGCATGGCTCAGTGGAAAGAGCAGCCTGGGAGTCAGAGGACCTGGGTTCTAATTTGACTGCTGCTTGACTGCTGTGTGACTGTGTGACCTTAGGTAAATTATTTAACTTATCGGTGCCTCAGTTTCCTCATCTTTAAAATGGGCATTCAATATCTGCTATCCCTTTTATAATAGACAGTGAGCCCCTTGTGGGACAGGGCTCATGTCCAACCAGATTATCTTGCATCTACTCTTATGCTTAGTACAATGCTTGGCACATAGTAGTTGCTCAACAAATACCACAATTAAATTTTATTTTAACTGTTTGGAGAAAAGTGAGGGTCACTTCTACAAGGGTTTTTTTCATCCAGCGTGTACCTAGCACACTAGAACAAGGTGATGTGTAGTCCCATGTCACAGTGGATAGCCTCACAATTGTGCTTAAGCAATTTACAGTTGAATAGTAAATTAGCAGTGGTTGTAATAGCAAGAAGGTCACGGGTTCTAATCCCAGCTCCACTACTTGTATGCTGTGTGACTTTGGACCAGTCACTTAATTTATCTGAGCCTCAGTTACTTCATCTGTAAAATGGGGATTGAGACTGTGAACCCCGCACGGGACAGGGACTGTATCCACCCCAATTTGCTTGTATCCACCCCAGGGCTTAGTACAGTGCATGACACTTAGGAAGAGCTTAAAAAATACCACAATTATTAAGTATTATTTTTTAAGTGCATACTGTATGCAGTGAAACACTTCCGGGAAAACAGTACATGTCTTTCCTGTCCCCCAAGGTGAGAATGAGAGGAGTAGGGGGCTGGCAACAGAACCACAAGGAAAGAATAAAACTAAAAGAGACAGAGGTGCCAATAAATTGAAAGCAGCATGACCTGCTGGAAAGAACATGGGTCTGGGAATCGGATGGCCTGGGTTCTAAGCCCAGCAACACCACTCGTCTGCTGGTTTTCCTTTGGCAAGTCACTTCATTTCTCTGTGCCTCAGTTACCTCATTCGTAAAATGGAGAATAAAGCTGTAAGCCCTATGTAGGACACTGGTTTTGTAAAACTTGATTACGTTCTATCTAACCAGAATTTAGTGCAATTCTTGGCACATAATAAGTGCTCAACAAACCCCATTTAAAAAATTGCAACGAAGGCAATAGGACATTGTGGCTAGAGGAGCAGAGTTTCAGGCACCTTGGGTCTCAGTTCAGAAGTCACATGTCACAACTGCATCCATGACTGTATCCTTTCCAGTGTTTGGAAAGTGATAAGGCCTCACAGTGCTCATATTTGTCTAGGTCTGGAGCAGCAGCCAGTGATTTTGGGGAGGAGGTAGTTTCTTTCCAGCCTGGTAGGAACAAGTGATCCAGTCTAAGCACATGGGTTGAGGCCTCACCCTGCTGCCGGTGTTTGAAAAATTCAAAAGGAAATTGTTCCTGAGCGACTTTTTTCTATTAAGTAAACAGATCTCATTACACGAATATCTTGAATTTGAAAACAAGATTAGTGAGGGGTTAGTCTGAGATAGATGAATAGTTGAAGTAAGTAGCAGCACGGCCTAGTGGATAAAGCGTAGGCCTAGGAGTCAGCTGGGTCTGGGTTCTAATCCCAGTTCCTCCACATGTCTGGTGTAACCTTGGGCAAATTACTTCACTTCTCTGCGCCTCAGTTACTTCATCTGTAATATGGGGATTATGACTGTGAACCCCATGTAGGGCATGGACTGTGTCCAACCTGATTAGCTTCTATCTACCCCAGTGCTTAGTACAGTGTCTGGCACATAGTAAGTGCATAACAAATACAAAAAAACCTCTAAAAACAAAAGGGCTGAGGAGGTATGCAATATGAGGGCTGTGGACAACTATTATGTTGATGAAATTTGGATTTGGGAAATCAATCTGGGAAGGCTTCTTGGAAGAGATGGGACTTGAGGAGTGCTTGGGAGATAAGGAGAACTGTGGCCTGCCATATTTGAAATGGGAAGGACTTCCAGGTAAGAGGAATGACATGAACTGATCTTAAACTGAAGTTATTTATGCAAATGGGAAAACCAATCATTTCATTGTAATTTCAAACAGCTAAGGATTTCAGTAAACCATAAGTATAGATTTTCTTTCAGTAACTGTCCCCTTTAGTAAATTCCTAATTGTTCTTAGTGTTCCCATTTTGTATTTTTTCCTTAATTCTTCTCCCAATAGAATTCTCCCAATATTATAGTAATTTGGGCAGAAATATTTATCCCCAAATGGAAAAATGATGTAACCACTGTTGTTTAAGGAGTTCTGGCAGGTAATTTCTTAGTCACCGGCTTAGCATGGTTTAAACTGAGTGACTCTTGGTCTGGGAGTCAAGAGACCTTGGTTCTAGTTCTAGCTTGAACACTTGTCTCCTGCTTGACTTTGGGCAAGTCACTTAAATTTTCAGGAAGATATTCAATAACAAAAATGGATACTTATTCATACTTATTTAGAGAAGAGGCATGGCTCAGTGGAAAGAGCACGGGCTTTGGAGTCAGAGGTCATGGGTTTGAATTCCGGCACTGCCAACTTGTCTGCTGTGTGACCTTGGGCAAGTCAGTTAACTTCTCAGAGCCTCAGTCACCTCATCTGTAAAATGGGGATGATGACTGTGAGCCCCATGCGGGACAACCTGATCACCTTCTATCCCCCCAGCGCTTAGAACAGTTCTTTGCACATAGTAAGCGCTTAACAAATGCTATTATTGTTATTATTATACATGGGTATTAGGAGGTTTTAATTGCATAGATAATTTCTGTTGTTTTCATAGCTATTAAGTGAATGGAAAAATAAGTTCAGAAACAGAAAACATAGCACTCCATAGATCTGTAAATTATATGTGACTTCTAGACTGTGAGCCCGCTGTTGGGTAGGGACCATCTCTATATGTTGCCAACTTGGACTTCCCAAGCACTTAGTACAGTGCTCTGAACACAGTAAGCACTCAATAAATAAGACTGAATGAATGAATGTGCTGATTATTGTCATTTGCTGGTATAGTTGATTGTTTATTGTTATTGTTTAGTGTTTATTGAACACTTACTGTGTGCAGAGCGCTGTACTAAGCACTTGGGAAGTACAAAATGGCAGCAGATAGAGACGATCCCTTCCAAGAAAGGATTCCTTTCCCACAATGAGCTTACATAACTAGAGGGGGAGACTGGCATTAATATAAATAATTTATGACATATCATTTGAAGATATGTACATAAGTGCTGTGGAGTTGAGGGTGGGGCAAATATTCAGTGTCCAAAATCATAGATCCACAAATCCTACTAGAATGGAGGGGAAGATTGGGCATGAGAACAGCACAGCCCAGCCAACCAACTGCAGAAAGACACAGACGACATAAAGGACTAACAGACAACTAACAAAAACACCTGCAACCAATGGACATGGGTGTTGGGGAGGCTATGTAGGTGGGTGGATTGTATTGATTGGTGTCATTCTCCAGTAATTATTGAGCATCAGTCATTTGGACATGTGACCATGTGGTGTCCATCCTTGCTATGTGACAATAATATACTGCTTTTTGATGCTCCTGAGTACCTTCTCATTGTGGATTTACAGCATTGATTCACCAGGGCTAACAGATAATTGCCCTGAAATTGCCTTCTTGATGTTTGCTCATGCATGGCAGACAACTGTTTTATGACAGACAGCTGCTTGCTGGATTTACATCTCCGACAGATAGTAGTTTCCTCTGCTACCCTCCATGATTTAAAGCCCTACTGCCCATTACCAACTCTGGAATCAGAAAGGTAAGGAAGGAGAGGACAAGGTCATTGAGTGGTTTAAAGCTGATGGCAAAGAGTGTCTGTTTAATGCAGAGTAGAATGAAAAACCACTAAAAGTTTCTTGAGGAGTGGGGAAACATGGGCTAAATGGTTGTGTAAAAAAATGATTTTGGCAGTAGAGTATGGACTCGAGTTGGAAGAGACAGGAGTCAAGGAGTTCAGCAAGGAGGCTGATGCAAGGCGGAATAGGATAAGTGCTTAGATAAATGTGGTAGCAGTTTGGATGGAGAGGAATGGGTGTTTTTAGTGATGTTGTGAAGATTGAACTGACAGGATTTGGTGACGTATTAAATTTGTCGATTGAATGAGAGAGATGAGTTGAGGATAATGCCAAGGTTATAGTTATAGGCTTGTGAGACAGAGAGGACGGTAGCACTAGCTATAGAGGCAAAAGAGTACTTGTAATAGCAATGAAATGATTTATGCTCATGATATCTACTCAATGTTTTGGAATGTAAGCTTTCTCTCTATATCTCTCCTCTCTCTCTCATCTCTTTCTCTCTCCTATTTCTTCTCTGGTAATCCACGAGGGACTGTTTATTCACAAATTTATCCAAATCCTCTTGAATCGTCTGATATTTTCAGCCTGCACTGTTTCCAGTGGTAGTGAATTTCATTTGCTTACTCTTGGTACAGTGCTCTGCACACAGTAATCACTCAATGAATATGACTGTATGAATGAATTAATTAAAGGGGTGCTTTTTATTATTTGTAAGATTCAAAGCCTTTCACCATGCTGTGGCATTTGATTTACCATTTGTCCATGTGCTTTTTGATTATGCAGATTTTTATCATTTCTCTTTTTAGTGTTTATTTACAGAGATAATTGTTTTACATCAGCCAGTACATGCCCTAAGGAGGTAAAAAATTAAAAGTGAGAAAGAAAAATGGCTCTATGCACAATTTCCTTCTGATAATAACATTTAATTATAACAATGAAAATGATAATAATAGTAATGATAGTAATTGTTAAGCATTTACAATGTGCCAAGCCCCGTGTTGGTAATGCCCAGTAGAAGGAAAATGACATTGTTGATGAGAGGATCAGATTCCAGGCAGCTGAAAGAGTGTTGGTTAGAGAGTATGGTGACTTCGGTGCCTTGGGCCTAGAGAGAGTCAGTGTTGGAGACCTAGCACTTACCCTGTCCTTCCCAATTTCAGAGGTTGGGAAAGTCCCTGATGTCTGAACACAGACTATATCTGGATAGGAGTCCAAATGAGCAGGGATCTAAGAGGAAGTGGGTCCAGGCATGACATTTTGGGCATGCTCCATCCCCATTGCACAACTGAAGTCCAGGAGATAATACTGAATGCATGGAAAACACCGCTTTGCCAAAGCCGACCCAGCCCATGGAAATAGGATAGATGGGATTTGCACATTTAGCCAGGCTCATGCAAGCATCTCTTGGCTAGGAGCTCACTGTTCTAGTAGAGGATGAGGAAACCCCTCTCCCCAAGACTCTTTTCTCTGACTGGAATCTCATCGTTTTTGATGTCATTTTCTCCCCACTGGCTCCACCTTCAAAATCTTATTAAAAGCACATCTCCTCCAAGAGGCCTTCCCCAACTAAATCCTCATTTCCTCTTCTCTCAATCTCATCTGTGTCATCCTTGCACTTGAATTTGCACCCTTTATTCACCCCTCCCTCAGCCTCACAGAACTTATGTACAAAGCCTTAATTCATTTCTCTACATTAATGTCCGTAAGTTTGTTGTGGGTCAGATAGTTGTCTACCAACTCTGCTGTATTGTACTGTCCCAAGTGCTTAATGCAGTGTTCAGCACAGAGTAGAACTCAATAAATATGGTTGATTGATTATTAGCAACAGTAGATGGGCCCCCTTGTCCAACTGAGTAAAGGCATTTTGTGTGGTTTTATGAGGTTATACTGTGTATCCTGTCATGAATAGAAAAGATTTACATTTTAGAAAAGGAAATGTTTCCAAGTGGGAATAAGTGAAAGAGGAACTTAAACGAGTAGCCTACAGGAAGAATAGAGGCTGTATCTTAAAGCAAAGCAAAAACAACTTATTGTAAATCAGGGGGAAATGCATGCCCAGAACAACAACCACCACAAATAATATGTGATCAGAGGGGAACCCTGGTTGGCTAATTGGTAAAGCAAAAAGTCACTGTTAACCAGCAGAAAGCTAGACATTAAGTAAAATAGGAAGGCTCATATGTAACACAGGGTAAGTACCAACAAGAAAGTAGGTGGGGGAAAATGAAATATGAGGGCTCCCTGCAAGGGAACTTGAGGCAAATGAGAAAAGGTTTTTCCAACTATATCAAAATCTGGAAGCTGATTAGTGTGTGAATAGAACCACTTGACAATTATGGATTACAATGTACCTAAAGAATTAAAAAGACCTAGCTGAGAGTTTCCATGTATTTGCCAGGTTGATTTTTACTGAGGAAGATATTAAAGAGGATAACCAATTAGTACTGTGAAGTAAGATTAGCAGTAATGAATCAAAATGTGGCAAACATTCAGGATATTTTATGCTCTACTGATGAGTTCAGTGCAAATACATATCTAAGGAAAGGTAGCCTGAGTTATAATCCTGACTCTGCCTCTTGCCTACTATGAAGCTTTGGCCAACTCACTTGCATTATCCGGGCCTCAGTTTCTCCATTTCTCCATGCTGAATAAATACTATTATTATTATTATTGTTATTATTATTAATATTAATAAATGGGAGGGAATGTCACAGATACAAGGATGTTTAGCCTATTATTACAAATGAACATTCTAAAATGGCAGGCTGTGAATCACCAGCTTATTTCCAATTATATAAGGGGTGCTAAACTATGGAAATACTTTTCCCAAGTAGCGCAGGCACTGCTTTCAAAGAGAGTTTGTATACATCCAAGGATTAGATTTCCATCATGAGTTTTTAGAGTTAAACAATTGAGATTTGTGAGTAAAGTTAGAGAGGTTAGAGGGAAGAGGGATTTACATGGATTTATGACACCCTACCTACGATCAATCAATCAATAAATCAAGAAAGTTACTCATGTTAGAAGTACTTAATCTGGAGGAATGAAGCAAGAAAGGCAGTCACCAACCTGTTCTTCCATGTATCCTTCTTTTAAAAGAAAAACAGAGATATATCCCTGAACTGAATGGATTATCAGCCTTACCCAGCAATGATATATCTCTGATGTGACTGTTATGTAAATATGACAGAAATGAGTGTTCCGTATAATTTATTTTCATTGGCTTCAGATCCTTCTTTTTGTTTCATCAGTTGATGTCTCAGAACTATAAATGAGTCTTGCTTCCTTTCGATCATGAACACACATTTGTCCTTTCTAAATGGCAGCAAATAAATACTCGCATTGACCCAGTTGCTTGAGACTGAACAGAGGAGGCCAAAACAAGAATTATGATTTTGGTCACGACAATCCTTTTATTCAAATCACTTTACTGCTTTCAAAATGTTAGGCTATTCAGTGCAATACTGAAGCAACTAAGCATTTAGTACAGTGCTCTGCACACAGTAAGCACTCAGTAAGTACGATTGAATGAAAGCAACATGCAAGGATTTACTGAACTAGAATCTAGCAATCATAGAGGGTGACTATACAAAACAGGTCATTATTCTAAATACAAAAATCCCTCTCCTCTAAAAGATTTACTAAGTCTAATTCAGAAACAGCTATACTAACTCCCACTTTAGAATACAGGTAAACTTTTCAGAGATTTTTAAGCTCTTACTGACTCCTGTCTTCTTAAAAAAAACCTCACTGTACCTTTTTCTTGGTTGTTTTTGACAGGAGTGGTCTAGGAATACTATGGAATATACTTCAAGATGGCCATTTTATAGAGTTGTGCTAATATAATTTTAATTTGTAATTGAATTTAATTTATAATTTAATTTTTAATTTCTTTACTATCTGAACAGTGTTTTCACCTTCCATATCATCTTTAAAGTGATGACAAGTGAGTTATATTGAGGACTCGAGCTTTTGCTTAGGCTATGTAATAACCTCCAAATTCCCATCTCCTGGTAGACGATCTGAAAGATCAGATTGATTCCATATTGAGAGTCCGAAAATCCGATACGTGAGGTCTACAAAAAGAAATGTCCTTACCACCTAATACAGCAATCACGGTTAAGTGCTTTGCCAAATGTTAGGGTTTAGAATCCTTACCCAGCTTCTGGCAAAGCCTTTCTTTAGATTAAAAATATACTGTCTAAATAATAATAATGATAAAAATTATGGTACTTGTTAACTACCAACTATGTGCCCAGCACTGTTCTAAGCACTGGGATAGTGCAAGTTAATCAGGTTGGACCCATTCTCTGTCACACATTGGGTTCATACTCTTAATCCCCAATTTTTACCGATGAGGTAACTGTGACACAGAAAATTTAAGTCACTTGCCCAAGGTCACACAGTAGACATGTGGGGCAGAGCTAGGATTAGAACCCATGACCTTCTGACCCCCAGGCCCCTTCTCTATCCAATACAGCATGCTGCTTCTTAAAGTAACTGAATGAGAAAATGATGGGAAGGAATATAATGTTTCCTTTGTATAGCTTATCTTGGGCTGACTTTATCTTTCCTTAGGGTCCTTCCCAACAGCATTTAAAATCTACCAAAACCTGGGTAAGGAAAGAGAGTGAAGCAGTGCATTTTCGAAAATTAACTTTTTTTTTTTGGTTAATGGTATTTCAAACCACTTACTAATTAATTAATGATTGCATTTATTAAGCGCTTACTATGTGCAAAGCACTGTTCTAAGCACAGGGAAGGTTACAAGGTGATCAGGTTGTCCCACGGGGGGCTCACAGTCCTAATCCCCATTTTACAGATGAGGGAATTAAGGCACAGAGAAGTAAAGTGACTTGCCCATAGTCACATAGCTGACAATTGGCGGAGTGGGATTTGAACCCATGACCTCTGACTCCAAAGCCCGTGTTCTTTTCACTGAGCCATGCTACTTACTATATATCAAGCACTGATCTATATCTGGGGTAGATGCAAGCTAATCAGGTAAGATACACTCCTGGTCCCCCTCATGGGACTCACAGTCTAAGAAGGATGAAGAAAGGGATTGAATCCATCCTCATTTTATATTTTAGGAAACTGAGGCACACTTTCTGTGTTCTGCTTGTATGGGGATGGGGTCCACTCAGTGGAATTAGGCTGCAGGAGAGAGGCTGCCCCAGTTACTAGGGCCCTGAGATTTGCTTACTGAAGGGGAACTGAATAATTGAGTCAGTTTGTTACTAGGTTTAATTTAACTTTCAATGCAGTCAGAAATGCGTACTTCTAGAGAAATGTCTTAGTAATTTAAGGACACGAAAATGTGTTAAAGTAGTTTCAAAATGACCTCGAATAGAATTTGAGATTCATACTTAAGAGCTTGGGATGATTGCAAACTCCTATTTTCATTTCTTTCACATTAACAGGAAATAAGGGGGAAAAAAGGAACAGAATATAAAATATAAGAAAGTTTCCCAAATGATCTGTGGCCTACCTAAATAAAACATGCCCATGTACCGAGATAAATATGACATGGCTTTAAAAAATCCTGATTTGATAAATGTAATTAGGTTTCCTATTTTATTTCTTTTTGGATCTCTAGAGATCACTAAAAAACAGCAACCCAGGCTACAATCTGACACTTCTTTTTTTGAGGAACGTGAGAAAATGAAATGAGCTACATCGTTTCCCAGCGGCTTTAAAGTGATCATGTGGAGGCTACTGTTCAAAGCAAACCAAGATGACAAGAGAGCATTTTATCTGGTGATCTTGGCTGAAGAAGCAATCTGGAGGTGCTATTTATTTTTACTGATACCATGAGGCAAAAATGTACCTCCTGTTTTTCCTAAGATCTGTAGAGCTAGCAGTCAAGAATACTGCACACATTCCTGAAGTCAAAAGGAGTTAAATCCTTAATCTTTATTATATCACCTCCATGTGTACAAGACATCACTATGGAAACTATCATTACTTTATCGGATTCTAAAATTAAATATTCATGCAAATCCCATGTTGGTGGATAATTGAGGATGGACTGCATTTTTCCTATTTGTTATAAAGATTTTTTAAATGGTATTGAAACATGTTGCTTTCTTTCAAGTCTTGCATAAACTACTTTGTATATTTGCAGGATTTTTTTTAACTTTTCCAGGAAGTTTCACAAATGTGTTTTTACCCACCAACACCCCTGTGGGGTAGAAAAAGGGTGAAAGGGACGTATCATTATTCCCATTTTAAAATTGAGGAAACTGAGCCAGAGAGCAGTTCAGTAACTTGCCCAAAGTCAGAGTGGGCAGAGCTGGGATTAGAACTAATGAATAATAATACTACTACTAATAATAACTACGGCACTTGTTAAGAACTTACTAGGTGCTAAACATTGTTCTAAGCACTGGGGTAGATAGAAGTTAATCAGGTTGGACACCGTCTCTGTCCCACCACTGGATCTCACTGTCCAGTTGTGCAGATGAGGTAACTGAAGCCCAGAGAAGTTAGGTGACTTTTCCAAGGTCACACAGCAGGGAAGTGTCAGAGCCAGAATTTGAACCCAGGTCTTCCGACTTCCATACCCATGTTCTTTCCACTAGGCCTTGCTACTTCTCAATCCCAGCCCTAGACTCTTTCCACTAGAGCATACTACCTTGTGTCACACACATAGCTGAGATGGGTAGTAGTGGTGGTGGTAGCAATAGCAGTGGTAGTAGTAGTAGCAGCAGCAGTAGTAGTAATAATTTATATTGAGTGCCAACTTGGTGTAGCACAATGTACTAGGCACTTGGTAATTAAGCTCCTTGCGGGCAGTGATGATGTCTACAACTTCTACCACTCTCCCAAGCATTTGTTACAGTTCTAAGCACACAGTAAGCACTCAATAAACACCACTGATTGATTGATTGATTGATAAACATGGGACTCATCCTCCTCCCACAAGGAGCTTACATGTTAAAAAAGGAGATAAACTTAAAAATATTTACAACTAAAATGGTCAAAAGAAGTAATCAAGTGCACATATATATAGGTTTAGCAGAGATTCACTGTTGGGAGACTGACGTCTCAATCCAAACTGTCATTGCTTGGGTACCTGTCATGACAGTTATGCATTCATTCAATCATATTTATTGAGCGCTTACTGTGTGCAGAGCACTGGACTAAGTGCTTGGGAAGTACAAGTCGGCAACATATAGAGATGGTCCCTACCCAGCAACAGGTTCACAGTCTAGAAGGGGGAGACAGACAACAAAATAAAACATGTAGACAGGTGTCAAGATAGAACAAATGGAAATAAAGCTAGATGTGCATCATTAACAAAATACATAGAATAGTAAATATGTACAAGTAAAATAAATAGAGTAATAAATCTGTATAAACATATATACAGGTGTTGTAGGAAGGGGAAGGAGGTAAGGCGGGGAGGATGTGGAGGAGGAGAGGGGAAAAAAGGGGCTTAGTCTGGGAAGACCTCCTGGAGGAGGTGAACTCTCAGTAGGACAGTTGATTGTAAGTAGATGTCTTTCTGATGGTGCTGCGAAGATCATGTCCACTGTTCAATGCCATGATCTGAAGTCAGACTATGATTTTAGGAGCATTAATTTGACCACATTTTTTAGTATCCAATCCAGGAATATTCTGGCCAGTATCGTTCCAATGATGACGAATGAAGAGATGACTCAAGAAATGGTGCAATCTGACCAAAGGTGCATTTCCTTTTTAAGATGATGATGAGGGTGGCATCTTTAGAATCCTTTGGTATTTTCCTCAATGGACTGTATGATGAGGATGTTTATGTAAGTGCTTGAGCATGCTATCCCCTCTGTAGTTTTAAACCTCAGCAGGTATGCCCTCAGGATATAGTATTCATTCATTCATTCAATCGTATTTATTGAGCACTTACTGTGTGCAGAGCATTGTACTAAGCGCTTGGGAAGTACAAGTTGGCAACATATAGAGACGGTCCCTACCCAACAGTAGGCTCACAGTCTAGAAGGGGGAGACAGACAACAAAACAAAACATATTAACAGAATAAAATAAATAGAATATGTAAGCATATACAAGTAAAATAAATGGAGTAATAAATCTGTACAAACATATATACAGGTGCTGTGGGGAGGGGAAGGAGGTAGGGTGGGGGGATGGGGAGGGGAGAGGAAGGAGGGGGCGATGGGGAGGGGGAGAGGAAGGAGGGGGCAATGGGGAGGGGGAGAGGAAGGAGGGGGCGATGGGGAGGGGGAGAGGAAGGAAGGGGCTCAGTCTGGGAAGGTCTCCTGGAGGAGGTGAGCTCTCAGTCGGGAGGAAGAGAGCTAGCTTGGTGGATGTGCAGAGGGAGGGCATTCCAGGCCAGGGGGAGGACGTGGGCCAGGGGTCTACGGAGGGACAGGTGAGAAAGAGGCACAGTGAGGAGGTTAGCAGCAGAGGAGCAGAGGGTGTGGGCTGGGCTATAGAAGGAAAGAAGGGAGGTGAGATAGGAGGAGGTGAGTTGATGGTGATAGTGAGGTGATGGTGATAGGTGATTGTCCACACACTGTCTCTCTATACAGAACAGAGAACATGAGCAATGAAGAGATTTGACTAAATTTGTAGGGTAGAATTAAGAAGGAATTTCTTATAACCTATCATTTGGCGTTTCTTTTGAAGGTATAGGTTCTAGGACAAAGGGGAAAAGGATTTGTCAGGTATCCAATTTGGGACTCAGTTTGAAAAAATATGGTTCAGAAAGCCCCAGGGTAAGTTGAACTGATAAATGGGTAAAGTTGAGTAACAAGTAGACTTCCTGATTTCTGAAGTGAGACCTTCAAGCTAACTTCAAAATAAGTCCACGTACGTTTTAGGACCATTGAGCTAAACAAATCTCAGGAGGAAATATATCATCAGACACAAGCCATCAGAAACATGTCAAGATATCCTTTTCCTACCATTACAAGGACTATAGAAAGTTACTAAGAAGTCTTTCCTGGAGATTCAGTAGTTGGGGTACAATGCTTTTTTGTGTTTTTTGGGGGTGGCAGGTGTGCATAGACTCACCATAAAGGTACTTGGTGTGCTTGGAAACCTTAGAAAATATGGTCAATATGAGGAAGGATATGGGATTAAAATTCAGCCTTTACAACTGTCTTCCTCATGCAGTAGTATCTCGAATGATCTAGGATAGAGTTACCCACTGCATCCTTGGGTGAGGGAGACAGGAGGGATGACTGAGGACTTTTACATTAAAGCCCTACTAACATCTCTAAAGAAACATGCATTTTCATTCTTTTCCATACTGTGCTGAGAGGAAAAAAACCCAATAAATATATTCCTTAGAGCTTACTTTTATACAAACTGCATTTCCTTTTGCCATTCTTTAGGTTATAAGGTTAAGATATTTTAAAAGAAATAATCAAGAAAGACAAAATTATTTTTGGAAGAAAAATATCACAGTGGAAAGGGCATTTACCAATTCTCTTCTGGGTACCATTTAATTTTAGTTGTAAATGGAGTTGTAAAATAGCTATATTAATATTTCATGGCATTCAGTCTGGCATAACTTACTACCTTGACTAAGCAATCAGCTCTTTCACAAACAAAAATGGGTGTTTTATCATTCATATTTGATTTCCTTCTCTCAGCTCATACATGGATAGTCATGTTCTGTTCTTGTTATTATCCTCATGGTTTATAAATCTTTTGACTTTTTGAAAACCCTGTATTGTGCAGTTAAGATCTATAGTGCAATTCGAAAACATAGGCAATAATTTTGTTTTACTGATTATAGTGCTAAATGATTTTTCTTTCAGCAGACTTACCATGTGTAACTCTGCTATTGTTAGAGAACTGGATACTTATATTAAAAGATGTACATTGAACTAAACATTGCAGAAACTTCCTTAAGATCAAGACAGCATGAAAAATTGTTATTAGCAAAAATGAAATTGGTATAAATTTGCCTCAGTGGTATATATAACCTCAGCAAGCTCAAGAACAATTCATTGTGGGAGCCAAGATGGATGTTTCCAGGGAATGTAAAGAAAGCATGACTTTTAAACACATCTGTTGGTATTTTTTCTCTTATTAAACAAGAAAAAGTAAATAGAAAATATGGCACATTGGTTTGTGAGTCTATTTAATTATACCATTAGATAGCCATCTAAATAGTTTGAAAAAATATGCGTGGTATTCATTAAGAATATTACATTTAGTAATAGCAGCTAGATTGCTGGAGGCAAGGTTCTGGAAAACAAGCAGCACCCAGCGAATACCTTTTATTTTCCTCCAGTTTTTGTTAAAGACATTCCTATTGTAAATAAAAATAAATAAAATAAATTATGGTATTTGTTAAGCACTTACTATGTGCCAGGCACTGTACTAAGCAGCGTGGCTCAGTAGAAAGAGCAGGGGCTTTGGAGTCAGGGGTCATGGGTTCAAATCCCTGCTCTGCCAATTGTCAGCTGTGTGACCTTGGGCAAGTCACTTAACTTCTCTGTGTCTCAGTTACCTCATCTGTAAAATGGGGATTAAGACTGTGAGCCCCGTGGGACAACCTGATCACCTTGTAACCTCCTCAGTGCTTAGAACAATGCTTTGAACATAGTAAGCACTTAATAAATGTCATTATTATTATTATACCAGCAAATCAGGTTGGACACAAACCCTGTCCTGCATGGGGCTCACAGTCTTAAACCCCATTTTACAGATAAGGTAACTGAGACACAGAGAAGTTGGATGACTTGCCCAAGGACACACAGCAGAGAAGTGATGGAGGTGGGATTAGAACCCATGACCTTCTGACTCCCAGGCTTTGCTCTATCCACTATGCCATGCTGTTCTCGACTATAGAAATTAACTCAAGATTTAAGATTAAAAGCCAGAGAGCATTCTAATATCTGATCTACCTGATCATGAATTCCCACTTAAATTGTGAATTCCAAGTAAGACAAGGATTGTGTCTGAGATAATTATCTTTTAGCTGCCAAAACACTTCAGCTCAGTGAGTTAATCCATCAGTTATATTTATTGAGCATTTACAGAGTACTGCGCAGAACACTGAACTAAACATTAGGAGAGTACACTATAACCATAAAACAGACTTATTCCCTACCCACAACGAGTTTACAGTCTACCGTGAGTGACATATAATTAGAGCTTAATAAATGCCATAGAACTAAAGTAAGCTTTAATAAACTGGATAAATATTAAAATTCACTGTCACTTTTTTCAATCCATGTTTATAAATGAATGTTAAAATAATCTGATTTAAAATTAAATCAACAATATGATTGATATTTCAAATGGAAGATATTTATTTTCTTTGAAAATTCACTTAGGAGTCAACTAATGTGAATACCATGAAAGTTATGCTAACTTTGCTGACAGAACATTTCAGGGGAAAAATAGGGTTCCAACAAAGCATTTGAATCAAAAGAGCCAACGAGCAAGAAGCAGGTGTACTGTTTCTGCCACCCAATGTGATGCCACTCACTCTCCAAGGCATAAATGCTGCTTGTCGGCAAGAGATCTCTGGGCAGGCTGGGGTAGAATTAAGAAGGAATTTCTTATAACCTATCATTTGGTGTTTCTTTTGAAGGTATAGGTTCTAGGACAAAGGGGAAAAGGATTTGTCAGGTATCCAATTTGGGACTCAGTTTGAAAAAATATGGTTCAGAAAGCCCCAGGGTAAGTTGAACTGATAAATGGGTAAAGTTGAGTAACAGGTAGACTTTCTGATTTCTGAAGTGAGAACTTCAAGCTAACTTCAAAATAAGTCCACATAAGTTTTAGGACCATTAAACTAAACAGATGGTGCCACCTGTGTAGCCTCTTCCTGATGACCCCAAAAAAGATGCCCATCCTGGGGATGCAAGATTTTCCTGGATTCTCCTAACCTCCTTCAGGTTCAGGTTATCCCAGTTTAACTTGGGAGTTGGGAAATAATAATGACAACAATAATAATAAAATAGTAGTTAAGAATTTACTACATGCTAAGCACTGTAATAATAATTATAATAATTGTGGCATTTGTTAAGTTCTTACTGTGTGTTAAGCACTGTTCTAAGTGCTGGATAGGTTCAAGATAATTGGATTGGACACAGTCCCTGTCCCACATGGATTCTGTAGTCTAAATCCCAATTTTACAGATGAAGTAACTGAGGCAAGAGAAGTGACATGACCTGCCCAGGGTCACACAGCAGTCATTTGGTGGAGCCAGAATTAGAACCCACATCCTCTGACTCCCAGGCTTATACTCTTTCCAATAGGCCACACTGCTTTCCAAACATTATTGTACCAAGAACTGGGGTAGCATGGGACTCCCAACCTAAGTAGAGGAAGAACAGGGATTTAATCCCTATTTTACAGTTGAGGGAAAGCGAGGCACGGAACAGTTAAGTGACTTGCCCAAGGATACACAGCAAGCAAGTGGCCGAGCCAGGGTTAAAAGTCAAGTCCTCTGACTCCCAGGGCTGTGCTCTTTCCATTAGTCCGCAGCAAAGAATCCTACCAGGATAAGAAAACCATCTGCCTCTACTATTGGATCCAATGAGGAGCAGTGGTTCATCAATGCTAAGGAGAAGCATGGCCTAGTGGAAAGAGCATAGACCCGGGAGTTAATGGACCTGGGTTTTAATTCCTGCTCTTCCACTTGCCTGATTTGTGACCATGGGCAAGTCACTTAACTTCTTATTTTCCTCATCTGTAAAACAGAGATTCGGTACTTGTAATCCTTCCTATTTAGACTGTGATCCCCATATGCATCTTACAACGGAACTTAAAACAGTGCTTGACATATAGCAAGTGCTTTACAAATATAATACTACTACTAATAGTAGAGAAAAGGCATACCCTATAACAGGGTTACAGTCTTTGAAAAAGTGGTTGCATCATGGGATATGTTTGCCCCCATCTACATGTAAACTAGGATCCATGACAAAATCTCTAGAAAAGTAATATGAAATTCCATTATGTGCTGAATACTGAAATGATAAATGTCACTAAACTATTGTTTATTCTTTATTAAAAAGTAATCCAAAACAGAACATACCTCTAGACTGTAAACTCATTATGGGCAGGAAACATGCCTGCCGATTTCTCTTGTACTCTCCCAAGCACTTAGATCAGTGCCCTGCACATAACAAGGGCACAATGAATACCTCTGATTGATAACATTACAATATTCAGTAAATGAGACATTTTGATATGATTTTGAGGTTAGCTCTGAAGTAGAAATTTGTTCTGCTGTCTGTGTTGGTGTTTTTTCAACTATAGTGAAGGTTTTTTTTTTCCAATTTAGTTTGAATACAACCTTCTTTTTGGCTTCATAAAGTAACTCAGTACAGGTAAATTCCTCAGTACCCCCTACTCAGCTTTGAATTCCTCTCTCCATTAGGATTTTATTTTTCTTCAATCACATATGTAACTGTATTCCCTTCTTTTGTCTGGTATTTAGTCCTTACAGTTGCTATCCTACATAGGGTTAAGGCCAGTTGGTTATAGGAGTGCGATATGGCACTGAATAATATATGTCATATCCCCAGGTGATTGTGTCATGGAGTAGTTGTCACCAGAGAAAAGGTCTCAAGCAGTTCAGTTTGTATCCTTGTTATGGCTGAATTTTATGGGGCCTGTAGTCTGTATTGTGAGTTAAGCTGTGAACCCCTTGTTGGGCAGGGGCTGCATCCTTTCTGATTATTCCTGCATTTATTTACCCAGGGCTAACGTACTACAGTGCTTGGCTTTACAAATACCACTACTGTTATTTCTTATCACTGTCACCTGGGAGCCTAAGAAACCCTGTCTTCCTCTACCAATGGGAATAACCATTAAGTGAATCTGGGTAATAATACATGCTGGAATACTTTAAGACAGTGCGTTCTGGAAACGGACCTCATCAGGATTGATTAAGTGAGAATGACACCGAAGTCACACAGCTTGGCTACACATTCTTTGTAGCCAAGCAATACGTCGTTAACATCTTGTAATACCAAAAGAAAAAGGGAATAATGGAAGGTAATTAGCTTCAGTGAAATTAAATATTTGTAATGATTTGGTTTAATTACTCCATATATAAAATTAGTGAAATCTGCAATTAATCATTTCTTTACTACCTTGATTTCAGTAAGGACAAATAACTGTTACATGGAATTTTTATTCAATAAGAAGCTGTTAACAGATGTTACTGTGAGTTGAGTGTAGAAGTGGCATTGTTCTAGACATTCTAGTTCTAACGGTGTGCTACAGAAACATAACCTTGTCTTCTGTGATGGCAATATTCCAGAAAGTCGTTATACCACAGGCACAATCTCTGGACCTAAAAGTTAATTTTAAAGAGGGTAGGAATTGCTCTGATTTGGTCAGGTCAAGACCATTATCAATATAATAATAAAGCACACGTAGCAAAAAGTAGGAAATGTGCCTGTTTATTTTATATTTTATTCTCCCAAGCACTTAGTACAATCAGTGCTTTGCACAAAGTAAGCATTCAATAAATATGATTATTGACCATGTAATTATGGATATAAATAAAGTCTTTCATAAAAAATAAATAACAAAAACTTAGGCTAGAGGCCAGGCCAGTCAGTGAAAATATTTTTTTTCCAAAATTGCCATGCCCATCTCATCTTACATTAATGATGTGCATAGCCTTGTTTACCAATTGTAACAAGTTTGGAAAATGGCAGGACAGTTAAATGCATTCCATCTCTAATCTAGGAAAGTGTAAAGCTCTATAATAATGCAAGTTTTGTAAGTGACCAGGATAGTAAATCATAAAAAATAAGCAATTTCTCAACATACAGGGTTCATTATGTAATATTATTATTATATTTGTTAAGCTGTTCCTATGTGACAGGCACTGTACTAAGAGCTGGGGTGGATACAAGCAAATAATACTGGACACAGTCCCTGTCCCTCCCATGTGGGGCTCACAGTCTCAATCCCCATTTTACAGATGAGGTACTGAGGCACAGAGAAGTGAAGTGATTTGCCCAAGGCCACACAGCAAACAGGTGGCAGAGTCAGGATTAGAACACATGACCTTCTGAATCCCAAGCTCATGTGCTGTCTACCTACCCATGCTGCTTCTCAAAGCTTATCAAAGTCTAATGTATTTCAGCTGATACAAGGGGCATCTAAAATAAGATATGCTTATTACTAATGCAATACATCTAAATTCTATACCTTTCAATAAGGATTAAAAAAATGGTGGCAGATTATTTTGAGGGATTAGTCTTTTTCCATATTGTAGAATAGAATTTGGGAAGAAGCTATTGCCAGTTATTTCAGACAGAATCACTGAGAGCTGTAAATTTGGCATTTCATAAACTATATTCCAATGTCCAAAGAAACCAGTACAATTCTCAGAACAATTAACTGATTTCAACCCCCTTAAGTAGTTTCACAGCCAGTAGACTCAACCCTCTTGCCTTTCAGTCCACCTACTTGAATAGTTCATTCCTCAGTAGATGAGTGTGGAAATTTTCCAACCTACCTGTTTTTTCATATTTGTGAACCTCTATTAAATTTGAGCGTAGTGACAGGGAGAAGAAGATACCACTGTCCGGACTGCAAGGTTATTTTGGGCAGGGAACATGTCTACCAGCTCCGTTGTATTACACTCTCCCAAGCCCTTAGTTCAGTACTCTGCAGACAATAAACACTCAATAAATACCTTTGATGATGATGATATTGATACCAAGCTCATATACCAGTCAATATATCAGAAGCAATTTGGTAGTATTCTCCTGTCCTCTCTTATTTGGTCACATTTGGTACCCATGTTGAAGAGCATACCAGGACAGCGTTATGAAGGGGTTGAAGATCACTAACAGAGTGGGGAAAAAGGGTTCGTAGTACCTTTGGTACAAGTTTTGGGCAATTAGTCTCCAGTTAATACATTTTAAATTTTGTTACAAGGTTGTGAGGGGAAAATCCGGTCACATGAAACACGATTTAACTTAACAGAAACAGATGCAATTTTTCTTAGGGCTGCAAAACCTAGCTGCAGAGACTATTTGGCTTGGGTGTTACCCTATATCCTAATTGAAAAGACAGCAGTTCACCCGGGCTGGCAAACTGAGCAGCTCTTGATGCAGAGTGATTTAAAGCAGAAATCTTATTAACACTACCAAACCGAATGGGTTTTTTTAATGGAAAAAATGACACCCCCTTTGAAGTGTAGAACAGTGCCCCTGTTAGACACTGCTCTGCCAGGGCATATAATCATTTCTACACACATTTTGTAGGTGAAGAGTTCTGAATTCAGTTAGACCTTATCATTGTTCGACATCTCCCTGTGACCGTACTGTGCAGCCCGGCCCTTGACTGTGAATTCCACATTTAAGTGCATCATGATTACTATTCTAATTAGTTGATTTTAATTAGAATCAATACACCAAGGAGAAGCACAAGACAGTTAATATGATTTATTACTCATTCCATAGGAATTTATCTTGCTTTTGGCATTTATGCTATCTATCTCTTGGACAGCCCCTGCTTATTTGACAGCAACCTGTCAATGCCGTTATGATTACTATATGCAGAGACTTTTAACTGCCAGCTCTTCCTACAGAGTTGGAAAAAGATCAGTCTGCAGTGTAATCACACCAACCCAGCGTCACTTAAACACTTGCCTATAGCTACATCAATTACGAGAGCCTGCAGCCTAAATACATTATGTGCATACCTATAGCTGAGAGAGATGTACTATTAAAAACTATCATCATGGAGGAAGACAAGGACAGTGGATGATTTTGCATGGCTGGATTTTTGCAAATTTTCTCTCTTTATGATATTTTGCTTGTAATGTTACACATTCTCAAGAGAACTTTAAATACTGAGAGGGTGGAAAAAATGTCAGGGGCTGAAGATTTTCTCAAGATCTCTTAAAAATGACAGGAGCCAGGGATCAGACTCTTTGAGGGCAGTTAGTATATTTGATTGATTAATAGCAAATTTAAGCCCCTGAAAAAATACTAAGGATGATTTTTAAATGTAGAGCTTGCCTCAGAGTGCTCCAACCTCACATCATGCACGAGCTTCTACTCTGGTAACTTGACCCTGTTTTTATTGATAAATCTTTTATTCTTCTCTCATGAATAATTCATACCATCTGTGCAGGTCAGCTCGCTCCGAGAGTAAAAAGATCCTCAAAATAATATGCTGTCTACCCCTTCCTTAGCATCCAGTTGGGAGCTGAAAGGGTAAACAGGCTTAAGATTTCTCTCCCATAAAATGAATGCTACAATTGAACTCCCACTGTCTTGCTCAGGAAGAGTCTCTTTCTTCTGGAACATTTAAAAGAGTTAATTTTGTAGCAATCTCAGGCAGCAATGCATTCGGATGAGGATGTTCTGTTGGAATGTTTATCGGGTCACAGAGATATGCTAGTCACTCCTTGCCTGTGAGACAAGGGGAGAGAACTGAATCCACTAATGATTGCATAATTGCATTACAAGGCAGAGACAGGAAGATATACAGAGGCGATAAGGACTCAAAAATTGCCCCAGACACTAAAGGATCACTAGGCGAGGAACTACAAGTACATTAAAATGAAGGATTAAAAAGAGAGGATTAGGAAATATTTAGAAAATCAAATTCATTTTAGAGAGAGAAAACTTTTCTTCAATGAACAGACTTATGTGGGTGCATGCATATATGTGAGATATGTGTGCTTATATATGTCTGTAACATGTTAGTATATAAACATATGTTTATATAGTCATTTCTTATTTTACATATATTTGGCAAAATCAGAATGGTAAATCCATTTCTTTTGAAAAGAAGGGACACAGTGAATACATTAGAATAAAAATGATGAAACAGCTTTGTTGTTCTTACTCTTTCTAATTATGACATTTTTAGCTCCTCATTGATCCTTTCATGAGGCTAGTTTTGTTTTATTCTTTGACTCATTTATGTAAGAAATGCATCAAGAGACAATGTAACTGGCCTTCTAGTAATTTGTGTTTTATTCTTTGACTCCATTTATGTAGCAAATGCATCAAGAGACAGTGTAACTGGCCTTTTAGTAACGCACACTCCTCGAAAGCTAATGGTCTGCACTCACCCACCTCCCCCAACCACACACATTTTCTCTCTCTCTCTCTAAGTGGGCACTGTCTGGGTTGTTGGCGGTCAGTCCCCTATCTGGGAGACAGACTTAGGCAGCAATATATCCTGGCCAGGATGTGTCATACATTCCTTTCTGTGTCTCAACACAATCCACTCCTGCTGGTGGAGCTGGTAGCCCTGTGTCCTGGTAGACCAAGGCTACAGACAAAAAAGGCATCCATCATCCACCTTTCTAGTGGAAAGAGAATGTTCCTGGTAGATTAAAATTCTATGCCTGCTTTTTCCACTTGCTTATTGTGTAGCCTATAGAGTAGCACTGTGGCTTAGTGGGAAGGGCATGGGTTTGCAAGTCTGAGGACGTGGGTTCCAATCCCGGCTCTGCCATTTGTCTGCTGTGACCTTGCACTTGATATCAACAAGACATTAAAAAATTCCAACCTCTGTGTTTCCAGTAAACCAGTCCCAAAAGTAGTTACTGTTAGCATCATAGAGGCTGCTTACTTTGCAGTGTGGCCCAGTAGAAATCAATCAATCAATCAATTGTATTTATTGAGCCCTTACTGTGTGCAGAGCACTGTACTAAGCGCTTGGGAAGAACAAGTTGGCAACATATAGAGACAGTCCCTACCCAACAGTGGGCTCACAGTCTAGAAAGAAAGAGCACGGGCTTGGGATTCAGAGGTTATAGGTTCTAATTCCAGCTCCACCGCTTGTCAGCTGTGTGATGTTGGGCAAGTCCCTTAACTTCTCTGTGCCTCAGTTACCTCATCTGTAAAATGGGGATTAAGACTGTGAGTCCCATGTGGGACAACCTGATCACCTGTATCTCCCCAGCACTTAAAACAGTGCTTTGAACGTAGTAAGTGTTTAATAAATACCATCATTATTATTATTATTGTTATTATTATTATTAATCTTAGGGTGGTGCTCACTTTGCCTTCATGACTGGGAATGATGATGATGATAGTATTTGTTAAGTGCTTACTATGTGCCAGGCACTGTACTAAGCACTGGGGTGGATACAAGCAAATCGAGTTGGACACAGTCCCTGTCCCTGGGAAGCAGCATGGCTTCAGTGGAAAGAGCATGGGCTTGGGAGTCAGAGGTCATGGGTTCTAATCCTGGCTCTGCCACATGTCTGTTGTGTGACCTTGGGCAAGTCACTTAACTTCTCTGAGCCTCAGTTACCTCATCTGTAAAATGGGGTTTAAGACTGTGAGCCTCACGTGGGACAACCTGATCACCTTGTATCTCCCTCCAGCTTTGCACAGAGTAATCGCTTAACAAATGCCATCATTATTATTATGTGGGGCTCACAGTCTCAATCCCCACTTTACAGATAAGGTAACTGAGGCACAGAGAAGTAACATGACTTGCCCAAGGTCACACAGCAGACAAGCGGCACAGCCGGGATTAGAATCTGTGACCTTCTGACTCTCAGGTTCGTGCTCTATCCACTATGCCATGCTTCTTTGTAAGTGCAATATTCTTTTCCGTTAAGCTTACATACCCCCACTTGGCTAGCCAGGGTGTAACCCGAAGCCACCTGTTTTTGTAATTCATTTTCCAGATGGCAGCCTGCTCGCCCTTCAGGATTACCAAAGCATTAGCTGTGGTATATGCCATTTCCTCCAGTATTGTGATGAGGAGCCTAACATAACAGAGAAGCAGTGTGGTTCAGTGGAAAGAGCACGGGCTTTGGAGTCAGAGGTCATGGGTTCAAATCCCAGCTCTGCCAACTGTCAGCTGTGTGACTCTGGGCAAGTCACTTCACTTCTCTGGGCCTCAGTTACCTCATCTGTAAACTGGGGATCAAGACTGTGAGCCCCAGGTGGGACAACCTGATCACCTTGTAACCTCCCCAGCACCTAGAACAGTGCTTTGCACATAGCACTTAATAAATGCCATTATTATCATTATTCTTCAGTGGTGCAAGCCACTCCTTACATGGGGATTTAGATGACTCAGAACTTTATCTCAGAGATCATGTGGTGGTTTCTAACCTTTTGAGTATTGTAATGTGATGGATTGCTGACGTTATATAACCCAAAGAACAGCTACTAAACCAATTCTCTGGAGCCACACTGAAATGCCCTATTAGCACAAACAAAATATATCCCTAGGGGATTTTGTTCCACTACTGCAATAGGTAATTTAAAGGGTCAGGTTAAGAGGCTAATCAATTTGATTATATGAGGCTGTGGAGTTGCAGCTACCCCCTTGGTGAGATTCCATGCAGCATCAGATGTATTATGATCACTGTAGTCCATTTTATTCCAGGGGACCTGCAGCACAGGTATTCCCCTAGGGCAACATGAGGAACAGGACCACAAACCCAACTGTTGCTCACATTCAGATATATGGTGTATTGTACCAAAGCTCTGAGGAATAAAGTAGCCTCAGAAGTGTTGATTACTGCCCCAAACAAGAGCCAATGTACTACCATCCTAAGGGTTAAATGTCCATTTTGTTCATTCATTCATTCAATCGTATTTATTGAATGCTTACTGTGTGCAGAGCACTGTACTAAGCACTTGGGAAGTACAAGTTGGCAACATATAGAGATGGTCCCTACCCAACAGCGGGCTCACAGCCTAGAAGGGGGAGACAGACAACAAAACATATTAACAAAATAAAATAAATAGAATAGTAAATATGCACAAGTAAAATTAATAGAGTAATAAATCTGTACCAACATATATACAGGTGCTGTGGGGAGGGGAAGGAGGTAGGGTGGGGGTGTGTGGGGGGGAAAGGAAAGAGGGGCCTCAGTATGGGAAGGCCTCCTGATTTACTTGATGATGACTGACTTGTATCTACTCCAGTGCTTGTCATATAGTAAGTGCTAACAAAGACAGTAATGATGATAATAATAACAATAATAGTAATAATAATAAAACTGTATAGATGCAATTGAAAACATAATCATGGATATTTAATGGAAAATTTTAAATAATAATAATTACTATTATGGCATTTATTAAGCACTTACTATGTGCATAGCACTGTTCTAAGTGCTGGGGAGGTTATAAGGTGATCAGGTTGTCCCACGTGTGGCTCACAGTCTTAATCCTCATTTTACAAATGAAGTAACTGAGGCCCAGAGAAGTTAAGTGACTTGCCCAAAGTGACACAGCTGACAATTGGTGGAGTTGGGATTTGAACCCATGACCTCTGACTCCAAAGCTCGTACTCTTTCCACTGAGCCATGCTGCTTCTCAATTCAACAAATTTAACTCTTAGTGTGTTTCCTTAATAAGATACAGTTTGGCCTATTGGAAAGAGCACAGGCCTGGAGTCAAGGGACCTGAGTTTTAATTCCAGCTCTCCCATTTGCCTGCTGGGTGACCTTGACTTTTCTGTGCCTCAGTTTTGTCATTTGTAAAATGGGGATTGAATAGCTAGCCCCATTGAACTGTGAGTCTTGCTTGAGACAGGGACTGTGTCTGGCCTGTTTTTCTGATATTTATTCAGCACTCTGTTCAGTGCTTGGCGCATAATAAGCCCTTAACAATTACCACAGTTATTGTTAAGGGTAGAATTTTTTTTACATACAAAGAAGAAAATGCAAACCTTTTCTTGTCCATTTAATCGTATGGTGAATATTTCCACAGACCTAGATATTTATGTGACTTAACTTCATCTTAGATCACATTTCTACCAGTTCCTTTTCATATTTTTTTTGTAACATCCACTAAGGTTTTAACATCTCCTTAGCATTAAAATACCTTAATAATGGTATTCTTTAAAACGATAGTTATAACTTATCAAGCTCTTTCTGATGATACTCTTCTTATTGTCACTACTTTTATAAAATGCTTTAGGTAAAATCAAACTATCATTTCTTGAGCCAAATTTGGGATGTATTTTCCAAATAAATGAAAAGTGTGTCCAATGCCCCTGTAACTCTTCCTTGTTAATAAGAGAAGCAGCATGGCTCAATTGAAAAAGCACAGACTTTGGAGTCAGAGGTCATGGGTTCAAATCCCCACTCTGCCAATTGTCAGCTGTGTGACTTTGGGCAAGTCGCTTAACTTCTCTGCGCCTCAGTGACCTCTTCTATAAAATGGGGATAAAGACTGAGAGCTCTGCGTGGGACAACCTGATCATCTTGTATCCTCCCCAGTGCTTAGAACAGTGCTTTGCACATAGCAAGTGCTTAACAAATGCCATCATTATCATCATTATTTTGTTGGTGATGGAAGAAGCCAATCCACTTGTCTCCATCTTTATCCATATTCATTCTTTCATTCAATCGTATTTATTGAGCACTTACTGTGTGCAGAGCACTGCACTAAGTGCTTGGGAAGTACAAATTGGCAACATAGACGGTCCCTACCCAACAGTGGGCTCACAGTCTATGATGCTGATGCCCAAAGTCTCTGGACCAGGTCGTCTGGTGGGAACATGTTCCTTTCCTTGATGATTCAACATCACAGCTCAGACTGAAAACAGGCTCTTCAGGAGGCAGTTGTGCGATGATCCCTTTCTTGGACCTGTCTGGAAGCCAGTGTGTCTTACTGAGCCAAATACTAGGATGACACAATCTTAACCATAGAATTGTTAGACAGATAAGAACCCAGCAGCATCATATAGCCAGAAACAATAAAATGTATAATAACAGCTCTTTCCCAATGATATTGAACAATACCACATATTCCCAATTATTATCATTTTATTTTCCAAATCCCTGGATTCTGATGTCTAAAATTTTCCCCAGTCCCTTAAAAGGAAACACAACTGTAAAGACAAAATAAACAAACATCCAGATCTGTTCTTGTGCATATGTGTATATTACACAAAGGGACAAACATTTATTTGCTCCTCTCCTGATTTGTCAGACTATAGTAGAGACAGCATGCAGGGCTTGTGTTTGTTTTAACCCTTACCACATTGGAAATTTCATGTTCAAGACCATCTGAAGTAAAAGATCAATGTAACAAGCAAAGATGAACAAATAAACCCCATTTGTAATACACTTAATTTCTAATGCTCACCAATTAAGTCTCTCTTGTAAGCTGTTACCTCCTTATCAAAGACTCCTTAGGATTAATAGCTGATAAAAGCTTTTCAGCCTAATCCTATTCTAGTTAACCCTTAATAGCCATTTTGAGAGTTGGGGTTTAATGTGGACCTAAAATTCCCTGTAAAATAAGAAATTAGCCCAAGATATCTGTGCAATCTGGTAGGCCTTTTGGTGTCTAATACAGATTCCTTAGGTTCTCTTTAAAATCCCATTTGTGAAAAATCCAGGTTAAATTTACATTCAAAATTCTCCCTTCCAACCTTACCTTTTTCCCCGGAACATTTCTTTGCATCAGATTCCACGTGCCAATTTCACATTCAAATTCCTCCAAAATTATATAAGAAAAGGAACACACGTTTTCCTTACATTTCTTTTTACCACACATTCAGTTCCTTAGCAATTATATTAAGGCAAATTTCCTTGTTCAAACCATCATGTTTCTATCTACCAGATATAAAATGACAGCCCGTATTCAACTTGATTATGTACCTCTTGTACCAATTAAGCTAATTCTACAGGAAGTCCAGTAGATTTTCTGATAATAGCATTTAAATGACCATGCCTACAGGCATCCCTAACCTGAAAGAGAAATTGTAAATTCTTCTCTTCCAATTACCTCCTTTACATTCTCACACTTAACCAGTTGACAACTAGCTTCCCCAACAATGATACCCACACTTCACAGTACAGAAAGTTCACTATTTGCTTGAGGGAGGTGTTTCCCCTCAAACATATTTTCTGTTTGATCTTCAAAACTGATAGATCCAGACCACTAGTTTTTTTTTTTTCTAATTCCCAATAAGGCCTTGAAAAAAGAGTTTAAATTCTCCATGCCTCAGTTGCAGATTCCCGACAACTAATTTGGTAATTTCAGGATTTGCTGAGAGAAGGGAAACATATTAGAAACACCAGACCAATAAGATAACTTGCAACCTGTGAGGCTACCCAAATTCTGTTATGAATCTGTCGTCACAATGCACAACACTGACCAGTTGATTTAAAGAGAACTCACTCTTACACAGACACAAGGGTGGATCCAATCCCTCCTGTCAAATGAGAAGGTGTCATTTTCCACTCCCCCAAACAACCAAATGCTTAAATCTGTATTTCATTCATTCATTCAATCATATTTATTGAGCACTTACTGTATGCAGAGCACTGTACTAAGCGCTTGGGAAGTACAAGTTGGCAACATATAGAGACGGTCCCTACCCAACAGTGGGCTAACAGTCTAGAAGGGGGAGACAGAGAACAAAACAAAACATATTAACAAAATAAAATAAATAGAATAAATATGTACTAATAAAATAGAGTAATAAATACATACAAACATTTATACATATTTACAGGTGCTGTGGGGAGGGGATGGAGGTAAGGCGGGGTGGATGGGGAGGGGGAGGAGGGAGAGAAGAAGCAGGGGGCTCAGTCTGAGAAGGCCTCCTGGAGGAGGTTAGCTCTCAGTAGGACTTTGAAGGGAGGAAGAGAGCTAGCTTGGCGGATGTGCGGAGGGAGGGTATTCAAGGCCGGGGGATGACGTGGGCTGTGGGTTGATGGCGGGACAGGTGAGAATGAGGCACGGTGATGAGATTAGTGGCAGAAGAGCAGAGGGTGCGGGCTGGGCTGTAGAAGGAGAGAAGGGAGGTGAGGTAGGAGGGGGCAAGGTGATGGACAGCCTTGAAGCCGAGGGTGATGAGTTTTTGCCTGATGCATAGGTTGATTGGTAGCCACTGTATTTGACATTCTCATTCCTTTGTACCTCATACAGACTCCCTCTCTAACCAATTAACTTCCTATCTCTTTTAGAGATGACACTTCAAGCCTTTCACTCTTTCCCATCTTGACAGCACAACACGCAAATGGACTTTTCCTCATTCCTGCCCTACCCACATCCATATGTACATAATCTCTCTCAAATAATCTCTCAAATAATCTCATCTCTCTATTCCTTGGCTCTCCCCAAACATCCTTCATAACCCATTCTACACCCACACAAACAGGGGGGGAACCTTAATTCCAACACATTCATACAGTCCTTTCAGCACCTTAAAATAGACAACAGATGTTCTCCAAGCAGCTTCAGGAGCCACTCTTCATTTGACTGAGACTAACAGAGCCTCTAAATTTCTTCTTCTAGAGATGTTAGTATCAGGTTACAGCATGATGTCTTTCTCAGATAAACACTGATGCTTCGCAAGATGCTTGTTTGGTGCCCGCAATTCAAACTTGGTTAATGCCAATTTAAATATATACTTCAATCCCAGCCATTACACTTGTCCATTGATGAGCAAAGCCCCTAATTTTAGTGCTCTATCAATGGGGTCCTTGCACTTTCCTCACGTATACCAGAGCAGGTCAATCAGCCTTGTGTTCCTATGATTTCTCAAGCCTCCACTCTCTAACTCTACTAGCAATGCCGGAGGAATCTCAAACGTGATTGTCCTTCACCACGGTGTGACCCCATTTTACAGTTTTCATTGCTCAGACTCTGAGAGGCCCAGGGTCTGGGTGCGGTAAATCCAAAGGAAGGTTCCCAGCGAGTTTGGTCATTACTTGCCCAAAGATCTCACTGGGTCCCTTTCTTACTTGATAATGAGGCATTTGGGTCTGGAGGATGGAGGTCCTGGTCTGGCAGAGGGCCAAAGGGGTTCTCATCATAGTCACCAACCCCAAACAACCCGCTGAACATAACTTGTCTGATCATTTGCTCATTCACTGGAAGCATCCTCTGTTCCTCCAATTCCTTAGCTTCCCCAGGGTGCTAACTTTTGTTCCAGAAGGGCAGGCAGCTGGTGGGTAGTAACATCGACTGCCACCTGTAGCACTGCACACAACTGCCAGCCCTTCCCTTTCCTCTGCTAGTGTGTCTGTTTCTTCTATTTCTTCTGCACCTCTCACTCTTTATCAGCAGTGCCTTGCAGTGCATCACCAATAATCCCAATAGTGCAGCTTTTCTGTTCTTACCTTTTGCTGCTAAGGAGGTAAGGAGATATAAAAAGTCCAATTTTTCAGTCCTCCAGAGTGAGAGAAGCCAGAAGAGGTAGTCCGTATACTGGGGGAGGACTGAGCATCTCTCAAAGAAGAGATTGTTTAGATCTTTTTAAGTACCTGAGAGAACAGAGTTGGGTATTAGATGTAAGCTTGGGGCAATGTAGTCCAATTATGTTGAAGTCCTCAGTAAGTGAAGATGAAAAGGAAAGGACTGTCCAAGTGTATAGGAATGGAAAAGAAGGCAGAGCAGATGTCAATGACTGTAAGGAATAAAGTGGGGGAGCACTTCTCCTCCCCCTCCCCACCCCCCCCCCCCACATTACCTCCTTCCCCTCCCCACAGCACCTGTATATATGTATATATGTTTGTACGTATTTATTACTCTATTTTATTTGTACATATTTATTCTAATTATTTTATTTTGTTAATATGTTTTGTTTTGTTCTTTGTCTCCCCCTTCTAGACTGTGAGTCCACTGTTGGGTAGGGACCAACTCTATATGTTGCCAACTTGTACTTCCCAAACGCTTAGTACAGTGCTCTGCACACAGTAAGTGCTCAATAAATATGATTGAATGAATAAATGAATGAACTACTAAGTTAATGGCCAGCAGGTCCTGAATGAACCTGTAGGTGTCTTTCCCCGCCTTCTTGATGGGAGGATAGGGGTGTAACATGGGCTGCTGGTTGGGATAATGATCCCTTGTTGCAATAAGGCAATGATCACTAGGTGGATTCCTTCCTCTGCCTCAGGGTGCAAGAGGTATTGAGGAATTCAAGGGAGCAATTTAGTCAGGTTCAGGCAGATTCTTATAGGGGCAGCAGTCTGAATTTGGCCAACCTCATTGTCTTGTTGTGATCATAAGCATGGGAGAATCTGGTTCAGAAGGACCTCCTCCTAATTCAGGGCAGAGAAAGTGGGTGAGTCCAGTACTAGACATAATAAGGCCACTAAAACCCCATCTTCATTCCTGGAAGGGACTTCTAGGAAGGTGCAATCTGGGGTGCAACCAAAATTACAGAGGAGATCCCTTTCCAGCAGCTTGATAGGAGAGGATGGGCTGGAAAAAAAGGCATGCTCCTTCTGAGACATGGTGAAGGACAATCTTGTTTGAGATTCCTCTGGCATTGCTAGTAGAGTTAGAGAGTGGAAGGCTTGAAAAATCACAGGAACACAAGGCTGATTGACCTGCTCTGGTATAAGTGAGGAAAGTGGCAGGGACCCCATTGATAAAGCATTGAAATTAGGGGCTTTGCTCATCAATTGACAAGTGTAATGGCTTATTGAAATCACAGTCCCTCAGGCTGTCCTAATGCTTAGGGACCTGGGAGGGTAAGGGTGGAGGTTCAAGAAGTCTAAAGAGCTGGCTGGATGGAGGGCAGAAGGGACATTCATTTCCACAGTAGCTCAAGAGATCCTCGTCATTCGGCTGGATCTTTTCCCTCTTTCCCTAATCTGGTTTCCACCTTTTCCCCAAACTATTCTGCTTTCCAACTCTTCTTTCTTTTTCTTTAGACTAGATATACAGTTGTTCACCAGAGTTACTAATTATTGTAATGGTTTGGTATACCAATCTTCAGAAATAACCTTTAGTAGCTCCTCTAATTTGGGAAGGAATCCCTACATGAGAGCTGCAGCTGTAGCTTCCTTTGCTTGTTCGGTTGGTTCACCAATGCCTGATTGATTTCCTAATACTGCCTTTAGGCAATCCATATAGGCTGCAGGAGATTCCTATCTGTTTTGTTTGCAGTCATTAATTTTTCCCCATTGCTTATTTTCTGGGACATGCAAAATCAACTGCATCAACAAGCCTCTGTCTGAACTGGTCTGATCTAGTTCCTAACTTTCTGGAGTCATTTTCTGTCTCCCCCTTCTAGACTGTGAGCCCACTGTTGGGTAGGGACTGTCTCTATATGTTGCCAACTTGTACTTCCCAAGCGCTTAGTACAGTGCTCTGCACACAGTAAGTGCTCAAATACGATTGATTGATTGATTCTGGCCATAGGACTTGCAAGTGTAGTCACCTCTGTACCTCAGAAATAGGATGGTCCTTAGTATTTGATTTACATCCATGCAGGTGGGGCTATAATTGATGTCTTATGCTGTGGAGTCTTTCATGACCCATAGCAACTCCAAGCTACATCACTCCTAGAACACTCCACCTTCATCTGGTAGTGTATCCATAGAGTTTTCTTGGTAAAAATTATAGCAATGGTATACCATTGCCGCCTTCTGCACAGTAAACCTGAGTCTCTGCCCTCGACTCTCTCCCTTGCTGCTGCTGCACAGTACAGGTGAGTTTTGACTTGTAGCAAATTGCCTTCCACTCTCTAGCCACTGCCCAAGCTAAGAATGGAATGGGTAGGCCTCTGCGTGACTCTTCCCCCCGTATCCAAGACTGGTAGAGTATTGGAAACTCTCCAGGTGTGATACTGAGAGGGAATAAACTGATAATTGTCATCATTTGCTCTTTGAATTTCTGAAGGTAATTTCTTATTGGGGAATTCTTTAACAAAATTATGAAGGTCACCAGAGTCTCTGGAGCATGGACAGTGACCATTCCTTCTTCTGGCATCTGCCTAAGGGGGGATTGAACTATAGTGTTCTGACGCTTCTAGTATGACCAGGTACTGGTGAAAATGCCATCAGTTTCTCTGTTTCTGGGTCAGTAGTTGGATAAGGGCAAGGTAGACCATTAGTCAATCATTGTCCTGAAATATCCAAAAGGTTCTCCATAGTCTCCATTTCCTCCTTTCCTCATTTCTTCCTTTGTTTCAGGGAGAAGGGAGAGAAAGGGAGCTGTAGAGGTCATGGGGAACAAAGGAGATAAGCCATTAGATCCTCAATAAGTTTGTGTTAGGAGAAAATTTGGGATTTAACATCTTTGGAGAGTCCTTAAGACTTCTAATTTGAAATTCCTGGAAACTTTTAGAATTTTTGTCATACCAATCAAAATATGAATCCCGAATCCCACAGACCTTGATCAATCTTACTTCCTGTAGACTTTAATGCTCTGTGGAGAGGAACTATTTTATCTAGATAAGAAACTGCCTAGTGGGTTATTTCAGGTATAAAAATTCCATTTATCTAAGAACTTGCATGTGTTTGATCCATATGAATATATATATATATATATATATATATATAATATATATATATAGGGTAGCAGCAAGGCATAATGGATACAGCTTGAGCCTGGGAGTCAGAAGGTCATGAATTCTAATCCCAGCTCTGCTACTTGTCTTCTGTGTGGCCTTGAGCAAGTCACTTCACTTCTCTGTGCCTCAATTACCTCATCTGTAAAATAGGGATTAAGGCTGTGAGCCCTATGTGGGATAAGGATTGTGTCTAACTCGATTTGCTTAGTACAATGCCTCACACATAGCAAGAGCTCAATAAATACCATAATCAAAGCCAAAGCTCCCTCCAGTGGGAGTGTTACCTCTTTGGACTGTCCCTACTCCACTGTCTAAAGATTAATACAGTTAGACACCCTGCACCCGACAATGCCCTTTGTTTATTCAACTGAAAGTTAAATCTACACCCCACAGTTTTGGTGCCCTGCATCCACTATAACTGAAAGCTTATCTACATCTACATCAGAGAAGCAGCGTGGCTCTAATGGAAAGAGCCCGGGCTTTGGAGTCAGAGGTCATGGGTTCAAACCCTGGCTCCACCAGTTACCAGCTGTGTGACTTTGGGCAAGTCACTTAACTTCTCTGGGCCTCAGTTACCTCATCTGTAAAATGGGGATTAAGACTGTGAGCCCCCCGAAGGACAACCTGATCACCTAGTAACCTCCCCAGCGCTTAGAACAGTGCTTTGCACATAGTAAGCGCTTAACAAATGCCATTATTATTATTAACTTACGCTCGGTCATCAGTCAGGGAGGACACATAAGAGATCTCAGCTGGGAGTCAGTCTTGGCCAGAATTTTTACCCTTCCTTTTCCAGAGGCAGATAGGCTGCACAGGATAAAAGCAATTGCTGTTGAATTCACAAGATTCTACCATGGCCACTGACTATCTCAGAACAACACTTAGGATGATCATGGGGTGTTTGGATTTGGAATAAGCCTCAGAACTGGTGCAACAGCTTGTGGACAGAGTCTACAAGCATGATACACACACAAAGAGTTGCTTTCAATTGCTAGGTTCGTGAGGTTCCACCAAACCCATTGGCTATTGCACCACTTAGGATGACTGTGTGATGTCTTGACTTGGCTTAAGTCCCAGACCAGGTGCAGGAATTTATAACCATTCAATTGGGGCTCCATTCAAACTCTCAAACAGTCTTTCATTAGTCTGGCGCCCTGCACTTTGCATTAGCTGATGTCGTGTGCTGCTTAGCAGTTGGTACTTCATCTGAGCTGCACATGTGTTCTAAGAGCTTGTTAATAATAATAATAATGATAACAATAATAATGATGATGATGGCATTTATTAAGTGCTTACTATGTGCAAAGCACTGTTCTCAGCGCTGGGGAGGTTACAAGGTGATCAGGTTGTCCCACGGGGGGCTCAAAGTCTTAATCCCCATTTTACAGATGATGTAACTGAGGAACAGAGAAGTGAAGTGACTTGCCCAAAGTCACACAGCTGGCAATTGGCGGAGCTGGGATTTGAACCCATGACCTCTGACTCCAGACTTTAAGACATTGACCTGAGAATCAGAGGACCTGGGTTTTAATCATGACTCTGCCATTTGCCTGCTCTGGAAATTTGGGCAAATCACTTAACTTCTCCGTACCTCAATTTTCTCATCTGTAAATTTGGGATTAAATACCTGTTTGCCTTCTTTGAGCTCCATATGGGACAGGGACTGTATCAAACCTAATTATCTTTTGGTATTATTATTATGGTGCATGTTAAGATCTTCTATGTGTCAAGCACTGTTTTGAGCATGGGGATAGATACAAATTGATCAAGTTGTACAGTCTTGTCCCACTTGGGGCTCTCAATCTTAGTGGGAGTCAGTCAGTCATATTTATTGAGCACCTTCTGTGTTTGGGAGGGTGAACAGGTTTTGAATTCCCATTTACATATGAGGAAACTGAGCCACAGAGTAGTCACGTGATTTGCCCAAGGTCACAGAGCAGACAAGTGGCAGAGCAGGGATTAGAACTCAGATCCTCTGACTTCACAGACCTGAGCTCTTTCCACTATCCATGCTGATGTTGAAACTGTGACAACTCTGACCATTAGGAAGGTTGTGACTGTTCAAACCAAAGAAAGGCTTAACTGGAGCAGTAAGGAGCCCAAAATAGATTATTCTATCAGTAATCTACTGCTTTGTTTGCAATTATTGTTGATTTTTAAAAACATTTTCATAGGTTTTCAAACTTTTAACTCTTTACCGGAGTGTTTGCCACACTCCTCCCTAATGCCAAACCCTCTTCCCTTATAGATTGGGAGAATCCTGTGAACAGGGAGGGAATATTCAATATCTCTGGACCTTTCTCAATACAGTGACTTTTGCATTGTCATAAATTAAGGTATTTTATCATTAATTATAATAATAATAAAAGTAATTAATACAAGAAAGGCAGTATGAAATACATTTTACAGGACAAATCTAAGTATCACTGGCCAAAGTGATGCAACTCTGAGAAACCGGGAAGTAAAATGTTGACATTATTGATACATATTATATGTGTGTGTATATATCTAAATATGCATACATATATACACTTGTAAGTTATCTATGTACATGTATTATAAATAAATGAATGATAATGGCATTTATTAAGTGCTTACTATGTGCAAAGCACTGTTCCAAGTGCTGGGAAGGTTACAAGGTGATCAAGTTGTCCCACTTGGGGCTCACAGTCTTAACCCCCATTTTACAGATGAGGTAACTGAGGCCTAGAGAAGTTAAGTGACTTGCCCAAAGTCACACAGCTGACAGCTGGTGGATCCAGGACTTGAACCCATGACCTCTGACTCCAGAACCCGTGCTCTTTCCACTGAGCCACGCTGCTTCTCTAATACCTACATCATTATATCTACATCATTATACCTATGATTTTACATATATGTATATACCTATGGCTATATATATGAAATGTGGCCTAGTGGATACAGCATGGGCCTGCCCAGTAATCAGAAGGACTGAAGTTCTAATTCCACTCCGCTGTTTGTTTCTGTGTGATCTTGGGCAAAACATTTAACTTCTCTGTGCTTAAATTACCTCACTTGTAAAATGGGGACCAAAACTGTGAGCCCCATGTGAGACATGGACTGTGTCCAGTCTGATTATCTTGTATCTACCCCACTACTTGGTACTGTGTCTGGCACATAGTCAGCACTTAACAAATGCCACAAAACAAAAAAACAAGCAGGTTGTGGAACCTGATACCTCATTGAAAACACAGAATGAAGATATTGTCAAGGTACATTGAACAGCAGACTAAGCCAGAGGTGTTGGATACATTAAGTGAAAAGCTCTTTTGAGAGCCATGACATTCTTTCTCCATGCTTGGTGATACTTGTACTGTGGATCAATAAACGGAGAATTGTTAAACTCCTTCAAGTGTAGAGTCAGTCAACACATGATAGAGGAGGAAATCACAAAATTTTGCTATTATCTAGAAGCAGTTTTGCAGGTGCCAATGTATACAATTGAGGAAAAAATAAAATCGCAAGTGTCATAATATGGGAATTCTGTGTCGGTAAACCCTGCAGATTCAGCCTAAATAAGTAGGGAACATGCCTAGTGCAATTTTCTATAGTGAACCAACAGCACATTATGACCACAAAATGTCAAAAGGCTGAGAAAAGTCAGAAGCAGTGGATGTAGAGAATCCTAAACAGGAACATTCTGAATCAAATCCACTATGTCCTCCTGGACATACCCAGATTAATTCCAGATGTGTCAGTCATTAACAAGAATATCACTATGTGGGGTTGGATAACTGATCATTATCAAAAATGAATGTTGACAACATTGCGAAAACCCTAAAATGCACTCAGAGAACATCACAAGATACAGTTTTAATATATTTTAATGAGAATGTCCTTGCAGATGATCTGAAGGAAAGGACTGAAATGCACTCAGTTCTGTTGCAATAAATGTTGTCACTACACATTTTGCCTAGACTTTAATTAGGGAATTAGAGAATGTTCTTCTAGCAGTGTGAGCTTTGTGTAATTCAGCACACTACATTACTGAAGAGAAAATTTTTGCACATGCATGGGGCATCAGAACAGGTGAGCCCTAGAGTGAGAACAATTCTTACTGTGAGAATTCAGACCCCTCAGGTTGTAGGAGAACCAGCTGTTACAAAATTGAACTTGGACTAGCTTGTGGGATGTGAATGTGTTTATTGTTATACTGGACTCTCCCAAGAGCTTAGTACAGTGCTCTGCACACAGTATACACTCAATAAATATGATTGATTGACAAATAAAATTCTTAAAACTTACTGTAGTATTATTTATTAGCATATGCCAAGTACTGGGGTAAATAAAAGAGAATCAGAGTTGATATAATCCTTGTTCTACCTGGGTCTCACAGTCCAAGTGGGAGGGAGAAGAGATTGAATCCCCATTTTCCAGATAAGGAAACTGAAGCAAGGGATTGAATCCCCATTTTCCAGATAAGGAAACTGAAGCACAGAGAAGTTGAGTGATTTGTCCCACATAATAATAGTATTATTTATTAAGTGCTTACTATGTGCCAAGCACTGCACTATGCTCTGGATAGGTACAAGATAATCAAGTTCCACGTGAACCTTACAGTCTAAATAGGAGAGAGAACAGACATCAAACCCCCACTTTGCAAATGACGGAACCCGAGGTACAGAGATGTTAAGTGGTATACCCAAAGTCTCACACCAGACAAATTGGCATAACCAGGATTAATAATAATAATAATAATAATAACTATGGTATTTATTAAGAGCTTACTATATACCAAGCCCTGTTCTAAGCACTGGGGTAGATACAGGGTAATCAGGTTGTCCCACGTGGGGCTCATACTTTTAATCCCCATTTTACAGATGAGATAACTGAGGCACAGAGAAGTTAAGTGACTTGTCCAAGGTCACACAGCAGACAAGTGGCAAAGACAGGATTAGAACCCAGATTCTCTGACTCCCAGGCCTGTGCTCTTTCCACTAGACAATACTGCTTCTCTAGCAAATCACATACTGCAGGAGGGGAAGAAAAAGTGAATACAGAAAAGAAAATGCAAAGGAGAAGTCATCAGTCACTATAGAAACCCTCTCGTTCATTGAAAGAAGAGAAAATATAAAGGCAGAAGGAAAGTTGTGGATGGAACACAAGCCACTCCAAAAGAGAATAAGAATGCAAGTAGGGCATTCTGCCTGCAATGCAATTGCAGGTGTAACATGTTAAGGAAGACATCCTCAAATTGAGAGTCAGAAAGAGAGGAAGGCATAAATCAACAGGAACACTTCATCCCAGAAGCATTCAGGGATGTTAATATATCCTGTTGCTCATAAATGTAGTATTTGCACCAGGTTCTGCAGCTATCTGTGGTGGTTCAAAAGGTGTGTGCTTGTGGAGGAACACTTCAGCCACTTCCCTACATGAGACAACCCAGGGCGATATTTGTAAAAGATCAGACACCAGATATTTCCCCTGGTGCTGTTGACTTTTTATGATGAGGTTAAAAATAACATTAGGAGCACCAGAATTTACCTCCAGTCAGTCCATCAGTGGTATTTACTGAGCACTTCCTGTGTGCAGAACCCTGTACTAAGCACTCAGGGGAGTGCAACACAATAAAGTTGGTAGATAATGATCCCAGGCAACAAGAAATTTATACACTGCAGAGGGAGACAAGCACTTAGTACAGTGTTCTGCATACAGTAAGCACTCAATAAATACGATTGAATGAATGAATCAAAATAAATTACAGATAGGGGAAGTGAAAGAGTGTAAGGAAATGTACACAAGTGGTGTCAGGGTGGGGTGTCATAAATATCAGAGTGCTTAGTGGATACCAACCTAAGTGCACATGTGGTATAGAATGGAGGGAGTATGAGGGAAATGATGGCTTAATCAGGAAAACCCCAAAGGTGGCTGCCACCATTCTGTGACTACTTTCATGATTGCATTCCAAAAAATGTAAGAACACCTGAGGTCTGGCTGGCCAGTCCTGCTTCTAGGGGCTGGTTCCTGGGGGCTGAGTTTCTTTTTCCTCCTCTTATTACTTTGCCCTGACTAAATGATGTCCTCAGTGGATATAATTCCCACACAAGCTGCTCTCACAGACTCTGAGGTTTCATAGCCATTTTTAACTCAGTCACCTTGGCCCCTCCTACCTTACCTCTCTGCTCTCCTACTGCAACCAGCCCCCGCACTTTACTTCTCTAATGCCAACCTACCCATTGTATGAGGATATCATCTATCTCATTACCAACCTCTCACCCACATCCTGCCTCTGTCGTGGAATGCCCTCTATCTTCATAATCCAACAGACAATTACTGTCTCCACCTTCAAAGCCTTATATAAGGCACATATCCTCCAAGAGGATTTACCTAAGACTCCCTCTTTTCCCACTCCTTTCTGCATCACCTTGATTTGCTCCCTTTATTCACCCCTCCCTCAGCCCCACGGCACTTATGTACATACCTGTGATTGATTTATTTATATTAATGTGTGTCTCCCCCTCTAGACTGTGAGCACAGTGTGGGCAAGGAATGTGTTTACCACCTCTGTTATATTGTACTCTCCCAAGTGCTTAGTATAGTGCTCTGCACACAGAAGGGCTCAGTAAATACAATTCATTGATCGATTGATCCCTACACAACGGCTGCTGTGAATTGCTGGATAGCAACCTTGACAAGTATAGAAGAAGCAGCTGTGGGAAATGGGGGTAAGAATAGGGTTTGCAGTTTATCATGTAAAATTAGGAGTTGAGCCAGAGCTGACAATATTTGATCAAAATGGCTTCAAGCAGGGAGACTATCAAGTGCCAAGTCCTTACTCAGTGGTTCAGGGAATAAGTAAAGAACACTGAAGTTCCAAGCATTGGGGAACATGTGAGAAAATAGACCTATAGTTGTCCTTTGGGTTTGAAGGAAGCACACTATTGACTGAGAAGATCAATACACAACTGTCTATTCGTTCCACAGTTTGTGCACCTAAAGACTGCTCATGCTATACTGTTGCATGTAGTTAGTGGAATGTTTATTAAGGACTTGCTCTGCACTTAGCACTGGCCTTCGTTCAAATATAAAAGATCAATTAAAATTTCTGTTGTGTACAGGCTTTACAACCTAGGTGCGCTACAATGTGGCATAACCTAAAATTCTAACCTCTGTTCACCTCCTACCTTAACTCACTGATCTTAAAGTAATAATAATAATTGTAGTACCTATTAAGCACTTACTCTGTGCAAGGCACTCCATTCATTCATTCAATCAATCATATTTATGGAGTGCTTACTGTGTGCAGAGCACTGTACTAAGCACTTGGAAAATACGATTTGCATTCATTCATTCAATCATATTTATTGAGCACTTACTGTGTGCAGAGCACTGTACTAAGTGCTTGGGAAGTACAAGTTGGCCACATGTAGAGACGGTCAGTCCCTACCCAACAGCGGGATTTGGCAACAAACAGAGACAATCCCTACCCAACAATGGGCTCACAGTCTAGGAGGGGGGAGACAGACAAGAAAATAAAGCAAAACAAGTACACATTCATTCATTCATTCAATCGCATTTATTGAGCTCTTACTGTATGCAGAACACTTTACTAAGTGCTTGGAAAGTATAATTCATCATCATCATCATCAATCGTATTTATTGAGCGCTTACTATGTGCAGAGCACTGTACTAAGCGCTTGGGAAGTACAAATTGGCAACATATAGAGACAGTCCCTACCCAACAGTGGGCTCACAGTCTAAAAGGGGAAGACTGTTCGGCAACATAGAGAGAGAATCCCTACCAAACAATGGGCTCACAGTCTAGAAGGTGGTGGGGGAGAATCAATAGCATCGATATGCGTAAAAAGAATTATAGATATATACATGTTATTAATAAAATAAATAGAATAATGAATACATACATATGTGCACAAGTCCTGTTGGGGGGGAGGGGGGTAGAGCAGATGGAGGGGAAGAGAAGGAGAAGAGAAAAAGGGGGCTCAGTCTGGGAAGGCCTCCCGGTGGAGGTGAGCTTTCAGGATGGATTTGAAAGGGAGAAGTGTGCTAGTTTGGTGCATGTGAGGAGGGAGGGCATTCCATGCCAGAGGTATGACATGGGCCAGGGGTCGACAGCGGGACAGGCGAAAACAAGGCACAGTGGGGAGGTTAGTGGCAGAGGAGTGGAGAGTGCGGGCTGGGATGTAGAAGGAGAGAAGGGAGGTGAGGGAGGAGGGGCCGAGGTGATGGAGATCTTTGAAACCAATAGTGAGGAGTTTTTGCTTGATGAGAAAGGTTGATAGGCAACTAATAGAGATTTTCAGTGTGGCTTAGTGGAAAGAGCATGGGCTTGGGAGTCAGAGGTCGTGGGTTCTAATCCCACCTCTGCCACTTGTCTGCAGTGTGACCTTGGGCAAGTCACTTAACTTCTCTGTGTTTCAGTTGTAACTTCTCAGTCTCAGCCCCATCTGTAAAATGGGGATTAAAAGTGTGAGCCCCATGTGAGACAACCTGATTACGTTGTATCTACCCCACTGCTTAGAACAGTGCTTGGCACATAGTAAATACTTAACCAATACCATAATTATTATTATCATTATTATTATGTCCAGAGTATTCTTTTAGAAATAATAACAATAATAATAATCTTGGTATTTGTTAAGTGCTTACTATGTGCAAAGCAGCATTCTAAGCACTGGGGAGGATACAAGGGGATCAGGTTGTCCCATGTGGGGCTCACAATCTTAATCCCCATTTTACAGATGAGGTAACAGAGGTACAGAGAAGTTAAGTGACTTGCCCAAAGTCACACAGCTAACAAGCGGTGGAGCTGGGATTTGAACCCGTGATCTCTGACTCCCAAGCCCGTGCTCTTTCCACTGAGCCACACTGCTTCTAGAAAGATAATCTGGAAAGCAGTGTGAAGTATAGACTGAAGTGGGGAGAGACAGGAGGTAAGTGCTGGTACAAATACAAGGAATATATGGGGCTCAAAGTCTAATGAGGGAGAACAGGTATTGAATGCCCACTTTTTGATGATGAAACTGAGGCACAGAGAAGTGAAGTGACTTGTTCTACTAAGTCCAGCCCACATATTTCATTCCTCTAATCCCAATTTACCTACTGTACTTTGATCTTATCTATTTCAGCACTAACCCCATGTCCATGTCCCCCTTCTGGGCTGGACCTTCCTCTTCCTTCATGTCCACCAGACCATCATTTACCCTACTAAAATCACATTTCCTCCAAAGAGGTGTTCCTTGACTAACCCTTCATTTCCCCACCCTATTTGCCCTCCCCTCTGCAAAACCTAAGCACTTGGCTCTCTACCTCTTGTTCACTTTGATACTAATTGAACCCCCAGGGCCAAATCACTTATCACAAGAAGCAGCATGGCTCAGTGGAAAGAGAACGGGCTTGGGAGTCAGAGGTCATGGGTTCTAATCCAGGCTCTGCCGCTTGTCAGCTTTGTGACTTTGGGCAAGTCACTTAACTTCTCTGGGCCTCAGTTACCTCATCTGTAAAATGGGGATTAAGACTGTGAGCCCCACGTGGGACAACCTGATTACCTTGTATCTGCCTCAGTGCTTAGAACAGTGCTTCACACATAGTAAGCACTTAACAAATACCATTATTATTATTATTATTATATACCTATCCTTATATGCTACCACTTGCCCTTACTGAAATTGATTTTAATGTCTGTTTCTACTTTTCAACTGTAACCTCATTGTGGGCAGGGATCATTTCTTCCCATTCTATTGTACTGTACTCACCAAAGTGCATAATAATGAAGTGCAAGTGCATATTTTGTGCTCTTCACAAAATAAGTACTCAATACCATTCACTGATTGATCTATTGAAGGCACTCATTCAATTTCTAATTACTGAATGTCAGGATAACCTGTCTTCAGCAGTTGCCTCACACTGAATAGCTGTTTGGGTATTCAATCATATTTCATTGAATTGAATTGTTCATTCTCTAAAACCTCCACCAGGCAACAAGCACTGTTCTAAGCTCTGGGGTAGATACAGGGTAATCAGGATGTCCCATGTGGGGCTCACAGTTTTAATCCTCATTTTACAGATGTGGTAACTGAGGCACAGAGAAGTGAAGTGACTTGCCCAAGGCCACAAAGAAGGCAAGTGGCAGAGCCGGGATTAGAACCCATGTCCCCTGACTCCTACGCCTGTGCTCTTCCCACTAGGCTATGCTGCTTGTGACAATAAATCAATCAATCAATTGTATTTATTGAGCACTTACTGCGTGCAAAGCACTGTACTAAGCGCTTGGGAAGTACAAGTTGGCAACATATAGAGACGGTCCCTACCCAACAGTGGGCGCTCAGTCTAAAAGGGGAAAGACTAGCATTGTCTCTACGCTGGCTGGGTTTCAGTACCTAATTATGTGAATAATGATAATAATAATGTTGGTATTTGTTAAGCACTTACTATGTGCCAAGCACTGTTCTAAGCCCTAAAAAATGGTACTTGATAAGCACTTACTATGTGTCAAGCACTGTTATAAGTGCTGGGATAGGTATCTATAGGTTAATTAGGTTGTCTCACTTGGGGCTCACAATCTTCATCCCCAATTTACAGATGAGGGAACTGAGGCCCAGCCCAAAGTCACACAGCTGACAAGTGGCAGAGTCAGGATTAGAACCCATGACCTCTGACACCCAAGCCCATGCTCTTTCCACTAAGCCGGGACAGAGACCTTACTGGTTGGCAGGTGTTGATGCAGATGACATTAGTAAATCCTACTTGGGAGCTAAATTCACTGGGGAAGTCTCTTTCTCCTCCCTAGGGGATCATCAATCCACTCAGATAGCCAAGGTGCCTGTTAGTACCTGTTAGTACCAAAAAATGGTACTTGATAAGCACTTACTAGGTGTCAAGCACTGTTCTAAGTGCTGGGGTAGGTATAAGGTAATTAGGTTGTCTCACTTGGGGCTCACAATCTTCATCCCCATTTTACAGATGAGGGAACTGAGGCCCAGCCCAAAGTCACACAGCTGACAAGTGGCAGAGTCAGGATTAGAACCCATGACCTCTGACACCCAAGCCCATGCTCTTTCCACTAAGCCGGGACAGAGACCTTACTGGTTGGCAGGTGTTGATGTAGATGACATTAGTAAATCCTACTTGGGAGCTAAATTCACTGGGGAAGTCTCTTTCTCCTCCCTAGGGGATCATCAATCCACTCAGATAGCCACGGTGCCTGTTAGTAATCTTTCCAGATGAAAAGGTGCCACTTTTAACCACACTGGGTGATGCAGCCTTTCAGCATTCAATCTGTACTTGACTGGCTGACAGATGACTGCCCGACTGAAAATGTGTACACTTGTAATTACTATTCACCTCATAGCTCATCAGAAAGAGTATGAACAATCTATTTTTTATTGTTTTTCCCCAAGTGCTCATCAGTCTTTCACAGCCAATTTGTTATGGCTACCCACAGCTGAAAATTTTCATGATCAGTACTTAGCTGGATCCTGTCTTGGAATTTTACATCTCAGCAGCGCAAATTCCAAAGATACGCTGGATAGTAAAATGTAGAAAAAGAATGCAAAAATATCAACCTTTCCTTAATAATTTTGGCATTTGTTGAGTGCTTACTATGTACTGAACACTTTATTAAACCCTGGGGTAGATACGATATAATCAGGTCCCTTGTCTCACGGAGGTTTCACTGTCTAAATAGGATGGAGAACAAGAATTTAATCCTCATCTGAGAGATGAAAAAAACTGAGGTCCAGAGATATCAAGTGTATTGACCAAATGCATACATTAGGCAAACGACAAAGCCAGAATTAGAACCCACATCTCATGACTCCCAAGCCTATGCTCTAACTGTCATGCTACTTCTCTTAAGTCCTTAACTCTTTATGAAAACTATAAGATTTAATGTGACAAGAAGGTGGCATTAATATTCAGACTCTTGGAACTCTTCCCCTCTCCATCCCCCCCGTCCCCTCTCCATCCCCCCCGTCTTACCTCCTTCCCTTCCCCACAGCACCTGTAAATATGTATATATGTTTGTACATATTTATTACTCTATTTATTTATTTATTTTACTTGTACATATCTATTCTATTTATTTTATTTTGTTAGTATGTTTGGTTTTGTTCTCTGTCACCCCCTTCTAGACTGTGAGCCCACTGTTGGGTAGGGACTGTATATGTTGCCAACTTGTACTTCCCAAGCACTTAGTACAGTGTTCTGCACACAGTAAGCACTCAATAAATATGATTGATTGATTGATTGATTGGAAGACTATAAGGTGCTGGCTCTGAAATAGTGTCCAACTTTCAATGCTGCCACAAGGCCTAGACCTAGCACAGATAACTCACATGACGTATCATGACTACTTATCATGACTAAAATCAAATCCCCAGACTGAATGCAGACACATAATACCAGAAACCAGTAATTCTTGCAATGTTGAAATAATGCTTTCACAGTCACCAGTGATATATTGATATCAGCAGTGTTACTGAGCATTATGTAACAGATTATTGAGCACTGTATATGCAGAACACTGTATTAAATATTTGGGAGAGTAGAATAGAATTAGACAGCATGGCCTCTGTTTTTCACAGAGTTTACAATCTTGATGGGCAGACCGACACTACAGAAAACTACAAATAGTAATCAGAAGGAAAAGGGGATATGTACTTGAGTTGGTGCGTAAGGCATATAAGATACGCATGAATGTGGTCCACAAAGATTATAAACGTTCAAGAGCTTAGGTGGCACAGAAATGCTGAAGAGACAGTAATAGGGATAAAAACAAAGGACATTAGAAGTTAATCGGGAATGCCTACCATAGGAAATGTGATTTCAGAAGTACTTTAAAAATAGGGAGAGTTCCAGTCTGTATAATTTGAAGGGCAAGGGGACGCCAAGAGGTGAATGATGATGATGATGATATTTATTAAGCGCTTACTATGTGCAAAGCACTGTTCTAAGTGCTGGGGAGGTTACAAGGTGATCAGGTTGTCCCACGGGGGGCTCACAGTCTTAATCCCCATTTTACAGATGAGGTCACTGAGGCCCAGAGAAGTGAAGTGACTTGCCCAAAGTCACACAGCTGACAAGTGGTGGAGCCAGTATTTGAACCCATGACCTCTGACTCCAAAGCCCGGGCTCTTTTCCACTGAGCCACGCTGCTTCTCTTCACGCTGGTGAAGTGGGCAAGAGGTCAGTTGCAGGAAAGGCAAGAATGAGGCACAGTGAGTAGGTTTGCTTGAGATGAAAGAGTATGAGCTGAGCTGTAGTGGGATGTAAGTAAGTAAGTAGTAGAGATGGAGAGGGCTGACTGAGTACCTTAAAGCCAATGGAAGGAGCTTCTCCTTGAAGTGTGGAGAGATACATAACCATTGGAGGTTGATTATTGAAGAATGCTAAGTCATGTACAGAATCAGTTTAAGAAAAGTGATCTGACAGCATAGTAAAATATGGGCTGGAGAGAAGAGAGACTAGAGAAAAGGAATACAGAAAATAGTCAAGACGTAACACAGAAAATGACCCAACCAACATGGTGGAAAGAAAGGAGCAGCACCTGGTAATGTGCAGTGAAAAGGTCACTTTGGATTTGGTGACAGCCTGGACATGGGGTTTGAAAGAAACAGAGGAATCAAGGACCTAATTTGCCAAATTTACAGGTCTCAGAGTTGGGGGTTTTGATGGCATTGCTAACAATGAGAGGGAGATTAAAGTGGAGGACAAGATTTGGGAAAGAAGATAAGTTTGGTTTTGGACATATTGAACTTGAGGTGCCTGTGCAACATTCCCTAAGAGATGTCCTGGAGAGAAAGAGATGTGAGATTGCAGAAAGGAAGAACAACTTAGGTCCATGATGTTGATTTGAGAAATGTGTGTCAGAAAAGTTGAGCTTATTCTTTCCAGGAGAAGGGAGTGGTCCACAGTGCCAAACACAGATAGAAAGAAAAAGATCATTGGTGACGTTGGAGAGAACAGTCAGTAGAGTGCAGTGGGTGGAAACTGGATTTTTGAAGATGAAGAAGGGAGTTGGAGGAGATGATCTGGAGAGAGCTGTGTGTACATCCCGAAACAAGAGTGCGGACAGGATTAGGAGGAGGGAGCTGGGAGCTGACTTAATAGTTGGAGGATGCAATGGATCCTAGGGTTGTGGGGTTTTTTTAGCAGAGGGTTGTTATGGAATTTTTGAAGGCCAAGGGGATGGACCCAAGTGATTGAAGTGGCATTTACAGAGGGGAAAAGAGTATATTATTCAGTCAGTGATATTTATTGGGCACTTACTGTGTGTGGAGCACTGTACTATGAATATATCCTTATATTCATTTCCTTCTTTAATTTATTTTATCATCTGTGTCCCCAACTAAATTAAAAGTTTCTTGTGGGCAAGGAACTGTCTTCCAACTCTATTGTATTTTCACAAGCAATTAGTGCAGTGCTCTTCACATAGTAAATGTTCAATAATATTATTGTTTGACAGTTAGGGATAGTAAAGTTGTAATATTTGGGATGACATATAATAATTGATATAAAGTAGATTCACACTTATAATAGTGATAATAATGTTGGTATTTGTTAAATACTTACTATGTACCAAGCACTGTTCTAAACGCTGGGGTAGATACAAGGTAATCAGGTTGCCCTACGTGGGGCTCACAGTTTTCATCCCCATTTTACAGATGAGGTAACTGAGGCACTGAGAAGTTAAGTGACTTGCCCAAAGTCACACAGCAGACAAGTGGTGGAGCCAGGATTAGAACCCATGACCTCTGACTCCCAAGCCCAGGCTCTTTCCACTGAGCCACACTGCTTGTGGTATTATTGATGTCATCATACCTGATGCCACAGTGAAATAGATTTCATAAGGTTATTACAAGTCAATTGTTTTATATGAAAACCCCACTCATCTCAAAATTTTGGTAAATGAACCACCGAGCCATCTTCATTTTTTCATTGGAGGAATCCCCTCCTTCAGTGAATCAATAAATTGCATTTACTGAGTGCTTACAGTGCAGATCACTGTATTATGCTTTTGGCAGAGTAAAATTTAATAGCTTTGGTAGATATGTTTCCTACCCACAAAGAGCTTATGGTGTATAGAAGACAGACATTAATATAAATGAATTCATTCATTTATTCAATTGTATTTATTGAGCACTTACTGTGTGCAAAGCACTGTACTAAGCTCTTGGGAGAGTACAATATGATACAATAGGAGATACAATATAATATAGTATGATACAGCACGATAGGAGAAGCAGCATGACATTTTGTGGAAAGAGCAAGGGCTTGGGAGTCAGAGGTCATGGGTTCTAATCTCAGCTCCACCATTTGTCAGCTGTGTGACTTTGGGCAAGTCACTTCACTTCTCTGTGCCTCAGTTACCTCATCTGTAAAATGGGGATTGAGACTGAGCTCCACGTGGGATAACCTGATTACCTTGTTTCTACCCCAACACTTAGAAAATTGCTTGGCACATAGGAAGCACTTAACAAATGCCATTATTGTAATTATTATTATAATACAATAGCAAACAGACACATTCCTGCCCGCAATGAGCTCACAGTCTAGAGAATAAATTACAGACTTGTGCATAAGTACTGTGGAGTTGAGACTGTGATGGATAAAGGGTGAAAATCCACGTGCAAGAGCAATGAGGAGTAGGAAAAGAAAAAATGTGGATTTACTTGGGGAAGACTTCTTGAAGGAGATGTGTTTTTGATAAATCTCTGAAGTTGGGGAGAGTGAACGCCTATCAGATATTAAGAGGGAGGGAGTTCCAAGCTAGAGGAAGGACACGGGCAAGGGTTCAGTGGGGAGATAGATGAGATAGAGGTTATGGTGAGTTGGTTGGCATCAGAGAAGTGAAGTGTTAGGGTTGTAGAAGGAAATCAGAGAAGTAAGGGAGGTGGGGGCAAGGTGACTGTGTACTTTGAAGCCTATGGTAAGGAGTTTGAGTGTGATGCAGAGATGGATGGGCAATTACCGAAGGTTCTTGAAGAATGGAAAAACATGGACTAAATGGTTTATAGAAAAATGTGCTTTCTCAGGAGGCAGTGGACAGTGTCCTGAGAGGAACTGCAATTACCCTCGGGACTTGCTAATACAATTCTCTTAGTCAAATCTTAGGATTCTAAATCAGATTCGTCGGGGACTGGTACCTGCCTTCTCAAGTTAACAGTTCTTCAATCTATGGCTTGCTATAATTCATAATTTTATGGACTGTGTACATGAGAGATTTAAATTTGTGGAAATTATTATCCCTTAAAGTGGCAATAAATCTAAAGTGTTGCTAGAGGAGATGGCTCTTGCTCTCAACTTAAAAGATACAACCTGTCATATTTAAAACAAATTGCTGCGGTATTTGATAATGGGAAGGGAATGCACCTTTACGGCACTAGGAGACAATTTGGAAAGTTATGGCCATAACCATGTGTTTTGGAGAAGATCATCCTCTTGAATTAATGTACCCTGGTTGGTGCTCTCAGTAGTAGTAATAGTATTTATCAAGTACTTACTGTATGTAGAGCACTGTACTAAATGCTGGAAAATAATTTATAGTTGGGAATTAGATATACGCAGTCCCTGCCCCTCAGGGGATTGCAATATAAAATGGTTTTATGAAATTAAAATATTAAGTGAAGGGAAAGATCTTGAAATGAAATATATAATTTCCCAGAGGAAATAACAAAGTACATTTGCATTCCCCCAATCCAAAATACTATCCAAAATGGTATGCTTATATCAAAAGAAGAAGATAAACACTATAAACATAGCTATATGATCAAATAGGAATGGAAATATGTACCAAAAATGAAGTTAGATTCTTTGTGTACTTATGTAAATACAGTATTTAATTTTCAAAGTGTTATCTTTTGCTTCCTATTCATAAAATAGCAACTCATGCCAACACACTAATGTGCTGTTCTTAGCTATGCTAAATATATGTCATTATCAATAATTCAGAGGGAGGGAGAGGGAAATGCTTACTCCAAGATAACCTCTGCAGCATTTTTGTGAGGTGAGAGAGCCCTGTAAGTAATATGGGCCTGAACATTGAATAACACTATTAAATCAATCAATCAGTTGTATTTATTAAGTGCTTACTGTGTGCCAAGCACTGTTCTGAGCACTGCGGTAGATACAAGGTAATCAGGTTGGACACAGTCCCTGTTCGTCATGGGGTTCACAGTCACAATCCCATTTTACAAATGAGGTAACTGAGGCACAGAGAAGTGAAGTATCTTGCCCAAGGTCACACAGCAGACAAGTGGTGGAGCTGGGATTAGAACCCGCAACATCTGACTCCCAAACCCACGCTCTTACCACTAGATCATGTGGCTTCTCTACATAGTACACATGTGGTTTCTCTATGTAGTGCTCTATGCATAGCAAATTCATTCATTCAATCGTATTTATTGAGTGCTTACTCTGTGCAGAGCACTATACTAAGAACTTGGGAAGTACAAATTGGCAACATATAGAGACGGTCCCTACCCAACAGCGGGCTCACAGTCTAGAAGGGGGAGACAGACAACAAAACAAAACATATTAACAAAATAAAATAAGTACAATAAATATGTACAAATAAAATTAATAAATAAATAGAATAATAAATACATACAAACATATATACATATATACAGGTGCTGTGGGGAGGGGAAGAAGGTAAGGTGGGGGGATGGGGAGTGGGAGGAGGGGAAGAGGAAAGAGGGGACTCAGTCTGGGAAGGCCTCCTGGAGGAGGTGAGCTCTCAGTAGGGCTTTGAAGGAAGGAAGAGAGCTAGCTTGGTGGATGGGCAGAGGGAGGGCATTCCAGGTCAGGGGGATGATGTGGGCCGGGGGTCGACGGTGGGACAGGTGAGAATGAGGCACAGTGAGGAGATTAGTGGGATTAGCGGATTAGATTAGCGGACTAGTAAATGCTCAGTAAATACAGTAGAATGAATGAATACCATTGATTGGTTGATGGGAAGAGTGGTGGTCCATCACATATGAATGGGGTGAGATTTCCAGATCAATCAATCAATCAGTCATATTTATATTTACTGTGTGCATGCTTACTGTATGCAGAGCACTGTACTAAGAGCTTGGGAAGTACAAATTGGCAACATATAGAGACAATCCCTACCCAACAGTGGGCTCACAGTCTAGAAGGGGGAGACAGAGAACAAAACCAAACAGATCAAACGGAGAAAGTGGGCAAAGGGGTCAGTGGCAAAAGACAAGATCATCAAGAGACCATTATTAATATTATTATTATGGCATTTGTTAAGCACTTACTACGTGTTAAACACTGTTCTAACTACTGGGGTAGAGACAATTTATTCTGGTTGGGCACAGTCCCTATCGGGCATGGAACTCACAATCAAGTAGGAGGGAGATGAAGTATTTAATCCCTATTATACAGTTGAGGAAACTGAGGCAGAAACAAGCTAAGTGACTTGCCCAAGATCACAAAGAAAAAAAAATTGATAGTCCCAGGATTGGAACCCAGGTCTTCTGACTGCCAGGCCCATGCTCTTTTCACTGGCCCTTGCTAGTTCTGTCTCGGGGCCGCACAACCAATCAATCAATCAATCAATTGCATTTATTGAGCGCTTACTGTGTGCAGAGCACTGTACTAAGCACTTGGGAAGTACAAGTTGGCAACATATAGAGACAGTCCCTACCCAACAGTGGGCTCACAGTCTAAAAGGGGGAGACAGAGAATAAAACCAAACATACTAACAAAATAAAATAAATAGAATAGATGTGTACAAGTAAAATAAATAGAGTAATAAATATGTACAAACATATATACATATATACAGGTGCTGTGGGGAAGGGAAGGAGGTAAGATGGGGGGGATGGAGAGGGGGACGAGGGGGAGAGGAAGGAAGGGGCTCAGTCTGGGAAGGCCTCCTGGAGGAGGTGAGCTCTCAGTAGGGCCTTGAAGGGAGGAAGAGAGCTAGCTTGGCGGATGGGCAGAGGGAGGGCATTCCAAAAACCAAAAAACCAAAACCAGATAATCCATTCCAAATGAATAAAGGCGAATTAATTTGCTCAGTGATGGCACAACATTTGCAAGTGCATGTTCCCAAACGGTGGCTATTATAGTAATCTGAGCTCATTAGTATATTCAGTGTTACTCAAATTCAACAAATAAGCTCTGCCGTCCCTTTCATTCATTCAATCGTATTTATTGAGCGCTTACTGTGTGCAGAGCACTGTACTAAGCACTTGGGAAGTACAAGTTGGAACCATATAGACAGTCCCGACCCAACAGTGGGTTCACAGTTTAGAAGTCCCTTAGTCACTCAATTTCAGTACCCAGAGATTAGAACCATTATTAACCAGAATGATTTGATTAGTTAAATGCTGTTTTTATCACAGAGCACAGCATTAAAATAGGCTTTTGAAATTTGGAAGAGACTTTTCACTGAAGATTGTTCTGGAAGGGAAGTGACTGTACTTGGAAGGTGACGAGGAAAGTTCAGTTCTTCAGACATTTTTAGAGATCTGCAAACATGCTATTACTTAGATATTGGAAGTATCCTGAAAATGTAGGGTGAGGAATCACCTCTACCAAGTCTATTGTATTGTACTCTTCCAAGTGCTTAATCCACTTCTCTGCACACAGGAAGGGCTCAACAAATACCATGGGTTGATTGATTGAAATGGGCCTGAGTTTTCAATTAATCAGTCATATTGAGTGCTATGTGCAGAGTACTGTACGAAGCACTTGGGTTAGTACAGTACAACAGAATTAGTGGACACATTTCCTGCCTGTAACGAGTTTACAATCTAGAGGTCTGCCTGAGTTGCAGCTTCCGATAATCTCCGGTAATTGTGAATGGAGAGAGAGACAGAAGCTGGAACTTCCTTGACACTTGCCCTTGTGCTTGCCAGAGACATAGAAGAGGGGAAAGCAAGACAGGCGTTTCTGTATCCATCTGTCTGATCTCTTAACTTAAACTAGACATAGGCTATCCAATATCTGAAGTACTCAGATACGTCTTATATCAGGTTTTCATCCAAACCTTCCTCTAGGTAACTGGTAGTCTCAATTTACAGATGAGAAAATATCCAGAGCCAAGTGTTAGCTGACTCTCCTGGGAAACAGAATGGCAGAGTAGGTATAGGTCTCAGGTCTAATTGACTAAAAGAAAACAGAAACAAATTGCTTAATGCTCCATGCCCTTCCCTTTCACTCATTTTGAATTTGGTTTTCATTATATATCTGTAGGGCGAGATAACCTTACTCACTTGTAAGGAAAACAAATGCCTGTTTAGAAAATAGGCGAGGATTAAGATAGAAGTACTTGACATGTCTCTGCAGATAGGTATATGATTACTAGGAGAAGCAGCGTGGCTCAATGGAACCAGCACGGGCTTTGGAGTCAGAGGTCATGGGTTCAAATCCTGACTCGGCCAATTGTCAGCTGTGTGACTTTGGGCAAGTCACTTAACTTTTCTGGGCCTCAGTTACCTCATCTGGAAAATGGGGATTAAGACTGTGAGCCCCCTGTGGGACAACCTGATCACTCTGTAACCTCCCCAGCGCTTAGAACAGTGCTTTGCACATAGTAAGCACTTAATAAATGCCATCATTATTATTATTAGTTGCAGCACTGTAGCCTAGTGGAAAAAGTATAGGCCTGGGAATCAGAGGACCTGAGTTCTAATCCTGGCTCCACAACTTGTCTGCTGTGTGACTTTGGGCAAGTCAATTAACTTCTCTGTGCCTTAGTTTCCTCATCTGTAAAATGGGGATAAAGACTGTGATCTCCTTGTGGGACAGGAACTGGGTCCAACCTGATTATCTTGTATCTACGTCAGCACTTAGAACAGTGCTAGGCACATAGTAAGTGCTTAATAAATACTATTATCAGTAGTAATAATAGTAGTAGTAGGAGTAGGAGGAGGAGTAGTAAATATGACCCTAATTAGCTAAGTAAAACCTGTCTACGTCATTTGGTGCAAAAAGATCACTTAATATCAAACACAGCTTTCCAGCAAGCATTAATGAATCAATTAAGACACACTGGACTAACATTGAAGTAGAAAGCATATCCTGAAACTGAAAAAAATAAAGTTTCAATTTATTAATGAAACAAATTTTTCGATGAAAAACTGGACTTCCAGACTACTGAGACAGCAAGTTGAAGGTTCGCTGTGATCTGCACCTAACCACCAAAGTTAATTGTTTGTGCCACGTTCACCCTCCATGTAAATCATTGGGAAAAAAGGCCAGGTCAATTTAAAAAGATATCAAGCACTGGCATTCCAGGGGCCATGCATTCATTGCACACACTAAGTAAATCTGACTTCACTGATATTTAGAAATCTGTGCAAATTACAAGCTTTTGAAGAAAATAATTGTAGAAGTTTCATTCTATAGTGAGGAATGAGCACATTAATACATTGGCTACATTGTTAACAGAAATACCATTTTGCAAAGTTTTTCTAGAAACAATGGAATATCTTGTGTCTAGTGTGTAAAGCTCTAGTGTTCTCTTTGCATAGTCATTTGAATTGAGGAGCAATTGCTAGGGCCAGTAGCACAGAGTGAATATTATTATATATAGGATTTGAAACAAACACAGGACAGCAGAAATAGAAAATGCCTTTACTACATGAATCACATTTATTTCATATGCCACAGTTGACCGAACATCAAGAAGAGCCATTTATAATGTGCAGTGACTGTGTGCCTTCTCTGACTGTAGAGTTTGATGATAGGTTAACTGGAAGGTGTCATGGAAAGAAATAACATTCATGCAGGATGACTGGGGAGATGATGGCTAGAGGTGGTAAGTAGTCTATTTTTACATAAAAAATAAAATAAAGATGATGCATTTTCTAATTTGCTAGTTTCAGCTCAGTGGTAAATCTGAGGAATCAATCCCAAATCCAAAAGATTTGTGATGCACATAGCGCTTATGATTGGAAGACTTTGGTTTTTCTCATTATCCTAAATTCCAACATGAGGTTAGAAAAACAGGTACTTAAATAGAAGCACTCAGCATTTTCATTTATTCTATATATATCCATATACCCATTTTTTTAGTATGCAGCATGGTGTAATGGACAGAGAGCATGGACCTCGGAGTCAGAATGTCTTGAGTTTTAATTCAGAATGTCTTGAGTTTTAGTCCTGGCTCTGCCACTTGTCTGCTGTGTAGCCTTGGGCAAGACACTTAACTTTCCAGTGCCTCAGTTAACTCATCTGTAAAATGGGGATTAAGACTGTAAACCCCATGTAGGACATGGACGATGTCCAACCTGATTTGCTTGTATCCACCCCAGTGCTTACTACAGTGCCTGGCACATAGTAAGTGCTTAACAAATATGATAATAATAATAATAATAGTAATAATAATTATTATATCACCTCCCTCCCACAACAGCAATATCAACATTCCACATCTATAAAGCACTCGGGTATTAGCATCATTCCAGAGCACTTATGTGCATATCTTTGCACTCTATCACTTCCTATTTGTAATTTATTTTTGTGTTCGCCCTCCCCAGTAGACTATATGCTCTTTGAGGGTAAAGATAATTTCTACTAACTCTATTACACCCTCTCAAGCATTATCTGCCCTTATTAGTTGCTCATTACACTCTACTGATTGATCGATCATTTCATTCTTATTCTCTGGAAATTAACTTGCTTATTAATCAATCAATGAATCAATCAATCATATTTATTGAGTGCTTACTGTGTGTAGAGCACTGTACTAAGCGCTTGGGAAGTACAAGTTGGCAATGTATAGAGACAGTCCCTACCCAATATTCCACTTACACCTTTCTTCTCCACTAGTGTGGCTTGATTCATAGATCTTGAAAAGGAGCTGTCTCAAGGGCTACCTCTTCCAATATTAAAATGCTAGATTTCTCTTAGCCAGAGATTTGCACAAAGGGAGAACTTAGAGTTCAGAGGTTAGGGGATACCACAGAACTTTTTAAAATGAAGGGTGACATCATCAAGGATTTTAAAAAATACATGATAATAAAGATGTTTAAAAATCCTTCTTCAGATATCCCAAATAGGGGGAACTTGAAACTCTATTAAGAACATACCAGAGGGATTTGTTTCAGGGTACAGTTCTTTAATAGCATTTCCTTTCATGCATTGGTAAATGTGCTTTCTTCAACATGTGCAGTCAATTTAAAATCAATCTACCTCATTGGTCACACACAGAACATTCAATCAATGCTAATTTGCTTTAATTTTATTTTTCTTTCCTCTCTCATTTTCATAGTTTCCCCACTTCTCAGTTGCACCATTAAAAGTGGTACATTTACATTATCAAAGAGATTTAAATGAACACCAGGCCTATTGAAATTATTGAATTTGTGTGCCTGCTAAGCCATTTTTCCAGGAACACATTTCAGAACTGAAGAATAAGAAGCTGGCAAACCATTTTTAATCAGGTCCATAGTGAGTAATTTGAAAATAATAAACTCTGCATACACAAAGGTGAATGTAATTAAACTAAAGCCCGGAGAACCCGCTTCTTTCCTTTTTACAGACTGCAAATTACTCTTGTCTCAGTTTCAATTCATTTGGTTTTGCAACCATTGCATTTGGCTTACAGTTCATCTAAATATCTTAGGTGTTTAACTACCAACTGATCTAATATATAGATGGTAGAAATGACGCAGTTCTGGGTGTCTGTTGAGACTAATAGATACGCTGAAGAAGAATACTTTTTCAGCCCCTGGAAGCCATTTTTTTGTAAGCCCAAGATTTAATGACAGGAGGGGCAAACCAGCTAGTATTAAACAAGAAGTTGATGTGGTTGGACAGAAACACAAAAGCCCCTTTATCTGATGAAATGAGACTTTTTCACAAGCAGAGGATGTAGGGGAGCAAGGATCAAAGATGAAATTAGTGACCTTTCCCACCCTGTGTCTCCTGCCTTACAGAATGCTACGCGTCTAGTACAGTGATCTGCACACAGCGCTCAATAAATACGATTGAAAGAATGAATGAATGAATGAATGGACTGTTGCTCTTACAGACAGCCAGTAGCAGCTCTGAAGGTTCCCAGAAATTTTTGTGAAAATGTGGGATTATGGATAAAAATAAAATTCTTGATTAGTTCTCCAGAATAGAACCTCAGACCAAATCTTGGGATCACACAGAATAGTTTTCTTTCTGGGTGTAATCCTAGAAGAAAGTCACTTGTATCTTTACCCTACTTCCTCTCCTTTCTGCATCCCCTTTGCACTTGGATCTGTACCCTTTAAGCACTCTGTGCTCACCCCAACACCATTTATGTGCATATCCATTACTTATTTGTTTATATTAATGTCTGTCTGCCATTCTAGACTCTACGTTTCTGTGGGTAGGGAATATATCTATCAACTCTGTTGTATTATACCCTCCCAAGCACTTAGTACAGTGCTCTGCACAAAGTATGCACTCAATAAACATCATTGATTGATTGTTTGTTTGACTATCCTATTCTGCTTTCTCTCCAAGATCCCCTTAATCCAGTTGAGAAAACCAGTTCAGTAGAAAGTTAATTTATTTGAACACTGGTAATCAGACTAGTTATCCAAAATGAGTCTGTTTAGAAAAAACTGTACCACAAAGTATTCATATGCAGAGCTAAGAGCTACCATAAATTTGATTAATTCAATTTAATCACATTAATTGAGTACTTAACTGTGTATAGAGCACTGTACTAAGTGCTTGGGAGAGTACAACAATAAACAGACACATTCCCTGCCCACGATGAGCTTATTGTTTGGGGATGAGGGCAGGCAATATAAACAAATAAATTGCGGATATGTACATAGTGCTGTGGGCTGGAAAGGGGGAGGAGCAAAGGGAGTAAATCAGGATGATGCAGAAGGGAGTGGGAGAAGAGGAAAAGGGGGTTTAGGGAAGGCCTCTTGGAGGAGATGTGGTTTCACTAAGGCTTTGAAGAAGGGGGAGAGTAATTGTCATTTGGATTTGAGTTGGGAGGATGATGCTCCAGGCCAGAGGTCGGAACTGGGCAAGGGGTCAGCAGTGTGATAGATGAGATCGAGGCTCAGTGAGACAGGATTAGAGGAGTGAAGCATGCAGGCTGGGCTGTAGTAGGAGAGTAGCAAGGTGAGGTAGGAAAGGGGCAAGGTGATTGAGTGCTTCGAAGCCAATCGTGAGGAGTTTTTGCTTGATGTGGAGGTTAATGGGCAACCTCTGGAGTTTTCTGAGGAGCGGAAAAACATGTTCTGAATGTTTTCATAGAAAACATGGACTGGAGCCGGGGGGAGACAGGAGTATGGACTGGTATTGGTTGGGGGAAGACAGGAAGCTGGGAGGTCAGTAAGGAGACTGATGCAATAATCCAGAAAGGATAGGCTGAATGACTGTATTAAACTACTGAAGCTAAGAGAAACTGAACACAATTATAGGAACACATATGTGCACAAGATTTTCTTACTACAGGTACATTAGCATATATGTTAAAAACTCACATAATGGAAAGCACTGAAAAAAAAATTGGGGAGAACATATAAAATTGATCCGCCCTTTCCTCTCCATCCAAACTGCTACCCTGCTAATTCAAGCTCTCATCCTATCCCGTCTGGACTACTGCATTAGCCTTCTCTCTGATCTCCCATCCTCATGTCTCTCTCCACTTCAATCCATACTTCATGCTGCTGCCCGGATTATCTTTGTCCAGAAACGCTCTGGACATATTACTCCCCTCCTCAAAAACCTCCAATGGCTACCGATCAATCTGCGCATCAGGCAGAAACTCCTCACCCTGGGCTTCAAGGCTCTCCATCACCTCGCCCCCTCCTACCTCACCTCCCTTCTCTCCTTCTACTGCCCAGCCCGCACCCTCCACTCCTCCACCACTAATCTCCTCACTGTACCTCGCTCTCGCCTGTCCCGCCATCGACCCCCGGCCCACGTCATCCCCCGGGCCTGGAATGCCCTCCCTCTGCCCATCCGCCAAGCTAGCTCTCTTCCTCCCTTCAAGGCCCTGCTGAGAGCTCACCTCCTCCAGGAGGCCTTCCCAGACTGAGCCCCTTCTTTCCTCTCCCCCTCGTCCCCCTCTCCATCCCCCCGTCTTACCTCCTTCCCTTCCCCACAGCACCTGTATATATGTATATATGGTTGTACATATTTATTACTCTATTTATTTATTTATTTATTTATTTATTTATTTATTTTACTTGTACATTTCTATCCTACTTATTTTATTTTGTTGGTATGTTTGGGTCTGTTCTCTGTCTCCCCCTTTTAGACTGTGAGCCCACTGTTGGGTAGGGACTGTCTCTATGTGATGCCAATTTGTACTTCCCAAGCGCTTAGTACAGTGCTCTGCACATAGTAAGCACTCAATAAATACGACTGATTGATTGATTGATTGATTGACTGATCCATCATTAATCATACATATTGAACACTTTCCATGTGCAGAGCATTATACTAAGCACTTGGGAAAGTACAACACAACAGAGTTGGTAGATGTGTTCACTGCCCTCGAGAAGCTTGTAAGGTAATGGGGCAGACAACAGACACATATCAAGAGGTAGCATGGCTTGCCTAGTGGTCAGGGTGTGAGGTTGGGAACCACAGGGCAAGCGTCAAAGTCATACTTTACCACCAGCCTGTGTGCAACCTCAAAAAGTCACCAGTTATTCTCTGTGCTTCTGATTCCTCATCTGCAAATGTTTCCCTCTCCTGATCTGACAGAGACATTAAGACAATAATCAGATAAGAAATGTGAAAGTACTTTGGAACAATAGAAAGCATTATACAGATGCAAGATACTATTATAAACAATAAATGTACTACAGTGAGGAGAAATAAATAGATTTAAATGATAGATATGAGTGAATAAGCATCAAACAAAGAAGCAGAGAAGTGCATTAATCTATGAAGCCTGATAGCATGGTCAGGAAGGTAGATGGGGGAGGAGGTGTGCGCAAACACAGGAAATCCCAGGATCCAGTATGTGATCATAAGGTATGCTTGCTCTATCTTGCTCTATGAATGCAGAGTTTTGTATTCTCTATAGGCACTGACTCCATAGGAATGAGGGGATTGACAACCTCCCAAAATGTTAGCTGATGTTCTCAGGGTCACACCTGGAGAGGTTCCAGTAATCTACCAGTCTTGGCTGAGGGAGGAAGCGTCCAGCAGAGGCATACCCATTCCATTCCTAGCTTGGGGAGTGGCTAGAAAGTGGAAGACAATCTGCTACAAGTCAAAACTCACCTGTGCTGGGCAGCAGCAACATGGGAGAGAGTTGAGGGCAGAGACTCAGGTTTACTGCATGGAAGAAGGACATGGTAAACCATTTCCGTATTTTTACCAAGAAAACTCTGTGGATCCACTACCAGAATGATTGCAGATGGAGAGTGGAGCGTTCTGGGAGAGATGTATCCATGGAGTCGTCATGTGTTGTTTCTTGACTTGACAGAGTAAGACAAGAGAAAAGATGTTAGCCACATAGCCATTAGCTTCAATCCTGTAGATATTTAGATGGGACAGAAAGCCAAGGGTAGCTCACCCCATTCTTTCAATCAGGAAATGATTCAGAGTTGGACGAAATGTGGAAGGAAGAAGAGGAAGGAGAGGAGGAAAGGATGCATCAGGACATAATGGAAATAGCCAAGGACTATAAGTCAGGTGACCTAGGCTCTAATATCAGTTGGGCCATTGGTCTCAGCACTTAATCTCACTTAAAAAAAGTCACTTAACCTCTTTATGCTACAGTTTTCTTATATGTAAAAGGATAATAATAATAATAACAATAATGATGGTATTTGCTAAGCGTTTACTATGTGCCAAGCACTGTTCTAACCACTGGGGTAGATACAAGGTAATATGGTTGTCCCACGTGGGGCTCACAGTCTTAATCCCCATTTTACAGTGGAGGGAAATGATGCACAGAGAAGTTAAGAGACTTGCCCAAGGTCACACAGCAGACAAGTTGTGGAGCTGGGATTAGAACTCATGACTTCTGACTCCCAAGCCTGTGCTCTTTTCACTAAACCATGCTGCTTCTCTTAATAAGATAATAAGATACCTACTCTCCATACCTCATAGACTGTGAGCCTCACTTGGGCCAGGGAGTGTTTCAGGCTAATTATCACCACTTAGCACAAGGTCTTAACCTGTAGTCAGTGATTCATAAACATCATTTTTTTTCAAAAAAGGGAGGAGAAGAAGGACATCATCGATGCCACTGTTACTTATTCAGGCCATCCCTGGGGCTGGGTGCCAGGAGTTCCTCCTCCTCCCACCCAAATTCCAATGAGGAGGAGGCAGTCCCTTGCCTGCTTCCCACATAATCTGCCCAGACAGGAATGGGGCATTGGGGATCAATACTCTGGAGCTACTGAGGCGGCTGTGAGTAACCTATAGGCCACGGGTTTGCTTCACTACTTTGCTGCTGACCATAGTTTTTTACTGCCACCACTCAAGAAATGGTTCATTTCCCTCAGCTGTGGACAAAATGTTCTGGACATGGGATAAGGGTGGCAGAAACCTCTCCCCTAATCCTTGGGCCTGGGGAGTACCAGAAAAATAGCAGTGCTATTGGAGAATGGAGAGGAAGAGAAAGAGGAAGCAAGGAAAATGGAGGAAGAGTAGTAATAAAATGGAGGCAGAAACAGCCCAAATCAGTGCCTGCTTCTCCCTTTTCCTCTTCTCTCTCCCCTTCCATCTGAACTCTTATATTTCTTTCTCCTCTACTTCCTTTTCAACCTCCCTCTTTTTCACTCTTCTCCTCACCCTTTCTTTTTTCCCCTCTGTTCTCCATCCTGCTCACTTCTTCCCCGGCCTGAAAGTCCCACCCCTCAAAGATCCTCACCCAAAGTCCCACCCCCTAGATGCTCTGTTACCAGTATATCCCCCGCCATTCATTATGAAACTTTTGACATTTTATAACTGAAAACCAGAATCACAGAGAAAAACTACAGCTTCTGGAGTTTGAAATGCATCTCATTCACCCCTCACATCCAAGCCGTCACCAAAACCTGCCGGTCTCAGCTCCGCAACATTGCCAAGATCCGCCCTTTCCTCTCCATCCAAACCGCTACCCTGCTAATTCAAGCTGTCATCCTATCCCGTCTGGACTACTGCACTAGCCTTCTCTCTGATCTCCCATCCTCGTGTCTCTCTCCACTTCAATCCATACTTCATGCTGCTGCCCGGATTATCTTTGTCCAGAAACGCTCTGGACATATCACTCCCCTCCTCAAAAACCTCCAATGGCTACCAATCAATCTGCGCATCAGGCAGAAACTCCTCACCCTGGGCTTCAAGGCTCTCCATCACCTCGCCCCCTCCTACCTCACCTCCCTTCTCTCCTTCTACTGCCCAGCCCGCACCCTCCGCTCCTCCACCACTAATCTCCTCACTGTACCTCGCTCTCGCCTGTCCCGCCATCGACCCCCGGCCCACGTCATCCCCCGGGCCTGGAATGCCCTCCCTCTGCCCATCCGCCAAGCTAGCTCTCTTCCTTCCTTCAAGGCCCTGCTGAGAGCTCACCTCCTCCAGGAGGCCTTCCCAGACTGAGCCCCTTCTTTCCTCTCCCCCTCGTCCCCCTCTCCATCTCCCCGCCTTACCGCCTTCCCCTCCCCACAGCACCTGTATATATGTATATATGGTTGTACATATTTATTACTCTGTTTATTTATTTATTTATTTATTTTACTTGTACATTTCTATCCTACTTATTTTATTTTGTTGGTATGTTTGGTTCTGTTCTCTGTCTCCCCCTTTTAGACTGTGAGCCCACTATCGGGTAGGGACTGTCTCTATGTGATGCCAATTTGTACTTCCCAAGCGCTTAGTACAGTGCTCTGCACATAGTAAGCGCTCAATAAATACGATTGATTGATTGATTGATTGATTGATTGATCCAGAATCCCATCTTGAAAGTGTGCCAAACATCGGTTTTTGAGGATCCTGCATCTCTCATCACCATGTGAAAACCAGTCATTTCAATGTGGAACTTGGACATTTTTTACTTTATTCCATTAAAACGAACTAATTTGTCCCTCAGTCTGAGGAGAAGTTCACCAGATTGACTTAAGTTCAAAGGAAACCCTGCTGTTTTGAATTTTGGAAATGAACCCCCAACCAGGTGTTCTTTGAATGGTGCTTTGTTCCTCAGTGGAGTTTGTGCTAAAGCTCAAATTAAGTCTTGCTTTTTCTACTGTTTATTCTCCGGGGTTTTGGATGCAGGAAGCCTGAAAGAACAAAAAAGTGCACTTCATATTTGGTATAACCTTGAGATTCTCCTAACAGTTAAATGTCAAATTGTTTTATTACAGGGTCTTATTATCCTCCAACCATCACACATTCGTTTAATTGATTTGATGTTTGGGAGATAAACGCCTTGGGTTACATATAACAGAAAACGCAACACAACATAATGCAATTTCAAAAAGGATCCTTCGTAATTGCTTATCACACATGGCTGTGCGTGATAGATAGAAATAATAAAGGAATAAATGAAAAATATTTTAGCCAAACTGTATTACTGAAATGGTATCACGGATTGTCCTGAAATACATTTTATTGGAATATGTTCAGAAGAAATCAGTGAGGAACCAGCATTCTCTCAGATCTCTCTAGGAGTGCATTAAAAACTGTGGGGAGCAGCTGATAAAGAGCCTTACCTTCCAAATCATTAAGATGAAATGTGGGAGTTTTAGAAAGACAAACAGCTGATTCAAAGCAAGAGCTGGTACATATGGAGTAAGAAACTCATTAGAGTGCTTGGAGCAAGGCCACCGTATGATTAAAAGCAAAATATCAAAAATGACCCTGCCGTTACTATAAACCTGATGCAAGGAGCTTAAGTATGAAGAAAATACCAATCCTTTTAAATGCAAATCAGTACACAGATAATTTAGTTTCAGTCAGATTCAAGGTTTAGAGCAAGTGATGTTAATTTTGATTGGAAAATAGTCATTTTGGTTAAATTGAATGAAACCTCACTATTTTCCTACTGGTATTTCCTGATAATGTGTTTCAAAGGGTATTAAAATACTAATTTAATGCAGGAATCATGTATTGAGCTTGTAAGTCTTCCCTCCATAACTGATGACATTTCCATAGATGGTACTGAGAGGATCCTATACTTCTCCTTTTCTTTCCCAACCTTAGTAGACTGCTCGTCATACAAATGGTGCTCAAGAGACATAACTGACTGACTGACTTATTGAATCCCAAAGTACTGCAAGACTGGGCAGCCAGTCTGTCAAAGCAAGGATTTCCCAGAAAAGTTGTGTTCTAGGACTGAAAAATTGGGGGTATAAACCGTGCAATAATATGCTCTTCTCGAATATCCCATCTCTCATTGCCTTCATTTAACATACATTCTTGCCTCTTCTCCTTTTCATACCTGCCAAAGAAATAGAAGTATTTTTCTCCTTATTGCTTGAGCAAAAGACATTCAGGTCATTTTCTATATACCACCTATACTCCTTACTATCAGTGGGCAGCATGATGCAGTGGTGATGAGAAACAACTGCACAATTGCCTTGGCATATGTTGTCGAGTCATTTCTGACCCACAGCAACTCCATGGATAAATCTCTGCCAGAATGCTCCACCTTCATCTGCAATTGTTCTAGTAGTATATCCATTAAGTTTTCTTGGCAGATATGGAAATGGTTTACCATTGCCTTCTCCATTCATTCATTCAATCAGTCATATTTATTGAATGCTTACTGTGTGCAGAGCACTGTACTAAGTGCTTGGGAAGTACAAGGCAGAAACGTATAAAGACGGTCCCTAGTAGACTTGAGTCTCTGTCCTCCACTCTCTCCCATGCCACTGCTCCCAGCACGGGTGAGTTTTGACTTGTAGTAGATTGCCTTCCACTAGCTAGCACTGCCCAAGCTAGGACTGGAATGGGTATACATCTGCTTGACTCTCCCTCCCTTCTCTGAGACTGGTAGAGCACTGGAAACTCAGCAGGTGTGATCCCGAGAGGGGCACAATTGCAATAGTGGTAATAATGGTATTTATTGAGCAACTATTGAGTGTAATGGAATGCTGAATTAAGTGCTTGGGAAAGTGGGACAGAAGCACAGGACAGGTTTCCTGACTAAAAGGAGCTTGCACACTAATGAGGGTGACAGTCGCAATAAAATGTGCATCAAAAGGGGAATTGGAATAAAGTCCATGGTTAATCAAAATATACATATTATATATATGTATATATACGTGTATATATATATATATATATATGGTCTAGACTGTAAGCTAGTCTCTAGACTGTTTAGCCTATTGTGGACAGGGAATGTCTATTATACTGTACTCTCCCAAGGACTTAGTTCAGTGTTCTGTAAACAGTGAGAGCTCAATAAATACAATTGATTGATTGACAAATATATATGAACAAGTATAGAGGATGAATATAAATATGTATGTGCTGCAGGCAGCTGATGGGTGTATGAGAAGCAGCATGGCTTAGTGGAAAGAGCCCAGGCTTTGGAGTCAGAGGTAATGGGTTCAAATCCCAACTCTTCCAATTGTCAGCTGTGTGACTTTGGGCAAGTCACTTAACTCTTCTGTGCCTCAGTTACCTCATCTGTAAACTGGGGATTAAGACTGTGATCCCCCCTTGGGGCAACCTCATCACCTTGTAACCTCCCCAGAACTTAGAACAGTGTTTGGTGCATAGTAAGTGCTTAATAAATGCCATCATCATCATCAACATGATTTTGGTTTCTGATAATCAGGGAAAGCTCATTAGAAAAGGACAGGATGTCTTGTTGGAGGAGGTGGGGATGGCTGAGGTCTGACAATTTTGGTGAATTGAGAGAGAATTCTAAGCAGGGGGAACAGGTTGAGGCAAGGACTAGAGACAGTCAATCAATCAATACATCAATCAGTGACATTTACTGTGTAGAAGACTTTTCTAAGTGTTTGGGAAAGTACAATACAACAGGATTGGTAGACCGAATCCTTGTTCATAAGAGCTTGCAGTCTACAGGAGAGCCAGGCATTAGAATTTATTTGGGATAAGAGGAAAGAGAATATTTGTATAAGCATTGTGGGGCTGGGGTGAGTATCAAAGTGCTTAAGGGGTATACTAAAGTGAATAGTTGATGCAAGTTGAGGGCAGATAGGAAAAATAAGGGGCTTGATGTGGGCAGGCCTCTCTGTTCGTTCAGTCATTCAATTATATTTATTGAGCGCTTACTGTGTGCAGAGCAATCAATCAATCAATCATATTTATTGAGCGCTTACTATGTGCAGAGCACTGTACTAAGCGCTTGGAAAGTACAAATTGGCAACACATAGAGACAGTCCCTACCCAACAGTGGGCTCACAGTCTAAAAGGGGGAGACAGAGAACAGAACCAAACATACCAACAAAATAAAATAAATAGGATAGAAATGTACAAGTAAAATAAATAAATAAATAAATAAATAAATAAATAGAGTAATAAATATGTACAACCATATATACATATATACAGGTGCTGTGGGGAAGGGAAGGAGGTAAGATGTGGGGATGGAGAGGGGGACGAGGGGGGAGAGGAAGGAAGGGGCTCAGTCTGGTACAGAGCACTGTACCAAGCACTTGGCAAGTACAATACAGCAATAAAGAGAGACAATTCCTCACAGTCTGGGGGGCAGGGAAGGGGGGTGGGGGTGGCAGACATCAATACAAGTAAAAAAGCATCAATATAAATAAAGAGAATTATAGATATGTACATATATACATAGGTGCTGTGGTGTGGGGAAGGGGGCAAAGAGCAAAGGGAGTGAGTCAAGATGACCCAGGAAGGAATGGGAGCTGAGGAAAAGTGGGGCTTAGTCTGGGAACTGTGATTTTAGAAGGGTTTTGATGGTGGGGAGCATGGTGGACTGTTGGATAAGAAGAGGAAGGGAGTTCCAGGTCCAAAGGAGAAAACGTGCAAGATGTTGGTGGTGAGCTAGATGGGATGAAGGTACCAAGAATAGGTTGGTTTTAGAGCAGCGTTGTGTGGGGGTTGGGTTGTAGTAGGAGATCAGCAAGGTTAGGAAGGAGGGAGAGAGATGATTAAGTGCCTCAAAGCCGATGGCAAAGGATTTCTGTTTGATGAGAAGGTGGATAGGTAACCACTTGAGGTTTTCAAGGAGAGGGAAGATAAGGACTGTATGTGTTGGTTGTTTTTTTTATTCAGAAAAATTATTTGGTTACTAGAGTGAAGTATGGACTGGAGAGGGGAGAGACAGGAGGCAGAAATGACCATGAGAGGGTTGATGCAGTAGTCAACATGATAAATAGTTAGCACTTCTTTCAGCAGGATAGCAGATTGAGTGGAGAGGAAATGGTGGATTCTAGAGATGTTGTGAAGGTTGATCCAACAGGATTTGGTGACAGATTGGTGGGATAAATGAAAGAGATGAATGGAAGACAATTTCAAGATCATGTCCTTGTGGAACAGAGAGGATGGTGGTACTGTCTACAGTGATAAACGTCATGGGGAGAACAACAGGGTTTGGGTGGGAAGATGAGTTCTAGTTTGGAAATATTAAGTTTGAGGCAACAGCAGGGCATCCAAGGAGAGATAGATTTGGGAAGCATCTGTGTACCAATGGTAGGTGAATCCATGGGAACAAATTAGTTCTCTAAAGAGTTGGGTGTTGAGAGAGAATAGAAGGGGACCAATTATTGAACCCTGAGGCACCCACAAATTTCAAGGGTAGGAGGTAGAGGATGGGCCTGCATAAGAGACTGAGAAGGAGCAGTCAGATATAGGAGGCAAGCCGGAAGAGGACAGTGTTGATGAAGCCAAGGTTGGATAATATTTCAATTAATCAACAGAATTTATTGAGTGCTTACTGTGTGCAGAGCACTATACTACGTGCTGGGTACAGTATAATACAAAAGACTTGGTAGACACATTCTCTGTCTACAATGAACTCTCAACCTTGATGGGGAAGATTTCCAGATGAAAGAGGTGCTGAATGAATCAAAAAGGTTGAGGAAGGCTAGGAGGGATAGTAGTAACCATTGGTTTTTACACAAAGAAGATTATTGGTGATCTGAAAGAGGAATGGTTCTGTGGAGTGGAGAGAAGAGGAAACCAAATAATAAGGTGTGGAGGAAGGAACTGGAGAGGAAGTGAAGGTGGTGACTGCAGACAATTCACTTAAGGAGTTTGGAGAGGAATGGTAGGTTGTAGCTGGGGTGATAACTGGAGGATGATATGGGGATAAGGGAGGGGTTTTTATGACGGGCATACATGGGTGTGCTTGAAAGCAGTGGGGAAGGAGTCATTGGAAAGTGAGCAGTTAAAGAATGCTGGAAGGGAGGGGGCAACTGCTTTGAAAAAGTATGTCAGTATAATAATAAATGGCATTTATGAGGTCAGAAGCACAGATGGAGGGGGTAGAATTAGAGAGAAGGTGGTAGATCTCTTGAGATACTGATGAGAAGTATTGGAGAGTCAAAAATGGGGTTAGAGGAGGAAAAGATTGTAGAGGAGCAGGGAAAGTTTAGGGAAATCATACCTGTGCGGTTGTGTGGGGGAGAGGGACACATTTGGCTTAAATACCTGGTCTCCATTACCCTTAAGCTGTGAGCCACCAAATGTTTACCCTTTATCTATTTTGTCCTATATCTACCCCAGCATTTAGTGGTGTTTCACACGTAGAAAGCATTTTACAAATATGACAATTATTATTGGTTGACGTTTCAAAACCTCTATCAAATCAGCTTCTAGTTCCTATCAGCTCTTCCAGCTTCTTCTTCTAGTTCCATCAGCTCTTGAATACAACACAGGTTGTAACTGAAGGTATAATACCATTAACCTAAAATATGCCACCATTGTTAAATCCTGTATTTGTATTTATGAGTTTTTTTGGTCAGTCTTCAATTTAAGAATATAATATGACATCCTAGAACAGAAAAAAAAATACACTATCTAAAAATACTAATATGCTATTGTCAGTGATATTTTATAGAGGTGTTTGGGTTTTAATGCAAATACCACTTTACGGGTAACACACTATTCCACATTGTAAACATGAATAAATGGTGTTATGTCACTGTCATGTTTGACACTTGTGATGCACACTGTTATTTTCAAATCTGCCTCTTATTGATGGTTAGGAAGATTGCTCTCCTCATTACTCCATTCTAAGCCATTCTACCTGCTACAGTTGTCTGTTAGCTGTTTGCTGTTATGCATCAATCTTTGAGAATGGGCTTCTCTCTGCCTTTAAATTATATGTTGTGCCCTTCTGGCTTACACATGCACCAATTGAGCTTGGAATAGAACAGCTACTTGGGCATCCTGCTACAATTCATTTTTCTCATATGCCTTATTCATTGAAGCTGTGTTGCAGTGAACATTTCCTGTGTGCTATTTGAGCACACTTAGTTCCAGGACCTCATTACTGGGGACTCTGTCGACATCTAAGCTCATCAATGACGTGGGGTAAAGTCCAGCTTTCACAGCCATATGGAACGTTGGCCCCTACAACAGCTTTCTAACCCTTCAGTTAGTGTGATCCATAACGCCCCATTGCAACCAAACACTATCAGTCTGAATCCCAAGGGACATACTGACCTTCTGAATTACATTTTCTAATTTTCATCCCCTGGGCATCTTTCGATAGTGATCGACAATATTAGCCTGTTCTGTAATGCTGATGTAATTCCATAAAAAGAAAGGTGAGAGGTGTCTGTGAAAACTACCAGGTCAGCTAACTACATTCCACTCCCAGAAAATAATAGTAATTGTGGTATTTAATAGACACCTACTATATGAGAAGAACTGCACTAAATGCCATGGCTAATACAAGGCAATCGGATGTACGGATAACCATACGGATAACTACCTGAATTGCAATATGGACTCAAATAAAATATGGGAGAATAAAAATGATCTTTGTGGACCTACAGTGACAGGAAAGAGTCAGGGAGCATCACTGTTCTGTTACCATAGATCTTTCACAAATATTTCACACCCACAACAGAACGGGACTCTGAAAATGGCTTAAACATATTTACTTTACCAGTGAAATTCACCAAGTTCCTTTGGCTACTGCACAACAGAGTGGTTGTTTGAGTCTCCTCCTCACTATCGGAGTAGGTGTGAGATTGTGGAGAAGGTACAATCCTGTTCAATAACTTCTTTGTCACCATGGTTAAGGTTGGACAGAAAATGTGGCAGCTTCAGTCAAAATTTGCTAATGTTCTCAGGAAACCCTTTCAATTAAAGACATTCTGAGCATCGACAAAATCTTCTCCATGGCCATCACCCAGAAAATGTTGTTCTGGATGACTGTGCTCATGAGGCAGGAACACAAAGACCGAACAAGTCAGTTTACTAAGGCAACATAGCACTATGAATTAACATGGAAGGAGCATGGCTTAGTGGGAAGAGCACGGGCCTGGGATTTGAGGACGTGGGTTCTAATTCCAGCTCTGCTATGTGCATGCTTTGTGGCCTTGAGCAGCCACTTTTTATATCTCTGTGCCTCATTTTCTCACCTGCAAAATTGGGATTTAATATCTGTTTCCCTCCTACTTGGACTGTGGGCTCCTTGTGCGACTCAATTACCTTGTATTTACTCATATAGTAAACCCTTAACCGCTATCACAATAATTTTTATTTTTACACCTGAACAAAACTGCCTGCAACAGGGAATGCTCAGAAAAGCAGCTTGGCCTAGTGGAAAGAGCATGGACCTGAGAATCAGAGGACATGGGTTCTAATCCTGTTCCACCATTAATATGTGTTATCTTCGGCAAATCACGTAACTTCTGTATGCCTCAGTTTCCTAATCTGTAAAATGGAGATTAAATCCACCACCTCCTATTTAGGTGGTGAGGCCCAAATTGGGCAGGGACTGGATCTATCCTGAGTATCTATCCCAGTACTTAGTACAGTGCTTTGCACATAGTAAGTGTTTAACAAATATCATTAAAAAAATAATATTTTCTCAAATGAGGTGGACTTGACCTGAAGTTAGATGTAGACTCCAAAAATATTGTTCACAAATGTGTGTGGTCTCTCATTTTCTAAATGAACTATTCAGAAGTAGCCAAAATGATTTAACAAAGATCTAGCCTTTAAAACTATGCAATATACACATGGTTCTCTCACACTGTAGGGGTTATATTTTTGCAAACCTTTACCTTAAGGAAAATTTGTACCATGTGAGCTGCTCTACCTCTTTTGTTATTCCCATTCTGCCCCTGCCTCAAGACATCAAGTTTTCCAGAGTCCCCTGCTTCATCCAGAGCAGTGTGGCCTAGTTGAAACAGCATGGGTCTGGGTATAAGAAGATCTGGTTTCTAATCCCAGTTCTGTCTCTTCTGTGCTTTATGACCTTGGGTGAGTCACTTAACTTCTCTGTGCTTCAGTTTCCTGATCTGTAAAAATAGGGATTCAACACCTGTTTCCCCTCCAATTCAGACTGTACTGGTACTGTGAGCAATCTGATTCTGTCTTATCTACTGAATTCATTCATTCAATTGTATTTATTGAGCACTTACTATGTGCAGAGCACTGTACTAAGCACTTGGGAAGTACAAGTTGGCAACATATAGAGACGGTCTCTACCCAACAACAGGCTCACAGTCTAGAAGGGGGACACAGGCAACAAAACAAAACATGTGGACAGGTGTCAAGTTGTCAGAACAAATAGGATTAAAGCAAAATGCACATAATTAACATAATAAATAGAATGGTAAATATGTACAAGTAAAATAAATAGAGTAATAAATCTGTGCAAACATATATATAGGTGCTTTGGGGAGTGGACGGAGGTAGGGCGGAAGGTATGGGGAGGAGGAGAGGAAAAAGGGGGCTCAGTCTAGGAAGGCCTAATAATAATGATATTTGTTAAGTTCTTACTATGTGCAAAGCACTGTTTTAAGTGCTGGGGGGGATACAAGGCAATCAGGTTGTCCCACGTGGGACTCACAATCTCAATCCCCATTTTACAGATGAGGTAACTGAGGCACAGAGAAGTTAAGTGACTTGCCCAAAGTCACACAGCTGATAAGTGGCAGAGCCGGGATTTGAACCCATGACCTCCGACTCCAGAGTCCTGACTCTTTCCACTGAGCCACACTGCTTCTCAGCTGCAGCACTTAGTGCAGTGCTTGCTACATAATAAACATGTAAAAATACAGCAGTTGTTACTGACCATTGGCAACTGTGTGAGCCGTTCCACACTGCCCCTGCTCCGGAGCCCCAGGACCCAGTGGTGTGGGTGCCATACTGCCTCTCCCACAGGACACTGGAGTTCCCATAGTTGTCTGCTCCAGCCCAGGGAAGGATTCCACTATCTCTAGCAAACCTTCCAAACTTCTACGAAGTGGAGAAGGTCTCCACCAGGCTGCAGCTGTGATGTCTATGATTGGGAGTCTGAACTGTGAGGAGCCTGAAGTCCCATTGCTCCTTTCATGTTTATCATTATCTTTGTCCCTTGTACTTTTGTTCACTTTTCCTTATGTTTGTCACTAAACTCCATCCTCCTGCTCTGAGCTCTGCCCTTTCTTGGACTGTAAACCCCTGAGGTCAGGGACCGTCTATATCTCATCTATGTATTTATTTCCAAGCACTTAGTGTAGCACTTGTTTCCAAGACCATGTAGTTGCAGATTAGTCATTTCTTCCAATACCATTCTGTGCTGTATCCAAAAAGACTAGCTTTATCCGAAGAATGTTGTCTAATACCCCAACAGCTTCCTAGCCAAAATCCACCGTGAAATTACACATGATAGCAAAACCAAGTACATAGGTGCACACTAGGAATTGCAGCTTAGTCAGCGTGGCCTAGTGGGAAAAGCACAGGGCCAGGAGTGAGGAGACCTGGTTTCTAATTCTGACTCTGCCACTAGCTTGCTGACTGTGATAAAAAAAAAAAACTCAACTTCTTGGGCAAGCCACTTAACTTCTCTGTGCATCAGTTACCTCATCTGTAAAATGGGGATTAAGACTGTGAACCCTATGGTTCACAGTCTTGGACTGTGTCCAAGATGATGATCTTGTATCTACCCCAGACCTTAACAGAGTGCCTGGCTTAAGTGCTTAAGTGCTTAACAAATATCATTTTTTTAAAAAAAATGCTCAAGTGGTAGTTGGGATGAGGAGGGAAGGGTAAAGAAATGAGCTATTCATTAGGGAAGGGTTCTTGGAGGAGACAGAAGTCTTGATATTGCTCCCTGCACTTTTCCTATAGTTTAGCAGGCTGCAAATATAATGTCCATTATGTGGGCCATGATCTTAAAGCTAGAATGGGAATTTGTAGTGCTCAGTCAATTTTAACCTTTAATGGCCAATCCAAGTTATACTTTGGCTAGGAAAAGTATTGCCTGGCATAGAGAGTAATATAATGCCTTGATAATTGCCATAATCTGTTCTGTAAAGAAGCAGACTGGCAAAGTGGAAAGAGCTCCAGCCTGGGTGGCAGGGGATATGGGTTCTAATGATAATAATAATAATAATGGTATTTGTTAAGTGCTTGCTCTGTGCCAGACACTGTACTAAGCTCTGGGGTGGACACAAATCGTGTTGGACACAGTTCACGTGAGGCTTCCGGTCTGTCTGCATTTTACAGATGAGGAATCTGAGGTAAAGAGAAGTGAAGTGACTTTCCCACGGTCACACATCAGACAAGTGGTGGAGGTGGGATTAGAATCCATGACCTTCTGACTCCCAAGTCTGTGCTCTATCCCCTACGCCAAGCTGCTTCTCCCGGCTCAGTCATTTCAAGCAATCAATCAGTGATCTTTACTGAGCACTTACTTTTTGCAGACCATGGTACTAAGCACTTGGGCTAGTACAATACAGTTCGTAGACACAGTGTTTACTCCCGGGGAGCTTACAGCCTAACGCGAGAGATAGACTTGAAAATAAAGTGTCTTGTCTGATGCCGTAGAATCATCTCTGACAAATAGCAATGCCATGGACACATCTCTCCCAGAATTCCCCACCTCCATCTGCAATCGTTCTGGTAGTGTATCTATAGCGTTTTCTTGGTAAAAGAAGTTCAGAAGTGCTTTCCATTGCCTCCTTCCATGCAGTAAGTTTGAGTCTCCACCCTTAACTCTCTCCCAAGTTGCTGCTGCCCAGCACAGGTGACTTTTGGCTTGTAGCAGATTGCCTTCCACTCGCTAGTCACTGCCCAAGCTAGGAATGGAATGGGTGTGCCTCTGCTTGACTCCCCCTGCCATAGTTGAGACCAGTAGAGTACTGGAAACTCTCCAGTTGCGACCCTGAGATGGGGGGATTAAACAATAAGAGAGTGAAAATAAATTACAGGTAAGTTCATTAGCTGAGTAGAATGATATGTACATAGCATGATGTCTTAAACTTTGTTGATGAAGTAGATGGCCAAGCCACAGGAGGCCAGAGATAGGCCGGAGGGAGAGGCATTGGGGTATAAGGAGAGAAATTGAAAGTTAGAAGTAGTTGGGGAGGACAATAAGAATGGGAGCCAATAAGGGTGGAAAAGTATCATTGCTGAGGAAAGTCACAACTAGTTGAGGATGAACCTCTGATAGATGAAATCAATTTGGTGTCTGGATTTCATTCAGTTGTATTTATTGATTTGATTTATTGATTTCCACCATCAGCACTCAGGGGTTTGAGTACAGGAGCAGAGAAAGTGTATTGTGGAGGTGAATCGGGGTGTAGGTGTTTAGTATTATATTGACAAAGGTGTAAGGGAGTTGACTTTAAAGAAGAGAGGGACATTGAGGGCATGGATTTGCATGTCTAGAAAGGGGAAGTTGGATAAAGAGACTAAATGGGTAAAGTGAGCTGGGATATTTGGTTTTCTTCTTCCCTCCCTGACAGTCATCTTCAACTGTGCACTCTCCAATGGCTTCTTCCCATGCATTCCCTATTTTAAAAATCTCTACCTCGATCCCATGACTCCCTCCAGTTATTGCTCCATCTCCCTCTGATCATCCCTCTAAAAACTCTTAAGTGAGTTGTCTATACTTGTTACCTCCAATTCCTCTCCTTTAATTCTCTCCTTGGTCCCCTCTGCTCTGTCTTACACCCCTTTAATGCCACAGAAACTGTCCTATCAAAAGTCACTAATGATGTCTTTCTTTGTTGTTAATCCAACAGCGTTTTCTCCACCCTAATCCTCTTCACCATCTCAGCTGCCTTAGACACTGTGAATCATCCTCTTCCCCTGGAAACATTATTCAATCTTGGTTTCACTGCCACTCTCCTCTCTTGATTCTACTCCTATCTTGTTGGCCACTCAGTCTCTTTTGTGAACTCCTTCTCTGCCTCTCATCCACTAACTGTGAAATCCCTCCAAGGTTCAGTTCTCAGTTCTAGGTCCCTTTCCATTCTCTATCTACACGCATTCTCTTGGAGGGCTCATGTGCTCCCAAGGATCCAACTGTCAGCTCCATGATGATGATTCCCAAATCTACATCTCCAGTCCTGATCTCTCTCCTCTGTAGAGTCACATTTCCTTTTGCCTTCATGACAACTCTACTTCTGTTGCCCTGCTGACACCTCAAACAGAGCTCTTTATAGTTCCACCTGAAACCTGTCCTTGCCATGACTATCACTTTAGACAGCAGCACCACCCTCCCGTTTCACAAATCTATGATCTTGGTATTATCCTCCACTCGTCTACCTCTTTCAACCCACATATTCAGTGCCACCAGCACTGAAGCAGTGTGGCTCAGTGGAAAGAGCCCGAGCTTTGGAGCCAGAGGTCATGGGTTCAAATCCCGGCTCGGCCAATTGTCAGCTGTATGACTTTGGGCAAGTCACTTAACTTCTCTGTGCCTCAGTTATCTCATCTGTAAAATGGGGATGAAGACTGTGAGCCCCCCGAGGGACAACCTGATCACCGTGTACCCTCCCCAGCGCTTAGAACAGTGCTTTGCACATAGTAAGCGCTTAAAAAATGCCATCATCATCACACCAAATCCTGTCAGTTCTACCTACAAAACATTCCTAAAATCTACCCTTTCCTTTCTATCCAAATTGCTACTATACTGATCCAAGCAGTTATCCTATCCTGCCTTGATTTTTGCATCAGCATCCTTGTGGACCTCCCAACCTCCTGTCTCTTCCCACTCCATTCCATTCTTCACTCTGCTGCCTTGATCATTTTTCTTAAAAAAGTTCAGTCCAGGTTTTCCTACTTCTCAAGAACCTCCAGTGGTTGCTCATCCACCTGCACATCCAACAGAAACTCCTTACCATTGGCTTTAAAGCACTCTATCACCTTGCCCCCTCCTATCTTACTGCAGTGATTTCTTATTACAATCCAGCTTGCTCATTTTGTTTCTGTATTGCCAACCTGTTCACTGTACCCAGATCTCATCTGTCTTGCTACCGCCCCTAGCCCACATCCTGACTCTGGCCTGGAACTCCTTCCCCCTCCATCTCTGATAGACCACTACTCTCCCCACCTTCAATGCCTTATTAAAATCACAGCTCCTCCATGAGGCTTTCCCCAATTAAGCCCTCATTTCCTCAAATCCTTCTCCTGTTTGTGTCACTCTTGCACTTTAATTTGTATCCTTCATTCCTCTGACCCGTAAGTCCACAACAGCTACATAGATATCCATAATTTATTTTTCTGTCTGACTCTACCTCTACATAGTAAGCTCCTTTTGGGAACATGTCTTCAAATTTTGGTATTGTACTCTTCGAATTGCTTAGTACAGTGTTCTGCGCACAGTATGTGCTTAATAAATATGAATGACTGAAATCAGAGGTTTCTGTTGGAAGAAAAGACAGTCTTGATCTTTCATCTATCTTTTGAAAGAAAGAGTGATGATGATTGTATCTTTAGTATCTTGTAGCAAATCCTCAGTGGTACAGTAATTGAGGAAAAGCTTGTGTAACTATTCAACCAGTGCCTTCTCAATGCTCCTAGATCAATTGATCAGTCATATTTATTGAGCGCTTACTGTGTGCAGATCACTGTACTAAGCACAGTGTTGAAGAGTACAATATAACGGACAAATTCCCTTTGCACAACGAGTTTACAGTCTAGAGCTCTCCTAGATCTCAATGGGGATGGCATCAGTGCCAGGTACCTTGCAATTTCTCTAATGGTTCTGACTACTGTAATGATTTCCCCAATATTTTTTAAAATTTTTTCAATGGTACTTCTCAAGTGCTTATTTCGTGCCGTGCGTTGTACTAAGCTCATGGGGAGAGACATGGTAATCAGTTGGACAAAGTCTATGTCCTACATGAGGATCACAGTCTTAATCCTCATTTTACAGGTGAGTTAACTAAGGCACAGAGAAGTTAAGTGACTTACCCAAGGCCACACAGTGGACAAGTGGTGGAGCTGGGAAAAGTGTCATGTCTTCACATGTTGGAAGGTTTCATGTAATTAGAAAGGTATCATCTTTAAAAGAAGAAGATATATTGAGGAGGACATTGAATCATTCTAGGATCTTTTCAGGATTCCTTCACAAGTGGTAGAGGGAACTGAAGGGTTGTTATAACTTCAGTTGTGGGGAATTAATCGAGGAAGGCTTATTACATCAGGTGGGACTTTAGGAAGACTATAACCATGGGGAGAACTATGGTTTTATGGGCTACCAGGCAGAGGGAGGAGTGTTTTCCAGGCTGGAGGGTTAGAGGTGGGTTAGTTACAAGTGAGGTGCAGTTAAAGGGTTAGCTTTGGAAGAATTGAGTGAGCTAGCTTCTGAAATAGCAGATGAATACAGCTGATATAATAATAATAATAATAATGGTATTTGTTAAGTGCTTACTATGTGTGTAGAACTGTTCTAAGCACTGGGGGGATACAAGGTGAACAGGTTGTCCCACATGGGATGAAGACTGTGCGCTCCATGTGGAATATGGACTGTGTCCAAACTTATTAGTTTGGACCCACCCTAGTGCTTAGTACAGTACAGTGCCTGGTATATGGTAAGGACTTAATAAATACTAAGATTAAACAAATAATGAAAACTGCCACGGTGAAAATATGGAATATAAAAGCAAGGGGACCAAGGGGACCAAAAATGTGTGGCTGAAAAAAGTGAAGGATTGTATTAGAGGAACCAAATATTCCAAGGTAGGAGGCACATTTAAAAAGAGTTCTGTTACTGCCACTTTGTCTTCCTGTCATATAAAAAGGTCAGAAACAGCAACAACAACAAAAGTTAGGAAATAGAGGGAGAGAAAGATAAAGACACAGAAACAGAGTCCCGGAGAAAAATAGTAAGGGAGTCACAGAGAAGTACAGAAGGGCAGATACACAGCTACTAAGAAGAGAAATAGAGAGCTACTTACTGAGACAGAGACAAAGCATAAAGTGTCTCCCTGTCCTCCTATATCACTCTGTCAGAAACACTCCTCTTCCTTTCTTTCTCTGTTCTATCTCTCCCCTGGCTTCTCTCATTCTGCATGGATTGACTTTAGCAGATGGGCAGAGTGTGAAGAAAAGACTCACACCAATTTATTGAAGACTTAGAAAATCTAGATGGTAGAAAAGGTGATATCAACATGACATGCCCCTTCTAGAGACTTTTTCCCCAGGAATTCACAAGCACTACAGTTCTTCAGCTCTTCATTTAAGAAAGAAAAAGAAAAAAATGCAGTAATCCGTCTGGCTGGTCTGGCTTTGGCTGCCAAGTACAAAATGCCTGCTGATTCTCTGGGCTAACACCCTCTCCAAATCTATTCTCAGTTTTAGAGGAAGAAGCTGTCAGGAAAACACATAGCATCATTATGGCAAGCATTCAATAAATTTACTTTATTATTGTGAAAGTGTTATGAAAGTGATGAGGTGTTTTTTGGGTGTGTTTTCATTTTTCAGACCCTCCAAGCATTCCACATATTTCCACTATGGAATGTAGAACTCAGCTGAATATAAGGGAAATAAATGATACATTCTGTGGTTACAGTGAAATAAAATCCAGAGTTCATCAACACCATTTGTTGAGCATCTTATTGTGGCAAGAATGCTGTACTAAACAGTTGCAACATAGTACAGGATACAGCGCTTGGCACTTAGTAAGTGCTTAATGAATATTAATATTATTATTATTATCATTGATGTTTCAGTTTCCTTAATTGTAAAAAGAGGGTTTATTACCTGTCCCCGCTCCTACTTAAACTGTTAGCCCCATGTGGGACAGGGACTGGCTGACCTGATTATCTTGTATTATCATATCTGCCCTAGATTTAGAACAATGCTTGGCACATAGCAAGCACTTAACATACACCTTAATTACTACTGGGAACAAACAATAGAAGCAAAAGATGCACTCAGATCATACAATAGGCAACTGAGGAAAAGTGTTCAATCAATCAATCGGTGCTATTTATTGAGTGGCCTCCTCTGCAGAGCGCTGTATTAAGCACTTGGAAAAGTCCAATACAAATACAAATGGTAAATGCAAACCCTGCCCATAAGGAGCTTATGGTGCACAGGGTGCAAAACATTAAGTTGAATAATAGGGGAAATAGTAGCATATAGGGATATGTACATAAATGCTGAGTGGCTGTGGTCAGTATCAAAGTGCTGAAGGGCTATAAAGACAAGTTGATACTTCACAGTTGACACAGAGGTGAGAGCTGATAAGGATGATACAAGTGATCAAAAAGAAAACAAATCATTAAATGTTATTATAATTACTCTATTATGATGTCTGTTGAGTGCTTAATATGTGTCAAGCCCTGATTTAAGTGCAGGGGTATATACAAATTAATCAGGCTGGACACAGGCCCTATCCCGCATGGGGGTCACAGTTTGAGTAGGAGGAAAAACAGATATTTAATCCCCATTTTACAGTTGAGGAAGCTGAAGCACAGAGAAGTCAAGTGATTTGCCCATTGACTACTGGCCTGCGTGTTTTCCTTTAGACCATGCAGCTTCTCATATCTATGTAAAAAGGACACAGATGTACACATGAGGAATAGTTACTCAGGTGGTTGATGGGGTGGTTTGATAAGGATAGTGAGAGATTAGTGGAAAGGATTCAGTGAATTTGATCTGTTAATGAATAATTTCCTTCAGTGATAGATTAAACAGATACAGCTCACAGAGTTCAACCTAGGTTAATATTCAGCTAGGCCTTTTAAATGTTCTCATAGCAGAATAACCTCTCTTTGAATTTTTCCTTGGTAAAGGAATGTCGAAAAAATGTCAGATTTTAGAAATGTGTTAATTGGGAGTTAAACCATCTTGAAAAGAACATATTGCAAATGCTTATTGTATAGTTCATTGATCTTGTTTTAAAACTCATACATGGACTGAAAATTGTAACATATTGACTATAAATTGCTGAGGACCATACACTAGTCTTCCTTTTTATTTTCCTTTTTCTATTTCTTCAAAAGAGGGAATTCTTGAAAGAACTGATATATCAAGTGTCATGAAGCGATGGTCTCACTAGGAAAAGAAATATGTTAAATTCCGACATGGTACGTGATTGCCTTGTGCTGAATTCTAGCTATTGAGTGATCAATTCAACACCCCAAGGTCAATGGCAGCCATGTCTCTTGGCATGTGAAACATCACAAACGAGTTTGTTATACTTTAAAAGTGAAAAGAGAATTCCAAAGCATGAAAGTAGCAACAAGCATGTCACGCTTAGCTAAGTGTTGCTTGGTGATAGCAACTCTGGTTTGCAGTTAGCTTTGCTGGCTGCAGAAGCCCAACTGTGGTTTTAGGATGTGTGGAAAGGAAGGATGCCTTTTTAATTTAAGATGTTGAATAAATGTGAGGGAAATAGGTGAGTCTGCTATACTATAAATTGCAGGTAGGAGATGAGTTGATGAGGCATATTTTCTTTCAGGTATTAAGCAAAATCCACTTAAGTTCCCTATGGTTTTAGAAAGTAAACTTGTTAGGAAAGGGAGTTAGAATAGGCTAATTTAAAAATTGAGTGTAATTACTGTTTATTAGAAAGAGTCATTGTTTCCTTTTTCACTAGAAGTAGTGAGGCTTGCTAAACTATTTATAATTACTGAAATGTGAACTCTGAAGCCAAGACCATGTCGGCGGTTTCTCTAATTGAGGCTTAAAGATACTCCTTGACATCTCTTTTCCCGTTATTTTAGGTTCCAAATAATTTGTGCCTTAGATACCCATGTTACTAAGGCCCAAAATTTTTTGGGGGGGCCTGTATTAACCTGAGACCACTCTAGGACACGTAGTGGCCATATTGTATGAAATACGTTACAACTGTGTAAAACTGAACTTGGAATCAGAGTGGCCTCGTGGAAAGGACATGGGTTCTAATCCCAGCTCTTCCACTCACCTGCCGTGCGACATTGGGCAAGACACTGAACTTCTCTGTACTTCAATTACCTCATCTGTAAAATGGGGATCCAATACCTGTTCTCCCTCCTGCCTTGGCTAAAAGCCCCTTGCATGATCTGATTATCTTGTATATACTCCATCGCTTAATACGTTTAATGTGATAAACAAGTACCACTACTATTATTATTATCTTGAAATTCAACAAGGTACCAAGCCCTTTTCCTTTCTCAAACAGAACTCAAGTTCTGCAGGCTCAGTTTGCTTTGCTCTTTCAAACCAGACCTGTTCATTTGCAAATTTATTTTCTCTTGTACAACCTTTGACTCTCACTTTTCAGCTGATCCTTAGTCTCATCTTCATCCTAGTTATCAATCAATGGCATCTATTAAAAGCTATTGTGTGTACTTTCTACATCACCCTTGCACTTGATTTGCGCCCTTTATTTGCCCCTCCCTCAATCCCACAGTACTTCTGTATGTAGCCATCATTTATTTATTTGTTTATATTAATGTCTATCACCCCTTTAAACTGTAAACTTGTCACAACTCTGTCATAATCTACCAAACATTTAGTACAGTCCTCTGCAGAGTACTCAATAAATACAATTAATCGATTGACTGACATTGCTGAGCACTGTCCTGAAGCATTAAGCACACATTGGGTGCAAGACACAATGCTAAGTACTTGTGGTAGTACAACAGTAGCATGAGGCATTTTCCCTGCCCACAAGGACAGTACATTCCTGGAATTTGACCCCTAACTTCCCTGGAATCATGGTGTATAGAGTTTCTCTCCTGGCTGCAGACCTGTTCTCTTGAAACTTTGCCTTCGCTTTACTCAATCTCCACCTCTGCAAGCTCCTCAGACTGTTAAGGAGCTCAGATTAGATCCCTGGAGGGGCTGCAAGGAACACACCATAGTCCCAAGGTCAGGAGTTCTAATCCTGGCTTCACCACTTGTCTGCTGTGTGACCCTGGGTGAATCATTTCACTTCTCTGGGCCTCAGTTACCTCATCTGTAAAAAATGGGGATTAAGACTGTAAGCCAAATGTGGGTCAGAGACTGTGTCTAACCTGATTAACTTGTATCTACCCTAGTGCTTGGAACAGCACTTGGCATATAGTAAGCATTTTATAAGGACCATAATTATTATTGTTATTATTAGTGACCTGAAGGCTCCCATGGTGTAGATTACACCTTAGGTCTCTCAGAGAAATAAATCCTGCAAGAACTTCAAGATCCGCCTGGGCCTCAAATGTGTAAGCTCATTGTGGGCAGGGAATGTGTCTGTTTATTGTTATGTAATAATAATAATAATGGTATTTGTTAAGCACTTACTATATGCAGGGTACTCTTCTAAGATCTGGAGGGGATACAAGGTGATCAGGTTGTCCCACATGGGGCTCACAGTCTTAATCCCCATTTTACAGATAAGGCAACTGAGGCACAGAGAAGTTAAGTGGCTTGCCCAAGGTCACACAGCTGACAGCTTAGGAGGCCTTCCCAGACTGAGCCCCCTCCTTCCTCTCCCCCTCTTCCCCCTCTCCATCCCCCCCGCCTTACCTCCTCCCCTTCCCCACAGCACCTGTATATATGTATATATGTTTGTACATATTTATTACTCTATTTTACTTTTACATATTCTATTTATTTCATTTTGTTTATATGTTTTGTTTTGTTCTCTGTCTCCCCCTTCTAGACTGTGAGCCCACTGTTGGGTAGGGACCGTCTCTATATGTTGCCAACTTGTACTTCCCAAGTGCTTAGTACAGTGCTCTGCACACAGTAAGTGCTCAATAAATACGATTGAATGAATGAATGAATGACAAGTGGTGGAGCCGGGATTCAAACCCATGACCTCTGACTCCAAAGCCTGTGCTCTTTTCCACAGAGCCAGGCTACTTCTCTGGTACTCTTTCAAGCGCTCTACACACAGTAAGTACTCAGTCAATACCATTGAATGAATGACCCTAAAGGCACATTTATGGGAGCCCAAAGGTGTCAAGGGAAAAATGTGGTATGGGATCTCTGGAGGAATGTGGAATGTTGGGAGAAGCCAGCATTAGAGGCAAGTCAGTTCCTGGGAAGATGGCCCTTGAGGGAAGCAAGTGTCAGGAAAGGCAGATATTAGAAGGAATCATGATATGGGGAGCAGAAAGGGTCTGGGTAAGCTTGTTGTGGGCAGGGAATATGACTACCAACTCTGTCATAGTGTAGTCTCCCAAGCGCTTGGTAATAATGATGGCATTTATTAAGCGCTTACTATGTGCAAAGCACTGTACTAAGCGCTGGGTACAGAAAAGCAGCATGGCTCAGCAGCAAAGCGCACAGACGTCGGAGTCAGAGGTCATGGGTTCAAATCACGGCTCCGCCACTTGTCTTTTAAACTGTGAGCCCACTGTTGGGTAGGGACTGTCTCTATATGTTGCCAACTTGTACTTCAAAAGCGCTTAGTACAGTGCTCTGCACACAATAAGCACTCAATAAATACGGTTGATTGATTGATTGTCAGCTGTGTGACGTTGGGCAAGTCACTTCACTTCTCTGGGCCTCAGTTACCTCATCTGTAAAATGGGGATGAAGACTGTGAGCCCCCCGTGAGACAACCTGATCACCTTGTAACCTCCCCAGCGCTTAGAACAGTACTTTGCACATAGTAAGCGCTTAATAAATGCCATCATCATCATCACAACCCGATCACCTTGTAACCTCCCCAGTGCTTAGAACAGTGCTTTGCACATAGTAAGCACTTAAGAAATGCCATTATTATCATTATTAGTATTACTCTGATTGATGCATAAAAGGCAAAAGTAGGAGTTTAAGGTAAGTGGAGTGGCTGGAGTTATATTCCTTAAACAAAATTCCTGGCCATGGAGAGAATGGGCCCCAGTTTCTGGAAAAATTGGAAATAGTGGAATGGTACAGGATATAGTTTTCCACCTCCCAAGGAGGGCATTGCAGAACACTTGTTCCTTCCCATTAGCCTTGTTATTTCTGGATTCCATCCTATACAGTCAAAATCTGGGATCTGACAGCACCAAGTTCAGTGCTCTGAACACAGTAAGAGCTCAATGAATACTACTGATTGATTAATTCATTCATTCGTTACCAGGGCCTCAGGAAGGGGACCGTTAAAAAACCCTAAACTTTTTTTTAACTAGTAGAGAAATTAGCCAACTCCCTTGCCAGTCTCCCATTAGTCACTATGACAGCCAGTGCTTATGGAACTGGGCCATGGCCTCATCAAAAGTGACAGAGAAGACTGGTTCCAGGGGGAGACATATTTCTGAAGACTAGGGGTTTTGTTTTCTCCAGTTAGTTCAGCACCTAGATTGCTTAGTTCTGCTGCGTGCTCTCTGTTGGTCAACCATAACACATGTTCAAGTGAAAAGCATGTGAGGGCTTAATCTTAACACATGTTCAACTGAAAAGCACTTAAGGGCTGAATCTTAACACATGTTCAACTGAAAAGCACTTGAGGGCTGAATCTCCAGGGTCATTTCCATCATTGTACTGTAGTAACAAATATAACACTGGTGACAATTAAAGTAAGTGAAGCAATTGTTTCCTGTAACTCTGATGGGGCTGGGGAGAGAGCGGGCAGGGAATGTGTCTACCAACTCCGTTATATTGCTACAGTGTATTCTCCCAATCATTTGGTACAATGTCCTGCACACAGTAAGTGCTCAATAAACACAGTTGATAGAGAAAGGAATGAATGAGAAGTGTAGAAATGCAGCATGTAATATTGGTTACTCATAGTGACAGCTTGTAACATTTCCATCACGTATAAAAGCTAAAGGTAATTTCATCATTTTTTAAACGTGCAGTTGTGAGGTTAGGCACAAAAGCAGGGAAACCCATATGAAATAGTGCAGATACAGCTCTGCATTTTCTTCCTTTTTAAATGCAGCGATGCAAACAAGAACTGCCACCCTATTTTCAGGCTCTCCTGACAGAGTGTCACTTTGAGGAGGTAGGATGGACACCTGGTGGGTTTGGTCTCAGAATACTATTTATATGGGAATTAGGAACATGTCCTTTTTTTTTTCCTCTGGAACTTTAACTAAGAAGGCTCAGCTGGATGCCAAAGAGAAGAGGCAGAAAGAAGTACTGTGATACTCAGGGGGGAGGCACATTTTAGCTAGTTCAACAGCTTGTCCTTTGATCATTTTTCTGAAGCTTTTCCTGTATCTTTCCCTTTTCTGTTTATTTCAGCAATAATGTCCGAATACAGCAGCTAAAAAATATCTTGCACTTTTCCTCCTCTTTCAAGTAGGCACTTTCCTCATCCTTTCAAGTAGGCACTTTGTTAACCTGGTGACTTTTAAGATCCCCTATTACTTAATGATGCTTCACAAAACCCAGAAATATGGGGCTCAGTCAAAAACATAGTTTTTACTGCATTAACAAAATGATCAAGATAACTTGGGTTTGCATTCGCTTTGCAGTGCCTGGAAGGAGGAGAAAGAGAAAGGCAAGAGGAAGGGAACAAAGAATCTTGTAGGATAAGGAAGAGGACTTCCTTTCTCAACCCATCATGTTCACTGAAGGGAGGTGTTTTGCTACCTATTAGAGCATTCTGATAGACTGCAAATTATTTGCATTTAGTTTAATCAACAGAGGCTAGCCCCAGGCCATACTCTGTATACTAAATTGATTAGATGTCTTTCATGAATTAATGTATTTGCACATCAGTAGGGCACAAATGCAGAGTTGAACAAGTTCTTTCACCTCACGTTTGGATCAGAAAATTTACTGCAATAGGAAAGTGGCCATTGTTGGCTCCTACCCTGAGGACAGTTGACTAGGGGAATCCAAGACAGGAGAGGCATGTCAAGCACACCTTGCCACAGTGTGGATCAATATACCTCCTTTAACCATTTTTCCTCCAGCTGTCAAGAAGTACACCTGATTCTTCTGCAATGTGAAGTTTCATTCTTGCAAAATCCTCAAGGTAAACTCTCATTTACATATTCACCGTGTTGGGCACCAAGTCCATGTATATGTTCATGTATGTATACATAAGCATACATACATACAAATATGCATATATGAGGACAAATGTTTTCTTCTCAAATGTCACTGTGCTGTATCCAAACAGCCTCGTGTTTTCTGATGGATTTTCCCAAGTTCCTAGCCATCCTCTAGCCAAAACAAATAGGGAAAAGTCATATTCTTCCATAGTTGTGAGTATTTAAATTTGAAGAGTCAATATATGGAATCTTCAACCTTCAAACCATAGCTAAAATCCATGCTTTCCTCTCCATCCAAACAGCTACTACGTTAACCCAAGCATTTGTCCTATCCAGTCTTGATTACTGCATCAGCCTCTTTGCTGACCTCTTTGCCTCCTGTCTCTGCCCACTGCAGTCCATTCTTCATGCTGCTGCCTGGATCATCTTTCTACAAAAACGTTCAGTCCATGTTTTCCCACTCCTCAAAACCTCCAGTGGTTGCCCAACCACCTCAGCATCAAACAGAAACTCTTTGCCATTAACTTTAAAGCACTCATTCACTTTGCTCCCTCCTGTCTCAGCTCCCTGATGTCATACTACAACCCAATCCACACAATTTGCTATACTAGTGTCTGGCAATCAATCTCACTGGCAATCTTTTGCCCATGTCCTACCTCTGGCCTGGAACACTCTCCTTCTACATAACACACAGATGATGACTCTCTCCACCTTCAAAGCCTTATTGAAGGAGCATCTCCTCCAACAGGCATTCCCTGACTAAGCCCTCATTTCTTCTCCCATTCCCTTCTGTGTTGACCTTGCATTTGCACCCTTTATTCCTCCCTCAGCCCAACAGCAATTATGTACATATCTTTAATTTATTTTTATTGATGGCTGTCTCTCCATAAAGACTGTAAGCTCACTGTGGACAAGAAAATGTGTTTACCTCGTCTGTTATATTGTACTCTTCTTAGAGGTTACTACAGTGCTCTGCACATAGTAAGCACTCAATAAATATCAGTCATCTGTACTTAAAACCATGAAACACTGAAACCCTTTCAAATGAAATCCTACTCCCACCTAGTTAATAATAATGATAATGCTGATAGCATATATTAAGTGCTTACTATGTGCAAAGCACTGTTCTAAGTGCTGGGGAGGTTACAAGGTGATCAGGTTGTCCCACGGGGGCTCACAGTCTTTATCCCCATTTTACAGACGAGGTAACTAAGCTACAGAGAATTTAAGTGACTTGCCCAAAGTCACACAGCTGACAAGTGGGGGAGCCAGGATTTGAACCCATGACCTCTGACTCCAAAGCCCAGGCTCTTTCCACTGAGCCATGGTGCTTCTCCACGGTTAGTCTGCAAACCCCATTTAGGACAAGGATTGGTTCTGTCCTGATTATCATGTCTCTATCCTAGTGCTTAGTAAAATGTTTGACATGAAGTCAGCACTTAACAAGTGTCATAATGATAATTATATGGTCAGAAATCAAGACAAAAGCTTTCCACATTGCCCCCAGTCGAGAGACCCTTCAGAATAGAATGAATGCTTTGGGTGAACTGTCAGTTGAACTGCTCTGAGATGAATGAGAGTCTAGTGTAAAGACATCAGATAAATATAACATGAGCCAAGGAGAACTGGTTGAGCAGCCGGGATGTTCACCCAGAATTGATGGGATGGTGTGCGTTGGAGACTGCTCTGTGACTGTTAAATTTCTTCTTGCTGGAGTGAGACACCAGTCTGGGATTCCGCAGGTTGAAGAATTGAAAACACATTAAGACAGAGAGAAATTCTGTTTGCTCTTGTTATTCTCCAGTGGGTCAGAACAAAGAAAAGCTACTAAAAGTCACAGAGGGAAATTGAACTACTAAAGTCCATTTGGGGCTGGAGTTTGAAAATAAGAAAGCTGTAGTCCCTAAGAGAAAGAATACATGTGAGGTAGAATATGCAGAATAAGTGGTCATTTCACAGTGGTTGTTCTGATGCCTCAGTTAACCCAAGGACACTATAGAAATGTCACCATAGGATCATATTGGGGAGACATAATTAATGAAAATTCAGAGGACTTTCAGTTTCAAGTGTTCCAAATGAAGGAATAATTGGGAACACTTTGACTTTAATTTCTATTTAGCAAAATGGGTGTAACATAAAGATAAAAGATTCAGGGTAGGTTTCAGAAACAAAAAAATGACTCTTGCATAACCACATTTGGACGAAGTTAGAGTAAATGAATCAGAAACATATGGATTAATTTTCCCTGAACAACATGTGAGTTTATGCAAAAGTGAAAAAAACATCATTAGCAAAATGTATTTTGGATTTGGCTCAGTCCACAGCATTTAAAAACTGGCTTGCAGTCTTCAAAAGATTCTTTCATTGGAAGCAAATATAAGTGAAATTCTCATGTTTGTGGAGATACGTATTCTGTAGCCTAAGTTTTCTGAAGGTGTGTGACCATGTCCACCCAACAAAAAAGATGTCACTTCTGCGTGCAGTGGAAAACATGGTGCTATACAGCTCCGGGTTAAACTGGTAGGGTTTATTCTGCCCTGTTCCAGAGACTTCTAGTAGTCCAATGTCCCACTCTGAAGTGTTCACTGTTTTTGACAGTGTAAATGCGAGAAAAGATCGGCACAAGGCCACCTCAGAATAGTGTTCATAATACCTTCTTGTCCCAGACTACTGGAATGCTCCCCATGAGAAGGGATGTGGAGTGAGAAAGTGGTGAACTGATATAGGCATTCAACTTTAGAAAAACAATATTATAAGAAAATAATGTAAGCTCACTGTGGGCAGGGAATGTGTCTGATGTTATATTGTATTTTCCCAAGTGCTTAGTACAGTGCTTTGCATACAGTTTGTGCTCAATAAATACAATTGTAACAATAAATGCAATTGAAACAAATAACCTCAACTCTGACTAGTGCTGAATAAACTGTTTGCCCCCCATTCCTCCCATCCACCTTGCCTAGTTTTGCCAAAACCCAGTCCTGGATCACCTCCACAATGCATTTCCTATGGTTCTGTACTCATGCTGCTGAGCATTGTTGGAGGGAATCCAGACCCATGCTAGCTCTGACCATTTCAAATTCTTCCTCACCTGCTATCATCATCCTGCCCTTTCCTCAGCTCAGCAATGCTACATCTTATTGACTCTGCTGCCTATTGCTCTCAACTACTCTTTCAGGTTTTTAACTCCCTTCTGGGACCTCAAGTGTCCTCACCTCCCACTCTCTAGCCCATGATGACCTTGCCAGCTATTCTGCTGTTAAAATCTATACCCTTGGCCATTATCTCCCCCAATTCAACCACTCACTTCCTCAATCCCTCTTAATCCTCTTCAATTCTCTTATCCTTCTTGACCACTTCTCAAGAAGAAATCTCCTACCAGCTTTCAAAATCTACCTCTCCATCTGCACCTCTGATCTCATCCCTTTAAAAGAAGAGTATCCACTTTTCTTCCCTACCTGACTTCCAGTTTCAATGGCTCATTCTCAGATGGTTCATTCACCTTTTTCTAACAAACTCATGCCACCTGTATCCTAAGAGAAAACTTTCTCTGGATCTCTTACTGTATGATCCACCATATCTCCTTGGCTTGTATGGTATCAGTGACAAAGTGACAAGTTATTCATTCATTCATTTCATGCAATTGTATTTATTGAGCACTTACTGTGTGCAGAGCACTGTACTAAGTGCTTGGGAAGTACAAGTTGGCAACATATAGAGATGGTCCCTACCCAACAGTGGGCTCACAGTCTAGCTGTATCAAAGTTGTAGTATATACTAACCCCTCTCAGGGTCACACCTGGAGAGTTTCCAGTACTCTACCAGTTTCAACTACAGGAGGAAGAGTCAAGCAGAGGCATACCCATTCCATTCTTAACTTGGGCAATGGCTAGTGAGTGGAAGGCAATCTGCTACACGTCAAAAGTCACCTGAGCTGGGCAGCAGCAGCATGGGAGAGAGTCGAGGGCAGTGACTTATGTTTACTACATGGAAGGAGGCAATGGTAAACCATCTCCGTATTTTCACCAAGAAAACTCTATGGATACACTACCACAACAATTGCAGGTGGAGGTGGGGCACGATGGAAGAGTTGTGTCCATGGCATTGCTATGGTTCAGACATGACTCAATAGCATAAGACAAGTATACACTAACATTCAGGAATGCTATTGGTTAAACATTCAACAGCTTATTGATACACAAATCTTCATGTTTCTTTTTCCCCATGTTCCTCCAATTTTCATGGAGAAATAATAATGGTAATAATAAACATAATAACAATGACAACATGATGTGATTATCAATACTTGTTAAGCAATTATGGTAAGCAGCATGGCATAGTGGATAGAGCATGAGCCTGTGAGTCAGAAGGTCATGGGTTCTAATCCCAGTTTCACTACTTGTCTACTGTGTGGACTTGGGCAAGTCACTTACCTTCTATGTGCCTCAGTTACCTCATCTATAAAATGGGGATTAAGACTGTGAGCCACACATGGGACAGGGACTGTGTCCAAACTGATTTGCTAGTATCCACCCCAGCTTTTAGTACAGTGCCTGGCACATAGTAAGTGCTTAGCAAATGCCATTATTATATGCCAAGTATTGTTCCAAGTACTAGGGTCAACATGAGGTTATCTATTTGGAAACAGTTCCTGTCTGCATGGGGCTCACAGTAAATGTAAGAGGGAGTATAATTTAATCTCCATTTTACAGATGAGGAAACTGAGGCATGGAGAAGTTAAGTAACTTGCTCAGGGTCACACAGCAGACAAGTGGCAGAGTCAGGATTATAACTCTCACTCCCAGGCCTGTGTTCTTTCCGTTGGTCTATGCAGCTTCTTCAAAAAAGCAGAAAGGGAAATGTAATCTTTAATAGCTGCCTTTCCAACAGCTACAGAACACATTTAAATGAATTATGATTTTTCTGCAGACCAACATATTTTACTTTTAATCACAATCCTTAAAAGTACTTCTTAATTAGCTGTTGGTGCATAATATGAGTGAGGAGGTTTATAAAGCCATTTGAACAGAGAGACTCTCTTAATTCTAGAACTTACAGTCTGAGAAAAGATACCAATGATGTGGACAGATGATAGTCTTAAGCCCATGGAAAGACTGCATTCTTTAATGGCTCCTTCCTCCCCTCTCTTTCTTGCTGTGCCCTAGTCTTCTCTCCTGTCAATCAGTTGGTCAATCAGTCAATCTCCTCTTCCACCCACTGTCCCTTCCCAATTCTGCTACCTAAATATTTTTCTTTCCACTTTGTTCCACTTCCTGTGCAGTACTTAAATGTGATTTTAAATGTAGTTTCCCAAAGGGACAAAAGTTTAACACCTGCATCCCGGCCTTTTTTTGCAACGTCCAGCATGGCTGCATCCACTAAGTTGAATAAGACCAGACCCCCTACATAAGCCTGCCTCTATTCCACTGGCAATAGGGAACGGCTCAACCGGGGCAGCTTCGGCTCTGAGCTAGTCAGCCAGGCCATCGCGAAGAAGTCTCAGAACCTCGATGAACTATTTGGGGCAGCAAATTTGCTAATAATTTCCAGAGACCAAAGGCCTATGATCAATCAATCGATCTATCAATTGATGGGATTTATTGTTTACTGTGAACGGGGAACTATACTAGATGCTTGAGAGAGAATACTACAGGAAAATTGGCAGACACGGTCCCTCTCCATGAGGGGCTCAGAGTCTACAAGATGAGACAGACATTAAAATGAATTGTGTAGTGGTCTTGGTATTATTTTTCTGCACTTTCCAGTATCTGAAGTGCAGCAAAGATTATGCCCCTTTTCCACAGTGTGGCCCAAAGCCATTGCGTTTCTGATTTATGAAAACAAGAATTTCTGTCAGCTTGTCTCTCTCAATGGACTGTAAAATCTTTGAGGGGGAGGAAAGCTGCCGTTTCCTAAAGGTGTACTCTTTCCCCAACATCTAGAACAGTATTCAGCTCAGTGAATACTGTTGATTCACTAATGGTTATCATAATGACATGTTTTGTAGGTAATATTGTGAATACTAAAAAGAGTGGCCTAATTGCTATATCAGAAACATAATAATAATAATGGAATTTGTTAAGCACTTAATATGTGCAAAGCACTGTTCTAAGCACTAGGGGAGATGCAAGGTGATACATAGTATCATGGCCTAATGGCAAGGGCACAGGATTGGCACTCGGGAACCCTGGATTTTAATCCCATTTCTGCCACTTGCCTCTTGTGTGACCTCGGGCATTTTTTATTTTATTTTATGGCACTTGTTAAGCACTTACTATGTGCCAGGCACTGTACTAAGTACTGAGCTATATAGAAGTCAATCAAGTAGTTCACAATCCATGGCACTCATGGAGTTCACAGTTTTAATGCCCAATTTACAGATAAAGTGACTGAGGCACAGAGAAGTTAAATGACTTGCCCAGGGTCACACAGAAGACAACTGGTGGAGCTGGAATTAGAACCTAGGTACTTCTGACTTCCAAACCCATGCTCTATCCACTTGGCCATGCTGCTTCTTTATCATTTAATTTCTCTGTGCCTCAGTGTCCTTATCTGTAAAATTGGTTTCAATACCTGTTCTCTCTCCCCACTAGGCTGTAAGCCATGTGTGGGACAAAGACTGTATCTGAGTTGATTGAATTGTAACTATCCCAGTGCTTAGTGCAGCTCTTGGTACATAGTAGCCTATTACAAAATACCAAAATTATTTACCCAACTTCCTACTACAGAATTGTAGTGACTGCAGTTTGTTTTGTAGTCTGCCAATTCCATCTTTGATAAAAATGTTACAAGAACAGTGTTGGGAATATTATTAATAATAATGGTATTTGTTAATAATAATAATGGCATTTATTAAGTGCTTACTATTTGCAAAGCACTGTTCTAAGCACTGGGGAGGTTACAAGGTGATCACGTTGTCCCATGGTGCGCTCACAGTCTTCATCCTCATTTTACAGATGAGGTAACTGAGGCCCAGAGAAGTTAAGTGACTTGCCCAAAGTCACACAGCTGACAATCGGTGGAGCCGGGATTTGAACCCATGACCTCTGACTCCAAAGCCCATGCTCTTTCCATTGAGCCACACTGCTTCTCTAAGTGCTTACTATGTGCCAGACACTGTTCTAAGCCCTGAGATAGATACAATGTAATCAGGTTGGACACAGTCCCTGTCCCACATGTGGCTCACAGTCTTAATCCCCATTTTACAGATGAAGTAACTGAGGCCTAGAGGAGTGAAGTGGCTTGCCCAAGGTCACACAGCAGACAAGTGGCGGGGCCAGGATTAGAATCTTGACCCTCTGACTCCCATGCCCATGCTCGTAGCAGCGTGGCTCAGTGGAAAGAGAACAGGCTTTGGAGTCAGAGGTCGTGGGTTCAAATCCTGGCTCCGCCATTTGTCAGCTGTGTGACTTTGGGCAAGTCACTTCACTTTTCTATGCCTCACTTCCCTCACCTGTAAAATGGGGATTAAGACTGTGAGCCCCCCTGGGACAACCTGATCACCTTGTATCCTCCCCAGCACTTAGAACAGTGTTTTGCACATAGTAAGTGCTTAATAAATACCATTATTACCATTATTATTACATCATGCTGCTTCTCTGTTCATTGCACTGAGACAATATTCTTATGCAATATTTTGTATATTTCTAAAATAAACATTAAAATGTGGCAAAACTATAAACCGTTTCACTTTTCTTTTTCACTTCTTCATGTAGTCACTTGTGTGCATTGGTTTTTGTCAATTTCTGCCCAACTATTGCATCAACCTCTTCACTGACCTCCATGACTCCAGCATCCTTAATCTCCAGTCCATATACTTAATTCTGCTATCCAGACCATTTTTATGAAACTTCATTCCATGCGCATCATCCCACTCATCATAAATCTCCAATCATTGGCCACCTTTGTCCACAACAAGTAGAAACCCCTCACCAATGGCCTTAACTTTCATTTCCATATGTATCCTTACTCCTCTGCTCTGATTTCTCTTGTCCTCAACCTCTAATTTGTGTCCTCTCTCCTGCCTGTAATTCCCTTTACCTTCATAGCTAACAGGACAGCAAGCTCTACATCTTCTAAGGCCTTCTAATATCACCTCTCCTCGAGGAAGCCTTCCTTGATTAATCTCTCATCTCCCTATTTTATTTCCCTCAATCAATCAATCAATCGTATTTATTGAGCGCTTACTATGTGCAGAGCACTGTACTAAGCGCTTGGGAAGTACAAATTGGCATCACATAGAGACAGTCCCTACCCAACAGTGGGCTCACAGTCTAAAAGGGGGAGACAGAGAACAGAACCAAACATACCAACAAAATAAAATAAGTAGGATAGAAATGTACAAGTAAAATAAATAAATAAATAGATAAATAGAGTAATAAATATGTACAACCATATATACATATATACAGGTGCTGTGGGGAAGGGAAGGAGGTAAGACGGGAGGATGGAGAGGGGGACGAGGGGGAGAGGAAAGAAGGGGCTCAGTCTGGGAAGGCCTCCTGGAGGAGGTGAGCTCTCAGCAGGGCCTTGAAGGGAGGAAGAGAGCTAGCTTGGCGGATGGGCAGAGGGAGGGCATTCCAGGCCCGGGGGATGACGTGGGCCGGGGGTCGATGGCGGGACAGGCGAGAGCGAGGTACAGTGAGGAGATTAGTGGTGGAGGAGTGGAGGGTGCGGGCTGGGCAGTAGAAGGAGAGAAGGGAGGTGAGGTAGGAGGGGGCGAGGTGATGGACAGCCTTGAAGCCCAGGGTGAGGAGTTTCTGCTTGATGCGCAGATTGATCGGTAGCCATTGGAGGCTTTTGAGGAGGGGAGTGATATGTCCAGAGCGTTTCTGGACAAAGATAATCCGGGCAGCAGCATGAAGTATGGATTGAAGTGGAGAGAGACGCGAGGATGGGAGATCAGAGAGAAGGCTAGTGCAGTAGTCCAGACGGGATAGGATGAGAGCTTGAATTAGCAGGGTAGCGGTTTGGATGGAGAGGAAAGGGCGGATCTTGGCAATGTTGCGGAGCTGAGACCGGCAGGTTTTGGTGACGGCTTGGATGTGAGGGGTGAATGAGAGAGCGGAGTCGAGGATGACACCAAGGTTGCGGGCTTGTGAGACGGGAAGGATGGTAGTGCCGTCAACAGAGATGGGAAAGTCAGGGAGAGGACAAGGTTTGGGAGGGAAGACAAGGAGCTCAGTCTTCGACATGTTGAGCTTTAGGTGGTGGGCGGACATCCAGATGGAGATGTCCTGAAGGCAGGAGGAGATGTGAGCCTGGAGGGAGGGGGAGAGAGCAGGGGCAGAGATGTAGATCTGGGTGTCATCAGCGTAGAGATGATAGTTGAAGCCGTGGTAGCGAATGAGGTCACCAAGGGAGTGAGTGTAGATTGAGAACAGAAGGGGACCAAGCACTGAACCTTGGGGAACCCCCACAGTAAGAGGATGGGAGGGGGAGGAGGAGCCTGCAAAAGAGACTGAGAAAGAACGACCACACTGTGTCACCTATACATTTGAGTCCTTACCTCCTAGGTGTTTAGGTATTTGTCCCCTGCCCCTCCCTTTACATACAGTTATTCACACACACCCCACCCCATGCAATAACACTTACGAACAGATAATATTTCATCCTTCCATTTTTTTTTGTTTTCTTGATGTGTAGTTCTATAATAATCAACAGTGGTTTACGATAATAATAATGACAGTATTTTTTGTGTGCTTACTATGTGCCAAACACTGTTCTAAGTGCTGGGGTAAATACAAGGTAATCAGGTTGTCCCAAGTGGGGCTCACAGTCTTAATCCCTATTTTACAGATGAGGTAACTGAAGCACAGAGAAGTTAAATGGCTTGCCCAAGGTCACACAGCACCTACGTCCTCTGATTCCCAAGCCCGTGCTCTTTCCACTAAGCCATGCTGCTTCCCCCCTTCACACTTTTAATAATTTTTATCTTTACATATACAATTCAGGCTCCAAGTTTGCATATTCTTCAACGTATGTTCAACATAGAATGTCCTCAATAATTAATGATCTCCCAGAAGAGCATCACACAAGTTCATATCAATCAATCACCTGATTGAGTCAGAGGTCATGGGTTCAAATCCCGGCTCCACCAATTGTCAGCTGTGTGACCTTGGGCAAGTCACTTGTGCCTCAGTTACCTCATCTGTAAAACTGGGATTAAGACTGTGAGCCCCACGTGGGACAACCTGATTACCTTGTGTCCTCCTCAGTGCTTAGAACAGTGCCATCAATATTATTATTATTATTAACACCACAACTATTATTAATTAATACTACTATTACGATTCAATACGTAGATATGATCCTTGCCTTTTCCTCCACAAAAAGAAATCAACCTGAAAGAACAACAAGAAAAATGTTTATTAAGGCTACTTTGTGAAGAACAGTATTTTGTGATTGAGAATGTGCACTAGAAGTCAAAGACAAAACCCCAGCCCCAGAGAGTTTATGTTAAAAGGAGCAAACAGTCAGGTTAAACTGTAACCATTCTATATATCAAAGAGTGAGATCAGAAATACAAACGATATCCAAAATAGGCAGTTAAAACTAATTAACTAACTACTAAAAAGAAATGCATGAGTACTAAAGCAGATGGTAAAATGTCATGCCTAGGAATGCAGAGATTAATCTTGGTGCTCTTTAGGAAGGCTTTGAAGGTGAGGAAACTATTCAGCAGCTTGAGAAGGAGCTCCATGCAGTGGAAAGGATGTGAGCAATGGGTTGGTGATTGGAAAGCCACAAACCTGTCTTCAATTGAACCTCCAAACCTTTGTGATTTGAAAGTGAGGATAATTAATGTCTCAAAAAAATGTCAAGATGTTTGGAAACATGGCACTCTCAAGTACCTCTAATCTATCCTTTCCAATGTTATTCTCTCTTTCTGCCAGTCCATTTAGAGATTGAATAATAGACAAGTAGGAAGAGAGAGATGCTACCTCTCTTTAGGCATGAGACAATCTCTGTATCTTCAGTTACAGGAGAGGTTAGGTCACTGACATTTTTCAGTTCAACCTGAGCAGTGGCCAGAAAATGACACTCAAAACAAACACTTTTAAAAGCAGGCAATTAAAGTCCCTTTCCCTTCTTCAGGCCATTTGATTCTTTAAAATTGTACTAATCACTGCTTTTCTCTTGAAAATCTTAGAAGTCCATGTTAACAGTTCTTTCTGGAGCTCTTCCAAGAAATCCTGGCACTGGATGAGGTTTGGGATACATCATGATGAAGAGGGCTTGTACCCATTACAATGATATTGGGGTTAAACTCATAAAAATATGTTCACCAGCAGCTGAGCATGGAGGAGCGGTGAACATATTCTGTGGGGAATGAACAGAGTAGCTTGCTCTAAACAGGCCCTAAATGATCTGAAAGAGTTTATGCTCCTTCCAGAGTGCTTAATTGACCACATGAGAAGAGCTCTAGGATTAGGGAGATTGAACCCAGAAAGATATAGAAAAAGGACAAATACTGTTTTTAGTACTACTACCAATAATGGTATTTGTTAAGCTCTTACTTTGTGTCAAGCACTGAAATAAGTATTGAAATAGATACAAGATAACTTGGTAACAGTTCCTGTCCCATATGGAGCTCACAGTCAAAGTAGTAGAGAGTGGGGTTTAACTCTCATTTTACAGATGAGGAAACTAAGGCATAGAGAGGTTAAGTGATTTACCCAAGGTCACACAGTAAGCAAATGGCAGAACCAGGATTAGAAGCAGCGTGGCTCAGTGGAAAGAGCCTGGGCTTTGGAATCAGAGGTCATGAGTTCAAATCCTGGCTTTGCCACTCGTCAGCTGTGTGACTTTGGGCAAGTCACTTCACTTCTCTGTGCCTCAATTCCCTCATCTGTAAAATGAGGATTGACTGTGAGCCCCCTGAGGGACAACCTGATCACCTTGTAACCTCCCCAGCGCTTAGAACAGTGCTTTGCACAAAGTGCTTAATAAATGCCATCATCATCATCATCAACCCAGCTTCTCTGAAACCCAGGCCCATGCTCTTTCCAGTAGGCCATGCTCCTTCCCATATGCCACTTGTTTACTGTGTGACTGGTCTGGACGTGGTGGGTGGGAGGGTTGAATGGGGAGGTCTGCAATGACCCTAAGATGTTGACTGGGGATCAGGGCGAGATACAAGGGTCAATCACTCTAGACTGTAAACTCACTGTGGGCAGAGAACATGTCCACTATTCTGTTATACTGCATTCTCCCAAGCGCTTAGTAATAGTAGTAATAATAATGGTATTATTATTATCCCCACAGCACTTGTATATATATATTTGTATATATATATATATATTTGTACAGATTTATTACTCTATTTTACTTGTACATGTTTACTATTCTATTTATTTTGTCAATGATGTGCATATAGCTTTAATTCTCTTTGTTCTGACGATTTTGACATCTGTCTACATGTTTTGTTTTGTTGTCTGCCTCCGCCTTCTAGATTGTGAGCCCGTTATTGGGTAGGAACCGTCTCTATATGTTGCCGACTTGTACTCCCAAGCGCTTAGTACAGTGCTCTGCAAACAGTAAGCGCTCAATAAATACGATTGAATGAATGAATGAATAGTATTTGTTAAGTACTTACTATGTGCCAAGCACTGTTCTAAGCGCTGAGGACTATTCTAACCACTGAAAACTGTTGGTACAGTGTTCTGCACTTAGTAAATGTCCAATATGATTGATTGACTGATTAGCCTTTACAGATTAAGCCCCACTTTACCTCATCTCCCACTCCCTTCTGCGTCTCCCTGACTTGTTCCCTTTTCTCTCCCCCAGTCCCACAGCACTTTTGTATATAGCTGTAATTTTATTTCTTTGTATTGATGTCTGTCTCCCCCCCTCTAGACTGAGAGCTCATTGTGGGCAGGGATTGTAATTGTTTACTGGTATACTGTACTTCCCCAACCACTTACTACAGTGCTCTGCACACAGTACAAAATAAATACAATCAAATGAATCTTGAGCAAGTTACTTAACTCTTCTGTACCTCAGTTACCTTATCAGTAAAATGGGGATTAATACTTTGAGCCCCATTTGTGAAAGGGACTGTCACCAACCTGATTATCTTGTATCTACCCCAGCTCTTACTACAGTACTTGGCACATAGTTTGCCCTTAACAAATGCCAATTTAAGAAATGCAAGGAATCAAAACCAGCAGAAATGATATTGGCTGTACAGTGGGTAGATATCTTATGTTTCTCTTTTGGCATAATTTTATCCAGTGATCCAGCTTGTCATGCAGGCAAGACTCCTCCTTCTTCCCCTTCTCTATTCTTCCTTCTCTTTCCTCCTCCTTCCTTTACTCCCTCCCTTCTTTTTTTCTCTTACCTTCGTTCTATCTTTCCCTTTCTCTTTCTCTCCCTCCTCTTCTTTCTCTCTCTCTTTTTCTTTCCTCCTTGGCTTCCTCACTTCCTCCTTTGCCACTTCATTTGCACCCATTTGGTAATTCCCACTTGCTCCAGCTTCCTTTAATCTTTTAAATCTCCATGCCTGAGACTTGCCAGCACCCTCGCTGTCTTCACTTCAAAATCTGAATCTATTCTATATGATTTTTGTTTTTTAACCTCAGTTCCTTCCCTATCATACAGGATGCTTGCAATACCCCCTTGCTGAGGCCTTCCAGGACTGCTCAGAATTGGGAAACAGGCCGAGGAAAGGGAAACCATCAGTACTTTCCCAGCCTCCCACACTGGCTTCATTCTTGGTTAAATGATGAGGCAGTTATATGAGCCATAGATTAAAACTGGATACTTTGGAGGATGATAATTGAGTAAGATCTGGAGAGGATACTAAGTTAAAATTGAAATGAGAGTCCTAAAACTTTGTTAGATCATCCTATGAGTAGTATCAGCAACACTTTTGCTTTAAAGGCGCTCTAAATGTTTTTTAAATTGGAATTTCAAAGGAGGGGAGCGTTAAGAGGTCATAAAATTAATTCTTCAATCAATAGAACTACTAGATGCACTTAAATTTAATTTTGAACATCTACTCTTGCATCAAAAATAAATACGAATCTAAAGGTGCAGCTATTTAAATGTTAGAATCACACCAAAAGGAGAATGTGATAATGTAGCTCAAGAGCTGAGAGAGAAAGTGCGGCTCACCATGCTGCATGCTGCTTCATGATGGTTCTCAGTAAATGAGAATTGTGAATGTGCTAACAGAGTATCATATTAAAACTTCTATAAGTTAAAGGACTAGTTTTCCTTTACAACTAAAGGAGCACAATGAAAGCTGTTTATAGCAAAGGCCTAGAGAAACAGGCAACAGCTCCTGGTAAAGGGCAGTCATGGGGATAAGTGGGAGTGCTCCACTAATGCTTAATCACTGCTCTCTGGTGGTCTGTGGCCTTGCTAAAAACCAAGACCCTGTGTTTGGGGGCCTGGTGTGCAATCAAAGACCATTGTTGTTCTGCTTTGTAGCAAGTGTGATTAAAAAGTGCCATGATGCATCTGGGACACATGATTAACCTTTGCTACTGTTTGATTTAAGAGAGCTGAATTTGGGCTTTCAAGTGCTAATTCAACCCATCCACTTAATCATGGAGCCCTACTCTCCCTCAGGGTGGGAGAAGAGTGACATCATGAAAATAATTTTGTTGGGGAGGAGAGGCCAGCATCCCTCATCTCCCTTACCTTCTCCCAATCAGTCAGTGGCATCTGAGGTCTTTGTCCCCTCTCAATCACATCCTCTTCCAGACTCAATGCTCTCCTCATGCATTTCACTGACTTGGCCGCCTTAAAAGAGGACATACAATGATATAGCTGGCACTTTGTCTGAACCCAAGCCTCTGTTGGCTTGATGGATTCTGCAGTGCTCTCTAGGGAGAGAATGCCACTTTTGAAGGTCTGCAGTTATAGGGATTTTTTAGCTTTAATTGTGGTATTTGTTTCATGCTTACTGTATACTAAGTGCTGGGGCGGATTATAGATAATCGAGTGGGACACAGTCCCCTGTCCCACACGGGGTTCTCAGTCTTAATGCCTGTTTTACAGATGAGGGCACACAGCAGACAAGTGGTGAAGAACTGTGAGCCCACTATTGGGTAGGGACTGTCTCCATATGTTGCCAACTTGTACTTCCCAAGCGCTTAGTACAGTGCTCTGCACACAGTAAGCGCTCAATAAATACCATTGATGATAATTAAGGATAATTCTATTTGTCCAGCCTCATGTTCTGAAGATGTAGCAGGGGGCCCTCAGTGACCCTTGATGGCCACAGAAGAGCAAACATCTTCCCCTCTCTCCCTTCTTCTCTGTGTAAAGAATCATAAGCAAAATCTCAGTCTGGGGAGTAGATCTGGATGCTTTCATTTACTCTTTTCTCTCCCAATGGACAATGGACAATCGAACATTTAAGTCTCACTGAAGAGAAGCAGCGTGGCCTGTAGAAAAGAGCACTGACCTGGCTTTGAGACACTGTCGGCTGGCCTCCTGCACAATGTCACTCAACTCCCACTACAACCCAGCCCCCATACTTAGCTCTCCTAATACCAAACTACAGACTGCCATGATCTCTTCTCACTCACCACTGACTCCTTGCTCACACCCTCCTTCTTGCCTGGAACTTTCTCCTTATTTATAGCTCACAGACCACCACTCTTCCAAATTTAAAGCACGACTAAATTCATTCCTCATCCAAGAAGCCTTCACTGACTAACGCATTTCCCTATGCTGCTCACCCTCTCTTCTGCATTGCCTATGCACTTCAGCATGGCTCAATGGAAAGAGCACAGGCTTTGGAGTCAGAGGTCATGAGTTCAAATTCCGGCTCCACCACTTAGCTGTGTGACTTTGGGCAAGTCACTTAACTTCTCTGGGCCTCAGTTACCTCATCTGTAAAATGGGGATTTAAAGTATGAGCTCCCCGTGGGACAACCTGATCACCTTGTAACCTCCCCAGCACTTAGAACCGTGCTTTGCACATAGTAAGTGCTTGATAAATGCTGCCATTATAATAATTATTATTATTATACAGAGTAGGTGCTCAGTAGAAACCACTGATTGGTGTGTTGGTTTACTGGTCTAGTCCCAGCTGTCACTTGCATGCTGTGTGACCTTGGCCGAGTCCCTTAAGTTATCTGTGCCTCAGTTTCCCCATCTGGAAAATGGGGATAAAATACCTGTTCTTCCTCCTCTATAGACTGTGCACCCTACGTGGGATGGAAACTGTGTCTGACCTCATTATCCTATATATACTGTAGTGCTTAGGATAGTGCTAGACATATAATGAACACTTAAGAAATATAGCATTATTATATTATTATTATTATTTACAGTTGAAGGAAGGGAAAGAAGGAATGATGATCCCTCCAATGCCATAATCACTTAACTGCACTGGCATAATTAACTCCCAAATATATACCCCATGGTACTAATGGTACCAAGTACATTGAGCCTTTTGGTCATTCATGGATAGGAAAATGATATTTTGTCAACTTTTCCCTCCTTTCTCAACTTTATAAATTCACCCTTCCATTGAAGTATGATGGCCAATTTTCCACATATTAAAATAATAATAATAGTGGTTCTTGTTAATTAATGGCATTTATTGAACACTTACTATGTGTAGAGAAATGTACTAAGCTCTAAGGAGAATACAGTGCAACAGAGTATATGCCTTGCAGCATGGCTCAGTGGAAAGAGCACAGGCTTGGAAGTCAGAGGTCTTGGGTTCTAATCCCAGCTCTGCCACTTGTCAGATGCGTGACTTTGGAAAAGTCACTTAACTTCTCTGTGACTCAGTTACCTCATCTGTAAAATGGGGATTAAGACCGTGAGCCCCACATGGAACAACCTGATTACCTTGTATCTACCCCAGCACTTAGAAACACGCTTGGCACATAGCACTTAAATACCATTATTATTTTTGTTATGATTACTATTATCTAGAAGGGGAAACAGCTATTCATATATATCAGTTAAGCACTTACTGCATCAGGCACAGTGCTAAGCACTAGGGTAGGTAAAAGCTGATCAAATCAAACACGTTCCCTGTCCCACCTGTGTGGGCTTACATTCCAAATGGAAAGAGAAATGAGTATTTAATCCCCATTGCCCAGATGAAGAAATTGAGGCACAGAGAAGTCGTGACTTTGCTAAAGTCACACAGCAGGTAAATGGTGGAGTTGGGATTAGACCCTGATCTCCTGACTCCCAGAGTTCTTCCAGGCCATGCTGCCAGAGGAGCCTGATTAAATATGTTTATATTTCAATTGTTAAATTTGAGTATTTTAAATGCACGTTAATTTGAATGAATTTGCCAAATGACAAGGTATGCTTAGAGAGGGTTTATATGTGGAAACCCATGTCCCTCAGTACATGGAGAATAGAGAAGCAGCATGGCTCAGTGGAAAGAGCATGGGCTTTGGAGTCAGAGGTCATGGGTTCAAATCCTGCTCCACCATTTGTCAGGTCTGTGACCTTGGGCAAGTCACTTAACTTCTCTATGCCTCAGTTACCTCATCTGTGAAATGGAGATGAAGACTGTGAGCCCCACGTGGGACAACCTGATCACCTTGTAACCTCCCCAGCACTTAGAACAGTGCTTTGCACATAGTAAGCACTTAATAAATGTCATTATTATTATTATTATCATTACATATAGAAAGTTTCATAAATTGTGCTTTGGAATAGTGATGGCTATCTGGACTTCTTCAGTTTCTCAGATTGGGTTCTCAAGTGCAGTGAGACATGCTTCCAGCTGCATAAAATTCAATGCAATAGTCTGCATGTCAATGGAAAAAAATGTGATTCCGCTTAAGTCTTTTCTACCTGCTCCAGTGAAACATAAAGTGGGGTGGATATTCTACTGTTTATTTTGGAGTTTCCTAGGCCAAAGGTTTAGCAGTTTGACTCCTAAAGGCATGACACATGTGTTCTTGGCTGCACACTTAATTCTTGGCTGCACACATAGACCTACGTTTTAAACTTATATATATATCTATAGTGACTCAGTTCTTTTAAACAGGAGGGCTAGTGTTCTTGCAGAAGCATATGTTACAGAAAACTCATTTGTAGTACTCCTTATTACCAGAGCCAGGCATATGAACAGAAGCACTTTTTTCCGACATCTTACATCCTGTAAGATCCAACATCTGTCATCCTGTATATATGTATATATGTTTGTACATATTTATTACTCTATTTATTTATTTATTTATTTTACTTGTACATGTCTATTCTATTTATTTTATTTTGTTAGAATGTTTGGTTTTGTCTCCCCCTTTTAGACTGTGAGCCCACTGTTGGGTAGGGACTGTCTCTATATGTTGCCAATTTGTACTTCCCAAGTGCTTAGTATAGTGCTCTACACACAGTAAGCGCTCAATAAATACGATTGATGATGATGATGATCTTACTGCACTGCATTCAGACAGACTCGCCCTGTCAGAAGAATGTTCCCTAATTATGCCAAGGAATTATAGCCAGAGTGCACAATGAAGACAGTCTGAATTAAGTGAACATACATATACATATATGCCTACTCATACAAGCCATACATCCAAGCTGTAACCAAATCCTGTGGCTCTACCTTCACAAGATCACCAAAATCTGCCGTTTGCTTTCCAATCAATGAACCAATCAACCAGTCATGTTTATTGAGCACTTACTGCATGCAGAGCAGTGTACTATGCTCTTGGTAGAGCACAGTACAAGAGTTGATAGACATATTCCATGCCCAAAATGAGCTTACAATTTGGAAGCAGAGACAGACATTAATATGTCAGTTATAGTCAGTTATAGATATGCAAGCAAATGTTGTGGGGCGGAGAAAGTGGGAGAAGAGGAAATGAGGGCACAGTCAGGGAAGCATCTTGGAGGAAATATTCTTTCAAAAAGGCTTTGAAGGAGGGAAGCATGATTGTCTTTTGGGTACAAAGAGGAAGGGAATTCCAGGACAGAGGCAGGAAGGGCGCAGGATTTTGGTGGAGAGACAAATGAGAAAAAGGTAAAGTGAGTAGATTGGCTTTAGAGAAGTGAAGTGTGTGGGTTGGGATGTAGAAGGAGAGCAGTGAGGTAAGGTAGGAGGGGACAAGGAGATTGAGTGCCATAAAGCTGATGGTGAGGAGTTTCTCTTTGATGAGGAGAAGGATGAGCAATCACTGAACATTCTTGAAGACTGAGGAAACATGGACTGAATGGTTTTGTAGAAAAAAAATGATCTAGGCAAGGAGGCTGATGCAGTAATGAAGGGATAGGATGAGTGCTTAGATTATTAAAAATAACAATAATAATAATAATGATAATTGTGGTATTTGTTAAGCACTTACTATGTACCAGGCATTGTACTAAGCACTCAGGTGGGAAGAAGCAAATCGCGTTAGACACAGTGCCTGTCCCACGGGCAGCTCACAGTCTCAGTCCCCATTTTACAGATGAGGTAACTGAGGCATAGTGAAGTAAAGTGACTTGCCCAAGGTCACACAGCAGAGAAGTGGTGGAGCTGGGATTAGAACCCATGACCTTCTGACTCTCGGGCTCATGCTCTAGCCACTATGGGAAGGCAGTCCCCTTTCCCTTCTGCACCCAGTGGTCTTGCCCAAACCCCCTGCCCCCTTCCTCCAAATGGGTCAGGAGAGACTGCAGGACCTTAAAAGAGTGGGTGTAGATGGAGAATAGAAGGGGACTCAAAACAGCCTTGAGGGACTTCCACAGATGGGGAGTGGGAGTCAGCAGAGGAGTTTATTGTTATACTGTACTCTTCTAAGTGCTTAGAACAGTGCTCAGCACACAGTAAGTCCTCAATAAATGTGACTGAATGAACAAATGAGCCCTACATGGCTATGGGATAGTTGATTTTATACGTAGAATAAAATCTTGAATTATTTCAGTGCAATGTTGAAATCATAGTGCATTACTAGTTAATTTTGTTAACTCAAATATACAAACTGGTTTTTTTTTTACATGCTTTAAGCTGCATGGCCCTTATAAAATCTTCCAAACTAAATGAGAATGCCTCAGCTTTTTTCATTTTTGTTTCTTGGCAAGATAATAGTATGAGTTGTTACATATCATCCATTCCACATAAGCATTATAACCAATGTAGAATGTTTTATGGACTTATAGAATCACTATAGATCATCAACTTCTGGATAAATCATGATTATGAAACTTAATTATGTTTATATAAAATGTTAAGTGAGCTGGTATTGTCCTTTTTTTTAGAGGGTTGTATGTCCCCTCTAGACTGTAAGCTCATTATGAGTAAAGAACCTGTCTGCAAATTCTGTTGCACTGTACTCTCCCAGGTGCTTAGTACAGTGCTCTGAACATAGTAAGTGCTCAATAAATACCACTGATTAATTGATTGATTGAATGAGCCTGAGAAAGAGACTAAGAATGAGCAGCCAGAGAGATAGGAGATGTACCATGAGAGGACAGTGTCAGTGAAGCCAAGGGAGGGAGTGTTTGACAGGGTCAAAGGTAGCTCAGAGGTCAAGGTGGATTAGGATGAAAAAGGGGCTGTTGGATTCGACAAGAACGAGGTCATGGATGACCTTCAAGAGGACAGTTTCAGTGGCGTGAAGGAGGCGGAAGCTATATTTGAGCAGGTCAAGGAGCGAATTGGTGGAAGAAAGTGGAAACTGAATGTAGACAACTAGTTCAAGGAGTTTGAAAAGAAATAGTAGGAGGGAGATGAGGCGATAACTGGAGGGAATTGGTGGGATCAAGGAGGGTTTTTTAGGTTAGAGGAGACATAAGCATGCTCAAAAGCAGTAGGGAAGAGGTCACAAGGCAGTTGAGGTTGACAATCTGTGAGGGAAGAAGGGAAGGGGGAAATCCTTTTGATAAGGTGCCAAGGGATGGGGTTGGAGGTGCAGATGGAAGGGGTGAATTTTGAAAGAAGGTGAAAATTATTTCCATATTAACTGAAGCAGCGTGGCTCAATGGAAAGGGCACGGGCTTTGGAGTCAGAAGTCATGGGTTTAAATCTTGGCTCTGCCAATTGTCAGCTGTGTGACTTTGGGCAAGTCACTTCACTTCTCTGGGCCTCAGTTCCCTCATCTGTAAAATGGGGATTAAAGCTGTGAGCCCCCCGTGGGACAACCTGATAACCTTGTAACCTCCCCAGCTCTCAGAACAGTCCTTTGCACATAGTAAGCGCTTAACAAATACCATCATTATTATTACTATGCTGATCCAAGCACTTATCCTATCCAGCTTTGATAACTGCATCTGCCTCATAGACCTCCCTGTTTCCTGTCTCTCCCCACTTCTGTTGCCTGAATCATTTTTCTAAAAAAAAAAAAAAAATGTTCAGTTCACCTCTCCCCACATCTCAAGAACCTCCACTGGTTGCCCATCTAACTCTGCATCAAACAGAAACTCCTTACCATTGACCTTCAAGCATTCAATCACATTTCCCACTCCTACTGCAACCCAGCTCACATATTTCACTCTTCAAGCTCCAACTTGCTCACTCTGCCTCAGTTTTGTCTATCTGGCTGCCAATCCTTTCCTAACTCCTACTTCTGTCCTGGAATGCCTCTCCCTCCTTATGCCAGTTCGTCACTCTCCCCATCTTCAAAGCCTTATTAAGGTCACATCTCCCCAAAAGACCTTCCCTGATTAAGCCATCTTTTCCAGCTCCATCTCCCTTCTGCCTTATCTATGCAGCTGGACTCGTTGTAGGAACTGTCTCTATATGTTGCCAACTTGTACTTCCTAAGCACATAGTACAGTGCTCTGCACACAGTAAGTGCTCAATAAATAGGATTGAATGAATGTATCCTTTGGACCCCTGGTATTTACTGCCCCCTCAATCCCACAGCACTTATGTAACCTATACATCATTTATGTATAGGTAATATATATGTAATGTCTGTCTCCCCCTCTAGACTGTAAGATCATTGTGGACAGGGAATGTGTCCACCAACTCTATTATATTGTACTCTTCCAAGTGTTTAGTACAATGCTCTGTCTGAGCCCCCTTTTTCCTCTCCTCCTCCCCAACCCCCCGCCCTACCTCCTTCCCCTCCCCACAGCTCTTGTATATATATTTGTAGATTTATTACTCTATTTTACTTGTACATATTTACTATTCTGTTTATTTTGTTAATGATGTGCATATAGCTTTAATTCTATTTATTCTGATGATTTTGACACCTGTCTACATGTTTTGTTTTGTTGTCTGTCTCCCCTTTCTGGACTGTGAGCCCGTTATTGGGTAGAGACCATCTCTATATGTTGCCGACTTGTACTTCCCAAGCACTTGGTACACTGCTCTGCACACAGTAAGTGCTCAATAAATCTGATTGAATGAATGAATGGATGAATATTAAGCACTCAATAAATGCCACTGATGGATATTCCTTTTGGAGGCTGTATGCCTAGGGGAAAGAGCAAAGGTCCAGAAGTCAGAAGAATGGGGCTTTAAGTCTGGCTCTCCCAAAAGCCTCCTGCATGATCTTGGACAAATCACTTAGGTTTTCTGTGCCAGTTTCCCGATTGGTAAAATAGGGATCACAGTGGCTCTCTCTCTCTTCCCCAGGGAGTTGTTGTGCAGATAAATTGAGATAACTGATGTGAAAGTGCTAGGTAAAATAAAGGTGCTTTACAAATTAGAGGGATTCTGGCTTCTGATTTATGATGTTAACAGTTGAAATCAATATTAGTCAAATGAGCATTGGTTTCTACTGCAGCTGCCACGCCTGAGACGCCACCCACAGAGGGTCTTCTCACATGTGAAAGGGAAAATATTGAGGTGATGGTTGGGCACATATGGTAACTTGTCCACTCTCTGGTCATGAAGGGGGAAATGGAGTGCAGTGCATCCAGCCTGTGACTATCCAAGTGCTTAATGTGATAAATGAAAAATTTTCAGTGTACAAAAATTTTGCTTCAGAGAATGCAAAAGTTTCTACTAAGTTTCATATGATCTGCAAAAAATTGAGAGGCTATTCAGTTAATAACAATAATAATAATAATGGCATTTGTTAAGAGCTTACTACGTGCAAAGCACTGTTCTAAGTGCTGGGAAGGTTACAAGGTGATCAGGTTGTCCCACATGGGGCTCACAGTCTTAATCCCTATTTTACAGATGAGGTAACTGAGGCACAGAGAAGTTAAGTGACTTGCCCAAAGTCACACAGCTAAGTGGCAGAGCCGGGATTTGAAGCCATGACCTCTGACTCCAAAGCCCATGCTCTTTCAACTGAGCCAGGCTGCTTCTCTTATTCAGTTAAATAAAACCCACACTAGATAGCAAAAGGGGCAGAACCCTCCCTTCTCCCTCCTCTCCAACAAATTTTACATTTTAAGTACTTTAATCTAAATAAACAAAGCCAGAGAAAGAGTCTTCCATTTGGGCATGTCAGCCAATATTTTTGGAAACAGAAATAAGTAATGCAATTCAGACAGCAGGGAAAGTGATTTGAAACTGCTGGGAGCCTCAATAAGAAACCAAAAGAGTGGCTTATTTGAAAGGTAGAATGATCCAGGGAAGACTTCTTGGCCTAATTAGTAGACATTAGTTCTGATTTCTCCAGATCTGATTCCATTACTGAAGGGGAAATTCACATTGTGTTAATACATTCAATGAGGCAGGATTCACTGAAGGGAGTGAGAAGTAAATAAAAGCCATCTGGACCCAGTGATAGTCTTCTAAATCATTTCACCCAGAGTTGAATCCACCGAGGCATGCTAATGACACGTTTCTATAGCACACAGCTCCCTAAACTCCTCTGGATAAGAGAGGGGACAGAAGGAAGAAAGGAGTCATTGCCAGACGTCCCTCTGGCTCTTTATCTGAATATTCCTGGAAGCAAACATGGGCTTGAATTCATATTCAATCCTGAATAAGATGAAACCGAAAAATTTGTGCCTGCTGGTCCTAAGGTATTTTTAGGCAGGCTGGGCTCAAAATACAATGATGGTCCTGTAGTGTGGCAAGTTATCAAATTGGCAGTTCAGCTCCACTTTCTGAGGGGTTCAGGCTAGTAATAAACACCTCTGAACCATATGGCTGGGAGACAGGAACAAAGGAGCAAAAATTAAATGGACTGTCTGTGTACTATTGTCAGGAATATAAAATAAGATGCTAAGCCTCCTGAATGATAGAGTGGGAATTCCCTGAGGCTAAAAAAAGAGGTCTGCAGTGATTTAACAGGCTCTAGTTCAAGGGGAGAGGAATTTTGATTTTAACGTTTCCCACTGAAGGACCTGTTGAGTTTGGACTGGCCTATCTCTCCTTCCTCCCCAGCTTCCCACCTCTGCTCTCAAGGGATCAAGACCAGAGGGTTGTTATAGATGGCTGAGGATTGGGGGGCTATTTCTTTTGTGCAAACCTTATCTATATTCTTAATTCAAAGACCACTCTGCATAAAAATAAGCATCTGAGTGCATAAGATCTTCAAGAAGGTTTTGCTGTTGATGGCATCGAAGCATTTTCCTTTCTTTTGGTTTGAAAATGAGTCACATATTCTAGAGGACACATATGTTTCAACAAACAAATGTTTTATTTGGGAGCAACCCAACAGTCTAAACACAGATTTCCAAAGCAAGTGTTGTTTCACTGGCAAAAGATTTCCCATGCACGTATTTGTTTCAGTCTTTGCAATGAAACAAACAGTTGCCATTAATTAAGATGCCCAAACACATTTTTGAGGGTTACTTGTTAAGCACTTACTCTGTGCCAGGCTCTGTACTAACATTAGGATGGTTAGAAAATAATCAGGATGGACACAGTTCCTTTACATGCAGGGCTCACAGTCTAAATTGGAGAGAGGAGGATTTAACTCCCATTTTACAGATTAGGTAACTGAGCAACAGAGAAGTTAAATGACATGGCCAAAATTACACAGCAGAAAAGTGGTGGAGCCAGGAATGGAACCCAGGTCTTCTGACCCTCAGGACTATTCATTCATTCATTCAATCGTATTTATTGAACACTTACTGTGTGCAGAGCACTGTACTAACTGCTTGGGAAGTACAAGTTGGCAATATATAGAGATGGTCCCTACTCAACAAAGAGCTCACAGTCTAGAAGGGGAAGACAGGCAACATAACAAAACATATGGACGTGTCAAGCATCAGAATAGAGATAAAGCTACATGCACATTCACAAAATAAACAGAATAGTAAATACGTACAAGTAAAATAAATAGAGTAATAAATCTGTACAAACATATACAGGTGCTGTGGGGAGGGGAAGGAGGTAGGGTGGGGGGATGTGGAGGAGGAGAGGAAAAAGGGGGCTCAGTCTGGGAAGGCCTCCTGGAGGAGGTGATCTCTCAGTAGGGCTTTCTAGACTGTGAGACCACTCTTGGGTAGGGCAGTCCCTATATGTCTCTATATGTTGTCAACTTGTACTTCCCAAGCACTTAGTACAGTGCTCTGCACACAGTAAGCACTCAATAAATGTGATTGATTGATTGAAGGGAGGAAGAGAGCTAGCTTGGCGGATGTGCGGAGGGAGGGCATTCCAGGCCAGTGGGAGGGCGTGAGCCGGGGGTCGACGGCGGGACATGCTATTCCCACTAGGCCATGCTGTTTCTGAAGGCATTTCCTTGGATTGGCTATCACTCATGGTCTGCCTGACAGTTTCTCAGGGAATGAAGATTCCCAAGTGCATAGTAAAGTGTTCTGCATACAGTAATTGCTCAATAAATACCAGTAATTGATTGACTGATAGCAAGACAATCTTTTCCTACTCTCAAGGATCGTACAATTTAATAATGGACAAAAATTGTTCACAAATAAAGCAATGTTTGTTTGTAGTGAGACCAGGATGAAGCCAATCCTGGAATGGGAAATCTGACTATAGTGACTTCCAAATATTTCACTCCCCTTCTGTATTTTAACATTTTCTTAATTTGGTGTAAATGAAAGTTTTAGCATTCTCCTACTTCCATTTAGCAGGTTTAGTGAGCAATTCCTTTGACTTCCAAGGTGGTATATTTGGTCAAATCAGCAATTTGGGATAAATAGTATAAGTACATAATTATAGAAAAGAAACAATTTACATAAACTACATTTTCTTCTTTTATTTTGCTGAAAGAATGAGTAGGACTAAATTTGAAGTTGTTGTTATAATGGTGTACTGTTTATTCTATGCCCTTTAGTTTCCTGGCAAGTAAAGGCATGATAAGATACTTGCAGAGCAAATTATTTTGGAAAAGGCATGTTAAATGTTTTCCAGTTTGGTTGGGTTCCACTTAGGTACAAAATTACTTTATTTCTTTTCCCTCTACTTCGTATCTTCCAACCTTGTCTCTGTGAAGAACTGTGACTGCATTTTTGTTTTTACAAATAAGCAGTATCAACATTTATGACAGTGGCTTTAAAAATTTCAATTGCTAGAATTGATGCATCATTTTTTGCCACAGAATCTTTAAAACCAGAAAGATAAAAGGTGCAGATTAAGTATTCATTTCCATGACAGGAATGAATACTCCACAACTCACCACAAGTATTGATTCCATTTATGAACAATATTTAAGTGTCACTCCTATAAAACCAGGGATATGGGAAAATAGAAGCCTGTAAGTTTGGAAGACATTAAAAATAACTATTTTGTTTGATAGCTGCATTCACAAAATAATTTGGGGATGTTTCTATGTAGAATAGAAATGTCCTTTAAAGGGTTCCTCTTTTCCTCCATTATTGAAAAAAATTGACACCACACCCAAAAATCAATCAATGGTATTTATTGAGTGCTAACTGTATGCAGAACTACAGTACTGTATGCTTGGGAGGGTACGATATAATAGAGTTGGTATATGCAATCCTTCTCTTCAAATATCTTACAATCTATGTTTGCATTGCCCATATTATTCTTACTATTGCTATTCTATAATAATAATAATAATGGTATTTGTTAAGAACTTACTATGGGTGAAGCACTGTTCTAAGCACTGGAGAGATACAAGGTGATCAGGTTGTCCCATGTGGGTCTCACAGTCTTAATCCCCATTTTACAGATGAGGTAACTGAGGCACAAAAAAGTAAAATGGCTTGGCCAAGGTCACAAAGCTGACAAATAGCTGACTAAGCACTTAGTACAGTGCTCTGCGCACAGTAAGCGCTCAATAAATACGATTGATGATGATGATGAAATGTCAGAGTGGGGATTCGAACCCATGACCTTTGACTCCCAAGCCCGTGCTCTTTCCATTGAACCACACTGCTTCTCTATCATTTATTATTATCCCTAATTATTACATTTGATTAAATACTTTTCTACACCATGAAACTGTAAACTCTTTTTGGGCAGGGTTAAAGGCCTCTCAAAAGCATTGCTTGCACTCACACAAGTGCTTAGAACAGTACTCTGCAAAAAGTAAGCACCCAAGCACTCAATAAATAGAGAAGCAGAGTGGCTAAGTGGAAAGAGACCGGGCTTGGGAGTCAGAGGTCATGGGTTCTAATTCCACCTCTGTCACTTGTCAGCTGTGTGACTTTGGGCAAGTTACTTAACTTCTGTGTGGCTCAGATACCTCATCTGTTAAATGGGTATTAAGACTATGAGCCCCACGTGGGACAACCAGATTACCTTGTATCTCCCCCACCACTTAGAACAGTGCTTGGCACACAGTAAGCGCTTAACAAATGCCATCATAATCAGTAAATGCCACTGACTGATTCATTTATTGATTGATTGGTTTATGCCACCTTCTCTATTAAGTGCAGGGGTAGATAAAAGATGAGCATTAAACCAGAGTCCCTGTCCCATTTAGGGGCTCACAATCTACATGAGAATCATCATATAGAGAAAATAAAAACCAATTACAAGCAATAAGACTAAATTTGAAAATGTTGAAACATTAAAAATATATTTATAATGAGTAGATAAAACAGTATTTGGAGAACACAGCCCTCATGCACCTCATTATTTCAGAAAACAGCTTCTGAATAGCAACTGCTGCAACCTTTTCAAGATTCTAGGAATGGTGCAGACTCTATAAGCCACTCCATCTACTTGTCATCAACATCTACCACCCGCCTTGAGCCCCACTACCAACTATCTGAACCACTTTGATCCTGTTCTCACATTCCTTCTCTCTGACCATCTGCACACTGATCCTTGGGATTTCAATATACCCAGGGATGCTTCTAATGACCTGAAAGCTGCCTGCTTTCTCTCATTCCTCAACTTCACCAACCTCCTGCTCTAACCCACCTTGTCCTCTCCCCAACTTGGGCACACTCTCAGTCTCATCGTCTCTAGTCACTGCACAGTCTCCACCCTTGCCAACTCTGCAATTCCACTTCCCAAATGCAACCGCTTCACGTACATTCTCTCCCACACCCTTGCCCTGGCCAGCTTGTCCAGTTCCCCAACAACTACCACTGATCTCTCAATCCCGTCCCCTCCAGTTTTCCAAAGCCATCATCCTTTTAGACTGTGAACCCACTGTTGGGTAGGGACTGTCTCTATATGTTGCCAACTTGTACTTCCCAAGCACTTAGTACAGTGCCCTGCACACAGTAAGCACTCAATAAATGCGATTGATTGATCCTCTATTTGATCTCTATACCTACTCTTCAATCAAGTAATAGTATTTGTTGAGCACTTACTGTGTGCAGGGCACTGTACTAAGTGCTTGGGAGAATATAATATAAAAGAAGCAGTGTGGCTCAGTGGAAAGAGCATGGGCTTTGGAGTCAGAGATCATGGGTTTGAATCCTGACTCCGCCACATGCCTGCTGTGTGACCTTGGGCAAGTCACTTAACTTCTCTGAGCCTCAGTTACCTCATCTGTAAAATGGGGACTAAGACTGTGAGCCCCACGTGGGACAACTTGATCACCTTGTGTCCTCCCCCCCCCCAGGGCTTAGAACAGTGCTCTGCACATAGTAAGTGCTTAAATGCCATTATTATCATTATTATTATTATTATTATTATTATTATTATGAAAGAGTTGATAGACTCATTCCTGCCCAAAAGAGGCTTATGTTCTAGAGGAGTAGCTTGAGTTGCAGTGTGCTGCTGATGTAAATCCAAGCAACAGACCCATCTCATCTGTCTCAAACTCATCTTCTCCTGATTTAATTTTGCCCTCTCCTCTGCCCAGCAGCAATACTTCACTATCATTGACTCTCATGCTCACTGCCTGTGTCAGCTATTTTAAATCTTTCACTCCCTACTCAAACACCCTGCCCCTCAGCCTCCCCCATCTCTTACCACCTTGTCTTGTCTTATGCTGTTGAGTTGTCTCCGCCTCCATGGACACATCTGTCCCAGAATGCCCTCCATCTGCAATCAATCTGGTAGTGTATCCATATAGTTTTCTTGGTGAAACTACAGTAGTCATTTACTATAGCCTTCTTCCTCACAGTAAACTTGAGTCTCTGCCTGTGACTCTCTCCCATGTCACTACTGCCCAGCACAGGTAAGCTCTGACTTGTAGCAGATTGCCTTCCACTCACTATCCACTGCCTATGCTAGGAATGGAATGGATATGCCCTCTGCTTGACTCTCCCTCCCTCAGTTGAGACTGGTGGAGTACTGGAAACTCTCCAGGTGTGGTCCTGAGAGGGGGTCTTACCACCTACTTCACTGATAAAATTGAAACCATCAGGAATCAACTCCCTGAATATATGGGTTGAATGAGAGAGATGAGTCAAGGATAACCCCAAGGTTATGGGATTGTGAGACAGGAAGGCTGGTGTTGCCATCTACAGTGAAGGGAAAGTCAGGGGGAAGATAGGGTTTGGGTGAGAATATGAAGAGTTCTGTTAAGAACTTGATATTTCTTAAGGACTAGGTATTCACCCCATGCACAGCACCTAAGTACATATGCCTATACTCTCTTATTACCCCATCTGTAATTTATTTCAATGCCTGTATTCCCCTCTTCACTGAGAGTTCCTAGTGATCAGGGCACTAAACTACCAACTCTACTGTATTATTCTCTTCCAAGTGCTTAATATAATAGTGCATAGTAAGCACTCAATAAATATGACTAATTGATTGATTGGGAGGCTGCTTCAGGTTTTAAGGATTCCCCCTTGGATCCTGGAACACGTAGTGGAGAGACAGCTCCAGCCACGGGCATGCCACTTGCCTCCTCCATCAAAAGACCCTACATGGATACCAAAACTTAAAGTTGGGATTTGTGATAAATTAAAACACTGGTTAAACAAGGTGGCAAATATGAAACCACTGGTCCCATGCTGATAATTGGAAAATGGAAATTGTGGATTAGGAAATGGTAGGTACAATTAGACACGATTAGGAACCATTGAAGATGTTGGAGCACAAAGAAAACCCGTTCGTGGACAAAGACCTGATTTCCACCTCTATGCTTGAAATTATTCCACTAGGTGACATGATCAGTAACCCATGTGTTAAGTTTCAATCATTTAACATCTTTACATTTGCAGGAGGATAATTGTGAACCTGGACTATTTTAACTCAATTTTCAGGTTCAGATGAATAGTAAAACTTAGAAAATTAAAACCCGATTGTCTCCTGTCCTTTAGTTTTATCTATACTGTTAAAAACAGTTTGCACCTAGTAATGATCATCTTTCTGGAAAGAGTTGATTGACACATAAATCTCCTGTGTTATCTTTGTTGAGTTTAAATTTCAGTTTTATTAGAGCCTTACATTTAAATGATGTGATGGTCATGCTTTTACCTCTGAAGTACTATTTTAAGGGCTAAATACAATGATTTCCAAACAGTTAGTATCTTAAATAATAAGTATTATTTCAAGTTTATGCAATTCAGTATTACAATGCTGCTACCATTCCATTCCATGACTGAGAAAAGGAGATTGTGATCAATATATCAATAATCAGGCTACTTTGTTATACTTTTCAGTGCCTATTTCACTTATTTAGGTTTTATTCATCTGATCTCATAGTCTAAGTCTTTATCTCTTTTTAATTGTTATTTCTCTATTTAAACATTCTTTCTACCAACGAAGTAAAAATAAAACCTGTGCCATTACCCCCTTACCTTGTTGACTATTTCAATCTACCAATAATTGAATGCAGAAAATGTATTGGTGATAATATTTGGTGCAAAGGATTATTCTCACTGCACAGAATCTTCACAATTTAGCTGACCAAGATTTATAAAGCCAATACCATGCCTACACTTTGAGAGAAGCCCACCATCTTTCCTGTCTCAAGCCCATGAACTTGACGATATCCTTTACTCCTCTCTGTCATTCAACCCACATACTGAATCCATCACTGAATCTTGTTGGTCCCACTTTTCCATCACTAAAATCCATCCTTTCCTCTCCATCCAAACTGCTATCATATTAATACAATCACTCATCCCATCCCACCTGGATTACTGCAATAAGCCTCCTTACTGACTTCAGGCATCTTGTCTCTCCCCACTCCAGTCCATACTTCACTCTGTTACCCAGATAATTTTTCTACAAAAACATTCAGGACATACCATCCCACTGCTCAAAAAACTCTAGTGATTGCTCATCAACTTATGCAACAAACAAACACTCTTCACCACTGGCTTTAAAGCACTCCACCACCTTGCCCCCTCCTACCTCACCTCACTACTCTCCTACTACAACCCAGTACTCACACTTTGCTCCTCTAATTCTACCCTTCTCACTGTTTCTCAATCTTGCCTATCTCACCACTGACCCCTAGCCCACATCTCGCCTCTGGCCTGGATACCCTCCCTCCTCAAATCCAACAGACTATTACTCTCCCCATCTTCAAAGCCTCAATTTATTGAAGGCTCATCTCCTCCAAGAGGCCTCTCCAGGCTAAGCCCCACTTTTCCTCTTCTCACACTACCTTCTGCATCGCCCTGACTTGCTCCCTTTGTTCTTCCCCCCTCCCATCTCCACAGCATTTATGTACATATCTGTAATTTCTTTGTATTGATGTCTGTCTCCCTGCTCTAGACTGTAAGTTGGTTGTGGGCAGGGAATGTACCTGTTCATTGTTGCACTGTACTCCCCAAGCACTTAGTAGTTCAATGTTCTGCACACATTAAATGCTTACAAATACAATGGAATGAATGAATAATAAAAGAAAAAATGTACAAATAAAGCAAAAATAAAATGATCATCTTTGTAAGGTACTTCAGTCTTTGTCAATAGTTGCTATTGAACGCCTTGTTTAGGAAGTCCAATGAGTCAACCGTTGCACAAAATTTAAAGACATGATCTTTGGACACCAAGAGACCTACTTTTGTGTTTTTTCCTACATGTTTTATCCTTTATAAATCAATTAGAATTTTTTCCTAATCAATTCAATGAAAGGTGGTCCTATAAACTATCATCAATTAACATTTTATTAACACCTTCAATGAATTAAGCAATAAACAAATTTTTAAAAATGGTTCTCCAGAATCCTGCAAATCCTATATTAGTAAATATCTTGATAACAGCATTACATTCAGTTAAATAAGTTACAGTGAAATTTGTTCAAATAACCTTATACATTAATTTTCTGTCCATGAAATTGGCAGTTTAAAAATGAAAGCTTACATTTCATCTATGTCAAAAGTCACACAACTTCAAGGTTTAACCAAGCACTTCCGTTTCTTTAAAGAGTAATTCTTGACTCCAGAGATCTCCAGCTAACTATTCAAAACAAGTTTTTTTTCAACGTTTGAATGCTTTTCACATGTGCAATAAATCCTTGTGAGAGTTAAGAGTTATGTTGGGTGACTAAACCCACTCTTTTTCCCACTGAAAGACTGGATTCTGAATGTCCTCAGGAGGTTTCCTTTATCATTTCAATTTTGATTTTTTCCATTTGCTGTCTGGGTTATTGCTATCTTCTTCAATGGAAAACCTAGCAACCATTCCAGTGTATTTCCTACATTCAAGATGAGTTCATTCTCACAGTCTCCTGTTCTGAAACCCTCTCTACAAATCCTCTCATAAATCGACAAAGACAATAGACACATTAACCAATTTACCTCCATTTCATTCCAACACATTTTCTAATAGGTTTTGAAACATAAGGAATGGATATCTCTCTATCCATACAAGATGACCTCAGAAGCATTCATTCATTTAATCAATCATATTTATTGAGCACTTAACTGCGTGCAGAGCACTATATTAAGCACTTGGAAAGTACAATACAGCCATAAAGAGACAATCCCATTCTACAACGAGTTTACAATCTAGAGGGAGGGAGACAGACATCAAAACAAGTAAACAGACATCAATATAAATAGAATTATAGATATATACATATATTTATATCCATAAGTGCTGTGGTGGGGGGAAGAGCAAAGGGAGAAAGTAGAGGTGAAGTGGTAGGGAAGGGGAACAGAGGAAAAGGAGGCTTAATCTGGGAAGGCCTCTTGGACGAGGTGTGCCTTTAGTTGGGCTCTGAAGAGGGGAAGAGTGATTGGTGGATTTGAGGAGGGAAGGTGTTCCAGAGGGTGGGCCAGGGATTGGCGGTGAGACAGGTAAGATTGAGGCACAGTGAGAAGGTTAGCATCACAGGAGCAGAGTGTGTGGGCTGGGACATAGAAGAAGAGAAGGGAGGTAAGGTAAGAAGGGGCAAAGTGATGGAGAGCTTTGAAGCCAATAGTGAGGGGCTTTTGTTTGGTACAGAGGTTGATAAGAAATTTCTGGAGATTTTTGAGGAGAGGGGTGACATTCCCTGAACATTTCTGTAGAAAGATAATCCGGGCAGTGGAGTGAAGTATGGACTGAAGAGGAGAGACACATGAGGTTGGGAGGTCATAAAGGAGGCTGACACGGTAATCCAGTAGAGATGGGATGAGAGATTATGCTAATGTGGTAGCAGTTTGGATGGAGAGAAAAGGGCAGATCTTAGTGATGTGAAGGTGAGACTAGCAGGCTTTGGTGAAGGATTGGATATGTGGGGTGAATGAAAGAGTGGAGTCAAGCATGACACCAAGGTTACAGGCTTGTGAGAAGGATGATTGTGCTGTCCACAGTGATGGGAAAGTTTGGGAGAGGACAGGATTTGGGAGGGAAGATAAAGAGCTCTGTCTTGGACATGTTGAGTTTGAGGTGGTAGGCAGACATCCAGATAGAGATGTCCTGAAGGCAGGGGGAGATAGGAGCCTGCAGGGAGGGAGAGAGAGTGAACAGGGGAGGAGATATGGATTTTGGTGTTATCCACAGAGAGGTGATAGTTGAAGCCATGGGAGCAAATGAGTTCTCCAAGGGAGTGAGTGTAAATGGGAAAATAGAAGGGGACCAAGAACTGAATGTTTAGGGACCCCTACAGTAAGGGGATGGTAGGGGAAGGAGGAGCCCACGAAGGAGACTGACAATGAATGACCAAAGCAATGAGGAGACCAGGAGAGGATGGCGTCGGTGAAGCCAAGAATGGATAAAGGTTTGAGGAGAGGGATGGTCCACAGTGACAAAGGTACCTGAGAGGTTGAGGAGGAGAAGGAGCCATTGGATTTGGCAAGAAGGAGGTCATTGGTGACCTTTGAGAGGGTGGTTTCAGTGGAGTAAAGGGGGCAGAAGCCAGATTGGAAGGAGTTCAGGAGAGAGTTGGAGGAGAGGAATTCAAGGCAGAGAGTGTAGACAACTTGTTCAAGGAGTTTGGAGGGGGAGGGTAGGAGGGAATAGGGGCAATAACTGGAGGGGGTTGTGGGGTCAAGGGAGTGTTCTTTTAGGATAGGGGAGACGTGGGAATCTTTGAAGGCAGTGGGGGTGAAGCCATTGGAAAGTGAGTGGTTGAAGATGAGAGGTAAGAAGGGAAGGAGTGATTGTTTTTATAAGGTGTGAAGGAATGGGGTCTGATGTGCGTGTGGAGGGGGTGGCACTTGAGAGAAGGCAAGAGATCGCCTCTGAAGATACTGCTGGGAAGGATGAGAAAGTTGAAAAGGGGGCAGACTGGAGGCGGGATGAAGGAGGGGGAGGGGTGATTTTGCAGAGGTCAGACCAGATGGTGTTAATTTTCTTAATGAAGTTGGTGTTCAGATCGTTGGGGGTGAGGGATTGCCAGGGGGAGGGGGGAACAGGGGCCTGAGGAGAGAGCTAAGTGTCCAGAACAACTGATGAGCTATGAAAAACCTTTCCTTCATGGAAAAGGAGAGGAACATCTAGTAGAAAGGGATGTAACTGTTTGATTATGTTAAAAAAAACCCAACCTATTCCATGGTTTGTGTGCCTCACTTCTTTTTTCCTTCCTCAGAGAGGAAGCCACTTGCACTCTCTCTGACAATGTATGTGCTTCTACCTAGGGTCAGATTTTTCAGGGGAAGGACCAGGTAAATAGAGTACCCATCTCTCTTTCGCCAAGTCATTTGAGTGAAAATGTGTTTTGGAGGAGTAACCGATGTGTATGGATGTATCCGTAAAGTAGCTGCTACCATCAAGTGAAGAAGACTTCTGATACCCCGTGTATGGTCCAAAAGTCTGGTAGTTTAAAAATAATAATCTGTATGATTTGGGAGGGAAGATAAGGAGCTCTGTCTTGGACATGCTGAGTTTGAGGTGGCAGGCAGACCAAAATATTATTTTCTGTGAATGTCTCAGCATTCATTCCATAAAAACAAAGAGAAGTCCAAGTAAAGTTATAGAGACACAAAGATTTTCAAGGATTGTGAAAAACAACTGATTTTGTTCTTAGTTCCCCTCCTTTTTAGGCTTTTCAGAGTGCCAAGTCTGCTTTTCCAGCTTTGATTATTGAAAGGGAAAGGTGCGGATAGAGAGATAGAGCTTTTGAAAAGAAATTGAGATTGGATAATAACTGAAATAATAAGAGGTATGGGAATGAGTGTCATGGCTATGCGGAACAAGGGGTTTGGTTGGAGACAATTACCCAAGTGAATTACCCATCCAACTATCTCAGTCTCCACTTGTGCAGATTTTCCTTGAGGAATGATCTTAAACCAGTAATAGTAATGTTTCATTTTCAGGGTGACACAAATGACTGAGGATTCTCTTTAAACTGCAAATACCACTCCAGTTTTCCTCAGGCCCTCATCATTTTCTACACTTCTCTCTCTCTCCCTTCTCTTATATGATCATGATGATCCATCTTTTTCCTCATCTCTTCATTTGTAAAAGGCAAAAAATTATTGGGAACCAACCATTTTAAATGTTGCAATGGGATTACTTATTGATTTGAGCAAAAGTACTGTAAGCGGATTCAAACTTACCAGTTCCTCAACATTTACCTGTGGGAAAGTGGATATTTGGATTTATTGGGTCTCATTTGGGGTTAAGCTTTAAAAATAATACAATATATCTGAGTTTATAATAACCAATACATCTGAGTTTATTATATATAATTTGCCAAATTAGATATTCTGTGTTTAATGAAAAAAAAATCAACCTCCAAATTTTGTACTTCACTTTCCCATTTTACCTTTCTTATACTGAAAATACACCAGAGAGGAGAGAGTATCACTAGCAGGAACAAATATATCCCATTAGAACTGTGGGTAATATTTTCATTTTCCTTAGTAGTCCAACTTCATTGTAGCGTGCTTCAATTAAAATCTCTCCATTTATTTTCATGCCACAGGCCTGAGGGTCGGAGATAATTTGCATTGGATTGTGATGGATTTAACATGTTGGAATCTCCACTTTACCATCACACTCAATATAGGGAGATGTTAAGATATTTCTTATATCTGTGGAAATGTATCCAAGGTTAGTGAATCACATAACTGCTACCAATTTTTGACTCTTTCAAAGAATTAATCACACTGACCCCTCTCAGAAGACTCCAGTTCCCCAAAGAGTCAGAAAATAATGGTCGTTCAGGATTTTAGTAGTTACTGGACCAGGCTTCCTAACTAGTTAGGAGCATATATATCTTTCCACAGTGAAGCTATAGCAACAACACTCCAAACTGGTTGATTCTGACCCTATTTGTGGGGAATTCCATTAAAAATTATTTTCCCTCCTCTCACCTTTGTCTAAACTTTGTGTTGACTCTCCAGGAAACTCTATGAGATTCTGAGTTTTTGCATTGTGATTTGGATACCTGCTCTTCACAGAGTTGCTGTAATTCTGTTCTGAAGCATTGCTACAGAAGAAAAAAAAAGAAAGCTGCTGTGGTAATTTGGTACTGTGGAATTGATGCTTGCGGCTATGTTGCCTTCAGGTAATGGTTGGAATTTGGCCCAGCTCTTTGTGGGTCAGAGTGGTGTTTGGGAATAAATGAAGTAGCAAGGGAAGTAAATGAAGATAGGCAGGGGTGTAATATAACCATGAAAACTGACATTACATCATCATCATCATCAATCGTATTTATTGAGCGCTCACTATGTGCAGAGCACTGTACTAAGCGCTTGGGAAGTACAAATTGGCAACATATAGAGACAGTCCCTACCCAACAGTGGGCTCACAGTCTAAAAGGGGGAGACAGAGAACAAAACCAAACATACTAACAAAATAAAATAAATAGAATAGATATGTACAAGTAAAATAAATAGATAAATAAATAGAGTAATAAATATGTACAAACATATATACATATATACAGGTGCTGTGGGGAAGGGAAGGAGGTAAGATGGGGGGAATGTACAAACATATATACCTATATACAGGTGCTGTGATTTTGCATGGGACTAGGCATTTGCATCAAATAATAATAATTATTATTATAATTATGATAATATATTTGTTAAGCCACTATTATGAACCAAGCACTGTACTAAGTGCTGGGGTAGATAAAACATAATCAGGTTAGACACACATCTCTGTTCCACATGGGCCTCACAGTCTGCCTGGGGGGAAAACAATGGATATTGGATCCTTATTTTACAAATGAGCAAACTGAGGCACAGAGAAGCTAAGTAACTTGTCCAAGGTCACTCAGCAGTCATGTAGTAGAGCAAGAATTAGTCTGAACTGAAGATATTCCAGGAATATGGTTTCCTACCTGAATTGTCACCACTGCTGCTATGCAATTTGGGAGCGGGCACTGACTCTTAAGGGTCCAAGCTAAGCTTCAAGTTGGATATGCAATATGTACTCTTGCAATATGGTCGGCATTCTTCATCACATGGCTGTCACCTAGTTTCTGTCCCCTCTGCCAAGATTTTCATGAGACTTTTTAAAAAGGAGGTTGTGGATTAGATGAATTGGGGTGCCAGGACACTCTAAAAAAGTAACTCCCCCACCCTAGTCCATTGTCGTCTCTAGCAGAAATCGAACTTGGGGAAATATGTAAAGATCATTCTAGTCCTTGGAAGCCAGTAGTTTGCTTTTTGTTTTTACCATCGCCTTAAAATTAATCTGACAATGCTTGTGATTTACAGTGGTTGGAGCTTCAGCAAAATGCAAATCAATTTGCAAAAATGTTGTGATCATGGTATAGAAAAGACCTGGCAACATTTTTGTTGTGCTTCCCAGAGGACCCTATTAAATATTCTGTATTGGTAAAGCAGTTCTCTAATCTTTAGAACTGGATGGAAATCATAAACATGCTTCCCTGTAAATAGATAATACCATCTCCCTTAAAACCTGCATATATAGACATAAATATTTCAATACTTATGTATTTAGAAAATTCAAATAAAGTCTATCTGTGTCACAATCTTTTTCCACTGTGTATTATTTAGAATTTCCTTACTGCATCACATAACTTCATAAAAATAGAATGTCATTGCAGTTTCCTGATAAATTTACATATTTCATTAATACACATTTAGGATATAAAATGATGTTTTAGACATTTAAGGTATAAATATTATTTTAACTCACTTCATACCATATTGAAATATGACCAAGTCTATAATTCCATGTTTACAACATTTTCAAGAAATTACAAATATTGACATAAAGTGCATTTTAATATATTCATAATTATGCAAATCTTTCTTCTTAGACATTTTCAAATGGCCAAAGGCTATGAGCAAAAAAGCATAATTTCAACAGCCAGATAACTCTCTGTAGTTCCAGAATAAGGATTTATTCTTTTTTTGTGGCTCTTTATGCATGAGAGGATTAGAATAAGGACTTAAGTTACATTCATTCACATTACCTAATTTCAATTTAGTATCACCTCCAAAGTTCCATAATGGTGATACTTTTCATCATTTCTGTTTCTGCTATTGGTTTTCCTACTTGACAGTAAGTGTGGATTTCTCTGTTTTTCCCAGTAGAATGGTGAGGCTTGAATATGAATTAAGTCCTAGAGCATTCTCTTTCAAGTTCAGATCACTGGGTTAATCCCTACATGAAACAGTTTGGTTACAGAGTGGAAGATATGCCACCTGGGTTAAGACAAGCAAAGTCAAAATATTTTAGGGGATTTAGTATGACATATTCATCAGAAGTAACTTCATAAGAACCCTGTGTGGTCTACATAATCTAATGACTTTGAATTACTTTGATATCTAATTGAAATGCAGTCTTGTCTTGCATCTTTATGTTTGCCAGCAAACAAGACCTAAAGAATGCAATCCTTTTGGACTACAACTATTGACAATAGTCAGATTAGTCAATCAACCTGGACTTCAGTTCTACAGGGCAGCAACAGATAAGGTAATTATAGCGATAACAATAATTTCAGTATTTTTTAAGTGCTTATTGTATGTCAAGCACCGTACTAAGCTCTGGGGTAGATTCAATTTAATCACGTTGGACACAGTCCCTGTGCTACATAGGGCTCACAGTCTGACTAGGAAGTTTCATAAGCTTAAAGATGAATTATTAAGAAGGCAAATTAATGCCTACCTTAGAATTGAAAAACTAAGAAATGCAATGAAAAAAATCAAGGAATGATCTGCCAGATAGCAACGTGAACACGGATGATGCTGGCATAGAATTTCTATTTTAAAGGAGGACTATGGTCATTAGACACCTGCTAATATCCATCCCTTGGTTATCTCTCTCTATTAGGGAGGTCCAAGCCCCATGAACCGAAGATCTGCAAACCAAAAACGTGATGCAGCTGAGCACTGCAGATCAAAAAGAACCCAATTTCCTGGAAAACCGAGGAGGTCTTCTAGTGGGGTGGTGTTGAGATTATGAAGAGCAGACATTCCTGGGTGAGGGAAGTAGTGGGGAATGAAGACAGGGAGCAAGAGACGGCCGGGGAGGCTGGGGAGAAGGTTGGACACTTCCCCACTCCAAGACTAAGATCATGAATGCAGGAGTGATGGGGATAAAATTGTACTGCAGCTCACTGCCATACGATGATGAATACTACTACTATTACTACTAATGGCATTTGTTAAGTGCTTACTATGTGCCAGGAACTAAAATAAGTCCTGTGGTGGAGACAAGCAAATTGGGTTGGCTACATTCCATGTCCTACACCGGGCTCACAGTCTCAATCCCCATTTTACAGATGAGGTAACTGAGCCCCAGGGAAGTGAAGTAACTTGCCCAAGGTCACACAACAGACAAGTGTCAGAGCCGGGATTTGAATGCATGACCTTCTGATAGGCCCATGCTCTATCCACTAGGCCATATTTGCACTAGCCACATGGTGAATAAAGGAGAGTGGTGAGCCATACGTCTCACATATATCACATGTAACTTGTAATTTGAGCAGCATGCTAAAATAGAAGTGGCAGGACAGACTCCCAAATAATGGGGCCAGGAAGGTAGTTAATCCGCTCCTGCTGAAGCGCTGCTTGTCCTATTACACCTTCACTAGTCCAAATATTTGAACAGAATCATAGTGATCAACCAGTGGCTGATTTGTAAGATTGTACCTTAGTAGTTCAGATATATTCCAATTTTTAGAGGACCTGTGCAAGTAGCACATTAGGAAAGGTTAAAATAAGTATAAGACATATTGAAGGTAAAATTAAAGTTAAATGTCAAACAATAATTAGTATTTCATTGCAACAGCTTCTGCTAAGAAAATGTTCGGATGAATGCAGCATAGGGTAATAGAGGATATGACAGTTATCATCTGAACAATGGTTCACTTAACATTTTTCCTGATTTTTTTTAATGTAACATTGTAGAAGAAAATTTCAATGGCTGTGAAATAATTTATTTCTTTTTTGTCATGACTTTTCATCATTAAAACTTTATCTGGGCTCTTACAGAATTATATTATTTGAAACACAAAGTTTAAGATGGCATGATTACATTGTGAGAAAAATGAGCAGAAAAATTCAGGTATTAACAAAGCCTAAAAGTTTAAATATAATCTGACCAGTCTTAGCTGTGTCCTAACTTTAAACATTATTTTATTCAAGTACCTCTCAAAGTAGGCAGCTTTGACGTCAGTGCCTAGTTTTTCATCCTTCTCCAAAACTCACTTCTATGTGTTCTTAATTCCCAAATGCAATCCCACTGAGGTTACGGTTGTAAATGATGAAATTGTACCGTTCAGCTGTAGTTTTCATCTTGTTCCCCCATTTGGATATATGTGCGTGTGCACACACACAATTTGCCAACGCAAGTCAATTTAACTGATTTTTGAAAGATTTTTGCTTCATCAAAATGTTGGAAAACTGTCCTTCCCTGTCTTTTAAATTAGTTTTCATTACAGAAGAATCCTAGACTATTTCATAGGAGTCATTTCCACTAAACATAAGTGAATCCTGTTTACGCTGTCTTACCTATGCTCAGGTTCCCTACTTTAAGTGTACTAAAGTAGCAGTGACTGATATAATGGATACATCTAAGAAGTACATTTGGATTTTTATGAACATTGTTTAGATTTTAAACCCCATTTCCAGGACTTCCAGTTCCTTTACAATCACTTTTATTAATTCCATAGGCTCTAGATAGGTGAAGTAGATCCAAACTACAGTCCACGACTTTAAATTACAAAAGATATGATGTTCTCCTGGGTTATCACCAGTGCGTCATGGGCTGGGATCAGACGATCCTGGCAAACCTAGCTGGCTGAATACATTAAGGCTCTCCCACACATTGGGAAAAGGCTTTTCGGTGTCATGGTAAGTCAAATACTGGCATCTCTCCTCCTGTCTACACCTACAAGGTTTTAAGATAACCTCTGGGCTTTGGCCACAGTGACTATGCTGATGGCAGTGATGGCCAAGGGCTTGACAAGAGGTTAGGGTAGCAGAGGAAGGGAGATTAAAGAAGGGGACAGCTCTTTTGTCATCACTGACACCTCATTAGGTGTGTGTTAAACAGCCCCTCTAAGCTCTGTGCTACCTACCCATGGAGTCAGTAACTGCAGTGGCAGAATCAATCAATTGTATTTATTTTGAGCAGAACACTTTACTAAGCAAACACTTTATAAAGCACCTATGAGGGTATAATATATAAAGAGTTGGTAGGCACATTCCCTAAACACAAGAAATTTAGTCTAAAGGAGAAGTCAGACATTAAAATACACTACTTCTATAGAGATATGCTGGCGGGGTGAAGAAGGGATGAATATCAGGTACTTCAAGTGCAGAATCTCTGAGTTCCTTTTTTTTACCTTCTCCTGCTGTTGTTGCTCAGACTTGTCTCGAAGATAACCTTTTAGTGAGCACATTTGTGAGTTCCAGGCTAAATAAGTGTGTGTGAGACTGAGTGAGCATGTGTGTACATTTAAGTGTAGTCGATGTGTGACTTAGCAGGACTATGTGCATTTGATCAAATGGTACGTGCTTCTATTTCCCTTTCTCTATTTCTTTTGACCCCTGGGTGGAGTTCTATATCCTAACTATGCTTCCACAAGGAACTTTTTGTCAGGAATCCAGCGCTTAGAATAGTGCTTTGCACATGGTAAGTGCTTAATAAATGCCATTAAAAAAATAATTACATTTATTCAAGTGGACACTTGTCTAATGATACTTCAATTATAACCCCATTAACAAATAAGTAATTATCTTTGGAATTAGTACAGATAATTGTAATATGTATTACACATTAATATACCGTAATGATAATAATAATAATAATTTCATTTATTAAGCATTTACTATGTGCAAAGCACTGTTCTAAGCACTGGGGAGGTTACAAGGTGATCAGGTTGTCTCACAGGGGGCTCACAGTCAATCCCCATTTTACAGATGAGGGAACTGAGGCACAGAGAAGTTAAGTGACTTGCCCAAAGTCACACAGCTGACAATTGGTGAAGCCTGGGGTTGAACCCATGACCTTTGACTCCAAAGTCTGTGCTCTTTTCCACTGAACCACGCTGTGCTAATAATAATATAGTAATATTGTCCTTTGTTTTTAAAGATGTCAAGAATGAACAAAATGATCAATGCAAGACTGCCAATCCTATTTGCATGGAGTGCACAAAAAGATCAATGTGATGATACATCTCCTGTTTGCAAAGTTATTTCTGTTTTTAAAGTTTTTTTAAGGAATGTACATTCTAGGGCAGGAAGAAGATATTAAAATGAAGTATAGATGGGGAAATGGTAAAATATATGGATATGCCCAAGTTCATAGGCAATACTGAAGGGAGAACAAGGAGAGGGTTATGAGGAGTTCATAGTAAAAGGACACTTAGAAGAAATGTGCTTTTAGGATGACTTTGAATTTGGGAAGATTCGTTGTCTATCTGATATGAATGGAGAGGGAGTTCATGGTCAGGGTGAGATTGTGGTCAAGGGGTTGGCAGTGAAATGAATTAGATCTATAGAGAGTAGATTGGCAATACATGATCAAAGTATGAGGGCTGGGTTGTATTAGATCAGTGAGGTAAGGAAGGAGGAGGAGATACGATTGAGTGGCTTAAAGACGATAAGGTGTGTCTGATGCTGAGGTTGACAGGTAACCACTGGAGGTTCTTAAGGAATGGGGAGATATGGACTAAACTAAAGATATGGGAAGCAGTGTGGCTCAGTGGAAAGGGCTTGGGCTTTGGAGTCAGAGGTCATGGGTTCAAATCCCAGCTCTGCCAATTGTCAGCTGTGTGACTTTGGGCAAGTCACTTAACTTCTCTGTGCCTCAGTTACCTCATCTGTAAAATGGGGATTAAGACTGTGAGCCCCTCGTGGGACAACCTGATCACCTCATTACCTCCCCAGCGCTTAGAACAGTGATTTGCACACAGTAAGCACTTAATAAATGCCATTATTATTATTATTAGATTGGTAGTGGTGTTTACAAGATAAGTTCCATCACCACTGTTCCATGGTCCCTGATCCAGAGACTCAGTTAAAATTGTAGCAGGGAGTTCGGAAACACTTACTTTCAACACTGGGAGAAAAATTCAGAGTGAGTGTCACAGGAACATTATCCAGATTGAGAAATAACTGTTAGTTTGCAACTTGTGTAACAGTTTTACACAACTGAAGATGATAAAAATTCGTTGAGAAGCAGTGTGGCTCAGTGAGAAAAGCACGGGCTTGTGAGTCAGAGGTAATGGGTTCTAATCCTGTTGCCACAACTTGTCAACTGTGTGACCTTGGGCAAGTAATTTAACTTCTCTGGGCCTCAGTTACCTCATCTGTACAGTGGGGATTAAAAGTGTGAGCCTCACTTGGGACAACCTGACTACCTTGTACCCGCCCACCCACAAGTGCTTAGAACAGTGCTTGGCACCTAGGAAGAACTTAACAAATGTCATTATTATTATTATTTACCCTGCACATTTTCTAAAATGTTCCTTCTAATATGTACTGTCGAATGTTCCTGTTGCAGCAAGGTTTTTTTATTTAAATCCCATCCATCTGTCTTTCTGCTAGATTTGACACTGATGTCACAATGTTGAATTTGTGACATCACAACAGATGGCAACCATCAAAATCATGCAGTTGTTGCTTTAACTGCTACTACGTGATCAGTGGAAAGAAAAGTAAAAGATGACGAAACCATCACTAGCAAACACTCACAGTAGTTCCACCCTTATCTGGAAGCCTCTCAGTTGAGCAGCAAGCCACAGTGCTGGACATGTAGCAACAGCAACCACATCACCCCCACCAATCAGTAGGTAATTACTGAGCACCAGCTGTGTACAAAGGACTATACTAGCTGGGAATCAATTGCTGAGGATGCAGTAGCATGGCAAACTGCTCTAGAGAGAGGAGAGGCTCTTTCAGAGAAAAATCTTAGCAAGGAGGTAGAAACGAGGGGAGGGAAGAAAGCAGAGCTTCAGGAACTTCAAATATTAAACTAAACACTTCAAAGAGCATCCATTATATGTGTACAATATGCCTGGCACCATGTTTTTTCAGCCACATAGGCAGTTATAGAAGTCATTGGTCCTCCTTTATACGGGTATATGATACAGGTACAAATTTCCTAAACTACATCTGATTAGATTACAGTCATTCCTGGCCACCCCATCTCACTTTGCTTTAACAAATTAAAGGGGTTAATTTGTGGCCCAGTTATGAGTTGTGTCCTCTCATTGGTGCCTGCCAGCATTAGCCACATCCTCTGATTTGTTTTTTCCCCATTCCCAGACCCACTGCCCCTGGTGCTGGAGGATAGAGAGCTGGGGGCATCTGCAGTCACCCCAGATTCTTGGGGTGTGGCACCATGGAGGAAGCCAGAGAGGAGACGGAGGGGATACCTGGTTGGGATAGAAGCAGACTCAAATGCACCAAGGTATTCCACAGAGTAGCTTTGCATTTGTCCTAAGGGAGAGTCTGTTTCCTCTGCACAAAGCCCTCGGGAATATGAGCATTCCCCCAGTCTGCTACAGAGAAGTCACGTATTCCCATCCCTAGGGAACACTGAACTCCCTGAGTACACAGCCCCTTCCAGATTCAAGGGTCCAGTTCAGAGAAACTATGTGTGTGAATCCCCCGGAGACAGTCTACTCCCCCCACACACAGCCCCTCTTGGCTAGGAACATCATCCAGTCCACTTTAGAAAAATCATGTATATAAATGTCCCCAGTGGATAGCCCACTCCCCACACACATAGCTTCTCTTGGAGATGTAGCATCCCCCAGTTGACCTGGGACACCTCCTCCAGGACCTTCTGGAAAGCTCTGCCTCCTTCTTCCCTGGCACCACCCCCTGATGGGGAGATTGGGAGACCTTGTAATTTAAACTGTGAAGACAGTCTAACAGGAGCCACTATGAACTGCTCATTTATTGAATCATCTTGAAGAATTATAGCCTAACGTGTGGTGGCAGAAAATCTGCCAATCTGTTGTGGAACCCTTCAAATATAATGGATAACTATGTGTAACACATTTATTTACACATGTGTTGGAAACTGTACAGTTTGTCCTGTTAATTCTCTTCAGGGACTCATTACTATTTTTTTTTACCATTACTCATTTTTTGTATTGACAACTTATCCTCCTCTTAACCTCCATGATCTCTTCTTCCTCTCCTCAAAGCTCCTCCTTTTCCCCCTTAATTCTTAGATTTCCCATTACTATCTCTTCCAAGATGTCTGTCCCTTCTCCGGTCTTTTTATATCACAGATTTTTGACCTCCCCCACCCACCTTGATTTCTTTCTTATTGTGTCAACTTCTTTTCATGTTACAGGACAGCCATCTTGAGGATGGCAGAAAGGCCTACCTCTTATTTGGTTGGATCAAATACAGATAATGACATAGAAGTATAATTATCCATCATTTCTATCTTTGTTCTTTGTTTTCTCAACAGCTTCAGGACCATTTTTAAAATATTTGTTCAATTCATTCAGACAGAACTCTGAAGAGCCAAGGTTTAGTGCTGCAACACTGCTGGGGCAGGATTTCAAGCTTCATTGTTTCTGATGCAGAAATTTTGATTTTGATACCAGCAGAGACTGCTGCTGGTATTTTCATTAGCTGAAATGATTAGTTATACTGTTTAATGATAATTCAGCTGAAGAGGGATGTGTCCCTTCTATAAATCCAAGTAAGATACAGAATAAGATTTCTCCTGTTTATAAAACAAGTGCTAATATACTATCTAGTAAAATATATCTTTGTCAGACATGGACTGGAAATAGAATTTACCCTTATAATGTATTCAGGAGATTCTCCCAAGTGCCATAGAGGAATAGGTAATCAGCAATCAATACGCTTTCCTTTTTCAATTAGGAAACTTGACCTCTTTACCTTAATGCTGACACCAGGAAATATTTCAAACTTAATAACAGACCATAAAGTGATTTCTTCAATGTTCCTGCAGTATTCATTTCCTCTTGTGCTTTCTTTTATTCTGTGTTGTGGAAATGATACGTTGCAATTACTTTAACAGCATTTGAAAATAGTTCCATGACCTTCAGATTTAAGGCAAAAGGATAAATAGAAGGGGAATGATTGGGAGGAGGTGAGAGAATAAACAATCACAGTGGATGCTGAACTGTTGCTTTGAACTGCAATGGCAGGTCAATGATTTATATCTGAGAAGTGATTAGTAGATTGCTCAGTGCATGTGGACTGTCCTTAGACTGTCCAAGGTTTCAAGTTTAAATATTTCTGAAAATGCTTTCTGCATATTAATGTGGTTTATTAATGTTCTTCACACTCACATGATATCTATAGAACAGTTTTTGTGTTCACTCTTCCAAACAGTTGCCGAACCTAAACACATCATACAAAGTACTGGTCGTCTACCAGCGAAATTCACAAATGTCAAGACGAGGATGTAATGAGGTCCAGAAATGAAGTCAGCCCTCTATTACTGAAGCCAGATTTTAATAAATAAGAATTATTAATTATTTTATCCTCATAACTTCATTACTATAAACCTACCTGTGCATTTGTTAAGCACTTACTAGGTGTTCAGTCCTGTGGTGGAGTCAGTGATTAGTTAGGTGTGGTAGGTGTTAATCAGGTCTGTGAGTTCTGTGAGAGCAATCTGATTATTTCGTAACTACCCCAGTACTTAGTACAGTGATTGGTACATAGCAAGTGCTTAAATATCATCATCATCATCAGGTTGGTGACAGTCTCAACATCTCATAAAACCACTGTGCTAGGCACATGAGAAGAATGGATGACTATGATTAAACAATGGTTTGGTGAGCAGAAACAGGAAGAAAGAAAATAAAGCCAGCAAGAGGGAATTTTTTTTTTGACAAATGAAACATGAAGCAGTGTGACACAATGGATAGACCACAAGCCTGGGAGTCAGACTGACCTGGGTTCTAATCTCAGCTCCACCATGTATCTGCTGTGTGACCTTGGGCAAGTCACCTAACTTCTCTGTGCTTCAGTTACCTCATCTGTAAACTGGGAATTAAGACTGTGAGCCCTATGTGAAACAGGAAGTTGGACACTGATTAGCTTATTTCTGCCCCAGCACTTAGTAGAGTGCCTGGCACATAATGTCCTCTTAACAAATGCCATAAAAGCAAAAAAAGCTTCCAGCAACTAGATTGAAAGCTCCTCCGATAGACTGGAAGCTCCTTGAAGGAAGGGATCACACTTATCCTTAAACTAGATTCTCCCCAACACTTCATATTAGTGCTCACTACTTGGTAGGTACTTGATAAATACTATTGAATTGAATGAATAGTATTGAATGAACATGGTAGCATAGCTGTAAACAGTTGGTAATAGCATACAGACAGGATTCAAGATCGGCTTGTGGCAATTAGAAATGGCATGTTTTTCTCAGAGTAGGGACTTGCAGAATATGGCTAAACCAATGTGACACAATTTAAGACTTCACCATAAGCACCACAAGTAGAAAATGTATGGCCCAGAGAGAGAAATCTGTACATGCACTCCATAAGCAGAAGATACCTTAACTTATCATTATGAATCCGGTAGTGTTTTTATATAGCTAGAATTAATACCTGCTGTTGGGGAAGGGGTGGGGTTATGAAAATGGTTCCCCAGAATGCCGATTCCAAATCTATGTAAGTTCAAGTTGCCTGTGCCAATTCCAGTGCCCCAGACTAAGCCCCCCTTTCCTTTGCTCCCCTTCCCATTGCCCCCACTCACTCCCTTTGCCCTACCACCCTCCCTGCAGTACTTGTGTATATGTACATATTTATAATTATATTTATTTTTATTAATAATGTGTACATAGCTATAATTCTATTTATTTATGACAACACTGATGCCTGTTTACTTGTTTTGATGTCTGTCTCCCCCTTTCTAGATTGTGAGCCCGCTGTGGACAGGGATTGTCTCCATTGCTGAATTGTACTTCCCAAGCACTTAGTACAGTGCTCAGCACACAGTAAGTGCTCAATAAATACGATTGAATGAATAAATGACTGTGTCGACAGTCAGCAAGAAAGGAGCTGGAGAATGGCGATGAGATGATCATCGAGGGCTCTATAGACCACAGCTCCGATCACCTGTGGGAGATGCATGGCACAATGATGTTCAGCCTGGAGTTCTGTTACACTATGGAGGCAGCTTTGGTTACCCTGGTCTAGTGACAAATTGGTAAGTGATGGCCCACATCACTCTGCCCAGGCTGGAATGCGTTGAAGGGGAGCTTGGCTCATTTTACACATGCCCCAGCCAGTAAGATCAGGGTGGAGTGCAGGAGAGAGGGGCTTAGAAATCAGGATCCTTCAGCCCCATTGCTCAGATCTAATGCTCCTCTTTTATGCCTTTACCTCTCCCCTCGACTTCGAGCCACCACTTTCCAGGGGCTAGCCTGACTTGGGGACTTCGTGTAGGGTGTGAGGAGAAGCGGGATATAGAGGGGAGGCTTCGATTTGTTTATTGGGCCAATTCTGTGAATGGCTAGAGCTGTTTATCCTAAGGGTTCTTTGCTAGGCTTTGTAAAACTCAATTCAGAGAGTTCCCATCGTCCCAAAGAGGGTGAACAAATACTTCCCAGCCCTAGGTCCACTTGGAAGCTCCCCTTCCTGCTGGAGTCCTGACCCCCAGAAAGGGAGGTGCTGAGGAATGGCCCTTGGTCACAATGGGAGGAGATGTGCAGTGAACGTGAGCTCTGTTGACCTGGCATGCTCGGGCTAGGCTACCAGCTGGCTTTCTCAGCCTAAATCTCCTCTAAGAGGCCTTCCCAGACTAAGCCCTGCTTTTCCTCATCTCCCACACCCTTCTGCTTTGACCTGACTTGCTACCTTTGCTCTTCCCCTCTCCCAGACCCAAAGTAATTATGTACATATCTATAATTTTACTTATCTCATTGCACTTCCCCTCCATCCCAGTCCCAAAGCACTTATGCACATATCTGTAATTTTATTTATGTCTCTCTCCCCCACTCTAGAGTGTGAGCTCATTGTGGGCAGGGAATGTTATTGTTTTATTGTACTTTCCCAAGTGCTTATTACAGTGGTCTGCACACAGTAAGTGTTCAATAAATACAATTGAGTGAATGAATGAGCAAAGTATAATTTGTCAAGTATCAATTTTTTTTAGCTACACTTGCACATATGGATAAAATCTGACCTCCCAAAGAATTGTTTTAACCAGAAGAGGAAGTATACTTTTACTTTATCACTCTCCCTCACCCTCGCAGTCCAATGATTTGGGTTGCAGCTATGCTGGTGAGAAGACGAGGGAAATCACAGGGAGTATTAGAGGATAGAAAGTGTTTCCCACCTGGTTATTAAACATTCAGCTCTGCTACATAGTAAAGGCATATGTGAAGATCAAAGTAACTGAATTCTCAATATTCTATAATTCCATTTAAAGGAGAATCATTTCAGAAGGTAAGATAGGGAGAAATATAAAAAGTATCAGTAAACTAGTGAGAATATTCTAACAGGTTTAAATCCAGGACACCTCTAAGTCAAGAAATTCCATCAAAGTCAGTAAGTGAGGGAAGGAATTATAATTTGGCTGTGCTTTACCTGTTTCATCTGAGGGAGCTCTTGATTTGACCACTGTCATAATGGGTCTATAGCCACTAATATCTCTTGCATAATAAGAAAAATAAAAAAAAAATTCATCAAAAAAATCAATGAATTTACAGTAATCTTGGACATTACCAAATTGTTTCTAGAACAATTAAAATGTTGGTTCATTTTTTAAAAAATAAAATGCCATTCTCCAACCAGTTTTATCATCTAATTTTTTGCTTTTTTTGCTTAGTTTTGTTAGTTTTGTATATAAGCTCCTTTAAAAAATATATATATATATATATATATATATATATATATATATATATATAAACACAAACCCTATGAACTTAGGGGGACCTGAAATGTTTAGCATTCATAAAATACTTTCTTTAGATAATTTAATAAATATCAGCTAATGATATGTAGCAATACCAGTTCATTGAGATACTACTCTAAATTCTAAACACATCTCTGGATATTGCAAATATATGTTTCACTCATATTCTTTATAGATATACTGCACATGGCTGCCAGCAATCTGCACTTTGGAGAAATGAATGACAAGGTCAATCTGACAGCCTGGGCTGATGTTCATGTCATTCACAGGAATACCACTTTTAGGGAAGGCACTCTACTTCTAAGAATGACGAAATGAAGGATTTGAAGTGCAGTAGACTATATGTGTGTGTATATATATATATATGTATGTATATATACATATATATATATATACGTATATATACACACACACACACACACATATAGTCTACTGCACTGTAGCATATATCCATCTTTCTTAACTGATTGGTGACTGGTATTTTCCTATCATTTTCTTCTATTATAAAAACACAACTGGTGGAAATACTAATAATCAATTAGGTATATATTTCTCCTTTCCTAGTTGCTTAATAGGCCCTTGATCTGGGCTCAGAAGAGCATTATCTTTGTGGCCGGAATAAGCAATCAGAAGCAGCTTGGAAATATGAAATTTACTTTCAAGAGCTGGCAAAATAACTAGAAAGATACTTGGATTCATCAGTACTGCCTTTGAAACACCCAATCAGCAATGAAACAAATGCTTGAAAATGGAATTCAGGCAGTACTTTATCTAAGACTTTTTGAGTTATGATGACTGGCAATTATTTTTAAATTTACACCCTGCTTCAGCTTTCAACACATGGGTTTCACCTTTATAATATGAGCCACCTTTATGGGATTAACTTTGGGCATATGTGGAGTGGTGTAACGTGGGAGTACTGAGTGGTTGTTGTAGGAAATTGGGGAAACAATCATAAAAGCTGCATACAAATGGGAAAAGGAGGAGACTTAAATTTAGACCCTTCCAGTTTTCACTGAAACATTCATTTGTCCAGCAGAGGTGATGAGAGGAAGTTAAACACTGATGTTCGTGATACTTTTGGAAGCTTCTATGCTTATTATATGTTGCTAGTCAATTATATAGACCTCTGCCAAATATCAAGGGGGCAGGCCTCTTTTTGGTTTGATTTTGGACTATTATTACTCATCACCCCTACCAAGATCAAAGAGAATGAAGAGCCTCCAGAAGACTGGCTGGGTTCTTCAGCCTTCTCAGGAAAGAAGATAGGAAAAGGAGGTGAGACAAGAGGCAATGGCTGGAGAAAAAAGAAAATGAAAGAAAAAGGACAGTGAAATTAGAAGAAGACAGAAAGCAGGGAGAAAGTCTGAGGTAAAGATTGGCAGAGGGGAGGTAAGGACATAATCAAGATGAGGGCAGGCAGACACAATCAGTGGTGTGCTTGAGAGGGTGGGACTAAAAGCTGGGATTGCGAGAGGCATGGTCAATAGTTGGAAGTCTGGGAGAGATGTGACAGATAGTAATAAAGTAGCATTTGCAGCAGCAATTAAGCAAATTGTTGTTTGATGATGATCCTAATCTCCAAATTGTTGAATTGAGGATCAATCTAAATGTACACAAATTATTCTAAATGCCTTGTTGAAAAATGATAGAAAACATAATTGACAAAATGAAGGCTCACAATAACCCCATAAGAATTAAATTCCAATTACAGTGTTCAAAGATCGTGTATGTGTGTGTGCGTGCGTGATTTTTTGCGTATATACAACATTCATTTATAGCAGCCTATCCTAAGATTGATAAACAGTCAGATAATTTATAGTATTTATTGAACTCTTACTGATTGTAGAGCACTGTTCTAAGAGCTTGAGAAAGTATAATACAACAGAATTAGGAAAACACAATCCCTGGCACCAAGGAACTTACAGTCTACATGGGAAGACAGACATTAAAGTGAATTAGGCACAGGGGAAATATTAGAGGATAAGATTATTTACATAGCTATTGCAGGACTTGGGTCAGTATCAAGGGGCTGAGGGGTCAACAACCAAGTTCATAGTCGATGCAGAGAAGAGTGTGGATAGGGGAAATAAAGGCTTAGTCTGGGAAGGTCTCTTGTGGGTGATGTAATTTTAGGAGGATTTTGAAGTTGGGAAAAGGGGTGGACTGTCAGATACGAAAGAGGGAGTTTCAGACCCAAGGGAAAACGTTGACAAGGGGTGGGTGGCATGATAGACGATATTGAGGTATAGAGAGTAGGTTGGTGTTAGAAGAGTTGAGTGTCCAGGTTGGGTGTTAGAGATGAGATCAGTAAGGTTAAGAAGGAGGGAAAGAGCTAATTAGGTGCCTTAAAGCTAACAGTAAAAGTTTCTTTTTGATGTGGAGGTAGATGGGCAACCACTGGAGCTTTTTTAGGATTGTTTTTACAAAAAATGTCCCAGGCAGGTGAGTGAAGTAAGGACTGGAGTGAGGAGGGTTAGGATGCAGGGAGGTCAATGAGGAGGCTAATGCAGGAATCAAGGTAGGAAATTACATGCTTTTGGGGCGGCCTGGAAGCAGTTTGGATGAAGAGGAAGTTGGATTCTAGACATGTAGTGGAAGACAGAACTAATAGGATTTTGTGATCAGAAATATTAGTATCATCAGGACAGAAGCTGGAGAGAGAAGCTATCTTATCTCTATTTTATTGGTAAGGAAAATGAAGCCTGGAAAAGTGATTTCCCTGACATTACACACAGGTTAGTGTCAGATCTGGGAATAAACCTGGGTTTTCTGACCCCTAAACTCCTGCTCTTTCTGCCAGAACACAATGACTCTCACAACTACATGCATTATGACCTTTCATAAGGCATTCATGTCTATGTGCCTCAGTTACTTCATCTCTAAAGGGAGGATAGGATGCTTTCTCCCTCCTTCTTAGATTGTGAGCCCCATGTAGGTCAGGGACAGTGCATGATCTGATAACTTGTACCTACCCCAGCAATTAGCATTTAGTTAGCACTTAAAGTAAGAACAATTATTAATTAAAAATGAAAAGTCTATATTTATCATCATTTAGTATTCAAAGCACAAACACAACTACTGTTCCTAATGTTGAGAAACCTACATTTTCAACAGAGTAGAGCTCCTTTTTGTTTTTGCTAAATAGTATATGGAAACAAGGTCAGAATCATAATCATAATTGAATAAGTGCTATTCGATATCCTAACTAAAGGGGCCCCAAACTACAACTCGCAAGCCACATGTGGCTCTTCTTCACTTGCTCGACACATACCCTGTATTACTTATTAGTTAAGCATTCATTCATTCATTCAATCATATTTATTGAGCGCTTACTGTGTGCAGAGCACTGTACTAATAATAATAATAATGATAGCATTTATTAAGCGCTTACTATGTGCAAAGCACTGTTCTAAGCGCTGGAGCATTTACAAGGTGATCAGGTTGTCCCACGAGGGGCTCACAGTCTTAATCCCCATTTTACAGATGAGGTAACTGAGACCTAGAGAAGTTAAGTGACTTGTCCAAAGTCACACAGCTGACAATTGGCAGAGCCGGGATTTGAACCCATGACCTCTGACTCCAAAGCCCAAGCTCTTTCCACTGAGCCATGCTGCTTCATACTAAGTGCTTGGGAAATACAAGTCAGCAACATATAGAGACGGTCCCTACCCAACAACGGGTTCACAGTCTAGAAGTGGGAGACAGACAACAAAACAAAACATGTACACAGGTGTCAAAATTGCCAGAACAAATAGAATTAAGGCTATATGCTCATCATTAACAAAATAAATAGAATAGTAAATATATACAAGTAAAATAAATAGAGTAATAAATCTGTAAATTTTATTTATATATATATACGCACAAGTTCTGTGGGAGGGGAAGGAGGTAGGGCAGTGGGAATGAGGACGAGGAGGAGAGAAACAAGGAGGCTCAGTCTGGGAAGGCCTCCTGGAGGAGGTGAGCCAGTAGGGCTTTGAACGGAGGAAGAGAGCTAGCTTGGCGGATGTGCAGAGGGAGGGCATTCCAGGCCAGGGGAAGGATGTGGGCTGGGGGTCGATGGAGGGACAGGCGAGAACGAGGTACAGGGAGGAGGTTAGCGGCAGAGGAGTGGAGGGTGCGGGCTGGGCTGGAGAAGGAGAGAAGAGAGGTGAGGTAGGAGGGGGTGAGGTGATGGACAGCTTTGAAGCCGAGAGTGAGCAGGTTTTGCTTGATTTGTAGGTTGACAGGCAGCCACTGAAGATTTTTGAGGAGGGAAGTAACATGCCCAGAGCGTTTCTGTATAAAGATCATCTGGTCAGCAGAGTGAAGTATAGACTGAAGGGGGGAGAGACAGGAGGATGGGAGATCAGAGAGGAGGCTGATGCAGTAATCCAGTCGGGATAGGATGAGAGGTTGAACCAGCAGGGTAGTGGTTTGGATGGAGAGGAAAGGATGGATCTTGGCAATGTTGTTAAAAGCATCTAGGCCTAGTGGAAAGAGCATGGGCCTGAGAGTCATAGGGCCTGGTTTTCTAATCCCGACTCTGCCAACTTCTCATTGCGGGACCCTGGCTAAGTCACTTAACTTCTCTGTGCCTCTGTTTCCTCAACTGTAAAAAGGGGATTCAATGCCTGTTTTCCCTCCCATTTAAGACTGTGAGCTCCATGCATAACAGGGACTGTGTCCAATCTAATTAACTTGTACCTATGCCAGTGCTTAGAACATTGTTAGATACATAATAGGTGTTTAACAAGTACCTTCAAACAACAAACAATGGGAATGGGCTGCAGTGAGCCCCTATTCTAGTCCTTTCAATGGTGGGTGGGCCTGGCCTGGGGCGGGGTCCAGTGGCTGCCTTTTCCCCCATCCTTCCCCCTACTCCTCCTCATCCTTCTCTCTTCTTTCCCCAACCACTACCTCAGCTTTCTCTTACTGATGCCACTTTTTCATTCATTCATTCAATTGTATTTACTGAGCACTTACTCTGTGCAAAGTACTGTACCAAGTTCTTGGGAGAATACAACAGAACAATAAACCGACAAGTCCTTACCAGGGTACTCACCACTCTTGCTGAATTTTTTGTTTGTTTGGATCTATGGCTTTGGGTCATATCACATTTTAATATTAATAATGATGACAATGGTATTTATTAAACACTATGTGCAAAGAAATGTTTTAAGTGCTGAGGAGGTTACAAGGTGATCATGTTGTCCCAAGGAGGGCTCACAGTCTTAATCCCCATTTGACAGATGAGGGAACTGAGGCACAGAGAAGTTAAGTGACTTGCCCAAAGTCACACAGCTGACAAGTGTCAGAGCCGGGATTTGAACCCATGACCTCTGATTCCAAAGCCCGGGCTTTTTCCACTGAGCCACACTGCTTCTCTTTTAGTTTGCAGCTCATCAGTTAATGAGGTTTAGCCACCCCATCCTAGGCATTTTCACTTAGAATCAGAGAAACAGGGCATTTCTGAGGAAGGAGAAAGCATTCCATTCACCACTTGGTCACAACAATCATGTTTTTTCTTTACATGAACTGAGATTTCAATTGATACTTAAAGTTACATTCATGGAGAACAGCCTTGGTTCAGAAAAAATATTGTTTATATCTACACGTGTTCTCTAGTTTTTCCCACAGTCTTTCCATTTGTTTACTGTGCCTTAAAATATTCTCACAACATTTAAGTTATATGAGTACATCTGCTCCCTCTGCTCTGCATTAAGTTTTGGCGATGGCATTCTGAGTTTCTGGGTAATTGAAGCTGTTTTTTGACACAATTCTTTACCCTGAATTGTACCAAGACCTTTTTGCCCAGGTTTGTGCCAATAGAATATTTGTAAATTTATTTGACAAAGTCAGTACAAACTATTTTAAAACAATAACGTAACATTCAAAACCTTCTATCCTGAGCTTGAGGACCATAAAATAAAAAGCATCCTGAGTGGGAGACACAAAGTGGAATACAGTGATGCTTAATAGCTCAGAGACCATTCAGTAGGTATTACATTGTTTAAATTATAATAGGCTCAAAGCAAATAGCTTGAAGCAGTCCTTTCATGGACATCCTGACTCATTTTGCTGCATAAAAATCTCATAAAATCTCTCAGATTATTCCTCTTTTCCTGTTTTATGTTCAATAATATTGTTTCAGGTAATAATGAATGTTAATGTCAAATAATAGCCTGGGACTCGAGGACCTGGTTCTAATCCCAGCTCCACCACATGTCTGCTGTGTTACCTTGAGTGAGTCACTTAACCTCTCTTTCGTCATCTATAAAATGGGGTTAAATCCTACTCCCCCTTAGATTGTGAGCCACATGAGGGACAGGAACTGTGTCCAAACTAATTAACTCATCCACCCCAGTGTTTAGTACTGTGCTTGGCACGTAGTAAGCACTTAACAAGTACCTTTATTAGTAGTAGTAGCAATGATAATAGTAATAATAATAATAATGATGATGGTATTTGTTAAGCGCTTACTATGTGCAAAGCACTGTTCTAAGCATTGGGGAGGGTACAAGGTGATCAGGTTGTCCTATAGGGGGTTCACAGTTTTAATCCCCATTTTACAGATGAGGTAACTGAGGCCCAGAGAAGTGAAGTGACTTACCCAAAGTCACACAGCTGACAGTTGGTGGAACTGTGATTTGAACACGTGACCTAAGAATAGTGGGGGTAGATACAATAATATAACAAAGGATCCAGTCCCTGTTCCACATGGGGTTTACAGTCTAAAGGGGAGGGAGAACAGGGATTTCATTCCTATTTAACAGCTGAGGAAACTGAGGCACAGATCATTGAAGTGACTTGTCCAAGGTCACATAGCAGGCAAGGTGTGTAGCAGGGGTTAGAACCCGGTCTTTTCATTCATTCAATCGTATTTATTGAGCGCTTACTGTGTGCAGAGCACTGTGCTACATCTCCATCTACTAAATCTCAATAAATAGGTCTTCTGACTTCCAGGTTCATGCCTTTCCACCAGGCTATTTCTGCTTTTCCTAAGATAGTCAAGATGTTAAATATCAAATGTAGTTAACATATGATGTTGTTCATCAAAAAATTAATACACTGTACAGAAATTAAAACTTGAATATTAGGAATTTTACTGCCTCCATGTTGTACAATACACACCAAATTTCCATTCACAATGGAGAAGCTCTTTGCTCTTTCTGTGAAGAGACTAGTTTCATGGTTGTCAGTATTTTGCATTTAAAATTAACTTTCCCATTTATTAGCCCATGGTGAAATAAGCAACTTCTCATTTCTGATTCAATCAGCTGATCGGTAGTATTTATTAAGTAGTGCTGGTTTCTAAACTGGTAAATGACAGGGCTATAATTGTATAAAAGGTGTATTTGGGTACTCCTATATATGAAAGGTATATCTGGGTACCCCTATCTGATTGTCCTCCACCCACCTGAAGGGGTTTATTTATAACCCACTAATGAGTCACATCCAATGACTGGCTCCTGCAGCTGCAATCTAAATAATAAAGCTGGCATTTATTAAACACTTACTATGTGCAAAGCACTGTTCCAAGTGCTGGGGAGGTTACAAGGTTATCAGGTTGCCCCACGGGGGGCTCACAGTCTTCATCTCCATTTTACAGATGAGGTAACTGAGGCACAGAGAAGTTAAGTGACTTGCCCCAAGTCACACAGTTAACAATTGGCAGGGCCAGGATTTGAACTCATGACCTCTGACTCCAAAGCCCATGCTCTTTTCCATTGAGCCACACTGCTTCTCTAAATAAGAGATCTATATGAACTATATGTAGATCATATATCATTGGAAACATCAGCCAATCATAAGATAAGCTGAAGCATATAAAGTAGAAGAATCTAATCAATTTCTATAATTAATCTATGCATGTCTTCTCTAGTTCATTAGCTAAGGGTGGAAGAGAGAGACAATAGGTTATGTGACAAGATGTGGAAAGATGAATAAATGAAAATGTGAATAAGTGACTAGTGTGAAAGTATCACTATAATCATTAGTGCTAAGAGTGGCTGCATATACATGAATTGGTGAATGTAGTTATACACTGCGGAGGCTGTCATAAGTTCCCTGCTCATACCAACCAGGACCTTCTTAGACCACGGGAGCCTCAGTAACATGTAGTAAAGTCAAGCCACACCTCTGATCACCAAGGTTATTGTGAAAAGTTATTTTTACTTGGTTTTACCAGCATGCAAGAGAATGACACATACGCAATCACCACCCACAAGAACCAAATACCAGTCTGTGGTCAAAGGAGCCCATTCTGCCAATGCTTCCTCTTTCTGCTTCCAAGTGCTGCTTTCCTGCTACATGAAATGCGACCCCCACTGCAACTCAAAACGATGACCTTTCATCTGCCTTAGGCATCACAGCTGTGGCTCTATGTAGCAGTCATTGATTGGTCCAGGCCCATCACTGCGTAGAACAGGGAAAGAAAGCCATGCCTCCCTCCATGCTCTGGCCCCCCCCAGACCCACGATCACTTGCCCTCAAGTGGAGCCATCCGTGCCTTCATGAAGCAGCTTGGCTCAGTGGTAAAAGCCCAGGCTTGGGAGCCAGAGGTTATGGATTCGAATCCCAGCTCCACCACTTGTCAGCTGTGTGACTTTGGGTAAGTCACTTACTTTCTCTGGGCTTCAATAACCTCATCTGTAAAATTGGGATTAATCAATCAATTATATTTATTGAGTGCTTACTGTGTGCAGAGCACTGTACTAAGCGCTTGGGAAGTACAAGTTGGCAACATATAAGACTAAGATTAAGACTATGAGCCCCATGTGGGACAACCTGATCACCTTGTATCCCTCCCAGCGCTTAGAGGAGTGCTTTGCACATAGTAAGTGGTTAACAAATGCCATTATTATTATCATTAAAGTCTCTCCCTTGTTGTTGTTCAGAGGATCACAGACAGTCACCAACAAGGCAGCCCCAGTTGAGTCCTGGCCCTGAGGATTCAGGAGTGAGAATCTGCAGGAAACAACTGTTAGTGGTGCTAATGATTTTCATTGCATCACTCACAATAAATCAATCAATTATATTTACTGAACATTCACTGTATGAAAAGCACTGTACTGAGCAATATAACAGTTGGTAGACACATTCTCTTTCCACTATGAGCAAGCTTTCTCTTCCCTGCAAGTCCTTCTGCTTGTGGAGCCTAGAGTACCTATGCAAACATATATGTTCTCTGGAGCTATGCACAATCAATCAATCAATCAATCGTATTTATTGAGCGCTTACTATGTGCAGAGCACTGTACTAAGCGCTTGGGAAGTACAAGTTGGCAACATATAGAGACAGTCCCTACCTAACAGTGGGCTCACAGTCTAGTCAAGTGTTTAGGATGGGAGCTAAAGGACCCCTTTAAATTGAAAGAAGTTTTATCTATTTATCTATATGTATATATAAAGAGAGAAGTACATATGTATCTATCTATATATAGAGAGATACGAGCTGTCTATAGATAACTTTAGTTTTGGAGATGCCCAATGGATTTCTAACAAGTTATCCAATTCCCACTGGTGTACAAATACCTTCCATTTTCTTGCTGTGGTCCTTTCTCATTACTCTCTCTCCAGGGTGCTCCTGACAGGACATCCTCTTTGCTGGCAGCCCCTCATTATTAAAGCCAAAGTCAAGGTCTGGATAGCCTCTAGGACTTCAAGGCCCTATGCTTCCATCACTTGATACCATGATCTCTCATTTTCTGGGAATGGGGGCAAGCCTGGAATCAATAGAATGGACCCAATGGGTGAGGCAGTCTGCTGACTTCATCGTTATAGTCTAGGCAGAAACAGTGCAGTTGAGAAGATATTCTCAGGAAAGAGTATGCGCCTTTTCTCTGCCCGTGCTCCAAATTGCTTGAGCACAACCATAGGCACGTTAGACAACCTGGAAGTGATTAATAAAAAGGAACATCCTGAGGCAGGACTTTCATTCATTCAATTGTATTTGAGTGTTTACTGTGTGTGGAGTACTGTACTAAGCACTTGAGAGAGAACAATACAGCAATAAACAGACATATTCCCTGACCACAATGGATTTACTGCCTAGAGGGGGAAGACAGACAGTAATATAAGTGAATTACAGATATACACAAGTGCTGTGGGGCTTGGAGGGGAGAAAGAACAAAGGGAGCAAGTCAGGGTGACCCTGAAGGGAGTGGGAAAAGAAAGGGGGGTTTAGGGAAGGCTCTTGGAGGAGTTGTGCCTTCAATAAGGCTTTGATGAAGATGGGTAGAGTACTTGTCTGTCAGATTAGAGAAGGGAGGGCTTTCCAGGCCAGAGGCTGGATGTGGGCAAGAGGTCGGTGGAAAGATAGGAGAGATTGAGGCACAGTGAGGCAGATGTATGCAACAGAATTCTGAACATCTTCTCTACGACTTGTTACAGACACTGAAATTAGGAGAGACGCCGTCAACTGGAACTAGAAGCAGCGAAGGAAACAGGCAAGCCTGAAGTTCTGTTTCTCTACCACAGTTCCACATAAAGCTTTGTTTTTCTATTTGTTTTGTTGTTGTTCCTGTTATGCTATTTTAGCATTTAGTCTCATCTCCCAATTTATCTGTCTCCAGATTTCTTTCCCACTTCTTATTTTTGGATTAAGCTGTTTGAGGAACAGGGGCTATGTGTAATTCTCACCTGTGCATTCTTCCTCAGGGCTCAGCACAGTGCTCTGCATGCAGTAAGTGCTTAACTAATTCTATTACTACTAGCTGCTCATTGTCCAGCCATCCTTATTTTTCTTTACAGTAGCTTTTATTTCCTAATGTTTATGATTATCCATCTGACCTGCTGCCTCCTTTCCTTCTCTTTCCACTCACTTAAAACTTCTTGTCCTGCCTGCTCCATTACCCTCCTTCCTTCTTACACACAAAGGGAAACCATTTCTGATGAAGGACTTCATTCATTTATTCATTCAATCGTATTTATTGAGCACTTACTGTGTGCAGAGCACTGTACTAAGCGCTTGGGAAGTACAAATTGGCAACATATAGAGACGGTCCCTACCCAACAGCGGGCTCACAGTCTAGAAGGGGGAGACAGACAACAAAACAAAACATATTAACAAAATAAAATAAATATAATAGTAAATATGTACAAGTAAAATAGAGGAATAAATATATACAAACATATATACAGGTGCTCTGGGGAGGGGAAGGAGGTAAGACGGTGGGGGGGATGGGGAGAAGGGGGAGAGGAAGGAGGGGGCTCACTGTGGGAAGGCCTCCTGGAGGAGGTGAGCTCTCAGTAGGGCCTTGAAGGGAGGGAGAGAGCTAGCTTGACGGATGTGCGGAGGGAGGGCATTCCAGGTCAGGGGGAGGACGTGGGCCAGGGGTCGACGGCGGGACAGGTGAGAACAAGGCACGGTGAGGAGGTTAGCATCAGAGGAGCGGAGGGTGAGGGCTGGGCTGGAGAAGGAAAAAAGGGAGGTGAGGTAGGAGGGGGCGAGGTGATGGACAGCCTTGAAGCCCAGGGTGAGGAGTTTTTGGTTGATGCGTAGGTTGATTGGCAGCCACAGGAGATTTCTGAGGAGGGGAGTAACATGCCCAGAGCATTTCTGCACAAAGATGATCCGGGCAGCGGCGTGAAGTATAGATTGAAGTGGGGTGAGACAGGAGGATGGGAGATCAGAGAGAAGGCTGATGCAGTAATCCAGTCGGGATAGAATGAGAGGTTGAACCAGCAGGGTAGCACTTTGGATGGAGAGGAAAGGGTGAATCTTGGCGATATTGCAGAGGTTAGACCGGTAGGTTTTGGTGACGGATTGGATGTGAGTGGTGAACGAGAGAGCAGGGTCGAGGATGACACCAAGGTTGCGGACCTGTGAGACGGGAAGGATGGTAGTGCCGTCAACAGTGATGCAAAAGTCAGGGAGAGGGCAGGGTTTGGAAGGGGAGACAAGGAGTTCAGTCTTGGACATATTGAGTTTTAGATCAATCAATCAATCAATCGTATTGAGAGCTTACTGTGTGCAGAGCACTGTACTAAGCGCTTGGGAAGTACAAGTTGGCAACATATAGAGACAGTCCCTACCCAACAGTGGGCTCACAGTCTAGAAGGGGGAGACAGAGAACAAAACCAAACATATTAACAAAATAAAATAAATAGAATAGATATGTACAAGTAAAATAGAGTAATAAATATGTACAAACATACATTTAGATGGGGGGCAGACATCCAGATGGAGATGTCTTGAAGGCAGGAGGAGACACGAGCCTGAAGGGAGGGAGAGAGAGCAGGGGCAGAGAATTAAAGTGCAAAAAAATACTTAAACTGATTTGTCTGATTTCCCTTCTTTGGAGCAGTGAGGCCTGACCCAGCCACATCTCTCTCTCTCTGAGTAAGCACTTTGATTTTAATCCCATCCTAAAAACAATTATATACACATCCATGTGTAATTTAGTTTAATGTCTGTCTCCCTCCTAGTCTGCAAACTCTTTGTAGGCAGGGACTGTGTCTACCTACTTTATTTTACTTTCCCAAGCGCTTAGTACAGTGTCTTGGAGACAGTAACCCAGGGAATGATGTGCTCAGGGCAGAACTGACCTGTTTGGGGGCATGGTTACAGGAATCTCGGTCAGTAAGTCGGAAAATAATAATTATTGAGCACTTACTGTGTGCAGAGAACTGTACTAAGTGCTTGGAAGACTACAGTTGTTCTGTCCCAGTACAGTCAACTAGGAATGGGGGTTCGTGACAGCTTTACCGAAGGAAAGCACCAAGGTATTCAGTATCACAGTAAGAAAACATTAACATACAGAAAAACAGGAAATGTAAGGGATCCTGCTTCTGTTAAGCCCTCAACCCAGGGGCGATGAAATCTCTAACACTATTTAAGCCCTCAACCCTGAGGCACTGAGATTTTCCTATCGTGGGATGATTAGTACCAAGTCGGTATTCAGTAGAGTACCAACTAAAGACCGACATGAGCTGTCTCTGCCATCCTTTCGAATAACAAGGAACAGCACCGACAGGCGTTTCCCCCAGTTTTTTATACTATATTTGTAGAATGTTACATCGAGCTTCTGCCTAATTATCCTAATCTATCAATTACAATTCCTTTGTTTTCCCCTTTTAGAAGGTGTCTTGCTTGGGGCCCCTGTGGGTGTGTCTTTGAATGGAGCCTTTCTGTCTGTCATGTTGGGATTACAAGAAGCAATCTGCCCAAAGGCATTAAATTTAACAAATCGTTAATGTAAGATGCAAACTGCATTCTTCAACAATATATCCCAACGCCCCCCGACCAAAGTAAAGAATGTTGGTGTGAGATTCCCATCACCCTGAGAACACAGAGTGATGCCAGTGTGAGGAAAGAGCAAACAGAAACCCTTGACTATCCTTACCCGTTTTTCGGGTTGAAGGAGGAAAAGCTTTCCTTTGCCTAGTAAGTTATTTTTAGAAATAGGGAAACTCTTTGCCTATAGTTTATTAGTTGTATTATAGTTTAATATTTAGTAGGTGTCTGTTGTGTAAGGGGTTTCACACAGAATGGATATTTCTTGCGTAGCATTAACAACTGTCTATTTCTTAAATTAACAGTCCATTCAAAAGAGTAAGGATAATTAATTTAAGGCACCAAGTATAAAGGGAATGAATGGTGCTACTGCTTGGGATTTTAACTACTTTTTTTTACAAATATACATAAATGAAACCTGTTGGGTAATTTATGAACCATTTCCACTAGAAGCAACCATAATTTGTTCTTTCTAAATCGGAGATATTTAGCTTTTCATGCTTGAATAATATTAGTTTATGTTCCAGATAACAATTCTGTTCATGAATTTTTGCAATCCCAACTCATGACTGCAATTGAAAAGACAAACCTTCCAGTCCATATTGAATGCAGTTGTGTAGTCGTTGTCATTATGTATACCGTGATGTAATGATTGAAACTGTTGCTGTAGTAGGAAAAAAACGTAATTGCAGATAAGCGTTGGCAATTTCAATATACTTTTTAACAGGAAAATTCAATATGCATAAATTTGGGTTTTCTAAAAGAAAATCTGAAATTGTTAGGGTTGGTAAAACCTAGTTGGAAATGATAGAAACAGCTTTTAGTGGAAGGAATTCTTCAAAGTTGGCTTGTATTGCAGTTTGCCTCTTTACCCCTGGGTATCTTCTGAGGACAGCACCTCCATTTTCTCTTGCAGAGTTGGAGAATAATGATTATTATAATAATAATAATGGTGGCACTTATTAAGTGCTTACCATGTGCAAAGCACTGTTCTAAGTGCTGGGCGGGGGGTACAAAGTAATCAGGTTGTCCCACGGGGGGCACACAGGGTTCATCCCCATTTTACAGATGAGGGAACTGAGGCCCGGAGAAGTGAAATGACTTGCCCAAAGTCACACAGCTGACAATTGGTGGAGTCGGGATTTGAACCCATGACCTCTGCCTCCAAAGCCCGGGTTCTTTCCATTGAGCCACGAGAAGAGTGTAAAAGCTATATTGGTTTGCAGAGGAATGAGCAGCTGGCTGCATCCCAAATTATTCGAAGCTCTGAAAGCACATAGTATTTTTTTGAGGACCTTCTGCAACATTACCTGGTTAGGATCAAAACTTCCAAAAAGTGCATAAGTGCTACGTCAGCCTACCGCTCGAGGTATAAGAGAGGTTACTTCCCTAGGCTCCCATTTCAAATCATTATGAACCACTCAAAGGTGGTTATGGACACTTTGTACTAATGTAAACTAGGAAAAAGCTGGGAAATGTAGCTCCAAGTTAAATATTTTTACTGGCTGCATGTATCATACAATGGTCACTTAATCCTGCCAGCCAGGCAGTGGGCCATCCAATAATGGCCTATCTGATAAATAAATAGGAAACAGATTTAATAACAACAGGATGGCTGTTCTTACAAAAAAAGTTAGGCCTCAGTCAAACAGAGACTTGAACAATGCTGAATCCCAGAAGAAAACTGGGAGTCATTGCTGAGCACAGACCTGCGTGGAACACTTGTCATGAAGAAGGGAGTAGTGCTCTTTGAGAAAAGGCTGTGTACAAAAAGAGAGGCAGAGGGCCAAGAGAAAATAGTGCCAGTAATAATGACAATAATAATAATGGCTTTAAGTGCTTACTATGTGCAAAGCACTGTTCTAAGCGCTGGAGAGGTTACAAAGTGATGAGGTTGTCCCACAGGGGGCTCACAGTCTTAATCCCCATTTTACAGATCAGGTAATTGGGGCCCAGAGAAGTTAAGTGACTTGCCCAAAGTCACACAGCTGAAAACTGGTGGAGCTGGGATTTGAACCCATGACCTCTGACTCCAAAGCCCATGCTCTTTCCGCTGAGCCACGGTGCTTCTCCAGTAAATAGTACATAATAATAATGGCATTTATTAAGCACTTACTATGTGCAGAGCACTGTTCTAAGCGCTGGGGAGGTGATCACGTTGTCCTACAGGGGGCTCACAGTCTTAATCCCCATTTTACAGATGAGGTAACTGAGGCACAGAGAAATTCAGTGACTTGTCCAAAGTCACACAGCTGACAGTTGGCGGAGTCGGGATTTGAACCTATGACCTCTGACTCCAAAGCCCGTGCTCTTTCCACTAAGCCAAGCTGCTTCTCTAAAATACATGAAAATAGTACATCAGCACAGCAAAAGGCAACCTTTTTGTGTGCTAAATGTGCCTAAGACTGTGGGCCCCTCACTGGCCTTTTTAGGGACATTTGACCACAGAGGGAAACTTCCCCATCAGTATTGTCTTCCTACAATAGGAAGGAAATAAAGATATAAATATACAAATACGTTTGAATGCATTGGCCAGTCACACCATCAAAGATTTAAACATCTTTGATTAAGTAGATCAATTGTATATAACTATTGCTTGGATTTTGACAACATGTTACTGAAATAGGATACCTGGCATCTCATTCTGCTGTCCCATAGAATTTTTGTCCCCTCCTTTCTACTTCACATTTCTGGGAGGAGAATCTGAATCAATTATAGAGGGATGGCAAGAAAGGATAGAGACTAGGAAATTTATCTTGAGGGTAGCAATAATGGAATTTTAACTTAGGAATTGGCAGAGAACAGATAGCATAACTCATATAGTCACATGTAAATTATAGAGAAATCATATTGCAATGCACGGTGGCACTCTGATTTCATAAAACCTGAAGGTAAAGACTTGGAGAAATTGCATAATTTAAGTTTTTTTTTTAACCCTCACTATGATTTTACTTGTAAATCCTTTGGAACTTCTATATTGCAGCATCTTCTGAACCCCTCTTGGCAGAAGATAGTGAAAATCAGTGATTCTGTTTCAAGTTATAATCAATTTGGGACAAATATGTTTTATAAGATATAATCAATTATCATTTATGATTATTCTCTTACTCTCAGATAATAGAAAATTAGCCGATGCTCCTGGAATCCTTATTAGATTACAAATTCCTCTATAAGATTGTAAGCTCCACAAGGACAACTATCTTTCAATTTATTTTGTGGTCAAAATAAATCTTTCAATTTTATTTTATTTTGTGTGCTTTATTCACTATAGCTGCCCAGTAAATACTATCAATGACGCGATCAACTGGAAATGGAAGATTAAAGCAAAAATATGATTTATTAATTTTTAATGTGCCTAGAAGGAGGCCATGTATGAGGGTGCCAGGCTGTTTAAAAATGTGTTTTACAGCAGGCTGTGCTGCTGTTTACAATTCTTCTGTTTACAACCCCCCCACTTACCTCCTCCCCCCCCCTCCACAGCACCTGTATATATGTATATATGTTTGTACATATTTATTACTCTATTTATTTTACTTGTACATATTTATTCTATTTATTTTATTTGGTTTATATGTTTAGTTTTATTGTCTGTCTCCCCCTTCTAGACTGTGAGCCCGCTGTTGGGTAGGGACCATCTCTATATGTTGCCAACTTGTACTTCCGAAGCGCTTAGTACAGTGCTCTGCACACAATAAGCACTCAATAAATATGATTGAATGAATGAAATGAATGAATGAACAACCCGAGAGTTGGACCCAGAAGCAGTTTATCCAAACATGAGCACAGGCTTGGGAGTCGGAGGTCATGGGTTCTAATCCCGGTTCTGCCACATGCTTGCTGTGTGACCTTGGGCAAGTCACTTAACTTCTCTGAGCCTCAATTACCTCATCTGTAAAATGGGGATTAAGACTGTGATCCCCACGTGGGACAACCTGATCACCTTGTATCTCCCTCAGCACTTAGAACAGTGCTTCACACATAGTTAAGTGCTTAACAAATGCCATCATTATTAAGTCAAATTTTCACCATGATAAAAACGTTTTGAGGCCTTTGATGGCCCACTATCTATGGTCACACAGTAGGTCAGTGGCCCTTCTGGTAAGAAAATGTAAGAGTAGGGCTTCAGATTCCTAGACTGCTACTTTTTCCAATGGCTTCCTTTATATATAATCTGACTAATAATGGAGGAACTCAAGGTTGCTGGGATGCAACACAGTTGCTAATGCCATAGCCTAAAGCAATGTGAAGTTGGGGTCCTGTGGAGTTTAGCTAATCCTATTTCCTCATTCCTGCAGGCACTAATAGTTTATTTTTTTTCCAAACAGCACCATGCTCTGCTGCAATAAAAGATGGCCCCAGTTAGTTTCAAAAATTATTTATCTGAAATGTTTGGCCTCTAAAAAGGGTCCTTCCACTTATACAAAAGCACACCAAAAGTACCAGTTTTCAAGTGTGCCAGCTGAATCCCTTTCCATTCCATGGAGACAAGGATGAATCACTTAACTCCCTTAATCACAATCTTCACTCTGGAGGGAATGCTAGAAACAGGAAAGACAATTTCCCTTTCTCAAAGTGGAAATTGCATAGGGTTAATTAGGTGACAATGTTATCAAGAGTGTGGAATGTGCTTTTATAATAACAGTATCATCTTTTAAATGAAGGTGGCACAAATCATGAATAATAATAATAATGATGACATTTGTTAAGCGCTTGCTATGTGCCAAGCACTGTTCTAAGCACTGGGGTAGATACAAGGTAATCAGGTTGTCCCACGTGGGGCTCAAAGTCTTAATCCACATTTTACAGATGAGGTCACCGAGGCACAGAGAAGTTAAGTGATTTGCCCAAAGTCACACAGCTGACAAGTGACAGAGCCGGGATTAGAATCCACAACCTCTCACTCCCAAACCCGTGCTCTTTCCACTGACCCATGCTGCTTCTCTGAATCTGTAACTTACCATGGAGGTAGGAAATCAAGAGGTTTTCAATGCTAATGGCTTACAGTAGAAAGTTAACTGGAGCACCAAATTTTACTTATGCCCTTGTTCTGAGCTAGTCATTTTATTCATTCTAATTACGGAACTGCACACATCAAAGAAGAACGGTGTTTTGCCTGAGTGGTGATGGTGACTCAATTTAACTAGTCACTGAGGAGTAGGCTTGGGTTTTTTTTTTTCATTACACAGGGCTCCAGTTCTCTGACTCATACCATCTTGTTGTAAGAGGAAGGGAAGAGAAGTGTTGTACTCACAAATGCCACCATATAAAATTTCAGTAACTTTCGTAGTATTTGCTTAGCTCCCTCATTTCTTTGAAGTCCCAGTCCCTCGTGCTGTTAGTGGGAGTAATAGAAAATACAGTGATAATGCTACCTGAAGTTACAAGTACTCCCGCTGTCGACCCCTGGCCCACGTCCTTCCCCTGCCTTGGAATGCCCTCCCTCCACACATCCTCTAAACTAGCTCTCTTCCTCTCTTCAAAGCCCTACTGAGAGCTCACCTCCTCCAGGAGGCCTTCCCAGACTGAACCCCCTTTTTCCTTTCCTCCTCCTCATCGTCCCCCCCGCCCCACCTCCTTCCCCTTCCCACAGCACTTGTATGTATTTGTACATATTCATTATTCTATATATTTTACTCGTACATATTTACTACTCTATTTTATTCATGATGTGCACATAGCTATAATTCTATTGGATGGTTTTGACACCTGTCTACATGTTTTGTTTTGTCGCCTGTCTCCCCCTTCTAGACTGTGAGCCCACTGTTTGGTAGGGAGCGTCTCTATATGTTGCCGACTTGAACTTCCAAAGTGCTTAGTACAGTGCTCTGCACACAGTAAGGACTCAATAAATACAATTGATTGAATGAATGAATAAATGTGGATGTTACAGAAAGCATGAGATGGAGAGCTACAACTAAATACTAATGAAAGAAATAAAGCACTCATCTTCCTTAATCACCTGCATGCATTCAACCATGTTTAAGCTTGATGACTTACTAGGACTCTTTTTTACAAGAAAGGTCCATTTGTTTTCTTGCTCAATTATGTTTACTTAGCATAAAAGCACAGATTACATTTTCTTCACAAAAAACCGCATCTTATAACGTTATTTACTTTTTTCTCAAGACAGAGAAGGCTAACACATTTACTTAAAATGGTAAAAGCATAATATGAAAGGTAAACAACTATGTTTATTTAGTATAGCATTTTTGTAGTCCTCATAAAGGTTCCTTAATCTTGTGTATTAATCAGTGATACTAGTTGAATGAATACTTATTGTATGACAGCAATGTAGTAAACGCTTGGTGAGTTGTCTACACCCACTATCTCAAATTTCTCTCCTTCAGTTCTCTCCTTGACCCCCTCCAATTCGGCTTCTGCCTCTTCAAGCCATATAAACTGCTCTCTCAGAGAGATGAGGAGAACCAGAGGAGAACAGGGTCAGTGAAGCCAAGGTTGAATAACATTTCCAGGAGAAGGGAGTAGTCCATAGTGTTGAAGGTAGCTGAGAGGCTGAGGAGGATTAGGATGGAAAAGAGGAGGTTGGATTTGTCGGCCTTTGAGAGGGCAGTTTCTGTTGAGTGAAGCCATATTGGAGGGGGTCAAGGAGAATTGGAGGAGGGGAATTTGAGGTAGCAGGTGTAGATAACTAACTCAAGGAGTTTGGAGGGGAATGGTAGGAGGGAGATGTGGTGATAACTGGTGGGAGCTGTGGGGTCAAGGGAGTGTTTTTTTAGGATAGGGAAGACATGGGCATCTTTGAAAGCAGTGGGGAAGAAGCCACTGGAGAGAGAATGGTTTAAGGTGGCTGTTAGGGAAGGGGCAAGGGTTTTGGTAAGGAACAAAAGATTGCGGTCAGATGCACAGGTGGAGGAGGTGGCTTTTGAGATGAGGCAGGAGATCTCCCCCAGAGATACTGCTGGGATGGAGGGGAGAGTTGAAGAGAGGGCCAGAATGGGGGAGAGGCTGAGGAGGGCCAGGGACAGTTTTAGACAGCTCAAGCCAGATAATGTCAATTTCCTTAATAAAGTCGGTGGCCAAGTCATTGGAGGCAAGGGATAAGGGAGGCTGGGGGACAGGGGGCCTGAGGAGGGAGTTAAATATCTGGAACATCTGGTGAAATTGATGGGAATAGGTGTCGATAAGGGTGGAGAAATAGTTTTGCAAGGCAGAGGAGAGGGCAGTGTTGAAAGTTGCAAGGATAAACTTGAAGAGGAGAAAGTCAGCCTGATATTTAGAATTCTTCCAGAAACACGCTGCTGGTTGAAGCATAAGAGCGAAAGAGGCGGACTGTGCAAGTGATCCGGGGCTGTGTTTAGTGGTACAAAAATGGAACAGGATGTGGTTAGTGGTACAAGATCTCCTTCATCTCTCATCTCCTTCTACTACCCAGCTCACACACTTCACTCCTCTGGTGCTAACCTCCTCAGTGTGCCTCAATCTTGTCTGTCTCACAACCGAACCCTAGCCCATATCCTGCCTCTGTTCTGGAATGCCATCCCTCCTCAATCCGCCAATTACTCTCCCCAACTTCAAAGCCTTATTGAAGGCACATCTCCTCCAAGAGGCCTTCCCAGACTAAGCCCCACTCTTCCTCATCTTCCACTCCCTTCTACCTCTCCCTGACTTGCTTCCTTTGCTCTTGACCCCTCTCCTTGCCCCACAGCACTTATGTATATATCTGTCATTTCATTTATTTGTACTGATGTCTGTCTCCCACCATCTGGACTTTGAGCTCATTGGGGGCAGGGACTGTCACTCTTTATTGCTCTCTTACACTTTACCAAAGCATAGCACAGTACTCTGCACAAAGTAAGCACTTAATAAATACATTTGAATGAATGAATGAACATTTTCAAATCTTGTGAAATGAATCTAAACAATAAAATAACCATGATGTGCATATATCTGTAATTCTATGTATTTATATTGATGCCTGTTTGGTTGTTTTATTGTCTGTCTCCCCCCTTATAGACTGTAAACCCAGTGTGGATTTATTGCTGAATAGTACTTTCCAAGTGCTTAGTACAGAGCTCTAAGTGCTCACAGTAAGCGCTTAATAAATATGAGTGAATGAATGAATTAGTAGTTCCTTGAGGAGAGAAAACTCAAAGAAATTTTTGGTGAGGTTAAATAAAAATGTCTCCTACTTTTTAATGTTAGATCATATCATCTAGAATATACAGAAATGTCCTTTATTAAAAATAATTCCTGAATAGGACTACAGTTGGGAAGACTGTGGATATGATGGAGAAAGGCATGAGCCTCCATTCTATGACAATTGTTTTTGATATCACTTTGGAAAGTAATACTTAGTTTTATAAATAAGCATTTATATATGCTAATGACTTCTTTGAATATATGATTACTCCTACCTACCCAGAGTAGTTTTCCCTAATGTTCAAATTCAATCATAACTCCAGGGTTTTTTTCCACATGTGAGAATCTTGCCAAAATATGCTTAATTTTGTTTATGAATAAATTTTGAAGTTTTAGAATAACCACATAAACATGCCATTTTTTCTTCTCAAAGTTGAGCTGAAAACTGGAAATACCAGAATGTTTGGTAGAGATGATATTGCAGATTTGATAGGCACTGTGTGCTCAAAGATATTACTAAGAGTGGTGATGAAACTTTGCCTGCATTTTCTTTTCATTTACAAGGGATAGAAAGAGGTGAAATTAATCAGTTGATCCATCAATACTCTTTGGAATATTTACTAATGATGAACACTGTATTAATCAATCGATCATATTTCTTGAGTACTTACTATGTGCAGAGCACTGTACTAAGCACTTGGCAGAGAGCACAATAACAGAGTTAGACACATTCCTAGCCCACAAGGAGTTTATAGCCTAGTTTAGGCTATAGTTTAGTACAGTTAGTATAGTTTAGTACAGTGCTCTGCACACAGTAAGTGTTCAATAAATATGATTGAATGAATGAATAGCCTAGAGGGGGAAGACAGGTATTAAAATAAATTACAGATACTTTCACAAATGCTTTGGAGCTGAGAATGATGTAAACAAAAAGTACAAATCTGATTGCAAGGGAAACAAAGAAGGTAGTAGGGGAAATGAAGGATTATTTGGGGAAGGCCTCTTGAAGGAGATGTGATGTTTTAATAAGGTTTTGAATGTGGCAAGTGGGATTGTCTGTTGGATATGCAGTGGGGAGGGAGTTCCAGTACAGAGGCAGGATGTGGACAAGGGATTGGGATTTAGTGAGAAAGAATGAGATCAAGGTACAGTGAGTAGGTTGGGGTTAGAGGAGCAAAGTGAATGTGCTGTACTGTAGTAGTAAATTGGCAAAACATAGGAAGGGGAAAGGTGCTTGAATGCTTTAAAACCCAAGTAAGGAGTTTCCTTTTGATGTGGAGGTGGATGGGAAATTATCCGAGGTTCTTGAAAAGAAGGAAAACATGGATTTAACTCTTTTTCGAAAAAAAATCAATCAGTCATTTATTGAGCATTTACTGTGTGCAGAGCATTGTACTAAGAACTTGGGAGGTAACAATATAACAGAGTTGGTAGACATGTTTCATGCCCACAATGAGCATACAGTCTAGAGGGACACAATGCATGCCCCACATGGGGCTCACAGTCTTAACCCCTATTTTACAGATGAGGAAACTGAGGAACAGAGAAGTTAAGTGACTTTCCCAAGGTCACACAGCAGACAGATCAAGGCAGCAGAGTGAAATTGGGAGAGGCAGGAGGCAGGGTGGTCCGAAAGGAGGTTGATACAGTAATCAAGGTAGGATAGGGTACGCGCTTGTACCGACACAGTAGCAGATTAGATATAAGGGAAAGGGAGTATTTCCTCAATGTTGTAAATGTAGAACCAAGATGATTTCATTATGGATTGTATATGCGGGCTGAATGAGAGAGATGAGTTGAGGATAATGCCAAGGTTACGGGCTTAGAATAATAATGATGGCATTTGTTAAGCACTTACTATGTGCAAAGCACTGTTCTAAGCACTGGGGGATACAAGGTGATCAGGTTGTCCCACATGGGGCTCACAGTCTTAATTCCCATTTTACAGTTGAGAGAACTGAGGCTCAGAGAAGTCAAGTGACTTGCCCAAGGTCACACAGCAGACATGTGGTGGAGCCGGGATTCGAACCCATGACATCTGACTCCAAAGCCCGGGCTCTTTCCACTGAGCCATGCTAATGAGATAAGGAGTGATGGTTGTGCTGTCCATAATGTTGGGAAGTCAGGGGAGGACAAGATTCTTATGGTAAGATGAAGAATTCCGTTTCAAACATGTTACGTTTGAGGTGTCAGCAGGGCATCCCAAGTAAAGATGTTCTGGAGACAACAGGGCTGATGAGACTACAGATAAGAAGAAAGGTCAGGGTTGGAGATGTGGATATGGAAATCAGCTGCATAGAAATGGAAGTTGAAACTGTGGGAGCATGTGAATTCTACAAGGGAATGGGTGTAGATGGAGAATACTAGAGGACCCAAAACTGAGAGCCCTGAGGGACACTAGCAGTTATAGCATGGAAGTTAGAGAGGAGAAGCCTTTCAGAGAGGCTGAGAATGAGCAGCGAGAAATATAGGAAGAGAAACAGGAGAGGACAGTGTCAGCAAAGCCAAGGTTAGATAATGTTTCCAGGAGAAAGAGGTGTTCCACCATATCAAAGGCAGCTGAGAGGTCAAGGAGGATTAGGACGGAGTAGAAGCTGTTAGATTTGGCAAGGTGACCCTTGAGATGGCAGCTTCCATGGAGTGAAGAATCCAGAATCCAGATTGGAGGGGGTCAAAGAGAGAGTTTGGAGGGGAAGGAAATGGAGGCAGTGGGTGTAGAAAACTTGCTCAAGGAGTTTTGAGACAAATGGTAGAAGAGATATGAGGAAATAATTGGAGGAAGTCATGGAGTTAAGGGAGGGTTTTTTAGGATAGAGGATTCATGAACATGTTTGAAAGCAGTGGGAGAGAAGAAAGTGAACAGTTGAAAATGGCAGCCAGGGAGAGAAGAAGGGAAGGGACAAGTGTTTTGATAAGGTGCAAAGTGGTGGGGTCTAAGGTACAGGTGGAAGGGGTATGTTTTTAGAAGAGGTGAGAGATTTCCCCTTGAGATACAGCTACAAAAGATGAGAAAGTCAAAGAGAGCACAGAAGGAGGGAGGGCTGGGAAGAAACAGGGGAGATTTTAGGAAGATCAAGTCTGATGATATCAATTTTCTCAGTGTAGTACATGGCTATGTCATTAGAGGCAAGGGATATGGGAGGTGGGGGGCAGTGGGTTTGAGGAGGGAGTTAAACATCTGAAACAATTGGTAAAGGCAATGGGCATGGGAATCAATAAGGATGGAGAAATAATTTTTCTGGGTAAAGGAGAGGTAGAGGTAAAGCAGGAAAGAATGAATTAGAGATCGAAGAGCTCAGCCTGTTATCTGAATTTCTGAAAGCAGTGCTCCGCAACTCACACACAGGAATGAAGGAAGCCTACGAAGTTGTGGAGGAAGTTGTGGAGGTGATCCAGAGTTATAGGTTAGTGGTATGATATCAGCAAAGGGATAGAGGAATGAGTGAGTTGAGTTCATTCATATATTCATTCAATCATATTTATTGAGCACTTACTGTGTGCAGAGCACTGTACTAAGCACTTTAAAAGTACAATCAGCAACAGAGACAATCCCTACCCAACAATGGACTTACAGTCTAGAAGACTGTGTTCAATCTTCTAGAAAAATTGTGGAGATAAAACCGGAGAAGTGGGAAAATTAACCAGGCCTGGCCTGATGGACTAGATGAAATTTCAGATGGGCTTTGAGGTTGCGGAGAGTTTTACTTTTGGAAATGACTGCTGATAGTGACATCCTACAGTGACACTGTAAGCTCACTTTGGACAGGGAATGTGACTACCAACTCTGTTATATTGTCCTCTCCCAAGCACTTAGTACAATGTTCTGCACACAGTATGCTCTCAATAAATATGATTGATTGAAGGAATGACCTACCCATATGTAGCTTGAAGGACAGATTTGTGGTTGACATTTTGGGCCACAATGTTTACTTGTAGAGATAGATCCTTGTTACAGTGATGGGTTTTGTCTTAAGCAGCGCCACTTTCTCTATATGAGGGAAACTTGCATTTAGGGTGGTGAAAGGATTATACCATCACCAGCACACCAGGAGCCCCATCCCACCTGACTCAGAAAACCCCAGCTCAGCTTCAGTAACTCCGAAATGGGTGAGCGTCCCGTGATCTACAAGTAAAGAAGCAGGGACAGAGGATCACCTCCTTGCCTGTTGTCTTCTCTCCTTCATCTATTCCCAAAGTCCTCAGTAATGAGGGGCATAGTAGAGATGAGGTCACATCAGCTGTTTCCTCAAGAGAGGATCTGGGCCAGGAACCAGTATGCTAATTGTCCTTCAATGTGAGTGATTCCTGGGACAGTTAAGCAACCCGTTCTTTCTGGGCTGGGTGAGGGTGTGGGAGAGTCAGTGAGGGGATCGGGAAAAGATAAATTGGGGAGGCAACTCCAATGCCATCGTACACAGCATGATGGGATGAAATCATCGATCACAAGGGGGCCCCATAAAAAATCTATAGGTCCAGTCCAACAGAGGGACAGAATGTGATCCAGCAGCTGTGATTGTTGTGACTATTGAACCCTAAACCAAAAAGCACCATGGCCTAGAGGATACGGTTTGGGCCTGGAAATCAGAAGGACCTGGGTTCTAATGCTGGCTCCGCCCCTTGACTGCTGAGACCTTGGGTAAGTCATTTCAGTTCTCTGTGTCTCAGTTACCTCATCTGTACAATAATAATAATAATAATAATAATACTGATGGCATTTCATTCATTCATTCATTCAATCGTATTTATTGAGCGCTTACTGTGTGCAGAGCACTGTACTAAGCGCTTGGGAAGTACAAGTCGGCAACACATAGAGACAGTCCCTACCCAAAAGCGGGCTCACAGTCTAGAAGGGGGAGACAGACAACAAAACAAAACATATTAACAAAATAAATAGAATAAATATATACAAATAAAATAAATAATTGAATAGAGTAATAAATACATACAAACATAAGTACATAAATACAGGTGCTATGGGAAGGGGAAGGAGGGGGGAGGGGGAGGAGAGGAAGGAGGGGGCTCAGTTTGGGAAGGCCTCCTGGAGAAGGTGAGCTCTCAGTAGGGCTTTGAAGGGAGGAAGAGAGCTAGCTTGGCAGATGTGCAGAGGGAGGGCATTCCAGGCCAGGGGGATGACGTGGGCCAGGGGTTGACGGCGGGACAGGCGAGAACGAGTCACGGTGAGGAGATTAGCGGCAGAGGAGTGGAGGGTGCGGGCTGGGCTGGAGAAGGAGATTAGGGAGGTGAGGTAGGAGGGGGCGAGGTGATGGAGAGCCTTGAAGCCCAGGGTGAGGAGTTTTTGTCTGATGCGTAGATTGGTAGCCACTGGAGATTTTTGAGGAGGGGAGTAACATGCCCAGAGCGTTTCTGGACAAAGACAATCCGGGCAGCAGCATGAAGTATGGATTGAAGTGGGGAGATACAGGAGGATGGGAGATCGATGAAGAGGCTGATGCAGTAATCATTTATTAAGTGCTTACTATATGTAAAGCACTGTACTAAGCACTGGGGGGGGGGGGGGGGTTACAAGGTGATCAGGTTGTCCCATGGGGGCTCACAGTCTTAATCCACATTTTACTGATGAGGTAACTGAGGCCCAGAGAAGTGAAGTGACTTGCCCAAAGTCACACAGCTGACAACTGGTGGAGCTGGGATTTGAACCCATGACCTCTGACTCCAAAGCCTGAGCTCTTTCCACTGAGCCACGCTGTGAGCCCTATGTGAGACAGGGACTGTGTCCAACCTGATCAGCTTGTTTCTTCCCCAGTGCTTAGTATAGTGAGCTTACCATAGTGCCCACCATATAGTAAATGCTTACAAATACCATGAAATAAAAAAAAAAGAGTCTGAAACTCTGCTCCTCTCAGTATGGTCTTGCTAGGGTACACTATTTCTAGAGTGGTATTTTTTTATGTGTTTATCACTGGTCATGTCTTTTTTATTTTTTCATTTCCTATCATTTTTCATTCCCTCATTATATGCTACTAGCCCCATCTCTACCAGCTAGTTTTAGATGGTGAGCTCCTTAGCTTTTCCTGACGTGTCCCATTTTTTTCCAGAAAGTGACCTGTAGGAAGGATATTGGGAAATTTAGTACTTAAATATCTTGGGGAATATAGTTCTCAGAAGGAGAGGGTTTCAAGAATAAGCTTTTTGTTGGCCTTTCCATGCTCTTTGATTTAAATTTTGCTCTGAAAAAGTGCCTGAATATTTATTTACCAGGGTTTTTTCAAAATATTTATAGTGTTAAGCAAAGCAAACATGATCATTATCATTTTCTTTGAGCTTATTCCTTAGTATAGAAGTTTTTCCAACAAAGTAACTGGAAATCGAAGATCCAGAAGTTAGACTAACAATTATTTGGATTACTGGAATTTCAGTGAATGCATTAAGAACCAATTTCATAAGTCTTATATACAAACTAATGAACTAAGTACCCATGTACTGACATTGCATTTTATTTTATCATTTAAAAGTTTAGTATACCACATTCAAGAGTTCTAAGCCTTTAGATAACATACCCAGTTGGCTAGAGCATGGAATCCAAAGTGCAATCATTCTGTCTCCACAGGCATAAATCCTGGTAGTGGTTCCTTTGAGAGTTTAATCAATTTGTGGAAGATGCTAAATTGGGATGATAACCAACAAGTCCAGGAATGAATTCAGGAAGACAAATTTGAAAAACAGTTCTATGAAAACCAGCAGGGACAACTGCACGACTAGGCACTTAGGGAGAAAATCTAACAGAAATACAGGATGGGAAAAGATTGCCTTCCATAAGTACGGCAGAAAAGTACTTGGGTACAATTCTTGATCAGAATTTAAATAGTAGAAAATGCAGTGTTACTCAAAATTACTTGGGTACAATTCTTGATCAGAATTTGAATAGTAGATAACAATGAGTGTTACTCAAAAGGCCATAATTTTGGACTAAATCAGCAGAAATAATACATATGAGTTAGGAAGGAATCTTTCTATGCACTGATCATTAAAATATCATGTCCAGGTTCTGCTACTCTTTTCTGAAAAAGGAAGAAAGAGTAAAAGTAATTGAAAATTATTTCCTGACTACAAGGGACTTACACTTTAGCTCCTCAAGGGCAGAGAATGTCTATCTTGCTTAATTTGCACTCCCCAAAGCATACTTTAGTGTTTTGTATTCAGTAGGCACCCAATTAAAACAACATTTATTGATTGAGAAAGTGGTTAAATAAAAAAAGATCTAGGATTTGGAGTTTTTTTAGAGAATGTGAAGGAGTGACTTAATTCTCTCAAGTGTGAGCAAAAGATTTTTCATGGGAAAGGTGCTTTACTAGTTGTTCTTGATGTTCACCAAGGATTAAATGAGAAGACATGGCAATTTAAATAAATAAAACGGGAGATATTTAGCTTACACATATTGACTTTTGAGGGTGTAAAATCTTGTAATAGATTCCCAATGGAGCCAGTGAAGTTTCCATTCTTGTTAAATCTTTAAGAAAAAAATAGGCCTCTATGTTTCTGGGTTGGCTTAGTTATTTACTTGTCTGGAACAAGGGGTCTGAACTTAATAATCTCTCAAGGAAGTTTCCACCTTTGGCATGATCTTTTTGCTATTTGTAGATAGTTTCTACTGTCGAGTGTAGTGAAAAGTATCTGGTCAATGATATTCCTAAAACTCTTTTCAAGTTTTCAACCTCAAGGTAAATCCATGATTTGTCATTGTACTGGTTCGATTAAAAGCTTGAGCATATCGATACTCCTTGACAATTAAAATTTGATGAATTTTTTTTCAACACCAAAAGATTTGTAGTTCAGAAACTAATTGAATCTCACTGTCAGCTAAAACAAACAAACAACAAAAAACTATATCTTACCCATATTTCCCCAGAGAAATATTCTATTAACTTCTTTAAACCATGAAGATGTTGGAGTTAGAGGATGGAAAGCTCACCTGTGAATCATTTTTTGCAAATAACCTGGATGAAACTAGTTCTATCCAACAAGACGTGACAATTACCTTCTGCTGGGTCACTAAGCTGAGCTTCTAAGAGTGGAATTATGAGCTTAGTACAGTGCTCTGCACACAATAAGTGCTCAATAAATACGATTGAATGAATGAATTATGGTTTAGGGCAAGCCGCTCATGCTTGCTGCTTTTCTCACCCACTTGGACCAGAGGTACCAAAAGATACTGCTAATGTCATAGACATTCCTAGCAGCTTATTGAGTTTAATGAAAGTGCATGACTGGACATCTGTTTTGCTTTATTTTTTAGGGTGGAGGAGATATTTGTTAAGAGTGCAAGGCACTGTACTAAGCACCGGGGTAGATACCAGCTAATCAGGTGGGACACAGTCCTTATCCCACATGGGACTCACAGCCTTAATCCTCACTTTACAGATGAGGTAACTGAGGCCCATGCAGTTCCGAATGATACAATAGAGGTGTAGCAACTGAACCCATTCACCATCATTATTGGTATTATTTATTCTGTCCCTATTGTCAGAAGCATTCTTGGACTGCTTTCAGAATCAACCGTATCACAAGGAGGAAATCTAGAGCTGTCAGAAGGGCTAATCAGCCCAAATTATAAAATATTTGGCATTTTTCATCATTCTATTTGTACTTGTCTTTATACTTTTACTTATTTCCTTATACTTTTCCTTATACTTGTACTTATACTTGTATTTGCACTTATCTCCAGGTTGCTCTTTACCCATTTTGCCTGCACCCAACCTTATTGCACAATTCTGAACTTCAGTTGTCAAGGCCATTTGTCTGGTTTTGGACCTGATAGTCCAGCTAGTCTGTATCCCCTGTCTAGTACTTGTGTAGTCAACAAAGGGAAGTCTGATACTCTTGATTGTCATCAACGGCTACCCTGATCTCAGGTTGGTAGGTACATTGCCTGCCCACATTGAGCTCGTAGTCTAGATGGGAGACTGCATGCAACCTCTTGGAGAATGGATAGAGCACAGACCCTGAAGTCAGAAGGACCTGGTTTCTAATTCTGACTCTTCCACTTGTCTTCTGTGTGATCTTGGGCAAGTCACTTCACTTCTCTGTGCCTCAGTTTTCCCATCGGTAAAATGGGGATTGAGACGGTGACCACTATGTGGGACAGGTACCGTGTCAGACCCAGTTATCTCCATCCCCCCGCCCTACCTCCTTCCCCTCCCCACAGCACCTGTATATATGTTTGTACAGATTTATTACTCAATTTCACTTGTACATATTTACTATTCTATTTATTTTATTAATGATGTGCATCTAGCTTTATTTCTATTTATTCTGATGACTTGACAACTATCCACATGTTTTGTTTTGTTGTCTGTCTCCCCGTTCTAGACTATGAGCCCGTTGTTGGGTAGGGACAGTCTCTATTTGTTGCCAACTTGTACTTCCCAAGCGCTTAGTACAGTGCTCTGCACACAGTAAGTGCTCAATAAATATGATTGAATGAATGAATATCTACCACAGCTCTTACTACAGTGCCTGGCATTTTTAAAATGTCATTATTATCATCATCATTATTATTTTATTATTATTTGAAGGGGTCCAGGATGAGATGAACAGACTGCAGTGCACAGGGCACACCAGGAGCATAGGGAGCCAGCCATGATGGAGGGGCTGAGAGGATGTCATATGGAGAGGTGTTCTCCTTAATAGCCAAATCTGCCGTCCAGGTCTGGTGCTATGGGTTTTGATTCTGGAAACAGAAATAGGGAGGGACATGGCAGGACTCTTAGCTGGGACATGGTAGCGGATATGGAACTGGAGCATAGCTGTGGGGTCCCTTGGACTGACAGTGCCTTGACAACCTGCTCACCAGGACTCTGAACCCACTGCGATAGCCCTAGTCCATTTTCTGTTACTTGACATTTCATTTCTGTGAAGTGCCATTTGTTTCTGTAATTACAATTGAATAGTTGTGACAGCTCTGGGAGTTCAGTGTAATGGGGAGAGTGTAAAGTAGGTGGCAGGTAGGGAGGCTCTGGAGGAATATTAAGAACAAGGGGAATATGTTAGAGCTGAGGTTTTATTGACCGATATAGATTTTTTTTCCATTCAACTCTAGAGAAGAAAGAGCATTGTACCTAGTGAATACATGGTGGAAAGGGAACAGGAATGAGGCTCACAGTCAAAATCCCCATTTTACAGATGAGGTAACAGGCACAGAGAAGATAAGTGACTTGCCCAAGGTCACACAGCAGACAAGTGGCGGAGCCGGGATTTGAATCCACAACCCCTGACTCCCAAGCCTGTGCTCTTGCCACTAGAACATGCTGCATTAAAAAAAAAATAGAGTTGGGAGTGATGTTCTCACATGGAAGAAAGTCACTGGGCTGCATGGGGTGGTTGAACTCAACAGCCCTGACTTACATTTTCTGACCGAATGGGCTGAACACCATCTCATGATCACAGCAGACCCTATTCAGGTCACTTCAAGCCTCTTGAGTCGCTTCAAGCCTCTTGAATAGTTCGTATTCAAGTAGTATAAGACTTGTGTTGAAAAGCACCCTCCAGAAACCCAAGAAGGCTAAAGATCAAGCTAATTGAAAAAAGGGCATCTTTAAGGATGCGTATGGAAATATTTCAACAGCCTTTTAGAATAGAAACTTGAACAGACATTGAGCATGGTCATGCGGGGTCACCATGATTGATTTGCTACAAACAACTCAGATAAGTCTAAATTCAGGGAAACAGTTACTTCACCAGCTGCACCTTGAGGCACTACATGACTGAGTCAGGAGTGAAGTTTACAGAAATCTGTACCATGTAACCCATTCATGTTAAGCGACAGTTGTGACGGGTGGTGGGATGCCAAAATGGAAGCCATTCAAGTCTCTGCAGCAGGTCATAAACATAGAACTTCTGCACATCATTAAAAAGGATATATTCATTCATTCAATCATATTTATTGAGCACAGCACTGTACTAAGCGCTTGGAAAGTACAGTTCGGCAGCAGATAGAGACAATCCCTACCCAACAATGGGCATTTAGCATGTCATTAGAGCTCTTTCATGTTACTTCTCCACAGGTTCTAGAACAGATCCTAATTCATGGTTTGTAAATCTTTGAAAATAAACAGCAACAGTTTCAAGGAACGTAATCTGACAATCAAGAGACAAGCTAGCATTTTGCAAATGCAAAGTCTACTGCGTGAGAAGGTAAATAATATAGGAGATCTAGATGGTGGGTATATAGGTATGGTGAGGCTAGGGAGAAATCCTTAATGTCAGTGTTTGTACATATTTATTACTCTATTTATTTATTTATTTATTTTACTTGTACCTATCTATTCTATTTATTTTATTTTGTTAGTATGTTTGGTTTTGTTCTCTGTCTCCCCCTTTTAGACTGTGAGCCCACTGTTGGGTAGGGACTGTTTCTATATGTTGCCAACTTGTACTTCCCAAGTGCTTAGTACAGTGCTCTGCACACAGTAAGCGCTCAATAAATATGATTGATAAATATAGTGCATACATAATTAACTTTTTTGAAAAATGTTACAAATGTACAATGGCTAAAATACACCTTTTTAAAGGAAGTTTTTACTGCTAATATTAATGTATGACATCTTTAAAATTACTCTATATCTTACGCAGTAATTTTACACCAGAAATCTCTGTCATAGTGAAAGTTTATTTTACATTATTTAACCAAAACTCATTAGCTGTGATTGCTCTCTTAAGCAAGGCAACTCGCATAAAGAAATACAATTTAATCCAACATCTTTATTGCACTGAACTGCTAAACCGAAATCTGCTTATTGGACTAAAAAAGAGTGGCACACATCTTGAGGTCTGAGAAAGTATGGGGGATAAATTGATGAGAACAAGGAAATGCATAAATATGTCCAAATATGTATACATATACAATCCTCTAGACTGTAAGCTCATTGTGGTAAGGGAAGATGTCGAGCAATACTGTTGTATTGTACTCTCCCAAATGCTCAGCACAGTGCTCTACTCAATAAATAACACTGATTGATTGATTGATATGGTATCTACTACTAGAAGCAGCATGGCTCAGTGGAAACAGCCTGGGCGTTAGAGTCAGAGGTCATGGGTTCAAATCCCGCTTTGCCCCTTGTCAGCTGTGTGACTTTGGGCAAGTCACTTTACTTCTCTGAGTCTCAGTTACCTCATTTGTAAAATGGGGGATTAAGACTGTGAGCCCCTCGTGAGATAACTTGATCACCTTGCCAGCACTTAATTGCACATAGTAAGCCATCATTATAAATGCCATCATTATTATTATTATTACTGTTATAGTAATGATGAATTATATCCTTATACATAGATGACATTGAAAAGACTGAAGCATTTTTGATGATTTCACAAGGAAAACATTAAGATTGTCCTCTGCTGTTTTGTTGCATTCAATACTTGCAACACCTGTACTTGTATTAAATTACTTCCAATCAATCAATCAATCAATCTGTTTTGAGTTTGCAGTCATCTCCCAATGTTGAATGATTGGCAAATGAGATCGCTGTCAGAATGTACTGCATTTACTTGCATAATTGCCCCAGTTTTTCACATAATCTTTTCCACCCCAAAACAGGAGGGGATCTATTACATGGTGTTGAGTAAGAACTGAGTCTAGCAATAAGTGAGAAGGAAAAAAAAGAAGAAAAAAGAGAGGAAAAAAGAAGGTGAGAAGGAAGAGAAAGGTAAGAAGACATTTAAGACTGTGACTCTTCTTGGGTTTTCCCAAGTTCTGCCTACAGTAGCACTTATTGAATGAATGCCCCCTTCCCTCCCTCATCCTCTTCCTATCCTGGAATCCATGTCTCAATGAGGAAATTCCAACTCTAGCATGAGCCTGTCAGTTTGTCCCATCACAGAGTGAACCATCATCACTTCTTAAGCAAATTCTCCCAAAGATTGGGTGTGGAGGATTGATTGTGCAGGTAAATATAGTACTCCAAATCAGCAAATTCCTACACACAGTGATCCTAATGGATACAATTACGACTTGTGCTTCTAAACTCTACAAGCAGAAAAAAACAACATTGCTGTCACCAACCAAAAGCATACTTTTGGCAGTGACTGAGTTAAATTGTCCATTCTCCAGTTTCTTTTTCTCCTTTATTTTACTGGTTGTTATAGTTGTATCTCTTGGTTTTCAAAACACATATTAGCAAGCTTAATGCTGAGAGTACTAAACACATTTCTATTTGGAAACATCAGCAGGGGCTGAGCCCCTTGTCTTGGGCTCATTATAGCTGACTGATGAAAATTCACCTAAGTAGGAAAGAGCTGCTGTGGAACTCGGAGTAGGATATGTGTGATTTTTGGAGTGCAGCTCTGCATGAGAGAAGAAGAGAAGTGGAACAGGAGTGGGGTGAGTTAAAGACGCTGGGCAGAACTTGCAGGTGCCTAGTGAGCAGAAAAAGGATCTGCAACTCCTGCCACCGGACTGCTTTGACCCTATTCTCAGAGAACAGCCTTTGCGGATGCAATACCCCCTCTGATGCTTCTCTAATTGCTCCTTTCCCTCTTTGGGAGCTGGAATTCTTTCCTGGTTTTACTTTCTTGCCTCTGTAATCCGCATTGCTTTGCCCTCTACTCCTCACAGAGCCCTATTTCTAAATTACCTCTAAACATTCTAAGAGAATTGGCTTCTTTGCTTCTGAACTCCCCAGACACTGAGGAACAGAACAGGGAAATAGCACTAAGTGTAGCTCCCGGTTTGTTTCGACAGAACATTCTACACCCGCAAAGTCTCTTCAGCATTCTTTCGGAAAACCAATTTTGATGGTAGCTCAAGGCCTGTTTCTAATAAAACACCAAGCATTGTCATGTGAAACTGCAGTTAACAAAATGATCCATCTTTATGATATGGAATTGCTATTTAAAATGGTGTGCCTCAAATTTCTGGTCAGAAAATTTTCTACCCTTGTGCACCTTGGACAAAAGCAGTCAAGACTCAATGCTCCATAGGTGCTTTATCACTAACAAACACCTTCCCTCTTCCCTACCCTGGGCAATACAGGATGGCCAGCATTGCCGGGGAAGCCCTAGTTTGTGGGATTTTGTCCTAGTGTCCTGGGAAAAGAGGCAGAAGTAGAAGCAGTAACAAGAGCAACTGGGCCCTCTGAGGAAACAAGAGCAGCTCTATCCATCTTCCCTATAATATTGCTTGAAGGAGGGTTCTGGGCCATCCAGATGAAGTTGGACCATGGCGACCATGAACCATGGGAGAGGGGAGGATGCAAGGATAGTCCTGTCCCCTCCCCAACTGTCTCAACTGATTAAAGTGGAAGGGGGAGGGTAAGGATGGGAGCAGAGGTGTGTTGCTATTGTCTCAGTGCTTTTTCTAACATGCAAAAGACCTTCCCTTTCTAGGTTCTCATTTTCTCTACCTTTGTATCAACTATGAACTTCGATCGGTATCTCTTAAGCATTTTAATATTCATCCCACCCTCACCCCCGCACCACTTATATACATCTTCTTATGCTCTGCCATTTCCCCAATTTGTAATTTATGTTGATGTCTATTTCTCCCTCAAGACTGTAGGTTCCTTGTAGGCAGAGATTGTGTCTAACTCCTCCATTGTATTATGTTCTGCCAAGCGCTTATTCCAAGTACTCTGCATGCAGGAGCACTAAATAAAGATTATTGATTGATTGTTTTAGGGCAAGCAAGAGACTGAGGGCAAGGATAGGAGGTGAAAGTTGTTTTTTTTCTGAAGTGAAAAAAACTATCAAACCAAACCTTTCACCAAGCCCACTGCTTGGCCCAACCACAAAATAGGAAATTGGTGGCCGTGAGACTAAATTTCTTCAAACTGTTATGGTAAACCTTCAAGCCTTCTGGCCGTCATTAGCATCCCTACTAAAGCAGAGCTAAGGAGAAAATGCAGAAGAGGTTCAGCTTTGCCAAACATTGGAAACAAAGGTTCTTATATGAGTGACAGTTGAGATGATTCCTCTGCCTGTATTTGCTCCGCTAAATCCCTGATTGATCTCTTTTGCACTCCTGAAATATTTCTTTTGTATCTGATAAATGTTTTAGTTTACAAAGGAAGTCTAGGTGATGCTCAGATATGTCCTCATTAATGAAGCACTGAAGTGAGTAAAGTGAAGCAAGCGAGGCAAGAATGAGTGTTCGGTCCAGGTTCTGGTCGAACTATGCCACCGTGGCTAAAATACAACAAGAAATTTAGAAAATGCATTTGGAAAGCACTGCTAATTGTTCTTATATCTAAACAGAACATGAGCATCAACGGAAGGTTTTAAGAGAGGCGAATACAAACTTACTGCATGTTAACGACTCCGTTCGTGAAACACTTATGCAGTAACATTCAATTGATTTAAGACGTTCTTCACAAATTCATCTCAGTCAATTGATAGTATTTATTGAGCACTTACTGTATGAAGAGAACTTTACTAAGTGCTTGGAAGTTAGCAGATTTAGTTAGCCATGTTCCCTGCCCCCCAGGAGTTTACAGTCTAGCACTCAAGGCTTCAAACTGGCAGTCAGTCCAAAGACATTAATAATAATAATAGCATTTATTAAGCACTTACTATGTGCAAAGCACTGTTCTAAGTGCTGGAAAGGTTACAAGGTGATCAGGTTGTCCCACGGGGGGCTCACAGTCTTAATCCCCATTTTACAGATGAGGTAACTGAGGCACAGAAAAGTAAAGTGGCTTGGCCAAAGTCACACAGCTGACAGGTTGGAGGAGTTGGGATTTGAACCCATGACCCCTGACTCCAAAGCCCGTGCTCTTTTCCAGTGAGCCACACTGCTTTTCTAAATTAAATCAGGTTATGCACCAGCTGACCCTCAGGAAAATCATCAGTAACAGAGAGTTTCCTGCAGCAGCCCTGTTTTGATGCCTAGGCAGTTTATTTGGAAGCCAGGATTGGAATCCACCTGGGAGTTGTGCTCTACCCCCTATGCCATGCTCCTTCATCATTTTGGAAGTAAACACCTGATCTGTTGGCTAATAATATACGAGGAGATTTTGCATTAGCACTAAGTGAGAGGAATTCACTGGCATAGTTTTGACCTAGGTGAGGCTGGCAGCGTTATGGTCCTAGTTTTGACCTAGGAATGGCTCGGCCTTAATTTTTAATCTAGGTGTGGCCAGGAGTTTGTCTATAGTTTTTGTTGGTGTGGTTGGTGGCTTGGCTGTAGTTTTACCTGACCTTGTCTGTGGTGACTGCATGAGTGGGAACAAGAATAAACATACCAAGGTTTCATTTTTAAATATACCTCAGCTTGTTTTTAACTTCCAGCTCAAACTGGTAGGCATAAATGGGACTCTGAAACTAGTGACAGCTGCCCTAATCATTTTGCTAAAAAAAATTATTCAGATCACATTTCCCTAATCCTCAAGAACTTCCAGTAATAATAATAATAACAATAATGATGGCATTTATTAAGCACTTACTATGTGCAAACCACTGTTCTAAGCACTGGGGAGGTTACAGGGTGATCAGGTTGTCCCACCGAAGGCTCACAGTGTTCATCCCCATTTTACAGATGAGGTAACTGAGGCTCAGAGAAGGGACTTCCCAAGGTCACATAGCAGACATGTGGCAGTAGTTATGCCTCCACTTCTGCATAAAACATAAATTCCTTATGATTCTTTTCAAAGAATTCAATCAGCTGGTCCCCTCCTGTCTTTCCTCCTTCATTTCCCACTACAACCCAGCCCACAACATCTACCTGCTCACTCTCCCTGATATTATCTAACTTGCTGCTGATTATTTGCCCATTCATTCATTCAATCGTATTTATTGAGCACTTACTGTGTGCAGAGCACTGTACTAAGCACTTGGGAAGTACAAGTTTGCAACATATAGAGACGGTCCCTACCCAACAGCGGGCTCACAGTCTAGAAGGGGGAGACAGACAACAAAACAAAGCATGTGTCAAAACCATCAGAATAAATAGAATTATAGCTATAAGCTCTCTCTATATATAGCTATATATGTAGCTATATAATGATAATTTAATAATTTTGGTATTAAGCTCTTACTATGTGCTGAGCATTGTTCTAAGCTGTGGGGGGATACAAGGTGATTAGATGGTCCTACGTGGGGCTCACAGTCTTAATCCCCATTTTACAGTTGAGGTCATTGAGGCCCAGAGAAGTGAAGTGACTTGCCCAAAGTCACAGAGCAGACAAGTGGTGGAGGCAGGATTAGAACCCATGACCTTTGACTCCCCAGCCCGTGCTCTTGCCACTGAGCCACACTGCTTCTCTCTATATAATTATATCATTAAAATCACATCTCCTCCAAAAGACCTCCCCAGATGAAGCCCTCATTTCCATTACTCCCTCTCCCTTCTACATCACCTATGCACTAGGAATTGTACATTTTAAGTACTTCTTATTCCCCCTCCTCTCAGCCAGTCAGAACCTCTGCGCATACCTGTAATTTATTTTGTCTGTCTCTCCCTCTTAACTGTATGCTACATTTGGGCAGGGAGTGTGTCTGCAAGCTCCATATTGTTCTCTCACAAGTGCTTAGTACAATGCTCTGTACACAGTAACTGCTCAATAAATGCAACTGATCAATTGACTAAACGGAGAAGCGATTCGTGTGTATGTGAGACTCTAATCGTGGCTTTCTTTGAGCATAAGCTTTACATAGAGAGACAAGAAGGACAAGGAAAACAGCATCTGGTGCTGTAAGCATTAATCACAGTAACACAACGAGGGCAAACTTTATGTTTGCCCAGTGTGACCAGGAATATGGATTCTGCACTGGCCTTTTGAGTTACAAACACACTCATAGGTGAACTTCACCCTCCAGACTACAAGCTCCCTGTGAGCAGGGAATGGGGCTACAACACCACTGTTTAACACTTTCCCAATTGCTTTGTCCAGTGCTTTGCACATAATAAATGATCAATAAATACCATTGATTGATGGAAGTTTTCTTCATCTACAAAGGACAGTATCTATGTATGTGTGCATATATAGATATATGCATATGAATTCATATATTTATGTATGCATGTATACATACATGAAATGAGGTTGTGTGTCCATGAACTTGCCCTGAATGGAATTCACACAGCTTAATTCAAAACCTCAGTGAGGTTTCTTGGGTGAATGAATAAGTGGAGCTTCACACTAATCCTCAAGAGACTCCTGGTCTATTGGAGAGTAGAGCTTTATACAGATCCTTGAGTGGCTTTTGGACCCCTCAGTAACCCGGAGTTAACACAACAGAGTTTTGCAGGAGAGTTTCCAGGTGATGATGCATCCCTTCGTTCCTGCCCAACCAGTTTGGCAGCAGTGACCAGATGAACAAGGAAATAGGAAACAATATTTTGAAAAGCTGGAAAGATTTTGAGTATGAGTACATTGAGAAGGTCATTTCCAAGATAAGATATCAATCAATCAATCAATCATTCATATTTATTGAGCGCTTACTTGTGCAGAGCACTGTACTAAGCACTTGGGAAGTACAGGTTGGATAACAGAACACTCTTCTGTTATCATGGCTGACTACTAGAATTAACAGTTAACTGAGAGGTGGCTAAAAATTGATGGAGATGAAAAGCAGAGAAATAATGACAAAATGATTGACCCTTAAATTAAAAAAAATAATTTTATCCAATCATTTTCACTTCACTTTGTACAAAAACTGTGCCCAAAGCTACTATAGCTAAGTCAGACCTAACAATATGGGCAACATCACCCCGATATGGGTAGCAGGAAGGAGGCATGCAATATTTTGCCACAGTCCAAAATGAAATAATGATCACTATGAATAATCAAGGGTTGACAAAAAAAGGCTACATATGAATCTAATTAGTGTAAAAACGCCATATAAAATTAAGCAGAGGTAAATTTTCAAATATCACCCCAACAGGTTTATCGGTAGACATGGGTAAGTTAGTATGGAAATGTGTTTTGTCAGATCACCAATTTAATGTGAAAGTTGATGTTTCCTCTGAAATCTAAAGGGAATTATATTTCTATCTTTAATATGCAAGGAAATCATAACTTATTGTAATATCCTATTTAACATGTCTGGTATGAATTATTCTGCATATTCTGTGATTCCATCAACTCATCTTTCACAAATCTCTTTAAAAAAAAATCCCATAGGAAACCCTGCTCCCTGCCTTCAGCAAGCAAAACAAAGAAAGGGATTACAACACAAAATGAATATGCGCAGATGAAAAGTAAACATTTTATCCATATCCAAATGACAACAGTATTAGAATTATACTATTTTAGAATTATACTATCATAGAATTACAGTTATATTGCAATTATATATTATAATTGTAGAATTACACTATATTTTTTAAGGATTGATAATTAATAATATTAATATTTTAATTATTTTAATTTACCAAAAGGTGGGTATCAATAAAACAGTAATGTTGAAGAAATTAAGGCATTTATTTACTTTTTTAAATTTTTCACTAAAAACTAAATAAAGCTCTTTAAGTTTGTTGAAGGAAAATTATCCGTGCTGCTGTTCTGGGAATATGTACCACGGTTATTTATTTCAGCCATTATATTTCAGTATTAATTCTTTATATTTTTGCTTTAAAAATCAATTTTTAGCATAATGTGGGTTATTGGGTTAAGCTGTCACACCTTTTCAGTTGAATCAATGTTACGATGTTTCCTAAATGGAGAGCATTCAGAATTTCTTACTCTTAAACTTGCATAAAGCTCTATAATTGTATTGCATAAAAGACCGTAATTGCACTGATTTGTTTTTATGTGAAAACTATCTAGACCAGTTGATTGAATAATGGAGTAATCTGATTATGGACTGTCAAATTTCTGCTTTAATCCATTTTCAAAATTAGATCCAAATCATTGCCAATCTGGAATGCATTAGCTTGTCCTACTTTATAGCTTTGTGAAACCCAGCCTCTAAGATACGTTTAAAATCCCTAAACAAATGGAGAGGATATTCCTCAGGGAAGGCATGTCAAACCTATTCTTGTGGATGGGAGTTTTTAGTAGTTCAACATCCAAATGCAGGCCATACTTTTAAAAGGCCACAGATTACTAATACCTTTTTAAAGTAAATCCCCTCCTCAAAAACCTCCAATGGCTACCGATCAATCTGCGCATCAGGCAGAAACTCCTCACCCTGGGCTTCAAGGCTGTCCATCACCTCGCCCCCTCCTACCTCACCTCCCTTCTCTCCTTCTACTGCCCAGCCCGCACCCTCCGCTCCTCCACCACTGATCTCCTCACTGTACCTCGCTCTCGCCTGTCCCGCCATCGACCCCCGGCCCACGTCATCCCCTGGGCCTGGAATGCCCTCCCTCTGCCCATCCGCCAAGCTAGCTCTCTTCCTCCCTTCAAGGCCCTGCTGAGAGCTCACCTCCTCCAGGAGGCCTTCCCAGACTGAGCCCCTTCTTTCCTGTCCCCCTCGTCCCCCTCTCCATCCCCCATCTTACCTCCTTCCCTTCCCCACAGCACCTGTATATATGTATATATGGTTGTACATATTTATTACTCTATTTATTTATTTATTTATTTATTTATTTATTTTACTTGTACATTTCTAGCCTACTTATTTTATTTTGTTGGTATGTTTGGTTCTGTTCTCTGTCTCCCCCTTTTAGACTGTGAGCCCACTGTTGGGCAGGGACTGTCTCTATGTGATGCCAATTTGTACTTCCCAAGTGCTTAGTACAGTGCTCTGCACATAGTAAGCGCTCAAGAAATACGATTGATTGATTGATTGATTAAATCATTAGCCTCCTCCTAATGTTTTTGAATGTGGAAGAGACAAGAACAATCCCACGCAATACAACCTCACTACCTGCAGTGTTGTTTTCAAACCGAAGGTCAACTCGGTATCGCTGCATTAACAATTTCAGTAGTCAGCATGGCTAAGTGGAAAGGAGATGGTATTAGGAGGCAAATAACCTGGCTTCCCATTCCAGCTACTCTACCATGAGTGTTGAATGGGACAGAAACTGTGGTGGGATGAGTAAGAGACAGAGTCCCCATCGCCCCCCACCACCAACCCTCACTCTTCCCTACCTCCTTCCCCTCCCCACAGCACTTGCATATATTTGTACATATTTATTACTCTATTTATTTTACTTGTACATATTTACTACTCTATTTTATTAAAGATATGCATTTAGCTATAATTCTATTTATTCTGACCATTTTGACACCTTTCTACATGTTTTGTTTTGTTGTCTCTTTCCCCCTTCTAGACTGTGAGCCCGTTGTTGAGTAGCGACCGTATCTAGATGTTGCAGACTCGTACTTCCCAAGCGTTTAGTACCGTGCTCTGCACACAGTAAGTACTCAATAAATATAATTGAATGAATGAATGAGAGAGAGGGAATATGAAGGCATGCACATAATCTATCTCACACTGCATCCTTTGGTCCAGTAAATGGGGAGTCTTCATCAAAGCTATCTCCTTTGCTCCAGGACACAGATTCCGATTAGATTCCAGAATGGAGTTCCGGAGTGGGGTGATCCTGGTAGCCAATCTGGCAACACTTTTTAGTGTAAATGCCTGCTCTTTCCCACTGTGTATCTTCAGTTGAATTGGTGTGAAAATGTGTAACTTTTGGAGGCTAAATTTTCAATGATACATTTTAGAGGCAATAATAAAATTAGCTACTGTAGTAGGACAGTTATTAGTAGCAGCAGTAGGAGTAGTAGCAGGTATTGAACCCCAACTTGGTGCGCTGCACTGTACTTGGCTCTTGTGTAGTAGATATACTGAATTGGTACATTCCTGGACCACAGTGGGTTTGCACTCTACTGGAAAAGACAAACATAAAATCATTTACAGCTAGGATGATAAACATATAAATATTTGTGCTCTTTGTTCTCCCCCACTTCCAGTCCCAAAGCACTTATGTACATATCTGTAATTGATTGATTTATTTATCTTGCCCGTCTCACCACCTCTAGACTGTAAGCTAGTTGTAGACAGGGAATGTGTCTGTTTATTGTTGTATTGTACTCTCCCAAGTGCTTAGTACAGTGCCTGCACACAGTAAGTGCTCAATAAATATGTTGGAAAGAATGAATGGATGAATCATACATTTAGAGCTGAGGATGGGTAGAAACAATTTCACAAGTGCTAGTGTTAGTAGATGGAACTATATTGAATGCACTAGATTCTGAGTGCTAGTCCAACACATCCTCAATGATTATTTGCGGTTACTTTATTATTTTGATGCCTCAATTCATTCATTCAAATTCTTTTTTTAATTATCTTTAATATATCAGTTTAGCTCCTGGAGCAGTTTAATCATCCTTATGTGTTAACCAATCTTACCATCAAATGGCGGGACAAGATTATCAACAATTAAACTTGAAAATACAGTAAACTCACTAGTAATGAAGTAATGCTCTCAGTAACACAGTTCCACTGGGTGGGACATGAGAGTGAATAATGATGGCATTTGTTAAGCACTTACTAGGTGCCAAGAACTGTTCTAAGCGCTGGGGTAGATACAAGATAATCAGGTTGTCCCATGTAGGGCTCACAATCTTAATCCCCATTCTAAAAAAAGAGGGAATTGAGGCCCAGAGAAGTTAAGTGACTTGTTCAAGGTCACACAGCAAAGTGGCAGAGCCAGAATTAGAACCCATGACCTCTGACTCCCAAGCCCATGCTCTTTCCACTAAGGCATGCTGCTTCTGATAGTAGGATATGTCCATGAAGTTGTTATATGGGGTTAATGCACTAACAATAATAATGACATCAATAATATTAATAACAGTAATAATGACAATGCAGTAATAATAATGATGGGGCAACAATAAGAATAATTGTAATATTTACTAAGTACTTACTATATGTGCCAAAGTACCATGCTACTAATTCTCGAAGTAGATGCAATAAAATCAGAGCATACCCAATCCTTGTTTTGCATGGGGATCCTCAAATTCAGAGGTCAGAACAACATGTTAAAGAAATGATGAAGCAAAGACTGAAGCATAGGGATAAAACAGTGCACTGTTCAATAATATCAATTATAACAATGATAATAACATCAGTAATAACAACTGTACTAAGCACTGAGGAAGCTACACAATAAGTCAACTACTTCCTGTCCCACATGGGGCTCACAGTCCAAGTAGGAAGGAATACAGGTATTTATTCCCCATTTTACAAATGAGGTAACTGAGGCTCAGAAAATTTAATTGACTTTCTCCAAATCACCCAGCAGGCAAGTGGTACAGTTGGGAGTTGAATCCAGTTTGGAAGACTGCTTAAGCAGACAAGCCTAACAGAAATTGGTTGGGATGCTGCTCTTGGAGAGATTGAGATTGTAGGGGGATGAATTGAAAATAGACACAGATCTATGTAGATAGAAGCTAATTAACAAGACAAACCTCTATCATTATTTCTAAAAGTGTTAGAGGGCATATTAATCCTGTGTTGGTCTTTGCAGCCACTTTTGTCCTTGTGGCTAGGATCTTAATATCTGTAGCTTCATCATCAAACACAAAGGACAGGTAAATACAGGTATAACCTATGTGTGATTATCATTTTAACTCTTTCATCTATTTTCCTTTGATTTGTGGCTGCTAATTTTCTCCATTAAATTATAAACTTTTTGAGGGTACATTTTCAACCTATTCCGCAAATGTCATGTACATACTCAATCAACTGTTGATGATAATGATGTTGAAAATGAAGACTAGAATGGTGATAGTAATATTGGATGTGATAATAATAATAATGGCATTTGTTAAGCACTTACTATGTGCGAAGCACTGTTCTAAGCACTGGGGGAGATACAAGGTGATCAGGTTGTCCCTCGTGGGGCTCACAGTTTTAATCCCCATTTTACCGATGAGGTAACTGAGACCCAGAGAAGTTAAGTGACTTGCCCAAAGTCACACAGCTGACAAGTGGCGGAGCTGGGATTCGAACCCATGACCTCTGGCTCCCCAGCCCGTGCTCTTTCAACTGAGCCACGCTGCTTCTCTTGCATCTCATTGATGATAACAGTGATCATCAGTATACATATATACCTGTATATATGTATATATGTTTGTACATATTTGTTACTCTATTTATTTATTTATTTATTTTACTTGTACATATCTATTCTATTTATTTTATTTTGTTAGTATGTTTGGTTTTGTTCTCTGTCTCCCCCTTTTATACTGTGAGCCCACTGTTGGGTAGGGACCGTCTCTATATGTTGCCAACTTGACTTCCCAAGCGCTTACTATAGTGCTCTGCACACAGTAAGTGCTCAATAAATATGATCGATGATGATGATGATGGTGATGATGATGATGATAAAAATGATAGTAGGTTACAGTAAGTCTGTAAGAATGATGTGTGGGAAAGGCTCATGGCAGTTATGGTGGATGGGAGCCAACTTCAGCATGGCTATGGCAATTCACCCTTTTCTAGATTCAGGAAGAGAGAGGCCATGTTCTCCCTGAAGGAAGCATAACTTTTAATTCACTGCTGCTGACTCCATACCCTCCCCTCATCCTAGTTACCTTGTGTGCCCAGTCTTGACAACTGCTTGGAGTACAGAATCCTTGAGAAATACTTCTTATTTGTATACGTTGGAAATGGTGGTTTGTTTTTTTCTTTCATGTATATTGTTGTGCTATTACTGCAGAGCTCCTTGAGGATGTCATTGTTCTCCGGGCATTCAATATTCAGGTGTTTTGGTGGTTTGGAGGTGATTTCTGGACAGAATGGTTCTAATAGTGCAAATCTGGAACAGGTGAGTCAATGGTCCACTCAGCATTCTGCTTTACACAGTAATAATTGTGGTATTAGTTAAGCACTTACTATGTGCTGAACCATTGTACATGCCACACTGTGGTATGTATAAGATATAAGTCCCAGTCCCACATGTGGCTCACAGTTGAAGTGCTACCAAGTTAGTGTAATCACTCATCTTATCCTGCCTGGATTACTGCATCAACCTCCTTGCTGACCTCCCAGCCTCCAGTGCTTCCCCACAACAGTCCATACTTCACTCTGCTGCCCAATTCATTTTTCTACAAAAGCATTCAGTACACATCACCACGCTCCTTAAAAAACTCAAATGGTTGCCCATCCACCTCTGTAACAGACAAAAACTCCTCAGCATTGGCCTTAAATGGGAAGCATTTGGGGAAGCAGCGTGGCTCAGTGGAAAGAGCCCAGGCTTTGGAGTCAGAGGTCATGTGTTCAAATCCCTGATACGCCACTTGTCAGCTGTGTGACTTTGGGTAAGTCACTTAACTTCTCTGTGCCTCAGTTACCTCGTCTGTAAAATGGGGATGAAGACTGTGAGCCCCCTGTGGGACAACATGATTACCTTGTATCCTCCCCAGTGCTTAGAACAGTGCTTTGCACATAGTAAGCACTTAACAAATACCATTATTATTATTATTATTATTGTTTAAAGCACTCCATCGCTTTGTTTCCTTCTGCCTCACCTCACTACTCTCCTCCTCCAACGCAGCCCACACATTTTGATCCTCTAATGCTAACCTTCTCATGGTGCCTCAATTTCACCTGTCTTACCGCCAACCCCTCGTCTACATCCTGCCTCTGGCCTGGAACACCCTCCCTCCTCAAATCCAACAGTTACTCTCCCCCTCTTTGAAGCCATATTGAAGGCACATCTCCTCCAGGAGGACTTCCCTGACTAACCCCCCACCCTTTTCCTCTTCTCCCACTCCCTTCTGCATTGCCCTGACTTACTCTCTTTGTTCTTCCTCTCTCCAAGCCTTACAGACCTTATTCATTCATTTATTCATTCAATCATATTTATTGAGCACTTGGAGAAGCAGCGTGGCTTAGTGGAAAGAGCACGGGCTTTGGAGTCAGAGGTTATGGGTTCAAATTCTGGCTCCGCCACTTGTCAGCTGTGTGACTTTGGGTAAGTCACAACTTCTCTTGGCCTCAGTTCCCTCATCTGTAAAATGAGGATTAAGAGTGTTAGCCTGCTATGGGACAACCTGATCACCTTGTAATCCCCCCAGCACTTAGAACAGTGCTTTGCACATAGTAAGCACTTAATAAATACTATAATTATTATTATTATTATTATTATTATTATTATTATTACTGCGGGCTGAGCACTTTACTAAGTGTTTGGGAATTACAAGTTGGCAACATATAGAGACGGTCCCTACCCAAAAATGGGCTCACAGTCTAGAAGGGGGAGACAGACAACAAAACAAAACAAGTAGACAGGTGTCAAAACCATTAGAATAAATAGAATTATAGCTATATGCACATTATTAATAAAATAGAGTAGTAAATATGTACAAGTAAAATAGAGTAATAAATATGTACAAATATATACAAGTGCTGTAGGGCAGGGGGTGATGGAGAGGTGAGGAGGAGAGGAAAAAGGGGGCTTAGTCTGGGAAGGCCTCCTGGAGGAGGTGAGCTCTCAATAGGGCTTTGAAGGGAGGAAGAGAGTTAGCTTGGTGGACGTGTGGAGGGAGGGCATTTCAGACCAGGGGAAGGACGTGGGCCGGGGGTTGATGGCGGGACAGGTGAGAACAAGGTACAGTGAGGAGGTTAGCGGCAGAGGAGCGGAGGGTGTGGGCTGGGCTGTTAGCAGGAGAGAAGGGAGGTGAGGTGGGGGGGGCGAGGTGAAGGCAAGCCTTGAAGCCGAGAGTGAGGAGTTTTTCCTTGATTTGTAGGTTGATAGGCAACCACTGGAGATTTTTGAGGAGGGGAGTGACATGCCCATAGCATTTCTGTACAGAGATAATCTGGGTAGCAGAGTGAAGTATAGACTGAAGCGGGGATAGACAAGAGGATGGGAGATCAGAGAGAAGGCTGATGCAGTAATCCAGTAGGGATAGGATGAGAGATTGAACCAGCAAAGTAGCGGTTTGGATGGAGGTGAAACCAGCAAGTATTGGTGACAGATTGGATGTGTGGGGTGAATGAGAGAGCAGAGTCAAGGATGACACCAATGTTCCGGGCTTGTGAGACGGGAAGAATGACAGTGCCATCTACAGTGATGAAAAAGTCAGGGAGAGAACAGAGTTTGGGAGGGAAGATAAGGAGTTCAGTCTTGGATGTGCTGAGTTTTACATGGCAGGCAGACATCCAGATGGAGATGTCCTGAAGAGATGTAGATTTGGGTGCCATCAGCATAGAGATGATAGTTGAAGCCGTGGGAGCGAATGAGTTCACCAAGTATAGATAGAGAACAGAAGGGGACTAAGAACTGACCCTTGAGGGACCCCTACAATAAGAGGGTGGAAAGGGGACGAGGAGCCCATGAAGGAGACTGAGAATGAATGGCCGGAGAGATAAGAGGAGAACCTGGAAAGGATGGAGTCTGCCACCCCCCGCCCTGCCTCATTCATTAATTCATTCAATCATATTTATTGAGCGCTTACTGTGTGCAGAGCACTATACTAAGCGCTTGGGAAGTGCAAGTTGGCAACATATAGAGATGGTCCCTACCCAACAATGGGCTCACAGTCTAGAAGGGAGAGACAGACAACAAAACAAAACATATTAACAAAATAAAATAAATAGAATGAATATGTACAAGTAAAATAAATAGAGTAATAAATACATACAAACATATATACATATATACAGGTGCTGTGGGGAGGGGAAGGAGGTAAGGCGCGGGGGATGGGGAGGGGGAGGAAGGGGAGAGGAAGGAGGGGGCTCAGTCTGGGAAGGCCTCCTGGAGGAGGTGAGCTCTCAGTATGGCTTTGAAGGGAGACCGTAAGCCCCAGAGTGTAAGCTCCTTGTGGACAGGGAATGTGTCTGTTTATTGTTGTATTGTACTCTCCCAAGTGCTTAGTACAGTAGTATGCATACAGTAAGCACTCAATAAATGTGATTGAATGAATGAATGATCTGTCCTTCAATCCAGGGTCTAGGCTCACTTAGAGTTACCGTAATAAGTTCAAACCTGACCGGTTTGAGCACTATTAACACTGTGTTTGGTGAGCCTTGGGAGAGTGCATTACTTCTTGGTAAGTGTTTTTTCTTCTTGTTTTTACACCAAACATATTAAGATTATCACTGCATTTGGGTGAATCAGACACTTTCTAGGGATATTTTCTCTTGTCCCCTTTCCAACTGATCGATACAATCCTGGATAAGACTTTTCAGGTATCTAGGATTCTCCTGAGTGAAGCTGTAGCCTCTCTGATATCCAAGAGACCAATATATTGGATCACCTACTCTGGGAGGACTTGTTGAGTGCAGACGTGACCCATCCCATCATCAATAGGACTTGCGCCTGAATTTTTTTTTTTTATTAATGGGATAGTTTTCACTGAGCCATCCACACTCTCTTGCTCAATAATCCTAAAGCCAACAATATGCCTTGCTAGACAGCTGGTTGGGGGAATAGGATCATTCCATTGTATTCTGCTGTCTCAGCAGTAGAACCAGCTATATCCTCAATTGATGTCTAGATGAAGCATTGGAGAACAATGCATACCGGATGTGGGAAATGCCAATTGACTACTGAAAAATTGTCGAATGGAGGAACGGTATATGAGGTGTCTGTGCATGCTTTAGTGTGAACAGACTAGTTAAATCAACTCCAATCATGACTTATTGCTATCTTTGACCTGAGGCCTGCCAGGATTCCTAAACCAAATTTTAAAATTATAATTTGTTGATGAAAAGATCACAGTTGATCCTTTTTAAATTGGTAAACTATAGCAAAGAAGAATTGTGGAAAGAAGTTCTTATCACTGTTTTCTTAAACTTCTCCTTTGCTCTCCAGAGTGTTTTATTAGTTCAATCCTATTCACACAGTAAGTATTTAAGAAAAAACCCCAACTGATTTGTCCTGTAATTTTGGTGTTTTTTGGCAAGCTTGGGGTGGAATTATTTGCTTTTCAATAGAAATTATTTAAAGGTTTCTTTTAGTGGAATGCAACTCATTTTCTTCTGTAACTCAATTTTCAAAACTTTAATTATACAGCATTTGGGATGACCTCCTCTATTTCCATATTGCAGTTATCTTATAGTTACCTTACTCATTCCTATATTTATACTATTTTATACTCAAGGGACTGTAACATTACTGCCCCCAAAGTTTCTGGATCCTTCATTTGTTATTATTTCACAACAACATGTTTCAGGTCTTACTTTGGAAAGATTGAAAGCTATACTTCAATTCTATGCCTGATAGAGTCACAGTAATGAGACAACATGAAAAAAAAATTAATACAGTTCCCAAGTAATAACGTTCCCCCTAAGGATTGCTTTTTCATTATAATTTGACTGAACATCTTGTACAGATATTACAAAACTCAAATGAACAAAGTTGGCATCTGTATTTTGATGTTCAATGACATATCTTAAGTTAATCAGGATATTTCATCAGATTAAGTCAATGGGAACATTTATTTCATCTTTCAAATATGGCATAACAGCAGATTATTGTGAGAACTACTATGGGAGGTAGACCAGCCTGACATGCAACAGTCACGAGATGTTTCTGGAAGATCAGGTGCCTGGGAGGTAGATTAGAAATCAACAGCTGGTGTTACAAACTGAAGACATTAGAGCAGCAAAGGATGATCTTTATCAACATATTTGCTTAAAACTACAGTCACATGTGCATGATAGACCTCATAGTACCAACATTAATCTAAAGGTTTTTTGAATACAAAGACAGAGATTATGAACACACACACACACACACACATACATGTATATATATGTCAGTATCTTCATATCTAGATATGTCTATGTCTGTATCTCCAAAAATCTATGTATATCACTACATTTTTTTTTACAAATATTCTCTATGATACCGCTGAAAATTTTTCCCCTAAATAAGTTCCCTGAAAATGTGATAGTATCATGGATACATTTTCCCACTGGATTATGTGTCATAAACTTATACAAAACATGGAATATATATATGTATATATGTATACTTGTATATATGTATATGTATGTATATATGTTTGTACTTTTTTTTACTCTATTTATTTAATTTATTTGTACATATCTATTCTATTTATTTTATTTAGTATGTTTGGTCTCTGTCTCCCCCTTTTAGACTGTGAGCCCACTGTTGGGTAGGGACTGTCTCTATATGTTGCCAATTTGTACTTCCCAAGCGCTTAGTACAGTGCTCTGCACATAGTAAGCGCTCAATAAATACGATTGATGATGATGATGATGATGATGATGGAAAAATATATTGCCCTATGTGCTATGAACGGTTACAGTCAATGTCACTAAACCATTGTTTACATTTAGTTAATGTAACTCAAAGATAACATCACAACAGTAAAAGAGGGATCACAGTATAAGGAGAGTAAAGAGCCTCCTGTCTCTCCCCACTCCAGTCTATAATTCACTCTGCTGCTGGGATCATTCTTCCACAGAAACATTCAGAACACGTTTACCCACTCCTTAAGAAACTCCAGTGATTGCCCATCCACCTAGGAATCAAACAAAAACGCCTCATCATTGGCTTTAAAACACTCAATTTCCTTGACCACTCCTACCTCACCTCGCTACTCTCCTACTGCAACCCAGCCCGCACACTTGGCTCCTCTAGTGTCAACTTTCTCATTGTGCCTCCATCTTGTCTATCAATCAATCAATCATATTTATTGAGCGCTTACTGTGTGCATAGCACTGTCCTAAGCGCTTGGGAAGTACAAGTTGGCAACATATAGAGACAGTCCCTACCAAACAGTGGGCTCACAGTCTAAAAGGGGGAGACAGAGAACAAAACCAAACATACTAACAAAATAAAATAATCTCACCACTGACCCCTGCCCATGCCCTGCCTCTGGCCTGGAACACCCTCTTTCCTCAAATCTGACAGACAATTACTCTCCCTCCCTTCAAAGCCTTATTGAAGGCACATCTCCTCCAAGAGGCTTTCCCTAACTAAGCCCCCTTTCCTCTTCTCCCACTCCCTTCTGTGTCACCCTGGCCTGCTCCTTTCATTCATCCCCCCCCCCCCCCAGACCCACAACACTTATGTATAAATCTGTAATTTATTAATTTGTATTAATGTCTCCTTCCCCTCCTCTAGACTAGAAACTCATTGTGTGCAATGTCTGCTTATTGTTGTATACTAAGTGTACTCAAGCACTTAGTAGTGTCCTGCACACAGTAAGCATTCAGTAAATATGGCTGAATGAATAAATGAATGAATGAAGAGTTTGTTCTACTGACTATAGTAATAGGTTTTTTTTAAGTTTGGTTAATAATAATAATGATGGCATTTATTAAGTGCTTCCTATGTGCAAAGCACTGTTCTAAGCACTGGGGAGATCAGGTTGTCCCACGGTGGGGTCACAGTCTTAATCCTCATTTTACAGATGAGTTAACTGAGGCACAGAAAAATTAAGTGACTTGCCCAAAGTCACACTGCTGACAAGTCGTGGAGGCGGGATTAGAATCCACGACCTCTGACTCACAAGCCCGGGCTCTTTCCACTGAGCCACGATCTGTCCAATGTAGATTGTTTAAATCAAGCAGCCTCTTCCTGTTCTCCATAATGTATCTTGCTACAAGAACACCATTTCACACCTCTGAACTCTCTCATCAGCAATTGTCACTGACCTATCTCTACAACATCTCCAGGGCAGTAAGAGAACTCAGCATGGCTTAGTGGAAAGATCCTGGCTTGGGAGTCAGAGGTCGTGGGTTCTAATCCAGGCTCTGCCACTTGTCTGCTGTGTGATCTTGGGCAAGCCACTTAACTTCTCTGTGCCTCAGTTACCTCATCTGTGAAATGAGGATTAAGACTGTGAGCCGCATGTGGGACAACCTGACTACCTTGTATCTACTCCAGCACTTAGAACAGTGCTTGGCACATAGTAAGTGCTTAACAAATACCATTATTATTATTTTTATTCAGTTTTATAAATTAATCTAAAATGCAAATGTTAATTCTCTAATCTCACCTGGTAGTGTTGAGACCGTAAGTTCTTCCTGCATTTTCACATCAGGTAGTAATACACTGGATTGTTGAGGTATCAGAAAATACCAAAGTAGCCATGAATTGTGTGTATCTTGGGTTCACTGAATTTGGGATAAGGTATTGAACAATAACAGCTTTATCTCTGGGTTGTATTTATCATAGGATGAGTGAAACCTGGGTTATCGTATCTATTCATCTATCTTTCTATCATCTATCACCTATCATCTACATTTTTCTTTAGGAACATAACAATCTCTTAAAGCAGAAAGTTATTTTTAAACACAAAACTTTTACATATACCTGCGAATGAACTAAGCCACTTTAGGAGTATACTATTTTTTAAATTGAACACTTCCAAACTTGGTATGAGTTACAAGCTAACAAGTATACTAGTGCCAGAAAACATTAAAAGGAAGAGTTTTTTCTTGAACATCCCTTTGAGTAAATAGTACATGGGATTTCGATGGATCCCACAATGACTTAAGAAGAAAAACTTGTTCATACATTGTTAATAACCTGGGTAGTTATCAAAAGAGCAGGTTAATACTGAATTGTCACTCAGTTATATATTTCTCACTGTTTTATTGAAATTGACATTTCAAAATGATGTCTGGCAAAAGCTATGCTGGAGTTCGAGGACTAATAATAATTTATCTGGAAGTATAAATGAATTCCAACTCCTAGGATCATAAGTATTAGGAAATTATGCTTTAAAGAACAAGTACAGAATCCAATTTGGACAATTTAGGCCAAAAGTCACCACTGTTCCTCATCAGTATATTTGAACTTGAATTTAGACAATTGCTATTAAAAAAGGAGTAGCTTTTTTCTTTGTCCAGAAATGCTCTGGGCATGTTACTCCCCTCCTCAAAAATCTTCAGTGGCTACCAACCAACCTATGCATCAGGCAGAAACTCCTCACCCTCGGCTTCAAGGCTGTCCATCACCTCACCCGCTCCTACCTCACCTCCCTTCTCTCTTTCTCCATTCCAGCCCGCACCCTCCGCTCCTCTGCCACTAATCTCCTCACCGTGCCTCGTTCTCGCCTGTCCCGCCATCGACCCCCGGCCCACGTCATCCCCCGGGCCTGGAATGCCCTCCCTCTGCCCACCCGCCAAGCTAGCTCTCTTCTTCCCTTCACAGCCCTACTGAGAGCTCACCTCCTCCAGAAGGCCTTCCCGCACTGAGCCCCCTTCTTCCTCTGCCCCTCCTCCCCCTCTCCATCCCCCCTGCCTTACCTCCTTCTCTTTCCCACAGCACCTGTATATACGTATATATGTTTGTATGTATTTATTATTCTATTTATTCATTTATTTTACTTGTACATATCTATTCTATTTATTTTATTTTGTCAATATGTTTTGTTCTCTGTCTCCCCCTTCTAGACTGTGAGCCCACTGTTGGGTAGGGACCGTCTCTATATGTTGCCAACTTGTACTTCCCAAGTGCTTAGTACAGTGCTCTGCACACAGTAAGCGTTCAATAAATGCAGTTGATTGATTGATTGAAAAAACTTTGTAAGGAACAAGAGACAAGGAGACATAAGAGAAAACACCATCAGGTGCTGCAAACATTGTATGACAACACAATTAGGGAGAGTCTTGTTGGGCTGGGATTGTATATTCTGCCTTAGATTTTTCAGCCACATAGGCCCCCATAGGTGAACCTCATCTTTGTTCATTATCTATCTATCTATCTATCTATCTATCTATCTATCTATCTATATCTATTTATCTATCTATCTATTTATCTATCTATCTATCTACCTATCATCTATCAATCTATCTATATATATATCTATAGTTCACCTTAATATGTATATATATATTTGCCACAGATTTCTATAATTGCCACAAGTTTCTATTTTAAATCACCTTTGTCTTTTACCAAGTAAACAAACACACACAGATTTATGCAGTCGTGCTGTAATTTTCTTTTCTAGCACCAGTTCAGTGATCAGAAAACTCCTCGACAGAACTTTCTGTGTCAGTTACCCACTTTCCAGTCCTGTTCTGCTTTGATTAAAACTTCTGAAGTGACCTCGAAGAATGCTGTTGAAAGTGCAGTAGATTGGGGAATTAGTTCCACAGTGAAGGGTCACGTTTCGTCTTCCATCTGCAATTCATTTTGTGACAGGGTTTTCTGCTTGGGGTTCTTACTACTTTTTCCTTGGAACCATGTAACTACTTAGAATGTCCCCTGAGACATGTATTTTTTTTCAAATATATTTCAAGCTCCCAGAAATTCAAATGTTCTCAAAAATATGCCCTGGTGAATCAACTCACTCATATTGAAAATGCCCTCTCTTGCTATTCAGTTTCAGATGAGAGATCAAGCGTTCATAATCTTATGACAAGAGGAGAGATTAGGAGAAGAGGAGAGAGAAGAGGAGAGATTAGGAACAAAGACAAAATTAATTTAGGGATATTAGTCCATATCTTTCTATAAAATCTTTTCTGAGAAATCTGAAAGTATTCATGTAATCTATGATTAAATTTGACTGCAGCTTTGATTGCATGACTTTTTCATAATCTCTGTTTAAAAGAAATACAGCATGTTCTCAAAAAATCCTTTCCATTTCCATGTTTTTCCTTTCTGTGCATCATCTGTCTTTTCTTTGTAATAAACATATCATTCCCTGCTTGTTGTGCAATTGCTGCTTTTGGCTGTCAAGGCCCTTTAGTTTAAACTTACTTGAAAAAGTATAAATTTTCCTCTGATCATTAAGGACAGTCAAGATGAAATTATTCTGGGGTAGTATGTTGTAAATGTCCAAAGCCCAGCACTTTATCAATCAAGCAATAGTATTTTTGAGTGCTTATTATATAGAAAGCACTGTGCTAAGCACTTGGGAGAAATTACATATCTATGTAATATCACAACTTACAAACCACAGGAGTTGTGGTATAGCTTCTTGCTGTACTACAATCTGGGTAGCTGTTCAATAGGTAGTGGAGAAGTCTGCACTCACTGGTGGGTCACGTGAGGACAATAGACATTAGCAAGATATAAGAACATTATATGAACTGAAGTGAGGTACACCCAAGCATGGAAGATGAAAAATTGCCTTAAAGATATTGGGAAGCATTTTAAATGTTTATATATTAAACCCAAAAACATGGATAGAATTTCACCAGCGATATCATTCGTGGAAGTTGTTACCTCTGAACCACTCCATTGCAGATTATGTCACTGGAGAACCATTACCGAAAGGGAAATCACACCAGGATCCTGGCTTTTAATATGATTAAAATTACCTGCTGGCTCCACACACATGCCAGAGTATACCATCTCAGCAGCATCTGGTAGGTGCATGACTTGAAGCCAAGCCTTGTGTCTTGAAGCTAAAGAAATCCAAATTCGCAAGTACTTCCCAAATGATTCCACAATGGAATATTTTGCTGTATGAAGTTTAATTCTTTGAGACGATACCATTAAGTGACACTTGATAGAATCATCTGACCAGGCCTCTGCTGGTCTTTCTAAGAACCAGAGAAGAGGGAGGTGGGACTTTGAACTGAAAGTCAGTCAATTAGTCAATCAGTCAATTGTATTTACCAAGCACTTACTTTGCACAGGACACTAAACTGAGTGCTTGGGAGGGTACAGTATAACAATATAAAAGATATATTCCCTCGTCACAGTGAGTTTACAGTTGTATGATGCAATACAGACCTTCCCAGGTCCCAGGCAGAGGACAGTGTCTTTCATGGCAGTCCTGCTGTCTGAGCAGAGTCAATGCGAAATCTGGTTTGTGAGCTAGTCTGGGATAAAATGGAGGTGGAAAAATAGGGAATGGAAGCAGGCAGACAGAGAAGAGCATTTACAAATACCTAAATTATGCCCTTCACATATTTTCAAGTCAATGGGAATTAATTACGAGAAAGTCATCTGCTTTTGACTCTGTCTTTCATCTTTCTCTGAAGCATGAGTCAGTCAGTCATGAGTTGGTGCTGAACATAGGTCCAGGCTTTGGAGAAGATGCCTGACAATAGTAAAATTTTACTTAAATAATATGAAGTAATCTTTTTTGGGGGTATCTGTTCATTATTTTGACCATACACCATCATGCCTAATTTAATTTGTATTTCAGCTAAATCTGGTTTCTACAAATAGAGCTGTTCCCTTTAAATATTTGATCTTCCCTCAGCACATATGTACACATCTGTATTTTAATACATATTTCTCACTCTAGACACACTGCTGGTGGGCAGGGGACTGGTCTACCAACTCCATAGTATCGTACTCTCCCAAGCACTTTTATAGTGTTCTGCACACAATAGGTGCTCAATAAATACCATTGACTGTGAGGAAAATGAGGTACAAAGAAGTTAACTGACTTCCCCCTTGCTTCTCTCTCTCTTTCACTACACCCCAAAGAGCAATCCAATTCCATTCCAACCCCACAACACTTTCCCAATCACTTTGTGCAGTGTTCTGCACTCAGTAAATGTTCATTAAATACCATTGATTTATTGATTGATCTGAATGGCCCTAAAACTTTCAGCAGGCAGTTGGAGAGAACTGAAAGTGAGCTGGGTGGAGGAAGGATTGGTTTAGGGTTTTTCCTAAGAAGGAGGAAGACATTAAAAAACATTACAGATGTGTACATAAGTGTGGAGGTTGGGGTGATTTTTTTTTAATGGTATTTATTAAGCACTTACTTGGATAGATACAAGGTAATCAGGTTGGACATAGTCCATGTCCCACCTGGGGCTCATAGTCCTTAAGCCCCATTTTAAGGATGAGGTAACTGATGCACCTAGAAGTTAAGTGACTCTTTGCCTAAGTTCACAGAGCAGAAGCATGGTGGAGCCAGAATTAGAACCTAGGTCCTTCTGATTCCCAGTCCCATGCTCTAGGCCACACTAGTGAATATCAAGTGCTTAAAAGAAACAACTCTGGTGAAGCTAGAATTGGCTTAAAATGCAAATCCTATTGATTAATTCCAAAATACTTAAAAATTTAAGCACAAACTGATGATACAACTGACTCATCTTGCCCCTGGAGCAAACAAGACTATAAATTATCCAAGAGGGAAAGGAGTGGACTTTCATCATATAACTAGGGATTGCATCATATAACTAGGGGAGGGGCAGGCAGTGCCATGCAAAAGAATATTTGAACTTCTTTGCCTAAGCATTGATAGAATTGATTGGAGGCTCCCTCAGTCAACCTCCAAAGCCAACAATATGATTGTCATTCAAATCACATCTCTGTTGCAGCACTTTCCAGACTCCTCCTTCATTTCCAGTCCTTAAAGCATCCAACATAATGAAGGCAATGGGTGTATTTAATCCTTTCAGGGTATTTGGACAGGAATCCTATGAAAAGTAAAGTATAACCAAATATATATATAAATATCCATATATGTATCTCTCTCTCTCTATATATATATACATATAGACATCTCATAGAGTACATAGGCAAAATCCCTTGAAATAACATGAGTTGTCCACCCACGAATATCAAATTGGTTCCTTCTTACTCTGTTTTTGGATTTTTTTTTCCTTTCTCCTTGTGTATGTCCTAGAGATATTAAACAGAAATTCTTAACCATTAGCTTTCAGTCACTTAAGTCTTTCCTTTTTATTATCCACTCTTTTCTGACATTATATCCCAGTTCATTCAATACATTCAATCATATTTATGGAACACTTACTGTGTGCAAAGCATTGTACTAAGCTCCTGGGGAGAGTACATATAACATATAACAACAGATACATTCCTGCCCACAACAAACTCACAGTCTGGTAAACCCCCTTTATTCCTCTAAAGCTAACCTTCTCATTGTGCCTCATTTTCATTTCTCCTACCTAAAACCTTTTGGATACAACCTTCCCTGGGTCTCAAACTTCCTTCCACTTCAATTCCACCAGAGCACAGCTCTCCCCATCTTCAAAGCCCTTTCAAATTTATATCTCCACCAAGAAGCCTTCCCAGTACATTTATCTTCCACCCGGGTTCTATCCATCCCAACAACCACTTCAACACTTCTACACCAACTATCCACTCGTGTACTCACTTTGGTTCGTAATGACTTTTTAAAGTATTCTCTTTCCTCTCTGCTTGGGTATTAGTTTTGCATTGAACAACTGCTTGTGGATATTGTTCATTCTTCGCCCTCAATTGTAGTTAGCCAGCCATGTTCTCTAGGTTCTGGATGTTGATTGTTTTTCTAGTAATTCAATATTGAATTCCAGAAATACTGGTAAACCTACTCAAAAGGTAATTATCAAAAAAAAAATCATCCAAAGTACCAAGAAGGCTTGCGCCAAGGGCATGTAAAATAAAGAAATCTGGAAAATATTCAGCAGTAACAGAACAGCCTTCATGGAAGAAGAAAAAAATCTACAATTAAAGTGAACATTCAAAAGCACTTCTCTGAAATGTTAGAATTAAGACTGTGGGTATGGTAAGATCTCCAAGGCTGATTTATTGAAAATGGCTTAGAAATGTAAAATCACTTGTAGTGAAGTTAAAGAAAAAAAAATCAGTTACACTCTGCAGTTCATCATGATTCTGACAATAGGGAAGCCAACAAACCTCCAGCATTAAATGCACATCATCAGTCTAAGAAACCCTGAAATGAGTAGCGAACATCTAAAATAAAGAGAGCTATTGATATGATGATAGTCCAAAATAAGGGCTTTGGAGCATCACAAAGGAAGTTCTATAGTCCCAAAACACTGCAACAGCACTATTGGATATAGAGATGCAACCACTCACATTATTGTCACCAAATATTATCTGTGCAACCTTTACAACATCACCAAAATCTGCCCTGTCTTCTCCAACCAAATGGCTACCATGTTGTTCCAAGTATTTATCATATCCCACCTTGACTGTTGTATCAGCCTCTTTGCTGACCTCGCGGACTCCTGTCTCTCCCCACTCCAGTTGACACTTCATTCTGCGTTTCAGCTCATTTATCTAAAAAAGTCATCAGTCCATTCTCCTCATTTCTCAAGAACCTCCAGTGGTTGCCTGTTCACCTCCACATCAAACAGAAACTCCCTACCACTGGCTTTAAAACACTTAATCAGCTCGTTCCTCCTACCATACCTCACTGATTTTCTAGTACAATTCTGTCTTTACACTTTGCTTCTCTAACCTTACCTTATTCAATGCACCTAGTCCGTTGTCCAAGTCTTTTTTCTGGTGTGGGACTTCCTCTTCCTCCATATATGACAGTAGTCCCCCCTTTCCTCAGCTTATTAAAATCCCACCTCCTCCAAGAGGCCCTCTTTTTCCCTACTGTCCTTCTCCCTTCTCCATAGCCTATACCCTTGGATCTGTACCCTTGACGCCCTTGATATTCACCCTACCCTCAGCTCCACAGTACTTATAAACATATCTGTGATTCATTTATTTATACCAATGCCCATCACCCTGTCTAGACTTTAAGCTGCTTATGGACAAGCAATGTGTCTTACCAACTCTGTGATTGTACTCTACCTGGCATTTAGAAGAGTGCTCTCCACACAGTAAGTGCTCAATAAATACTATTGATTGAACACTGATGGATCACAAAGACAGACTCCTGCAAAAAAAATGACAGGGGTACTTCTACATACACTTCTACCAGTGACAGTAAGGTTTATTACAAACAACTTTAATTCACTGTGGACACTCCTTTGTGCCAGTAATATTCTCTTTCCTAGTATTTAGCTCTTTTGGCTTGCCCTATTTACATAATTTGTATGTAGATATCAAACCCTCAGTGCATTAATTTTTAGGCCAGATATGTTTTGATGATGTGAGAAAATATATGTGAACTGTTTTAACTAATTCAATGTAATACGTGTTCTAAACACGGTGAATTGTTAGTCATTAGCCTCATGAATTAGATTAATATTTTGTGTAAGTTTATGCACTATTTTTGAAAGGAAAGCTATAAATAGTTTGGATTTTTTTTTAAGAAACCACATTATTTTGGATTAAAGTTCTCGTCCTACATATAAAGAGGTCTAAATGGACATTTACTTGAGAAATTGATCATAAGTAAACTAAAAAAAAAAAATATCCATTGAAAAATACTTTATTCTATAACATTTAATAACGTAAAACAAGTAAAGGTCGGGCTACAGGGTGCTAGCCAAGTCTATAATGGTAAACTCCCACACCCATTTCCAAACAAGAGAAAGCAAAGGAAACAAGCAAAATAATGGATGTTAAATGAAGTGTGACTTTCATATGGCCGTGGCCTTTGGTACTCTGGCGTGCTACTGCAATGTACCTTTTCTGGATGATAAATGTTAGAGTGTTGTTTATTGTTCAATAAACGTTAGGTGCTCACAGGCATGAAAATGAAAGATGGTTAGAGGAACATTGAAATGAAACGTTGAGCCATGAGAGAGATATCAGCCTTTTATATTTCAAATGAAGCAATGATAAAAAACTATCTTGACAATTTCTTTATTCTGTCTTAGGGACAGAGTTCTTTTACACCCTCCCTTTGAAAACAATAATTATTAATATTTTAGAGGAAAGAAAATACATACTAGAAACTTGTTAAAAATCATCTCAAACTCATCTTCACCTGATACAATTCTGCCCTCTCATCTATATGAACAGCAACAATGCTTCTGCTTTATTGACTTTCATATACATTATCCAAACTTGTAATTGATAAAATTTTTAGTCTCCCACACCAGATGGTAAGTTCCTTGTGAGTAGACACTGTGTCTACCAACTTTATTGTACTCTACACTCTCATGCACTTAGTACAGTGCTCTGCAGATTTTAAGCACTGAATAATTGATTCATTGATTGACCTACTATTTCTGACTTTCAACTCCCTCCTTAAACCTCCAGGACCTCTGCCTCCCACGTCTTTCCAAGTCAATGACTTTGCCATCTACTTCAACAAAATTATCAGGAGTGAATTCCAAGTCAATGACTTTTCCAAGCACCGTGGCTTAGTGGAAGGGACAAGGGTTCAGGAGTCAGAGGACATGGGCTCTAATCCCGGCTCTACCACTTGTCTGCTGTGTGACCTTGGGCAAGTCACTTAACTTCTCTGTGCCTCAGTTACCTCACCTGTAAAATGAGGATTAAAAGTGTGATCCCCATTAGGACAACCTGATTACCCTATATCTACTTCAGCACTAAGAACAGTGCTTGGCACATAGTATGTGCTTAACAAATACCATAATTGTTATAGTTATTATTATTATTAATTATTATTCAACCAAATCAAAATAATCAGCAATTAGCAGGAGCTAAACTTTACTTCCTCAGACCTTTACCTCTCCAGTCCCCACATCCACTTTCTCATTCTTCCCAGCCATTTCCCAAAAGTAGATCTCCCATCTCCTTTCAATATCTGCCCCCTCTCACACCCTCTTGTAGTTTATAATTCCATCACATGCCCCATTATTCCATCAGTTGGACCTTCTCTGAACTGTTCCTGAGCAGATTTGGCAAGGTTTTGCTGGGGAGAGGGAGGAAATATGTAGGTAAAGCTGGGTTTCTGCTGACCTAATCCAGTTAGGCAGCCTTAGTTTCAAGTGCAGAGGCAAACCCTCCTTGTCTTCACCCTCTCTGGAGAAGCCATGAGCCATGACCACCAGAGTTTATAGACCTTTCTCCCCAGGGCAGACAGCTCCAAACTTTATGCTGCTCCCACACCATCCTGCCCCCCTCAACAATTTATGGTTTATTGTCTTCTCTAGGGGCAGGCATGGGAAGTGTGAGTTGGGTGGGAAATTGAGAGGCATGCTGTGCCTTTATAAGTTGTTTTATGGGGATTTTGATAAAGCTTCAGCAAATGTAAAATTTAAAGCAGTGACTGAAAATATTGCCACTACCTCTGGCCCTGAACTCCACACATAATAATGATGATAATAATAATAATGATAATGATAATAATAATAATAATAATAATAATAATAATGGCATTTGTTAAGCACTTACCATGTGCAAAGCACTGTTCTAAGTGCTGGGTGAGATACAAGGTGATCAGGGTGTCCCATGTGGGGCTCAGTCTTAATCCCCATTTTACAGATGAGGTAACTGAGGCTCAGAGAAGTGAAGTGACTTGCCCAAGGTCACAGAGCAGACATGTGGTGGAACTAGGATTCGAACCCATGACTTCTGACTCCAAATCCCGTGCTCTTTCCACTCAGCCACGCTGCTTCACATATCCACATACCCACACAGATCCAGTGGTTGCATTAGTGGCTGGGGTAATGGCCAACAACACTTTCTATAGCTGGTTCACTTTCCATGCTTTGTCCCCTCACCTAGTTTTCATTTTCTGATCCCTGAGCACATCTCTGAGTCCCTATGGCTACAACTGGGACAAATCTGGGCTTGAACCTGAGCCCCATCCAGAGTGGAAAATCGAGTCCAATTTCCGGGAGAGTACCCTTGGTGGGTGCCCAGCAGAATGGGCTGTCTCTCAGCACCCAGTCTGCACTCTGGAAAAGGAAAGCCCCTGGGTCCTGGAAGCTAGAGTTCCTATCTGCACTCATTTTTCTGGCCATTGGCATGAAGGGGGCCTTTGGCAAGACCAATTTAAATCTCAGGCTGGCCACATAATCATCCAGCCCGCCTTCCCAGGCAGATCTGACCCTTAGGAGACTGACTAGTGTGGAGGTTGCCAGCCGCCACCTTACCACCAGGTGACATCATCAATCGTATTTATTGAGCGCTTACTATGTGCAGAGCACTGTACTAAGCGCTTGGGAAGTACAAATTGGCAACATATAGAGACAGTCTGCGACCCTCTGCCTGGAGAGGAAGATCCCATCACCCTTGTCCTGACACTTCTGGGGCCTCTGGAGGAATGGGAGAAGTCTGGGGAGATGGCCAGTCACCAAGAGAATCCTGAGAGGTGGCCACCATTTCATTTTATAGTATTTGTTAAGTGCTTACTATGTTCTAGGTACTGTACCAAGTGCTAGGATAGATACAAGATAATCAGGTTGAACACAGTCTCTGTCCTACGTAGGTTCACAGTCATAATCTCCAGTTTACAGATGAGGTAACTGAGGCACAGAGGAAGTGAAATAACTTTCCCAAGGTCACAGGACAGGTTGCAGGGCTGGGATTAGATCCCAGGTCTCTTGACTCAGAGGCTCATGCTCTTTCTACTAGACCATACTGTCTTTCTGCCACTGTGTTGCTAATCCCACTGTCACCCTTATTTTCTTTCTCCCCCTTAGCCAAGATTGGCAGGCTTTTCCATGTCCCATCAAGCAGTTCTTTCAACTGGTGGAATATCATCATAGAAGGACCCTGAGGGACTATTGATTTCTTCAATCCTTTGGACCTTAGCAGATGCAGATTTTTCAAATACCCAGGCTAGCCTATTAGACAGCAGGGAAGAGGTCCTTGAAGAGAGGCTTTGGAAAGATGGGAATAATGATCTGCCCAGGATCCTGGCCAACCTCCCACATTCAACCCACCACCAAGGGAGTGCATTCCTAACATTTAGAATATTTGAAAGGCTGCAGTAGGTTGTGGCAAAGAACTGATTTTCTAGAGGAGAGAGGAATCTGAGAACTGACCCTTCACAGACTGTTTTGTCTGCTTACTTCATCGCACCTGACCATAGCTCCTGACTACTGACTACTCAATCTATTCTCTTGACTTATACCATCGAGTCAACTCCAAACTATAACGATACCATGGACTCATCACTCCCAGAACACCCCACATACATCTGCAATTGTTCTGGTAGTGTATCCTTAAGGTTTTCTTGGCATACATATGGAAGTGGTTTACCATTACCTCCTTCCACGCAATAAACTTGAGTCTCTGCCCTGATTCTCTCTCATGCTTTTTCTGTCCAGCACAGGTGAGTTTTGAGTTGTAGCAGATTGCCTTCCACTCTCTAGACACTGTCCAACCTTGGAATGGACTCTGCCTGACTCTCCCTTCTGTTGTCAAGACTGGTAGAGTACTAGAAACTCTCCAGGTGTGACTCTGAGAATGTACACCCTATTGTACTCTCCCAAATACTTAGCACAGAGCTATGTACAGAGTAAGCACTCAGTAAATATTATTGACTGTTAAATTTGTAATTACTTATTTGAAATTCACGTCACTGTTTTCTCTATCTGATTTAGACTATGAGCTCCTTGGTGGGACATGGATTGTATCTAATCTGATTATCTTGGAACCCCTACAGCACTTAATTAACCACACTTAAAAAATGCTTAATAGATACCATAACTAACAAAAAAGAGGCAGATTTGCAAACAACATCAAGGGAGGGTAACAAAAATATCTATATCATTCCTTTACCCAAGGATGAATACTGAGAAAAGTAGGGCCGGGTGCAAAACAATGAAAGAGGAGGGTAAATATCAATTATGTGTTATCTGGGTCAACTTAGACTATTATCACTGAATACATACTGTGTTGCCTCTGATTTTCAAATACAAGGTGACTTGTCTGGCTGACAAATAGTATGTTGCAGAAATCCATAAAAACTAAAGAAACGGGTCCAAACCATGGTTCAAGTGGTCTTGAAAGATACCCCAGGCAAGGATGCTCTAGAGGAACAGAACCATTGTTTCCAGTCTTAACACCTGGACTTCTGGTTTCTGGTTTACATTCTTATGCCCATATTTTTTTTCTTCTTGAATTCATTCAAATTATTTTTACCTTATATTTTCAGCCTGCACAAATTTGTGGAGCAATAGATCCTGTATACCTGCCACCCACTGTGTGAAAAAGTATTGAGTGGTGTGTAGATCGCTCTATGAAACTGAAAGAAGTATATTAACTATCCTTAGTTTCCATTTTTACATCTAACTAGCAACTTCTCTTTAAAGTTGCTGCTCCTTATCCTCCCAAGAATTGTTCCAAAAGTCTACATTGTATCTCTATCTGCCGATATTAAAATGTTCTTTAGTTTTAACTTCCCAACAGCTTATTTGGTATTTATCCAATGCTATTGCTTTAAGATGTGAAGATGATTGTGTTAAGTAGATCTTATGTCGAAAAAAAAATGTTCTAGCCAGTTAAAGGATATCTTGCGAGTTGACACCAACTAGTAAATCTTCATGTTTTCTTTTCCTTCACTTGGGGAATATACAGAATTACTGGATATGATCCTTACGCTCGAGAATCATATATCCTAGCAGGGGAGAAAGACACTAAAATAAACTGCAGGTAAGTGGGAGAAATAAAATATAAGATATGAACATATGTCCTATAGAGTTTGTGAATGTCCAAGTGCTTAGTTGCCACAAAAATGTTTTTGTGAAAGTGTTGAAATGGCAGTTGAGGAATATAAAGTGGGGAGATTAGAAATTAATTGGGGAAGGCCTTCTGGAGGAGCTGTGATTTCAGAAGGGCTTTGACGGAAGTAAAAGCCGGAATCTGTTGCCTATGAAGAGGAGTGAGTTTGGGCAGCGGGTGGGTGTGAGCGAGAGGTCTAGGGCAGAAGACGTGATTTAGGAAAGGTGATTCGTTTAGTTTGAATGGAATTAAGAGGGCAAGTATAGGGGCATAATGGGAGAATAGGGAAAGTATTATGGTTTAGTGGGTAGAACACATGCCTGGGAGTCAGAAGAACCTGGGTTCTAATTCTAGCTCCACCACTCACCTGCTTTGTGACCTTGGTCAAGTCACTTCACTTCTCTGTGCTTCAGTTCTCTCATCTGTAAAATGGGGATTAAGACTGTCAACCCCTGGTGAGATAGGAATGGTGTCCAACTTGATTAGCTTGTATCTACACAGCACTTAGAACATAGTAAGTACTTGGCAAATACCATTAAAAAAAAGAGAGAGTAGAAAAGTAGGTGCTCCTGAAGCTTAGAGCTGTGTCATATTGGGTTACCCATAATGGAAAGGTCTAATCCAAAGCATCAGACAAAGTTGATTCACCTGTGCTGGGAAGCACAGCATGGGTAAGAGCCAAAGGCAACTGATCAAGTGATCAAAACATTGATTAAAAACAATGGCAAAGCTTTTACTGCATGGAAGAAGGCAATGGTAAACCACTTTCATATCTTTATCAAGAAAACTCTATGGATACGCATACCAGAACAACTTTAAAAGGTGGTAAGTTTTGGAGAGGTTGTCTCCATGGAGTCACTATTATGGATCGGAACTGACTCGGCGGCATTTGGAGAATGAAGAGAAAGGTAGGAAGGAGAATGCTGATTGTGTCCCTTAAGATCAATTCTCATTAATTTCTGCTGATGGTGGAAACCCCACTGGACAACAATTGGAGGGTTTTGAGGAGTGGTTACGCTTCTGTAGAACATTACTTAAAAATCACAATTAAGGCAGAGGAGAGAAATCTGGCCTGGTCTGAAGAGATACAAGAGAAAGGGAGCTCAGCGAGAAGTGAAGCAGCATAGCTTAGTGGAAAGAGCACGGGCTTTGCAGTCAGAGGTCATGGGTTCAAATCCAGGCTCCACCAGCTGTTAGCTGTGTGACTTTGGGCAAGTCACTTAACTTCTCTGTGCTCCAGTTGCCTCATCTGTAAAATGGGGATTAAGACTGTGACCCCCCCGTAGGACAACCTGATCACCTTGTAACCTCCTCAGTGCTTAGAACAGTGCTTTGCACATAGTAAGTGCTTAATAAATGCCATTATTATTAGAAGTGTGGTGCAATAGTCACAGCAGGATATGACATGTACCTGGACAGTGTGGTGGCTGTTCAGATGGAATGGAAAGAATAGCTCCTGGAATTGCTGCGGAGGAAGTCATGACAAGAGTTGGTGACAGACTGATTATGAGGGTTGAGACAGTCATAAATAATGCTGAAGTTATGGGTTTGAGGGAGAAAGATTATGACAGTTTTGTAAATTGCAACAGGCAAATCTAGGTGGAGAAGAGGATTTGGGAGGGAAGATGAGTTCAGTTTTGAGATGTCCACGAGATATTGGTGTCAAGAGGTTAAGAATGATTATTACAGAGCAGAGTCTGGTAGATTTGGCAAATAAAAGGTCTACCACCTTAATCTAATCATTTATCCTATCTGGCCTTGATTATTCTATCAGCCTCCTGTCTAACTTCCCAGTATCCTGTCTGTCCCGACTCCAGTCCATAATTCAATCTGCTGACCACACCGTTTTTCTACAAAAATGTTCCCCAACTCCTGAAGGACTTCCAGTGGTGGCCTAACAACCTCTGCATGAAACAGAAACTCCTCACCATTGGCTTTAAAGCACTCGATCATCTTTCCTCCTCCTAACTTACCTCGCTACTCTCCTACTACAACCCAGCCCACACATTTCACTCCTCTATTGCTTACCTTCTCACTGTACCTCAGTCTCATCTCTCTCACTGCCCATCTCTGGCCCACATCCTGCCTCTGGCCTGCAACATCCTTCCTCCTCATATCCGACAGGTCATTACTCTCCCCACATTTCCAAGCCTTATTGAAGGTGCATCTCCTCCAAAGGCCTTCCCTAAGTCCTGACTTTCCTCTTCTTCCACTCCCTTCTGCATCTCCCTGACTTGCTCCCTTCAATCATCTCCCTCCCAGTCCCACAGCATTCATGTACATACCTGTAATTTATTTATATTGATGTCTGTCTCCACCTCTAGACTGTAAGCTCACTGTGAGCAGGGAATGTGTCTGTTTGTTGTTATATTATACTCTCCCAATACTCTACAATGTTCTCACAGAGTAAGCACTCAATAAAATATGACTGACTCACTGATTTACTGAATAATAGTCTTGGAGAGAGTGGTCACAGAGGAGTGAAGGGGGCAGAAACTGGATTGAAGAGCAGCGGCGTGGCTCAGTGGGAAGAGCCCGGGCTTTGGAGTCAGAGGTCATGGGTTCGAATCCTGGCTCTGCCAATTGTCAGCCGTGTGACTTTGGGCAAGTCACTTCACTTCTCTGAGCCTCAGTTACCTCATCTGTAAAATGGGGATTAAGACTGTGAGCCCCACGTGGGACAACCTGATCCCCTTGTATTCCCCCAGCGCTTAGAACAGTGCTTTGCACATAGTAAGTGCTCAATAAATACGATTGAATGAATGAATGAATGAAGAGTTGGAGGAGAATGAAAGCAGTTGGTTTGTAAATGTTTGGACAACAATAGGATGGGTGTGATGGGAAGGTAAGCAGAGAAGCAGCGTGGCTCAGTGGAAAAGAGCACGGACTTTGGAGTCAGAGGTCATGGGTTCAAATCCTGCTCCACCAATTGTTAGCGGTGTGACTTTGGGCAAGTCACTTAACTTATCTGTGCCTCAGTTACCTCATCTGTAAAATGGGGATGAAGACTGTGAGCCCCCTGTGGGACAACCCGATCACCTTGTAACCTCCCCAGCGCTTAGAACAGTGCTTTGCACATAGTAAGTGCTTAATAAATGCCATCATCATCATCAAGCTCCGCTCCTCTGCTGCTAATCTCCTCACCGTACCTCGTTCTCGCCTGTCCCACCATCGACCCCCGGCCCACGTCCTCCCCCTGGCCCGGAATGCCCTCCCTCTGCCCATCTGCCAAGCTAGCTCTCTTCCTCCCTTCAAGGCCCTACTGAGAGCTCACCTCCTCCAGGAGGCCTTCCCAGACTGAGCCCCTTCCTTCCTCTCCCCCTCGTCCCTCTCTCCATCCCCCCCATCTTAACTCCTTCCCTTCCCCACAGCACCTGTATATATGTATATATGTTTGTACATATTTATTACTCTATTTATTTACTTATTTTACTTGTACATATCTATTCTATTTATTTTATTTTGTTAGTATGTTTGGCTTTGTTCTCTGTGTCCCCCTTTTAGACTGTGAGCCCACTGTTGGGTAGGGACTGTCTCTATATGTTGCCAACTTGTACTTCCCAAGAGCTTAGTACAGTGCTCTGCACACAGTAAGTGCTCAATAAATACAATTGATTGATTGATCAAGGTAGTTAAATGGTGCAAAAGGCTCCAGAGAAGATTTCTTTCGGGTATGGAAGCTTTGGGTGAGTTTGAAGGCAGAAGGGGAGGTATTGTTACTATTACTATCATTGGTATCATTATTATTATAGAGGAACCATGTGGCCTAGTGGATAGAGCATGGGCCTGGGAATCAGATGGACTTGGGTTCTAATCTTGTCTGCTGTGTGACCTTGGGAAAGTTACTTTGCCTATCTGTGCCTCAGTTACTTCACCTGTAAAATGGGGATTAAGACTATAAGCCCCATCTGGGAAAGGGACGGTGGATAACCTAATTATCTTATTTCTATCCCAGCACTTAGTTCATTACCTGGCATATAGTAAGCACTTAATGAATACCATTGAAATTATTATCATTATTATCATTATTATCATCATTATCATTAACTGTTTACTATGTGCCAAACACTATACTAAGTGCTGGGGTAGAAATAAGGTAATTAGATTGTTCACAGTCCCTTTCCCAAGTGGGGCTCACCATCTAAGTAGGAGGAAGTTGGATTTAATTTCCACTTTAGAGACGCGGTAACCGAGGCATGGAGAAGTTAAGTGACTGTCCAGGGTTACACTGAACAGAAGTGGCAGAGCTGGGATTGTGTTCGATGTTATATTGTACTCTCCCAAGCACTTAGTACAGTGCTTTGCACACAGCCAATGGTCAATAAATAAGATTAACAATAATAATAATAATAATGATAACCTGGGTCCTCCAGTTCCTAGGATCATGCTCTTTCCATTAGGCCACCCTGCTTCTCATGATTTTCAATTACATGGAAAAACAGAATGTTTATATCACTTACCTATCTCCACAACATCTCCAGGGCAGTTAGTGAACTCAGTGTGGCTTAGTCGATAGAGCCCGGGCTTGGGAGTCAGAGGTCATGGGTTGTAATCCCGGCTCCGCCACTTGTCAGCTCTGTGACTTTGGGCAAGTCACTTAACTTCTCTGGGCCTCCGTTACCTCATCTGTAAAATGGGGATTAAGACTGTGAGCCCCACGTGGGAACAGTGCTTGGCACATAGTAAGCGCTTAACAAATACCAATATTATTATTATTATTATTATTATTATTATTATCATTATTATTATTAACCAGAATGCCCACCTAGGTCACTCTAGGGAAGAAGATGGAAAGAATAAAGTAGAAAAGACATTTAAATTGGTCAGAAAGTTGGAGTGATAGCAACTGGCAATTGTAGTGGTGGTAGAGGCAGATGATGGGGCTTGCAGGAAGAGAAGGTGAGTCACGAAAGGGATGGAATGATGTGATAGACACAATTAGGGGGAGAAGAGCTGATTGACCCTTCACCTTTCCCCATGAGCAGGGGGATTGGGAGAAAGTGAGAGAGAAGACATTGATGATTGTTATTCAATAAAGCACTTACTGTTTTTCAAGAACTGTTTTAAGTGCTGAAGTAGATACAAGGAATCAGGATGGATGCGGTCCCTGTCCCACTTAGGGCACACAGTCAAAGTAGGAGGGAGAACAGGTATTGAATCTTCATTTTGCAGGTGAGATAACTGAGTCAGAGAAGTTAAGTGACTTATCCAAGGTCACCCAGCAGACAAGTGGCAGAGTTGGGATTAGAAATCAGGTCCCCTGACTCCCAGTAGGCCAAACTGTTTCCCAAGTGAAAGCCAGGGCCGAGTGGTTGGTTTTGGAAGAAGTGGTAGATGAAGGGAAGTTTATAGAAGATGGAATTGGGGTGTCACATGTGCACCTCAAAAGGAAAATAGGATGAGGGCTGAAAAGGGACAGCCCGAGGAGTGGGGGCAGGTTGGATGAGCATGGAGGTTTAGGGCAGAAGTGAGGGATTTAGTGAAAAGAAGTAGGGCTGGTGAATATCTTAGTGAAATCCCTGCAACTTCCAGGCCATGGTCCTAAGACAGTACAACTTCTTATACTGTGAAGGTTGTAAAGGTTCAGCCTCTAGGAGAACAGCATATTCTTCTGTGCCTAGAAGTAATTTCTCTCTCTCTCTTTCTTGTTCTCACTCTCATAAAGTGTCAAAATCCCATTCCCATGCCCTCTGTAACAAAAGGAGTTATATTTAAAGCAAACATTACAATGAGTTGCCAGGCACATCCCTGGCACAAGCGCTGCTGAGGGGCAGCGAGGGAATCGAGGAGCGACTGGAGGAATTTCGTGCCCCATTTGGAGTCTTTCTTCCAAACTGTCAGCTTGTTGTGGGCAGGGAACATGTCTGTCAACTCGGTTTTATTACACTCCCAAGCACTTAGCCCTGCACACAGTAAGCACTCAGTAAATGTAGTAGATTGGTTTCTGTTTGGGGGAGCAGCACTGGCCCTGGGCAAGCAGAGGGCATGTGAAAGGGGTAGGAGAGTAGCCCACGAGACTGGGCACTGAGAAACACCAAGTTGCATTGTGTTCCGAGGGAGGAGGCAGGGCTGCTTTGGGAGGTTTTGAAATTCCGACTGGCAATTCTCCCCCTCTAGACTGTGAGTTTGTAGTGGGCAGGGAATGAATGATTGAATGAATGAATGAATGAATGAATGAATGAAGTAATGCCTAGGTACCCTTACCCTAGATCCTACACTAGAGTTACCTTGTGAGGGTTACTGAAAAGCTCGAAAGCACGTTAGGGAAACAGCGTGGCTCAGTGGAAATAATAATAATAATAATGATGGCATTTATTAAGTGCTTACTATTTGCAAAGCACTGTTCTAAGTGCTGGGGAGGTTACAAGGTGATCCGGTTGTCCCACACGGGGCTTACAGTCTTTATCCCCATTTTCCAGATGAGGTAACTGGGGCACAGAGATATATCCTGATATAGACATGTACATAAATGACCTAGGGCTGAGGGAGGGGTGAATTAAGGCCACACATCTAAGAGCAAGGGCGCTGGCTGTTATAATATTTTGGCCTACAGTCAGAAGTGCAAGAAACTGAACATTTACATATGATCAAAGAACAGAACAATCAGTAATGAAGATTGTCTCAATTTCAAACTGGAAATTTACTCGTTAAAATGATTTCTCTACCGCACAGTACAATCTTTAAAATTTTACTGATTATTAATTAATATGGGTCTTTATACTCAATTTACATGTTCTTGGGTAATACAGCAGACACTTTGCTAGGTGGCTATCACAAATTTGCCTAATTGACAAAACTGCCATAAACATTAACTATCAGACCCACAAAATATGGCTGGGACTGAACCAGAAGGTTAGAAGACTATCATAGCCTATTGGCTGATACTTCCTTTAAAATACTGAAATGTCATGGGCACACAGACACACACAGATGCACACTCCTTTGAAAAAATGCTAGCTACTTGAAGTCACACTTGCAACCGGTTGACAAGTCAGAGAATATAACTGTTTAATCTGGGTCTCGAGAACAGACTGGAATATGTATATATGTTTGTACATATTTATTACTCTATTTACTTATTTATTTTACTTGTACATATCTATTCTATTTATTTTATTGTGTTAATACGTTTGGTTTTGTTCCCTGTCTCCCCCTTCTAGACTGTGAGCCCACTGTTGGGTAGGGACTGTCTCTATATGTTGCCAACTTGTACTTCCCAAGCACTTAGTACAGTGCTCTGCACACAGTAAGTGCTCAATAAATATGATTGATTGATTGATTTCTAAAACGCAGTCCACCGTCATCATCAGCGTGGGTCAGTGGAAAGAGCCCGGGCTTTGGAGTCAGAGGTCCGGGGTTCAAATTCCGGCTCTACCACTTGTCAGCTGTGTGACTTTGGGCAAGTTACTTTACTTCTCTGGGCCTCAGTTCCCTCATCTGTAAAATGAGGATGAAGACTGTGAGCCCCCCGGGGGACAACCTCACCACTGTGTAACCTCCCCAGCGCTTAGAACAGTGCTTTGCACATAGTAAGCGCTGAATAAATGCTATTATTATTATTATTATTATTATTATTATTATCATTATTTGAGTACTACCTACTGTTTGTGGAGCACTGGACTAGGCCCTTGAGGGACAGTTACAAGAAACGGTCCCTGATCTACTGTAATACAACTGCCTTACCAGTTTAATTAGCCCTTGGTTGAAATGTCTCCTCTTGGCTTATAAAAATTCAGTACTTCCGACCACACTCTTCTGAGAAGCAAAGGGGCTAGAGGATAGAGCACAGTTCTGGGAGTCAGAAGGACCTGGGTTCTAATCCTGGTTCCAGGACTGTCTGCTTTGTGGCCTTGGGCAAGTCACTTCCTGTCTCTGGGTCTGTTACCTCATCTATAAAATGTGGATTAGGACCGTGAGCCCCATATGGGACATGTGTCCCACCTGATTAGCTTGTATCTACCCCCCAGTGCTCAGAACAGTGCTTAGCACCAGCACTTAAATACCTTTTAAAAAAAATCCAAAGCTCAACCAAAGTTGTTTAGCATCATAAGCTTTTAAAGAGCCTGGGCTTGGGAGTCAGAGGTCATGGGTTCTAATCCCAGCTCCGCGGCTTGTCAGCTGTGTGTCTTTGCGCATGACACTTAACTTCTCTGTGCTTCGGTTAACTCTTCTGTAAAGTGGGGATGGAGACTCTGAGCCCCACGTGGGACAACCTGATCACCTTGTATCCTCCCCAGTGCTTAGAACAGTGCTTTGCACATGGTAACCACTTAACAAATGCCATCATTATTCTATTATGTAGTTCTTGGGATCCTTAGATAAGCTAATCCTTGAACACTGGGCTTCCTGAAAGATGTAATTTATGGTGGAACTTCACTACTTTTTCTCTTCCTACTACTGAAATGAATTTCATTTTTTGGTGCTAATCTGTATCTTACTGAGGTTTTTTTTTGGTGTGTGATTTCTTTCTTGTTTTCTTCTTCTTTAATGTAAAGTACAGGAAAGATGTCCCTTTTGCTTAAAGTCTTAGATAAACAAAAAATGTGTCACCTGCTTGGGTTGAGGGCAGTACGAAGAGATGATTATCAATATATTTGTTTTCTAGTAAGATGGAACCTTTATAGTAATATTAATGATAATAATGGTATTTGTTAAGCGCTCACTATGTGCAAAGCACTGTTCTAAGCCCTGGGGAAGTTACAAGGTGATCAGGTTGTCCCACGGGGGGCTCACAGTCTTAATCCCAATTTTGCAGATGAGGGAACTGAGGTCCAGAGAAGTGAAGTGACTTGCCCAAAGTCACACAGCTGATAAGTGGCAGAGCTGAGATTTGAACCCATGACCTCTGACTCCAAAGCCCGTGCTCTTTCCACTGAGCCACGCTGCTTCTCTGCAAAACACACATACAACCATGCTGAATTTTGTGGAAGGAATTTTTGGTAGATTCTTGAAAGTCCAAATGAAGAAAGTGAAATAGAAAACCTGCAGTTTTTTTCTCTTACGTAAGATCAGGATTTGGCATGCTGAGAATTGTGTAATATTTCCTCTTTTCAATTTTAGAAACCTAATGGTAAAGGTGATATTTTTAAAATGTGTTCTCCTTTTTATGAAACTTAAAGTTCTAATTCTGTTATGTAAGTTCTTAATAGTTAGAAATGTATAGATAAGATCCTGACCACTCATATCCTATTCTCCAGTAGCTCAGAATTCACAGGAATTACACTTACTGAGGAATTTCAGTTATTTCTGTAGATTTAGGAAGTTGGTATGAATCATTTTTGAAATATAGAATATCCAAAATTTGCATGTATCAAAAAATTATTGGTATATATTAACAATTTTAAAGGAATTAAATAAAATTGCTCCTATCAACACTGTTGGTTCCTTGGTATCTACCCTTCAGAAATCATTATTATTATCATTATAGTATTTGTTAAGCACTTACTATGTGCTAAGCACTGTTCTAAGCACTGGGGTAGATGCAAGGTCACCAGGTTGTCCCACATAGGGCTTACAGTCTTCATCCTCATTTTACAGATGAGATCACTGAGGCACAGAGAAGGTAAGTGGCTCACTTCTTCCCTTGCAATATCCACTTGGTTTAGAAGATGAGACAATCGGACAGAAAAATAATTTTTCATCTCACCAAAGCACAGGCATAATCCATGAGGGTTTCCTGAAGGAATAAGGACTTTCTGAACTGCTATTCTTTTATTTGGCAAAGTTCTCCAAGATGACTGGATGAACTGCAGTAATATCTTGTCATCTGATCCATTGTCTAAGTAGTTTAAACCGCATTTGTTGCTGGCCTAGTAACAAGAGGGCCGATCTGGGGAAGAGGGAAGTGGGACACTCCGGTGTTTCTGCTCCTATGTTTTCCGCAGCCACTTCTGTAGGTGACAGAAAGTGGGAAAAGGGGTGGGGGAAGGGGGCTTTACCACTATCACCATTGCTGTGCCACCCTCCCCCTGCAACCTTTGGACTAAGCATTTGTAGTGCTCATTTGGCCAGGGTGCCATCAGCAGTGGCAACATGGCAGTAGTAGCCCTCCTCATCCAGCCTGGAGAAGATGAATGTGGTGAGGAAATGGAGTCAGGGAAGGAGAAGGATATTGATTTGGATCTTTCAGAAACATTCTCTCTGTCTCTCTCTTTTAGACTGTGAGCCCACTGTTGGGTAAGGACTGTCTCTATATGTTGCCAACTTGTACTTCCCAAGCGCTTAGTACAGTGCTCTGCACATAGTAAGCGCTCAATAAATACGATTGATGATGATGCCTCTGTGTCCCACTGTGATTTCACTCTGTCAGAAGAGTGGCAGGTCTTCCTAGCAATCAGGAACCAATTAGTGAACATGACTCATCAGTGCCTTAAATCAATCCTTTCAACTGGGTTCAGAACAATCAGATATGTGAGCCCAGGGATGCCCATAATCTAATCAGATAATGATAATAATAATTATGTTTGAAAGGTCTTACTGTGCATTAAGCCTGTACTCAGTGCTGAGGTAGAGAACAGTGCTTGGCACATAGTAAGTGCTAAACAAATGCCATCATTATTATACAAGATAATCAAGTCCCACATGGGGCTCACAGTTCAAATATGAGAACATGCATACCCCCCCCCCCTTTTGCAGATGAGGTAACTGAGGCACAGAGCATTAACACAGCAAGGCAAGATGCAGTGCCGGGATCAGAACCCAGATCCTCTATCTATCGTGACCTACTTCTCTTTGTATCATTTTTTCTGCATGAGTTCTCCAGGTTCTAATAGTGAAGCTCATTTGTGGATGTTAGATCTACTCAGAGAGGTTTGAAACATTCACATCACAGTACTCAATTGGTATTTATGTGCTTCATTCCCTAAACTCATAGACACATAATAATAATAATGATAATAATGATGGCATTTATTAAGCACTTACTATGTGCAAAGCACTGTTCTAAGTGCTGGGGAGGTTACAAGGAGATCAGGTTGTCCCACGGGGGGCTCACAGTCTTAATCCCCATTTTACATATGAGGTAACTGAGGCCCAGAGAAGTTAAGTGACTTGCCCAAAGTCACACAGCTGACAATTGGCAGAGCTGGGTTTCGAACCCATGACCCCTGACTCCAAAGCCCGTGCTTTTTCCACTGAGCCACACTGCTTCTCCTATATGACATGTACAGGTCACATGTGTCCGTTACATCAATCATCCTGTATCTTGTGCTTATTCATGACATATGAATGGGCAGATGTCCATTGCATAAGCATTGTAAACCACTCTTTGTCCCCACGTCTTGCCAGCTGTACCTTGATAGTGATCAGTAACACATGCTTATTTATCAAAAGACTTGTGCACCAAGCTCTCCTTTTGCCAAAAGCCATGCCTGTTTTCTGTGACTGAGCTCTCTTCTGACTGCAAAACTTGCTGTAGAAAGAGACTGGAATGTGCTACTTGTGCTCAGTGTACAATGGAGATTTTTAGTGTTCATCCTGAGAACTCTTAATTTTAGCTATATTCACTAATTCCAAATTATAGATGTTTTTCCACCTTACTGACAATTTTTTAAGAAAAACTGTATCTCATTCCCTTGTTGAACTCATTCTCTCCCATGGCTTCAACTATCATCTCTATGCTGATGACACACAAATCTACATCTCTGCCCCTGCTCTCTCTCCCTCCCTTCAGGCTCATGTCTCCTCCTGCCTTCAAGACATCTCCATCTGGATGTCTGCCCACCATCTAAAACTCAATATGTCCAAGACGGAACACGTTATTTTCCTTCCCAAACCCCGCCCGCTCCCTGACTTTCCCATCACTGTAGACAGCACTACCATCCTTCCCGTCTCACAAGCCCGCAAACTTGGTGTCATCCTCGACTCTGCTCTCTCGTTCACCCCTCACATCCAATCCGTCACCAAACCCTGCTGGTCTCACTTCTGCAACATCGCCAAGTTCCACCCTTTCTTCTCCAACCAAACTGCTACCCTGCTAGTTCAATCTCTCATCCTATCCCGACTGGACTACTGCATCAGCCTCCTCTCTGATCTCCCATCCTCCTGTCTCTCCCCATTTCAGTCTATACTTCACGCTGCTGCTCGGATCATCTTTGTGCAGAAATGCTCTGGAAATGTTACTCCCCTCCTCAAAAATCTCCAGTGGCTACCAGTCAACCTACGCATCAGGCAAAAACGCCTCACTCTCGGCTTCAAGGCTGTCCATGCCCTCACCCCCTCCTACCTCACCTCCCTTCTCTCCTTCTCCAGTCCAGCCTCCACCCTCCGCTCCTCTGCCGCTAACCTCCTCACCGTGCCTCGTTCTCGCCTGTCCCACCATCGACCCCCAGCCCACATCCTCCCCCTGGCCTGGAATGCCCTCCCTCCGCGCATCCGCCAAGCTAGCTCTCTTCCTCCCTTCAAAGCCCCACTGAGAGCTCACCTCCTCCAGGCAGCCTTCCCACACTGAGCCCCCTCCTTCCTCTCCCCCTTCCTCACCCCCCTGCCCTACCTCCTTCCCCTCCCCACACCACCTCCCCACTTCCCCTACCCACAACACCTGTATATATGTTTGTACAGATTTATTACTCTGTTTATTTTACTTGTACGTATTTACTATTCTATTTATTTTATTTTGTTGATATGTTTTGTAGCCCGTTGTTGGGTAAGGACCGTCTCTATATGTTGCCAACTTGTACTTCCCAAGCACTTAGTACAGTGCTCTGCACACAGTAAGCGCTCAATAAATACGATTGAATGAATTAATGAATACCATTCTCATAACAACTAACGACAAAATCATGGCACATTTGTATAAGAGGAATTTTTGGATAATAATTATGGTAGGTGTTAAGCGCTTACTATGTGCCAAGCACTGTTCTAAGCACTGGGCTAGACACAAGATAGTTCAGTCGGTCCCACATGGGGCTCATCGTCTTAATCTACATTTTCCAGATTAGGTAACTAAGGCCCAGAGAAGTCGAGTGACTTGTCCAAGGTCACACAGTAGGCATGTGGCAGAACTGGGTTTAGAACCCACATTTTCTCACTCCCAGGCTCATGATCTTCTTCTAGGCCATACTACTTCCTGATGTTATAGAGCACTACTTTACAATCAATAAACCAATTTATTGAGTGCTTGCTCTATGCAGAGGCTTTATTAAGTACTTGGGCGAGGACAATTCAGTGGAGTTGGTAAACATGCTTCCTACCCACAAGAAGCTTTCCAATGTCATCAGTGTCACAATCTTTCATATGTCCTATTCACCACAGATTATGTCACCAAACAGCAAAGGCCCCAATGATTTTAGGGTGGAAGTGAGTTCCACTGTCAGCAAAGGTATTCTAAACAATCCTAGAGAAGCAGCATGGCTCAATGAAAAGAGCATGGGCTTAGAAGGCAGAGGTCATGAGTTCAAATCACGGCTCAGCCAAGTGTCAGCTGTGTGACTTTGGGCAAGTCACTTCACTTCTCTATGCCTCAGTTCCCTCATCTGTACAATGGGGATGAAGACTATGAGCCCCACATGGGACAACCTAATCACCTTGTATCCTCCCCAGCACTTAGAACAGTGCTTTGCACATAGTAAGCGCTTAACAAACGTCATTATTAAACAATAAGGGTATAGTGGTAATAGTAGTGGTATTTGTTAAGCACTTACAATGCGCCAAGCACTGTAGCAATTGCTGGTGTAGATACAATAGAAACAAACTGGACACATGTGGTGCTCTCAATCTAAGGGAGAGAGAGAGAACAGGTATCATCTTCATTTTTACTCTTGAGGAAACTGAGGCACAAGAGTCAAGTTACACTACACCAAGGTCACACAGCAGGCAGGTGGTGGGACCAGAAATGGAACTCAGGTCCAGATATGGGTTCTTTCCACTAGACCGTTCTGATTCTACTTTATCCAAAGTCTTCTGTCCCACAGCCACGGACTGTGCCCATACACCCAGCTGCCTCGCTATACATATATTTTGTCCTCCTGGGGTCTAAACCAAAAAGTACATAGGGCTCTGCACAGCCCATCATCATTATTTGGAAAATTACTCAAGTGCACATCATGGAAGGGGCAGGAAAATCTAAAGAAAAGCCATACATCAGTACATGACCTGACAAGATAATGTCTGATGCCAAAAGCACTGAAACACTAAACAGTGTTATTGTTATTATGATTATCATTTTTCATATTACTATTGCCATCACTGATATTGTATTTATTCAAGCAGCTAATATGTGTCAAGCATTTTTCTAAGTGTTGGGGTAAATACAAGTTAATCAGGTGGGATACAGGGCCTGTATCCATAGTGCTCACAGTCTAAGTAGGGAGGGGGAACAGGTAGTTAACCCCCATTTTATGGTTGAAGAAACTGAGGCCCACGGAAGTTATGTGACTTGTCCAAGTTCATACATTGTACAACTGGCACATTTCACTAGGCCACACTGCTTCTCAGTAGCATCATGGATAGCCGTGCGGTCAAATTTAGTATGCCCCACTCAATTCAAATAGTGAAGGAGATTCATTCATTCATTCACTTGTATTTATTGAGCACTTACTGTAGGCTGAGCACCGTAATAAGCGCTTGGAAAGTACAATTCAGTAACAGAGAGACACAATCCCTACCCAACAAAGGGCTCGCAACATGTTACTCCCAACATTTGAGTGTTCTGCTCAAAACTAGGCAGAGCGTAATTGTAAGATTGTATCTTGCAGTTCAAAATTGAGTCTGATAATGGGAAAGCAGTGTACTTAGTGGAAAGAGCATGGGCTTGGGAGTCAGAGGACCTGGGCTCTGCCAGTTAGTCGGCCAATTTCTTACTGTATGACCTCAGACAAATCACTTCACTTCTCTGTGCCTCATTTTCCTCAACTGTAAAATGTAGCATAGCTGCTATAAAATGTAGCTGTAGTGGAAACCGTGCAGACATGCCTGGTCCCAGTGGACACTTTACTCCCTGTCCACAAATCCCTTCAACTTAGGGAGTTTTCCTGTTTTCCTGCTCCACCTGCCACTGCGGTGGAAACAGTGCATGTGTGCCTGGACACTGGACAGACTACCTTCTGCCCGTGGATCCCTCCCTCTTATAGAGCCTTCCTTCGTTCCTTGCTACACCCACCTCCGAGCTGGAAATCCTTCATTCTCGTAGCCTTTTGCCTCCTCTCCATCTCTGCTCCAGTGGTGGAAACCATGTACGTCCCCTTTCACCCACACAGCCCTCCACCCCTTTTGTGTCCCCTGATCAAATGCTGGAAACCATGTGTGTACCCACTTTACTCCCACATACTTCAGTTTTGGAGTAAACTATACACATGTGGCCTCAGTGGACTGTGAACTGAGGCTTGTGTGCAAGACCCTTCCTCCTATAATGCTTCATAGAAAGTTCCACCCTTCTCTTCCCCAGTGCTCCATCCAACTTGGGAGACTGGGGACCTAATAATTTAAACTATGAGAAAATCAATCATTAGCCAGTAAAAACCACTCATAGGTGTTAATATCTTGAAAAATGTCACCTCATTAACATTTCACAACAAAAAATTTGCCAACCCATCATGGAACTGGCTGCTCTAATTGGATGACCTCCCATCAAATTAGACTGTGAGCCCACTGTTGGGAAGGGACTGTCTCTATATGTTGCCAATTTGTACTTCCGAAGCGCTTAGTACAGTGCTCTGCACATAGTAAGCGCTCAATAGATACGATTGATGATGATGATGATCAAATTGCCTCAATCAGGCTGCTCTTTCTACAACTACTGAATCCAAAGGATACTCAAACATTTGCGTATTTGGGTGTATGTGTAAGTTAGTGAGAAACAATTTTTTAAAACATTATCTTTCAAAGGTAGAGAACAAAGCATAATTGACAGATAAAAACTGTTACATGACCAGAATATTTGACGGATATGAGTAAGACAACTTAATTTTTAAAAAGTGAAATAGCTGACAGGTACTCTATTCAACTTCAATGCCTAGTTTGAGAGAAGTGAGGAAACATTTCTCTAGTCCCAAGAATGTTTCATAATTCACTTTGTAAGTTTGAAAATTATTGAAAATTAGTAATAAAAAAGAGACTTTTTGTGGGCATGTGTTCAATTTAGTTGACTTGAATTGAGACTGATACAGAATACAAAGTAAGCAATAGTGTTTCCATTAGAAAGAAAAGCACTAGAAGTTAAGGAGAAAACTCTGAAAGACAGGAGCTTTAAGTAAGGCTAAAATTAAAATTACAAGCAGCGTGGCTCAGTGTAAAGAGCACGGGCTTGGGAGCCAGAGGTCATGAGTTCTAAGCCTGGCTCCACCACTTGTCTGCTGTGTGACTTTGGGCAAGTCACTTAACTTCTCTGTGCCTCAGTTACCTCATCTATAAAATGGGGATTAAGACTGTGAGTCCCACGTGGGACAACTTAATCACCTTGTATCCCCCCCAGCACTTAGAACAGTGCTTAACACATAGTAAGCGCTTAACAAATACCACTATTATTATTATCATATAAAGTTTTAAATTAAAATTCATGATGTTTGAGTCTGTGAGTTTTTTTGATTGGAGCCTGATACATATTCAAACTTGAGACTTCTAAATTCTCATGTTATGGAATTTCCATGATATAATTAATATAGTTATCTAAAAAAAAAGAATAAAGTTCAAGGTGTAGGTGGACATTAAAACTGCAGATAGAAGATATGAAAATCTTAACTTGAAATCAATGGCCAAAATGTTTTATTATAATGAATAAAATGAAAGCAAGACAGCAGTTATAAAATTTACCATATGAATGAATGAGCCCAAACCAGAAAATGTATGATTCATAAATGACTCATCCTAATCAAAGAAAGTGGTGACATTTTGGAGAAACTAGATCTTAAGGAGAGTGTAAGTTCCTTGTGGTCAGGAATGCCATCTACCAACAATATTGTATAGTACTTTCCCACAAGTTTAGTGTAGTTTGCACAAAGTAAGGGCCCAATAAATACTACTGATTGATTAACTGATGCAAAAGTCACCTTTCCTGCTCTGGCACAAAAGGTACCTTAGCACTTGTCTCAGTTGCTTTCCTTAACCATAGTTTATTTTGTTGTCTGCTTCCCCAGTTAGCCTGTAAACTTCTTGAGAGCAATCAATGAATCATATTTATTGAGTGCTTTCTGTGTGCAGAACATTGTTCTAAGTACTTGGGAGAGTAGAATAAAATAGAGTTGTTATACAAATTCCCTGCCAACAAGGAGCTGAGAATCTAGAGGGGGAGGGCAGAGATTGTGTGAGAGGGCAGAGTTGATATATCAACTGTATTATGCTAGCCCAAGTACTTAAAAAAGTGGTTTGCACAGAGCAAGCCCTCAATAAATACGATTGATTGCTGGATCGATTGGGTCTGAATTTTAAAAGTTCTTGTATAGGTTTTGAATTATGAGCTGGGGTAGCCTCAAACTGACCCAGAGAAATTGGTAGTCACAAAGGTTTCCATGGAATTGAGGATATCTCTTCAATGTCTCTAGGTATGATAGCACAGCTATCATTTGTCATGGTAGAATGTTATAATGACAGCACACTTACAGATATTTGACATCCTTTCTTCTAGTTTTAAAGTAATGAACCACAATCAGGAAGAATGAAATCATAGAATGGAGTCAGGTTACTACCATTAAAGAGGTGTTTGTTGGCATAAAGCTTAGCTGAAAAGCCTGATCTCAGTCACAGAAACCCCTACCACAGGCGTGCCTTGCTCTCCTTCCTCCTTTTTGCTCTGTTTTCAGTACCTTTGACTTCTGTTCTGGTTCTAAAGGGATAGCAGCATGGCTTAGTGGAAAGAACAGGGGCTTCAGGATCAGAGGTCATGGGTTCTAATCCCCGCTCTGCCATTTATCAGCTATGTGACTTTGGGCAAGTCACTTAACTTCTCTGGGCCTCAGTTACCTCATCTGTAAAATGGGGATTAAAAGTGTGAGCCCCCCATGGGACAACCAGATCTCCTTGTATCAACCCCAGTGCTTATAACAGTGCTTTACACATAGTAAGCGTTTAATACCATCATTATCATCATCAAGAACCAGATTTGAGGACCAAAATGTTTTATGACATCTTGTCAATCCATCAATCAATCACATTTATTGAGTACTTACTATTTGCAGAGCCCTGTACTAAGCACTTGGAGAGTACAACAGACTTGGCAGATATGTTCCCTGCCACGATGAGCTTACAATCTAGAGGGGCAGACAGACATTAATATAAATAAATAAATTATTATATAAGTGTTAAGTGCTGTGGATTAAGGATGGGACAAATATCAAATGTCCAAAAATCACAGATCCAAGTGCACAGACTACACAGAAGGGGGCAGGGGCAGGAAAAAGAGGTCTTAATTGGAGAAAGCCTTTTGGAAGAGATGAGACCTTAATAATGCTTTGAAGGTGGGCAGAGTAGTGGTCTGGCATATGTGATTGGGAAGGGAGTTCAGGCTATGGGGATTTATTGAGTTCTGACCATGTACAGAACACTGTACTTTTGTGCTTGGGAGATTACGAAATGATAGAGTTGGGAGCCAGGCCCATAAGGAACTTACAGTCTAAGGGAAGACAGACATTAATAGAAATGAATAAATCATGATATGTACATAAATCCTGTGGGGCTTAGGAGGGTGGGGTGAATATCAAATGATTAAAGACTATTCAAGGGCATAAACAACAGAGAATGAAGATGGAGTCGTAGAAAAGAGGATTTAATTGGAGGCTTTTTGGAGAAGATTTGATTTTAATAAGACTTTACCAGTGGGGAAAGTGGTGGTCCAATGTATGTAGAAAGACTGGGGGTTCCAGTTCAGAAGAGGATGTGTGAAATGGGTCAGTGGTGAGATGGATTAGACTGAGGCTCAGTGAGCAAACTGGAACTAGTGGAGTGAAGCGTGCAGGCTGGGCTGTAGTAGAAAATCAGTGAAGTAAGATTGAAGGGAGCAAGCTAATTAAATGCTATAAAAGCCAATGGTAAGGAGTTTCTGTGAGGCTCTTGAGTAGTGGGGAGGTATGAACTAATTTTTATTTTTTTAGAAAAATTATCCAAGCAGCACAATGAGGTATGGATTATAATGGGGAGGCAGGGAGGTCAGCAAAGAGGCTAATAATGTAGTCAAGGAGGGATATAATAAAGGAGGTACAGAGGAGTAGGGAAAATTTTAGGGAGATCACACTTTATAGTTTCAATTTTATTGATAAAGTAAAATAAAATGAAATAATTTTATCAATAAAATTGAAATGACCAATCACAATCCCCCTGAAATCTCTCATCCTCCTCTCCAGTACCTCTTGTATCATATCCCTTCTTAACTACAGCACTAGTGGCAGAGCTGGTATTAGACCATAGGTCCTCTGACATCCAAGCTTATGCTCCTTCCAGTAGGCCAAGCTGCTTGTCCATAGTGGTACAAGGGTTACTGGTATGAGATTGTTGGAGAGGAGTGGCTGGAGAGTCTAGGGAGTTGAGTTCAGTGGAGAGGGAGGTATTACACACAGTAAGTGCTCAATAAATTCAATTGAATGAATGAATGAATGAATTTGTGCATCAGGAGAAGGTAGTTTTGGTATGGAGACCAAAGGGGGGCATGTTGATTTTAGAATATTGGAGGGGGCCAAAGATGGGAGGTCCCTTTTGGGTAATAAATCATTGCATTGATTTCCATGCAATGAGCAATGACATTGGTGGAAGTTCCCTGAAGTCAGATGTCAGGTTCAGGGTCAGTCCAGGACTTCCAGTCTTATGGAATAATAATAATAATATAATAATAATAACAATGGTATTTGTTAAGCACTTACTATGTGCCAAGCACTGTTCTAAGCACTGAAATGTTGGACAATACAGGTGTGCTACATACCTCCACTTTGATTTGAATCACATTTGATTTCAAAGCCCTACTGAGAGCTCACCTCCTCCAGGAGGCCTTTCCAGACTGAGCCCCCCTTTTCCTCTCCCCCTCCCTATCCCCCCACCCTACCTCCTTCCCCTCCCCACAGCACTTGTATTTATTTGTACAGATTTATCACTCTATTTTACTTGTACATATTTACTATTCTATTTATTTTATTAATGATGTGCATATAGCTTTAATTCTATTTGTTCTGATGATTTTGACACCTGTCTACGTGTTTTGCATTGTTGTCTGTCTCCCCCTTCTAGACTGTGAGCCCTTTGTTGAGTAGGGACGATCTCTATATGTTGCTGACTTGTACTTTCCAAGCTCCTAGTACATTGCTCTGCACACAGTAAGCGCTCAATAAATACAATTGAATGAAATGAATGAATTTGCCTACTGGGTTCCACATGACTTTTGCTAGACTAGTGGACACCCTGGCTTTCTTAATTCTTATTTGTAAAGCATCTTGGCCTAGTGGATACAGCACGGGCCTGGGACTTAGAAGGACTTGTGTTCTAAACCTATCTAGGTCATTTGTCTGCTTTGTGATCTTGGGCAAATCACTTAACTTATCTGTGCCTCAGTTTCCTCTTGTGTAAAATGGGGATTAAGACTATGAGCCCCATGTACCATGGATCATGTCCAACCTGATTAGCTTGTATCTACCCCAGTGCTTAGTACGGTGCCTGGCACATAGTAAGTACTTAACAAATACCACAAAAAATACCTCCTTGCCTAGCCTTGGATTTTGGGGTAATATACTACTTAAAATGCTGAATTCAGCTATATCTTTCAGCTGTGCATTATCAGTAGAGATCCTTCACTATGGTATAGGTTTGCCAAGGCTGGGCTGATATATATCTACATTCAAATGGTAAGTAATGAACTGGAAAGTTGATAAGGGAATCAGGACAGTGGAGACAATGCACACCGTTTAGCTCTGCTGTAGGCCACTGGAGAACAAGGGGGACAGACAGGCATGATACAAAAAGATTTAAAAAGCAATGGATTTTGCAAATAGCAACTGCAAAAAGTACCCAACATTGGTCCTTATGAATGCAAAGTTTGGAGAAGACTGTAAATCATGTATCTTACCACCTAGGTTTACTTGTACAAATAGAAAAAAAACTTCATCATCATTTGTGTCATCTCCAAATCTTAGTTATAGATTTAATCTCTGTGTATCCTGAAAATGTACTATTGAAATTGATTTTAGAGGGATAGCAACAGGTCTATGTAGGAATTCAGAAAATTAGTTTAAATTGAGGCTCCTATATAAGAAAATTAGTTTTTCAAACCTTTCTAAAATGTTCTGTAATGCAATAAAGGGTACAGTACAGATAATGCAAAAAGATCACTAGTAAATTTAATCAAGGCCCACTCAATTTCTTACGTAGCTTTAATGTAATCTGTTTTAAAGGTAATGGAGGAAAATGGAAGATTTATCCCCTTTCCTTGATTTATCCCTATTCTTTAAATCTCAGCATCAGCTTACAGGCCAGGGTTAATAGTCCTTTGTAAGTTGAATCAAAATCTTTAGCAAGTTTTCTAAGTACAGCTGGGACTAAAGGATGAAGTCATCAAATTCATTTTCACTTATGATCTGATTTACAGCTTGAACTGTGGTGTCTGATAGGCTTCTAATTCAATCTAAATATAAAAACAATTTGACACATTAAGCACAAGTACGATCTAGTCATCATCCTTTTCATTATAAACATATTTCAAAAGTCAACTGTCTTTTTGGGCTCTCCATTAATTGTCTAGTTAATTTGTTGTTTTCATCTTCAGTATTCCATTCATTTAATTTTCCCCCTCAGTTTCTTTGCAAACACCTAGTTACATATGTAAAACAAGGTAAATTCTTGTAATGCTTAGTTATATATATATATGGGAATGAATATTAAAGCTGCATCCTACCTATAATTTGCATATTTCACTGCCAGTCTTTATTTTCCATTGAGTGTAGGCATAATACAGAGTTCCTTAATCCCTCCGTCTATCATATATAGTAGTATTCAGAACTGCATCTGCTTTGACTATTGATGCAATGAAAAAATTCAGAGAACACTAAGGGTTTTCTTGCTTTTGTTCTGCCCTACTGTGCAGTTTGCCATCTGCATAAAAATGCCCCAAATCTCTTAGTTGTATTATTTAACTATGTTCTCTCCTCTAGGGATGGGAGAATCTATTTAACACAACTTTAAACTTGCTTCAACTTTGTGGGTTTGAAATTCACTTGTGAAATGTCAGAATGGAAAAAAATAAAAAGTGAGAGGTAGGGAAGAAGGCAGAATTGTGTCTAATTTTTAGAATAGGAGAATGAAATAAGCCAGAAGAAGAAAACATCTGGAAATGCAAATATTTTATCAGTGGCATGAAATGTTTAAACTGAGTGACTTTAACTTATCGTGTAATTTAATTTCATCCCAGGAAAATCAGTATGTTTACAATACAACACTCTCCCAGTCTCAGAAAAGTCAAGTGATTAATGGAGAGGCATTTATTCATTCATTCAATCGCATTTATTGAGCACTTACTGTGTGCAGAGCACTGTACTAAGCGCTTGGGAAGTACAAGTTGGCAACATATAGAGACAGTCCCTACCCAACAACGGGCTCACAGTCATCTGCCTATCCTGTGTCAGGCAGAAACCTAGGTACAATTACTTTTATAAATATATCTTTAGGTACATCTTTTCCTCTGAGGAGAATGAGTAGGAATCAGTTTTAGAAGGAAGAAAGCTTAGATTTGCAAGTTACAAATATGATTTGAAATTGATGCACCTCAATTCACGTTTAAACAATAAACCTGAATCCTTAATGGCTGATGTCTAATTATCTAGCAACTGTTCTCCTGATTGTAAAATGAAACATAATTTACAAGAGTGACTTGGTTATTCTGTTCTCTTGATGGATTAGCAGGTCCTGGGAAGGAAGGACAGGTTGGATGCTGCTTTTCGGAATAGCCGAGGATTGTCCTCAATTAAGGTTTGGCCTGGACACCTGAGGAATAGCAGAGTTCTCAAGACTCAAGGGAGCTGGCAACCACCTTAGAAAGGAACTTTTGGAACTACACTCAATGATTTGGTTGGTGGGAATTAGGAAGGTTTGGGTGTCTGAATGAATTATTGTTCCAGCTTAGCATTGTTAGCATATGGTCTTTAACAAATACCAGGTATTTTCAGAACCCTTGATCCAATGATGAACTACAAAGGAAACTGGAGATCTGGCCTTGCTTTGGAAGGCTTACTAATCTGATGAGAAACAGTTTGCACTGCTAGCTGAAATCATTAATCGATACAGGTTTTGTCTTTTCAGTGGTAGCACTTGGGGTAGCGTTTTGTTGAGTTGCTTCTATTGACATTGAATCAATTAAATTTAATGATGGGATTTACTCAGGGCCAAACTGAACTAAACACTGGGGTAGATACAAGTTAGCCAGGGTGGACACATGAGACTCCCAAAGTAGGAGGGAAAACAGGTATTCAAACCCCATTTTGCAGACAAAGAAACCGAAGCACAGAGAAGGTAAGTGATTTGCCTGAGATCACACAGCAGGCAAGTGGCAAACCCAGGATTAGAGTCCACATCCATGACTCTCATCCCATACTCTTTTCTCTAGGCCACAGCAGATATTGGTAGTTTAAGTCTAGACAGGCAACATAAATGCGGGAAGTATTGTTCTGTACATTTATTTTTAATTATCACATGTAGGTTTCCATAAACATATTCATTTTTAATTTGTCACATAGTGATTTTTTCAGACTTTGAAAATTTCACTATTGCTACAAAACCTACTATGAATTTGACTCAGTATTATTTAATGAATGGCTACTGTGTGCAAAGCACTGCATTAAGGCCTTGAGAATAATACAATTCAGTGTAAATAAGTCTTGATCCCTCTCCCTCAAACTATAACATATTAAAATATCACAATCATAACCTAAACAGTGGGACTGGGTTAAATTTAATAATACTGCCATATTGGAAAACTTCGAAAGTGTGGAATCAGTAAGTTTTCTGGGTTTGTTTTTTGAGTATTTTGAAATAAAGTTGCATTATATTCTTGCTATATTTCTCACAGTAGTAAATAACTAAATAGTACTTTACTCAAGATCTGTTTAGGATACTCCAAAATTTACATATAGCCATTTGACTGAGATTGGTCCCCCTTTCAATCGAGGCTTACCTTCATCTTCTTCTGGTTATTTAGTTATACAGCCTGATTAGAGTGCAAGCCTCTTGTGATTATCTTGATTATCTTGTATATGCCACATTACATATCCTCTCAGGGTCACACCTGGAGAGTTTCCAGTACTCTACCAGTCTTGAATATGAGAGGAAGAGTCAAATAGAGGCTTACCCATTCCATTCCTAGCTTGGCCAGTGACTAGCGAGTGGACGGCAATCTGCTACAAGTCAAGACCCCCTGTGCTGCTCAGCAGCAGCATGAGAGAGTCTAGGGCAGAGACTCAGGTTTACTGCATGAAAGGAGGCAATGATAAACCACTTTGGTATTTTTAGCAAGAAAACATTATGGGTACGCTACCAGAATAATTGCAGATGGAGGTGGGGCGTTCTGGAAGAGATGTGTCCCCGGTGTCGCTACGGATCAGAGACGACTCAACAGCATAAGAACAATAAAAGACCACATTACATGGGACACACAACAAGTAACAGAATTATTCCTCTTGATCTTATGAACAGTGACAAAAACTTCTTAAATTCAAAATTGTAAAGTGCTTCTACTTCAGGTTTCACATGTTTGGACATTCCTTTTCTTATTTGCTATAGGTCATCAATTTTTGATGTGCTCCGTGAGTCATTTCTTTACAGCAATGTGTCAGTTCAGCACAATTATAACAGGTTAATTTCAATGCACACATAATAAATATATTTTTATATTGTTACCCATTGATAATTGGGGATTTCAGCTCTGACTTGTTTTTATAGGCATTGCTGTTACTGGATCTTATGCTGTGATGTTAATGTTAAACGTATCGATGTGTAGCTGTCCTTCCCTTCGGAGGTGATACTGCTTAGGGTAAGATCATATAGACACAGATGCATGTGTGACTGACAAGACAAATGGACAACTGTCAATGCATTGCACATTGTGTCCTCATACAGTTTGTTCTTTGTTGTGCTGTGGAATTTGACGTACCACAAAGCCTGTTTTATTTTCAGGATTGTCCTTCAGTATTCTGATCTTCATGGGGTTTTCTCTTAAGAGGAATAAACTATTCTCCCAATAGCGTGGCCTGGTGAAAAGAGCGTGGGAGTGAGAGTCAGGAGACATTTATGATACACTTGTCTTCAAATGTTTACAAGTCGTTTCTGACCCATAGCGACTATATGGCCACACTCTCTTCAGAACATTTCATCTTCTGTCATGAAGTCAGTCTGTTATAAGTATCCACAGTGCTTTCTTGGTATAGATATGAAAATGGTTTACCGTTGCCTTCTTCAGGGCGGTAAAACCTTGAGTCTCTGCTGTTGTCTTTTATCAATGTTTTGATCATTTGGTCCTCTGTCTTGGATTCTTTCCCATGCCACTGCTGCCCAGCACAGGTGAATCAGCTTTATCCGACTCCCTGGGTTAGGCCTTTCCATTATTGATAACCCTATATGGCATAGTTCTAAGTTTCATCTGCGTACACAAACTCTCCTGCCAAGATAAGGCATAGATTCATAGGAGAGTTAGGATACACACATTTCGGTAATTTTTCACATGGAAATCTTGGCCAAGAGAAAACTTCCAAGTAGTTCAATATAATCACACAAAGTGGTGTTACAGTTTTTGCTGCTAAAACAGTAAAATTGGCCTAATTTATCATTTTCCCTGCTGTGATTCATTTCAATTTGTGATCTTTTCCTGGTGCCCTAGTGAATCCTTTGTGGATGAGGAACTGTGCCTGAATTATTATCTATGGATCTCTACCCAGTTCAATGTTTCACATACTGTGGGTGGCTAATACCACTGATTATTAACTACGGCAGAAATGATCTTTTAAATATACCTTCCAAACATGTATTCCACCATCGATGGGGTGGTTAGTCAAAGAACTGAAAGTGAGTCATAAGAAAAAGTCATGGCGGGGGAAGTAACTTCTGCAATTATAGCCTTGAAAAATTATAAAGCATCTAGATTTGATGGCATTCCTGCTTCTGCAGGAATCCATAAGGAAAGCAACATTGCCTAGAGGAAAAAGCACAGGCTTGGGTTGCCTGCTAGGTGACATTGGGTAACCCACTTAATTTATCTTTGCTTCAGTTTTCTCAACTGTAAAATGGAAATTCAGTGCCTGTTCTTCCTCAAGACTTACACTGTGAGCCCCGTGTGGGACAGGAACTATGTCTGACCTGATTAATTTGTATCTACACAGCACTCAGAAGAATGCTTGGCATATAATACTAATGCTAATACTTATAATTACAATTATACAATTAACAAAATTATACAATTAATACTTATAATTATAATAACTGTATTTGTTGAGCACTTACTATACATGCGCCAAGATCTGGACTAAGGAGATACAAGATAATCAGGATACATGGGGTTATTCATTCATTCATTCAATCATATTTATGGAGCACTTACTGTGTGCAGAGCACTGTACTAAGCACTTGGGAAGTACAAATCGGCAACACAATCTAAATAGGAGGAAGAACTGGTATTGACTCCCCATTTTGCAAATAAGGCACAGATAAGTTAAGTGATTTGCACAAGGTAACTGGACATTCGGGGATTAGAATCCAGGTTCTCTGAGTCCCAGGCCTGTGCTCTTTCCACTAGGCCGTTTTCCTTCATTAAGAAGTTAACAAATACCATAATTAAATAAGAGATCTGATCTTCAGACATTTGCATAAATTCTTCCTCAATTTACAGAATAATGAAGAAACACCTCAGAAGTACAAAAATGCTGCCGTCATCATCTTTGAGAAAAAAGTCAAATCACCTCCAAGACCAGAGATCAGGCTTAGTTGGCAGATCTTAGTGGAAAGTAGTGTGAGAAGCAGCAGTGAGCAGCGAGAAGCAGCAAAGCTTAGCAGAAAGAGCCCGGGCTTGGGAGCCAGAGGTCGTGAGTTCTAATCCTGGCTCCGCCACTTTTCTGCTTTGTGACCTCAGGCAAGTCACTTCACTTCTCTGTGCCTCCATTACCTCATCTGTAAAAGGAGGAGGAAGACTGTGAGCCCCGTGTGGGACAACCTGATTATCTCTTATCTACCCCAGCACTTAGAAAAGTGCTTGGCACATAGTAAGCACTTCACAAATACCAACATTATTACTATTATTAAAGACCATGAGGCTGGAAGTCACAAGAACTGGGTTCAATTAATTATTATTACTACTGTTATTATTAAGTGCTTACTATGTGCCAAATCCCCTCTCAGGGTTGCACCTGGAGAGTTTCCAGTACTCTCCCAGTCTTGGCAATGGGAGGAAGAGTCAAGCAGAGGCTTACTCATTCACTCCTAACTTGGGCAGTAGGTAGCAAGTGGAAGGCAATCTGCTACAAGTTAAAACTCACCTGTGCTGGGAAGCAGCGGCATGGGAGAGAGTCGAAGGTGGATAGTTGAGTTTACTATGTGGAAGGCAGCAATGGTAAACCACTTCTGTATTTTTACCAAGAAAATTCTATGGCTACACTACCAGAATGATTACAGATGGAGAGCGGGGATTCTGGGAGAGATGTGTCTGTGATGTTGCCATGGGTCTGAAACGACTAGACAGCATAAGACAAGCCAATGTGTCAAATACTGTTGTAAGCCCTGGGTTGGATACAAGGTAATCAGGTTGTCCCTGATTACAATCTTAGTTCCCATTTTACAGATGAGGTAATTGAGGCACAGAGAAGTTGCCCAAGGTCACGCAGCAGCCAAGTGGTGGATCTGGGATTAGAATCCATGTCCTCTGACTCCTATATCTGCCACTGGCCTCCTGTGTGTTCTCTCTCTGGGCCTCAGTTCCTCATCTCTAAAAAAGGGGATGAGATGGCCTGGTACATCTTTGTGGGACAGAGATTGGGGCCAATCTCATAACCTTTCAACTATTACTAGTACTATTACTAATACTAATAATAATTATGGTATGTTAGGCACCTATTATCATCATCAATCGTATTTATTGAGCACTTACTGTGTGCAGAGCACTGTACTAAGCGCTTATTACATGCCAAGCACCATTCTAAGTGCTGGGGTAGATACAAGGTAATCAGGTTGATCCACGTGGGGCTCACAATCTTAATCCCCATCTTACAGATGAGGTAACTGAGGCACAGAGAAGTTAAGGGACTTGCCCAAGGTCACACAGCAGACAAGTGGCAGAGCCGGGATAAGGGCCCATATCCTCTGACCCCCAGGCCCATGTTCTTGCCTCCAGGCCTTGATGTTTAGTAGAATTCTTGGTCCATAATTAACACTTAATAAATGCCATCATCATTGCTATACCTGGCTCTTTGCAGTGCCAGATGCAGCACTTTAGCTGGGGAGAAGGGGAAGGAAATTTGATTCTTACAGTTCTTTATTTTTTTTATCCTGTTTAGATTGTGGGCCCTTTTGGGAATGGGAACCAGGTCTGATGAGCATATATTTACCCTTGTGCTTAGTACATGGTTGACGTGTGGGTATATTTTTGTTGTTGCTTTGTGTTTCCTACCAAGGTAAAAAAAAATGCTCTTCAAATGCCTAGTTGATTTTTGTATAACATTTAACATGAACTATCACATTTTATCCTGATAGTATCCTTTTGAGGTAGGAGAACTTGGGCATTAAAATCCCCATTTTACAGATGTGGAAACTGAGGTCCATAAAGGTTAAGCCCCTTGCCTAACATAATAATAATGATAGTGTTGGTATTTGTTAAGGGCTTACTATGTGCCAAGCACTGTTCTAAGCACTGGGGGAGATACAAGGTAATCAGGTTGTCCCATGTGGGGCTCACAGCCTTCATCCCCACTTTACAGTTGAAGTAACTGAGGACCAGAGAAGTTAAGTGACTTGTCCAAGGTCACACAGCTGACAAGTGGTAGAGGTGGGATTAGAACCCATGACCTCTGACTCCCAAGCCTGTGCTCTTTCCACTAAGCCATGCTGTGTCTCTTATATCACAAAGCAGCTTTGTGGAAGAGCTGGAACAAGAACATAGGTCTTCTGGTTCCCTGCCTCATGTTCCTCTCATTTTGTCATGCTCCACAGTTTTGGTTAATATTATCAACGGGCAATTCCATCATTTAATGAGGAATTTTGTTTTTCTTTCCTACATCACCATTTATCTCATAAACAAATTCACCTGAATGTTTATTCTTGGGTAGGCTCTAAAAGGCAAAAATAGGGTATCAAAGTTCACTTGGAAAAATTCAAAGTATATTGTGTAGAAAAAATACAAAGCACCTACATTCCATAAAGTTTGCACACTTCATTGAATTCTACAGTTGTCTCTATTATGCCATCATACAGTAAAACTGTAAGCTTATTGAACAGTTTTTGTCTGCAGCTTTGGAGATGAGTCATGGAATGCTACACCTTCAGGACATCTCATGCTATGGTGAAAATGTGATTGTACTTAAAATATCTTGTCTGTTTGAATAATTTAGTTTACTTACTATATTAAAGGGTTTTTTTCCAAATGAATCATAAAAAATTGGAAGAGAATATTGATCAATATTTTGTAAACAAAAGGAAACTTGTGAAAATAGCATCAATATTCTGGGCAGATGGGGGAAAAATATGATATATTTATTTATTTAGAAAAAAGCTTTTATTGAAAGCCAAATAAGTTACAAATAGAGGGAAATAAATTCCATGTGGCATGCTGAGGTTTAAATATATATTACTGTTATTATTATTAATAACAATAATGCATGATATGTGTATCTATACACATGTACACTCTATACATAATCACAAACTAAACTGTTTTATTGCTGTATAATAGTTCTGCTTGCTGAAGTGAAAATGGTGGAATGCTTTTATAGCGTTACATAAAAAGAATAATGAACTAGTCAAGAAGTCAGAGTACCATAGCTTTGGACTTGATCTGAAATCTCAGCTTGAAATAGGAATTAAAAGTTCCGTATGGACATGGAGGCATTTGACATATCAAAATTATTTCATTTATATAGGAACAAGATGTAATTTTTTTTGGTATTTAGTCTATTCAACCCAATTTCTATCTTTAAATTAGGATTAATTTCCCAAACCTCTCCCAAATTAAAGAAAAACAATTCAGTCCATCACTTCAGTGAAAATGTCAAGAAATCTTAAAATCGATTTTCAAATCCATCCTAATTCACTCATGGTTGACAAGTCAATTTAGCACATTTGTAAGATGAATTGTCAATGCCCTGTTAATAAAATCTACATCCATTTTGAAATGTAATACCCGGAAGGTTTGGTGATTTTTAAATACACCATAAACATTTCTTTTCCAGTGCGAGGGTTGGTGTTTACCTTCTCTTTAATGAGTCTGGAGTTTCCTTGGGGAGCTGCAGGGTTGGAAGGGGTCAAACAAGCAAGCTAATAAAGACAGAGGGGTTCCCCAGGGATAGGAAAACCAAATATTTATGATGATGACCACAGAGTCAAAACTGGGGAGTGCAAAATTCTTGTCCCTAGGAAGGGAATATGTGCTGTATATAAATCCTAATTGCCCAGCCTAGGCTAGGCACAGAGGGAAAAGAATTGGACAGATTTAGATACGTCAAGAGTCAATTTTGTAGTCTCTTAGAAAATAAACACTTTTGAATCAAGTCTGCACAGTGAAAGTGAATAGTCAGTTGAACAATTATTGACAGGATAAATCTTGAGGTTGTGGACCTCTCCAATTTGATTATTCTGGTCTAAATCTGCTGTACCGTCGTGCCCTCCATTATAACTGAAAAAAGCATCTTGGGTAACTGCCGTCTTCCCTCCCACTCCTGAGGGTCACTCCTTGCCCAAGAAGCCGGGCATAAAAATTGCTCCCACACGCTCTCGGAGATCCTGCCACCAGAAAGCTAGTCACACTTCCTTGGGAAGTGGCACTGGCTCTTCCTCTGCATCAAGGAGACTCCACCCCATCCTGCCTTCCATCACTCTGAAGGGAAAGACAAAATCAGTACACCTTCAGTACCACCCCCAACCAGGACAACCAGCACAACCAGCAATTCTGCCTCTTTCCACACCAATTCTGTACCATCTTCCACCACCCCCACCAGGAAAGACGTCTCCACAAAACTTTGGGGAGACAGGTGGCTGCATTAGGAGTTGTCGTGTAGTTTTTAGTAGTGCCTTAAATTCTGAGCCAGACATTTAGCTCATCTAGCTTCAGTATCTGATGACTTTTTTGTGAATTATTCTGTGTTGTGTTTTAATGTTTCATCATTTCTGATGTGTCTGTCTCTACTGTTCTTCCCACATATAATCTTTGACTGTGAGTCCCCTGAGAGACTGGGACCGTGTCTAGTTTCCACCTGTGCATTCTCTTTTAGTTTTTAGCAGAATATTTTGCACAGAATTAGCACTTAAATGCTATCACAATTATTATTTCATATTTTTGGGTGTTTGAAAGATCTGAGTTACCCACCTTTTTTCACTTCATTGTTCAGCTAACTGTCCAGGTCCCAATATTCATTTTCTGAATACATATATACTTAGCATGAGATAAAGTAGCAGGGAAATGCAAATCAAGAGAAAGGCAGCTTTCAGGTGTTTTAATGGTGGATAGAGGCTTGACAAGTTGAGAAGCAGAGTGGCCTACTGGAAAGAGCATGGGACTGGAAGTCAGAAGGACTTGGGTTCTAATCCTGACTCTGCCACTTATCTTCTTTGTGACTGTGGGCAATTCACTTCACTACTCCATGCCTCAGTTACCTCATGTGTAAAATAGAGATGAAGACTGTGGGCCTCATTTGGGGCAGGGACTGTGTCCAAACTGATTAGTTTGTATCCATCCCAGTCCTTAGAACAGTGTCTGGCACCTAGTAAATGCTTAACAAATACAATGAAAACACAAGTTAATCACCCTTTCTGATTATTGGAAACTGATGATTTCCTTGGTGTGACTTTCCACAGAACACTTACAGTTTCCCAACTAGTGCAGCCCAATGGTTGAATAGTGTGCCATCTGTGCCTCTGTCAGTGGTGCATACCCCATTTCCTGTGCATCTCTCTGTGCAAAATGGCATCATGCTGAAGAGGTCTTTCAGGTGGATACCAACTGCTTTTATAGGACCACTCACTCCTCTGGTGACCTCATTCGCTCTCACGGCTTCAACTATTATCTCTACGCTGATGACACCCAGATCTACATCTCTGCCCCTGCTCTCTCCCCCTCTCTCCAGGCTCGCATCTCCTCCTGCCTTCAGGACAACTCCATCTGGATGTCTGCCCACCACCTAAAACTCAACATGTCCAAGACTGAACTCCTTGTCTTCCCTCTCAAACCCTGCCCTCTCCCTGACTTTCCCATCTCTGTTGACGGCACTACCATCCTTCCCGTCTCACAAGCCCGCAACCTTGGTGTCATCCTCGACTCCACTCTGTCTTTCACCCCTCACATCCAAGCCATCACCAAAATCTGCTGGTCTCAGCTCCGCAACATTGCCAAGATCCGCCCTTTCCTCTCCATCCAAACCGCTACCCTGTTCATTCAAGCTCTCAGCCTATCCCGTCTGAACTACTGCATCAGCCTTCTCTCTGATTTCCTGTCCTCATGTCTCTCCCCACTTCAATCCATACTTCATACTGCTGCCCGGATTGTCTTTGTCCAGAAACGCTCTGGGCATGTTACTCCCCTCCTCAAAAATCTCCAGTGGCCACCAATCAATGTGCGCATCAGGCAGAAACTCCTCACCCTCGACTTCAAGGCTCTGCATCACCTCGCCCCCTCCTACCTCACCTCCCTTCTCTCCTTCTACAGCCCAGCCCGCACCCTCCACTCCTCTGCTGCTAATCTCCTCACCGTGCCTCGTTCTCACCTGTCCCGCCATTGACGCCCGGCCCACGTCATCCCCCGGGCCTGGAATGCCCTCCCTCTGCCCATCCGCCAAGCTAGCTCTCTTCCTCCCTTCAAGGCCCTACTGAGAGCTCACCTCCTCCAGGAGGCCTTCCCAGCCTGAGCCCTTTCCTTCCTCTCCCCCTCGTCCCCCTCTCCATCCCCCCGCCTTACCTCCTTCCCTTCCCCACAGCACCTGTGTATATGTATGTGTGATTGTACATATTTATTACTCTATTTATTTATTTATTTATCTTACCTCTACATATCTATTCCATTTATTTTATTTTGTTAGTATGTTTGGTTTTGTTCTCTGTCTCCCCCTTCTAGACTGTGAGCCCGCTGTTGGGTAGGGACTGTCTCTATATGTTGCCAACTTCTACTTCCCAAGCACTTAGTACAGTGCTCTGCACACAGTAAGCACTCAATAAATACAATTGATTGATTGATTGATTGACCAATCAATCAACGATCAATCGATGGTATTTATTGAGGGCCTCCAATATTTAGAGCACTTAACTAAGCACTTACAACTTCGCACTGTCTTCGGGATTGGGGAGAAACAAAATAGATTTCCCTGGATTCCTGGTCCTCTTGAGTCCAATAGAAATTTAATTTAGTTTGACTCTCAATTTTCCCTGGGCTGAAGAAGACTGGTCCACACTGATCCTGGTGAAAAACATGGATCCCACCTCTTGATGAAGATGTAGCCTTCTGGCAGGAATTTTCCCTTGTTGGTATGCTTTGCCTAATGCCGTTGAGTCATCTCTGATCCACAGCGACGCCAAGGACACATTACTCTCAGAATGCTCCACCTCCATCGGCAATCATTCCGGTAGTGTATCCATAGAGTTTTCTTGGTAAAAATACAGATGTGGTTTACCATTGCCTCCTTCTGTGCAGTCAACTTGAGTCTCTACCCTCGACTCTCTCCTATGCCGCTGCTGCACAGCATAGGTGAGTTTTGACTTATAGCAGATTGTCTTCAACTTGTTACCCGCTGTACAAGCGAGGAATGGAATAGATAGGCCACTGCTTGACTCTCCCTCCCATAGTGGAGATTGGTAGAGTACTGGAAATTCTCCGGGTGCGACCCTGAGAGGGCAGTTGATATGCTAAAGTTCTTAAATTTGAATTTCAGGCCACAAAGGCATATTTTTCTTTTCAACTACTTTTTCAAACCATGAGTAATATTCAGAATCCTGGTTTCCAAGGTTACAGATTTTTGGAAAGGAGGGTATGCATGAAATTTGGAAAGTCTTTGATATACTAAAAGAGAGATTGCAAAACATAGACTTTAAAATCAAATCTGCCACATAAGATTTTAATATGAGCACAAGGCTTTGATTTCTGGTTAGATTGCAATCTTCTAGGAAAATGATGGACTATTGACAACTGCTTGTTTAAAATGCAATCATATTTCATCATCTTGTGGGCTCCCATATTTCCTGCTCTATTTGTGAATGCACTGGGGTCGACAAATTGGTTTTTATTCATGTCAGTCAACCCAATTCCCTTTGAAGCGAGAAGGGAACTTGATTTCCTCTTCCAGATCAGAGTGAGAACAAAGTGAACTGGGAAGGATGGAAAAGGAGGGAAAGTGGATAGAAGAGAGAATATATATTGTTGATTATACTGCTATGTTTACCTTTCTAAAGTAGTTAAAATTACTGTCTGAAAATAAAATTTTCTAAATAGATCCCTGGGAAGAAGGAGAGAAGAGCTACACATTTCCTTTCAGCCATGCAAATGGATGAATTCCTTCGTTCGACTGCTTTCATTAATTTACTCAGAATCCCTATCCTAATGAGTCCAGTCTCTTTCTATTGCTCCCCTTATGATTTTTTTTCCCTATTGCTCCCTATGTGAATACAAAAAGCAAACGGAAACATCTGCCTGGAGCAAATCCACTCGGCACGCAGCCACCATCACAGAGCCCTGTGAAAAGAGAACTGAAAGGAGGAGGAGAAGCCAAAATGAGATTACATTTCTCATCAGCTCTGATGCATGCCTTTCCCCAAGCCCACCCTGATTTCATTTTGGTTGTGATCCTGAGTCAGTGCTGATTCTTATGGCTGATTAAGTAGTAGGGAGCTGTCAGAATTAGCTGGCTGCCCCCAAATACTTGAGTGGATTTCAACAGGGGTATGAAAAGCTGCTGGAGCCCCTTGCCTAAAAAGTCTACATTATAGTGGCAAGGCAAGCCTGCTTGGCTTCACAGGATGATCCATCAGAATAGGAAAATAAAAACATATTATGCAGAAGCTCAAAATTGGTAAGAGGCAGGCATATTTGAATAAAAGCCACGATTAATCAGAACTAAGCTAGTACTCCAAGTCACTTCACATGCATTTCTCTCCTCACCAAACTCTTCTGTCTCTCAGTGCTATTTGTAATGAGGCCCTCCAGCAAACACCTTACGAAAATACAATTTGCAATGAGAACAAATTGGTTTTTAGCAAAGCTCTGAATGTGACACAGTTTGTTTGATACCACCTCCGCTTCAGCGCACCCTCCCCTCACCAACCTTTTAAAAATAAAATCTGATACTTTGATAGCTCTATGAAGTCATTCTGGAAAGAAAAGCCCAAAATAGTATTTGTGGGGATAGGAAAAAAAATATCTGCTTCCCTTCTGTTACTTGCAGAGAAATCTATACTGACTGCATATTAAAACATGACCCTTGATGGAATAGTGGACTAGATTAGCCAAATGGGATACAAATGGGATCTTCAGCTACTTTAGAATTCTGCAACTAAAGAACTTTATATAGCCAATGCACTGAGTCAGGGGTAAAAATACTCAATTCATGAACTGCATGGGAGTGGAGTGAAATATACAGGGCTCTTATAAATCCTAGAGATTATTCGTAATGTGTGACTATTCCACTCTCCTGAAGAGCCACTGAGAGTACTTAACAGAAGATACAACTTCACTGCTGTTTTCAAAGGGATCAGGTTTAGATGAAGAGGAAAGCATAATTTTAGAAAAACAAAACAATTGAGGGGTTATGTCTAGAGCCTAGAATAGATTTTAATAGGACAGCCTATTCTGGCAGGAATCGATGGATAATCCTATTTTATATCTTTAGACCAAATCATTATGGATCATCTTCCAACACCTCATCTTTGAATTCAGTATTTCAGATTTGGTATGAATGTTTGGTTCCTATAGCTTGTATCTCTCTCAGAAAGGTGAAAATTATTATAGCTGGAGTTACTTCCAGATTTTTCATCTCCTGCCTTAATTTGGGAAAGTTTTGAACATTTCAGTACTTAGATAAACCTCAACAGCCTCTAGAACAGCTCCCAGGGAACCAGTTTCTGAGCTAAAGTAAATGGAAGTAGGAATAGGTGAGGTGGGGCTGTACTGTGTTCTGTGTCCTCCTTGTGGGCCAACCATTAGCGGGCAACATTTACACAACTAGTTGAATGGAGAGCTTAGCCATCCAACAAAAGGTACATTTAAAGAAAAAGAAAATTGGGAAATGTCACTATGAAGCATTTGCCATCTCTACACTTTGTTCATTATAAGGTCATTTCTTATTTGTAATAGATTACGGATCTGCCTATACAAAAGCTGAACAAGTACATGGACTATGAATTTTGATGCTATTTACAGTGCCAATCATATGACGTAAACTTCCCCCCTCCCTTCCTTAACTACCAGCTTCAATCACTCACTCTCCAATGGATTCTTCCCCTCTGCCTTCAAACATGCACATGTCTACCCCATCCTAAACCTCCTCCCACTTGACCCCACAACCTTTTCCAGTTATCGCCCCATCTCCCTCCTACCCTTCCTTTCCAAACACCAGGAGCAAGTTGTCTACACTTGCTGCCTCCCATTCCTCTCCTCCAACTCTCTCCTGGACCCACTCCAATCTGACTTCTGCCCCCTCCACTCCACTGGAACCACCCTCTCAAAGGTCAGCAATGACCTCCTTCTTGCCAAATCCAATGGCTCCTATTCCATCTGAATCCTCCTCGACCTCTCAGCTGCCTTTGACACTGTGGACGATCTCCTTCTCCTCAACACTTTATCCAACCTTGGCTTCACTGATCCGTCTTCTCCTGGTTCTCCTCTTATCTCTCTGGCCATTCATTCTCAGTCTCCTTTGTGGGCTCCTTCTATCCCTCCCATCCCCTAACGGTAGGGGTTCTTCAAGGATACGTTCTTGGTCCCCTTCTATTCTCCATCTACACTCACTCCCCCTTGGAGAACTCATTTACTCCCACGGCTTCAACTATCATTTCTATGCAGATGACACCCAAATCTATACATCCTCTCCTGTTCTCTCTCCCTCTCTCCAGGCTCACATTTCCTCTTGTCTTTGGGACATCTCTACTTGGATGTCCTTCCGCCACCTAAAACTCAAAATGTCCAAGGCAGAGCTCCTTATCTTCCTACCCAAACTCTGTCTTCACCCTGACTTTCCCATCACTGTGGACGACATTATCATCCTTCCCATCTCACAAGACCGCAACCTTGGTGTCATCCTTGACTCTGCTCTCTCCATTCATCCCACATAACCAGTTCGTCACCAAAGCCTGCCAGACTCACCTTCACAACATAACCAAGATCTGCCAAAAAGCAGATCTCTCCATCCAAACCACTACCACATTAGTACAGTCACTCATCCCATCCTGACTGGATTACTGCATCAGCCTCCTCTCTGATCTCCCAACCTCCTGTCTCTCCACACTGCAGTCCATACTTCATTCTGCTGCCCAGATTATCTTTCTACAGAAACCTTCTGGGCATGTCACCCCTCCTCAAAAATCTCCAGTGGTTGCCCATCTATTCATTCATTCATTCAATAATATTTATTGAGTGCTTACTGTGTGCAGAGCACTGTATTAAGCATTTGGAAAATACAAGTCGGCAACATATAGAGATGGTCCCTACCCATCAATCTCCATATCAAACAGAAGCTCCTCACTATTGGCTTCAAAGCTCCCCATCACCTTGCACCTTTCTACCTCATCTCCCTTCTCTCCTTCTACAGCCCAGCCCGCATACTCGGCTCCTCTGGTGCTAACCTCCTCACTGTGGCTCAGTCTCACCTGTCCTGCCGTTGACTCCTGGCCCACATCCTACCTCTGGCCTGGAATACCCTCCCTCATCAAAGCTGCCAAAGAATCACTCATCCCCACCTTCAAAGCCCGACTGAAGGCTCACCTCCTCCAAGGGGCCTTCCCAGACTAAGCCCCTACTTTTCCTCAGCTCCCGCTCCCCTCCACATAACCTTGACTCAATCCCTTTGCTCTACCCACCTCTCTCCTCCCAACAGCACTTATGTATCTATGTGTATATCCATAATTCTATTTATTTATATTGATGCCTGTTCACTTGTTTAGATGTCTGTCTCCCCCCTTCTATACAGTAAACCTGGTGTGGGCAGGGACTGCCTCTCTTTATTGCTGAATTATATCTTCCAAGCATTTAGTACAGTGCTCTGCACACAGTGAGCGCTCAACAAATATGATTGAATGAATGAATATGCTTATTGTAATACAATATAATTTAAAATGATCATCATCATCAATCATATTTATTGAGCACTTACTGTGTGCAGAGCACTGTACTAAGTGCTTGGGAAGTACAAGTTGGCAACATATAGAGACAGTCCCTACCCAACAGTGGGCTCACAGTCTAAAAATTTAAAAATTTAAATTGATAATACATCTGCTTTTACAGGGGGCATGTAGTTATATTCTTGCTGTTTATTTAAGCACCTTGTTAATGAATACTTTAAGTTACACAGGGCCTGGCATCTATTTACTATATTCTTATCTTTTTATCTTTTATGCTCTTTTAAGTAGAGCTCTGTGAAAAGTTCATTGGGATCTTTATAATCCTGAAAATCACACCTGTTTCCATATCCTCCCATAAAAACTAAACCTGATACTTTTCGATCAACCTTTGGATTAAATTGATTGACATTATATTTTATTTGAGTATACAGGGAAAGTTCACATGAGAAAATCACTCTAGAGGTATCCTGGAGCAGTAATTAATTGACAGAGACTGAGTGGGATCAGTTTTCACAGGGTAGAAATAATGATTATAATAATAACCATTAATAACAATAAACACAATAATAGCCATTAAAATTATTAAGTGCTAACTATGTACCAAACACTGGGGTAAATACAAGATAATCAGGTTGGATGCAGTCCCTGCCCCACGGGGGCTTGCATTCTAAGTAGGAGGGAGTAGTATTTAATCTCCATTTTACAAATGAGGAAAATGAGGCATAGAGAGAATTTAAGTAACTTGCCCAAGGTCACACAGCAGCTAAATGGCAGAACTAGGTTTAGAACCCAGGTTCTATGACTCCCAGGGCCTTGCTCTCCCTACTAACATAACAACATAACACAACTTTTTTTCTTTTTTAAAAATATTTGTAAGCTCTTACTATGTGCCAGGCACTACAATAAGCACTGGGGTAGATACAAGCTAATCAGGTGGAACACAGTCCATGCTCCAAATGGGTCTCACAGTCTTAGCCTCCATTTTACAGATGAAGTAACTGAGGCACAGGGAAATTAAATGACTTGTCCAAGGTCGCACAGCATTCAAGCAGCATGGCTCAGTGGAAAGAGCACGGGCTTTGGAGTCAGAGGTCATGGGTTCAAATCCCAACTCTGCCAATTATCAGCTGTGTGAGTTTGAGCAAGTCACTTAACTTCTCTGTGCCTCAGTTCCCTCATCTGTAAAATGGGGATTAAGACTGTGAGCCCCATGTGGGACAACCTGATTACCTTGTTCCCCCCCGCCCCAGTGCTTAGAACAGTGCTTTGCATATAGTAAGCGCTTAATAAATGCTATCATTATATACAAGTGGTGGAACCGGAATTAGAATCCAGATCTTCTGACTCCCAGACTGATCTTTCCAGTAGGCATTGCTGTTTCTCAGTTGCTTCCTGGAATATATTTATATATATACATATATATATATATATATATCTCATTACAAATCATCCAGATCCTTGCCCCAGAAACTCTTCAAATCCTATTTCCTCCATGGAGCCCTTCCCTGACTAATTAGGAGAGTTTACATTCCTTCTTCCATATGCCCAGCCGTATGTGTTACCCTTCTCACTACACAAAAATGTCTGTGCTTATTATAGATACTTATCTTTTGTGTTTACTTCTCTGTGTTTAGTGGATAGTTAATAATAAACACACAAAGATAAGTATATTTTTATATATTGCATATTCATCCATCCTTTTGTAAACAGAGTTGTGTGGCAGGGCAGTTCCATATCTGTTTAACTTGTTCTTACAACTCCATGTTCAGAGTCAGCAGATCCGCAGAATGGTCTCTTTTCCTTCCAGCTCCACCTGTGCAGATTTGTCCCTGGCAGAAAAGTTAAACTTCTCTGCTGCCCTTACGACTGCCAACAACTTCTCCCTAACATTGCCATCTGCTTATATACTTATATCAAAATGAACCTGCTGCTGTGGACAGTATGTGTTCCACTATTGATGTTTTCCTTGATATTATAACAGTACTCCAGTCCTTCCTTTTCATAATGAGCTACTGTTTGCACAAAGTTGTGGTGCTGCATTATAAAATTCACTCTGGCACAGTCAATATTATAGGCTAACATATCCTATATGTTAGAGTCCTTGGTGCCTGCTACAATCTGCCTTTCTTCTATAAAGCAAACATTTTTCAAGACCCAAGGGCAAAATAGGTTGAAATTAAATTTGTGTGTATAAATTTATGTCTATACATAGAAAGAAGAGGTATTTATCTCTATGTAATATACATATATATATGTATATACATCTGTGGATGTATTTCGGGCATTTGATTTTTCATATCATGCTCATTTCATTTAATTTCTCATGCTTTCATGAGATGTAGTGTGGCTCAGTGGAAAGAGCACAGGCTTGGGAGTCAGAGGTCAAGGGTTCTAATCCTGGCTTCGCCACTTGTCAGCTGTGTGACTTTGGGCAAGACACTTAACTTCTCTGTGCCTCAGTTCCCTCATCTGTAAAATGGGAATTAAGACTGTGAGCCCCAGGTGGGACAACCTGATCACTTTGTATCCTCCCCAGAGCTTAGAACAGTGCTTTGCACATAGTAAGCGCTTAACAAATGCTATTATTATTATTATTATTATTATTACATTAAAGAGGACACATTATGTATCACCTCCTGGTAAAGATTTCTGACTGAAGAATTATCAGGAGTATTTGATGAGATGGACAGGCACAGCAAGAACCCTGAAAAATAACTGGCGAACTTGGGTAACAAAGATCTCAGTGGCTAACGAGGCAACAGCCTATTGAATTATTTCACCATGGCATAAGATATTCTGTGGTTAATTTGGATGTAATTAGGACCTGCACATAAAACTTTGTTGTCACTTCATAATATGTACCACCCCTGTCAAACTGTGTCACATCATGCCCCAGCAGTATCACACTGGTAGGGAGTAGAGGACTAGAGGCACATGACTATAACTCTATCCCTATTCTTTTCTCAAATTCTGAATCTTAGAGACTCAGGACGGAGGCTTCTCTTGATGGGAAATTTGATTCTTACGTGGACTGTGTTCTGCACTTGTGAAATTTTCTAGAAAAGACTTTGTTATGTACAAAATCATCCATAAATTATATATATAAAGGGCACAATAAAATGGTAGAACAGACACTGATTATACTATGCAAAGTTGACAGGAAACTGAATGAAAGCACATTTAGGGGGAAAATTGTTGCCAGATGTTGTAGAAATAGATGAAAACAGAATACCATGATTGCAAACATGACTGTTCTAAAAGACAAGGAAGAGCGACAGGGGGCATTGGACACACTTTTCATTTATTTGGAAAATACATCCCAAATTTGGATCAGGAAATGATAGTTTGATTTTACCTAAAACATTTTTTAAAGGTAGTGACAATAAGAAGAGTATCATCAGAAAGAGCTTTATAAGTTATAACTATTGTTTTAAAGAACACCATTATTAAGGTATTTTAACGCTAAGGAGCTGTTAAAACCTTAGTGGATGTTACAAAAAAATATGAAAAGGACTGGTAGAAATGTGATCTAAGATGAAGTTGTCACATAAATATCTAGGTCTGTGGAAATATTCACCATACGATTAAATGGACAAGAAAAGTTTTGCATTTTCTTGTATGTAAAAAAAATTCTACCCTTAACAATAACTGTGGCAATTGTTAGGGCTTATTATGTGCCAAGCACTGAACAGAGTGCTGAATAAATACTGGAAAAACAGGCCAGACACAGTCCCTGTCTCAAGGAAGACTCACAGTTCAATGGGGCTAGGTATTCAATTACCATTTTACAAATGACAAAATTGAGGCAAAGAAAAGTACCTTGCCTCGCTTCTCTCCTTCTACAACCCAGCCCACTTTGCTCCTTTGGTGTTACCATTCTCACTGTGCCTCAATCTCACCTGTCTTGCCACTGGCCCCTGACCCACATCCTGCCTTTGGCCTGGAACACCCACCCTCCTCATATCCACCAGACAATTATTCTCACCCCCTTCAAAGCCTTACTAAAGGCACATGTCCTCCAAGAGGCCTTCCCAGACTAAGCCCCACTTTCTCTCATCTCCCACTCCCTTCTGCATCTCTCTGACTTGCTTCCTTTGCTCTTCCTCCCCAGCCCCCTTCCCACAGCAGTTAAAAATAGATCTGTAATTTTATTTATTAATATTGATGTCTATTTGTATTGATGTCTGTCACCCCTCCCCAAGACTGTGAGCTCATTGTGGGCAGGGACTGTCACTCTTTATTGCTGTATTGCATTTTCTCAAGAGCTTAATACAGTGCTCTGCACAGAGTAAGCTCTTAATAAATGCGATTGAATGAGTGAATGAATTAATGTGGAGCTGATACAGGTCCTTCATCCAATGGAGAGAGACTGATTCCGTGCTGGCCCACTACACAATGGTCTCTTCCTGCAACTCGCTTCCACTGTCTTTAGCTCATATGTCTCTAGTCATCCATCACTAAATTAATCGTATATATTGAGGGCTTACTGTGTGCAGAGCACTTGGTACAGTGGGAGAGTAAAATAAAACAGAGATGGTAGCTATGTTCCCTGATTATCTTAGAACTGAATCACACTGGAACCAATCAATCAGTCAATGGCATTTATTAACAATAATGGCATTTGTTAAGCTCTTATTATGTGACAAGCATTGTATTCAGCACTGCGATAGAGGCAAGATAATTAGGCTGGACATGGTTCCCGATCCACAGGGATCTCACAGTCTATTGCAATCTTCCTCTGGGCAGAGCACCGTACTAAGCTCTTTGAAAAGTATGGTTATGCACCAATATTTAAGAAAGAAGTTGCCATTGCACATAAAATGTGTACTGTGTCTACAGAGGTTACACATCAGGATAGCATGATGAAAAAAGTGATGAATGAATCAATCAATCAATCATATTTATTGAGCACTTACTGTTTGCAGAGCACTGTACTAAGCACTTGGGAAGTACAAGTTGGCAACATATAGAGACGGTCCCTACCCAACAGTGGGCTCACAGTCTAGAAGGAATGAAATTCACCTGGGAGATCACAGGCAATGATGAATGATTTGCTAAGGTTCTCTAAATTAGTGCAAGCACTTATCTTATCCCATCTTGTTTATTGTATCAGCCTCCTTGCTGACCTACCTGCCTCTTATCTCTTTCCACTCCAGTCCCTACTCCGTTCTGCTGCCCGAATCATTTTCCTTGAAAAGTGTTCAAGCCATGCTTCCCCACTCCTCAAGAAACTCCAGTGGTTGGCTATCCACCTCCGTATCAAGCAAAAACGCTTCACCATTGGCTTTAAAGCATTTAACCACCTTGTCCTCTCCTATCTCACCTCGCTATTCTCCTCCTATAACTCAGCTCGCCCACTTCATTCCTCTGGTGCTAACCTTCTCACTGTACCTTGGTCTCATCATCATCAATCATATTTATTGAGCGCTTACTGTGTTCAGAGCACTGTACTAAGTGCTCATCAGTCTAGCTGCCGACCTCTCGCCCACATCCTACCTCTGGCTTAGAATGACTTCCCTCCTATCAGACAGAAAATTGCTTGCCCCCACTTCAAAAGCTTATTGAAGGCACATCTCTTCTAGGAAGCCTTTCCCAACTGAGCCCTCCTTTCCTCTTCTGCACTATTCATACATGCTCAATCATTCATTTCCTTCTCCCTTCCTCTTGGCACTTAAGTATATATCTGTTTATTTATTTATCTATTCATCTATTTATATTAATGCCTGTTTCCTCCTCTAGACTGTGCTCTCATCGTGGGCAGGGGATGTGTTTGATGTTATATTGTACTCTCCCAAAGTGAAGTGCTTTGTGCACAGTAAGCACTCAATGAATATGATTAATAAATAAGTTAAATTTTACAAGTGAACCTATTTTAAAAACAGGAATTTTGTATGGACGTTCCAAGTTCTACATCACGGCAAAATTAGCCAGCCTCCCAAAATGTATTATTTGTTTCCCTTATACTTATTCTTGGACTGGATGTAAGTAGAGAAATAAAAAAAAGGACTGAGGAAATATTGATCTTTGTCAAATTGCTCTACAGTTATCCTAAGTCTATCTCTTCAGGGGGAGAATTACATAACAATTTAGAAAGGTGATCTCCTCGTCTATTTTCAGCAGCTTTCAAAAGAATTTCAGCAGCAGAACCTAAGGATATTTGTATGCTCCTGGCTATATTACTAGCCATTCTATATTTTAGTTGAAGCAATACGAACTGCATATTTAGTGTGCCAGATGGAACTTCAGAGGTTATTTAGTTTTACCTCCACTCACAGGTAGGCTACCCCAGACTATTCAGGACAGATGGTTATCTATCCAATTTTAGAGGTTTCCAGGAAAAGAGATTCCACAACTTCCCTTAGTAATTCTTTCAAGCATTTAATCTGCTTAGAATCCAGGAAATTCTTCCTCATATTTAATCTATAGGACTTTTCCTGTAATTTGAACTAATTCCCTTTTGTTTTTTTCCTCAATGGAAATGGAAATACAGTTCCCTGAAGTTAATGTAGGCTCAGAGGAATATAAGAATATAAGAACCGCCATAATGTGTCAGACCAGTGTTTAATCTGCTCTGGACTTTGCCTCTACAGAGGCCACTTAAAGAAATTCAGAGGAACAGTGTAATGATTGCTCTCCTGGTAGCCATCCTCATGATGAAGGCTATACCTTCTGATGTCCCTCACTCTGTTTTTAACAAACTTGAAGCACTGTAATTTCCTCTCATTCCTACGTACCACAATTTCACAAATCTCAAAGTACTTATTCTTTCTTCTTAGTTTTCACTTTTCACCATTTTAAATTAATATTTTCTAAACTTTCCCTGATTTCCTATCATTCTGTTAAGTTGTGGAGACACAATTTACTTACAAGTTCACGTTGTGAACAGTGTTTTTCACTGAACTCACCTCTGTCAACCCCACATCAACAACTCCCAGTCCCAGATCACCTCCATGGTTTGTTTACTCCACTCCTGTGCTCACTATGCCAAGAGTTATTGAAAGAAATCAAGGCACAAGCTGACTTCAGCCAGTTCAAATTTGTTCTTACGTCAACTCTGCCCTCTTTTCCACTCAATGTTACCTCTCTTTTGACATCTCCCATTTCTACTGTCTTCAATAATTATTCCAGACCTTTAACTCCTGTATGAGCAGGCAGTGACCCCCACCTCTTCCATTTCTTGCCCCCGCTGACATTTCCAACTACTTTGTTTACAAAATTAAAACATTTTGGGTTTAAGCTCCCAAATGTCTGCTCTTTAACTCCTTCACCTCTCCCACCTTCAAATCCTCCCTCTCTCATCCTTCTTAATCATTTCTCCCCCTCGTCCCCCTCTCCATCCCCCCATCTTACCTCCTTCCCTTCCCCACAGCACCTGTATATATGTGTGTATGTTTGTACATATTTATTACTCTATTTATTTATTTTACCTGTGCATATCTATTCTATTTATTTTATTTTGTTAGTATGTTTGTTTTTGTTCTCTGTCTCCCCCTTTTAGACTGTGAGCCCACTGTTGGGTAGGGACTGTCTCTAGATGTTGCCAACTTGTACTTCCCAAGCGCTTAGTACAGTGCTCTGCACACAGTAAGCGCTCAATAAATACAAATGATTGATTGATTAATTGAAAAGATTGCCTAATTGCTTTAAAAGTCTACCTACCTCTACTTGTGTCTTTTATCCTATCCTTCTAAGGGATATTAAAATACTTGCACCCACTCTTCTTCTCCTTCTGACAGTCATCAACTGCTCACTTTCTGATTGTTCTTTCCACCCTAGCTTCAAAACGTTCATATCATCCCTACCTTAAAATACCTTCTCCGGATCCCTTTTCACCCACTACATATTGCCACATTTCCCTCTTCCCAATTCTGTCCACATTTTTCAAACATTTTCCCTCCACTCATTTTCTTTTACCTCATCAGGAGGAAATGAGAGATTGCAGAGAAGGAGAGAGATCAGAGCTGGAGTTTTGGATTTGGTTATCACTTGCATAGAGGTGGTAGTTGAAGCCATAAATGCCATACTTCCTTTCTTATTACCTTCAAAGCCTTATTTATGTCACATCTCCAGGAGGACTTCCCCAATTAAGCCCTCTTTTTCATGACTCCCTATCTCCCTTCAATCCCTTCTGTGTCAACAATGCATTTGGACTAATATCTTAGAGTATTTGATATTTGTCCCACCCTCAGCCCCCCACATTTATATAAATATCCTAACAGTATGTATTAATAATAATAACAATAATAATGATACTAGTGGTATTTGTTAGTGCTTACTATGTGCCAGGCACTGTACTAAGCACTGGGGTGTATATAACCAAGTTGTGTTGGACACAGCTCCTGCCCCACATGGGCCTTACAGTCTCAATATCCATTTACCAGATGAGGTACCTGAGGAATACCTGAGGAACAGAGAAGTACAGTGCTCTTCACACAGTAAGTGCTCAAGAAATACAATTGAATGAATGAATGAATAAAGGGACTTACCCAAGGTTACACAGCAGACTAGACTGTGAGCCCATTGTTGCGTAGGGACTGTCTCTATATGTTGCCGACTTGTACTTCCCAAGCGCTTAGTACAGTGCTCTGCACATAGCAAGCACTCAATACATATGATTGAATGAATGGATGAAAGTGGCAGAGCCGGGATTAGAATCCATGACCTTCTAACACCCAGGCCCATGCTCTATCCAGGTACTCCCTTCTAGGTGTAAGCTCATTACGAGCAGGGAATGTATGTACCAACTCTATTCTATTGTACTCTCCCAAATACTTAGTATTGCACTCAATAAATAAATAACATTGACTGGTGTAAGTTGGGTGGCTTGGGTGCCAAGGAATGTTGCTGAAGGGTACTGCTATCTCTTTATTCATGACAACCTACTTATTCAGGACTTAAGTTTAGGATTAGGAGGTACAAGGGAAAGGAGGTGATAGACATGGCTCAGTGGAAATAGCCTGGTCTTGGGAGTCAGAGATCGTGGGTTCTAATCCTGGTTCTGCCACTTGTCAGCTGTGTGACTTTGGGCAAGTCACTTAACTTCTCTGTGCCTCAGTTACCTCAGCTGTCAAATAAGGATTAAGATTGTGAGCCCCACTTGGGACAACCTGATCACCTTGTATCCCCCCCAGCACTTAGAACAGTGCTTTGCACATAGTAAGTGCTTAACAAATACCATTATCATCATCATTATTATTATTAGAAGGGAAAGGAACTTGATGTGCTTTCATGGGCTGTGTTGCGTCAAACACCTCTCATTGCCCAATTCATTCTGTGGACAACATTATGTAATGTGAGGCAGCTGGAAGCTTTAGCAGCTACAGTCTATAGCCAAGGAGCAGATAATCTCCACGAGGCCTCGTCTGCCACAGATGCTGCTGGACCCATTACAGTTTTTATAAACTACTACTGTAGGTTGATGCCATGTTGACCACCTATGAGCTGGGGCCTTTGCTTTGTATTAAAGCCAGTGGGCATGAGCTCTTAAGCAAAACATGCCAGAATTTCTGATGTGGCTGAAATGACAAGATCTGTTTGTCTCATAATTGACAGAGTAATGGAAAAAGAAAAAAAAACAGCAAAATAAAATCAAACACACTTCTACAGAAAGAGAGTCCCTGTGTTCTGGGAATTCCATTTTATGTGTCAAATGTGATACCAAAACACAGAAGGAAAAGACATTCTTCCAATGATTAAAAATTATTTAATGGTCTGTGACCTCATTTTGGACTATAATCATTGATTTTCTGTCCTTTGGCTCACAGATGGACACTATTGACAGTGTGATATCATCTGTATCTGTGATCATTCTCTTTTTTTTGCATGTGTGTATCATAAAGGTCATTCTCCTTGAGTATCATCTCTTGTCTAATTGATAAGCTATACTGTCTATGCTTCTGCTTATCCACTGGCTTCTTGATCCAGTTTTCTAAATGTGTTTTCTTTCAGCATTCAGGATTTACAGTGCTCTGCACACAGTAAGTGCTTAATATATACTATTAGTAGCAATTATAGTATGTATTAAGCACTTCCTGTATGCAGTACTATTACGACTAGTATCACTACTTCTGTTTTACTCTTGCTTGAATGTTTCGTGTACTACCAAGTTAGAATAATTCAGTTGTAGTAGATCATTCATTCATTCATTCAGTCATATTTATTGAGTGCTTACTGTGTGCAGAGCACAGTACTAAGTGCTTGGAAAGTACAAATCGGCAACATATAGAGATGGTCCCTACCTACAATGGGCTCACAGATTCTTAGGTGTATAAAAGTTTTCCTGGAATATACTTTATCCTTTATCTTCAGAATATCTGACAAGTCAAAAGTGTGAGTTTTACCTGGGACTGTGGCAGATCTAACTGGGTAAGCTCATTGTAGGCAGGAAATGTGTCTACCACCTCTATTACATCGTACTCTCCCAAGTGTTAAATACAGTTCTCTGCACATGGTAGGTGTCAGATAACTATGATTGATTGAAGGAGAAGAGGAGTTCATAACAGCTTGGGATGGGGTTAGCCCTGTCTTGGAACAAATTCATACAGAATTACAAAAGAAATGAAACTGGGCTCTGGGAGGGGAAAGATGAAGGTCACCAATAAAACCAAGGGGATGGAGGAGTGGATTCTGGAACTGGGGCTGGAGGGAGGCATATGGGAGCTGCTAAGAAATTAAAATTAATGATGAAGTAATTTTGGAACTTATTAAGTCCTCATTTAATGTAAGCATTGGGATAGATGCAAAGTTATGAGACAAGACAAAGTCCCTGAAGAAGCAGTGTTGGGAGTCAGACACCTGGATTCTAATCCCAGCTCTGCCATATGTCTGCTGTTTGACCTTGGGCAAGTCACTTCACTTTTTTGTGCCTCAGTTTTCTCATCTGTTAAATGGGGATTAAATCCTTCTCCCTCCTACCTAAACTGTGAGCCCCATGTGGGACAGAGACTATGTCCAATGTGATGACCTTGTACCTACCCTGCACTTAGTTCAGTGCTTAATGAATATTGATTATTATTATTATCATCATCATCATCATCATTACCTGTACCCCAGGGGTCTCCAATCTCTTTGATCCAAATTTTAAAGATAAAGAAACTGAAGATCAGAGAGATTGAGTGCATCACACAGCAAGACATGGGCAGAGCTGGAACTAACACTCAGATCTCTTGACTGCCAGTTCCATGTTTTTGTATTTTCCTCTAGGCCACACGAATAAAGAAAGGAAGAGGGAGAAGTGGGAGAGCCAGGGGTGGGACAAGGATAGGGATGGATTGAGGTAGGTAGAGGGGTGACTGCGGAAAATTAGAAAGGGGACTGGGATACCTGATCAGCGGTCATCATCATCATCAATCGTATTTATTGAGCACTTACTGTGTGCAGAGCACTGTACTAAGCGCTTGGGAAGTACAAGTTGGCAACATATAGAGACAGTCCCTACCCAACAGTGGGCTCACAGTCTAAAAGGGGGAGACAGAGAACAAAACCAAACATACTAACAAAATAAAATAAATAGAATAGATATGTACAAGTAAAATAAATAGAGTAATAAATATGTACAAACATATATACATATATACAGGTGCTGTGGGGAAGGGAAGGAGGTAAGATGGGGGAGATGGAGGGGGGTGCGAGGGGGAGAGGAAGGAAGGGGCTCAGTCTGGGAAGGCCTACTGGAGTAGGTGAGCTCTCAGTAGGGCCTTGAAGGGAGGAAGAGAGCTAGCTTGGCAGATGGGCAGAGGGAGGGCATTCCAGGCCAGGAGGATGATGTGGGCCGGGGGTCGATGGCGGGACAGGCGAGAACGAGGTACGGTGAGGAGATTAGCAGCAGAGGAGCGGAGGGTGCGGGCTGGGCTGGAGAAGGAGAGAAGGGAGGTGAGGTAGGAGGGGGCGAGGGGATGGACAGCCTGGAAGCCCAGGGTGAGGAGTTTCTGCCTGATGCACAGATTGATTGGTCAGAGTCACCATAGATGGTCTACACTTTTATCTTTAGTGAAGAATTGGTCGTAGATGGTAAACATCACTAGTGGCATAATTTGAAACTAAAACACGCTCCTTTGTGAGCAGGAAATATGTCTGTTCATTGTTATATTTTACTCCTCCTGTGCTCTGCACACAGTAGGCACTCAATAAGTAAAACTGAATGAATGAATGACCCTGGGGGCAGAGGCAATAATTCATTAATAGTAATCCACCCTCCTTTTTGTGGCCTTATATATATATATATATATATATATATATATATATATGTATATACACACACATATATACATATGTCTCTGAAAGTATGAATCAGTCATATCTTACCTCACTGATTTTCTACTATAACCCAAAACACTCACATCACTCCTCTAACTCTAACCTACTCACTATATCTCAATCTCCTCTATCTCACCACCAACCCTCCACCCTTACCACGCTTCTAGTGTTGAACTCCCTCCCCCTTCCTAAAGACATATCATCACTCCCCATACCTTAAAAGCCTTGCTGAAGTCACATCTGATCCAAGAGGCCTTCCCTAAGACCAGCCTTAGCCCCTCAGCACTTACGTTTATATCTGTAAATGTATCCTTAATTCATTCATTCATGTTAACGTCTGTCTCCCTCTCTAGACTATAAGCTCCTTGCGGGCAAAGAACATGTCTACCAACTCTGTTATTTTGTACTCTCCCAAGTGCTAAGTATAGTGTACACAGTAAATGCTCTGTAAATATGATTGATTGATAAATTATGAAGTCAAATGATCACTCCAGCTGAATAGATTACTACATTAATATTGGAGCAAAAGTCATTTTTTCACAAGTTGACAAATTAAATATTCTTGGAAGAGGGAAGGTGAGGAAGGTGTCTATAAAGGATATCTTTGAAATATCTCTTCTTATAGTAGAGATTCCAGCTTTTCTCCTCAGCAGTGCAGGGTGGTGCAGGTGGGTCCATATGCTTTGCTTTGCCCTTTATCCATGCAACTGCCTCCCTTTAAGGGATACATCAAAAGTTTATAAACAGGCTGGCTTGTCTAATCATCCCTTAATCCTCTAATTGTCTAATTTAAAATTAGATGAATATCTGAAGCACACTACAAACGCTCTGTGCCATTAGAACTATAATTGTCTTAATGTAATTTAAGAGATTATTATTGCTATACCCATGAAATGATTAGGCATGGCAGAGGAGAAAGCTTAAGGAGAGAATAAGCAATTGAACTTATTCAAGTGTATCATTCTCTTAAGGCAATTCTCTCAATGATTCTAATTAATTTTTGGATAACCTAATACTTCTACCACAAAAACCTCAAATGGTGAGTTATCTTAGTGTGGTAACTATCTGGGCAGGGAGTGAAAAACTGCTTTCAGGCACTTCTTAAGAATTCGTTTTTCTTACATGTCCACTGTTGCCCTTTCATTCTATTACCACTCTAGGACTCAAAATATTAACTTTAGCTGACCTTAACTACAGCTTATAAAAGTGTACACTTCACTTAAATTCTCTTTTAGCTGACCTTTCCTGGATCTTGGGAAGATGATTTTTTTTGTCTACCTTGTAGATGATTTTTTTCTTTCCCCTGAGATGGCCTTGTATATACTTTCTCAAGTGCACCATTATTAATAACCTGCTGAGTGCACTATTTCAAATGGGTTTCTTCTCAGAGATTAGTGTATTCTTATTATGATTTACTAAAACATTTGAAGTGAGTGATTTGAGCTCTAAGACACAAGGATGGTATTCTTGATAATTATTGCATGCCTCGGGTGCATTGAGACTAAAAGCTGAAGGACAAATAGTTTTTACCACGTGAAAACACAAAGCCTTTCAAAAAATGTCTTGTTCAGGATATGTTATCATTGTGAGCAATTAAGTGAATTATTTAAAGGACATAAAGCATACACCTTCTCTGTGGTCACCGTTACATCATGGTCATTTACTACAACAACCCCAGCAGGCAAAATTATTTTGAAACCCATTTTAAATGGGAATACAGTTTTAAAAGATAGCATTTCATTTTTCACTTTGAATTGAAAGGGAATTATTGAAACACAAATTCTTCTATCTTACTTTACACATGCCAATTGTTTTTGTGTTTTCAAAATTGCTTCTAGACAGACATATAGACATGCAAATTTGGCAATGCTGAATTAGCCAGAAATCTAAAATTGTGCTAGCAATCTGGAGTGAAATTAATTTTGCTTACTCTAATCAAGATGGTGTAAATATGAATCAGATCTTGGGTTGTGCTATGCGTCCTCAGGATGCCCTTGTGTGGCTTTGAACACTACCCTCCTACACGATTTGAAAGTTACATTTTAAAAATAAATTTAAATCATGTTATTAATAACAATAATAATAATGGAACGTGTTAAGCACTTACTATGTGCAAAGCACTGTTCTAAGTGCTGGGGAGGATATAAACTGATCAGGTTATCCCACGTGGGGCTCACTGTCTTGATCCCCATTTTACAAATGAGGTAACTGAGGCACAGAGAAGTTAATAATAATAATAATGGCATTTATTAAGCACTTACTATGTGCAAGGCACTGTTCTAAGTGCTGGGGAGGTTACAAGGCGATCAGGTTGTCCCTCAGGGGGCTCACAGTCTTAATCCCCATTTTACAGATGAGGTAACTGAGGCCCAGTGAAGTTAAGTGACTTGCCCAAAGTCACACAGCTGACAATTGGCAGAGCTGGGATTTGAACCAATGTCCAAGCTCAAATAAGCTCAAATTAATAACTCAGTGCACACACAAGCTCGTTTATAAGGGCAAGTGAACTGGGGGGGGAGGTTTTAATGTTGATACGGAGATAAAGACAAGCCTGAAGTACTGTACGCATGTGTCTAGTTAGTTTTCTAGTAATTAGTAGTACATTGTACTAATACGGAGCATCAAATAATAATAATAATAATAATAATATTATTTATTATTAGAGAAGCAGCGTGGCTCAGTGGAAAGAGCACAAGCTTTGGAGTCAGATGTCATGGGTTCATATCCCAGGTCCACCAATTGTCAGCTGTGTGACTTTGGGCAAGTCACTTCACTTCTCTGTGCCTCAGTTACCTCATCTGTAAAACGGGGATTAAGACTGTGAGCCCCATGTGGGACAACCTGATCACCTTGTAACCTCCCCAGTGCTTAGAACAGTGCTTTGCACATAGTAAGCGCTTAATAAATGCTATTATTATTATTATTATTAATTGTAGTATTTGTTAAGTGCCAGGTACTGTATTAAGTGCTGGGGTGCATAAAAGCAAATTAGGTTGGATAAAGTCCCTGTCCCATGTGGGGCTCAGTTTCAATTCCCATTTTCTAGATGAGATAACTGAGGAAAAGAAATGTGAAGTGACTTCCCCAAAATCACACAGCAGACACATGGTGGAGTCAGGACTAGAACCCATAGACTCACAGGCCCATGCTCTATCTACTAGGCCATGCTTGAAGAGGAGAAAGAGAGGCAAGAGAGAAGCAGAGAGCTAAGCTGGGCCAGGGAAGAGACATGGTACAAGGACTGCAGCTGACCTCACCTCATCTTGTACTTCCCAAACGCTTAGTACAGTGCTCTGAACATAGTAAGCACTCAATAAATACAATTGAATGAATCCCTGACCTGTAAGCTGGTCTAGAGCAGGGTCTAAAGGGCCTGGTTAGTGCAGCAGGAGGAACTAAATCCGACAACCAGTTCCATCAGTCCAATACCCACCCCTGTGTACTTTCAACCTCTCCTTAGGATCCATTTGCATCTTTTATTTATATATAAAGATATATATATATATATATATATATATATATATCTTTCTAATATATTTATTTGGACTTTCAGTTCGTTGCACAGTTGCTTCATCCTGATATGCCTATACTGTTCTTTTCAGATTATCCTTCCTCCCACTTTCACAATTTGTAAATAATTTCTGTCAATTTCTTGCAATAGATTGTAAGCTCCATGAGACCAGCTTCCATCATTGTTTCTCCCAAGTGGTTAGTCTAGTGCCTAGTACTCAGTAGGTGCCTATTAGGGGAAGCAGCGTGGCTTAGTGGAAAGAGCACGGGCTTTGGAGTCAGAGGTCAGGGGTTCAAATCCCGGCTCTGCCAATTGTCAGCTGTGTGACTTTGGGCAAGTCACTTAACTTCTCTGTGCCTCAGTTCCCTCATCTGTAAAATGGGGATTAAGACTGTGAGCCCCCTGTGGGACAACCTGATTACCTTGTATCCCCACAGCGCTTAGAACAGTGCTTTGCACATAGTAAGCCCTTAATAAATACCATCATTATTATTATTATTATTGGCTGATTAGGTATTGAGAGGTCCACCTGCAACTGCCAAGGCGCAATATACAGGGGACAAAGAACAGGGACTGAAGGTAAATTGAGGGCACAATATGGTTTATCGAAAAATAATCCACCAATCAATCAATGATATTATTCATTCAGTCATATTTATTGAGTGCTTACTGTGTGCGGAACACTGTACTAAGCGCTTAGCACTGAACTAAGCACTTACTTTGTGCAGCGTACTTTTCTAAGTGCTTGGGAGAGAACAGTAAAGTTGGGAGGCATGATCCCTACCCTCAAGGAGATTACAGTGTTGCAGGGAAAAAGCACAGGCCTGGGAATCAGAAGATGTGGGTTCTAACCCCACATCTGCCACTTGTCTGCTTTGTGAAGTTGGGTAAGTCACATAAATTATCTATGCCTCAGTTCTCTCATCAATAAAATGGAAGTGAAATACCTATTGTCCTTTACTCTTAGACTGTGAGCCCTATGTGGGATAGAGGGATTGTCTCTCTTTACTGCCATATTGTACTTTCCAATTGCTTAGTACAGTGCTCTGCAAAGAGTAAGCACCCAATAAATATGAATGAATAGAGACTTTGTCCAGACTGATCATCCTGTACCTATCCCAGTACTTAGCATAGTGATTGGTATGTTATAAGCACTAAACAAATACCACAAATATTATTAAAATTTATGTTTGAGAGAGGGGAGAGAAGAAGCAAGACCAAATGGGGCTGGGATTCAGAAGGACCTGGGTTCTAATGCTGGTTCTATCGCATGTCTGAAGTGTGACTTTGGACACTTAACTTCTCTGTGCCTCAGTTACCTCGTCTGTAAAATGGGAATTAAAACTGTGAGCCCAGTGTGGGGCAGGGACTCTGTCAAACCCAATTACCTTGCATCTACTCCAGCATGAAGAAGCAGCATGGCTTAGTGGAAAGAGCACGGGCTTGGGAGTCAGAGGTCATGGGTTCTAATCCCGCCTCTGCCTCTTGTCAGCTGTGTGACTTTGGGCAAGTCACTTAACTTCTCTGTGCCTCAGTTACCTCATCTGTAAAATGGGGATTAAGACTGTGAGCCCCCACATGGGACAACCTGATTACCTTGTATCTACCCCAGCGCTAAGAACAGTACTTGGCACGTAGTAAGTGCTTAACAGATGTTATTATCTATTTAGTATTATTATTTAGAAGAGAGCCTGCATATCTTAAGGACGTAAATATAACAATTATTTTTACTATTATTAGGTCTGGAGTTGATAATAATAATAATAATAATGATGGCATTTATTTAGTGCTTACTATGTGCAAAGCACTGTTCTAAGTGCTGGGGAGGTTACATGTGCAGAGCACTGTTCTAAGCACTGGGGAGGTTACAAGGGGATCAGGTTGTCCCACTGGGGGCTCACAGTCTTAATCCCCATTTTTGAAGATGAGGTAACTGAGGTACAGAGAAGTTAAGTGACTTGCCCAAAGTCACACAGCTGATAATTGGTGGAGTTGGGATTTGACTCTGACTACAAAGCCCGGGCTCTTTCCACTGAGCCACGCTGCTTGATTGTTCCTTTAGGAGATGCAAGCAGGTAAGAAAGGGAATCAATCAATCAATCATATTTATTGAGCGCTTACTGTGTGCACAGCACTGTACTAAGCGCTTGGGAAGTACAAGTTGGCAACATATAGAGACAGTCCCTACCCAACAGTGGGCTCACAGTCTAGAAGGGGGAGACAGAGAACAAAACAAAACATATTAACAAAATAAAATAAATAGAATAGATCTGTACAAGTAAAATAAATAACTAGAGTAATAAATCCGTAAAAACATATATACAGGTGCTGTGGGGAAGGGAAGGAGGTAAGGTGGGGGGATGGAGAGGGGGAGAAGGGGGAGAGGAAGGAGGAGTCTCAGTCTGGGAAGGCCTCCTGGAGGAGGTGAGCTCTCAGTAGGCCCTTGAAGGGAGGAAGAGAGCTAGCTTGGCGGATGTGGGGAGGGAGGGGGGATGGGAAGACAAGCATAAGGCAATAAGGAATATTAGTAAGGAACAATAATAGGGCAGTGGAAGTATAGCTTTCCTCTTTAGTTCATAAACAAACCTTCTAACTTTTAATGCCATTCTATGTCTGTTCCCTGTGGATGATACAGAGAAGCTAGGAAACCCTTGGTTTAAGCTCAATTTTCTTTGTCTGGAATAATATTTTTTAATGGTATTTGTTAAGTGCTTACTACGTGCCAGGCATTGTTCTAAGCATTGAGGTAGGTACAAGCTAATCCAGTTGGACTCAGTCCATGCCCTACATGAAACTCACATTTTTAGTCCCTATTTTGCAGATGAGGTAACTGAGGCACAGATAAGTATCTTGCCCATCGTCACACGACAGACAAATGGCAGAGCAGGGATTAGAACCTCCTCCTCCTAATCCCAGGCCTGTGCTCTTTCATCTAAACTCCAGTGATGCTACAACACTATTCTTTATGACTCACCTTAAAACCCACCACAGGCTACTTGGAAATCGAGTTTATGATTTTCAGCGTGAACTCATCTTCCTAGTTCCAAAAGAATTATCAACAGCTTCCTTCCCCCTATGATTTAGATACCAGTCTCTAATTGGGCACTAGTTGAGTAGATTAATTGAAGAAATCTGTACATATGTGTTTTCTCTTGGTACAGCAGACACATAAACCACTGTGTTTTTGATATTTAGGTATGATTAGGCTGTGAAAAATGCATCAAGTGCCTCCAGAGCTGTGGAGCTTATTTAAAAATGCACACAGAGATTTGAAGAGCGAAAATGGTTTGACAAGTAAGCAGGCCACAAAGGAACTGACACATCAAGGGAAGAAGATCAAACAGAAATATAGCAGGCATATTCATACCATAGACTGAACAGCCTTGGCGGCACTCCAAGGGGCTTGGAAAAACAAGCAGACATGAAATATGGAGAAAGTATAGAGATGGGGATCTAGAGGTGGAGAAATGAAAGACCATTTGACATTCAAAAATGATTTTTTTATTTTACATTTTTGACACAGTCAATACACTCACCTCTGCTTAGTTTATTTAACTGGATGTAGAAGTTTTTTTTTTTTTACCTGTGATAGTGAACAACATAAAGAAGATATAAAAAATTGAAATTGGCTTCTCTTTAGTAGCATAGACTTCAAAATGTCTTATTGTTTTGCCAAGTCAAAATAAAATGAACGAATAAAAAGTAAGAGGCAGGAGTGCTTAGGAGCCCTGAAACTTAACTATGCATCATATACGAATTTATTACTCTAGTATGTCTTCATGGATTAGAATAAAAAATAGTTTAGTGACTGAAATGATTATGTATCATTTTATGATTTTAAAATTGTATCTCTGATAGTTATCATTAAAACAAAATATAAATGAAAGTTATTTTGAACTTCAGTCTTATTTTTCTAAGTGTCTGTTTACCCTCAGATCAATCAAGCAATCATATTTATTGAGTGTTTACTGTGGGCAGAGCACTGTAGTAAGGACTCGGGAAAGTATAATACAATAGAGTTTTAGTAGACTTGATTCCTGCCCATAAGGAGTATACAGGCTACAGAACTGTGAACCCTAGGTGTTACATGCACCCAGTTTAATCTGCTTACATAGTAACTACCCAAATATTTAGCACAGTGCTTTAAACATAATGAGACAGTAATAAATACTATTATAATCAATATTGAAGGCCAATCAATCAATCAATCAATTGCATTTATTGAGCGCTTACTGTGTGTAGAGCACTGTACTAAGCACTTGGGAAGTACAAGTTGGCAATATATAGAGATGGTCCCTACCCAACAGTGGGCTCACAGTCTAGAAGGGGGAGACAGAGAACAAAACCAAACATATTAACAAAATAAAATAAATAGAATAGATATGTACAAGTAAAATAAATAGAGTAATAAATATGTACAAACATATATGCATATATACAGGTGCTGTGGGGAAGGGAAGGAGGTAAGGTGAGGGCGGGGGGATGGAGGGGGGAGGAGGAGGGGAGTAGACTAGTACTACTATTAAGTGCAGGCATGAATTAATAGATTACTTATACTTCTAAACTGATTTGGAAGGCTTAATATGCTGGTGGTTGTCTGAACATGAACCCAACTCCTGCTACTGATGTTGTCAATAATAATAATAATGATAATAATGGTATTTTTAAAGTGCTTACTATGTGCCAGGCCCTGTACTAAGCGCTAGGATGGGTACTAGCAAATTGGGTTGGATGCAGTCCCTGTCCCATCGGGGCACACAGTCAATCTCCATTTTACAGATGAGGCAACTAAGGCACAAAGAAGTGAAGTGGTTTACCCCAGGTCAAACAGCAGACAAGTGGAAGAGCCGGGATTAGAATGCATGACCTCCCAAGCCCATGCTCTGTTCACTACACCATGCTGGGCATCTCCAAAAGAATAGGTACCCAGCGTCTGCCTCTGTGTGCTGCCCATCTGTAGGTAGTCCAATTTCCCACAGCACTGTGCTAATGACTCCTTATCCAGCCAGCTCAGTGCTCCAAGAAGACTGTATTAATGCAGGGACATTAGAGATTTCAGCCCTGGGCCCCAGAATATGAGTTGTCTGGATGACCCCAGAGACACATGACTCAAGCCTCATCCTCTTCCAACTGTCATTCATTCATTCATTCAATCATAGTTCTTGAGCGCTTACTGTGTGCAGAGCACTGTACTAAGCACTTGGGAAGTACAAGTTGGCAACATATAGAGACAGTCCCTACCCAACAGTGGGCTCACAGTCTAGAAGGGGGAGACAGAGAACAAACCATATTAACAAAATAAAATAAATCGAATATGTACAAGTAAAATAAATAGAGTAATACATACAAAAATATATACATATATACAGGTGCTGTGGGGAAGGGAAGGAGGTAAGGCGGGGGGATGGAGAGGGGTAGGAGGGGGAGAGGAAGGAGGGGGCTCAGTGTGGGAAGGCCTCCTGGAGGAGGTGAGCTCTCAGTAGGGTCTTGAAGAGAGGAAGAGAGCTAGCTTGGCGGATGTGGGGAGGGAGGGCATTCCAGACCAGAGGGATGACGTGGGCCGGGGGTCGACGGCGGGACAGGCGAGAAGGAGGCATGGTGAGGAGATTAACGGCAGAGGAGCGGAGGGTGTGGGCAGGGCTGTAGTAGTAGTAACAGTTACAGTAGTTATTAAGCGTCCACCTTGTGCAATGAGTGGTACTAAGTGCATGGGAACTGCAAAAGAAATGGACATATTCCCTTCCTGCAACAGATTTTATGAATATGGCACCTTAGGTAGACACCCCTGAAGTGGTCTTCTTGCATGCTTCCCAGTCTAGCCTTCCCCAACCCTCTCTCTGATTCTGTGCATGGAGAATCCCAGCTCTGCCACTTGTCTGCTGTGTGACCTTGGGCAAGTCACTTCACTTCTCTGAGCCTCAGTTACCTCATCTGTAAAATGGGGATTGAGACTGTGACCCTCACATGGGACAGGGACTATTTGCGTGTAGCTACCCCAGCGCTAGTGCAGTGCCTGGCACATAGTAAGTGCTTAACAAATGCCATAATAATAATTATTATTATCTGGGGGAAAGATCACAAGGAGCCAAATATTTGGAGCTCAGGCTCAGCCCCCAGTCACTACCTCATGCTGGCTCTGGCTCTACACCTGTCTCCACCTCTTCACTTTTCTTCATCCCTTATCCTTCAACAAAGGTATGACTGGATTTTAAAGGGACACTGCCCTTTAAATGGCTGAACCACAGTACAGGGTGGGACAGAAGAGGCTGCATATCCCGGAGTTAGCACATGACTGTTGTCGCCACTGCAAGTCATGGTAAATTCTGTCATGGGAGGAGGCCCAAGGTGGGTGAGAATCGGGAGGAAGATATGGCAGTTTGGGGTTTGCTAGCAGGCCTTGCCATGTTTCCCTCTGTTTTTCACAGAGGCTCGCTCAGTCGCTCACTGTCCTAACCCATCCTCCTGGATAAGATCAAAGCCACATCCCTGCAAGAGAGATCACCTGCCAGCCGGAGAGAGAGATTACAAACCTGCTCTGTTTGGTTGGATTTGGATTCTAACTCTGTCAGGCATACATGTACAAACGCACCCTCTCATCTCCTCCCAGCCAGAGTTTGGAGCACTGTTGCATGTTGACAAGGCGGGGGTTTGGGCCCAGCTACTGGCAATAGATAAAGCTCACTGAGGACAGCCAGCTCCCAAGCTTTCCTCTTATCCCTTGCAATGGTTCCTGCTCCCCTCCTAGCCTTCCCAGACTGAGCCCCCTCCTTCCTCTCCCCCTCGTTCCCCTCTCCATCCCTCCCATCTTACCTCCTTCCCTTCCCTACAGCACCTGTATATATGTTTGTACATATTTATTACTCTATTTATTTATTTATTTTACTTGTACATATCTATTCTATTTTGTTAGTATGTTTTGTTTTGTTCTCTGTCTCCCCCTTTTAGACTGTGAGCCCACTGTTGGGTAGGGACTGTCTCTATATGTTGCCAATTTGTACTTCCCAAGCCCTTAGTACAGTGCTCTGCACATAGTAAGTGCTCAATAAATACGATTGATGATGATGATGATGATTCCTCATCCAGACAGTGGTGGACACCACAGCTTTTCTCTTCACCTGGGTGAGGGAAAGAGCCTCTCCACTGACAGTGGCAGGGAGCCTTGCTAGACAATAGATTCCTGGACCCTGGTGCAGGTTGAACTGAACTTTGCTCTGTAACTGATTTTATCTGTAATTCATATATATATATCTATATATATATACATCTATGTGAGCCCACTGTTGGTTAGGGACTGTCTCTATATGTTGCCAACTTGTACTTCCCAAGCGCTTAGTACAGTGCTCTGCACACAGTAAGCGCTCAATACGATTGATGATGATGATGATGATATCTATCTATCTATCTATCTATATCTATCTATATATATGTTTCCTGCTCTAGACTGTAAGCTTGTTGTGATCATGGAATATGTCTACCAACTCTGTTACATTACGCTCTCCCAAGAGCTTAGTAAAGTGATCTGCACACAGAAAGCACTCAATAAATATGATTGATCGATTGGCTATAAGTTCTCTGTTTTCTCAGAGATGAATGTTCTCATCCGCATACTGTGTCCTGATGGTCCAAAAAACAATGTTTGTTTTCTTGGTGCTTTATCTTGTACAAGTTCCACTGTGTTAACCTTCAATGAGACCATCAACTGGGGACTAATGGAAATTCACTTCTCCCCATGAAATGGGGAAAATGAATTTGATCAACATACGTAAACACAGATAAAGAAATTTGAGAGCATGTTTATCCAAACATTTATTTCCCATTTCATATTTTGAGCCCTAGCCTCTCTTTGAAATGTCAACTATAAACATGACATGTCAAGGAGAAATTGATCTATTTTGTGAAATGCATTTGAAAAAAAGAGTAGACTGCATGCTTTCTAGAGAGGCAAATTACATTAGATTAATGACTTAGTATATCATACCTTGGTAACTGCTATTTTTACCAAAGCAAAGAACTAAGTTAGAGCCTTCTCCTATTCGCTATGACCTGCAGTGACCATAATAATAATAATAATAATAATAATAGCATTTATCAAGTGCTTACTATGTACAAAGCACTGTTCTAAGCACTGGGGAGTTTACAAGGTGATCAGGTTGTCCCACGGGGGGCTCACAGTCTTTGTCCCCATTATACAGATGAGGTAACTGAGGCACAGAGAAGTGAAATGACTTGCCTAAAGTCAGCTGACAAGTGGCGAAGTCGGGATTTGAACCCATGACCTCTGACTTATTTTCATTTCATTTAATCAGTGCAGAGCACTGCATTAAGTGCTTGGGAATTACAAGTTGGCAACATATAGAGATGGTTCCTACCCAACAAGGGGCTCACAGTCCAGAGAGGAGAGGAGACAGACAACAAAACAAGTAGACAGGCGTCAATACCATCAGAATAGATAAAGAGAATTATAGCTATATACACATCATTAATAAAATGCTCTGCACACAGTAAGCGCTCAATAAATACGATTGAATGAATTCAATGCAATCATATTTATTGAGCGCTTAGTGTGTGCAGAGCACTGTATTAAGCGCTTGGAAAGTACCATTGGGCAACATATAGAGACAGTCCCTACCCAACAACAGGCTCACAGTCTAGAAGGGGGAGACAGACAACAAAACAAAACAAGTAGACAGGTGTCAATACCATCAAAATAAATAGAATTATAGCTATATACACATCATTAATAAAATAGAGAATAAATATGTACAAATATACACATGTGCCTTGGGGAGGGGAAGGGGGTAGTGCAGAGGGAGGGAGTAGGGGTGATGGGGAAGAAGAGCAGAGGAAAACAGGAGGGGGACTCAGTCTGATAAAGCCCTCCTGGAGGAGGTTAGCTCTCAAAAATAGAGTAATAAATATGTACAAATATACCCAAGTGCTATGGGGTGGGGAAGGGGGTAGAGCAGAGGGAGGGAGGGGGCATGGCTTAGGGAAAGAGCCTGGGCTTTCGAGTCAGAGGGTCATAGGTTCTAATCCTGACCACCACTTGTGAGCTGTGTGACTTTGGGAAAATCACTTCCCTTCTCTGGGTCTCAGTTACCTTGTCTGTAAAATGGGGATTAAGACTGTGAGTCCCACGTGGGACAACCTGATCACCTTGTACTTATCCCGGTGCTTAGAACAGTGCTTGGCACATAGTAAGCGCTTAATAAATACCATCATTATCATGGGGAGGGGAGGAGGAGGAGCAGAGGAAAAGGGGGGCTCAATCTGGGAAGCCCTCCTGGAGGAGGTGAGCTCTCAAAAATAGGGTAATAAATATGTACATGTATACCCAAGGGCTGTGGGGAGGGGAAGGGGGAAGGGCAGAGGGAGGGAGGGGGGATGGAAAGGGGAGGAGGAGCAGAGGATAAGAGGGGGCTCAGACTGGGAAGGCCTCCTGGAGGAAGTGAGCCCTCAGAGAAGCAGTGTGGCTCAGTGGAAAGAGCCTGGGCTTGGGATTCAGAGGTCATGGGTTCGAATCCCGGGCTCCACCACTTGTCTGCTGTGTGACTTTGGGCAAGTCACTTCACTTCTCTGGGCCCCAGTTCCCTCATCTGGAAAATGGGGATGAAGACTGTGAGCCCCTCGTGGGACAACCTGATCACCTTGTATCCTCCCCAGCGCTTAGAACAGTGCTTGGCGCAAAGTAAGCGCTTAACAAATACCATTATTATTATTATTATTATTATTATTATAAAAATAGAGTAATACATATGCACACATATACCCAAGTGCTGCGGGGTGGGAAAAGGGGTAGGGCAGAGGGAGGGAGTAGGGGCAATAGGGAGGGGAGGGGGAGCAGAGGAAGGGGGGGCTCAATCCAGGAAGGCCTCCTGGAGGAGGTGAGCTCTCAAAAATAGAGTAATAAATCAGGACAACTATACACAAGTGCTGTGGGGAGGGGAAGGGGGTAGAGCAGAGGGAGGGCTTAGAGCGATGGAGAAGGAGCAGAGGAAAAGGGGGGCTCAGTATGATGATGATGGCATTTATTAAGCGCTTACTATGTGCAAAGCACTGTTCTAAGCTCTGGGGAGGTTACAAAGTGATCAGGTTGTCCCACGGGGGGCTCACATTCTTAATCCCCATTTTACGGATGAGGTAACTGAGGCCCAGAGAAGTTAAGTAACTTGCCCAAAGTCACACAGCTGACAATTGGCGGAGTCAGGACTTGAACCCATGACCTCTGACTCCAAAGCCCGGGCTCTTTCCACTGAGCCACGCTGCTTCTCAGTATGGGAAGGCTTCCTGGAGGAGGGGGGCTCTCAGAGGGCTTTGAAAGGGGGGGACAGAGCTCCTGCCCCCCAATATCGTTTGTCTTCACTGTCCCCCGGAGGGAGGCTCTGGCCTGAGGGGGTAGGCCCTGAGGGGCGAGGGAGGGAGGGAGGAAGGGCCCGTTGGTGGGTAGGGACCCTATCCATTCATTCACTCAATCGTATTTATTGAGCGCTTACTGTGTGCAGAGCACTGTACTAAGCACTCGGGAAGTACAAGCCGGCAACAGACAGAGATGGTCCCGACCCACCAACGGGCTCACAGTCTAGAAGGGGGAGACAGACAACAAAACAAAAGACGTGGAAAGGTGTCAGAATCGTCAGAACAAATAGAATTAAAGCCATATGCACATCATTAACAAAATAAATGGAATAGTAAATATGCACTAGTAAAACAGAGTAATAAATCTGTACAAATGTATATGTGGCTCAGTGGAAACAGCCCGGGCTTTGGAGTCCGAGGTCATGGGTTCAAATCCCCGCTCCGCCAATTGTCAGCTGTGTGACTTTGGGCAAGTCATTTGACTTCTCTGAGCCTCAGTTACCTTATCTGTAAGATGGGGATGAAGACTGTGAGCCCCCCGTGGGGCAACCTGATCACCTTGTAACCTCCCTAGTGCTTAGAACAGTGCTTTGTTCATAGTAAGTGCTTAATAAATGCCATTATTATTATTATTACATAAAACTGCTGTGGGGAGGGGAAGGAGGTAGAGCAGGTGGGGATGGGGAGGAGGAGATGAAAAAGGGGGCTCAGTCTGGGGGCCCTTCCCAAGCGCTTAGTCCACTGCTCTGCACACAGGAAGCGTTCAATAAATATGTTTGAATGAATGAATGAGAAGCAGCGTGGCCAGTGGAAAGAGCATGGGCTTGGGAGTCAGAGGTCACGGGTTCAAATCCCGACTCTGCCAAATGTCAGCTGTTTCACTTTGGGCAAGTCACTTTGTTTCTCTGGGCCTCAGTGACCTCATCTGGAAAATGGGGATGAAGACTGTGAGCCTCACCTGGGACAACCTGACCACCTTGTAACCTCTCCAGAGCCTAGAACAGGGCTTGGCACATAGTAAGCACCTAATAAATGCCATAATAATAATGAATAAGAGAGGCCTGAGGGGAGAGGGAGGCCCGCGTGCATGTGTCCCACCCCACCGCCTCTGATCAGGGCCCCATCATAATAATGATAACGATGGCATTTGTTAAGCGCTATGTGCCAAGCACTGTTCCAAGCACTGGGGGGGATCCAAGGTGATCAGGCTGTCCCCCGTGGGGCTCCCAGTATTCATCCCCATTTGACAGACAAGGGAACTGAGGCTCAGAGAATAATAATAATAATGATGATGATGGCATTTATTAAGCGCTTACTATGTGGAAAGCACCATTCTAAGTGCTGGGGGGGATACAAGGTAATAAGGTTGTCCCCTGTGGGGCTCCCAGCCTTCATCCCCATTTTCCAGAAGAGGGAAGTGAGTTGCCCAAAGTCCCTGAGCTGCCAAGTGGCAGAGGTGGGATTCGAACCCAGGACATCTGGCTCTTTCTCCAGCCCGGGCTCTTCCCCCTGAGCCAAGCTGGGTCCCAAGCCTTTCCACTCTTTCCACTGAGCCATGTCTGCTGTCTATCTCTGCTGGACAGCTCAATATCTCCTAGGATGCAGAGTTGTTTTGAGAAGCAGTGTGGATCAGTGGAAAGAGCCCAGGCTTGGGAGTCAGAGGTCATGGGTTCTAATCCCTGCTCCGCCACTTGACAGCTGTGTGACTTTGGGCAAGTCACTTAACTTCTCTGTGCCTCAGTTCCCTCATCTGTAAAGTGGGGATTAAAACTGAGAGTCCCATGTGGTACAACCTGATTATGTTGTATCCCATCCCCCCCTGCACCGCCCCCGTGCTCAGAACCGTACTTGGCACATAGTAAGCACTTAAATACCATCATCATTATTATTATTATTTTGTTTTTACTGTCTGTTTTCCTAATCTGCTGCTTTCTTCTTCCAGTTTAATTTTAACCCATACTCTATTAAGACGAAGTCCTGTTTTATTTTATTGTTTACACCTTGCTTTTTCTTTTGAAGAAATGCACCTCCTTTTTTTGTGTTCACTTTTCATGTCAATTTTGAACACTGGGTCATTAAGTTGTGCAGTGAAGGGGATTAAAGTGAAAAAGGAGTCCACAATTTTTGCAGCTAAAATAGCATGTTACGAAGTTCATTTGTTCTATTAAATTACCCAATATTGTAGAACAGCTGTTGTCAGCATTAAAACACTCTCTCTGCCCAGATTTAAAATTCAGCATCAATTCCAGCCTGGGTATTCTTATTTTCAAGTTATATTTGTCTTATATTTTCAAAGGTCTTTGAGATATACCTAGCTGAAAGGTAAATCAAATCTTCAAATCTCCATGAGTCTCATCTCACACACAATTGAGGGCTTGATGTGATCTATATTTGAAGAGGCTAGCCTAGTATTTGATTTAATATGATATTTCTTGGTTTATGATAGCACCTCTTTTCGGAGTATGACATTCTCCTGTGATATTTAATTCATCCTTATGCATTCTCATCCTCCTTGAGTCCTTCTTGAATAGGAAGATTTTGGTATTCATTTTCCATTTTCATAGGCAGAAACCAAGGTCTACAGAGATAGGAAAATTAACCATGGTTTCTCAGATGGCCATCAGTGCAGACACCATTTTATTTCAGGCCCAACTCCAAATTTAGTGCTCTTTCCAGTGAACCTTCTTGCTTTTTTTTTGGATCAATAACCAGAGGGGTGGCAAACTTGATAAAGGTGATGATGGCTCTATGAATATAGAATGGAGGCAGAGAGTGCAGCTGTGGGGGACAAAGGGGAAAGAAAATGGATCTAATACAAGGATGAATTTGTGTCTTAAGGGCAAGCACCACTTGTCTGTTCTCCTCCGACACCTTCTGCGGGACTCAAAGGCAGTAGATGGGAGTTGACCTAGATTGTAGCCACATGGACAATGAGTCTGAGTTTGAGATAGATGGCCATCAGTTTAAAATGGAGAATGAAAAAAGGGTGGAAGAGGCTGGCTTTCCCTTTAGTACTTCCTGAGGGAGTATTGCTGTATGTCACTTATGAATGACATCCTTAGAATCTACTAGGCATGTAGTCACAAAACAGAGAGAGTGGAGAGGGGAAGGGGAAGAGGATGGACATAATACTGTCATTTCTTACTGAATTATCCAATTCTTTCGGTCTCTCTGATAATAATTGTGGTATATGATAAGTGTTTCCTAGGTAATAAGCACTGTATTAAGCACTGAGTAGATGCAAGGTTGGCCACAGTTCTTTTTCCCAAATGGGGCTCACAGTGTAAATTGGAGGGGGTACAGGTATTTAATCCCCATTATACATAGGAGGAAACTGAATCCCAGGGAATGTTAGTGACTTGCCCAAGGTCACTCAGCAGGCAAGTGGCAGAACCAGGATTAGAACCCAGAACCACGCTCTTTTCACTAGGTCATGCTCCCCTACTCAGCTCTCCTGTCAGTAGTAGTAGTAGCATTAATTGAGCACCCACGTATGCAATACACTGTACTAGACCCGAAGGTAATTCAAAACAAAGAACTGACATGTTCCCTGCTGACAAGGAGCATACACTCATGCATTCATTCATTCAATCATATTTATTGAGCACTTACTGTGTGCAGAGCACTGTGCATGGGGGAGATAGATGTAAAAACATTTAAAAATGTGTGAATACCATAAGAGCATTGGAGTGGGACTAAATTATTGCCCACTTACCTTTTCCCCAGTGCTCAGTATGGTGTTAGGCAGTGTAATGCAGTGTAATTACTGTACTGCCGTATATGACTATATGAATAAATAAATGTACAAATAAATACATATATGAATAAATAATGTGTGTTCGTTCAGTTTCTTTTTTGTTTATCAGTGGTGTGGGATAATGCAGTGAGAGCATCAGAAACTTTGGGGCTTGCAAAAGGGTTCTGATTCCCCAGAATAGATGTGAGTTCCTGAAAGGATGCTGGACAATCTCAAGCCTCACTTATTTGTCACCTGTTTTCACCAAATGCTTCTCTGTATCTATAATGAATATTTGAACACAAAGGTCCTTAATGGATTTCCTTCTCTCTTGTGCTATGTTGTAAATGAACTATTTGGTATGCAGCTTTTACTTGCCATTCTGTGGTTCACCTAGCCATTTCATAAAGCCTGAGATAATTTCCTATTCATGATCTTCTCTTTGTTCAGTTTCAGTGTTCTACTTTTCAATCCCGGGTTTCATGAATGAAAGCGTACTGCACCCTGTCACTTCACCAGAGTGTTTGGCTACATATAAAGACCTATCTGTGATTTCAGATGTCTGCACACATTACCGTCTATTTTCCTCACTGTCCCTTTAACCTCTTTTTTTTTTTTTACTTCTGAACGATGTCATTGTCTTTTTTGTAATAATCTGACCTCCTCATTGTTTGATCCTTTAAGCTCCTTTGTCTGACTTCAGGATAAATGGAATTTAAAGCACATTACATTGCTCAAGTGATATCTTGAGAGAACTCCACAGATGTTGATATTATTCTCTGTCATTTGAATAAGGTTTTTCATACTCCATTATTTTCTGTCTTAATAAAAGACACCAGACTACCTTTAAAATGTGTACTGAAAAAGGTTTTAGTAAATGGGGACCTTACATTATGAAAATCATTTCATCAGTTAATCAATAGTATACCATGAACACTTAGTCTGTGTAGAATACTTGTACAAAGTCCTTTGGAGAGTGCAATATAGTACACATGATGTCTGAACTCAAGGAACTTACATTCTAGTTGGGAAGGCAGACAACTAAAATAAATTATTGATGGGGGAAGCAACAGAGTTTAAATATATGTACATAAGAATTTTAGGGTGAGCAGTGAGTATCAAAGGGTATAGGGAGTGTGGACTCAGTTGGGGTGGAATGGGTTGGAAATGGGATTCATCAGTTAAGACCCTTTGGGGGAGATGTGATTATAGAAGGCCTTTGAAGATGGATAAAGTATTGGCTTTCCAATTATGAGGCAAAGGGGTGTTTCAGGCTAGAGGGGGGACATGAGAATGAGGTCCACACAGAGACAAGATTGGGCATTAATGAATAGGTTGGCATTAGAGAAGCAAAACATGCAGGTTGTATTACAGTGGGATAGGAAAAAGGATGGGTGGGGAGGAGAGAGCTACTCAAGTACCTTAAAACCAATGGTGAGGAATTTCTGGTTGACATTGAGAAGAATGGACAACCATTAGAGGCTTTTAAGGGTTGAGGAGATGTGTCCACTAGATCTTTGATAAAAAAAATTATCTGGGCAGCAGAGTGAAATCTGGACTAGAGAGGGAGGAGTCTAGGGGTAAAGAGGTCAGAGAGGGGGCTAATAGAGGAGACTGTGAGCCCACTGTTGGGTAGGGACCGTCTCTATATGTTGCCAACTTGTACTTCCCAAGCGCTTAGTACAGTGCTCTGCACACAGTAAGCGCTCAATAAATACGATTGATTGATTGATTGATTGAGTCAAGTCGAATATGACAAATTTTTGGATCAGTGCAGTGGCAATTTGAAGAAAGAACTGAAAAGATCTGGTGATTGAATAGCTGAGTTGAAAGAATGAGAGGAATTAATTATATTTCAAGTTGCTGGTTTGGAGGTGGGAGGATGGTGATGTTGTTAACAGTTACAGGAAAGTCAGGGGAATGAGAGATGTCTGAGAGGGATGTGCAATGTGTTTACCTCCAAACATGAGAAGCAGCATAGCCTAGTGGCAAACACATGCTCCTGGAGTCAGAAGACCTGAATTTTAATCCCGGCTCTATTATATTCTTGCTGCGTGATCTTGGGGAAGTCATTTCACTTCTCTGTGCCTCAGTTCCTTCATCTGCAAAATGGGGAGTAAGTACTGTTCTCTCTTCTACTTAGAGTGTGAGCCTCATGTGGGACCTGGTTACAATGAATCTACCCCAGCACTGCCCCTCTCAGGGTTGCACCTGGAGAGTTTCCAGTAATCTATTAGTCTCGACTATGGAAGGGAGAATGAAGCAGAGACATACCAATTCCATTCCTAGCTTGGGCAGTGGAAAGCAATCTGCTACAAGTCAAAACTCACCTGTGCTGGGCAGAAGCAGCATAATAATAATAATAATGATAATAATAATAATAATGCTATTTGTTAAGGGCTTACTATATGCACAGCACTATGTTCTGGGGAGATACAAGGTGATCAGATTGTCCCACGTGGGGATCACAGTCTTAATCCCCATTTTACAGATGAGGGAACTGAGGCACAGAGAAGTAACTTGCCCAAAGTCACACAGCTGACAATTGGTGGAGCTGGGATCTGAACCCATGACCTCTGACTCCAAAGCCCATGCTCTTTCCACTGAGCCATGCTGCTTCTGTAATGGGAGAGAGTCAAGTGTGGAGACTCGAGTTTATTGCGTGGAAGGAGGCAATGGTAAACCGCTTTCATATTTTTACCAAAAAAATCTCTATTGGATACACTACCAGAACGATTGCAGATGGAGATGGGGCATTCTGGGAGAGATGTGACCATGGAGTCATTATGGGACAGAGACGACTCAACAGCATAAGACAAGACAAGACCCCAGCACTTAGTACAGTGCTTGACACATAGTGAGCACTTCACAAGTGCCACAAATGATGATTTATTTAAAATCCAAATGTGGCTTCTGAAACAAGCCTTCTAATACTTAATCAAAACTAATCATCATGTCTTTTCTTGGAAAGGATAAGCTGTCTTACCCCTTGTTTTCAACTTAATGCGAACTGCTGGCTTTTCCCTCCTCTCCTCTCATATTCCCCAACCTGGGCTTTCAAATCCTTCAAACTTTAACGTTAGAAACAATCCAGTTTCTTAACACTCCCTCGTCTTTTCCATCTCAACTTGATTTTAGCCTTAAGGTTAGAAAGAGATGCCTACACTGGTTTATTGTTCTACAGTAGTATCCATAATTCAGAAAGTATGTCCCGGGTATGAGATAAATTTTGAATTAAAAAAGAACAACTGAATGCAATTCTTAAAAGCAGTGTTTTAGTGATGCTATTGATCATTATCATCTTCACCATCACAGTATTCAAAATGGATTTAGTCAGCATTTATGGGTACTGTTAAAAGTACATAAATCCATACCTTTCTAGGAGTTGAAGACAGTTTGCATTGACATAACTATGCTTCTCCAGCACGTGCAAACACAAATACCGAACAAGTTAGGAGTTAGTGCAAGTGCTTAGTATGGTGCTCTATAAACTTTGAGCAATCAATAGATACCATTGTTAAATTGTTTGATTGATGAAGATAACCAACATTGTTTGAGATGTTACAGAACTTATATGAAGCTGCATGGCCCCATCCCCGCTGCCCTACCTCCTTCCCCTCCCCACAGCACCTGTATATATGTTTGTACAGTTTATTACACTATTTATTTTACTTGTAAATATTTACTATTCTATTTATTTTATTAATAATGTGCATCTAGCTTTATTTCTATTTATTCTGATGACTTGACACCTGTCCTCATGTTTTGTTGTCTGTCTCCCCCTTCTAGACTGTGAGCCCGTTGTTGAGTGGGGACCATCTCTATATGTTGCCAACTTGTACTTCCCAAGCACTTAGTACAGTGCTCTGCACACAGTAAGTGCTCAATAAATACAATTGAATAAATGAATGAAAAAACAGGGGCCTGAAAGTCAGAGGGCCTCGAATTTAAAGCTGGCTCCACCACTTGTCTGCTGTGTGATCTTGGGCAAGTTAATTAACTTCTCTGTGTCAGTTACCTCATCTGTAAAATGGGGATTAAGACTGAGAGACCACGTGGGACATGCGTTGTGTCCAGTCTGATTAGCTATCCTAGCACTTAGTACAGTGCTTGGTCCATAGCAAGCGCTTGACAAATATCATTAAATAAACAAAAAAGAATAGGTAGGGGAAATTTGCTATTTTTTTCAGTTCATCTAAGAAGGATCTATGGGCTGAGAAATTCATTAGAAAACCTCAAGTTCAATAATTAACAATTGAATTTACAGTTATGGTACTAGTGCTTACCTTGTGCTAAATCCTAGGTTAAATACAGAATAATCAAATTAAGCACAGGTCTTTTTTATCATTTTTGTCAGGGTTGGAGATTAACATCATACTTGTTCCCCCATTTTCACTTTCTAAAATATAATTTTGATCAATTATCTTGATTTCAATCAGCATCTTCATAGAGAATAGACCATTAAGTAAAGAAAGTATGTCTTGGTACCCGCCATCAATCTTTTGTCCAAGTGCTTTTCATCATTTGGTCATATTTTCCAGGTTAAGGAAAAATTAGGCCGCGTGTGTCATCTGACTGGTTGGATCCAATATCAGATAAAGAACTGTTACTTGCCTGTTATGGGAAGATTAATAATTAGGAAGTGCATTCCTCAACTCTGTGGTCACCAAATGGGAAACAGGAAACTCCCAACTTGGGGACTTTTTGTAATCTTCTCTTGTCTCTTCCACACCCATGTTCCCTCCAGTCTGATTCTACACCTTCCCCACACTGAATCCTCATCCCCACATTTTCAGCCAAAGAAAACCCATTAGTGATAATTCCTCAGCACTGATGTGCCCAGATACATAAACAAAGGCTTGAGAGATAAAGGTAACAAGAATTTCAGTAACAATATAGTTTGCAGAACTCCCCACTTCTATTTCTCAAAAATCCTAGTGTCTTTTCTCCATGGTATATGCTTTTCATATTAAACTGATAGTCCCATGAGACAAGTTTCTAGGAATATTATTGATATTACATTTAATGGCTTGGAACAGCAATTTAATTAACCTCCAATATTAAAAATGACTTTTTCTTAATAAAAATATGGTGAACATTATTTTCCAGTTTTAAGTAATAAGAAACTTAATGTCTCCTGTATATTTCAAAATGTTACAAAAAATAAGTAGCACCTTAATAGAGGATATAGAGTTCTCCTTTATCTTCCTAGAGGAATGGTACATTCTGATATCCACTGGGTAATTTTGGAGGCCTTCAGAATTTTTAAAGCTGTGAGTGTAGTTTGGAAAGCATTTCATCAGGACGGATAGATTGGGCAGGGAGTTGCTCAAATCCAACAGGGCTCAGAATATGGGGCAGGGAGGGATTCTTGAAAGTCTTTTGTTTTCGTTGCATTTCATGACATATTTCCTGCTGGGACTATGCCACCAGTGATGAAGGTTTCTGACCAAAGACCCAATTAGGCCTTTCCACGAGCTGGACAGACCCTGCAGGAAGCCAAAAAATAGAGCTGACCCACCTGGCCGGCAAAGACCGAGGAGGTTTCCAAGGCAACTGCTGACTGAAAAATTGTGCTGTGACACAACTGCAGCACTGTGCTGTGACCACTTCAACAGTAAGTGGCTTCTGCACATAAAAACCCTTTGCTAGCCCTCCACCTTTGCAGTATGTTGCATAATAATAATAATGGCATTTGTTAAGCATTTACTATGTGCCAGGCACTGTACTAAAGCTCTGGGCTGGTTACAAGCAAATTGTGTTGGACACAGTCCCTGTCCTATGTGGGGCCTTCAATCTCAATCCCCATTTTACAGATGAGGGAACTGAGGCCCAGAGAAGTGAAGTGACTTGCCTAAGGTCACATGGCAGATAAGTGGCGGAGCCAGGATTAGAACCCATGACCTTTTAGTTCCCAGGCCCGTGCTCTATCCACTAGGCCATGCACTATTTCCATTCTGTGCCTTAGTGGGAACTTGGTTGGAGGAGAAGAGTATGAGAGGCACTGTGTGAGCTAGTAGTGTTATTTTTTATTCTTTTGTGTAGAATCTCAGTCCTGAAGTCTCTGGTCCAAGACTTACTCATCATTCCTGATGTAAGTCTGCATCATCATCATCATCATCATCATAGTCTATTTAACAAGTTAAAGAGCTAATGAAAAGTTTACTGGAATTAGAGTGGGGGCTGTTTGAGATTTTATATTAAATATTTGACAATTATGAAGTATTTTAAAGTATAATTTTGGCAAGCATCTTGAAGGATAGTCCCAGTAAACAATACAGCAGACCATGAATTGCTTTTCCTATATTTTAAAACGATTTGGGGCTTTGAAAAGATGAACCGATATTTCACCTAATGCATTATAAACTGCACTGGGGAGAAACTATTTGTCATAACTCTGTTGCTTGCTGTCACATTCATTCGTTTTCCAGTCCTGCACAGGAGATAAGCACTGCAATGTTCATTCTAATCTTCTCGTTTCTCAAAATAATGGACCTCTAGTTTAGAACTTGGAATCTTTAATTTCAGGTTCCATTTTGATTCATATCAAAATTAAGTGGTAAAAGACACCAAAATCTATGAGAAACCCAAATATTTATCCGATTATTGTCTTTATTTCAATTTTAAATTTTTCCATGATTTGATCATTTTGGTCTTTCTATTTTAATTCAACTGGCCTTAGACACATTTTGTGGTTGCCTTGAAGCTGGGCTTCGTTTTACCTTCCCTTTTGTCTAATTCAAGATCATGACTAGGCCTCCTCATATTTGAACACCACTGAGGTGTCAGAAGCTCTCCCATTATTCAAGAGTACTCAAGGTTAATGGAGCTATCAGATTATAGAATGGATCAAAACTAGGGTAGGATTGATACAACCAAGAGGCTTCTTTGCTGTTCCACCTGAGATAAGAAAAGGGAGCTGAGGACAAGAATGATCCAAGATCAAAGCTTCCCCAATTTGCCTGCATAAATGTGGAAAAACAGGGAGAGAAGTCATTTCTTGGCATCAAGATGTACACACTGGACCAGAGTAAATCAATCAGTGTAAGAGCTGTAATGGGGCACTGTGCAGAGACTAGTTGCAACCTCTGGAATAAATAATCAAGTGTCTGGTTCATCACTCTTGCAGACCCCACAAAAATGGGTGGGAATGTAGACAACATGGAAAGTAAGGGCAAAACTCAGACAAGAGAACTAGGAAAAAAATCGATCTAAAAAATCTAGGGGATAGTAGTTAAGATGAATGAGAAAAGAGACATTAAAATGATAAAATGTTGAAAAATTAAATGATGAAGACCTAGACAGTGGGTCCATTATAAGGTGTCTAGTCTCATTGGGAGACGATTGAAAGTGTATTCAAGGATGACTGAAATTAAGAAGTTCTAAATGTCTTGGTCCAACTGGGGGCCAACCTGACCGACATTCTGTTTCTGCCAATGGCAACCAAAGATCCTTGGATGAGCACAGTAATGGTTGCCTGGCTTCATACCCATTTTCAAGGTCATAGATGTAGCATTGAAAATCTATTTTTCCTTCTTTTCCACCTGGAATCCATCATCAATGTATCTGTTCAATGCTTTAAAGTCTTCTAAAATCTCTGTCTTTTCCTAACATACCAATGTTTCCCTAAATTGATTAAATTTTCTAGGGTGATACTGCCGGCCAATGTTCATGATATTTACAAACAGCATGGGGAAATGGGCTTAAATTAAAGTAGATGCTTTGGTTGGTGTCAAGGAAGAATATCCTGATGGTAGCATGAGCATTCTTGGACAGCTTGGGAATTAGTTTAGCCATTGACTTGACTGAGACAAGTGTGACCAAGTGAACTGGGAACATTCCAGTTTTGTGATCATATGATCACAAAGTTTCTGGGGGGGTTATATAATTAATACCCACAGGGATGGTAGTAGGAATTACACTGAACTATATGCCTTAAAATAGCTTTCAAAATTTTCATTTTAATGTTTTATATACTAGCACATTTCAATTGCTGTGCATTGGAGAAATGCCTGTGATACAATTTTCTTGCTAGTGACTGGGGCATTTTCCGTGACATGTCTATAATAATGTTGGTATTTGTTAAGCACTTACTACGTGCCAAGTACTGTTCTAAGTGCTGGGGGGGATACAAGGTAATCAAGGTTGCCCCACGTCGGGCTCACAGTCTTAATCCCCATTTTACAGATGAGGAAACTGAGGCACAGAGAAGTTAAGTAACTTGCCCAAAGTCACACAGCTGACAAGTGGTGGAGCCGGGATTAGAACCCACGACCTCTGACTCCCAAGCCTGGGCTCTTTCCACTAAGCTACAAAGCACTACACCAAATGAAAACAGATATATACCTGTTAGTTTGAAATGTACAACTTTTTTGAGTAATTATCACATGCTTTATATGGGAAATTAAAAAAATTAACATGAGTAATATTAGGTGGGCAGAATTCAGGTTTGAAGGGTTCTTAGGCTACAAGAAATCTTGAAATTAACTAAATATCTAATAATGTATTCTATATGAAAAATAGGACTGCTCAGTAGAATATTGTGGTAAATATCAGAACCAAGGAAGAAACAAGGAAGGAGAACCAAGGAAAACTGGTTGTGCAATTTTGCAAGCGTGTTAATCTTGCAAAACTCAGTTAGGGAAAACCTGTGTTTCATTCTGACAGTGTACTCGTACGTAAAAGTCATAACTAAATAAGCTTATATTGTCTGTCACTCCTTAGTAATAATAATGATAATAGCAACAATAATTATTATGGTATTTGTTAAGAACTTACTAAGTGCCAGGCACCGTACTAAGTGGATTCAAGCAAATTGAGTTGGACACAGTCCCTGTCCTACATGAGGCTCACAGTCTCAGTCTCCATTGATGGTATACTGTGTGTAGGATATGAAACACTAGGGAGTATACAATACAGTATACTGTATGGTATACAGTAGAGAACTGTAAGGATCTTACAGTTCAGAAGGAAATTGGAAGTTTGGCATTTCTAGAAAGAATGAATGAGAAAGATGAATGCAATATTTAACCAAGGGCGTTGTTGATTCTCTATAATTAATATTAATTCTTATCCCCTTTAAATTTTAATTCCTCTCTCTATGCTCTTTGTACACTTCTTACCAATTATTCAAATCACATTCTTACACAATCTCAGTTCACCAGGAAAATTCATTTTTGCAAAACTGTGCTCTCTTCTCTCACAGCTAATGATGAGGTAGGGTGGGGTCTATTTCCAGAGGGACTAAGAAGTCAGAAAGCCTCAGGAGCTGTAAGGGGTGGCTGGTGGGTGAATTAAAGTTTTGGACCCAGTGACTGAGGCCAGTTGGGATTAGGATGAAATGATTCCAAGATTTAGGGGAGGATTGGGTAGAACAATTTGGAAACAACGTTATGGTAAAATAAGGCTTTTCTGAATCCTGGGTCCTCTACGGCAGCGGCACAATTAACAGCTCTGCAGAGATGCCTTGCAGAGTACTGAGCTGCTTAAAAAGTGAAAAATGGATCCTCACTGACAAGGACACACAAACATGTTCATACATATTGTGGCAGATATATAAATGCATTACCTCACATAGGACACAGTCACAAAAAGGAAACCCACTCAGAGACAGAGAGATGTACTCAAAAACAGTCTTTCTCTCTCTCCCTCTCTCTCTCTCACACACACACACCACCCACATTAAGAAGTCCACAGAGACAACAGCACAAACTCAGAGATGCAGTCAGAAATCCTCTGTTCATAGTTAACTTAAAAAATATTAATCATATCCATAAAGTGGCAAAAACTATTTCATGTGATATTTTGAACTGGACCTCATTGCTCAACTTTTGTGCTTTTTAAAATTTTTTTTCCAAAGAACAGAAGAGAATAATACTTCTCTTTCATTTATCTTTTCTGATTCCATATAAAGGTAAAGAAGTTTTTTTTCCTAAGCGTAGAATTGCTAATTTCTACTTAGCTGCTTGTTGGTGCTAAAGGTCATTTTCTGGGACACATTATTCTTGATCTGAATATTACCCTTGTGATCTAGCAGCATTAACAACACACAAAGCCATTTTTGCAACTGGAAAAATACTGAGAAAACAGAAATAACTGAAAAATATTGATAAAGACCAGCTAAAATTGGTTTATTATATCAACCTCTAATATACTTTTTTGGTCACATATGCATCACATTGCATAGGTTGTCTAAAGGTTACTTTACTTAAATTTTACTGAGGAATTTTGAATGGAAAGAAAAGGTACAATTAAGAGTACTGGAAAAAAGGGTGGAGAAAGCAGAAAAGAGAAGGTGCAGAGCTAAGGGTTTTCTTTTTTAAATCACCTACCTTGCAAATTATTTAAATAGTAATAAGAGTAACGGTACTTTGGATTTGTGGACTATCTCATTTCCAACGCGCTCTAAACCCTAGTGATATTAATAACAACATATCTGATTTCTATCTATATTTGTAATAGATGAGATGTGTTTGTCTAATATAGCTACTGGGTTTAATCAGGAAAAATAAAACATTCCTGATAGTCAAAACAAATGATGGATATCTTAGAACTAAGAATGCTTTCTGCAGCTACCCTTGATTTTGACTAGAATACATTATGAGTAAGTTCTACATCTTTTGCTTTCCAATGTGTTCTCCATTTACAGTGTCTGCCACTATTTTTGATCTCATGTTCTGAGCCTTTTTTGATTACACAAGCTGGGATTATCTTCCTGCTTTAGTTTTCTCTAGCTGCACATGGCTATACCACATTTTTTGAGAGTGTGATTCAGTTTTTAAAAATATTTGTTTTGCCCTCCTCGCTGGCACATGGCTGCTTTAGTTCACAATTCAGTGGCTATTTGGTGTCCAGAAGTCATCTGTTATCCTCACTGGTTCCACTCTGCAAAGCTATATTGTGGTGTATTATGATCCATTCTATGACAGTTCCCATCTTGTCTTTTTTTTTTAATGGTATCTGCTAATCACTTACTAAGTGGCAGGCACTGTTCTAACCATTGAGGTAGATACAAGCTAATCAAGTTGGACACAGTTCATGTCCCACACGGGGCTCACAGCATTAATCCACATTTTACATAACTGAGATAACTGAGATACAGAGAAGTGAAATGACTTACCCAAGGTCACATAGCAGTCAAGTGGAAGAGCCAGGATTAGAACCCTGTTCCTTTTGATTCCCAAGCCCGTGCTCTATCCACTAGGCCATGCTGTCCTTTGATCTTTATAGTTTATAGATACTTCTTACAGAATAGCTTGAAAAGAGTTTCATAAGGGAATAGGTCCAAGTCCTATATAGAAGGTTGACTGTCACTACAATTTTGTAGACATTTGATTAGGATGATCACGATTAGAATGACTCTTAACCAACTCTTGTCTGTCAATCTCTAAAAGGCAAGCTGGTTTTCTAGATTCAGTGTTCTATTTTATTGGAAGGAATGCTAAGAAAATTGCTCAAGATGGAAGATGGACCTCCTATAGAAGGCCTAGATTAAATGGCCAGATAGAAAAACAGTCTTCAGTACAGTTTCAGAGACCTTCAACTTTATAGTGGCACATTAGGAGAGAGAGAAACCCAGAAGAGACAGTAAGAAGGGCTAGGAGAAGAGAGGGAATGATGATGATGGTATTTGTTAAGTGCTTACTATGTGCAAAGCACTATTCTAAGCACTGGGGAGGTTACAAGGTGATCAGGTTGTGTCATGGGGGGCTCACAGTTTAAATCCCCATTTTACAGATGAGGTAACTGAGGCACAGAGATGTTAAGTGACTTGCCCAAAGTCACACAGCTGACAGTTGGCAGAGCCGAGATTTGAACCCATGACCTCTGACTCAAAAGCCCGGGCTCTTTCAACTGAGCCACGTTGCTTCTCAGATGATGGAGGATTGGAAGCTTGGAGGATTCAGTGGAGCCCAAGGGTACCTGATGGTGAGCCTGCCTTAGATCAGACAAACAGCCAGGGATTGGGATATCATGGAAGTAGGAGATCAAGGGAGAAACAGGAAGCAAAACAAAAGAAGGTAGTCAAAGAGGAAACAATTGAAAGAGGGTGGCTAGAAGGAGAAGCTTGAGAGAAAAGAAAAAAGAACAGAAATGGTTAAAGGAAGTAGTTTTAAGGGAGGTTATAAATAGGAGCAGGATAGAGAAAATTGGAAGAGATATGTGGAAGAAGATATAACAATTCCACCCAGAGGAAAATCAGAAATGGGAAATAAATAAGGATGAGAAAGAATGATAGAATGGGGAATGTGAGGGAAAACTGTAAGGTACAAAATCAACAAGCTAAAATAGGAGGGGGCAAGTTAACTGAATCCTTTAAAGCCGATGGTAAAGAGCTCCTACTTGATGCAGAGGTGGATTGATAACTACTGGACACTCTTGAGTGGGAAGACGCAGACAGAATATTTATTTAGAAAACTGATCTGGGCTGCAGAGTGAAGTGTGGACTGGAATGGAGAGACAGGATGGAGTTAAGTCAGCAAGGAGGTTGATGTAGTAGCCGTGGTGGGTTATGATAAGTAATTGGATCAGTGTGGTAGCAGTTACTGTGGTATTTGTTAAGCACTTACTATGTACCAGGCACTGTAGTAAGCACTGGAGTGGATACAAGGAAATTGGGGTGAACACAGTCCTTGTCCCCCTGTTAAACCCGGGGTTCGTAGTCTTAATCCCAACTTTTACGAATGAGGTAACTGAGGAGCAGAGAAGTTAAGTGACTTACACAAGGTCACACAGCAGACAAGTGACGGAGCCAAGATTAGAACACAGTCGCATGCTCAATCTCGTAAGCAATGTCACTCGGGTGGAGAGGAAAAGATGGATTTTAATGATACTGTGAAGGTAGAATTTACAGGCTGTGGTGACAGATGAATGTGCAGATTGAATGAGAGAGATGATTCAAATACAATGCCAAAGTTTTGGGCTTGTGAAATAGGAACATAGTGCTGTTTTCTATAGTAATGGAAATGAGAGATGGTGATTTTGAGGGAGCAGTAATTCCATGTTTTTTGTGACCGACCTTCATGAGCATCATATCTGAAATTGATGAGAGGGAACTGAGTCTTAAGAGACTCCCATGGTTAGAGGTTGATAGACTAAGGAGGAGCCTGTGAAAGATACTGATTAGAAATGGCCATAGAGACTGTGAGTCTCATGGGGGACAGGTTCTGTGTCCAGCCTCATTATCTCGTATTGACCCCAGTGCTTAGTATAATGCTGGGCACATAGCATTTAATAAGTACCATAATTAGTTCATTAACTAGGAGAGGACAGTGTCAGTGAAGACCACGTTAGCAAAGTGTCAAAAGCCACTGAGAGGTTGAGGAAGATTAGGATAGAGTAGAGGCTATTGGATGTGGAAAGAAAAAGGTCATTGGTAACCTTACAGAGGGCAGTTTCTGATAATCCAGTTAGCATCTTTGCAATTGTTCCCAGATATTTGATCACATTTTGTCCTATGTAGAACATAATAACTCTAGTCCTTTTATCTAGCTTGACATGCTGATTGTGAATTGCCTTTTTACTTCCCTGGTTCTTTTGGTTTGTCATGTCCTCAGTGTTATTATAAACCACTTAAGAATGTTCAGCTAATCTGCTTGCTCAATCGGCTGAAGAGTCTTAACCTTATAAATGTGAATAGAAGGTTTGTAAAAACAGACCATTCATTGTAACTGAACTGAGGGGCTAAGAATGGTTTAGCTGATTGCAGTGCTTTGTTTAAATGGAAGGAAATTACATCCAGGCTAGCAAGTGTTTCAGTGTGTCAAGATATAAGTGGGAACAAATATATAGAGTAGGTGGGTCTCATGGGGAAATTACTCTCTTTTCAGTTCTAAATACCGAGGTTGGATTCTCTTTGGATCTATGCTGTTGGGAGCTAGGGTTGTAATGGTAAAGAACGTTGTGGGCAGGGAATGTGCCTGTTTACTGTTGTAATATATTCTCCCAAGAGCTTAGCACAGTGCTTTGCAAACAATAAGTGCTCAATGAATACGGTTGAATGAATGAATGAATGTCATAGAAAGGTGTCCTTTTATAGTTAATGAAGAACAACAGAATTATAACATTTATAATAATTATGGTATTTGTTAAGTGCTTACTATGTTCCAATCACTGTTTTAAGTGCTGGAATAATGGTGGTATTTGTTAAGCGCTTACCATGTGCCAGTCACTGTACTAAATGCTGGGGTGGATACAAGCAGATAGGGTTGGACACAGTCCCTGTCCCACATGGGGCTCACAGCCTCAATCCTTATTTTGCAGATGAGGAAACTGAGGCCCAGAGAAGTGAAGTGACTTGCTCAAGGTCACACAGCAGACAAGTGGCGGAACCGGGATTAGAATCCATGACCTTCTCCCAGGCCAGTGCTCTATCCACTATGCCATGCTGCTTCTAAGCACTACAATCTCCTAAGAGCTGGGGAAAATAAAGAGTACTGAATCAGACACAGTCCCAGGCCCACAGGAGGTTCAAAAGTCTAGAAAGGTGGGAAGGAGGATAGATGCACAGGAAAAGAGCAACAGAGAAATAATAACCAAAGCAATAATGAGAAAAACAGTGTATCACTCACTGTTGAGAGAGAATCTTTCTCAGACTTTCAGTGTTCCAAGTAGGGCTATTACAATCTTCCCAGATTCCTTGGCGATAAGGGATGAGGAAGGAAGGAAGGAGATAATCGCAATCATCAGGCAGACTTCTGAAGCAACAGGAAGCTGCATGTGGCTAGTCACCCTCCTTGCCTTTTTGGGATTAGGTTACCCTCAGGATTGAAGTAGCACTGAGGGATTATATAACAATAATAATAATGATGGCATTTGTTAAGCACTTACTATGTACAAAGAACTGTTCTAAGCACTGTGGAGGTTACAAGGTGATCAGGTTGTCCCACAGGGGGCTCACAGTCTTCACCCCCATTTCACAGATGAGGTAACTGAGGCCCAGAGAAGTTAAGTGACTTGCCCAGAGTCACACAGCTGACAATTGGCAGAGCTGGGATTTGAACCCATGACCTCTGACTCCAAAGCCCGGGCTGTTTCCACTGAGCCACGCTGCTTCTTGGCAGTGTGGCCTAGGGGAAAGAGCCAGGGCGTGGGAGTCGAAGGACCTGGGTTCTAATTCCAGCTCTGCCACTTGTCTTTTATGTGACCTTGGGCAAGTCACCTAACTTCTCAGTGCCTCAGTTTCTTCATCTGTAAAATAGGGATTAATTGCAACTTGGAACAAACCTGAAGCACAAGTGGCTCTATGTGCAATGATACCAGATTCTCAGTTCTGATAGGAGTTTTTATGTCATCGTTGAATGCATATCAACTGTATAAAGGCAAAAGAGACATTACCTGCCCTCAAAGAGTTCATGTTTACCCAGGGAGTTTTTATGTCATCGTTGAATGCAAAGCAACTGTATAAAGGCAAAAGAGACATTACCTGCCCTCAAAGAGTTCATGTTTCCCCAAACACATCCTATTTCTACTGCCTGAAGCTATTTTCTCATCATTGGATATGACTGGATCAGACTTGCTCATAAAACTCCGACAACTTATCTTCTCAACAGCTCTCCTTAAATTCTATTACCACACTGAAATTCCAAGGGGAGAACTGGCATTAAATGAGCAGGAAAATGTCTGTTGGCATATTTTTGATTTTGAAGTTGTGTTAGTCAGTCATTGGACTCACCCAGCCTTACGCACTCCAGAGAGCACCGTGGTATAGAAGCCCATTACTCTGACAGAGTGGGGATGGCTACAACAATAGACCCTTGTGGATGTGAGCCCTATGACACTAGGAATTATTGAACTCCAACAGCTGTCCTTTAATGATCCAACTTCACTACCTCAGAACAATGTGAGATGTAAGCTTTAAAGGAGAACTTTATATTTCATTGTTATCTTGGGTAGTTGATTCTATATATCATTGTTGCTTTATCTCTACACTTATTATTATTATTATTGATAATAATTGTATTTATTGAGTGCTTACTGTGTGCAAAGCATTGTACTAAGCACTTGGGAGAGTACAATGAAGGAGCTTGGCTTAGTGGCAAGAACACGGGTTTGGGAGTCAGAGGATGTGGACTCTAATTCCGGCTCTGCCACTTGTCTTCTGGGTGACCTTGGGCAAGCCGCTTAACTTCTCCGTGCTTCAGTTACCTCATCTGTAAAATGGGGTTTAAAACTGTGAGTTCCCCGACCATGGGACAACCTGAATGTCTTGCATCTATCCCAGCATTAAGAACAGTACTTGTCACATAGTAAGTGCATAACAAATATGATAATTGTTATTATTTTTACCATATAACATTAAACACATTCCCAGCCCACAACAAGCCCACACTCTAGAGGGGGAGACAGACATTAATATAAATAAATAAATATATATGTTATATATATGTTTATATAAACATATATATATATATATGTTTATATGTGTATATATAAACATATATAAACATATATGCCATGGGGAAGGGAGAGAGGATGAATGAAGGAGAAAGTATGAGTGGTGCTGAAGGGAGAAGAGGAGATGAAGGCTCAGCCAGGGAAGGCTTCCTGGAGGAGAATGTGCCATCAATCAGACTTTGAATAAGACATCTGTCTATATGTCTGTTTATCCCAATTTAGATTGCAAGCTCCATTTATGACAGGGACATTGTCTAATCTGTTTGCGTTATAACTACCACAGTGCTTAGCTCAGTTCTTCACATGGATTAAATTATTTAGCAGTATGGTGTAGTGGATAGGGCATGGGCCTGGAAATCAGAAAGTCTTGGGTTCTAAACCTGGCTCCACCACTAATCTGCTGTGTGTCCTCGGGCAAGTCACTTAACTTCTCTAGACCTCAGTTACATTCTCTGTAAAAAATGGAGATTAAGAGTGTGAGCTCAATGCGGAACAGGGACTGTATCCAACCTGTTACCCAGTGCTTAAGAGAGCTTGACATATAGTAAGCGCTTAACAAGTACCATAATAATATTTATTATTAATAATAATAAAAATGCCATTACTATGATGATAGAAAGAATTCCAGAAAGTGCATTTGCTTCATTTGAGTGTATATTTGAAAGGATACATAAAAGTTCTAAGATCACCTGCACTGAAAAGTGCAAAAAGATGTCAATTTTATTGGGTATTTTCAGTGCACATTTCACTGCACCTAAGAAATGTGCATGTGACTGGTAAATGCCACTAAACACTGTAAAGAGGAACCTTGTATTTACAACTAATGCAAACTTAATTAAAGGGTTATGGCAGACAGTAAATAAACAAATACTACCTTTTATCTACACACCAGCTGTAGCAGTTACCATAGTCAATATCACATTTTTACCTTTTCTTAAACAACACTGCTATTTTTCTCTAGGGACATCCTTCACTTCGCAGATTGCTTTTCCACTATAAGTCTAGGCAGAAAAGCCGTATATATTTAGCCTAAGAGGAAGTTGTCCCCAAAATAATTTTAAAAAGCAGTAGTCTAACCACTGTTCTGAATAAGGCCGTGCAGATACAAGCAAGGATTGAGGCGTGGGGAGATACCTGAGCAGGCATTCATTCATTCAATCGTATTTATTGAGCTCTTACTGTGTGCAGAGCACTGTACTAAGCGCTTGGGAAGTACAAATCGGCAACATATAGAGATGGTCCCTACCCAACAACAGGCTCACATGAGACATTGGATTGGCTCTGTCTGGACAAGGCAATATTAACCATGGTACTTCTTTGTGGTTTGCCCCACCCCAAATGGATGGATTATTTTTGTAACATTAGTCAGAGTGATTTAATTTAAACTGCAAACACCTGCATCATTTTAAAATTAACAATTTACAACCTGGTTGTTCTATTTAGGGAAATAGGAGCGGTAGCAGACCATATGAATTTATACAAGATAATGTTTTAGAAGATTCTATAAACTTTGGAAAAAAATTTTTTTGTCAACTTCGAAAATGAACCGGACAAGATTACTCTATTAGCAACTTGAAAGGATAAGTATAGGTGACATTGTATACAAAATCATCCCAAATTCAGAAAGGTGGATTCCCTTTGTGCAAAATATGCAGACATGTATGATGCTCCAAATATCTGAAAAATCAAATAAAAGATGCAAACTTTGGTGATAATTTATGCCAATTTAAAAGCATTTGCTTTAAAATTTTGAGGTAAATCAGTAATCTTGGTTCATTATATATGTTACTTAATAATCTTGGTTCATTAAAATACATTCATGAATTGTCTTGCTTCATTATATACGTTCCAAATTCAAGAAATGTTAAATATTCAGATTTACAAATTTAGGTCCAACAACCATTTTTCTAGACTTTGACTTAAAACTCTTATACAAGATCATTAAAGACCCTGTAAATGTACATTAATTCATGTATTCATTCATTCAATCATATTTATTGAGCACTTCCTGTGCGCAGAGAACTGTACAAAATGCTTGGGAGAATACAAAATTACAATAAACAGACATATTTCCTTCCCACAATGGGCTTACAGTGTAGAGGAGGCAATGGACATTAATATAAATAAATAAAATTACAGATATGTACATAAGTGCCGTGGGGTTGGGAGGGAGGATGAAAAAAGAGGGCAAGTCAGAGTGATGTAGAAGGGAGAAAAGAGGAATGGAAGGCTTATTCAGGGAAAGCCTCTTGGAGGAGATGTGCCTTCAATAAGGCTTTGTAGGTGGGGAGCATAATTGTCTGTCCGATTTGAGGAGGGAAGGCATTCCTGGCAAATTCAGCTCCAGCCTAACTGGGTTTTCATTCATTCATTCAATTGTATTAAGTGCTTACTGTGTGCAGAGCACTGTACTAAACACTTGAGAAAGAACAGAACAACAGTGAAGAGTGACAAAGCCTGCCCACAACCAGCTCACAGTCAAGAGGGGGAAGACAGACATCAATACAAATAAATAGAAATCAATAAATGAAATAACAGATATCTGCATAAATCCTGTGGGGTGGGGAGAGGGGGGAAAGAGCAAACAGAGCAAGTCAGGGTGATGCAGAAGGGAGTGGGACATGAGGAAAAGTGGGGCTTAGTCTGGGAAGGCCTTTTAGGGAAGATGTGCCTTCAGTATGGCTTTGAAGGACAAGGAGAGTAATTATCTGGCATATTTGAGAAGGGAGGGCATTCCTGGCCACAGGTAGGGTGTGGGCCAGGGGTTGGTGGCAAGACAGGTGAGATCAAGTCACAGTGAGAAGGTTAGCATCAGGTTTTCTAAGCCTATATATTACCTAGGTACATAGTTATCTAGAGTCACCATCAAAGCATCAAATATATTTACAAACATCATCATCATCATCAATCATATTTATTGAGCGCTTACTATGTGCAGAGCACTGTACTAAGCTCTTGGGAAGTACAAATTGGCAACATATAGAAACAGTCCCTATCCAACAGTGGGCTCACAGTCTAAAAGGGGGAGACAGAGAACGAAACCAAACATACTAACAAAATAAAATAAATAGGATAGATATGTACAAGTAAAATAAATAAATAAATAGAGTAATAAATATGTACAACCATATATACATATATACAGGTGCTGTGGGGAAGGGAATGCTAGCTTTTAGATGAAAAGAAAAACCTTAATCATATTCATTTACAATTTTTTTCTCTAGTTACCAAATTGTCTTTACAAGAATTAATTTGAGGGAAAACAGAATTTCCAAATAAATGTGTTCCTCCAAGAGGTGTTACACTCTTCTAGCCCAAATAAATATCACAAGATAAATGGATATTTCACCAAATGCTTGAATACTTTTCTCAGGTTAATCTATTGTTGGTCCCTCACATATCCAAATAAATGGTATCTCAAAGGAGAGCTGTTTGGCTTGACAGGAGGTGGTGGTTTTTTGTTTGTTTTTTTTTTGAATTCCATTTTCATTACCATTTCATCAGCCAAGTAACTGGGTTCACAAGGGAGTATAAGGGTCATATGAGCCTAGTATAGAATTCAGAAAACTGTATTTGTAAAGATGGTTTCTCTTTTGATTCACATATTCAAATCCTATGCACCTTTTCCATTATTGTTGATATTTTGTACTTGGATAGTTTGAGGACTACCTCTAGAATAATAATAATAATAATAATAATAATAATAATAATAACAATAATAATAATAATAATGGCATTTATTAAGCGCTTACTATGTGCAAAGCACTGTTCTAAGCACTGGGAAGGTTACAAGGTGATCAGGTTGTCCCACGAGGGGCTCACAGTCAGTCCCCATTTTACAGATGTGGGAACCATTGGCACAGAGAAGTTAAGTGACTTGCCCAAAGTCACACAGCTGACAGGCGGTGGAGCGGGATTTGAACCCATGACCTCTGACTCCAAAGCCCGGGCTCTTTCCACTGAGCCACGCTGCTCTGCATGCTAAGAGTTTACAGACGGGGTAAAATAATTTGGGTGCCTCTTATTTGAGCTTTCATTACTTCTAATGGTAGGCTACCTGTCAGAGCTTAAACTTCTTCTTGTGCTTTTTGCAATCTTACATCAAAGTCTATTTCCAGCTGTGCTAAGCTACACTTTGTTTTATCCAGATATGAATCACACTTATTCACTGCTCTTATTCTTTATTCTCACCTGACCTTTCTCAGTTTTAGTCAGCAGCTGCATTATCTCCACCATGCTAACAGCTCCAATTTGTGATACTTCAGGTGTCATTTTGCCTACAACTTTCCATTATTTTTACAAAAAGCCTAGCCTGTCAACTAAATCATTATAGCTTACTCATTTGTAGAGCACCCTTTTGAAAACATTTGGTCCTGCCTATTAATGAAATACCAGATTTATCCAATAGTAATGATATTTCTCTAGAATTAATCTCTATTTAGTGTCATATTTTAGTGAGCATTCATCTATCTGATCTTTACATTTCCATATTTTTTTCAGATGTACAGGAAAAGTTTTGTCAAGTCGACCGAACTGTACTTGCAAATAAAATTGAAAGTGTTAATATGAAATCCTTAATTATCACTATATATTGGTAATGACATATCTATAGCTCTATATAACGTATCATCTTGTTACTTTATGGAAATCTTTAGAAAATGATAGCATAAAAACCTACCATTGGTATTGTTCTCAAATGCATACCTAGTAAAGTCAAATTGTAAAGTCAAATTTTAAACTACCTAGAATTGGAAAGACATGCAATATATAATTTGTAAGACATATTTTTGTATAAAAATATCTACCAATCCACGGTAAATGGGAGGCATTGTTTAAAGAAAATATATTTTTGAACTGCATCAAGTAAAACTCCTAACCATCAGGTTTTAACGCACTCCATTAGCTCTACCCCTCCTCTTCCTCGCTCCTCTCCCACTACAACCCAGCCCACACACTTTACTTCTCTAATGCCAACCCACTCACTGTGACTTGATCTTGCCTTTTTTGCCTTAAGTCTCTTCCTCACACCCTCCCTCCTACTTGGAACTTTCTCCCTCTGCATAGCCAGAAGAACACCACTTTCCCCATCTTCAAAACCCGATGATTACTTCACTGATAGGAAGCCTTCTTTGACTAATTTCTCATCTTTCTAACCTAACATTCCTCCCTACTGAAATCACTTATGCACTGGATTTTTGACCTCAAAAGTACCTAGCCCCCAACATATATGGAGACATGTACATATCTTTATGCTATGTTACTTCTCCCTGCCTGTAATTTATTTCAGTGTCTGCCTTCTCCACTAGATTGCAAACTGCTTGAGGGTAGGATTCATGTCTACTATATTTTACTCTCCCAAGTGTTTAGTTCACTGCTCTGCACAGAGTAATTGCTCAATAAATGCTATTGATCGATTTGATAGAGAATAATTACAATTTCCAGAGAAGAACTAAATAAATAAGATTTGTCGGTTTTCATGATAAAATATATTTGCAATAAATACACTAAATTATTCTGGAAAATCTGTAATATACAGCCACTGAACAAGTAACAAAACTGGATTAAAAGCAATGAGACCTTGGAATACAGTCAGATCACCAGCACTGAAATGATACTTGTCATATCCAATTTTCACTGGAAAGGATATGTGAAAAAAGTATGGTATTTGTTAAGTGCTTACTATAATAATAATAATAATAATAATGGCATTTATTAAGCGCTTACTATGTGCAAAGCACTGTTCTAAGCTCTGGGGAGGATACAAGGTGATCAGGTTGTCCCACAGGGGGCTCACAGTCTTCATCCCCATTTTACAGATGAGGTAACTGAGGCACAGAGAAGTTAAGTGACTTGCCCAAAGTCACACAGCTGACAGTTGGCAGAGCCGGGATTTGAACCCATGACTTCTGACTCCAAAGCCCATGCTCTTTCCACTGAGCCACGCTGCTTCTCTATATGCTTACTGTATGCTAAGCTGTGTTCTAAGTGCCGGTGACCAAATGAGTTATAGGCAGATACCCAAAATGCTCTAAAGTCAGCTAAAGCAGGGCAATCATAGTCAATGGACTAAAGAAACATTTAAAGACAGTAGGAAGCAAAACCTCAAATCACCTTCAAATCACCTCATATCTCAAAAAACTTCAAATCACCATTCAACAGTGTAGAGTGGTGAGACAGCAGCAGGACAACTGAACCTTCTATACAGCAATTAATAATAGGGTGACTGTTGGAGCAGAGGTTTGGGGAATATTGTAATATCAAGAGAGAGGAGTAAATTGTGGGTAACAGATGCAGGTAGAAAAGCAAAGAAAATAGATGGCAAAATTCATAGACTATTTTCTATCCAATTAGTTATCCTTCGGTACAACACATTGTTCCCACTATTCCCCCTTCATGGAACTCCGACCACCTTCAATTCTGCTTAACCCTAACCCATCTCCAAAGGCCTGACACCCCTTTAGTTGCTTTGCCTTATTTATTTAGTTGTATCCTTGTAATTACCATGTACAATCTGTGTTTATGCCCTTATTCTTCTTTCCATTGAATGCTTTCAACTTATATCTGTTTCCCTCAATAGACTATCATCCACTTAAGGACAGGAATCATACCTTTTACTTATACTACATATTCCCAAGAGACTAGTACAGTGCTCTGCCAACAATAAATATGTTCTCAATACATACTGACAAAAATGATAGAATGGAAAACACTTCTACTAAAATTAGTTTGAATAAGAACATTTTCAGTATATACATGGCTCTGTAGTGCAGACTGGATTCTACAAGGGATTTCTGGAGAAGGGGGTATGAATCCCTTTGCTTGCATACATCAGTATTCCATTATTTTAACCAACATTAAAAAAAATCAAATTAATCACTGAATGTATTCAGTGAATGAATGAATTCATTGAGTGCTTACTACATGAGGAACATTATACTAAGTGCTTGGGACAGTATGTGCAACTGAAATAGCAGACACATATCCTACCTATAACAAATGTACAGTCTAGAGGAGATATCTGCTACATTTAAAACAAAAACTATAAATTTAAAATATTGTTTTGATAACCAAATCATGAGATGAAGAGGCTTTTCGGCAGAACAATCATTTTGAAAGTTGGCCTTTAAAATTTTATTGTAAATCATAGAAAATTTTGTCCCTTATCCTTCAATCATCCTCAGATATTTAATCATTCCCTTTCTTATTTTTGAACTCAGCTTTTCCTTTATGTCTAATTATGGAAACACAATTTTGAAGGCTTGATGAGGGTCATAATGCCTCAAACCAAACATTCAATGCCCCTCTGTTGAACTGTCTAATATTTTAGAGATTTCAAATTAGACTATCAAAGAAATGGAGACAAACAATATAGATCTACACGCACTCCCTTGGTGACCTCATTCGCTCCCATGGCTTCAACTATCATCTCTACGCTGATGACACCCAGATCTACATCTCTGCCCCTGCTCTCTCCCCCTCTCTCCAGGCTCGCATCTCCTCCTGCCTTCAGGACATCTCCATTTGGATGTCTGCCCGCCACCTAAAGCTCAACATGTCGAAGACTGAACTCCTTGTCTTCCCTCCCAAAACTTGCCCTCTCCCTGACTTTCCCATCTCTGTTGACGGCACTACCATCCTTCCCGTCTCACAAGCCCGCAACCTTGGTGTCATCCTCGACTCCGCTCTCTCATTCACCCCTCACATCCAAGCCGTGACCAAAACCTGCTGGTCTCAGCTCCGCAACATTGCCAAGATCCGCCCTTTCCTCTCCATCCCAACCGCTACCCTGCTCATTCAAGCTCTCATCCTATCCCGTCTGGACTACTGCATCAGCCTTCTCTCTGATCTCCCATCCTCGTGTCTCTCTCCAATTCAATCCATACCTCATGCTGCTGCCCGGATTATCTTTGTCCAGAAACACTCTGGGCATATCACTCCCCTCCTCAAAAATCTCCAGTGGCTACCAATCAATCTGCACATCAGGCAGAAACTCCTCACCCTGGGCTTCAAGGCTGTCCATCACCTCGCCCCCTCCTACCTCACCTCCCTTCACTCCTTCTACAGCCCAGCCCGCACCCTCCGCTCCTCCACCGCTAATCTCCTCACCGTACCTCGCTCTCGCCTGTCCCGCCATCGACCCCCGGCCCACGTCCTCCCCCGGGCCTGGAATGCCCTCCCTCTGCCCATCCGCCAAGCTAGTGCTCTTCCTCCCTTCAAGGCCCTGCTGAGAGCTCACCTCCTCCAGGAGGCCTTCCCAGACTGAGCCCCTTCCTTCCTCTCCCCCTCGTCCCCCTCTCCATCCCCCCATCTTACCTCCCTCCCTTCCCCACAGCACCTGTATATATGTATATATGTTTGTACATATTTTTTTACTCTATTTATTTATTTAATTTATTTGTACATATCTATTCTATTTATTTTATTTTGTTAGTATGTTTGGTCTCTGTCTACCCCTTTTAGACTGTGAGCCCACTGTTGGGTAGGGACTGTCTCTATATGTTGCCAATTTGTACTTCCCAAGCGCTTAGTACAGTGCTCTGCACATAGTAAGTGCTCAATAAATACGATTAATGATGATGATATAGATACTATTTAGGAAGTGCTACTTTAGCTTTTAGTAACACTGTTATTTAGCACTTATCTGTCATATTAAGCAATATGTATAGTGACTGTAATGCTAATTTGTGCAAAACCTTTTCTTTGTATAAAACTGTGGTATTATAGGACCCATTTTGGAAATACATTATTTAAGACTTTTTTAATGCCTAGGATTAGAGTAAAGGAAATATGATTTTCTAAAATACAATGCTCCTTAAAATCGTACTTTTATAAGCTTCACCACATCACCTAATACAAATTAGATGTTATTTAAGATGAACCTAAATACCCAATCTTTTTCTATGTGCAAATACAATGAAATGGCAAATTTTCTTTTAAAATTCTAACAACTTCCTTTATGGTTTAGAGTTCTTATTAGTGAAATTCCAATTAGTTGTTTAGAGTCTAGTGCTATTTTGCTAGGTTCTGTTCTTGAACCTGAGCTGAAATCAGGAAGTTCAGAAGATTTTTGAAAGTAGGAAAAAATACACTCAATCATTGGCATTTATTGCCTTCTTACTGTGTACAAAGATTAAAGCATTTAACCTAAACTCGCACTACATATGAAAACTGTTTTGATAATATATTCTTCAAAGTTTGCAAGTTGACTCAATGGATTGACTAAGGGACTAAGTGTCAGAATATATAATCCCAGCTCTGTCAGTGACCTTGGGAAAATTGAATTTAACTTCCCTATGCTCATTCAGTCATATTTATTGAGCACTTACTGTGTACAGAACACTATGCTAAATGCTTGGGAGAGTACAGTATAACAAGACAAATTATCTGCCCACAATGAATTTACTGCCTCGGGGGGAGGTGGGGGACAAACATTAATATAAATACATTACAGATATGTGTATAAGTGCTGTGAGGCTGGGGTGGGCAGGAAGGAAAAAAAGGAGAAAGTCAGGGTGATTCTGTGTAGAGCTAATAAATTGGTTGATAGATCTGATTAATTGATCGAGATATAGGAGGTCAATATTCTTCTGTACAAATGATAAACCTGTGATGCAGAAGCAAATGTGCTGCTGTGTTTGGCAGCTTCTGCAGCCTGAAGATTGACTAGTACCAAAAAGATAAAAGGAAATGTCATATGGGCCATATGTGAAAACGTTCTATTACTTAAAGGACTTTTTGGTGGGGCTACAACAAGAACGGCAGGTTTGGTCAAAGAAAAAGAAAGGCCATTTAGAGGAGCTGTGAGGGATAGATTTGATAAGAACTGGGGAGAATGTAGCAAAATAACGTGGAAGCTTGGAAACTATGCTCAAGATCAGTCAATCAATCAATCAATCAATCATATTTATTGAGTGCCTACTATGTGCAGAGCACTATACTAAGCGCTTGGGAAGTACAAATTGACAACATATAGAGACAGTCCCTACCCAACAGTGGGCTCACAGTCTAAAAAGATCTCAGCATTGCTTTGATTTATCCATTTCATTGTCTGATGCAAAATCTGAAAGGTGTTTATGGTCCCGCCACTCTTCAGGACAGTAAGTGCTAAACTGATCATCGCCTAATTTCATTTCTCATTATACACTTCAACCTTTCACTAATAAGAAGTTGATGAATTACTTTATTTTCTTGTACTTTTCTCTTCTGCCTTACTTTCATTTCCTTGAAAATTCCAGGATTTTCAAAGCTGGATTTGGTGAATTTCCGTAGGAAAGAACAATTCAATTCTAGTAACAAAGAATTTATGAAGTTTGCGTTAGGAAAATCTTTTTTTCTTCTCTCTCCTATATCTATATTTTTCAATGGTTTTTAAGCCTCAAAAGTGGTTTTATTCATATATCATTTTTTTCTATTTACACAAGAAAATTATGTTCAAGTCAAGAATTTATATTTATTCTCATCTCTTCATGTTTGTTTTTTATTTCTTGTTGATGTGGCTCTACAGCTCTTATTTATTTATAATTAAAGTTGCATGAGCAATGAATCACTCAGTTCATTTATTTTTTGTTAACCCTGTGGGTATTTCTAGGAAGTCCTTACTTTCCTTAAATTGCCAATGAATTTCAGCTTTGTTACTAATTCAGGTAGAAGATTTTAGTTTTCTGGCAAACAAATAGTCTCTATATTTATCACTGCATTTCTGCCATTATTCCTTAAAGCTATTGAGACTATTTGGAATCTGGCATTCTGCTTATAAGGCAATAATCATGCCATGATATGGCATGTATCCTAAATCTTTAAAAGCTTAACCTCCAGATTATAGAAGTGCTTCATGGGGCTGGAGAACACTGTATGAAAGAGATCAGTTGGGTCCAGAAAAGAGGCAGACACAATCAGGACAGTGGCCTACGGAGGTTCTCTTGCTTTTTGGCTGGGCAATCAAAAAGTTATGGCTCCCGTTGGCCTACAGCGATGATGGGCGTCTCAAGAAATAAAGGTTTTAGAAAGTGCTTTTTTTTTTCCTGTGTGTGTTTGTGTGGTGTTGGTTTTTTTTTGTTTTTCAATGGTATTTATTAAGCACTTACTATGTGCCAAGCATTGTAGTGAGTGCTGGGGTAATACAAGCTGATCAGGTTGGGACTCACAGTCTTAATCCTTATTTAACATATGAGGTAACTGAATAGTTAGGTTACTTGCCCAAGGACACAGCAGCAGGCAAGCAGCAACGCAGTATTAGAACCCAGATCCTCCGACTCCCAGGCGTATGCTCTTTCCATTAGGCCTTGCTGCTTCTCCAGTATTGTTCAAACTCCCTGCTAATAGAACTACCAAGGATTGTGTTGTATGAGAAGAAATGGATGAGAGCAAGGGAGCCCAAGTAGTGGTAATTCTAATCTCCTGCCAAGGCAGAGACCGAAGGAAATAAGAAAGAAAAGAGGGTGGACTGTCTCACTCATGAGAGTAGAGGATATAGTTGACAGAACCTCCCTCTGAAAATGACATATGAATGAACCTTGATTTTGAGACTTCATCATCATCATCATCAATCATATTTATTGAGCGCTTACTGTGTGCAGAGCACTGTACTAAGTGCTTGGGAAGTACAAGTTGGCAACATATAGAGACAGTCCCTACCCAACAGTGGGCTCACAGTCTAAAAGAGGGAGACAGAGAACAAAACCAAACACACTAACAAAATGAAATAAATAGAATAGACATGTACAAGTAAAATAAATAGAGTAATAAATATGTACAAACATATATACATATATGCAGGTGCTGTGGGGAAGGGAAGGAGGTAAGATGGGGGCATGGAGAGGGGGACAAGGGGGAGAGGAAGGAAGGGGCTCAGTCTGGGAAGGCCTCCTGGAGGAGGTGAGCTCTCTTGAGAATTGAAAGCTTTCATGAACAAGTACCACTTCCATCAATGCCCCGTTGGGGCATATATTGCAATGAGCTGCCATAACTGCAAATAATGTATTGTGGCATCTACTGTCTTCTTTTCTGCCACTGAAGGTCCTTACTCTTTGCATGCTCCATGTGTGCCAGGCAGAAAAAAAATGGCCCTCCTGTGTGCTGTCGGGGTCCTCCATTCCACCAAGATTTTGAGCCTGTTTTGTGCATTTGTTTGTGTTTTGTTTTCAGTTGGGTAGGGACAGTTTTTATATGTTGCCAACTTGTACTTCCCAAGCGCTTAGTACAGTGCTCCGCACACAGTAAGTGCTCAATAAATACTATTGAATGAATGAATGGAATGTTTAATCATTTCTGATCCTTCTACCCCAATCCCTTCTTTTCATTTTAACTCTTAAATAGTGAGCCCCATGAGGGACAGGGACCACATCCAATTCCCACCTGTATATTTCCTTGTAGTACTTAGTACAGTGCTCTGCACATAGTAAACATTTAATAAATACTATATTACTACTACTACTACTACTACTACTACCACCACCACCACCACTGGAAGGGAAGCGATGCAATACAGTGCAAAATATGTTCTTTTTTTTTTCCTGAAAGAGACTGCCACAACCAGAATAAAGCTGCACTTGTCTGCTGTGTGATCTTGAGAAAGTCACTTCACTTCTCTGGACCTCAATTACCTCATCTGAAAATGGGGATTAAAACCAAGCCCTATGTGGGACAGGAACTGTGTCCAATCCACTTTGTACCTATCTCAGCTTTAGTACAGTGCCTAACACATAATAAGCACTTAACAAATACCACAATTATTATTATTACTGTTCCTAACCTGTTGTGCAACCTTGAACAAGTAATTTAAACTGCCTGTGCCCTGGTTTCTTCATTTGTAAAATGGAGTTAAAATGTGTGATCTCTCTAACTCATAGGTTGTGAGCCCTGTGTGAGATAGGAACTCTGTTTGATATTATTATCTTGTATCTACCTCAGGACTGTTGGGCACATAAACTCCTAATGAAACCAAAATTATAATTATTATTGGATTGTGCATGGTAGCAGTACTAGAACTGTGAAGCACATAAACTCCTAATGAAACCAAAATTACGATTATTATAGGATTATGCATGGTAGCAGTACTAGAACCGTGGCTCAGTGGAAAGAGCGCAGGCTTGGGAGTAAGAGGTTGTGGGTTCTAATCCTGGCTTTGCCATCTATCAGCTGTGTGACCTTGGACAAGTCACTTAACTTCTCTGGGCCTCAGTAACCTCATCTGTAAAATGGGGATGAAGACTGTGAGCCCCATGTGGGACAACCTGATTACCTTGCATCTCCCCCAGTGCTTAAAACAGTGCTTGGCACATAGTAAGTGCTTAACAAATACCCAAATTATTATTAATTATCCTTATTATTGGACACCCACTTGGTGGAAACCACTACACTAAGCGCATGTTGAGAAATACAAGCCAAAAAGGTGACATATATCTTGCCTATGAAGTGTAGTATTATTATTATCATTATTATTATGCTTGTTAAGCACTAACTATGTGTCCAACACTGTTCTGGGGTACATGTGAGTTAATCAGGTCATACATAAGTAGCTGTCCCACATGGGGCTCACAGTCTAAGCAGGAGGGAGAATGGTCATTGGATCCCCATTTTACAGATTAGGAAATTGTGGAACAGAATTGTTAAGTGACTTGCCCAAGATCAGGCAACTGGCAGAGTCCAGTTCCTCTGACTTTCCAGCCCATGCCCTTTCCACTATTCCATGCTGCTCCTAATACTCTAAGGAGGGAAACAGACATATTTACAATCAGATTAGTCAAAATAAAACAGCGAATGCTCAATTGAATAGAAACATATACAAAAGTGCTTAGGATGGGTATAAATACATAAATACTTAAGTACTAGAGGTAGATCAAGGGTTTGTACTAATTGAAGTTCAGGGAATTAATTGGGGAAGGTTTGTTAGAGGAGGTAGGATTTCAGGAAGGCTCTGAACATAGAGAGGATGATAACCTATTGGATTTAGGGAAAGAAGAAATGCCAAGATGGAGGAATTGTGTGAATGAGGGGGTGGATGCTGGAGAGGTAAGTCTGGAATGGTTGAAGGTTGGCTCGGGAGAAGCAAAGAGCAAATTGGAGAGTAGCTGGGAAAGGCTGATGTCATGTAATAAGGAATAGCAAATGCTGAGATGTCCTGATGCTCTCTTGGATGTGTTAAAATAGCCAGCAACAATGAGGTAGAGAGTTTAGGAAGGATGATTCTATCCCTGATGAGAGGAAGCACATAGAAAAGGAACTGATTTTGATAGCTTCTGATCTGGAGATGTACTTACAGAAAGTGGATCACTGAGGGGGAGGCAGGAACAAAGAATTCTCGGCTCCGTTATTCAAGTTTTTTTTTTTTAATGGTATTTGATAAGCACTTACTAAGTACCAGGCACTGTATTAAGAACTGGGGTAGATACAAGCCAATCAGAATGGACACAGTCCATGTTCCACTTGGGGCTCACGCATCTTCGTGGCTCAGTGGAAAGAGCCCGGGCTTGGGAGTCAGAGATCGTGGGTTCTAATCCTGGCTCCGCCAATCAATCGTATTCATCAATTGTATTTATTGAGCGCTTACTGTTTGCAGAGCACTGTACTAAGCGCAAGGGAAGTACAAGTTAGCGACATATAGAGACAGTCCCTACCCAAAAGTGGGCTCACACTCATCAGCTGGGTGACTTTGGACAAGTCACTTCACTTCTCTGTGCTTCAGTAACCTCATCTGTAAAATGGGGATGAAGACTGTGAGCCCCCCATGGGACAACCTGATCACCTTGTAGCCCCCCCAGCACTTAGACCAGTGCTTCGCACAAAGTAAGCGCTTAACAAATACCATCATTATTATTATCTTATCACCATTTTACAGGTGAGGTATGGAGGCACAGAGATGTTAGTGACTTGCCCAAGATCACGCAGCAGACAAGTGGCAGAGCCAGGATTAGAGCCCATGTCCTTCTTACTCCCACGTCCGTGCTCTATTTAGTAGGTCATGCTGCTTCTCTAATGGCCTTGGCTTGCTGGTAGTGTGTGGCTATACAAGCAGTTTTTTCCAATTAATACCTATGCTCTCTATCCAAACTGGAGAAGTAGTTGGGGAGCTACTCTGTGAACAATTTCTGCAATGGAAACAGCTGTGATATAGCTAAACAATCCCAGCTGCATGCCCTAAAACCGGTTCATGGCTTGAGCTGCAATTGGATTAAATTTTCAGGTTAGTTACCCTTTTTTCTCTAAATAAAACTGATATTCCTGACCACTGGCTTCAGGGATCTCCACCAGCCCTAACCCTCTTTTCTCTATGCTCTCTCTTCCCAATGCACCACAGCTCACATGCTTTACTTCCCAAACCTACCTTCTTATGATACTTCACTCAAGTGTACTGAGTTTTTTTTCCTCTATGGCATTTTTGGGTTTTTTTGGATGACATTTTTTAAGCGTTTACTATGTGCAAAGCACTGTTCTAAGCGCTGGGGAGGATACAAGGTGATCAGGTTGTCACATGTGGGGCTCACAATCTTAATCCCCATTTTAGAGATGAGGGCACTGAGGCACAGAGATGTTAAGTGACTTGCCCAAGGTCACACAGCTGACAAGTGGTAGAGGTAGGATTTGAACCCATGACCTCTTACTCCCAAGCCTGGGCTCTTTCCCCTGAGCCATGCTGCTTTTCAGCGTCAAGCACTTAAGGTTTTGTTTTGCTTTGATAATCATAATAATAATAATAATGGTATTTGGTAAGTGCTTACTATGTGCAAAGCACTGTTATAAGCACTGGGGGGCTACAAGGTGATCAGGTTGAACCACTTGGGGCTCACAGTCTTATTCCCCATTTTACAGATGAGGTAAGTGAGGAACAGAGAAATTAAGTGACTTGCCCAAGGTCACACAGCTGACAAGTGGCGGAGTCAGGATTCAAACCCATGACCTCTGACTCCCAAGCCCTCGCTCTTTCCACTGAGCACTTACTGCTTGCCAGACACTGTTCTAAGCTCTGGGGTGCATACAAAATAATCAGGCTCACAGTCTTAATCCCCATTTTACAGATGAGGGAACTGAGGTGCTGAGACGTGACTTGCCCAAGGTCACACAGCAGACAAGTGGTGAAGCCAGGATTAGAACCCAGGCCCTTCAGACTCCTAGGCTCATGCTCTATCCACTAAGCCACAATTCTTTTGACCGATTGCTCATGCGTTTCCTTCTTATGTCTCCTTGAGGGAAGGGATTGTATTTGCCAACTCTATTTCACTGTATTCTTCAAGCACTTAATACAGTGCTCAGCACAAAATGTGTTCAATAAATATCTTATCTGTATTGAGTATTGATAGCTGCTTTATGTTGCTGCTGCCTGTTCCCTACTGTGTTGCTATAAAACCACTAATTAATTCATTCAGTTATATTTATCGAGCTTTTACTGTGTGCAGAGCACTGTGCTAAGCACTTGGGAAGTACAAATCAGCAACATATAGAGACAGTCCCTACCCAACAATGGGCTCACAGTCTAGAAGGGGGAGAACAGCCCTTATTGCCATTACTTACTTACAGCGTGGCTTTGTGGAAAAAGCACAGGCATGGGAGTCAGAGGATGTGGGTCCTAATCCTGCCTCTCCCACTTGTCTGCTGTGTGACCTTGGGCAAGCCACTTAACCTTTCTGTGTCTCAGTTACGTAATCCGTAAAATGGGGATTAATAATAATAATAATGGCATTTATTATGCACTTACTATGTGCAAAGCACTGTTCTAAGCACTGGGGAGGTTACAAGGTGATCATGTTGTCCCATGTGGGGCTCACAGTCTTAATCACCATTTTCCAGATGAGGTAATTGAGGGCCAGAGAAGTTAAATGACTTGCCCAAAGTCACACAGCTGACACTCGGCGGAGCCGGGATTTGAACTCATGACCTCTGACTCCAAAGCTAGTGCTCTTTCCACTGAGCCACACTGCTTCTCTAAAGAATAATAGCATTTATTAAGCACTTACTATGTGCCAAGCACTGTTCTAAGCACTGGGCAGGTTACAAGATGAACAGGTTGTCCCACGTGGGGTTCACAGTCTTAATCCCATTTTACAGATGAGGTAACTGTGTCCCAGGGAAGTTAAGTGACTTGCCCAAAGTCACACAGCTGACAAGTGGCGGAGCTGGGATTTGAACCCATGACCTCTGACTCCAAAGCCCATGGTCTTTCCATGGGAGCAGCATGGCTCAGTGGAAAGAGCACGGGCTTTGGAGTCAGAGGTCATGGGTTCGAATTCTGGCTCCACCATATGTCTGCTGTGTGACCTTGGACAAGTCGCTTAATTTCTCGGAGCCTCAGTTACCTCATCTGTAAAATGGGGATGAAGACTGTGAGCCCCACGTGGGACAACCTGATCACCTTGTATTCACCCAGCGCTTAGAACAGTGCTTTGCACATAGTAAGCGCTTAACAAATGCCATCATTATTATTATTTATTATTTCCACTGAGCCATGCTGCTTCTCATATAGGATAACCTGCTTACCTTGTATCTACCCCGGAGCTTAGAACAGAGCTGGGCACATAGTAAGTGCTCAACAAATACCATAATTATTACCATCACCACCACTCTAACTGAAAGCAGAATTTCTGATCCCTGTAGATCCTGAGCCCACAATATTTGGTTCAGAAAACAAAGATCCTGAACCAGCTACTGCATGTTGTTCTCTCACCAGAAACAGGAAATGTGCAGAGGCCAGTTACATGAGAATTCAGCACTAGTCCGGTTTGTTTAAGGTAGAGTTGATGAGGCCTGACCCTAGGTACTCATGCTTTGGGCTCTACCCATGCTGGGGTCCAAAGTGCCTAATAGTCAACTGGTCAATCATGTGGAGAAATTGCTAAATGGGGCTGAGGAAGTATGATGTTAATTAAGTATCCTAATGGAAGTTTTCCCTTCTCTTCCTACTCCTCATTGTCAGAGTAAGGGATATCCACAATCCAAGCTTCACTCCTAATACTTAGAATGCCTTTAGGGAGGATGTGGTTTTTGGAAGGCTCTTGGAAAGTAGGAAGGAGCCCTTATAATATAACCAACATCTAAAATGTGTAGCAAGGGATCACACTTCCCCCCTTCAAAGCCATACTAAAGGCTCACCTTCTCCAGGAGGCCTCCCCAGATTAAGCCACCCTTTTCCTCTGCTCCTCCTCCCCTCCCCATCACCCCAACTCATTCACTTTACTCTACCCCCCCCGACAGTTCATGCGTATATATGTACGTATTTATAATTCTATTTATTTATATTAATGATATGCATATATCTATAATTCTATTTATTTGTACTGATGCTATTGATGCCTGTTTACTTGTTTTGATGCCTGTCTCCTCCCTTCTAGACTGTGAGCCCGTCGTGGGCAGGGACTTTCTTTTCTTGTTGCTGAATTGTACTTTCCAAGCGTTTAGTACAGTGCTCTGCACACAGTAAGCACTCAATAAATATGATTGAAAGGAAGAAAGAAAAAGGTTCCAGCATTTGGATTGATCATGGAGGAAAACAGTTTTCCTCAGTTCTTTATTCTTTAGGAAAGAGGTGCTTCAGTCACACATTCCATTTCACATGCTCGGGCACTGAATGAAGGGAAACTGAGGCCTAGCCAACAGCCCCCAATATGACAACACTTTTGAAAAGGTTAAACAAGCACAAAGTTCTGAATGCCCCCAGGACTTCTCACTCATATGGTGACAACTAGCCAAATGGCAAGAAAAACTGAAATTTTCCAACCGAGCATCTTTAAAGTGAGCCTACCTCAAATCACAACTGCGGTGAACATGACCCATAAGACTCCAGGGATGTTCGGACTCTAAGGAGAAAGAATAATTCATTGACATAACTCAGATCCTGAACCAGCTACTGCATGTTGTTCTCTGGCTAGAAACGGGAAATTTGCAGAGGCCAAAATTACATGTAATCGCAGCACTGGTCCGATTGGGCTGGGGATGTTTCATTGTTAGTAGTGACCTTAGGGAAGCAGCATGGCCTAGTGGAAAGAGCGCAGGCTTGGGAATCAGAGGAGATGAGTTCTAATCTTGGCTCCATCACTTGTCTGCTTTGTGACCTTGGACAAATAACTTAATTTCTATGTGCCCCCATTTCTCCATCTGTAAAATGGGAATTAAATCCTACACCGTTTTACTACTACCTAGACTGTGAGTCCCTTATGGAACAGGGACCATTTACCTACCTCAGCACTTAGTACAGTGTTTGACACAAAGTGCTTAACAATACCATTAAAAAAAAAGAACAACCCTCCATTCCTGGAGGGTGAAAGAGCTTCATAACAACATATAAACCTGCAAATATTGGACTTAAATACTTTGCTAGGTAGGGGGAGAGAAAGAGAGAAGGGATAAAGAAAATCTCTCCCTCTCCGGCCACAGCTATTCTGCACGTTTCTGTTAACCCTGTCAATGAGCCGCAGTATTCTGGGACAGTCAGTAGCCCCCGACTGCCTGTGCAAGCCTATTCTGGCCTCAAGCTGGAGTGGCAAGGGCCAAGAGGCTAGTGAACCCTCCGATTAGTCTTGGGATAGAAACAAGGAGTTTTTTGTGCAGCACAGGTTCACAGGGGGTTGGGCTTCCTGCTGTCGTTCCCTTATTTTGAGGAATGATCACAGAGCCTCTGGTGCTATTTCTCCCAACTGGTCAGTCAGTCAGTATTTACTGAGCACTTACTGTGTGCAGAGCACTGTACTAAGCACTTGGGAGACTATACTATAAAAGACATGTTCCCTTCCCATAATCACTTACAGTCTAGAGGGGGAGGCAGACTTTAATATAAACAAAACGTACATACATACCGTGAGCAATCAGTGTGATGACACTGACCAACAGGAGGGACAGGCAGTGGCTATATTATATTGAGTGTTCATGGCATCAAGGGATTTGGGGACAGACAAGTATGAGATACAATCCCTGCCCTCAAGAGGCTTCCAGTCTAACCATCCCTGTTGGGTGGGCTCTGATTCTGACACCCCAACCCTCTCTTCCATTGGTGCTGCACCTCTGCTAGGCTGAGTCTCATGCTTTCGTATAAGACCCACAGATGTGTCGGCCCTGTCCTCAGGGGTCTCAAAGTGTCCAACAGGCTCAAGGTCATGGCAGCCCTGCCCTTGGAGTGCTCAGAACATAGACAGGCCCATGGTAGTGGCAGTCCTGCCCTCAGGGGGGCTGACATTGTCAGACAGACACAAGGTCATGGAAGCCCTGCCTTCAGGGGGCTAACAATGTCAGACAAGCCCAGGAACATGGCAGCCCTCCCTTCAGGGGGCTCACAATGTCAGAAAGGCACAAGGTCACTGTGTCCCTGTCCTTGGGGGCCTTACAATAATGATAATCATAATAATAATTTTGGTATTTGTTAAGTTCTTACTATGTGTCAAGCACTGTTCTAAGCGCTGGGAGAGATGCAAGGTAATCAGTTTGCCCCACATGGGGCTCATGGTCTTAATCCCCACCCTCCAGATGAGGTTACTGAGGTACAGAGAAGTTAAGTGACTTGCCCAAAGTCACACAGCTGATAAGTGGTGGAGCCGGGGTTAGAACCCATGACCTCTGACTCCCAAGCCGGTGCTCTTTCCACTGAGTCACACTGCTTACAATGTCACCGGCCCACAATCATGGCACCCCTGCCTTTCAGTGGCTCATTTTGCCACAGGTCCATGGTCACTGCAGTCCTGCCCTCAAGGGGCTCACAATGTCAGGCAGGCTCACCTTTACAGACAGCAGCCATACCCTCGGCAGGAAGGGGTTCAGTATCACATAGGCCCAAGTTTGTGATGGCCCGGCCCTGGGGAGTTCACATCATAAGACAGCCCTACTGTCATGGCATCCCTGCATTCTGGGGCTCATAATGCCAGAAAGGCGCAAGATTGCGGTAGCCCTTGTGGTGAGCAAAAGTGGCTCCATCTTGTATTATTCGACCCAGGAGCAACAAGGCCCAAGGACAATTTGGAGGAGAAAAGGATGATTCCGTCTTGTCACAGATTATTTGACCCCGGGAACAACAAGGCCAAAGGAAAAAATGGAGGAGAAGCTGTATTATCTTTCTGAGGAGTTTTGAGGACCTGAATTGTTGGAGAGGAACTGAATTTTTTCAGAGGGCTTGAAAAGGGGCTAAATTGCCCTGCTAGGCAGGAAAAAGACTGCTGGATGTGGCTGTGCCCACTGGAGATAAACATGGGGAGGGAGGGGCCGCCGTCCTCCCAGGCTTACCAGAAAAAGAACGGAAGACAGCAGGCAATTTTGAGCAGCCCCCAGCTGCAAAGCCCACCAAAAACAACAAAAAAAAAAAGAGGAAAAGAACTGCCCCCCTTTGCCCAGCATGAAAACACCTAAACCATGTGCTGAGACAGTTACTGCTGCCGCGGTCAAGAAAGTCTCCGAAGACCTGAACCAGGATGGCAATGAGCTTCTGGCAGTCAGACTCCTTGAAACTCCTCCAGCATGGGATCATCTTCACAAAGACTTGAGGAAAACCATTTGGATTGGTAACTATAGGTGTTGTAATTCATATGTGTGTGTGCGTGCGTGCATGTGTATGTGCCTAAACTCCTGTTTTTAGTAAAATAACCCTTTCTGCTGTAACAGTGGTGTTTGGTTTCTCTTTTTGGAACATGTCATTTGAGCACCCAAATTAAAAAGGGAGTCAAATTCCTGGTGAAGGGCTTGCGTGTCAAGCACCTGGTATTGTTGGGGAGCGATCCCTGAGATGGGGCTCATTCATTCATTCATTCAATCGAATTTATTGAGCACTTACTGTGTGCAGAGCACTGTACTGGGCACTTGGGAAGTACAAGTTGGCAACACATAGAGACGGTCCCTACTCAACAGTGGGCTCACAGTCTAGAAGAGTGGGCTCACAGTCTAGAAGACAGCCCTGCCCTCAGGGGGCTCACAATATCAGATAGCCCCATGGTCATGGTGGCCTTGCCCTTCCTGGGCTCACAGTGTTGAATGGGCCCAGTGGACCGACCTATGGTCTGTTGTTTACTGTTCAGAGCAGCGGAGTGAGCACAATTTCACATTAAGTATGTTTGGTTTTGTCCTCTGTCTCCCCCTTTTAGACTGTGAGCCCACTGGTGGGTAGGTACTGTCTCTATATGTTGCCAACTTGTACTTCCCCAGCGCTTAGTACAGTGTTCTGCACACAGTAAGCGCTCAATAAATACGATTGATTGATTGATTAAGGGCATTTGATGAACTCAGTCGTCTGCTAAACATGTGGGAGGATTTAGCAGAGACAAGACACTATCACTTCCCTTCGGGAGTTCAGAGTATGTTGTAGGACAGTGCTCTGCACACAGCAAGTGCTCAATAAATGCCATCAATTGATTTGGAGGGAGATGAGTGTTCCAACTAGCCGAGACGGAGGACAGAGAAGGAGGGAGCAGAAAGCAGTACCCTGAGGAAGAGATACAGTCTCTGCCCACATGCATTAGATTTTTGCCTGCTGCCCTGCAGGGTTGGGAGGAAGAGTGGGCTGAGCACTGCAGCAGCAGGCGCAGCCCCCCCCCCCCCCCCCCCCCCCGGCCATTATGACCAGTAAGCACTGGACACCAAGCACGGCACTGAGCTGGTGGGGGGTACTCATTCATTCATTCATTCAATCGTATTTATTGAGCCCTTACTGTGTGCAGAGCACTGTACTAAGAGCTTGGGAAGTATAAGTTGGCAACATACAGAGACGGTCCCTACCCAACAACGGGCTCACAGTCTAGAAGGGATGAGGTTTGTGTGTTTCGTGGGTTCTGTGTGTGAGAAGTATGTGAGTATTCCAGATCTTCGTTCTAGTGTGAAGTGTGTGTGTGTGTGTGTGTGTGTGTGTGTGTGTGTGTGTGTGTGTGTGTGTGTGTGTGTGTGTGTGTGTGTGTGTAGTGTCTCTGGATAAAACCTTTATGTGAATGTGTATATTTTGTGCCTATGTGAGTGTGAAGTGTATGACACTATAAAGTTTGTGTCTGTGGAAACACAGGTGAATGTGAGTGCAGGTGATCACTATACTAAGCGCTTAGTACAGTGCTCTGCACACATTAAGGATTGAGAGGACACTGTCCCTGCCCCCCGAACTAGTGGAAGCAGGGGGCACAGAGATGGACAGACCCACTGCATGCACCACCTCATGTAGGGACTCTCTCTATATGTTGCCAATTTGTACTTCCCAAGCACTTAGTACAGTGCTCTGCACATAATAAGCGCTCAATAAATAAGATTGATGATGATGTAAACCCGACATGTCCCAAGCATCGTTCAGTCATTCATTCAATCGTATTTATGGCGAAGCAGCGTGGCTCAGTGGAAAGATCCCGGGCTGGGGAGTCAAAGGTCATGGGTTCTAATGCCGGCTCCGCCACTTGTCAGCTCTGTGACTTTGGGCAAGTCACTTCACTTCTCTGAGCCTCAGTTCCCTCATCTGTAAAATGGGGATTGGCTGTGAGCCCCACGTGGGACAACCTGATCACCTTATATCCTCCCCAGTGCTTAGAACTGTGCTTTGCACATAGTAAGCGCTTAACAAATGCCGTCATTATTATTATTATTATGGAGCACTTACTGTTTGCCGGTTGTACAAGTCGGCAACATATAGAGAAGGTCCCTACCCAACCATGGGCTCACAGTCTAGAAGGGGGAAGCACCTTGTGACCTCCCCAGTGCTTAGAACAGTGCTTTGCAAATAGTAAGCACTTAATAAATGCCATCATAAAAAAACGGGGGGAGACAGACAACAAAACGTCAGTAAGGAGTTATCTGGGACAGACCTCCAGGACCCTCAACCCCAAGCCCAGAAGTCACCCCCAAACCAAGCCTCATCTCCCCCAAGACCAAGGCCATCTGAGCCCCAAGTCTTCCCCCAAACCCTTCCTATGTGTTTATGCCCTCTACACCGAGTCTAAACAAAGGCCTTCACCCTTTCCTCATTCAGACCCTTCCCCAGAGTCCCAACCCAGCAGCAATATCAGAAACATAATCAGAAAACCCAACACAATCATCACCACCCCAACTTCTCCCCACTTTCCCTCGTGCCCCCCAACCGGGCAAGGCGCAACATGTGCACATTATCATCAGTGTCACTAACCCATCAGTATCATTCAGAATAGAATATAATTTTATTTATCTATTTTGATGCTATTGATGTCTATCTACTTGTTTTGTTGTCTGTCTCCCCCTTCTAGACTGTGAGCCCATTGCAGGCTTTGGAGTCAGAGGTCATGGGTTCAAATTCTGGCTCTGCCAATTATTAGCTGTGTGACTTTGGGCAAGTCACTTAATTTCTCTGCGCCTCAGTTACCTCATCCGTAAAAATGGGGATTAAGACTGTGAGCCCCCCGTGGGACAACCTGATCACCTTGTGATCAGACTGTGAACCCACTGTTGGGTAGAGACTGTCTCTATGTGTTGCCAACCTGTACTTCCCAAGCGCTTAGTACAGTTCTCTGCACACAGTAAGCGCTCAATAAATACGATTGATTGATTAGTTGTAACCTCCCCAGCACTTAGAATAGTGCTTTGTACATAATAAGCATTTAATAAATGCCACTATTATTATTATTATGATTGTTGGGTAGGGACTGTCTTTATATGTTGCAGATTTGAACTTCCCAAGCACTTAGTACAGTGCTCTGCACACCAGAAGCACTCAATAAATATGATTGAATGAATGAATGAATGTTGCCAAATTATACTTTCCAAGTGTTTAGTACAGTGCTTCGTACGCAGTAAGCACTTAATAAATATGACTGAATGATGAATGAATGAATGAATGAATCCACCACAGCACCTCTCCCTTGCCCTCCCAACCTTTATCCCTGAGCTGCCTCAACAACCCCAGTACAGCATGTTCATCTAAATGATAACAATAATAATAATGATAATAATAATAATAGTATTTGATAAGCACTTACTATGTGCAAAGCACTGTTCTAAGCACTGGGGGGATACAAGGTGATCAGATTGTCCCATGTGGGGCTCACAGTCTTAATCCCCATTTTACAGATGAGGGAACTGAGGCCCAGAGAATCAATCATTCAATCGTATTTACTGAGCGCTTACTGTGTGCAGAGCACTGTACTAAGCGCTTGGGAAGTACAAGCTGGCAACGTATAGAGACAGTCCCTACCCAACAGTGGGCTCAAGTGAAGTGACTTGCCCAAAGTCACACAGCTGACAACTGGCGGAGCTGGGATTTGAACCCATGACCCCTGACTCCAAAGCCCGGGCTCGCTCCACTGAGCCACGCTGCTTCTCATCCTCATCATCAATCGTATTTATTGAGCACTTACTGTGTGCAGAGCACTGTACCAAGCGCTTGGGAAGTACAAGCTGGCAACACATAGAGACAGTCCCTACCCAACAGTGGGCTCACAGTCTAAAAGAAATGCTTCTCATTTCTGAAACCCCAGAATCGACACCTCCAACGTCCTCTCCACCCAACCAGCCCGACACTGATAACCGTCACCAAAACCTGCCGGTCTCAGCTCCGCAACATTGCCAAGATCCGCCCTTTCCTCTCCATCCAAACCGCTACCCTGCTCATTCAAGCTCACATCCTATCCCGTCTGGACTACTGCATCAGCCTTCTCTCTGATCTCCCATCCTCGTGTCTCTCTCCACTTCAATCCATACTTCATGCTGCTGCCCAAATTATCTTTGTCCAGAAACGCTCTGGGCATATTACTCCCCTCCTCAAAAATCTCCAGTGGCTACCAATCAATCTGCGCATCAGGCAGAAACTCCTCAACCTGGGCTTCAAGGCTGTCCATCACCTCGCCCCCTCCTACCTCACCTCCCTTCTCTCCTTCTACTGCCCAGCCCGCAACCTCCGCTCCTCCACCACTAATCTCCTCACTGTACCTCGTTCTCGCCTATCCCGCCGTCGACCCCCGGCCCACGTCATCCCCCGGGCCTGGAATGCCCTCCCTCTGCCCCATCTGCCAAGCTAGCTCTCTTCCTCCCTTCAAGGCCCTGCTGAGAGCTCACCTCTTCCAGGAGGCCTTCCCAGACTGAGCCCCTTCCTTCCTCTCCCCCTCGTCCCCCTCTCCATCCCCCCATCTTACCTCCTTCCCTTCCCCACAGCACCTGTATATATGTATATATGGTTGTACATATTTATTACTCTATTTATTTATTTATTTATTTATTTTACTTGTACATTTCTATCCTATTTATTTTATTTTGTTGGTATGTTTGGTTCTGTTCTCTGTCTCCCCCTTTTAGACTGTGAGCCCACTGTTGGGTAGGGACTGTCTCTATGTGTTGCCAATTTGTACTTCCCAAGCACTTAGTACAGTGCTCTGCACATAGTAAGCGCTCAGTAAATACGATTGCTTTATTGATTGATAACCCTTATCCCCCCAGCTTCATCATCATCACCAATAAAACAGGCATCAAGAATCCCAGCAAACCCAGTCCCAGACCCACCCTAAAAAATGAGGTCAGGGGTAGCTGAAGCAGCCAGAGCCCCTTACTCACCAAAACCCTGGGTGGGCCATGCTCTATCTCCTTTCTACTTGCAAACCAGAGCAGGACTCCCTCAGAAGCCTTATATAGCGAAGGGCCCAGCTGCCTCTGGGGCCTTAAAGGAGCAGTGATCCCTTGCCTCACTTAAAGACACCAAATCTTTTCCAAGAGGCCGCTGACTAAGCTTTCTTTTTTCCCTATTGGCCCTCCCTTCCATACTTAGATCTGTATCCCCACCTCCCACCGAATCAACAATCAAATATTTCTCAGCCACCCCCACAACGCTTATGCCCATATCCCTACTCCCTGCCATTTCCCCCATCTGCAATTCACTCCAATATCCATCTCTGGCTCTAGATCATAAGCTCCCTGTAAGCAGGGATGGTGGGATTGTATTCTCCCAACTCTGTTATAGAGAAGCAGCGTGGCTCAGTGGAAAGAGCACGGGCTGGAGAGTCAGAGGTCATGAGTTATGTTATGAGAGTCAGAGGTTATGTTGCCAACTTGTACTTCCCAAGCACTTAGTACAGTGCTCTGCACACAGTAAGCGCTCAATAAATACAATTGATGATGATGATGATGATGAGTTCTAATCCCGGATCCATCACTTGTCAGCTGTGTGAGCTTGGGCAAACCACTTAACTTCTCTGTGCCTCAGTTACCTCATCTGTAAAATAGGGATTAAGGCTGTGAGCCCCACGTGGGACAACCTGATCCCCTTGTATCCTCCCCAGTGTTTAGAACATTGTTTTGCACATAGTAAGTGCTTAACAAATACCATCATTATTATTATTATTGTACTGCACTCTCCCAAGCTCCAAGTACAATATCCTGTGCACAGAAAGCATTCAACAAATACCATTGATTGACTGATGGACTGATGCACTGAGGTCACAGATGATCTCCTTCTTGCCAAATCCAATGATCTGTACCCCATATGTCACTTTTGCACATGGATTTACTGTTCCTTCATCTGTAAAATGGGGATTAAGATTGTGAGCCCCCCGTGGGACAACCTGATCACCTTGTAACCTCCCCAGTGCTTAGAAAAGTGCTTTGCACATAGTATGTGCTTAATAAATGCCATTATTATCATTATTATAATTGAATTATTTCATTCATACATTTATTGTCACATTTATTGAGCACTTACTGTGTGCAGAGCAGTGTACTAAACACTTGGAAAGTACAATTCAGCAACAGGGGCAATAATAATGATAATAACGATGGTATTTGTTAAGTGCTTACTATGTGCAAAGCACTGTTCTAAGCACTGGGGAGGTTACAAGGTGATCGGGTTGTCCCACAGGGGGCTCATAGTTTTAATCCCCATTTTACAGATGAGGTAACTGAGGCACGGAGAAGTGAAGTGACTTGCCCAAAGTCACACAGCTGACAATTGGCGGAGCTGGGATTTGAACCCATGACCTCTGACTCTGACTCCTCTGACTCCAAAGCCCATGCTCTTTCCACTGGGCCACGCTGCTTCTCTAATCCCTATGCAATCCCTTCTCCAATCCCTACCCAATAACTGGCTCACAGTCTAGGAGGGGGAGACAGGCATCAAAACATGTAAACATGCATCAATAGCACCAATATAAATCAAAAGAATTATAGATATATAAACGCCACTAATAAAATAAATAATAAATATGCATATATATACACAAGTGCTGTAGGACAGGGAGGGTAATAGAGCATAGGGAGGGAGTTGGGGCAATGGGGAGGGAAGGAGGAGCAGAGGAAAAAGGGGGTTAGTCTGGGAAGGCCTCCTGGAGGAGGTGAGCTTTCAGTAGGGCTTTGAAGGGGGGAAAGTGTGACAGTTTGGCGGGTGTGAGGAGGGAGGGCATTCCAGGCCAGAGGTAGGACGTGGGCCAGAGGTCGCCAACAGCCAGGAGAGAATGAGGCACAGTGAGGAGGTTAACGGCAGAGGAGTGGAGTTGGGATGTAGAAGGAGAGAAGGGAGGTGAGGCAGGAGCGGGCAAGGTGATGGAGTGCTTTGAAGACAATAGTGAGGAGTTTTTGCTTGATACGAAGGTTGATAGGCAACCACTGGAGATTTTTGAGGAGGGAGGTAACATGCCCAGAGCATTTCTGTAGAAAGATAATCCGGGCAGCAGAGTGAAGTATAGACTGAAATGAGGACAGACAGGAGGTTGGGAGATCAGAAAGGATGCTGATGCAGTAACCCAATCGGGATATGATGAGTGATTGTTGCCCCCCGCTTTAGTCCCACAGTGCTTATGTACATATCCATAAGTTATTCGTTTATATAATAATAATTATTATGGTGCTTGTTAAGTGCTTACTATGTGCCAAGCACAGTTCTAAGCACTGGGGTAGATACAAGCTAATCAGTCTGGACACAGCCCCCGTCCCAGATGGGGCTCACAGTCTTAATCCCCATCTTACAGATCAGGTCCTGAGGCATAGAGAAGTAAAGTGACTTGTCTGAGGTTCTTCTAGACTGTGAGCCCACTGTTGGGTAGGGACCGTCTCTATATGTTGCCAACTTGTACTTCCCAATCGCTTAGTGCAGTGCTCTGCACACAGTAAGCGCTCAATAAATACGACTGAATGAATAGCAGACAAGTAGCAGAGGCGGGGTTAAAACCCATGTCCTCTGACTCTCACGCCCATGCTCTTTCCACTGGGCGACACTGCTTCTCCCAAGTAGCGTGTTGGTGTAGGTGGGGACGCTTGGCAGATGTGGGCATAGAGGGAGTGAATGGGAGGGTGTATCTGTGTGTTGGGCACATCGTGTGTATATTGGAGGGGTGCGTGGGAGGGTGTGTGTGTGTGTGTTGAGCCCCACTTTCCCTCATCTCCGACTCCCTTCTGCTTCTCCCTGACTTGTTCCCTTTGCTCTTCCCCCTTCCCAGCCCCACAGCCTTTTCTTACATATCTGTCTTTTTATTTGTACTTCCCAAGCGCTTAGTACGGTGATCTGCACACAGTAAGCGCTCAATAAATATGATTGAATGAATGAATGAATTTATTTATTTGTATTGATATCTGTCTCTCGCCCCTCCCAACTGTAGGCTCGTTGTGGGAAGGGAATGTGACTGTTTATTGTTGTATTATACTTTCCCAAGCGCATAGCATGGAAGTTGTGAGTTGGGAAGGTTGTAGTGTGGTTTAGTGGCAAGAGCACCGGCTTGGGAGTTGGAGGATGTGGGTTCTAGTCCCGACTCTGCCACTTGTCTGCTGTGTGACTTTGGGGAAGCCACTTAACTTCTCTGTGTCTCACTTACCTCATCTGGAAAATGGGGTTTAAGATTGTGAGCCCCACGTGGGACAACCTGATTACCTTGTATCTACCCCAGTACTTAGAACAGTGCATGGCACATAGTAAGCACTTAACAAATACCATTGTTACAATGATTGTTATTATTATGGTGAGGGGGAAATGTGTGTGTGAGTGTGTGTGTGTGTGTGTGTGTGTGTGTGTGTGTGTGTGTGTTGGGGGCGGAGTCCTGGTGTGGGGGAAGGGGTTGACAACAGCTCACTATTATATTATTTTGTTATTTTATTTTATTATTATGTTTGTCTCCTTCTCTGGCTGCAAGCTTCTTGTGGGAAGGGAACATGTCTACCAACTGTTTCACTGTACTCTCCCAAGTACTTACAATTCTGTGCACGTGGTAACTACTATATATATAATAATAATAATGATGATAATGGTATTTATTAAGCACTTACTATGTGCAAAGCACTGTTCTAAGCGCTGGGGAGGTTACAAGGTGATCAGGTTGTCCCACGGGGGCTCACAGTCTTAATCCCCATTTTACATACGAGGTAACTGAGGCACAGAGAAGTTAAGTGACTTGCCCAAAGTCACACAGCTGACATTTGGCAGAGCCGGGATTTGAACCCATGACCTCTGACTCCAAAGCCCGGGCTCTTTCCAGTGAGCCACACTGCTTCTCATATATGCAATTGATTGACTGAGTGAATGTGTGGTATTTGTCACATTTACTCAGGAAGAGAAAAAAATTGCTATTTAATGTACAAATCCCATTTGGTCTGATGAGCTGCAAGTTTGGGCAGATTCTCTAATTAAATCTCCCATGACAGTCAGTGTGCCAGTTACCGGTACTCCTGGGATATGTCTATTTAAATACTGCAATATTCATTTTCTTCACAATTCATCACTACCATAGTTAATAAACTAACAGTGGTGGCAAAACACTTTTATTTCAGGTGTAGAAATTGAGATGGTCATGTACGTTTTTCATCAGATTTACAAGGTTCAAGACTATCAATTGATCTGTTGACCCGTGACACTTGTTAATAACGGTATTTTTTTAATTAAGCGCTTACTATGTGCAAAGCACTGTTCTAAGTGCTGGGGAGGTTACAAGGAGATCAGGTTGTCCCACGGGGGGCTCACAGTTTTAATCCCCATTTTACAGATGAGGTAACTGAGGCAGAGAGAAGTGAAGTGACTTGCCAAAAGTCACACAGCTGACAAGCGGGGGAGCCGGGATTTGAAGCCATGATCTCTGACTCCCAAGCCTGGGTTCTTGCCACTGAGCCTCACTAGTCTAGTGGGGACAAAAAGCACTAAAATAAACCACAGTTGGGGGGAAGCAGCAGAGTACATACACAAGTACAGCGGGGGTTGGGGGTGGAACACAAACCAAGTGCATAAATCACACAGAAAGGATGTAGAATAGGGTGATGAGATAAGATGTTACCTGATTCTAAAGAGGGGAAAATCTCTCCAGAATACAGTATATCTCCCACTGGTCACTGAGCTTTCCTTCACTCAGAGTCTAATTTCTCTTAGTGCTGAAATATCAAGTGGGCAATTCATGTGCAACAAGTGATTCTCTTTTTCTGGGCAATGACCATTCTCATATTACTTGGTGTAATAGGGGTTAGGAAGAAAAGAGACAGAAGCAAATTCAACTTGTACATGAGACTGTAAGCTTCCTCTAGACTGCAAGCTCCTTGTGGACAGGGAACATGTCTAGCAAATCTGTTGTTTTGTACTCTCCCAAGCTCCCAGTACAGTGCTCTGCACACGATAAGTGCTCAATAAATGTGATTAATTGATTGACTAGGATGTTAGCAGAGAAAGAGACATGTGTTAAGCTTTTGCTGTGTGTGAAACAGAACAGATACAAGATAATAAGGTTGGACACAGTCCCTGTTGCACATGGGGCTTGCAATCTAAGTAGGAGGGAGAACTAGTATTGAATTCCCAGTTTGCAGACAAAGAAACTGAAGCCCAGATAAGTTATGTGAAGGTCAAATAGCAGGTAAGTGGCAGAGACAGGAGGAATGGAACCCAGGTTCTCTGACACCCAGACACATAATGCTGCTTCCATGATTTTCATCTCAGGGAAACTTTGTCCAATATAGCTATTATTATTATTATTATTATTATTATTATTGTATTTGTTAAGTGCTTACTATGTGCTAAGCAATGTTCTAAGCACTTGGGTATCTACAAGGTAATCGGGTTGCCCCACATGGGGATCACAGTCTTTATCTCATTTTACAGATGAGATAACTGAGGCACAGAGAAGTTAAGTGGCTTGCCCGAGGTCACACAGCAGACAAGTGGTGGAGCAGTATTAGAACCCATGCCTCTGACTCCCAAGCTCGTGCTCTTGCCACTAAGCCACGTGACCTTTGGAGATATTGAGGTGTCTATTTTAAAAAAAACAACCCAGAGCATACTCAGGCTTAGGGGAGGAGAACAGCTTTAAGAGGTAGATTGAAAGAGAGTTAGTGGAAGTCCTGTAAAGGAATAGAAGAACAAAGAGCCAAAGGTGTTCAGCTGATGTAAAAACAATTAATTTAAGGTAAAAAGGGATGGGCACTCCCTCCTTACTGAGGGAGACAGTCCATGGAAGCTACATGTCCCCGGGGACACCCACTGATAGAGCAGACCACACAAGACTGCCTGCTCTTGGTGAGACTCGGGGAACTCGGGATCCTGCAGTTGCAACCTTATGATTTGTTGCTTAGTTCAGGCGTCTGGTTCCTTGGGAGCTCAGTGGGAGCTCAGGCCTCCACTAGACGTTATGGTCCTTCACCTGAGACTCATGTTGGCCAGATCTTTGCCACCTTCCGGGGCAAGCCAGGTGAAGGGGTACCTCTCAGAGACAAGCCTTTCTTGGTTCCCTGGACATACCTTTGAGAATCAGGTTGATTATTTGTAATTCTAACAAAAACATACTATTCAACTGCCATTGGTGTAAGCTTTTTCTTTCTTTTAATTCCCTCCAAAGGGATCCATGGTACTCATCGCTTGGAATTGTCATCTGGACCAAAATTATTGATCCACAGAGTGCCATCCTTCTTTCCCCAAAGTGATTGGTGTGGTAGGGGCCTGAACTTTATTTCAACATTCCTAGGGGAGATTTCTGCCAAAGAAAGCTGCCCCAACAAATTCATTCTGCCACTCAGGAGATACAAAAAAATAATGTCTTCTCCGCTTCATGATCCCATTATAAGTTGTTACATAAATGTGACTTAAATTCTAGGCATGGGCATCATCTAGAAAAGAGATTGATCCCTATATCTTGAGCAACCTCCTAGGAAGAATCACACTTTACACTGTGAGCCCACTGTTGGGTAGGGACTGTCTCTATATGTTGCCAACTTGTACTTCCCAAGCGCTTAGTACAGTGCTCTGCACACAGTCAGTGCTCAATAAATACGATTGATTAATAGGTAACATTCATGTTCATCCAAATAGAGCTAATATCCGAACTCTGATAACCTCAAATTCCTGTTCCTGATGGGGGATTGTCTGCCACTCGATACTGTGAGCTTCTTGTGGGCAGGGAATGTGCCTCTTTGTTGTTGTATTGTGCTCCCCCAAGTGCTTAGTACAGCGCTTTGCACACAGTAAGCAGTCAATAAATACAATTGAATGAATGAATGAAAGCTTAGGCCATTTCTCTAACTTGCCCGAGAGAAACTGATTATGGCATTAGGATCCATTCTCAGAACTTTCTCTTAAATGATTCCTGACCCATAGTGCCAATAAAGTAATGAAAAGGCTCCTTTCCTTCAATCCAGTCGGGAGGGGATGAGAGATTGAAACAGCAAGGTAGTGGTTTGGATGGAGAGGAAAGGGAGGATCTTGGTGATCTTGCAGAGGTGAAACTGGAAGGTTTTGGTGATGGATTGGATGTGAGGGGTGAATGAGAGAGTGGAGTTGAGGATGAAACCAAGGTTGCGGGCTTGTGAGATGGGAAGTATAGTAGTGCCGTCTACAGTGATGGGAAAATCAGGGACACATCTCTCCCAGAATGCCCCACCTCTATCTGACATTGTTCTGGTAGTGTATCCATAGAGTTTTATTGGTAAAAATATGGAAGTGGTTTACCATTGCCTCCTTCTGTGCAGCAAACTTGAGTCTCCACCCTCGCTACTCTCCCATGCCACTCCTGCCCAGCACAGGGGAGTTTTGACTTGTAACATTCATTCACTCATTCAATCATATTTATTGAGCGCTTACTGTGTGCAGAGCACTGTACTAAGCACTTGGGAAGTACAGATTGCCTTCCAATCGCTAGCCACTGGCCAAACTAGGAATGGAATGGGTATTCCTCTGCTTGATTCTCCCTCCCATAGTCAAGACTATGTCTTAGTCATAGTCAAGAGAACTAGAAACTCTCCAAGTGCAACCCTGAGAGAGGAACACAATAGTTACGGAAAAATCCCAACACCCACTTCCAAGTCCTCTATTGCTATTCATTTATAATTTAATAAAATATAAAGACACTCAAGTGCTCTATGTTGACATTGGTGTTGTCAACTAAACATGTTATATAGAGTGACAAGGGCAAAGTCAGGGCTTTCCTCCTCTGGGTCAATAAAGTATATTTAGAATTCATTTCTTGTGACAGTTGCTAAGCTTCTGTCTGTTGTATCTTCACCTAAATTACTTATATCACTGGAGTCCTTCAGTGAGAAATTTTGGCCATCTGATGGAGCTAAGAGGAGACCAGAGGATGAAAATTAGGAAGAATTATTATCTGACTCATTACATTTCTGCTCTTGATTTTATCAATTCTGATTAGTATTTTAAACGTTACTGGTGTGGTTAAACCCATAGAAATATCAAAAGGAATGAAGACAACACTATTGGCTAAACGATACTATTCTAAATTTAAACTGTCCATCCTGATCCACAATAAAGTATGCTTAAGAGCATTGTTTTCCCTTTCATTAGTGTGTGGAACAGCTTCTGATATGTTTGTATTAATAGTGATTGGTCAGTGTTATAATTATAAACCATTATACCATGATAATTATCTTTAAATTATCATGCAAAAGAGCTTTATTTCAAGCTTTCTCAAAAAATAGTGGCTGTACGCCTATATTTGAAGGAAAACTCAATATCATGTTAATTGGTCATTTCCAGCCTGGTCTGCTGGAAGGAACAAAGGCCTGAAATTCATGGGATAGGCATTCTAGTCAGGGCTCTGCCTCAACTTCTCTGTACTTCAGTTTCCCCATCTGTGAAATGGGAATTAAAGATCTGTTCTCCCTTTCTCAGACGGTGGGCCCAATGTGTAACAGGGACTCTATTTGATCTGATTATCTTCTATCTACTCTAGCATTTAGTACAGTACTTAACATATAGTAAGCAAGTAGCGTGGCTCAGTGGAAAGAGCACGGGCTTGGGAGTCAGAGGTCATGGGTTCTAATCCTGGCTCTGCCACATGTCTGCTGTGTGACCTTGGGCAAGTCACTTAACTTCTCTGGGCCTCAGTTACCTCATCTGTAAAATGGGGATTGACTGTGAGCCCCACGTGGGACAACCTGATCACCTTGTATCCCCCCACCGCGCTTAGAACAGTGCTTCGCACATAATAAGCACTTAACAAATGCCATTATTATTATAGACAATTAGTAGCACTGAATGTAGTTTACCTGTAATACCTAATAACAAACATCAGTCAATCAGTGTATTTATTGAGCACTTACTCTGTGCAGAACATTGTATTAAATACTTGGGAGAGTGCAGTACACCGGAGTTGGTACAAATGTTTCGAGTTTACAGTCTTGAGCAATCACCTATCTATCTATAATGATGATGGTATTTGTTAAGCGCTTACTATGTGCAAAGCACTGTTCTAAGCACTGAGCTATCCACCTATCTCTGCCGGGTTGTATCCTGATGACAATTTCTCTAAACAAATAAATCCAATTGTAAAACAAGGTCAAAATTATTAGATGAATCCATGGATCACTGATTGATTTATTTAATTAATAATAAGATATTAACATTCAATTGTTCTCATGAAGCTTAAGTTATTCCCTGTCTTTTGAATCATGCATTTTACATCAAGTATTTACGCATCTGAATTTTCTACCTTTGAAACCTTTGGCATTTTAAAACTGCTCAGTGGTAAAGCCGAAATTCAATTTCTATTCCATTCTCTGGATTTTTAACTAGAAATCTTCATTACTACTATTACTCTTGAGACAAAAACCTCGGGTCAAGTCTGTATTTAATTTTCATATTTTTTGAGAATGTTAGATGAATTCTTCTGTTTAAAATGTCTCAGATTTCATAACCTGATTTCAATATGTATCTCTCCCTTCATTTAAATATGTATTAGTTAATGAACAGAAGATTATGGAAAGTTGGGGGGAAAATTGCAGATGTTTTGGACCAAGAGAAAAAAGAGACTTTCTGATCAAACTATTCTAGTCTGTAGCAGGTTAATGTACAATGCATAAAACCAGATCCCCTAAACCACATTCTCTATATCTTGTGATTGTGTAGTGCCACTCTACCCATTGGGTTAATTGCACATTTTCCAGTGTTGCATCAATAGACAGCCAGGAGAAATTCAAATATAGGAAAGCACAACAACCTTTGGGAGAGTAGCAGGGTATGGTGACAAACTAAATTAAAAAAAAAAAAAGATATGTTGTTTTCAAAGCTGTAGTGCTGTCTAATCCTCTATGGGGTTATGAGGTTTAGATTCCCCACAAAGGGCATACTGAATTTCTTCCACAGTTTCAGCAGCCTCCCTCAACATCGAAGTGGAGGACAGGATCAGTGACAAACAGAAAAGAGCAAAGTGAGAGCACCAAGGCAATATTTTTCACCTTAGGGTACAAAGTTGGTGTGCATTTTGCTAATCAACAATTTCCATGACAAAAGAAAAGCTTCCAGGAAGCCTATATTTCCTTCTGCCCTCTTATCGGAATAATTTCTCCAGGAAGGATCTGACTGGGTGGGAAAATCTGTCTGTTGAGTCCCCTACCCCAGTGATGCAATTCTCTCTAGCTTTGAGTGGAGGAAGGTGGGCACGGTGAGCATCCATCACCCACTCATTTGAAGTCTGATAATTAGCTGCAAACACGAGGGAGAGAAAACAGGAATATTATTTTATCCTGCAGTTTTTCATATGTTTTCCAGCAAAACTCTGCTAAAAATTCCGAACAGGACCCCGGCATCCACTGCCTCCTACCCTTTTCACCCCTTCTTTATTAGCATGGTCGAAAACAAGTCAATACACTGGTCAAGTAGAATAGTCACTTTGTAGAGCCATCAAAGAAAGATCTATTCTTTGGGGAATTAATCAAATAAGCCATATTCCAGAATACCATTTGTAATATCATTTGTGATCCCTCCTGCGTTCCTCCTTCCCTTCCCCACAGCACCTGTATATTTGTATATATGTTTGTACATATTTATTACTCTATTGATTTATTTATTTTACTTGTACATATCTATTCTATTTATTTCACTTTGTTAATATGTTAGGTTTTGTTCTCTGTCTCCCCCTTCTAGACTGTGAGCCCACTGTTGGGTAGGGACCGTCTCTCTATGTTGCCAACTTGGACTTCCCAAGTGCTTAGTACAGTGCTCTACACACAGTTAGTGCTCAATAAATATGATTGATTGATTGATTGATATGTTTGGCTTATTGTACGTGACATCAATGGACTGCATAAGAAGTAGAATGAAATACACATGGCATGCAGGGTCAGTTAATGTTATGGCTAATAGGTTTATGGGGGCCTCAGCAGACCCTCAAAATCAGCCTTACTCGACCTTACCAACTTTACCACTGCTTGGGATGTTATGAAGATGGATTTGGAAAGTGACTTTTCCAAAATGGCTGCATAGGCTGGCACCTCTACCAGGTCCAGAAGCAGTTAAGTGGTGGCAGAAGGGGAGGTGGTAAAATGGGAGGAGGAAGAAAACAGCCAGATAATAATAATGATAATGATGGCATTTATAAAGTGCTTACTATGTGCAAAGTACGGCTCTAAGCGCTGGGGAGGTTACAAGGCCATCAGGTTGTCCCACGGGGGGCTCACAGTCTTAATCCCCATTTTACAGATGAGGGAACTGAGGCACAGAGAAGTTAAATGACTTGCCCAAAGTCACACAGCTGACAAGTTGCAGAGCTGGGATTTGAACCCATAACTTCCGACTCCAAAGCTTGTGCTCTTTTCACTGAGCCATGCTGCTTCTCTTGACCTTTAAATTGTCCTGTAAATTTCAGGGATTGGAGAGCAGGAAAAATGAGCCTGCACGTCCCCAGGTGTTCTAGGGTTGTGGAATGTCCTTGTAATTGTTCTCAGTTTCCATTTCTTTCTCCTTTTAACCAGTTAGCCACACCTTCAGGGATAGTGATACACAAAAATAGGGGCTAATTACCAACCCAGCTCCCTACTCTTCGTCTCAGGGCCTATAGGAGGAATACTGTTGGTTTCTTGTGTTGAGGGGAAGTCATTAAAGATAGAAAGGGGAAATATTGACACAGATGAAGTGGTAAGCCATGTTTCTGAAAGGCCTATGTGTGTGTGTGTGTGTGTGTGTGCATGTTTCCTCATCAAAGTGCTGTTCCGCTGAGCCTTTCTTCTTCCCCTAGCCCCTCTCCCCCAAGCTGAGGGTTTTCAGAAGAGCAGGTCATGGGAGAGAGAGGAAAAGGGAGGGAAAAGGAAAATGCAAGTTGGAAAATCCCACTCGTTCAGTGTGGGGGCGGGGGGGGGGTTGTCTTCCTAACTCCTTATGTCAGCTATGACTTCCCTCAGACAAGAGGTGGCACAGTCCCAACTGTCCCAGGCTGCGAGGACTGAATTCTGGAAGTTCTCCACGGTTTCTTTTCCCCAATCAATCAATCAATCAAACAATCGTATTTATTGAGCGCTTACTGTGTGCAGAGCACTGTACTAAGCGCTTGGGAAGTACAAGTTGGCAACATATAGAGACAGTCCCTACCCAACAGTGGGCTCACAGTCTAGAAGGGGGGGAGACAGAGAACAAAACCAAACATATTAACAAAATAAAATAAATAGAATAGATATGTACAAGATGGTCCCTACCCAACAGCGGGCTCACAGTCTAGAAATATATAAGTTTATTTATTTATTTAGTGGCTCAATAAAATACCACTGAACGAGTGACGGGGACTGGATCTTCCAACTCGACCCACATTCTGCACACCGGGGCGCTCAGTAGATACTGCCAGCAGTGACGATGATGATGGAGATGTGAAGAGCCGGGGGTCGTCCACCCCAGGCTCCCAGGGCACCAGCATTTGTTGCTAGACGTGCGCCAACGTGGGTGGGAAGGGAGGGCCAGCCGGCCCCCGTCTAGGGCTCATTTCTTCTTCCAGAACTTCCCAGATATGATTCTAGACTGTGAGCCCATTGTTGGGTAGGGACCGTCTCTATACATTGCCAACTTGCACTTCCCAAGCACTTAGTACAGTTCTCTGCACACAGGAAGCGCTCAATAAATACGATTGAATGAATATATAGGTCCAAAGAGCAAGGTAAGAGGTGATTTGATTGTTGCACATGCACACACATGTTTAGTGTGTGTGTGTGTTTGTGTGTATGCATGTTTACTCATCAATCATTCTCCCTCTAATACCCCGGCCACCACCAAGAGAGCTCCCTTCTATCTCTACCACCATTCTGAATGGTGACGTTGTAACAACATCATCGCACAGCACTATCACATGAAGTAATTAAATTCTGAGTCATGAGAGACTGTGAGAGTCTTTTAGACTGTGAGCCCACTGTTGGGTAGGGACTGTCTCTATATGTTGCCAACTTGTACTTCCCAAGCGCTTAGTACAGTGCTCTGCACACAGTATGCGCTCAATAAATATGATTGATTGATTGATTGATTGAGTCATACCAGCCCCGGGCCCAGGCTTTGCTTAATGCGGCCTTTGTGGGTTTAAGTCTGTCAGTTATTTAAAAAATTGAACCCTACAACACCTTTTAGCAAGATAGATATTTTGCATTGTTACTGGCATTGGATCAAAATCAAAAGGAGGAAAAGTCTAGAAAGTTATTGGAATTCATTTTTGACCTCACGTTTCTAAAGTATATCATATGCTCAGTTTTCATCATCACCCAGGAAATCATTCTTATATTTTAAAACCATGTATCACAATGCATATTTTTTCAGCAGTGGGACAAGTTTTCATATCCTTCCTAGAATAATAATGATAAATGTGGTATATGTTAAGCCAGACACTGTACTAAGCTCTGGGGTGGAGATAAGCCAGTCAGGGGGACACAGTCCCTGTCTCCTGTGGGGCTCACAACCTCAATCCCCATTTTACAGAAGAGGTAACTGAGGGCCTGAAAAGTGCAATGACTGGCCCATGGTCACACAGCAGATGAGTGGCAGAGCTAGGATTAGAACCCATGAGCTTTTGACTCCCAGGCACATGTTCTATCCACTACACCACGCTGCTTCTTTATGTTCAGGAAATTACACAGATGGAGAAACAGAAAATTTGGTTTCTAATTTCCATGCAAGTTTGAAAAGTACTTTTGGCACCCTCATTTCAGCATGATTCAATTCATGTTCATGCTTGATCCTTTCTTCTGAATTCTGCCTATGCATTATGAATAGCTGACATATTTCCAATGCCATTTACACTTCAGGCAGCATCCAGATATCAGGTCTTAGCACAGCTAGTCCCTAACTTGAGAGCTCACCTCCTCCAGGAGGCCTTCCCAGACTGAGCCCCCTTTTCCCTCTCTTCCTCCCCATCTCCCACACCTCCTTCCCCTCCCCACAGCACCTGCATATATAGTTGTATAGATTTATTACTCTATTTATTCTACTTGTACATATTTACTATTTTTTTAATGTGCATATAGTTTTAATTCTATTTTTTCTGACGATTTTGACACATGTGAACATGTTTTCTTTTGTTGTCTGTCTCCCCCTTCTAGACTGTGAGCCTGTTGTTGGGTAGGGACCATCTCTATATGTTGCTGACTTGTACTTCCCAGGCACTTAGTACAGTGCTCTGCACACAGTAAGTGCTCACTAAATACGATTGAATGAATGAATGAATGACTTTTCACAAAGTACTCATACCAGTAACTTTTAACTTTTCATAAAATACTTATACCAGTAACACTCATAACAGTAAGCTAATTTCCAAACTATTTTCTTTTTATTAGAAACTTACTTAATACCCTTAAAATGTTCTTTTTCTCTATATATGGATATAATAATTATGATCATAATTACTGTGGTATTTATTAAGTGCTTACTATGTGCCAGACACTATACTAAGCACTGTGGTGGATCCAAGCAAATTCCTGTCCCACTTGGAGCTTACAGTCTCAATCCCCATTTTAAAGATGAGGTAACTGAGGCACAGAGAAGTAAAGTGACTTGCCCAAGGCCACACAGCAGTCAAGTGGTGGAGCTGGATTAGAACCCATGACCTTCTGACACCCAGGCCCATGCTTTATCCACTATGCTAATCCACTAATCCACTTATCCACTAATGAGAAGCAGCGTGGCTCAATGGAAAGAGACCAGGCTTTGGAGTCAGGGGTCATGGGTTCGAATCCCGGCTCTGCCAATTGTCAGCTGTGTGACTTTGAGCAAGTCACTTCACTTCTCTGGGCCTCAGTTCCCTCATCTGTAAAATGGGGATTAAGACTGTGAGCCCCCCGTGGGACAACCTGATCTCCTTGTAATCTCCCCAGCGCTTAGTACAGTGCTTTGCACATAGTAAGTGCTTAATAAATGTCATTATAACTACGCCACACTGCTTCTTCGGATATGAGTACAGTGGTACTGCAAGGAAAGAGCAATGCCAAAAATCAGAGTTTTGTTGCACATCACATCACTTCTATTTCTTCACAGTCACTTAGATGCTGGGAGAATGTAGTTAAGTCACTCTTTCCATACTTCAGAAATAAAACTGATAAAAACGTTTCTCCTCCTAAAACCATGAAAACAGTTCTCCACAGCTAGCGATAGTGAGGTCTTGTCTTGTCTCATTTTATGCTGTCGAGTCGTTTCCGACCCATAGCGACTCCATGGACACATCTCTTCCATAATGCCCCATCTCCATCTGCAATCATTCTGATAGTGTATCCATAGAGTTTTCTTGGTAAAAATATAGAAGTGGTTTACAATTTCCACCTTCCATGCAGTAAACTTGAGTTTCCATACTCGGCTCTCTCTCTCCGATACCGCTGCTGCCCAGCACAGGTGGGTTTTGACTTGTAGCAGATTACCATCCAATTTCTAGCCACTGGCCAAGCTAGGAATGCTTAACTCTCCCTCCTGTAGGGAAGACTTGGTAAACTACTGGAAACTCTATAGGTGCGATCCTGAGAGGGATAATAGTGAGGGTTTTAGAAGAAGAAGTTTTAGAAGAAGAATCCAGAGTTCTGAGCCAGGCACAATTCAGTTGTGATGCTTGTAGTTTCCGTTTGATGCCCATCTGTGACACTTTAATAGCATTGGGTTTGGAAGACCCACACTGCCTGGGGTTATGTACTATCAATTCTGGGGTTAACAGGGATAACCAAAGTAAGCCTTGGCATAATTTGAGCACTGAAGTAATGGTTCTCCAAAAATGAATAAGGAAACATTACTTCTGTTATGCATGGAGACTGGAAACATGATCTGAACATGTTTTGTTGAAAAATGATCAGGGCAGTAGAATAAAGCAGGAACTGGAGTCAGAAGAGACAGGAGGCGGGAAGGTCAGAGAGGAGGCTGATAAGTTTGGATACAGAGGATCAGGCAGATTTTAGCAATGCTGTGAAGGTTGAACCAACATAATTTGGTAACATTGAGTATGTGAGGTGAATGAGAAAGATGATTCAAGGATAATGCTAAGGTTATGGGCTTGTTAGATAGGAAGGATAGTGATGCTGTCTATAGTGATGGAAAGTCACAGGTGTGGGTCTATGAGAAGGAGTTCCATTTTGGACATTATGTTCGAGGTGTTGAGAGGATATTCTAATAGGGATGTCCTGAAGGCAGGAGAAAATGTGAGACTGCAGAGAAGGAGAGAGACCAGGGCTGGAGAGGTAGATTTGGGAATCATGTGCATACATTCCAGGAAGACTTTGTAAAGCAGAGTGACTGAGGAAGGAATGGAATATGAACTTGAATATTAATAGCAATAATATTTAATAAGTGCTTATTGTGTGTCCTTAAGGCAGGAGAAAATGTGAGCCTGCAGAGGAGAGCTCAGGGCTGGAGACGAAGATTTAGGAGTCATGTGCATAAATTCCAGGAAGACTTTGTAAAGCAGAGTGAGGAAGGAATGGAAGATGAACTTGAATATTAATAGTAATATTTACTAAGTGCTTACTGTGTTTATAGCACTGTACTGGGTGCTAAGAAAGAATATAAAGGTCAGAATTAGGTATAGCCCCTGCTACTCAGGAAGCTCAATAATATTTATAATAATAATAATAATTATAATAATAATAATAGTGGGTATTTGTTTAGCACTTACTATGTGCTAGGCAGTGCACTAAGTACTCCGGTTGATACAAGACAATTGGGTTGGACACAGTCCGTATCCCACATGGGGCTCACAGTCTAAATCCCCATTATATAGATAAGGTACCCAAGGCCCAGAGAAGTGAAGTGACTTGCCCAAGGCCACACAGAAGACAAGTGGCAGAGCCGGGATTAGAACACATGACCTTATTCCCAGTCCTGTGCTCTATCCACTATGCCCTGTTGCTCCTTGAGCAAGTATAAGGTAATGTACATAGGGAAAACAAAGCACTCTATGAGTACCTGATAACTTTCAGTCATGGTTCAGGAAAGAGATTTCAGACTTGTTGTTTGTTCCATAAATCATTAGCTCTAATGAATGGCAATAGCCCCAAAGGCTAATGATTGTTGAACGCCATGATAAAGGAGAAACCAAACAACAGAAATAGATTTGGTACTATATAAACCATGATACACCACACTTGAAATACAGTGTGCTCTTTTGGTCTCCAAGGTTATGAGAGAATTGAAGAAGGAACAGGAACAGGGAAGGACAACTAAGATTATCAGAAGGATAGATAAACTTTCTTACAAGGATAGACTGAAAAATCATGACTCTCCATTCTGGAAATAAAAAGCCTTAGTGGGCTAATGAGTAGGACCATCTCTATATGTTGCCGACATACTTTCCCAGCGCTTAGTACAGTGCTCTGCACACAGTAAGCACTCAATAAATACTATTGAATGAATGAATGAATGAATGAATATGATTTCAGTCAACAAAATCATGAAATATCTAGGCAGGACAAGTCCCACTCACCAGGATGAGGAAACCCTATCAGAATTAAGATGTAGTTTCTTTGAAACAGAGAAAAGACAGGTCTTAGTCACATTGCAGGAAATAAGGTCAAAAAGTTCTGACCTTTTTGAATTCTTGGTTAACCTGAACTAAGAGAAGCAGCAAAGCCTAGTGGCTGTTGCTGACTTGTACTATATGTTGCCGACTTGTACTTCCCAAGTGTCTACACGCGCTGCCTAGAATTCCTCAAAAACAACTCTCTCCTCGACCCCCTCCAGTCTGGCTTCCGTCCCCTTCATTCCACGGAAACTGCGCTCTCAAAGGTCACCAATGACCTCCTGCTTGCCAAATCCAACGGCTCATACTCTGTCCTAATCCTCCTCGACCTCTCAGCTGCCTTTGACACTGTGGACCACCCCCTTCTCCTCAACACGTTATCTGACCTTGGCTTCACAGACTCTGTCCTCTCCTGGTTCTCCTCTTATCTCTCTGGTCGTTCTTTCTCAGTCTCTTTTGCAGGCTCCTCCTCCCCCTCCCATCCTCTTACTGTGGGGGTTCCCCAAGGTTCAGTGCTTGGTCCCCTTCTGTTCTCAATATACACTCACTCCCTTGGTGACCTCATTCGCTCCCACGGCTTCAACTATCATCTCTACGCTGATGACACCCAGATCTACATCTCTGCCCCTGCTCTCTCCCCCCTCCCTCCAGGCTCGCATCTCCTCCTGCCTTCAGGACATCTCCATCTGGATGTCCGCCCGCCACCTAAAGCTCAACATGTCGAAGACTGAGCTCCTTGTCTTCCCTCCCTAACCTTGTCCTCTCCCTGACTTTCCCATCTCTGTTGACGGCACTACCATCCTTCCCGTCTCACAAGCCCGCAACCTTGGTGTCATCCTCGACTCCGCTCTCTCATTCACCCCTCACATCCAAGCCGTCACCAAAACCTGCCGGTCTCAGCTCCGCAACATTGCCAAGATCCGCCCTTTCCTCTTCATCCAAACCGCTACCCTGCTAATTCAAGCTCTCATCCTATCCCGTCTGGACTACTGCACTAGCCTACTCTCTGATCTCCCATCCTCGTGTCTCTCTCCACTTCAATCCATACTTCATGCTGCTGCCCGGATTATCTTTCTCCAGAAACGCTCTGGACATATTACTCCCCTCCTCAAAAACCTCCAATGGCTACCGATCAATCTGCGCATCAAGCAGAAACTCCTCACCCTGGGCTTCAAGGCTCTCCATCACCTCGTCCCCTCCTACCTCACCTCCCTTCTCTCCTTCTACTGCCCAGCCCGCACCCTCCGCTCCTCCACCGCTAATCTCCTCACTGTACCTCGCTCTCGCCTGTCCCGCAATCGACCCCCGGCCCACGTCCTCCCCCGGGCCTGGAATGCCCTCCCTCTGCCCATCCGCCAAGCTAGCTCTCTTCCTCCCTTCAAGGCCCTGCTGAGAGCTCACCTCCTCCAGGAGGCCTTCCCAGATTGAGCCCCTTCTTTCCTCTCCCCCTCGTCCCCCTCTCCATCCCCCCGTCTTACCTCCTTCCCTTCCCCACAGCACCTGTATATATGTATATATGGTTGTACATATTTATTACTCTATTTATTTATTTATTTATTTATTTTACTTGTACATTTCTATCCTACTTATTTTATTTTGTTGGTATGTTTGGTTCTGTTCTCTGTCTCCCCCTTTTAGACTGTTAGCCCACTGTTGGGTAGGGACTGTCTCTATGTGATGCCAATTTGTACTTCCCAAGCTCTTAGTACAGTGCTCTGCACATAGTAAGCACTCAATAAATACGATTGATTGATTGATTGATTGATTCCCAAGCGCTTAGTACAGTGCTCTGCACAGAGTAAGTGCTCAATAAATACGATTGAATGAATGAATAGAGCATGGGCTTGGGAGTCAGAGGGACCTGGGTTCTAATCACAGCTCTGCAATTTGTCTGAGGTGTGACTTTGAGCATCTCTGTGCCTTAGTTACTTCATCTGTAAACTGGGAACTGACTGGGAGCCCCTTGTGGGGCATGGACTGTGTCTAACCTGATTGCCTTGTATCTACCACAGTGCTTAGAACAGTGTCTGACATATAGTAAGCATCTATCTAGACGGCCCCTGCTTCCACGCCCCCCCATTTAAGCGACCTTCCTTATAGTGCCCCCCAACCCCCCTTCCCGGTCCGATCCTGACTGACTCTCCCCCGCAACCCCCCACCACCACCCCGGGAAAAAGGCCTTTGTTAGCACCAAGTTACATTATGGGCAACCTCATTCGCACCTACTCAGCCCTCCTGTCCCGCCATCGACCCCCGGCCCACGTCCTCCCCCGGGCCTGGAATGTCCTCCCTCTGCCCATCCGCCAAGCTAGCTCTCTTCCTCCCTTCAAGGCCCTATTGAGAGCTCACCTCCTCCAGGAGGCCTTTCCAGACTGAGCCCCTTCCTTCCTCTCCCCGTCGTCCCTCTCTCCATCCCCTGCATCTTACCTCCTTCCCTTCCCCACAGCACCTGTATATATGTATATATGTTTGTACATATTTATTACTCTATTTATTTATTTATTTATTTATTTATTTTACTTGTACCTATCTATTCTATTTATTTTATTTTATTAGTATGTTTGGGTTTGTTCTCTGCCTCCCCCTTCTAGACTGTGAGCCCACTGTTGGGTAGGGACTGTCTCTATATGTTGCCAGCTTGTACTTCCCAAGTGCTTAGTACAGTGTTCTGAACACAGTAAGCACTCAATAAATACGATTGATTGATTGATTGATCTAATGAATACCATAAAAAATGGTTTGAGTGGTTTCAAAAATGGGTCAATTGAGTGCTCTTATATAGTGGTTTTTGAAGAAAGGTCTAGGTACAGCAGTACGTCCTGATGATGAGGTGCTACAGAGATATTCTGTTCCAGGACTAAGGGCGACACCCATTGCACAGAACACACATCTCTCAATGTTGCTGGACAAAGAGGACCCGATGAGCCAGAGCGAATTCACTATCACTGGAGAAAAAAATATCAAGCACAGATTTTGCCGGCAGTAAGATTTCCCTTTACCTTCCCCCATCTTGAGCTAGAGTTCCCATTTTGGTCTCCAAGAACTCCTCTGAGGCAAAACAAACTCACCCTATTTGGAGTACAGCCAGTAAAGATGGCCTAGCATATTCCATTACCACTGTGCAAGTAAAGTTTCTCTCAATGACACTTAAATGAATGCAAATCTCACTGCCAAACTACCTACAAACACAAGTCTCAGGTATCTTCAAAAACATATTTCATATAAATAAATGTTCCCAGGAAATTTAGAGATTACCTGTTGGGTGTAAGGAAGGAATCCTAAACTTAAAAAAAATTCCATCTGCAGAGGGACATCTGGTACACTGAGGCAAAAACCAGAACTTGCAGGCTAACTAACAGTTTATTTCTAGCTCTCAAATCCAAGATTATTTTAAAGTACTCAGACCCTAAGGTCAGGATGCATGCACTTGTCAGGAGCTTCTTAATGACCTATGAAAATAAGCTGCCAAATTCGTTCATAAAAATTAATAAAAATCTCTTGTTGGATTTTGCTGGCATATGGAAAGGAAAATAACCTTACTACTTCAATGCAGGTTATGCAACGTCAGCCCACTTTCCTCACTAGCTCCAGAAAGTAGTTGAAAAGTTTTCCAACTGATGAGGAGGTAGAACATTTTTAATTTTTAGCTTGGCTCGTTGGGTTTGACCCTTTCTTTGAAACATTTTCTTCGCTTCTTTGAAGTAAGGAAGTTGCCACCTTTCAGAAAGTCGGAACTGCAGCACTTTGAAGTGTTCCACTATCTCCTGAGCACCAGGTCACGCAGCACTCTCTGCCGGTCATGGAATCACGCAGTTTGGTTCCTCACTTCAGTGACATTTCCATTCCCCACAGAGCAGGGAAGCAGATATTTCAAGCTTATTTGTACCTGTACTATTTAGTGTCCTGACCGTCAAGTTACCCCATGAGCTCCGTTGAATTCATTGATCCCATTTCTAAGGAAACTAAGCCAAGGACAAACAAGACAATTACCTACAGTGCTTATGTATCTATCAGTGTGCATTGGCTTCTCTTTAAGCACTTATTCATTCTCTTATTCATCTTTCTCTTCTCATCTTTTAACAAGTTACATCTCTCTTTCCTCCCAGTTATAATCTTACGACTGCCCATCTCCAAATTAGATTTTAAGTTCCTTGAGGACAGAAACTATGCCACTTACTTGTACTGAATTATCTCAAGAGCCAGTACAACACTCTGCCCCCAGGACGTGCTCAGTAAATACCATTGATTGATTGAATTTTGACTGAGATTTTCAGTCAAAATCTGAGATTTTGAGATGCATGATTGAGTGGCAATTAAATGGGCTTTACTGGTGTCTCTAAATCTTGGGAAGAGCAGATGTCAGGTGCTGAAAGTTCAGTTCCAGGAGCAAAATCAAGCACACACACAAGCACACACACAAAATATTCCAATTATATTAGATAAGGAGGAGCCAGGAGAGAAGCACCGTGGCTCAGTGGAAAGAGCACGAGCTTGGGAGTCAGAAGTCATGGGTTCTAATCTCGACTCTTCTGCTTGTCAGCAGTGTGACCTTGGGCAGGTCACTGAACTTCTCTGGGCCTCAGTTACTTCACCTGTAAAATGGGGATGAAGACTGTGAGCCCCACGTGGGACAACTTGATTACCTTGTATCTACCCCAGCTCTTAGAACAGTGCTTGGCACATAGTAAGTGCTTAACAAATACCAATATTATAAGTGCTTAGTACAGTGCTCTGCACACAGTAAGCATTCAATAAATGTGATTGAATGAATGAATGAATGAAGAGTCCTTTATTTTTTAATAGGCATTTGAGCAATTTTTTAATCCAATCAAACCTTCAAACTGTTGAAGCCTTCATAGAAAAATGTCAAAAGGTAGAGCTTTGCTAGAATTTACAGAGTCACTATTGTAGCACATGATCACAGATACTTGTTAGAATAAGTTGATTTTTTTAATTGATCACTAGTAGGCTTTATCTGTGAATTCATGAAAGAAGCAGAAATAGGAGGGATTTTATCAGTGTAATGGGAAATATTTTCAAGTGAAGGAACTGAAGCAATATCTTTGCAAATTAATACTTAACTGACACAGTATAGCTATAGTAAATTAATGAGGTAAGTAATTTATTAGCCAAACCACTTATATCTTGGAAGGTTAAAATTTCCTTATTTAGGCAGTCTTTTGAAATGTTAATTAACACATTTCTTGCAAATTAAATTTATTGAGAATTAAACACTCTTGAAGTGCTAGAAAATTTTATAGTGTAGGAAGTTTCCCCTATTAAACATGGAAAGCCACAATGCACATATTTGCTATCAGTGGCTAATTTGTGGCAAAGTGGCAGGCATACACACAAATTGAAATTATTTGTGTCAATAAAAAGTTAACATGCAAAAGTGTTCACAATATTAATCTCATTGATCTATGTCCAAAAAAAATCAAAATCAGAGAGTTGATTATAACTAAAACCATCCTAATGATGTTTCCTCTTTAATTAAGAAACAAGAAGCAAATTTATCAGTTATTATCTTCTGCTGCTTCTATCACTAGGTAATGTTCCCAAGTTGTATACAGGGAATGACTCCTTTGTCGATAGAATGCCACACAGATCATGGCAGTGTAGGGATGCCAGCTACATGGGGTGGGAAGGGCAAAGAGGGGAAGATAATAAAAAAGAGAGTGACAGAGGGAAAAACTATAAAATGACGGATTACCTGGAAAATGGAATGGTGATAGGGTTACCAGATTTGGCAATCTCCAATAACCAATCTTGGTGGAAAAGGCCAACTCTGAGTTTAGCTCTAGGAGGCTGATACAGTAGTCATGGCAGGATATGATATGTGCCTAGATTAAAATGGTAGCAGTTTGGTTGGAGAGGAAAGGGTGGATTTAAGTGATCTTGTGAAGGTTGAAATGACAAGATTTAGTTATTCATTGAATATGTGGGTTAAAGAGAGAAGAGTCAAGGACCACACCAAGGTTGCAAGTTTGAGAGACAGGAACGTTGGTGGTGCTGTCTGCGGTGATGGGAAAATCAGGGAGAGGACAGGGTTTGGGTTGGAAGACAAGGAGTTCAGTTTTGGATATGTAAAGTTTGAGATGTCGGCAGGACATCCAAGTAGAGATGTCTTGAAGACAGAAGGAAATGTGAGACTGCAGAGAGAGAAAGGAAGACAGAGAGAGAGAGAGAGAGAGAGTACAATACCACTCTCTCTCAATGTGAGTTGGCACACACATTCCCTGCCCACAACCAAACTGTAGTCTAGAGGTGGATCCTGACACTAATCTATCATTTAATTAATAATATAAATACACCATTGATTTTCACAAAATGCTTGGCAAGTACATCACAGATAAGTAGCAGGTTCCCTACCCTCAAGGAACTTACACTTTGAGGAAGACAGACAAACATATTTCCAAAAAGCCTAATTAAAATATGTAATTGAAAATGCAATTAAATAAAACATATATACAAAAGTGCTGAAGTTGCTTAAAAATACATTTATAAGTACTTGGATGGTTGATGGGTTTATATGACTTGGAGTGCTGAAACAAATAAGGTAAGGCTTCCTGGAGGTGGTGGGATTTAGGATGGTCTTGAATGTGGGGAGAGTAGTGTTCTGTTCAATTCAATCGTATTTATTGAGTGCTTACTGTGTGCAAAGACTGTACTAAATGCTTGGGAAAATACAATATAACGACAAACAGACTCATTCCTGCCCACAATGATCTCACAGTCTAGAGGGGGAAACAGACATTGATATAAATAAATAGATAGATATAGATAGATAGGTAGATAAATAAATTACAGATATATACAGATAAATATATCTATGTATACATATAGTATATATATACTGTGGGAATGGGAGGGAGGATGAATGAAGGAGCAAGTAAGAGAGGTACAGAAGGGAGAGGGAGAAGAGAAGAAGAGGGCTTAGTCAGGGAAGCCTTCTTGGAGGAGATGTGCCTTCAATAAGGGTTTGAAGTAGGGGAGAGCAATAATCTGTTTGATATGAGGAGGGAGGACATTCCAGGCCAGAGGGCATTCCAGGACAGAGGCAGGATGTGGATGAGAGGTAGGTGATGAGATAGATAAAATTGAGGTACAGTGAGTAGGTTAGCATTAGAGGAATGAAGTGTGCGGGCTGCATTGTAATAGGATAATAGTGAGGTGAGGTAGGAAGGGGCAAGGTAATGAAGTGCTTTAAAGCCAATTGTGAGGAACTTTTGTTTGATGTGGCGGTGGATGGGCTATAACTGGAGTTTCTTGAGGAGTAGGGAAACACGGTCTGAATGTTTCTGAAGGAAAATGATCCAGGCAGCAGAATGGAGTATGGACTGGAGTGAGAAGAGACAGGAGAGGCTGCGAGGTCAGCAAGGAGGCTGATACAATAGTCAAGGTGGGATAGAATAAGTGTTTGCATTAATGTTGTAGCAGTTTGGACAGAGAGGAAGGGGCAGATTTTGGCGATATTTTGAAGGTAGAACTGACAGGATTTAGTAATGGCTTGAATATGTGGGTGGAATGAGAAAGAGGAGTCAAGGATAATGCCAAGGCTATGGGCTTCTGAGACAGAAAGGATGGTGGTGCCATCAATAGTATTCTGTTGGAACAAACACAGGCCCAGACCCTGTCTTCTTTGGGGAGTATATAATTTACCTTGGTGAGAGGAGGGAAGGACATAGGTCTTGAGATTCTGCTTGAGGCAATTTTCTTGAGGTTAGCATCAGGGAGTTGCATAGGAAGTAAGGAGGAAACCCCCTGAGCTAAGTGTGGGAAAGAGGAGATGAGGCTTTGGGGTGGAGTCTGGATAAATGCAGGATGGAGGAATGTGGGGAACCATGTTCCAGTTCCCCTCACTCATGTCCCTCCTCCTGCTCTTTCCCGGCCAACTGAGAGGAAACATTTTACTGACACCCTAGAATGAGGAGGCCAGTAGATTTGGCAAGACAAATCTTGGTCTTAGCTTGCTAAAAAGGGGGAGAATGGGGAGAGAAGGATAGAGGGGTAGAAGAGAAAAATAGGGTGGGGGCAGAAGAGAGAGGAACATCTGATCAGTGGAAAGAGCATGGGCTTTGTAGTCAGAGGTCAGGGGTTCAAATCCCGGCTCCACCAGTTGTCAGCTGTGTGACTTTGGGCAAGTCACTTAACTTCTCTGTGCCTCGGTTACCTCATCTGTAAAATGGGGATTAAGACTGTGAGCACCCCGTGGGACAACCTGATCACCTTGTAACCTCCCCAGTGCTTAGAACAGTGCTTTGCACATAGTAAGTGCTTAATAAATGCCATTATTATTATTATTATTATTATTATTATTATTATCTGGCTGTTTTCTTTCTCCTCCCATTTTACCACCTCCCCTTATGCCACCACTTAACTGCTTCTGGACCTGGTAGAGGTGCCAGCCTATGACAAATACTTAGGGTATGTGGCACAGCATCTTAGAACAGCCTCTACCCCAATGCTTTCCTTTCCAGAGTTTAGGCATCACTGAGTGCTCAGTGCTCATGGTGCCTGTCAAGAGGGTGATTCTTGTTGCTTGTGGCCATATCGGGAATAAGAGGTCTCCTTCCCTTCATGGCAGGTCTGCCTTGATGCCACCGCTGCTTATCGAGGGTGAGAGGAAGCCAGGGTACATGGGGGGAAGACTGCTGCATATGGGGCCAGAGCTATTCCTGCTCACCCTGCTATTTGATAAGGCTTTGAACCATTATATTAGCTCTCTTTTAGCCCTCTTCAGTAGGGGCAAGCCAACTTTTCCCTGCCCACCTTCCTACAAAATTTTATGCTACTGAGGCAAAGCTAATAGCAACAACCCTCACTGTGTTGAGTCTAAAGCTGCCAATGCTCAACAACCACATTTGATTCCAAGAAAAACCATATGTAGCTTGAAATCATAGGTTCCCAATCCCAGTGTTAGTGAAAATAAAACAGCTTAAGGAAATGGAGATTTGCAAATGATCAGGCTCAGCTATTGATATACATTCAACTAACATCTATATCTTACACTTAACTAGAATCTATATCTTATGCAAAATCCTTTGCAGTTTATGCTCACAGCTTTTCATATGAATTGAGGACATAGAAAGATGGATGGACCCTGAAACATATTGTTCAGGAAGCTGATAGAACACATTAAGGATGCCTAGAAAATAATTCTGGGTCAGTAAATGAACCTAGCATGGAGGCTGGCAGAGCTGTATTAGAAAACGTTTCAACATTATATGCACCACAGCTATAATGACTTATCTGGGATCAAATTATTTTCTAAATAATTCAGTACACAAGTTTCCTGGTTATCCAGATAATTGTTGCATTTTGGAACCTAATTTACTTAGATAACTTTAGAGGGTAGAGCTGGCTTTCATGTTAAGGCAACAGTAGCAAACTTAAATCTTTTTTGTTTGAACTTATAAGCATGAATCGAGCCCATTGTTGGCTAGGGACCGTCTCTATTTGTTGCCGACTTGTACTTTCCAAGCGCTTAGTAGAGTGCTCTGCACATAGTAAGATCTCAATAAATACGATTGAATGAATATTGACAATAAGAAGGGAAAAAGGAAAAAGAAGAAATGAGGGACTGGGAAATCTTTTATTTATGACCTTACTTATGTGCTGTTTTAACTACCTGCTCATTGTCCTGTGTTGCAGCTTGCTGAAATTAATTGATAAAGACCTGAATTGCTCAAGGTCTATTCCCTGAGCAATGATCTGTCTCTTTGGAACACCTTCCTGAAGACTGTGATCAGCTGAAGCCTCACAGTTAATGGCCCTGAATTTGAACTTCAGAGACTCAAACAGAAGACATTTCCTCTAGAAAGCCCTTGGCCCCAGGATATGCAAAGAGAAAGTAAACAATGGTTTAGAGAGTGTCTGGAACGGATTCAAATGGAATGATTTGACACCTAGTCGAAGGGACCCAAATTCAATTTGCTAAGCAATTTTACATGTTCACCCTCCTGGATCTATTTTAATAGAAATGCAAACTTATTTTTCAAGGATGTTGAGGATGAGTAAGATATCATTTGAAGAAGTGTCCTGTTCCCTTTAGAGTGAAAAGCAGTATTATCTTTTGAAACATCTTTCAATGCTTACAAATGCAGAGTACATTCAGTTCTGCCACAGTACTTGTTTTCCCTCCAAATGTTCCTCCAACAACACAGACCTCTCTTGATACAAGATGTCTGAAGAAAGAGTTGTGCTCATAATAATGATAATAATAATAATAATGGCATTTATTAAGTGCTCACTATGTGCAAAGCACTGTTCTAAGTGCTGGAGAGGTTACAAGGTGATCAGGTTGTCCCACCTGGGGCTCACAGTCTTAATCCCCACTTTACAGATGAGGTAGCTGAGGCCCAGAGAAGTTAAGTGACTTGCCCAAAGTCACACAGCTGACAATTGACAGATGGGATTTGAACCCATGACCTCTGACTCCAAAGCCCGTGCTCTTTCCACTGAGTAGTAGTACAATATGAGCTTTCTTTAATGCAACCTTCCCCAAGTATGCGGCCCTTGTGTTTAAAGAGAACTGAGTGCATCTAAAATGCTCAAGTGGAAGTAGATAATAATTTTGGTACTTGTTAAGCACTTACTATGTGCCAAGCACTGTTTAGAGCACTGGAGTAGATACAAGTTAATCAGGTTGAACAGAGTCCCCCTCCCACATGGGGCTCATACTATTAATCCCCATTTTACAGATGAGGGAACTGAGGTACAGAGAAGTTAAGTGACTTGCCCAAGGTCAAACGGCAGACGTGTGACACAGCTAGGATTAGAACCCAGGTCATTCTGACTGCCAGGTTGCACTGCTTATAGTCTGAGATCCAGGCTGGGGGTGAAGAAAGGAGTTGCCTTAGGGAATCATAATCAACATCATCATCATCATTTTCATCAGTATTTATTAAGCACTTCCCATGTGCAGAACACTGCCTACCTCAGAATGTTTACCGTAAAGTAGATGTTTTGTGTCTTTATGCAGAGGACTCGAGACTTAGAACATAACTAAAAAAACAATGTCCCTGCCTTTGAGAAGCAGCATGGCTCGGAGAAGCAGCGTGGCTCAGTGGAAAGAGAATGGGCTTGGGAGTCGGAGGTAGTGGGTTCTAATCCCGGGTCCACCACTTGTCAGTTGTGTGACTTTGGGCAAGTCACTTAACTTCTCTGTGCCTCAGTTACCTCATCTATAAATGGGGGATGAAGACTGTGAGCCCCATGTGGGACAACCTGATTACCTTGTATCTCCCCAGAACACATTAGAACAGTGCTTTGCACATAGTAAGTGCTTAACAAATGCCATTATTATTATTATTATTATTTGAGGCAATTAAATACTCTAAGAGGGCTGACTGCAGATGGATTTTAGTTGTCCATGATCCTGTAATACCTGCCCAGGTGGCAAGTGCCATCCCTATAGTAGAAGTAGTAGTAGCAGTAGTAGTAGAGGAAGCAGCATGGCACAGTGGATAGAGTGCACAGGGCCGGGAGTCAACCAGCCACTTGTCTACTGTGTGACTTTGGGCAAGTCAATTCACTTCTCTGTTCCTCGGTTACCTGTTGTGTAAAATGAGGAATGAGACTGTGAGTCCCATGCAAGACAGGGACTGTGTCCAACCCAATATGCTTCTATCCACTCCACCAGTTAGCACAGTGCCTGGCACATAGTAAGTGCTTAACAAATGCCACCATTATTAATTATTATTATTACTAATAGCATTCATTAAGCACTTACTATGTGCAGAATCAATCATATTTACTGAGCGCTTACTGTGTGCAGAGCACTGTATTAAGCGCTTGGGAAGTACAAGTTGGCAACATATAGAGACAGTCCCTACCCAACAGTGGGCTCACAGTCTAAAAGGACACAGAACATAGTATAAAGTTCTGGGAAGACTGCACAAGTGGGAATTAGGGTGTAATGTATTCCTCTCATTAATTTTGTCCTTTCAACAACAGAATGAACCTGGAGGAAAGACAGATAGATAAGGGGCATTCTCTCAGATCATGGAGAATGTCCCTGATGTCCACGCAAACATATGAAAAAAACTGTTATGAAAAGATGAGGATATTCTTTCTCTACATCCTAACAAGGAGTCAGAGCAGTAGAAAAAAAGAGGACTGAAAGCATATTAAAACATATCCAGAAGTCCTGCATCAGAGTTCAGCAAAGTTTTTAAGTTGTTTATAGCTTTAGATTTTGACTTCTAAATTTTGATGGGTAAAATCACCCTATCACCCAGGTATTAGCAAGTGAAAAAAAAGTGTGTATTAAATCAATGTAATTCAATATTCATTTTAAGTAGGACTAATATGGTTGTAAGAGAACCTAGTTCAGATATAATATATTCAGCTCAATTTAAAAAAACTAGATGTTAATGAGATTAGTCTTTGGACTGAAGCTGAAAGTTTCTGAATGCATCAGGGAATAAATCAACTCAATGTCCCTAATAAAACACTTCCAACCCTCCCAGAAATTGGTGATTAATGCCTTCTCATTCCTGCTCAAGGAAAGGATAACAAGTTATCTTGGAAAGCCCATATTACTTTTTACAACAATGTGCCTGTTTCCAAAACTCTTGGGAAACATGAAATTAATGAAAGGAAAGTGCAGAATTGTTTTATTCCCAAATGAATCTTATCTGATTGAAATATAATTAGAACATTTACAAATGCTTCTAACATGTGTCTTTTAACCATGTGGACAGAGTCTGCTCTAACCATCTAAATTAGAGAGCTGTGTCTTTCCAACTTGGACTCTATATTTTGTTATTTTTTACTGGGGGCTTTACATTTTGATGGCAGAGATTTCATTTTTTCATCAAAGGGAGCATAGGAGTAAATTTTGGCATGTGAAAGCTGAGCAGCATTTAATGTGTACTTGATTAAAAATTCAGCTTTTGCATACTGCGCACTAAGAACCATTCCATAATATCACTCATTCAAATATGTTGCCCAAAATTCTTAGACAAACAAGTCGCACAAGGTTTCTTGTTCTATTCTGTCATGATTGGTGCAATGACAAGATAGTGGCATATCTTGACAATAGGTCTTATTCTCAAAGAGAATAAAAGACAAAAAAAGATGACAAGGATGTGCTGCTAGGATGGTGGACAGAAGAACTGGGGAAGACATGATGAGTCACTGAATTTGGTCAGAGATTAATTAGTTATATTGTATTATAAGAATAATAGCCAATAATGATGGTATTTGTTAAGTGCTTACTATGTGCCAAGCACTGTTCTAAGCACTGGGGGATACAAGGTGATTAGGTTATCCCACGTGGGGCTCACAGTCTTAATCCCCATTTGACATATGAGGTAACTGAGGCACAGAGAGGTTAAGTGACTTGCCTAAAGTCACACGGCAGACAAGTGGCGGGTTAGAACCCGTGACCTCTGACTCCCAAGCCCGTACTCTTTCCACTGAGCCATGTTGGGTAGGGACTGTCTCTATATGTTGCCAACTTGTACTTCCCAAGCGCTTAGTACAGTGCTCTGCACACGGTAAGCGCTCAATAAATATGATTGATGATGATGATGATGATGATCAATCGAGAATCAAATGTATTCATTCATTCAATCGTATTTATTGAACTCTTACTGTGAGCAGGGCACTGTACTAAGTGCTTGGGAAAGTACAAAATATAAACAGACACATTCCCTGCCCACAATGAGGATGCAGTCTGGAGGGAGAGACAGACATTAATATAAATAAATTACAGCTAGGTACATACACAATGCATTTGAGGGCTTACTGTGTGAGGATATGTAGAAACAGGTATGTATAGAGATGTATACATATATACATGATTACATATATGTATGTATATATACAGATAAGTACATAAACAATGAATTAATTGAGGGCTTACTGTTTGCAGTGCTTCAGAGAGTGCAGTACAATGGCGTTGGCAGACAAGATGCCTTCCCACAAGCAGCTTAAAATCTGGTAAGAAGAGCCTGAGCATGTTATCTTCTTGATTAATAATAATAATAATAATAATAATAGTGGTATTTGTTAAGCGCTTACTATGTGCGAAGCACTGTTCTAAGCACTGGGGAGGATACAAGGTGACCAGGTTGTCCCATGTGGGGCTCACAGTCTTAATCCCCATTTTACAGATGAGGTAACTGAGGCACGGAGAAGTTAAGTGGCTTGCCCAAGGTCACACAGCTGACAAGTGGCAGAGCCGGGATAAATAGATAAATTTATTGATAAATAGATTGATAAATAGAATTGTGTGTGTGTGTGCGTTTGTGTGCATTGGCGTGTGTCTGTGCTTGCACACGCGCGTTTGTTGGTGTGTGTTTGAAGATGGGTGGTGAGACCTTATTTATATGATAGTATGGTTGAGAAGACCCATCACTGAGGATGCTTTCCTCTATATTGTGCCTATGAAAACAATTTCTAACTTGGCTAATACAGTTGGCTTAAAAGGTGATCCACATCTGATTTCAAGACTGTCTATGCATTTCATAATATTTTGGAAGTCTTTGTTTGAGGAGAGCAATGACTCTACAAATTTTTGTCTGCCAGATTAGTAGGTATGCTACATGATATTGCTGTTACATTGTTCGATCCTATGCTTTATGACATATTTAACCACTTAGTCTACCTTTCATGATTCATTCAATTCATTTAATCGTACTTATTGAGCACTTACTGTGTGCAGAATACTGTGCTAAATGCTTGGAAAGTACAATTCAGCAACAAATTGAGACAATTCCTACCCGCAATGGGCTCACAGTCTAGATGCTTGTATGCAACCCCTTTCAGTTCACCATCCAGCAGTTGTCATCTTTTTTCCTCACATGCTCCACCACAGAGGAGCTGTGTTGGTGTGAGATTGCCTCCATGCTGGTGAGCTGGTAACATCCCAGACCACACTGCTGAAAGGCTTATCAGCTCATTTGATGTTCACTATAATCCACAGGTCAGTCAATTAAGCAATTGTATTTACTTAGTGCTCACTGTGTGTGGATCACTGTGCTATGCGTTTCGACTATTCAACACAATAGAGTTGTGGGACAAGATCCCTGCCCTCAAAGAGCTCACAATTTTGTTCCTGGGATAGCTGTTCAAGATGCAAGATGGGTCTACTAGAACGTGTTCAGGTATCAGCCACAAGCTGATAATTGTGGGTCCGAGAATTTGTCGATCAACTCTGTTGTACTCTCCCAAAAGTTTAGTACAGTGCTCTGCATACAGTAAGCACTCAATAAATACCATTCATGAACCAAGGTTGGACCTCACAACAGCTTTATAGACCTACATGTCTGATGTGTAATATCCCATGATCACCACAATGTTTCTAATGAGAATCCCTATTATAGTTTTGAATTTTATAGTTTCACATGTTTTACATGCAAACACATATTATTGCATTTAAACACACATGCATACACGTTTTGAAAATTCATGCAATTAAAACTGGTAGGGGAAATACATTTTGTGTTTTCAAATGGCAATTTGTAAGAAAGAAACCATCTTTATTTTCAGAATTTCATATTTTCTTTTCCTGAAACCTCTGACACTGCTTTTGTCCAGAGACTGTATTAAATGCAACTGTAATTACATAAACTGTTTGTGGGTTATCTTACAGGTACCTTAATGCACTATAGCCCTTGTTAAACAATTAGTTGTGAGTTTTAAAAACCACATCAAAATAACTGTTAATTGCTTTCTTTGAAATGATTCTGCAAAGGATGAGTGGAGAGTTATATTTACTCTGAATCTACACACATAAGGATTTATACATTTTACACATTTCTTTCTTTTTACTCTGCTTCAAAATGTAAAAAAAATAAAATAAAATAAATGACGTCATTTTAAGTAAATAGGAAGTGCACGCTGGGTACATGACTTTGTTTTATAAAGAGAAATAACACGTGTTTCCACCAATGTCAGTAATGTAATATATTTCTTTCCAAAGGTGTTACCTCTGTTATCTTAACAAAAAAACCCCAATGTGTATGTGATTTAATGGCTTAATGAACTTTAAGGTGCAGGAAAAATGCAAAGAACAGCGATCAAGACCTCTAAATTGTTATAGACTTTAACCTTGAAATGCATTTGAGACTCTAGCAACTATTTAGTAATTTTAGCTGCCATGAAGTTTTCAAGATTATGAGATTAGCCCATTACTGATTGGTCAGTCCAGTTATAATTGAGGGCAATCTGTCCTACTGTATTTCTACAATATTTGTCTTGTTCTCACCCTCACTAGATTCTAAATTCCTCCAGGTCAAGGACCATGTCTTTTACAGGTATTGTACTCTTCCAAATGTCTAGGATAGCACTCCACACACCTTCAGTAAATCTTGTGAATGAGTGAATGAACATAATCCATGTCTTCAAATCAGCAAAGCATTATGTGCCAACAATTAATCTGAAAATGATGAGGTTATATTCCAGTAAACCCTAAACCAATTCAAGGATCAGTATCAATGAAACAGCTCATTGTTGATACTGCGTTCTGTTTTCTGGACAGCACTATCCACTGATGCTAGGATCCAACAGGTGCAACCAAACCGAAACAAGAAGGTCACTTTGTCCTTTGAGAGATGAGACAGTGTGGGGTTGAATTAACACCTAGATCAAAAACAAACCTGGAGGTATAATGTTCAAGAGTAGGGTTCAAACTTCTTTATGGTTGTGATATCTGCATTTTCCATAGACAATATGGTCAACTTCTGGAGCTGGAATGGGATATAAATGTAGTAGGAAGAACAGAATAAATGTTTTAAAGATGATATGACTCAAATGTTTCAGCAACGGACAGATCAGCTTGGTGGGCAGAATCAGAAATGGGGTAACAATTTTGTTTGAAAAGATCTTTACACTAAAAGGGAGAAATAGAAATAGCATGAGCCACTGGGAGTAATTCATACAATAAATAGTAAAGCAAGGGACAATCTTCATAGATACACAATATACAAGGGATAATAGGTCATGCATTATCCTGATCATCCACATAGGCTGATGAGCATGTGATTCATCATAATGAACCCTGCTTTTCTCTACAAGAACTTTAAGAACTCTTGTTCAGGATTCAGTGCCTGCATCAAAGTAGATGAAGAGCCAAGAAACACTTGTGGTTTTTCTAAAACCACAGGCTGTATACATAGTTCTGCAGTTCTAGGATGGCCACAAAAATATGCTTGCTAGTTTTTTTATAATGATAGTGCTAATAGAAAGAGAAGATTCGTGAAGTGGATATTTTGGCCACATCCTTCCCACTTAGACTGTGAGCCCCCTTTGGGACAGGGACTGTGTCCAATCTAATTATCTTTTATCTACCCCATTGCTTAGTACAGTGCTTGCCACATGATACCATCATTATTTCCAATCTGATGTCCTGTCTGATGAAGTAAAACACTATATTTACTCTCCTCCAATGTTAAATTACCAACTAGAATTTAAAAGTGACACACTTAGTTAAGGGATTTGGGTTAGCGATTGGAAAGTATTTCATAGAAAAGAGGGTTATTCAACTCTGGGAATGAATTAGTGATCACAAAGGTCTAAATGTTGAATATTAACTATGAGATCAAGAACTTGAGGGAATTAAAGTAATTATTTTCAGATGTATGAAACCAAATTGACCTAACTAAAAATGCATGAATGTCTGTGACTATTTAGTTTTAACTCAGCTAATTACATTTCTCACTAGGAGAAATACAAATCATCAGATCAAGCTCCTACTGAATGCTAAGTGACACTGTTCAATTTTCAGTTTCATGACACTACTAGATTGTTTTGTGACTTTGGTAGATTATGTGTGTTTCACCATTAGATTGTAAACTACTTGAGGCCAGGAAGTGTGTCTACCGACTCTTCGTGCTTTCCCAAGCAGTTAATACAGTGCTCTGCACAAAATAAGTGGTCAGTAAATAAGTGGTCATACTGATTGATTTAAATTTCATGTCACAGTTCCACATTAGAATAGTGCTACAAGTCATGTAATGTTTTCTAAAAGGAAGTTAATCATTGATAATGACAGAGAAATTGTGGAAAGCTTGTCAGCTCAGACATTTTAAAATAAATTACATATGATTATGTTATATATTAATAAAGGGGGATAAACAAATATAAAATAGATTTGAGGCTACAATTCATCAACAGAGTGTGAGCTTGTCGTAGGCAGGGATTGTCGCTGTTTATTGTTGTACTGTACTTTCCCAAGTGCTTAGTCCAGTGCTCTGCACACAGTAAGTGCTTAATAAATGCAACTGAATGAATGAACATTTCCATCATCCCTTCTAAATCAATTTGCTCTAACCTCAATGCAACAACTTCTTGATCATCTACTCTGGGGGCTTCTTCAATACCTTGCAAATTTTATACAAACTCTGGCCAAATCTTCCTCTAATGTTGATTGCTTAATCTCAGCCCTGTTGGGGAGGGAGCAAGGTGGGATTTGCTTACCTGAAGCATTTGGCCAGAACTTCAGAGCAGTTAGGTTTTTGCATGTGGTAAGTCATCAAGCAATATTGGTTGTTTCCTGGGTGATTTAATCTTAAATTGGGTGTAAACCAGGATAAAGGTATCAAACAGCCACAGCAGTTTCCTTAAATGGTATGTCTGGATAGGAAGCAGGATGGCTTAGTGGGAAGAGCACAGGTGATCTGTGCTGTAATTGCAGTTTTTCCACTTGCCTACCATATGGCTTTGGATAATCAATCAATCAATCGTATTTATTGAGCGCTTACTGTGTGCAGAGTACTGTACTAAGCGCTTGGGAAGTACAAGTTGGCAACATATAGAGGCAGTCCCTACCCAACAGTGGGCTCACAGTCTAGAAGGGGGAGACAGAGAACAAAACCAAACATATTAACAAAATAAAATAAATAGAATAGATATGTACAAGTAAAATAAATAAATAAATAGAGTAATAAATGTGTACAAACATATATACATATATAAGGTGCTGTGGGGAAGGGAAGGAGGTAAGACGGGGGGATGGAGAGGGGGATGAGGGGGAAAGGAAGGAGGGGGCTCAGTCTGGGAAGGCCTCCTGGAGGAGGTGAACTCTCAGTAGGGCCTTGAAGGGAGGAAGAGAGCTAGCTTGGCGGAAGGTCAGAGGGAGGGCATTCCAGGCCAGGAATAAGTCAAGTGACTTTGTGTCTTGGTTGCCTCATCCACAAAATAGAGATTAAATGCCTGCTTTTCCCCTCCCTCCCCCGTTCACCCTCTTTAAATTGTGAGCCTGGTGTAAATCAGAGATTAGGTCTGGTATAATGATCCCGTATATACCCCAGAGCTGAGTGTAATGTAAATGTTTAACAAATAACAACATTATTGTTATCATCATCATCATCATAGGTAGTTGCAGTAACTGGAAATTCCTTCACCATCATCACATTCATTCATTCATTCATTCAATCATATTTATTGAGCACTTACTGTGTGTAGAGCACTGTACAAAGTGCTTGGAAAGTACAAGTCAGCAACATACAGAGACAGTCAATCAATCAATCAATTGTATTTATTGAGAGCTTACTGTGTGCAGAGCACTGTACTAAGCGCTTGGGAAATACAAGTTGGCAACATATAGAGATGGTCCCTACCCAACAGAGGGCTCACAGTCTAGAAGGGGGAGACAGAGAACAAAACAAACCATATTAACAAAATTAAATAAATAGAATAGATATGTACAAGCAAAATAAATAAATGAATAGAGCAATAAATATGTACAAACATATATACATATATACAGGTGCTGTGGGGAAGGGAAGGAAGGCAGGGGGGATGGAGGGGGGAGGAGGGGGAGAGGAAGGAGGGGGCTCAGTCTGGGAAGACCTCCTGGAGCAGATGAGCTCTCAGTAGGGCCTTGAAGGGAGGAAGAGAGCTAGCTTGGTGGATGGGCAGAGGGAGGGCATTCCAGGCCAGGAGGATGACGTGGGCCGGGGATCGAAGGTGGGACAGGTGAGAACGAGGCACGGTGAGGAGATTAGTGGCAGAGGAGCAGAGGGTGCGGGCTGGGCTGGAGAAGGAGAGAGGGAGGTGAGGTAGGAGGGGGTGAGGTGATGGAGAGCCTTGAAGCCCGGGGTGAGGAGTTTCTACCTGATGCGTAGGTTGATTGGTAGCCACTGGAGATTTTTGAGGAGGGGAGTAACATGCCCAGAGCGTTTCTGGACAAAGACAATCCGGGCAGTGGCGTGAAGTATGGATTAAAGTAGGGAGAGACAAGAGAGACAGTCCCTACCCAACAATGGGTTCACAGTCTAGAAGGAGACAGACAGCAAAACAAAACAAATAGGTGTCAATACCATCACAATAAATAGAATTATAAATATATACACATCATTAATAAAATAGAGTAATAAATATGTAGAAATATACACAAGTGCTGTGGGGAGGGGAAGGGAGTACAGGAGAGGGAGGGAGTGGCGGTGATGGGGAGGGCAAGAGGAGTAGAGGATAAGGGGGGGCTTAGTCTGGGTAGGCCTCCTGGAGGAGGTGAGTTCTCAGTAGAGCTTTTAAGGGAGGAAGAGAGCTAGTTTGGCAGATGTGTGGAGGGACGGCATGCCAGGCCAGAGGTAGGACATGGGCCAGGGGACAATGGTGGAACAGGAGAGAACAAGGCATGGTGAGGAGGTTAGAGGCAGAGGAGCAGAGTGGGTGGGCTGGGCTATAGAAGGAGTAAGGGAGGTGAGGGGACTAGGTGATGGAGAGCTTTGAAGCCAATAGTGAGGAGTTTTTGCTTCATGCGAAGGTTGATAGGCAACCACTGGAGTCTGAAGTAGCTTGTCAGGCATTACCAGCTATATCATAGTTATTTGTGCCGCTAGTTCCGACAATCAATCAATGGTATTTACTGTGTACCAAGCACAATACAAAGTTTGTAGACGTATTATTTGCCCATCAGGAGCTTACAATCTAGAGGGGGACACAGACGTTAAAATAAATTATGGATATATACATAAGTGCTGTGGGGCTGAGGTGAATGTCAAGTGCTAAAAGGGTATAAATCCAAGTGGATAGGTGTCACAGAGGGAGAAGGAGTAGGAGGAAATGAGGGTTTAGTCAGGGAAGGTCTCTAGAAGGAAATGTGATTTTTAATAGAGCTTTAAAGGTGAGGAGAGTGGTCGTCTGCGGAATAGGAAGGAATTGGAACAATACAGAGAAGATTAGCGTGACCCCTGCTCGAGAATGACACACAAATTCATGAAGCGTTCCATATTTTTCTGATGCCTGTTTCCTTGTTTTGATGTCTGTCTCCCCTCTTCTAGACTGTGAGCCCATTGTTGGGTAGGGATTGTCTCTGTTGCTGAATTGTACTTCCCAAGCACTTAGTACAGTGCTCTGCAGGAGGGGGTGATCTGATTGAGTGTTTTATAGTCAGTGGTAAAGAGTTTTTGTTTGATGCAGAGATGGAAAGGCAGCCATTCAGTGGTTTTGAGGAGTGGGCAGAGGTGAGTGGAACTTTCTTTTAGAAAAATGATCTGAACAGCAGAGTGAGGTTAGGACTAGAGTGGGGAGAGATAGGAGGCAGGACAGGATAAGTGATTGGATTAGAAAGCACAAGAAAACGATGCATATGAATTTAAAGGTTTGTTTCATTTCAATATTACTACGGATGAGTTCAAAAGTTAGTGCATTAAAAAAAAAAACTACAGCCAATTGTATTAAATAGTAATGCTATGAAGCTCATTGTGCAGTGAGGCAGGAAGAATATAAAGTAGAGAAGCAAATCAAGAAGGCAGAATGTCCTTGGGGAGACTGGCAGTGTGGCCTCAACGTAGCACCAAGCTGCTGACCTGAATGAAGGCCTATAGAGCCATTCTCGTATCTGAGAAAACTAAACAACATTTTGGGCAGTTCAGCCAAGGGTTACCAACCTACGAATGGAAAGATGGAAACACAAACAATGAAATCTTGAAATGTAGTAAGTCTACCAAAATTAAAGAAACGGCTTGTTCTTTGCCTTCATTGGATGGAACATGTGAGGAGATTAGTCATTTGATTTGTTAGCCTGGGGCCAACATGTTAAATTACCTGCCAAGAGATGACCACCTTACTAAAATACCTAGAAAGAGAAGCTTAACAAAGCCATTCACCACATCAGACATTCAAAAAGAACAGTTAGAATAAAAATAAGAACTCTGCCTTAGTTCTTTGAAGGGTTGTCAAAGGAAGATTATGTGTCTGCTAACAATATTTTAATTGTAGATAAAATTTAAAAGAATGCACCAGTAGATTCAAATGAACTCTACCCATCTCAACAAGAGACTATAAAACAAGACAGCTAATGCCTTCCTCTCCCCCCCTCCTCCCCATCCCCCCACCTTACCTCCTTCCCCTCCCCACAGCACCTGTATATATGTATATATGTTTGTACGTATTTATTACTCTATTTATTTATTTTATTTGTACATGTTTATTCTATTTATTTTACTTTGTTAATATGTTTTTTTTTGTTCTCTGTCTCCCCCTTCTAGATTGTGAGCCCACTGTTGGGTAGGGACTGTCTCTATATGTTGCCAACTTGTACTTCCCAAGCACTTAGTACAGTGCTCTGCACACAGTAAGTGCTCAATAAATACGATTGAATGAATGAATGAATAAATGAATGAATGAATGAATTTCACAAAAGAGTGATGTCAGTTCAACTGATTCCAGGGTCAGAACAGCAAGAAACCAGGCTGCCTGGTAAACTATTTGAGAGTCCTCTGACAGCTTGGCTCTGTCCAGGACAAAACTCTTACTGTTCTGAACTGTAGCAAAGCAGTCCATTGGCCCACTGGGAAATGGAGTTGTTCCTTTGCCTGCCTTGCAACTTTCTGGTCACTTATTAATAGAGCAATTAGAGGTGCTCTTATTGGTTGTTTAAAATTACAGTTTTTTAAATCAAAAACTCCTCTAGTGTTCTCAAAAAGAGAATGATGCAGAGATGAAAACAAAGGATTAATTTGAAAACTATAGCTGTGTATTATGGCTAGAGACCACTTTCTCACAGGAATAATTCTGGTGGTTCAGGGTCAGTTCAAATTAAAATGTAATGACATGTTCTGCCTCCCATGAAATTCAGCATAATTGGAATAGCATTACCTCTCATTATATGTGAACATTGAAGATCTTGGGAATGGTAATGGGAATGGTAACGGTACTAAGAAGATAAATGATACACCGTCTATATGCTAAAATTATACACATTAAAGATGCTCTTCTTCATAGTTACAAAAATAGTTAATTGAAGGAATACAATGGTAATGCAGAGAAAGAGAATCAATAAAAAAAAAATTCCTGTTAATGGGTTACCTAGTCATGATTACTTGGATAAAATTAGGTGGTAGAGATTTGGGCAAATTGAATAAAAGACAGAGAAAAAATATCACTTTATCTGAGGAAACTAACCTTAAGCCTCAGGTTTATCCTGGTGGATTGAACATAGAGACTTCAGATAAGACAATTGAGCTTGAAGATGTTAATAACAAATCCTACACTTTGAGAGAAAGGTAGGTGGAAAAAAGCTGCATTGAGTTATGTAGTATTAAGGAAGTGGAGATAGTTTTCATTACAAAAATAGAAGAAAGAAATTTTAATCCAGTCATTTTAACAATGTAAGTGCCCTCTTAATAAGGGCCTTGTCTTATTCAGTTTATTATAATCAACTATGCTAGAGGACAGGGGTTGAGAGAGACACTGATAAATTGTAATAGTTACTGCAAGTGGTTTAAAATTGCAGATTGGAAACATGCTTAGTCTTAATTTGACTGAAAAACTTTAGGTTTATTATGCAGACAGGGTTATTTTAGAACACCATATAAAATATCAGCAAAATGATATTAATTGTAATGAGAGAAGAATACATTACGTAAATGATTAAAAATAAAATGAAATCTAATACCTAAGGATCCAGTTCCCTTAGCATTTGTGCCACCCACAGGGACAATTATAAACCCCAAGCAAAATAGCAGCATTAAAAAAAGTAATTGCTTTAAGAAGAGAATGAATAGTAAATAAAGGAAAAATAAAAACAGTTCAGATATTCTATTCTTTAAGAAAAATGACTTTGAAAAGTTCAGATGGTTAAGAATTGCCAGTGAAAAATATAGGCTCCTGCATTATTTATTTTTCAAGTGCTCTAGAAAAAGTTTGCCTTCAATATCTCAAAATTTCAAGAGTGAGTTAAAACACTTGACTCAGCATATCCTTGAATTAAAAATATATGTGAAATTTACTATTTAAAGTCTCAAAAAAGACCATTCATCCAAATGCAAATGATTTTTTTAAATTTTGATACTGCACCTATCAGTCAAATAGGAGTCATTTCATTAGAGATGCAAATCATTAATGAGTATTTAACTGCGGTATTAGTTTGGGAGGCTTGAAAATCAAGGTCCCTGGATTTGCTGGAATAAGAAGTGTCAGTCTTTAGGATACCTCACTTACACGTTTGCAAAATTGAAATCATTCATTCATTCAGTCAGTCATTCAGTCATATTTATTGAGAACTTACTGTATGCAGATCACTGTACTAAGCCCTTGGGAAGTACAAGTCGGAAACATATAGAGATGGTGCCTACCCAACAATGAGCTGACAGTCTAGAAGGGTAGACAGGTAGACAGTAGACAGGTAGACAGTCTACCCAACAAAACAAAACATGTAGACAGGTGTCAAAATCATCAGAACAAATAGAATTAAAGCTGTATGCACAACATTAACAAAATAAATAGAATTTTAAATATGTACAAGTAAAATAAATAGAGAAATAAATCTGTACAAATACATACAAGTGCTGTGGGGAGGGGAAGGAGGTAGGGCAAGGGGGATGGGGAGGAGGAGAGGAAAAAGAGGGCTCAGTCTGAATTATCATGGTAGATAACCTCGAATTTGCAACTAGGATGCCAAAATACTGTATTACTGTATCCCAATATTGGCTACCCACAATTTTGAGCTGAGATAGATTAACTTCACTCATTCATTCATTCATTCATTCATTCATTCAGTCAGTCAGTCAGTCATATTTATTGAGCTCTTACTGTGAGCAAAGCACTGCACTAAGCTGTTGGGAGAGTACAGTACAACAATAAATATTTCCTGCCCACAGTGATCTTACAGTCTAGGACCCTCCATCCCTTTCTGCCTTGCACTTCCCTGGAAGTAAGAAGCAAAATGGTCACAACATGGTCACAACAAGCTTTCACAAAACCTCAGGAAGGGTCTGGAGACTGCTGTTGGAGTGGTCACTGCGGCTATGAGTCTGATTTTTAAACTATGAGTCATAATGGTTTTTATTTTATGTTTTAAATTTGTTTTATTTCTCTTTTATGTGCCTGTTGCTAACTCCAATCCCCATCATATAGTTTTAGACTGTAAGTCTCCGAAAGGTCAGGGACCATGTCTAATTTCTTTCTAACTGTGCTTTCTTTCCCAGTGCTTAGAACAGGGCTCTGAACTCAGTAAGTGCTTAGTAAATGGTATTACTAGTACTGTTTCTACGACTGTTCTCACTGTATGTATTAAATTTTTATTGGCCTTATTCCTCTTTGTGTGTAAGTCTTTCGAGAACCAGAACCATATCCAATGACTCTCATTGTAGACCAGCCAGTCGATCTAATTTATTAAGCAATTACTGTGTGCAGAGCACTGTACTAAGGTCTTGGGAGACTACAATATAATGCATTCCCTGCCCACAATTAGTTTACAGTCTAGAGAAAAGATTACAGAATACCAAGGAGGTAGTAAAATGGTCCCAACTAGTACTGAAAAATAAATAAGTGAGTGAAAGGCAGGAGAGATATTTTAAAGACTTAATAAGGCCATGACCTTGGGCAATACAGCAGAGTTGTGGTCATTTAAGAAGGAGCAGCTACAAAGCAGCATAGCCTGCAATAATAAGGAATATAGGGGCTTTTATAGATAAGAATCAATCAATAAACCAATTTTATTTTTTTGAGCATTTACTGTGAGCATTCATCAATGAACAAACGGCACATTGCAGCTGAGGAAAATTGATATATGCTTCAAGGCAGATGGAGTTGAGGCCTTGCTGTATCAGACTTCCTGAAACAGCCACAGATAACCTCACCACCTGTGACACCATCTTTGAACTGAAGGAAATGCTAAATGAAGTGTGTTAATATATACCGTTAACGTGAAGTGTTGGTGCTAATTTTATTGATGCTCGTTATTACTACTATTTAAAGAGTTTGCCAACATTTCTGAGCCTTGTGTTTGATGCTAAAACTTCAAGTGAAAAAATCTGCTAAGAGCAGACATTTGTCAGGTACCATAATCTAGAATGGCAGTGACTCTGTTTTGTAGATATCTCCCCCTATTCACTCAAATATGACCAAGTCATTGTATGTCTCCCCTTCTAGAATATAAGCTCATTATAGGCAGGGAACATTTGCTAATTCTGTCATATTGTACTATCACAAGCAATTAGTACAGTGCTCTGCACACAGTAAGTGCTCAATAAATATGATTGAATGAATGAATGAATGAAATACATAGATGAATAGAGGAAATTTTAACATCTCAGGTTTTTTTTTTTATAATTGCATTCTAAAATGATAATTATCAGCAAATACTTTTGCAATCATATTTTACTATGGAATAACTTTTGTGCAGTATAGATATATGGCTCAAAGATACTCACTTTCATATCCTAAAATGAAATTCAATGTCCCAAAGATACAACCCCATGCTGTCCTTTCAGTTCACTCCAAAACTTCAATTCAACTTACAATATTTCCTGAAATCTCATCCTAGGCTTTCTTATGTTTAGCAACATTCAAAGAATTTCCATGCTAACTATGGCTCAGTCACAGGGGAGGAGAACTCAGTGCTAACCCTATTCTTTAATAACTTCCTGATCAAGAAACCATGTCTATCGTGTATCTGTCATGTATTTAAATGGTAGAATGCAATGGGATCCCACCCATTTTATTTAGCTGTATCCTGCAGACAATGCTTAAGTCATCTCAATCATCCTATTTTCAATCATCGTATTTAGTGAGCACTTACTGGATGCAGAAGGCTGTACTAAATGCTTGTGAGAATGCAATATAACAGACTTGATAGATACGTTCCCTGCCCACAACAAGCTTAAAGTCTAAGGACTGACTACTTTCCTCTATGATGGCGTCTGCACGGAAGTTACCTGGTAGGTAAATTAGAGATTCACTTAGTTCTTCCATAATGTTTGCTTTGACTACACATTTGGGTAGAAAGCTGATAAGGAAATGTGTATTAATCTGAAGGAAATGCAATTAGTTGTCAAAAGAAACGGTTGTGATCTTGCAGACAGCTTGCAAATAACACCAGTCAAAGCACGCTTCCAGTACTGCAAATCTACCTTCATATATAGTTTATCATGAACCTAATCCCTGCATTATAGTAGAACTAATAATAATAATATTGGTATTTGTTAAGCGCTGTGTGCCAAGCATTGTCCTAAGCATTGGGGTAGATACAAGGTAATCAGGTTGTTCCACATGGACTCACAATATTCATCCCATTTCACAGATGAGGTAACTGAGGCACAAAGAAGTAGTTTGCTCAAGGTCACATAGCAGACATTCTGGCAGACCGGGATTAGAACCCAGGTCCTCTGACTCCTAAGGCCGTGCACTTTCCACTAAACCACACTGCTTTTCAATACATCTCAAATATATCCAATGTACCCTTTAGTCACTGTGATAACTCTAAGAAAACCTATCTTGGTTTAACTAGGCAAGAGTTTTTTGAGGAGTTATACTCCATCTTTCCTTTTCTCTTTTGAATTTTCCCTGTCTACAACTCTCTTGTTTCACAAATAAGAAACACCCTGAGGCTGACATGAGGAAACAAGCTAGCATCACTTACATTAGATATCACAGAGGCTTTTGGGTGTATGGGACCCTTGGGAAATATATCTAGGATGTTTTAGAGACTCTATTTTGATTATATCTAGATTTCAATTTCACAGGGCTCTTAGCTTTTGAAAGGATATTATTATTAATCATAATAATATTGATAATGATGGCATTTGTTAATAGTTTACTATGTGTCAAGCATTATTCTAACCGCTGGGGTAGATACAAGCTAATCAGGTTGGACACAGTTCATGTCCCACCTGGGGCTCACCTGCTCATATTCTTAATTCCTATTTTACAGATGATGAGTCCCAGAAAAGTTAAGTGATTTACCCAAGGTCACACAGCAGACAAGTGGATTAGAACCCAGGTCCTTCCGACTTCTGGCCCAGGCTCTATCCCCTAAGCAATGCTACTTCCTTTTATTATTATTATTATATTTGTTAAGCACTTACTATGTGCCATACTCTGCTTTAAGCACTGGATAAAGTACAAATTAATTAGGTGGGACACAACATCTTTTCCACATAGGGCTCTTCACAGTGTAAGTAAGAGGAAGAACAGGTATTGAAGACATATTTATCAGATGAATAAGCTGAGTTATAGAAAAGTTAAGTAACTTGCCTAAGGACACATAGCATTTAAATGGTGGAGCCAGGATCATAATCCATATAATAATAATAATGATAATGATGGCATTTGTTAAGTGCTTACTATGCGCAAAGCATATCTTCTGGCTTCCAGGACCATACTCTTTCCACCAAGCTATGCTGCTTCTTGTGATTTTCAATAACATGGAGAAGCCAAATGTTTATACCACTGAGTCACACTATACATCATTTGTTCTAAAAGTCCACTCGTTCTAAGGAGTTGGGGCTCTCCCAAGGGGATTCAGCCTAATTTGCAGCATCACATTTAAAGGATCAGTTCAAAATGCCTGACAGGCCTTCCTGAATCTGCACTGGTCCTTCCTCTGTGCTAAGCCAAACATTTCAAGAGCATTACTCCAATCATGACCACCCAACAGTTCTTGGCACAGTGCAATTCTGGAGCTTGTTTGAATCATCCAGAGTATCTTCGAACTTAAAATGGTCTTTTCTTCCACCCCTCTGCCACATATCCTGCAGAACTGGTCTGGGTCATAAATGCCAGGGAGAAAATGTGCTCTCTACATTCTTAGGTTGCGAGCCCCTTGAAGGATGACAGTGTTTCAAATTTCCACCTGCATGATCTTTCCAGTGATTAGTGCAACGGTAAGTGCTTAATAATTATTATTATTACTGATATCCCAATACGTAGTGCAGTGGTGGACATATAGTAAGCACATAACAAAATACCACAATTATTATTAACTGAAAATAGCAATAATAATTATAACAGCATCTTTTGCCACTGACATTCATTTCATTGCTTTGGAAATTTTATATTTATTTTATAAATTGCAAACAAATGAGGGTTTAGAAGAAGTGTTCCATCAGAACAATTTAGAATACACTGAAATTGGAGAAAGGGTCATTGAATGCCTTGGAGCCAACGGCAGCAGAATTTTAGAACACTCCAGCTGTATTTCAATTACTGGCTTTTTCTACTACAGCAAAATATAGGGAGAAAAAAAAGAAGAAAAAAACCCTTTAAAATCATCATTAAAAATGGGTCTGTAGAAACCTAATGAAATGAACATCAATAGCAAGGTCTTCATTGGCTTTCTATAAATTTCTCTTGGTTCCTGTTCTCCAGCTAGATGATTGAGAGAGAAGTGAAAGAGTTTCTCTTCTGATTTGCTCTCTGTTGTGTTATGAAGGCAGTGTGAGGATAGTAGGAGTCTGTGATCCCAATCTAATCTCTTGGCTCTGAGGGAAGAGGGAAGGGGGGGGAGCAGAGGGATTCCCAGTTGAGCTCGGAGGAGGAGCACAGAAGACTTTGTGCCAACTCCTGTGGGCAGCGATTATGTCTGCCAAATCTGTTATACTTTCCCAAAAACTTAATAAAGTTCTTGATAAGTATCTTTAATTTGCTCATCGATTGATAATATGATAGAAGAATGTGAAATATATTATCAACTTCAAGGTGATTGGGTGGTTTAGAAAGAATATTGTAGTCTGAAAAGGGGGTGAAACAGGGTGTGGCTGTTCCTACCCACAATGAGCTCACAGTGTAGAGGTGGAGACATACATATATTGATATAAATAAATAAATTACCATCTCCACTTCTCTAGGACCCTTCACTATCACGCTGCCATAGTTGTACTCAGTAATCATTTTCAGCTTCTGTCCGTAATACTAGGACCTGTGGAGATGAATATAACACCAAAAAGATTGGGGTTGGTAATCCAGGAGTTTAGATTCTCAATCTGTGATCATCTCATCCTAACTTTAAGATATTTGATTCAAATGCTTAATGTGATTTGAATTTAGCTTTTTACAATATAATTACTCCATTATTTTATTCTACGATCCACAGAGAAAATCAATCAATCAATCATATTTATTGAGCGCTTACTGTGTGCAGAGCACTGTACTAAGTGCTTGGGAAGTACAAGTTGGCAACATATAGAGACGGTTCCTACCCAACAGTGGGCTCTCAGTCTAGAAGGGGGAGACAGAGAACAAAGCCAAACTTATTAACAAAATAAAATAAATAGAATAGATATATACAAGTAAAATAAATAAATAGAGTAATAAAAATGTACAAACATATATACGTATATACATGTGCTGTGGGGAAGGGAAGGAGGTAAGGCGGGGGGATGGAGAGGGGGAGGAGGGGGAGAGGAAGGAGGGGGCTCAGTCTGGGAAGGCCTCCTGGAGGAGGTGAGCTCTCTGTAAGGCCTTGAAGGAAGGAAGAGAGCTAGCTTGGCGGATGTAGGGAGAGAGGGCATTCCAGGCCAGGGGGATGCCATGGGCTGGGGGTCGACGGCGGGACAGGCGAGAACGAGGCACGGTGAGGAGATTAGCGGCGGAGGAGCAGAGGGTGCGGGCTGGGCTGTAGAAGGAGAGAAGGGAGGTGAGGTAGGAGGGGGCGAGGGGATGGAGAGGCTTGAAGCCGAGGGTGAGGAGTTTCTGCCTGATGCGCAGATTGATTGGTAGCCACTGGAGATTTTTGATGAGGGGAGTAACATGCCCAGAGCGTTTCTGGACAAAGACAATCCGGGCAGCGGCTTGATGTCTGGATTGAAGTGGGGAGAGACAAGAGGATGGGAGATCGGAGAGGAGGCTGATACAGTAGGCCAGACGGGATAGGATGAGAGCTTGAACGAGCAGAGTAGTGGTTTGGATGGAGAGGAAAGGGTGGATCTTTGCAATGTTGCGGAGCTGAGACCGGCAGGTTTTGGTGATGGCTTGTGAGGGGTGAACAAGAGAGTGGAGTCGAGGATGACACCAAGGTTGTGGACTTGTGAGACGGGAAGGATGGTAGTGCCGTCAACAGAGATAGGAAAGTCAGGGAGAGGGCAGGGTTTGGGAGGGAAGACAAGAAGTTCAGTCTTGGACATGTAATAGACTCTGAAGTTGTTAAAATAATCTTGGATTTATTTTATTATCCAGGATGCACATTCTGAATGTATATCAGAACAGCTACTAAAGGCCCAATATGTTGAGAATGCTTATTACCAATATTGTAAATCATTTAGCAAACCACAAGCACTGAAAATAGACTGTGAGCCCATTGTTTGGTATAGACTGTCTCTATATGTTGCCGACTTGTACTTCCCAAGCTATTAGTCCAGTGCTCTGCACACAGTAAGCATTCAATAAATACGATTGGATGAATGTTGGGATATAATACTTTGACCAAAAAATATATCCTAGGGGCTATGGATTGGGAAATATTTCAAACACAGTATACCCAATCTGCAGCAGATATGCTTGAGACTTTTAAGATGAGTTTCTGTAACATCTGGAAAATGACATTTTTCAAATTTTCCATTGCAGTTAGCTATAACAATTCAAAGTGATGCACCATAATCTGAATGGGAGCCTAATTGCAGAAGTAAAATGGTCTATTTGGGCTTGGGAAATTTCTAATAGTGAGCAGTGACAGCCAATGAAAAATGAAGTTTTAAACTAAGCATGTCTACATCATCGAAGACTTGCTTGGGGAAGTTTTTTTTTCTTCATCTATGAAAGTAAAGGAACATACTTATCTACTATCAATTTCCAACTAAATTTGGAAAATCATGTACTATTTTCTATCATTCAATAAGATTTCTTCATTCATTCATTCATTCAATCATATTTATTGAGCGCTTACTATGTGAAGATCACTGTACTAAGCGCTTGGGAAGTACAAACTGGCAACATATAGAGGCAGTCCCTACCCAACAGTGGGCTCACAGTCTTTCCCATTATGAAATATTTTGTAAGAATCCCATAGCACACTGATACCCAATAAAGCTGCTAAAGTAATGCCTACCCATTTAATAAAGGAAAATGGTGATATTTGTACACAGAGGCATAGCTTCTTAATATAGCTGGGTTCCAGTTTTAAACTCATAAATTAAAATGTACACAGAACAATTTCTTCTTTAATGAAATATTTATGAACTAGTCCTACTGGTGCTGTGTGTGTTTCAGCAGCTTAATTTTTCTTTATTACAAAAAAAGAAAAACATAGATATGATTCCATCTTGTCAATTCAATAGGTCATTCATTCATTCAATCGTATTTATTGAGCGCTTACTGTGTGCAGAGCACTGTACCAAGTGCTTGGGAAGTACAAGTTGGCAACATATAGAGACGGTCCCTACCCAACAGCGGGCTCACAGTCTAGAAGGGGGAGACAGACAACAAAACAAAACATATTAACAAAGTAAAATAAACATCCACTGGGCCAAGCTGCTTCTTGGCTCTTAGAGGTCTAACAAAGCATGCTTCCTGGTTGATCTGGGAAGTCCCACGATTGGCATCAGATTGTAACAGTCTCCCAACAACAGCCCATATGAAATCTAAGGATTTGCCTTGAAGCCACCCAAGTGGATAGCAGGGAATGTTGAAACTTTGAAATCCTCCCTATAAATCATGGAGATGGGAATATCTGTACATTGCATTGTGTGGGGCTGCTTTTTAAGGCCCAAGGAACATTTCACCTATTAATAATGTCAGCTCTGGATTGGCACCACAGGTCACAAAGACTTGGGTTCAGCAACTAGAAGATCAGAAGGGGAGAAGAAAGGTAGAAGAGAGGGAAAATATCAAGTATTTAAATCATATCAAATTTTCTTATAATGTCTGTCTTGCTTGAAAACAAAACAAAACAAATACCAAAGATGCACTTTAAATATCAAGTAGAATAGAGTTTTACATCACTAAAGCAGTAAAGGGGGAATATATGTTGAACTATGTATAGGAGAATGGCCAAAATTTTAAAAAAGAAAAAAAATATGCCAGTGTGTGTAAAGGGGGTTGGGAGATATGGATAGGGTCAGTGAGTTTTGGCTTGGCAGAAGAGTGTCAGAAAAGTCACCGATGCAACAGGAGGAGGAAGCATGGAGGGAGTTGATTTAATGGCAGCAAGTAAGTGGATGCAACTTTGAGGCGATATGTCAACAAAAACTGCGTATCATATCCCTGAAATGGATGTGTTGGGCCATAATTGTAACTTGGGATAGCTCTATATTACTACATTAAAATGTCCCTTTCTAAATATCTTAAAATGTGAAGTGTTGTGCTGATTTAAAAAGTTACAGACATGTTGTTATACATGAAAACATTCTGTGGCAAAAAAGGATGCAGAATCTTAACAGCATGCCTGAGATGCTATGATATGTAGATTATAGAAATTAAGGTTTTTTGTTCATCAATCAACCAACCAATAGTATGTATTAAGCTCCTATGCTTTAAAGAACATTGTACTAAGTGCTTGGGAGAACATAAAAGCGTTAGTAGATTTGATCCCTGATCTCAAAAAGCTTACAGTTGAGCAGGGAAGACAGACACTAAAACCAATTACAGGCAGGGGAAGCAACAAATATACATATATGAGTGCTGTGGTGAAAGGGACTGGGGTCAGTACCTAAATGCTTATGGGGCAAGCAGTAAGAACTAAATGGGGTGGAAAGATAAGAGATTAATCAGGAAAGTCTTCAGGAGGAGATGTGATTTTAATATCATTATAAAGTTGGTATTAAGGGCTAACTTCAAGCATTGTGTGCACTGTTCAAAGCGCTGGGGTATATAAAAGGTAATCAGGTTGTCCCGTGCTCTTTCCACTATGCCATGCTGCTTCTCTGCCATATGATTTTGAGCATGTCACTTAATTTATCTGTGGCTAAGTGTCCTTGTCTGTGAAATGGGGTTTAAATACCTGTTCTCCCTTAGCCAATGAGCCCCATGACAGGCAGGGACTGTGTCTATCAGGTTGCGCTGTATCTACTCTAGTGCTGAGTACAATACTTGGCACATAGTAATTGCTTAACCAATATTATTGTTAGTATTATTATCATAGATAATCAATAAGAACAATAATAAACTTGGGTGCAGATTCAAGGTCATAAGGTCAGTTACAGTTGCAGCACACATTCAGAATATACAGACTAAGGTGGAAAGAGAACAGGTATTTTATTCCAGTTTTACAAATGAGGAAATAGAAGCATGCACAAGTTGAGCTGCCCAAGCTGATTCTCAGCAGCAAGTGGCAGACCTGGGAGGGGAACCCATTCTTCTAACTCCCGGTGCCATAGCCTTTCCTTTTGCAATATACTTAATGCCATATTGTAAACATGGTCTGTGGAATATTCCTAGATAATAGATTTTGTAGCCAAAATTAAAGTGTGCAGTTTTTGTTTAAACTTGAATTAAGAGTAACATATTACAACCATAATCACTCTTCTAAGAGGTATTAGTGAGATTCTACAAGATTTTCTGGGTGTGTGTGTGTGTGTGCTAGCATATATATGATTAATCAATTAATCAATTAATGGTACTAAGTGCCTACTGAACTCTGTACATATTTACTGTTCTATTTATTTTGTTAATGATTGTGCATTTAGCTTTAATTCTATTTGTTCTGACGACTTGACACCTATCCACATGTTTTGTTTTGTTGTCTGTCTCCCCCTCCTAGACTGTTGAGCCCATTGTTGGGTACGGACTGTCTCTATATGTTGCCAACTTGTACTTTCTAAGCGCTTAGTATAGTGCTCTGCACACAGTAAGTGCTCAATAAATATGATTGAATGAATGAATGAGGGTACGATACACCTATGAGAGAATCAAGAAACATGTTTTTTGCCCTGACGATCTCCTAGTCTACAATTTAACATACAATCTATGTAGATTATATTTGTATTCAAAGATGACATTCCTGAATATGAGTTTTTATTGTGCCCACCATACTAGCCGTTGTTTTCATTTTACTAAATTGTAAACTCCTGAAAGTGACTGTAATCTCCTTGACGGCAGGGATCCTACCCACCAACTCAATTATACTGAACTCTCCCAAGAGCTTGAGTGTTCAAAAGTACCATTGATTGATTGATTGATTGATTGAGTATCCTGTGGTGATCTGATTTTCCCAAAGCCTCTGATCCAAAACAAACACTATATAATAACAATAATAATAATTTTGGTATTTGTTACTACTATGTGCCAAACACTGTTCCAAGCACTGGGGGACATAGAAAGTAATCAGGTTGTCCCACATGGAGCTCACAGTCTTAATCCCCATTTTCCAGGTGAGGTAACTGAGGCACAGAGAAGTTAAGTGACTTGCCCTATGTCACAGAGCTGGTAAGTGGCGGAGCCGGGATTAGAACCCATGACCTCTGACCCCCAAGCCCGTGCTCTTTCCACTGAGCCATGCTGCTTCTCATGTATATTTATAATGGACTCTTTTCATCCTACATATCAACTCCCTTTTTCCACTACAGCTCAGCTCACATTCTTTGCTCCTCTCAAGCACATTCTCTGCTCCTCTCTTCTTCTCTTGTGGCTCAGTGGAAAGAGCCCGGGCTTGGGAGTCAGAGGTCATGGGTTCGAATCCCCACTCCACCACCTGTCAGCTGTGTGACTTTGGGCAAGTCACTTAACTTCTCTGTGCCTCAGTTCCCTCATCTGTAAAATGGGGATGAAGACTGTGAGCCCCATGTGGGACAACCTTGATTACCTTGTATCTCCCCCAGTGCTTAGAACAGTGCTTGGCACATTGTAAGCATTTAACAAATACCAATATTATTATTATTATTAGCAGTAGTATTAAGATGTTGAGTCATCTCTGACCCATAGCGATGGCATGGACACATCTCTCCCAGAATGCCCCCACCTCCATTTGCAATCGTTCTTGTAGTATATCGATAGAGTTTTCTTAGTAAAAATATGGAAACTGTTTACCATTGCCTTCTTCCGTGCGGTAAACTTGAGTCTCCGCCCTCAACTCTTTCCCATGCCAATGCTGCCCAGCACAGGGGTCTTGACTTGTAGAATATTGCCTTCCACTCACTATCCACTTCTAGACTGTGAGCCCGTTGTTGGGTAGGGGCTGTCTCTATATGTTGCCAACTTGTACTTCCCAAGCTCTTAGTACAGTGCTCTGCACACAGTAAGCGCTCAATAAATACGATTGAATGAATGTATGAATGAATGAATCCACTGCCCAAGCTAGGAATGAAATGGATATACCTCTGCTTGTCTCTCCCTCCCATAGTCGAGACTGATAGAGTCCCAGAAACTCTCCAGGTGTGTCCCTGAGAGGGGAAATTATTTGTAGGTCCTCTTTTACACCCTCCCTAGCACCTACCTCTTCTCTTCTCCCTTCCTGGAGCTTTCTCTCCCTTCAGGTCCACCAGACCACAGCTTTCCCTGTTTTTGAAGCCAATTTGAAATCCCATCTCTTCCAGTACACCTTCCCTGATTAATCATCCTTCTCTTTAGGTTATAGTCCCCTAACTGACCCCTAGTCATTTATCATTTATCACATCACGATCATTTATCATCAATTTATCATTTGGATCAGTGTGGCCCGGTGGAAACGGCATGGGCCACGAAGTCAGAGGGCCTGGATCCCAGCTCTGCCAACTGCTTGCTGTGTCACCTCGGATAAGTTACTTAACTTCTCTGTGCTTCAGTTTCTTAAACTGGAAAATGGAAATTAAATATCTTCCTACTTACTTAGACTGTGAGCCCCAAGTGGGACTGTTTTCATCCTGATTAACTTGCAGGTTGGGGTGTTCCTTCTGGAGGGGAGAGCTGCCGGGTTAACAGGTCCCTCCCTGAAGGGAGAGCTGCCTGGCCCGGGTTGTCCTTCCCTGAGGCGAGAGCTGTTGGTTCGGGGTGTCCCTCCCTGAGGAGAGAGCTGACAGACTAAGGTGTCCATCCTTGAGGGGAGAGCTGATGGATTGGGGTGTTCCTCCCTTAGGGGAGAGCGGCCGGGCCGGGGGGACCCTACCTGAGGGGAGAGCGGCCGGGCTGGGGTGACCCTCCCTGAGTGGAGTTCTGACGGGCTAATGTGTCCCTCCCTGAGGCGAGAGCCACTGGGCTGACATGTCCCTCCCCGAGGGGAGAGCTGCTGGGAAAGAGCACAGGCTTTGGAGTCAGAGATCATGGGTTCAAATCCCAGCTCCACCAACTGTCAGCTGTGTGACTTTGGGCAAGTCACTTAACTTCTCTGTGCCTCAGTTCCCTCATCTGTAAAATGGAGATGAAGATTGTGAGCCCCCTGTGGGACAATCTGATCACCTTGTAACCTCCCCAGTGCTTAGAACAGTGCTTTGCACATAGTAAGCATTTAACAAATACCATCATCATCACTTAGAACAGTGCTTTAAATATGGTAAGCACTCAATAAATAAAATGGCAATGATAAAAAACGTGATACAACCTCAGCTTCACTGACACTGTCCTCTCCTGGTTCTCATCTTATCTCAATGGCCGCTCATTCTCAGTCTCCTTCATTGGTTCTTTTTCTGCCTCCCACTCCCCAACTGTGGGGGTCCCTCAAGATCCAGTTCTTTGGAGAACTCATTCACTCACAGGGCTTCAACTACTACCTCTTTGTGGATGATACCAAATCTACATGTCTGCTGTGTGAACTTGGGCAAGTCACTGCACTTCTCTGAGCCTCATCTGAAAATGGGGATTAAGACTGTGAGCCCCACGTGGGACAACCTGATCACCTTGTATCTCCCCAGCACTTTGAACAGTGCTCTGCACATAGTAAGCACTTAACAAAGGCCATCTCAATCTCTGATCCCTCTACCTCTCTGGAGTCTTGCATTTCCTACTGCCTTCACCGCAAGCATAACTTTTCTAAAACAGAATTCCTTATGTTCCCACCCAAATCTTGTCCTCCCTCTGACATTCCCATCACTGTAGATGGCCCTACCATCCTTCCTGTCTCACAAATCCATAACCTTGGTGTCACCCTTGACTCCTCCCACTCATTTAACCCACATATTCCCTCCATCACTAAATCCTGTCAGTTCCACCTTCACAACATCACTAAAATCCACCCTTTCTGCTCCATCCAAACTACTACCAAGATATTCAAATCATTCATTGAATCTCACCTTCATTACTGTATTAGCCTTCTTGCTGGCCTCCCAGCCTCTCTCCACTTCATTCCATACTTCACTCTGCTGTCTGGATCATTTTTCTACAAAACTGTAATGGAAATATTTCCCCACTCCTCAAAAAACTCCTGTGATTGCCCATCTACCTTCGTATCAAACAAAAATTCCTCACTATTGGCTTTAAAGCACTCAATCACCTGTCCCCCTCCTACCTCACCTCACTACTCTCCTACTACAACCCAGCCAGCACACTTCACTCCTCTAACGCTAACCTTCTTACTGTACCTCAATCTTGTCTGTCTTACCACTGTCCCCTCATCCATGTCCTCCCTCCTCAAATCCAACAGACAATCACTATCCCCAACTTTAAAACCTTATTGAAGGCTCATCTCCTTCAAGAGGCCTTCCCTGACTAAGCCCTCCTTTCCTCTTGGAAAGTACAATTCAGCCCCACCTGCTTCTGTGTTGTCCTGACTTGCTCCCTTTATTTGTCCCCCCTTCCAGTCCCACAGCACTTATACACATCTGTAATTTATTTATTCATATTAATGTCTGTCTCCCCCGATAGAGAGTAGAAGAAAAAAAGCAGGTAATTTTTCTGTTTATTGTTGCATTGTACTCTCCCAAGCTCTTAGTATAGTGCTCTGCACATAGTGAGTGATCAATAAATATTATTGATTGATTGCAATTTGTTAACAATAATAATACTCCTTTCTGCATTCTCAACTTCTGGGAGGCAGCATGACCTAGTTTATATAGCATGGGCTTGGGAGTCAGAAGGATCTGGATTTTAATCCCTTCTCTGCCATTTGTCTGCTGGATTACCTTGGGTAAGCCTCTTCACTTCTCTGTGCCTCAGGTACATCATCTGTAATGGGGATTAAGACTGCAAACCCCGTGTGGGATAGGAACTATGGCCTACCTGATTAGCTTTGTATCTACTTCAGTGCCTGGCACATATAAATGCTTATACTAATGATGATGGTAACATATTAAGCACCACTGGGGCTACCCTCTGGATTTTTCCCCAATTGGCCACATTGATATTATTTTAATGACTAGTGTAGTCACTAGTGAACTATTGGCTTCGAAACTCTCTATCACCTCGCCCCCACCTACCTCATCTTCCTTCTCTCCTTCTACAGCCCAGCCTGCAACCTTCTGCTCTTCTGCTGCTAACCCCCTCACTGTGCCTCGTTCTCGCCTGTTCCACCGTCGACTCCTGGACCATGTCCTACCTCTGGCCTGGAATGCTCACCTTCCTCACAGCCTTCAAAGAATCACACTTCCCCCCTTCAAAGCCCTACTGAAGGCTCACCTCCTCCAAGAGGCCTTCCCAGACTAAGCCCCCCTTTTCCTCTGCTCCCACTCCCCTCCCCATTGCCCTGACTCTCTCCCTTTGCTCTCCCCCCAACAACACTTGTGTACATATTTATATATTTATAATTCTATTTATTTGTATTAATGATGTACATACATCTATAACTCTATTCATTTATATCGATGTAATTGATGCCTGTTCACTTGTTTTGATGTTTGTCTTCCCCCTTCTAGACTGTGAGCCCATTGTGGGCAGAGATTTTCTCTGTTGCTGAATTGTACTTTCCAAGCCCTGAGTACAGTTTTTTTTGCACACAGTAAGCACTCAATAAATATGACTGAATGAATGAATACTATGTGCTAACCACTGTATTAAGAACTTAACAAATATCATTAAAAAGTACCAATTTGCATATCCAAATTCTTAAGTACTATCTCGTGTACCAAACCTTCTTTTCTTTCTTCCTCCCATCTGAGAATTATTTTAATTTTAGTGAGAAGCAGTATGGCCTGTTGGAAAGAGCACGAGCCTGGAAGTCAGCAGACTTGAGTTCTAATTCTGGCTCTATCAGTTGCTTGTTGTGTGACCGTGGGGAAGTCACTTATCTTCTCTATGCCTCAGTTCTCCTGTTCTTTCATTCATTCATTTCATCATATTTATTGAGCGCTTACTGTGTACAGAGCACTGTACTAAGCACTTGGGGAAGGACAAAACAGCAATAAACGGACACATTTCCTGCCCACAATGAGCTTACCATCTAGAGCAGAGGAGACAGACACTAATATAAATGAATAAATCACAGATATGTACATAGGTTCATTGTGGGCAGGGAGCACGTCTGTTTATTGTTGTTTTGTACTCTTCCAAGGGCTTAGTCCAGTGCTCTGCACACAGTAAGCACTCAATAAATATGATTGAATGAATGAATAAGTGCTGAGGAGCTAGCGGGGGGAAGTACAAAAGGAGCAAGTCAATGTGACACAAAATGGAGTGGGAGAAGAGGAATGGGGGGACTTAGTCAAAGAAGGCCTCCTGGAGGAGAAGTGCCTTCGATAAGGCTTAGATGTGGGGAACTGTAACTGTCTGTTGAATTTGAGGAGGGAGGACATTCCAGGCCAGAGGCAGGACATGGGCAAGAGGTCAGTGGTGAGAAAGGCATAGCACGGCATTGGCACGGGCTTAGGAATCAGAAGGTCATGGGTTCTAATGCCGGCTCTGCCACGTCTGCTCTGTGTCCTTGGGGAAGTCACTTCACTTCTCTGGGCCTAAGTTACCTCATCTGTAAATCCATCACCAAAAACTGCCTCTCTCATCTCTGCAACATCATCAAGATCTGCCCTTTCCTCTCCATCCAAACCGCTACCCTGCTGGTTCAATCTCTCATCCTAACCCAACTTGATTACTGCATCAGCCTCCTCTCTGATTTCCCATCCACCTGTCTCTCCCCACTTCAATCTATACTTCACGCTGCTGCTCGGATCATCTTGGTGCAGAAACGCTCTGGGCATGTTACTCTCCTCCTCAAAAATCTCCAGTGGCTACCAATCAACCTATGCAACAGGCAAAAATGCCTCACTCTCGGCTTCAAGGCTGTCCATCACCTCGCCCCCTCCTACCTCTCCTCCCTTCTCTCCTTCTTCAGCCCAGCCCGCACCCTCCACTCCTCTGCCGCTAACCTCCTCACTGTGCCTCGTTCTTGCCTGCCCCATTGTCGACCCCCAGCCCATGTCCTCCCTCTGGCCTGGAATGCCCTCCCTCCGCCCATCCACCAAGCTAGCTCTCTTCCTCCCTTCAAAGCCCCACTGAGAGCTCACCTCCTCCAGGAGGCCTTCCCAGACTGAGCCCCCCCATTCCTCTCCCCCTCCCCATCTCCCCCGCCCTACCTCCTTCCCCTCCCCACAGCACCTTTATATATGTTTGTACAGATTTATTACTCCATTTATTTAACGTACATATTTACTACTCTATTTTATTTTGTTAATGTTTTGTTTTGTTGTCTGTCTCCCCCTTCTAGACTGTGAGCCCGCTGTTGGGTAGGGACCGTCTCTATATGTTGCCAACTTGTACTTCCCAAGCGCTTAGTACAGTGCTCTGCACACAGTAAGCACTCAATAAATATGATTGAATGAATGAATGAATGAATGACAAGGACTACGTCAAACTCGATTTGCTTGTCTCCACCCCAGCGCTTAGTACATGTCTGGCAACAATAAGTGCTTAACAATTACCATGATTATCATTATTGTTATTATCGAGGCAGAGTGAGAAGGTTAGCATTAGAGGAGTGAAGTGTGCTGGCTGGGTTGTAGGAGGAAAGTAGAAGGGTGAGTTAGGTGAGACCAAGGTGACGGAGTGCTTTAAAGCCAATGGTGAGGAGCTTTTGTTTGATGCAGAGGTGGATAGGCAACCACTGGAATTTTTTGAGGAAAGGAGTGACATGTCATGAACACGTTTGTAGAAAAATGATCCAGGAAGCAGAGTGGGGAGATTCAGGAAGCTAGGAGGTCAGAAAGGAGGCTGATGCAGTAATCCGGGTGGCATAGAACGAGTGATTGTATTAAGATGGCACAGTCTGGATGGAAAGGAAAGTGCTCATTTTCAAAGCCCTACTGAGTGCTCACCTCCTCCAGGAGGCCTTCCCAGACTGAGCCCCCTTCTTCCTCTCCTCCTCCCCATCCCCTCCACCCTTCCTCCTTCCCCTCCCCACAGCACTCGTATATATTTGTACAGATTTATTACTCTATTTTACTTGTGCATATTTACTATTCTATTTATTTTGTTAATGATGTGCATCTAGCTTTAATTCTATTTGTTCTGACAATTTTGACACCTGTCTACATGTTTTGTTTTGTTGTCTGTCTCCCCCTTCTAGACTGTGAGCCTGTTGTTGGGTAGGGACCGTCTCTATATGTTGCCAACTTGTACTTCCCAAACGCTTAGTACAGTACTCTGCATAAAGTAAACGCTCAATAAATATGATTGAATGAATGAATGAATGAATGAATAATGCTATGAAGGTGGGACTTCAGTAGGAGGTGTTGGTCCTCCTACTTAGACTATGAGCCCCAGGCAGGACAGGGATTGGGCCTAATATAATTATTTTGTATCTACCCCAGTGCTTAGAACAGTGTTCGACACATAGTAAATGACAAATACCATTTTTAAAAAGTCTACCTCAAAGACTTTTTTTTCACAGAACTACTTAATTTCCAATGCAGCTGGGGATGCAGAAAGAAGTGGGAGACTCTGCCCTTAAAGGGAGGGGTAGGACTGGGAAAATAGTAATAATAATTGTGGTATTTGTTAAGGGCTTGCTTTGTGCCAAACACTGTACTAAATACCGGGTTTGTGACAAAACAACCATTTTGGACAAAGTCCTGCCCCTCATGACTCGCAACCTAAGTAATAATTATAATAATGATAGCAATGGCACTACCATCCTTCCCGTCTCACAAGCCCGCAACCTTGGTGTCATCCTCGACTTCGCTCTCTCATTCACCCCTCACATCCAAGCCGTCACCAAAACCTGCCGGTCTCAGCTCCGCAACATTGCCAAGATCAGACCTTTCCTCTCCATCCAAACCGCTACCCTGCTCATTCAAGCTCTCATCCTATCCTGTCTGGACTACTGCACCAGCCTTCTCTCTGATCTCCCATCCTCGTGTGTCTCTCCACTTCAATCCATACTTCATGCTGCTGCCCGGATTATCTTTGTCCAGAAACGCTCTGGGCATATTACTCCCCTCCTCAAAAACCTCCAATGGCTACCGATCAATCTGCGCATCAGGCAGAAACTCCTCACCCTGGGCTTCAAGGCTCTCCATCATCTCGCCCCCTCCTACCTCACCTCCCTTCTCTCCTTCTACAGCCCAGCCCGCACACTCCGCTCCTCCACCGCTAATCTCCTCACCGTACCTCGTTCTCGCCTGTCCCACCATCGACCCCCGGCCCACGTCATCCCCCGGGCCTGGAATGCCCTCCCTCTGCCCCTCCGCCAAGCTAGCTCTCTTTCTCCCTTCAAGGCCCTGCTGAGAGCTCACCTCCTCCAGGAGGCCTTCCCAGACTGAGCCCCTTCCTTCCTCTCCCCCTCATCCCCCTCTCCATCCCCCCATCTTACCTCCTTCCCTTCCCCACAGCACCTGTATATATGTATATATGGTTGTACATATTTATTACTCTATTTATTTATTTATTTATTTATTTCACTTGTACATTTCTATCCTATTTATTTTATTTTGTTGGTATGTTTGGTTCTGTTCTCTGTCTCCCCCTTTTAGACTGTGAGCCCACTGTTGGGTAGGGACTGTCTCTATGTGTTGCCAATTTGTACTTCCCAAGCGCTTAGTACAGTGCTCTGCACATAGTAAGCGCTCAATAAATACAATTGATTGATTGATTGATTGATTGATTAAGTGCTTACTATGTGAAAAGCACTGTTCTAAGTGCTAGAGAGGTTACAAGGTGATCAGGTTGTCCCAAGGGGGCTCACAGTCTTCATCCCCATTTTACAGATGAGGTAACGGAGGCCCAGAGAAGTGAAGTGACTTGCCCAAAGTCACACAGCTGACAAGTGATGGAGCCGGGATGTGAACCCATGACCTCTGACACCAAAGCCCGGGCTCTTTCCACTGAGCCATGCTGCTTCTTCCAAGTAGGAAGGGTAACAAGTATTTTAGCCTCATTTTACAAATGAGGAAATCAAGGTCCACAGAATTTAAGTAACTTGCTCTAGGTCACACTTCTGTCAAGTGGCAGATCTGGGATTGGAACCCCTGTCCTTTAATTCCCAGGCCCATGCTCTTTTCGGTTGGAATGGCAGCCCTTACAAATGGGCGATTCCTGAAACAGTCTTGACCTAGATAGTCCAATAACCCATCTACTCCTATTTATGACAGTTTTAACAAGATGCATGTGGAGCAGCATTGCCTAGTGGATAGAGCGTGGGCCTGGAAGTTAGAAGGACCTGGATTCTGATCCACTTTTCCGCTGTGTGACCTTGGGTAAGTCACTTAACATCTCTGGGCCTCAGTTACCTCATCTGTAAAATGAGGATTAAGACTGTCAGCACCAAGTGGGACATGGACTATGTCCAGCTTGTTTCTCCCTCAGCACTTAGGATAGTGTCTGGCATATATTAAAAAGAGAGTAGTTAAAAATGTACTATGATTACTGTCCTTCTCGCCTTCCATCCTAATGGTTATGACTCTATCTTTCATTTCCATTTTCTATCCCTCTATACCTCTATCACTTTAGCTACCCATCCTGGATGTCTTGTCCATGAATTTTTCTAAACTCTTATTGAGGTATTGAAATGTTCAGCCTGCACAATTTGAGGTGGGAATGAATTACATATGCTGTGCGAAAGGTTTGTCTTGAACCTAATATTTTTAAGCTTCAATAAGTGCCTCTTTGTCCTGTTGTGGGCTTTAGGGAGCAGTGATTCTATATTTGCCCTGTCAGAACCCTTTTTAAAATTTCCAGCCTGCTTTCTCTCAGCCTTCATCTTTACATATTGAAGAGTCTTGATCTTTGAGTCTAATCTCACAGGGTAACTGCTGAATTCCCCTGATCATTATGATTGCTCTTTTCTATGCCATCTTGGTTTTTAAAATGTGGTGACTAGACCTGCATGCAGTATTTCAACTGAGTATGTGCTGTGGTCTTAAAGAATGTCAAAACACATTTATTTTCTTCCTCAAAACTCTTCTGAATGAGGCCCAACATTCTGTTGACCTTGGTGGCTGTCACTGTCCATTGTAGCAATGGTTTGTAGGATGGGTAACTATGAGCCCATTATCTTGTAATTAATTGCACTTTGAATGTTCCCTAAATGAGTAAACTATTGTAGTGCTGATACATTGCCCTTTAAGTTAAACACAGTTCTTTTATGTGACACTGCAACCCTACTCCCCAATCCTCCTGATCCTGACTTAGCACAGTGCCTGGCACACAGTGAACAGGTAACAAATACCATAATTATTACTATCATTATCCTCCCATTCTCCTATAATTGTCTGTCAGTAACAAACAATTATGTGCCAGCAAACAGAATGGATTAACCCACCCAAGTCCTGGGGGCTGATCTGTTTTTTGAGGCTCTCTAATGTGTGATGTGTGATGCCACTGAAATAGCATGGCCTAATGGAAAGAGCACAGGCCTGCAAACTGGAGGACCTGGGTGCTAACCCAAGCTTGCCTGCCATGTGACCTTCGCAAATCAATTCACTTCTTGGTGCCTCAATTTTGTCATTTGTAAAATGGAAATTAAATACCTGTTCTCCCTCCCCCTTAGACTGTTAGTTCCATTTTAGATAGGGAGCGTGTCCAGTAAGATTATTTTGAATCTAGTTCCAGAACTTAGTGTAGTGCTTAGCACATAGTAAGTCTTTAACAAATATTATCGTCATTCTCATTATTATTATTATTATTTTATCATACAGTGTATGACATATTTGGAAGCATATATATGGATTTGCCCCAATTCTAACTCAACCCCAAAGTTACTTTGCAACTCAGTGGAATATGGCATGCACTGAGTTAAACTGATCAACCCTTAATAACTGGGATTAGTTTTAGGAACCCTTCTAACGATTCCCATTACAAGATTTGTTTACATCTAATTTCTTATTATTATTTGAAAATATCCTAGGCAGTTACCACAATTCGATCCAGTGCTTCTTATGTATCTTACGCAAAAAGTGATTTGAATATTGACCTTTCTCTAAGATTACCCTCAGTAAAGACCAAAAACAAGAATCTGCCACTCTACATTCCTGGGGAGGGGCTTCTCCAGTTCCCATGCTGTTTTCCCCACCCTCCTCCTCCATCCTCTTCCCACATCTTCCAAGGCCCCCAAAGTAGGGAGAAGAGGTGGCCAAGTGTAGACACGGCTTCTGCTGAGCCCCAAATCCTGCCTCATAGCCTGAGCCGGGTTGGATGATAGGACTGAACTCCCTCAGTGCAACTCCAGAGCTGGTCATCATCATCAGTCGTATTTATTGAGCGCTTACTATGTGCAGAGCACTGTACTAAGCGCTTGGGAAGTACAAATTGGCAACATATAGAGACAGTCCCTACCCAACAGTGGGCTCACAGTCTAAAAGGGGGAGACAGAGAGCAAAACCAAACATACTAACAAAATAAAATAAATAGAATAGATATGTACAAGTAAAATAAATAAATAAATAGAGTAATAAATATGTACAAACATATATACATATATACAGGTGCTGTGGGGAAGGGAAGGAGGTAAGATGGGGGGATGGAGAGGGGGACGAGGGAGAGAGGAAGGAAGGGACGGAAGGAAGGAAGCTGGTCCAGCTGGGACGGAGAGTGGAAGGCAGAGGTGATGATGGGAGAAGGTGGTCCGGGGGCTTTAAAGTAGCATTCTGTCAAATCATCTGACCCAATGTGACGATGGCATGTGGGTGACTGTGGGGCAGCTTGGACCAGCTTTCCATCCACTCAAGATTGAGGACCTCAGCGCCCCAGGCCAGGCTTCCCTACCTCCTTCAGGTCTATTCAGCCAGCAATTTGTGGGTGGCAGCAGTGGTAAGTCCAACCAACTAGCAATAATAATTGTGGTAATTGTCAAGTTTGAAAAGCGCTGAACTAAGTGTTAAGGTAAATACAAGAATATGAGATCAGACATGGTCCCTGTCTCTTATGGGGCTCAAATAGGAGGGAGAAGAGGTATTGAATCCCCCCAAGCCCCTTTACAGATGAGAAAACTGAGGCACAGGGAAGTTCAGGAACTTGCCCAAGGTCATAGAGCAGGCAAGTGGTTCACGTGGTTTCATACAACCATGTGTTGTATGAAAGGAGAGAAGGCTAGCACTCCCCTTGAGAAGGATGGAAGAGGTCCTAGTGGCCTGGACAACATATATATGGTTAAGGCATTGCCACCTACTTCGTGGCATCTAATCCAAGTTTTTGAGAAGCAGCGTGGCTCAGTGGAAAGAGCACTGGATCAGTGGAAAGAGTACTAGCTTTGGAGTCAGAGGTCATGGGTTCAAATCCCGGCTCCGCCACGTCAGCTGTGTGACTTTGGGCAAGTTACAACTTCTCTGGGCCTCACTTAACTCATCTGTAAAATGGGGATTAAGACTGTAAGCCCCCCTGGGACAATTTGATCACCTTGTAGCCTTCCCAGTGCTTAAAGCAGTGCTTTGCACATAGTAAGGGCTTAATAAAATGCCATCATCATCAGCTAGGATTAGAAGCCAGGTCCTCTGATTCCCAGGCCTGTACTCTTTCCATTTGGTCACACTGCTTCTCACTGGGGATGGGGCTTACATAATAATGATAATGATGGCATTTACTAAGCATGTACTATGTGCAAAGTACTGTTTCAAGTGCTGGGGCGGTTACAAGGTGATCATGTTGTCCCAGGGGCGGTTCACAGTCTTAATCCTCATTTTGCAGATGAGGTAACTGAGGCACAGAGAAGTTAAGCGACTTGCCCAAAGTCACACAGGTGACAATTGGCGGAGCTGGAATTTGAACGTATAACTTCCGACTCCAAAGCCTTTGCTCTTTACACTGAGCCACGCTGCTTCCACAATGCTAACGTGGCAACAGGACACTGATGGATCCTGGTCAGGGATAGGGAGTGGATTCCCAACAGCTCCTGCACCAACATATGCACAGGCAGTCAATCACCCCCGGCCCCCTTCACCTCCCTGATTGGCTCCTGCAGCAGCAGTGTGAGTCCCCAGCTACTACAGGGAGGGAATGGAATTCCACTATGATATGAGTGATTTAGGGTGAAAGCAAGCATGGTCCAGCCATGCTGGTGTTTGCAGCAGTGGCCCATGCAGCTCAGAACTGAACTGTAGGATGTCTGAGGCCTCCTCCCTTAGCCAGAGAGGGCTAAACTCTGTGTTAATCTAGTCCTGATTATCTACTCCATTGCTCAGAATTGGAATAGGCTGCTTCGATGTCCACTGAATTTGGTAACGTTTTTTGGATGGCCTCCACCTGAAAATGGCTCTAAGAGCTAGCACGTATCTATCGACAAATTGGTAGCATTGACTGAGGGCTCACTGGGGGCAGGGCACTGCATTGGTGCTTAGAAGGGTATAGTATAGGTGCCTGTTAAAACTACCAGCTCCATAAAATTGATTTAGTATTTATAATGAAAGAAGATTTTAAAATATTGGAAATGAAGTAATAGTTTCTGAGAAATGACTTTATGCAAATGAAGAAGCCAGAGAATTACTATCTTTGCATGGCAGATGATCAGTAGTATAAAATGCCACTTTTACATTCTTTCATCTATTTCATATTAATAAATGTATGACTCCTTGTCTTTCCTAATTGATGGTAAGTTTCTTGAGAACAGATCCAGGTCTTATTTTTTTGCAAATCACCCACACTGCCTTAAGTAGATGTTGATACTCTTGATCCAGTGTGCGTGCTCATGGTCTAGAAACATCTGGAACAATAATTATTTTGCTGTTTATGACTGCCCCAGTGCTATTGTAATTGAGAAGAGGCTTAAATGAAACTTGTGCCACTGATCATACAGAGACCTTCTTGTCATTGCCCTGTGATTCCAAATACTTGGGCCTATGGGTAGTAAGTGTGGCATTTGTTAAGTGCCTACTGGTGTTTGAGCCCACAACAAGCTGCCTTATTAGTGACTGTTGTGATCCCGTGAACAACAACAGGGAAGAGTCTGGCAAAGGCAGTGATGTGTTCTACTTGAGGACAGGTGATTGCTGGACTGTGGAGGCAGAGCATGGGAGGAGGCAAGGCCTTCTCTCCCTGTTGTATCCAGTGAGGGGCCTGGACCAACCAATGGCTGCCACATAGAGACAGCTGCTGCGATACCTAAGGCTGATTAGAGGTGGTCACTTGAATTGTGAGGAAGCACCTGGAGTGCTGAATAATAATAATAATAATAATAATAATAATAATAATAATAATAATAATAATAATAATAATAATATTTAAGCGCTTACTATGTGCAAAGCGTGGTTCTAAGCCCTGGGCGGGGATATAAGGTGATCAGGTTGTCCCACGTGGGGCTCACAGTCGCAATCCCCATTTTACAGATGAGGTAACCGAGGCTCACAGAAGTTAATTGACTTGCCCAAGGTCACACAGCAGACATGTGATGAAGGCAGGATTAGAACCCATGACCTCTGACTCCCAAGCCCGTGATCTTTCCACTGAGCCATACTGCTACCCAATAATAATAATGATGGCATTTTTTAAGTGCTTACTATGTGAAACGCACTGCTTTAAGTACTTGGGAGGATACAAGGTGATCAGGTTGTCCCACGTGGGGCTCACAGTCTTAATCCCCATTTTACAGATGAGGTAACCGAGGCTCAGAGAAGTTAAGTGACTTTCCCAAAGTCACACAGCTGACAAGCGGTGGAGCCAGGATTAGAGCCCATGACCTCTGACTCCTAAGCCCGGGCTCTCTCCAGGGGCCGAAGGAGCAGAAGAAAGCACTCAGGGGAGAAGCACGCAGAGGAGAAGGAAGCATGTGGAAAGCAGCAGCAGAGGGAGACCATCATTCGAGAAGCAGCGTGGCTCAGTGGAAAGAGCCCGGGCTTTGGAGTCAGAGGTCGTGGGTTCGAATACCGGCTCCGCCACCTGTCTGCTGTGTGACCTTGGGCAAGTCACTTCACTTCTCTGCACCTCAGTTCCCTCATCTGTAAAATGGGAATTAAGACTGTGAGCCCCACATGGGACAACTTGATCAGCTTGTATCCCCCCCCCCAGTGCTTAGAACAGTGCTCTGCACATAGTAAGCACTTAACAAATGCCAACAGTATTATTATTATTATCATTATTATTATTCGAAAGCAGCAGAAGGCAGCAGCACTAGGAAGCAGAGAAGAAGCATGGACAGAAAGGACAGAATGGGCTCCTTTGACCACAGGCTGGTACTGGACCCTTGGTGGAGCGGAGTGAGAGTGTGCATGTGTCTCACTCTCTTGCACATTGGTAAAACTGAGTAAAAACCTTTCCACCGTAACCTTGGTGGTCAGTGGTATGGTCACTGAGGTTCCCCCAGTCCAGGAAAGTCCTGATTGGTATGAGCCGGGGGGGCTTGTGGCAGCTATGTGCCAGAAACTGTACTAAGTGCTGGAGTGGATACAAGAAAATCAGGTTGGACACTGTTCCTGTCCCACTTAGGGCTCACAGGCTCAATACCCCTTTTACTGATGAGGTAACAGGCACAGAGAAGTGAAGTGACTTCATTTATTCATTCATTCAATCATATTTATTGAGATCTTACTGTGTGCAGAGCATTCATTCATTCATTTAATCGTATTTATTGAGCGCTTACTGTGTGCAGACCACTGTACAAAGCACTTGGGAAGTACAAGTCAGCAACATATAGAGATGGTCCCTACCCAACTATGGGCTATAAGGGGGAGACAGACAACTAAACAAAACATGTAGACAGGTGTCACTGTACTAAGCACTTGGGGAAGTGCAATACAGTAATAAAGAGAGACAAGCCCTACCCACAACGAGTTCACAGTCTACATGGGGGAGAAAGACAACAGAACAAGTAAACAGGCATCAATTAAATAAAAGTACAGATATATACATAACTGCTGTGGGGCAGGGAGGGGAGGAAGAGCAAAGAGAGCAAGTCAAGGTGATGCAGAAGGGAGTGGGTGATAAGGAAAAGCAGGACCTTGTCTAGGAAGACCTCTTGGAGGATTTATACCTTAAGTAAGTCTTTGAAGGGGGAGAGTAATTGTCGGGTGGATTTGAGGATGGAGGGCGTTCCAGGACAGAGGTAGAACGTGGGAGAGGGGTTGGTGGTGAGACAGGCGAGATTAAGGCACAATGAGAAGGTTAGCACTAAAGGAGCAAAATGTGCGGTCTGCATTATAGAAGGAGAGAAGGGAGGTGAGTTTGGAGGGGGCAAGGTGAAGGAGAGCTTTAAAGCCAATGGTGAGGAGTTTTTGTTTGATACAGAGGTGAATGGGCAACAACTGGAGATTTTTGAGGAGGGGAGTGACATGCCCTGAACGTTTCTGTAGAAAGATGATCCAGGCAGTGGAGTGAAGTATGGTCTGGAGTGGGGAGAAGCAGGAGGTTGGTAGGTCAACAGCGAGGCAGATGCAGTAATCTAGGCAGGATAGGATGAGTCAATGTACTAACGTGGTGGTGGTTTGGATGGAGAGGAAAGGGCTGATTCTAGTGATGTCGTGAAGGTGAGACTGACTGGATTTGGTGATAGATTGGACATGTGGGTTGAATGAGAGAGAGGAGTCAAGGATAATAATAATAATAATAATGGCATTTATTAAGTGCTTACTATGTGCAAAGTACTGTTCTAAGCGCTGGGGCATTTACAAGATGATCAGGTTGTCCCAAATGGGGCTCACAGTCTTCATCCCCATTTCACAGATGAGGGAACTGAGGCACAGAGAAATGAAGTGACTTGCCCAAAGTCACAGAGCTAAGTGGTGGAGCTGGGATTTGAACCGATGACCTCTGACTCCAAAGCCTGGACTCTTTCCGCTGAGCCACGCTGCTTCCCCAAGCATGACACCAAGGTTATGGGTTTGTGAGATGGGAAGGATGGTTGTGCCACCTACAGCGATGGGAAAGTACAGGAGATGACAGGGTTCGGGAGGGAAGATAAGGAGCTCTGTCTTGGACATGTTAGGTTTGGGGTGATGGGAGTACATTCAAGTAAATATGTCTTGAAGGCAGGAGGAGATGCAAGCCTGGAGGGAGCGAGAGAGATCGGGGAGGAGAAGTAGATTTGGGTATCATCCACATAGTGCTCGGCACATAGTAAGCGCTTAACAAATACCATTATGATTTATAAGGTGATTGCTCTGTGACTTGTCCAAGGTCACATAGTGGACAGTGTCCTAGGCCTGTGCTGATCGTCTACTATGCAATGCTTCTTCTATGGACATCTTATGGCACTTTGAAAATACCAGGGAAAGCTTCCACTCACTGATTTTTTGAAAATTTTTTATTACACTGCCAGTTATTGTAGTGAAGTATTGAAAAACGGTTCGTCAGCAAATTAAGTGCTGGGTAATTAAACTAAAGATGCATTATAAAGCATTACCAGACAAACGTGACATAAATACCTGAAATTAAATTTACCTTTTGCTTCTGTTGAAGATTTTATGAAAAATCCGTGGTTTATTATTTTTTAAAAAATCTTTTTTAAAGAAAATAATAAACCAAATTCTTAATGTATGAAGCTTTTTTTCGTTAAGACATCCCTAGAAAAAAATGAAAGTGAACGCCCTTTGATTTCTATTTCTTCATTTTTTATAATTAAGCATTTTAAAGAGTAAAACATGGCAAAGAAGGTGTTAGGAGATAACACATGCCTTGTTGCATTATAAAAAACAATCTTTGAACTGGAAATATGTTATCACTCACACACACCTTGGAGTGTCATATTGTAACTTGCAAATGGAAGTTAAAAATATACAACTCTTTTAAATAAAACATTTATCGCTCAGCCTCTGCAGATTAGTTGAAAGTTCCCTGGATCATTTCTGGTGAAATAATTTGACAAAGCATCTTATAATGCCTTGTTGTTCTACACATCAATGGACTATTACCCCGGGCTAACAACCTTTACCACCTCAGTTCCATGAGCAAAACCATTTGGGGCTAAATGTTCCCTTCATCATTTTCACTTCCATTTTTCATCTAATTGCACACTAGATGCAATTCAGTTTGCCTTACTATTTTAAATGTACCTACGGACCAAAAGGATATTATTTCTATGGCAACTTTATATGATTTCTAGTAAATATCAGCTTTGAAGATGCTTGATGTTTTGGGGTTTGTATTTGGTGGTAATTCAATCTACCACAAGAGAGATTTAGATTTCATTTAAAATCAGTGGATCGAATTTGGAAAAAAAAAAAGGGTTTTATTTTTTTTTTTTTATATCAAGCATGTTAGAGCTCTCTGGTTTTTCAATTCAGAAGTTACTTGGGTGTTGAGTAACCTAGTGAATAATTTAAAATTTTAAGAATCATTCCCTGTCACTAGAGATGAGTTTACTTTCAACATATTTAAACTTGCTTTCTTTCTTGAGAACTGTAAATATTTCAATAGATGATTTCTATTCATTGTGGAAATATAATTCCATTCACCTTTAAAATAAAGCACACTGTTGTGTAGCTTCATATGGAATTATGGTGTAGAACACATGAATCAATCAATCTATCAATACTATTTATTAAGCGCATACTAGGTGTAGAGCACTGAACTAAGGGCTTAGGAGAGTATGATAAAATAGAGTTGGTAGACATGATCGCCGCCTTCAAAGAGCTTAAAATCTATCTGGGGAGATGGATATTAAAATAAATTGGAGGGATATTTACATAAATGCTGTCAGCTGGGGATAAGATAACTATCAAAGCATTTATAAGGTACAGACCAAAGTGAATAGGCAATGCAGAAGGAAAGGCAAATAAAATGCTGAAAAAAAAGGCTATTCAGGGAAGGCTTCTTGATAATTCAAGGCAATCATATTTACTGAGCACTTACTGTGGGAAAAGCACTGTACTAAGCATTTGGGTGAGTACATGGGTATGATAGTAATAGGACTTTAGGAGAAGAAAGGTAGGCTGTCAGATATGAAAAGGGAGGAAGTTCAAGGCCAGAAGGAGGATGTGAGCAAGGGTTCAACAGTGAGAAAGACAAGATTAAGGCCTAGTGAATAGGTTGTTACTAGGAGAGCAAAGTGTGGGCTGAGTTTGTGGCATTATAAGGGTATTTTAGCCCTAAACAAGCCTAAAGAGCCCCCAGAGTCAGTTCAAGAGTGCCCAGACCCCAACATCCTCCTCTGCAGGTTCCTAAAGCCCTCTAGCTCTCCTGTTCTTCTTATCACATGTTTTGGGGCGTACTACTCACTGGTCCCCAAGTTCCTGCATCTCTATCACTTAAAAGTCCAGGTATAACACTGAAGGCGCAGATGTCATTGTAAAACATCACCCCTCTAGATTGTGAGTTCTTTGTGAACAGAAAACGTGTCTACCAACTCTGTTATATTGGACTTTCTCAAGTGCTCGGTACAGTGCTGTGCGCACAGTAAGCACTCAATAAACACCAATGATTAAATGATTGATCATAGCCTACCACCAAAATACTCCTTCCCGAGCCAATAGATTCCCATTCCATTACCTCCACGGCACACAGAGATTCTTGTCCTCTCTCTACTGAAGGTAGATACAATGATCTGAGGGCTCAACAATATTTAATATGTTCTTAACAAGATACCAAATAAAAGTAAATCCAGTTCAGACTGACTTTCCCTGAGTCTATTCCTTCCCCCTTCAGGACCCTCAGCATTTCTCTGTATCTCTGTGTTTCTCGGTACCCTGGCCTCATCAGTCAATCAATTAATCAATCATGCTTACTGAGTGCTTACTGTGGACAGAAAACTGTATTAAACACTTGGGAGAGTACAGTGTAACAAAGCTGGAAGAAACGTTTCCTGATGAAAATGAGCTTACATTCTAGAGGCTCATGTACTTCTCCTGCCAGGGGCTGGAACTTCACCCCACAGAGTCCTAGCTGCTGGACTCTGTACATCCAAGGATCCTCTCTTATCCCTTCCTGTGCCCTGTGTTTATCCAGGGGTCACAGCATGTGCTCTCTTAAGAACACAACTAGCTTCCCCTTAAATTCAAGATACTCAATGGTCTTTTTCTTTCCAGAAATTGGCCCTTCTACTTCCACCCTAATCTCTTTCTCTTTGATTGGTTCAGTTGTGTCTTCAGGGAGGGACACATAGAGGGACTCTACTTGCCCCCTCCTCCCTCTCCTAATCTTGGGAGCCAGTGGCACTGGTTATTAACCTTCCCCTGGCCTGGAATGCCCTCCCTCCACACAACCACCAAGCTAGCTCCCTTCCTCCCATCAAAGCCCTACTGAGAGCTCACCTCCTCCAGAAGGCCTTCCCAGACTGAGCCCCTTTTTCCTCTCCTCCTCCCCATCCCCCCTGCCCTACCTCCTTCCCCTCCCCACAGCACTTGTATATATTTGTACAGATTTATTACTCTATTTATTTTACTTGTACTTATTTACTACTCTATTTTGTTAATGTTGTACATATAGCTATAATTCTATTTATTCTGATGGTTTTGACACCTGTCTAAATGCTTTGTTTTGTTATCTGTCTCCCTCTTCTAGACTGTGAGCCTGTTGTTGGGTAGGGACCGTCTCTTTAGGTTGCCAATTTGTACTTCCCAAGCGCTTAGTCCAGTGCTCTGCATCCAGAAAGTGCTCAATAAATACGACTGAATGAATGAATGAATGAATATTACAAAGTAATAGTAAGAGATCAGCAAGGGAAGTACTGGGGGGAAAGCTTATTGAGTGCCTTAAAGCTGATGGTAAGGCATTTCTGGGCAACCTTTGTAGTTTTTGAGGAGTGAGGAGATGAGTGCAGAATATTTTTTTAGAGAGGAGTGATCCATAGTGAAGTGTGGACTGAAGTGGAGAGAAATTGTAGGCAGAAAAGTCAAGGGTGCTGATGCAATAACTGAGGAAGGATATTATAAGTGCTTGGACCAGCTTCATGGGAGTTTGGCTGGAGAAGAAAGTGTGCATTCTACAGATTTCCTGAATGTAGAGCTGATAGGATTTGATGAGAGACAGAATGTGCAAGTTGAATGAAAGAGATGAACTGAGATTAATGTTCAACTTGTCATTTCTGGAGGGTGGTGGTATTGTCCACAATGACTGGAAAGTGGAGGAGGAGGTTAAGGTTTGGATGGGAAAATGAGGAGTTCTGTTTTGGATATGCTATGAGGTGGAACAAATTATCCAAGAAAGTAGGCATAGCTGAAGAATGGAAGGGGACCCAATACTTAGTCTGGAGGGACTCCCAGTGTTAGGGGTCTGTAGTCAGAAGAGAAACCAATCAGTCAATCAATTGTATTAATCAATCACTTACTCTGTGCAGAGCACTGTACGAAGTGCTTGTGAACGTATGATATAACAAAGTTGGTAGACACGTTCCCTGACCACAATGAGTTTACAGTCTAGAGGGGACCAATAAAGCCAACAAAACCACTGAAAGATACTGAGAAAACTGGCCAAGGAGATGAGGAAAAACTGGGATTGGACTGGGTCAGCGAAGCCAAAGTTAGATAATGTTTCCAGGAGGAGTTTGTCCACAGTGTTGAAGTTGTCTGAGAGTTGTAGGAGGATTAGGATGCAGTTAAGACCAATGATTTGATGAGAAGGATGCTATTGGTGATCTTAAAGAGGGGCAGTTCTAAGGAGTGGAGACACAGTAGTCAAATTGTAAAGGCCCTAAGAGGAAATTGGAGGAGAGAATAGGGAGGTAGTGGGTATAAACAATTTTCACAAGGAATTTGGAAAGGAAGGATAAGAGTGAAATGGAATGATAACATGAAAATAGTCCATGTCTACTGATAGTAATAATAATAACAACTGTGGTATTTGTTAAGCACTTACTATGTGCCAGGCATTGTACTAAGTGCTGGGATGGATATAAGAAAATTGAGTTGGACACAGTACCTCTCCCATGTGGGGCCCACAGTCTCACTCCCCATTTTATAGATGAGGTAACTGAGGCACAGACAAGTTAAGTGACTTGTCTAAGATCAGAGGAGTGGCAGAGCCACATTAGAACCCATGACCCTCTGACTTCCAGCCCCTTGCTCTCTCCACCATGTGATGCTGGTGGTATTGCTATTGTTGTCTCCTCTAATGCTTATTATTAGTGTACTATCATCATCATCATTATCAGTGGTATTTATTGAGCATGAAGAGGATTTCCTCCGCGACACTTTCTGAAGTGACAGATATTCCATTTGCCTTTTTCTTCAAATTATATTCAGTGATCAGCAGAAGGGTCTCCTAAGCATATGTTAAATGTGTGTTTTAAAAATGCTAGACAAGAAGACTGATGAGCCTGTCCTAGAAAACACGGGGGAAACAGCATAGCCTAGTGGAAAGAGCATGGGCCTGGGATTTAGGAGGCCTGGGTTCTAAACCTGGCTCTGCCATTTGTCTGCTTTGTTATCTTGGGCAAGTCACAACTTCTCTATGTCTCACTCATTTTCCTATGTAAAATTGGGATTAAATGCCTGTTGCCCCTCCTGTGTAGACTGTGAACCCAATGTAAGACATGACCCTGATGGAGAGAGGTGTTCAAAGCTATGAAAAAGTAGTGAAAAAGTGTTCATAAGGAATTGGCCTGCTATGAGGAATTTTTTAAGACAAGAAAATGGCTATTGTATCTAAATTATTCTTTACCGAAACTGAACTTTAATAGAAATTAAATTATCATCCAGTGATCCTTAATATAATCAAACATAAAGAGTAAAAGAAAGACAGGTTATTTTATTTTCTAGTGGTTCTTGAATGGATCCCTATTTTTAACACGAGTCAATGTGAAAATATAATCAACTGTTCATGTTACAGTCATTCCCAGGAAACACCTGCCAACAGTGAATTCTCATTAATTCATTCATTCAGTCGTATTTATTGAGTGCTTACTATGTGCAGAGCACTGTACTAAGCACTTAGGAAGTACAAGTTGGCAACGTATAGAGATGGTCCCTACGCAACAATGGGCTCACAGTCTAGAAGGGGGAGACAGACAACAAAAGAAAACATGTAGACAGGTGTCAAAATCATCAGAATAACTAGAATTATAGCTATATGCACATCATTAACAAAATAAATACAATAGTAAATATGTACAAGTAAAATAAATAGAGTAATAAATCTGTACAAATATATACAAGTGCTGTGGGGAGGGGAAGGAGATGGGGTGGAGGGCAAGGGGAGGAGGAGAGGAAAAAGGGGACTCAGTCTGGGAAGGCCTCCTGGAGGAGGTGAGCTCTCAGTAGGGCTTTGAAGGGAAGAAGAGAGCTAGTTTGGTGGATGTGTGGAGGGAGGGCATTCCAGGCCAGGGGAAGGATGCCTGTACAATTATTTTCACTATCGTGTGATTAATATTGTGTTGGGAGGTTGTTTGTGAAGCTCATTTTTCAAATATGGAGGAAAAGTCAAGATATTCACCAACAACAAGAAAGGGGGGGAAAGCAGCTTTAGTAATTATAATACTACTGCTACTAATAACGGTATTTATGAAGCACTCATTATGTACTGAGTGTTATACTAACTGCTAAGATAAATACAATAAAATGAGATGGGACACAGTCCCTTGCCCTACACAGGCTTCACAGCCTAAGAGTCTGCAGTATGGTATAGTGGATAGAGCAAGGGCTTAGGAGTCAGAAGGTCATGGGTTCTAACCCCTGCCCTGCCACTTGTCTGCTGTGTGTCCTTGGGCAAATCAGTTAATTTTGCTGTGCCTCAGTTGCCTCATCTGTCAAATGGGGATTACAACTGTGAGTCCAATGAGGGACAGTAACTGTGTCCAACTCTATTTGTTTGTATCCACCCCAGCTCTTAGTACAGTGCTTGACATATAGTAAGCACTTATCGGATACCATTATTATTATTATTGTTGTTGTTATCATTATCATTATTATTATTATGTCAGCAAAGAGATACCATGAGGACTGAAGTGTGGAGGTTATGGAGTTTCTCCATTCAGAGTTTGTGATTTTCACCAGAGGCAGAGTCCTGGCCTGGATGGGTCCATAGTCTGGTACCATGATGGCACGGCTTGTAATGTTATATGGAACATGTGCCAGAGAATGGAAAGCATTTCCCAGGGTTATTCATAGGCATTATAGTGGAAGCACATTGCTGCAGGTTCTGTCTTAGTCACTGCACTCATAATGTATTGTCTGTCTCCCCCCACTAAATTGTGTGCTCTGTGAGGGAAGGGATCCTGTCTACCAACTTTATTGCATTCCTCTCCCAAGAGATTAGTACAGTGTTCTGCACACCTAATAATCCATCCATAAATACCATTGATTGGTTGATTGCAGCTGCTCTCTTAGAGCATCTCCTAATCAGAGTTTAAAGAGCTCTGTAATAATAATAATAATAATGGTATTTATTAAGCACTTACTATGTGCAAAGCACTGTTCTAAGCCCTGGGGAGGTTACAAGGTGATCAGGTTGTCCCATGTGGGGCGCACAGTCTTAATCCCCATTTTGAAGATGAGGGGACTGAGGCTCAGAGAAGTTAAGAGCCATGCCCAAAGATACACAGCTGACAGGTGGCGAAGCCAGGATTGCAACCCAGGACCTATGACTACAAAGCCCGTGTTCTTTGCACTGAGCCATGCTGTTTCAGCTTCAGTGTAGATGGGAATGTTTCAGATGGCACTGAAAGCAGCTGTTGTGCAGAGAGTGATTTTCTTGCTTGACACAGGGGAGCATCGAGGTCAAATGGAAAACAGAGATGGGGGAACCTTTGGCAGTTTGCCTTCTTATCTGTAGCTCACATGGGTTCATAGCTGCACCTTCAGGAACCTCAGCTGTTAGGCTCGAATTGATTAATATGCTTACTAGAGATGGTGAAACGGGACTAGAACAATTCCAGTGCCTAAACATGTGTCGATGTGCTAAGGGAGAAAAGAGCAATTGCTCTTCTCTGAATAGAATCTCAAGCAAAAGATGTACTCCTGTTTCGCAAAGCACATTAAATTGGGCAACACCCCCAAAGTGTTAGATGTTTGTAAAGTAGCCTTGCGTATTATTGAAATGTCTCAATCTGTGCCTCATCTATTTGACTACTCAATATCCAACAGAATATGACTTTGATTCAAAGGCAGAGGGCTGGAATTGTAGGAGACCATTTGATTACCATATCATCCTTGTGTTACAGGTACCAGGATGAATGTGTGAAGTTAATGAAAATCACAGTAGAAACATGAACAATGTGGCTCTCTAGTCAATGCCCTACTGGTACAGGGGAAGCAGTATAGCTCAGTGGAAAGAACCCGGGCTTTGGAGTCAGAGGTCATGGGTTCAAATCCCGGTTCCATCACTTATCAGCTGTGTGACTTTGGGCAAGTCACTAAAGTTCTCTGTGCCTCAGTTACCTCATCTGTAAAATGGGGATGAAGACTGTGAGCCCCCCGTGGGACAACCTGACCACCTTGTTAACCTCCCCAGGGCTTAGAACAGTGCTTTGCACATAGTAAGCGGTTAATAAATGCTATCATTATTATTATTATTATTATTACAGGATTGATTTACTCCATATTGAATTAAGAGTTTAGACACAATGCAGGTATGATGTCAAAATTTCAGGTCATTTCCCTTAGGGGTGTCCATCTGGTACTAAGACTAGAGCAATTGAACACAGCATCAGTGAATCTTGATTCCATGCTCCTAGGCTTTCTGAAAGAGGTTGCCACTATAGTCATGATATTTTAAACCCTGCTGTTTCTGGGATCAGTCTCTCTAATTAAGAAGAACTACTAGCTGATTGTCACAATAGTGTATGTATAGAACATTCATTCATTCATTCAATCGTATTTATTGAGCTCTTACTGTGTGCAGAGCACTGTACTAAGCGCTTGGGAAGTACAAGTTGGCAACATATAGAGACGGTCCCTACCCAACAGTGGGCTCACAGTCTAGAAGGTGGAGACAGACAACAAAACAAAACATATTAACAAAATAAAGTAAATAAAATAAATATGTACAAATAAAATAAATAGAGTAATAAATACGTACAAACATATATACATATATACAGGTGTTGAAGTTTGGTACAAGTTGCTAAAGTATTCTTAGTAGAGGTTTACTCATTCTGCAATTTTCACACATTCATGCAGTTAACTTTGGTGCTATTAATGTGGCATCACGTTTTGTGTAATGAGGTGGGGCCAAACACTTCTCCAGGTGGATAATCTGCTGCTTACGACAATGAGCAAAGCTATTTTGGGTGATTGAGAATGGAGAAAGTTCTATGCTTTTGTCTGTGTTTATATCTGCCACAATTAACACTACATAGCTGTGAGCCGGATGGATTAGCACAGATGAAACTCAGGAGACCTGAGCTACAGGGACACCCCAAGCACCTAAAATGCGCCTCACCCAGAAGTCCCTTCTCCTGCAAAATTTGCCCACAAGTTCACCCTGATGAGGCAGACTTTCGCTCCCTCACCCTTCACCTCCCTCCCTGCAGATCTGGCATTTTGCTGGGGAAAGTGTGTTTAAGAGATACAGGAAACACAGCTCCCTAACCCCCACACAGGCCCAAATAGGGAGAAGCTGCATAGGAGCTGAAAACTACATTGTGCAGTGTGCGAGGTGCAGCCCCAGTTTACCACGTTCAGAAGACTGCAGCTCAGTTTTGGGGCAGATTGAAGGAAATAGAGCCCCCAGACCTACGAGGAAAGAAGCGGGAATGGAGTATCACCTTTTCACCTCTCCTCCCCTTCACCTGCCAACAGCATAATAGCCCCATCCGTCATCTAGCTAATAGCACGTAAATACGTTGGCCCCAATAAGCCCATTGTTGGGTAGGGACCGTCTCTATATGTTGCCGATTTGCACTTCCCGAGCGCTTGGTACAGTGCTCTGCACACAGTAAGTGCTCAATAAATGCGATTGAATGAATGGAGAACACTACGTTAATTGTTTTTAAAATGAGTCAGAAGAGAAAGCAGGGAAGCAGCATGGGTTAGAGGAAAGAGCCTGGTCTTGGACTCATGGACCTGAGTTCTAATTCCGACTCTGCTATTTGCTTGCTATGTGATCTTGACCTCGGACAAGTCACTTAACTTCTCTGTGACTCAGTTTCCTCAGGAAACTCTTCTGCTTCCTACTTAGATTGTGAACCCAATGTGGGACAGAGACTAAGTCTAACCTGATTATCTTGTATCTTCCCCAGTGTACCTGTACTTGGCACATAGTAAGTGCCTTGCAAATACTATTATTATTATTATTGCTATTGTTAAGAAGTGGATTTAAATTAAAGGCATCAGGTGAACTTTCTCTTTGGGAATGGTACTGAGGAGTTGGTTTCCGTTTTAGAAAACACTGTGCCTTTAATCCTCTACTCTAGGGGCCAGGCTAGGCTTGCTTGATTGTCACAGAATATTTTTCCAAAGTGACTTACAAACATCTTTTAAACTTTGCAACTATAGAATTTAACTGGTAGTAAATGTATCATAAATAACAACTTATTCCTCCATTTTCATGAAACTGCTCAGCATTTGCAGCTTGGCGTTTTTCCTGTGTTAAATTCAGATTCATGATGTGTATCAAATTTTGATAAGCTGCTCATGAATTGTTCAGATGTCAGTATGATTAAAAAGTGATAAACCCATTAGATTAGAAATAAATTAACACTTGCCAATGCTACATTTTTATGACAGTATATTCAGAAAGCAGAATCATGACAAAAATGTCTGGTTAGTTAGGCAGTTTGATAATTGCAAATTATAAAGTGCTTTTAATTGCATTCTAAGATAACCAGAAATTAAATCATGACTAAAGACACTTATTTTAAAGCCGTGTTAGTGCTTAAAAAGATTGGGTATTTCTCTAACAAAATTTTCCATTTCCTTCTTTTGATGAGCATATCTGGTTCCATGAGCAACTGCTGTCTTCTTGACAACCCCTGTTATATTGGCCTTTTGACCCTATGGGCAGGGGACATATCAATCGATTCTTTTACAATTCTTTTTATAATTCTTAGTACAGTGCTCTGCACACATAAGTGCTCAATAAATAGATCGATTGGCTGATAAGTCTTTTCATTCATTTGTTTTTAATTGCCCCACCATTTCTCTGCCTCTACTTGTCCCACCCTCCCTCCCGTTACTTCTGTCATATTTCTGTTCCCACAGCTTCCCACAGCTGAACCCACTCCTATATAACGGTGATCCCCCTTCTAGTAGTGACAGTATTTGTAATCACTTACTGTGAAAAAAATCACTGTATTAAGGCCTGGGAAAGAATGCACAAGTCAGAGTTAAGACACTGTCTCCGACCCTCTAGGGGTCATAATCTCAAAATAAGGTGGGGAAGGATTTGGTGAGGGACCCAGTAAGAGAGTGAATAAATATAAAACACAAAGAAACACAAAAGACAAAGGTCAGAGCCCCATGAGTGCCGTGCTAAAGGGGGACCATTGGGGCCTCAGGATGCTGCCACCCACACCATTGAGAGTTCAGTCACACATACAACCACCAAAACACTAAAAGGTTTAGAGGCTATGCTCCCTCTACTTAAAATAACCTCAGGCCCACCTGCACATCTCTACGCTGATGACACCCAGATCTACATCTCTGCCCCTGCTCTCTCCCCCTCCCTCCAGGCTCGCATCTCCTCCTGCCTTCAGGACATCTCCATCTGGATGTCCACCCGCCACCTAAAGCTCAACATGTCGAAGACTGAGCTCCTTGTCTTCCCTCCCAAACCTTGCCCTCTCCCTGACTTTCCCATCTCTGTTGACGGCACTACCATCCTTCCCGTCTCACAAGCCCGCAACCTTGGTGTCATCCTCGACTCCGCTCTCTCATTCACCCCTCACATCCAAGCCGTCACCAAAACCTGCTGGTCTCAGCTACACAACATTGCCAAGATCCGCCCTTTCCTCTCCATCCAAACGGCTACGCTGCTCATTCAAGCTCTCATCCTATCCCGTCTGGACTACTGTATCAACCTCCTCTCCGATCTCCCATCCTCTTGTCTCTCCCCACTTTAATCCATACTTCATGCCATTGCCCGGATTGTCTTTGTCCAGAAACTCTCTGGGCATGTTACTCCCCTCCTCAAAAATCTCCAGTGGCTACCAATCAATCTGCGCATCAGGCAGAAACTCCTCACCCTGGGCTTCAAGGCTGTCCATCACCTCGCCCCCTCCTACCTCACCTCTCTTCTCTCCTTCTACTGCCCAGCCCGCAACCTCCGCCCCTCCACCGCTAATCTCCTCACTGTACCTCGTTCTCGCCTGTCCCGCCGTCGACCCCCGGCCCACGTCATCCCCCGGGCCTGGAATGCCCTCCCTCTGCCCCTCCGCCAAGCTAGCTCTCTTCCTCCCTTCAAGGCCCTGCTGAGAGCTCACCTCCTCCAGGAGGCCTTCCCAGACTGAGCCCCTTCCTTCCTCTCCCCCTCGTCCCCCTCTCCATGCCCCCATCTTACCTCCTTCCCTTCCCCACAGCACCTGTATATATGTATATATGGTTGTACATATTTATTACTCTATTTATTTATTTATTTATTTATTTTACTTGTACATTTCTATCCTATTTATTTTATTTTGTTGGTATGTTTGGTTCTGTTCTCTGTCTCCCCCTTTTAGACTGTAAGTCCACTGTTGGGTAGGGACTGTCTCTATGTGTTGCCAATTTGTACTTCCCAAGCGCTTAGTACAGTGCTCTGCACATAGTAAGCGCTCAATAAATATGATTGATTGATTGATTGATTGCACAGGGTCGATTGGAAGTAAAATCCCCGGGGGTGGTGATGAGAAGAGAGCAGGGGTTACTATGAAGCACCATGGCATAGTGGAGAGTGGGCCTAGGAGTAAGAAGGTTATGGTTTCTAATCCTGGCTCCTCCACTTGTTTGCTGGGTGACCTTAGTCAATTCTCCTCACTTCTCTGTGCCTCAGTTTCCTCATGTGTAAAATGGGGAATGAAACTGTGAATCCCACATGGGACAGGGACTGTATCTAACTCAATTCACTTGTATGCAGGGCTCAGTATAGTGCCTGGCATATAGTAAGTGCTTAACAAATATTAAGCACTTATAATGGTTAATATTAACCACTATTACTGTTATTATTAATACTAGCAGGTTCATTTGGCAGTCCAGTGGGCAAAAAAAAAAAAAAAAAACAGGGGGAGCACTGCTTCATCTTAAATTCCCTGTGGCCCTGTGTGCTCAGGGAATGTCTGACCCAGGGACACTTGGTGCCATGATGGAAGAACCAGCAAGGCCAATTGGATAGAGCACAGGCCTGCGGGTCAGAAGAACCTGAGTTCTAATCCCAGCTTCACTGCGTGTTTGCTCTGTGACCTTGGGCAAGTCATTTAACTTCTCTGTGCTTCAGTTTCTTCATCTGTAAAATGAGGATTAAGTTTGTGAGCCTCACGTGCAACTCGGACTATGACCCACCTGATTAACTTGTACTTACCCCAGCACTTACTGTAGTGCCTAGCACATAACAAGCACTTAACAAATGCCATTTAGAAACAAAAAAATGGTAGGTCCACACTTTATATACCTCTCCCCATGCTCCCATCACTGAATGCACTCTTCATGGATCTTTCCACAGCAGTCAAATTTACTGCTACCATACAGCAGTGTTCCTTTAGTGGCCATACTGATCAGGAATCCTTCAAAGTGAAGAGATGGAAGTTTAGGGCTGCTGTGGGGTTACAGGAATCAGTTCAATTACAGGGTGGTAACGGGAAGGAGGCCTTAGGTGGCCACAGACACAGGAACCGAAAGGGCATGAGTTGGTTCATTCAATCGTATTTATTGAGTGCTTACTGTGTGCAAAGCACTGTACTAAGCACTTGGGAAGTACAAAAGTGCTTGGAAAGTAAGGGAGGAAGAGCCCCCGAGAGCAGTCAGGAAGTAGGTCTAAAAGAGATGTAGGAAGGGCATGTGTGGGAGTTGAATAGAAGAATTTGGAGATGGGGAGGGGATGGTGGGAAATATAGATAAACAAATACAGTATGTGATCAACATGTGGAGATGACTGGCAGGGAGAAAAACAAAAAAAATGTTCAGTATGTTTCATTAGGAGTAGAAGATGCCCCCAAGACATGCACCCAAATTGTGATTTTTTCTGAATTCTTATGTGGATGTCTGTACATTCATGCATACTTGTGCAAGAAAATTATACTGTACTTTTATTTCAGGAATATGTGCATACAAACATGTAAGTTTCATGTATACTCCCCTCCTCAAAAACCTCCAGTGGCTACCAATCAATCTGTGCATCAGGCAGAAACTCCTCACCCTGGGCTTCAAGGCTGTCCATCACCTCGCCCACTCCTACCTCACCTCCCTTCTCTCCTTCTACTGCCCAGCCCACACCCTCTGCCACTAATCTCCTCACCGTGCCTCGTTCTCGCCTGTCCCGCCATCGACCCCTGGCCCACGTCATCCCCCGGGCCTGGAATGCCCTCCCTCTGCCCCTCTGCCAAGCTAGCTCTCTTCCTCCCTTCAAGGCCCTGCTGAGAGCTCACCTCCTCCAGGAGGCCTTCCCAGACTGAGCCCCTTCCTTCTTCTCCCCCTAGTCCCCCTCTCCATCCCCCCATCTTACCTCCTTCCCTTCCCCACAGCACCTGTATATATGTATATATGGTTGTACATATTTATTACTCTATTTATTTATTTATTTATTTTACTTGTACATATCTATCCTATTTATTTTATTTTGTTGGTATGTTTGGTTTTGTTCTCTGTCTCCCCCTTTTAGACTGTGAGCCCACTGTTGGGTAGGGACTGTCTCTATGTGTTGCCAATTTGTACTTCCCAAGCGCTTAGTACAGTGCTCTGCACATAGTAAGCGCTCAATAAATACGATTGTTGATGATTATGTTGATGATGGTATATCAACTTCTTTCAATCATATTTCAATCATATCACATTGAGAAGCAGCATGGCTCAGTGGAAAGAGCTCGGGCTTGGGAGTCAGAGGTCATGGGTTCGAATCCCGACTCCGCCACATGTCTGCTGTGTGACCTTGGGCAAGTCACTTAACTTCTCTGAGCTCTCAGTTCCCTCATCTGTCAAATAGGGATTAAGACTGTGAGCCCCACATGGGACAACCTGATTACCTTGTAACCACCCCAGTGCTTAGAACATATTGGCACATATTAAGCACTTAACAAATACCAAAATTATCATTATTATTATTATATTTCAGAGGTACTTTTACATTTCAGCTTATTCACATATTGTTCAGGGGTTCATAATATGATTTAATAATAATATCCCTGTGTTGAGGTCTTGTTATAGCTCTCAGTAGCTTCAGGAGAGTGATCTCCCTTAGATTATCTGTTGCCTTTCTTGTTTTAAATTTTGGGTTTTACTATCATTGTCATTATTATATACTATTTCGTTCAATTGTATTTATTGAGCACTTACGGTGTGCAGAGCATGTACTTATTTATTTATTTATTAAGCATATACTAGGGGCCAAGTTCTGGGAAAGATAGGAGATAACCATGTCAGAACCAGTCGCTGTCTGAGAGAGGAGAGGAGTTTTCTCCCCATTTTACAGGTGAGAAAACTGAAGCTTAGAGAGAATAAGTGACTTGCACAAGATCATACAGCAGGCAGTCTTTGTCACTATTGTCATTGGATAGAATCATGTTTAAGTGATCAGTCATATTTCTACTGATACTCAAGGAATTAAAATCAGGCAGAAAATCATTGTAAAAGATTTGGTTTGCTGCCTTTTGATGCTTTTACATTCTGCCTCAACCATCTGTACACTGATCCAGACCCCTCCTTTTCTGACTCCCAGATATATGTGTGCTTGTATACTTTTGTGTTTCCATTTACACTGTAAAAAATTGTAATCAATTATGTAAGAAAAAACATCCAGAAAAAACATTAAAGATGTTTGTGTATTTCCCTAGAGTTCTTTTCCCCACAACTTCTAAATAACCCTTTTCTCTCCCTTAGGTATTCCGTGACTGATAACATGAATAAAATTCATATTGCGTCTGCATGTTTCAGCAAGTCATCTCTAAAACCCAGCATTAACAAGCACACCAAATTCCCATCTTTGGGAAAGAAAAGATTGCATTATTTCTCTGGCACATTTGCTTAGTGCTCCCCATTCGGCAATTCAGTGCATAAAAGAAACTTAAAATCACCTCCACTTTCCTCAAGGCTATAATTATCCCTGCATGAGGCTCTCCCACTGCCTGCACTCCACCTCTCTCCTTTTTTTTTTCCTTTGTCCTCAGAAAGGGGAACTGGGTAGAACCAGTGCAGTGGGACCACCACTCCCAAACTGGGAGAGAACCATAGGGGTATCAAACTTGGAATGCTGCTAGGTGGTCTTTCTTGTGGAGCACCTATCAGCAAAAGGGTGGTGCCATGGTCTTTACTAGAATTTTTCTGTGGCCACTAGTTTCTTTGCAAGAGTTGGGATGAAAAGGGGGATCTTTCCCCAAAACCCCCTCCAATGTTTGAGATGCCTCCCTTTCACTTGAGGCCCCCAGAAAATAGTGGAGAAGGGGATGGAAGGAAGACTGCCTTTTCTTCTCTAGACTGTAAGCTTGTTGTGGGCAGGGAACGTGACTCTGTGTTTTACTGTATTTTCCCAAACACTTGGTACAGTGCTCTTCCCAGTGTAAGCACTCAATAAATTGATAGATTGATTGATTCACCTGCTACTCCAAGTTCACATTCTTTGCTTCCCTAGACTTATCCTCTTGTTGTACATGATTCTCCTGCCTCTGTTAGTTGTCCATGCCCTTCCCCCTGCATGGAACTTCCTTCCCCTAAAAGCCATGCTCATCCCCAACATCAAGGCCTTGTTTTTTTTAAAAAGTAAACAATACAAAAAAGGTCTTTTCCAGAAGGCATTGCACAACTCCCTGATCTGGTCACAGGTCATTCCATCAGTCACTCCAAGTACTCACATATATGTCATGAGAGTGTATATGTAACAAGAAAATTAGCAATACTTATCCTCTTATATGCAAAGCATACCAGAGGAGTCAAAGAAGCCTAGACGCTGATTAGATCCCAGATACTAGACCTCCCAAAGCCCTGGAAACCATGTTGGTGCCAACCCTATTTTCTTGTATCTACCCTAGTGCTTAATACAGTGCCTGGCACATAGTAAGTGCTTAACAAATACCAATACTATAATTGTTATTATTTTCCAGACAGAATAATGGCCACAATATTTAGGATGGAATAAAGGCCATCATATCTGGCAAGAAGGAGATCATTTATGACCTTTGAGAGGGCTACTTCTGTGGAGAGAAAGGGATGGAAGCCATATTGGAGGGAATCAAGGAGATAATCGTAGGTGAGGAACTTGAAACAGTAGGTGTAGACAAGGAGTTGGGGAGGAATGGTATAAGAGTGAGGTGGGGCAATAGCTGAGAGAGCCATGGTGACAAGGGAGGGGGTTTTTTAGGACAGAAAAACATTAGATGTTTGAAAGAAATGGGGAAGAAGCTATTGGAGAACAAAACATTGAAGATGGTTGTCAGGGAGGGAAAAAAGGAGGGGGCAAGTGTTTTGATAAGGTGTGAAGGGATGCAGAGATCCCTTCTTGAGATAATGCTGGGAAAGATGAGAGAGTTGAAGAAAGGAAGTAGGAAGGAGGGACTGGAGAGAAGCAAGGGAGATTTTAGAGAGATCATACCTTGAAGTTTCAATTTTCTCAATAAAATAGATTGCCAGATCATTAGGGGCAAGAGTTGGGGAAGGCAAGGGAACAGGTCTTTGAAAAGAAAGTTAAACATCTGGAAAACTCATGAGGACAATGGGAATGGGTGCCATTAAGGATGGAGAAACAACTCACCAAGTATAGATGAGGTCAGAATCAAAAAAGCATGCAAGGATGAACTTGAGGTGGACAAGGTTGGCCTGGTATCTAGATTTCCTCCAGCAGAACTCTACAGCCTGTGCAAAGGAGAAAAGATAGAGGACTGTAGAAGTGATCCAGGACTGTGGCTTAGTGGTATGAGAACCATGAAGAGATAGAGTGGGTGAATTGAGTTCAGTAGAGAGGGTGATGTTGAGGGTTTCAATTTCGCTGACAAGGGAAGTTAGGGGGGGCATGGAGGCTAAATGGAGTCAAAATATTGGAGGTCTCTAAGGTCTCTATGGCAGCACAGGACAGATTTGTGGGGAGGAGGCATGTGGGAGACAAGGCAGGTGAGAAGGTTGTGGTCAATTAGAGGGATTTAAGAGTTGGTGAGGGTAGAGATTGCATAGTGACAAAGAATTTTGAGATCAAGTGTGTGTCCAAGTTGTTGAATGTTTGAGCTAGGCTGCAGCAGAAGCTCAGTGGAGTTGAGGAGTGATAAAAATGTGGTCAGTGGAAGGGTCATCAGGAAAATCTATGTGGATATTGAAGTACCCAAAGTTCAATGTGTAGATGGAGAAGGAGAGAAGGAATGTGAGAAAGGGATCAAAATGGTTCAGAAAGTTGTAGGTGGAACCTGTTGGGTGATAGAAGACTGTGGATAGTATCTGGAGTGGGTGGTAGAAAGGAATAATATGGGCTTCAAAGGAAGGGAAAGAGGTGTAGGGAAGATAGAATGGTGTGAAAGGACCACTGGGGAGCTAGAAGGAAGCTGACTATGTCTCTTCCCTCTTTCTCAGTGAGTCTGGGGGAGTGGGAGAACATGAAGGCCCTTTAGAGATTGGTAGGGAAGACTATCATCTGGGGAGAGCAAAGTTTCAGTGATGATAAGGAGGAGAAGTGACTGGGTCAGGAACAGGTCAAGGATGGTATTAAATATTAATTCTAAGGACCAGAAAAGCATGAAATATACTTTAAAGGCATGATAAGCAACCTAGAAATTGGTGGGTATGGCTCATAAGATAGTCTTAAGGAAAGTATGATAGTAAAAACTTTGTCATCCCAGAATTTCCCACAAAGTCAAAAATGTTGATGATTTTAAGAGTCAAACTTTCAATAGAATCAAAGACCCTGTGGATTTTTAGAAAGAGTTGTAAGTGAACCCTAGCCAGGCTTAAATGCAAAATTAAAGCAAAACTCCTTGTTAATCAGAGCTGAAGTTGCTGAGGAAAACCATTGTGTTATAATTACATACAATGATAGGATTGTCTAATGATCAGGAATTAAAATAGTTGACTATTCAAATTAGAAAAGTGATTCAGAGTTGTGTCCAAATTATTGGACTGGGCCCTGGCCACCTACTCCGATGACCAGTGCAGCTGGATGGGAAGACTGTGAGCCGGTTGTTGGGTAGGGCCCATCTCTATATGCTGCCGACTTGTACTTACCAAGCGCTTAGTACAGTGCTCTGCACATAGTAAGCATTAAATAAATATGATTGAATGAATGAATGAAGAGAAAAATGAGATGTAGGAACCCCATCCTGAAGAGATGCCATTATAATCATACTTTGGCAAACAGGAAGATGCAGAAAGTGGCAGATACGAATAGTTGATTTGCACTTTTTAAAATGGCACTGGTTAAGTGCTTACTTTATGCCAAGTATTGTACAAAATGCTAGGGTAGAAATAAGATATATAAGAGTTATATAGATATAAGTTCATCTCCCACATGGGGCTCACAATATATGTAGGAATAATTATGATTTAATCCCTGTTTTGAAGGTGAGAACATTGAGACATAGAGAAGTTAAGTGATTTGCCAAGGTCATACAGCAAAAAAGTGGCAGAGTCAGCATTAGAAGCCAGGTCCTCTAAATCCCAGGCTCATGTTCTTTTCACAAGGCCATGTTACTTCCCTTGTTTATTACTACTACATAATAGCCATTGTTGTGGGTAATATCATTGGTTCAAATACCAGATATGCAGTTCCTAATAATTGTCATAGCAATGGCTCTATTAGTAGCATTATTCTTAGATTAAAGAAAAAGAATTAACTTCTCCGTGCTTCAGTTCCTTCATCTGCAAAATGGGAATTAAATACCTGTTCTCTCACCTACTTATGTTGTGGAGTCCTGTGTGGAACCTGATTACCTTGAATCTATCCCAGTATTTGGTATTGTGCTTAGCATATACCACAATTATTATTATTTGGTGCCATTAAGAGAAAAGGGAAGGATATTTCAGGGCACTCAGATGCTTGGAGGGCCTGATCTTCCTCCATTCATCTCTGATGTGCTGCAAAGAATGGGGCTCTTCCTTGGCCTATGGGATTTGAAGACAAATAGCTGGGAATTTATAATAACAATAACAACAACAATAATAATGATTTGTGGTGTTCGTTTAACATTTACTATATGTCAGGCACGATGCCAAGCACTGGGTCAGATACAAGATAAATGGGTTGGACACTGTCCCTGGCCCACACAAGGTTCACAGTCTCATCCCCTAGACTGTAAGCTTGTTGTAGGCAAGGAATGTGTCTGTTATATTCTACTCTCCCAGAAGCTTAGTATGGTTCTCTGAACACAGTAAGTGCTAAATAAATACACTTGAATTAATCCCCATTTTACAGATGAGGTAACTTGGCCACAGAGAAGTTACGTGATTGCCTAAGGTCTCTCAGCAGAAAATCAGCAAAGCAGAGAGTAGATCCCAAATCCTTTGATTCCCAGGCCCGACTCTTTCCACTTGGTCATGTTGCTTCTTTTTCATTGCCCTAGGGGTAATGAGTGAGAGGTAACCAAGTATAGAAATAGCCCATCCTCCCAGAAAGGGTGTCATCTGAACCTTTTAACTTTAAGGAGGAATTGAGTCTTGAGCACATAAGCTGTCTACAAGTACCTTTTGGTGTCCAGAATTACCACATCTAAATTCTAGAATCCTACTGGCCAAAGGTGAAAATCAACTGTCCTAGGAATATCAAATCCAAATGTAGTAGGGTTGAGGAAACCAGTTTATGCTCACAAAATACTGGAGTATCAACCTGTGCCCAAAAGAGGTATGAAATGACGCTAGGCACTGTCGCTTCCCTTGCCCCATTCTTAGACACAAGCTATTATAATGACCAATTCCATTAGCCCTCACATTTAGGAGAGGGAGGAGGGAGACAGAAGAGTCATTCCATGGTGACCCTCCCTGAGGGAAGCGTGAAGACTCAGACAAGCCAATTGGGGGGTAAAAACTGATGAGGAAGTGGGAGAATGGGCAGCTGATGAGAGAGGTGATGGCCCAAGTATCTTGGAGGAGAAAGGTAGCAAGCTGTGTACCTGGGAGAGCAGATCAAAGGAAAATTTCATGCTGTGGACCCTGAACAGGTACAAGGCACAGGAAGCTATCAAGAGGATCCTGGAGTAGAGTTAGGATACTCTTAATCCTAATTCTTCCTACATATACTGTGAGCCCCATGTGGGAGATGGACTTAATCCAACCTGATCATCTTATATCTACTCCAGCATTTAGTACAGTATATGGCATAAGGCATTAGACTGTGAGCCTGCTGTGGGCAGGAATGTGTCTGTTGTTATACTGTACTCTCCCAAGTGCTTAGTACAGTGCTTGGCACATGGTAAATGCTCAATAAATATGATTGAATGAATGAACTGGGTGTTTGGGATCCAGTGGAAGGACTGTGGAGGTGTCTGGGGTAGAAAGGATGCTAAGAGACTCTGCAACCCATGACTTGGAGAGGGTGGGAATGGAATCTGGGTCACCTCAAGAGAAGACAGGAAAAAACCAGAGAAACTGGAGCCTGGGATGCCTACAGGAAAATACAGAGGGTCCTGGTAGTGGGGGGGAGGCGGGGGAAGTAGTAGATCCAGGATTAGGTGGTTTGAACCAGATTTGCTTTCTTTATTACTATTTTAAGAAACTATTAAACATTGCTAAATCATCAGAGGAAAGGGGGTGTACCAATGTGGTTAGGCCAAAAGATGAGCTAAGGGTGCTGGGGAGACACATGGGCATTGTGAGCTGTGGATACTCCATGAACTTCTTGCAGTCAGTCTTGAGAAGGGGTTGGTAGATTAGTTCTATGGAAAGATGCCTGTGGTTCTGTCATAGGTTGGTGGCAGCAATGGTAGGGCTGTGACCTGGGGAGCCCTGAGCAGAGGTCTCTACTCTGCATTAGAAGAAGGGAGCACTGGAAGGCCCTGGGTTTGAATCCCAACTCCATTGCTTGTCAGCTGTGTGACCTTGGGAAGGTCACTTGGCTCCTCTGTGCCTCAGTTGCCTCATTTGTAAAACGGGAATTGAGACTGAGCCTGATGTAGGACATGTACTGTGCCCAACCCGATTTGCTTGTATCCACCCTAGTGGCTAAACCAGTACCTGGCATGCAGTCAGCTTGTGTCTCCTCCTGCCTTCAGGACATCTCCATCTGGATGTCTGCCCGCCATCTAAAACTCAGTATGTCCAAGACTGAACTCCTTATCTCTCCTCCCAAACCCTGCCATCTCCCTGACTTTCCTGTCACTATAGACGACACTACCATTCTTCCCGTTTCACAAGCCCGCAACCTTGGTGTCATCGTCGACTCTGCTCCCTTGTCCACCCCTCACATCCAATCCATCACCAAAGCCTGACAGTCTCACCTCTGTAACATCACCAAGATCTGCTCTTTCCTCTCCATCCAAATCACTACCTTGCTGGCTCAATCTCTCATCCTATCCCAATTGGATTATTGCATCAACCTCCTCTCTCCCATCCTCCCGTCTCTCCCCACTTCAGTCTATACTTCACACTGTTGCTCGGATCATCTTTGTGCAGAAATGCTATGGACATGTTACTCCTCTCCTCAAAAATCTCCAGTGGCTGCCAGTCAACCTACGCATCAAGCAAAAATTCCTCACTCTCGGCTTCAAGGCTGTCCATCACCTCGCCCCCTCCTACCTTATCTCCCTTCTCTCCTTCTCCAGCCCAGCCCGCACCCTCTGCTCCTCTGCCGCTAACCTCCTCACTGTAACTCGTTCTCACCTGTCCTGCCATCGACCCCCGGCCCACCTCATCCCCCTGGCCTGGAATGCCCTCCCTCCGCACATCCGCCAAGCTAGCTCTCTTCCTCCCTTCAAGCCCTACTGAGAGCTCACCTCCTCCAAGAGACCTTCCCAGACTGAGCTCCCTTTTTTCTCTCCTCCTCCCCATCCCCCCTGCCCTACCTCCTTCCCCTCCCCAGAGCACCTGTATATATGTCTGTACAGATTTAGTATTCTATTTATTTTACTTGTACATATTTACTGTTCTATTTATTTTGTTTATGATGTGCATCTAGCTTTATTTCTATTCGTTCTGATGACTTGACACCTGTCCACATGTTTTGTTTTGTTGTCTGTCTCCCCCTTCTAGACTGTGAGCCCGTTGTTGGGTAGGGACCACCTCTATATGTTGCCAGCTTGTACTTCCCAAGTGCTTAATACAGTGCTCTGCACACAGTAAGCCCTCAATAAATATGATTGAATGAATGAATGAATAAGCACTTAACAAATACTGGAATTATCATTATTATTATTATTCTTTCATTTATTCAATCATATTTATTGAGCACTTACTCTGTGCAAAGCACTGTACTAAGCATTTGGGAGAGTAGAGTATAACAATAAATGGACATATTCCCTTTCCACAATGAACTCAGAGTCTGAGTGTTTTCGGACCTGACCAGTGGGAGGTCCTTAAGTAACTCTTGGGGCTCCTTTGGATTTACGACTGAGAACCCCTAGGAATGTCATAGCACGTTTTCTTCTGCTTCAGTCTCCCTTCTACTTTTCTACACACTCATTTTCTCATCACCCTGAATCCCACCTTCACACCCCTTTACCACTTCCACAATTAAACAATCCCTTCTCCTGGTTGATTTCATTTTCACTCTATTCTCTTAATACCTCTACTCAGTCCCAGAATATGCCAAGCTACTCATAATGCCCAAACATAAACCTATAGACACAGTAAAAAAAATCCATGGGTATACTCTTATTGAAAAAAAAAGGAAGAAGGGGTTGGATGGAAACATACCATGACAATATTCTCTGTAGCATCAAACGGTGTGGTCTGCAGAGAAAGGAAAATCAGACAGGAGCAGGAAAAATTATGAGATGGAAACAGAGAAGGAGAAAGAGAGGAGGAAAATGGGTGAAAAGACAAGGGAAAAATGGCAAAAGAAAGATAAAGAAAAATAGAGAGAAAAGAGAGAGAGGGAGAGAGAGAGAGAATGCAAAAAAGGCCCTGGAATAGGGATGACAATCACACAGTTAAACATATACAAACACAGACAAAACACTCTGCTTGTCACATCTTATGATTCTATTTTCATTCAACTCACTGAAAAATAATACCTTTTAAACTTTAAAAGCACATGAACTCCAAGTAAAATTTTACTGTTATGGATATAAATATGAAGCACACAAAAATATCAAAACAGACACTATGATAACTGGCAAAGATGGTTATTTTCTTAATGTGTTTAATGGCTTCAGCTGGCTCCTAATGAATACTTTAATTACCAGCCTGGCCTTGCTAAGTAGGCACTTGAAAAATAAGTCAAGTGGTAGAGCAATTATGAAAGTCAAAATAAATTCCTTTTAATTATTTTGAATATTGATCAAAATATTTATGTGACTAGTCTCATGTTTTCTCAAGAAAATTGACAATTGCAATGTGTAGAAGAGCTTTTCAGACTGACTCTGTACATTCAATTACCTGGAAAGCCTTATCCTAGACTGAAGCAGTGATTCAATCCTCATACAGTTGGGACAATATAAATAGATATCTAGCAAGCAAATTTCTCTTGCCATTTGGTATGTGGATATCTGAGGAGATTGAGAATATATTCAGTATTTTTTTTTTACTGCTGGCTTAAATGTCTTATCCCCAGGAAGGCCCCATTTAAAATTAGCTAAAGATCAACAGTAAAACAGAAGAGACAATATTATTTACAGCATTCGGAGAAATGGCATCTGGTTTAACCTTAGCAATGTCAAATGACTTGATAGCTCATTTGCCCACTGCCATTTGGAATTTGTAAAGCGATTTGTAAACAACAGAACTTGTCTATACAGTTTGGTGGTTTTGTAAAATTTCACCTTTGGGATATTTTGTATTTTTATAAAATGCTTTGGATTCTCTTGCCTTTGTTTTTAATCTCTTTCCTTTTGGCCCTTCCATGCTACAGCTGGTTGCTCTATCACTGTGACTCCCACTGCTGGGACAATGTGGAGGCAGTTTTGAGGGCCATTTTCATCCAGATGGAGACAATTGCTTCAACCCTGTGTGATGAATATAGAAAAAACAGTGGGAACCCTTCTTGCTCAACTGGCATGTCCCATTCACTTCAAATGCTCTGGCAACTCTAAAGCCTAAAATTGGATTCACATCTAAAAACTCTGCAGGAAAAGATAATTCTCCAACCTATAAAGAATACAAGCTAGGTCAGTGTTTTGTGCTGGGTGTCACCTTTCTTCATGCTACCAGAAAAATGGTTTTCCTCTTGCTTGGATTTACAATGTAATGCCCATAAAAATACTGTTATTGGTATTTATGGACTGGTTAACAATATGCGGGAGGTAGGAAATTCACAGTAACAAAATCATTTCCACCAGTTGGGCATTAAAAAAAACATTTAGGGTGCTGTAAGGAAAAGAACAGCTTTGTCAATCTATTAATAGGTATTAAAGCCATCACATTTGGATTGCCCACAATTGGAAAATTTCCCTCACAATGTTCAGTTAGCACCTCCTTCCATCAGCGGCTAGTTATATAGTTATATATAGTCCCCCTTTTATAGTCCCCCTAATTATAGTCCCCCTTTTAGACTCCCCCCTTTTAGACTCCCCCCCCACCTTTTAGACTGTGAGCCCACTGTTGGGTAGGGACTGTCTCTATATGTTGCCAATTTGTACTTCCCAAGCGCTTAGTACAGTGCTCTGCACACAGTAAGCGCTCAATAAATACGATTGATGATGATGATGATGATATGGACTATAAACCAATCAGGAGCCACATACCCAAGAGGGAGCCACGCTACTGAATTGCTAACTCATTTCTGTGAACACACTTGAGCATACTTTAAGGTGAAATTTCAGCACACCAAAATCCTTCATGCGATTGAAGTGGTGCTTGGTGATACTACGACATTAAGAAATAGAGAGTGCCAATCAGAGCCTTTTATTTTTCTACACCATCATGCAGACTGATCTTTGTAAACATAAAAATAAAGGGCTTCACAGGCAGACTAAATTTCAATGATTTGTTTGCCCATTTCTGTGGTGTACTGAGTCATATTAAACATAGGAGAGGAGGATAGATTTTTGTCTGTCTTAGATAATTCATCATAAAGCTACAACCTCGATAAAGCATATGTTTTTCTTTGAAATACCAGCTCTGTACACATTTATTCAGCATTTTTCAATGTCATTCCCATTATACGTTTTTTCCTCTAGCATTTACAAAATATCTACAAGTAATTCTTTGCAATAGCAAATTCCCTGGTACTAAATACTCAATAAATACAATTGATTATTTGATCTAAGGCAGTATGGCTAAGAAAAATGAAGAGTTTGGGCTATCTCTTTTCTAAAGTCATCCTTGATATTAACTTAGTACAACCCCAAACATGAAACTTATATTTCATTTTCCTAAATCACCTCACCCATTTGACTGGCCAAAAAACTCATAAAACTATAAGACTATTAAGAGATTGCATAGGAGTCTGAGAGACAGGCATACCTATTTAGGAAATACTACATTACTGTTCTCAGTTTTCAGAATCATCACTGTCCTAGAAAAGCTCAAAAATGGTAAACAGCTATATGCTCAGTCAACGTACCCAAGGGCCAACAAACCCAGGAGCTGCTCAGAGCATCTTCAAATTTTTATGGTGAAATTTTTTAATATATATTTTAACAGCATAAATGATGACAGGGAATAAGGATGAAGAAGTAATAAAGATAGGAGATTCGCTATGGGAAATAGCGCTAGGAACGGTAAACAACAGTGACCCCCCAAGTCCTGGATCCTGCCAACATCAGTACATGAAGGGAGGATATTCTGGCTTTTTCTATTCTCTTTGCTCTGGTGGAGAGAACACTCTTTGGGAAGATGGTGGGAAAGGGAAGTTGCAAGAACATAGTAGCACTGATGCTGGGGCATCAAGTGGGGCATGGATATTGTGTTTTTTCTCGATGATCTACTTCAGGAGACTGGGATTCGAATGAAGTGAAGGTGGTAGGATGGCAGGTCCTTTCCAAATCTGCTCCTTTGCATCACCAATCCCACTTAAACAGATTGTTCACCCTCCAGTACTCAAATGATACTCGAGTTTCACCAGTACCAAGAGAGAAGGTAAGTGGGAGAGAGAAGATAGTGGAAACACTTATCAAGTTAAAGCACTGTATTAAGTGATGGAAAAATTAGACATGAAAATTAGAAAAATACTCCATCCTTAAGGGGCTCACAACCTAAGAATAAAATGGGGATTGGTGGACGTGACAGACTCATAAGAGAAAGTGAGACAATAATCAATTAATAATATTTATTGAGTGCATACTGGGTGCAGAGAACGGTACTAAGTGGCTTAATAGAAAGAGCATGGGCTTGCGAGTCAGAGGTTGTGGGTTCTAATCCAGGCTCCGCCACTTATCAGCTGTATGACTTTGGACAAGTCACTTCTCTGGGCCTCAGTTACCTCATCTGTAAAATGGGGATTAAGACAGCCCCACCTGGGACAACCTGACTACCTCGTATCTACCCCAGTGCTTAGAACAGTGCTGGGCACCAAGTAAGCACTAACCAAAAACCTCCATTATTATTATTATTATTTATTATTATTACTAAGTGCTTGGGAGAGTACAAAATAACAGAATTGACAGACACATTCCCTGTCCATAGCAAACTCACAGTCCAGACAGGACAAAACAACAATATGGGGACTGAAAGTACACTGAATGAATGCAATCGATTCGTCTTCACCCCTCTATGGTGGATAGAGGAGGATAGGGCCTTATGTTGAGGGGAATGGGAATAAAGGCTGCAAGGTGTCTTTCAGGTGTTATGGCTTATATTCTGATATCAACAGAGCAGGAAGGCTGGTCACAAACAATGTGATGATGGAAATTAGTTAGACCACCAAACTCAAAACAATGACTAACACACTGCATATTCACTGCATAGGACATATACGGAGAACGGATGACAGCAGGCCATCCAGACAGCTGCTTGGTCGTGAGCTGAAATGGGGTAACTGTTACCAGGATGGGCAAAATAAAATATTTAATGAGGAAATGAAGGAAAGCAGTGGGAAGGCAGCAGAGAAAGACAGGCCTCCTAGGAAGCATCGATTAAAAGTGGCATGACTGTTTTTGATGCAGACGTTTTAAGAAAATCGTGATTATAAAACTTTTGCTTCTTAGCAAAAAAGCAAACAAAACAAAAAGCAAGCAAAAGCAAGCAAAAAAGCTAACAAATTTGTTTGTTACACTGGTAAGAAACGCAACAGGGCAGCAAGAGGCAAACTTTATATGCATCTAATGCAGAAGAGACTGTCAGTCAAGCTTTGGTTTATATCAGCCGACCATGCACACTGATGAAATCTCAGTGTCAGTAGCATTATTTTCCAACCTGCAGGGCACTGCAGGACACTGAGCTGTACCGACTTTTTTTTCCTTTTAGCACTGTTGGAATGGGGTTGGTGTCCTGAAGGTTAGTTAAATTAAATGATTCCTTTTTACTGCAAATAAGAATGACATCAAATATCTGGAGAGTAATTGACTGTTTACTTTCTTCAAATGCAAAAGGTTCTGAAGAACCTGAGAGAAAACTGTAATTCATTAACTGTTTTTTTCCCCTTGGTGTTTGCTTTTTTTTGGTAAGTATTGGGGTAGATAACCATTTTACGAACACAAAGGGTTGTAGTGAGTACATAAGGAAGAGGAGGCAAAGACCTCAAATCTATCTATGAGAAGGCCATTCAATGTTAAAAGTCTTTCCCTCTTCGTGTCCCTTCTTCATGGATTGCCTCGATTTATTCTGATTCCCTAATCAAAACAACAACAGATTTCCTACTTCTCCCAGGTTTGAGACCATACTTTGCATTAAATTACCCCATCCAGTGTCCTCCAGTGTCATATCTCACCATCACTCTTTCAGATACTTGTAACACTACTTCTTCAGATTGATTCCTTCAGGTCCTACACACTCACATAGAAACAAAAATATACACGCGCTAACTTAGACAACCAAAAATTAATCATCAATGTAATGTTCTTGGCTTTGCACTTATTGTTCTAACTACATATTTAATGGAGTACATATTTAATAGAATGAACTTAAAATAACCTTTAAAGATTGTAGTGGGAAAAGGCAGTTCAGATCCAGGGTGTGTTAAATTCTGGAACTAACTAAATTGTGGTGATAATTGGTGATTAATTGCAACTGTTGCCACCCCAAATTAGTTTGCAAACCCCAATGTTGGACTGGACTATGTCTAATCTAATTGCCCCAGCCTTTAGCACAGTGTTTAGCAGATTGTAAGTATACATTAGTTATTACTACTACTTCTATTATAGCAGAGAAAGGGAGTTGTAGGGAGAGAATAATTCCTGCTCTAAGGAGCAATCTAACTGTAAATCAGCTGATCACACTTCCAAAAAAAAATACGTTCATAGTTAAATTCAGAAATGTGCATCCATATAACCATCCTCCCTTTCTCTCAAGCCCCAGAATTTGGCATTGTCCTTGAATCCTTCTTTTCTTTCAACATATCTGTGATTTATTTTTATTAATCAATCCTTCAATCTATCATATTTATTGAGCACTTTCTGTATGCAGAGCACTGTACTAAGCGCTTGGAAGAGTAAACTATAGCAATATAACAGATGCATACCCTTCCCACAGTGAGCTTACAGTCTAGGCATATTAATACTTGTCTCCCCTTCTAGACTATAAGCTCATTGTGGGTAGGGAATGTGCCAGTTAATATTACTGTGTGGTACTCTCCCTAGTGCTTAGTACAGTGCCCTGCACACAGGAAGTGCTCAATACATATGATTTATTTATTGATTGAACCCCTATATTCAGTCTGTTGCAAAATCCAGTCAATTTTTTCTCCACAAAATTTCCAGGATCCATCTTTTCCTCGCCATCAAATAGTCACCAATACAAGTCTAAACTCTTGCTTTATTCCAGCTTCACTCCTGCAGTAGCTTTCTCACTGTCTACCAGGTGCCAAGCTCTCCCATCCCCAGTTCAGACTTCACTTTTCTTTCTGGATCATTTTTCTAAAATGGTGTTCATTCATTCACTCATTCATTCAAACGATCATATTTATTGAGCACGTACTGTGCACAAAGCACTGTACTAAGCTCTTGGGAGAGTACAATATAACAATGAGCAGACACATTCCCTGCCCACAGTGAGCTTATACTCTGCACATTCCCCTCTTCATAAAAAGCAGAAATTCCTGACCGTTGGCTTCAAGACATTCAGTTGTCTTTCCTCCTTTACTCAACCCCTTTCTTATACCCAACTGCCTCTCCATTTTTCTAAAGACAAGCGAGTCACCTTGCCATGTTTTCTCTCCCACAACCAAACTCTGGTGCACTCCCATCTCACTGCTAATACTTCCTCTTTCTTCATTCCAGTGGATCACCGTTCTCTGCACACAGTATGCACTCAATAAATATGACTGAATGAATCTTAAAGCCCTTCCTCAATTAGTTTTCAATTTTTCCTTTCTCCTGGCACATCATTACTTTTACAACACCTAAACATTTAACAGCTCACAATGCCCCTAAGCACTTACATTCATGTCTTGTATACCTTATAATTTCCACAGATCTGTAACTGACTTTAGTGTCTGTTTCCCATGATAGACCATAAGCTATTTTACATTAAGTGCTTTGTACAGTTCCCTACACCCCGTGGGCATTGAATAAGTACTATTGATTTGTCGATTAGCTGGATTGGCAGGGTTTATGTAGCTGGTTTTCTTGGATTTATGAATCCATATAATCTTTTACCTTAAGTGGGAAAGGAAAACATGGACACCGTATTGTGGTGTGAAGAGTGAGAATGACATAGGATAGCATCAAACAGTGTATGAACACAGGGTAAGTGAATGGCTCTGAACGGCATAACGAAAGTAATTTTTACTGAAGTAGAAGGGATGGGACAAGATGAGCAGCAGCATGGCCTAGTGGAAAGAGCATGGGCCTCAGTGTCAAAGGAGCTGGGTTTTAACCCCAGCTCTGCAAATTGCTTGTTCTGTGACCTTAATTTATATGTGCCTCAGTTTCCTCAACTGTAAAATGGAGATTTAATACTCATTCTCCTTCCTACTTAGACTGTGAACCCCATGGGGGATAGGGCCAGTGTCCAACCTGATTAACTTGTATCTACCCCAGAATTTAGAACAGTGCTTGACACACAGTAAGTTCATAACAAGAATAACAATAATTATAATAATAACAAAGATGAATGAAGTCAGGTTGCATAGACCTCTTTGACCCAGGGACTTGAAGTTGTGGTTCAGGATTTCATCCTGATACAGAGGGTGACCAGAATATGTGGAATTGTTTTTCAGGCCAATGCCATGAATATGGGATACTAATTTGATGTAGAGACTTAGGTTAACTACCAGGAGAAAGAAAAACTTCTACAGTGCTTTTGTCTTCATGTAGCTAACAATATATAGAATGGAGGCAGATATGAGGGGCAATTGCAAGGCCTATTTAACCTGATTATTCCATGTGCATTCAGGGATTACCAATACTCTTCTAGATGAATGAGCAGCTGCTAAACAAGAGCTAGTTCAGGTGATAATTCTCCCCACCGTAAGTCCTAATTAGTGAAAGGAAACATGGAAAGAAGTAATCTCAATATCCAGTAGAAACCTTTCCAATTCAAACTCCACTGATTTGCAATTTTTAATAATTTGGGCTTTTCAGTGCTTACTATAAAATAGGAAATAGTAGAAAGCAACCCCAAAAAGTGCCTGGCAAGAAGAAATAATGAAGGGAGAGCAGTGTCTGGAGACCAGCTCTAAAAAAAACCCCAAAACAAACAAAAGATCCTGTTGCTATGCATATTTCACCAAAGGAAAGACCAAACAGCTCACTAAAAATATTGAGCTCCAGCCATATATTTTTCAAAAGGCATGTAAGCTTCTTGAGGGCATGAATCAAGTGTATCGATTATATTGTACTTTCCCAAGGGCTTAATACAGTGCACTATGCACAGAAAGTATCCAAACTTGTACATATCCCAGTGCTTAAGAATAATGTTTAACGTACAGTAAGCACTTAACAAATGACATACAAATTAATAAATATTATTGATTTATTAAGAGCTCAGGGATTGCCAGAAGTTAGATGTTCCTAACAGACAAAACAATGCCACAGCATCTTCTATTTTAACGGCAAAACCAGATTTACGTGAGCTTCAAACCACAGAAGAGTTGAGCTACAAAAACATCATAAGTAGAGGTACTAAATGAAAAATCTTTCTCATTATAGCCTTTATATATTAAAACTGAACATAGAAAAACCTGCTGCTCAGTCAATGAAATCCATTCATTTTAGGATGGTAATTTTGATTATAAAATTTATGACTACATCTAACTGGCATGTGAATCCACATTCATAATAGTCTTGCTCTATTGAGCAGAATTTATTGCTGCTTTCTAAGTAAAATGAAATAAAATAAACAATTTTCTACTATGATTCATCATCAAAAGAAGATTACTGTTTTGCCAATACCGGGAATGAGATTGATCTTAAAATAACTTCTAAAGATTGTAATGAGAATAGGCAGTTCAGGTGCAGGCTGTTTCTAATTCTGGAATAAAATGAATTGTGGTAATATTCTGTGAATTAGTTTCTACTGCTGCTGTTAAACAGTATGTTATGAAGCAATATTGTGTATTACCATTGTTTTAGTAGATATACAGTTCTTGGTCAACTATTTAGCATTACAAGGCATGGGGAAATATTATTGGAGCTATACTTCAAATTATTTAAGTCCCATAGTTTCATACTGCTATTTTGCTCTAATTAATTAAATTCTACAGACTGACTGTCAAATGACGCCTCAAAAATAATCTCGCTGGAAAAAAGTACATACAACCTGTCTGTTTCTATAACAAAGAAGCAAGGCTTGAGTTAAATAACAAGCACCATCATTTTAGAATAATTTATTAATATAATTTTATACCACATTATTTCATATGCTGTTCTTAACATGATTAGATTGTAAGCTCTTGGAAAGCAGGGGTTGTATCTACCAATTCTATGTCCACTCTCCCATGTGCCTAGTATAGTTCTCCAAACAAAGAGTTCAATAAATGTCATTGATTGCATTACAGAAAATTAGTTCTTTACAAGTCAGTTATCTTCCATTTCAGTACTCTGAAGGTAAGAGCACACAGTACTGTCAGATGCCAACAAAATCTCCTTCAGTATAAATTAGACCTTCAAACCATATTCTTGAATGAATGTGTTATGGGTTTGCATGACAGGGAGTAATGGGGATGGGGTTATTAATTTAGGACCTGAGTCAAAGTCTCAGAGAAAGGTTACAAAGAAGGAGAAGGTTTTCAGGTTCACAATCACCAATATTTGTAATATTCTGCTAAAACAAATTATCATGATCGCGTGTTGTGTTTAGTTAGCATTAAAAAAGCAAAGTCTTCACAATCTACCTCAATTAATTGGCATTTATTGAACACCTTCTGCATCCAGAGTAACTCTAGGTCCCTCCTACTTACACTGTGAGGCCAATGTGGGACAGGGACTGTGGCTGCTCTGATTAACTTGTATCTACCCCAGGGCTCTGAACAGTGCTTGACACATAGAAAGTGCTTAACAAGTAGTAGGAGTAGCAGTAACAAGAACTTAGAACAGTGCTCAGTGCTTAGAGTGGTGCTTTGCACATAGTAAGCACTTAATAAATGCCATCATCATCATCATCATCATCAACAATCGTTACTAAAATGTGTATTCTCTACTTCAGGAAGTTTGCAGTCTAGTGGTGAAGGTAACAGACCTACATCAATGACTCTAAACTAACCAAAAGAGTCTGCGGGTCACAGATAAATCCTCATTACAGAAGTACAAATGATTCATTAGTAACAAATAAATTAACCAATATGAGCTGTTGCTGAGGGAAGTGATAGGATGGTGTAACTGAGCATGTGAGGGAAATTAACAAAGGAGTAACTCTTGGAGGAGAAAGTCTCTCCCAGGAGTTTTGAAGGAGAGGGCAGGACCTAGTTTGCAAAAACCAAGGGAGGGAAAATATGGTTTAGAGGAAAAGCATGGGATGGGAGGGACCTGGATTATAGTCCCAGCCCTGTGTGACCTTGGGCAAGTCACTTAATATATCTTTGTCCCCTGGAAAATGCTCTCTTTCCTTCTTAGATCATGAGCCCTAGTGGAATGGGACTGTGTCTGATCTGATAATCTTTACCTACCCTAGTATTTAGCAATGTTTTGGCAAAAAGTAAATTCTCAATAAATACAATAATTATTATTTCAGATAGAAGGAAAGTGTGAATACTAGTTGGAGACAGGAAATAAAGATGAAAAAAATCTCTAGATTGACTTGAAAGGAGGAAAGAATATGAGTTTGGGTATAGCAGGATAAGAGTATGATAGGTAAGAAGGAGCGTTCATCCTTCCCAGCAGTATCTCTGGAGGAGATCTCCTGCCTCCTCTCAAATGTCACCCCCTCCACCTGTGTATCTGACCCAATTCAGAGAGGCAGCATGGCCTACTGGAAAGAGCACGGGGTTGGGGGTCAGAGGACATGGGTTCTTTTCCTGGCTCTGCCACTTGTCTGCTGTGTGACCATGGGCAAGTCACTTAACTTCTCTGTGTCTCAGTTACCTCATCTGTAAAATGGGGATTAAGGCTGTGAGCCTCACATGGGTCAACCTGAGTACCTTGTATCTACCCCAGCGCTTAGAACAGTGCTTGACATATAGTAAGTGCTTAACAAATACCATAATTATTTATTATTACTTATTACCTTTCAAAACTGTCTTCTCCCTTCTTCCCTCCTCAACAGCCATCTTCAACTGTTCACTTTCCAATGGCTTCTTCCCCATTGCTTTCAAACATGTCGATGTCTTACCCATCCTAAAAAATACGCTCCCGTGACCCTACAGCTTCCTTCAGTTATCTCCCCATCTCCCTCCTACCTTCCTTTCCAAACTCCCTGAGTGAGTTTTCTCCCCTGTTGTCTCAAATTCCTCTTCTCCAATTTTCTCCATTACTAACTCCAATCTGGCTTTCTTCCCCTTCACTCCACAGAAACTGCTCTCTCAAAGGTCACTAATCATCATCATCAATCGTATTTATTGAGCGCTTACTATGTGCAGAGCACTGTACTATGCGCTTGGGAAGTACAAATTGGCAACATATAGAGACAGTCCCTACCCAACAGTGGGCTCACAGTCTAAAAGTATTCTTGCCAGATCCAATGGTCTCTACTCCATCCTAATCCTCCTCAACCTCTCAGATGCAATAAGAGTTTGGTTCTTCCCCCCTCCCAGCCCCATGACACTTTTGTACGTATCTGTAATTTATTTATTTGTAGTGATACCTGTTCCTCCCTGCCATCTAGAGTGTAAGCTTGTTGTGGGCAGGGAATGTTTCTGTCTATTGTTGTATTGTACTTGCCCAAGCTCTTAGTACAGGAGTCTGCACACAGTAAGTGCTCAGTAAATATGATTGAATGAATGAATGAATGAATTAGCTAAGAGTATTTATTCTATGTGATACAAAATGGGGACCCTTTGGGGATTTTTGAAGAGATGAGAGATATTGTCTGGGCAGTATTAAATAATCTTTATGTGTGCATTTGTATGCATGATAGAATGAAGAGGGAATGTCAGTGAAGCTATTGAAATTTTTCAAGTCCATCATATTTCATGTCATTACCAAGTATTACCTTTTATATGCCATGGCATCTGCGGGAACCAGCATGGCATAGTGTCTAAAGATTTGGTCCCAGAGTCAGTAGGTCATGGGTTCTAATCCCGCTCTGCTACTTGTCTGCTTTATGACCTTGGGGCAAGTCACTTCACTTCCTTGGGCCTCAGTTACCTCATCTGTAAAATGGAGAATGAGACTACAAGCCCATGTGGGACAGAGAGTGTATCCAACCAGATTTACGAGTATCCATCCCAGCACTTAGTACAGTGCCTGGCACATAGTAAGTGTTCAATAAATACCCTAATGTTTGTTATTATTATTATTATCTACCTCACAGAGTTACTACTGCATGCAATAAAACTGAGGAACACATTGAACAACCTCCAGAATAACAGATACTCTATTTCAGATTGTTGTAATTAACAAGGCAAAATCCCATTTGAACCATGACTCATCCATTAAACATGTTTAGTAACCCCACATTCAACACTTTAATTGTTGTTATTTTTCATAATAAAATTGTTTGCAAAAAGCTATCAAAATATGTATCTGGTTAGCAGGATGAAGAAAACTGTATTACCAACAGACAAAGCCATAATAAAGTGTAAAGAATTCCCCAGTTTCTTATAAACCCATTCAAAAATTAAAGCACAGTTGGATATTGGCACTGCCAATTTGTTACACATCCTTCTTTGTTCAAAAAATGAATTCCAAAACTGTAATAGAAGCATAATTATATTCAACTGGAGAGCTCCTGTCCCTTTGTTTTACTCTTCCTGTGGCAGACAAAAATACCAGTTGAAGTTTCACGTCGCTGAACCTGGCTTGAAAAATATGCTTATTCCTCTGAAATTGTTACTTTTATAGTCCATAAATCACTGCTGTACTTTGAATTTCATTTTTTTATTTAAGCTTAAATTAAAGCCTTTATATTTATTAGTATCACATGCAATTTTATCCCTTATTTGAACCTTTGGACCTCGATTTCCTCATCTGTAAAATGGGGATGAGAATAAGATGAAATAGTGAATGACAAAGTGTTAAGGCATAAAAGGGCTGTATGAATTTGAAAATTATCCAGTTCAAGATATTATCAAATTACCCATCTGGTATTATCAATTGTCAAATCCTGGCAATTCTGCCTCCTCATTGGTCTCCCTGTCTTCAACCTCTCATCTGTCCAATCCATGTATCACTGTGCTTAGATCATCTTTATTGTTATGGTATTTAAGTGCTTATCTGTGTTTCAAGAACTGTTCTAAGCACTGGGGTAGATACAAGTTAATCAGGCTGGACACAGTCCTGTCTCACATGAGGCTCACAGTTTAGGTAGGAGAGAACAGAATGTAATCCCCATTTTACATGGAGGAAACTTGGCACGGAGAAGTTAAATGACTTGCCCATGGTCAACAGCAAACAATTTTAAGAGCCAAGTTTAGAAACCAGGTCCTATAACTCCCAGACTGATGCTCTTTCCACATAAGCCATACTACTCCTTTATAAAATTTCAATCTGCACATAATTCTTCTGTCTTCATAAATTTTTGGTGACTTCCCATTCCTCCCCCATCCATCAGAAACCCCTGATTATTGGCTTTACTGCTCTTCATCAGCTTTCTCCCTCTCAATCAATCAATTAATAGTATGTTTTGAATAATAAGAGCTTAGTTGAATGCCCAGCCTTTACTACAGTGCCTGGTACATAGTAAGCAGTTAATAAATACTATTTTAAAAAACAAATAAAACTAATTCTGTACAGAGTCCTGCACTAGATGCTTGGCAGAATACCATAACATGGAATTATGTGTGAAACTTGCCCTTCTTCATACTAGTCAGACAACCACTCTTTCCATCTTCAGAATCATCCTAAAATCACATCTCTCCCAAGAGGCCTTCCCCAACTACATATTTATTCTATTTATTTTATTTTGTTAATATGTTTTGTTTTGTTGTCTGTCTCCCCCCTCTAGACCATGAGCCCACTGTTGGGTAGGGACCATCTCTATATGTTTCCAACTTGTACTTCCCAAGCGCTTAGTACAGTGCTCTGCACACAGTAAGCGCTCAATAAATCCGATTGAATGAATGAATGAATGAACTAAATCCTCATTTCCCCTACTCGCTTTCTCTTCTGTAACACCTCTGCACCCTTTAAGTACTTGATATTTCTCAGCCTCACAGCATTTATGTACATATTTCTATACCTTCCCATTTCCCCTGTCTGTATTTATTTCTGTCTATCTCCATCTGCACTCTATGGGCTCCTTTAGGCAAGAATTGTATTATACTTTCCCAAATGTTTAGTGCAGGGTTCTGCACCCAGTAAGTGTTCAATAAATATGATTCTTTGATTGACTGATTGATTGATTGATGGATAGTAGACATGATCCCTGCCCTCAAGCGTCTTCCAATTTATATTGTCTCTCTTCCCATATAGCTCAGGTATCACTCTTTGTTTTTCCAGAGCTCACCTTGGTGCCTTGTTCTCTACTCTCCCATCATTGACACTTACTTAGTTTACACATTTCCTTCATCCTGGAAAATAAGTTAGCACCATGATGCCATTTCAGAATCTTCCACATTTCTATTCTATTAACTGCTGAAGAAATCTGTATCTTGTGGGCAAGGAAGTGATGCAAAATTCAAACTGCAACATTATGTTAATCCCCACCATGGTTACTGTGTCTGGGAAAGCCAATACATGTTTATTTAACTTTTCTTAATTTTACAAAATTGACTTCTATACAATTAATTCCATTCAGTAGGTGATAACTAATAATATATGTTCAATCAATCAGTGGTATTTGTTGAGGTTTATGTGATAAATTGTGAACCATAAATCATATAACAGATACAATACATAACATATTAAAAACCTATGGTAAAAAAAATCACTTAGATATGCTCATTTAGAAAAAGCAACTATGCAGATAAAAATCATATTATAATTGTGTTCATTTGATTACATAGTAGTGATCAATAACAGTGATTAGGCTATAACTATGAAAACATCAAACTAGGATAATAGTTAAAAGTTATGTTAAAAACTACTTAAAATTCCATACTTTTAGAAGGGAGCAAAATTTTAGGTAAAATGAATCTTGTATAAATGTGCTAACCTCTAATTATAATAATTAAATTTCAATATATAAAACACAATAATTCCAAATTTAGGAACTCTACAACACTGGGCCTGGACGTAAAGACTAAAAAACCTTATATTTGTAGAACCTTTCTAATTTTTCCCAAGTGCTTTTACATTTTTTTTGTTCTCAAAACAACCCTGTAAATTAGGGAGAAGCAATTATTATGCCTATCCATCTTATAGATGAGGAAACCGGAGCCCATAACGGTTAAATAAACTGTCCCAAAACAGAAAGCAGGCCAATGACAGGAGCAGTAGGACCCAAACAAAAGTCTTCTGACTGTAAAATGAATGCTTTTAACATCAGGCGCAATTAAGTATAGTGAAAGGAAAAGCAATGCTCTACAAACAACAGAACAGATTAGAGAATTTCAGAGAAGCTTCCATAATATTTATGAAGTAAATAGAATACAATACAATAAATACAAACCCACTGAGTGTTAGGTACTAGGCAATTTAAATCACTTCATGTAACACAGAATGCATCTATCAATGGTATTTACTGAGACTTACAGTCTGCAGAGCACTGCACTATGTGTTTGAGAGAGTAAGTGCCGTAGTGGTTAGAGCACGGCGTTGGGAGTCCGAAGGTTATGAGTTCCAATCTCAGCTTTGCCACCTGTCTGCTGTGTGACTTTGGGCAAGTTACTTCACTTCTCTGTGCCTCAGTTATTTATCTGTCAAAGGAGGATTGAGATTATGGACTGTGTCCAACATGATTAACTTGTAACCACCCCAGTGCTCAGAACAGTGCTTGGCACATAAGTGCTTAACAAATATCATTATTATCATTACAATAGAATTAGTGTACATGCTTCCTGCCCTCATGAAATAACAATCTATGAAAGCTCTGTAATATGACTGTTAGTGCTTCACCCAGACATATACACAAAGCAGGGTGATCGGTTTGTCCCACGGCGGGGCTCACGGTCTTCATCCCCGTTTTACAGATGAGGTGACTGAGGCACGAGAAGTGACTTGCCCAGAGTCACACAACTGACAATTGGCAGAGCCGGGATTTGAACCCAGGACCTCTGACTCCAAAGCCCGGGCTCTTTCCACTGAGCCACGACTTTATCCCCTCTACTCCCTTCCAAGTCTAAGTAGGAGGGAGAACGGGAATTAAATCCTCCTCCCCTCCCCATTGGCCCTACTCCCTCCCTCTGCTCTACCCCCCTCCCTGCTCCACAGCACCTGAGCATATTTGTACATATTTATTATCCTATTCATTTCATTAATGGTGTGTATAAATCTATAATTTTATTATTTATTTTGATGCCATTAATGCCCACTTGTTTTGTTTTGTTGGCTGTCTCCCCCCTTCTAGACTGTGAGCCTGTTGTTGGGTAGGGATCGTCTCCATCTGTTGCCGAATTGTACTTTCCAAGCGCTTAGTACAGTGCTCTGCACACAGTAAGCACCCAATAAATACGATTGAATGAATGAATGAAAAGCAGGTATGAACTGCCTAAACTACATCTGACTGGGCAATAGCAATCCTGGGCACTCAATCATTCAATGTCAACTGTATTTACTAAGCATTTACTATGTGCATTGTCTCACTGTCTCATTGTCTCAAGACTCTACCAGAAGTAGCCCTTCCTGAAGCACTGACTGTAGTATTCATCAGAGCCAGATGATGTATTTCCAGTCACAATGGAAACTTGTTGTCCCTAAGGGAGAGACAGTATAAAAGATTTGGTAGACATGTTCCCTGCCCAAAATGAGTTTTCAGTCTAGAGTGGGAGACAGACGTTAATTTCAATAAATTAATTTTGAATATGGACATAGATGTTGTGTGAAACAGGGAGGGGTGAAAAAAAAGGCAAATGCAAGTGCTAGCGTGACACAGAAGGGAGTGGGAGAAAAGGATGATGATGATGATGGCGTTTATTAAGCACTTACTATGTGCAAAGCACTGTTCTAAGTGCTGGAAATGAGGGTCTAGTCATGGAAGGCCCCTTGGAGGTGATACGCCTTTAATAAGGCTTTGAAGATGGAAAGAATGATCATCTATCAGATAAGAAGAGGGAAGGTGTTCCAGGTCAGAGCAGGGTATGGACGAAAGGTCAGCAGTGAAATAAAAGAGATTGAGGAACAGTGAGCAGGTTGGCATTAGAGGAGTGAAGTGTGTGGACTGGGCTGTAGTAAGAGAGAAGCGAGGTAAGGCAGATTGAGTGCTTTAAAACTGATGGTAAGGAGTTTCTGTTTGATACAGAAGTGGATGGGCAAGTCCTATATAGTCTTCCTTCACTCAATTGAAGGAGTGAATTAATGGCAGAGTTATGAGCTGTGTGCTCTGATTTTTTTTTTTGGCCGACATGAGCCACGTCCTCTGATGTGTTCCTGCTGACAGGATCTGCTAGATTGGAGGATGGTGGGGTTGAGGAGAGGCGGAGGGGTGCTGAAGATTAATTAAAATCTCTCCATTGCTAGGTAGTAGTGAGCTTAGAGTAGGACACAGAAACTTAGAGATGAAGGGAATATTTATGAAAAATCAAAATCAGTATCGTTCAACATCGCCGTGTCTACTGGTCCCGTTAAGGAAGAATGAGATTCCACCTAGCTCTTCAGGGCACAGCACCATGGAGGATAACTGACAGGAGGTAGCAGGGGGTATTTAGGAGGGGTAGAAGCCAGCCTCACCAGTGGCAGGGATTTGGTTTTTTTATTTTTAAATAATAATGACGTCATTTCTTAAGCGTTTACTGTGTGCCAAGCACTCTTCTAAGCACTGGGTGGATACAAGGTAATCAGGTTATCCCACATGGATAACAGTCCTACAGTCTTCATCCCCATTTTACAGATGAGGTAACTGGGGCCCAGAGAATGATGATAATAATAGTAATAATGGCATTTCTCAAGCGCTAACATTGTGCCAAGCACTGTTCCAAGCACTGGGGGGATACAAGGTAATCAGGTTGTCCCACATGGGGCCCACTGTCTTCATCCCCATTTTCCAGCTGAGGGAACTAAAGCCCAGAGAAGTGAAGCGACCTGCCCAAAGTCACACAGCCGACAAGTGGCAGAGCTGGGATTAAAACCCATGGCAGCAAGGCTCAGTGGAAAGAGCACGGGCTTTGGAGTCAGAGGTCATGTGTTCAAATCCCAGCTCTGCCAACTGTCAGCTGTGGGACCTTGGGCAAGTCACTTAACCTCTCTGGGCCTCAGTTCCCCCATCTGTAAAATGGGGATGAAGACGGTGAACCCTCCGCGGGACAACCTGATCACCCTGTAACCTCCCCAGTGCTTAGAACAGTGCTTGGCACACACACAGTGAGCGCTTAATAAATGCCATCATTATTATTAGAACCCATGACCTCTGACTCCCAAACCGGGGCTCTTTCCACTGAGCCACGCTGCTTCTCTGGGTTCGGGAGAGTGTAAAAGAATGCTTGCCTTAGTATCCCTCTGCAAGTCATAGCCACAAACCGGAGAGCCCCAGTGCCAGGCAGGGGATTTATTTTGTATTTAGGCAGCACTACCAACAACTATCTGGCTCCTTTCCTTCCAGCAGCCCTATTTTTTTTCAATTTCACTCGTATTTATTGAGCATTTACTGTGTGCAGAGCACTGTACTACAATCAGCAGTGGAGGCAGGAGTAGGAGCTCTCTGCTTTTGGCCAGGAGACACTTTTCCCCCTCCCTTTTACCTCCGGGCTGGGGTGTCCCAGAACAGGGTCCCCCCACTTCAGGGGTCAGTTCTAGGTTCACCAGTACACCCACAATCATCTTTGGTTCCTTCCCAGCCTCGAGGGAATTTTCTCCTCCCACAGTGCCTTCCCTTACTCATCATTCTGTCATAGAACCATTCAGGCTTGAAAAGGTTATTTTAAGCAGAAGAGATTTCACATCAAAGGAGATGTTCTCTTTATTATACGCTTTATCGTTATTAATTTGTCATGCAGTTGTCTTGCAATTCACTGTAATGTGAATGAATGCATTCCACAAAGACCTATTATTGGCAAGGCCAGAATTTGGGCCGTACTGCTTAATGGGAATTAAGGGACTGCACTGCATCCTCTCCAATAAAAATTCCCTCTAGTGGCTATGAATCTATCCTAAACCTATGTATATTAATGAAAATGCATTTGCCCTTAGCACTGTTATCAGATGACCCTGCAGTTGTCAGATACTGTAGCTAACTGTTTAAATGATTTACTGTGCAGTCAGAATTTTCATCGAAATTGGTTTGTTTGCACAAAGCCAGCATAGAGAGTTGTATTCTAAGAGGTTCCCCACTTAGTGCTTCTAACCCTTGTTCGTTACGATATTTGTTACATAATTTGTTAAGCACCTATTATTTACAAAGCTTCCTATTATTTAGGAAGCATTGTGGCTTAGTGGAAAGAGCACGGGCTTGGGATTCATAGGTCATGTGTTCTAATCCCCGCTCTGCCACTTGTCAGCTGTGTGACTTTGGGCAAGTCACTTAACTTCTCTGTGCCTCAGTTACCTCATCTCTAAAATGGGGATCAAGACTGTGAGCCCCATGTGGGATAACCTGATCACCTTGTATCCTCCCCAGTGCTTAGAACAGTGCTTTGCACATAGTAAGCACTTAACAAATGCCATCATTATTATTATTACAAAGAACTTTCCTAAGCACTAAGGTAGATACAAGATAATCAGATTTGGACATAGTCCCTTTTCCCCCGTCCCTATTGGAAAATGTCAGCTGGACATGTCAGGGGCAACACGATGGCTCTCTGTATCAGGTCCTTGTATGGAGGCCATTTGTCTGGCCAGGGAGGGAGATTGGGCACCAATCACTGGCTATATCAAGACTCTACCAGAAGTAGCCCTCCTTGAAGCACTGACCATAGTATTGATGTATTTCCAGTCACAATGAAAACTTGTTGTCCCTAAGTTAGGGTCTCTGTTCTCCAAACATCCATCTTTCAGTGCCTACCTACCAAGTGATTTGGTTTTAATCCACCAAGATTACTATTATTATTATTGTATTTATTAAAGCACTCCCTATGCACCAAGCATAGGGTAAGTACAGTGAAATCAGAGAAGCAGCATGGCTCAATGGAAAGAGCATGGGCTTTGGAGTCAGAGGTCATGGATTCAAATCCAGGCTCTGCCAGTTGTCAGCTGTGTGACTTTGGGAAAGTCACTTGACTTCTCTGTGCCTCAGTTATCTCATCTGTAAAATGGGGATTGACTGTGAGTCCGTTGTCGGACAACCTGATCACCTTGTAACCTCTCCAGTGCTTAAAACAGTGCTTTGCACATAGTAAGCACTTAATAAATGCCATCATCATCGTCATCATCAAATCAGAGCAGACACAGTCCCTGTTCCACATAGGGCTCACACGGTAAAGGGGAGAGAGAACTAGTATTGAATTCCCATTTTACAGATGAAGAAACTGAGGCATGGAGATGTTAAGTGATTTTCCCAAGGACACATCGCCAGCAAGGAGCAAAGGTGGGATTTGAAGCTAGGCCCTCTGAATCCCAGGCCTGAGCTCTTCCCTTTAGGCTCTGCTGTTTTCCTGTTTTTTCCAGGCAGCTGATAGAAGCCTCCTATGTCCTATATCTTCTTTGGGCAAAAATAACTCTTCTTCTGTGGTTCTGTAGCTGCAATCACTGACTCGCTGATACAATGTAATAACAATATAATAAAAACTAGAACCATCTATTTTCACTTATAAGGGAATTCCTATATATTCTTTTGTGGGAAGTTGATGACCCCCTCAGGGTCACACCTAGAGAGTTTCCAGTACTCTACCAGTCTCGGCTATGGGAGGGAGAGTCAAGCAGAGGCCTACCCATTCCATTCCATTCCTAGGTTGGCTGGTGGTTAGTGAGTGGAAGGCAATCTGCTACAAGTCAACACTCTTTTGTACTGGGCAACAGTGGCAAGGGAGGGTATTGAGGGCAGAGACTCGAGTTTACTGCGTGGAAGGAGGCAGTGGCAAACCACTTCCATATTTTTACTCTATGGATGCATTACCTGACCAATTGCAGATGGAGGTGCGGTGTTATGGGAGAGACGCGTCCATGGTTTTGCTCTGGGTCGGAGACGACTCGACAGCAAAGGACAAGACAAGGAAGTTGATGCTTGGAAAACTTCTATGTTATCCTGGAGTATGTTTAGTAGTATACATTTTTCCATTTCTCCAAAGTTGCTTACGTTCAGTAACAGGGAGCTGGAGTATGTTTTGTTTTGCTGTCTGTCTCCCCCTTCTAGACTGTGAGCCCGTCGTTGGGTAGGGACCATCTCTATATGTTGCCAACTTGTACTTCCCTAGTGCTTAGTACAGTGCTCTGCACACAGTAAGTGCTCAATAAATACGATTGAATGAATGAATGAATATGTAAAAGCTCACCTCCTCATGTAAAAGCTCTTCCGTCCCCTTCATTCCACGGAAACTGCCCTCTCAAAGGTCACCAATGACCTCCTGCTTGCCAAATCCAACGGCTCATATTCTGTCCTAATCCTCCTCGACCTCTCAGCTGCCTTTGACACTGTGGACCACCCCCTTCTCCTCAACACATTATCTGACCTTGGCTTCACAGACTCCGTCCTCTCCTGGTTCTCCTCTTATCTCTCCGGTCATTCTTTCTCAGTCTCTTTTGCAGGCTCCTCCTCCCCCTCCCATCCTCTTACTGTGGGGGTTCCCCAAGGTTCAGTGCTTGGTCCCCTTCTGTTCTCAATCTACACTCACTCCCTTGGTGACCTCATTCGCTCCCACGGCTTCAACTATCATCTCTACGCTGATGACACCCAGATCTACATCTCTGCCCCTGCTCTCTCCCCCTCCCTCCAGGCTCGCATCTCCTCCTGCCTTCAGGACATCTCCATCTGGATGTCCGCCCGCCACCTAAAGCTCAACATGTCGAAGACTGAGCTCCTTGTCTTCCCTCCCAAACCTTGTCCTCTCCCTGACTTTCCCATCTCTGTTGACGGCACTACCATCCTTCCCGTCTCACAAGCCCGCAACCTTGGTGTCATCCTCGACTCCGCTCTCTCATTCACCCCTCACATCCAAGCCGTCACCAAAGCCTGCCGGTCTCAGCTCCGTAACATTGCCAAGATCCGCCCTTTCCTCTCCATCCAAACCGCTACCCTGCTCATTCAAGCTCTCATCCTATCCCGTCTGGACTACTGCACCAGCCTTCTCTCTGATCTCCCATCCTCGTGTCTCTCTCCACTTCAATCCATACTTCATGCTGCTGCCCGGATTATCTTTGTCCAGAAACGCTCTGGGCATATTACTCCCCTCCTCAAAAATCTCCAGTGGCTACCAATCAATCTGCACATCAGGCAGAAACTCCTCACCCTGGGCTTCAAGGCTGTCCATCACCTCGCCCCCTCCTACCTCACCTCCCTTCTCTCCTTCTACTGCCCAGCCCGCACCCTCCGCTCCTCCACCGCTAATCTCCTCACCGTACCTCGTTCTCGCCTGTCCCGCCGTCGACCCCCGGCCCACGTCATCCCCCGGGCCTGGAATGCCCTCCCTCTGCCCATCCGCCAAGCTAGCTCTCTTCCTCCCTTCAAGGCCCTGCTGAGAGCTCACCTCCTCCAGGAGGCCTTCCCAGACTGAGCCTCTCCCCCTCGTCCCCCTCTCCATCCCCCCATCTTACCTCCTT